>NC_135481.1:163447917-165924167 GCF_052094955.1 Ictidomys tridecemlineatus
ATCTATTCTCCATTTCCTATACTTTGAAAGTTCTAGGGAATACCAAGGTATATGTAAGACAACCTAAAAACTGAAAAGCAAATCAAAACCAAGATGTCACCAGTGAGAAATTCTCAGATGGGTGCTATAGAACTAGGAGAAGAGCTTCTAGATTGAATTGTGTCCTGGAAGTCTTTCCTTGAGAAAGATCCAGAAAAGGATATTAAAGGTATGGAATCATGGATAGAGAGCTGTACAACTGGGGTATGTAGCAGGATGACTCCAAATGGATTATTCTCCTACATTTCATGTGTTATTTCTCATGAATTCTAAATTACAATAAAATTGCACTGCTGCACTCAAATATTGCTGGTGGGTCTGCAAATTGGTGCCACCAGTCTGGAAAGCGGTATGGAGACTCCTTACAAAACTTGGTATGGAATCACCATTTGACCTAGCTATCCCACTCCTCAGTCTATACCTAAAGGACTAAAAATCAGTGTACTATAGTAACACAGCCACATCAATGTTTATAGCAGCTCAATTCACAATAACTAAACTGTGAAACCAAGCTAGATGCCCTTCAATAGAAAAATGGATAAAGAAAATGTGGTATATATACACAATGGAATATTACTTAGCATTAAAAGAGAATAAAATTATGGCATTTACATAATGCATGGAGTTGGAGAATATCATTCTAAGCAAAGTAAGCCAATCCCCAAAAAACCAAAGGCTAAATGTTCTCTCCAATAAGTGGATGCTAATCCATAATGAGGGGCAGGGGCATGGGGAAAAATGGAGGAACTTTGGGCAAACTCTGGGAGGTGGGGGAGAGGAGGGAGTATGGGGGCAGGAAAGATGGTGGAATGAGATGGACATTATTACCCTAGGTACATGTATGACTGCACATATGGTGTGACACTACATTGTGTACAATCAGAGAAATGAAAAGTTTTGCTGTAGTTGTGTATATGAATCAAAATGAATTCTGCTGTCATATACACCTAATTAAAATAAATAAATAAATTTTAAAAAATTGCACTGCTGTTTAAATAGTTGTAGGCTCCTTGTTAAGTTCCTCTGCTGATAGGATACCATTGAATCTATTTAGTCCTTAAACACTCAATATAAAATACTTTATTGAATTTTTAAATGTTGATTTCTAAATTCATTGTAGAAAGTGGTCAAGAGAAATTCAAACCCATTTCTCTAAAGAAGTGTTTGGAGATAAACACTCATGTAAAACATTTTCTTAAACAGCTCCCACTATTTATATGACTTGATGCCCCATTGAAATCCCCACAGAAACCTGGAAGTATATGTGACTTAAACTTTTTCAAACCAAGGTCACTTATTTTCTAATGAGTGAGAAGATCATGTTGATGGATGAAACTGGTGAAGAATTGACATATGAATAATTAACCACTTTATTCTCCTCAACACCAACATTGTTCCCACATGTTTTATAATTGGGAAATCTTCCTGGACTAGATGGTGATTTAGGGAAAAGACCATATTGAGAAATTAATCATAACAACTAATTTGTCTAGTTTTTTATTTTGAATATTTATATTTTTTCAAACAGTTCAATTTATAAAAATCTAAATGTACGTGTAATATTTTGCCCAAGTATAGTTGATAAACATCTCAAGATCATTGCCAACTTTTCTAATCTCACCCCTTTTTTTCCTTCCTAACTTTCCCTGATATTTTTTGGCTTACTTCAGCTTATTTAGATAATCTGCTATCATAAGCTTGGCAAGGGTGGGAGTGTTAGAAATAATTTTTGATTGGCCATCTGTGTTTTTGTAAACCTCAGGAGATTGCTGTCAAGTCCCCTGGTCGATGGAACAGGAGTTCCCTCCTTTGATGCTGATCTTTTCTGTGGTCAGCAGGAAATACATTGCTTTAATACCACCATTCCCAAGACAATTTTTAAATTATCTGCTTTGAAATGTTGGAACTCTTCAATCTTTTTTAAACACTCCATTTATTCTCTTTGTCCTCTGATGCCTGAACCATCATGACTTCCAGGTGATCCCTTTAGATTCTCCCTGAATTGCTGGGAAGTCTGAGAACAGATTTTCCTGTGAGCATCTCTGTTAAGAATAGATATTTGGGCTAATCTACTTGGAAAAGTCCAATCTATTTATGAATAGAATAGTGGTGTTGATGTTTCTCCTATGCTATCTCCACCATGGATTAATTTCTTGTGAGTTCCTTCTCTTGTGAATAGCTATATGGATCAGGTAGTAATTTGTCATTTCTGCTTTATGCTTTCTTTCTTTCTTTCTTTTTTGTAATTGTGTAAAACATAGATGAGTTGGCTTTACCCTTTTAACCAATTTTAAGGATATATAGTTCAGTGGTATTAAATATATTCACATTGAATGAAACCATTACCACTTTCATCTCTGGAGCTTTTTCATCATCCCAAATGGAAAATTTGAACCCATTAAAAAGTATCTCCCATCCTATTCTCCCCCAAGCCGCTGGCAACCACATTGCACTTTATAGCTATGAATTTGACTAATAGGTGCCTGTTATGGTTTAAATAGAAGATGTCTCCCAAAAGTTTCTGCATTAATACAGGAGTGTTTGATGGTAAAGTGATTGGAATGTGAGAACTTTAACCTAATCAGTCCATCCTACTTTGAATGGACTGACTGAGTGATAACTATATGCAGGTGGGGTGTGGCTGGAGAAGGGGTTCTATCCTGGAGGGATTATTCTTCCATCTCTTTCTCTGCTTCTTTGCTGCCATGAGGGGAGCAGCTTTTCTCCACCATGCCCTTCCACCATGATACTCTACCTCACCTTGGACCCGGAGCAATAGAGTTGGTCATCTATAGATTGAGACCTCTGAAAACATGAGCCCCAAATAAACTTTCCCTCCTCTAAATTGTTTTTGTCACAGATTTTGGTCACCATGAAAAGCTGACTAAAACAGTACCTCATATAAATAGAACCATACTATTTTTGTCCTTTTCTGTCTGGCTTATTTTACTTAGCAGGTTTTCAAGATTCACTCATGTTGTAGCATGGGTCAGAATTTCATTCATTTTTAAGGCTGAACAATATTCCATCATATGTATATACCACATTTTGGGTTACTTCCATCTTTTGCCTATTGTGAATAATCTGGTGTGAACATTGGTGTACAAATATATGAGTCATTGCTTTCATTTTTGTGGGGGGAAAAGTATATTTCCAGAAGTGGAATTGTTACATGATAATGCTATGTGTGAGCTTTTGAGGAACCACCATCCCATCTTTTATTCTTAATCCATGTCATAGCTGCATGCCTGTATTCCTGACTAAAGGATGAGATTAGAGATGGAACTGACTGAGGGACTCAGGATTTTTTGTTTGTTACTTTAGGAAGACCTTAAATAAACGTTCTGAAGGATGATGACTTTGAGAAAATTCTCAATCCATGGTACAAATGACTAAAAGTAAAAACAGTCTCACTAATGTTGAACTCCAGGAATTGTGGGATTTGAGATGTTTGTGCATGGGGTGACAATGTGTACTGATCAGCAGGACAAAAGAGAAAAAAAAAAAACCTTCCTCTTTTAATTTCCCTCCCCACACACAGATTAATGAGGCATCACAAGAAACAAAAGTTCCATAAGTTTGTTTTACTAGAACTTCTTAGGTTTGATATACTTATGTGGTGAGACCCAAATTTGGCTATCAGCTACAATAATGAGAACAGATTCTGAGGCATGATTCTTGGTGGCCTGAGTCAGGTGAATGAATTGAAGGATACTTGGATTCTAAGAGGTATGATAGAGACCTCCTTGCCCAGCTTCACCTCCAAATTCAACCCACCTCACCCTTGTACTTTATAGATTGCTTCCTGGCTTGCACACAGAAAAACTAAGTACCAAAAACCATTTCCTATTCTTCATTATTTTCTAGATTATTGACTTTTGTCAGCTACTCTCATTGGACTTGTGTGGTCAGCCTCTGAGGAGAGTCTGCCCTCACACTATAAACCAAATGTCTTGTTATTCCACATAAACTTATACTTGCTTCATTTTTGGTTGCATAGAAGCATGTAGTCCTACCCTGGGTGTAGCCTAACAATCTTATTCCATGGACTTGAACTCACTGAGGTTCAGTTCTTAGGAAAAGCTGTTTAGAGAAACAAAATTAAAGAGGATTAACTGAATGTTATGCCACTCCTTCGTTCTTCCTGATATTTTTCTGTCTCTGGATTAAGCCAGATCTCTCTCTCTCTCTCTCTCTCTCTCTCTCTCTCTCTCTCTCTCTCTCTCTCTCTCTGTGTGTGTGGAATAGCATTTACTGTCTTCCACTTGGGCCTCAGCCTCCTTTGAGTGACATTGTTACAATCAGCAGGGCACAACTTGTCTTCACTCATCCACTCTACCCAGCACCCTTTTTATGTATACCCAGAGGAGAAATGTCTCCTTGGCCCTAGAGCTGAGAACAGATGCTCTCATCTGAGCAATTGGTTGCTGTGATCCTGTATACTACATGACCCATCTACCTTATCTTGGCCTGAAGGAAACTGAGAAGCACAGCAGCATCCTGCCTCCAACATGGATACAGAACTCCTGAGTCTAGATTTTATGTGTTAACTTCATTTTTGTCCGTCTCTTGTTTTGTAAGTTCTTAGTTTTGTTTTACCTCATTTCCTCATTCACTTTAGGTTATTGAATCATCTTAATTCTTGTAAGGTACTTAAATCTTTTAAGGAATAAATTGGGATATAAACATGGATTAAGCATTCTCAGCTGTTTTGATTATTTAAAGGACAAAAGGTAAATAAATTATTAGTCTTTAGATAACTAGAATATGTTCAATATTGTTGGCATTAAAACCATTACTGTTGTGGATATGATTAAACTGTACATTGGGCACTGTCAGGAACCTTGACTGTCTTGATCACATCTGCATCTCTACTGACTGGTGCTGTGCTTGGCTTGTAGCAGATGCTCAGGAGCAAAGTGAATGTCACTTGGAGTTCACTCCAACTTTCACAGAAGTGGAGGGACACTGTTGGCACCTCTGACCTCTGCTTTCCCTTTTCTGCAGACTCACATTTCAAGACTCCCTCCTGGTGCAGTTGCAGGACAGTCGGTTGCAATCGAAGGTGGGGTTTGCCGCCTGGAGAGCCCAGTGAACTGACCCTTCAGGCCAAGCATGAAGTGTCTGAAAAGTGTTTCAGAAGCTGAGCTTTTGGAGTTTTTAATGAAGTTGGATGTTTTATCTTCCTTTTTTTATAATTCCTATTCAACCTCATGCACCACTCGAGACACAAGTGCTGCTGCAGTTAGCGCTTAGTAACAAGTGGTCCTTTGGTGGGTGAGCGTGTGTGGGTGCTGGGTGTGGGTGCCTGTGGGTATGTAGATATGTGTGTGCGCACGCATACATGTATGTATCTGCAGAGTGTGTGCTTGCTTCTCCCTTAATGAAATAGAAACTCCTCATTGTGTAACCTAAGACCAGGAATGATTAAATCATCTTTACAAAATGTGTGCTTTAACTGTTTACAAGTAAAACCTAAAGTTACAGGAAACATTTTTTATTTTGTAAAGAAGTACCAGCTGTCATTGATGTAGTGTGTCTGATTTGTAGAGTAAATCTATTTGTTTAAATGATTTGACAGTGGTAGTGCTCCATTTAATAACAGTAATAAGTAATAAGGTGTTTTTATTTGTTAACCAGTTTAAGTGGATCCTGTGGTAACTTAAACTGTTGTTTTCATCCCTCATATGGGGCATTTTTCTTTAACAAAGAATGGTTTCAGTGAAACAATCTAGCAGAGAATTAAGGTCAGAACCTTTTTAAATAATAGTCTTATTTGAGAAAGTTTGTACTTCTTTCCTCAGCTTTTCTAAGCTTAAATATTGCATAGCTTCGAACTATATGTACTATATTATGAAAGAATATGTAAAGAGAACATACAGTAATGCACAGTCCTTAATTTGTGTATAATGGAATGTTATTTACAATGTAACACTGTAAATAAGAAAGCAAAGTTTATGGGAAAATTCAATATTTGTTTCTTGTTTAAATATATTTTTAAGATAAAGGCACAAAAATAAAAGAAGCGTATTACTGGGTATAGTGTGTGACTTCTCAGACTAATAAATTATCTTTTGAACCCTAGATCAGAGTCCTGTTTTGTATTGTGTTTGTCAAAAGTTACTTCTTCCAGAAGTCATACCATTATCCATTTTGCTGCTGTTATGATTGTTCAAAATCCAGTTTTATCTCTGTGCAGATTTGGTAGACACTACCAAGATGAACTTGCTACATGATTGAATCTTCAATATGGAGACCCCTAAAACACTTTGCTTTGAAAAATGGCAGTGGAAGCTGAAAGCTGAAAGTTGATAAATTGCTTCTAAATGCTATATTTGGGGATTCTGGAGCCACATACACACACACACACACACACAAAAAAAAAAAACCCAAGACTTTCCTTTTGATTTTTTTTTTTTTTTTTGTAAGAAGTGGTTATCAAGAAGATACTAAAGATAGACTCGCTCAGGGGAAGGAAGTTTCCCTGTACCATATAATCATGGCTCTGGGCGGTAACTGATAAAGCCCCAGATGAAATTATACACTTGACGTGGACGTATGGCCAAATTATAAAGGAAAGACAACCAAAATGGGGTGGGTGTAGATATGAATGATTTGAGAGTGGCTGATTTATATTTCTTGTACAGGCAATTACATTTGTCTCGCTGCACTCTCGTAGACAGGTTGGTGCCGTGGTATCTGTTTCTCATTCTTAATGAGACTGAGAACTGGGTAAGGGATGGGCTGGCTGGTTGGGAGCCTTTGGCTTCAAAAGCTTTCAAAGACCTGTTACCTGTTGTCAGGATTTTTTCAGGAACTGGAGTGGATCATGTAAAACTATCAGGACACTTTAGAGTCTGAAAAACCATCTGACCTCTTTCACCAGGAATGGCATTTCTTTCATCTCTTTTTGGCTTTATTTTATTCATATTTAAAAGTTTGAGCTTGTTAAAGAACCCTTTTATGAAGAATTTAAAAATGGGTACGTATAAAAGTGTACCACCTCTCTAAGAACAAGTTTGTTCAGACTTTATTCTCCAATTTTCTAAATATTTTTAAAGGAATTCTGTGAATCTAGAAAGGAAAAAAAGTGATATATAAAATCATGGGGGCACAAATATAAAAATTATAAGTTGCTTCATTATAAGAGCAGATATTAAAGATCAGATGCTGGAGTCAAATATCAATAGATACAAAATAATTTTATTTCACAGAAAAGTAGAAAAGGTAGAAACAGATAAGAAGATAATCTTATTCTCTAGTCCGGCTTATGTCACCTAGATTCTGAAGATTTATTTTAAGGTAGTAACATGAGTGATTTTGATTTCAATTTGAGCCCTGGATGTTTGGTTCTCAAATATAATTAAGCCTGGTCTGACCCTGCCATGGCTATCACTATGACCCTGTTCTGGGTTTTGAAGTGTGTTGTCTTCAGGGTTTGGTGAGAAGCACAGAGGTGTGTGCTCTTCTTCCAGGTAACTGGAGCACCTGTGCTGAGGACGGTAGTCTGGTAAGAGTCTTTGTCCTCTCTTGTCAGTTCTGCCACTTCTCCCCATCCTCACTTTTTCTGCCTATGCCAAACCCATTCTCTTAATTACCACTTCTAAATATGAACTTGAATTCAGATGTCTGTTGATATACCTGTTGGAACTGTGTATAAAGTAGGGATGAACAAATCTCTAATGCTAATCTGAGGTGCTTTTGAGCAAAATGAATGAGTTTGGTTTATAAAATTAGAGACATCCATTCTGGCCTGCTCCTAACCCTTTTTTGCTTACTTCTTCATTTTCTCCTGTGTTTGAGAATGGTAATGTTGCATGCCAATTACCTGCAGATTACTATAGAACCAATATTGTTCTATTTTGACACACTAAATGGAGGGAGTAAAGAAATTAAGGAGTGACTGGAGAATATTTTTGAAGGTGGTAGGGTTTTTCCTTAATATTTAGATTATATTTAATTATTGTGGCATCTTTTTTTAAACTGGTCATTATTATTATAAAAGCAAACCATGCTTAGTATGAAAAAAGTCAGAAAATAGATAAGGGAAATCAAGAAAAAAATTAACTCATAGCCCCACTTTCCTAGAGACAACAGTTAACACCTCATAGACTCTTTATGCATGAATTTTCATGTGCTTTTAACACAGAAATAGTGTGATGTTGAAGACCCAAAGGGGATTATATAACATGTACTTTTCGTTTAAGAATATCATGAAAAGATACCTATGATTTTACATAGTATGTCACTTACTGCCTCCTCCATATATTGCTAGTTCAGCCTAATGCTGGTCAATACATATTTTTTTATCTTAAAGCTTTTATAGAAATCCATGATATGATACTACTGAAGTATATAGTCAAAATTCATTTTATGAGGCTACATGTGTGTGTGCAGTGAAAACTGTGATAAGGTCTTAGCCAACGAAAGCCAATTTAGCAGACATCCCAGAGAAGTCCATCTTCATTGCCCTTGGACCTTCTGTGTGTTAGACAACTGAAGGCTAATATCTATACTTCTATGCTTCAGAACGCCTCTGGAACCATGGAAAGCTGCCCTACTGCTGCACACAGCAAGCCACAAGTGAAGAATCATAAGGAAGAATCATCATTTCCCAGAAGTAACTCTGCATGTGCCACAAAAGTCTGAGAACTTTGTAACTAACTCAATATTGATAGGCACCAGACTGCTGGAGACACGTGGGCACTTTTAAGAAGCTGATGAAGAGCAGCATTTCATCAAGAATCTTCTCAGGGAATGATAAATGTCCTTGACCTGGAATGGTGTGAATAGTAGTTATCAGAAATAGCCAAAGGCTTCTCATTACTTTAAGATATTGGAATATAACAACAGTGTCCTTTACCATGGACACATTTCCATATGATACATCTCCATAACAATCTCATATGAAGCCCATTTCCAGAATTCTGTCTTCCAAGGCTGGATGCCCAACCATAACATAATTTTATGGTTAATTTGTTTTTCAAAAAAAAATACCTCCCTAGACTTTCTTAAAGCAAACTGTGTATTAGGTCAAGTATATCGACTTTGTTCTGACGTAAATCGTATAAACACTCAGAACTCTGACTCCCTTTTTGCTGTGAAGCCCAGTCTCCTTGTCCAACATAAGGTTGCAGTGGCTAGTTCCAGGATGGAGCGCCTCCAAAGGCAGTTTATGCAGAAGCCACTCCTCCCTTTTAGGAACACTGGACCAAGAAAACACTAAGCCATAAAGAGATGAGCCCATGTGTACAATTTATTTATTTTACTTTAATTCTATTCTAAATCCTTTTCTGAGGCTGAGTAACCAAGAGAATTAGGTATGGGTGGGTGAATATAGAAGGCTATTGATGAGACTGAATGGGAGATTAGCAACATAAAAGTAATCATTTTATATTAATATTTGTCCCACGACATTAAGGAACACACTGCTTTCCCCAATACTCAGTTTGGGTTCAAGTCCACAAGGTATGAGTCCAGATATCTGTGATCAGAGACTCATAGGCAAACCAGATTGACCAGGCAGTTTTTCATTTTCAACACGCAGCTGTCTCAAGTATGTGGCCACAGGAAGGATTAAATCTAAAACTGGCAAGGACTTCCCTCCAGGGTGGCGCACTCAGCTTCCAGAATACCATCAGCCAAGCCCAAGGTGGTTCACCGTAACCAGTTGTGGAAAGCTGGGAGGGAATGTGAGCTCAGTGGTTTCTCCTTTACATGGTGCAGTCACCAAAGCTCTGAAACCACAGTGGGAAAAGCCAGGAGAACTGGGCGAGGGTTTCCCTGCCTTAGACTGTCATGGGGATTTCTCCGTTGTTAGAAGAGCCTCAAGAGCTGGGAAGGAAATAAGAAAATCAAAATAATTCCTTTAACCCCTACTATTGCTGTTACGTTAGAGATACTACTACTACTAAATGTCTCCTAAAAGTCTGTCCTAACCTTGGAAAATCTAGCAATGTTTGAGATAGAGGACTTCTAATATAGTAAGAAAAACGTGCTGCTTTCCATGTAGAAGTAGTAAGATTTTAAGTTCTTTCCTAAAACATATTAACTAAGTCTTCCTGTTAGGTTAATGTTAACTCCATCCTTCTGGATCTCAAGCCAAAACTCTTGGGATCATCTGTTTCACAGACCTATGGCTGAGTTGCAAATAACCCCAAACCTTTATGGTTTAAACTATAAGTATTTTATTTGCTCACAATGCTGTAAGCTAAATTTGGCTTCCATTGGTGTTTTTCTTCCCTTTTCTGCCGCTCTTGCTGGTAGTCCCTGGTGAGGTGTGTCCAGTGGAGGGTGACCTGGAGACTGGGCTCAGCTGGGACACTGGGATGGCTGAGCTTTCTTCTTTCTCCATACAAACTCAGAGCTTCTCCATATGGACTTTCCATGCCACTACCCTGAAAGACATGGAAGTTCAAGGTTTCCAGGAGCACAAAAGTAGAAACTGCTAGAACGTCTTAAGGTTTCAGTCTGAACTGGCTTGGCTTGCATCATTTTTGTTACATTTATTGCTTAAATTAAGTCACTTTTTTCAGTCTAGGTTCAAGAGGAAGGAGCTATAAAAGGGCATTCATACCAGAGGAAAAGTTCACTACGGGCACCACTCTGACACCCTTGAATCTTTACCTTCTTTCTATTCTTCAATCAGTCCATCAACAAATCCCATAGGCACTCCTCTGCAGTGTATGGTGAGTCCAACCACCTCCACTCCTATCTTCCTGCTCATCTTCTCTCATTTATAGCAATAGGCTTCTCTTTGGTCTCCCTGCTTCCACTCTTGCCTTGATAGGCCCTTGTCCACTGGCACCCAGAAAGAGTAAGATCAGGCTGCCCCTCTTCTCAAAACCTTTCTGTACAACTTGCCCCAGAGTCCTTCCAGGACCCAGGGATCTGTTCCTTCTAATTCTCTGACCCACTTCCTACTATTCTTGCTAACTCTGCACCAGCCATCCTGGCCTCCTTTCTGTCTTTGAGCACCCAGACATCCTTTCATCTCAGAGTTATCGCACATGCTTCTACCCCACTTCACACTTTCCAGATAAATCCTCACCGCTTGCTTCTCTATTTCTTCAACTCTTGCTTCAA
Source organism: Ictidomys tridecemlineatus (assembly GCF_052094955.1). Taxonomy (NCBI): domain Eukaryota; kingdom Metazoa; phylum Chordata; class Mammalia; order Rodentia; family Sciuridae; genus Ictidomys; species Ictidomys tridecemlineatus. The sequence goes on from NC_135481.1 coordinate 163,459,042, forward strand.
TGTTACCTTCTTAGCAAGGTTGCCCCTGAGCACCACCCTCCTCAACACACTCCTCCCAGCACCCTAAATGCCCTTTCTATCTGGTCTCTAGCATTTATCATTTTCTAATCTACCATACAACCAACTGATGTATTTCTTTGGTCCATATGTCTCTATTTGAAATTAATCTTCCTGAAAACAAGGAGTTTTGTGTCATTCATGCTAAACCTCCAGCACCTATTTTTCCTGGTACTCAACACATAGTAGGTCCTCAACAAATGTTTCTTGAATGTATAAACGAAGGTTTCTCATGGTGACATGGAAGAAACATGTGGAGATGTGTATTGGTTGCCTATTTCTGGTGTAAAAAAAATGAAAAACACAAATTTTATTGTCTTACAATTTTTTCAAGTAAGAACTGTGGCTGGCTTCTCTACTGTAACTCCCACAAGGCAAAATCAACATGGCTTCATTTCTTTAGGAGGTACCAGGAGAGAATCTATTTCTGGTTCATTCACATTGTTGGCAGAACTCAATTCCATGAGATTGCAAGACAAATCTCCATTCCCTTTCTGTCTGTTGGCTGAGGGTTGTTTACAGCTTTCACCCACATCCCCTGTGTACTGGCTCCTGTCCTCCATCTTCCAAACCAGTTACAGAATTCTTCTTGTGCTTCTTGGCTCCTTTGCCTCATCTTTCCCATCGATCTCTTCTGACTACAACAGGGAAAGGTTCTTCATTTTTAAGGGCTCATGAGATTGTGTTGGACCCACCTGGACAATTCAGGAGAATCTCCTCAACCTCAAGGTCCAAAACATCACAAACGCAAAAGTTCCTTCTGCATGTAGCCAACACGTTCACCAGCATCGTTGAGGGCTGTCATTTGTGGTAGTTCAGTGAACCAAAGGCAGAATATCAAGTGCTAACTCTGGCCTTGCCCCTAACCTGTTGTATCCTTGAAAAAGTTCTTTACATTCCTGGGATCTCAGTTTCTACATGTGCCAAATTACAGGGTTTTGGTTATATTAGAGATCCCTAGAGCCTAGGCTTAGGTAATGTTGGGCACACAATGAGCCAGAGTTTCAGTTTGCCAGAGAAATGCCATAGTTCTTTTGGCCTCTGTCAGGCCTTTATGTTACTTATTCAGAGACACTTTTCTTGGTTAAGCAAATGTCTAAAATTTTGATATACTGTATTCAAATGGGTTCTCTCAAATATTACTTGTAAAAGTGTATAATATAGCACTTATGGGAACAACTTGGCAATAACTTTCAAAATTATATGTGTATTTACTCACTAACTCAGCACCAAGATACTGAGAGTTTATCTTAATAGAGATATGCCTATGTACATACAAAACCAATATATGTACAAAGATATTTGTTGTAGTCTGTCTGTAATAGTAGATCACTGAGGATGACCAATACTTACCATGGGGAGATGTAAAATAAAACTATGATTTATCCATTCCATGGAATAAAGCATTAAAAAGGAGGATGAATTTCCCTTTGTGCTGTCATGAAAAGATATTCAGGATATTTTAAGTGAAAAAAGCATAATAAATATCAGCATGTATGGCATACTGTCTTTGGGATAAGAATTTTAAGACAAAGACTATGTATTTTAAGTTTCTTATATAAAGAAACATAAGAAGGAAGGAAACATAAGAAAAATGTTTTTACCTATAAGGACTGCTACTTCTAACAGCTCTTGGGGATGAGGAATGAAGTAAAGGGGAGGGAATTGAGCAAACTCATGTAATCATCATCTATTGCTCTAGTCTCAGGAAGATCTCTTGCTCTTCTATCTGTTCTTAGATTTGTCCAGTGTAAAGCAACTGAATGAGGATTAAAGATTGCAATCAGCCCTCATTGTGTTCCTCTACCCAAGTCAGATGTCCAGGCCAAACCAGGTTCCTTATCAGAGGCAAAGAGTGGATTCAGAAACACCAACCCCTCCCAGGTACATTTCGAGTCATGAGTTCTGAATCTTTTACCCTCTTTTAAAATAAAATCCCTGCTTGCTTGCTAAAAAAAAAAAAAAGAAATCACCAACCAAGAACCACCAACCAAGATCTCTTCCACTGTCTCAATAATGCCTGGGCTATATCTTTTAATATTTTATGTTAACATTTTATTTGCTTTCTGTTTCCAATTGAGTGGCTACAGGTAGATAGACTCCAAGATCATGAAATTGTATTATTTTAAGGCAATGCTGGGTGCAATCATAGATAAACCTCCAAATCTTAGAGTCTTAGTATGATAAAATTTTCTCATATCCAAGAAGTCCAAACAATATCTATCCGCCAAGCAGTGATTCGGGAACTCAGGCTTTATCCATCTTGTGGCTCCAATCATCTTCCACACATGGTTTCAAGGTCTTTTCAGAAAAGGAAAAGAAGAGAAAAGGGGACATGAGAAGAAAGAGTCCGAACTGCATGTGAAGCTGCAGGAGATGTACTTCAGCCTGGGTCTTCTGTGTCTTCTACCCTTTTAGACACTTTTTATCAGATGTTGACTTATAGTTTTGGAGTTTTAAAACTGCAGACCTAGAGAAAACAACAAAGATAATGAAGTCAACACCACCATTTTATAAAAGCAAAACCTCACAGAGGGGAAGCAATGTGACACTGGAAGAGCTTGATAGACTGGAACAATCTCAAGCACTTGGTAGTCAGTTAACATCCATCTGTCAGATGCTTCTCATTATAAATGTTCATTTGATGGTCTCCATTTCTTACCTGGGTCCCGAGTACAGTGAGGGAGTGGGTAGTGGTTGCAGGTGTGAGTTGGCTGTGAAATAAAAGCTATGGAACTTGTATTACAAAATAAACACAGAAAGCCACAATTATTTTAGAAGCAGGGGCATGATGGATTGAGCTAACCAGATGGGTCTGACTTCTAACAAAGAAAAAGCCCACACTTGCTTTATATCAGTACAGACCAAAGAGGATCAATAGAGATCTCCTTCAGGGGGGACAGGATGAGAGTGGAGATAAAAAGGTTGTTTGTGCTTGGCAGGTTACACCCATCTCCAGAAGCTGTGCTTGAATTTGGAGCTGTGAGCTAGGTCAGGGTGCCAGCATGATCTCGGCTTACTCGAACCTGAGAATTTCACTCAGGATTTGGTAGAAGAGTGCAGGGAAGGCTTTAATGGCTCGAACATTGCCCATAGTTCACACATATGGGCACACATGCTCCCAGCAGTCCCCTCTCTCATATCATAGAATTAAGAAATTATGTAAATTATATATTATATAAGTTAATAATAGTAAATTTTTCTTTCTTCTAATTCAAGCATGCATTAAATGCAACAACCCCATTTGCAAGGTTACTATTAAGTGGCCGTCTAGTTTATACCTGAATAGTTCTAAAGATAGAAAATCCACTGCATTATAAGGTAGTCCATTGTACTTTAAAAAATAATTTAGGTTAAGAAAAATCTTGCTTAAATTGCCTCCCTATAACTTCTATCCACTAGAATTCCCCTTTCTTTACCACATAGAAGGTAGCTCTATATTTTTTATCAGGATGGCATCTCCATAACACCTGGACCATGACCAACCCCCACTGTTGAGTCCAGGAATGATTTAATAACCAGACATGAAAATTTCCTACAGAGCCAGGATTGCCTTCACAATATTCAGTCTAACATGTCACACAACCAATAATAATTGACCAGTCTTTGCATCCAAGAGGAAATCTATTTACCATTTCTGCTCTTAAACATCTTCTATGTGACAATTCATTTACCTACAATAGCACAAAAGTTATCAACTACTTAGAAATAAATTTAATGAAAGATATTCAACAGCTCTATAAAGAAAATTATGAAGAATAATTTAGATAAGTTAAAGAAAACCTAAACAAGTGAAGGATATATCACATTCACAGAATAAAAGACTCAAAGTTATAAAGATGCCACTCTTCAAAATGTATAAATTCAGTGCAAGCTTAGTAGAAATGCTAACAACAGATGCTAGTATTTTTATAGAAAACAACAAGTTAATTCTAAAATGTATATGGAAATACAGAGGGCCTATAATAGTCAAAACATTCTTTGATGAACACTAATGAATATGCACTATAAGATGCCAACACTTAATATAAAGCATTTTAATTAAGATTATTTCTTGGTATTAGGACAAATACAGAAAAATCAGACAATACAAAAGAATAGAGGGCCTAGAAACAAACTTGACAATATATAAACATTTAATTTTCAACAAATATAGCATAACAAATCAGAAGGGGGAAGTAGAGTCTAATATATTCCAAGAAAATTGTATAGCTAAGTATGAAAGAAAAACACAGACTTTTAGAAAATAATTTAAAGGAGCTTTACTTCTGGGATGTTAGCATGAGGAGCTCCATACACCCACTCCCCAGTGAAATGAGCAATGCTGGTGAAAACTAACTAACTAACTAACTAAATAACACTTAAGTCTCTGCAAAATTCCCTAAGAATATACACAAATTAAAAAAACCCTTTTTTTTCCTACTAAAACTGGAGAAGAGTAACTAAAGTCTGTGGTATTTGAACTACAACCCACTTCTTCCCTTTCTATTCTTGATAGAAGATTCACTCTAAATAGGTGTGGTCAAGAAAATTCTCTCTCCCTTCATTTTCCAATCAGTTCCTTTTGTATCTCACCAGAAGGGGCAGGATGTCAGCATTTCTCAACCTCTCCAACTCCAAGTTAAAGAGGCTAAATTCCTCATAAGTGCAACTGAGATATTGGAAGTTACTGTTCTCTCCTCAGTTCTTACACATACATGGAGACTCTACCCAGGTGAGGCAGGTCAAGAAAACTAGGATCTCCATTACCATTGGTCTCAATTCATGTGAGGTCAAAGGTTATGTGCTGGGGGGCAAACAAAGACCACCAGAGGTTACTGCCCTGCCCTGCATCCAGTCATGGTTTAAAGAGCCTGCCCAGAGGAGAGGTCATCCATAAAAAAAAAGCAATGATGCTCTCCTCAAAGGAACTGAATTTATTTGAAACAGGTGTGGAGAAATTCAAGCCTAAGATTGTCCCTGAAAACAATAGCATCTCTTAATTAAGAGCAATATGCTAAACTACAGGCCATCTAGATTGACAGAGACAGCCAGGAAAGAGACATCTAAGAGGAATCCTTTGTGGATCAGAACAAACCTCAGAACTGATATTGAAAACTACTCCAGCTCAGTTCTATGGGAATCATACTACTGAGCAATTTATACCTCAGAACATTGTCCAAAACAATAGAACAACTAGTGGTAATTAGTGGAGTCTAATTTCTGGGTATAAAACAAAACAACAACAAAAAAATAGCTTAACAGAGAGGTCAGAGAAAAGACAATCAAAGAAAGCTCTGCTAAAATTACCATAATTCTAGGGTGCATGTTCAAGGCTGCATCCTATAAGAAGTAACATCAAAGTCTTTATACTATGGGCAAAGTAAACTTTGCTAAAATAACCTAGCAAATTCACAAAACAAATAAGCAAGCAAGCAACAACAAAAATAAGACCCAGAAATGAAAGTGGGGAAGAGGAATTCATAGCCAAAATTTCTATACTACATCACCTAAAATATCCAGCAGTGAACAAAAAATTAGAAGACAGTAAAACACAAAACAAAACATAAAACAGGAATATGTGACTCATTCACAAGAAAGAAAGAAACAACAGAAAATGCCTCAGAGAAGGTAAAGATGCTAGTTTAGCAAAGACTTTAGACATAATATACATACTCAGAAAACTTGGACTACTCTTAAAGAAGTGAAGTAAGGTATGAAGATATTGTATCTCAATAAAAAGATTAAAACTACTTAAAAATGTAAATTCTTCGGTTGAAAATACAGTTGAGATGAAAGATTCACTAGAGGGATTAAACAGGATATTTGAAATGGCAGAAAAAAAGAATACACAAATTTGACAGATTGATAGAGATTATACAATCTGAAGAGCTAAGAGAAGATAAAATGAAGGGGAAAAAAGCCTTGCAGAAATATGGGACACTTTCAAGTACACGGAAATATACATAATGGAAGTAATAGAAAGAGAAAAGAGCAGGAAAAAAATATTTGAAGAAATGGCAGCTGAAAATTTCCCCCAATTGCTGAAACGCATCAATCTACACACTCAGAAATCTTAAGAAACTCCAAATAGGACAAACACAAATAGACAGATCAGAGTAAAAACACTGAAAGTTAAAGGTGAGAACACTTTGAAAGTAGAAAGAGAAAAAATGACTTTCCCTTACAAGGGAACCCTAATAAAATTAACAGCTGACATCTCAACAGAAATCATGGAGGTCAGAAAGCAGTGGAATAACATTTAAAGTGCTGAAATAATGAGCAATAACAACTATCAATCAGGAATCTTATATCTAGCAAATTTGTCATTAAAAATGAAGGAAAATGTGTTTCCAGAAGAAAACAACAACAACAGGAGAATTCATTGATAGCATGACTGCTTTACAGCAAACACTAAAGGAAGTTCTTCAGGCTAAAAACAAGTAAATGCAAGTCAAAATTAAAACCTATATGAAAAAACAGAGAGCACTGGCAACTGTAATTATAAAAGACGGTAGAAATACATATTTTCCTTTATTCTTTTAATTAACTTTAAAAGCACAGTATTACATCTTGTATGGTTGGGCCTAAAATATGTAGAAATGTAATATATTTGGTGCTAAATGAAAGGAGAAAAGATTAGAAATGCAATATATTTGACAATGACAGCACTTAGGAGATGGGTGGTAGCAGAGTTGTTTTGGAGTTGGAAAATGACATCAAATGACAACTTGAACCCACAGGAACAAGTGAAGAGCACCAGAAATGATAAACAAGAAAGTGAATATAACAAATGTCACAAATACATGTTTGTTCCCCTTTTTTTGTCTCAGCTTCATTAATAGACATAAAATTATACTGAGTAATAATTATAATGATGTCAGGTTTTAGCATCTATACAGATAATATATAAGACAAGAAAAATAGCACAAAAAGGGAGAAGCATGAATATAGTTGTATAAGAATAACATTTCTGTTTCTTGATGGGATTAAGCTAGCACAAATCCAAATAAATTCTGATCAATTAAGATGTATTTGGTAAAAATCTGGGGATGTAGCTCAGTGGTAGAGCACATGTCTAGCATCACACACAAGGACCTGAGCTCAGTCTCCAGCAAGAAACACACACACACACACACACACACACACAATCTACCTATATGGTAAACCACAGAGCAACCCCTAAGAAAAGAATCATTAAAGGAATTTAAATGGTACACTAGAAGTATTCACTTAAGGTAAATATATTTATAAAGAAGGAATGGAGGGACAAAATAGACTTACAGAAACAAAAAACTAAATGACAGTAATAATCCTAACTCTAGCTATCTGATAGCAACTCTAGATGTCTAAGAGTAACATTAGATGTTATGTTAGTTAGAATTCTAACTAGAGTAAAAGAGCTGACTTGAGCCTCAGGAGAGCCAGTGGTACATTTCTAAGATCTGAGGCAGTTTGTTGGAGAATTCCCTCTTGCTCAGGGAGGTTGACTTTTTTTTTCTAGTCAGACTGTGAACTCACTGTTTTTAAAATTGTACAAATATCACTGAATTCATGAATTTTGGAAGTTAAAATCAGTAGATCCACTAACTTCAATTTGAAAAACTCAGGGATAGACTATTTCCAGATTTAGATGTTCAGTGAGAAGAGTTACTGATATGCTGCTGGTAAAGATTGGGTCACATGGGTCAGGGAAGGGGACAGGAAGGCACCGTTAACTGCTGTAGTAGTGATAACCATTGGTTTGTTATTTGCATGTCTGTATTATTTACTGCCAGTCCCTTTCCAAAGCCTTTGGCCCCTACTATTTTTAGTGTGTTCCAGCCCACTTCCAACTACCAGTATTTGCATCTGTGCCTTAGGGTTCTCTCCAAAACTGCAATAAACTACTGTTTCATTTGACCAAACAGAAATTCTGGAAGGAAAAGGACATACCTAGCAACACCTACAATGGAACAAAATCCCCATATTCTATTTTGTGTTCTCATGTATCCCAAGAAAACCACCTGGCACATTATAGATGCACAATAAATAACTGACAAATAAAGGAAGAAACTAATGCTCCTGGAAGCAATTTGATTAAACTTCCAGTGATATAGCCAGGACTTTAATGATTCCAAGCACAGTGATCTCTCTATTGTACATGCATTCAGGTTCCTGTTCCTAACCCTGTGGTCTCACATCATGGTTTGCGGAGGAAATTAAAGATTATTTAAGTCTACCAAATGTCATCAGTCAACTCTAAACCATAGCAAGGTCAGTGGTTTCACAATCTATGGAAAGAAATATTTGTGAAAATATTGAAGATATTTATAGCTCAAGTTGTAAAGTGTTCTTGCTTATGTCACACAGACATTTGGTAGTCACAGTAGCCATTTAGAGTTGCAGGGCCTCATAAAATGAGGCAACTAAGTTTTCTTAGCTGTGAGGTATTCACAACACATCTTAGCCCAGCCTTGTCCTCATGTTTTTCTTCTCCTCATCAGTGTTGTGGGCATTGAAAAGTCCATTTTCTTGAAGGAATCTCATTCTTTATCATTCCAAAGTGGGCTTTAAAAATTTCATACATCCCATAAGGATTCTAAGGAGTTCTTCAATAAATGGAAACTTGTAGATAAAACCATATTTAGCGATATGAACAAAGACATGATATCCACTGCAGTTAGCTATCAGAGCAGATAATAACTCATTAGTCATATTTTACATGAGTCATGCATCTTCCCTAAATGGATGATTATTTGTGAAGCCATTTTGATGCTGGAGAACTGCTTCCCCTGAACTCCTCAAAGTCATCAGGCACATTAAAGGATATCCAGTTTCATTGGTCTAAGCTGAGTGATCGCAATTCATCAAGGCATGAAAAGTCTGTCCAGTCTTCTGGAATATCATTAAATGGTTCAAGGACATTTCTAATCTTAATGATGGCCAAGGGGGAGCAACTATTATGATGATGAATGGGAATGAATATCTGGAAAAAGTTCAAGGCATGTTATACTTCCAAAGACTAATACATGTTGTTTATCTAAATCATCCAACTGATTAAAGAAACACACAAAGCCCAAGACAGTTAAAAGCAGAGAACCAAATAGGCTTTGACCTACCCTGGTATATTTATCGCTGACCATGTCATGCGTGTAAAATGTATTGCTCTACCAAGATGCTGTGTATATAAATCGGGAGGGTCTTTTGAGGCTGATGTTGAGTAATATAGGCTGTCCAGTTTATTGCCTGGCTAAATATTTACATAAAATGGGTTTATTGATGGTGGGGAAGCCTCCATAAAAGGAGTCTTTCAATGTTACTAACTGATTAGCTACAACGCCTAGGCTTAGCAAGAGCTGGGTGGTAGTAATGTTTGATATTTCTCCTAAAACCAATTGCTGATCTGCTTAAGGTTTTTAATCCCTGATATGAATTAGATGTGTGTGTGTGTGTGTGTGTGTGTGTGTGTGTGTAGCTTAATAAGGCAAAACACTTTTGGTCCCCAAAGCAATGCAGAGTCTGCAAGGAAAGGGGAATTTTGGTACACACCTAAAAGTATGCTTTGGAGTCCATCTTTTATCTGGGAAAATATCTCTATTAAATGCATCCTTCAGACAGGGAAATCAAGGCTACAGAAAATGGTAAATAAATGCTAGGTAAATCAGAATGCTAGGCTTTTGCATTGTAAAGGCCAGACAACAAACTCTTATGCAGGGCACTTGTTTTTGGTTGTCCTTTCTCTGGGTAGGTAGAGGAAAACTCAACTGCACAGGCAGCTGGGAGGATGCTGGGTGATGGTCCAAAGACATAGTCATAGTAAATACCTTTCCAATAGATCTGGGAGTGGCATATTGTTGGCTTGAAATAGTGCAGACACTGCTTAAATGATTGTTTATAGATAAAAAGTAGAAGTAAGAAGCAAGTAAAAAAGTAGCAGAAGACTTAGAATTATAGACTTTTTTTGCTTGATTCTTAGACACTTCATGCTTCTGGTTATCCTTATATCTCCCTGGTTTCCCCTCTCAGTATCCTTTGATGGTTTTTCATTCTCTTCCTGACCCTTGCACAGTTGTGGTCTCAGGGCTTGGTTTTCAGCCTTCCTGCCTCCACAAATGGTCTTGAGTCTGATGGTTTTAATTATTATGCCTTTCCAAACTACAGTCTAAATTGCACTGAAACTCCAGGTTATCTATTTGGCATCTCCACCATGACACCAAATAAAACATTCTCAATTTAATATGTCCAAAACAGAATCCTTAGTGCCTATCTCCCCATTCCCTATTCCCATCCTCCTCTGTCCCCAGAATTCACCATTTCAATTGATGTTACCATTTACCCAACCAATTGTTCATCTAAAAATACAAAGATATTCCCTTGAGAGAACAACACTAATCCTCCTCAAATTATTCCATGAAATAGAAAAGGAGGGAACCCTTCCAAACTCATTCTATGAAACTAGTGTCACCTTGATACCAAAACCAGGCATCAAGGAAAGAAAACTTCAGACCAATATCCCTGATGAACATGGATGCAAAAATTATTAATAAAATTCTGGCAAATGGCATACAAAAACACTAAAAAGATGGTGCACCAAGATCAAGTGGGGTTCATCCTAGGGATGCAAAGTTGGTTCAACATACCAAAATCAATAAATGTAATTCATCAGATCAATAGACTTCAAAACAAGAATCACATGGTTATCTCAATAGATGCAGAAAAAGCATTTGACAAAATATAGCATTCATTCATGTTCAAAATACTAGAAAACCTAGGGACACTAGGAACATATCTCAACATTGTAAAAGATACATACATAAACCCAAGGCCCACATCATTCTAAGTGGAGAAAAACTGAAAACATTCCCTCTAAAAACTGGAACAAGACAGGGAAGCCCTCTTTCATCACTTCTAATCAACTTAGTGCTTGAAACTCTAGCCAGAGCAATTAGGCATAAGAAAAATATTAAAGGGATACAAATAGGAAAAGAAGAGTTCAAACTATCCTTATTTTCCCACAACATGATCCTATATTTATAAGACCCAAAACACTCCACCAGAAAACTTGTAGAACTCATAAATGAATTCAACAAAGTAGCAGGATATAAAATGAACACCCATAAATCAATTGTGTTCGTATACACCAATGATGAATTGGCTGAAAGTGAAATTAGGAAGCCTTTCCCAATTCACAATATTCTCAAAATAAAAGTAAAGCAAAAAGAAAAGAAAACAACAACAAAAGCTTGGGAATCAATCTAAGGGAATCAATCTTAACAACAGAGGTGAAAGACCTCTACAGTGAAAACTGTAGAACACTAAAGAAAGAAATTGAAGAAGAACTTAGAAGATGGAAAGATCTCAGATAGGCAGTTAATGTTGTCAAAATGGCCATACTACCTACTGCAAATATATCTGAAATCCCAGTATTTCCCAACATATCCACCAACGCCATTTTAGCATGAGCTACCATCTGATGTTGCCTAGACTTTCACCTTCTCATTGGTCTTTATACCCTCCCCATCTGCATAGTAGTCATCCCTCCACAGTCAGAAAGAGCTTTGTAAGACATAAGTCATCACCTCTTTTCCCTACTCAGCACCTTCCAGCAGATTCTCAATCAAAATGAAATTAGAACTTCTTACGATGACCTACAAGGTCCCCATGGCCTGGCCATCTCTTCAAATTCATCTCTCCTCTCTCCCTCTTGTTGACTCTGTCCTGGCCAGAGCAGCCTTTTCTATGTTCCCTCAATGCATCAGGCTTATTCCTGCTTTGGAGATTTTGCACATGTCATCGCCTCTGCCAAGACTGATGCACCCATCTCCTTCAATCATTCAGGCCTGTACTCAGCTATTAAAGAGGCCTTTGATGGCACAACAAACTAAAATACACCCCACACATTACAATTCTTCTCTATCTCCTTACTTTGCTTTATTTTTTTAAATCAGAGCATTTTCAACTCTTTAACATCATTATTTTTATTTACCTGCTCATTTTCAGTTTTTTATATTAGTATGTAAGTTCCATGAAGTTTGAAACCAAATCTGTCTCATTCATGACTCTATTCCTAATGTCTAGAAAAATGCTTCATATGGAGTAGTCACACAATATTTACTGAATGAAAATAGAAAAATAGAGAAGTGTAAAAGATCCCAGTGGAATAACTAGAAAAATTCTGAAAATAAAATTGATTTTGAAATAAATCATATGCTGTTTGTTGAGACTAGTGATGGCAGAAATTATAGCCAAAGATAATGTCAAAGTGAGAGACAAAGTTTATCTTTTTGTCAAACTGAGTTCTCCATCATCAATTATGTTTAGTGAAGCTAAATTGACCCATTTGATCTGGAAAAAAATCAGTCAAAAATTAATCTTTTAACTTGTTCACTCTTATCCTATTTAAGGTACCTAATCATTTTAACTGAATTTAGGAAAAAACAAAAAGTAGTCCAATGATACACATTTGTGGCTACCACCTGAATTGAAAACAGAAGAAAGATTTAGTTTAGTGGTTTCTTTTACCTATGATGTCACTTTCCCAGGTTTCAGTTCCTCATGGTCAGTTATCAAGATCCCAAAATATTAACTGGAAAATTCGAGAAATAAAAATTTATGTTTTAATAACCCTCATTACACTCTATGGTTGAAATTATTTTGTTTTGTTACTTCTGTTCATTTCTTCTTGTGCTGAATTTATAAATCAAACTTTATGATAGTAAATATGTATAAAAGAAAACATCATACTTACAGGTTTCAGTGCTATCTGCTATTCTGAACAATTATTGAGAATTACTGTAAAGGTGAACAGGAACATGCTGTGAGGAAGACATGAGGAAGAGACCAACTTAGAAAAAAGTACATTCTAACTTGTTCTTGGGAGGTGCAGAGGTAGGGCATCTAGTGAATGGCAAACTACTCCAGGTCACTAAAGTTCTCTTTTCTTTCAATGGAAGCAGGTTTTCCAGTGGAGATACCAAGTTGGTCCATCTCAGGGATTAGACACGTAGACCTGAAATTCTGAGTGAGTTTCAGCCCAACTACCTTAGGCCCACAGACAGGAGCAAAGAGCAGGCTGCTGTAGTTCAGGTGGACCTGTGCTCTCTGCCTATCTCAGGCCACTTCAGGCAATAAAAGGTTGGAAGACCTGACAAGACCACATCAGCTTCTGCGTGGTGGCATTGGTCTCCAGGTGTTCCTTCTCTTAAGAAACTGTCTCATTCCATAATCTCAATTCACTCCTCAGCTCAGAGCTCTTGAGACACCATGGACATGCCTTCCACAGTCTTCTAGAACAAGATTTTCGTTTTTGTTTGTTTGTTTTTTGTAATCAAACATTTTATAATGCAAAAATAAACTTTTTATTTAAATGAAAATAAAAGATTTTGCCCAGAACGTGGATTTTTCCCAGAACGTGGATTTCCCCAGAACGTGTGTAGAGTGCCGGTGTGAGTTCGGGAATAAAGAATTGCTGTTTGATTCTACAAGGCTATGAGTGGCTCGTGATTTTGTGCCCAGCCAGACTGCGGCATTTGGTGGCCTGTACGCAGAACGTCTGAAACTTGGAGTGTCTGACTTAGTAGAAGAAAGCTGGATTCTCATAGCTCCTCTGCATCCAGTCTGTTGGGTTGTTCTTTCAGGTAAAAATGATATGGCCTGAAAAAAACAGCTAGTGTGACTCAGAACTTGAATAACCTTACAGTGCTTTACCTTGAGTTACCTTGATGACTAGGAAGGGGACAACCTGCACTGATTACTGTCTTAGCTTCCCCACATATAAATAAGAAATAACAATAGGCAGAGCAAGGTAGGCGAACCTGTGACCCACCAGCAGAACAGACCCAGCAACCCGAAGAGGGGCAGAGCCACCCCCCCCACGCCTGCAAGGTAGGCAGACCTGTGACCCACTGGCAGAACAGGACCAGCGACCCGCCAGCGTGGCAGACATATTGCCCCAGTTGGGGGACGGGCAGAGACACCCCCGCACCTGCAAGATAGTGGAACTGCAATCACCAACAGAACAGGCCCAGCAGCCTGCGGAGGGGCGGAGCCACCAACCACTCCAGCAAGGTAGGCGGACCTGCGACTCACCGGCAGAACAGACCCAGTGACCCACCAGCGTGGTAGACACATCGCCCCGGTTGGGGGAGGGGTAGAGCCACCACCCACACCTGCAAGGTAGATAGACCTGCAACCGACAGACAGAACAGGCCCAGCGGCCTGCTGGCGTGGTAGGCACATTGCCCCAATTGGAGGAGGGGCAGAGCCGCCGCCCGCACCTGCGAGGGAGACTTTGCAACTATACAAGAGCAATATAAATATATAGGGGGAAAATTCAATAACACAACAGTTTCACCAAGCAGAAAGAAACACGAACAGTATGAAAAGACAAGGAAAGAAAGGACCACAAGCAATGCAGGTCAACTCAACGTTAGAAGAGGTAATATCTGCAGCAGATGGAATGTCAGATAAAGAATTCAGGATATACATGCTTCAGATGATCTAGAGTCTCAAGGAAGACATTAGACAGCAAAATCAGACAATGAAAGATCACATCGACAATGAATTACATAAACAAATCCAAGAAGCAAAAGATCAACTATACAGGGAGATATAGGTTATAAAAAACAAACAAACAGAAATCCTAGAAATGCAGGAAGCAATAAACCAACTTAAAAACTCAATTGAGAATACTACCAGCAGAGTAGAACACTTAGAAGATAGAACATCAGACAATGAAGACAAAGTATTTCAACTTGAAAAGAACATAGACAGCTCAGCAAGACAGTTAAGAAATCATGAGCAGAACATCCAAGAAATATGGGATAACATAAAGAGATCAAACTTAAGAGTCATTGGTATACAGGAAGTTATAGAGGTCCAAACCAAAGGAATGAGCAATCCATTCAATGAAATAATATGAGAAAACTTGCCAGATTTGAAGAATGAGACAGAATCCCAAATCCTAGAAGCCTACAGGACGCCAAATGTGCAAAATCATAAGAGAACCACACCTAGACACATTATAATGAAGATGCCCAACATACAAAATAAGGAGAGAATTTTAAAAGCTACAAGAGAAAGGAAGCAGTTTATATTTAGGGGTAAACCAATCATAATAACAGCTGATCTTTCAACACAGACTCTGAAAGCTAGAAGATCCTGGAATAACATATTTCAAACACTGAAAGAAAATGGGTTCCAACCAAGAATTGTGTATCCAGCGAAATTAAGCTTTAGGATGGAAGATGAAATTAAAACCTTCCACGATAAACAAAAGTTAAAAAAATTTGCAGCTAGAAAACCATCTCTTCAAAAAATCCTTGGCAAAACATTACAGGAAGAGGAAATGGAAAATAACAATGAAAATCAACAGTGGGAGGTAGTACAGTAAAGGGGGGAAAATAATCAAAGAGGAAAACAAACCATGTTTAGTAACATAAATAAACAAATATGGCTGGAAGAACAACCCATATCTCAATAATAACCCTAAATGTTAATGGCTTAAACTCACCAACTAAGAGACACAGACTAGTAGAATGGATCACAAAACAAGATCCAACAATATGCTGCCTATAGGAGACGCATTTGATAGGAAAAGACATACATAGACTGAAGGTGAAAGGTTGGGAAAAATCATATCACTCATATGGACTTCAGAATCAAGCAGGACTGTCCATACTCATATCAAATAAAATAGA
This sequence comes from Ictidomys tridecemlineatus, assembly GCF_052094955.1. Classification (NCBI taxonomy): domain Eukaryota; kingdom Metazoa; phylum Chordata; class Mammalia; order Rodentia; family Sciuridae; genus Ictidomys; species Ictidomys tridecemlineatus. Next base: position 163,474,758 of record NC_135481.1, read on the forward strand.
TTTCAAGCCAAAGTTAATCAAAAGGGATCAAGAGGGACACTACATACTGCTCAAGGGAACCATACACCAACAAGACAGAACAATCATAAATATATATGCCCCAAACAATGGTGCAGCTATGTTCATCAAACAAACTTTCTCAAGTTAAAGTGTCTAATAGACCACCATACAATAATCATGGGCGACTTCAACACACCTCTCTCACTACTGGACAGATCTTCCAAACAAAAGTTGAATAAGGAGACTATAGAACTCAATAACACAATTAATAACCTAGACTTAATTGACATATATAGAATATACCACCAAACATCAAGCAGTTACACTTTTTTGTCAGCAGCACATGGATCCTTCTCAAAAATAGATCATATATTATGTCACAGGGCAACTCTTAGACAATATAGAGGAGTAGAAATAATACCATGCAACTTATCTGATCATAATGGAATGAAACTGAAAATCAACGATAAAAGAAGGAAGGAAAAATCAAGCATCACTTGGAGAATGAACAATAGGTTACTGAATGATCAATGGGTTATAGAAAACATCAAGGAGGAAATTAAAAAATTCTTAGGGATAAATGAAAACACAGACACAACATATCGGAATCTATGGGACATATTGAAAGCACTTCTAAGAGGAAAATTCATTGCTTGGAGTTCATTCCATAAAAAAGGAAAAACCAACAAATAAATGAGCTCACACTTCATCTCAAAATCCTAGAAAAAGAAGAGCAAAACAATAGCAAAAGAAGTAGAAGGCAAGAAATAATTAAAATCAGAGCTGAAATTAATGAAATCGAAGCAAAAGAAACAATTAAAAAAATTGACAAAACGAAAAGTTGGTTCTTTGAAAAAATAAATAAAATTGACAGACCCTTAGCCATGCTAATAAAGAGAAGAAGAGAGAGAACCCAAATTACTAGCATATGGGATGAAAAAGGCAATATCACAACAGACACTTCAGAAATACAGAAGATAATTAGAAATTATTTTGAATCCTTATACTCCAATAAAATAGAAGATAGTGAAGGCATTGATAAATTTCTTAAGTCATATGATCTGCCCAGATTGAGTCAGGAGGATATAGACAACCTAAACAGACCAATATCAATTGAGGAAATAGAAGAAACCATCAAAAGTCTACCAACTAAGAAAAGCCCAGGACCGGATGGGTATACAGCAGAGTTTTACAAAACCTTTAAAGAGGAACTAATACCAATACTTTTCAAGCTATTTCAGGAAATAGAAAAAGAGGGAGAACTTCCAATTTCATTCTACAAGGCCAACATCACCCTGATTCCTAAACGAGACAAAGACACTTCAAAGAAAGAAAACTACAGACCAATATCTCTAATGAACCTAGATGCAAAAATCCTCAATAAAATTCTGGCGAATCAGATACAAAAACATATCAAAAAAATTGTGCACCGTGATCAAGTAGGATTCATCCCTGGGATGCAAGGCTGGTTCAATATACGGAAATCAATAAATGTTATTCACCACATCAATAGACTTAAAAATAAGAACCATATGATCATCTTGATAGAAGCAGAAAAAGCATTTGACAAAGTACAGCATCCCTTTATGTTCAAAACTCTAGAAAAACTAGGGATAACAGGAACATACCTCAATATTGTAAAAGCAATCTATGCTAAGCCTCAGGCTAGCATCATTCTGAATGGAGAAAAATTGAAGGCATTCCCTCTAAAATCTGGAACAAGACAGGGATGCCTTCTCTCACCACTTCTGTTCAACATAGTTCTAGAAACACTGGCCAGAGCAATTAGATGAAAGAAATTAAAGATATAAAAATAGGAAAAGAAGAACCTAAATTATCACTATTTGCAGATGACATGATTCTATACCTAGCAGATCCAAAAGGGTCTATAAAGAAACTATTAGAGCTAATAAATGAATTCAGCAAAGTGGCAGGATATAAAATCAACACGCATAAATCAAAGGCATTCCTGTATATCAGTGACAAATCCTCTGAAATGGAAACGAAGACAACCACTCCATTCACAATATCCTAAAAAAACAATAAAATACTTGGGAATCAACCTAACAAAAGAGGTGAAAGACTTATACAATGAAAACTACAGAACCCTAAAGAGAGAAATAGAAGAGGATCTTAGAAGATGGAAAAATATACCCTGTTCATGGATAGGCAGAACTAACATCATCAAAATGGCGATAATACCAAAAGTTCTCTATAGGTTTAATGCAATGCCAATCAAAATCCCAAGGGCATTTCTTGTAGAAATAGATAAAGCAATTATGAAATTCATATGGAAAAATAAAAGACCCAGAATAGCAAAAACAACTCTAAGCAGGAAGTGTGAATCAGGCGGTATAGCAATACCAGATTTCAAACTATATTACAGAGCAATAGTAACAAAAACAGCATGGTACTGGTACCAAAACAGGTGGGTGGACCAATGGTATAGAATAGAGGACATAGAAACCAATCCACAAAACTACTACTATCTTATATTTGATAAAGGGGCTAAAAGCATGAAATGGAGGAAGGATAGCATCTTCAACAAATGGTGCTGGGAAAACTGGAAATTCATATGCAACAAAATGAGACTGAATCCCTTTCTCTTGCCATGCACAAAAGTTAACTCAAAATGGATCAAGGAGCTTGATATCAAATGAGAGACACGGCGTCTGATAGAAGAAAAAGTTGGCTATGATCTACATACTGTGGGGTCGGGCTCCAAATTCCTCAATAGGACACCCATAGCACAAGAGTTAATAACTAGAATCAACAAATGGGACTTACTCAAACTAAAAAGTTTTTACTCAGCAAGAGAAACAATAAGAGAGTTAAATAGGGAGCCTGCATCCTGTGAACAAATCTTTACTCCTCACACTTCAGATAGAGCCCTAATATCCAGAGTATACAAAGAACTCAAAAAATTAAAGGATAAGAAAAGGAATAACCCAATCAACAAATGGGCCAAGGATCTGAACAGACACTTCTCAGAGGAGGACATACAATCAATCAACAAGTACATGAAAAAGTGCTCACCATCTCTAGCAGTCAGAGAAATGCAAATCAAAACTACCCTAAGATACCATCTCACTCCAGTAAGATTGGCAGCCATTATGAAGTCAAACAACAACAAGTGCTGGTGAGGATGTGGGGAAAAGGGTACACTTGTACATTGCTGGTGGGACTGCAAATTGGTGCTGCAAACTTGGAAAGCAGTATGGAGATTTCTTGGAAAGCTGGGAATGGAACCACCATTTGACCCAGCTATTTCCCTTCTCGGTCTATTCCCTAAAGACCTAAAAAAAGCATGCTACAGGGACACTGCTACATTGATGTTCATAGTAGCACAATTCACAATAGCTAGACTGTGGAACCAACCTAGATGCCCTTCAATAGACGAATGGATAAAAAAAAAAAGTGGCATTTATACACAATGGAGCACTACTCTGCATTAAAAAAGGACAAAATCATAGAATTTGCAGGGAAATGGATGGCATTAGAACAGATTATGCTAAGTGAAGCTAGCCAATCACTAAAAAACAAATGCCAAATTTTTTCTTTGATATAAGGAGAGTAACTAAGAACAGAGTTGGGAGGAAGAGCATGAGAAGAAGATTAACATTAAACAGGGTTGAGAGGTGGGAGGGAAAAGGAAAGAGAAGGGAAATTGCATGGAAATGGAAGGAGACCCTCAGGGTTATACAAAATTACATACAAGAGGAAGTGAGGGGTGAGGGGAAAAAAACAAGGGGGAGATATGAATTATAGTAGATGGGCTAGAGAGAGAAGAGGGGAGGGGAGGGGATGGAGGATAGTAGAGGATAGGAAAGGCAGCAGAATACAAAAAGACACTAGTATAGCAATATGTAAAACAGTGGATGTGTAACTGATGTGATGCTGCAATCTGTATACGGGGTAAAATGGGAGTTCATAACCCACTTGAATCAAAGTGTGAAATATGATATGTCAAGAACTATGTAATGTTTTGAACAACCAACAATAAAAATTAAAAGAAAAAAAATGAAAATAAAAGCCTTTTTTATTACTAGAACTACAAAAGTAATGCATTGACATACTAGAAAAAAATTTAAATATAATTAATAAAATAAAACTTCCTTAAAATCCCATTACTGAAAATAATTACAGCATAGAACATTTAAAATGACTATTTGTTCCATCATTTTTAGTGTATGTATATTTGGGAGAAAAAAAAATGATTCCAAACCTTATTTGGGAGTGAAATGTTTTTGTGAGTTATTTTTATATATATTTTTATATACAACTCTCCTCATAGGAAGAAATTGTCATTGCTGCTGTAGTTAATTACATAAGCAATTTTCTGATGGATTCTGATGGTATGGAGCCCACATGTGAGAAACAAGATACTCATCTTTCCAGTTGACTTTCAGATGATTATCAGTAAACATTCTAAAGATCTATAACTAGACAATGTTTTTTCTCTTTGTATTCAATTGAACAATGATTATCTGACTATTTCATTCCCCTATAAGATGTTCCTGCTAAGAGTAAATCCTTGGATTAAGCTGGCTGTAGTTTCTCTGTACCATGGTTGTCAGAAAGCTTTGACAGGTACTTTTTTTTTTTTTTAATGGTGCTGGGGATGGAACCCAGGGCCTTGTGCATGTGAGGCAAGCACTCTACCAACTGAGCTATATCCCCTGTCCTTGACATGTACTCTTAACCAAATTATTTTAGAAAATGTTTTGTTTTTTTTTTAAATTATGATAAATGGGATCTTATTGTTTTGCAATAAGGATATATAACTTTAATATCATGTATGTACTCCCTAAATTCTCTGCTTCAAAAATCTGGATTCCTTTAAGTGGAGATACCTCTAGTAGATTCTGTTTTGAAAAGTCTCAGGAAATTTTTACCAAAAATTTTGTAGATCATACATACTCTAAGAAAGAGCAGGCTGCTGTATTACACTTCTGTCTCATAGAAAGTAAAACATTGCTAGGTCAGTAAGTTTAAACATTAATGACTAATTAGCATTACCAGAAGCAGGATAACCAAATTGGTTGAATGACCACAGCCAATACTTACGTACATCTTAGTATGTGCCAAAGCCCTTTATACACAGTAATTCAATCTCACAACAACCCTTAAAGAAGAAAAAGAGATACAGAAAGATTATATTACTTTTTTAAGGTCACACAGATGATGGCCAAACCAGAATTTGAACCCTGCTAGTTGAGTTCCAGTGTCCCAAACCTTGTACTCAACTTCTCTCGACAATATGGAGATAAAGGCTAGTAGGTCTGCATTCTTGTTCTGCTTTTACTCTTTTTTTTCTGGGCAGCTGTGGGCCCTGGGGTTGGCCATTCATCTACTAATTCCACAAGTATCTACGAGTACCTTTCGGGTAGATCATTTTCAAAAATGTCTGCCATCAATTCCTTCCTACCCTGTGGGCTATTATGACTCACTCCTCTTTTTTGACCAGTGGCAGTTTGGTCAATGCTATGGCCAATAGGATGCCACAGAAGCAAATTATGGGTCTTCTGAACCCAGGCCATAGGAGGACTGGAAGTTTCTGTTTCCTTCCTCTTGAAACATTCCTTCTGGGAGCCCGGCTGCCTGCTTGAGCAAGCACAAGCAATAACAGGGTGAAGCCCTGGTGATGATACCTCACCCAGGCTACAAGCCAGCAACCAACATCACGTGCTAGCTAAGTGAACAAGGCCATTTTGGACCGTCCTGTAATCCATTGTCCCAGCCATTACCATGTTAATAAGAAGAACCAAATGGTGAACCCACAGACTCATGAACGGTTACGCAGCCATTGATAACTTAGACAACTTAGTATGTGTATATGGTATCACTTTATCTTGAAAATATAGACATCTGGACCTATGTCAATGGTCTTTCAGGAAACAGAGGACATAGAAAGTACTAAGTACTACTGGCACCAAGAAAATACGGAAATTTCAGTTTAGTGTTTTAATGAGTAATTTTAATTATACTCAAGGAATACTAGGGAAGTACACATTAGCATTTCTACTTCTCACTTAGCATAATTCTAATTATACTTAGCAACAACTGTAGACTATTTATTATGATTATTATTACCAATGTTGAAGACAAGAATTAGGACATTTGTCCACAAGCCTAACTCACATGCATCTGTCCCATGGAGATTAGTACACCACCCTCTGGGTTACGGAAATGTATGTCAACCCAGAAGCTGTCTGAAACCCATAGTTCAGGGATTTTTTTTTTTTAGAGGCCTAATTACAAAGCATGATTGATTATTGACTCCAGTTCCATTCTTTCTCCCCTCTATGAAGAATGAGGGGTGGGGATAAAGTGCCAAGCATACAACCATAGCTTATTTCTGGTGACCCTACCCCTCCCAGGATCCCACCAATGGTTACTTCATTAGAACACTTCTATTGTCGTGGGAGAAGACTTGTTTCTGAAGAAGGATCCCAGGAGTTCTCAGAGACAAGGGGGGATTCCATTAAAGTCCAGTGGGGTCCTTTGCATATGAGATGGAAAATAATTTTCAGCACACACCAGATAGAGGCATAGGCAGAGATTTATTTAGGAGGTAGATACACATTCAGGAGAGAATGCACGGTGTCCAGAGAGTGAGAAAAACATGTGATTGGGGCTCCAGTATTTATAGAGGGGCAGTAGTGGGGGACAGGGCACTGGATTGGAGCCAGACTAGAGCTACACAATTTTGCATCAGTTTTTCCTGTGCCTGCCTAGTTCCCTCATTTTAAAAGAGTGCCAGCCAAGGGCCTGTTGCTCAGGAGTTATAATTGTTCCTATGTGCTTTTTGCATCTCAATGGCTCATGGGCATTTTCTTTTGAGAAGTATCTCTCTCTCTCTCTATCCTAAATGCTTATCTTACTCTTGCCCAGGAAATTCCAAGGGGTTTAGGAGCTCTGTATAATATGCTCTTATTACTTAGGAAATAATAAAGGTCTATAGAACTTTATGTCAGCAACTGGGGGTCAAAGACCAACTATTAGAACAAAAGATTCTCCTAATACCTCTGTCTCTCAGAAAGTTACAAAGGTTTTAGGAGCTTTGTGTCACATTGTGTTTATAAGATACCCTCATGTTGGTATATGTAGAAGATCATTAATTTTCTCTGTTATATAGTATTCAATCAAATGAATGTACCATAATTTACTTACTCATTCTAGTGTTGATGAACACTGTGTTGTTTTCAGTTTGGGGATATTAAGAATGATAGTACTAAATAATGCCACTATATTATTATAGTAGACTCTCTATAAATCTTTGTGCGGTTATTTTTTCATCCCTCTTGGGTAAATATCTAGAAGCAAAAATTCTGGGTTATCTGGTTCTTCAAGTGCATATAAGAATATAAGAAGCTGCCAAACTGTTTTGCAATGTTTTATTCTCTTCCATTTTTATTACAACTACTTACAGTGAGTACAAAGGATGTCAGGAAAAAGAAAGTTAATAATGAGAAACATAAATTTGTTTTCTTCTCTAATTCTCTTCTTATTTGAAACAGACTTATTTAATTAATTAGTTAATGTGTTTTTGGTACCAAGGATTGAATCCATAGGCACTTAACCACTGAGCCACATTCCCAGCTCTTTTTATTTTTCTATTTGGAGATAGGGTCTTACTAAGTTGCTTAGTTGAACTTGCAATCCTCCTGCCTCAGCCTCCCGGGCTGCTAGGATTACAGGCGGGCACCAAAAAATATCATTCTTTTTCAATTCTATGAAGGACAGATAAAGGGATTGAGGAGAATTTGTAGCTTTTCAAGGATGAATTGGCCTTCCTAGTAGTATTTTGGAAGAAGTCAAGGGCAGACACTATAGAATTTCAGGTCCGGTTTTGAGTGGTTTGAAGTAGGTCTTCCTTCTCCTTTTCAGCCTCTTACCTGGAAATTGCTCAGCTTTAATGTCCTAATCCTGTGCAGATTTCTCACAGTAGAACTATCAACCACGCCTTCTTCTATACTGCTGAGCACAGTTTACAATCATTTGTTTGTACCATGAGATGATTAGTGTCTCTCTCCTTTACACCATGTAATGAGGAGCCAAGCCTTTTATATCCTCTGGCTCACAGTAGATCTCAAAAAAAATTTTTTTTTGAATAAAGATGTAAATAAATCAAAGAACTAGAAAATGGGTTGACAGAACAAGAATGCCAAGCCAACATCTGTGATTCTATAAGAGTGAAAAATCTGTCAATTGCCAGCTCCCCCCAAAGACAAGGGTGGTACTCTGTGGATCAATCAAAGCTGAGTTTATTACGTATTACCATAAGGGGAGAACCCACTTTGACAGCTTTGTAGCAGTATCCTGGAAGAAGCTGAGGGCAAATATTATAGAATTACAGATCTTGTTCTGAGTGGTTTGAGGTAGGTTTTTCAACGTGGGGATTTTAAGTGGGCCAAGTTCATGATTTAATAGCTTGGGACTGAAGGACACAGATGAGGCTTCCAGAGCAAGTCATGCTCTGCCCCAGGGAGCAAGCTCTTACCTGAGAAAGGGGGCTGATTGAATGGCTCATTGTTTGAAAACAACAGATTTTTAGGAAGCTCCCAGAGGACACATTGGAGTTATTTACTGGGAAAGAATCTTAGGGAACAAAACAGTGAAGCTCTGTTGATGTCGGCTTAGTTCTGTAGTTGTGAAGCTGTGGCTTAATCCCCAAACCCAGTTCCCTAAAGCTGAAGAAAGGGCAGACTAACTCTCTGACATTTACATGCTGAATGAAGTGATTGTGTTTTATGACAATTACTCATATGGGTAATTATTCAATCTGAGAAACTGGTAGACATTCTGAGATATCAACTGCTGTATATCATCTCTTGAGGTTACGCCATAAAACTAAAACCTCTTCTATAAAATGTTAACATCTCAACAGCACATCCTGGAATCAGTAGATAGAATTCTGATGCTGCTGTCTTTTTTATCTTTTCTCTAAATTTATTTATTAAGACTGCTTTACTAGACAAACCTCAGCTCTGCTGTCCCAACTCCATTGGGAAGGAAGAATGGAAGGGCCAACAGCATGCTCGTATAACAGCAGATGACTCTGGTGGGTCTCACCATTAGGAAGAAGCAGTGGTTGAATGACAAGCAAGTTGCCCATGGTGTCGATACAGCTATTTTTCTGCCCGCGGGAGGAATGGTGAGGTCTCCATAGGACTTTTCAGGCTTGAGGTAGACCTTTAACCAAGATAAACAAGACGGGAGGCTTGGGGAAAAGGGGAGCAGAAAGAATTACACAGGGGTAATTAAGTGTAATTAAATTAAGTTGTCATTTCCCCACCAATCAGCACCTCAGCAACATCATGAACTGTTCACCTGGCTGAAATGGAAGACAGAGCCAGTCCATAAAGCATTCCAAAGCCACCATCACCATCATGTTACACGTAATTGGCAGTCATGGTTTGGCACACCAGTGTTGGAGGAAGCGTGCAAAGGCTTGTGCAATTCCTGAGAGCCGTATGTACGATGGGTAGGGTTGTAGGAAACTTCCTAGCCATGGAAAATAAACATCTCACCTCCGAAAGGGTACAGTCCTGCAAACACCATGAAACAAAGACTCAGTATTGTGAGCTGAGCCAAGAATTTCCCAAAAGGGAGGGTGGAACTTGGGCATGGCTTTCCTTCTCTTCCCTTGCATAATATGGTCATATCATCTGGGGGTGGTATGTGCAGAAGGGACCCTTTAGAAAGATGGCTGTGCCACAATTTATGGCTCCCCTCAGCAACTAAATCTTTGTTCTCTGATCGTATCCCAGTAACCATAATTTCTCTCTTCTTTTTAAAGTTTCCTTTAAAAAAATATGGCCATGATTTTAAAATAAGTAAATGCCCCAAAGTAGCAGGAACCTTTCCCTTTCCTACCTTTAAGCCCTATTGCCTAAGACCCTCTTTCATCTCTTTCAACTTTTTCTTCTGCTATTTATAATCATTTGCTCATACGTTTTCTGGATTTCTCCATTTTGGACTTCCTGTATGTTAAATTAGATCATAGTACCTTTATACATCTCCTCCTCTTTTCCTTTCTTACTATTCTCCTATGATATTACACCATAATTGTCATCTAAATCCATTGTCACTATTTCAATTATGATTGGCAAACATAGTTTAACACCAGAACCAAGTAGGGAACTGTAGTTATCTTTCTTTACAATGATTCATTTTGTTACTGTTTTTTACTTGGAGATTCTTCTGTGTCATATCTTAGTTTTTTTCCGTTATATCAGCTAATACTCACTTATATCTCCTCCAAAAACTCAAACTTATCAGATAATTTATTGTTCTATTTTTGTCCCCACAGATCTCATGGATGGACCTTTCTGTCATCTAGTTTGCTTCAATCTTTTGGCTGCAGTTGTTATCCCCACATTTTTATCATTACCCTTTCTGAATGTCTTCTACCTCCTTAGCTTACTCCTTCCTGTTGTAGGATTAAATAGGCTAGCAGTTTCCTAAGAAAAATCATATGGGAACCAATGGTTCTTTAGTTTAAGAACAAAAACGTTTTCATTTTCACCCTCAGAATCATTTATAATTTGGCAATATATGGATTCCTGGTTGAAAGTCAATTGCTTCATTGTCTTTCAGCACATGTTGCTTTGACTACTCCCATGTACATCTCATTTCCAACCATGGGACATTTCTTTGACCTTTGTGGTAGTTTTTATAATCTCTTTATTCCAGTGAGCCTCGGAGTGCTGTCATTCATTGGATGCTGTCAATCTCCTCACACTGTTCCATTACAGAATTTTTCTTTTATTATTTCTTTGATGATTTCTTTCCTTCTCTTCTGTAAATCTCTGAAGTAACTGCAATTGAGTCTTAAATTTTCTAGATTGTTTCTCCAAGACTCTTATCACTTTCTCAAGAAAAATCTTGGTTTATTTCTTCTACCTTCTGAGAGGGTTCATCTACTTTATTTTACAAAACTTCTACTGATTAAAAAAATCAGCCATTCTTTATAAAATTCATGAGTTCTTACTACCTGATCCACTATTATTCATAGTCATCTGTTCTTGTCTCATGAAGGGAACATTTTTTTTTCAATTTGAAGACTTTAATTTCATTGGGACTTTGAAGTTTTCATCTTATCTCCACATTATATTTGTGTCCTGCGTGTTCCTTTTTCTTTCTTTGTCTGTCTTCTATGAAAAAGGGATTTCCTCAAATGTCTAGTGGTCTTTGGCTCTTTATGTGTGTGTGTGTGTGTGTGTGTGTGTGATATATATATATATGTGTGTGTGTGTGTGTGTGTGTTATATATAATATAACACACACACACACATATATATACACACATATATATAGTATAAATATACATAAATAAATATATATTATATATAACACACACAGAGTGTGTGCAGTTCTGAGTTTTAGTGTAAGTATAGATAAAAGTAACCACCACCACAATCATGTGAAGAATAATTTCACACCTCCCTCAAGTTTCCCAGTGTTATTCCTTCAGAGGCAAATACTCTTTCCACCCCAAACAACCACTGATCTGTTGTCTGTTTTCATAGTATTATCTTTTCAAGAATATTATATAGATAAAATCATATATATTCTCATTGAGACTGATTCATTTCTGTAACTTAGTACCTTTAAGATTCATCCAAGTTTTAGGGCTGGGGATGTAGTTCAGTTGGTAGAGTGCCTGCAAAGATTCATCCAAGTGGTCACATGGACCTTCTTTATTGATGAACAGTTTTCTATTATATGGTTATTCCTTGGTTTATTTGCCTAGTAACCCAATAAAAGACATGTAGTATTCTCCTAATTTTTGGAGTACATGAGTAAGGATGCTAAAATAGTTGTGATCAGCTTCTGCATAAAGAAAATTATTTTTCTAGGATAAGTATCTCAGAGTAGGGTTTCTGGGCCATATGGTAAGTGTATGTTTAGTTTTAAAAATTTTTCCCATTTCCCAGACTGGCTATATTATCTTGCATTCCCACCAAAAAATGAATGACAGTTCTAATAGATCTGCATTTTTGTCAACACATGGTGTTGTCAATTTTTTTAGTCATTATAATGTGTGTATGGGTAATTTGCTGTGAATATAGTTAGCTATTCCTTAATGGCTAATGATATTTAACTGTTTTTTTCATGTGCTTATTTGTCATCTTTATATCTATTTTGGAGAGATGCTTGTTCCAATATTTCTCTTGTTTTAAAAATAGGTTGTTTGTTTACTTGTTGTTCAGGTTCTTAGAGTTCTTTATATATTTAGCACACATGTGATTTACAAATATTTCTCTAAGTCTGTGGCTTGATTTTCCTTCTATTTTACAAAGCAAGTTTTTTTCTATTTTGATGGTTCTGATTGGTTGCTTTATAGAAAGTTTTAAAATTGGATGAAATATTTTATTCATTTTCAAAATTATTTTGGTTGTTTTAGTTCTTTGATTTTTTTCATATAAATTTGAAACCAGCATTACCATAAAAAGAATACTCTATTGAATTGACAATGAAATTAAGATTCTTAGGTCATTTTGGGGAAAAATTAACATCTCAATGTGGATGTTAGTCCATGGATATTGGATGTCTCTCTACTTATTTACATATTACTTTATTTCTTTCATTATTTTGTAATTTTTATCATATAAATTCTGCATACATTTTTAGATTTGTGATTATGTAATTTTGTGGTTATTATAATTGTGTTTTTTAAAATTTAATTTCTGGTTGTTGATTCTTGTCTATAAAAATATGACTGATTTCTTTTAGGTTTAAATTATATCCTGTGACCGTGATAAACATTTTTGTAGTTCCAGGAGTTTTATTTTTGTAGATTTCTTGAAAATTTCTTACATAAACTATCATGTTATATGTGCACAGGCAGAGAAAGCCTTCTTTCCAATACCAGGATTTTGGTAACAATCTACCAAGAGATCAGATAAAAATGCCCAGTCATGTAATACAAAACTAGATATTCTGGTCCCTTTCTTTTTTTTTTTTATTTCTAACTTTCTGATGTAAACACCTTGTAGGTTATATGCATGCTTTCCCTCTTCTATCCCCAGTCATAAGGACTTTGGTATAAATAGTTTCCTAATGAAATAGTCTGTAACAAGATTATTTTTGGTGACTTGGTTCTTTTGAAATGTTCACTGCTGTAAAATCAAAATCAACTTTTTAAAATATCCTCAAGGATTTACAACTTCATGAACCCCTTCAGCAACCCCTTGAATAAGTTATTCCATATAGCTGCTTGGGGGTAAATGTTGTCCCTTTTTAGTGCTTATAATGATAAAATAAAGCCAGACAGCCTTGTGGTTCCGAGGCCTCCTCAGGGTCTTCTGATAATGAAATAGGGAGCATCAGTCCCAGTAAAAAGAGGCCACAGAACCTGAGAGGAAGAGGGTTGACATTTCTGCCCCCCTCAAAAGGAACCAAACCACAGTGTCTTCCAGACATTGAGTTTCCATCATTTGTTTATCGGAAAAAAGGTCCTCCCACCACTGGCTGATCTGTCAAGGATTTTTCAAACAGCTTAGCCCACACAAATGACAGGCTGAAGTTAACCATGCTGCTCTAATTGAGGACTGTCAAAAATAGCAATATGCAGGAGGTGCAGGACATGGGTGTTTTGCACGTCAGAGATGCTGGCTCTCGTATGATGCACTCAATCTTCTGTGGGTCCACAGTTGTCCTAGAGAATAAGAAGAAAGGTTAGGGAAATATTCCTCTTGGACTGTCTTAGCTCACATGCAGTATGTCATGAATGTGGCAACAAACAGGAAGCAACATGAATGTTCAGAACCAAAAATAAGGTCCAGGCTCCACCACCAGAAGTCTTGAAGACAAGACTAAAGGAGTCTTTTAATTAGGACTGAGCCATAATAAACCTATGGAACCAGAACAGGATGTTCCCTGGCAGGCAGTATACCACCCAACAGCAGTTTCAGTAGCTAAAAAGTCATACCATTTGAATGAAAAGGAAAAAAACAATACACCAACATAAATTTACTACATCCCTAGGGGTGGGTTCTTTTCTAAGTTTCTTTTCTAATAATGCATATATATGAATGAATTCTACCAAATCCAATCTCTTTGCCTCTCAGTCACCAGTTCCACTCTAAGGCAGCTTCCAAAGAGTGCTGGCAGCTTTTGTAAGGAATCATGTTTACTATTTTCTTCATTAATAAAACCAACATTTGGCCACATTCTAAATTTTTGATAACCTACAGTCATTTTGTCTTAAAATTTAAAGTAACTTCTATTGATTTCCCTGTAATAAAACAACATACAAATATTGTAGAAAAAACAGAAATGCAAAAATTATAGAAGAAATTTTCATTAACACTTTGGCGTATATCCCCAATACCATAATTTCTCAACGTTGCTCTTACCATAACCTTTTGGGCTGGGCTGTTCTCTGCTGTGGAGAACTGCCCTGTGCATTGTAGAGTGTGTATTTAGCAGGGTCTCTGGTCCCTACCCACTAAGTACCAGTAACAACTCCACCTTTCCTCCCCACTCCTGTTGAGGCAAACCAAAATGACTCCAGACGGTGCCAAATATCTCCTGGGGCTGGGAGCAAATAACTCTCAGAACCACTACCTGTATCATTCCAGGTTCAGTAAGAGTTTGTTTATTGAATTCTGCTTCTCATTCTTTTTTCCCTCTAGAACTCCAGATGAGACTTACAAATAAATACAAGGAATTGGGGCAACCAGCATGTAATTTATCAGCTTTGTTAATCTCAAATTGAGGCAACTGGGGCTTAGGGTAAGCCTGGCTGGTTTCACGCACCTTAGGCAATCTGAGAAGCTGGAACCAGGAAGGAGACATGGTTGAACCTGTCTTTGGCAGGAAAAGAGACCATGGCCTTGGGGAAGTTGTTCTAAGAGGCCAGGAGAGGAGGAGATTCTGTTTCAGGTTTAGGAATGGAATTATTCTCATCTACTTGGATGCCAGCATTGCCAATTAAGATGGGTACTCTGTCTAGGCCAGAGGGCCAGCTTCAAAAGTGGTCACCTCTTTGGTACCCTTCAGAGAGTCAAGGATTTGGAAAAAGATCCCGTTTCACAAATGAAGGGAGGAATGTGGGGAACAGGTCAAGAGGGGCTCCCCGATATAGAGTTTTTTTCTATGAATATATAAATACACGTAGGTATTTTATGTCAGTAACAACTCCCTAATCCCATAGATGTAGCATAATATACATATTTTACAGTCTTTTCAGTATGACTTTGCACATACTCTAACCCTTTTTCAGTTATCATATCAATACTCCTCACATTAAATTATTTAAAACATAATTTCAAATGGTGGTGTACTGCTTGTTTGTGCCTAATGTATGTAGCCGATTCATTCACTTTTATGAACACATGTGAACATCTAAGTGGTAAAGACTTCAGGGCATCCTGGATTATTGTCTAATGGCAAATTATTAGAAACAAAATGATTAGTTCAAATGGTGTGTATTGAAATTCCCTTCTAGAAAGAGGCCCTGAAGTATATGTAGAAGGAGGAACGAAGACAACGCTGGCATCAACAATGAGTGGCTTGAACAGATGTATTTTTCTGACTTTATTCTGAAGTTCAGATGACTGTTGAAGTCAGAGCCTCCCAGTTTCAAAAGATTCTGTGCTGATGTGAGTTTTACCATGCTGACAACTCTGAGGTCCCCAGTCAGACTGGCCTCTTTCATCCTTGGGTAGACCTGATAACTCCTGGCACACCCTGTGTGGATTGCCACTCACACAGTGCTGTGGACAGAGCTTCCGCCACCTTCTGGACTTGGCCTCACTGATAAGGTTGGAGGTGTGTTCACCAGCCCTGCATTCTCCCTTCATTTGTGAAACAGGATCTTTTTCCAAATTCTCCTAGGAAAGGTATGGTGCAAAAAAATCTTCAGGCTCTGTAAAGTTGATTCCTGAGTCTTCCAGTCACGAGTTGTGGGTGTCAGTGGTCACTTGAGTGCCTTTGCATCTTTACCAAGAATCCAAAGGTTAACATTTTCATTTTTTTTTGCATTTCCAGCCTGAGAACCTCTTGAGAAAGAGCTTCTTCTGGGATATACCTACACAATCCCTTCAACCCAAGAACTTCATAGAAAATTAGGTTTTCACTGGGGTAGATTTTAAACACCAATACCAGTTAAATACTATTGGGAAATCAGATGCTCACTGTGTTCCAGAAGAATTTGTTTCTTTTTTTTCTTTTTCCTTCATCCCTTTTCTTCCCAACTTAAACATGACCCCAAAAAGCACCGTCTAAGTCATGAAGCAGGAGACAGCCAGATGGCCAAGGTTAATATTTGTATTTGGAAGCCAGGCTTCTGTCAAATGGGCAGTAGCTCCCGAGCTGCCTCCAAGGTTTCTTGTAGCCAGTGTGTTGTCCAAACAATCATGTTCTTTGGTTTTTATGATTTGGGAGGGAGCTGAGTGTTTTCATGGGAAGAGACTAACTGGGTGTGAAGAAGCTATGACAGTAGTGGGGGTCAGTCCCTTGGGTCCTTCTCAAAATCACAGCTACACCCTCCAACCTCAGGCCAAGTTAGGAAAGCCCACTGAGTTTGGGAAAGCCATAGAACTGGTGGGGTTGGCTCAGCTAACAAACCCCCAGTGTTCTACTCACTCTGAACCCCGTGCCAGGGTCCATTCTCCAGAGACACTGCCGACTCTGTTCTTTGAGGCACCAGCCTTGCATCACTCAACTGGAAAAATGTGCTAGATCTCCCTCCCTCTAGCAAAATGAATCCCTGCCAGACAGCAGGGCCAGAGCCATGGCTTTGAACACAGGCAACGTGTTCAACTCTCTCTTTCCCTGGCACCTTGTGGAGGTTGGGGATGCTTAGCCTTGCTGGTGGATGGATGGAGAAGCTGTAGTGTTAGCCCTCTGACAGCACCTTGTAAGCCAACTCTGTGAGCTTGCTGCTGGGATGTGGCCCTTCCTGGACACTGGTGGACTCCAGTACCTGAAGCCTTATGGGTCAAGAAGCACAACTGATGTGGAGAAAAATATCAGCCAACAAAATTCCCTATGTTCTGATTACTGCTATAAAATTAATATGCATGCAAATAAGGATTAAAGAGGAGTAAAAATATTTGAATAGGAGTGGATGGATTGGGAATGATTATTTTGAATTATAGTTTCTTTAATCTCCTGTAACATGGCTACATTGTTCTTATGATTTCTGTGTTAGTCAGCTTTTTCACCACTGTTAACTAAAGGACCCAAAGAAGTCTGGTTTTGTTCCTTGGGGCTTGGGGCTCAAGGTGAGGCAGAACATAATGGTGGGAGAGTGTGGTGGAGGGAAGCAGTTCACATCATGATCAGGATGCAGAGAAAGAGAGAAAAAAACTCTACTCCTCAGATACAAAATATGTACCCCATAGCCATGCCCCCAATTAAGCACTTCCTCCAGTCACAGCCCCCCCACCTCCAGTTACCACCCAGTTAATCCCTATCAGGGGATTAATTCCCTGATTGGGTTAAGACTCTCACAATCCAATCGTTTCTCCTCTGAACCTCTTTGCATTGTCTCACAGGTGTGCTTTTGGGGGACACCTCATGTCCAAACCATAACAATGATATAAAAAAAAAACAAGGAAAAAAAAACAACTCTAAAACTTCCAAGGTTCTAAGAGGTGTAATGTGCAGGTGAATATTTCTAGGCAACCAGCTTGGTGATTGTGTGTACGCTTGCTTGCTTGAGCTTGGGGAGGTGGGGGTATTGGGGGTGGGTGGGAACAGTTTAACTGGATGCTTACCTGTGTGGGCCCAATTTCCTTATGTTCTGAAGGTGAGTTCAACAGAATCCTCGAGGACTTAGGGCTTCTGCTTTACCTGAAGCCAAAGAAACCTTAGAGGCCACAGAGCTGATTTCTGGGCCTGCTACAGCCATTAATCATGTCACCTAGTTGAGTGAGCCCATGTGGAGAGAACATATGGTCTGCAGAGATAGAGGTCTGCAGTGTCTGGGCAAAGGGTATGGGGCCCGTCAGGAGTCCAAGGCCCTGAGGACAGGAGGCCCGCAAAGGGTGCTTGATAACTTGGCCTCAGGGGCCTTCTTCCCTCAAGTTTGGGAGAGACCTCATGGACTAACCTCACATTTTCTCTGCAGAAGTTTGATGTTATCAAGTATAGTCAGATTTTGGAGAGAATAAAGAGATCTTTCCAGAAACCCTCCCTCGAGTACAGATATCTTTATAGGCAGATCTTTCTGAAAAATTCTGAGAATCTTTGATTTTGGATTTCTTTTCTCAATGAAGATGAAAACTGGAATCTTCCCTCCAAACTTGCTGTTCCATTATATAGACCCACAGCACTTCCCTTTCCTTCCACTCCGTAAAGCTAACTAGCCCCTGTTACTGGCATCTCAAAAGTTTGAGACTAAATCTTGTGCTGAAGAAACACTTGGGCTTGGGATTTCAGTCTGGGCAGGTGTGTGTGTGTGTGTGTGTGTGTGTGTGTGTGTGTCTGTGTGTGTGTGTGTGTGTGTGTGTGTGAATATTACAGACAGTCTGTAACCTTGAGGTCATCCCCAAGATCTCTGCCCCCAAACCTGAAGGTCAAGACCTGGGTACTTCCTGGCTTCTATCGGTCACGCTTCTCAGTTCATAATGAGATTCCTTGTGATGTCACACAACCAAAAAGTCAATTGAATACCAGGAAGAGAATATTCTTAAAAACAAACAAAATTCACTCACTCACACCTCACACACACACACACACACACACACACACAAAAAAAAAAACAAAAAACAAAAAACACCAAAACCCCACGAAGAATCAGTCTGGGCTGGAGCAGTTGAGAAAAGAGTGGAGGCAGGACATCCTATCCACAAGTTGTGGGGCTACCAGTGATAGCATTCCTTGGAAGGGGGGTGGGTATTGATATGGAAGCCGGCAGGAACAAGGTAGTCTAGAAGGGACTAAAGGAGGGGCTTGTCTTGTCCTACTAGTGGGCCTTGGAAATGGGCTACCAGTTAGGCTTGGGAATCCTGCCAAGTTCTGGATTCTGCAGGGATGGACTCTATTTGCTGGAATTCCTACAGGCTGGTCAAAACCATCTGCTGGGAGACCCAGAGCAGATACTCTACAAATAGGAATCAGAGGTGAAAGAAAGGGGCATGGAGCTGGAAGGGGCTGGAAGTACAATAGCAAGAGGCCTGAACTGAACCCCACATTGTGAGACAAGTGAGGACAAGGAGGACATTCCTGAGGAAATCAGGAACCTCAATGCTTGACCCTGACTTGACTGTCCCCCCCGCCACAAATAATGGAACTGACCCAGCAGATGGAAATGAAAAGAAAGTAGATATATTTCTTTTGTTTGTCCTTTGGTCCAGGTATAGTTTAGGGAATCTCCTTGGCTTTTGAAGTTGGAAACTTTCACATGGGGGAGAACTGAACTCAGCATTGTCTCTGAAGCCAAAACAAGTCCCATTGGGCCATTTTTTTACACGAGCCAAATTGTGCTTCCCTAAGGCACTGTTGAGTCTCTGCTCTCCTGGAGAGTGGTGGGTAAGCTGGCCATGGCTTGTTTGGTGGAGACTCTGGCCTCACCATGGAGGCCTCTGGGCATATCTGATACTGGCCTCTTGCCGGACCTCATTTAATACCTGCATGTAGGCGGTGGGGATTGAACAAGGAATTGCTCATTTTATCCCACTCACTGAGGAATGCCACTGAGCAGGGCTCTGCCTGAGGTAAGAGAGGCCAATGAAGGAATGTTGCCCCCACTGGCCAGGACCCTTTTCTGACCTTCTATATCTGAGCCATGTTGCAATACTTCCCCAGGAGAAGGCTCTGTTCCCAGAGGCTCAGCCAGAAAAGTGTATGAGAACAAGTTTTTGCTCTTTTTCAGACAATCTTTCCTGCATCTCTGCCAGTCATATCCTCTATTTTCTCCTTGCCCCAGCCCTAGATGGGTTTTGGAAAGGGGCAGGAAGTGATCAGAGCTGGGTCACAGCCCACTGGTTAAGCCCCTAAGGAGGCACCCTGTTAAACCCTTCCTTGTCCTTGTCCACAGGGGACAATGTGCTTCCCACAAAGAGATGTCCCAAGTACCTTTACAACTTTTTGTCTTGTGTGAAATCTTGCCAGACACTGTCATTCATGGAACAGGAGTTACATAAATTCCTCAGTCTGGGCTTGTCTACCATTGACTGGTGAGGCGAGCTTACCCTGTCACCCTTAGAGCGCTGGGAACTATGGTCATGCCTCTGGCCTGTACCATGTTGGTGCAGCTAAGAAGGAAGATCATCTTATATAAAGGTGGCCTCTTGTGCTCCAAGGGCCCATCACAGTCTCTACTGTCTGTCTCCATCAGGTTCCAGGGCCTCTAATGCCTGGCCACACTCCCTCATAGCCCATCTTAGTGCACATGGTAAACAGAACGGAATCATTCTCTTCTATGAAAGAAACATCCTGGAAATAGCTAAAAGTCAAAAGAAACACAAAAACAAACAATCATGCAGATCTGTAGCATGCACACTGCTGAGAAAACAAACTTTGGGTTTTTGATATAGAAGACTTGGGAAGACCAGCCCACATGGGTGGCTTTGGAAAACTGACTGAGTATTGTGATTGATCACTAAAATGGCCGCACACATTCTTTTGGGCCTTGCATGTGACTTGGCAACTCCTCTCATGGAGAGGTGGAGTCGATTTCCTCACTTGTTCAACCTGAGCTGACCTTCAACTTTCTGTGATTAGTAGAATGTGGCACAAGTGAGCAGGTGCTGGCTCTGAGCCTGGGTCCCCAGGAGTGCTGCACTCACTTGTGACCAACAACTGCACAAGCCCAAGCTAGCTTGCTGGAGGATGACAGACCTGTGGCGAACACTCTCTTGTGTCCACTGACAGCCACCCAATCAGAAGACATGTGATTGCAGTCATCCAGAACAGCCAAGGTACCAGATGACCCTTCATTTAACCACAAACATACAGGAGACCATCTAGATGAGCAGCTCAGATACAAGAAACCATCCAATCCATCCAAGAATGTTGGAGGAAAAAAGTGAATCGTGGTTGTTTGGGGCCATTAAGTGTGGGTGTAGTTTGGGGGATTATATCTAAATCCATAGAATTACTCTGAGGATCATGCAAGATAAATCAGCAAAAAAAAAAAATGTAGTTGAATCCTGCCATAGAACTGGAAAAGAACACAGAGATCATAAAAATATGCAAAAAATAATATGTATATGAGCTTCCCTTTATCAAGCTTATGCTCTCTCTTATTCCTTAAGACTCTTAATCCTTGAAATATTTTAAGTATATATTACCACTATGTCACAGAAAGGAGACTGAAAGTCTTAAGAGATTAACTTGCCACGAATCTTACCTAGTAATGGTGTAGTTAGATATGAACTCATCTCTGTGTGATACTGAAGGCCATGTTCTTATTTACTGGGATAAAAAAAGGTTCATATATTTAAAATCTAGATTTGAGCCCTGTTCACCTAAATAGATAAAAGATATCAGAAAAGAAAAGATGAAAGTATCCTGTTTCTAGAGGACTAGGGAAAGTTTGCAGTCTTTTTCTCTAGTACTGTGATGACTGATGACGTGAGAGGAAGGGAGTCCTGTTGGTAGCACTATTATGAGCCCTGAGGCCACGAGGCTTAGTCAGGGTGACTTTCTTGGGAAATGACCTTCGTTTGATTTTAGTTAATAGCTCAGTGACTTTTTAAAGGAGAGTATCTGCTTTCTCATTCTCCAAGCTGTAGGTGTGTATTTGCTAAAACTCAATGGAGAAGATTCCGCTCATACTATGACTACAAGAGAGAAGTATTTATAGTCATGATATTTGAATTTAAACCCCAACCACTTGCTGGGCAACTTCAATCTCTTTGTGCTTCAGTTTTCTTACTTTCAAAGTGGTAATCAGAGTAATGAGATAATGAAAGCTGAGATGCCAGAAGGATTGTTGTTGTTGTTGTTATTATTATTATTTACAAGGGTCAAATAATTACCGAATTTTTATTAAAAAGTTTTCAGTTATACAAATAGACATGTATTTAACTTTCTTGAAAGGCCAAAAACCCTTGGAACAATGTACGCTGGTATGATAGGGGTTTTTGCTAGATGACTGGGTGTATCTGTTAAGAGTATTGCATATAACAGCAAACTCAATTAGAAGCGTTGAAATAAATTGGCATTATTTTCTCCATTGGAGGTAGGGGATTGCTGACATTGATTCAGTTGTACATGATGCCCCAGTGCCCACTCTGTCATATTGATCACGTTGGCTCTTGTTTTCATGCTTTGTGTCTCATGGTCTCATGATAGCTGCAGTTCTAATCAAGAAAGGAGGAAAAGAGAATCTAGAATTTTCCTAGAGATCTTTTTTCTCTTATTTAGGTCTCATCAAAAAGAAATGTGTCTTATATCTACCTAAACTGCTAGATAATATTTACCTTTTTCAGACAATAGTAGAGAGACTAAAGGGAAAAAAATATTTGGGAATGGGTTGGCTTAACTAACCATTTATGATCCTCTTATAGGAGAAATTTGATATCTAAGTTGTTTTTGTTTTTTCACTTTTTGCTTGCTTGTGGTTCCTGACACTTCTGTAATAGATATTTTGTGTTTTTGGAATAAGAAAAAAAAAACAGTAAGTCTGTTATTTCTAAAGAAATCAAACAAAATACTTCAAACTACTGTTTTTGTATTGAGCATGATCTATGCCCTGCTTGATTACACATGTGTGATGTCTGGCCATTGCGTCTCCTCTTATCTTCAAAACCAAGCAGAAGATTGATGTGCAACACTTATGAGAAGTTCACACACTGTCCCCTGTGATGTGCAGGGGAAGGAAAACCATGCCTTACTCAAGTTCTGTATTATACCCTATGCAGATCCCTAGTTCAATTGTCCATCTCTACAAAATACAATCACGTATAAAGAAAGAACAAAGCCCTGGTAAAAAGGAGAAAAGTTCAAAATGGGTAAGGGCCACATGTCGCAGTTTAGAGGAAACGTTATAATCAAAATTTCTGTCCTCTGAGTCTAGGAGAAAAATCACCAGCTGTTATTGACAAAGTGGCTGTTAAGTAAATAAAGAAGGTGGAAAAAAAAGGACAGTACCAGGAGATGTTGCAATCTGCAACATGTTCCAGATTAGCTGGTGTTGTCCTCACCACTGAGACCCGTTTTATGCAAGGGGTAAAAATGTGGCTTGATTTAAAGCTAATGATATCATGTGTCTAGTCACTGGAGATCAAAAGAAAGCTTTCCTGTAAAACATTGCTAAAGCAATGAGAGCGAAGGCTACACTCCTCTTGGGTGTGTTAAAGGGAAGAATTGCTCTGCAGCAGGCCGATAGGATGTGAGCCCCAGCATATTCTCTGGAGTGTAGCTGTGGCCATATGACCTCATCTTCACCCCCCCACACACCAGTCCCCAACACTGCAGATTTATCAGCTGTGTGTAATTCCCTTTAATATCTGATGACTTGATGGCCAATGACTCTTTTCTATTCCAAGGCCTTATGACTAGAGACTATAGGTACTTTGTTTTGTATTTTCTTACAAAGTAGTTATTGTAGATGTGTGTGTGTGTATGTGTACGTGCATGCATGTGTGTGTGTGCTGCTGCTGGTGGTGGGGAGTGTGGAAAAGTAATTAACTTTCACATTCTGTCTCCATAAAGTTAGATTTTTTACAGTCTCTTGTGATGACTAAGTATCATTTTTCTGAGACTAGAAATCAATACTTGGAAGGTAAGCTACATCTTCCTTGGATAACTTTGAGGAATGCTGAGGGTGCTGCAAATCCAAGCAAATCCAAGAAGGGAATGTCACACTCTTGGCAATGAGAAATTAATGTGGAGGAGGATAAAACATCCCTAGCATGAAACATCACTGAAAGAAATTTTCTAGCAACCTACTGTATTTGGGGGCTTGGAATGACTCACGGTAAGAATCATTATACCATGCAAGGACACATTCTTTCTTAAATACAATAGAAACCACTGGCCTTGCTCCACTCCCTTCTGCAAGTTCCACGTGTACCAAATTTCCACAGAATTCCTATTTATGCACATGACTGAGGTGCTGAAGACCTGTCAGAGCCACGCTCAAAGCTGAGCTGAAGCACTCACATTTCCTTTCCTTCTGGCCTCTGGTTACTGAAAACATTTGCTGAAAATTGCTGTCCCACTCAAGAACTGTCAAAGGTAATTGTGTTGCACAAAAGTTACCAAGAAGCATGAAATAATATGGTTACCACCTGGCGACCAAGTTAATAGAACCTGTCTGATGAGCCGCCAAGGCTGCCACATGTGAACTTGCCGGTTTCTGTCTGAAAACCCCGACAGCATAAATTGGTGAGGAAGATGTGGATCAGGGGCCTCTTAGTGGCAATTTATGATACAAATCCTTATGTAAAGGGCAGTTGTCAGGTCACCAAATCCAGTGAGGTCTATGGCTCTGGGAGGGGGGAGGTGGAGGTGGGGGCTAATATGCTTGGGGATGTGGACCTGTATGAAGCAAGGTCTGGACTCGGCTATTCTCACAGCTTGCAATGACCTTGGTGTCTAAGAAAATAAAAATCATTCACGGGGTGGCAGGGGCTTAGAGTATGTCTGTGTATCTCTCATCCCTCTGCCTCTGGCCAAAACTGTGCCCTTTCAGAGGAGCTGTAATCATTTTTTCCTTTTAAAACTCTCCTAAGAAGGAAATCCTCCTCATTCCTGGGAGGTGATGTTCAAAGTCTCATGTTCTCCTTGAGAGGATTTTGCTTCAACTTGAACTTAGAAGACCCTAAATAACCCTCCAAATACAGGTGCCTCTGCTCATATGGCTAAAAATCCACTAAGCCCTCTTGGATGCGTCTAGCTGTGTCTGAAATTGTCCTATTTGGTCAGAAATCATGGCTGGTTGGCTGTGATTCCAATAGCTGCTGTCAGTGCTCTAATCCAGTAGTAAAGGTTTGGCTCAAAAGAGAAGCCTGGGGATCAGGAATTCCAACCATGGGATCTGGGATCCATATTGAAACCATCCTGGCCTAGTTATAAAATCAGCTATTGTCAGGAGTCCTTGCTCTTTTTTTTTTTTTTAAATCTTTGGTGATATTCATGGTATTTAAGATTAAAATTTTTTTCTTTTCATATACTCTTTAGATTGAAATCAGGGTTGATTACATAATTTGTGAAGCCCACTACAAAATCAAAATGTGGGGTCTTTATTTTATTTTATTTTATTGTCAAAAAGCAATGGGAAAAATCCTCTCCCCTTTGATTTTGGATCTCTCTTAGCCTTTTGAGGTGTTTTGTTTTTGTTACTCTTTGTTTTTTTGCAGTGCTGCCCTTTGAATTCAGAGTCCTGCCAAACAAGTGCACTACCACTGAGCTACCCCCTTCCTCCCATTCCCTTTCATTGTGTTTGAAATTTGTTGTTTAATGACACACTTCCTTTGGTTCAGGTGTATTTGAGGGGCGAATCTAGACCTTCATAGTCACCAACATCCTAACTTGCAACTAAGTGTGGTGTTTGCCCGACCCCAATCTTCCCACAGGGGCAGAGAGCAGTTGTGGGAAGCCATTCTCGCACGTGATTGGGCACCTCCCTGAATGGGTGTGAAGCGTTCTGGCTAAACTGTGTTGGAGCGAATCCCCACCCTCTCTAGGTGCGAGAGCCCTTCCTTGTGGGGGTGTGACTGACCATTGACCCTGAGACCAATCACTGACCCTGACCTTGGAATGCTGTCCCCCTCTACCTTCATTGGATGGAATTTTCCCCTGAATTTTTTGTTCCCCAATAAAAGGCCATCTTCTGGCGTGCTCTCTCTCTCTCTCTCTCTCCTGCTAGTCTGTGTAAACCTTGCTGCCCACCAGGTGGCTCGAGGCAGGAGCCAGAGGGGAGAGCCGTCTCAGACCTGGTCAAAGAAAAAGGTAAATTGAGTCTGTGTGTTTATTTTGATCTCACTAGTTAAATTCTATGCTACGAACCTCTTGCATGAAGCTGGGTGCTGGTCACGCGGTGGAGGCAGTGGTATTCTCTGGGGATGGTTGGGCATGCAAGTCGTAAAGAACTCGTGCCAGAAAGACAAGAGGCAGCAGGGAGCAGGATGTGCAGGAGCCAAAGTTGCCCAATGCTTCTACCATTGTCCTGTTGGACTTCATTTACAAAATACAAATCCAAAGATAAAATGATTAAGAATTTCAAAATGACAACCATGAAGTCCAAATGTAAAGTCTTCTTCCAAGTGTGGGAGGCTGAAACTCATTTTCTCTCAGCATTGTGAAAGCACAGCTCAGTGGCCATTTGGAGCTTCTTGTTAATGAGAAGCCTGATGACGTTTTTGTTTTCTTTTTTAAAAAATATTTTATTAGTTGTTGATGGATATTTATTTGTTTATATGTGGTGCTGAGGATCGAACCCAGTGCCTCACACATACCCGCCAAGTGCTCTATCACTGAGTCACAACCTCACCCTCCCACCCCACTCCATGACATTTTGATTCCTATTTTTCTACATATTTGATTTTTCTTCCCGTAAGCATTAAAGATATTCTCCTTAACCCTGGTGTTCTGAGATTTCTCAATTGTTCACTCTGGTGTAAATTTTTCATTATTTATAGTTTTGGACTCTCAAAGAACCCTTTCAATGTTGGAACTCATTCTTACAGTTCTGGGAAATTTTCTTGAATGAGTTCTTTAATATATATCTCTGTCTTTTGATTTTCTCTGCATTCTTTCTTTAACTCTTACTGGTAGCTATTGCATCAATCTTCTAGTTTGCTTTCTGAATTAGTTTTTGGTTACTATAAAAAATACCTGAGATAATTATAAAGAAAAAAATGTTTATTTTGGCTCAAAGTTTTGTAGGTTCTAATATATGATTGATTGTCCCCATTGCTTTTAGCCTTCTGGCAAAGCAGCATAATATGTGGCAAACCAAAGCCACTTACCTCATGGTGGAAAAAACAAAAAGAATAAGGAGGGGGCAAGAGTCCCACTATCCCTTTGGAAGGCATCAATCTCCCACTGGGCCCCTCCTCTTAAAGGTTCTACCACCTCCCAGTAGAGCCACCCTGAGAAGCAAAGCTTTAACATAAGCCTTTAGAAGATATTTGAGATCCAGACGATACCAATTTCCTTTTATTTATAGCTTCTTTGCTTTGTCTTTGTTTTGCTCTTTAATTCTTCTCTTCAGGAATCTCCCTCAACTATGTCAACTGCATACTAAATTTTAAAACATTAGGAATCATATTTTTGATTTCTAAGAGCTCTTTTATTTTCCCCTTTGCTCATTTTTCATAACAACCTATTCTTGTTTGGATGTAATATGTTTTCCTATCCATTTAAGAATTCTAGCAATATTTTTTATAACTGATTAATTCTCATATTAACTTTTTTTCTCTTTGATTGAATTCATTCTCGCTGTAGACGCTTCAAACATGTCTGGTGATCGTTTATATTGAGGCGTGTGGCACTGTGGTTAGGTGCTCTAAGATCACGGACAGGGCATTTGTCTACAGTACACCACTGGGTGAACAAGAAGTGAATTACCAGTGCATTGAAGCATGCTCAGATATCTTCAAGAATTTCATCTGGACTATTTAGAGGGGAATCTCAAGCTCCTGTCAGAGTAGTGTATGTGCATGTGCGTACGGGAATTATAGAAGAAGGATGTAGGAAGGGACTTGAGAAGTCCATTGTAGACTTTTACTTCACTTTTGTTTTGTCTCTGTTTTTCTTTGGTCTTCTTCCTAAATACGGTAACTCTAAAGAACAGATCTCCAACTTTTTGCCATGGAGCAGAGAGAGGGTTGTTGTGGATGCACATGATAATTAAGAAGACTGGATGCGCTTACCCACCACAGGCAGACCTTCCACAAAAGCCCTTTCCTAGGTGGGGCTTACTCTCACTTTCCTGCTGGAACACTCACTGCTTGTAAGAACTGAGCATCTCAGAGCTTCTCTGGGGGTGAACCAGCTCTGCTTCTACTTGCCCACAAAAATTTGGCTTTCCTTTCCTTCCCTCTGCCAAGATAATTACCATTCTTCCATCCATGTCTCACCTTTCAAAAATTTATTGAAAGAATTTATGGCAAATGATTTCTCATTCTCTTTGACCTTGTCTAATAATTTTATTTATTTATTTTTAAATTCTTCCACTATCATTTCAAATGAGGTTTTGGTAATAAGAAAAGATAGTTGTGCTCAATTCTATTTTTCAACCAGAAGTTCCTTTAGAACTTTTAATTGGAACTTTTAATTTTAATTTAGAACTTTTATTGGAATCTAGCCTGATGCATTTTACTGTTAGGTGAATCCTTTTTTTTTTTTTTTTTTTTGGTAAGTGAAACAGTAAAAAATCTAGAGAAAGAGTAACTTTCAGTTTATTGATGTTTATTTAAGTACAATTCTAATAATGTGGGTTATTTTCCAAACTTTTAGTAGACTTGAAGCAGAATTTTCATAGAAAGTCAGATATAGATGTGGCTGGAGTCCTGCTTGCACTAAGAAGAGAGAGTTGGCAGATCAAAAGAGAAAGATGATACAGAACTTATAATCAGCTAAGAGGACACATGATAGTACAACAGTTTATAAGGGTGTGAACAATTCTACACATTTTGAAAGGCATTGCTGCAAACAAGTATAATTCAGATACCTTCCCCACCCCCTTACAAATCTGGTATGGATCCCATTGTTTGTAGATGTATGTTTCCTGCTCTCTCCCTGTTCCCTCCACTTTTAAACATGGAACCTGTGGTTTCAATGAAGTAACACATGCTCTTTCACATCCACAAATTTCTGCTTCAGATATGTGAATTTATTATCACAGCACACTTTTTATTACCATTACAAGTCATCCCTCGAAACCCACTTGAAGCCAGGTATAGTGGTTTACACCTGTAATCCCAGTGACTCCAAATCCCAAAAGGCCAAAACTAGAGGATTACAAGTTGGGGGCCAGCCTCAGCAATTTAGTGAGACCCTCAGAAACTTAGCAAGACCCTGTCTCAACATAGAAAATAAAAGGGTTTGGGAATACAGCTCAGTGGTAAAGCACCCCTGTTCTTAATCCCCAGTACCTACCAACCAATCAACCAACAACAAAACCACCATCAACAACAAAAACAACCCATTTGAATTCCCCAAAAGGAATTTCTTTTTCCCTCTTGTGTATTCCCACAGTATTTTAGATTTATATAATAGTCCTAAGGAAAGTTTGAATAGAAATCTGTATACTCTGTTAACTGTATGATGTGTTTTTATAAGATTTTGAAACTAATAAAAATGAAATAAATTTTATCCTATCTAAAGGTCATATTACCTTTATTTATCATAGCATGCATTTGTTAATTTAGCATAAAATATGTCATAAGTTATATGTTGATAGAACAATGAGGTGTTATTTTTTACACAGACAACAATCCTAATATATGACCAAGCTGTTTAAGTTTGAGTATCATAGCTTAGATATTAAACATTGTCTTCATCCTTTAAAAAGGAAGCAATGTTAAGAGTTTCAGGGAGAAGGGGAAAATGTGAACATTTTTGTTTCAGCATGCTTTGGAGTGAACAGCTCTGTGTGTTCCTTGACATAACTGACCTATTCCCAAATGTTCAGGCTCAAATCCTATCTTGCTATTGACTCATGTTGTAATTTCCAACATGCTTTTATCTCTGCTCTGGATTGATCTTTAATCAGGTGTGACTTCTGACACATTTGCTTTAAATCTCTCTTTCCTCCCCTGCCAAGTAGTTAATGATCTCAAAATGTCACACTGGATTCTGCAGATTTCCCAGAGAGTCAAGTATGGACAGAATGACAAAATACATGAAATATGGAGAATCCCCTGATTGATTTCTCTGCAATTGTGCCAGGCTGGTTTTATGTGACCCTGGGGGCCATGCTCAGAGCTTATCTGAATGTTTTGCTCTGTTGTGGACATTCCTAATCATCTTATCTTCTAATCTGTATGAGGTCTGATGGATCAATGGAGCATGTACAGGAGCAAGAAGACCTGGGCACAATATGTGTGTCTGTGGTCATGTTCTACTCATTTGCATAGAGTGTTCATGATGACCCATGTGCTCAGAATTCTGTCTGGATGCCTGATGCATGGGAGCTCAGTAAGACTCAAATTATGTTATGTCTGCAATATAGGGAGCAAGCAACAGCATCGATGACCTTCAAGGGATGCACTCTCCACTCAAAACTAAACTGGCTTTGAATTTAGGAGGAAGAAAAAGACATTGAATGAAACACAAAAGACCAAGAAACCTTGTCCTATCCCATACTAGCTAGTCACATAGGACAACCTATAGTTTGTTTTCCTTTTGTCCCTTCCTTATTCACCATGGAACCCATCATAGAGATGTTGGTTGAAAGGAAGTATGTGAAGAAGTAAAGTAAACACAGTCCAGTTAAATTTGTACAGTGTTTCCATTGTTCTCACAAGAATGAAGTACATATGTATAAGTAAAATACAAATTGTATAATTTTAGTGAGCCCTTACACAAGTTAAATACTCTTATACTTGCATTTAAAAATTGTATGCACAATGATAAAATTCATGCTAGCACCTTATAATTTAATTTTCCTTGACTTTGAATAACATTAAATAGAAAAATTACAAAACACTATTACAAGATGTGAGAAAGACTGTTAAAGAGAGAAGAAAGCCTTCTATTTTCATAGCTTCCATGGCTTTTGCCTCTTCTTTGGAACGAGAGCCCCACATTTTCATTTTGTGCTGGGTCCCACAAATGATGTAGTGGGACCTGCACACCCATATGGACTACGATAGATGAAAATTACATGTTGGAACAATTTTGCTGTAAGGGCTCTGTATTTCAAAAACTGCAAAGATTGACTTTTCAGAAGTTGTTCATGAGGGGTTGAAGGTTTTTGTGGTCTCCAGAGACATAACCATTGCATGCCCTTATGATAACCATGTCCCATCAGAATTCCTGTGGGACTTACTTGAGGATCAGGCCTTGTAAGGTTATTTCCCCTCCAATGTGACTAGAACAATAAAACACATTTTGGCTTCATTGTATTCAATAAGTCAATCAGTCCTTTTGTACCCTGACACAACCAACCCCAGCTGAAGACCAGAGCCCCTTCATTCATTCACAAACATGTATGAGCCACAAAATTTTGCATAGAATACATGGACAGGCACGGTTCTTATCTTTGTGGAATTCACAGGCCAGTGTCGTGGAACGTAGCAAATAAAGTGAACCTTAAGATAAAACCAAAAGATAACAAAAAAAATCCTTAAAATCTCCATGAAAATTTCACATTATAGGAATTTGCATTAGTTAACAGGAATCTTTCATTACAACTGGAAGAAATAACAGTCATTTAAAATGCCAAACAAGTAAAAAGCTTTTCTCCTCAAACTAAATTCAACAAAAAATAAAGTACAAATTCATATAATTATACAAAGCATATGAACTATTAATGGGGTAGAAATAATTTCCCAAAAGAAAGCTATACCATTTTTATCGGATAGGGGAGCTAGATGCTTCACTATTGTTTCATCAGTATTTTGATGATGTGAAGAATCACTCCTGTTGCTATTGGAGTATTGACTATAAGATATCAGTGTGATTTTCTTAAAGTAGAAACTTCTGAACGCTTTTGTTTTTTTGAGCTATGTCTTCAATCTAGAGGATATGACCTAGTTCATTAGAAATGTAAGACTTACATGTCTTAGACTATTAAAAAAAAAGGTTCACTATCTCCCCTTTCCTCACCTCCAAAGGAAAGAAAGTGGAAATTGAACATCAAGGAGACAGGAATGGTGAAACAGAGGGGAAAAAAAATAAGGATTTAGGAAATATTTAAAACTGAACAAAAATGAAAAACAACATATCAAAATTGCAAGATGCAGATAAAACAGTGCTTAGAAGGAAACTTAAAGTATTAAATGGTTATGCTATGTAACGGGAGAAGGTATCAAATCAGTCTGAACTTCAACCTTAAAAAAACTAGAAAAAAAAAGGAGATCAAACAAATTCAAAGCAAGCAGAAGTAAGGAAACCATCAAAGTATGAGCAGAAATTGATGGAATTTAAAACATGGAAAGCAATAGAGAAAATCCATTGAACCAAAAGCTAGTTCTTTGTTAATCTTCGAGAAGATCAACAAAACTTACAAAACTAGCAAGATTGGCAAAGAAAAAAGATAAGACAGAAATTATGAATGTTAGCGGGAAAAAAAAGCAGATTCTGCAAATGTTAGAAAGACCAAAAGAAATACTATAAACAGCTCAATGCATATGAATTCTACAACCTAGATGAAATGAAGTAATTCCCAAAAAACACAAACTATCAAAACTAACGACAAAATTCATGCCTAAATCATCCTATAAATTATTAAAGAAATTGAATTTATAGTTTAAATGCTTCCACAAAAAACATTTCTATAAGTGATTAGATTGGTTCATTGCATATTCTCCTATTTAAGAGACAATCTTACCAATTCTATACACTCTCCTCCCCCAAATAAAGGAAGGGTCAACATTTTTCCAATTCATTTCATGAGATCAATATTATCCTGATACCAAAATTACAGACACTACAAGAAATGAAAACTACAGATCAATATCTCTCATGAATGGAGACACAAAAATCTACGACACAATATTAGAAGGTCAAATCTAGCAATCTATATAATCTATCAGGGCTTATCCAGGAAATACAAAGTTGACTTAGCATTCAAAAATCAATGGTATCAGTTAAAAAATAAATTTAATTAAAAAATCAATTAATGTAATCTGGTATAAGATAACTTGAAAGAAGAAAAAACACATGGTTATATAAATAGATGTAGGAAAAGAATTTGACAAAATTAAAATCCATTCATAATTAAAAACTAAACAATTGAGGAATATTATGAACATCCTCAACTTGAGAATATTTTACAAAGTCCTTACATCTAGCACCATATTGAATGGTGAAAGACTGAATACTTCAAGACTGGAAACAAGGAAAAGATTCCATTTTTTTCATTCCTATTCTCCATTATACTGGAAGTCTTAGCCATTATGATAGAAAAAATAAGAAATAAAAAGCATGTCAATTGGAAAAAAGTAAAAGTAAAAATAAAAATAAAACAGTCCCTATCTGCAGATGACTTGATTGTCTATGTAGAAAAACCCAAAGAATCTTTAAGAAAGCTCCTAGAACTAATAAGTGAATTTAATAAGATTACAGAATATGCGGTAAATATATTAAAAATCATTTTTTCTATAGGCAGTCAATGAACCATTGAAACAGAAATAAAAAATATAAAGCCTGAATTGTGTATTAGTTTGCTAGGTCTACATAACAAAATACCATAGAGTAGGTAGCTTAAGTAATAGAAATTTGTTTTCTCATAATTCTGGAAGCTAGAAATCTGAGCTCAAGAGTTTGGCAGGATTGATTTCTTCTGAGGACTTTCTCCTTGGCTTGTAGATTGCCATCTTCTCCTGGTGTCTTCGTGTATTTTTTCCTTTGTGCATATTTGTGTCTTAATCCTTAAATATATTAATTAATTTATTTTAACTGGTATGTAAAAACATCAAAGTTATACTAATGGGGTAATATGATGTATACTTTGTGTAATATTTAAATCAGGTTCAGCATGTCTACATCCTCAAAATTTTTTTATCTCCTTATGTTAAAAACTCTGAAAATCCTTTTCTATAGCTTTTTTAAATGTCTGGCATATTGTTATGGATAATCACTCTTATGAATAATAGCACACCAGAACTTTGTGCATTTATGTAATTGGAGGTTGGTACCCATTGGTCATTCTTCTCTTCTACTCTATTATTTCCAGTCTCTAATAACCACTATTCTACTTTCAACTTCTATGACCTAATCTCTTTTTATGAGGACATCTGTCATATGGAATTAGTGCCCATCTTCATGACTTCATTTGACCTTAGTTACCTCTTAAAAGAATCTTTTTTCAAGCCAGGCATGATGGTGCACACCTGTAATCCCAGAAGCTCAGGAGGCTAAAACAGGAGGACCGTGAGTTCAAAGCCAGCCTCAGCAATGGTGGGGCACTGATCAACTCAGTGAGACCCTGTCTCTAAGTAAAATACAAAATAGGGCTGGAGATGTGACTCAGTGGTTGAGTGCTCCTGAGTTAAGTTAAAAAACAAACAAACAAATAAGAAAAAAAAAAACCTCTTTTCAAATACAGTTACATTCTGAGGTTTTGGGGGATTAGGATGTCAAATCCCAAATTGGGGGCAGGTGACAACTTAGCCTATAACTATTATTAAAAACAACTCCAAGAAAGAAATACTTTAGTTAGAAATCTAACAAAATATGTGCAGGATCTTTATGCTTTAGACTACCAATGTTGATGAAATAAATCTAAGATGTCTTGAATAAATGAAGACACATACCATATTTATGGATAGTAAGATTCAATGTAGTAAAATACCAATTTTACTCAAATTGACTTACATGTTTAATGCAATTTCAATCAAAATTCCATCAGAGTTTTTGGTGGATAAGAACAAGTCAATTATAAAATTTGTATGGAAAATTAAAAGAGATAGAATAGCCAAATAAAGTTAAATAAAATTAAATAGTAAAGCTATCATACTCAATCTGATGTAAATATTTACCTTAAAGCTTCAGTAATCAAGGCAATGTAGTGTTGGGGCAGTGTGAACTAAATCCACACAAATATGGTCAACTGATTATTTTTTTTGCATTTAAAAATTGTTTTTATTTTTTTTCTGGACACAAAAGACAATAAAATGTATTTTGATATTATACATATAATGGGAATAAAATTTCCCATTCTTGTGGTGGAGTTACACTGGTTGTGTATTCATATATGAACATAGGAAAGTTATATATGATTCATTTTACTGTCTTTCCTATTCCCCTCCCTGTTCCCTTCCCTTCTTTCCCTTTTGTCCAATCCAATGAACTTCTATTCTATACCCACATTGTCAACTGATTAAAATATATATATATATATACACACACATATATATATATATATATATATAAATGTTGTAGTTAGACACAATAACCTTTATTTTATTTTTGTATGGTGCTGAGGGTCAAACCCAGTGTCTCAAGCATGCTAGGCAAGTGCTCTACTGCTGAGCTACAACTCCAGCCCTATCAACTGATTTTTGATAAAGGTTGAAGGCAACTCAAAGCAGAATGGTATTGGAATAATTAATTAGACATCCTATGTGAAAAATGTGAAACTTGACCTACAACTCACACTTTATACAAAAATTAATTCAAAATAAATCCTGGATTTTTTTTTTTTTTTTTTTTTGGTGGTTCTGGGGATTGAACCCAGGGCCTTATGCATGCACGGCAAGTACTCTGCCAACTGAGCTATATTCCCAGCCCATGTTTTTTTTTTTTTTTTTTTTAACCAGGGATTGAACCCAGGGTGCTTAACCACCAAGCCACACCCCTAGCCATTTTTAAATTTTTATTTAGAGACAGGGTCTCACTAAGTTGTTTATAACCTTGCTAAATTGCTGAGGCTGGGCTTTGAATCTACAATCCTTCTGTCTCAGCCTCTCAAACTTCTGGGATTACAGGTGTGCCTGGAATAAATCTTAATATAAAAGTCAAAACTATAAAATTTAAAAAAGAAAGGAGAAAATTTTCCTGCGGTGGGGTTTGATGAAGGGGTCTTTGTTATGGTTTGGATGTGAGGTGTACCCCAAAAGCTCAAGTGTGAAACATTGTAAGAAGCTCAGAGGAGAAATGATTGGGTAGTAAGAGTCTTAACCCAATCAGCGAATTAATCCCCTGATAAGGATTAACTAAGTGGTAATTGAAGTGGTGGGGTGTGGCTAGAGGTAGTGGGAATTGGGGTGTGGCTTTGGAGTATGTATTTGTATCTGGCAAGTGGAGTCTTTCTGCTTCCTGATCACTGTGATGTGAGCCCCAAGGAACAGAGCCAGCCTTCTATGGCCTAAGACCTCTGAAACCATGAACCTTTAAATAAACTCTTCCCCCTCCTTAATTGTGCTGGTTGTGTCCTTTAGTCACAGCAGTGAAAAAGCTGCCTAAAACAGTTTTAAATATGACACTAAAATGACAAGGGATAAGAGAAAAATATTGATAAATTGGAATTTTTAAAAATCAAAAACTTTTGCTGTGAGAAAGACATTTTCAAGGAAATGAAAGAAAAAGCCAAATTCTGAGAGAAAATATTCCCAAACAACCTGTATCCAGAGTATATAAAGAACTCTCAAAACTCAACAATAAGATAATAAACAACCAATTTTAAAAATAGTTGGAAGACTTGGACATCCTACCTAAGAGGAAATATCTGAAAGGCAAATAAACACATTTTAAAAAGGCTCAGTATTGTCAATGATTAAGGAAAGTCAAACAACATGACAGATATCATTATGTAACTATCAGGATGGCTAAAGTAAAAAATACTGACATGTGAAGGGTTGGTAAAGATGTGTAGTAACTGACACAGATGTTGCTGGTAAGAAGACAAAAATGGTAGAGCAACTCTGAAAACCATTTGGTAGTGTCTTTAAAAGTCAAGTATAGGTAGCAGAATACAACAATTACTAATTGGGCATTATGTAAAATTGTGGATGTGTAACCAACGTGATTCTGCAATCTGCATTTGGGGTAAAATTGGGAGTTCATAACCCACTTCAATCTAATGTATGAAATATGATATGTCAAGAGCTTTGTAATGTTGTGAACAACCGATAAAAAAAACATAGAAAAAAAAATAAATAAAAGTCAAGTATACTCAGCCTAGGTTTTAGAGAAATCAAATGTGCACAGAAAATCCATGCATAAATGTATATAATAGTTCTTTTCATAATTTCCCCAATCTTACAAAAAATTTAAATGTTCTTTAGTGGATAAATGGATTTAAAAACTCTGGTACATCCATATAATGGACTAGTATTGATCCCATAAAAAAGAATAAAGTACTGGTACAACAACTTGGATGGATTTCAAAGGAAAGAGTAACCAGTTACAAACTGGTTAGCACATTACAAAATTATAGTGATTAAAATAGATCCCTGGGTCCTAGGTGTGGAGAGGGTGACACTGTGACTGCAGAGATGTAATTATCTAGGACCACGTCTTTTCAGATACCTCTTTATTTGGCAAGTGGGTTAAAAACAGTGCTGTATCCATAAGGAAGCCACCATTCTGAATTACTAGGGTTAAAGGACAAGGTTTTCTTTCAAGGTAAATGTTAGGTACTCTCCTTTAAACATTTTTCTTTTTACAATCAGGTTGCAGAATAGTTAATGACATGTATGAGAAAAACCAGGTCCCAGTTGGTGAAACCAGTTCATCAGATGGAAATTATGAATGGATGAATATTACCCACATTTCAAAATTTTGATAACATCTGGGATGCATTGAAGATCTGATAATCCTGGGTCCGGCTTCTTTCTAAAGAGAGTTTGTCTTCTGAAGGGAGCAACAGGGCTTTGTTCAAACCCATGGTCAAACCCCTGGGGACAACCAGGTCGAGGAGGGTGAGTATTAGAATCCCCCTTCCTACCTTTCTTGTAACAACAATTTGGGGCCTTCTCATGAAATCTAATCACAACTGGCTTCTGTCTGGGTTTGGAAATCAAAGTGACATGTTTTCCTCCATTTTACTTCTGGATTCAGAGAGCCAGTAAGCAAGAGCTCTAAACAAATACATCTTCAGCACAAGGTCAGCACATGTTGGAGACTTTCTGGCCCGGGACAGATGTGCTTGCTTTTCAGAAGGGACCCAAGACCTCTAAACCCTTGCTTAAGAACAAAAGATAATAGTCTCAGTTGTGGTATCACATTTGTTTCCCACGAGAATGGAAGTCTCTCTCCAGGGTCACCTCCCCGTTTGTCGGGCTGTACTGTGGACACCCCTTTGGGTTATGTTGGTTGGCTTCTTTCTGTTCCTTTCATCCAGGAGCTCCCTGGCTGCCTGGAACACTCTGTGTAAAGTAAACAGAAACATTTGGATGCCTTTCTTTGGAGCAACAATAAAGAAATAGCTGACCACCAAGATGAGAAGGAGCAGAAAGTAAAGTATTTCTGATTAAGTGGTGTTAACGTGTGATCATCAGAGCTATGGATCCTTGAAGTAGTTTTCTTCAGTTGCATGAGTAAGTCTCTTTGCCTCCCTGTGCTTGCATTTTCTCATCTGGAAAATAAGAACCTTAAATTAGGGTTTTTGTTTTTTTTTCCCCTAAGGGTGCTCTTAGCTTTAACCTTATTTAATAATACGTTTAGCAGGTATTTTTTACAGTTGTGTTAAATATAGTTTCTGCCACCTGACTTGACACCAGTTTTGAGAAGGGTATTCATCCATTTTATGTTGCTATAATAAAACACCTGAGGTTGGGTTAATGTATAAAGAAGAGAAGTTATTTAGCTTACAGTTCTGGAGGTTCAAGGACATAGCACTAGTATCTGCTCTGCTCCAGTGAAGGCCTCCTTGGCGGCATCACTGCATGGCAGATGGCATCATAACAAGAGTATTTCCCAGAAGTGACTTTCCTCTATTTGGACAAGTCCCGGTCTTGTCTCCTCAGCCCTTGTCCTTTATTCAACACGTTTCTTTACTGTGTCTCTCCCGCCAACCCTGTCCACCATCTCATCCCGAGGACCAAGGAAAGTTGGGGATCACGGCTCAATGCTTTTGCCCTCCTCGGTTCCTTGTTCCGATTGCTCTTCTTTGGAGCTTGCTTTTTTCTAAGTTGTCCCGACAGGGTGTCTGGCAGGTTGGGGAAAATGCTTGTGACAAGTGCCTGTGTGCCTTCCTTCCCAGGGACTCCTCTTGCCCTCAAGGGGGAGGGCAGGTGGTGCAGAAACGCCAACAGTGGTCCCTTCCTCGTGAGCACAGGCACCCTTGTACTGGGAAGCCAGGAAGGACCGAAGCATATATTTTTTTTTTTTTTTGACTTCGCTCTGTCCAAGGTTGTCTCTTCCTCCAGTAATCCCAGGGACTCTTTTCATCCCAGGTTTTATTCCAAATGGAATGTTAAGAGGGTTCAGATGCTGAGATGCAGGTCAGGGAGGTGGGGGTGGGGAGAGGTGTGAGCTTGTCCAGATCTGTGGCTTTGCCAGAACTGTTTTTAAGTTGACACAGTGCTAAATAAAAAAGTTCCCTGCTTTGATCTGGGGACTTCCTGGGTAGACTGTCTGATTAGATAAAGATCATGTATCTCTGCACCGCGCCCCCACCCCATCCCCATCCTTTAGGAAGTAACCTAAGCTTTGCAACCATTCCTAGCGCTGCGGTTCCTGTCTCCTTCTCAATGAGTGCCTCTCTGTCTCACTGGGTCCTTTCCTAGGTCTTGGGTTTTTCTCTGCGCTTCAGCAGGAAAGAGGAGACTGAGAAAATAGTCCTCTTTGACTTCTTCTTAAGTTGTTTAAAAACAAAGCAAAAGCTTTGTTTGGGAACCTCATATGGACTTCGTCTGGCCCTGTGCATCAAAGGGAACAGATCTCTGTTTGCAACATGGTCAGCCGCTGGGAAGCTCTGAAGCCAGCAAGTTGGCAGGTGGAGGGTTTGGAGAGAGAAATACGGTCAGTGCCTGCACTGGGTCCCTCAGCCAAGAAAACAGGGTGGGGGCATGTTTCTCTTAGAGTACACTGAATCTCTTTAAGCTAGATCCAGGCACCCATGAGATGCACCACAAGCTGTCTTTGATGACATTGAACTAACTCATTCTTGGGAGTGAGACAATTTTAAGGAATGCTTGAACCCAAACAGATGCCAAATTAAAAATCTTTCAGGCTAGTTGCAGCTTTCAGCTCTGTTCAAGAGGAGTATCTCTTTATGACAATAATAAAAAAAAATGACTTTGCAAAAAGATACTTGTACTTTTATTTGGAGACAGGGTATAGCTATGCTGCCCAGGCTGGTCTCTTGGGCTCAAAGGATCTTCCTGCCTCAGCCTCCCAAGTTGCTGGGACCACAGTTGTACATCATCATTCCTCACTGGCGCTTATACTTTTAATATTCATTTAATTTAATTAGCACTCTCTGTGCTAATCCTTGTTCTGTGTACATATTCACATTAGCATTTTGTAAATGTTAATTAGTTAACTCTTCAAGACAATCCTAATGAGGAACAGTACCACTTACTAACCCTATTTTACAATCGAGGGAACTAAGGCTCAGAGAAGTTAAGTACCTTGCTCAAAGTCACACAGCTAGTTTATGGCCAATTAGAGATTAAATATCAAGCAGTCTAGTGCAAGAATCTGAGTTGGCTGCCTTTACCCCTCCACACACACTTAGAAGTTCACTAAGAAAATACACACGGAAAGAAAAGATGCGAATTCAATATTTTAAAAAATATTTACATACACATGAAAAATAGTCATGTGCTTATGTGGGAGGTAGTTGAATGTAGAGGTTCATTCATTGATTTCACAAACACTTCTTTGAGAGCTGACTGTGTGTGCCAGGCCCTGGGGTAGATCCTAGGGGTTGAGAAATGGAGAAAATACACTAAGTCCCTGTGCGTGGGCTGAGGTTCAAGGCACCAGGCCTGGGCTGGGAGACAGAGGAGCATGCTTCACTGTGAAGCTAGTGAAGGCTTTAGGTGGTGTGTGGCTGAGCTCTGGAACTCCCTCTTCCCCCTGTGGATCTCAGCAGTGACAGCCACTTACCCGAGATGCAAAGCCCTGCTTGAGACAGTGGGCTGCAGTGAGCGCCTGGGCTGACTACACGGGACTTAAGAATTTGGCTACAATTCAGGATCAGATGAATTTATCAGGATCCATATGGTTTAGGTCCTTGTGAAAGAAAAGTGCTAATTTTGTCCCAGCAACTTCTTTATTCATTATATAATAATAATAATGATAATAATAACAATGAATCATAATTGATAATAATAATACTATAATAATAATTTAATTATAATATAATTATTATTATTTTTATTATTATTTTAACCCGGAACCCGTGGCTATTTCACAAAAGGTGATTTTTCATATCATCTCTTGCAACTGGTTTTGACCATATGATCACACTTTGGCCAACAGGATGTATGGGAAAAAATAGTGTCAGCTTCTGAGATATCCTTTTCCACTTCTTCCTTTTATTTGCTGCTCAACTCCGAATGTGATGGCTGGGGCGTGGGCAGTCACTTCAGACCATGAGTTGGAAACTGCTTGGAGAGTAATGTGAAACAGTGAGACTGAAGGAACTGGATTCCCCTCCCACCTGGGACTGTCACCCTCTAGGCTTCTTTTTTCATGAGAGAACAATGAACTTCTATCTTATTTAAGCTCTGGTTACCTTGTTTCCCCCCCCCCTCTTATTCTAGTCAAACCTGATCCTAGTTGACATAACATCCCCTTTTGTGGTTTCATTACTTTGGGCCTTTTGAAAGCCACCCAATATCCACCCAATGAACTTCTTTTTTCTTTTAATCAAGCAGAGTTAAGTTATCTCGGTTCAACTTTGAGCCCTGCGGGGACCTTTCATCTGTGAGTCCTGCTCTTGGGTTTGCAACCCAGGATGATCGCGATGATGTCACACTCCTCAGACACAAACCTTGTGCACTACACATGGAACGTGGCTGATAAATAAACTCTGGGCAGTCTAGGAAGTGTCTTTGTGCAACTCACATTCTCCCACCCTTTCCGTGGATCAGGTCTCTGTTCTTCCAGGACCAAAGAGCTCAGAGCTGCTCAGCTCCTCCCTGGAGGACTGGGAGGCCTCACTCCAGGCCAAGGTTACCAGGGCCAGTGGTAGGGCTTATTGGTAAGTACCCATAGGAGGACTCCACCCGTTGCCCCCCAACCTCTGACTCTGGGATCTGGAGTCACTTCCTGGAAGCATCCTGGGCAGACTATTGGGCTTCTCAGAACTGCTGGTGCTTCCTTTGCTCCTTGAGGTGCCAAAAGTGCTGGTCACCTCCCGCTCTCCAGAAGAGCCCTGTGTAGTCTCGGTGGGACCCATGTTGCAGCTAATTAAACTGCAGCTATAGTCACGTGCCAGGTTCCCTGCTAGAGAGGAGGTCATCCATGTGTCCTTGGGTCCCTCACTGTCTGGAGTGTGTGTGTGTGTGTGTGTGTGTGTGTGTGTGTGTGTGTGTGGAGGTAGCTTTGAAAATATATAAATCTTTCCCCGTAGACAAAAAATACGCCATTCATATCTTCAGGCATCTCAGGAAACTTTGAAAAAAAAAAAAAAAAGCTTTGTTTTTTCCTGACGAATAAATGAGATAGTATGTGGGATATATTTTTTTCAAGCTACTATTTTGCCTTTCCTCTTTACCTTTTGTAATCTCTTTAATCTGTAACTTCTCTAGTGCTTGTCTCTTGTTCTCTGCTGACTGTTAGGATGAAGCCAGGATTATTCCTCCATCCTTGGCCTCTGTGAAAGTCAGACGTGGTGTGGACCAGTGGACCCCTTGCCTGAGCTCTGTCTTCTGTAGCTCCCAGTTGCTAACTAGGAGTAGAAACACCTGGGCTGACAGGCACACATGACCAGAGGTGGTGTGTCTACTTCACGTGGCGGAAGCTACCACTTGCTCATACTCCAGTTGTTCTCTTATCTTATTGGGTTTTCTGCAATTAGGACCTTTTCCTTGATATGTAATATGCACTTTTCAAAGAGATAGACTTTATTGTTAGAGCAGTTTTAGGTTCCCAAGAAAACTGAGCAGAATGTACAGAGGTCCCCCATATGCCCCTTGCCCCCATGTGTGCACAGCCCCCCATCATCAATATGCTCTGCCAACATGGTACATTTAATGCCATCAACGTAGGAACAGTGACTCCTTATTGCCCACAGTCCAAAGTTTGCCCTGAGGTTCACTCTTTATGTTGTACATTCTGTGTGTTTGTATAATGTAGAATGACTTATGTCCACCATGGGAGCATCATATAGAGGGTAGTTTCATTGTTCTAAAATTCCTTTGTGCATGACCTACTTACCCTTCTTTCCCCCTGATATCTGGCAACCCATTGATGTTTTTTACTCTCTCCATAGTGTTGTCTTTTCCAGAATGTCATACAGTTGGAGTCATTCAGTATGTAAACTTTTCAGATTGGCTTCTTTCACTTGGTAAGGAACATGGAAGATTCCCCATGTTCTTTCATGGCTTGATAGCACATCTCTTTTTTAGTGCTTGTCCATTTTCTGTTGCTATAGCAAAATACCAGAGACCAGGTAATTTCTAAAGAATGGAAGTGTATTTATTTAGTTCACAGTTCTTGAGGCTGGAAAGTCCAAGAACGTGGTGTGAGCATCTGCTCAGAGCCTTTGTGTTGCATCCTAACATGGTTGAAGGCATCACATAGAGAGACAGAGCACACATGCTAGAGATCTTATTTTATAATAAGGTCAGTGTCATGAGAAACCTTTAATTTATTATTACCTGAGTGCATTAGTCCACTCGTCAAGGGAAGCTCTTATGACACAACCACCTTCCAAAGATGATTGTCCTAAAAATCATTTCTGCTTCACTTACTTACCATTTACCTAATACCATATAAGAATTT
This sequence comes from Ictidomys tridecemlineatus, assembly GCF_052094955.1. Taxonomy (NCBI): domain Eukaryota; kingdom Metazoa; phylum Chordata; class Mammalia; order Rodentia; family Sciuridae; genus Ictidomys; species Ictidomys tridecemlineatus. The sequence goes on from NC_135481.1 coordinate 163,518,186, forward strand.
AGTGATTAAGTTTCCAGCATACAAGTTTGGGGACACATTCAAACCACAGCATCACTCAATGACATTTTATTGTCTAGATGTACAAAAGTTTATTGTTAATCCATTCATCTCTCCAAGGATATTACCACAGCAGTGCTGAATGACATTTTATTGTCTAGATGTACAAAAGTTTATTATTAATCCATTCATCTATCCAAGGATATTTTCTTAGCTTCCAAGTTTGAACAATTATAAATAAAGTTTCTATAAATATCTGTGTAAAGGTTTTTGTGTGGACATGTTTCATATGCTTATTTGCTATTTGTATATCTTTGTTGTGGTGAGTTTTCTGGCTCATTTTTTAATTGAGTTGTTTGTGTTCTTGTTGAATTTTAAGAATTCTTCATATGTTTTGGAGAATGGCCCTTTACCTGATACCGCATTTCACTGCGTAACTATTGCCACTGCATTAATGTATATTCATGGGTATTCTAGGCATCCTAATCTTGCACCAAAGACAGTTTTTAGTAATGAATTATTTTTAAGTAATACTGGCATAATATTTTAAAGAAAAATCTTTATATAATGGTTGCACTCCACTTTTTTGCAAAAAATAAATTGACATAAAATCTGTGATGATTATGTGGTGAAATATGGTATGGGTGTATAATTATTTTTATTTTTTCCTTTGCCAAAGATCAGTTGACTCTGGGTAGATTCTTAGGCTGCTTATTTTGTTCCATTATTTTTTTTTGTCTAGTTTTTGCAAATAGCACCGTACCTTGATTTTGATGGCTTTATAGTAATTCTTGAAATAGGGTGATATTGATCTTCTAATTTTGTTCTTTTCGTTCAATGTTGTGTAGGCTGTTCTGGGTTTTTGTCTTTCCATAGAAACTTCAGAATCAGTTTGTTGATAATCCACAAAATGACTTGCTGTAATTTTATTAAGATCATATCAAATCTATACATCAAGTAGGGAAGAACTGACATGGTGATGGTTTGTATGTGAGTTGTCCCATGAAAGCTCAAGTATAAGACAATGCAAGAAGGTTTGGAGAAGAAATGAGAGCCTTAACCCAATCAGTGGATTAATCACCTGATGAGATTAATTTAGTGGAAATAGGCTGAGGCTAGAGGAGGTGGGGCTTTGGGGCCATAGCTTTGGGGTATATATTTGTATCTGGCAAGTGGAGATCTATCTCTCTCTTTGCTTTCTGATCATCATGTGAGCTGCTTCCTTCTACCATATTCTTCTGCCTTGTTCAAGACCAGCCTGGGAAACATAATAAGACCTTGATTAAAAAAAAAATCATTACATCTAAAGATTTTCCTTTTTTACTCACTCACTGTCATCCATTCCCAGAGATAACTATTACCTTGAAGTTGTTGGGTTTTTTTCCCATACATAGTATTTTGTTATATATTTCAGAGTTCAGAGATAAAAAAGTCTTGTATTTGTGAGTTTTCAAATTATTGAAATTGAATAGTACTTGACACACGGATGTAGCAAATTACCAAAGACTTTTTAAAAGGCTCAAAGGCTTTTAAAACAGAAAATTCATTTTTTTTCCAAATATTTTTTAGTTGTCCATGGACCTTTATTTTATGTATTTATATGTGTGCTGAGAATCAAACCCAGTGCCCTATACATGCTAGGCAAGTGCTTTACCACTGAGCCACAACCCCAGCCCCATAAAACAGAAAATTCTTTTCTATAGTTCTGGAGACTAAATGCCTATGATGGGAGCAGCAGGATGGTCAGGTTCTTTGAAGAGCCCTCTTCTGGGTTGCAGACTGCTGTTTTCTCACTTTGTCCCTACATGGCAGAAATGTCGGTAATGCCTTATTTATTTATTTTGTGTTGAGGTAGATTTTAAAGCATACAGTGATGAGTTTTGACAATCGAGCTGCACAAGGAGGGCAACTGTATAGCAGTGTGGGTCAGAGAAGAGCTGTGGGGAAGCCCATTGGAATGAGGTGGTGTGGAAACAGCAGACAAGAGAGAAGGCAGGAAGTGGGTCTGCCAGTGTGGTCAAGCTTCAGCTTTCTGCATTTGCTGCTGGTCCGTCATGTGCACCAGGCTTTATCTTCCTGCCACTCAATCCCTGTTTTTTCCTTCTTTTTTTTTTTCTCTCCTTACAATATCCTATGATAGTAGGAGAGAGCACTGGAGAGGAGCTCAATGGTGGACTTTTTCCTAGGAAAGGAAGCAGGTGACCTGCTACATGCACTGTGAGTCCAGATGAGGATCTTGAAATGTTTTTGACAGAAAGTGCCATTCTCCCTGGCAACCAGCAGAGAATACTTAGCTCTCTTTGGATGGGAGGAACCTGGGCCTTTGGAAATCCCTTCCCTGTCTTCACTGGCAGGACCAGGTTCTCTGAGAGGATTTGGAGGCTCCACAGGGAAAGGTGTGGCAGTCGTGTGTGTCTCTCCTGTCTCCCCTTTGCAAGGACTGCACTTTGCCTGTGTTGCCAACACAGCTGGTAAGTCACTTTGGAAGCCCTCAAGACAGTTCCTGCTGGAAGATCTTGGCTTTTTATTTTTCTTCAGCACACCCCATCCCACTTTCTCCTTCCCCATTTGTTGAGCTCTCCAAAGACGAAAGAAGAATTTAGAAACAAAAAATGAGTTAGAAGTCAAAAACAAAAACAAACCCCCAAACCCCAAACCCCAGAAAAGCCAGTTGTAGAGGGACATAAAGGAGGATACAACTAGACAAAGCGAAACTGTGTGTCTGGTGGTGTAAAAATTTAAACTGGTGCTAGCATTCCCTTTCACTAAGCAATTAAAGGTGTGCTTCATTTAGTCAGTTCCCTCCCATAGCAAATAAACTGAAGATTTAGCCATGACCTTTGTGAAAAATAAACTTAACGACATAGAAAAAAATTCCTTTTTCTTTTTTAAAAAGTCAGGCTTGAAATTTTTATATCCTTTGAGTCATATTCTAGAAGCAATTGGATGATTAATTCAAGAAATGTTACTTTCCCAATTCAAACATGACATTTTGAAATTCATCCATGAATTACATGCCTCAAGAATGAAAAGCTTCTCTGTGCCATTTGAAAGTTTTTTTTTTTTTCATTTTGAGGGCAATCATGAATATCTATAAGGGCACATTTATTACTCCCAGAACAGATAGAAAATTAGCAAAGTCATAAAGTTCTTACCCAGCTTTGCTATTGCAGCTGTGTCTTAACCCAGTCCCTTGATGAGTCCCCTGTCACTAAAATGGTTAAGGATGATGTTATTTTTGCCATTACAGGCAAGGCACTGGTATTTGTATGTTGGTTTTCCAGATCTCCACATAGAGATCTAAACAACAGAAAATTATCTGTATCTAAGCTTTGTTGTTCTGGTGGGGATCAATGAAGAGTTGCTAGTGGCATAAATTTGTTCCAGAAAATCTTATCTTCTGATCCCAGAAAATATCCTTCTTCTGGTGCCATATGGCCAACCAACTCTAATCCTCGGAAAAGTAACTGACTGTGAGTTTGTGCCTTAATTTACACTACTGTACATAGGTCCTGAACACACGGATGTATGTTTCCACATATACCCACCCAGTAATTACCAAGGCAAGCCTTTAATTTGTCTGAAATTGCGCAGGCATAATGGCAAGGACCCACACATTTTTCCATTGGAAATTGTAAATGGATGACAAAGAGAGAACCCCACCCCTGTCCCCTCCCCACACTTCCTGGGAAGCCTTTTCATAGTTCATCTGCCAGGACAGAGTTAATGCTTAGGGGGATTTTGATCACTGTCACTCAGTTGTTTTGAGCAACGCTACTCAAATTGTGGCCTTTGGTAGGATACTAGTCCATCTATATAGTAAGCAAGAAAATGAATTCTAAAACTAGGGAAAGATTTTTAAAAACTTATACAGAAAAAAATGCAGATATTTGGGAAAGTAATTTTCTTGCTGCCGAATCTAATCACAAAAACTGGGGTTTATTTTGATTGTGTAAAAATACGGTGGTATTGAAATCTAGTAGAGCTTCCATCTCCAACCAGAATGAGACTGATTTTTCTTTTTTGGTAGATCTATCATCTACAGTAAAACCCCATCTTCAAATGCTCATGACGACAATAATAAGCTTATATTTGATTACATTATATTTGAATTATATACTCAATAAGTACTAAAGCATGAAGTGATGTCTCAGTTTGGGATTCCCCAGAAGCACATCCTGAGAGAAGGATCTGAGTGAGCTAATTTGGGAAATACTTAGGAAAGGGGAGGAACTAGAAAAACCTGTGTACCAAGCAGGTTACCACCATGAATGCTAGAATTCAGCCCAACGAGGAGTACTGAGAATGATATGAAATATGATTCATAATTGTGCCACTGGTGAGGGAGCTGGGATGTTCATCCACCAAGGGCCTGCCCGTCAACTGTTGAGTGCTCCTGGGGGTTTCTGTTATGGGTGGGGGTACTGTTAATTTCCTGGCACTTCCAATCTGCTTCTATGTAAGACAAGTGGGCTCCAGTGGCCGGAGAGAGATGTCAGACAAAGACTTGCAGAAGCTTCTAGCTGAAAGTTGGACTAAGCTGAACAGATGGGGACGGTGCCGAGTGGAACTCCAGGTTATCAAAAGCACCCTCCAATATATAGGTAGGTGCCAATGTCTTGGCTTGGCACAGAATCACGAGCCACCACAGCTTTGTAGATTCAAACAGCAATTCTTTATTCCCGAACTCACACCAGCCTCTACACCAACACGTTCAGGGGAAATCTAAGTTCTGCCCGCCCAATTCACCTACTCCACGAGGCTTTTTTCCAAATCCCATTTGAATCTCACGAGAACTCAACGGGAACAAGCAGCAGGAACACCCTAATCCCAGCAGCAATAATCTTCAACCTCCAACTTCCCTAAAACCCATATTGTCTTAAACTGAGAATGCCTTAAACTCAAGGAGCGGGGAAACTTCCTCAAACCTGATCGGCTCTAAATCTGGATCCACCCTGGTCCTTGAACAAGGTCACCTTACATGCAATGTCAACAGCGAAATTCCAAGGCAAGCCATTTAACATGGGGTACGCTGGCAAGGAAATTTCGATGTGTCATTCCTACTTGGCAATGGCCCTCAGCAAGTAGGAGAGGTGATTAATCCCAATTTACAGATCAGGGAACTGATACATTGCTGAGCCCTATAATAGAATATGGAAGACAGTGGAGAGGTGAGAAGGATCTCTCCCTTTGGCCACCTGCTTTTGGGCTCTCTGAGAGATCTTTCTGTTGCTTCTGCTTCCTGACATATGTAATCGGGTGGTCGTTGGTGAACCTCTGTGACGGTGATTGGCTGGGTGGTCACATTTCTGCTTCCCGGACTCCTAACTAGATTCCCTAGTCACGCTTGCAAAGTGGTGTGGTATGTAGCAGAGCTGTGGGGAATAAGTAGTACTCACAGTACTCTGTGGCCTGATTTACAAAGGCTTTATACACAATCTCCCTGTGTTTCACCCATCAAGCAGTCTGCAGTAGAGAGGACCTCCATGCCATCATAGAATGTCATTTCTTGATGACAGCAGAGCCACAAAATAGAAGGAACCCAGGTCTCCAAGTCACCACTTAGATTAGAGCCACTTCGCCAGAATCATACTGTTTAGACTTTTATTGTGTTAAGCCACTGGCTTTTGAGGATTACCAATTACAACAACTAGCACCACCTCAACATCATACATGTGTAATCAAATATTTGTTTGTCTTTATATGACTTAGTATTAGCTCATATTATGAATTTATTAGTCATTTGTCAATCCTTGAAGAGGAGGGACTTTGAAAAGTACACTGCTGAATCTTTGGTAACTGGAACTATGTTCAGCATCTAATATATGCTCAGTGAGTATTTGTCAAATGACTCAATTGCTCACGGTTCATGACAGGCCCTGTGCTAGGAGCCTCATGTACCTTATTCAGTTATCACAACAACCATATGAGGAAACTGAAATTTAGACAGGCTGATTAACTTATCCAATGATACTCAGCAAGTGAGGGAGGCAAGTGAGGGATCCAGTACTGGAATCCAGGTGGTCTGACCTAACTCTCACTCTTAAGCCTTCTGCACATTGTCTGAATGTGTATGCCTCATGCAGTACTGGGAGCTCTGGGTGCAGGAAGGCATGAGACACAGCACTTGTCCTGGAAATCTACTCAGTGGGAGCAGCACGGGCCTATGTGCTATAGGAGGAACAGATCAGTCTCTGTTCTTGTCCAGGAAGCAGGCTATTATCTAGAAGTGTGTTGCTTAATTCAACTTGACTCAGCTGCACAACTGGAAAATGCTCTTAGGGGATAGAGAGAACTAAACAGAATACATTGGTAAAGCTACACCTTTTTTGAGCCATTTGAATAAAGGCAAAGTGAGTCACAGAAGGGAACTGATCCTACATATCTTAGGAAGAGTTAGGAAGAGATAGGGTAAGGTGTTGAATTTAAGGAGGTGTGCTTGGTGATCAGACAAAACTGACTTCAAATAAATCTTGTATTTACCAGGCTGTATGACGCTGGGCAAGTTAGCTAGCCTTGTTGGGTTTATTCCCTCCTCTGAAAAATGAAGTGATTAGCAAATTGTGTGCTCAGAAGATGGTGGCTGGTATATTACTTAATCTTTAATTCCTGGTCTTTGCACAGGGAACTTAACCATCTTGGCTACTGAAATGGGAAGACAGAAACGCTTCTGAGAATATAATCTCAGTGGACACTAGTACTGGAGTGGAAGAGAAACCTATGAACTTTCTCCATTTAGAATGATGTTGGCCTGGGGCTGAGCCTTTACGATGTTGAGATATGTTCCTATTATCCCTAGTTCTTCTAGTGTTTTGAACATAAAGAGGTGCTGGATGTATTTTGTCAAATGCTTTTTCTGCATCTATTGAGATGATCATATGATTCTTATCTTTGAGTCTACTGATGTGATGAATTACATTTATTGATTTCCATATGTTGAACCAACCTTGCATCCCTGGGATGAATCCCACTTGATCATGGTGCACAATCTTTTTGAAGTTTTTGTATTCGATTTGCCAGAGTTTTATTGAGAGTTTTTGCATTTATGTTCACTAGAGAGATTGGTCTAAAATTTTCTTTCTTTGATGTGTCTTTGCCTGGTTTTGGAATCAGGGTTATATTGGCCTCATAGGATGAGTTTGGAAATGCTGCCTCTTTTTCTATTTCCTGAAATAAATTGAAGATTTATTAGTTCTTCTTTAAAGGTCTTGTAGAACTCAGCTGTGTATTCAACCAGTCCTGGGCTTTTCTTGGTTGGTAGGCATCTTCTATTTCATCACTTGATCTTGCTCTGTTTGAATTGTGTATATCTTCCTGACTCAATCTGGGCAAATTGTATGACTTAAGAAATTTGTCAATGCCTTTGATGTCTTCTATTTTATTGGAGTATAAGATTTCAAAATAATTTCTAATTATCCTCTGTATTTCTGTAGTGTCTGTTGTGATATTACCCTTTTCATCACGTATGCTGGTAATTTGAGTTTTCTCTCCTTCTCTTCATTAGCATAGCTAAGGGTCTGTCAATTTTATTTATTTTTTCAAAGAACTAATTTTTTATTTTGTCAATTTTTTCTTTTGTTTCAATTTCATTGATTTTAGCTCTAATTTCAATGATTTCTTGCCTTATAGTGCTTTTGCTGTTGATTTGTTCTTCTTTTTCTAGGGCTTTGAGATATAGTGTGAGGTCATTTATTTGTTGACTTTTTCTTCTTTTATGGAATGAACTCGATGCAATGAACTTTCCTCTTAGAAATGCTTTCATAGTGTCCCAGAGATTTCAATATGTTTTATATGTGTTCTCATTCACCTTTAAAAATTTTCTAATCTCCTCCTTGATGTCTTCTGTAACCCATTGTTCATTCAGTAGCATATTATTTAGTCTCCAGGTGATGGAGTGGATTTTATTTCTTATTTTATCATTGATTTCTAATTTCATTCCATTATGATCTGATAGAATGCAGGGTAGTATCTCTAGTTTTTTATATTTGCTAAGAGTTGCTTTGTGGCATAGTATATGGTCTATTTTACAGAAGGATCCATGTGCTGCTGAGAAGAAAGTGTATCCACTTGATGCAGGGTAAATATTCTATATATGTCAGTTAAGTCTGTTATTGATTGTATTATTGAGTTCTATAGTTTCTTTATTCAACTTTTGTTTGGAAGATCTATCCAGTGGTGAGATTATTGTGTTGTTGTCAATTTGACTCTTAAACTTGAGAAGAATTTGTTTGGTGAACATAGCTGCACCATTGTTTGGGGGCATATATATTTGTGATTGTTATGTCTTGTTGGGGTATGGTTCCCTTGAGCAGTATGTAATGTTCCCAGCCTCTCCTTCTTTCTTCTACACATCCCAGGTCTTCTCTGCCACTGTTGGTGTGTTCAGATGGGGCACTCAGGAGACCCAGTGGATAATTAAAAAGAGGGTTTTCTTTCTAGAGGGAGGCAAAGGAGCAAGGTATTTGAGGAGGGACATTTGAGAAGCTGACAATGAGTCATTTTCACAAATTCTGCAGTGAGGCTTTGGACATCCTGCTCTGCTGATGGCAAAGTTGGCCCTTGAACACATGAACCACCACCTACTAAGGGAACCAGTTGGGATTGCTCTGGGGTCAACTTGGGAGTCTGGTACTGAATGAGATAGGGGTATTCTTATTGGATAGCCTGGGAGTTTCTGAGGATTGCTCATTGGTCCTCTGGAACTTTATAGTTTAGCAAATAATGTAGCAAATTTCCACAGGTATGGAACCATCCCAGTAAGACATGAAAGGCCAGTATGTTCTCAATGGGCAAAGATCCCAGGAGCCTCTCCTGTTCCCAATTATTCCCACCTTCCAACTTTGAGTTTATTAGGTCAGCAAGGTCTGATACTAAAAGACAAATCACTCATGTAAAACACTGCTCTTATCATTCATTCTTATTCAGCACGAAAGATCTCTGTTCTTAGCTCCATGTTAAATCTCTAACAAAAACTCAACAGATACGGCTCCAGTTCTCATCAATCTTGTCTCTTCACTCATTACTCTAAACATCTGAATTTTCAGAAAACACCCTTCTCTTTCCTCTTTCCTAGTTCCTTTTATTACTCCTTACTCATTTCTGCTTTGTAAAAATACCACTCCTCCATTGGAACCAACAGATTCTTTCTTGATTCCTAACACTATATTCCCACGATGCTGTACACTTACTCTAGAGAACCACTTTTCAGAGGTTCTTGGTGCTATTCATTTTGTCTTTCTTTATTACTCATTTGAGTTGCCCATGTGCCTTACCAACAGCCTCTGCTTGAATGGATATCCTGACATAGAAAGCATCACCTTAAAAGCAATGCAGCCCATTGCCAGTGAATTCTCTTTGCATAACTTGTTTTCCTACTATTAGAAGTCAGACTATCCATTCTCTCTGTACTAGTTCAGATGTGAATAGGCTTCTCATTCCATACTTGGACATAGATCCTAGATACAAATATCCTGATGGGCAATACGTTCTGAAGTGTAATTGTTTAATGCTAAAATGTAAATGATAGTAAATAATTTACACGATGAGTAGTTCTACCTATTAGTATAATTCCAGAGTTTTGTCTAGAAGTGATCTTGCTCATCTGAGCTGTCTTAAACTTTTGCTTGGCTTGGCTTTCTTATCTAGGGAGGTGGGCAAAAAGTTACATGTGTTTTAATGGGCTTCAGTCACTTAGGGGCTGGGTGGATGCTGTTGGTGCCAAAGCTGCTTTGAGTTACACCAGCCACCAATATATCAGTCAATGAGCCTTTTAGTTCCCACTTGGGTTGAAGTTTTCTCTTCCCCTTCCTGGATGCCTGGCTTCACTAGGGCTACTTATGGCATTTGTATTATGAATCAAAGATGCAAGTAACACATTTTATTATGATTTTATTATATATATTCTCTTTTCCTGGAGCTTTGCAAGTAAAAGATGGCATAAGAACCAACTCTTTATTCATCCTCAGTTCCACCCTACAGAACCAGGTCATATTACAGTTGCTTGATGTATAAGACCCAATAACTCAATAAATACTTTACAAAAATAATGCAGTTTTTTTTCTTTCTTAAAACATAAGAAAATTAAGATTTCCCAGACTTCAGCCCCTCTCCCTTTTTAATATTTATTTATTAGAAATACACTGGTGGTGAAAAATTAATATAGCATTAAAATAAAATAGATGAAATGAGGGTTGCATTCTTTTCCCATTCGTTATGCTTTTTCCTTTGGAAAAGCGCTACTCCTTGTTTTTATGTCTGAACTGTAATCTTCTGAACCTACTAAGCTAAGAGCAGAAATTCTACTGTTTGGGGGCCCTTTTGTAGAATAATAGCATTATGCTAACATTGATCTTTTATTTTAAAGCCTATTTAAAACTAGGCCTCAGATGTGCTCCTAAAAAATATTGATTTACCTCCTTACCCCCTACCCAGTCTGAGGCAAGAGAATTTTGGAATCTGAGACTCCAACAAGGTGCCTTATGACTACATAACATTTGGCTTAAGGTGGGCGATCTCATGTTTTGATATATTTCCACTGAGCTATTTATTTTTAAGGAAATCATTGCAAAATTCCCTTTCTCTCCCACTTCACCAAGCCCCTTTCTTTCTGAACTCTCTCAGAAGTGATTAAATAGTTTCTCCGTGACAACTCTAGAGAAAAAGTTAAGCTTAAGTCACATTTGTATTAAATAAGTTATATATAAAAACTGCTTATAATGTTTACAACTTCAGTCTCTTCCCTCCTTTGCTTCTCTTGACCACCCTGGATCCAGGTGTGAATGGAATCACACCCATGCTGGCTTCCAGGCTCCTCTTCTGGTTGCTGGGTTGCTTCTTCCAATCCTCCCGCCCACATAGCCCCTAGGAGGACTTCCAAGGAAGTTTGTAGGCACTGTACATGGCAAGGGTGGCTTCAAATGGCAGCCATCCTGGCCTGGTGCACACCCCTAGAGTAACTTATAAAAAATACTCCTGTGGTATATATACAAATATACACCTAGGCAGATTAAAAAGAACCAGGCGCCAGGTGGCAGATCAGTGCAGTGTGTCTGTGTCCCCAAACCAGAGGTGGCCTTCCTCCACCTCACCCTCGTCTCTTTAATACTCTCTGGCTTCTTGGAACTGTTTAATGTAGTCCTCGTCCGAAGGGCTTTCTGTGCACTTCTGTCCATTGTTGGGAGGCCGAGCCTCATTATACCTGCTCCAGTCACCCTTGCAAATAATCCAGGGTAGGATGTCCACTTTGTAGTGGAGCTCAGCTGAGAACTCGGTGCTGATGAGGTTGGGTGTCCCCGCCCCTTTGCCCCTAGTGATGAGTTGCATGTTGTCGCCATAGCAACAGTGCTGGGCGGCCAGCGTGGTGCTCTCCAGGGACAGCATGGAGCGGATGCAGTACCGGGCTGTGGGTTTGTAGATCTCCAGCTTCTCCTTGGGCCCACTGGCATCTTTCCAACGGAAGTCTTTGCGCTTAATGCGATCGAAGATGTCAGCTGTACTGTAAGCCACCTCGGTGGGATAGAAGCAGGGGCAGCTGGGCAGGTCATTGATCACCTTGTGCATGTACTTCTTTAAAAATTCGCTTTTGCAGCTCATCCATCGCTCACAGCTATCTGTGTCTGGAAAAGGCCAGAAAGAAACTCTCTTACCACATGTAAAACTGGCTGGCGGAATGAAACCCAAGTCCACAACTCCCTTCCTGCAGTCAGAGACCTCTGCAGGCACCTGGAATACCAAGGTGGGGGATTCTCCTCTCCCTTGAACTTGGGAACATCTTTGTTTATAAGACGTACTTCCAATCCCCCACTTTATGTAATGAAAGAAAATTCAAGACACAACGAAAAGCAAAGGGACTATATTTATCTAATGACTACCCCATATTCTATTATCTAAATTTAACTATCATTGTATTTGCTCTATCTTTTAAATAATTATGCAGACATATGTAATTTTTTTTACTCCCTAAATTTTATAGGGACCATAAAAACAAACAAATAAAAAAACAAAACAAACCACAAAGCAAAAGAAAATAAGAGTTGCTCTCCAAAGTGTATTTTCCTAAGTAACAGTAGCTCCATTATCAACCCTAACAAAATTAACAATAATTCAGAGAGTTGCATTTGACCTCTTTAAATAAGTGGTGATGTGATGGTTTAAAAGGACTCGATGAAACATTTATAGGACTGAATTTTATTTCTGCTACTCACTGACTGGTTTAAAGTAGATTCAGTCTCCCAACCTATTAACCTGAGGCCTTTATGCAAATTCATATGATGATAACGCCTTAAGGAGGTAAAGAGGCTTAACAAATAGGTCAGAGGCCAGTGACCCGTAGGCTTGAGTCAGAATCTGCCCTCACAAGTCTTATGTTTGGTTTTCATAGTATTAAAAATGTTGATCAGTAGCAAACACTTAAGAATTAGCTGGTTCCAATTATAATTGTAGATTGATTCCTAGCTTCTTTCGAAAAGCCAAAATATGTATCAACACTGGGCCTGCATTGTCCATGGGAACAAGCAGCTCCAAGAACATGGGAATAACTGGCCCCATGAACAAGGCATTCACTTGGTCCCTCAGTCAGCGGAGTGTGACCTTTGGTTTAGTGAATGTCTCAATTTGGGTTCTCTCAGATCCTGAAGCAGAGAGTCCAGTGAAAATGGTTCTTCTGGAGGTATCCTAGGCCACACCAGCAGGGAGCGGGGGAGTGAGACAGGGGAGAAAGGGCAGCCAGTAAAAGGTGTAAATCAAACAGATGTTGAATCCTGCAGAGAACAAGATTTTCCCATTCAATGACAATGTTTAACTTTACAAAAGGAATGTATCCTGGAAAATAGCCACAGTCAAGAAGTCAAGAATCTACCCCCCATCCCAGCCTCCCTGGACCCTTTTGTGTTCTGGACAAGGGATTCCTGCAAAGAACCCTGTAAGACTCATAGATACCTTCTCCCCATAGCTTCACTGTGACAAACTCAGACATAGCCTTCCAAATTCCTGTCTTCGCTTTACAAATGATCAGCTGAACTGACCATGCTCATTGAGGGGTCAGAATAAAATTTTGAGGAAGACTCTCTTCTTTCATCAATACCCTGGACTTTGACCTATCAGCTTCTCCTTAAAGGTCCCTTCTGGAAAATCGACTGGACTTAGAATAAAACATTCTCTGTCCTATCTCGCCATGCTTTCTTCCTATTTCTCCTCTGTTATGGTTTGGATCTTAAATGTTTCTCAAAGATCCATGAGTTAAAGACTTGGTGGCCAGCAGGTGGCACTCCCAATAGGGAGGTGCTGCCACTTTTAGGAGGTGGGGCCTAGTGGAAGGAAGTTAGATCACTGGGCAGTATGTCCCTGAAGGGGATATTGAGACCTCAGCACCTTCCTCTCCTCCTTCTGTTCTTGGCCAGCCTCACCCACAATGCACTTCCCACCATGATGTTCTGTTTCACCACAGGCCCAACCAACCGTGGACAGAAATGTCTGAAACCATGAGCCAAAAATAATCTTTTGTCCTTTTAAGTTGATTTTCTCAGCTATTTTGTTACAGTGAGGGAAAGCCAACTAACACACCCACCCTAGGTTCTTCATAGCTTTATTTTCTCCTTTATAAAAGAAAACTCCCTTTTCTGGCCTAACTCTTGATGCACTTGCAGGCCGTATGGCCACAGCATTCTTCCTATTGCAAGAATAGGGAGATAATATCTGCCCCGTCTCCCAAGCAATGATTCTGTGAATAAAGTCCATCCTTACTGCATCTGGATTTGTTTTCATTTAATGGGGATCTGGGTAATGTATTCATCAGCTCCTGACTTATAGCCTGCTCTTCAGCAGTGGGCAGGGGGCTTGAGAGAACCCCTCACACCAAGAAATACAGGGGTTGCCAGTTGGTAAGGCCCCATATGACATGCAGGGACATAGTGTGACTAGAGGACATAGGTGGGTCACCGACAGCATCTGACTCAGGGAGCTTCCATGGGTAAGATGAGGCACATCTGAGGAAGCCATCATCCATGAGGGGATACGGAAATGCAAGAAGGGAGGCAAAGGTTAAAAAAACACACATACACAACAGGTGAATCAAGGGTACTTTAGGAAGCATGAGGCACTGCACTGGTCCTGGGGCATAGTAGGGCTTTGTGATGGCCACAAGTGTTCTGCTCAGAATTCCTACAAGAGGAACTGCCACGGCACTTAGCTGACTGGCAGCCTCCAGCTATAGCACCTTTGGGTCCACCATTGGTGTTCCCATCAAGACATGTTCTCCTGGCCTGCTTCTGGTCAATGACTAAGCCCAGTGGGGGTGTCTCCAACAGACAACCTTTGTTGGGCAATGCTGATTGGCATGGCTGAGGCTGTGCCTCCCTAGTTCTTTCTCTTCCTTCCCAGGGGTAAAGCTGTCATCTCATTTCGAAAGCCTTCTCTGCCTAGTGCTGCTGTCTCCTTTTTTTTTAAATCATTATTTTGCTAAATCTCATGCACATCTAATTCCACCTGGTATCTGCTACTCAAAAGACCCAAACTGACACAGACTGCAATCATAGAGATGGGGGGAAAGCATCTCAGGGAGAACATTCAGATAATCAAAAAAATATGGGGCTGAGGACACTTTCCCTTCCATTGGAACAGAAGGAATAGAGAAATAAAATAATTGGTGTGAGATCAAGGGAATGTTGTTCAGTTTAGGCCTGTTCAGAGGGCACTAGGGAGTCTCTGAAGGTTTGTGAGTGACAGTTGTTAACTGAGCTGTGCAGCAAGGAAGGAATTCAGCAGTAAGGGCTCAGGTCAGATACCCTGGGAGGGAACAGGAGGTAGGATCAAAAGTGGTGAGAAAGTTAGAGCAACCAGATCTTGGCAACTTCTGGGCTTGGGGGTAAAGAAAGGAAAGCAGAAAAAAGTGATCCCCAACTTCCACCCAGGTGCCTAGGAGGCTGGTGGCATTATGAATGGGAATCAAGTGGTCAGGACAAGGGGCAGCCTAGAAGGGTAGCTCAGGGCTCTTTGTGTGTAAAATGAGGAAGAGAAAGATGGGGCATCTCTCATGAGCCCATGAAGCCCTGGCAGAAGTTCATGAGTGTGGGCTCTTATGTTAAACTGCATGGGATTAAAGCCAACTCAATTATGTTATGTGACCATGAGCAAGACTTTTTTCCCTTGCTGTGTGTCCGTTTTCTCGTTTTTAAATTGGGCTTAGTAATAATACATCTCTCATAAATTAGGGAAGGAGATTAAATGGGAGGACATGTAGAGAGTTCACAGAGTTGAGTCCAGGGTGCACCCAGTTGGGATGTGCTGTCAGGTCTTTTGAGTTCTATTTTAGTCACTGTTCTTGCTGCTGTGACTAAAAAGACCCAACCAGAAGAACTGTAAAGGAGGAAAAGTTTATTTGAGGGCTCACGGTTTCAGAGGTCTCAGTCCATTGACAATCAGCTTTATTCCTCAGATCTCCAGGTAAGACAGAACAACATGGCGGAAGAATAGGTCAGAGGGAAGTGGCTCACATGATGATCAGAATGCAGAGAAAGAGATTCTACTTGCCAGATACAAATATACCCTCCAAAGCCATGCTGCCAATGCCTGGTCTTCTCCAGTCACATCCCAGCCTTCGGTTACCACTCAATTAATCCCATCAGGAAATTGATTCACTGGGTTAAGGCTCTCGGAACCCAATCATTTCTTCTCTGAACCTTCTTGCATTGTCTCATACATGAGATTTTGGAGGAAATCTTTACATCCAAACCAAGTTCTATGATTCTGTGACTGTGACCCTCTGACTGAGCAGTCACTGAGGAAACAAAAGTTATGGTCCTAGGCAGTTGCAAAGTCTAAAAGGTCTCCTTGGAGAAACAAAATTTAAGAGGTCCCAGAAAATGGTGTTATATTTTCCCTTCAGGACACAATGTCATTATAATGTATGTACCTACAGGACATCCAATGACTTATTTTTTAATCCAATTTACAATGGGTGTTCAGTGTGGTGGTTACCATTATGGTTTGGATATGAGGTGTCCCCCCAGTGATCCTGTTAATGCAGGGATGTTCAGATGTGAAATAATTGGATTATGAGAACTGTAACCTAATCAGTGTTTCCTAGTTTTTGAATGGACTCACTGGGTGGTAATTGTAGGCAGGTCGGGTGTGGCTGGAGGAGGTGGTCACTGGGGATATGCCATGGAAAGGTGCATCTTCCTTGTGGTCTTCCCCCCACTGTGGCTTCCTGATCCTGCTATGACTTGAACAGCTTCCCTCTGCTGGGGCTTTCCCTCACCTTGGGTCCAGAGCCATGGAGTCATCCATTTATGCACTGAGATCTTCTGATATTTTGAGCTCCTAATAAAATTTCCCTCTGCTTAGTTATTCTCATTGGGCATTTTGGTCACAGTAATGAAAGGCTGACCAAAGCAGACATGTTATAAATGCTTTACAAATATGTAACTCATTGAATTCCACAATAGCTCTGTGAGGTGGGCGCTTACTCACTATGCTATTTTGTAGAAAATTTGAGACTGTACTAGATGAGGCAACTTGACCTTGTGCAAGTCAATCTTTTCCCATCTCTGCTTTTATGATCTTTGGTTTGCCTGTCTATATCCTTACTCCACATCTCCCCTTCCCTGGAAGGTTGATGGATGCGCAACATATCAACAGGCCCCTGTACCCCTGAGTTCTAGTTGGGTTGGGTCAATGAGAGTACTCCAAAGGGGAGGAGAGTGAGGTTAGAGTATTTACTTCTTCAGCTCCTTCTCATGGTTGCCTATTTTCTGCATCCTCCTGAGAGCCAGTACTGCTATCAGGCATGCTTCTCTGTGGGCTCTAGTCATTGCTCCTTAGAAGGTCATTTCAGGCCAACAATGGGTCAAGGTTCCCCACTGTTCCCAGTTTTGGGATTCTGTGCAGTCCCTTCTTGGTTTTCAACCACCCTGCTCATGCCTTTGCAAACAGTTCTTCACCAAATGCTCCCCAGTTACCTAATTTGCATATGCCATGTTCTTTCTTGCCTGGATCCTGGCTAAAACCCTATGTCTACGCAGCCCTTGCGTCCTTAGCTACATACTGAATGTGACCTTGTGCATCTGGACTCACTGCAAAAAGGCAAGGGGCTGCCTGCTGTGGGGTGTGATATGAAGAGGCCTGAGAAAAATCTCTCCCCCCGCCCAAGTCCATCCTAACTCCTCTTCCATTTTATATAAAATCCACACCTTTAAAGTCATTTTTTTAAAAAAGTCAAATGCATTGTTTGCAGAAGCCTTCTATTCAATGCAACTCAACTGTGTGATTAGGATGAGGTGGAGGCCCTAGAAACACAGAATTTCCAAACTGACTGTAGCTTGGCTCATGGAAATATTCGTAATTAAAATAAATTATTACCAAGTATTGTAAAAATCAAGATATGCTCTAGCAAAAACCCATATTTGGGGCCTCTCTCGGAAAAACAACACCTGACAGTATTATGACTGACATTCATTACATGATGGTCCAGTCACAGTCTGATCCCTTTGGATGAAACAGAGTTTTTCATTTTGTCACAGTCCCTATCACTCTCTACTGCCCCCTGCTGTTTCTGTTTATTTTCACTATAGGGCCAGCACCCTTGTTTCTATTCCCCCCCCCCATCTCTAGGCAGTTCTACTTAGATCCTTGTCTGACCCCTATAGTTCTTTCAGGAATGTATTTGTTCACCAAACAATGTCCTGAAAAGCTGGGCTATAAAACAAAAAGGGACTTAGGACCTCATAATTTTTGGATGAGGAGGCACAGCCTCAGTGAAGAGGTTAAGAAAGAATTTAAGGCAAAAAAGAAAAAGAAAACAGAAAAAAAAAGAAAAAATTGGAAAATATAGGACTGTATCTAGAAGCACATAAAACTATTTTTAAAAAGCAAACTCTCACCTAAGTAGTTACTTTCAGTTTAGTTTGCTCTGTTTATTATATTTGTGCTAATACTTTCCAACAGACAAAGAAGCATAGCAGAGTGTACCAAAGATTTATGAAAAATCCTTGCAGGGGAAGGGAGTGTATAATATTGAACAAATGTCCTCTTTCCCTCCCTCTGCAGAACTGATTTTATTGGGGACACTCATCGGAAGCTGAGTGAGAACTGATTCTGTGGGACTTGAGCTCCTACTATGCGCAAAGCCTATGCTCAGGGAAGAGGGTTGTTCTCTCCTGTCTCTCACTGTGGAGGCTCTGCAGTGAGCAGGGCGCCCACAGAAATGTTGTGTGGCTCAGTCTGCTGCAGGAGGGACAGGATTACTCTCTCTTGCTTGGACTATATTCAATGAGCAAGAAAAATGCTGAAAGAATTGGACCCCAGAAGAGGAAAATGAAACATTACATGAATCCAAGGATGGCATTGCAAAGGCAAAAGGAATTTCTAAGGCACTAAATCAATATTTGGATAAAAGATGAAAAAAAATCTTCTTACCAACTTCAAACAGCTTGGTGGCATTAAAATCCTCACTTCCCGCAAGCAGACTCACTTCGGTGGCAGCTGTCCTGAAAGTGTCTTCAATTCCTAAACATAGACAAGAGCTCATTTTCCCCTAGTTTTTATGGAAAAAGTCACCCCCTCAAAAATAAAAAACAAATACACCTGAACAAAGCCTTTTTTGTGTTCATTACTACTCATGGGCAGAAACCTGCCAACAGAGGAAACAGTAAAAAGCAGGTAGCAGTGCATAAAATATATTAAAACCCCAGATACCATTCACAGCATGAAATCAGATCCAAATGTGCCTGAATGAGTCCTAGTGAACTCCCTTACTCAGCCTGGGGGGGATGAGGGTGGGCAGTGGGTGGGGAGGGAGGACATGTCAGTGTGGCTGTCTGCTGGCCTCAGGGTGACAAACTAAATCAGAAGCAGGAGAGTGTAATGGTTAATACTTCATCTTTAATAGACTGACTGTCTGAGTTCCAGTCACTACTAGCTTTTGAACTTGGGCAAGTCACTTTGTCTTTGTGTGCCTCAGTCCTCACATCTCTAAAATGGGGAGAATTAAAGGACACCCCTCCTACCCTGTACAGTTGAATGAATTGAATGAGTTATGTGTAAAGAGAGCCCAGAGAGCAGCAGGGTAAGTAGTGTTAGCTAATGTTTTCCCTGCAATATTTAGCTAGCTCTGCTTGAAGATGCAGCAGTCCATAATCAAAGACCAGAAGCTGTCTCATATTTTAAAACTTTTAGCACTGCTGTGGATGCTTCAGAAAGAATGAGTTGGGCCATCCATTACTTGCTCTGAGGAACTGAACCCAGCTTGCCTCAAACTTACCAGTTCTCTTCAAAACTACTATCTACATCTTGGTTTCCTTTACAAGGTAAAGAAGAGGAAGAAATGGGGGCTCGTGGAACCTTAGCTTCCGTGCTGGGCATGACTTGATTTCCTTGTAGGGGAGTTTTCTGATTTTATATGAGGCTTCTCAAAGACATTTGTGAGGTTGGCCTCACAATTGGACATATTTTACAGCGTAATCACTGCCAGGCCAGGGAGACCCTGTCTGCTTCACGATTCTTTCCAGTAAAGCTGCGAATCAGCAAACCAAATAAGGCAAGAGGGCCTACAAAAGGAGATCTCTTCTTTTCCAAGGGAGCCCTGGAAAGCTGGAATTAGGAGGAGCAGAGAGACAGAAAGAATGGAAGGAGAGCAGACTTTAGAAAACAAATATGTGAACAGAGGGCTGTTGGCCATGCTGCTCTCAGTGGTACCAGAAAACAAGAAAGAAATATTCAAAATGGTGGCAGGGAAGAGGCTTCCTCTGACAAGAAATCCAAATCTACCACCTTAGGTCTGGGTGACATTAAGAGCTTTCTCTGTCCATGTGTGGCTGAGTATAATACTCTTCCTTCTAGTGAAGTGGAAGGGTTTAGTGGTTCAGAACATGGAATTCTGGATTCAGACTACTTGGATTCAAATTCCTGATAGATCACTTGCTGCTGGTTGTGCCTTAGTCTCCAAAATGGGTACAATAATAAATACCTGTTTCATGAGACTCTTGTAAGGAGTCGATGAAATAATGCATGTAAAAATCACGGAAATTTGCTTGATACTTAAGTACACAAAAACTCTTGTTTATCACCGTCTTTTTCTCCTTCAACTCCATCTTATTTTCATTTTCTTTTCTTTATTTCTTTTTAAAATGTGTGTGTGTGTGTGTGTGTGTGTGTGTGCGCGCGCATGCGTGTGCAAGCGCACATGTGCTGGGAATGAACCCAGTGCTATGGGCATATTAGGTAAGTGCTGTACCACTGAGCTATATGCCCAGCCAATCTCATTTTTTTCTTGCTTTATCTCCTTATTTCCATCAACATCTTCTTTATCTTTTTCTTCCTATTCTCCTTCTCTTCCTTCTTCAAGTTACATGTCTGTAATCCCAAGGAGCCTGAGGCAGGAGGATCTCAAGTTTGAGATCAGCCTGGGCAATTTAGGGAGATACCATCCCAAAATAAAAGTGAAAAGGTCTGAGGGTGTAGCTCAGTAGTAAAGTACCCCTGGGTTCAATCCCTAGTACAAAAATGAATGAATGAATGAATGAATGAATGAATGAATTAAAGGTCAGAGAGTACAAATTTTAGGCTTTTGTGGTCACTTATGGTCTTGGTTGCTACTGTCCCCTCCTCCTCTTCTTTTCAACCCTTTAAAAATATCTGGGCCATTTAGAAACAGGTCCTAGGCTGGACTTGGTCCATTGGCCACAATTTAACAACCACCATTAGAGTCAATCACAATTATTTTTCATTCCCAATATGATCTTTCACCAAGTTTGCAATTGGCTTAATTTTCAAAGCACTAATGTGCTATAAAACCATAATTAAATGCTACTTTTCCCCAGTGTGCTCTCTGGGTAAGCCCTGGGCAACTCTCAGGTGTCACCAACAGGGCTCTGTGGTTTTTCTGTGGATGGCTACCGACGCTCTCATCCTGGCTTCCTTATCATACCATAAATGTCTATTTTCATGGGCCTCTTCACTTCATAACAAATCCCACATCCAAGGTCCAAACCAACCATAGTCCCTCCTTTAAATTAAGTAGTACAAGCTGGCATTGTCCTTTAGGTCATGGCTGCTCCCACTGTGTGTAAGACTCAGAAAGTCCATCTTTTCATCCTTTTAGCTCATTAATTACCTCCTATTGTCTCACTTTGTCAGAAGTCTTTCTTTTATTGGGGCACTAGGGATCAAACCCAGACTTTCATGCATGCTAGGTAAGCACTCCAACCCTGCTCTGCGCAGAAGTCTGATTAGCTAAATTGCTGTTTTGTTGTTGTTGCTGTTGTTTTTAACAATTTAAAAATATAAGTTTATGGAAGTTTTAAAATATACACTTAACATTTTTCCCTTGAACTTGAACCCAGAGCCCTGCATGAACTTACCCGGGCAGTTTGGACGGTCACAGGTTCTAGACTCGGTCGCAGTGCACGCGTAGCCACAAGACCGGGTTCGTTTCTGGTTGCCATTCCCACAGGTGACGCTGCAGACAGACCAAAGACTCCAGTCACCCTCACCGTCTGTGGAATCTGGAAGGGAGCCACAGAGATGGTCATCAACCTTACCCAGAGTCCCCAAATCTCCTCTGTCCAACCATCTGCCAATTGTCTATTTCCATCATTCTTACCATTGGAGGGGACAGATACCAGCTGGAGCCAAGAGGCTTACAGCTCCAGGGACCATTTTAGGACTCAGCCTTGTGAGGACAGAGAGGTTCAGGGCACTGTGGTGATCAGTACATAGCTAGGACCCGACCCCTGGAACATGCCTGGGGAGATTCTTATTGAGAATACATACATCCTGCAGACCCTGAGATCACAGAATAATATGCTAAGCAATTTCCACAGATGATTATCATCAATTCTTTCTTACCCTATGGGGGGAAGGAGGAGAGGGAAGAGAGAGAGGGAAGGCGGTGGGGGGGGGACTGAAGGAAGGAAGGATGGAAGGAAGGAAAAGGAGAATCTATGTCCTCTTGTTTTGAATCTGGGCTGGCCTTGACCTTATTTCCTGGCAGCTTCCTGTTTTTACCCTGGGGAATGTTGTCACTGCTAAAGAAGCCCAAGTGAAATCTATGAATGGGCCACTGCCTGGAAAGAGAAGATCAAGCTACTTGAAGACCACACAGGCCACAGACATGTGAGTGAAGCTTTTTGGACCCTTCCAGACCCTCCCAGTGTACAGGTGAATGCAGCTGATGCCATCAAGTCCCTGTCTGAACTCCTGAACCAGTAAGTTATAAGAAATAAATAAAACTGTATTTTATTTAGAGACAGGGTATCACTGAGTTGCGTAGTGCCTTGCTTTAGCTGAGGCTGGCTTTGAACTCACAATCCTCTTGCCTCCGTCTCCTGAGCCACTGGGATTATAGGCGTGCAACACCACATCCCACTGTGGCTGTTTATTAAGCAGCAAGTTTGGGGTGGTTTGCTATACAGCAGTAAATAA
Organism: Ictidomys tridecemlineatus; assembly: GCF_052094955.1. NCBI lineage: Eukaryota > Metazoa > Chordata > Mammalia > Rodentia > Sciuridae > Ictidomys > Ictidomys tridecemlineatus. The sequence goes on from NC_135481.1 coordinate 163,540,599, forward strand.
CAGAAACATTAAAGGTAAAGCCAGAAATGTCCTTTGAGGTCATTACTTAACATCCCTTCCACAAATATTAATTGATCCCTCAATATATGTCAGGCACAATTTTAGATATTCATGAAGAAGAAATTTCAAAGATCCCCACTATGGGGGAACTAATATTTTAATAAGAAAAGGGAGTCAGCATTAAATAACACAAAAATGAATAACTTATATAGTATATTAGAATTGATGAAAGGCATGGGAAAAGAAAGAGTGGATCAGGCTAATGGGGCCATGTGAGTGGGAGAGGATAGTGCATCATCAACACTTTCTCTTATCAATAGTGAAAAGTCTGAGTTGGCTGGGGACTCGTGCAGGGTCGTCAGGTTAACAGAAAGGAAAGCTTGGGCTCTAGCCCCAAGCCCTTGCTCTCAAAAGCACGACTCTTTCTGCTGCACCTCCACTCTGTGTAACAGTCTCTCCTGGTTTACCCACATCTTCCAATAGCCCTGGGGCCTTCTGGGTGCCAAGCACAAGGCTACAAGTATGTAGGTTGCAGGAAAGAGATACCTTCCATTCATAACAGGTCATGGTGATTGTTCCTATGTAGGCCCAGCAACCAAGACTGTTCTGATCACATGTATCTACCTGAGATGTGGCCTTTGCTGGCTCCCAGGCTGTTGTTGACAAGTTAATTCACTCTGAACACTCCTCAGGCAAACTCAGGGCTGGTAATCCTCCTCCACCCATTAACCAGAACCACAGTGTGTGGGTAGGGAAGGTGCTTCATAGTTGTATCCTCTTCCCTGACTCAATAGAGTTTGCTCATGCCTCATCTGCTCTCAGAGGCACCATCCATTTTTCTTTCCTCCCCCCCAAAGATTTTTTCTGAACTTAGATTTTCTTTTAAAAATGGTTTCTCAACTGCATGGCCAACCGGATATTTGAAACTATTGCTTTGTGTTTAGGAACTGAGCCTCATCTCTCAGGATTAGTATCTTTCATCTCTACCATCTCTTATTAAGCATCCATCCAGAGGAGGAAGCCACCAAGGGGAGCGGACACTGCTGCTTCTGAGATCTGTATATTCTTATATCTCTTCAAAATCTCCCAAAGAACATCAGAAATGTACCTGGACGATCACACAATCACAGGCTTGTTGGTGAGTTCACCCAGGTGCAACGGGTTACACCATATATTACATACTCCATCACTTCCTGCACAAACCAATGAGGCCAGGTTTTGTTCAAGGGTACCAAGAAATATCATAAGTAATTTTTAGAATGTTTTTATACTCATAAAAGGGGGGGAGCAAATAAGTTAAAAATAGCCTATTAAGGGCTAGGGGTTGTAGCTCAGTGATAGAGTGCTTGCCTAGCGTGTGAGGCACTGGGTTTGATCCTCAGCACCACATAGAAATAAACAAATAAATAAAATTAAAGTATTGTGTTCATATACAACTAAAAAAATTTTTTAAAATAGCCTTTTAATCATACAAGCACACACAAAAAAAATTCATGACACTTGTGAAGTGGGTATCAGCATGTGACATAATTCAGTGATGCCAAGCAGTGTTTTTCCTGATTTCACAAAAGCAAAGGGACCTCAACTATCCAGAAATCTCATGTAGCCTTTCCTTTCCATTGCAGCAATGTAGAGAGATAATTTGGGGACTTATCTCTAAACATTAAGAGTTTAGCATTAAACTCACTGTGAGGCTTGTTTTAGAATCTTTGGGTGAAGTTTGTTTCTTGCTTTGATTTCTTGATCTAAGTGATTACATGCTAATACTGTATACGATTATATGGAAAATGATGCCCTTAATTCCTCTCTCCATGTCCACTCCCCTGGTTAGTCCTCCTGCATGCTGATCCCAGACTGGACCACGCTGACATGCTTTGGCCAATGGGATAACAGGAAATATGATATAAATGGAGATTTGCAAAATGTCCATATGAAGACTTGCCACCACCATGTGAAAAGCACAGAAGCCTTCTGGAGGCTGAGGCATCAGGTCAGGAGAGACTCCAGCTCTCCATCTGAGCATCTCAGCTGTCTAGCTGGGGCCCTATCATTGTGAATGAGGCTTTTGGAGACCATCCAGCCCCATCCAAACCAGCCCAGACCAGACAACCCACAGATGCATAAGGAAGGAACTTTTGTTCTTTAAAGTTGCTGAAATCAGGGATTTCTTTAAGCAGCAAAAACTAATGATTACAAATATATCAAAATATCCTCCCAAAATATGTTCTCTAGGTATTTGTCAGACACTGGAGCCATCAAGGATATATCTCCCATTAAGTGGCTTCTCCATGTCTTTATTTGTAATGCTCACAAAACTATTTTAGTTTTAAACATTTTTGAATGGATTCTTTAAAGCTAGGTATAGAACTTAGATCCATTAGATTAATCAGTGTTATCAAGGCTAGCAATGAAGTGGAATGATCTTCCAGGAGGAGGTGTGCATGTCAGCTACTCCCCTGAAGCCTTCATCACATACCAGTTCAGACCAACATCCCAGCAAAGATGTTTTATGTGGTTGAAGGACAGAAAGAGGATTTCTGATAGGGACAAAGCTTGAGGGCAGTAGTCCTTTCTTCTATAGTAAAACAAACTTGTTCTTATTTGTTCATCTATCCGAGAGTATTGTTCAGAGCAGAACATGAGTGACTGAGCAATAATCACAAAGATAACAATGACAGGACTAAAAAAAAAAAAAAACAAAACAGTTCCAAGGAAAATTTATATGGTGTTTTGACAGTCCCTAGCATTGATAGTCCTATCTATGACATCCTCAAGGAGGGAATAAAATGATTCACAGTGTTGTGGACTGATAACTTGGTTTCAAGGAGGCCATTGGAAATTATAAAATAGTTCTTTTACAGTTTCAGAGCATTAGAGTTCTGTGGTTCAGTAAAGTGTCACGGCAACGGAATATACTTGGATCATGACAGTCATTGGCAAACCTGGACCACTAATGCTATTGATAGTGGCTACACTTAACTCATAATAGCTCTGAGAGGTAAATGGAAACATCTTTCTTTAATGGACAAGAAAACAGGCTCAGAGAAGTAAAAGCGCTTGCCCAAGGTTACACAGCTTAAACTCAGCAGAGCTCAGTTTAGATCAGAGCTCTCTTTGCTTCCACCTTATCCAATTACCCTGTCCTGGTATTCCAGCAGCTTTGATTCTGGTCCAAGTTGGGCACCCCTCTTTTATGCACTCACTGATATGACCGTAATTCAAGATAACAAAGAAAAATGCATGAAAAAAAACACTGTTAAATCTTCTGTTAAACCAGGACATGATCATTTAGAGAATTTCAATGAACTGAGTCCTAACTCGGGTACCAATAATCAGTGCCTACCTAATTGATTGTGAACAAGTTTAAGAATGGCATGCTATCATTAGACAGAGAAATATTTATTGAGTTCCCTGTGCTCTGTACCTGGCAAAAACACAGTTCCTGGAGCCGTTCTGAGAAGTACTAATGATGCACTAATTCTGCTGGTGCTACAGAAAGCCTACAATGTGCACAGACCAAGGGAGGTTCCAGGGCCAATGGGGCCAGCTCCACCTGGGCTCTTGTACCTTTCCTACACATACTCCACTAGAAATTACACTAAATAAAAAAACTGATTGAAGGCCACATGCAGTCTGAGGCGCAACGCTTGAGAGACGTGGGAAAGGACAAGATTTTCTTTAGAAAAATAGCAATATCCTGATATCTAAGGAGGCAGAAGTGTTAACTAAGATACTCCAAAATCATAGAAGATCGAGCTTCTGATGACCCAGGAATGCTGTAAGATCCTGATGCATGGACCTCAAAGGGAACTTGCAGTAGAGGAAGCTTGGGTGAGGATGGCTGAGGCAGCCCAAGCTACTGCTCTGGTAGAAGCAAATTCTATCCTCAAGATTGAAAGTGAAAGGATATTTTTTAATGATCATGAATTCAGCAAAGTAGACTCTGCAAAAGTTTGAGATGAAAAAGTTGTTTCTAGCAGTGGCCTTCAAACTTGAATTAGCATTGAGGATCACCTGGTGACTTTGAATGGAAAAATAAAGAAGATTGGATAGATGCCAGGTCTCATTTCCTATACCTTCCAATTCAGTACATGGAGAATAGTGGCTTTCAACCTGGTCTGCACCCACGGAGCTTTAAGTGACAATAATGTTCTGGACCCACCCCCAGAAATCACAATGTAAATGACTTGGTGAGAGGGCTAGCCAACAAGATTTCTTTTTCTTTTTTTTTTTTTTTTAAAGTTCCACAGGTGAGCATAATGAGCAAGAAGGTTGAGAACTACTAATTTCACATAGTAGTGCCCAAGGCTTCATTTCCCCCCTGCAGGTTTCTTTTAACATAAATTTCTGAACCTACACTAGAATGTCTGACTTAGTAGATCTTGGGGGGAGCTTGAAGATTTGCATTTTTATCACATTCACGGGTGCTTCTGGTTTGGAGGCCACACTTGGAGTACCATTGGTATATAGGGAAGGAGTTAGGACCCAGAATTGGCATTCTGATGTCCAGCATCTGAGCCCCCCTCCTTTTTGAAACAATATTCTTTGTTGGTTTGGCTTGGAATTCTCTGCAACAGAGAATTCCCAAATTTTCTGTTTCTCTTATTCAACAGCACAGGCCTTTTCTTCTTCTTTCTGTCTTCCAATTTAAGCATTCATAATGAGATCTACTCTACTGTCTTAAGAGATGTGCTGCTTTTCCCCTAGAGAGTATAATGATATAGTAGTTAAGAGACAGATACTGGATTAAGAATGTCTGAGTTGAATCCCAAGTCTTGAACCTTGAAGTTGAGTTGCTTAACACCTTCAAGCTTTATTTTTCCCATCTGTACAATGGAGCATGTACCTTAGAGAACTCACTAAATAAAATAGTATGTGTGAAATCCCATGAAGAGGGACTAGTGCATGGTGAGTACTTATAAACACTGGCGACTGTCCCCAATCCTTTCTCTTGGAAATGGATAAATTAGATATCCTTTGGGAAAAGCAAAGTTTTCGTGAGCTTCCTGGATTGAAGGGGTGTGCATTCTCTTTCTATTTCCTTAGCATTTGATGTATATTTCTATCATGGTACTATTTTTCCCTATCAGTTATTTTTTCCCTTTGTCCATAGATAGGTAAGATCCTCTTTAGGGAAGGACTATATCTTACTTATATTGGACTTCCAGCACCTAGCCTAGTGTTAGATATAATTCATGCCCTTAGTGAATATTGACTGAATAATGGAATTACGTAGCTGGAAAAAAGACTGTCTTAATATTTTGGAAGTTGCCAAAACTATCTCCTAGCAAATAAAAATGACTCTCCAATATATAACCTGTCTTTCTGTAGAAAAATGGGGTAAAGGTGATAGTGAAAATGGTACAAGTCATCCTGGTCATATACTATTCATGCAAGTCACAAGAATATCATGAGGATGGGTGCATTTGTAAAACATCAAATATTCTTATAACATGCTACCCCAGATCAGTAAAATCTGTTTCCTCCTTTCATTGGATTCACAGAATATCTTTCCTCTGAGGGGTCATAAGACTAGATCTTTCCAGTAGGATTTGAGTAGTAGATGTGATGTGCTGAAAGGTTAAGAGCATATGTGCCCTCTCCAGGATCCCACTTATTCCTTGGATATCAACTGGTTGCAGAGCATCTCGGAAATAACTCTCAGGACCTATCAGTTGGCGGAGTGATGGAAGGAGGAGGCTGGATACTTGAATGACTGAATGGAGCTGAATTCCCTCTACCTTCTATCATCCTATCTCAATTTAAGTGAGAATTGAACTTTTACTATTTGAAGTCAATGAACTTGGAAATTGTTTGCAAACTCACTTATCCTATTCTAAAAACTAGGAAAACTAGGACTCTCAACTTAGGGGTCTTAAAACTTATTAGGGGAGGGCTGACTTTGACAACCTGTGACACACATGTTCATGTGGATTCCCAAGGGCTATATCACTGGTGATATCAAACATAACACAGTTTCTTGGTCAAAGTAAGCAGCCATCTACAGCTCTTTTATTAAATTGATTTTAATTTGAAATTTTACAGTAAAAAAAAATAAAAGGAAGTTAATTTAATGATTTGTTTTTAGAAATAAAACCAAAATTTGGGGCAAGACAGAAAGAACCCCAAAGACCCTAAAAAAGTTCTCTCCTAGGATAATTGGGGTGATTTTAAAATTATAGTCTTTTTAGAAAAATGTGGCTGCTGGTGACTCCTTGGAGCTTCTGCAGAACAAATCCTTTTTGAGGTATGCCTCGTAGAAGGCTAAGAGCCACATATTATAAACTGGGTTTTGCTTGGCTCCACATCTGTTAGGGCTCATCATCCTCATTTATTCTCCCCACCAACTTTATATTACTGGGTGGTAAACTCACCATATTCTGGCTGCTCTTTGGTTTCAAGTGTCCGGTGGCCTGGGGCCGGACGGTCCCACCCTCTGGGGGGGTTGAGGAAGTTGCTGTCGTCTGAGGTACTGTCATACTTGTAGTCCTGGTCCCCGCTGTTTGCCCTCGCCAAGGACAAGGACCTCTGCCACCAGGCCTGCCAGTCGGGGGACGGGACTGACCAGCTGGGCTTATTCTCCGGATGTTGATCTTTATCTGCTTCAGAGTCAGGACCGTCGACCACCTCTATGGTGACCTGAGGAATTCAGAACAGGTCAGGGTCAATGTGGAGTCAATAGCCTCCAAGCTATGTGACCCTTGGAAGAAAGTCTGAGAGAGTTGAGGGAAATGATTGTTTTATCCCTTGTGAGATTGTCTGGTGAGAGACAATGGGAAACACCCAGGGATGGCCAACATGATTCCACAATTAGATGGAACATGGCCTTAGGTTAGGTGAAACAAGGCCTTACTCAGGCTCCTGATTTGCTGGCGACTAAGTTGTCATCAGTAAGTCTTTAATGCAAGGGGTAAACAGGTACTCTATGAGTTCCTGAAGTGATAGAAGAATAATCATAATAAAACACAACACTCACTGAGCCTTAACTCTGTATCAGGCGCTGTTCCAAGTATTCTGCCTATATGAGTTTATTAAATCTTCATAGCAACCTTCTCTCCCTCTATGTGGCACACTGTCCATCAACTGGTGGAGTCTGTTTCCCCTCCCATCCAACTTGAGCAGGCTTTATGACTCATTTTCCAGTTGAATGGATAGGAGTGATACTGGTAGGTTTAAGGAGTCTTATAACTTCAGCTTTCCTTCTCCTGGAATGTCCCTACTGGTATGTAATGAAGTCCAGCCCAAATCACTACCTGTGTAGAAGCCACATAAAGAGAGAGATTATGTGGATGAGAACTGAGCCACCTCAGCCAAATTCTAGCTCCAAGTGTGATTGGGGCCATCTTGGATCTGTCCCAGTTGTATCACCCCTAGTGATACCACATGGAACCCAGGCGAGCTTTTCCAGCTGAGCCTCGCTCAAATTCCTGACCCACATGAGCATGAGCAATCCAGTGGTCATTGTTTCAAGCTGTTAATTTTTGGAGTGGTTGCTAGACAGCAATGGATAGCTTGTGTGTGTGTGTGTGTGTGTGTGTGTGTGTGTGTGTGTGTGTGTGTGTTGCTGGGGTCGAACCCAGGGTCTCATGCATATTAGGCAAGCACTCTACCACTGAGCAACATCCCAAGCTTCTTATAGACAGAGAAGACTGGCACACGTAGACATTAACAAAATGTGTAAGTTCCTAGAGTGAGGAAATGGCAGACACGGGAGTCAGGCTCCAGAGCCCATGCTCTTACCAACTCTGCACACTGCTTCTCAAAAACTAAAGGATACAAGTACACTCTCATGAGACCGATGGAACTGGTGGTGGGCTGGAAGCTACAGGGTGTGCAGAGATATAAGCACCAGATCCTCAAGATCAGGCTTCCCCAATTACAATTTTTACTCTTCCTGTAGTTTAACACCAGCCCCAGGGTCAAAGCAGATAGTCTCAGAGCTAAGGTTAGAACTTGTTCTTTGAATTGACAGAGCCTAGTTTTGAGGTCTGTCACGGGGCTGGAAGAATGCAGTTTCTTGGCTCCAAGAGACAATCAACATAGAGAAACTTGTTTAAAAATATAATAAAAGACTCATTGGGTTCCTTTGGCCATCACATAGCTCTTGCAACACCCACTGGATGAGTTATGTGCAAATGAATCAGAAACATGCACTTCAAGTAATCAGCGCAAGATGTACTGGGCAGATACATTCCCAATTTCACCCTGACCCAATGTCTGAAGGGTTTCTTGAGATGCTCTGCCAAATTGCACTGGGGTGTGCCCATCCCTAAGACAAACAGCCCCTTCCTTTTGTGAAACGCGGAGGTTTGAATCCTGTTCACGTTGACATATGAAGGAAGCTACCCAGCTAGTGGTGGTCCTGGTCTGTGATTCTTAAGGTCCAGACACAAGGTTAAGAGTATACTTGGGTGGCAGACAATCAAATGCAACTTTCACTCCTGTTGCAGGATGTCTATAAGATACCGTGAGCTTTATTCCATGCCACCACCATTACTATAGTCTTGTAGGCACCCCTTGCATATTTATAAATAATTACACAGCTTTTCAAGTAATTAGAGAAAAGAAAAATAAAGAAATAGGAAAACATCACATCTGTTATATCATTGCTATTTGCTAGGATGGATGGCCAAGGGAGAGTTAAGGTCACTGGGATCCACATGGAACCCAGTGAAGAAGAAATGCATAGCTGGGTGATGCAGAACTGACCAGGGCAGGGATGAGCAATGCTGAGTCTTTGAACACAACCTTTCTCCTTTGCAGCTCTGAGTGCACTGCTTGCAGACAGAACGAGTGAATAGTAACCATCATCTGCAAGGCTATTAAGGGTCGTGGAGGGGAGAGGCTGCCAAGAGCCAGGCAAACCTGCAATTATGGTAATGAAATCAGTCTCTGGGTAGGAGATAAGGGGGAATGTGCCCAACAGTTTTGGTATTCCATTTGTACTCAAACTGGAGTCAAAAGGATTGCTTAAACAAAACGTGCCCTGCAATTTCTCCAAGCTGGGAATAAAAACAATTTCATGTTTCAAGCTATTACCGTCAATACGATTTTTTTTCCCCCAAATTGCTGCTCAGATCCAAACAAAATAGATTTCTTGCCTGGCCAGGCAATGAGTAGCAAAATACAAATTTACTCCAAAAACTATATCAATGACTAAATCTCAACAGCTTAGAGGTTTCTTTTTTCCCTTTAATTTCTAGCCACTGCCCAAAATGAATTACAAAACAAAACAAAAAACAAATCTTAGGATACACCCTTCTCTACAGTTAACAATGTGGAAACCTCATACTGATATCAAAAGAAGAAATCTAAGTTGAACCTGAAATTTCATAGGCATCCAATTAAGAAGACAATGAGCATGCTAAATCACTTCTCAAATGGTAGGAACTAGTTTTACTTCCTTGACGCTCTTACTCTGTTTGCATGTTTTTTAGTATCAAGGAATCCTTTTGTAAAGATGTCTTAAAAAATGATCAGTGTGAAAGAGCTGGAGACATGGAGTGGGCAGATTTTCCAGCTGACTCTAGGTATCTCTATTCTTTCTGATCCTTAATACATATATTGAACTTAGTATGTTTGTTTCTTCTGGACTTTTCTACTCCGCCAATCAAAATGGCAAAAGAAAGAAAACTCTTTCAAAAGCTCCAGGTCTAACTTTTGGCAAAACCTCCCTAGCTCCAAGAAAGAGAATCCAAAATAAATGCCAGTTTGGAGAATTCTATCCAAAATCAGAAAAATGAGGATAAGGTCCTAGGCACTTTGATCAGCTTTTCTTCTTTTGATAGTTAAAACTATCCTCTGATTGTATCTTGTGGCACCTATGGCCATGCTTACATATCTGTTCAAGGAGAAAAAAGAATCTTTCTTTACATGACTGTTTTTAAGTCCCTCTCAATAGAAGAAAAAAAAAAGTAAGTATATTGGTTGAAATGAATACTAACCTCAGTTTGATCCAGAGTTGAGAAATGGTTGTGAATAGCAACTATGGTAATGAATTGGTGCAGTACGCCTAATATAAGGAGTTTATTTTGACTCTTTACTCTTGCTCTGAAAAACATTTTCCATAGAGAAACTAAGACAATTCTCAGTCTAACTGATGCCACTGAGTCTACAGAAGCCATGAGAGCCATCCAAGACCTGGAAGAGTCTTCTTGCTTGTTGGCTGAGAGGACTGGGTAGGTGCATCAGTATTTTCCACAAAGAAAAACAATTTCCATGTGAATACAGAGCATCCAGGGGCATGTCTGCAGCAAAGGATTATGCTAGCCTTCATTCCTTGATCATGACATGAACCAGGAAGGTTTTAATCCTCTTGTCTCAAACCCACAGATGCTCTAAAGACCACTGCAGCACCCTCAGACAATTGTGATCAGTGCTTTGAGATCTGTAGTAGCATGCTTACCCAGACATTATTGCCTGTTTTATGCAATTTAGACCCAATTTCCAGGCACAGAAACTGCTTGGAGAATTCAGATTTCTCAGGGAAACAGCAAGGAAGGTGTAGAGATCGTCTTAAACTAGGTCTTCTGACTCTTGATTAGATTTATAGTTTTTGTTTTTCTCATCTCCATTATCCTCACCAATCAGCATCTCTCAGTTCTGAGAAGTTTACCAGGTACAAAGCCTTGAGCTAAGTGCATTATATGGATGATCTGATGTAATCCTCAGAGATGACCATACTTAAGTGTAGCTTTACACTACAGAGGTATTCATAGATATTCATATTTCAATTTTATAGACAAGGGAATAGAAGCACAGAGAGGTTAAGGAACCTACAGAAAGTTACAGAGCCCCAGTCTGGCTTACTAAATGGTGGTGCCAGATCCCCAAAGCAGGTTAGTCAGACTCCATAATTCATGCCATCAATGGCAACTCCCCATGAGAATCTGAACAAGACAGGCTTTTCCCATGGTTGTGTGGGTCAGTATCTTGGACTCAGACATTTCTTGAGTTTTATTCAGCCAGATCCACCATCCCAAAAGTATTTGGAGAGAAAGGAGGAGAGAGAATCAGAAGTAGGAGCATGAATGACATTTGTAGCCCTGGCCAACTCCTCTGATTGTATCTTATGGCACTAAGAGGCCTAAGACCATGTAAATAAAACTGTGCAACAACCAAAAAAAGAAAAAAAACCCTCTCAATGGAAGAAAAGAAATAAGGATATGCTAAAATGAATACTAACCTGGGTTTGACCCAGAAAAGAGAAATAATTGGTGGTAAATCGCTACTGTAGTAATGAATTGTGTAGCAAGCATAATAATGAGTTTATTTTTGAGATTTTTGTCTTTGCTATCTGACCATCAGCTGAAAACCAAATATTCAGCCAAAGATACTAAAGTTCAAGTCTAACTTGTCCTGGGGGATTTACTTTATTTCCTGAAATGTTTTTGTTTTGTTTTGTTTTTTTAACAAAACCCAACTTCTTGTATTGTTTTAAATTTAACATGGAGATGAAATTCATTTCAGGAGTTTGATGTCATTTTTCCCCTATTTTAGTTTCCCCCACTCACTTCCACAGCCCGAAGCTAGGCTTATAATGGAGAATCTGATTTACTTAAGATAGAAGCACCCTGACTTATAGGGGTTAAAAATCCTCCCCAGAAGCAGATGTTGGGGGCTTTTATAAAGATTCCCCATGCTAAAAATCAAGAGGCCTGAGCAACTTGGCTCTTTGCAAGGGCTCAGCAATGTCACTTGGGAAAGGTGAATGCTGTTTTCCTGGGAGGGATGGAAGACCTGGTCCTGGAGTGTGGGAAACAATTCCAGAGCTTGGAGTGGTGGTGGGGTTCAGAGAGAGGGGTATTGAATTCCTGTTCAGCTCCTTGGCTCCAGCTAGGGATAACTAGGTGGGGCAGGGGCAGGGGCAGGTTGCCAACGGAGGGAGCAGATGAGGCCAGAGGCCCTGGCAGAGGAAGCCCACCCACTGGTGTGCCCCTCACCTGTCTTCACTCCACTACCCAGGGAGAGAAAATGCTTTGATGACAGCAGGGCTGTCTGCTTGGCTGAATTGGCCCTGTGTCAAACCAGTGGACTGCAACCAAAGAGCAGTCCTCGAAGAAAGGGGTAAGGGCTGCCAACAGAGAAACCATCACCCTCTTTTAGAAAGCACCTCATGTTTTAAAGGACCACCAGGGAACTGGTTTACTCAAGTGCAATGGTGCATGGGACTGCAGTCGCTTGTGCGTGCACACACACAAACTCTTACACGCAGGCGTAGGACTGCAGCTCCAAGGGGTAGCAGCTGCTTCATTCTTTCTTTGTCCCAACACTAGCTAGCACAGTTCAGTTTTACTTAGGGCCAACAAGTCATCAGATCCATAAAATACTGGTCACCCGTAATACCTGTATTGCCTGAAGAATGTGCGCAGGTGCAGGGGTTGTCTAAAGCGGAAATGGAAAACCCAGCTGGCAGTATGCAAAAAAAGTGGTATCAGCCAAGACTTCTTGGATAGTATGTACATTGGGACTGCAATAATTTCAAATCCATCCTGTTGATAACTCTGGTATTTGGAGCTGTGGTGAAACCTTTACTCTTGGGAATTATGGTAGTCTTTGATATTCAAAAGGTACCTCCAAAAAATATGGAGACCTCCTAAGAGCAGCCTTGTTCCTCTTTCTCTACTCTATCCTCCAAAGCACCTCTCTTGGAAATGCCTAGAGGTAAACTTCTTCTTCCTATGCTGGGATTGGATAAGACAAAGTGAAAACAAAACATCAATTATGACTTTTTACCTTATAAGTCTACATAAGTAGATGGCTTGGAGTCTCAGAGGATATGAAGGCGAATGATTTCCACTTGTAACCATATTTTTGTGACAGCACAGGGAGATGCTGCATTTTATTTTATTTATTTGTTTGTTATTTTTGCAGTGCTGGTGCTCATGGAGGTTAGGCAAGCACTCTACCACGAATTACTACCCCAACCCAGAAGCTGCATCTTATAAAAAATTCAAGAGGCTTTGCCAGACAGAACCCCATGCTGTGAGTATCCATGGCCCAGTGTGGCCTTCTCATAATTCATCCTACATTTATTTTCTGTCCCCATGCCTCACTCTTTTCACACCCAGCAACTCCAGGCAGCTCCCTCTTCCTTCAGGAAGCTGGACAGAACTATTCCAAAGTATTCCTTACTTCTCATCTGCTAAATGACACAGCTTTGTACAATGAATGATGAATTACAATCTCGGTTGCTCTACTAGCCCATGTACAAATCTATCAGTAGCAACCATGAGGTTGCCCACTTTCTATTTTTTTTTCCCACTGTTCTTCCTTAACACTTAGGAAATATTTTTAAAATGGCCAAGTGGGGTCTGGGGAGGGGATAGGCATTTCCACATTGATGCATTTATCTGGGAGAAAGAAAAAGGATAAGAATTGTTCTGCCTCCAAACTGAGTTCAAAACTAGAGCACAGGTACCCAATAACTTTGGGATAAAGGAAGAGTTGAAAAGCCTGCAGCCTTCCATTCTCCATGTGTCCAGGCATTTCCTGTAACACGACATTAATAATTTTTAAAACCTATTACTCTCATAGCTCAGTTTTTAGCATCCAGCCCCATAGTAACATTTCTACCTCTAGCAAAATGTTAACCATAAGAAGCTTAAGATTGTTTTGGGTGTGGTCTAAGCATTCTTGGGGTGAGGGCTGTCTGATCCTGGAAGCATAAAATCTATAAACTACGAAAAGTTACCTCCTATGGGGGAAGCCATGATAGGGAGCAACAGTATGAAGATGCCTATGCTTTATTTATTTATTTTATTTGGGTGAATCTATACCTCCCTCAAGTGGATCCATTATTCTTTACCAGAAAGCCATGTGGCAATTTCCCAGAGAAGGATCACTGTAGCAAAAGCTTCATTTTTCCAGTTATTTAATTACAAGACTCATCAAAAATATTAATCAGGGCAGACAGTCTTTCATCTGCATAGATTGTCAAACGGTGACCTCTAAATCATTTTTCACTTGTCTAGCATCCAGAGCCCTGCCCTGCTTCTTCTCATCTGTTGGCATCTGTCCCCCTTGGAACACTGTGCTTTTTCCTGCTCTGTTCTCATGATCCTTCTGGCACTGTCTTATGTGGTAGCTGGGATGTTGACACCTATGTCATTTCGTGAAAAGAACAGGACTTGAATTTCTTAATTTCCCATAACCTGATACTATGTTTTATACCCGGCAGGGGCTGGTTGATGTATTCTAATGAAGTTGTGCTCTCAGTGACATTCATCAGCCATCACGACACCGGTGTTTATGAGCAGAACAACTCTGTTCAAGGAAACTGGTTTAAAACTGTATCATACAAAGAATGTTGAAGGGGGAGGAGAGAAAGGGAGAGAGAGCGATAACTTCATTAAAGATCAATTGCTCTGATAGTCATATAAGCCAATTGGCATTTGGTGCAGAGGAAAAGCTGTTCCTACATAAATGAAAAGAATCAGTAAAAAAGCTTAAAATAATGAAAGCAGGCATATTAGGACAGAAAAAAGTAGGGGCTAGACTGCCTACGGGGTGGCTTCCCTCAGCCATCAGGGGGACCTCATTGGGGAATAAATAGAGGGAGGTACAAATAACATTAAAAACAGAGGAGTTTGTCTCTGAAACATGGATTAGTGGGGTAAATATTCTTGAGGGCCTGGATTTCGGCCTGACAACTACTATTTAGTACCTATGTAACTGTGGTAAACCAAATAGTCATTTCCTGGGTCTGTTGCATTACTTATGGTGTTGGAAAAATGACATTTGCTTTTGTTTCTTTCTTGAGGGTGTCTGTGGGGTCAGATCAGATCACCATTTGCCTTGCAAAGGATACTAGACTATTTCAGTGTAGATGAGTATTCTTATTTTCAATCCCAGGAACCCTTTCTTCCTCTCACCACCACTTCTCCCTATTTCATCCAATCACAGTGGTACATATTTATATTTCTCTTAGGAACTTCCATTCTCATCTTCCTTCCTCTCATTTTTTAAAGGTTCTTTTTTTTAAAATCAGTTATTTACACTTTAGAGCACCTGGAAGTTGTCCTCTCTTGAAGGAGATCCCCATGCTAGGCACCAAAAGGAAGTGCTGTCCTGAATGCTACCAAACTGTTTGCCCACTCTATTCACAAGCTACACTAGTTCTTTCCTACAGCTACCACTTTGCATCAATTTTAGGGTGTACTACTCTGTTTCGTCTTTTTGATACTTCATGCTTCAGAAATCAGAATGTGTCTTATAGTCCTTGTTATGTCAAACTTTGACAATTTTTTTTTTTTGGCAGGTGTTGGTTCATAAAATAATGGTGTATCTCACAATGAAGGGTTTTGCAGAGAAGAAAATCAACAGTGTTCTTAGGGAGATAGCATTATCATAGGCAGGAGTGGCTAAGGGGTTAAGGAGAAAAGTGAGGTCAGGCAGCAGTTTCCATTAGAGTCAGATCAGGAAACAAAAGATGGACTGTTTGATTTTCTTCCACCTTCCAGCTGCCAAGAATTACCTGGATATTTGGATTCTGCCCATTGATATCAGCTTTGGAAAGATCCGGAAAGTTTGGTAGATCAAGGAGAAAGGATCTGGGGCCGTCTCTTTGCAGTGAAGGGTGCCCAGTCTCTTGTGGGAACCGCTGTCTGGGAAAGGGCTGATGTGCAGCCTGGTGCTCCAGAGGGTCCCCTGGTGCTTCTTTGGAGAGAGCAAAGTTGGTTTCTGATGTGGAGTCACTTTCCAGGTTGAGGTTATTCTGAAACAAAAAAACAAGCAAACAAACAACTAATTAGGAGGCACCTGATTAAAAATACCACTCTTAACAGTCCCTTAAATTCAGGAGCAAGGACAATTCCAGTGGCTGGAATTAAGCCAGAACAGTATTTCTAACTCATTTTACTATCTCATTGAGTTTAAAAAGCCAAAGCATCAGGAAATTTCTCCCAGTCTGCTACTTGGGGATTTTCTGAGGGTTAATGGATTATTGACTATTTACTAAGCACCAAAATACATTAAAAAAAAAAAGCATTATTTTGAAGAAAAAATAAGTGCTCCTTTAAAACTGGAACCAAATTATAGTTTCTTTTTCACACCTTCGATTGATTAACTGCCCTGGCTTGAGCTAAAGTACTAGCATCCAGTTTGGTTTCTTTGTTGTGAGCCATGAAGCAAAAGATTTGACCAAACTGGATGAAAGACTTAAACCAAATTATTATACCCATTTATCCATTTGTCCATCCATCCATTCATCTATCCATCTGTGTTCATCCCTTCAACCATCCATCCATCCATATCCATCCATGTATCCACCTACCTACCTATCTATCCCTCTATCCAATCAACAAACGCCAACTACTTGCAAAGCAGAGGAGATACAGCAATGAACAAGATAGACTTGGGGCCTATTCATTTAAACTACACATATAATTGAGGGCAAGAAACCATAAACACACAGATACATAAATAAGATCAGATCAGAGACTTCCACAAATAAAAGAAAGACAAGATGACAAAAAAAAAAAATTGACTAGATGGCCAGGGGAAAAACCCTCTCTGAGAAGGTGACAATTAAGACCAAGATCTGAGCATGAGATGGAAGCACCCTGCCATGATCTGGGGGGAAGAAACTTTAGTAAAGGAAACAGCAGAGAAGATAATCCTTCTCCGGCAGAAGTCACTTGGCTAATTTGAAGAACAGAAGCTAATGGGGCTGGGTACAGGGAAGTGGCTGAAGAACCATCTAAAGAGAGAGAAGTGTCGGGAGCCAAAGTAAAGGGGACCAAAAGGCATTCTGAAATGGGATGGCTTCATTCTGGAAAGGGCAAGTCCACTTCTTTTCCCAGCTAGTGAAAAATAATGTCACTATTTACTTGCCACCGGGGGGACCAGTTTTTCCTAGTGATTGGAGCACATAGAAAGTTGTTGGACTCCTTTCCCAAACCAGCCCTTCTCCTCTTCCTCGCTCTCCCTGGACCTCTCTTTGGAGGCTTCCTCTGAGCCTTCAGGGATGGCAGCATTTTCATGTTTACTGGGAGAAGGAGATATGAAGATCGAATTTCATCAGGGTTTGGGTCAGTGGTTAATGTTCTTGTTATTCTTGGGCATGTTTTGGGGTCTGGGAGTTGTATTTCAGCACACTGTTTCCACACGCACTCCCTGCCCCCCACCGCAGAGCCTATAACCCAGCCAAAGGGGTTACATCTGGTATCAAAACACTCACGACTCGGAGTACCAAGGTCAAGAACAACCCCAGAAAGAAACCTACAGAGACTACCTTTGTGAATGTCTGAAGAGGCCAAGTGGGGGACTCAGACAGCAGGTCTGCCTCCTCTGTAAGACAAGGAGTAACGGAGGGGGAAGCTGGGAGCTCTTCGTGTTTTCGCTTGCCCTTTCTTTTCACTCAGATGTGGCCAGGGGCCGTGTCTTTGTTCACCTTTCCAGCCACCTCTGTCGTGGTTTTTCTCTCTTGGCGCATCCCTGTAGAGGGAGTTGCCCTGGCATCCTGAGGCATTGCTCAATGCAACAGAGACCAGATCTATTATTCTTTGATGGAGTCCAACACACAGAGAACAAGTGGGGGCTGGAGGCGGTGGGAAGAAGTGGATGGGGAGAGAGAGAGAGAGAAAGAGAAGAAAGCACGCAGAACATTTCCCCAGCATGAGAGCTCTTGATCACACTCCAAAGGGAACATAACAGAAGGCAATTCGCTTCTGAATTGTCTTCCTCTGATCCCTGGACACCCAACCTAAAACTTCCCTAGTGATGTTAGGGAGGACAGCTGGTTTCTCCTGGAGAATTTGTGCTCAGAACTCAGGAATATAAGTCACAGAAAGGGCCCAGTGTGTTGTTCAGTTCCTTTCAGGATCCGTGCAAATCAAGCCCTAACTTCTTTGCACCAAGACACACTCTTCATAGGGTTAAAAATGGTGTGCTTCTTTCCTTTTCCCTTTCATGAAGTATTCTTTCTACATTTTAGAAGAAGAGGTAGGAAATGTATTTTTGCTGCTGTTTAACATTTGCTGATGTCTGAAAAAAGACAGGAAGATGCAAAATTGAGTCAAGGCTGGGCAACATGAGGAGACCCTGTCTCAAAAATAAAATAAAAAGGGCTGGGGATGAAGCTCAGTGGTAGAGTTCCTGGATGGCATGTGAAAGCCCCTGGGTTCAATCCCCAGTACAAAACCAATACACACCCAAAACAAAAACAACAAACCAAACACACACACACACACACACACACACACACACACACACACACACGAGTTTGATTGATTACTTGATCTGGTTTTTATAATTTTTCCTGATAGGAAATCTACCGGCATGGGGATCCAGCTTAGCCTTAGACCAAACAGACTCCTTAAACTCTCTGTGACTCAATGACCCTTCATGTAAAACAGAGCAGATAATGACCTTCCTGTACCCTTTCTCCCAGCAGGAGTTCAAGCTAACTGGGCTGGGTTGGGTTGTGTCTACACAATAAAAGAGAAGTGTAGAGCTAGGGCCACTGGCTGGGCAAGTCAGGCCACAAGTGCCTCTGCCGGGAATAGTTTGAGGACTGGGACTCAAGTGTGTTTTGGCTTGAGTTTTGCACACAATTGTGGCATTGATCCATATGTCCCAACAACCCTGACACCAGACACCAGCTCAGAGTTCGAAAACTATTTGGAAGATGGTAAATCATAAAGCAATGCTCATCATGATCTTTGAATATCTGAATTATTCTTCTTAAAAGAGTTCCACTGGAGACCTTGGTTCCCCGAAAAACCATGCCTCAAAACCCTCCAGAAGCTAGGAACTCCACGATGGGGAAGGGTATATAAGAATGGGCCCTACAAATTGAAACTCCATGTTATTCAATTGATAATAAGATTTGGGAGTAGCTATTATTTGGGTAATCTAGATGTTAAATCTGGGGTCAGAGATAAGAGACGAGATCTGCTAACAATGCAGGAAAAAGTTCTTTTTCAACTTTTCTCAAAATGACATGCTGTACATCTTCCGTGCAGAGTTTCCCTCAGAGGTCCGGATTGAGGACATCACTCCGTCATTCTGGCTGTCACCAAGCTCACTCACTGAGGACCCTACTTAAAATTATTCTAGCAGCATAAACATTCTCAGAAAGTGTGGGTCTCAAAGCAACAATTTAAACAGTGTGTGTTTTATTTAGACAAGCAAACACTCTGCTCTGAAGATGATAGATCAGGGATGTCTGGGAATTTTTGAAAAGAGACAACACCGTTCTTTCTGAGATACCACAGGATTTGTTTTGCCTGTGACATTAAGGAGGTTTGCACAGTTTGGGAAAATATGTCTTTCCCCACAATATTGTCCTTGAGTTCATCTTTAGTCTGTGCATTCACATTGGCGGTGCTACAGCACAGCACCAGTAGCAATATTCCCCCTTAGGATGCCAATTTTAGAACTGCAACTCCCAATGAAAAGAGAAACAGAGTGACTTGGTTTACATGGTTTATGTACAAGTACCGTTCAGCTACTGAGGAAAGAGATCTAGGTCAGTCAGATTATCCAGCTACTGCGTGATGCTTCCTAACTCTGTGCACAGCCCCTACTCCTTCATTATTTTACAACTTATCATCACCCAAAATAGCAATACTCATAAAAACTCTGTGCTCTGGCAACCTAGTATTTTGCCTCTGGTAGCAGTATTGTGGCAGACATTGCAATTGCCTACCCTTTTAAAAAAAAAACAAATTCACTGTTTCAGAAGGGAATATAGCTAGGTAAAGCTGTATTTCCCAGCATTCATTGCAGCTGGGGGTGACCAGTGACATAGTTCTGCTCATGGAGGGGTAAGTAGAACAGGTTGGCTCAAACTGCTGAAAAGGAGGGAGATTCAGTTTTGCCTTCTGCCTTTCTTTCTTCTACCTTTTCTGGTCAGAAGTGAGGACACAGAACTTGAAGTGAAATGGGGCAGCTGGCAGACATGCAGATGAAAGCCATATTTAAATATGGCTGCTTATAAAGATGAATGGAGCCAGGTTGCTGATAGCATGATGGAGCTGTAATAGCTGAGTGTCTTTTACCATCATCATTAACACTATCGCTAACATTTACAGTGCTGTAGCATCATTCCTAATGCTCCTGATTGTGATTCTAATTTTAGAGCTGATAATCAATAAATGGTGAAATTCTCTATTCTAGTCTATTGGTTTATGCATTGATTTTTAGTGTCAGGCTGTTTTGTTTACCATGGTTGAATATGCAACCATTAAAAAAATTCACTCCTAGTTCTGGGGATAAAGCTCAGTTGGTAGAGTGCTTGCTTCACATGCACAAGGCCCTGGGTTCAGTTCTCAGCACCACACACACACACACACACACACACACACACACACACACACACACACACATTAACTCCTGTCATTTGTGGCAATACGGATGGAATTGGAAGACATCAAATTAAGTGAAATAAACTAAATATAGAAAAACAAACACATACACTCACTCATTTGTGGAAGTTAAAAAAATTATTTCAATGAAGAAGAGATTAGAATGTGGTCACTAGAGACTGAAAAAGGGTAGGAAAAAAGGGACACAGAGAGTATTGAAATGTAGTTAGATGGGGGGGGGAGTAATTGTGGTATTCCATTGCATAGTAGGGTAACTATAGTCTTCAACAATTTATGGTATATCTCATAACAACTAGAAGAGTCCAAAGATTTCTAAAACATAGAAATGACAAACATTTGAAGAGATGGAAATACTGATTATCTTGGTTTGATCATTACACATTTATACATGTATTACCTACCACACCTCATAAAGATGCAACATATTATGTGTCAATAAAAACAATAATTAAAAATATGAAACCCTTGTTTAGCTTAATTGACTATTTATTGAATTTTCTGACTTGCAATTGAACTTAATCCCCTACTGACAGAAGTACCAGAAGGCATTTGATGAAACATGATGATGAACGTCACAGTGGCAGCCAGGCTACAGATGCTGTGTTCTGGGGCTAACTTTCCTAATATCCTATTCTAAATCTATGCATATATTTACAGAATCTTTTCACCATTTCAATATTAACATATTACTTCCCTCAAATCTACTGCTCACTGTGTAATGTAATATTTCCTTTGAACTGTCCTAAAGCACTATCAGTAAGTTTCAAGGGGTTGTCCTCACTAAAAGAGAGATTCTTGAACAAATGGTTAAGTTCAGTGCTTAGGCAGGAAAGGTACAGATGAATTTGGGATACCTCTTTGTGACAGAGAGCAAAGAAGTTTTCAATGAGTGAAAAGGGCCTCTCAAAAGAACCAACTCGAATGGCCCTCATTGCTCAAAGATTAGATGATTTGGGCACTTAAAAAAACACAAAAAATTGAATGATGTACATTGACATTGACTCTGTGAAAATCCATGAGCTTATGGTGATGCTTAGAAAAGAGAAAAAAAATAGAAAAGCTATTGACACTATTTGAGGTAGGTATTATAAACTTCCCTACTTTGAAAACCTGGTATTAAAAAGAAAGAAAATTTTTCTCTTGAGGAAGTAATGAATGAGCTAAGTAAGTCTGAGCTGAAACAAAAAGGCAAGTAAAAGTTAAGCAGGTGGATCAGGAGAAGAGAACCAGGGAGGTGGGTCAGGATGATTGCAATCCTACAAAGGACTCCTAAGACCTGACAACTTGGTTTGTAAAACCAAAGGAACTTTAGAACTGCAATGGGGTGGGTATGATGGTCAGAGCTACTCTGTGTTCTTGTTATAAAATAATTGAGTAAATGATATAGATATAAATATAAAGTCTAACATCCAGAGGTCTCTGCCCACCAGCCTTTGGTCTGTGAGCTTCCTGTCATACAGTGTTGTGAATTGTCCACTATACCACCACTTCCCTGGTGGCATTCTACAGAACATTTGGAAGCTTGCTGAAGCTGTATGGTGCAAGGATCTTCTCTTTCCTTCTTTGTTCTCATCACCTAGCCCTGAATATCCCTAGAAGAGCTCTGCTGAGATGAACTGAGACATGCAATTTCTAAGATGATAAATCCAGATGCTTTTATAATCTGTGCTTCATGCTGAATACACCTCTGGTCTAAGATGTACAACCACTGCCTCCAACCACTGCGAGGGTACAGCTGCTCATTTTGGCTGCCCTTGTAACCAAGGTGGATTACCACAACCACTTCAAGAGTTAGAGTGGTCAGAATGGCCAGTCTCGCAGCTGGTCATTTGGCCCAGGCAAGTGAATACAAGGGAGAGAAGGAATGGGGTTCTTTGAATAACTGAGCTACGGGACAAATGAGGATGATTGTCTGGAGGGGGAAGATCAAGGTGTGGAAATGGGCGATGGATCCACTTGTGGGAAAAATGTGCTAAGCATTGTTGTTCTGGCTTACAAATAGCCACCTGTCTATTCTGTAAAGACCAGCTAAAGGCTGGCATGTGAAAAACAGAGCTGGTTTGACTTCTTCCAAAGCTTCCAGAAGATGCACAAACTAGTAACAAATTGTGGCTGTCTATCACAATCTTAGTGCTTTTTCTTTTTAAGACGGTGGTAACTATTCCCAGATTAACACAACCAGGCAGACTTCTTGGAGGCAGACTGGATGGCAAATTCCTGGAGGGCAAAGAACAGGCCATATCTGCAGTCTCCAAATCCCACACTCCCCCATTCCACAAGCTTAGGGGGCACCCAATAAGTACTAGTTGATGATAATGATGGCTATGGGCCTTGTTAGATTTTGTTTTAATTAGGCTCAGGCTACAGGCTTCATTACCCCTAATGTGGCTTTTATGTGGGATTCTAAAAGAAAAAAAAATCCAGGAATCTTCTATTGAAGATATTAAAGAAGATATTATTAGCAATGCATTTGGTCTCATAGACTTTGAACAACAAACAGCAGAGATTATAATTAACGTCACTACAGTCTCTCCCCTTAAAACATACTAACAATATAGCTAATTAGCAATATGTCCTCATTTGGAGCTGGCCATCTGCATATTATTATCGACAATGCTTGTTTCCTTTTTCCAGATTAAAGGAAGCCATACTGCACCCGGCATATGGCTGTGCTCCTTCCACATTAAAACACTTGGTTTTCTTCTACCCACCATAAACATACTGAGGGTTTTATCTGTGCTGGGCATCGATTTTGTCTGGAAGACTCCACACGTCTAAAAATAAATTCAAGAATGCCACTGGTAGGATTTCAAAGGGGAGAGCAAAAGTTTCCTCATTTGGAGAGATAAAAGAATAAAGGGCACGCTGATTATCTTTACACATGATTGAGGACCAAGCACTCCTAGGAAGAGAAAAGCAGGAGAATGAATAAGATGGGCTTCAGATCTTAACATGTTTTCTCAAGGGTCATGCTTCTTCTTAGCTCTCAGGAGGATGAGATGGAGATCTACACCCTAGTAATGGCAGCAGGGAATGGCAGAGGTTTTCCTGTGAAGTACTGGAAAGAGGTCACCAGGATCCATTGGGGAGAAAATGTGCATTGTGAATGTGTGGATGGCACAGTTGGCCACCTTCTGCTCTTGTGTAATACATCTGTGTGTGGTAGTAATCCCTCTCCCTCAGGCAGCTAGAACAGAGTAGATATCCATAGTTCTATTTTACAACAAGCACAAAAATGCAATGTCCTTTAGGATCAGGGCAGAGAGGAAATGGACAGGCATATGTTTCAATCTTCATTTGGGGATACCAAAGACAAACCTCGGGGATAGACAGAGGATCATCATGTTTCAAGAATGCTGGAGTATTGCAGTTCTGGGTGGGAACCAAGGAGCCTTCTGTTGAAGGTCTGACTAATAGCTGGGGAATCTCTCATTATGGTGGCAGAATGTATCATGATGATGTTTACTTTAGGGCATGGGAGTGACCTTACTTATGATCTCAGGCGATGCCTTAGAAGCTCATTGCACTTGGGCAAGGGAGCTGGCTCTGTGGGGGAGGGGGCCATCCATCCCTGTGCATCTTTCCTAATGAAGCCTCTTGGGACCGGCTGACAAATGGAAGTCAACACTTCACTGCTTCATCTCAAATCCTTCTGTAAATTGCTTTGATCTTGAAACTGTGTGGAGTACTGGTGATTTTTCAAGTTGTGCTTTCTCCATTGCTAGCAAAGAAAACAGAGGTAACTTTCCAAGACACATTTCTTTTATGTCCTGTTTAGCTAAGGAATGAACTAAAATGAAGCTTGGCTTATTCTTTCAAGTCTAAGATAACATGTAAGAAGTTGAGTACAAGGGTGTTGTGCCAGTTTGGCCAAAAAAAAAAAAAAAAAATCTTGAATCCATCATTTGAAACATCCCTGCAAATGTAAGGAGATGAAGAAACTGTACTTTTCAAAATACTTTTCAGGAAGGTAGCCTGGTCCAGAAGGAATATTTTTGATAAACCCCTTGGGGGTGTGAGGCCAGCTCACCTCAGGATGAAGTTAAGGGCAAAGTTTTGTCTCTGGGTTTTTGAATTTGAGGCCAGAGCTCATCTGCCAAGTGCTATAACAGATAGGCCAAGGGTGGCCACCAGGGGGCTTCAGTCCCTGCTCTTTGGCTACATTAGCGCTCAGCATTCCCTGGAAGACAAACTCTGAGCAAATATTTAATGAGTATGGATTACTGGTGATTTTTCAAGCTGTGCTTTCTCCATTGATGGCAAAGAAAACAAAGTAGTGATTATCTGGGACCCATTTTCCAGGACCCAGTTTGAAGAAGCACTAAATCATCAGTATGCTTATAAGGCTCAACTGTCTAAGTCCTCCCTTGAGCAGGAGAGGGTGTCCAGCAAGACAAGGAAAGCTGGAAGATGAATACTCCTTGCAGTGATTCTGTATCTCCCCATGTTGACTGAAAGGGACCCAAAGTCCAGGTCAAGGATGGTGTTGTTTTATTGGAAGAAAGACCCTAGAAGACAAGTCAAAAAACATGGGATGGCAGAGTTCAGAGGCTGAGGCCTGGGGTAGGGTGAATTGGGAAGCTTTTGTTAGTTTTTATTCAAATTAAGGAGATGCATTCTCTTAACACCTAACGGCAAAGCTCTCTGTTCCAAGTACCTCTAAAATAGGTTTGAAAAGGAAAATGATCTTAACCTTGGAATCCTAGAAATGGGCTCCTGGTACCACAAAAGGGAAAGGACAATCAGGAGTCATGAGGCCTGGGTTTGGGTCCCATCATTGCCTTTATCTAGTTTTGGTAAGTTACTGTACCTTTGCATCTATGATAGATGTAAAAATGCCCACAAAGTCTGTCTCTCCAAAAATCTGTGTCTTGGGTAGTTGCCTCTAACACAGTCTTTGAGCTTGACCATGCTACTCACTGTGGCTAAAAAGACAATAATGAAGAGAGACTTAACAGATGCTTGTGCCTTGGGGCTTGCTTATCTTTGTTGCTCTTTGGAATCCTGTGAAGAAGCTTGAGCTGGCCTGTTAAATGGTGAGAGACATGTGCAGCAGAAACCATCCATCCCAGACCAACCAGCCTACGAATGGCCAATCACTGAGATCTTTCTGGGCCATCTAGCTTTAACTGAACCAACCCAAAAAGAAGAGCCACAGCTAGAGTGATGTGTTACACAGCTAAAGCTAATTGACACAGGATCTCAGCTATTTCTTCTACAAAATGTTCATGGTGAGATAGGATAGGAAATGTGGAAAATCTCTCAGTCTATTCAGTTCTGAAATTCTGGGAGTGAAATCCTCAAGAGACACTTGTTCTAGAGAAATCATGCCACAACAATATTTTTAAAAAGTCTTATTCCAAATACTGTACAAACTCTGGAGTGGAAAACCAAAAATCTGATGGTTCTAAATACATAAAATGCAGATACTATCTTCAATGAATAGAACACCTTCCCCTTTTCTTATCCTACCTGCTCACTCAAAGCTAGGTTAAATGTCTTGGAAAATTCCAACCCCCTGCCTGTTACTTCCTTAATTTACATGTGATTCTGTGTTAACAGCTCCATTGCCAGTTTTTCAAAGATTTAGAGCTAATACTTAACAGTTCTCCCTTGCACTTTCATGATGCACCTGTACGGCTCTGTGGACTGCCAGAAACTAGTAATGCTCATTTATTGGGGAACCCCTACTGACACTATAAACAATTATAGAGCTATCACAGATCAAATATGGCCTAAGGTAAAGAGAAAGCTATAAGCCACCAGGACTGGGTCTCTCTCCCACCTGCCTATCCAGGTTGTTCTTATTTGCACTGCTGTTCTGTTTCCCCTCCAGGGAAATGGTTTGATCCTTGCTTGGAGAATTGACAGCCAACGTAATTGTGGGCCCTTGACTTAGCTTTCTCTAGTTGGGATGTTTGTTCTCTTCATGGATTCATTCAACAAACACTTCTTGGATATCTGTTATGTACAGGTATCAGGATCAGATAATTTCAATAGCATGTAGCTTGCTAAGCTAAATTATCCACATCTTGGAAATACAGCAAAAAGATGACTACAAGCTTATTAGTTCATACTGGGACACAGTATGACCTGACTGTTCAAGATTCATTAATTCTCTAGGAGAATGCATCTTTGTTTGTTTTGTTATTTACTATTGATTAGGGCCAATCTTAAAAGTTACATGCTAGCTTGTAGAAATGCAAATGTTTTCAGCCTGATAGAAATAATAACTCAAAGCTTACTGTGTTATGGCCCTTTGGGACATTAACCAATTTTGTTTATGTCTAAAAATTTACTTCATCAAGATTTTCCCAACTAACTTTATAAATAAATGA
Organism: Ictidomys tridecemlineatus; assembly: GCF_052094955.1. Classification (NCBI taxonomy): domain Eukaryota; kingdom Metazoa; phylum Chordata; class Mammalia; order Rodentia; family Sciuridae; genus Ictidomys; species Ictidomys tridecemlineatus. Next base: position 163,567,267 of record NC_135481.1, read on the forward strand.
TCTTCAAATGCTTTGAACTGGCATTACTGTCTTCTTAGTTTCATCATAAATTGGATAAATCTTTGACATGTGTTTATTCTATATTGGTATGAGACTCATGTTTTTAAGATTATGAAAACTGTATTTGGATAGATTTTTGTCTTCAGTAAGTTCAGATTCCAGAGGGAAAGCTAAGGAATTCTCAAACACATATAAAATGCAAGACAGAAAGTGGGGCATTCTTAGGTGGTGGAAGTTTTCAATAGGAGGAAGTAAAATTAGCCAGATTCCTAGTAATGACCTCCAAACTCCCTATATATTGGCTCTTTTACATCTCCATCCTATGCTTTTTCATCTTCTCTAATGATTCCTTTTTGATTTCTGGTCTAAGACACTAATAAACTGAAATAAGACTGCTGGATCATGCCTTGTGAGCAGGACTTTCCTTGGGTGTCACCTCTCATGTAGAGACCCAAGGGGAGGGCAGAGAGTCAACCGTGAGGGGTACCCAACCTACTTTCAAACTCCCTGCCCCTATACAGTTTCCTACTCTCATCCTTGAGAAACAAAGCATCTCCCATTTTTTTTTCTCACCAAGGATAATTCTTCAATTAGCTGAAGTTCACAAGAAGAGCTTTTCAGAGGTTGTCTTTTAGGAGGTAATCATTAGGGGTAGCATTTGAAACAGAGACCACGTTTACATGTTTCCTATTCTCCCCAGTATAAACATCACCGTATTAGGATATATCCATGTGAGGTAAAAGAGGAAAAGCATGGTACTTTCAAACTTGGTAAATGAGGAAAGTTTAATAAAGGAACGATTTACACATTTTAGGGGAAAGTAACTGGAAAGTACCAAGTATGCTTCAGTACCTAGAGCAGTGAGATCAGGGAGACCTTACATCCCCAGACCCGAAGCTGCAAGGAAAAAGAAAGGATACTGTTATCCAAAGGAAAGCAAGAGTTGTATGTGTACATAAGGGGTGGGAAAGGGAAATAGGGGATTTACCAAATCCTGCAACCTCCCTCTCCTCTTCTTCTCTTCCCCTGCCATGTACAATACTGGCCAAACCCAATCAGAAGCCAGAAATCAAGGGATTCTATTGATGTAATGCATGTATACTAGGTACCCAAGGCAAAGATTAGAATGAAGAAGGGTGAAAAAAATGGACCTACAGAGACAAACAGAAGATTTTTTTTGAAAATAGGACACGTGTTAAATCTGATCTTCACAACATCCATTTGATATAGACATGAGAATTCCAAATCCACAGAGGAAATTGAGGCTGAGTGGCTCCTCATTGGTAAACAGATTCCAAGGCTCTTGTTCCTTTCACCTCCCTGGAGGTGTTGTCTATAATAAGAGAATCTGAAGCCACCTTGAATTTCCCGTCTTCTGCCCAAATGTGGCTTTACACACATGATCTGTGTCCCCTCTACATGAAAGTTACCTCTGCACAGAACTTACATAACTACCAAAACCACAAAAGAAAACAGAAGAGGAATTACCCACCTTGTCTAAACATTTTTCTGCATCATTCCAGCCAATTTCTCCAAAGATCCCCACCAGAAGGATACAATTACCATCAACTCCACTCTAAAGATGAGAAAACTGAAGTTTAGAAACTTGCCAAAGTTGTCCCTTCACAGGACCTTAGATCATGTGAACTCCAGGGAGCTGAAGGCAGAACCCTGACTAGCAAACATCCCAGAAGGCATCCTGTGTTGATGGAAATTATGGAAAGTAAAAAACCCACTTCCAATAGCCCCAGAGTAAACATGGTGGTAAGAATGTAGAGAAAGAACTAGATCACCGGTTGGCCCACCTTCAGGATATTGGGGATGCTCAGTGCTTTAGTCATTTTAGTTTTAAAGCCATTTTTGCCTCCATGATCCCCCATTAAAATGCAACTAGTCCTAAGTATAATCATACCAGACCTGCTTGGCAAGAGCAGGGAAAATTGGGTTTTGAGATTCAAGTCCCTACTTATTTATACTCTGTGTATAAACCAGGAGTTCACTGGGGAGGAAAGAGGCACCGAATACAAGATTACTAACTCCAAGTCTGAGGCTGTAGCCCTCACTGCTTCAGTGGCACTGCCTGGTTGCCCTCTGCGGTTTTACAGGAATGACAAGTAATCTTTCCTTCTTATAATTGAAGTTTTACCTCCCACCCCCAAATCTGAACTGCACTAAATATCCTTTGAATGAATGAATGGGATGGGATGGGATGGGAGGGGAGAGGATGGGAGTGGGTGAGATGGCTCTACTTGAACCAGGAGAAGATGAGGAATGAGGAACAGGTTGCTAGAAACAGTAAAGGCATTGTTCTTCCAAGGATCATGTTAGTAAAAGAAAATGGCATATAAGAAAGGAAGGGCTCCCAGAGAGTTGGTGTATTCTATCCTGCTAAAATGTGGTCAGGTAAATAGCAAATGAACTCCAAGGAATCCAGTCCAGCTTGGGGAGAGCCTCCGAGCAATCACCCACTACTTGGAGATCTCTGTTTGACAAGAACATCAGGAGAGGAAGGGAAGAACTCTTCATCTTGCTGGGTTTCTGGGTGTAGTGACATTAGAGAACACCACGCAAAGTAAAAAGATAAAAATGTGTGAAGATGGAGGGTTCTCCCTTCATTTTTATCTTTTTACTTTTTACTTTACTTCACACATTTTTATCTTTTTACTCTAGGATGGGGCTCACTTCCTGCTTTTCCCTGGTGTCAATATGTCAATATGTTGTAGCCTCAGACTTTCTTAGCAAGTACTCTAAACGTGGCCTCCAACTGATTTCTCCCTCACCATGCAATCTGACTCTAAACAAGACAGATAGGTCCATGGGGAAGGCCAGGATTGAGTCCACATTGACTATTGGATGGGATAAATTTTCTTGCTCAGAGAGAACAGATTAAGGAAGAACTGAGAGGGGGCCTGGGGGCCTTGGGCAGGTCTAAGAAAGAGGAAAAACCTTCATCAGGGAGTGAGTGAAGTGGGAAGAAAGCAGATGGGAGACTGAGAAGAGAGTTGGAGAAAAGGTTTCTGTAGACTTTCTCCTTATTTTCCAGGGAGATCTTCCTGGAAACAGAGGCCCGATACACCTGTGAGGCTGAAGGCTCCATAGACAGGGCCTAATTCTGCCAAGAATCCAACTCCAGGAATTGCTTTTGTTAAAATAATTGCACAGGCCCTAACTAGAAAGTTCATGTAGCAACTGGAGCTTCACCTTCTTCCAGAAAACTTATATACTGTCCTGTGAAAGTGCTATTTGCTGGCTTCAGCTTGGACTCTCCCACTTACTCCTCAAGTCTGCAGATATAAAGACTGGCCTTTTAGATAGAGCCAAACTCATTTTTTTTTTAACCAAGTTCTGGGTATTCAGTTACTAAGAGCCTGACTCCCAGCTCCAAATGCTCACCCTCCCTAGTGGTCTACAGAGAAGTCACACGGTCAGCAAAAAGTGCTCCAACATGGTGTGTTGCACACACTTATGAATGGCTTCTTTCAAAATCCTGGCTTTTGAAAGCAGACTTGAGAAGGTCAGAAGATAGAGTTTGTTACAAGTGAATTTACTTGCTCTCTGACCAAAGGAAATATGTTTCTAGCTTTTCAAAAGAGAAAGAATGTCTTATGATTGCTGCCTCCCACGTCCCCCGCCACTCTCCTCACTCCCTGTCCCTCACTTTCTCTCATGCCAGGTCATGATCTCAGGCCTTGAGCTCGACTAAGAGAGGATCCCATTCCCCAGAATTCCACACTCCCCCTCCAAAGTGGAATTTCTCCCATTCCGGGTCTTGAACAAAGATTCCACGATGCATGTTTGATCTCTTCACGCTCCATTTTCATTAGTCCTTCACACTCTCCATCACTTGGAAAAATACAAACAGCATGGTTCAGTTTCAAGGTTAAGAACTGACAGTCTCCATAAACATTTTTACAATAAAGGGCTGACTTATCCACTGCCAGAATTTGGTGTCTGTGGAAGGGGGGGGGGTGAGATGGGATGGGAGCAGTGAGTGGGAAATGGAAACCTTCCCTGTCAGAACAAGGGAACAAGTGCTGCCCATGGAACTGCCGGATAAAAGATGCCTCCAGGGATTCACTGGTGAAGAACCACTGTGTTGATCTACCAACGAATAATTAAAGTATTATAGAGAGGGCGAAGACAACCCCAGGAACAGAGGAGCTCAGGTCTAAGTCCTGACTTAAGGAAAATGCAAAGCAATCTATAGGCACAAATGATAAAGTTGCCAGGTCATGAATATTAAAAGTGATCCAGACAGGGGATTATAAAATCATTCTGAGGATACTGTAAGTAAAGAGAAGCAGAAGGTAAAATAAAGGGGGCAGGGGAAGGAAAATCTGAAACTTAAGTCACACTTTACCCTAAACAACCCAAAATATTTAAGAGCTGAAATCACCTAATTATCTGGGATTTGTTTGGATGGTGTGTGGGTAGATGAGCTACGAGACTTTTATTCATGTATCCGGTTAACATAATTACTGAGAGTCAATTACTCTGTTGCAGGGGCTGGAAATTCAAAGGGGAGCAAGACAGAGATGGTTCCTACCCTCACAGAGCTTATAGATTGCAGCAGGAGTACCCAGATTTTGCTGTACTTCTGATATTCTGCATTCACCCCCAAACTATTTAAATCAAGAGTGACTGGGGTAAGACGCAGATATCAGAACTTTTAAAAAAGATCTCCAGAGGATTCCAAACTGCTGCAAAGTTTAGAAACTGCTCAGGGTTCTTACCAGCATTGTCATGATTTGCCCCTTCAATGAGCACTGAAGCCATGCCCATTACTCACTTCAATCATCTGCTTTCCTGCTCTGCTTTCTAAAACTCCACATGCCTACCAAGGACTTCATTCTCCTGTCCTCAGTATGAGTGTGAATTTCTCTGCAAGCTTAATCTACTCTGAGCCCTATTGAGGGATTTTCCTAACTGCAAGTACCTAGACACATACTGGAAAGCTGGTAGGAGAACTTTTTTTTATTCTAAACCTAAATCTGGACATTGAACCCAGCAACCTCATCTGATAATGGTATAAAATATTTGAAACCCCAGACCATCCCAGAAACCATAAGCCTCCTAGCTGCTATATCTACAGGGTCATTTCATAGCATGAATCCTGGGAGCAGTCTCCCGGCAGGTTAAATCACCAGATTTCTTTGTTAAGGTAGAAAAAGAGAACATACTTCATAGCCCTTCTTCTCTGTTCTCTCTAAGTTTTTTATATTCAACTCCCCTTCAAGGAATCAATGGAAATCCATTATAGACTTTCTTGGGCCTACTCCTGGATTTCTGTCCATTTAGAAAGGACACATTATATTAAGCCTTTTTCTGGAAGGCCCCAGGAATTTTCAAAAATGAGAATAAAAGGAAAGAAAAAGAAGAAAGGAGTCGGCTTTGAAGTTGCAATGAACATGCCAAAAAAAAAAAAAAATAGAAAAGAGAAAAAAAAAGCCAATGGATCCTCAGAAAAACATTTCAGGAGAAGTACTTCCCTTTGCTTCCCATTGTGTGCTCCTCAGGGTGAAGAGGTCCCCACGCAAACCACCAGAGCCTGCCAGTTGGCCAACCCAATGGCATTCCACTGCAGAGATTAAAACCAACTTTATGATTGTGGTGCAAATAATAAAGAACCTGGCAGGGTTTCCTTCCAAAATGAAAGTTCATTTATTTTCCGAGGTGTATAATTTGGTTGTAAATGTTTCCTTTGGGCCAAAACATCCCCTATTGGGTTTTTGCCTGGAACACATCACTACTTTGCTGGAGAAGAATGGACTCCGTGTGGTCCTGCTGCGCCTGTCTACGCGGAGCATGAAGGGGTTTCAGTGGGCCTGCACTTGCTTTGTATCTGGTGGCAGCAGTCCACTGGGCAGAGGCAGGAGGTGCTATGCCTGGACTGGCTGAACCAGCTCCCAAGCCCTGGACCATCGGTAAAATGGGCAGACTTATATGTCAGGCCTTACTCCAATCTCACCTGCTTTTGGCATTTCTCAGTGGCAAAGAGAGTAGAAGATCATTAGAATACATGCTCCCTGGGATACATGGCTTTTATTCCTGTTCTTTGTGTCCTTATTTTGTTTATCTTTTCAAAAATCATCCTTTAAAAATACTCCATCCATCCAACAATGACTAATACTTGGATCAAAACAAAGCCAGATTCTCTTCAGGACTCCTGAGCTGACTGCATGTACTTGGGGTCAGAATTCATCTCATGATGTTTGGCTAATCTCACCCAAACATAAACATCTTTTTCTCCTATACAAGCAGCTTAATAACAGCATTTTCTACTACTTTTCCTCTTTTACATCATATACTTTGTCTTCCATTTGCATCCTCAGGGTAATTCAAAGCCAGTGCTAGGTTTTACAGATAAAATACATTTATTCCACTGTTATTCCCACCTCTAAGCACATCATACAAAACAAACAAGCAAACAAACAAACATTTGGTGGAATCAAGGAAATGGCATCAAAAGTACTCATGTACCATCCCTATGGGATATTTCAGGTTATTACTTTTAACACTGGGATTAGGGTAAAGGGGAAGAAAAGAAATGGATTGAAAGGAGAAAACAAAATTAGCACAATTCAACCAGGGCACATGAGAAGAAAACTGATAGAAATTAATGTTATGGGACCTGGTTCAATAGGTGAAGTTCAATGTTCTTAATTATTCTGAAATCACTTGCTGAGAAATGAAGAATTATGGGGCTGGGGTTATGGCTTAGCAATGGAGTGCTTGCCTCACATGAGCAAGGCCCTGGGTTTGATCCTCAGCAACACAAATAAATAAATAAAATACAGTAAAAAAAGAAAAAGAAAGAAATGAAGAGGTATCTTTAGCTAAACCCAAGGACCTCCCAAGATTAACTCTGAAGCAGTATGTTAAGTGAAATGTGGCTTTAAATTTTTTTTCCTATAGCATCTAGATAGCTCATGGCTAAGGTGAATGACTGATCAAATTGTCAAAATTATATCAGCCCATGGCCCCTAGCTACACACTCTAGCTACACAGTTTATGTTCAGGGTTTTTTATTTTTTTATTTTTATTTATTTTTTTAATAAACACCTATATCAGTCCCCTAATTCAAGTAGAAAAACAAGAAATGTCCTTAAAGGAGGACCAAGCGAGGAAATGCCAAAGGGGAAAAAAAAAGATTTCTATGATTTGTGCATAAAGAAACACACTAAAATGAAATGAGCAAGCCATAGCCTTGGTCACCAAGTAACTTGCTGGCTGAAACGAATTCCTTTGGCATTTCTGGCTGGGGCCATCACCCACTTAGCTCACCTGGAGCTTAGAAAACCAGGTTCGCACAGCATTTGGAAGCCACAATACTGACATAGGATGGACAGATCATAAAGAAAAGTCTGACTTTCATATGTATCCGACCCACAAAAGCAAGAAATTAGGGATCATGTTTGCACAGTGGCTAGAGGATTTTGTCCAAGGACACACACACATCCTACTGAGTTAAAAGAGAAACTGAGATCCGATTTCTCTTTGAAAACCATAATTTCCTACTTTAGTACCTTATGTCAATACATCTGCACCTGTAGGGCTGTAGGTCACTTCCTGCCGTCATCAAGTTTCATCTCCTTTCAGTACTTCTTACAGTTTCCAGGTGCAAACATGACTTGGCCAAAAGTAATTTTGAATGCTGAATATTGCCTAAGGAGGTCTGGACAATGGATTTTGAGAAATAATCATCCTTCATGCCTAAGTCTCCCAAACTCACACGTTGACACACACCCAAACACACCACTGTGCTGACAGAAATGTTTGTGGTTCCAGCCATGGCATGCTGCCAACATGTCCTGGGTCATTGGAACGGTCTTGATCTGTGCAGGCTATGAGTTGTATGATAATATCATCGCATGGTCAGAAGTGAATCAGGGGACAGCAAAAGGCACACTGACATTTAAGAACACGATGTTTCCTGGTGCTGATTTTTTTTTTTTTTTGTAATTTGAAAAGATTAATTCCCAGAGCAACAAGAAATTGTAGTCCCAGGCTCTCCTTCTGCTTATGAAGCTCTTTTTATTCTTTTAAATCTCTACCCTACTGCCTCCTTTCTCCTGGGATGGTTTTCAAAAAAAGCAAAGAGGACATTTATTACAAAGCAAGAGTTGGAAAGTGATTGAACTACAATATTAAAACTCAAACCAAGTTAGGTGCATTTTATATTTAAAAGGGAAGGGAAAGAGCCCAGTATGAATGGAGGATCTCACATCGCTCACTTTTTTCTTATAGGTCAGGATGCTGGGGAATTGAATGGGGCCTTGGAACTTGGGAACATAATCAGGGCTCTGCCATTGCCTCATGTCGGACAAGTAGCTAAACTTTCCGGGTCTCAGTTTTCTCATGCTTTCCTAATGGGGACGAGGGAGGCACTTCAGAAAGCACAGCGCTCCCTGATGTTCCAGACTTTTTGGAACACTTGTGATATGCTAGGTGCTACCCTGCACGCCATGGGGAATAACAGAGAAGTCAGCTACTATTCCTGCTCTCCAGACCCCCCCCCAAATTGGCAGGCAGAGTTGGGAGTAAGGAAGGGCATCCATATCTCATCCATAGATAGCTATATAGGATAAGAATGTAATAATCACTAAATGGATCAATAATGCCAAGAGGTTCAACAATGAGGTCATCTTCATTTTGGCAGTTCACAGAAAAGCTTCTGTCACTTGTCTACAATTTTCCCAACTGGAAAGAGGGAGAAAGGCATTGTTAGCTAATGGAATAGCATGAGTTGAGAGGCCAAAGAGTGTGCAGGGGGCCCAAAGAATAGCAAGAGTCCATTTGGCTACAAATGCAGCCTCTACAGAGAAGGGAAGGAAGAGTTAATTAAATCTAGATTTAGAGTTTCTCATTATTTGTACTGAGGCAAGGAATGGGGAGCCATTCCTTGAAGTTCTTGAGCAGGGGAGAAGAGCTATTTAGAATAGGATGAAACTGGGTATTATATTTTGAATGGACTTGGAAGAAAAGTAGAAATGAAGGAAATCTGCAAAAGCAAGGAGCCAGGTAACCACACCAGAGGATGCAGAGGAACTCACTATTGGAACAAACAGGCATGGGCATGTACCTTGGTACAAACTTGTGCATGGGAGTTTGAAAGACAGCTTCTGAAACAGCTCAATCTTCCCATCTCTTGGAATGCACAGACTTGTGCAATCCCTTCCCTTTGAGTGTGGGATGGAGCAAGAGACTTGCTTTGAACAAACAGAATCTAACTACAGTGATGAAGGGTTGCTGAGATTAGGTTGCAAAAGACCATAAACTTTATCTTGCTCACTCTCTCTTTTTGGCTCTATTCACTGTTTTCTCTGAAAACAAAAACAAAAACAAAAACAAAAAACGGCTGCCATCTGTGAGCTGCTCTATGGAGAGGCCCACATGGCGAGGAACTGAGGGCTCTCTGCAGCCAACAGCCCATGGGAAACTACCTTATCAGTGCCAATATGAGTGATGTTGGGAGCTGGTCCTTCTCCAGCCAGGACCTGAGACCACAATGCTCCTCTTTGATACCTTAATTGTAGTTTGTGAGAAACCACAAACCAGAGATGCTCAGCTAAGCTGTGACTGAATTTCTACCCAATGGAAATTCTGAGATAAAAATTATGAGGGCAATTTGTTACACAGCAATAGATAACTAATACAGAAAGGAAGAAACTTAACTCACATGGGGATGGCAGAGAACATACTTTGAGAATCAAATCACAGAATCATGGCCCAAAATTGTTCACACTTCTAGGCTTTATTGATATTAGGAACATTTTATAAAAAGAAACCTCTGTACCACTTCTTTCACTATTTCCTGGAGCTGATTAAAGAAACATGACTCAATTTGCAATGTCAAATGACTCAGGAGGCTATTCCAATAGAATACAGGAATGAAATCAATGCTACATATTGGATAAGGCAGATGCTTCTGAAGAGACACACCTTTCCTTTTTATACATTTTCCTCATTTATGATTTTGTATTGGCATTTTTTTCCCTAGAGGAATAGGAAAGGAGAACTATAAAGTGGGTCATGCTGTGGATGCGTCAGCAGTACTAAAAATACCTGAATGATGGGTAACAACAACAACAAAGCAAAACAAAACAAAAGCCCTCCGCCAAAGGAATTTTAAGAAGCCACATTATTTCTGCATTTATGTTTGAGTTGTGAAGTTGTATAGCAGAGTAATGCCATGCCCATGAATTATGCAATAAACCTCTGTGCTAAATCTCTAACATGGTTTTATAAGCAACATGACTGCTTGCAATTAAATTCTTTTCACTGTTCTTGCTATGTGAAAAAACAATTATAAAACTGCTTTATCACATAGCTTATAGGACTTTAGGTCACATAATGTTCACATAAGCAACCACAGTATATTTTCATGTGTGTGTGTGTGTGTGTGTGTGTGTGTTGGACACCTTCCACAACAGTAGTAAGCAGAAACTTCCATACTTGAGCTCAACACCTGCTTGAGCTCAACACCTGTTCAGAATTGGGGTCATCATGATGGTTAGAGATTTCCCCTCTGCCCACAAGCAAACTAGTCAAAGATGAGCTGTTCTGAATCAAGTCTCCTGTTCTTGTAGACTTTTAATTCAACCTTTGAAGGTGCAAACAGACCTCTGCATTTTATCCAACCTTGGTCCTCTTGAGTGAATAGAAGATAGCAAATTACACTGTGTGTCTATAGGTATAGCCTTTTGAAACTGGCTAATGGGTTTCTCTCTTTCTCCTTCTCTCTCCAGATGAATCAGCAGCATCCATGTTGCAGATGTAGAAGTAGATGAACATTTAATTCTCCAAGTATTATAAGCACTGGCAAATATATTCTCTAGAAAATTGACAAATAAGTTCATCTTACCTTCAAATATTTAACTATTTAATAGAAACTGTGCCTGAATTTCACTCCTTTTCAGCTTTTTCCTGTTTTAATTTCTTCTTATCCAGCATGTGTGTGACCCTTAATATAGCCACCCTATTGCAACACCTCTCAACCCTGCTTGCCCCCTTCTCTCTCTCAGGTCTATGTGGCTGTTGAAACCTCAGTTTTGATTGACCTCAATGATCCAACTTCTGTAGGTTAGTAGCCAAGCAGATGAGTGATGAAAAAAATAAAACTGCTCCACCTGACAACTTGCTTCATGTTAGATTCATGTTCTCAAACCTCAAATGTTCCAAAACATGACTACTCTTCCCCCATAACCTTACCTCCTACAGTATCCAAGATGACCATTTCAGATTTTCTTGCCTCAGATTTTCTACTCATGGTCCTTGCTCTCCCCTCACATTTCACTGATAGAACAGGAGCCCCTGGTTGATAACCCATATATTCTCACCTTATAGCTACCTTCCCATCTGCAGAGCTCTTTTCTTCCTTCCCAACTATTATATGGAATGAGGATTCTTGCTTCTATCAAAGGCCAATTCTTACACTTAGGCTCTTGCCTTCTGAAGGAATTTACTCCTTGGTCCCCTTCATTCAATAGAATATCCTTAATCTCCATTTCTGCTGGATCTTTCTCATCAGCCTCCAAGATGCACAAGCATCCCTGATCTTAAATGAACCAAAAATCCCTTCCAGGAGCCCCATATTCATAATGTCTCCCTCTCACAATAAAACTTCCCTAAGATGTACCTATGTACATCTCCACTTCCTTAACTCCTGTTTACTCCTTTACCAAGGCAACACCCATAATGCCTATGACTCTGCTCTCAATAAGGCCGCCAACAAACAACATGTGGTCAGGTTGGCATTTCTCTGTCCTCATCTTTGCTCTCACAGTAGCAGCTTTTGATAAGGGGGCCTCTCTGCTTAAGGCACTCTCCTCCCATAGTATTTCTGTGACACCACAACTCTTGGTTCTCTACCTACCCCTTTGGTTATGTCACCTAAGTCTCAGCAACTGGTGCATTTGACCACCTCCCTGCTTATTATCTTCATGTAGATGTCCTAATAGCATCTCATGTTCTACAGTTCAATGAAAATCCACCAGCATGTATCCTTCCTCTTAAAATTGAAAGCCATCTTTAATTCTTCACTTCTTTTTAATTCTGAAATTCAATCATCAAGACACCCTTGTCTCTGTCTTCAAACTCTGTATACCCATCCATTCCTCTCTACTCTGGTCCATATCCCATCATTTCTTGCCTGGATTATTGTGAAACTTTCTAACATGTTTGTGTCCTTCCTTTATACTCTCTATAACTTAGAGGAATAATTCAAAATCTCTTCACTGGATCCTTCCTCATCAATCTTAAAATAGTCAGATTCTTTATTATGACCTACAAAGTCCCTGCCTTTCTTTCTTACTGTCTGGTCTCCAGTCTTTTATTCTGTTTTTAGTCAAGCCAAAGTCCTTCTCACCTCAACACTTTGGTGCTGGTGATTCCATCTACCTCACCAGCTCTCTCTAGACCTTTGTAGAACTGGCCTTTTCTTATCTTTTAGTTCAGGACTCACATGTCAGTTTTCCAGCCAGTCCTTCCTTGGTATCACCCTATTTTAATAATGAGCTCTTATTATTACATCTGTTCCCTATTTATGTCTTGCTAAGCACCAATAACAAGCACCAATAACAATCTATAATAGTGACTTTCTATATAAATTACTTATTTTCAGTCTTCCCTTCTAGAATGTAAGCCTGCTCCCAGTAGAGTCTCCAGTATCCAGCACAATGCCTGCTTATAACAGCCGTGTGATATGTACGTACTGAATGAACTAATGGAATGGTGAAATGCCAACTATGTAGTTGGGCAATGGTCTATATTTATATATACATTATTTCATTTACTTGACTGGTTTGTCTATGAAATAAAAAAGACACTCTTGATGCTCTTTTAATTACCTAAAACAACTTAAAAGATTGCAATGTTATAGAATCCAGGTACTTTAGAGTTATGTTTGCTCTAATTTTCTTCAGCTAAGTAGGACCATGAAAACTCTTTAAGATGTTCAGAAATGTGACTTTGAGAACGAGGACTTACTAGGATTCAGTCAACCTGGATTCTGGTGCTGGCTCTATGATGAATGTGTGGCATGGTCTTGGGAAAATCCTTTCATTTCTCTAGATTTGGATTCTTCATTAGTAAAATGTGATGTTGGGTCTTTCTTGCCAATAACCCAATTTAAAGATTCAGTAAGTGCTTGCAACCTGCCTTCTAACCAGTGTCTCAACAAGGTTATGGTGGGTTGAAGCTCTGATGAAGCCTTGGTTCAACCCAGTGAGCAGAGTGGTGACCTTGCCTGAAGCCACATGCACAGGAGCACCTGTTACATGTCCACATATGCTGGACATACAATCAAATGCAGTACACGTAGATGGTGAGGACCAAGACACAGAATTCTCTGGGGGCACCATTTTCCCACCAGCATCTACCTTAAGATGAAATAACCAAGTAAAATCTTTCCTCAGATATCAGGGAAAGCCTGCAGATGGCCTCCTGATGTCACTTCAGGCTGAACACTGGAGGTTTGTGGGTTACTGAGTTTTTCTTTTAAAGGGAGCCTGTATAGCCTATGGACAGCTCCTCCCATCTGGGAAGGCTCCATCTTACTGGCTGGTTTCCATGACACTTCTATTTATACTGCATCCTGAGTGGTATGGAAAGCACCAACCCAAAGGAACAACAGACACACAAGAGCCCTCAAAGTAAAGTAAATTGAGTTAATGGTCTGAGCAATCTTGGAGCAACCATTGAGACCCAGAGAAAAGATGCAACCTCATAATTAGAGGGTAGCTCTTTGGAGTTGTGATTCCATCTCTTTGTTTTCCCTTCTCTTCACATAAGGAAGGTGGGAATCTGCTCTTCTTGGTTCCGTGGTATGCAATTTTTCCTTTATTTGGAGCCATATCATTCTATAATTGAATTAGCTAGGTCTGGTTCAGGCCACTTCCTTTCTTTTCTCCCCCTTTGTCTCCCTATTTATGAGAGAATGTGAGGCCAAAACTGATGTTCATTTTGGAGTTATCTCAGACCTCAACAGATGCCAAGCCTTGGAGAATAAGCAGTAAAACAATCACTGTGAGGCATGGGAACTGCACCAGAGTGAGCTTCAGGGCAATTCGGCTGATGGGAAGAATTTGGAAGGAAAAAACCTGTTTCTGGCAGACAGGTACCTTTCTGAAAACCCAACTCATTATTTCTACCTGCGATTCAATAGTTAGTGCCCATCTCCTTGTGATTCCATAGCTCTCTGTAACTATTTCCACTTTTCTCTAATTGATACTTGCCCCCAGATTTATCTTATTTCACCAGTGTCTTTCAAATTGTTTTGCCTCCATCAAAATCTCAGCAGGGGACCTTCAGTTCTCAATGTGGTTTATGCATCTTCCTCAATGGACCAAGCAGGGGAGCAGAGAGGAAAGAACCCACTCAGTACTCAGCCATTTTCCAGCAAAGTGGAGAGCTCAGCCTTTTCAGGAGTAATGGATTAAACAGAATGGATGCCATGGTCATCTCCTGTGGGCTAACTGCTATCATAATGATCATATATTGAAAAAAGCCATTCTGGATTTATGCAGTTTTAAGCCGACTAGTAATTTTTACTGTAGATGCCTCTTTCTCCACCACCTGGGCTGGATTCCATGTTAACCAAAGACATCCTTTTTGTTATAAGTAACTCTACTTTTTTTCTCTTGTGAAAAGTTAATAATACTCTTCATTTTCTGATAGGCATAAAACACATCTGTTCTTTTCTAATCCAGTGCTCATGTCTGCAAATGATAATAACTCCATGAGATTTCCACACCAGGATTTTTTTGGAATGATGTCCACGTGGACATTGAGAGGAAGCATATAATTGATATGGAGTTTAGTTTGGACATAATTGATAGGAGTTTAGTTTGGACTTAACCCCTAATAAAGGTTTACTTCACCGATGATGGGTGGCTTCAAATAAGTTAGTGAGTAATGTGATATGAACTTTGCCATTTTGCCCGATTTTAGTAAGGTGACCCTCTTGGTTTGAAGGAGACATCCTTGCTCTAATGACTTTTCCCAAGACCTTGTAGAGTCTAGGGAAAGGGCTGGGGGCATAAATATATAACTCAATTAGCTCAAAATAGCCATCATGTCAAGTAGAAGGCTCTCAAGCCAATGGTGTGACTTCTGACAGGGTCTGGGCATGTATAACCACAGTGATATTTATTAAATGGAATGTCCATCTCACAGCACTCTCAAAGGTATTCTTTTTTATCTTAAGTTACTGCTTCTCTTTATTGAACACAATGTCCTATAAAAAAGATATATGTCTACAATTGAGCTTTGAAAGAGGTCCATGGGGCCAGCTCCATTTAAAGGGAATGAAGTCAAGCAGTAAATTTGCTGGTCACTCTTTTCATATGGACTGTATCGTAGCCAGCAGTTGGTCTTTGATGTCCAAACAATAGCACTGGGCCCCAGAAGCAGAGGAGCACCTCCATAACACCAAAACTACTCCACATTCATTAAAATTTGGAGACCAGTTTGCAGAGAAGCAAACATCACAGAGCCTAGAGTGCAGGCCTCTGGGCTGCAGGTTACTTTTCCCAGTGAAAAACAGTCATCTTCTCTATACTATCTTCTCTGCCTGCTGCATTTTGTACTATATTTTTAATTGAGGGTGACAGTCATAGAGGAATATGCACATTTATAGCTATACAGATCAGTGAAATTTCACACACTGAGACACCTGTGTAGCGAACATTCAGATTAAGAAACAGATCTCCTACCATGCTCCGTTCTAGTCATTTCCTGGACAAGGTGGTAACCAGTGTCCTCATTTCCAACAGCAGAGATTCATTCTTTCTGGTTTTGATTTTTATATAAACAGTATTATCCATCTGGTAGTCCTCTGAGCCTGGCTTCTTTCACTCAACATTGCATTTGTGAAACTACCTGTTGCACGTAGTTACCATTGGTTCCTTCCCATTGTGTGCTTTTAATTTTTTTTTTTTATCCATTTGACTGCTGATGGGCATTTGGGCTGTTTCAAGGTTGGGACTATTTCAAATAATGCTGCCATGACTATTCTTTGAACAAGCCTTTGAGTGCATAGATGAATACATTTCTGTTGGGTACATACCCAGGGTGGAACTGATGGGTCAGTGGAATATACCTATTTCATTTTAGTTGGTACTCTGGATGAACAGTTTTTCCAGTTCATATTCCCATGAGGCTGCTCAGTGTTCTCACCAACACTTGGTACCCCCAGGTCTTGATTTTTTTTTATTATTTTAATTTTGACATTCCAATGGCAAAATGTAGTATTTTCACATGTTTAGTGATCACACATTCTTTTAAAAGTCATTTTTCCTTTCTATGTTAGCTATCTACCCAATTGATGCTCAATTTTGTGGCTTCTGGCAAAAAAAACCCTAAATTATTTAAATTGCGAGAATGAGATTGGTTCCAACTCAACATTTGAGGCACAAAGAAAGAAGAAAAAAGATACGATATGATGGGGTCCAAGAGGTTGTGCTCAATAAATGACAGACATGGTCTATTAAAAACAAACAAACAACAACAACAGAAAACAAAACAGAACAAAGGATAAACTTCTTTGGGGATAGAGGGACCTAGAAAATATAACAGAAAAAGATCAGGAATCAGAGTTGCCCACAAGCTGTTAGATATTAGCAAAGTCATGACATAACTAAAAAAAGCAAATGTGATACAAACTATTCTCAGTAGGGGAAACTTTGAAACTGTTTCCACTTGTTCCCCAAGAGACCATGAGAAGATGAACTTTGTGACACACTTAGGGGAAAAAAAAAAAAAAGAAAATCTGATTAGTCACAAGGAAGAACTTCTTCTGGCCAGAAACAGTAATTAAAAAGTAGAATATACAACTCACAGAGCTTGTGGAACTCCTGTCCCCAGGCATGTCCTGTTTCTCTTGTTATGTCTGGGAAAGGAAGGTAGGAAAAGGCGCCCTTCATCAGGGAAAGTGGTTGCAGGCTGAAACTGTTTAAGCCCCATGAGTGATGAGTAACATATTTGCGGGCACAGTTCCACTCCTACCATGTAGCACATGATTTTTTAGCAGTGAAAGGGCAAAGGAAGATGGGAAGAGATGGACCCGTATATCTTGATTCAGAAACAGCATATGTTACGGGGGTGGGGGCAGAATCTCATGCTAGCACTACAATCATGCAACCAGAAGGATGGCTTAAACAGGAGCCCGTACCAGCTCTCATTTCTCAGAGACAATTACCCTGAGGCTTGTCCTTCCCCTCAGATTAATTCTGGATGCACAGCCAGGCTGAGCAGCTTTACACCACAGCCCTTATGGATGGTGGAGCCCACTGGAAATGACATCCTCAGGGCCTCTGCTCCCCTGGATTTTGCCATGTGGTAGGCAGAAAGAGCAGGAGATTTTGTTTGACCAGGAGGCCAGCTGTTTCCCATGCCTCTTCTCTGGACCTCCCCTTGGTCCTTTCTTTCTTTCTCCCACATGAGAAAAGACAAAATTTGCCTTTTTAGAAGCATCACCAATGGACACGAGGCAGAATGTGCACTCTCTCTATAGAAAGTAGTGATATGGAACCAACTGGTATCACATTGGTTTTGTGAGGTTTCTCTCTCCTCGAGGTGCTCAGAAGAATCCCATGCTAAATCTCAATTTCCTAACATTGCTCTATCTCAGTTTCTTGAACTGCAAAATGGGGATGACCCTCATTGGTCAATTATGAGAGTGAAAGGAATAGACACATACAAAATCCTAACAGCAAGTGTCTGTTGCATTCAGTGTTGGCTTCTGTATCATCACCATCACCATCATCATCACCACCACCAGTTTTGAAGATGCAATTCAAAAATTAATAGCATTCTCCCCTGGGATGTCTATTCTTAGATAAGGAAAATGAAATTCAGAGAGTTGAAATGAATTGCCCAAGGTCATGCAATATCAATAAGTTAAAATATTATATGTGCCATGGGAAGTCCTTACAGAATTTTTATAATCTTCCAGTGATATAGCTGTTATTATTTGATTTTACTGACTAGAATACAGAGGCACAGATTTTTCACAGGGTACAAACTTAGAAGCAGAACTGGAATCTAAACAACTACAATGCCCATGTCCACTCTTCTGGAAGCTCTTTTGGAGTTCGTGACTTATTTTGATTGATGGGGGTATGACCAAGGTATGATCCAGCAAAGGGATAAAGTGTATTTTTGCATTTGAGTCCACCTTTGTCCTTCTGTACTTTTTCATGGTTATGAAGGAAAGGTGTGGCAGACAGCCTCCTGGTTGCAGAATAGTGAAAGATGTACTGAGCAAATCCAGACCTAACCCACAGCTTGGGAGTCAGACTCCACCCAGATCTTCTGAATTCTAGCTGACCCACTGACCCATGAAGGTGTGAGAACATGCTTATCATCATAAGTCTCTGAGTTTTAGGTATAGTTTGTCCTATAACATTATTAGGCAACAGCTGAATAACATAGGGCTTAGAGTAAGTGATATCTGAGACATGCAAGGCACAAGAAAAGTTTCTTAATCTGTGACCTGCCTATGAGCAATCTTGGGAATCTTATCAAAATTCTTATTTTGATTTAGTAGTTCTGGATGAGGCCTAACACTTCTTTTCCTTCCTTTTTCTTTCTTTATTTTTTCTTGGTACTAGGGATTGAATTTGGGTGTTTTGCCACTGAGCTAACCACCCCCCCCAGCCTTTTTTAGTTTTAATTTTGGGACAGGGTCCCACTAAGTTGCTCAGGCTGGTATTGAACTTGTGGTCCTCCTGCTTCATCTCCTCAGGAACTATAATTACAAGTGTGCACCACTGCGCCTCGTCTAAGACTTATTTATTTATGTATCTATTTATTTGTACCAGAGATTGGACCCAGGGATTGGACTCACTTAGCCACTGAGCCCCATCCCTAACCCTTTTTAATTTTTTTTTTTTTGAGACAGAGTCTCATTAATTACTTGGGGCCTCACTAAGTTGCTGAAGCTAACTTTGAATTGCAATCCTCCTGCTTCAGCCTCCTGAACCGCTGGTATTACAGTTGTTCACCACTAGACCCAGCTAAGACTTATTTTTTAAAAAGTTCCCAGGAGATATTGCTGGTCCACAGACAGAATTCTGGATACAAGGGCTGAGATGCCATCCTGGGCTTTTTTATCTGCTTTTCTGGGCCACAACTGTACCTGGTGAACATTTGAGAAATGAATGGGTTACCTTATGTGCAAGGGAAGGACAATTCTTGTTCTCATAATGAGAATCCTCTTTGGATACTTCTGCACTCCCCTACTGTCACATACGGCAAGAAGGACAGCTCATGTTAATGTATTCTCAACCCATTTTATGGACTCAGAATTAGAAACACATAATGGAATCATTCCTCTTTTAAAGTTTTGCTCTTTCGGTTTCCTGAAATTTAAAGATTCCCAGCAATAAACCTGGCTTCCAATCCATTTGGGACTCATAACCCATATCAGCCTTCCAAGTCATAGTGTAACTGAGGTGACAGAAGACAAAATCTATTTCTGGTTTTCTTAACTTTCTTGCAGAAATGAAATGGGAAGTGGCACAGACCTGTAATCCCAGTGACTCGAGAAGATGAAGCAGGAGGATGGCAGGTTCAAAGTCAGCATCAGCAACTTAGCGAGGCCCCAAGCAACTTAGTGAAACCCTGTTTCAAATTTTGAATACAAATAAAAATGGCTGGGATGTAGCTCAGTGGTTAAGCATCCCAGGGGTCAATCCCTCGTACAAAATAAAATAATAAAAAAAAATAAAATCCTAGTATAAAAAATAAAGAAATGGGAAAAAGACAGTGAAGGGACATGAGAGGGCAGCAGCACAGAAAAGTTAGGACACTTTTCTAATTGGGTTTTTTGTCTAGTACCCAGTTTTCACCCCCAATTCCTACCCCCACCATAACCACCCCCTTCACTACCACCATACTGGAAGAACCGAGCCCCATGAGATTTTTGTTCTTTGGGCATTCTGCAAACCAAGAATTATTTCCAAGGGGATAGGTCCCTCTTCTTCTTTTAGTTTTTCATAAACTGAAGATATATAGTCATATACTGATATTTTAATTATAGAAAAACATCATCCTGAAACTCAACTTTCAAATTCTGTGAAATTTACCAAGGGTGCCTTTGGGTAGTTGTAGATCCTAAACTTAAATAAGTTCATTTAAAATATTGCTATAACTTCTTAATAAGCTAAACATACAATTGCCATATGACCCAACCATTCTTCTCCTAAATATTCATCCAAAAGAAATGAAAGCATATGTTCACGCATATGTTCACTGCGTCTTCATTTTAATAGTTCCCAAATTGAAAACAACCTAAGTGTTGTTCGTTGGATTAGCATATTGTATATCTAGCCATACAATGGAGTACTAATTGGCAAAAAATAGGAACAAATTCTCTATTTTTTGCAGAAAAAAAGAATAGATCTCAGAATTGTCATGGTGAGCAAAGAAGCTAGAGCATGTCATACTGTGGACTCTGTATGATTCCATTTGCATAAAAGTCTAAGAGATGCAATACTAATGTACAGAAACAGAAGGCAGATAAGTAGTCACCTGGCAATTGCTGGAAATCACAAAGAGGCACAAGAATACTTCTGGAGATGATAGATTTATTTATTATCTTCATCATGATAATGTTTTTTGCAGGTGTCAATATTGTTAAATTGTTCACTTTAAATATGTACAGTTCATGGTTTATCTATTGCTCCTTAGAAAAAGCTGTACTAAAAAATAGTAAAATGACTGCCACTGTCCTCCTTCTCTCCTCATTACTGTCTCCAAGGGATATCTGGGAATGAAGGTGTGATTCTTCTTTGTGTCTTTGTTATTGGCATGAATGTTCTCTGTGGATGATGTAGGTGTAACGTAACACCTGGGAGTGCTGTGATATCATTTCCAGCTTCCCTGCATCCTTCATCTAGATTCTACACATAGCTTGTTATTTTTGAAAATAGATATGCAGTGTCCAGCAGGAAATGGCCTGGTATATTGCATGCAAAGTCTACTTGCCTTTTCACTGCTGTTGAATATCTGGGGGTTGAGGAACCCCCAAATGGAAATCTGGCAGCTCAGGGACCTAGACTTAGAGATATAACCCTTCCATTCCATGGGTTCTACATAACTCTCTTCCAGGGGAAACGGGGATGTGGCTCTGTCATGGAGGCTTTAATGTCACAGAGAGCATTCTGTGCAAAAATGACTTTGTTTACTAAAATGGGCATGGGTCAAAGCCAACAGGAAGAGGGGTAGTTAACCTCCTGTTTTTACTTCTACTCAGTTTACAGAAATAACTTTCCAGAGACACATGCTGGTCTGTGCTTGGGGAGTTGGTGCTAAGCTATTTATCAAAGTACCTTGACCTCTGCCTTTTTCAGGCATTAGTTGACAACCTCACAAACCTCTGAGGATTTCCCCATTGTTCCCCTAATTGGTCTCAACTTCTCAGGAGAAAAAGAACCAATTATATCTCCAAGTATCAGGAATTTGCAGTCTATGCCTAAGCCTAACCTTTTTCATCATTGCTATTTACAAGTCCCCTCTTTCTGACTGCTCTGAGAAGGTATGAGATAGAGGATTCTGTTGCTACCCACAGCACATTCCTTTCTGAGGCTAATAGACTTGGTCATTTTTAATGACAACAATAAGAAGCAGGTGCCTCCTGGAAACTGCTCTGTTGCTCCCTGCACACTTCCCTCACTGTTACTATCCAGAGAAGTAGCTACTATCCCAGTGACTAACATTGAAGTAATGTGTCATTTAGTTTGGCTCCTCTCAGAAGCATACCTGAGACCTCTCCTAGAGATGGTCCTGGGAATTTCTGGTAGGGGAAAAGAAAGCCAGACAGGGAAAGGGAAGGAAGAGTTAAAAGGGCATATTATAGAGCCAGTGACCATGGTAAGCAGGGAGTACTAAATCCCAAGAGGGTCACTGAGTGTTGGCATGTTGGTTTGATTAGCCCAGTGCTCAGTCTCATCTCTTGGTTCATATGCCACAGAAGGCAATAAATTGAGTTTTATATATTTTATGTTCACAGTTTCTTATGAATTTCTTATGGATAAGGAGTTCTTATATTTAAAATTTAAATAAGATGCAAAGTGAGAACCGCTTTTTTTTTTTACCCAACAATATACTCCATTGACATTTCTTTGCATGCCATAATATACAATCCACATATTGAAGTTATGCCCCATCCCATATTTTATATAAAATCCTGTCTTTGGTGGGACAAGTAAAGATAGAAGGAAATTCTTAGTTGAGAGAAAATAAAGGGGCTTCATCACTTACTCTTTTCTTTACAAATCATAAAATCAATCCTGAGCCAAGCACTGATAAAGAAAGATATTCTCAGAAGATGGGGTGTGAGGGGGAAGCAGAATCAAGGAAAACACTAAAATGTTGTAAAATAAAGCCAACAAAACAAGTTCAAGAAATTGAGATAATAGAATGTGGAGAAGTCAGAGAGCTATTAATCACCTTCAAAACCCAGCTGAGACATTTCTTGAAAAGAGAATGGTACACCTGCTTGTGAACACTGAGGAAAAAAACAGTGATCCTGAAATCAAGATGTAGTAGTAAGGTTTTAAAGGGCACATTAAACAAAACATGTTCTGATAGTGACACTTGTTAAGCATCACTTGTATGACATACAGATGTTTGGGGATTTTGTTAGAGGTTTTAAAACCCAATCAGATTCTTTTTAGTGAATGGATAGCTCTCATGGCACCTGAGGACATCTTCCAACCTCAAAGATCAGTGCCTTTTAGATCATGGCTGGAAAAGAATGATTAGGGGGCTGCAAAAATAAGATAACATTTTTGTTGTTGTTTGTATAAAAGAAACCAAAATTATAGTGCTTCAGTTCAAGGTGGCCAACCAAGCATTTGCGTTTATCTGTTTTCCTTCTCTAAATTCTACGGAGAAGGCAGAAGAAATGCAAAAATCAATCGATAATATAAGTGGAAAGCTAGGAGATGTCCTCCCAAAGAAGAGGGGGAGATTTCTGGTGGATATAAAATAAACGGCAACCAGCTGAAAGTGATACTGCAGAGCTGAAAAAGTGAAAGAAAAGTCTCTAAAAAGTGAGTCTCCAGAAGAATTCCCACAATAATAGCATGAGACCATGTGTCAGTCTCACCACTAGATATTTACTCAACTAAATGAAGTTGGAGGGGAAGCTGAGGGCAGGAAACTGAGTAAAATAAAAACATTTGTCCACAGAAATGTTTTTACAAGAATGCCAAAATAACGTTATTCATGATATACAAAAATCAGACACGAATCAAGTGTCCATTGATGGGGAATGGATAAACAAAATGATGGTACAGTCATACAATGGAATATCAGCAATAAAAAGAGAAATTTGCTTATATATAACATAAGGGAATCTCAAAAACTTTATGTCGAGTGAAAGAAATCAGACACACAACAGAATGCATATTGGTTGATTCCATTTACATGAATATCTGGAAGACACAAAACTCATCTTGTGGTGGAAGTCCTTTAGGTGCCTTCAAAAGGGTTAAAATGCCTACAAAGGCATATTCTCACTCAGGGAGCCTTCTGAGAAGATGAGGGATACTCTAGCTCCTAACGGTGACAGCAGCTATTCAGGCATATACAGATGTCAAAAATGGAACATTTTTGATTTACCCATTGTATTCTATGTAAATAATACCTTGTTAATTTAAAAAAAAATTTAGATGGAGGTAGGAGAGAAGGGAAATAATGGTAAGGAAAGGGAAGTTAAAGGAAGTAAAGAAAATAGGAGAAGAAGGGAGAGGTGAGGCCAAGCAGGGCTAAAAGAAGTTGGAGGGGAAGCTGAGGGCAGGAAACTGAGTAAAAGAGATAACTGATTTAGGTCTAGGTTTCAGAGTGCCTGAATCTCACATTTTTACCTAATATTTACCATGAGGGCTCAGTTATGAGATACTCCATATACAACACCAGAGAAGATTGGCCAAGGCAAACAAAACAAAACAACAACATAACAAATAGTCAAAACAACAACAACAACAAAAAGCTTTAAAAATATAGAGATAAAAATGTGAGAGCAAAAATTAAGGGGCAAAGAAGAGAGACCCCCAAATCTCAATTTTAATGCCTATTATAAGAGTTTCAGGGGAGAGTACATAGGTATTGGAAATAAACAAAGAAATAACTAAAGAAATTTTCTCAAGCTAAAGACAAACTCAGGGCTTCCCATTGAAAGTGTACACCACAGGCTGAACAGAACTAAAAGCTAAAGCCTTTTAATCTAAATCTCATGAAATTTCTGAACATTATGTATGAAAAGAAAAACCTTAAACTTCAAGTTTTTTTAAAAAAAATCATCTTCTAAAAAATTTAACCAAATTTTCATGTGAAACACAAAGTAGTATAATAAAGTTGAATTATACCTTCAACATTCTGATGGGAAACAAGATCAACCAGAGCCATCCGCCGGGCTAGCATTGCTTATCACAAAAAAAAAGAAAGAAAAGAAAAGAAAAAAAAAAGATATGTCTAAAAATATGAGTTCTCAGAGAGTTTACAAGTGATAAACTTTTTCTGAAAGCATTTTTGAGAATTTGTTCCAGCAACATAGGGGATGAAAATATGAGAGCCCAAGGAGCAGCAGTAGATAAAAAAAAAATAAGTAAATCTTATAGTTAAGTCAAGATAATTATTGGGAACATAACAAAACTGGTGAGAATTGATTGTTATGGTCAGTATAATAAAAAGGAAAAAAAATAAATGAAGAAGAGAAGGAAGGAAAAGAAATATCCAACCACTAAAAATTCAGAAAACATGCTTAAGATTTTAGAGGTAGCATACAGACAAGACAGAAAAAACATGTGAGAATTTTGTTTTGAGAGGTTTTATTTATAGATACTGATTGATTTTCAGCATTGATAGAAAAGCATGAGTAAAAATGTTTGTTAAATTGTTAAAAGTAATAGAAATAACTTACATAATGAGAAAAATAAAAAATTATATTTAGTAAAATAACTTACATAATGAGAAAAATAAAAAATTATATTTATTAAAATAATATTTGAATATTAAACATTTAAGTGCCAATCTCTGATAAAGCAGTTAGCATACATTCAATCTTTTAATCTTTACATAGTACTACAAAACACTTATTATATATACATTTTATAGGTGAGAAAATCTAGACATAGAGAGGAGAGGTTAGGTCTCTTGCCAAAGTCACACAGATAAGTTAAGGAGGAGGAGAGGGAGTAAAAAGGAAAAAAATGAAAAGCTTGAGAACATCAAATAAAATGGTAAAGTACCTTCAAATTTATCAGTACACAAAATAAATATAAGCGGGTTAAATTTATTTATGTATTACATGAGAAAAGAAAATTTAGCTGAGGTTATTAATAAGAGAGATATTTAATCATTGAAAAGCAGAGAAAGCTTGAAAATAAAGGTTGGAAAAGTAAACCCCGAGAAATGCCAAAAGAAAACAAAAAGAAAGCAGGAATAGTGAGATTAATCAGACACAAAGTATTTAATACACAAGGCAATAAAAGAAATAAGGGTGCTGGGGTTGTAGCTCAGTGGAAGAGAGCTTGCCTCCTATGTGTGAGGCACTGGGTTCAATCCTCAGCACCACATGAAAGAAAAAAAGAAGGGAGGAAGGGAAGAAAAAAAAGGAAACAAAGAAAGAATTGTCCATCTACAGCTAAAAAATGTTTTTTAAAAAAGAAATAAGGGATCCTAATGATTTTTAAAGCAAGAGAATTCCAAAGTTCATTTGATAAAAAAACATTTATAAGAATCTCTAAGAAAAAAATTTTAAAACAGACATTTGCCCTATTAAAACATACTATGAAGCTACATTACATGAATAGTGGTGTGGTGTCTGTATATGAACAGACAAAATAAACAGACTTATGTCTGAAAGAAAGAAACACATTGATATATATGGAAAATGTTAGCATGTTTTAAAGGTGGCATTTTGTATGAAGGAAGTTAGATTGGAATGTTTAACAAGTATGGTAGGACAATTGGCTATTCACTTGAACAAAAGCAAAGTTTTATCTTTATTTTAAACCCACAAATAATTTCAAAATAGAATGCAGTTCATAGCAAACAAACAAAAAACAATAAAAATATTAGAACAGAATACAGTTAAAGAGTTTTATAATCTTTAGCCAAAAGTCATAGGGAAAAGATTCTGAGTTGATTACATTTAAGAGAAAAAGTTGGTACTTGTCTAAAAGCATCATAAACAACATTAAAAGACAGGTGCAAAATACAAAATATATGAGACAATGGACCAATATGGTAGGTATTTTGCAAAGATGGCTTGAATAACCCCTCCCATTCACATTCACATGCTCCTTCACAATGTGACTTGGTGTTCCTTTTACCTAGAGGAAGAATTGATGTCCTGTTCCTAAGAATCAAAGCTGAGTCAAGGATTTGACTGGGTAATAGAATGTAACTAAAGTGCTAAGAAAGTGCGAATAATTGTCAAGTTTGTTTAGAGGCCTTGCAACTCCTGCTTTTATTCCTTCCTGCTCTGAGTCTACCATATAAAGACAGGTGACCAGTTTCTTGAAGGATGAGAGACTCTGGAGAGAGGGGTACCTAGATGACAGCAACAATGATGAATGAGGTCATCATGGATCACCCCACCATGTTAAGCCAACAGATGGCTGTAGCAACGTGAATAATTTCAGGGGAGACCAATTGAAAGAATCACATAGCTGAGCCCATAGCAAGTTGCTGACATATAAATTCACAAGCAAATGAAATGGTGGTTGTACTAAGCCACTAAATTATGGGGTATTTTGTTATGCAGCAATAGCTAAGTGGGACAAACATTCATTCATCATGTATAAAGAATTCCAGCAACAAGAATAAAAAGCCTGACAGGAACATAGATAGGCAAATCAGGAAACAAGAAATATAAATGACTGTTGGTTTGAATTGAAGCTAGAAGTATCTTGTTCCTAAATGGGAACAATAATTTGGGATCCACAATCAGCCTGCCTGGGTCAATTCTTGGCCCTGCCCCACTATGGCTATGTAGCATTGGGCAAGTTACTTAGATTTCTTTAGTCTTCCATCTCCTCGTCTGTGAAATGGGCTCAGTACCTCCATCCTCTGCTTATCTGTGTTTCACTTTCTGTGGTTTTAGTTATCAGTAGTCAACTGTGGTGTAAAAATGTTAATGGAAAATTCCAGAAATAATTGGTAAGTTTTAAGTCACACCTGATTCTGAGTAGTGTGATGAAATTTCTCTTATTATAAAGTATATTGTTACAATTTTTCTATTTTATTACAAGTTATTGTTGTTAATCTCTTACCAGGGCCAATTTGTAAATTAAATTTAATCATAGATATCTAAGTATAGGGGGAAAACCCATAGTATACATAAGATTTGGTACTATCCTAGTTTTCAGCCATCCATTGGAGGTCTTGAACATATCCACTGAGGACAAGGAGGATCAGCTGTCTATAAATATTACCCTTGTGAGGAATTTTACTTGTATGAATAAGTGTTGCTTTTGATTCTCTCGATATATGGTTCAGATAAAGCAGTGAATATAAGATATTAAACTGTTTTATTAAAGGCAATGGATGGATGAAGAGAGAAAGTGTTCAGAAAGATGGCAGTTAGGAGACTGGGAACAAAGTCATTTCATTACATTACAAAGTCAATTCATTACATTGTTATTGTAAAAATGATCAGTTTGGTGTTTTATGGTACTTGTTTAAATCTTACTGGCTTTAATGAGTTTTTGTTTTACTACTAAAACTCATAATTCTAACTATGACTGAGATTTATTAGAAAGGCACCCACTGAATTTCATAAAGCAGATAACATTACTATGATTATAATTACCGTTGCCTGTGGAGTCTATATTTTGAGATGTTCTGTCTTTCAGACTGCTTTTATTACATATTATTATCTTCTCATTATTAATTGAAGATACATGAAAGAACTGATCCGTGCAGCTGATGAACATAAGACAAAGTTATTCCAAAGAGGAGGTGAGATTTCATTCAAAAGTTTAAAAAGTTGATGTTTTTAATGCATTTCATTCAGCTACTGAAGACAACTAATTACAATGAATTGTTTGATTTAAAAAATATATAACAATACAAAATTAGCATCATTATTTTCATGAACCATTAAGCGATAGAGATAGTGTGTTCAAAGCATTTTACTGCCACCCAGTAACAGAATACCTAGAGTACAGGGTTGGTACTTACATAATGTTGAAACTACCAATAAATTTGTTAATTCATGAGTGCTGAAACTACCAATAAATTTGTTAATTCATGTTTGCATGTATGTGTGTATAGTATGTATGCATTATTTATGTCTATGTGGGCATACATAGTTCATGTTTGACAAGTAACACTGTCAAGATTCATTTGAAAATGTAACTTGTTAAGATATATATTTTTTTCTTGTAGCCAGTATTATGAGTTTAGTGGGAACTTGAAATACAAGTATAGAATCAGGAATTTACTATGCAAAATATATAATAACATTTTTTGCACTATAAAATAACAAAAGCCAATTAAGGAGCTTCTAGCTCTGCAACCTTAGGGTAAGTTACCTAACTTCAGTTTTTCCATTTGAAGAGGGAATAATGATAGTACTTAATTCATGGAATTTTCTTTTAGGATTAAGGAAATTAATATGTAAAAAGTGCTAAGAACAGTGCTTACCACATAAAAGGCAGTTAACTATTATTTTTGTTATTCCTACTGCTGTTTTGTTGGATATCCTTGATATGTCCAAACCACCGAATCTTTAAAAAGCTGTGTCTCTTTTTAAATGATTCCAAATATACTGCAATTTGGTAAACTCAGCATTGCACATTCCTGACTAAACTAACTTCATGTTTTAGAATGTTGTAAGCGGAGATAAAGGCAGAAATAATGTGTAAGCATTGATTATTTTTCATGTAACTAAGAAGGATTGTAGCAGTTTAAACACTGCAGAGCCAACAAATTTAGATGGGGTCTAAGAATTGGGTTTCAAATGTCTGGTAAACAGAAAAAATACAGCATCTGCAGTTTTGTCTTCAAATACACCTGCTATTAGCAAACTCACTTTCAGGGCCTGAAAGCAGCAGACTAATAAATGTCTTTTGCAGATCTCCCCACTTGGCAAAACACAATCTGTCCCTTTGAATTGTAAAGCTTTTGGAGAATTAGAAGGCCAAAGAAATAACTTTGGTCAGGAAGAATATAAAACTTTTACAATAACAAATGAGAGAGAGAGAGAGAGAGAGAGAGAGAGAGAGAGAGAGAGAGAGAGAGAGAGAGAGAAATTATGAATCAACCTGTTAAAGTCATCATTCTGCTTGGATAAGTATGGCTTTGAATGGACAGAATAACTAAACCCTATTACAAGATACATTGAAGCTGGTGGATTAGCAGCTACTTGGGACCCAAGATATTCCTAAGAGCTTTGCTCTAAGTCCCCCATTTCTTCTGCCCTCTTGGGGCAGTTCTTCAGTTAAAGTCCCTTTTGAGAATTTGATCTACTTCCCTTTTAGAGTTGCCAGTTCCACCAGCTGCTTCTCTCATTACCTTACTGTTGGGGCGGAAAAGGCCAACCCCAGGTTATTCTAATGATAGCAAACACCTCATAAAGAAATCTGCCAAATTTACTTTTCCATAGAACATCATTTTTATGGCTTTTTGTAAGTCCACGAGGAAAGAAAGTATCATGTATAAAATATGACTTCCAGAAACCTTAAAGATATTAAGAATTATTCCTACATTGTTAGGCTGGTGTCTGAACCACATTCTACAGGACAGCCATATATTCTATTCCCCTACAAGAACCAGGTCTGTCTGTTGCTGTACCTGTTTACTCACAGGTATATATATAAAAAAAAGTCTTTTTTAGAAATGTCCCAATTTTTTAATATTATTATTTTTTAGTTGTAGTTGGACACAATACCTTTATTTATTTTTATGTGGTGCGTGCTAGGCGTGCGATCTATTGCTGAGCCACAACCCAGCCCAAAATGTCCCATTTTTTTTTTAACTTTGTTTTGGGTGTGTACTTTTCCATGCCTGGTTTTGTATTTGTGCGCAAGGAACCCCTTGCTTTAGTCTATAATACCCTGGCAGACATAAAGCTTGGTGTAATTAATTAACGGTTGGGAATGTGTGAACGTTGGCAATTTTCTTAACCTCTCTTGTACCTCAGTTTTTGAATCTGTAAAGGGGGGATATTTACAGTACTGTGCCTCCCAGGGTTATAATAAAATTAAATAAATTAAATTCTGTGAAGCACTTTGAACCTGTATCACAGGCTCAAGTGACAGAATTATGTACGTGTATTCTTCTTTAACAGTAAAGTTTTAGCAACAAATTACATAAAGAATATGCTTATCTCAACATTACAGAGTCGAGTTTTAGAGGGATGTTTTAAGAATAGTTTATTTTTTCTTTTCTTTTTTTCTTTCTTTCTTTCTTTCTTTCTCTCTTTCTTTCTTTCTTTCTTTCGGAGCCAGAAAATGCCCCTGCCTGATGAGAAAACTCCCACTCATTTTTACCAGTTCCCTAAAACAAGAGCTGGCAGACCCCTAGACCCAAGAAGCAGCGCTTTCTGAGGTAGGGGCAGGAAACCCCTACACAGGGAACTTTTACTCAAACATTAAAATTCACCTTGCGTCTGCCTGCCCACCACGCCCTCCCTAGTGGAGACTCCTCCCCTGACTTGGAGCTGAATTAGATTAACGGAATCCTATTTCTAAAAGGACCTTCACAGGGACTGGTCCCTGGAAAGAAGTCTTCGCTATAAGTTTAAAATCCACAGGCAACCCCGGCACAAATCACAACAGGTGCCTTGATTTCTGCGTCTTCCCCAGGTGCACCTCACCTCGGGAGAGGTCCCACAGTGGTAGAGGCACCCGGAACCTCCAGGAGGAGATGGGGGGTGTCTGGCTATTCTCTGGAAATTATGTTCTGACTTTTGGCATTACATTCTAATGGGATAGATTAGTTCTTTCCTCCAAACGTAGTTTGGGATATTATTTTGTAAGGTTTCCTTGTGTATCCCATCTTTATTCCGCCTTATTTCAAGTCAAGTTATTTAGCGTCAAAAGGGTCATCAAAGACTAGCAGCCCTCCAAACCAAACACAAATTCTACACTTCCTCCACGCATCCCAAGCCTAGCACCCCAGGTACTTTACGAGGGACCGATCTGGACCGGCGCAACCCACAGACCTCCAAGTCCGGTCCAGTCTCTAGGTCCAGACCGCCGCTTTACCGGTCTAAGCAGAATTGCCCAGGCAAGACTACTGCCCAAAGAGTCACTCTTGGGTGAGGTGGAGGACCCGCCTCCACTCATCCATCAGGGGCTAGCTCAACGCCCCGTCACCCCGGTTCTCCCCTGTCGCTCACGCCCCTCTCCTGCGGCGCACTCACCTGCAGTTGGGCCCGGCTGGCGTTGCCCGAGGCGGCGTCGGGCCCGTCGGATGCTCCTGAACCGCGCAGAACCGTGATGTGTAGAGTGAGCAGCAGCAGCCCCAGCAGCAGCAACAGCTCCGCCGCCAGTCGCACCATCCTCTTGAGGCGCGCGGCTTTAGGACCCGGCGCAGCGGGCGGCGGCGGCGGCGGCGCCGGGAGAGGAGGAGTCGGAGCCCGGGAGCCGGACAGCCCGGCTCCCGCCTCGGCCCCCGCCGGGGCCCCGCTCCCTGGGCCCGCAGGACTGGCGCTGGGCGCGGCGGGGCGCGAGGGCCCCGGGGAGCAGGAGCCGCCGCCGCCGCCGCCGCCGCCGCCGCCGCACCACAGCGGAGCCACCGCGGGGCCGGGGGTGTCCAAGCCGGCTGCGGAGCAAACCCTGGCTCTGCCTGGCGGTGGCGGCGGCGATGGGGACCCGGGGCTGCCTGGGACCCCGGCCGGTCCAGGGGCCACCCTGCGGGCAGGGGGCTGCGGGGTCGGCGGCGGGGCGGACGCAGCCGAGCCCCCGAGCGCACATGGGCGCCCCAGATGTGGCCGCAGCGCCGCAGCTGGAGCGGGAGAGGCCGCCAGAGGAGCGCGGGGAGTAGGAGGAGGAGGAGAAGGAGGAGGAGGAGGAGGGCTTCAGCGGCCGCCCGGAGTTACCTCCACGCTTCGCTCCCCCGCCCTTGCCGCCCGGAGCCACTCACCCGGCGAGCCACCTCCCTCACTCTGTACTCTTGAGAGCCGCCAACCTCTCTGCCCCGCACTCCAAGTCCTGGGGTGGGCTAGCTTCAGGTGGGGGCACTGGGTACACGGAGGTTGTCACTGTTTGGGGGCCGCCGGGGCGCCCCGCCGGCGCCCAAGTCCGCCTGATCGGCTGTGCCAAGTGCGCGCTGCCGAGATCGCTGTGGCTGGCGAGGGCAGAGACCTCCTGTGCGCACTGAAAATCGGGGCTGCGGGTGAGTGGAGGGTGCCTAGGCGAGTTTAGAAACCTTTATTGGCAAAGTGGAGCTGAGTTGTAGTGGTGGAGAACTGAGAGGGCGCTGGATAAAACCAGGTGTCTGTCTAGGACTGTGCGCCCCGCGGCCCGAAGCAGGCGGGGATCGGGAGGGTGACAAAGTGTCTTTCCAGAAGGGTCTTGACACTTGCTTCTGAACGCGGGGATTTCTGATCCTTCGGTGCAGCAGATCCTGCGCCCAGTAGAGCCTGGGAAGGGAGGTGGATTGGGTTCGCTGGGCGTGCGTCTAGTTAAGCGCGCAGGTGTCGGGGCAGGAAGCTACAGAGGCGCGTTGCCTGTGGCTTGGGCGCTCAGGACGTTGGTGGCCCTTAGAAGTGACTCTTAGCTCTGGCAGTCTGGACTCTGGGGGACTCATCCCGGGGGCGCCGCGCCGGGAGGGGATTTGGGGGCTGCCGTAACGCAGCTGCTGCTCCTGGACCACCGCCTCATGACTGCTCTGCAGCCTCGGGCTCCCGCGCGCGGGTCATGCCTTTCAAGCTTCTGCAAGCGAATGGAGGAGCTCGGGGATCGAGCTGAGGGCGCGGGATCCTCGCTTCGTACGCCGTAGCGAACTGGGTTCGTCTGTGGGCTCAGGTCTCTGCAGTGGCACCGCACGTTCCTTTCCAGTTGGCCGTGCTCAGGCTCCCGCCTTCCCTATGAGGCTCGGAGTGGCGGGCGCTCTCTAAGTCTGGAGCCTTTTATATTGGGTTCCCTCCGCCTCCCGCGGTTTCCTCCCTTCCTCCTCCCCTACGCCAGCCCAGCTCTTCCCTCCCAGTGAGCCCAACCCAAGTCTGGGCATTCGCACACATCCGTTTCACAAATGCCAAGCCCGTCTCTCATCCTAGACCCCAGTGCCACCGGGATGAATCCTTCGGATTCTCTCTTGGTGAATGAAATTAAGTAAACAAACTAAACTTTCTTATGGGCACTCCCCACCACCCCATTTTCTACCAGTATTCTCCGCGTCCGAAAAACTGATGAATGATTTTAAATTCGACTACTTTCCGAGTTCACGTCTTTATGGAAGGCATCCTAGCCAAGTCTTACCCTAATGAAAACAAATTCTTTCGCCATTCCTAAAGTTCCTCAAGTCACCGCGGCATTTTGCAGAATTTATATAGCGGTGGTTAAGGTACCCTAAGCTGATGAGGTTTATTTGTACCCGGGAAAGGAAGCGCTAGCTGCGTCTTTAAAGATGCCCGAAGCATCTTTAAAATTCTAGCCAGGCCCAGCATCTTATTGATAAATTGGCAGCTAATTTTTTTGTTTTGGTTGGTTGGTTTGTTTGTGGCAGAGAGAAGAGGTGTTTGGAGGGAGTGCTCGCCTGGGGTTTTTAGGCGGCCAGGCCTGTCAGGCATTGTGATCTTCAGGATCTAAAATGCCAATAATTGTCAACTGGAGCGCTGAGGGGAGAATTTGAAACAACAAACCGTCCGTGGTTCAGATGGGAGATCAAAGAGGGAATCCCAGCAGCTTTCAAATCCCATAAGGATCCTCCTGTGTGTTTTCTAATTAGAATCACTTAAGGGGGTGGGGTGAGGTAGAATTAGCCCAAGGGATGGAATATATATAAAATTCAGATGGCATACTAGAATGCTGTAGCCAAAGACAGTTGAAGGATGGCTCTTACCGCAGTTGTGCAACATTGTGATGTGGACACTCAGGGACAAATGACTTTCCTATTGCCAGAGGCAGGCTGGTCTAAATTAGAGTCCAGGGGTTGCTGTATCCTGCCGATTTTTTTTTTTTTCACACACAGTCCCCACATGTGAGCCTCAACTGCTTTTCCTCTCATCTAAAAGTCACATTTTTTTATCCTGAGGAAAAATGACTTTTAAAAAAACTCTGGAAAGAAACCCTTGCAGTGAATGTAAATTCTTGTAAAGTGGTAAGTGGAGATTTGGAGATCAAAGTCTTTGTAAAATGTTGTAAAAATTGTAAATTGAATTTTGGGGACAGATGTCTTTATTAAATGTTGAACAAATGTATGAATGAATCCTATTAAAGTCCCTTCATGCTGGGCGATCCAAATTCCAGGTGAGTTTATGTTCTAGCAAGCACACATAGTAGTATTGATAAATATCCATGTTCTATGGCTAAACTTGCCAAAAGGCTATCAGCAGCTCTGTTTTTGAGGGCTTAGGGACATAGGTTTAGAATTTTTATGGAAACAGAATTTCAAATTTAATAGCCTACAAATTGAGTTTCAAGCACATTTATGAAATCTTACCAGTACATGATGAAAGTTTTAAAACTCCTGTCTCCTTTAGAATTCCCACAGCACTGTATTTATGTCTTTATTATTGATCTTACTATATATTGTGTCTCTTTGCATGTCTGTTTTCCCACCAGACCTGGGTCAGGATCATCTTTGTAGTAGAACATTCTAGAACTCTAATCCCAGTATCCAGTTTTCTTCTTCCTGTGTTCATAGCTAGAGAACATTGTCCAGTCACATTCAATACTAAGTGGTATTACAGAGCTCTGTCACTTCTAGGTCTGCCTATAAGACATCCTGCAGAATCATTTACAAGAACTATCTTCTCTGTCCATTTAGCAAGGATGGAAGGAACCCAGGCCTGAGTCTCTGCTTAAAATAGCACCATTGGACCAGGAATATCTATATTTAACCTCGTGCAAATGAGAAATACACTTTTTTTTTTAAAGACACTGTGATTTGTGGATGTTTGCTCAACAACTAGTATTACTAGTTTTACTGATAAGAGTACAGGGACACCTGCCTCCTCATCATATATTTTTAGAGCTGAGTCCAATGCCTTGCTTCAGAGTCATTTTAATGAATGAAATAAATTTGGTGTTCATTTAGACCCTACTTAATAAATTAGCTCACCTTAGAGTTCCTACTATAGGTGTCCTGCATGAATATTGTTAACTCTTTTCTCTCATGGTTATACTAGGTACTCTAGTAGATTTTGTCTTATTATCAGTCCCATTTACAATACAGGCTAACTTATTTGACTAGAACTTAGGCACATATCTTACTGTGCCTAATTTATAAATGAAAATAAGAAAAATTAACAAGGACTCAGAATGAGTCCTATTGAAGAGATTATGGTTTCATTGTAGTTATTATGGTCAGGATTTTATTGTTTTTACTTTAAGCTCTACTAAATATTAGTTGAAAGCAGCAAAGGCTAGTCTTAGTGTAATCTTTTACAAATATATACAAACATAAAGAGAAAATATAATAAATCCTCTTATACTCATAATCTAGTTAACAACAAAACTCATGACCAACCTTCTTATCTATACAGTAGTCCTACTCTTATTTGTGATTTTGGTTACTGTGTTTTCAGTATTCCCAGGGTGTAGTGCGGTCTGAAAATATTCAGAAAATTCCAGAAATAAACATAAATTCTATATTGTGTGTCATTTTACATAACATGATAAAATCTCCTGATGCCCCACTGCATCCCATTCAAATGCAAATCATTCTTTTGTCCAATGTATCTATGTTGTATATGCTACTTACTTTTAGTCACTTGGTAGCCTTTTCAGTTATCAGATCCATTGTCAAGGTATTACAGTGCTTACCTTAAGTAATCCTTACATAGTAGCCTAACATGACCTCACAATGCCTACATCATTGATCAGACTTCATCTTATCATATAGGCATTGTGCCATATGATATCATCATAAAAAGGGGGAGTATAGTAAAATAAGATATTTTGAGAAAGAGAGCATATTCATATAACTTTATGACAGTGTATTGTTATAATTATTCTGTTTTATGATTAGCTAATGTTGTTCATATCTTACTGTGCCTAATTTATAAATGAAACTTTATCATGGAAAAGTATGTATAGAAAAAAGCAGTATGTATAAGGTTTGGTACTATCAATAGTTTCAGATATCCACTGAGGGATAAGGGGACACCCCTGAATTCTCATAAACTAACTCCCTCCCCCAATTATTTTGAAGGACATTTATGATATTGCATTTCATATGTACATATTTAGTATATATATCAAAAAAGTAAAAGCTCAGTTAAAATTTTGGAGGTCAAAACTAGAGCCCTTTTCTGAGTGAAAGAACGATTAGTATTTAGGGATTTTGGTTGTGGCTGTTACATGCTAACCACACTCTGTTTCTTC
The DNA here is from genome assembly GCF_052094955.1 of Ictidomys tridecemlineatus. Classification (NCBI taxonomy): domain Eukaryota; kingdom Metazoa; phylum Chordata; class Mammalia; order Rodentia; family Sciuridae; genus Ictidomys; species Ictidomys tridecemlineatus. The sequence continues at coordinate 163,603,776 of NC_135481.1, forward strand.
TTCTTCCTGCACATACCCTTAGACTACATTACCCAGTATCCTATGCATTTAGCTACAGCCACAAGACTGAGTTCTAACTAGTAGAATGTGGGTGAAGGAGATGTATGTATCTTCTCCAGATCTAGTTCATGAAACTCTACTGTGTGTAATTCTCTCTTTTCCCTTGTCTGTTGTCTGGATGTTTCTGCCCAGGGCGATTTTGGAGCAATTATCAGCCTGGGACCATGGAGCAGAACCCCTACCTGATTTCCACCTTTGCTCTGGAATATCCTGGTTGAATTATGTGATATAGAAATGAAAAAAAAAGTGAGCACATTAAGACACTAAAATTTTGGGGTTTGTTATAGAAGCTTGCATTACCCTAATTCAGAAGGTAATATTCCGAGAGAGGATAATGGTGAACTTTTTCTTTAGAGGGCTAGATAGCAATTTTCTTTGTTTTTGTCTCCATTAGGTCCCTGTTGCAATCACTCAACTCTACTGTTGCAGTAGGAAAATAGATATAGAAAATATGTAGGTGAGGCTATGTTTTAGTAAAACACAGAAATAGGCTTCTGGTTCACATAACTGTTTGACAACCCCAGTTCTAAGAGACTGGTACCTCTCACCACCTTCTCTTAGATGCCATACATGAAGAAAGTATAGCAAAGGGGTGTTCACATGGACTCCACTTATGATTGATGTAATCTTAGGGGAAAATCATTTTACCTCTCTGAGTCTCGATTTCCTCATCTGTAAATTAGGGCCAAAAATGTCTACTCCAGGGCTATTGTGAAGTTCATCTATCCCTTCCACAAGTAGAACAATATAACAAACTCATGTCTCTATGTGTAATAGATAAAGGATACCACATGCTATATCCATGAGACCAGTGAGCTTGTTTCCCTCCTTCATTTCAAAATCCATATAGTGAATACTCTATAATTACCTATTCAGTGAATGCTGCTTTTTAGAAAACTGCTGAAAATTGTAGTTCAAATGGGCCTTAGAGATAAACTCTAAGCCTTCAAGAAAACACAAACAAAAAACCCAAAGTGTTGTATAATTAGAGTCTCTCCTTTGAACTATGAAGGGGTCATAGTGCTTGAAAGTGAGAAAATCACCACCATGAGAGGTGCTCTCACCCCCGAAAGGCAGCTGCTAGGTCTGTGGACACCTGGATCTCGGCAACATTCTGGTTCCCCATGCTCTAACATGTATTGAAATATGTGAAGATTGAGGGGGCACCTGTGACTCTTTTTGCTTCACCTAAACGCTTCTAAATGTGCAAAGAACCCAATAGACGACTGAGTTCATGGCTTTCTGAAGAAGTCAAGAAGCCACCTGGCGGAGAATGTGCTGCCTTTCCATTGGCCAAGGATGGAATGGTGATAACATATGATTGATTGGTTTCTCAAAAGGACTCATGATGCTTCTTCCTTACCCAGAGGCTCTGTTACCTCATTGCTGGTATTACATTGAAATAAGATGTTGTGTTCTTCCTCTGACTTCTTTTGAAAATGGCCAGCCCTTTAGCTCTCCGTCTGTATTCTAAAAAGACCACTGTGCTACTTTTGCTTTATTACAATTATTTCTGCAAATTCTTGAAAGGAAAATAAATGGAGGAGAAAAGTGCTGCATAATTACAAAGTTATATGTTATTTACCACGTATGTTATTTTCAAAACTTCTAACAAATAACTTTTAGGCAGAAGAAAACATACCATTCGGTCAGAATTGAATCTCAGAGTCTAGATGTTATTTTTACCAATAAGGAAACTGAGGCCCAGAGAATTAAATAGGCATTCTCAATATGACTATGACTTGGTGGCAGCATTAGACTACTGTGAGACTCTGCACTATGTACAGGCAAAGGAATGAGAAGTCATGCTCCATTTGTGTACAATGTGTCAAAATGACTACTGTCATGTATAACTAATTAGAACAAGTAAGTAAATAAATAAATGAAAAAAGTTAATATAAGTTGAATTTTATGGTACCTACTCTTCTGTGTCTGGCTTCTTGTGCAATCTTCTGTTCTTTGTTTTGAAAAATGTCAAACCTATGAAAAACTTGGGAGTTTAATTGAATGAACATCCATGGATCCTTGTAGTAGACTATCAAAAGTGTTCCTATTTTTCACCCCATTATATCTAGGATCTTCATGAAGTGACTTTGCAACTTCTTTCAACACAAAGTGGAAACCGCCCCCCACCCACCCTGAGCTGGCTTTTGGATTAACTTAATGAAAAGTAATGGACCAATTCTATGGTTAGGCTTCAAGAAGCATTAATTACTCTCCCCAACCCACCAGAACTGTCATATGAATAATCCATGACTAGCCTGCTGGAGGAGGCTTAGTCATTCCTATTGCCCCTGCCAACATCAGCTTACCCCCATAAATAGAGATGCTTAGGTAAACCATAGCTGATCATAGACATCTGAGAGAACTCAGCCTGCTCTAAAGACCACCTGGATAAGCCGAGTCTTAATAGAATAATAAATTAAATAAATAGTTGTTTTTTTTAATGAGGTAGTTCATTACCCAGTAAAAGGTGCTCAATAAAACCCTTCACCTAAAAGTGAGTCTACATTATCACAATGTAATAATCACACAAGGCATTTAATAATAATCACACTCAGGATATTTAAATTTTATTTAAATATCAGTTAAATCACAATCCACATTCAAATTTTTGATTAAATGATATTTAAATATCATTTAAATCACAATCCACATTCAAAAATTTTTAATTGACCCTGCATTATCCTTACAGGTTTTTTTTTGGTCTAGAATTCAGTTGAGAATTGCTCATTGAATTTTAATTTTCATTATATCTCTTTATCACTTTTGTTCTTGAACAGTCTCTGTCTCGTCCTCTTCCCTTTTTATTTTGGTCTTTCTTGTCATTAACACTTTTTAAAAGCCAGTTCATTTTGCAGAATGACCTTCAGTTAATATCTGTGTGATTGTTTCTCCAGAACCAATGTCAGATTATGCACTTTGGACAAGAATACCACTCAGATAACATTATGTTCTTCTCAGTGCATCACATGATGGAGTCCGTGATGTTTATTTCTCAGTGGTTGAGGAATCCATCTCCAGACACAGAGAAACAGAATCATTTTTGTGAGGTTAAATGGGAAGAGTTCTGGACTGAGAATATGTTGGTGTGTTGGATTATTTTTTTCAGTGTGGAAAGAAAACATGAATTCATCTAATTTTCTGGGAATCTACTTCATTTTCTTCCAAGTTGCTGTCAACATTGTCCAGCTCACATAGGGCAGTGGATTGTGACCATATTGTGACTGTACTACCAGGTAACTATCCTCAGGCTGAAGTCTAGAAAGCAGTTATTATTTTTTTGTTCTAATCAAAGTTTATTATCAAATCATTCTTAACAGTTTAGCCTCAGACTCTTTTTGTTGTTGTTTATTTGTTTCCTTTTTTAGGAGCAAGTCAGACATGATGTAAGATGAAAGAGAAATAAATTTGTGTCTAATCTAAAATGTGATTTGGTGATTTAAAATAATAAATATTTTAATTTTATAATGCATTTTTTAAAAACAAGGACTCTAAATATACCTTGGGGAGGTTAAAAAGAGCCCAATCAAATGAAAAATCCCAACAGGCTTGAGATTTTAACTCTTTTCTCAAAATAGTTGAGATAATCTTTTCAACAACTCCCGGTGAGGTTATATCTGACATAAAGCTCAAACTGGCTAATTTGCATTTAGAAGTAGATTTAATCCAGCAGTTCCTCAGCAGAGACAGATCAAACTGACACCTTTAAGACTCCACATCTGAGACATCTCCACTCAAAATAGCTTTGCAATGGACTGGTTCTAACATCTTTACTAATAAACACAAGATCTCATCATCAGTGCTAGTGGCAAGAATTTCACAATGATTGAGGGGCTAGTGCCTCATTTGTGAGCCAGATGTGTCTGAACTGAAATCTGAAGATTCTCACTTGTAAACTCTAAACAGGATGATGAAAGATGAGACATGGCCTTATGGAGGAATAAGCATGAAAGGGTTGCTTATAAATTTTTGGAGCTGAAGTTTGGGGTGATTGTTACTTTATGAAGGTCAAAATTTTCCTTTATTTATCTGGTGTCTAACATGCATCTGAAATTCTGGTTTGGTAAACAAAACTGTTGGCTTTTATCCATAATAAGTGACAAAAACTAGGCCTTTGGACTACAGATTTTACTTGTCATAGCTACAGAAACCCTTTAAAGGGATGTTTTTGTTATTCACAAAGATTGAAGGATGAACTATTCTTAGAGAGTATGTGTGTGTGTGTGTGTGTCCGTGAGTAGGTAGTATGTGATAATGATAAAAGGCGTGGCAATTTTGAAAAATTTCTTATACTTGTATTAGGGAAAATGACAATAGCTGTACCAAACAACACCCTTGCCAAGGCTCAGTGACTTAGCCCAATAAAAGTCCATCTCTTGCCAGTATGCCATAATACTTTTAATGCTTTGGTATTCAAAGGGTAGCCTTTCATTATGGAATCCAGGATCTTTCCATTTAGTGAGTATTCATTTTTTTTTAAGTTGGACATAATACCTTTAATTTTTAATTTTTAATTTTATTTTTTTTGGGGGGGGGTTTACCAGGGATTGAACTCAGGGGCACTCAACCACTGAGGCATATCCCCAGCCCTATTTTGTATTTTATCTAGAGACAGGGTCTCACTGAGTTGCTCAGCACCTGGCCATTGCTGAGGCTGGCTTTGAACTTGCAATCCTGGTCTCAGCCTCCGGAGCTGCTAAGATTATGGCATTCACCACCACACCTGGCTTGCTTATTAATTAATCAATTAATTAATTAATTAATTAATTAATTATGTGGTGCTGAGGATCAAACCCAGTGCCTTTCACAAGTTAGGCAAGCACTCTACCGCTGAGCTACAATCTCAGCCCTGAGTATTCATTTTTTAGAATATTGATCCAGCAGATAAGGGAAGAAATACTATCTGGGAAATTGCTCAGGATATCTTAAGGGCCAGACTATACACTATTGCCAGATCTCAGTGACATGGCCCCATCCAACTGAAGAAGAGCTGGGAAATACAGAATTCCTATATGCTTATGAGGAAAGGGAAGGGGGTAGGTTGGATGCATGGGTGTTTCCACTCAGAATTATTTCTGCAAAAACACAACTTATTTATAACTACAAGTATGTGAACTAAGGCTTATAAAGTCATAGATGAATTAGAGCAGGAGTCAGCAGATGTGTTCCATAAAGCACTAGATAATAAATATTTTCAGCCTTATGTAGCAAGAAGAAAAGTCAAGGAGATTACATGTCTACTTAAATAACCATTTAAAAGATGACCATTGAAAAATGTAAAAGACACTCTTAGCTTGTGAACTACACACACACACACACACACAAAAAAAAAAAAGTGGGCAGGATTTGACCTGATGGTCATAGTTTGCTGGCATCTCAACTAGAGAAATTCTCAAAGGAAATGTTTGATACTATGGAATTTTCTCAGATAACTTCCTAAGCTTTTTTCTTACTTTGGTTGAAACTTTCAGATGATCTATTTGTGCAAATTATGTGAGAAAATAGACTTAATTGAGGCCATAAAGATTATGCAGAATAAAACAACAGTTACATTCTCAGGAAATAACACTTAAAAATAAAAACATTTACTTATATAAACTGAATAGTAAACAGGAGAAATTATGTTTAAAAATATGACAAACTACACGTCCTTACAAAAGGGTTCATTTGGGCTACCAGACCCACAGTTATCTCATGCTCTTTAATGTCTTCTAGACTGTCTGACTGTAATATTAAGATCCATTTAATACTTGCATTATCTGAAGCTCTCAGATGTTGACTCTCTCCTTACTCTTCTTTCTCTCCTTGTTTTTGAATATTTAGTTTTCCTCAATATTGTACAACTGGATAATAACAGTAATGAGAAAATATAATCATTAAATTCTAGTCACTTTTGGAGCAGCTGTGTAGCCTGATGGTATCAGTCCTGATTAATTAGCTCTATGGTGAGGGGGTCAGACATTGTATATTGTTCAGGAATATGCAAAATAATAAAATGTTATTGTTATCATTTTTTCAATAATATACAAAATAAAAAAATAGTAAATCAAAGATAGCATTGCAAAAATGTGGTTTGCAATGTAGGATCACTCATGAAAAGATTGCTATAAATTTTAATTTTTATTAAGTGATTTGTTATTTTAAAAGTAATATTTTGCAGTCTTGAAAATATGAAAAATTATGAAAAAATTAAAATCAGGAAAATTTTTAACATCTTAAGACAATCCTTTTTAACCTTCCAATATAGCTCTTTTCCACTTATACACACACATATATGTGTGCATGTAGACATATACCAAACATCTATTTATATGCATGCTGATATGCATACATTCCATCATATGTAGAAATTTTTACATAGTTTGGGTACATAAATGAAACCAAGTTGCACATGATTAATCAAATCTTCTAAAATAAGATTCTTAATGGCTGCTTAAGATAATTTTTCATGAATATATCATAATTACCTTAGCTTAACCTCTATGTTTGGACACTTATGTTGTACAAAATTTCCTTCATTAAAATACCATTAAGAGGTTTATACCCAACAAAATGAGTACTTATATCAACAAAAAGACATGTGTAAGAATATTCAGAGCAGCTTTATTCCTAATAGTCTACAGCTGGAAACAATTCCAGTGTATGTCAATTTTAGAATAGATAAACACACTTAATGTATCCATACAATGTAATACTAATCATCAATGGGAAAGAAGTAATGGCTGGCTACTCCACGTCCATATGGAGGATTCTCACAGACATAATATTTAATGTGAAACAAGAATAGGTTTTGTACAAAAACATACATGTAATAAAGATTTTGTGCCATTCATTTATATGAAATTCCAGAATATTGCCTTTCCGAGAGGTATAGACTAGTTTGGGGCATGAGGAAAACTTCGGAATACTAAAAGCATTCTATGTCTTGATTTGAGTGCAGGTACATTTATGTGCAAAAATTAATTGAACTATATACTTCAGATTTGTGGAGTTTACTATACATAAGCTTTTCTTTAATAAACATACATAAGAATTAAAATGCTCTGCTGTATCTTTGAAGATAGAGTTTGACTACTTTTAAGTTGCCTAGGATAGAATAATCTCCTACATTCTAAAACAATGCCATTTTGAATTAAATTTTCTTAAGTCTAAGATATCTTTTTCTGTTACAGTAGTCTTACAAGTGCAGAATCTGACAGATAATGTTTGTAATGTTTAGCTTTGTCAAAGGACAATAATCATTGGGGAGTCATAATTAAAACTCTATATTCTTCTTAGGACTTCAGATCAGTTTCAGTTTAACCTGGTATTGAACATATAAAATCAAAATTCAAATATCAATACAATTGAGGATATTGTTTCAAGAACTACAGTTTGCAAAAAGGAATCACAACAGGACTCTTCATTTTGTAAAATTTTCTGAAATAGTTTAATTATGATATAATCAATAAGTAATTGCATTATGTTTTTAAGAATGTTACTGGTTTATGGAACAAGGTTATATGTATCCTATAGTACACTAACCTTATACATAAATACTCTGTACATCAGATTTTGTAATGTTAATACTACTTAGTAAAAACACAATAGTCTCAGTGGATTACAATAATAAACATTTTAATTCATACTTATGAATCTGCAAGTTGGCTGTGGTTTTACTGATCTTGGCTGATCCAGGATGGACTATGGGTCCAGGTCAACAGGTCTTCTCCTCATGTTTGCATCTCTGAAACAAATCTGAAGGAACAGCAATTGGCTGAGGATTCATGATAGAGGGTAAAAGCTCCAAGAAACCGGCCTACTTCACTCAGCACACTTGAAACTCCAGCTCATATCACATCCTCTTACACACCATTGGCCAAAACACCATGACCAACCCCAACATTTGTGCACTGGGGAGGTGGAACACTGGGCTGAGTATAGTCCATTGATATTAGGCTTAGTCATATGTAATGGTGAATTTTATGGGTCAACTTGACTGGGATATGTGGTGCCCATAATTAAGTATTAATTATGAATATGTCTGTGAGGGTGTTTCTGGATGTGATTGGAATTTGAGTAAGTGAACTAAGTAAAATAGATTATCCCTCTCCTAATATGGGTAAACAGCATTCAATCTCTTGAGGGTCTGAATAGAACATAAAGACAGAGTAAAGGGGAATTTGCTCTCTTTGTCTGATTGCTTTATCTTGGACATTAGTCTTCCCCTGGCCTTGACTGATACTTATACCACCATTCCCCCAGTTCTCAGACCTACAACATAAGCTTCCATGGATCTCTAGCTTTCAGAAGTCAGATAGGGAGATTTCTCAGCTTCTGTGAGTGTGTGACCTAGCTCCTTCATATTTGTATCATCTAGGTCTACATCTATATCCTATTGGTTAGGTTTCTCCAGATGACCCTGACTAACTCATCATGTGACTTGTTTTGGCTAGTGGCATATGGATAGATGCAATGTTATGTCAGTACTGAGGCTAATTCCTAATAAACTAGTTCCTTTGCATGTTTCTAATTCTTTTGCCTTGTGGCAGCTGCTGTTCTAGGGAGGATGAGAGACATGTGGAATAGATCTGGACCCAACCTGCAAACTGGGGCCAACATCAGCTTAGGCCCAGCCTAGGTTGGCCAATTCTCACCTGAAGATATGTGAATACATGATTATTGTTTTTAGCCATGGATTTTAAAAATGATTTTTATATAATATTATTGTGGACCTGGTTAATTTTCCAGAACCATGAGCTGAATCGTCTCTCTCTGACTTAGTCTCACATTTACTGAAACAAAGCTTGAATAAATAAACTCTACATGAAATCTTATAATTGAAATATCATGTACATCCCCCCTTCAACATTTGTCATAACTATACAATCCTTCCATTATTATTCACCTATTTTTTAAAAAGATTATTCCAAATTTATCATTTTGATCAATACCTCTACCTACTCATTTTCAAGCAAATATCAAGTGAGATGTGTAAGCTTTATTTTTTTATTTGTCTGTATCTGTATCAACATCTGAGTCTCTCTCTCTCTCTACAGACACACACATATCTTTATATGTGTGTGTGTGTGTGTGTGTGTATGTATATTCTGTAGCAGTATCATCTATGTGTTCATTTATCAGTCCCTATTTTTTCTGGATACACAAAATTACATTTTTTAGCTAGATGGGGCCCTCTGACTGAACTCTGGCCAAGAAGTAGTATTTCCAGAGTTGGTCTTTGAAATTTCTTGAACACTTCTCTCTCTGTCTCTCCTTCTCCTTGTCTACCGGATGGATGCAAAGAAAACAGGTTAAGACTCTAGGGTCTTATGGGAATGGTGGAATCAGTGAAGGAAAGGAATCTTGGCTTTTGAAAGACCTTATGGCTCAGAAGCCTCCCTTCCTCCAACTCCACCAACATGCACTAGCCTGTCCATGAACAAGAAATCAATGTTTGTTTATGTACATCCCTGAGAATTCAGGATATTTGTGTCAGCAGTTAGAGTCACTCTATATAATAAAAATCACAGCCCTTAAAATTAAAATACATCCATCCATTATAACCTAATCTTACTTTCTGTACCACCTATAATCTATATGCCACACTTTGGGAAAAAAATCCCCATTTTATAGTCAAAGAAGCAGAACCTCAGAGAGGAAAAATATCACCCAAGTGTGCTTAGAAAGTTAGAGCAAGATCTGGGGACTCAGATCCTAAATTCCTAAGTCCTAACCTGAAAGTATTTCCAGGAAAGATGTCCATTTATTTAGTTTGCCAGGAACTACAGGGCCAGCTCCCCTCAGGATTATGAAATAGGTATTAACAGATTCTGCTGATGTCCTGTATCACCTTGGCAACACTGAGAGATGCCAAGGGCTGGGGATGTAGCCCAGTGGTAGAGCACTTGCCTAGCATGCATGAGGCTCTAGGTTTAATCCCCCTCATCATGGGGGTGGGGTGTGGGGAGATTTAAAAAAAAAACACTGAGAGATGCTAAGGACTCCTTCTTCTGACTGCCTGTGACTTGGCTTAAGGATGTTCTTTGGTCACTGAAAGTGTATCTCATTTGCATGCAATGGTGGATGCCCTGGGAGCAGCCATCAACAAATGAAAGAGAAAAGTAGTGGGTAACTTCCTCCATGGGAATAACTCTGAGGAATTCTCTATGCAATATCCGAGAGGATTTTAGTTGCCCATGGTGCTAACTTGCCCATCAATCCTCCCTGCCTTGGTTCTTTCCCTCTCACTTTTACTCCCTACCCCACATGTGATAACATAGCAGAAAGCATTTGATGGACTGTCTGCAAAAATTCAAAATGAAAACCCTCATCCCCAATGTGATGCCATTTGGAGGTGGGGCCTTTGGCCTGTGGTTAAATCATGAAGGTGGAGCCCTCAAGAATGGGATTGGTGCCCTTATAAGAAGAGATATCAAAGAGCTTGCCTTCTCTCTTCTCTCTGTCATGTAGCAGAGAAGCACAAAGACAGCCAGCTATAAACTGGGAAGCCTGCCCTCCCTACACTGAATCCACCAGCACCTTGATCTTGGACGCTCCAGCTTTCTGCTACTGACATATGTCAGTAGTTTGTTACTTTTTTTTTTTTATGGTATTGTTAGAGACTCAGAGTAAGAGGAAAGCCATCTCTTAAAAGTGACATTTGAACAGAGACCTGAATTTGCACTAGAAGAAAGTTTCAAGCCAAAGGTTCACCACTTAAAACATTCCTGGAGGTGGGAATGTGACCCAAGCCTCATCGTGATATCCAAGGCATCACAATATAAGTGAGGCCTATGTGGCTACAGAGAGAGGCAAACAGAGGAGAGAACACTTGGAGAGGTGGGCATGGGGCAGATCCCTGTGGGGAGGTCTGGCTTTGCCAGAAAAAAGTGGGTTTATTTTCAGAGGTCAGTAATAGACCTTTTCAGAAATGTGGAACCCAGGGCAACCCCCTTTTGGCAGGAGACAGTGTAGTTAACCACAAGGTCTACTCCTAGGCTCCCTCTTAAAGGAGAGGCTAATGCTGGAGGGCCCTGTGCCTCTGAGCACTGTGATAGCTCTTGCCTTCTGCCTCCCATTTGTACCATTGTCTGTTCTGTTTCTCTCCATAATCACAGAGGGCCAGTAGGTGTCTTTAGGTCAGGGAAGGTGCCCTCATTGCCTTCCAAACAGATATCCTGGGCCCCATGAGGTCTTAAAATCCTTACACTGCTTGCTACTTTATACCAAATCCAAAGTGGATTTCATTCAACTGGGAAGAAAAATATGAGCTCACAATTAAAGAGAGATTTTCCCCACACTTTGACCACACAAAATAAATATATTCTTGCACAACACCATGTTAAAATTATTAAAGGAGGCCCCAGCAATATTTCTGAACCCAGGGGAAGAATACTGTTACAGAAGTGTACAAAACAGGCCCTTGAAAATTCCAACAAGAGATCCTGTAAATGGCAGAGGAAAACTGTGAGCTCGAAAATGTGAAATAATTGAATAAAAGTAGCCCAGACAGGCTGAATAGCTTGGCCCCCTAAGGAGTCTCTGTCACCCACCTCCCTTCAAAAGTGGGGAACTCTGTTGTGAAAGCAATTAGGTTGTTTCAGCCTTGAAACTAAGACATCTCAAAATTACAATGAAACTACGGAAATCCAAAACCAATCCGTACTCAGAAGACTGATTAAGTCTGTCTTTAAACATATAGATGATTGAGGAATATTATTTGAGTTATTATATTCATGAGGATTCTGAGAAGTCTTAGGGCATTATTAAGTTTTATGCTCAATAATTTTGCAAAGCTGTTTTTGGTATGAGTCAATGTGACAAGCACTTGAACAAACACTTTTTCTCCCTCAGAGACGCACATTTATTGTAGTTTCAAAGTGGATTTAAGGAGTTGAGTCAGAAGCTGTTTTAAAAGGTGAGCTTATCCTTACACATTTTTGCATTTCTTATTCTGAATTACCCAACCCCCAGCCCTCTTCTGAAGTTTAAAATGATGGTTTGACAGTACAAATTACCTTCTTTGTTTTCCATTTAGCATAGCTTGTGGTTTTTATAGGCATATAAACTATTTTTATAACTTAATTCTTTGCAAGTTGTGGCATGAAGAGAAAGAGGCAGTGGCAATAAAAATGTTTCTAAATCACTGCTAATTAAAAATGCAGCAATTTTCCATGCTGATGAAATCAAATAATTGCCTTTTCATATTGTAATTTAATTATTTTTTATCAATAAAGACACATTTTATTAAAATAGGCCATAATTTCAAATGCTCTAGGCAGTGGAAAATGTAAAACCTTCCAGTATCTCAATAAGATCCTAAAATTTGATTTGTGATCATTAAAACTGGTGTTTGCACACAAAACAGATACATATGCATTAGGTCTTTATGAGATTGCCGAAGGCAGAAATTTTACTTTAGGTATCTTAACTTTAGAGAGAAGTTTTAAATTGTGGCATTATCACCTCCTAACCATCTCTGTACTCCCAATTTTTCCTCATAAAATGGGGATAAGAGTAATAGTTACTTGTAAGGTTGTTGCATGCATTAATTTAGTTAATAAAGGATCTGAAACAATGACTGGCACCCAGTATAATTCAAAACACGTTTCTCATTTTCCCCAATCCCTAGCACCCAGTTATTGTGCACATAATTACAGCTTATTAATGAATATTCTGGTAAGGCAAACCTTTTCTAGAATTCAAATGATAAAACAAAATGTAAAAACAAATTACATTGTTATCAAAGGTAATACTCAAAATTTGTTTTTTCTCTTTGCTTTTTATGATTACCTATGCTCTTAAATTTATTCATGTCTTTGTATCTGTATGGGTAGATACCATATAATGGTGTGATTCTGCCAAACTCTTCTCAATTCGATTATTATATGGAATAATAAAAATTCCCAATTCTGTGTCCAGTGATGTCACATCAATGGCTTGAAATCAGCTATGGAGGGAATGCAAATGTTATAAACCAGGGCTCCCCTACCTCACTGGGCCTCTTCCCCTGCTAGTTGCTAAATATTATCAGCACACCATTGACCTAGAGGGGGAGGGGTGAGTAGAAAGGGGTAAATAGCCTCAAAATGTTTATCACCTAAGAATCCACAGTTTTATTCTGCTTCATCTTATTTTTTTTCTTGATTTTCAAGTCTTCACATGTCATCAGGGAAAACTTAAACACATATTTGTGATATTTCTGAACACTCAGAGTGAAAATCTGAATGTACTTTCTCATTGCCTTTCTTGCATATGAATATTTAACTTTCAGTAGCATGTGTAGCATTTGAGGGATTCTTATGATAATTAGGTATTATTTTTCTTTCATTTTAAATTGACAACATTTAAAGATCTGTGCTAATATAGGTAGCAATGGCACGTGAAATCCAAAATAACGCCATCCATCCAGTTACTTGAATTTCTTTCTTCCCTCGCCCTCCACAGTGTATCCATTTGCTAGTCCCATTGATTCTCTACCTTCAACCACAAACGAAATTCACCACTTCTCAGCTCCAGTGCCAGCCACTTAGCCAGGCTTCTGCCATCTCTCTGCCAGGGCTCCTTCAACACTTGGGCTCTTCTCATTTCCTTTCTTGTCCTTCTCCAATTCTTGTCTCCTCACAATAGAGGGAATGACCTCTTCAACATGCAAATCAGGTCACACCACTTCCAACTTGAAACTCAACCATGGCTGTGCACTGCTCTTGGACTAAAATGAAACATTCTCATCATGGCCCATTAGGGCTCTGTTAGGATCTCTCTGGTTTTTGAGGGTTGGCCCTATCTGTCTGGGACCATTTTTCTCCCGGCTTCTTAAGCGCTAGGTTCATTGTTCTTCTGACAGATCCTGGAACATGTCCATTCTTTTCTGTCTCAATCCTTTGCACAAGCAGTCCTGTAGTTGTATCTTCCCTGTGCTTCTCCTTTCTTAAAAGTCTAAGTACTTTTTTCCTTCAGATATTAGTAGAAATGCCACCTTGTCAGGGAGGTCTTGCTTGATCATCTTGTATAAAACAAGTCCATCCTCTTGATCACAAGTCCATATCTCTTTCATTTATTTTGCTTTTCGTCATTTACCTATGAGTAGCAATGACTTTTTTTTTTCCCTTTCTTTTGTCTGGTTACTTAACTAGAATGTAAGTTCCATGAGCTGTCTGTCTGTTGCATCAGAGTATGCCCTGAATTTGCCCAAAGCCTAGCACAGTGCTGGATACACACTGGCCTTTAGTAATATTTCTTGAATGAAAAACCAAAGTGTGGCCATGCATGATGATTTGTATTAACTCAGTCGCATTTTGCTATAGCTACATTTGCAAATGAAAAAAACCCAACATCCTATTTTTCTTTTGTAGTAACAACAGGAATGAGCTTCCTAGGTTCTCATTCAGTTCTTCCCTCTTTTGTACTTTTCCTTGTCTGTATTCCTTGTCCTGGTATACCCAATGGTCCACTACAACCTGTCCTTGGTGAGGTCCCACCTTAAAGAGACCACCTCCAGGAACTTTTCCTGGGTCTTCCTAGATGAATGTGCCCTGAACGGAGCCTCCCTGCTCCTTGCTCCTATATGTTCTTATCTTGCTAAATGTGATTATAAACTTGACTATAAACTTTTCCAGACTCTGTACAACATCTACATCCCAAGTCAACTAGCAGCATGCTTTATAGATAACCCTGCCCTCAGTAAAAATCACTACATTAATTTGTTTATAATGAAAACTTGAAAAGCGGGTTTATTACCCAAATGTTTCCAAATATCCAGATGTTTATCTTCACTAGGAAAAAAGAAAACTATGAATGACTGACTAATCGTCTTCCTTCTCACCTCTGTGGTTTAGAATTGTTTAAATACAATCTCATTTTTTTTTTTCTAAACCATAATTTCCCCTTGCTCAAACAGTGCAAACTTGCCTATGTCTAGTGGTCCTCTTAATTTTTTTTTTTAATTTAAAGCTTCCTCTTGAAAGAAAGACTGAGAGAAATTAAAATATTTATATCAAATAATCAAAATCACAAAATGAAACTTCGTTTTGTGCATTTTGTAGGAAGAGCTGAGGCAGATCTGCTAAAGGACTGGCAGTCTGTCTTTGCTGTGATCAAACAGCAAGTGACCCAGACTCTAGGCTGGTATTTGTAGCACTATATGCTTTCAATGTTGCCTCCAAATTCCAAATAAGGTCAAAACTCAGAAAGTATCCTGTAAGACCTACACACTCTCAATAACTATGATACATCCATTTTAAAAGGGAGTGGGGGCGACAATGAAAAGGTAACACGTGGGTATTGAAAAAATAATAAAATGAAACAGGGTCAAACAAAGACAACAAAATATAAGAAAATAACAGACAATTATATAATGTGTCTAAGTGCAGGATCAGCATCACCTGAGAGCTTCACAGTTGGAACTGGGAAGACTCTGGCCTCACCACTGACCTGCTGATTCAGGATCTGCAGTTGAGCAAGATCCCCAGGAAATATGGATGCATATTAAAGTTTGAGAAATTCTGCCTTAAAAAAGGGGGTGTCAGTGTTAATAAAAATGATTATCTTTCTATAAACTGAGGTTGATTATATCTGTTGGGCTGCATTGTTTACCTGTTATTCCAGTAAAAAATTTAGCCATTTCTTCCCTTTACCCTACTTTGCAGTGTCTCTCCTCTCTCTGCTCCACGCAGTCCCTGAGCCTGAGCTCCTGAGCCTGGCCCTGGAGCTGTCGTTTAGATTGGATTTTGTTCACTACTCAGTTGCTGGCTGCCAGAATGAGCCCAGCAAAATCACTTAATTCCGTACACTTCTGTTTACTCTACAAAAGAGGTCATGGTGCCGCCTACCCAGAGCTTAAATTAATTAATGTTTATAGGGCACTTCAAGCCTTGGGGATAAAAGACTCTTTGAAAATATGTGTAATTATCATCATGGCTAATGAAGCTCACTCCTAACTCCTCCCTCTCACTAGGGGGTGGGGAGCTGCCCTGGGTAACATAATCCAGATTAGGAGGAAATTTAAAGTTTGAGGAGTTCTGTCTTTAAAATGAAATGTGGGAAGATAAGGACCGTTATCTTCTATAAACTGAGGCTGATTTTATCTGCTGCATTACACTGATTGCCTGTTATTCTGGTTGAAATTTAGCCATTTCTTCACTTTCCCCCTACTTTGAAGTGTCTCCCCTAAGCAGCCAACTGAGCCTGTGTCCGGCATTGGAGCTGTCATTTATACTGGATTTTGTTCAAGACTCAGATTAAGAGGAAATTTATCTCAAATATCATTTCATCTTTGTAGTCACTTTAATGATATTTTTTTTATTTTTAGTTTTTTAGTTTGTTTTGGTAGTAGGGATTAAACCCAGGAGTGCTCCACCACTGAGCCACGTCCCCACCCTTTTGTATTTTTTGACTTTGAAACAGGGTCTTGCAAAGTTGCTGAGGGCCTCCCTAAATTGCTGAGGCTGTCCTTGGACTTGTGACTTTCCCCTGCCTCAGCCTCCCCAAAATTGTTGGGATTACAGGCGTGCACTACAGTGTCTGGCTTTTTCTTTTTCTGTAAGGGGCAAAATAGGTTTAGATGAATTAAGCAAGTTTATGATAAAGTAACCCACATGAGTTCTTAACTAGTGCATTAGTCTTCCCCTTGGGCTTCCATTGTTTCTTTCCTCGTGTAATCCAAACACTTTCAGAGAGGTGATTTCGCTAGAAGGTGACTTGAGAGGTTTACAGTAACAGTTCTCATGACATTGAGGTTTAGTGTTTCGTCTTAGGGTTGACCAACTTCCAGGAACACATTTACAGTTAACTGCAAAAGAGAAGACAGTCTCCATAGGTTTCCTGCTGTAGGATAAAGATAATTTAAAGTGACAGATGCTTTTCAAGTGGTGAAGGCGACCCGCTTATTAAATACAGATTATGTGTGATGTTCGAATGACATTTGGCATTGATCAATTTAAATTACTTTTGATTCTTTTCTATGAATCTTGTCTTCAATTGGTATCATTAACCTGATTTCGGAGATGATGAAGGAAATCCAATGAAGAAAGTCAATGAAATAGTCACAGTGCCTTTGGGAATTATTTATTTATTTACATTACTGGAGACTGAGCCCAGGGTGCTCTGTTACTGAGCTACATCCCCAACCCTTTCTTTTTTCTTTTCTTTCTTTTTTTTTTTTTTTTTTTTAAATTTTGAGACGGAGTATTTCTTAGCTGCCCAGGCTGGCCTCAAACTTGTAATCCTCCTGCCTCATATTGAGTTTCATTACTGCTAGATGGAGCTGTATGTTGTCATCATTCGATTTGGGGAGTGGAACAGGAAGTGTAAAATCAGGACAGTTGGGTGAAGGACTTAATCTACAGAACAGGACACCCTCAGAAGTAGAATCACTAAAACTAATGCACAAGCTATGACTGGACTTGGAAATTCCTAGATTTGGATACCATTTTTGTGGCAGCTGCTCCAACTAGTTTTTTTGTATCCTCCTCCGGATACAAGGGTTTAGGATTCAACCATTCACTAAATATCTTAATCAGAGTCCCAGAGGGAAATACACAAAGTCAGTTTTGCACATGGATTTAAAAATAATTTAAAGGACAGTGGTCACTTTAAGAGGTATTCTTGATACCCTCCCTGAACCCCTGGATGAAAGTGGTCCTTGTTTTCAAGTGACTTGTGAGTTAAGTACAGAGACAAGATGAGTGGATTTGTGCTGTTTCTTTCACTAGAGGAGCTTTGTGAGGAGAGCAGCCAGGTCTCCTACTCTCTGTTGGCTCATCTTAAATAGTAGAAGCATGGTACATATTTTGTAAATGTACAGAAGGGGGAAGGAAGGAAGAAGGATGGATGGAAATGATATAAAGTATACATGTTGTTGTAAGCTGGAAAAAGCTATTTACAAATAACAAGGATGACAATGAATTTTTTTTGTTGTTGTTGTTGTTGTTGGATGAGGCGGGAATTCATGGCAAAAAAAAAAGAGTTTAAGTGTTATTCACTTAAAGATTTGCTGAGAGAGCAGATCTTATGTTAAATGTTTACAAGGCACTGAATATTTGCATCCCCTTTCAAATTCACATGTTGAAGTTGTAACCCCTAATGTAAAAGTATTAGAAGCGAAGGGCTTTGCAGGTAAATAGATCATGAGGATTGAGACCCCAAGAAAAGGCTTAGTCCTCTTTATAAAGAGACACCCTGAGAAAGCCCTCACTCTTTTTTTTTTCTGCCACTTTAGAATACAATGAGAAGTTGGCAGTCTGCAACCTGGATGAGGGCCTTCACTAGAGCAAAGCCACGATGACACTTTGATCTCACACTTCCAGCCTCCAGAGCTCTGAAAAATGCAACATTCCTGTTGCTTATAAACTGCTATCTAGTCTATGATAGTTGGTGATAGCTGCCCAAACTAACACATTGTTCTTATCACAATAATAATAAAAAAACCAGACATCATTGTTTGTTCTATATGGAGAATAGCATCAAAATACTAAGCTGAAATTTTCCAGGTTTTTGACAAAGACTGTGAAAGACCCTAGGGAGGCTTTGGTATTTATATTCATCATAGATGGTAAATTTTAAATGTATTCTTTTGAAATATTTTAGGAAGGGCATAATAATAATAATGATAATAATAATAATAATAATAATAATAAATAAGATATATATAAAAATCAAACTCTTATTTGCCTTCTTTGTAACCAAAGTATTTTACAGCAGTAATAACCTAAATCAGGAATCATAGATGCAAGGGTGTTAAAATAATCTTCAAAGGTTTTCTGTAAATCATTGGCCAGGAGAGAATTGGAACCCTAGACAACCTAGACATGAGTTCAAAATACATACCTTTCCTTTTCTTTCAATCCAGAAATCCTTATTCTAGGATAATATGGGGAAAAACACAACTATCAAGTAATTCACTCTGTGCTTGGCCAACCCCAGATTTTTGGCTTTCTGTAGAGAACAGAACTAATTCAGATCAAGGAATAAGTAGGTTTCGATATGGTCTGGACAAAATCTTTGAGTCTTCAGTCAGGCAAATCTAAAAATAACAGTAGTGAGCAGAGTGTGAACTTTCTCATTCCACTTAATGGGGTTGTCAACTATGAAGCTTAATTATATCACTTATATAACACTGTTAGCCATTTAATGGCAGTTATGGGACTCAGAGGCCAGCAATTAGTGGTGACTTCTAGCCTAACGCAGTCCCTCTAGTTTCTTTATTGTTGTAATGATTGTTGGCTAAGCAGAAGGTCAGTTAAAGAGTCTGTTTGATCCCAGTCAATCACCTTAGTTACTGAGTCATTAGCTTCCCAATAACTGGCAAATCCTCTGGTGAACTGGATCTGTTAGTTGGGTTTGCCATTCTGACCAGACGAAGCAAAGAGTCTTACATTTCTGAGGGCAGTATCATAAAGAAAACTGCAAAATACGATTCAGTAATGGCCAGAGAGCAAGTGCTGTTCATTCTGTGTGAGTGCCCCTCCTCTTCCTCCAGGGGGCTGCAGTCTAGCTCATTAACCCAGAGAGCACTCAAATAAGGTGGAAACGCTAGCTGAGGGTCCCTCATTCCTTTATTCTTTCATCTATTTATTTCATGAAATAGTTTTCAACTCTACCATGTGCCAGACACTGGTGTAGAATAAACTTGGCTGACAAGATCCTTGGAACTTATAGTATACAAGTAAACACGTGGTAATTTACTTGTATAATTCCAGAGAGAGATAAAGTGCTTTGATGTCAAAGAGTGCTGTGAGGGTGGTTTGGGAATTGAGGGTGGTTTAGGTTTGCATGGAACAGTAGAAATATGATGTAGGCCATAGGTAGGAGCGACATATACATTTTTAAATTTTCTGGTGGCTACATCAAGAAAGTAAAAATAAACAGGTAAAATTAATTAATACTAATATATTTTTAACTCAGTATATCAAAATATTTCAACATACAATCAATATAAAATTTATTAGTAAAAGGATGCACTTCTTTTTTCACATTGTCTTCAAAATCCAGTCTACATTTTGTATATATAACACATCTGAAGTGCTCATCATTCACAAGTGGTTACTGTTTTAGATAGCATAGTCCTAGGTAGTGAAAGAAAAAGTCCTTTTGTCACTTAAATAACGAGAAAGAGCCAACCAAGCCGATTTAAGACACTCTAAATAGGAACTAGCCAAGACCCTGAGGAGGCAGGGTTAAGATTTTGACCAAATTTGATTTGTTAAAAAAAAAAAAAACAGATGTAGCTAGGTATCTACATTATAATACTTCTATAAAGCCTTGCTAGAAGCTAAATTGTTCTTCCAAAATGCTCATATAACAAAACAGGTCATCATTTCCTAAGAGTGAAAATGAAATGACCAGTTCAGCGCAGCCCTAATAGCTCAGTTACAATAGAAAAGAACTCAGTGCAAAATGAAACTTCTTCATTTTTTTTAATGATGGCTACATAAATGCATCTTGAACAGATTTTTTCTTCAAACATGCAAATTTATCACAATCTAGTGTGTATTTTACTGATAAATATACTAATTGTGGGTTCTACTTTCTAATAGCATTATCTATCTTCAAGACAGCACTTTGTGAAAAATACATCTGGGTGCCATTGCTTGTGTTTTATCTTTCTCTGGAGGCAGGCCATGTTTGACCCCTCGGTTAGCCCAGCAACATAATGAATTAATTAGAAACAAAGGTACACTATACATAGAAAATGAAAACTTACACAGAAGCAGCTTGAAGAGAATCATTGAATGTATTCTAAAATAAAATGTCTGGTATGTATTTTCCCTGACAAATATGTGTTGTCGTATTTACATGATACTAGTTTAATGTATGTCTTCATTTGGGTTCCTCCAGAAGTTGATGCAGAGATCAGGATAAGAGTGTAAAAAGTATTTTGGGGAGATGATTTCAGGGCAAGGGTGGGAATTAAACCAGGTGGGAAGGATTCTAAAAAAAAAAAAAAAAATAGATGTGTCAGCAAGCCAATTACCATACAGGGCACCTGGAGCTCAATCATGCTGTGCCACTCTGGGGTCTGTGAAGAACATGTCTCAGAATTAGCTCACCTTCCATATTACACAGTTTGTCAGTCACAGGCTGGGATGCTCCTGGGTTGGGGAGAAGGGCATCAATTCTCTAGCACAGCATGTCCATGTGGGCAGCAAAAGCCTGTCTTCAGAAAAAAAACCCACAAAGGGAAATAGGTGCTTGCATTTGGAATTTGAATGGTGTACACAGGAATGGGAAAAGCCAAGTGAATGTGGACAAGTCACTCACTGCCAGCAGCTGCTTAATGTACATAACGGAAATCCATTCCGAAGCATACTTCATTGCTGAATATTTTATAGTTTACCAAGTACGTCCATTTAAGTTGTCTTATTTAATCCTTTCAAGGTGTCTCAGGGGTGAGTTGAACAGGTCACACTACTTACAGGCTTTAAAGAAGGAATCTGACTTATGCTAACAGATGGTAAAGAAGCAATGTAGGAATCTGGCTCTAGTTTAACCATGGTTACCTTTTCAGCATCCCAGTTCACCTGCCTCTCCTACTATTGATCAATCTCATTACTTTTGATCAATCTCATTCCTAGCTACAGGAATGGGTCTTGGTTGGCTGTCACTAATCAGAACATTATTTACTTGGTGCCACAGTGTTTGGTTCCACAGCAAGTATGCAACTAATTTGGGTCTTGTTAGAGCAAAGTGAAGAACTGTAACAAACTAAATGGCAGAGATAAAAGCAATTTTATATATCCATGAGAAGATATTTAGCTCTGCAGTCCTTGGCAGCCATCATGTGAGCATGAGGCAATCCAATCTTATTGTGAAGTTGATATCATGGATAGCATAAAAGACAGATGGAGAAAGGAAAAAAATAATAAAATGGAAACCTTGGCAACATTTCTAACTCACTGGACCAACCTCTGCTGAAGTTGAGATCTCCTTTCATTGTTTTTAAGAGAATCATTTGAAATTGGACTTTCAACTGTTTGCAACTAAGAACATTCTGTCTGACTCCTGGCTTGATACTCTACAATAAACGACCTAAATCATCCTAAAGTGAAATAATTTGAAAGACTTATATAAAAAATGTGGAAGAATTTTGCATATCATTTGTATAATACATTTATCTAAATTAGGTCTTTTCATCTAAGGTGTATGTCATAATGCATGCAAACATGAATATAGACTAGGATATAGGTCAGAGACCAGCTCTATGCTGAGGATGGAAAGGAAAAAGTGTCAGATAATGATAAGTGAATGTGTGACTTACATACAGAATTTTCAATGAAAACATTTTTCTTTTTTAAGGAAATCAATCCAAAGTGCAAACAAAAGAAGACCATATAAAACCAATAATAGGTAAATCATTGGATCATTGGATTTTCTATTTTCATCTGGATATGATCACCACTCTAAGAGATTGGTCTAGCTTTTTCTCTCTCACCGATATCAGATTTTTAGATTAAAGGAGCTAAATGCTCATTTTTACAGCTACTTGGCAGCTACATGATATGGTTCATATCACTAAGTTGTAAATAGATGTCTTCTATGGGGATTTCAGGGAAAGTACTTACTTTCTTGATGAAGCAGGGAATATACTACTAGCATGCCCCTTTCCTCCTCTGAACTGCTTTGATCAGTAATGGGAACTCCCAAATCATGATGACCTCCTTGTGATAATCAGGCAATAGACATAAGGACAAATGCCAAGCATAGTGGAATGGAAGAACAGAAACAGGTTGCTTGATAGTGCTGTAGGATCAGCAGAAACCATGCCAGAGACTGCCTATCTCTGACTTTTCTTTTAGGTAAGAAATCTAAACCCCTATTTGTGTAAGCCAGTGTTTTATTGCATATTTTCTTACTTTCAGCCTAATGCATTCCTGATTCGTATACCCAAGTACCTTAACAACTCTTTGAATATCTAAGGTCATTTTTTACCTTTTTAAAAAATGTTTTGATAGCTGTAGCTTGACTCAGGAAATATTTGAATATCAAAGAAATTACTGACTGAGTCATTTAACAATATAATAGAAATACACAGCCACATTGGTAAAGTGGAAAGAGTTTCTGTTTTGGATTCAGAACATCTTTGGGACTATATCTGGGCTCTTCCACTTGCCACCTTTTTGATTTTTTTTTCCATCAACTCTAATGAACTATGTCTTTTAACAAGT
This sequence comes from Ictidomys tridecemlineatus, assembly GCF_052094955.1. Lineage (NCBI taxonomy): Eukaryota > Metazoa > Chordata > Mammalia > Rodentia > Sciuridae > Ictidomys > Ictidomys tridecemlineatus. The sequence goes on from NC_135481.1 coordinate 163,626,983, forward strand.
GAATTTAGACCATTCAGATTTAAAGTGATTAATGATATAATTGGATTGACAACTACCATACTTGTCACTGTTTTTCTTATGTTTTTAATGTTATTTGTTTTTTAAATCTTTTTCACCTCCTCTATTCCTGCTTTTTTTTTTGTACTGGGGATTGAACCTAGGGGTGCTCTATCACTGAGCTACATATACCCCCAGCCATTCTTAACTTTTTTTGAGACAGGTTCTCACTAAGTTGCTGGAGGATGTCTTTGAACTGAAGATCCTCCTGTCTCAGCCTCCTGAGTAGCTGGGATTACAGGAGTGTACCACAACTAGCCTTTTCTGGTTTTCATTGAGCATTTTCTGTGATTGATTTCTCTTTATCTCCTTCCTTAGCATATCAGTAATATTTAAAGTTTTCATTAGTGGTCTCCATAGAATGCATAATCAACTTTATTTTTTTAAAAAACCTTCTTAGTCCACTTTCAAATAATGCTAGAACACTATACATGAAGCACAGGTAATTTTCAATAGAATATTCTCTATTCTTTTGTCCTTTGTGACATTGCTGCCATTTATTTCACTAACCATGCTAAGATTTTTTTTCAATACACTGTGACTATTATAACTTTTTGGATGTTATCATTTCAATCAATTAGTATAATAAAAGAAAAATATTTTATTTTACCTTTACTTATTTCCTCTTCATTGCTCTTCTATTCTGTTTGCTATCATTTTACTTTTTCTTAAATAACTTCTTTTAGCATTTCTTGTAAGATGGTTCTAGCACTGAATTCCCTCAGTTTTGGGTTGGCAGAGCAAAGTCTTAATTTCCCTTTCATTTCCTTTTCATTTCCACTGAATAATAGAGTTCTGGTTTAGTGACTTTTTTCTTTCAACATTTCAAATATTGTACTTCTCTCTTTGTGCTGCTATGACAGAACATCATAGAATGGGTAATTTATAGAAAAACAGAAATTCACTGCTCACAGTTCTGGAGATTAGGTATGATAGCATATTGACAGTATTTGCATCTTGAGATATGTAATTGCCATTGCAGTACAACCTCAGGACTCCAGAAACAAGATCGAGGCACTGGCATTTTGTCCGAGAAGGTGTTTTTGCTGCATCTTCTCTGGGCGGAAGGCAGGAGGATGAAGTAGCTGACTCTGTGAAACCACCTGAAAAAGGGACTTAATCCCATTAACAAGGGAGCAGCTCTAGGTTGCCTGAGTTTGGGTTTCTTTGTCAAGACAGTTCTATGGAAAGGCTAACATTTGGCTCCGTGGAGAAGGTTGTAACAGTACCATAGTTGGCTAAGGAAGTTCACATGACTTTAAGGAGACCATAGACCTCAAGATTAGATGTTTGTGGGTAAAAGAGAAAGAGATGTCTTTTTGCTTGGGTCCACCTAAAATTATAGTAGGGACAAGTATTTGGGTGCCAGTCGTTTATTTAGGAAGTGATTCCAAAAACATGGTGACAGAATGTTCATTGGCAAGCAAGTCAGGTAACTGGAGTTCTGTCCTGCTGAGGACATTCTTAGAGACAGCATAGAACATACCTTCAAATTATCTCCCAGTGGGGAAAAAAAAAAGACTAAGGTGCTCATCTCCCAACTTTCCTGGCTTCTGTGGGAGGGTGGCTCCTGAGACAGCAACTCCTATCTTCTGTGAACAAGAGGGAATATGAACATTTTGCAGGTAGGGACAGAGTAGTTTTTATCTTCTTTTCCCAATGTCCAGTTCAGAATGATTATATAGGGAGGGAATTTAGGAGAAGGGGGGGAGACCTCAGCTTTTGAGGCCAAAGAAATGGCATAATATCTTGTAGCTCAGTAATTTATGTCATTATATTCCACTGTTTCTTGTCTGCTCTTTACTCTATTTCTTGACGTTTAATATTGGAAGAATGATACTGACCCAAGTTTTACTCTAGGAAGAATATGGGTTAATATATATTCAGTTATTGTTTTAGAATTTCTGCACTGGGGAAATTTTGAGGATACAAAAGTGAGGCTGGAAGAAAAGGCAGGGGCTGGATTGTACTTAGCAGAAGATTGAAAAATACCATTGTGGTATTGATTGTGGAAGGGCTGGTCGACACAGTGGGGAAGCTAAAGAAGTTCTCATAGCACCCCTCTGGTGCTATAACAGGATCTAAAACAGGGGCCTGGCAGGTTACAGGCATTCGATCAAGTAGGGTTGCTTTTATCAGATTGTGATGTATGAGATTACGCAGCTTAGAAATCGATGAGTTTATAGCATATTGACAGTATTTGCATCTTGAGATATGTAATTGCCATTACAGTACAACCTTAGGACTCCAGAAACAGGAAACTTGCAGTTCACAGTAGCATTTAGTCTTAGGACTCCAGAAACAGGAAACTTGCAGTTCACAGTAGCATTTACCCTTGAAATCACCATATTTCCCCTAGATTTCTCTCTTGCTAGTATCCAGGTTCTTGTGAGTGGCCGTCTACCTGTGAGGGCTGCAATCAGGATTCAGAGTAAGGTGGGGAGCACAGCCCAACACCTGGATGAATGATTACTACAATGAAGGTCAGGCCTTCCTTCCCTGAACCCCACAGAGTAAAAACTCCAGCATGGTGAGGATTTGGTCAATGGCAATATTGAGGGCAATCCATGAATTCATCCTATAAAACAGGATGGGGTCCATCTCTGTCAGTATCCTCGTAGAAGCTATTTGTTTCCTGAAAAATTTGCAGGGGGACTCTTTAGGGAAGTTAGCTGAGGGGATTTGGGAAAAGCTGGCCAGAGGTGCCTGTGTGACGGATACTTCTTACCTGAGATCCACACTTCACTCTGTGTGGATCAGGAGACCTCTCAGGGAACTTCTTAACTCTGTTATCTCTGACTGCAAAGACTCAAACCTGTAAGCAGAAGGACTACTCCCTTTAGGGCTCAGCACTGAGACAGTGGGGACTTCAATCAAGACATGAATCAATAAAGAATTTTAATCAGAGAGGATAATATGAGTTATTTGAGTATGTCACTATTTTTCCTCAAAATCAAATTAATTTAATTTTATCTTTTTGAGAGAGAGAGAGAGAGAGAGAGAGAGAGAGAGAGAGAGAGAGAGAGAGAGAGAGAGAGAGAGAGAATTTTTTAATATTTATGTTTTAGTTTTCGGCAGACACAACATCTTTGTTTGTATGTGGTGCTGAGGATCGAACCCGGGCCAGACACATGCCAGGAGAGCGTGCTACCGCTTGAGCCACATCCCCAGCCCAAAATTAATTTTATTTTTTAACTGTGGAAGATATCTAGATCTAGATATCTCTCTCTCTCTCTCTCTCTCTCTCTCTCTCTTTCTCTCTCTCACACACACACACACACACACCCTGTTTACCCAGAGAAAATTAGGTATATTTTTAAAATCTTTTCTTGTGGATTCATGTAGATACCTGTCTTAAATACTAAAGCATTTAATTAGGTGTGTAATTCATGCCTTCAATATCATTAGATGCATTTTAATGGTTATCATTTACACTAAGTTAATTAACTTAAATAAATTTTACAAAAATTCTAAAAAATAAAACATTAAAATTAAACAAATCTCATAACTGTTACATTTGATTTTTTATTGTTTAATCTGTATGACATCCTTTATTCATTCTCAAAACTTCTTTCATATTTTCTCTTTATCTCTTTGGATTGTATTTTGAATTGATTCCTAATTCTGTCTTCAGCTATATCTAACATCTTTTGAGATTTTTGTTTTCAATGATTTTTTTATTTATGAAAGTTTTACTTTCCAAACCCATCCTATTTTTCTCATAATTTCTATCCATTATTTATTTATTTAATCATTTAAGCATGATTGTTTTTTCAATGTCTAACGGGAGGTATCTATTGTTATTTCTGATATCTGCTTCTATTGCTCTTGCTTATAGCAGATTATTTATCTATGTGTGTTATAATTTGGGAGTGTAAGTTTATCTTCTGTGGGACCTCAGTGGGATCCCAATGTAAATATATGGCCTTTCTAAGAGCTTTCATTATGGCTTCTTTCAGGCATGTAATGGGTATTACTAGCAAAGATCATATTCTATGTTAATTTATTGACATAAAAGTTCTGGTATATATGTATATGCCAAACCCATCAGGCCAGGACTATGATCATAAATTCTCAGAGTACACCATTTTTTTTTCTTCATCTAGATCCAAGACAGAAAAAGTTGATCACCTTTCTCTTTTCTAACTTCTCACCAGTCTAAGTCTTCATCTTTAAAACCTCTGTGTTACTGAGACCAGAAAATTCCCATGGGGCTGCCAGAGTTTCAACTCAGCTATTCCAGTTTAAGATTTCAAGGTTCTTTATTTAAAATCCTGGGGATTTTTCTAACTTTATTTCAGGCCCAGCCCTGCATATAAAAAGATCTTACATTTACTTAGTGTTTCTATTTTATAAAGGAAGAGATTCTGAGATTTTTTTTTTTTTTTTTTTTGTCCTGGGGATTGAACCCAGGACCTTATGCATGCAACGCAAGCACTCTACCAACTGAGCTATATCCCCAATCTGAAATTTCTAAGTATTTAGATCACACTATCACTAGAAACTAAAAGTCTTAAGCATTTATTTAACGTGCATTTTTAGAGGTGAAATTACAAATTTAAGAGATATGTACGTTTTGAATGCACCTCATAAGTTAAAATTTGGGCTGGGGTTGTAGCTCAGTGGTTGAGTGCTTGCCTCAAATGCATGAGGCACTGAGTTTGATCCTCAGCACCACATAAAAATAATTAAATAAATAAAACAAAGATTAAAGAAAAAGAAATATGTGTGCATGTAAAAATATCAAAATAATTGATAAATAATATGCAATGTTGCAAGGAGTTTATCCTGTTTGAAATTCTTTAGAAGTAAAATATAAGAGCATGACAATGAACATAAGGCATCTTTTAAATAATTTCTTTGCTCTTTTTGTTGACTAAATCTGTGTTCAACTTGCCTCGTTCTCATTTTAGGCTTTTCCTCTTTAATAGAACATCTGTTTTATCATAAACTTTGGAAGTATAAATCCAAAAGATCTGAACATGCCCATGGGATTAGGATTTTCTGAAAACATGCCCTCACGTTCTTCCTTCTACAAGGTGAAGACCTACTGTATATAAATTCTATTTTCACATTACTCACATATGTTCACATTGAAGGCTGGAAGGTGGAGCGGAGGAAGGCTTTTCAGAGGGATGGGGCAAAAATTAATTGCTGTGCATGCTGTTATTTTTAGTGGCTACCTCTTCAAGTCCTTAACTGTCATTGAAGAGTAGCTTTGAATAAGCTACAAAACCCTGAAAGGTCATAACCCAGGAGAGGAGAGACTCCAGGAACGTATACCAGGGAAAATGCAGATGGATAAACAAGCTGTAAAGTGGACCATATTTTCTCTTTTCTAGCATTTCACTAAAGAGTTGGCTCCAGGCTATTACCCAGTGAAAGTGAAATTTTAAAAGAGACAATTCCAAACAAATCTACACGGAACTCCAGTTGGCTTGCTTTCCCCATCACTAATGAAACCCTGGAGGGTCCTGAAGTGAGGTGTGACAATTTGGGAAGCAGAGAGAAGATCACAGAGGTGAGAAGCCTATCACCTCTCTTTTCATATCCCAAGGAGCATATGGGCCAGACTAAGCATGCCCATGTTCTGGTGGCTGGGACAGCAGATGGACACCCACTTTTCTAATGCCCCCTCCTCCATCCCAGCCCAGCCTTTTCAAAGGTGTTTTATTAGCACTCACATCTGACAGCCACCTTGCATGCTGTGAACAGAAATAAGCATATCATTTCTGAGGTGCCGCAGTCCGGCTGCAGCAAAATAACCCGAGGGGGTGACGAACAACTTGTGTACATTGATACAGCAGGAGTGGGAGCCATTTATTGTAGGACCAGAGGGATATTTATACATTCCACACAGCTTATCTTAATTAACATAAACTAGATACAGCAGTCAACCAATAAGAAATCTCCACACTTAATGGCTGGCTGGCGCCACCCCACAAACCACTCCCCCTGGCAAAATGCCAGGCGCCATCCAGACTTGTTTACAGACTCTAACACTGAGGAATTAGATTTATGTGTCCATAGGTAATGAGAAGCAGGGATGGGATGAGAAGTGACTGGTCTAGCCTACGGACCATTTGGGAGTGGGTTTATGCCTCTAAGTTCTAGGACTAGAATATGGATGAAATTTTTAAGATTTTTTTTTCAATCTGATGTAAGTAAATGAAATTGATATTGGAGCAGTGTTGGGAGAGGAGAGCTGAAACTCTAGGAACTGAGGTTATCAGGATGTTTTTTGCAGTGATTCTGCTTCTTACCAATCTCTGTGTATACTCTGTTTACATTGAGGAATCAGGGTCAGCCAGCTCTCTCAAAGTGTGTTCAAAGAGTTAAGTTAGTCACCAGATGGGGATTGCATGTAATGACAAAGTCCAAGGGGATGGTTGGATCACTAACTGGAAACCAGCCTGGGTCCTTGAAACACCATGAGGAAGAGAGCACTGGACAATCAGAGATAGCTTAGATTTTGATATGGTGCAAAAAGTAATTCATTATTACTTATTGTAGCCATTTTATCTATTTTAATTTGAAATGGTCATTCTGGAATTTTTCATTGTGCTTCTAGATAAATCCTGTCTCCTGGATACCAGGATTTCTCATGCTTAGAAGAGTTTATTGCAGTATTTTTTTCAAGTAAGTTTTTAAAGGGTATCAAGGACATAAACTTTCCGTAAAAATATCCCTAATGGGTCTCCTTTCATTAGATGGATTTTTCTGGATATAGAATTTTAGATTGAAAACTATTTTCCCTCTAGGTTCTGAAGGCATTGCTTCACTGTTGTCTAGCAACCAGTTTTGCTAATGAGACATTTGCAATAGAGAAGGAGGCAGGGACTACAAATTTTAAAAAATTGCAAAAGACGACAGACAAAAAACTAACATACATATGAAAAAAATCATATCAGTAGTAAATGGAATCAAATGTTAAAGATAACTATTTTTTTTCTACCACATTGGTAAAGACTATAAAAATGGTGACACCCAGCATTGGTGCAGAGTAAGGGAATGAATAATCTACACAATGTTAATGGATGAAAAAATTGTTATGGGCATTCTGGAGACATATTTGTAATATTTAGTAATAAGATCAATTACTTCTGGGTGAGATGATTTAGTTTTTTTTCTAGCTGGAAACTTTAAGTTCTTCACTTTACCCTTGATGTAATAAAATTGATGAAGGTGTGTTTAGGTAAGAATCTTTTAATATTCATTAGCTGAGCACTTACTAGTCCATTTCATCTTCTGTTTCATTTCAACCCCAGGGGAATAGTTCTTTTATTATGTGTTGATTTCCCCCCCTTGCATTCAATATTTTTCCATTTCTCTCAACGTTTTTTTAAATGTAAGTATTTTTTTAATATTTATTTATTTTTAGGTGTAGATGGACACAACACAATACCTTTATTTTTTATGTGGTGCTGAGGATCGAACTCGAGCCCCGCCTGTGCTAGGTGAGCGCTCTACCGCTGAGCCACAATCCCAGCCCTTCTCTCTCTTTTTTTTTATTGAGTGAACATTGATCATCTTGTATGAATCCATTGTGTTTTATATTTTCTTTCACATTTTTAATATATTTGAACTTTAGTTTATATTCTGAAGGAGATTTTGAAAATATTTCTTCTTTGCTTTCTACTGATTTATTTTCATCAAACATTTGAATATTAAATACTTTTAATATTCATAAATTCTGGAAATTCTGGGTTCCTTTTAGTATCAGACAATTATTATTATTATTTTTTTGTTACTGGTGATTGAACTCAGGAGTGCTTAACCACTGAAACACATTCCCAGCCCTTTTTTGCATTTTATTTAGAGACAGGGACTCACTGAGTTGCTTAGAGCCTTGCTGTTACTGAGGCTGGCTTTGAACCCTCAAACCTCATGTCTCAGCTTCCTGAGCATGAGATTACAGGCATGTGGCACTGTGCCCAGCTGCCAATTCTTATGTTGTGGATATAATATCTTCATACAGTAGAACCAGTTTGACCTACAGGTTTATAATTAGAGCACTTAAAAGTTTTCTTTTCCACTAATTACTGTTTATGTCAGTGAAAATTTCTCTTTTTTCATCTTGACTACCCATTTTGGTGTTGCTGGTTTTCCTCAAATACTTGGTAATCTCTGTTCCTCTATTCTTATTCACAGTGGAGGGCCAGGTCAATTATAATGAAAAGCTATCATGTTTTCTTTCAACTCGGCTATTACAAATACTAAATGTGCAAAAAAAAATGCAAATTTCAAAAGAATTTTTATTTTACTAGATATGAACCTACTTTAATAAAATATTTTAATGCGTATGTATAATATTCTTAGAACAATTAACTATCTATGGGAGTTATAAAGTCATCTATGTAGGCAATCTTTAACATTTGATGGACTTCAGTTGGGCTTGTCTTGTTAATAAAATCTCTTACAAATTTATACTTTGAAGTTTTATTTAATAATTTTTTTAGAGCTCAAACTTCATAGCTTTTTGGTTGGAAATGTTTTAGGGGGACTGAATTACATATATTTTTAACATCAACACACTATTTTATAGAGAGTGGAAAACCCATTTTGTTATAGGTGTCTATAATTTGTGACTATGATTTATTAAAGTTTTATGTGTGTGAAGTTTTTAAAAAGACTTGTATAAATTATATGGAATTGGTATGGACACTATAAAAATAGTTGCATGACAACTGCAATTATTTACAAAACAGACACGTTATGGGGAAACCATGCATGGTTGAAAAAGAGATGATTTTACCCGCTTAAAAAACTTCATAGATGGATTTGACGGCATCAGTCTGTTGAAAAGCTTTCATTTAAAAGATGCCAAGATCTTTTTCCATGACCTCACATTGCTACCCATTCATTTTTCACACACAGGGCTTTATTCACGCAGGGGATCACAGTTAAGTTGTAGGGTGGATTGATCTCATCTCAGCGAAGCCAGTACACTTCTTTTGGTCTTCCTTACACATTTGCTCCATGCATGCTTCAAATCTGGAAAAAACCAAACTTTCAGGCAGGAGAAACAAAGAAGCTGCAATTTCCTTGCCTTAGTCCTTGGCCCGTGATGAAGTAGAGAGCTCGATGTAGTGATTGGAGCCAGACCTACCCTTGGCCATGGGCACTGCAGCCGACCCAAACCTAATTAAGAAAGATCCTGAATAAACTTGGGTGAGAGCCAAAATCACTAGTCCCTTCAATCAATATTTTTGATATAAAAATTAGCATCTGGCCTGAATAAAAGGGAGCACTGTTTCATGCTGCACCAAAAATCCTCTCTTGTTTCTGTTCTTACTTTCTGTTGTTGGAGATTTTATTGATCTGTGTCTGTGATAAGTTCTTAGCAGTTGACTTGCATATGTCAGATTTCAGTCTCTCCTTTGGATCAAGGGATGCAGTGAGAATTAGAATAACAAGTTCTAACTTAAACCCAAACTGGCATAGGTGTCAGCCTTTTCCAATCATGTAAATTGATTTGACTTGTTCTCTCATTCTTGATTGAATAAGAGATTAAGGGGTTTAATGTAACTCCTGCTAATATATAAAGTTTAGCTGAGTAACCTTTTAAGAAAGTTGATTTGATAAAGAAGAGGACAAGGATTCCAAGAAAGAACCATGTACCATCAGTCGTGGAGTCCTCTTTAGCTCTGCTAATCCACTTGCAAATTGAATCCTGTTGCCATCCATGAAATCTATTACAAATCTCTACAAGAGTACCCGGAAGATGGCTTATGTTGAAGTTCTTTAGTACAGTGTTTGGCATGTGGTAAGTTTCTGAAGATGATTGCATGTTTGTCTTTCAAGATACCATACACCTACTTTAGAAATAATCCCTAGTTTTGATCCAGGGAATTCATATGCAGGCTATGTATGAGACAGAAAGCAAAGGTTAACATTTGATTCATTTTGATTCCTTTGCTATTCTGAAGAGCTATATTTCAATGAGGTTGAGAATGGAGGAATAAATTAAGATATTTCCTACCTTTTAGAGAATCTCAGTGAAATATTTACTCATGAAGCAAGTGATTTCTGGGGTTCCTTTTAAAGTAATCTGATGGGAAGGGAGAAAAGTGGGAGAAAGGATAGAGTAACAGCCTGACCATGAATTGATCATGTTTGAAGCTTGGTCATAGGTGTTACCATAAATAATAACAGCTGAATCTTTAGCTGAATAGAATTTTCTGACCCAAAGTCATGCATGCCCTACACATCTAACCAGTCACTGGTTGATGGTAAGAGGACACAAAGGCCTGATTTTCTTTCCCTATATTTGTAGAGGACTATATTCTAGAGGACTATCTCAGTTGCACAGTTTCCCATGGAATTGACTGAGGCCTTTGTCATGATTACATCACAGTTCAAATTCCCCCTCTTTCTAATCTTGTTCCCTTACTGTGTCCTAGGTATTGTGCCATTGTATATGATCTCAGTGGCATGCTGGCAAATGCCTAATAGCCATCTCTCCAGATCTTTGATTCATACCATTTTCCATTTTCTATGGTGTAAATACACCCACTGTGGCTAATTTTGTGCTCTCAATGCAATGCCACTGAACGAGGAGTTGGAAAGAGATGTGCTCAGTTGGTTCTCATGAGTGTGTAAGCCTGCCCCTATCAGCCCTACCAGTTTTCCCCAGTGAAATTCCTAAATGCAGATCTCCACCTCAGTCTTTTTATTTTCAGGGTAACCTAAACTAAATCAACAACAACAAAATCATTGAATATTTTTTTTATACTGTAAATTTGGTGATTTGTTTATTCAAGAAACTAATATTTCACAGACAGAATGAAGTAAAATTGGTCACTTCAAATGTTACAGTGAAACACATCACACACACCCATACACACACATACACACACACACACACACACACACACATCGGCCATGTACTGTACATCATAACACTAATATCCCACAATAATTGCTTAGAAAAATTTAAGATATGATCTCCTTTTAATTTCCTAAAGACTACACAGCTGGGTAGGCTCTGAGAGAACAAACTTCAAAAATGTCCTTCTTACAGTTTTGAGACCAGGAAAAAGTGCAAAGCATTCACCACATGATGTTCTCATTGCCATTATTACAATTGTTATTACTGCTGTAAATCGTAAAAGTTTACATTTAACAGAGTGCAGGTTTCATCATCAGAACTTAGGCTTTTAAATCAGAGTAATCCATTTACGTATTTGCTATCTTTGAAGAAAAATACAGAGACATACTGCATGTTTGAGAAACCGTTAAGAATTTCACCCTGCTGAGGAGCTATTGTTGGAATAAATAAATAATCAGGTTGAGTTTTTTTTTTAAGATAGGAAGAAAAAATAGGAAAAAAGAAGATATCACATTCAAGGAAACAAGGTGATGAAAAGAGAAAAAAAAACATCTTGTAAATATTGATGCAAAAGAAAACTGGAGAAGGAATTTGGCCCCAAAGCATGGCATATTATTTTTCAAGACTGGGTTCATTTTTGAAAAAAGAAAAGTAACTTAGAGAATGGGAAGAAAATGTTCCATTGAGGAGAAAAGGGTGGCCATAGAATAAATTCACTTTTGTATAAGCATCTTTAAATATCAACAGAAAATCAGAATGAAGTTCCAGTTATGTTATTAGAGCCAACTGGTCTTCCAAAACCTCCAATAATGGTTCCTAATTCTGGCATGTTTTAGAATCACCTGAGAAGGTTTATTAAAATGTAGATTCCTGGGCACCACAGCTATTTGATTCCATGGAGGTCTGGTGTGGGGCCCAGGGAACTGTACATTAACAAGCCTCCTAGTAAATTCTGAAACCTGCGGTCTCTGTCAAATCAAAACATGCTAAAAGGTTCTATGGCCAAATATCCACAATGCCATCATTCCAAGTTGATATTAGCAGTGAGTCTATGCCATTTCCTTATTGTGCAAAGGTGTCCTTATTAAATACGAGTCTGAAACCTTTGGCTTCTGCTTCTCTGAAGGTTATCTTCTAGAACAACATTTTCCATCCCTCTATCATCCAATCAGATTCTCTTCTTTATACCTTTTTGTTCATTTCTTCTGCAAAGGAAAGACACATTTGTGTATGTGTGTGTGTGCATTCAAATATGAGTGTTGGGGATGCAAAACGTTATAAATCTGTTAGAAAATTCTTTCTCCTAATGGACCCAGACTCTGATGCAGTTATCAGGGCTCAATAATCATGAATTGAAATCATGGTCTTAGTAACCTATCAGTAGAGGACTCAGCTCATGAAAATAAAAAATTTCTCATTATTCATAATCACCCTCTCAATCAACCTTTTCCTCTTACATTGCTAGCTCTATGAGTCAGGGTCTCTTCTGGTGTACTCTAGAAGCATTCCACTTGGGTTAGAGTTGTTATTGTAAGTGTATATTCAGCATAGGCTCTCTGATAGAAATAGGTCTTTTCTCTTGTATATGGGAATGTATTAAATTGTCCAGGACTCTTGGATCTTAATGAAAAGGAACTATTCTCCCTGCCCCACGTTCCAGGTGAGTAATGAATTAGACTCAGGTTTCTCCATGAAAGTTCTAAGGGTAGATATTTCTGCTGACAAAGATACCTGTTCATCTAGGGGCTTAAAACTCAAAGGTTAGTTGTGAAGGCATATGTGAAGATCCCAGACAGATATAGAAAAAAGGGGTATGTTTATTGCTTTGTTATATCTTAGGGAAGGCCTAGATGTCTGACTGCTCTCCTCACCTCTTGTGTCCTTTATAGAACTTCAGAATTGTCAGACATTCTGGACAATTCACTAGGAACAATGTCATTCAAATGCATATTTTAAAAAGGCCTACATGTCTCTTTTCTTTGCACATTTATATGACATATGCTTTCACTGCACAAATAATGCTGCACCAGTTCATTGAAAGGGTTGGAATTCGTTATCAAAACCAATCCTTGGATGAAGCAACTGAATTTTCAGAACTTCTTTTTTTTTTTCTTCTTCCATCGCTAACATTAACCATTCATGAGGAACTTCCTCACCATGATTCACTTTTAAACTGATGAACCCACTGGGGGTTATAATTCATAAAAAGCTTTCCATGCCGATCACCTTTTTCCTTGAACGAGCTTTGAGCATCGGGGCGTATTTCTCCACCAACACTGGTGCTGCGGGTTGAGTTTCTATCTCAGCGCACAGCTTGAAAGCTTGGGCCCATCTGTGTCACACAAAGCCAGACCTCTCTTGAAGTGATTTGTTTACAGTGTCATTTGATGGAGTGGAATGTTCTGTAACTCATTCGAACTGTTACAGAAGCTTGGCTAAAAGGTCACCACTGCTCTTTAGAGTTTCCAAATCTGGGCACCATCTGGGAGCTTGTTAAAGATAAGGTTTTCCACTGTTTTTTTTCCATACCAACTAGATCCAATTAGCAAAGGACTAATTTTTCAAAGAAGAATATGTTCATATTGTATGTGTGTGTGTAAGAGAGAGGGTAGAGAGAGAAAACGAGAGAGTAAACAAATAAATTACAGTTAGTTGCTTGAACTTGTGCAGGCCCACCTTGCACCCCATCTGAGTATATGTGCCAAATTTACAGTATTATTTAATAGGCCTGAAGGGGTGTGGCAGTCTTGAAGGGGATGAGAGAATTCAATGTTAAATGTCCTTCTTGAATCAATACATTGTTCAAGTGTAGTCTTGGGAGTCAATTCTAAAGGAGATTGAATCTTACCTTTTACTCAGAATTCAACAGGAAAATGGCATGTTATTCCTTAAAGTAATAAAGGCTGTGCATGCTAAACATTCACTCTGTATGGCACAAGCAATATTGGAGTAGTTATAATTTTACAGTTCTAGTCTAGGCCTAAAGTTGGCTGTGCTTGCTTTCTGTGCCCTTCTTTATGATACAAGAGTCTTGAATTTTCCCAACCTCAAAAACTCAGCTGTAAAACCAGAGAAGGGCAAGAGGAAAAGGAAAAGTTTCCTTTAAAGACGTCTCCAATTGCTGCAGGCCAATTCTGCTCTCTCCCTTAAAACGTTAACTGTGTCTTTTGACACTTGTCCTTGGAAAAAGTCCAAATGTGGCAAATGGTAGAAGCAACATTTCTTTACCCTCCTGCCTGGAGCTTCCCATGATGTGGATGAGTTGTAGCTAGAACTTTTATGGGTGGAATGAGGAAGTCAGCTACTCCAGCTACTCTCCACAACCCTTACCGTTGTCTGTAGATGAAATACGTAAACATACAGTGAGATTGTGGAATTCACCATCAAAATCCTCTCATTTGGTTGGAACTCCTGAAAGGTTCTGAACCAATCAGGCTGCATAGTAGCAGCTAAAGCAGACTCATTGCCATTAAAAATATTCTTAGAAACGTGCATGTGGGTATACGTGTATATGTGTGTGTGTGTGTGTGTGTGTGTGTGTGTGTGTGTGTGTGTGTGTTTCTAGCAGATACTTGGGAGAGGAGGAGAAACTTAAATCTGGAACCATATTTTCATTTCTGTAGTCACATGTTGAGACATTAAAAACACAATGATGTCTCCCTCAGTTCAATTAAGCTGGTCTGAAAAACAAAATTGTCCTTAGGAAGGGGGAGAAATCCATTTATATTCCTTCTGAGGCAAGGAGGGAGGTCTTTCTGGCAAAGTCTTTATGTTCCATCCAGGACCAGGAAACTTAATCGTCAAGTTCAAAGCTCATTTCGTCATTGAGTACAGGGCGTGCTGACTTCCTGTGCCGGGAATATTTCAGGTGCAGAAGATCACCCATTTCATCAAGGGCTTCCAAAACCTGCAATGAGATTGCCTTCCGTCAGTTATCTTTAAACCCCTAAGTGGCTCTGCCTTGCAAAGCCCAGATTAATGACAAGCTTCACAAAGACTCAGTCTAATTTTGCCAGCTCCTTTGATTTTAAAGAAAAGGAGCAAGATCCATATCATCAGGTTGTGGTTTGTAAGTCCTAGAGGAATGTTAGATGCTAATTCATTTTATTTAATGGCCTAACTCCACATTATGAATGTTTATTTTATTTGAGGAATGTGAGGAGAGGAATAAAAACAGCTGACCCATCTAAAACCTTTAAGGATTTATTTAAAATTTAATGACTTACATATAACCTTGTGGAAGAAAAAGATAAGGTTGCAGAATCCATTTGAGGTTGTGTCTTCATGACACAATAAACTAATCTGGCCAAGAACAAAATGGAACATTGTGGGAGCTAATTAGCATCACCCTCAGTCCTCCCATGCTTTAACTCTCCCCAAAACCCCTGTTTTTAAAAACGCATCTCTTTCATTTCCACATTCCATGGAATAATGCAACTTAAACCCACAAGGATCCAACTCATTGGCTGGCTAGATATTTATAAATTTCTGTCTATCTATATTTATAATAATGGTATTGAGCACACCTTTCCAATCTTTCTGACTTATTATATTTTATTTTTGGTGCTGGGGATCAAACCCAGGGCCTCAGGCATGCTAGGGAAGCCTTCTACCACTGAACCACATCCATAGCCCTAAGCCTGTATTTATTAACCTGCCAAATAAGGGAAAAAAAAACAATATTAGGATCTGCTCTATAAAAGTGAGAGTGTGAATTATTAACATTAAAGTGAATGATTAATGAGGCTTATGAACTTTCCTATTTGAGAAGTCTTTCAAACTAATAGCAGCTAAAATATTCACTAACATGTTAAGAGAAATTTATTTCTTGTTGATAAGGTTATGTGGTTTAAAATGTTCTTTCCTATTTCTTCTAAATTTCTTACATCAAATATATATACTAAGAAAAAGCAGCAAAAGTTGTCTTTTAAATGACTTTTATTTAGGGTAGTTTCTATTGATCTTTGCAGATGGGCATGGGATAGTTCAGAGATTTGTATAGAGGAGTACCTGTGCCCTTGTGGGATATATGTGACAATTATGGAGAACATGGGACGAAAATATTAGGTGTTTCATTCATTTTTATCTTAATATTTTTAACTTCTATTTTTATATCTGTTAAATAATGTACATAATATATTGGGAATGCATACATAAACTATTTAAATAGCTTCTGTTAAAGTTCTCTGATCCAAGACTATCTAAAATGCACGCTACTCAAAGACAGGTTTCTTTAGCTTGCTGCAGCATGGGAGAGCAAAGCTCCAGAGCCAAGGACAACTTAATGACCTGAAGTTTGGATGGGCTTCTTATTGCATTTGGTTTTGTGCTTGAGAAGATTTTAAAGCAGCAGAGACCAACCCAGTTCTGGGTTGGATGCTATGAAGTCGCAGGATGAGTTCACCAACTGGTTATTAATTTATAACCTTTATCAGGCAGGTGGAAGGATTAGGTGAAGCTAGAGCTGTCATCGGAAAAGGAGCAGCTTTCAGTCAGAAAGGGAGAGCGAAATCATTTTGTGTTTTGTCCTAAACATGGTCTCTGGCCTCACTTGGTTTCATATTTTCGATATTCTGTGATGTTTCAGTTGCTGCGTTAAATGCCCTGGCTATTCAACAGGTCAAATTTCACTTTTTTTCTTAAACTTATATTAAAGAACTGCTCAAAATTTTTATGAGATGGATGCATGATCTCAGAAGTTTAGAGCAGTCTGAATAGATGCTGGCTCATTGCTTCTTTCACACCACATATTCCACAGCAATGAAGAACTTTTGAAGAAAAATCACAAGGGTATACTTGAATACTTCAATGCCGTTTGGTCTGCAAGAAGCACAAATTAATCTCCTGTTGTCCAATCCTTCCTGTCACTTCTGGGAGCTTGCTTCCTGGCCATGTCCTCTTGTCTTCTGTACCTGTAGGATTCCCTCTTCACTCTCTTCATCCTTCTATGGGTAAACACGTACATGTCTTTCCCCATCTTCAAAGGCTTTTCTTAGATCTAATTTCCTCTATACCTCTCTCCCTCCCCCCTTTCTCTTTCCCTCCCTCCTTTCCTTCCTTCCTTCCTTCCTTCTTTCCTTCCCTCCTTCCTTCCTTCTCTCTTTCTCTCTCTCTTCTCTTGGGATTGAACCCAGGAGTGCTTTATGCTAAGCCACATCTCTAGTCCTCTTTATTTATTTATTTTTATATTGAGGCAAGGCCTTGCTAAGTTGCTGAGCTCTCACTAAGTTGTTGGGCTGACCTCCAATTTGCCAATCTCCTGCCTCAACCTCCCAAGTTGCCTTAATTTTCTTGAATTTACAACCAAACTTTTTTTTTTTAAATACTTGCCTGCTCCTTTTTATCACTGTCTCACTCCATTTAAAAGAAGCAATATATTAAAATTAAATTACTGGAAATATAGACTCGTTTGAGAGAACCTGGAAAATACAGAAGGACATAAAGACAAACAACAGAGTTTACCTATCACCTCAAAACCTGGAGTTAGTTTGGTTATTAATGTGTCACTTAATCTGTTTTTATTGTGTATCTATTATGTACTGTACACTGATTTAGGTCCTGAGGGGATAAATGATAAAGAAGAAGGATATGGTCACTGGTGTGTGTGTGTGTGTGTGTGTGTGTGTGTGTGTGTGTGTGTGAGTGAGAGAGAGAGAGAGAGAGAGAGAGAGAGAGAGAGAGAGAGAGAGACAAAGCTCAAGCTATCTCCTTCATCCTGTTATTCTTTGTACTATTTCTGTTCTTTACATTCCCCTAGAACTGTCCACTACAAGAAACACTGAGTTGCTATGAATTATTAACTCAAGATGTTCTTCTCATCCCTCACCCCACTTGAAGTTTCTTAAGTTTTGGGAGAATATTTTAATTCTGCTCTTCCTCCTCAAAACTCTTTCCTCTTACTGTGTTCAACACTATGCTAGCCCGTGTCTCTCCTGACTGCTCTACCAGTGATCCTTGTGTCCTGGGATCATGTACTTCACAAGAATTTGCTTTTTGCCTATTTACCCTTGTTTTTCCCTGGACAATTATATCTTCTACCTTGTGGAAGAAAAAGAATCCCCAATTCCTGAAACTACAACAGTTTCAGCTTTGCACACTCCTTTAAGTTCTAGAATTGATTTTCTCTTCCACAGACGGCCCATGGACACGTAATCTCAACAAGCGTATGTATGAGTTTACTCCCATTGAAGACTTGCTGATCCTTACTGAATACCTTAGCTCATTTAACTAATTTACCATTCTGTTCACCAGGGTTAGAGACCTTGAATTACCTTTGCTCTTGTTTCTTCCCATACATGTTCTGCTCCAGTCATTTGACAGATATTGGCAATTCCTGCTTTTGTAATGTAAGTTCATAGATTCATTGTCTTCCTGCTGTCACAGTCATTGTCATTTCTTGTTTTGTTCTAACACCTCCATTTTAGATCCCTTCCTCTCGCCTCTTTCTTCTTCAACCCCTTTGTCACTTTTCTTTCATAGTGACATGATAATGCTGTACCACTGGTCAGAAACCTTGAATCATGCCCCATAATCTTTATTAAAAAGACTCAGCTGAAAAGTCACTTTACCTGTAAATCTTCCCCCATTATTATAATTAATCCCCACCTTCAAGCTCCCACAGTGTTATTTACATATCTAGTCTTTACAATTTATTCTGTCTGATGTTATCATTAGTTGTTTATTTGTATCTACTCCTAGACTTTTATTTTTGCTCCAGGGTTTGTTCATTGTAACTACATTGATATTATTAGATCATTCCACTAACTCAAACTGATTGAGATGGCTTAGTTCTCTGATATTACTCATTAATATAAAAACTGAAATCAAAGGACAAAAAAAATGCAGTTTTGAAATTATTTCCACCTGACTTTTATCTGGCTGATGTCATATATGTCTGTCCTTGTTTGTTTTCCAATGTATTGCTTAACTGGGTCCTGTTTTATGATGGAAGATTTAGTGGCTATGAAAATATCAGGATACAGGTAGTTAATGTTAAAACAGCATGGAAGGGGGCTGGGGTTGTGGCTCAGTGGTAGAGAGCTAACCTAGCATGGGCGAGGCCCTGGGTTCGATCCTCACACCACATAAAAATAAACAAATGAAATAAAAGTCTTGTGTCTAACTACACCTAAAAAATAAACATTAAAAAATAGCATGGAAGGTCAGCTTTCACATTGCAGAACAAGTCTATAGCACATTTGCCTATTTACTTGTCTGTTCTATGAAACCACAATACTGACTTGACTCACCTTTACTAAACTGATTTTTTTTTCCCTTCAATTGAGTTGATCACTTTGTTGGGTATTTTTGCCATACCCTAGGTTTTTAGCAGTGAGTTTCATCTGTCACTACCCAAGAAAAATTCAGAGAATCCCAATCTGGCTCAAGAAAACTACATGTTCAGAATCCAAGGTGCCGCAAGTAGACTTCCCATTGGCCTGTGGGGTACTTACTGTGTCCAACATCTCCTGAGTATGTGCTGCCGAAATGCAGAACCTAGCCCGAGCTTCTGCGAGTGGAGTAGCTGGAAATCCAACGACGACCACCCCGATTTTTCTTTCTAACATGTGCCTTGCAAAAGCCCTTAGGAAAAAGGGGGAACAGTTAACATAAAGGAGACAGAATTATCCTGATCTCCACTGTCCAAAAAGAACATGGAAAATTGATTTTTCTTTTTTATAATAACAAGTAGATTTAAAGTTATTAAACTCTGTTAGATGCAACTGAAAAGAGGCGGGTGGTCATTTGATATCTCCCATAACTAAGTGTGTAGTATTATGGGGTTATTATGGGGTCTGACAAACACATTTGGTAATTGTGAGCACTGAGTCTGTTGTGAGATTGAGCAGAAAATGTTGATGAATATGACTCTGGTTTAACAAGACTGAATTGATATAAAACCTTTAATCTGCTGGGTTCCTTGTATTAAAAACACCTAACACATTACAATTACATTAGAAAGAATATATATTAAAGGCAAATCTATATGTTTTAAAACACTTAATACCAGTAAGTTATATTTGTTTATTATCATTTGAAGATCAGGATCTCAGGGTTTGTAGAATCCAATCTCCAACCCAACATTCCCATTCCAGAGCCAAAGATCATATTTTATATAAAATCAGAAATAAGAAATAGCAAGGGTCTCATTTTTTTTAAGTGCATGAATGAACATATGCAGGTATGCTCTGGGATAATAAACCCATTGACTGGGATCAAGGAGAATCAGGCAGGAGGGATGCAGGGTAAGAAGTGAGCACACAGAGAAATTCATGGGCAGATAAAGCTCTTTGATGCAGGGTAAACCTTTATAAGCTCTGATTCCTTCCCTTCATCCTTCTAGCCTTCTTTTTTCCTAAAGCTAATCTCAGTAACAATTCTAGAATATTAAACTCAAAGTCTGTAAATTGCTTGTGCTGAGAGCCAAGGTCAGATAAAAAGGCACATACCCCCAAGTGAGTCTTTCCCTGCTTTGGGCTCTGTTGCTCTCTGCAGGAAACCTTAATTACTGAGTGGCTCTACCCATAAGTAAAGTAAAAGCCTCAGATCTGTTCTGAGCATTAAGATTTTGCTGGTATATTATTTTAGGCTGGATACTGACAGAGCCACAAAAACCTACAGTCATAACTCAGGAAGAATTTAGAACAAGACATGGAGAGTAAGGCTGCTTGCCCATTCATCTGTCCTGCTGTTTAGAAGTCTGCCTTTTGGTTGCCTCATGCAGAAAGCAGGTTATCAAATGAAGCAGTGGAGATTGTGAGACCTACAGGGCACACGGCCTCTCTGGCCCCCTGGCTTGGGCAAGGCAAGATTAGCCCTTTGATTTCTTCTGTTCTGTCTCCTTCTTGATCACCCTATGGAAGGCTGCCCACGGAACTGCACAGGATGAGAGCTCATAATTGTCTGAGAAACAAGTCAAGTGCTTTTATTGCTAGAGTACAAACCACCTGACCCATGATCTCAGGCCAATTTTCGGGCCCCAGAAGACCATTTTCACTGTCTGCATGTTTCCCTTTGTACCGAAGGAAGCAAGTTTTGCCAAAAATGTAGAGCAAAATATATGACTCTATTGATTCATTAGGCTAATTCAGGGTCTCCCTGGAGCACTTTTGACTTGAAAACTTATACTACCACAGCTTATATTCTTATATTAATATATATGATTGCACTGAACATTTTATATAATGAGCTTCTGGGTTTTATTCCCCAAAGCAAATTAGAACTGGCATCTGCAGGAAAAAGCTAAACTGGGTGAAATAATAATGATGATGATGACATATGATGAACATTAGCATCTTACTACATTCAGCATGACCACATCTTGTGTACCACATCTTGTGTTCCAAGTTCAAGACAAGAATTGTGGAAGAAAAATACAAATCCTCCCTATACCACATACCAAATATGAACATTCTTGATTATTGAAGTGCTCATATTACGAGTGACATCACATTATTCTAGATGCCATAGATGATTCCAGTAGAGTTGTAACAGCATTTTGTTCAAAAGGATAACTAGCTAGAGATTATCCTTTCATTTGACAGAAGTGGTAATATGGAGAAACCACAATGTTTTAATAACATGGAAGGTTTTTAAATGTGTAAATGAAAAAAGTGTTTTCTACACTGTCTGATACAATTAACTCTCTGTTTCTCTGCATATAAACCTTCAATGGAAGAAGTATCATAGAAAGGAACAAAGACAGCCAGTTAAATAAGCTCTTGCCAGCAACTCCTAGTTGCGATTATATTTTCTTTGTTTTTCTCAGTTTCTGTAGGAAATCCAAACAGATATTTTTCTGTCACAGTGACTGATTTCTTTTGAATGACCGGTGATAGCATTCAAGAGAGTTAAATTTATACTCTGTTTCTTTAATGAGATGTGCATTTTCTCTTATGGATTGAAGCTTGAATGGCTGTGTATTCAAAAGTGCTCAGGTTTAGGAGGCAAATTGAATTCTGAGCTTTGCTGCCTACAACCTGTGTGAGCCTTAGAAAGCAGTTTCTAAACAGTTTCAACTGACTGTTGTGTCAGTATCCCACCCTCAGTGGTTAAACTCGTGGGTGATCACTGAGGTCAAATACCCTTGTTTGGCATATAATCAGAATTAAGCAATTTTAGCTTATCCTGGAAAACATTCTTCAACTGGAATGAACACAACCCTTCAACATATCATCCAGTGCCCAATATAGCATAATTGATGCAAGATCTTTACCTGCTAATTTTTCTGGGAGTTCCGTTTTTATTAATGTAACCAAAATTGCAATAAGCATTCTGGAGAGTCATGTAATCACAATGACTCATCATTGTATTCAATTGAAACTAATAATCGTCATTATGATAAAAGAACAATAATCACAGCACTAATGATGACTATCATTGGCTAAATGCTTATAGTAAAACAAGAACTATGTTAAGTGCATCATATACATTATTGATATTATTAATAACAGCTAACATCGTTATGTAAGAGTCAACATGCCAAATGCTGTAAAGAACTTACCTTGTTTAATCTTCATAATGATCTTAGGAAGCAGGTATTTTTATATCTCAATTTATACATAAGAAAACTAGGATTTCAGAAGGTTGGACTACTTTGCCAATATTCCACAGATTCCTAAGAGGCAGTCAAAACTCTTTTTTTGATTCAAAACCACTCACTATGCCATACAGCATGAGTTTTACATGAGGCATATTGTATTAGTGACTACTTGAACTGGAATGCATTTGAAGAGCTAGCTGGCTATTGTGCAATAGGGTGATTATAGACAATTATGTACTCTATATCTCAAATAGCTAGAAGAAAGAATTTTGAATGTTTTCACCAGAAAGAAATGATATTTGAGGAGGTAGATTTGTTTTTGTTTTCTGTTTTTTTTTTTTTTTGTACTGAGTATTGAACTCAGGGGCACTCAACCACCGAGCCACATCCCCAGCCCTATTTTGTATTTTATTTAGAGACAGGGTCTCACTGAGTTGCTTAGCACCTCGCCATTGCTGAGGCTGGCTTTGAACTCACCATCTTCCTGACACAGCTTCCCTAGACACTGGGATTATAGGCATGTGCCACTGTGCCCGACTGAGAGAGATATTCTTAACCTGATTTAAATGTTATATAATGTATATTCATATACTTAAACATCATGTGATACCCCATTAATATGTACATATATACATTTTAAATGTATATAACAGTTAAAATTATATTTTAATTAGTAGAAATGCTTTTCTTGCCACTTCCCCTTTTTTTCCTATTCACAGACTCTTCTCTTTAGTTTTGGTTCATTTGTCCAACATGTTGAGATCTTAATTCTAGCTTTCTTGAAAGTGAGAACTACCTAGCACACTCCTTTATGCCGCCACTCCAATATTGTGCACTGTATCCCCAAGCAAGTTTATTTTGGGTGCCTTCTTTTGAGCTAATGATCAAATATTAGTTACATAAGAGCTAAGTTTGGGATTTTCCTTCTAGAACATGCAATTCCCCAGCCACTTTGAGTGTTTTTTTTTTTTTTTGGTGTGTGTGTGTGTGTGTGTGTGTGTGTGTGCACCTTCCAAAACCATCTGCTACTGGGAATTACTGTTGTCATCCTCCACCCCACTGTCGTAGAATGCCTTGGTGTGTAACATTTCTATAGCACTCTGTCTGCTTGGATGCTCCGCACATTGTCTTCCTGAACCAGATTCATGAAGAGAAGGACCAACTAGTGGTTCTGGTGTGGCATGCTAAACAACTGATCTTTGTGTTTTAACTGTTATTTCGTCATGGTGAAATGACACCAGAGCATGCTTCAAAGAATCAGTCTCTTGGGAACTTTGAACTCAACCCTGCTCTCCCTAGTTTTCAACACTGGTGCCCCACACCCTTTTCACTGGTACTTTTCTATTGCAAATGTCTGTCAGTCTGTCCAGACTGTTAGAGAGTCAAACAGAAATTTCCAGTAATGGCCTTATGTTGGAAGGGAATTTGGGCTCTTTAGAATCTAAGAAATATTATGTTGAATATTACTTTCTACCCTATGCTTGGTCAAAGACACCAATAAACATTTAGGAACATTTTAGGTTAACTTCTTTTTAACAGGGAGGTAATTAGTCTCACACAGGTTGAAGCATGGCTCCTGTATAAAATTGTCTAAGCCATAATGAGAAAAAGTAATTTTTTCCTCTATGTAGTTGTTGCCAATGCTCAATATTTGGGTTGAAAACAGCAGAAAACAACCCCAAATAGGCTTACAGCAGAGGCATTAAGATTTGATATTAGGAAAATGAGCTTTGTTGTGAATCTAGGTTTTGGATTTTGCTCTTAGTTTTACTACCATTTGATTTATATGACCTTGGGAAAGTTGCTGAACTTCCCTCCGCCTCGGCTTTCTCACACCTGAATGAGGATGCCTACTTCTGAGAATGGTCATGAGAGTACAATGGGACAAGGTCTGATTTGTTTTGATATTGATATTGAGAGAACTGGGCTTTGCAAGTTCTCCCCAAGAAAGACCATGGATTAGAAGGAGGCTCAGGATCATTCTTAATTTATAGTGCAGATAAGTGACTTCCCCCAAATTTCTAGAGCTTGAAGATGGTAGCAAGGGAGAGAGTTAGTTGGTCCTTAAGCATCTGACTCCTTTATTATAAGACATGTGGAAAAATCTCTGCTATGTCTGGCATGTGGGTTCTGAGAAGTTGTATAAGTGAGTTCTGAATTTAAGTACCTTTTTCAAATGCATAATCTAATAACTGCAGGAAAACTGCAGAGTGTCAGTAGCACCATCTTAGGTCAGCTTGGGGTTCAGATGTGACTCCAGGAGTCCTCAGATACTTACGCTACTTTACTAGGCATGTAAAGGAGCACAGGAACAACAGGAGACTTGTCATTGCCATAGATAATGAATCCCAGTTCCTTCAGCTTCTCTCGGAAGTATTTTGTGTTTTTTGCAAGTTGCTGTATTCTCTGCAATCCTAAAGGGAGACAGGTGTGAAATCCATCAACTTCCATTGAGAAGAGGGAAGCAAAGGTCAACTCAATTTGGCAAGCATTTCTAAGTCTTTCTGTAGGCATGCATATTAGTTGGGAGAGAAGGGTGGGGAAATATCTCCTGGTGAGCAGGTGTGGACACTTTTGTGTGTCTGGAAGACAGGATGAAGAAGAGGTGCTGCTAGGTATTGTAAGCAAGTAACGCTAAACAACTCATCTTTGTGTTTTAACTGTTATTTCATCATGGTGAAATATGGTTGGTGCAAAGATTAAATAAGTTACTAAGGCTAGACTTCAGGGCTTAGTGGGGAAGAGGGGGAATATTTATTTGGTGTGAACTCTGTGCTAAGTGCTTTGAACACATAAACTTAGGAGAATCAAGTGTGATAAGAAGTACACACGCACACACACACTCACACACACACTCATTGTTGGTAAATACATTTTAGCCAAATTGAGCTGGCCTATTAAATTACCCCTCATGTAAGTCTCTAATCAAAGGTTGCCTCAACCTGGTTTTGAAGAAGTAGGGTGAGTGGGTCGCAGGGAAAGACGATAAGAAGAGTATGTTTCCTCCATTCCTCCATATCAAGGTCTTTCAAGCTTTCGTTCAAAAGCTTATTCTCTGTCCCAAGTATGTGTCCCAAATCAGGGGTCAAACATGTAAGACGATAAAGGGAATTAAAGAGTAGGAGAAGTTCTGAAAACAACTGCCTACTCCAGTCCTGCCTCCAAGTGGTAGGTGAATAAAGCAGAAAGAATTAGAGAGTGTGTGCTCAATGAAAATGAAGAGGGTTGAACATTTGAGTCCCCTAGATTCAACCCAGTGTTTGCACTTGATGCAGTGTTGCTGGTCAGTGGGAATGTCCTTTGACAGTTGTGCTGGTTGCCAGTAGCTTTCCTCCATTCTGATTGTTCTGACGTTCATTCAGACTGAACCAGAGGTCACACTCTAGAAATTTTCCAACAGTCTGAACATTCAGTCATGGATGTTTTGAACTCTTTCAATGGAAAAAGGCTAAAAGTGTCAATAAACATGTCAATGGGCATCATCTAGTCCCTCCTTAGAAAAAGTGGTCCCAGATTGGGCTTTCACAAATGGTTGAGCAGTGAGTATCTTCTGCTGAGCATCTTTCCTTCAGGGGATCGTGATATTTGTATAGAGTTAGCCCTACTTGTCCCTTTTGCTACAAAGGTAGCACGAGGTCCAGGACTGGTTGATTGAAATACTCCATCCCTCTGATTATGGGCTCAATGATGGAACAGAACCTGGGACTATTAGGCTTTCTCTCGGGATCCATTGAGGAAGAAGTGAAAGGACAGAGTAGTCCTCAAGCTACATCTTTGTTACCATGCAAAGGAAGCTTGCTTGAGAATAGTGTTGGCTTGGATGAAAGCCAAGGCACAAGGCAGAGTTCTTGGGTGGCATCATTTGAATACTTGGGTTCAGCCTCGCTGAAGTTAGGCCATCATTTGGATTTCCTTGTTGGGTGAGCCAATAAATCTCCTTTCTGTTACCTTCAAGCAAATGTGTCCTAAGTGATACAGGTGGCCATTAATTGGATCAGGTGGCTTAAAGGACAATAATAATATAAACAACAATTATAGCCCACACACATCTAATGTCACCACTGTTGTAATCACTTGATGTTTAGTAACTTATTTAATCTTTGCACCAACCATATTACACATGAGGGGTAGCCAAGTAATTTACCTGAGTTCACATAGTTGGTAGATAGTCAAGCCAGAATTTAATCCAGAGTTTAACCCCAGGCAATCAAATTCTAGAATCTGTGCTATTAATCTCAACACTATAGTGCTCTGCCCAGGAAATGGATGGTGGCCATATCTTTTTAAGTTTAATAAAAATCTCATCTCTGCCAGCTGTTTAGGTCACAATTACATTTTTATTCATTTCTTCATTTTTGTAATAGAGATTGTTGAAGGATTGAATCTTGAGAAATTTTTTGACAACCTCAAGTTTTTAAGGGGTTGGGTAAAACATCAAGGATTAGAAGCCAGGGCTGCTAAAGGGGAGAACTGGTGAACCCCTTTCAGTTTGGGTGGGGGCCTGAAGCTCTGCACACAAGACGTAAAGATGGAACAGTAGAGTAGCCACTGAAGAGTATTTTATCCAATACTCTGACATGTGTTTAGTAGGTTCTGTCATTCCCCAAATACTTCAGATCCTCCTTTAAGACTTTTTCTTTGCTCATCAGACACAAATGGACTTAACCTGTGCATCTTAATGTGCTAACAACATGCAGAGGAATGGAGATTTTGTTGAGCAGAACATCAACCAAAGAGCAGGATGTTGAATGCTCTACAATTTTCTGTGCTCCTTTTCTTTTCTTTCTTTCTTTTTTTATTCATGGTCCAATTTCATCAAGTTCCAAGGTGAACAAGCACAACTTGGAAGCACACCAACGTTACAATGGATAATAAGAGCTGTCAAATTCATTTGTATGAACTTTTCTACCGTGGAATATGGAAAAAAAAATCATGGTTTGAAAGTCTTTCATGGTCGGGAAAGATATCATTCTGTTCTATTCTTTTCCATGCTTATTTTCTGTTTTATCCTTCCTACAACTTCAGTTTAAGGGAGATCCTTTCCCAATTTTGCTAGTTCCTACCAAGCAGACTGTAATGAAGAATGTATCTGGTGTATTTTCTTTTTTAAAAAAAAGTCTCAATTTTTAAAATATTTTTTTTAATTGTAGTTGGGCACAATACCTTTATTTTATTTTTTTATGTGGCACGCTAAGGATCGAACCCAGGGCCTCCCATGTCCTAGTGAGCACTCTACTGCTGAGCCCAAACCCCAGCCCTGGTGTCTTTCTCAGGGCATTTGGCCTTTCAATCCCACCATCCTGGCCACAAACAAAGGAACGAGGATGACCTTGACCTGAGTGAAGTCCATTGAGCATTAGACAAGGAGCCATGAAGTAATCTGTCAAAGGAACCTTGATAAAGACATGATAAATATGAAGTAGACCAACCAGGTCTCTATCTAGTAGAGTGTGGATACAAAAAAATTTAGTGAGAACTGACAGCTGGCAGTAAGAGTGGAAATTGAAAGACAGAGAGAAAAGCTTATTAGCAGAATCTGCAAAACAGGGTAAGCCATTGGTTGGCAAGAGCTATGGCAACCTATGAAGAAGAAAGGTGGGAGGTGCAAAGTTAGATGGTAGCAATAGAAATAGAAGATACAGAAACAGAAAAGGCTTATAGTGTACTGGGGAAGGTAGACATGAATCAAAGAATCACACAAATAGATATAAAACTATAATTCTAATAAGTACTGTAAAAGAAATGTTATGGGATGTTATAAAAGCTCACACTAGGGAGTTTGGAACAAATCTGATACATTCAAAAAATGATATGAGCTAGCAAGTGTTAATCAGAGCAAAACCCTGAAAAGAGTATGCTGGTATAAGAAATAAGTATAATGGTACCATAGTTTGTAGGAGAACAGAGTGGTTGAGAAACAAGCAAGATGTGGGATGTGATTGAGTGTGAAGAAAGATATGTCTGGAAACATGGAAGATTGTCTAAAAAAAAAGGGAGGGGGCATATGAGACTTTAGAGATCAAATAATCTCATATTTAATGGTTGGGAAGAGGAGGCTGAACCTAAAAGGGAGACAAAACAGTAGCAATCAGAGAAGAAGATACATCAGAAGATGGAATCTATTGGATTTATCAGTACAGCAGTCATTGAAAACCTTTACTTTGGGATTCCCAAATGGCATGTAGGTTTACAGAAACAGTTGCAAGTATAGTTTCCTTCAATGCATGTTTTAGTCAATTTTTCTTTTTTTTTTTTTTTGCTGCTGTGACCAAAAGACCTGACAAGAGCATTTTAGAGGAGGAAAAGTTTATTTGGCACTCATGGTTTCTGAGTTCCTTAGATGGCAAACTCCATTGCTCTTTGCTCAAGATGAGGCGGAACATCATGGCACAAGGGTGTGGCAGAGGTAAATAGCTCAGGACAGGACACCAGGAAGCAAAGAGTGACTCCTCTAACCAAGGACAAAATATAAACCATATATAGCCCAAAGGCATGTTCCAAAGACCTACCTCCTCCAGCCACAACCTACCTGCCTACACTTAACCACCCAGTTAATCCTGATCAGGTGATTAACACACTGATTAGGTTAAGACTCTCCTAACCCAATTTCCTCTCTAAACTTTCTAGCATTGTTTCACATATAAACCTTTGGGGGACATCTAATACCTAAACCATAACAATATATTTTCCCACTCACTTCACAAAATAATATAACATTCCCCCATCTTCCAATTCTAGACTTGTGAAGTAAACATAAAGGATCTGAAGAGGTGTACAAATTTGTACAAGTTCTGTTGCATAGAAACAGCCTCCTTGGTGTTTTTAAAAAAGAATAGTTTTGTAACATCTAAAGTGCTCCTTGGAAACTCATATGTGTATAGAGATCAGTCTATTTGAAGATAAAAACTAAACATTGGGAAGGAGAATATTTACTTAAAATGTTCATTCCTACATCAAAACTCTGTTTAGAGAGATAAGAACATGGGGTGGAGGGAAATACTACAGGCAGAAGGGGAAAAAAAGAGGTAAGATTTGTTATAAAGGTGATTGAAATGAAGTCACAGAAATACATCCCAGCCACCAAAATTTATTCCATATGTCCTGTCCCCTTGTGTGTTCGGCTCTTTTGTTGATCCTTAGCTGCACAATGAATAGATGACTTCATCAGGCTGGGTCTGATGACTCCTAAATGTTCCCCCTCTAAGACTGGAAGGATTTCCTGGCCTGGAAGTGCCCGAATGACTTAAATTGCTTTTCCCAATGGCATTATC
Organism: Ictidomys tridecemlineatus; assembly: GCF_052094955.1. Classification (NCBI taxonomy): domain Eukaryota; kingdom Metazoa; phylum Chordata; class Mammalia; order Rodentia; family Sciuridae; genus Ictidomys; species Ictidomys tridecemlineatus. The sequence continues at coordinate 163,656,684 of NC_135481.1, forward strand.
TTTGCACTTGCCTATAATGACTCATCTATCATTGGGCTGCTCAGCTACTTAATTGGCCCCGTCTGTCCCCTCTGCCTTGATTAACCCAAGTAACTGGATCATCAGCTAATGTCACCACTTCAGTGCTTCTAGATCCTTTGGAGGCTTGACCAAATAGATCATAATATTGGCTCTGGGGATATCTGACTTGTAAGAGCTGAATGTTTTTGCTCTCACTCTGTCTTTGCTATCTTTGCACCAGTTATTAGCACAGCATGGTTGACAAGCCATTATGACACACTCTGTGGTCACCATGTTTCCTCATATAGGTCACTATAAATGCTTTTGGGGTCTTTGGAGTTGGCCAAGATACAACTCCTTTCTATTACCTATTATTGCTCACTCTTTAAAATTGGAAACATTTGCATTCTCTCTGAGGGCCTGGGGGCAGAGGAGAATTTGTACATATAAAACGCTACTCATCTAGACAGGATGTGGGTGATTTTATTAATTATTTTGTGCTTTGAGATCCTCACTTGAAGAGTGCTTTGCAAAAATGAAAGGAATATTTGGCACAAATCCTTTCCTATAGTATTGGCCATTGACAGGATAGTACCTGGGCACTCAGGAGAATGTGTACAACAACAAAATCCTCTTTGAAATGCCAAAAATTCCTAAGAGGTTCTTCTTCCATATCTTACATGGAAGTTAGGAAAGGTCCTTACTCAGATAGGAGAATAAGAAGATTTCTTATGCAGACTTCTGGAGAATTTATGTGTTTATTTTACCTAATTCTAGGTTCTCTGAGGAGGCTGTTGAGTGAAAATGAACAGGCTTTGGAGTTAAATGGAATGGGAATCAAACTCTACCTCGAGAACATAAAGCCTTGAAATCTCAGTGCTATCTGTAAAATAGAGATAAGCTTATCTCATAGGAAGATTGAGAGAAATAAAGGGATTCATGAAGGAAAACTGCTCAGGACTGTATCCAGCAAGTGCTCAAAAAGTTAATTATATAATTTTTTAATAGAAGTAGCCCTCGGCATCTTCAGTGGCACCTTGGAATCATCTGGAGAGGTTGGAAAAATCCCATTGCCCAAGCTGTACCCCAGGCCAATTGAATTAGGGTCTCTGTGGATGAGACTGGGCCATGAATTTTGGTTTTCAAAAGGTGAATTTTTGTGAGGGTGACCTGCTCCCCTGACAGCTACCTGCTCCCAAGTACTCAACACGGAATCAGCCCCCCCCCCCCACTGTCAACCTCACCTCTTTCATGAGGGTGGATAAAATCAGGGAAGAACCCATTCAGGCTGATGACCTGTATGTTGCTGTTCTATCTAACCAGATCTCTAGCCCTGTTGGCTTGAGAGATGGGCTAGGTTAACAGAGGCCAAGAGTGCTTTAACCTTCCCTCCAATGCTGTTAAAACAAAAACAGCTGGGGCAGAGGAAGGAAAACAAATAAAACACAAAGCATCTTACTACAAAGCTTTGCAGTCCCCTAATAAAAACAATGGTCTGTGGCGTTTCCAAAACTATGTTTGGGACAACTCGGTCTCCCAGAGGGCCAGAAGGAATTATGGACAGTGGAAACTACCAGAATGACCTATCTTAAAAAAGGAAAATTTCTTCCCTGTAAAACCATTGGTATGCAAAAAAAAAAAAAAAAAAAAAAAAAAAAAAGAGAAAGGCATTTCCCCCTATAAGTTAAAAAAGAGACGAATTTGATGAGCTTGTGGGCCAATACCAGTGCCATGCTCACTTTCTAATGGAGGAAACATATATATACCCAGAATCCACAGGATATATACTAGTTTATTATTTCCTAAGCTCAAAAATTGACATATACACGACTTATACCCTCCTTAAATTATTTATCACATCACTATTGTCGAAATACAGACTAAGACAATTCAAATATGCTACTAGGCAGTATTGTTTGGAAAATGTACTCCTTGTCTCTGGAGATGGGAAAGTATCATTCCATAAAATATTTATCACCACTTAAGAAGTTCTTATTTATGAAAAATTAAGCCAGAGAAAATCAAATTGATATTAAAGAATGCCTGCAGTGGTCTAAGAATGTTCTCTCCACTTCTCTGCCCATGGTGTCCTTGGCTGCTCCCCCTGGCATGGTGTTGGGGTACTGGGGAGAGATCTGGGAGTAAAATTTCAATGTGGCAGCAGGAACCCAGAGTCTGTTATTTTAAGTACTGGACACCAGACAGGACATTGTGTTTCCAACACACTTGGGGCAGAGAGATCTCGGTAAAGATCAAGAGGCTACAGAGCGGTGAGAATCATAAGAATCACATTAGCAGTGACAAGCTTCCCAGTGGGGTGGAGAAAACAGCATTTGGAGTGGTTTGCTGAGAGGAACGCACATTTTTATCAGGCACTGAAGCTCTCCCTTTTGATGTCGGGATTCCAAGGTTACGGCATGTTTTATAGTCCCATACACATGTTCCAAGGGCTCTCCAGGCTGCTCAGTCATGCCCCTGTGGAATGCATGCAGGAGCTGGCTGGTCGTTAGAGTGGGTGGCTGGACGTCTGCATGGACAGATTTCAAGGGCTCTGAAGAAAACTCTGCTTTCACCTCCCCACCAGCTGCTCAACAACATCCTTAGGGGTTTAATCCACAAGGAGGGTTGAAGAAGGACATGGCTTGCATACCTACTGTGAGCCAGCAAATGGTGTTTATGGGTCCCCATTACAGATGAGGAAACTGAGGCTTGGAGATGAGGAAAGAATTACTCAGATGATCTGGAAAGGGGCTGTGCCTGACACACAATCTGTCCTTTGGAAAAGCTCGCTAATTCATTCAGTATCATCTATGAATCCCATGACTCATGGATACATACATTTCACATGTGAAAAGTTCTATGTACAGGAGCCAGGCCAGCTGCAGAGGTGGGAGTAGAAGCTGAAAAAATTCTGAAGACTGTTTGGAAAGAAATACTCTGATAGAAGACCGTATAGATACCCAATAATATACCACTGAAAATAAGTACCCTATAACAGATATAGATATTCTCACTGCACTGTGTCATGAATACTTACTGAATGAATAACAGAGCCTAATATTAATTTGTATTTAAGCAGAGAACAATTTCTTAGCAAGTCACCAATTATGGAATTTTAAACATTAAGGGAGGTAATTTGAGAGGAAAACCTTCTGGAAACCCTTGTAAATCAGTGATTCTTAAGTAGAGGGATACACCAAAGCCTTCTGGAATTTTTAAAATTTATTTTACTTAATTTTTAGAATATATATATTAGCCTCCCTCTGCATATATTCTGTTCCAGAAGGGATGTTTATAAAACAATTCTCTGGGCAATTGTGGGGTGTACCCCAATTAAGAACCATTGCTCAAAGTGAAAAATTATATCAAAGTGGTTGAATCTCTAAAAGTAATGATTGATCATAACTGAAGACATTCTGTGATAAAGAATTTTTGCTGGGTTCCATCTGTCCCTTTTTCTATGAAGATGAGCAAGTCACTCAACATGTCTGAGCCTCAATTTACTATTAGATGGGGATGACAGTAATAGCTGCTTCATGTATTTCCTAGGACTTTGAGGAGGAGGATTAATTTAGCATCTGCTTATTTAGGACTTCTTATGTGCAGGTGGCTACTGTTTAGCAGACGACTGAAAGACAAACACATTTACTATTTACAAGAAGCTTATAAACTAGAAAATTTAATACATTCATAAGAGTAGGTGGAAAATCAAGTGCATCATGAAAGAAGTATTGAGAGTTTAGAGTAGAGACCTGGAGATGGTTAGTTCATGTCTTGGACACATAAGTTTGGTGGGGGTTATAGCAGGAATGGTAACTCACTTGCCTAGAACATTTGGATTAGAGTCATGAAAAGATTATGGAGTCAGATGAGTGGGAGCTGCAATTTCCACCCTCAGAGTCAGAATTTGGGAATGGGTAGTGGGGAGCAAAGGCAGCATCATAAGCTGAAGACAGCATGTTCTGAGGGGGGTTAATGAAGCTCATAGTGTATCATGCATGGATTCAGAGAAGGGAAAACCTAAAGTACAAGCTAGACAGCCAGAGTGGTGCAAAAGTCCAAAGTAGGTGAGGAGATACATGTCAATGATTGTTTTGATTTGTGACACAAAGGCAAAGGACCCATCTTGGACTAGGTAAACTGGTTAATCGGTCCCTTGAAAGAACTCTGAGAAGTCATGCAAATGAAGGCAGACCCTCTTTGGAGCATCCAACTACATAATTAAAAATTATGTTTCCAAAGCACTTGCTTGGGAGAAGTGCACTGTAGAAGCTCCCAGAGGGGTGGGCAAGGGGGAAATAGATGGAAAGAACTTTACTTTGGCTTTTAATAACACTACCACAGACAGATGATCAAGGATTGTGAACCCAGTTTCCTGGGTTCAAAATCAACACTATCCTTTTGGGCAAAGTACTATATCTTTCTGTAATTTGGGTTTCTCAGCTGAAAATGGGAATGATGATGATGATAATTAATAATAATAACAATGTCCATTTAAGACTATTATGACTATTAATATTAAGCACTTAATAGAGTGAGGGGATTCGCTTTCTAACTGGTCCTGTGGTCAATGTCACTACAGCCTATCAGGCTGCCTCTGTGCCCTCCTAGGTCTTTTTAGTGTGTGGACTATGTCCCCCAATACCTTTCTATCTCCAAGAGTTTAAGCGTTCATCAGAATCACTTTTGTTCTAGGTGCTCAGGTTGAATCTTATGATCACTGAGAATCTAACTATATAAAGTCGTCCCACTTTTTAATGGGGTGAAAGCTTTAGGAACATGAAACAATAGTTAGCACCTGTCACAGGAAGCCCTTAGAGGGGACTCAGCTCTTCCAGAAGGAAGAGATTTCAAAGAGAGACAGGAAGGGATTTAAAGGGAGGGAGACTCCATTACTGGTTTTGACAACTGTGGGGCCAAAGGTGAGGGATGAGAGAGGCCCTGGCTGACAGACAACAAGGACATGGGGACCTCAGTCCTACAACCCCAAAGAATCGAATTCTGTCACAACCAGTTGATCTTGGAAGAGGAGCTGACTTTCAGATGAAAGCGTAGCTGCTGGCACCTTGATTTCAGCCTCATGAGAGTCTGAGCAGAGAACACTCTGTCCCCAGACTCCTGACACAAGGAGACTAATAATAAATGGTCATTGTTTTAAGCCTCTGTTTGTGGTCATTTGTTATGCAGAAATAGGAAGCTAATACATTCCCTCTAGCCTAAACACACACACACACACACACACACACACACACACACACATACACACACACACACATCTCGGGCAGGAGTCCACCTGCTAAATCCTCCCCAGCTGTGGCAGTTGAGGTAGCTGGTTTTCATAACAAAAGTCTCCAAACCAACTTAGTTAAAACCGAGACCATGTTGGGAAAAACAAAGAATCACATGCAACATCAGCTCTGGGAGATGCCACAGAGGGAACTGTGTTCTTTCCTTTTCCAGTTGCATTGAGGTAGCATGGAATTCCATGCACGTTACCTCACAACTCTCCCACCTCAGAGGCCATCCAGACAGAGGAGACAAATGAGAAGAGCAATCTTCAGCAGGAGTCATGATGTAAAAAGATCTTGTTTGTAAGATGGCTGGAAGAAGTGGCCACACTATCCTTCGGCCCCCCAAGCCATCTAAAAAACAAACAGGTGGGGCTGGGGATGTGGCTCAAGCGGTAGCACGCTTGCCTGGCATGCGTGCGGCCCGGGTTTGATCCCCAGCACCACATACAAAGATGTTGTGTCCGCCAAAAACTAAAAAATAAACATTAAAAAAAAGTTAAAAAAAATAAAATAAAAAACAAACAGATTTTCTTGACACTCTTGATGGGGAAAATTTTTTAAAGGATTCCAAGCAAGTACAGAATTTCCTGGACTGCCATAAAATCCTACTCTTGGCTAACTTTTAGGATGAAGCCAATGAAGGGGTGAAAGGTTCTGGAACAGATTGCTAGCCATTTTTCTACCATCAGGCAAATGTCCCCTCCTAGCCAGGGTTCAGTTTGTTGGTGAATTTTGTGTTTATTGGACAAACCCAAGTTGTCCTACGTGTATTTAAGAAGCAATGGGGCAGGGGGGCAATGCCTGTCACCTTGATGGCTAACCCTGACCTTAGGTTTGCACACACAAAAAGACCAGGTAGAACTTTTTTTTTTTTTTAACCCCCCAGCACAGGTGATTAATCATGGGTCCAGGCAGCCCCTCCGTTGAAAGCCAGTGGAGCATAGCACCTGACATCTGTTTTGTATTAGCTATTGCTGAAATGCCAGTGGCCTGAAACCATTTAGAAAACACAGCTTTCTGTGCCCTCTGTCTCTTTCTTAGCTTCTTTCGGTGTCTCCAGCTGGTTACCAAGTGGCGAATATATTTAGTAAGCAGCAGTTAGCGCCTTTCACAAAAATGCCAGGGGCCTTTGATGCCAAGGCCCTCAGATGGTGCATTTTAGGTGGAATTTTCTGTTGATGCCACTTGCATTCATCAAGGGACCTCAAAGGGACAGAACTAATCCTCCCTGGGAGGATTGTTGTGGCTGAGTTTGACAGAGAGCAAAAAAAGGGGGTGGGGGAGGAAGCCAATTTGGTATTCATAAACTCTGTGCTGTGATAAAAAATGAGAAATATGAAAAAAAAATCCCAGACCTTTTAAAACTGGGTGTTTAATTAACATAGTTTTATTGCTTTGACCACAGTTCTTTTTGCTTCCTCAGAGGAGAGACAGAATTTCTACTGGAGAGTAAAATTGTGCAATAAATAACAGACACCAAGATCGGCTTGATGATGTGGGTGGATATGTGTAGTTTGCATCCCCCAAACAGCTGGTATTGAAGAAAAGCAGTGTTTGATGAGAGAAGTTTGTGACTGTATCTGATGTCAAAAATAAACAGTAGGAAAGCAAGAAAATTCCTCTCTTGAGAGCTAATTGCTGTCACCCAATGTACTCCTTTCTCCCTCCATCCTCTCAGTGCCCTAAATCTTCCCACTTAGTCACTCCTGGTTTTTAAACCTATCAAACTCAAGTGTAAAAATATGTGTGCCCTGTTCCAGGGACCAGAGCAAAGGTTGAAGGTCACAGCTGGAAGGGGCTGGTGCCACTTTCTCCAAGTCCACATTGGTTTAGAAGCAGGGTCAACATCTCATCTGCCAATCTCATGATAAACTTTCCCAAATGATCAGAATGAATGAAATCATCCTGACAAATTGAGTTTAAAATAAGGAATGTGTTTATTTTTTCAAAGTAAATACATTCTAAGTTATCACTCTTTTTCCCTTTGTCTTTTCTCTACAGAATTTACATAAAAGTGGTTGAGTTTTAAAATTAATGAAGTTACTTGAAAGACATTGGATTTTTATTCAATTCCTCCTTTTAATCATTGGATGAAACGCAGAAATTTAAACTTGAGATTTTTTTTTTGTTTAAAAAGTCCCACATATGGCACAACGTGAATTATATAGCATGAATTTGTCTACCTAGACATAACAACAGAAGCACACAACCTTCAGTGTTTCTCAAAGTAGATGAAATGCTGAAAGTGATGTTGAACAGGATTGTACTTTTATATAGCTCAAGCTTGATATGGAATCTCCAATTTCATTTCTCTGTCTGGGGTCAAAATTCAATCTTTCCCTGTGTCTGGTTACCTTGGTTTGTCAAGAGCTAGGGCTAATGTGATCCACATCAGATGTTCAATACCCACTCCAGCCTGTTAGCTTCCTCTTGGTCTGTAGTCCCAAAAGAACTCAATGAAAGCTGAGTGAACCAGTTGGGGCTAACCCAAAATAAACCCATCCAATTCAGATAATCGGCCTATTATTAAAAACATCCAAAGTACAAATGTGTGTGTTCTTTAAGTTGAAATTTATAATATTCTGACAATGATGCCATTTTCTGTTTTATCTTATTTTGACAATAATAATAAAAAAGTCTAAGGTTTACATGTTAATATTTCCAATATATACTTTCTCCCCTCTTCTGGCCCAAAACTTAGAGCTTTTGGAATTGTATGTCATTTTAATTCACTTTGGGGAAGCAGTATCCTTGGAGGGATACAAAGTACACAGCATTGATAAACTGGCAACATAATGATGTGAATACCTGCTATGTAGTGGGCAGAGTTCTGGCCCACAAGCAGAAAAAGAAACCAGAAGTGGATGTATTAAAAGTCAGACTAATAACCCTCACGGTCCCTATAAAAGGAAGAGATCCAACTTTAGTCCTTTGGACTTTATTTGCTTTTGTTTTTTTTATTACTTTTACTCTATTCCAGTTCAAGAGCTTATTTATTAAGTCAATATAAAAAAAATTGGGAACAATCTAAATATATAATATATGTGTATCTTACAGTTAGAAAGCCCGAGGAAAGCAAGTCCAGGACTGAAGTTAACTACCGTGACAAAGGCTGGATACCGATTCATGGGACTCATTTTCTACTCCTAGACAGATAATTAACCTCATTTTCCCAGATTCCTTTGTGGTTAGGCAAAATCATGTGACAGAGCTATGGCCAATAGAATTTGGGCAGAAATGTGCTTCTCCGGTCATGGCCTATGAGAACAGTCCTCTATGCTCCTTACTTTTTTGGTGGAAAACGTGAAAGCCATATGTGACACTGGAGGAAACATAAAATGGGAGGAAGCTAACTAGATTCCCGGAGGAGAACAACTGGCTCAACAGGAATACCAATTCTGGATTTCATATGAGGAGAAAGTGAATTTCTATTGTGTTAAGCCACTGATGTGTTGGGTTTTCTATGTTTTAACAACCAATTGTAACTAATGCTGAAGGAGACTATGAAAAGCTACTAAGAATTCAAAACCCTAATGCTCTTTACCTTTTCTTTTTTTTCCAGGGACTTGCACATACTAGGTAAGTAGTCTACCACTGAGCTACAGTACCCACACCCCAGCCCATCTCTCTTTTATTAGCTGTATATTGTGAAATGTAATCTGCATTTTTTCATGGGATTTTTAGTTTCTTAGCCTCTCATTACTAGTCACCAGATTAAGTCATGAAAACAAGTAGTTTCTTGATTGAAAAACATCCAAAGTACAAATCATCAAGAAGCGGGAGGAATTGGAGAGGGGAAGGAAAAGGCCATTTTGAATGGTTATGAATCAATCCAGTCTATTATATTGCAGAAATATACACATCTGGACAGAGAGGATTAAGCTGGTGCCCCCAGACCCTGCTGATTATTGTGCATAAAAAGCTCAAATGGACTTTTGAGTTTTAGGTAGTGTCTTCATAGGAAACCTTAAGTGAAGGATTCAGTGAACTAATTGGATAATTAAAGGAAGAACTCCATTTTTTTTTCTGAAATTTGGGCAGCATTAGCTTGAATTATTCATCTTACTCAACTCATTTCTCTATCTGATGGTATAAATAAACCCTTACTGTACACAATGTAAAATCATTCATTTAGCAAAATTATTGAAAAGTGAATTTAGATTTTGTTTCATGCATGTACCCATCTATGAAGTGATTCAATATTTGAACCAAAATGATTTATAGGCCACCTCTAAAATAAGTTGGAAATATCTATAAATGGTTTAAATTCCAAGACTTGTACAGGAATTTTGCTTAGTCCAAAAATCTAGCATTTGGTATCCATATTCATTCACATATTTAATTTTTAAAGCACAATTAAATAACAAATTACTGCCTATTTGGAGGGCTGGATTAGGGGTGCATATAACTAATAAGAAGAAAAACCTTCAGAAATTGGAGGGGCAGCAGAGGATTATTTTCTGACTGGGGTTATCAAGATAGTGTTCAAAAGGATTAAGAGGGGTTTAGGAGATGAAGAATGGGGGTAGCAGGTTGTGGGGACAGATGAGAGCCTACCAGATGGAGGACAAACCCTGAGCACACCCAGGGAGGTATAAATGCCTGGGGAATAGTTGATGAGATGTGGCCAACCTTACACTGAATAAGGTAATTCGTTCAGCCAACACACAACTGTAAAGAAAAGTAGTTTCGTTGTTTCCTCGATTTATCATGTAAGCATAGGAGATTTTATTAGCAATAATGCAGGTGTAGTCTGCTGAAATAAGATATTATACATTAGGAAAAAGAATTTTGTCTTCATTTTCTTTAGGAAGTAAATTTTCACTGCTCTTTTCCTTTCTACAGACATTAATGACCACTCAATTATAAACAAATTATTTCCATGCATGTGTTAGCAAAAACTGATATCATGATTTAGAAAGTTGATAGTTATTCCATCAGTGTTAACACTGAAGTAACAGTTGAGACAGCTTTGATTAAATCGTAGACATTATGGTTTTTCCTGTAGCCATTTCTGTGAAATAAAGAATGAGCTAGTCAATGGAGTAATCCAAAATTAATCATTAGCCTGCTAATAATAGCTAGAATCATTCCAATTATTCCTGTCTCTGGTTAACTCTTTATTTAAAAAGATATTTTTTAACGCAAAATTCTAAAATATCCAAAGATTTACATCTTCAGATATATAGTTGTGCAGATTTTAAAAGATACACATTAACAAGGAAGCAAAGTGCTTGCTAATATAATAGCTATTTCAGGGATAATGAAATTGGAGGTATAACAAGAACTTAGTATCCTACATTTAGTAGGTGTATTAGGTTGAGCAGAACTTTCTTAAAACAGGCTCAAATCACTTCAACACCATGTCTTCAAAATTGTAATCATCATGGCAGGACAATGATCAGCCAGAAGGAGGGTGATAATTATAGTGCAAAGTCAAGCAGATCCCACATAATTATTGGAAAAGCCATTCTTTCCAAGTTATGGATATGAAATATCGGTCATAATTTATTCCCATAATAAAACAACACTCAGCAGTGTTGCCTGTTGGGTATCTCCTTCCTCAAAACATTCCCTTCTACCTATTGAAGATGCACTGACATGTTAACAATTTTAAATAACTAATGTGAATACCATTCTCTTTAACCCAAGGAACATGAGTTAGTGAAGAAATGGCAGCATCTCTGTGAGATTCCTACTATCAAATTGCATAATACAATCAACGTTGTGACCATGAAGGGTTATGACTTTACATACTTCAAAAAGTTGTATGAAAGCACAAGTTTTAGGGATGGCCTGTTGTAAGGAACATGCACTTCATGAGAGCAAAATCCTCTTTGTTAGTCTCGATGCCTAGATGGTCACAGGTATTGAGGAGGATAGGCGAGATTCCTGTAGTAACTGAGTGAACAGGGTTCATATTTTGATTGAAATAAGGGTTCAAAGATATGGATCAAAACATGTTTCATGCTTTCCTTTTTCTGTTTCAGTAATTTTATCCCCTGTATGTCCTCCCTATTCTATATCTGCTAGGCCTCCTACCTCTGCCTGCATTGGCAAAAATTCTATCTTCAGTCCTTGTTTCCTTCTGCAGACATAGACTTCTTTCTTTTCTTTTTTTTTAAATATGGAAATGTGGTTCTTAAACATGAGCCTGCATCCCCTAGAGGGATGCAGCCCTTGAGTTTCTGATTCAGAAATGCCCACTGTAGTTCCAACAAGCCCCAGGTGATGCTGATGATGCTAGTCTAGGGACCATCCTTTGAGATGGCTCCCTCCTATCAGGCACTCCTGTCATCATGAAACTCGAAATGATGACACATAGGCAGCTGCATCCATGGGATTATAGTCTACATGTAAATACAATGAGCAAAACTAGTTATGGAAACGGGCAAGAATTATAAGTCAGAGGCTGACCTTGGTGAGCAAGTTTAGTTACTTAGGCATCTGATATTAAGTACTCAGTTTTTCTGAGGAAAAAAAAAATGTCCCCAAGTCTTCTGAGGAAAAAGAAAAAAAAATGGCCTCAAGTATTTTATCAGCCTCTTCATCATGACACAATTTCTTCTTAATTCAACTTGACTCTATATTGAAAGCCTATTATGGGGCCAGGCACTGTGCTCAGGCTAATGATATAACCACGATGATTTGTATCCACAAGAAATTTACAACTTATTAGTGCCTGATGGGAAGGACAGAAGGAATCCAAGGTGATTGATTAATAAGCATTGGTTCTCAAAGAGTGGTCCTTAGACCAGCAGCATTTCCTGGGCCTTATTAGAACTACAATAAGTATTTCAGGCAGAAATCTCTGGGGGTGGGGTCCGTATCTCTACAGGTAATCTTGATGCAGAATCATATTTTTATATATAAAAACATTTTTTATACATATTTTTAAAACAAGGAAGGGTACTTGTGTAAAGGGAAATGCAGAGAGAACAGAGGCTGGGATTCTGGCAAATATCAATAGGAAAAAAAAAAACCCTGCAGAAAAAGGGAGGGAGACAGAAAAATAAGAAAAAATCTGAGGGAAGAACATTTTTTAAAAGGGAACGATGCAGAGAGGTCAAGTACAATCCGGCAAAAGGAGCAGGAGTGAACTTTGAGATGGCAGAGTCCATGGGGCAGAGGGGCAGAGGACAAGCTGAGGGGACTGAAAACAGAGCAAGTGGACAGTTGTCTGTTTTGAGATTCTCTGCTACGGAAGGAAAAAGGGAACAAAGGGCAAAGGGAAGGCTTTTTAGGATAAGCAAAACCAACAGGTTTTTGGTTGTGAAAAGGGGCCAGTGCCTTCAGAAGGAATTGAGTAACAGAGACCTAAAGGAGATCAGAGTTGTTTATTTGCCGAGATAAGAGGGAGAGAAAAATGAAGAATGTTATCTTTCCATAAATATTTGTGGAGAATTGGTGCTTGCCAGGCACTGCTCTTGGTATAGTGAATGAATGACATAGCACAAAGTGCTGCTTCTCTTAAAAAGAGAAAAATGACAATAGGCAGACATCTGTCTACCTATCATCTATCTGTATCAAATTTTCAGTCCCTCCTAAAATGCTATAGAAATTAAAGCAAAGCAAGGAAAATGAGAGAGAAAAGGAGGGTGTACTATTTAGGATAGAGCTGTTCCCCTTGAAAGACTGATTCTGAGCAGTGATGAGAGGGAGAAGAGAGGAAAGAGTGAGGGAATGGACCACACAGATGCTGGTCAGAGGAGCAGTTCTGGGGGAACCAGCAAGCATAAAGGCCTTCTGCAGGAGATGCTCCACATGATCCCAGAACTCCAAGGTTGTTGGCTGCCTGGCTGCCCAGAGGTCACTGAATAAAGGGAATTGTGGGAGGAAGTATGAAGGGGGCCAATCCACTGAAGGCATGAAGGCCAGTCTGCTTCTTATACTGGGTTACTGGGGTTTTTTTTCTTCTTTATTTGGAACTGGGGATTGAACCCAGGGGCCAGGGATTCTTTACCACTGAGCAACATCCCCAGCCTTTATTATTTTTTATTTTGAGACAGATTTTCACTAAGTAGCTTAGGGCCTGGCTTTGAACTTGTAATCCTCCTGCCTCAGTTGCACGCATCTGGACCTTATACTGAGTAAGCTGGGAAGCTGACAGAAAGTTCTGAGTGGGGGAGTGGCATGGTCTGAATTATGTTGTTTTCTTCTTTTAAAGTACCACATATTCTTTCTTGTATGGATGTTATAAAAAAAAGTCAATTAGAATGTAGAATAGCAATTATGGAGAGAGAGAAAATAGAGGAAGGTTGGAGGATGGGTACCCAAACACAAATAGAAAGAACAAGCTCTAGTGTTCTATAGAAGAGTGGGTGGGGGAGACTATAGTTCATAATATTCTATCATTTTATGAAAAACTAGAAGAGTAGAGCTCAAGGGCTTTAAACAAAAAGTAATGATATGGAGATAGAAATGTTCATTATCCTGATTTGATCAGCAATATTGCATACAATGTATTGAGGTATTATACTGAACTCCATAAATATGAAAAATTAAGTGTTAATAAGAAATTCGCAAAAGTTGAAGGATATATAAATGTTAACTACCCTGATTTGATCATTACCCACAGCGTATAGATATATTAAATTCTCACATTGGGCCCCCACAAATTTGTACATTGAAACTAATAATAACAGGGATGATTTTTCTCTTTTGAGAGCAAACCATAAAAAGGCAAAGGCAGAGTGGAGAGAATATTCAAGAGGCTCCTCCAGTAATCCAGGTGAGACATGATGGAAGGAGTGATGGAGAAGTGAGAAGTGACCAGATTCTGAAGATATATGTTAAAAAAAAAGTGCTGAAGTTTTGCTGATAGAGTAGGAATCAGGTGTGAGAGCAAGGGAGAATTCCAAGATGGGCAAAAGCTATTGGAAAATTTGTGAAAGGAAGGGGAAAACAGCAAACAAGTTAAAAATACTGGTAGTTTTATTGTTTACTATGTATCAAACATCACACTATGTTCCCTGTATCACATCATTTGATCTTCCTGACAACCTCAACTCTCAATGCAGGATTGAGGTGAAGAGAGGGCAAGCAACGGTTATGAAGCAAATGGTAGGCCAGGCCCTGGGCCCCAATGCAGTCTGGCACAGCGTGTACCCCTTTATTCATCTATGTGATTCAATCTGTACTTTTTCTGAGAAGTGAAAGGTTATTCAGAATTGGGAAAAGTGGGTGTGGAGAGGAATGGTCAAGACTGGAAGCTGAAAAAAAAAAAATTGTTGACTGATGAATTGAAAACCAGGCATCAAAGACTTAAACAAAAGAAGACAACTGTTGACAATGTTTTCTTTAGGGGAGAGGTCTGTAGTTTGTGACTCACCCTCCTATGGCTGCTTGTGCTAGGTTTAGATGAAGAAAGATGCTGAGCTGCAATCTTTCTGGACCTCTCCAAGAGTAATCTCAACCACTGAGTGATCCCTTCAGCTGCCACAACTGATGTGGAACTGATTCCGGGCTCCTAGTCCTATGAGATAAACATCCCCACAATCTTATTTAGCATAAACACTGACCTGAAATCGAGCAGGCTGGCAAGATGGAAGTTGAGTCATGACATATTTATTAAGCTGAGCACTGAGTTTGACACTCCGAGGAACACCAAATTAATTCAAGACACATTTCTTGCCCTTAAGGGGTTTACAGCATGGGTTTGGCTGAGGGACCACCCAACATCCATTAGGATGGGGAAATCAAATCTCCACTTTGGGCTCATTGCATTGCACAGAGTGACAGGCCAGGAGATTAAACTGGTCTTGGTGCATATGGAATGCACACCCGGCCTGCAGCCCCTCAGCCTGTGTGCATTAACTCCACCAGCAGCCTGGCTGCAGAGTGAAGGTGGCTGTTTGTGCATAAACATTGTCATTTCACTGGGACTGCTATTTCATCTTTGAACCTTGGCATCAAAGGAACACTGACCTTATTCCTGTAGCTTGCCTTTCTTTGAAGCGTATGGCTTTGCATTGCAGATTAAAGTGAAGACATTCATCAAGGAACAGATCTGGCCAACCGCTCCCCAAACTCCACCAGAAACAAAGCCTTGAAAGGCTCCAATCACAGTTGCAGTGGAGTGGGCTGAAGATGAAGGCTTGGAGCCAGGCTCCTCTTTCTCAGATCCTGTAAGTCAGCTCTAGCATGACAGTGCATCCCTTTGAGTGTTGGGCAACTTTACCCTGAAAGGCAGTCTGTCTCTGTAGAAAGGGGTAAGCTAATGCAATATTCCCAACCTGTTTCTGTTCATTTTCTTTAAAGCAGGCATTGTTGTAAATGAGGCCAGTGTGATCATTCACTGTGTGCCTTTGAATTCTTCAAAAGATGTGCCAGGCAGAACCACCTGAAACTTGGCTGATGATTCTGTCAATTGAGTTTTCTATTGCTTTCCTTTGTTCATTTATTTGAAAGGAAACTTTCCTATCTGTCTTCCTATTTCTGCTATCTTGGCTCTAAGAAAATAGACTATACACACAGAATTCTCTTTTCTGTTTTTTTTTTCTCTTTCTTTCTCTTTCTCTCTCTCTCTTTCTTTCTTTCTTTCTTAAGATGGCAAGAGGAGTAAAGTGAGAAACTTCAACTATGAGGTTAAAAATAATAACCAAATAATTGCTTAATCATAAGATTGAGGGAAAGAACTAAGAGAAATAGTTCCCACCTCAGGGGAAGAAAAATTGATGATGGATGACTACTGAAGGGCAAATTATCATATCTTCAAATGAAATCTTTCTGCAGATCTTCAATTCTGATCAGATAAACAGTGAGTTCTGTCTGCAATGAAGGGGTAAAGCAATCCAGAGGAGGGAAGGAAATGATTGTAAAGTTGTATACATATAAATCAACTGATTCTAAGAACAAAGCACCAAAGAGTTTAAGAAATTAGTGAAAATCCCTGCTGAGACTTAGGCTAATTTTCAAAATAACGTTTTCCTAGTTAATCATCTTCAAAATAATACCAAAGGATAATTTTGATTATTATGAGACAAGTCACTTGCATTTTTGCTTAAATCTCAAATAATTGATTTTCCATTAAGAAGTGCTTGAAGTTCAAGAAAAAACTAATAGAGCTTTGTGGAAAGCCAATGGTTTCGGGCCAGCTTTTTTTTTTATTTGGTATTATTCATCTATTTATTTATTTTTGTGGTGCTGGGGATTGAACCCAGGGCCTTGAGCATACTAGGTAAGTGCTCTATGACTGAGCCATACTCCCAGGCCCTGAAATGTTTTTTTAAGATAACTTGACACACATAGAAATGAATGTAATTCTAAATAGCTTTAGTTTTTAAAGGCTGAGAAATAACTACTTATACAATCTCCATATCTCTTTTTTTGGGGGGTACTGGGAATTGAATTCAGGGATACTCAACCACTGAGCCACATCCCCAGCCCTATTTTGTATTTTATTTTAGAGATGGTCTCACTGAGTTGCTTAGCACCTCACTGTTGCTTTTAACTCAGGATCCTCCTGTCTCAGCCTCCTAAGCCACTGGGATTCAAACATGCGCTACCACACCTGGCCTAATCTCCATATCTCTTAATTTACCATCTCCTCTTTTTGGGGGTATGACTATGTGACCAGTTTTTGCCAATGAACTATAAGCAAGGTGATAAGTATCACTTACAGACTGACCTCACTTTCTCTCTACTTTGGTGACCATAGAGGCCATGAGTCAAGATGGCCAAGCCTGAAAACGACTTGAATCACTGCTCTATAGACAAGAAGTGTGCCAAGAGTTGTCTGATTTTATTAGCTTTGTTTGGTGCAAGCAATAAATAAAACTTGATTCTGTTAATCCACTGAGATTTTCAGGGTTTATTTGTTATGGTGTGTAACTTAGTTTATCCTGATTAATGTTCAGGATAGACATCTAGTCCTACTTTCCTCTGTAGTAAGAATTTTTCCTACGGCATCCTTGAAAAGTGTTCAAATACTTCTTGAACACTTCAGTAATAATAGCAAATAACAATAATACACAATTAGATAGGACTTATTATTTTTTCCAGGCACATTTAAAATTATTCAACACGGATTAATGTACCAAATTCTTATGAAACCTAGACACATAAATGTTATTTGCCTTATTTTATAGCTGGAGGAACTGAAGCATAGAGAATCTAAGTAATTTTCTCAGGGTTGAAAAGATAAATCACTTTCTGAAGGCCACACAATGCTAAGCAGATTCTAGGAAGTAGATTCAACTATCTTCAGCCTGTAAAATCAGGACTTCCTATACTGGGTTTGAATTTCCTTTTTGCAAAGAGCATTTAACAAGATGCAATCCCAGGGAAGACCTTAGAGATCAATCAACCACTGAATTTTATAGGAGGAAGAGAAATTATCAGAAACCATTCTTCAGGCCATTTTCCTGATTTAGGGGGAAAAATATTTTACTTTGTGGTTTCCAGATAAGTATCCTGGGGAGAACTACAGCTTAATAGAAGGGCCGCAGGGGCTATAGGTCAGAATGTATGGAGACACTGCTTTAACCAGACCAGCCTTATTCTTCTCTGCTATAAATGAGGAACATAGATTGTTCCTTATCTGAAATGCTGTGAGCAGCAGTGTTTTGGATCTCAGATTTTCTTGGATTTTGGAATATTTGCATATATATAATGGGATATGTCGAGGACAGAACTAAAGTCTAAACACAAAATTCATATATGTTTCACATACACCTTATACACCTAACCTAGAGGTAATTTTTAAAAAAATATTTTTTAGTTATAGATGGAAACAGTATCTTTATGTTGTTTATTTATTTTTATGTGGTGCTGAGGATCAAACCCAGTGCCTCACATGTGTGAGGCAAGTGCTCTGCAACTGAGCCACAACCCCAGCCCCCTAGAGGTAATTTTATAAAATATTTTTAATCACTTGCTTTGACTATGTCCTATCACATGAAGTCAGGTGTGGAATTTTCCACTTGTGGTATCATGTCAGCTCTCAAAAATTTTGTTTCAGATTTTAGAGCATTTGAGATTTCAGAATTTCAGGTTGTGAATGGCCAACAGGTCCTAGGTTTCTGGTAAAACACATATCTGAGTAAGTATTCTGCTGCCTTTAATAATATTTAAAAAGGAGGGATATCACCATGTATCTACTGAAATAGCTTTGGAAGTTTGCACTAAACAACACAGGGCTTTGGACCAGCTGGAAGGAGGGACAGAATACAAGAATTGCCTAGCCTAGTGGCCTGTTCTGGGGTCAGTATGATTTGCTACTTCTATAAATGTGCTTACTAGCTTGCCTGGCAGGGAGAGTTGCTTTATTCATCATTGAAGTCCCCACTGGTATGTGACACATAGTAAAAACTGTATAAAAGAGATCTGAAAGATAGAAGGACAGTTCCAAGAGGCTTTGATGAAACCATTCTTCAAAAAGAAATTCTTCAAAAAGAAGATTATATTCATTTGGGTTGAACAAAGTAGCCAAATTTTAGATGAGGTGACCCGATGACAAATAAATGACAAATAAATGACTGAAAAGCTATTGTGTGTGTTTTCCCCATAGGTCCTCAAGTGGCCACTGGTGGCTTTCCCTTGCCTAACCTCTGCCGGAAAAAATACAAAAGCGTTTCAAGAAGTGAATATTAAATAGACTAATTTGGTCTCTGGGAAATACAGGAGACAGAGCTCAAACACATATAGGCAAACACACACACACACACACACACACACACACACCCCACAATGTTTACTTCATTTTAACATGGGTCACACAAAATTGTCCAAATTTGCTAATCATGTTAAAGGGTGAATTAGAAGATTTTCTTTGTTTAACAAAGGATTTGTGGGTGTACATGTGTGTATATGTGTGTGTACTGACAACAGCTATAGTATACTTGTCACCCAACTTGATTTACAAATTGGACTTCATAAGACAAGGATGTGTACTTGAGAAGGAGGCAGATTGACAGAGAGGTTTGAGAGAGGAGTTTAAGAGAACTGTGCTCTTTGAAGATGCTCTTACCTTGTGTGGTCCCGTCCAGGCCCATGATGAGTTTCAGGGATCTGATGATTTGCTCTGCAATCGGGGGGCTCATGGATGTTGCATAAACAGCACTATGTGAGTGAACCCGTAAATAATCCACAAGTTCCTTAAAGAAAAGAGGAAACCAAAAAGGAAGGCAAATAAATATCAGTACTGGTGGTGATTATCAAATCTAGTTCCATCCCCATTCATTGCAACAAAAGATATTTTGATTTTTTCAGCTCAAAAGATGAATGTGCTCTGGTTTCCAATGGGGATTGCCAATTGCTTATTTTTTCTATCCCTTTTTTCTTAGTCTTTCCTTCAAACACCTATGAACAGTATAAAGGGGGGGTGTGCTACAAGTTTGAATTAAGATCTTCAATTTAAAACCAGATGTATGAAGGAAAAATGATTTCTGAAACACTTCTGAATGCCTACTACATATGAGCACCACCTGCTTTAGTATTCAGGAGTATCTAAAGAATACAGGAAATAGTTCTTGCCCTTGAGAATATTACATATGATCATGCTTATGGAAGTGGAAGGGTACAAGAAATAATAGATATGCAAATACATGTATTTTACAGGGCTACAAGATGCATAGGAAAGAGAGAGGCTGCTGGTAGATAGTTGGAATAGATAGGAAAGCTTCCAGTGAGAAGATGGTATCGATTAAGCCTTGAAGAATGAAGAAACAAGAAAAGAAAACTTGTAAGAAGTGGGTGGCACAAGGGAGAAATCAAAGGTGCAGAGAGGCAAGAGAGCAGAAAGCACGTATATTTGATTTGTTAGCAAAGAAAATTTTGTAATTCTTTTACTCCCTGTACCCATACATCTTTGCAATCCATCTTGGTAGGCCCTTCCATCAAGAGACAGATGACTCTGGGCTGGCCTTGTGAATTACTTTGAGCAGTAGAATGTGGCAGAAGTGATGGTGAGCTAGTTCTGAGCCTATGCCTTAAGAGGAATTTCGTTCTTTCAGAACCTTCTTAAGCTGCCATGCAAAGGAAGTCTGAGCTAGCTGGCTGGGGGATGAGATCATGTGGAGTAGAGCAATGCCATTTCAGCAAAGGCCACTCCAGCCATCCAGTGATCAGTTGACCCTACAGCTGACTGTCACACAAGGACAAGTTCAGATGAGACCAAAAAGTAGCCCAGTGGAGCCTAGCCCATATTGTTTATATATAGAATTGTAAGCTAAATACATGTGGTGTTTTAGTCATTAAGTTTTGGGGTGGTTTGTTGTTTAGCAAAGACTAACAGATACACATTTTTTGTAGGCTAGCAGAGAACTAGATAGGTAGGGATAGTGGGAAATTAAACCAGGATACAGGATAGGACCAGATAAATGCAGATTGTGCCTTAGGCCATAGAGACCTATTGGAATTTTTGTATAACAATCTTTGGAGTGCTGAGCCATTACAGAATTTTGGTTTTCAGGGGTAGGAACAATATTTAACCCACATGCCTAACTTCTGGGGCCAATTATAAAGTTCCAGGAAAGTTTGCTGAGAGTCCTAAGAAGTTCCAAAAATCGAATGCCACAATGGGGAGGGACTCAGAGCTAGTATTTGTATGTGCTCAGCTTGACTTCACTAGCTCATGGCCTGGGACTCTCTGGATGTCCTATGGAAAAACTAAGGCAGTTAGTGGTAACTATGAATTAAGAGCGAGGTCTTTAAAGGATACACCATTTTCTCTAGGATATCATCATAGCTTAAAATTCCCTTTAAGTCTTCAATTATTCCTATGGCAGTGAACTGGGAAGAGCTCTTAGGAATTGAGATCTTTTGTTTTTGGGTAGATCCATATCCTTCTAACCCTCCTTCACTGGTCATATAAAAATTCCCCGCTCTGAGCCTGGGAATGGGCCCTGCCTCTCATTTTCTCATCTTTTTTTGGGGTATTTGTAGGCATTTTTTTTTTTAATTTACAAGTATTTTGAACATTTGAAGTTCATCTTCCTCAGTAAAGTGGCTGGTCAGCCTCACATGTGGTGTGTGAAGGTTAAATCAATAGGTGATGACTCTACCTGGCCTTTAGGGGGAGCCAAAAGCTCCATTCTGTCCTTCCTGCCTCCTCCAAGGTCCTTCATTCTAAGTCCCTCTGCCTTCCTCTCTACTTTCTTCCTCCTTCTTCTGCACTTTAAATGGTTTATTCCTTTTGGTTGTTTCTTCTTTTCTTTCTAGGTTCTTTCTTTCTCTCTTCCTTGGACTTGGGTTACTTTCCCCCCTCTTTATTTATTCATTTTTTTTTCATTTCAATTTTTCCATTGAAATGTTTTTTCCTTAGTATTTTTTTCCTTCCTTCACTTTTTTCATTCACTCTCTCTCTTCTCCCCTTTCTTCCTCTTCCCACTCCTTTCTTCCATCTTTCCTTCTAGACAGTGTTTGCCAAAGACTTGCTCTGACCTATGTGTGGCAGTCCAAGAGGGAAGGGAGGACATATTCTGGTCTCTGGCATCTATTACCCATGTTTATGATGAAAATTAACTTTATGTCTATTCTGTTCTTTTGTGAATCATATCAGTTTGGTGAAACTCTTTGGGAGAGTTTTCCTCTAGTCAAAGAGCATGTGTATGATGATGTCCTGACTTAAGGCATTAGCCAGGTAGCATTCAGGAAGTTCACTTTGGGGCATCTGGTATACCTCTAAAAGAAAGCAATCATTTTCCAGGTTGCTACAACCAGGCTGCCCTTCAAGTTCTGTGTCCAGCACCCCTAGGGAGAACCGGCAGGGATTTTCTTTCTCTGTTTAGAGCGAGTACCTTCTCACAGGATGCTGGAGGAACCAAGTAGGAGAGAGTGAGTGGGTCAAGCATGTAACATGGATGGGTAGAGGAGACAAAAAGATAAAACTCTGCAGATTGTCTTTATTTCGGCTCCATCATTTTGCAGGAGGTAATGTCCTAAGGTTATGTAACAACACACAGATAACCTCTCACCACAAGCCAACGATATTCAGCTCATGATCTTCTTTCATGATTAGAGGGGTGGTGCAACAGCAGTGAAAAGAAAGAAAAAGAGTGGCATTCTAAACAAAGGAATACTCAGACATGAAGACAGACTGAATGACTCTGAGGAGAAAATGGGGCTAAAAATTGATACCATCGATAATGTGTATGCATTTCCTATGTGAGGCTCCATTTTAAGAACTTTGTAGGTGTTTAACTTATTTGAGCTCCACAATAACTCATCATTTTACAGATGGGACCACTGAGTCACAGAGAGGTTCAGAAAATTATTCACGACAGGTGGCAGAATGAAGATTTGAATCCAAAGAATCTAGTGCTGGAGTCCACCCCATCCTTGGTATTAGACTCATTATCTCTCCAAATCAGACCAAGAGTGAGCTTAGTTTAAGGCGAAGGAGGGTCCAGGAGAGCACAAAGACCAATGAAACTTTTATTTATTCTTTGATACTCTCCTGATCCACAGAGATTGTTTCTTTCATGGGGGAGATGGGAAAGAATTCTGGATATACACCAGTCTACAGTGTCCTAAACCACAGCTTGAATTCTGTCTTTAAATGTTTCATGTCTATTACTTTTGTTTCTTCAAAGGAAAGAAAAGCTTGTTGGGAATAGGGATAGAGCTAGTACACTTTCCTAAAATCCACAGAAGTGGGTATTTAGCAGGGGTCCAGCACATCCTAATTATCTAGTGGAAGGTAGAGGGATTTCAAAGATGCAAGAAGGATAGCGGGACTCCTTGATGTATAAAGGGAGTACTAAGCTGCATTCTTAGGAACAAGTATAGCAAATATTCCTGGTCTGAAGGGCACTGTTGACCAAGACCAGACAAGGAAACAAAGCCTCTTTTGATTCCCACTGTCCCCAACTCCAATTTTCTTTCATAAACTGACAATTTCACAAGCATTCTCAGTTTGAGTAAGTAGCCCATCAATACAACACGAAGACCTTCCATATTACATTATTATTCCTTTGGACTGAGTTCACTTTCTCTCAGTCTGACTTTGCTGATGAGGGTTAATTTTCTGTGTGGTTCAGAAAATGGGAGTCTTTAAGTAACTTCTGGAGAGTGTCAAGGAAAGCCTCAATTCTTGCTTACTGATTCCCTTTCTTTCTTTCCACACCCCCCATTGGGCTCCTTGAGCCATGAATTAGGCGTTGGCTTTGGTCTTTTGTAAGGTTAGTCTGGGTAGTGTCTTTCTTCAGTGTGGGTTAGAGGTCTGCTCAGAATGAGGCTTCTAAGTCCATTTGTAAGTTCAAAACCCTGATTATTTTCTTTACCCATAGGCCTGGAGTTCAAGGACAAGGGTGGGTTTTCTGGAGGAAATCAGACAGGAGGCTCTTAGAATAAACATCTTGGTACTCATTCCATGACCCCTATTTACTTCAAAGGGCTGTTAAATACACCCAGGGCAGAGCTGGCTTCTGCAAGGGGCTTGCCTCCTTCTGGCACGCAGGCTGCTGGGGCTAATGATCACCCCAAACTCTGCTGCCCTATCCCACTCTCCTCTTTCAGAATTTCAGCCCTGCAACCTATCAGTCATGAGGACAACCTTTGCTTCATTCATTTGCAACTTTCTGGTCAGCCTTTGGAGGCTGTGGAAGCCAGTGAATAGCAAAGGCATGCAAGGAGCCTGCAGATCTATGCCTGGAGAAAAACCGAGGGTCTGCTGTGTGCAACACATCTTCCCAGCAACTGGATAAATAAAACTTAAAAAAAAAAGAAAGAAAGAAACGAAAGCAGAAAGAAACCTAGCCTTATCACCTCAGGCTTTCTTCAAAGAAGTCATTCATAGCATGGAGCTCTGACATGGGGAGGGAAGGGATTATCTGACATTTCATCTAAAAGGTCTTAAAAGGACAGGGTCCTCCAAATGGACTGTTCACTCTGTATATAGAGCAGCTCCAAACACCATGTGAACAAAATTAAAAACTCTTGCAAGCTTTTGAGAAATTGCTTTGACAGTTTACCTGAGGTAGGGAAAGCAAGCCACAGCCCAGAAACAATCTCTAATTAGCAGATATAAATTTGTAGGACATTTGTGAGGGGAAGGCTGAGACCCAGACACAACCACTATTGTCTGTGGTCCTAGCAGCACTAAGCCAATTTTTTTCAATCAATCAAGATATTGATTTCTTGTATGATTTGTTCAGTTACTAACGTATAAAGCTGACCCTGACCCATTCTTCAAGGATTTCTAGAACTTCCCAAACACTGTTTTTGGGAATATCATCCTTCTACATGAGTAAGGCCATTTAAAGAGATTTCAGAGCCATATATTTTTGTCTTTTTTCAAATCTTTTTTCTTGATTTTTGTATTTGCATGATTATTTTCCAATTTCAAAATTTACCAAGAACCCAATAAAATTGAAATTTTTTAGAGTTTCAGAAAAATGTCAAGACTAAGAGTGTGCACTTAACTTTTTTATGGTTAATTTTGTAACCATTAGTTCTGAATCTTAGATTTATTTTGTAGTCCCCCCCACCACCTTGAAATATATACTTCCAAATATCCAAAGTTTCATAAACTTTGAAAACTGTGTACTAGTTATTTAAATAAATGAATAGAAATATTTTTTCAAATAAAAATTTTTACTATTTACCCAATCCTATGCTCTTTTGATTCAAAAGCATAGTTTAAAACAGACTTTAAAATGAAATTGTTCACAAAATTATATAAAGTTTAGGGAAATAAAATATGTGACTTAAGTAAGAAGTACATATAATTTTAAATTAATATAATTAAAAATTATAAAGATATCAAGGAACAGATACATAAATTGTATTCCTTTCATGGGCTGTTTAGGTTGGAAGGAAATAAATTTATCTGGGTTTATTATGGTCTCACCCAAACTGTTCCAGACAGTTATGGGTCTGACTAAATTTAAAATCATCAGAGAATGATCACACACGCAGTTTCTTAGGTGTCCTCTGCTCACTCTCCAGGTCTTCCAAACTACCTTATGTATTCAAGATTTCATATCTTGCTGGTTTAGGGCCCTGGCGGATGAACCTCTGCCAAACACTCTCTAATTCCTGCTGCCATCTTGTGGTGAATTCAGAGACTGCATGTAACATGGAGTTTGGGGACAAAAGAGGAGAGGAAGGAGAGAAGGGGTGTGCATGAAGCAGCTTGCTGGATCCAAATATAGTGAACAAAATTGAATTTTCAAGGTGCAAAGACATGAGCAAATGTAAAAACTTATTCTGCAATCCTAATTAATGTAAATAATTTTAACAGTTGCTTAGTCTCTATCCCCAAATGAATAGATGTCATGTAGGCAAGAGTACCTCCACTTTTAAATATGGCAACTGACTTCAGGATGGAAAGTGGGAGAAAATCATAGCAAGCTGGTCCTAACTGAGGCTAATCACAGGCCTTTGTTTAAAGTGGGTAACAAACGAAGACACTCAAAAGAGAAAAATGTGACATCTACCCAATTTGACAGCCTTTCAAGGATCTGCTTGCTTCAGTTTATTCAGGTGCTTTTGGCTCAGGAAACATAGTTACGCTTGGTTACAAATTTTGTAGCTCAGACTGCTGCTAAAGTAATCACAAAACCACAACCTCACAAAGCAATGTAACCTGGATGAGGGAGCTTCTAAATTTGAGACCTTCTGATCCCATTGCTGTGACAGTTAGGGAGGTGATATTTAACCTTTCCCTAGATTTAGCTGACATTTCTAAGAATCTGGGCCTCTCCTATGTTTTTAGCATTAGCCTGCTAATTCCCACAGTAGAGGAGGATGAAAAACCATGCTTCGAGCACCGGAAGAAAGCAGTACTTACTGAAGGGTAAAAGACCACTTTAAACTCTGAACATTTTAAAGCATTTGTACATCTCATGGCAGGGAGAGTGGCTAAAATGAAATTTGTTATTTTAAATCATAGACTTTCACTGCTTTGTCCAGGAGGCTGAGCTTGTGTTCCTGCTGGTCATAGGGGAAGGGAATTGGGAATTTTAGACAAGCTATAGATGCCACCTGCATGCATTAGTTTGGGGCCCGTGGTGCCATGAATGCAAGGTAGAACCAAACTCCATGGTCACACAATCTGTTTAGGACAGGTGTAGGCTTGTGTGAGATGACCTGCAAGAGTTGGATAAGGCTGTATGTAAGGAGGCTGACAACTCACTCCCTGATCTGGAGAGTTTGAATATTTGATTTTCTTCTTGTCCCTCTTTTTAAAAAATTTCTTTCCAATATTTGCTGTTGTATGTTTACAAACCCCTTGGTGATATATGGGCACTCAAATATCAGGGTTAGAATTCATTTAATCATCTAATCACATCAAATCAGAACTTTTTTTTTAGTTATACAGATAAGAAATTAGAGAATGACAATATTTGGCCTATCACTTATCCAACAACATGAGTAAGTATAGTTTTGTAGACAAAGTGTCTTAAAAGTCTGTTCCTGATCCTGTCATTCTTTTGATCAACACTTTTAAAACCCATGGGGTCAGCCTCTTTAATATCTGTCTTCATTTAAAATTTAGATTTCAATTATAGATTGAAATTCATTCTAAAAGATCCCAGATCCTACCCTGGAGAGTCTGGATCCTCTGTACCTTGTGCACACTGCTAGCATTTCTTCTTTTTTTTTTATTATTATAATGTAATCATTCACCCCAGGTTTCACTTTATCACTGGAGTGTGAGTTCTAGGATGTTCCAGGCCTTGCCTGGCTCTGAACAGGTTACAGAGATTAGACAAGACAAGGTGCATTGAATTGATACTTTCAAAGAATTCAGAGAAGCCCTGCTGACATGCTTCGGGTGTTCAGGGTTTAAAAAGACATAACGAATCCCTTCCTTACCTTTTTTCCAGCTATATAACCTCCAGAGGATCCAAAGCTTTTGGTGAAGGTGCCCATGTACACATCAACATCATCAGGGTTCATTCCAAAGAATTCTCTGACACCCCGGCCAGTTGGACCCAAGGCCCCAATACTGTGAGCCTCATCCATGTAGAGGTAGGCCTTGTATTTCTTCTTCAGAGCCACAATCTGGGGCAGATTCACGATGGAACCTTCCATGCTAGGAATAAAATGCTCATAATCAAATGCTCATAATCAACAAATACTTTCCTGTGAAGCTCTATTCGTCTCTCTTCTAACCATCCTAGATTGCCTATTCTGACACAACTGGGGTGGGGGGCCGTCAGGGACATATCATTCCTTTCTTCTCAAGGCATATATATATATATATATATATATTTTAAATAAGACAGTCCTCTCAATCTTGTAAGGGTGGTCTGGCACGTCTAAGCTACTTGAGTAAAATAATTTACATTCAATGAATTTGAACCACTTTGGGTTGTTACAGTTAATCTCCAAACCAACAATTAACCCACCTTATTTTTGATCCAGTTTACTTGTAAAGCTGATTATTGTAACTAGACAGACCATTTTTGGCTTCCAGGTATTCTACTAGTTATAAATTTCTCTATGGTGACCCACTTTTTATCCACCTGCTTTTGCCTGTTTGGCCAGGCCTGTCTGACCTAAATTAAGTGCGTGGATTTGCCAAAGATTAAAAGAAGGAATTAAAAACACACCAAAAACTGACTTAAGACATCATGGCATTGATTATAGCATAATAGACAATCCCTAGGACCTCTGTTCAGTACTCACTACCTGTCAAAGTCTTATTGGAAGCATCCCTGTGGAGTTCCTTCTTTCTTTTCCTTTTGGGCAATGAAACGATGTTGAGCAAGTGTCAGAATCCCCCCAAAGGGTTTAAGTTGTGTTCCCTACCAGAGAGTTTCTGATTCAGTGGATCTAGGGTGGGGCTTTGAATGTGCCTAAGCTCCCAGGAGAGCGGACACCAGGGGTTGGGGACAACACTTGGAAGACAAATGCTACAGAGGAATCCTTTTGCTTTAGACCTAAGTATTTTATTTTTCATGAGATTGTAAACTGCAAAAAACACTTAAATCTTCCAACAAAGGGAAAAATATAATGTCAATCAATAAAATTAAAATTTATATTTACATGTTTTTTGTTGTTGTTTGTTTGTTTTTTAGAATTCCATGGGTTTAGAACTTTGGACTTTCATCCATTCTCAGAAAACTGTGGGCTGTATCTACACTGCACACAATTTTGATTGCCCTGACAGGTGAGTTTCACAAAAACACTCAAACTCAACATGCTCGCCACACAAAGGAGCTTGTCAAACAATGCTAGCACCCCTTTAATTTAGTTCAAGGACTAAATCAATTCAATCAAACAAAGTTGAACTACTGCTTCCTTTATAATCAGTTTATTAGATTAAATTTAGTGTCTTTAAAAAAAATAAGCTTATATGTGAGGTTGATTGGATCACAGTAGTGCAGCTGGTTGCATAGTTATCCAGACCAAAGTAGGTGGGTTTGAGGAGAGTATGATTATCACTGAGCGCAACATTTGTGTTTTTTGCAAAGTTACTTTAGATGTCTTCTCTTATGTAAATTTGTGAGTTAATTTCAACATTTCCTTAGGTTGACTGCTTGTTGAAGCTGTCTGCATGGAAGAGGAGGCAGGATGGCCATCTGACCGCCTAAATTTAGACTATGGCCACTAGCTGGAAACTTGGGCAACTTATGTACCATTCTCTGCCTCAGTTTCTTCCTATGTAAAATAAGCATGACAATGGAGCCCTCCTCACAGGGTCTTTAGAATATAACTAGAAATCGTGCTTGTAAAGTGACACACAAGTGCTCAGTGAATTGTTATTGTTCCTGGGAGGAGGCATGTAGGAGGAAATGGTTGCAATGAGGTCTAACTTGGAAAACGGGGAGCTCTTGACAATGCCCTGCATTGAATCTTCTAGGAATGAGGCACGTGGGTGTCATTGTGGGTGTCAAATATAATAAATGGCATTGGGCCTTTGGGATTCTAGAACTTTCTTCTCATCTTTAAAATGTTATAAGTTGGTAACACAAATATGCTAAAAATATTTGACATGCCACAAATAGCTGTTCTTTGTTCTGGAACTGGATTTGACAGGAGGCAGTTAATGTTGAATAGTGTTTATAGACACTCTCGGCAGGTAATTAACCATCCTTCCATGGGGCTAGTCTAGTTGATGTTAGGAGCCTGCCCACCTGGTTTATATTTCTTCCTCTAAGATTAATGACTGTACAGTACTGCTGATTTCTGAAGTTAATGCAGGGCACACACAGAGTCCTAGAGAGAACTCAGCTATTTTCATTTTCTCAGTGTGATCATATTTTAATTGAACCTTTTCTTTTAGTGGGATATTAAAATCTTGCATAAAAACTATCTTATTATCATGAATTATTGTAAAAAAAAGCACCCAAAACAACAAAGAAGAAAGAACAGCATTTTGTTCTTTGTAAAGGAAAGATTATATTTTTAACTTCAATAGAAGAAAAAACAACTAAAGTATAACTATAAGTAAAGATAATCCCATCAGTTAATTTGAAAGCTCTGTGCAGGGACTTGAATTATTCTTAAACCAGCAAGTCAGTGAATCATTTCTTTATATATTTTTCTATTACATAGTGTGTATTAGCTAAGTGACAAGACTCCCTTTTGAAATCTCCCTCTCATCACCTTTCTCCCCACATATAAACCATATTATCCACTGGCAGGATTGGAAATTAAACCATTGGTTGGCCAATTTGCATGTGGAAAAATCACCCTGGTGGGTCCAAAGATGAGAGGAGGTGGGTAGGGAGAGTTATGATTAAAAATAACTATTCTTTCATTATTCTTTGCTTTTACGTGTTTAAACCATAGAGATATAGGATAGTGTTTTACCATTGAAGTTCTCAATTCTTAATTTATACTGTTTTGGAGAGTCAAATGGATTACTTAGTCTATTCTTAAATCAGATGGCATTCTGAGACTTCAGCATAAGTTTATATGTGCATTTTTTTGAAGTTTGGGCTCCTCCCATGCTAGTTTAGGTTCCAGGTTATTTGGGATATTTTCCTTATCTAGTATGTTTTTAAATAATTTTGAGATTTCTGAACCACCACGAGTTGATAAGAAATCTAGATTTCTCAGAGACAAAAAACTCTACAAAAATATGATTTTAAAACAATAGGAAAATGCAGATCAGAATACTAAAATAATACTATTGCATTATAATATTTACATAGGTGTATGGAAATCATGGGATCATAAATCATGGATTCATTGAGACTTCAAGTTTCAATCTCCCCATTTTATAAAGAAACTAAAGTCTAGATAGACTAGCTATAAAAGTTGAAATGAGTGATCTTGGGTTTCCATGGTTACTTCCTTGGATGTGAACAGATGGGCTGACTCTTGTGTTTCTATTGAGCCTTTGTCCTACCAAGGTCACCTGGGTTTAATCCTAGCTCTGCTTTATCTCATTTATCGGTCTTGGGGAGAGTTATCTAGGCTTCTCAGCCTCAGTGTCTTCATCTTCAAAATAACCTCAGGGGCACTGAGAGGATTATTCAAGATTGCATTTGTGAAATACATAGCAAGGAGCAGACACATGGTAAATTATGATTCCATCCTCTGACATCTGCTCTTGGTGTGAATGAAGTGCAAAGAGCTTTGCGGCCAATATATGTTGCAACTTCCTCAACTGTAAACAAATATTATGAAGAAGACAACCACTCTTTGTGTGGCCTTTCTATGGGATAGGCCTCTGACAAAGACCAACTTATATGATCTCATTTAATACTTTCAAAATAGCTCCTTTGAGGGTACATAGTTGAAGGCAGCCACATCAGGATTTGAACCCAGGTTCCAGACCTGCCTACAAATCCTGACTCTTCTATATTATATATAAAAATAAAATTACACGTACAGTTGGTGACATTAATCATAACTGATATAACTTAATAATAATAATTATTATTATATTACTTTTGTGGAGTTTTTTTTGACTCTTTAGTCTTGGTACCTAGTCTTTTTAAATATTTTTTAAAAACTTTTTATTTATTTATTTATTCTAAAAAATACATGACAATAGTGATATCTCTCAGGAACTTTCTGATTTGTCCGATTGATCTTTTTTGGCATTATGAAAAAATATACGATATGTGAGCTCTTTGTGGTGGGGGTACTTTTTCCATGTTGACAGACCACGAGCAAGAGAAAAAAAGAAAATCCTAGAAGTTAAAATTCAAAGGGGGCTTTGAGAAGGCATCACCTAGATCCGTGTTCATAATACACCTCTCAAAAGTGGAAGTACAGTTGTAAACTATTGATTTTACATTTCTAACTTTGGAAAATCCTCTGGGAATGATTCCATGTTTTGGTGATAGCTGAAAATTAGAACACCTGTATGAATACTTTTCCATTAAGGTTTGCTGAAGAACTCCCCTTAGGCTAGCCTTATTTTACAGATGAGGAAACTAAGATTCCATGTGGTATTGGCATTTTCTAAGAGGTGCCCTGATTCCTGTCTATGAATAAGACCTTTCGGGCATCCTATCATGTGCAGATAGGATAGGAGCCTCTTTGTTAAGGATGTCTATGTCAAGGGGAGACTTCACTCTGCATAAATGCCAGGTTGATTGAGATGCTATGGTAAACTGCCTCCAACAAGTACAGCCTGCAAGTATTCCTATCCTTGTGTACTCAAGTTGATTCTCTTATCAAGAGACAAGGTCTAGGGCTGGGATTATAGCTCAGTGATAGAGCACTTGCCTAGCATGTGAGAGGCACTGGGTTTGATCTGGAGCACCACATAAATATAAATAAATAAAATAAAGGTATTGTTTCCAACTACAACTAAAAAAAATTTAAAAATATATATAGGCAAAGTCTATTTCACTTTCTTGGAATCTGGGATGGCCTTATGAGATGATTTGGCCAACAGGGCATGACAAAAGTGATGCTGTTTCAGTTCAGGGGCAATCCCTTAAAATGATGGCAGCTTCTGCTTTTGCTCCTTTGGAAGCCAGTTGTTGTGTTGTAAGGAAGCTCTGGCTAAATAGTCAAACAGAAAGAGAATATATGCAGAAAAAGCCATGTGAAAGAGAATAAGGCACCCAAGTCAACAGCCAGTACCAAGGGTTAGAGGTGTAAATGACATAATTTTGGATATTCCAGTCCCAGCTGAACTCTCAGTTGAACTGTGTTGCCAGGAAGAATCCAACATAGAGCAGAAGTACTGCCCAGTTGGTTCAGATGACCCAGGTAGAATGGAGAATAATAAATCACTTCTGTGTAAACCATTGTGCTTTGGGGTGATTTGTCACATAGCAATGGACAACTGAGCAGTTACCATTGCTAATGCAACCTAAATTATAAGTTAATGCCACCCTGGCTTGGAGCCAGAAGTCCACACCTGGCTTGCTTGTCCTTCTGATATCATGTAGGACACAGGCCCACATACCATTAACAAATTCTTCAGCTGAAATGGTTTCTCTGTGTAACTAATGAGAATATTTGACATTAAAATGGTGGTGGTACTCTTAGTTTCAGCCATGGTTAAAATGCCTGAAACTTAATTATCCATCAGTAGAATCTAGTTCTGTTTACTTGTAATTGATTTCAGTTACTCTAGTTAAAGGAGATGCCTGGTGTGCTTTCCCTTAGCCCATATATACTCCCACTAGTCCAAGTCTGAATGACAGGTGTTTGATAAGGGCTGTCTTCTTCCTTTCCGAGGCTGGCACTGGCACAAATGGCACAAGGAGAAATAGCTATACTTGAGGTTATGACACAGAGTAAATAGGAGATTGCTTGTTAAAATCAGCAAGTTTAGGATTAGTGAAGAGTTCATTATTCTTGAGCAGGGTTTCTCAACCTTGGCATTACTGCCATTTTGAGCTAGATAATTCTTTGTTGTGAGGGAAGATGTCTTGTGTATTGCAGAATGCTTAGCAGCTACCCTAGCCTCTCCCCACTAGATATCAGCGGCATCCTATTGCAAATGTAGTAACTGAAAATTGCCAAATATGCCTACATTGGGGACAGTTGAGGACCACTAGTTTAGAGTCCCAAAGACTTCTGTATTAGTGCCACACCGCTGGGTAATGTGACCTTCTGTATTAGTGCCACACCGCTGGGTAATGTGACCTAATGAGGAGGTAATGATAGTTGATGCAGGAAGTAGGCTATGAGAAATTTAAAAGCCTCCTTTGTAACCCCTCACTAGCTCTGGGAATATTCAGAACAGCCGTACTTTTGGAGGCAAGTACTAGAGTTAAATTTTTAAAAAAAGATATCATAATTATCATTATTATTTTAAATATGGGAGATTTTTCTTGTTTCTAAAAGGGATGGTAGTGTATTTCTTTAGTTATTTGTTTCTCAGTTGTTATGGTTTGAATCTGAGGTGTCCTCCCAAAGCTTTTGTGTTAATAAGGAATATTCAAAGGTGAAATTATTATATTATGAGAGTTGTAAACTAAACAGTCCATCCTGGTTTGAATGGATTAACTGGGTGGTTAAATGTTGGCAGCTAGTGTACGCCTAGAGGAGGTGGCTCACTGGGGGTGTGTCATGGAAAGGTTTGTCTTCCCTTCAGCCCCTTCCCATCTCTCTCTGCGTCCTGGCCAGCATGAGGTGAGTAGCTTTCCTCTGCCACTTTCCTTCCACCATGATAATCTACCTCATCTCAGGTCCAAAGCAATGAGGGTGACCAACCATGGACTGAGCCTCTGAAACTGCGAGTCTCAAATACATTTTTCTCCTCTAAGTTGGTTTTGTCAGGTATTTTGGTCATAGCAACATAAAGCTGACTAACACATTACTTATGTAAGGGATTGATCAGACTAGCCAGCTGAAGGTAGCTAGTTCTTAAGTCTCCTTTGCAGTCATACTCCTCCTGGTTGGAAGGTTAAACAGCCTTTCTTTCCTTTTAACATTTTTCACTTCTCTATCATTATTTCATAGTAAATCTCTCCCTTGAATAGTCTAACGTTAAGATGATTTGAGAATTGATTTAGGTAGGAATTGGTACCTCCAAGATAATATTTCCTTGGCCTATGGATTAGGAAACCCAACAGCAAAAAAAAAAAAAAAAAAAGCTTAGGTGTGGTTTTCATTTTAACAATGATAATTCGTTTAGGTAGAGAATGAAGCGATTTATATCATAACCGGAAATATAAAAGTACAGCTATGAATGGCTTAGTGTTTGCCCAACTTAAAAGGAGACAGAAAAACTTGATCCTGAACATATATTAAAATATTAAGATCATCACACTGCCATCCTCCCTCCTCCCTTGGCTCTGGAGAAAGCCTTTTGTCTTCGGATGCCAGTCACTGAACGTGAAGTTGGCCAAATTCAGAAAGCAGCTGGTGGTTGAATGCACTGTCTAGTTAGCGGTATCAGGGGCCACTGATTGAAATTAATATTATAGAGGAAAGGCAAGGAACATTTTGATGTTGATTAACTCAGTCACAAAACATGTCTAAAACCCCAGGGCAGGTAAAGGTAGTGGAAAGAATCAACACACATTAATTATGAGAACACTTCTGATGAAGGCTTCAAGAGCATGTGAACCTCCAAAGTGTCCCACCATATGCAAAATGTCACTGAAAAGATGGAGACCCAAGGACTGACAACTCCCGTAAGTAACTCTGCTTCAGTTTTTTCATAATATCCATACCTAATTTATTTCTTCATTTACCTAGGAAAGGTCAGTTTTCCCCCATCGATCATCCCTTCTATGGGTGTTAAAATGGCTGTGGTTATTTACATACCTGTAGATGCCCTCTACCAGGATGAGAATCTTCTTCCAAGCTCTGCGGGTTCGAGGCTGACCATAGATGATAGCTTCTCTCAGGAGCTTCTCTAAGTCTTCTATATCTTTACATAATCAAAAAAAATTAATAATAATAATAATAAAATAGATAGATAAAGAGAGAGAGAGAGAGAGAGAGAGAGAGAGAGAGAGAGAAATTGAGTCATGAGAGGGTTTTTCTTTCCCTCCCTCATTTTCTCTCCTAAGAAGGTGTCAGATAATTTAGGCTCACACTCAGACTTGAACTTTCAGAGAACTAAGTTAGAATCAGAGAACACCAGGGACGACAGAACTCTATTTCTTAGTAAAACCTAACTCTCTTGAGATGAATAGCTGGATTTGTATGAGTAGGCAGAGTCAACCCTTACTGAAGGTGCGTGGTTTCCAAGGCTCTCAACAGTTTCTTCTGCTACATTAAAGAGCTTGAAATTCTACATTTAATGCATCTCTTAAGCTAAAGCTTGTTGTCAGATTAAAATGACCTCTGAGAGATACAAGTAACTCCCACTCAGGTATTGTGCAGACTAGTATACTAGGATTTAGTTAAGTTTTCATGGCATGGCGACTTTGCTGGTAAGGGATCTCACTTCCTATGCTGTGGGACTTGATTTTTTTTTTCTTGGTACCTGGGATTGAACCCAGGGTGTTTAACCCCTGAAACACACCCCCAGCCCTTTTTATTTAGAGCCGGGTTCTCACTGAGTTACTTAGGGTCTTGTTAAGTTGCCGAAGCTGGCTTTGAACTAGGATCCTTCTGCCTCAGCCTCCTGAGCCACTGCGATTATAGACATGTGCCATCAAGCCTGGCGGGGCTTGATTTTTGACATCTTTCAATCTTAGAAATTTCAAAACTATAAGAGGGTAGGATAATTAGTCCTCCTTTGTAAAATATATTTGCAGAGTTCTGGACACATTAATAATAGCTCCTGATTATTGAGTCCTGTATGTGTGCATTCACCTTTCCAAGCCCATTCATTCTTTGTTAAAGTTCATTTAATCTGCATAAGAACTCTCTGAAGAAAGTACTAAAAATATGTCCATTTTATGATTTAGGAAACTGAGGCACAGAGGGGTTTGGTAAACTACCCAAGGTCTAGATCATACATGGCAAAGTCAGGATTTGACCTCATGGTCTGTACTGTGGTTCTCATTTGTGACTGCTACCCTTACTGCTTTATGTGAAAACCATGTGCTATCTTCTCAAACTCCATGATAATGTGGAAAGAAGGAGGAAAGTCCAGCAGATCATCCTTGTTAACATTTACTGACAAATATAATTAACAGTGCATTTCATTTATCTGCAATTTGATGTAGATGGCTGGGCTTGGGTTGAGAGATTATGATGAACTTGTCTATCAACTCAGCTATTTGGTGTGTGTGTGAGCGTGGTTGGTGTGTGTGTAAGTGTGTGTTGGTGTGTGTGAGTGAGAGAGAGAGAGAGAGAGAGAGAATCATCAAGTACATTTGAGCAAAGTACATTCAATAAGGGTGCCTTCATGTGAATAGGAGTAGGCTTGGATAAATCAGATTTTGCTGGCTCAGTTTCAGAACATTTTTGCAAAGGAAACCTTGGTTTCTTTGTGTCTCACAACCTGTCACCAGCACCAACATACTATCTTGAGCTCTGACATTCAGAAAAAGTATATGACATGTAACTAGGAGCATTATGTTCTAGAAAGCGCTCTTGGAAATCCAAGACTTAGCTCTAACACACTCTTTGACATCCTTTGATCTTAAGAAAACTCATAGTGTATTTTATGAAGTAATGAAGAAATGAAGAAATAATTCTTTATTCAAATAAATAAGGCTTTACATATTGGCAAGAGTCCCTTTTTAATGTTTCATCAATCACATTTGGCATCATATGTGAACCAACAGATAAAAAAAATGTCACTTTTATTTCTTTAATTATCCAGAGACTAACTTTCTGGGTGATACATCTGTTTAGTTACAGAATTAATCAATGGTAATGATAACATGGAAATCCGTGAAAAAAAGAAATGAAAGAGATGGTAGATTTTCATTTTATTTCATGCCACTTTTTTTTTTCCTTTTGTCTGCAAAACAGGTTTAATGATATGCCTGGCATCAGTATTGTTTCCTATGCATCAAGTACGTCCTAATTGCCAAATATATGGGGCTTTTACAATTATAGGCTTCTTTCCCCCCAATCCTGTCCTATTAGATATAATTCATTTGATATAATTCAGCCTGTACTTAGCTTTAAGTTTTTCTCTTCTAGTGTTTGGACACCATTCTTCTTTGGTTTCTGTTATCCCTCTTCCCACTATTTCTAGTGTCCTTCATAGGAGCTATTTCTTCTTTCTACCACTGTTCTTTTTGATGTTCATCTCTTGTCTTTTACTTTGCCATTTATTTGCCAGTGGTCTCCACCCTCAGTGTGAACAGAATACATCATCTAGGGTTCTGATCAGCATGCAGACTCCTGATGTTTTTATTGAGATTGACTCTCTCCTGAGAGTTGGTGTGAGATGAGGCCCAGAAGTTTGCATGTTTGGGTTCTTAGAGCTCTTGGATGCTTAAATGCAAGCCAGATCTCTGTTCTGGGTTACACACTGGTTTTCCAACTTTATAACTCTTTAGACAAATCCGTGGGTACCTCAAACCCAACATTTCCAAGATGGAACTCATGGCAGATTGCATTATTAGACTTATTTCCCACTCTCCCTTCACTTGAGTTTTTTGCTATATGACTTTGCCATTTTTTCCTACTAAAAAGGTAGACAACCTGCCTCTTGACTGGGGTTCAGCCAAGTGAATATCTTGGGTTAATCAAGTGTAAAGAGGAGATAGTTTGCTAGTTCCAAATACAGGTTGGAAAAAGGCCTCATATATTTCTATTCTTTCTCTTTAGCTTCTGCTAGTGTCTTGATAAAAAAAAATCCCCAGGCTAGTCCACTAGTCCTGGGATGGGCCCATAAAAAAATAAAAGACAGGCAGGGCTTAGTTATCCCAACCCTCCTACAGTATCAAGTGAGAAATAAGTGCTGATTTTTATGTGCTATTGAGGTTTTTAGGTTATTTTTTTATAACAACAGGGACCTTATACAATCTCAAAAGGCCCTTTCTAGTTTAGCCTCTGCATATTTTTCCGACATAGTTTCTTAGTGTTCTCCGACACACAGTCTCCAAGCTCTTCCTGTTGTCTATCTGAAGAGTTCCACTCATCATTCAAACATCAACTCAAAAGTTCCTGGTCAATAATGGGGCTTTCTCCTCAGTGCCCCCTTCTTTTAAGCACCCATCACAATACTAATTATTGATTTTCACGTCTCTCCTCCCTGGAAGACAGGGGCCTTCTCTTCTGTATCTTTCTAGCCAAAGTCCAAGTATAAATATTAAGGACACATCAATATTGGATTATTGGATAGATTCTCTTTTCATAAAAGTAAAGACCACTTTTAGATATAAGTAAAAATTATTAGAAAGGATAATTGCCAACTGTCTGTGACAATTCTTTAATCACCTGTGCTTTTGTTTTTGTTTCAAAGACAGGTCTATCTCTTCTGAATGTTTTTTGGGGTGCATGTTTTATCATTAACCACTAGATGGCAGCCAAGGAAACAAAAAGTAGTTCTGTCAAATTTTCAAGGGTCATCAACCCTCATTGGTGTTGTTGTTGTCATTTATGCTGTAGACTGAGTGTCTAAAATGTTGAAAGAACCCATGTGATTGGAGGAACTTGTGTCCCTTTTCTCCATCTACGTCGGGCAGGCTGTTAGCCTCTAAATGAATAAAGACATGCTCTATTTAAGGGATGTTTTTCCTTTCCGGA
This sequence comes from Ictidomys tridecemlineatus, assembly GCF_052094955.1. Lineage (NCBI taxonomy): Eukaryota > Metazoa > Chordata > Mammalia > Rodentia > Sciuridae > Ictidomys > Ictidomys tridecemlineatus. Next base: position 163,695,398 of record NC_135481.1, read on the forward strand.
CTTGAAATTTGGAAGTTTTGTCTAGAAATGATACATGATGCGGATGACTCGAATGCCGTCCTTATAAAAACCAGCTCAAGTGAACTACATTCACAGTCATTTTAAGATGGATATTGCAAGATTTTGAAAAATCTGTAAATCCACAGGCTTTTTCTTTCCCCTTGAAAACGTCATATACGCCCTCTACAGGGCTAGTTTTAAAATGAATGCCACTAGTCCTACAGAGAAGTTTCTCTCTTCTTTTAATAACAAGCAGAACATGAAAATAAGCCATTAAGTGACATGATACATTTTATGCCTTTTTCCCAATGAAACCAAAAGGATTCCTAGTGCCTTCAAAACTGTGCCTCATCATTTGTCACTTGAATAGCAAATTCCATGAAGAGAGGCTTTTGGTGGACTTCACAAAAACCCCAGTGTGCACATACTGTATTATCTGCATATAAAAAAAAAATCAGAGATTTTTTTCCCTCCTGTTTTCCCCTGGGAGGGACAAAATCACTGACCTAGAATCACAGAAGTTGGACAGGGAAAGGGATGACTTCACTCAGTCTGAGTTCTGTACCCACGTTAGCCTTGCTTGGGCAGTTTCCTCTCTGGTTCTGCAAGTCTTGCTCTGCAAGTCTCTGTGTGTCAGTTTCAAACTTGTAGGATTCAGGGGATTGTGATTTATGTTCTGTAGACCTTGTGGGATTGTGCCATTTCCCAAGCCACCTGCTAACATCTTCGAGGGATCTTTAAGTAGTAATACTTACTACGTCCCTTATTCTAGCATTATGTTAATCCTTACAACAACTCTGAGAAACAGGGAAGAATGACTAGGTGATTTTTTTTTTTTTTGAGAGCAAACTAATGCCAAATTTGTTTAGAAAAAAAAAAGTCCCCCAACAAGCCCATTTTTGTTGTTTTATAAAACTTGTAGTTCCAAGTGTTTCTTATAAGAAAACTCTGAGATGTGGAAATTCAAATAAAGGAATGATTTTTGACACTATCAAGGCACACGACACTATTGTACAAAGTTGTTGTAAAGTCATAATGACATACTATGTGATTATGATCATTCTAAATTTGCGCATCAACAATGCTTTAGATGTTACTCACCACAAAATCTGACTCACCAGGGAGGTTTCTTTTGCTCTGTGGAGAACCAAGAGGATGGACCTGACAAGATGGTTGTGAATATTTAACTATCAAAAATGAAAACGTGGAGGCTATGGTCCATGGCTGGTACAACAGGCCTGGTCTTTCACAGATATGGGCAACTGGATCGCTGAATTACTACATATCTGGAATAATCCAAAGATGTGTTGAAAACTGCAATCAGGCTTGGATGACACATACACTTGGCAAGCCCGAGCCTGTACCTGTCCTTAAATTCAAAGCCCTGATAACATCAGCAAGCCAGCTAGATGTTCGAAAGCTGTAGATATGATCTTGAGAAAAGAGAGCATCTGAAAGCATGGGCACCAGAATCTTCCAAGAGGGGCAGATTAGGTGTAGTTCCAAGTGTATCTTCCTGAGGATGAGAACTGGATGCTTATTTCTGTTCCTTTTTTTTACTGTAGAGTGACAACACAATTCCTCCTCCCATATTTTTGCCATTTGTCTCCTCTTGTGGATTTTTGCTTCCACGGAAAGCCTGGATTTTGTGTGAGGGCTTCCTTCATTGCCCATTTCTATGCCTTGTCTCTCTTTCAGAAGAAGGAGATCCGGGTTTCCTGCCTCCTCTGCCTCCCCTTTGTGTATGTTTCCTGGTGTGGTTGGTGGCTTACCTTTTATCATTCAGGGCTTCTCAAAACCTATCTCCAGCTGCATTAAGACATTTTTTTTTTAGGAGTGGCATGGGCATGGGGATTGAACACAGGAGAGTTTTACCACTGAGCTTCATCCCTACATCTCCAGTCTTTTTTTTTTTTTAATTAATTTAATACAAGGTCTTGCTAATTTGTTGAGGCTGCCTTTGAACTTGTTATCCTCCAGCCTCAGTCTCCTGAGTCCCTGGGATTTCAGGCGTGCACCTCCTTGCCCAGATAGAGATGCTTTTTGGTTCTTACTCCACGGCATACTGATCAAAAACATTTTCACATCTGCATAGGCTAGGCACTCAACAGATATTTTATAAATTAAAAAATGAATAGATGATAATGAATGAATGCTACTCTTTAGTGTTTCTCCTCTCTTGCTCCTTGTTATTACTTCTTTTGTTCCCTTGGAGATTTGTCCAGTTTAATCCTTTAAGATTCAGCCCAAGTGTGGGATAATTATGAGTAGGTATTTAAATGTGAATGATAAAGAAATTATTCTTTTATGATGGTGTTAAGGAAGATTGCCCCCCAGCTTGTTTAGTCTTTTGGGGAAAAATCATAATGGCTAACTTTGACTAGCAAAACAAATACTTTTCTGAAAGTGATTTTTATGGAGTTTATTTTCTATGAAATCACTGCGAGTATTCTTGCTGCCTTTACATTTTAAAACATATTGGGCAAATACGTTGGTACAGATTTTCTTAGCTCTGGATTGAACCAAAGTATTTGCCCAGGATAGATGTCTTGGGCTTAAATCCCAGCTCTGCCTCAAACTAGCTCTCTGTCTCTAAGCAAGTCACTTCATCACTTTGTGCCTCTGTCTCTTCTCCTATAATAAAGGGGAAATAACAGCAGATGCGATGTGGTATAGTTGTGAGACTAAAATTGTAGTGCATATAAAAGGCTCCTTGTAGCAAGCTTTCTATATTGTTAACTTATGTTAAAAGATAATCTAGTTGAGGATCCCAAGTCGGACCTGGAGATCTAAATGGCCATGACTTGCAAAAGAGTGCAAGCAATGTTTATAGGTTTGACCTTTCACGCAAACAACTTCATGACCCCTCGTTATACAGAGGAGGCAGTGCTCAGAGTTTTCCAGCAAACACTAGACTCTTTGTTCTTCCTCCTCTTGGCCTTGAATTGCTGCTAGGTAGAATTTTGGTTCCTCTTCATTTGTTTTTTAACCACTCCAATTCTTGGCTCACTTGGATTTCTGATCTCATGGCAACTCTCTTAGCAAAGAGACATCTTCTCTTCTGCAAGACTAGCTTAAGAAATCCTTTGTGACACACTTGAGGATAAAGGCTGCTTGCTCCAGGTGTGGTCCTGCACAACAGCATCAGAATCAGCAGGGAGCTCTTCAGAATGCAGAGTCTCAAGCCCCTGTCTAGGCCCATGAAATCAGAGCAGTGCTCTACCACTGAGCTACATCCCCAGCCCACAGTCTGCTTTTTAACAGGACCCCCAGATGCCTCATCTGCACACTAAAGCTTGAGAGACTTGTCCTTGACTCTAGATCATACGTAATTACCAGTAATGTGAGCAGGTTGAGGGAAGAAGTAACTTAGTCTTGACTTCTCCAAATATCAGAAGAAGACACTGCCCCTTCCAGGGAATTAAAGCCTCTCCAGGGTTTGAGATCTTCAAATGCTCAGGGGGTTAATACATTCTGCCCAGAAAATGTGTTTCCCAAAGTTGCACAAGTGTCCCACAGAGGCTTTTGCTCATTTCTTCAAAATGCAGCAGAATCACAATGGAAAACAAATGTGTTGGTTCCTGGGTAGATCTGGTTCCTTAGCTTAGGCTGCGAAATAGCTGCAGAGTGTTTTGGGGGACGCAGTGAGTCAATCTGAGGATGGACTATTTCATTGAAGCTTCCTACAGTACAAAATGCAAGAAGATATTCCTAATATTTAGCTGGCAAGAATTCAAAGGCCAAACTGTAACATTCTGAGTGGAAAATTTAAGCAACCATTAGGATAGAACTCCAATAGCCATTACATTGGAATGGCTTTTTTTTTTCTTTTTTTACATAAGGGGATACAGTTTTCTGGGTCCTACAAGTGATCTAGCATTACTGGACTCAAGCAGAGTTAAAAAATGCTGTGGGTGTTCTAATGTTATCCTTCAATGTCAGCTCCTTTTTGTAAACACAGGCCATTCTTTGTACAAGAACACTTTTTTTTTTTAATACTGTGGACACATACATACTTGGCCTGAGAAATGAACAGTCCTCAATTCATCCCAGATGGGAATTGGTGGATAAATACCCCAGCTCCCTCCCTTATCAGGTGGGATAACACTGAGGTATCTACACTGGTGCTCAGATCTCCCTGAGATCCTAGTAGGAATTGTCCACTGTGGTAATTTACTCCACAATACACCCTGCATTTGCTGCCCTCTCTTTCCTGTCTCTGTCAGCAAACTTCCTTCAAAAAGCTAGATAGTAATATTTTAAGCTTTATGAACCCCATATGGTCTTCATCACACATTCTCCTCTGTTAACTATACAATGTAAAATTAAAATGTAAAAACTGTTGTATTTGGTGGTACACACATATAATCCTGGCTACTTGGGAAGCTGGGCAGGAAGACTGTAAAATCTATTCTAAGCTTGCAGGGGTAGGTTTACAGATATCCCCTTCAGTATATTTAACAATGACATATTACTCTTACCTAATATTATCTAATCTATTGTTCATCTTCCAATTTCGTGCATTGGCCTGGAAATCACTTTTATAGCATTTATTCCCATCTCTTACAGAATGCATTCTAGGACCAGGTATTGCACTCAGTTGTCACAGCTCTTCAAGTAGACTCTATTCTGGAGCATTTCTTCAGCCTCTCTTTGTTTTTTATGCTATTGACACGTTTGGAGAATATAATTCTATTGTTTTAATAGAGCATTTCTAATTTGGGGTTGTCTAACAATAAGATTGTGTTCTGATCTGCACCCTTTGTATGTAAATGATGTTGAATACTTCTCAGGTGTCACATCTGGAGACACACAATGCTCACCTGCCCTTCACTGATGAAGTCACTTTTTTCTTTTCTTTTTTTTTTTAGCTGTCCCTGTCTCCTTTGATTTCTCCCTGGTATAGTTACTATGTTCTCTCTGGAGAATAATTTCAGTGGAACTGTTATCCTGGAATTGGAATCTAAAAAAGAAGATACTAAAATAGCTGCATATCTGGCATGGGCTGGGTCAGGAGGAGCAGGTTGAACTACTTTGTATCACTGAATAATCACTGAGCAGTTGAAACTGGCAGAAAGATAATCTGTGGCTAAATAAGATTTATTTAAATTTTTAAAATAAAGTTGCCTTGTAAGGCTCTGCTTAGAAATCTTCCCATTGCATGGCTTTTGTTAAATTCTTTATTTTGCAGTTTTTGTTTTAATATTTTCTTTGGAAATTGATGTGTTTCCATTGTGGGCATCTACTTCATGTATCCGTGGACAAGAGAAGCCTTCTTCATAAACTTTGTGAGATGCGAAGGTGTTGGTCTTCTCTTCATATTTCAGCCTTGGACAACAGTGCAAGAAGTACTTCAAGTTACCGCCCCAAAGGCTCCCAAGGTCAAAGTCTACATTTCTTGGCCATGTTGCATTAGTTGGTAGGAAACTGTGTCTGAAGAAGTCAAAAAGTATTAGCCAAGATCCTACTAGGATCTCAGGGAGATCTGAGCACCAGTGTAGATACCTCAGTGTTATCCCACCTGATAAGGGAGGGAGCTGGGGTATTTATCCACCAATTCCCATAGGTACTTCCTGACCTATGTTTCACAGGCTCTCATGATTTCTGTCCTCATGCAGACTAGGAAAGGCTTGTCCTGATAGCTGAAGTTAGTCTCCAACCTGTTCCATTTGGGGTTCTTTGCCAGTGACTGTGTGGTGTGGATAACACAGTTCTATCTGCTCCATAGAACTTACTGGAGGAGGAAGTAAGAAGCCGTACTTGAGTGTCTGACTTGTGCCTCAGCAATGGTGGCCAGAGAAACTGTGTTAGTTATCTATTGCCATGTATTAAGTTACTTCAATTCTATGTGTCTTAAAATTAATATTCATCATCTTATAGATTCTATGCATCAGAAATTTGGGAAAAGTGGTTGGGTGATTCTAGCTCAGGAAACTTATGAGGCTGCAATCAGATGTTGGCTGGAGTTAGAGTCATCTGGAGGCTTCAGAGGTCAGAGATCAGTTAGAATGCCCCATTCATAAGGTTATTAGTAAGGGTCCTCTCTTATTCTCCATAGGCTGCCTAAGTGTCCACACATGTCCACATAAGTGACCCAAAAGAGAATAAGAAAGGCAGAAGCTACATATTTGAATCTTAACCTTATTATTTTTATCTGTAGTCTATCGATCTCATTTGTCTACTTTGATACATTGCAGAAAAGGACCACAAAAAAAGAATAAATAATAGTAGATGGGGATCATTGGTAGCTGTCTTGGAAGACTGATACCTAAATAGCCTTGAGATGAGTAGAAATAATTTTGGAAGTTCTCAACCTAAGAATGTTAAGTGTCTGAGTTGATGGATATGCCAATTACCCTGATCTGATCATTGCACATTATATACATGTATTGAAATGTCATACTGAACCCCATAAATATGTACAAGTAGTATGTATCAATTACAAATAAAAAAATGATAGCCTTAATCTGCAGAATAGGAATGTGTGATGAGGGCTTAATGAAGTTTGTGCTTAATCTTCCAGTTGGGTATGCATGTATACACATATATATATATATGTATGTATATCTATCTATCCATTAATCAGTCACTTAAATTATTTATCAGCTATCTCTAAAAGCCTCCAAGAAAAGACTAGAAATGATAGAATTTGGTATAAATTTTAAATAATAAGAAAATGCAGGGTAGAAAAAATATAGGATGATACTGTTTGGGGAACAAATAATTTTGGTTTTTCTATTCAATGTTATTCAAAGCTTCAGCTTAATTCAAACTTGATCTCTGTTTCCACCTCTGAAATATGAGAAGGCACTAGACATATGGCAAGGCAACTAAATGTCTTGAGAAAAACCAGTTCACCCATGGAAGAGCATAGCATGAAACAGAAATTCCCAGGCACCTGTTGTTGCTCCTTGAAGTACATACATCTTAGCTGGCAATATGCATCTTAATGAGTCTACATTAACAGGCTAGATCTTAGTTTTTAGCTTCTTCTCTAATAGTTTGGCCCTGCACTCAGGTCACACTGGAAGTCTTGCACACACAAAATGGTTCCTCTGATTAGAATTCTCTTAATTCTTTAAAGACTATTGCAAAATGCAACCCATTTCATGCAATACAGGGTGAACTGACCTCAGCCTTTTCTATTGTCCCTTAGTGACATGATGACAACATGAGGATAAAAATACTAACAACACTGCAGCCTTAAATGATTTAGTAGTAGTTCCCATTGCCAGGCACTGTGCTCTGTGTCCTTCAACACATTTTGAATTAGTATCAATAATTATCCTCATTGTTTGAATAAATACATTGAGAACCAGGAGTTTAAGTAATCTGTTTAAGACCATAGGCTAATAAGCTGTAGAATGAGGACACTAATGCTTGGATCAAAGCTTATACTTGAAAAAAATCAAATCAACTTAATTTTTTTTACATACTACATGATATACAGTATACTTTTAGGTACAATTTAGATAGGATACTTTTAGATACAATTTTCTCCTAGGAAATGTAGAGATCTTAAGTTTGTAATTCAGAGTTTTAGTAAGAATATAACCATTACCCCAATCAAGATATCACATCTTTCCATCACTCCAGAAACTTTCTTTGTGCTTCTTCACATCAGTTCCCTCCCATACTACCAGAGATGGGCATGTTATGATTTTGTCTCCATAGACTGGCTTTGTCAAGTCTTGTATTTGCTATAAATACATTGACAGAGTATGTGTACTCCTTTAAAAAATTTTTTTTGTAGTTGTAGATGTACATCATGCCTTCACTGAATTTGTTTATTTTTATGTGGTGCTAGGGATGGAACGCAGTGCTTCACACGTGCTAGGCAAGCACTCTGCCGTGAAACTGTAGCTCCAGCCCTGTACACACTTTTGTTTGATTTATTCCCTTAGAAATTATTTTTCCTGAGAGTCATCCAAGATGACAGTATCTTGTTTATTTTCTAATGTTTTCTATGTATGAATAAGTTAAAAAAGTGTTCCTATTTTTCTGCCAAAAGACACTTGAGTTATTTCCAGTCATTAGTTATTATGAATAAAACTTCTATAAACATTCTTATACAAGTCTGTTTGTAGACATATGCTTTCATTTCTGATGGGTAAATAATTGGTATGGAATTTCTGGGTCATAGTATAGGGGTATGTTTAGCTTTGTAAGACTTTGTCAAAGAGTTTTTTGAAGACACTGTTCCATTTTATACTCCGCCAACAATGGGTGGGAATTCTAGTGGCTCCATATCTTTTCTAACAATTGGTGGTGTCATAATTTTATTTTAGCTGTTCTTGTGGGTGTGAAAATTACTGTGGTCAAAGCCTGTGCTCTTAGATGTTGCCTGATGCCATCCTGGTTCTTTTATATTTTCATCCACGGTATAGCTGCTTGTAAACATACCTGCCTGTCCTACTAGATCATATGCTCTCAGCTAAGATATTATCTAATTATTTTTATAGTCCTCCAAAGAACTCATATAGTATCTGAATCAGAATAGTTATTCAGTAAACGCTCTTGGCATTTTAGGTTGGGACATTGTCTCTGCATTATTTTTACTCAGGATTTATATCAGAAGTGTTAAAGAGTGGTGAGAGGAAGAGTTAGTATGTGGTGAGTACCTGGTGATACTCCAAGGCACACTGGCAAGATCCAGCATCAACTCAAATAAACGGAAGTTTAGAAAATAAGATTGTAGGTCTTATGGTGCTCATTATGCATCATAATCATTTGTAGGTGCCTTGGTCCTAACCCAGATATTTGGATGTAGCTGATCTGAAGGTAGGTATAGTCATTAATCTTTCAAAAATATTCTCTAGGTTCTTATATTGTGCAAATAGGGTCATGACCCACTGCTCTCAACAGAATGGAGTGAAGACATGAGAGATTAACATTGGCCATGATATAGTTCATTTGTTCCATATAAATAACAATATGACTATTTCTCCTTCTGGAAGAGAGATTATCATGTTAAACATATACATGGATGAATCTACAGTTAAATAATTATCAACAGTCCCCTTTATTTTCACAGTAAGGCAAAGCCTTTGATCACCAATTATCTGTCATGCTAAAGATTTCATAAGGGCCTAGTATACTTGAGCTATACTACCAAAAGAATTTGCTCTGGTCTCTTCACTTCTGGAGGCCCAAAACATGTGTGCCTCTGGAAAAAAAATATCAATATTGTTATCACGAATTCCCCAAACTGCCAAAATAATTTGAGTCTGGATATAACAAATGATAGTAAATCAAGCAGAACTGAAGGGATTTAACTCGGCTTATTAAAGACTAAAGCCAAGTTTGAGTGTTTGATGCAAAGTTAATCAACGAGGTCCGTGTATTTTGAATGGCATCTAGCTGGACATTGCAGATGAGCCCTTAGGGCTCACCATCTGCTTCTTATGGAGGGCCTGACCCTAAACTTCACTCCAAAGATTTACCTTCAACAGAAGCTGAAAGTGGTTCAGTGAGGCATAACCAGACCTCACTCCACGCCCCTAGTCAGTGAGAGCAGGAATTTTTTGTAATTTGAACAGCTCTACAAGGTGAAAAAAGAGGGTTTACTTGAGAATGCTCCTATGCAGTTTCTTTCCTTTCTCATCAATTATTTTTTTTGGTTTGAGGTTGCTGTGAGGTGAGCAGAACAGAACTGGGAGCATTCTTTCTCTGCTTTCTATCAATTATCTTTGTTTTACTTCTTTCTATCAGTTATCTTTGTTTTACTTTTGCTACTTTCTTCAAGGAAGAAGTACCAAGCAAGAGAAACAAGGAGAAGTGGAGGGGAAAGGGAAGTGGTAGAGAAAGGGGGTTGGAAGGAAAAAAGAGAAAACCTGTGTGGTGTGGTGGTGGTGGTGGTGGTGGTGGTGGTGGTGGTGGTGGTGGTGGTGGTGTGTGTGTGTGTCTGTGTGTCTGTATGTTGTGCACTCAAAAAGAAAGGTCTCTGATGACAGTGCATTAGAATCCGAACCTTTGAACCAGGAGATCCTTGTAGATCACATAGTTCAACACCCTCAGTATACAGATGAGAAACTGAATGGAAAGATTAAAGGATTTACACAAAGTGACCTAGCAAGTCAAGGGAAGAGCCTGAACACATCCCACATCCCACCCACATCTCAGGTGTCTACCACCACCTACCTTTTTCAGAGTGTTTCCGAAGACTAGCCATGCCATCTCATCAGATCTTTAAAGAAGAAATAGCTCTTTGACTTCTGACCACTCAATCTCACAACCCAAACTGACCCTCAAAGGACATTTTAATGAAGTTGAATAGTTTATGGGGACAGTATCTGAATATGGAAACTAGTTGTGGGTGGGAAGAGTGAAAGAAGGCATTACGCTACAAAATAAGCTCACTTTTTACCTGACTATAAATAACACGAAACTTAAATCTTCACACTTGCCCACGGCAGTTTCAGGAAGGGGAGATTTATAACTCTCTGCTAACCCACGATCCTAAGAGATCAATCATGTCTTCAAAGACCACATTGTAAGACCACTAACAGTGACACTAATGTGTTTGGGTTACACTTAGCAATCTGGATGTTTAATACACTCAGCCATTTGTTCCAGGTCACCAGAGGTTAACAATCCAGCCATGAATATAAAGATAATTGCTCTTCATTAGGAAAATTTGCCAGTTTGAAGAGCAAGGACAAAGCTTTATCAATAATCTCTCCTTTCATCCTGGAGCAAGCCAGTACAAGTTGAAGAAACACACAATACTCACTGTTATGTTTGAAGGGCCTTATGGTTGCACCAGAGAGTCGGGCCCCAAGGACAATAGAGGTGTGGTTTAACTCATCACTTAAAATGAGGCATCCCTATGCAGAAAACAAGCACACAGAACACAAGCCAGTATGTAAAATGAAGGGAACAAGAAGACACTATAAAACCTATCACAAATTCCTAAAGCCTTCTTAAACTTTCAAAGGCCAAGAGTTTAAGCTGGTATCTATATGAATAAAATACTGATAGCAGTAAGCTCACAAAGCGGAGAATTGCTTTAAGAGATTACATCTTGACTGGAACATTTACACATAGTTTGCAGCAGAGAAGTTCATCCAAGATCTTGGTTGAGCATCAGCTAAAGTACAGAGGATTGACCTTCTGACAGGAAAACCTATCTGTTTTGCAGAGGGTTGTGGACCTTCTGGGGTGGTTTGATCCTTCTAGATTATTTGGGATGGTCCTTGAAAATCAGGGCTCCTCCAGCAGGATGTTTCAAGCTCTCACGCTGTGATTCTCATTCTTCCACAGTGTTCACATGCATAGAGACAGAAACACCACTGCTCTGCAATTAAAAACCTTGAATTTGGGAACGTATGGATGGCCATCTAGCCTGAGATAAGTGAGAAAATTCAGTCGAATTTACTGCTTATAAAATTACTGTTTGTAAATTTCTTTTTTAATTAAAAAATGTCTAAATTGTAGAACTGTTTAAGCATACCAATAATGCAGTGATGAATTATATTGAACCTTTGTCTTTGGTGGCTGCCTAGACCACAAAAATGTGTTCTCTCCTACATTTTGGTACTCTTACACACGATGTGCTTTAAGATTTTGAGGCAAAAGCCAACAGAATTCCCACATTTCCACACTGTGGGCATGTGTCTGAGACAAGTTAAATTTTTTTTCCATCAAAACATTTGAGATTTATCATAATCCTCATCTCTATATCCTTTAGCCATCTTCCTACAAAATCAGAATGCAATTATCATACCCAAGAGGTCCCACATTTACAGAGTACTATTATCTAATATATAATTCAGGTTCAACTTCTCCAACTATTCTAATACTGTTCTAACATCTTTTATAGACATTATCTTTTCTTTTATATTTTTTTAAAGCTGAATCCAAATCTAAGGTCACACATTGCATTTAGTTATCATAAGATATCTTTAAAATATCAATATTGTTATCACACTTATTTATGTAAACTAACCAACTACTTCCCATTTGTCTTAGGAACAATTTCAAACATTCCAGGATGTTTTACACTATAAGAATTTTTGTGATTTGAAACCTGCCTTATATCTCTAGTCTCTTCTTTGGTAATTATTATTGCTCTATTTCCTCCAAACCTCTGTAATTTGTACATGTTGTCCCTTCTTTCTTGACTTAAAGAAATAACTTATCTGTTAAAATTCTGTTCTCATGCCACCACCTGCAGAGTTGACAGTCTTTCTCAAGAAGACTTTGAAACAACTCTGTAGTGTATTACTTTTTATGGTATTCCCCGAATTTTACTTAGTGTATTGTTTCCCCACTAGACAGTCAAATACATAAATCTTCAAGATGCAAGCTTTGTTCATCCCTATATTGTATCTGGTCTCATTCCATGACACAGTAGATTTTCAATAAATGGCTCCCTAAATGAATAAATGAATGGATTGTATAGGAAAAATAATTTGTCTAAATAAATGCTTAATAAGTATTGCAAATAGGGATTCAAGAGTAAAATTTTGACCTTGCTAAGTCATCACTGATGTTGAAGCTTCACCCACTATTAGGTCTGCAATTCTATAACGAGGAACATCAAGGTGAAGAGATCTGCTGTACTAAGCTGGCAACCTACTAAAAAATCTGAATCTCCCTAAGAAAAAGATCATCTCAGCCATACCTCTATCAAAGGACCTGCTCAGAATTACAATTCATAGGAATATAGTGGAAGTCATTTGTATTAACGGATTCTCACCTTTCCAACTAGTGCAGGAATATTCATTGAATTAGTTGCAAATCCCATCCCAAAGACCATTGCTGCTTCTACATTCAGGAACTTAGCCATAAGGTCCTCCAGCTCTTTGTGCTTATCCAAGGTACCTGCATATGGAATTAAGTGAAAGTGATTTTTCTCTTTGCAACAAGCCCAAGAATGAGAAATCAAATTTCAGTCAATACACATTATCTGAAGACCTGTACAAGACTGTGCATTGCAGGGATATTTGTCACAGTTCCAATATAGAAAACAACCCAAATGTTCATCTACTGTAGCATGGATAAATATATTGTGGTGATATTTTTATGATGAAATATAACACCAAGCATAAACTACTGCTTCACATAACAATGTACAGAAATCTTTCACAAAACACATTGCTAATAAGTCAGACATTTAAAAGAGTGCAGGCTATAGAAATCCATTTATATAAAATGGATAAGCAGACAAAACAGACCTAGACTGGTAGATGTTTTTTTGTTTGGAATGAGAGAGGAGAGTTTTTGAGATTCTCTATTTCAAGGATTTGCGTGCTAACCACACAGATTTGTTGGTTTTGTGAAAATCCATTGTGATATATACTTATGATTGTTCCACTTTTCTGGATGTATTCTATACTGCAATAAATTTATAAAATGTACCACAATTCCCCCCATATCTGACAATTAATTAATTAAATTAAAACCTCCTCATAGATTTCCTCCCACACCTAAATGCAAATAGATCCCATGATGTCTATAGATATAATATATATGTATAATTTATTGAACCTTTGGGATGTGCTATATACTATGCCAAACCTGTTATTTAGATTATCTTATTTAATCTTAGGAGCTCAGAAGTGTAGGTTTATTACTTTCCAGATTAAAACACTGAAGTTTAAAGATTTCATAGGTCAAAAGCAGAGACCATCTAGATTAACTCCAAAATTCATGTTTTCATCTCTCTATAACTTTCTGTGTGCTTGCTGTCTGACAGCTTCTTAAACATGATTCCTTCCTGTCTTGCTGATAGCTAATGTTGATGCTACTCGTAATTCCTACATGCCATAACTCATTCCACTTTTGCTGTACACCATCCAATGGAGTTGCCACAGGCTGCCTGTAGGTAGTGCAGCCGAGGAAATGAATTTTACATTTTGTTTAATTGTAGTTAATTTACTATTTAAACTGAAGCACTGTAAAATATTTTTCACCAAACAAAACTTTATTATTTTGATAGGATTATATTTCAGATTATTCATTCAAACCTTAGTGTATATATTGAGATGTTCTATAAATGTAAAAAATATACTTTTTTTTGAAGTCTTAGTACAATAATGAGTATAAAATAGCTCATTAAGATATTTTATATTGATTACATGTTTAAATGATAATTTTTTGGATATAGTAGGTTAATTAAAATATGCTACTCAATTAATTTTAGTTTTTTGGGCTGGGGTTATAGCTCAGTGCTAGAGTGCTTGCTTATCACAACATGTTAGGCACTGGGTTAGATCCTCAGCACCGCATAAAAAGTAAATAAAAGTATTGCATCCTTCTACAACTATAAAAACGTTTTAAAGATTAGTTTTAGTATTTATTTATTTGTTTATTTATTTATTTATTTTGGCAGTGTTAAGTATGGAACCCATGGCCTTGAGCCATGCTAGGCAAGCACTCTACCACTGACCTACCTCCCCAGCCTTTTGTTTTTTAGTTTTAATGTGACTATTAGAAAATTTAAAACTACAGGTTTTGCATTATATTTTTATTGGGCAGTATTTTATTTGGCAAAAGAGAAAAACAGACGTATGCTATAATTTTTTATCCACAGGCTGTAGGAAGCTGTTGTTGAGATTTTAAGTGAGAGAAATATTGTTAACATATTTAGGACTATTATAAACATGGTTCCTTCAACCTAAGGATAAAGATATTTACTATGCAGAGTGGAATATCAGAATTCTATTTAAATTAGTAAATTAGCTTCCTTACTACAACTGCATCACTGTAAGTCCTTAGAATAGCCAAAATGTGCTGTTAAGCAATTAAACAGACAAGTAATTATGAAATGTGGGTATGTCTAAGACAATCCTACCGCTAGTTCTGGTTTAAAAAAGTGTGTGTGGGGGAGGAAATGTAGTGGTTCATCTGTAGTCTCCAGATAAATCGACTTTTTTTTTTCCCCCTGCCTTTCCAGAAAAAATTGGCAGAGCATAGTAAAGTAATTTTAAATAGAGTAATATTTCTATGAACAGATATCTAACAGCTGCATTATGAGGGTCTTGCATCTAAAAGTTCACCTTCGCTTATAGAAAACAATATTCCCCAAATCCCACCATCATGGAATGTGTATTTAGTGTTCGTAGCTCAGGTTTTATAAACAAATTTGAAAGAGTTCCAGGATGACTGGACATTTTCCACTTGAGAAAGACATGGGTCTTTGAAAGTTAGTCTGGGATGATCTGGGGTAAGGTCAAATTTGCTAAAGAATAATAAAAAAATACAATTTTTTTGTACTCAGTTAGTGCTGCTTTCCTCTCTTAATTCTTCTAATTCAATAAATAAAAAGGCAAGAAGAGCTTAGAAACAAAGTAGTCACTAGAAACTTGATTAGCTTCCTTTCCACACACATTGAAGCCATCCTCTATTTGAGTAAAGATGTGAAGCTGCAGTCCATGGTCCCAGCACTAAAGGAATTATATTCAAAATTTTGTCTTTGGTATACAAATATTGACTCTTTAAAAATCCCAAGACAGCTAAACTATAATCCTAGATGAAGGTACAAATAAACCCATAGTAGTGTTTATTTTTGTTTCTCTCAATGACATTTTAGTTTGTGAAGGTCAATAAAAGCTATAAATTGGCTTATGACAATGCATCTCCAAATTGCTATGCTATGCATATATTGACTCTTATTCTGATGGTTTATTTACACAGTGTGATACTCATAACCTGCTTCATGAATAAACATATTCTCTTGCCAGTTCTCTAAGCAATATTTTAATGCGCCAAGCACTGGGTTCACTTCCATTAGTCAAATTGATCAAAATTAGATTCAGGATAAAATATCAACATTCTGTTGATGGACTGTACACTCCTGCGGGATTTTCACTGATACTAACGGGGTTACATGCATTAGATAGAACATGAAGATTGCTGGTCTTCATACTGACATATTACCATAGATTAGAAGGAAAGAATATGGGTATAGTTAATAAGCTTGCTTCCCAAAATTACCAATTTTTCCTTTGTAGCGTGTGTGAAGATATTTTCCAAATTGCGATCATAGTCATTTTGGTTCTGAATGTCCTATTTGTGACTGTTCCCACACTTGGCCTAAGAGCAGGCTGACATTTATTATGGGGACCTGCCAGCTGTCCATCTATCTGTTCCAATTATGCCATGGCCATCAGTCCACATCTGGGCCACTTTGCTTGAGCCAGGGATTCCGCATTCAAGTCAGTATCAATCCTTCTGCCTAAAGGATTCTACCTTAAGACTTTGCTCCAAGGCTTTTGTGTACTCTGGTTTCTTCCTTCCCCACTGTGTTCAGTCTGATGGAGGTTATGGAGCCACGATGCGTTGTGAATAATTTTTTCTCCTTTTCTTTTTGTGGTGCTGGAGATTGAACTCAGGGCTTCATGCATGGCCAGGCAAGCACTCTACCACGGAGCCATATCCCCAGCCCAGTGACTGTTTTTCTGACCAACATTCAGAGAAAGAATGAAAGGAGTCAGACATGGTGTCTTTTAACTGTCACACTGAACATCAGACCACTGCTGCTGTGTTCAGAGACCCTCCTTTTAGACAAAGTTGGGTAAAAGAGCAGAAACAACTTGGAACTGCCCATTTATTTTATTTTAAACAAACCTCATCTCTTGGCAGGTTAACGTATCAGGAGATAATCAGAATCAAATGTAAACAAGGATCAAAGGGAGATGTGGACGTATAATTATGGTGAAACTATGGTAAATAATACTAGGGAGAGAACAACTTTTAAGTAGAGAAAAACATGACTTCTCCCTCACTTTCTTTTCTCATTTTTAAATAGTTTTTAAAAAACATTTATTTATTTATATTTTATATATGTGCTATATAAATGTGATGTTTGATAAACATGCAGATATTGAAAAGCCAACATTTACATATTCATAATCTAAAATAGTTATTCTTTTCATATGTGTGTGTGTGTGTGTGTGTGTGTGTGTGTGTGACAAGAGCTCCTATAATCTACTTTTAGCAAAATTTCCGAGTATGGTATGATATTGTTAAATTTAATATACCATGGTGTATATTAGATTTGTAATTATGCTCATCCTGTATCTGCTACTTTGTATGCTTTGATCTACGTCTTCCCTTTTTCTGTCCTTCTATAACCACTGTTTTATTTTCTACTATGTATTTGATTTTTAAAAATAGTCTACTTATGAGTGGAATCATACAATCTTTTTCTTTCTGTGACTGACCTATTTCACTTAGTGTGACTTCCAAATTATTTGATGTGGTTCAAACATACAGAAAAGTTGCAAGAATAGTAGCAAGAAATCCAACATACCCTCCACTCAGATTCAGCATGCTTGACATTACAGTGATGCCTACTTCATTGTCTTCTCAAAGCAAGAACTATTTTTTATTTAAAAAAAATTTTTTTGATGTTGTTGTAAATGGACACAAGATCTTTATTTATTTATTTTTCTATGGTGTTGAGAATTGAACCCAGTGCCTCACACATGCTAGGCAAGCGCTCTACCACTGAGCCACAACCCCAGCCCAAAGGAAGAACTCTTGATGGCTGCAAGCCTAAGGCATGCCAAGCATCTGTATAATTTTAGATAAAGAGTCATTGTTATGAATACTATAGGACAACCAATTACTAATATGTAGTAATTATTATATATTACATACATACATACATACGTGTACTTTCTTTGAACTATTTAATGAACTACAGTCATAATTTCCTAATTAGTCTAAATAGTTCAATGCAGGGCTGGGGATGTGGCTCAAGCGGTAGCGCGCTTGCCTAGCGTGCATGCGGCCTGGGTTTGATCCTCAGCACCACATACAAACGAAGATGTTGTGTCCGCCGAGAACTAAGAAAAAATAAATAAATTCTCTCTCTCTCTCTGTCCTCCCCCCCACTCTCTCTTTTAAAAAAAAATAGTTCAATGCATGCTTCCTGTAAACAAGAAATTCTCTTATATACCTATTGTAATGTTATCATTGATACTGTATATATTATCAATTTTATAGCCTTAACTCAGATTTGATTCTGTCACTATTAAAACCCATCACCAAAATAGAAAAGTAGAAGGAAATGGAATGAAGCAACTTGGAATGAGTGCTTACAAATGTGCTGTGATTAATTATTTTAATCCTTACACCTGCACACACTCTATAATCCTCACACCCATAGATGCTTTATTAAAGTAGGATATTGTTTCCTTACTTTACTAAAGAGTAAATAGGCACAGGGGTGCTGTTACTCACAAAGAAGCAGAGTTAATAATACAGGCCATCTACTTAACTATGTGCCAATTTACCGTACTGAATCATTTCAAGGCTTACCTTGGTTAATTATAACACAGCTATTTGAGGTTAGTACTAGAATTAGTCCCACATTACAGATGAGAACACAGAAGCTTGAAAGTTTAGTTCACTCTCAAGACTCTTTAGAAGCTCCAAGATCACACAGTTGAAAATCTAGAGCAAAGATTCAAACTCAGCATGTTTGACTTTAGAGTGACCCCTTCTTCATGGTTCTTCTCAAAGCAAGAACTCTTGATGGCCTAAGGTGTGCCAAGCATCTGCATGCTTTTAGATATATAAAGATTAATTGTTACAAACACTATGGGACAAATTATTGAAATACTAACTGTGCATGTTCCCCTTAAATAACCTTTCCCCCCTTCTCTTTGAGTAGGTGATCAGACACCACTTTTGCTTCTGGGGAGGTTCATAATATAGGATCCAAAGTGGAAAGTTTCCTTCATATCTTTAGAAAAGCTTACACAAGTTGAAAGGATTTCATTAGATGTACTAAAAAGAGAAAAATCAGAGTATCTGAAGCAGAAAGGGTAAGAGAGATTTGATCAAGGCTGGGATCAAGGGGTCCATGCACATCTCTTGGTGGTAGCTGCATGCAGATGGTTATAAGTTTCCTGAAAGTAACTTGAACAACAGACTCTGGTTTCTATTTTCACTAGACACTCCCAGAGCTCCACAAGTGACAGAAACACTGGGCTGCTAGACCACAAAGATTGTGTTGATAGAAACAGAGGACCATCAACATTGAACAATGTCATCTTTGGTCCAAAGATTAGGAGACAAACCTGATGTTTGGGAGCTGCAATGATATCCTAGAATCTTCACTCCATCTTGAAAAATGAGAACCCCAAAATGACTAAAAATAAAAGAGCCAGATTGGGGCTTGTACTTAACTTGTTAAAACAAACAAACAAACCTTAAACACTTCTTGCATACTTGAGTTTGTGATACACATGACCTCTTTATTCATTAGCTATATGACTTTGAGAAAGTTTAGTGAGACTTTCTGAACCTTGGATTTCTCTCTCACTAAATTAAACTAAACTCTATGGACATTGTGCAAAAACCCAGTTATCATTCTTTCTGTATTTTACTTTAATTTAGTGGCAGAGATATAAGTCTCAACATGGTGTGTGACAAGATGGATATATTCTATGTTATACATTAGCTAGAGATTAATATATAGGCTCCTATGTGGTCTTGAGTTCATTGGAGAGTTTATTCTTCTCTTTCTTAACTCAGGAAAAGACATTCAAAGTATATATGGTGTCCAGTTTTTCCTGAAGGATGATGATTGACACATGAAATAGGTAGAAGAAAAAGAGAAGAATGGATAAGTTTTGCAATTCAAAATTTTTCAGTTTTACTAGTCAACAAGTGAGAAGTGAAGTGAGGTCATACAATTAGGTTATGTTCTTTGTATCAGAAGAAACATAGGTGCTAAATAATCAGAAGTGACCTCCATTATTACCAACATACATAATTCTTGCATTATCAGGAGGATACAAAATAAATGGATAGGTATTTCTGTCAGGTTTTTTTTTTTTCTATCCTAATTGCTCCTCTTTCCACAGATGATCGCACCAATGTGAGAAATTAGACTTGATGATGTCCTTGGTCTCCCTCAGGTTGATAACAGTGACCTTAAAGGATGTACGCAGGTGCAGATGTTCATTAAAACAAATCTGCATTCTTAATGTCTTTGGAAATAATAGGATTTTAATTTAAAGGAAGGAAGCTAAAGCTTAATGTATTGCTGATATGCACTAAATTTGGATATCTGGTCCATTGCTGTTAAATGTAGATTTTTCTCTCCAAATCACAATGATAGCAAGTACTAGCTTAAAGTACTAGCAAACATTTTATAGAGGTTCAGAGAGTTAATTATTGAGGCTTTGCTGGCCATATGGTTGCTATTGCATCTAGTCAACTCTGCCACTGTAAAGTGACAGTAGTCATAGACAAAACATAAAAGAATGAGGGCGGCTGTGTTCCAGGGAAACTATTTATGGACACTGAAATTTGAATTTCATATAATTTTCATGTGTCCCAAAGGATTATTCTTATTTTCATTTTCCCAGTGATTTAAAAATATAAAAACTCTTAACTGCAGGCATTGCAAAACCAGGGAGCACCTGGACTAGGTTAGCGACCCTTGATCTAGATGGCTTCTGGTTTTAGCTTGAACAGTAGGGAACAATACAAAGAGCTCTTCAGTGGGACTCAAGAGAACCCAGGTCTGGTCTTGACTTTGCTACAGACAGACTGCAAGAACACTGATTGCCACATCATTAAAAAAAAAAAAAAAAAACTCTGGACTTCAGGTGCCCCATCTTATGGTATTTTTTAGGGCAGGGAGGAAAGGAGGGCAATGATCTACAAATTCTGCAGTTCTAGGAATCTCAACTTCTGTTGTCATCCTAGGTATCACCTTGTTGGCAAATATTATACTTACATAAAATTATTGGCACACCTCGTTGAATCGTGCTTGCTTGGCTTTGTCGAACCTGCAGAGCCAAATTCTACACTTTTCGAAATACCCCAGCTAGTTGAAATTTGGCTGGACTGTAATTTCTATCACTGTCAAAACTCTACTTGGTCTCAGAAAATTGTCAAAAGGCTTTCAGAAACCAAGATATGCTTTCATTTTTCTACTCCCAAACAATTCCTCTGAGAGTCCCCTTTTCCTTAGAAACATTATTAAAGGAAAATTAAGAGGCTTGAGAGAAATGTAGTAAAATCTCATTAATTAGAATGTACAACAATTTAGTCTGAGCAGAATTGGCGTTATTTATGAAGAAGCCTTTGCTATGTAAATTAACTAATTGGAGTGGGGATGTTTATAGCTTATTTAATTTATTTAATTAAATTGACTACTGCTTAAAAACACTTGTAGCATTTATTTTCATAAAAATGTGTCCATTTAAATTGCTTTTCAAAGGAAGCAGGATCACTACTTGGTAGCAGTTTCTTAGAAACTTCTCAGTCATGAAGGAACTCAAAGGACCTATGTTGCTATTTATTTAAAATATGCTTTAATTTAGACATTTTAAAAATTTAGCCTGGCCCTTTATTCAAATTTCAGGTTAATGAAACTGTACATTCCCTAGACTTAGCTACAAATCTCTGAGAAAGATATACGAGAAGAACCTTGATAATTGAATTAAAGGATAGCAGAGAATGTGTTAGGAAGATTAAGTTGCAATAAGAATGAGTAAGGTCAGTGTTCTCAAACTGAAAAAATAGACATTTCAGTAAAGTTGTATATAACCACTCGTGTAAAAATCACACCTGAAACTCTAGACAAGAATCTTCTATTACATCCAGTTGCATGGATGCCTAAGTCAACATGTAAATTTTGATGTTTTGGAACATGAAAGTATTAGAGGCTCCTTGAAAAATCACAAAATTGCAATTACAGTTTGAAGGAATGTCCTCAAGGAGGCTATCTTTAGGCATGCCTACTATTCAGGCACCCCTAGTGAGAAGCAAGCGTGAGGTTTTCCTTTACAAGGGTAGAAATATCACAAGCTGGGATGAGCTTTCATTGTCATAAGAATTAGTCTTGTGGTTATTCCATGAGTTTTTTTTCTTAGAAGTGAACTTCTGACTAACAGCCCTGGATGAAATGAAGGTAGCACAAAGGACTAATCGATTATAAAAATGAAAATTATATGCTGTTACTTCACATCTGTTCCTCACCCTCAGGTGCTCAAGGAAAGAAAGTCTAAGAAACTATACACCCTGGTAGAGCAAAAGTGTGAAAGGAGGAAGAAGTGAAAGAAAAGCTTCTCTATGGTTTTCCTGAATTTAATCTTTCCTGGATTTGGAAATCTAGACCACAAGGATGTGTCCAGAGATGTTCAGTGATCAAAACTAACTTGTGGTGCTAACTTTTGGCGTGTTTATTAATCTACTTGCAATTTTTAGTTTGCAGACTCTGTTTCCCAGGCATACCTGGTGTTCATACAACACAAAGTGACTTTTGGAAAACTTTTGACCAATTGGGTAAAGAAAGTTAGCCATGCTATATCATTTCAGGTCCCCAGAGCAGCAGGGTCAACATGGAGGGGAATCTCATTAGAAATGCAAATTCATGGGTCCTATTCCAGATCTACTGAATTGGAAGCTGTGTTAAGTGGAACCAGAAACCTATCTTTTCTTAAGCCCTGCAGGTGATTCTCATGTGAGCTAAGGTTTGAGAGCTACTGTTTTAGGTGGAAGGAGACATAACTCTCTGCTCCACAGCTCCTCAAATAGACAGCGAACTATGGTCTGATTCAATAGCAACATCTTGGAAGTACAGGAACTCTCTTCATAAGACTGTGTCTAAACACTCAACTTCATTTAGGCTCCTGTTCTTTTTTTTTTTTTTTAAATCTGGTTCTGGTGGTTGAACTCAGTGCTTCAGTCATACATATCCTTGAGTTACACTCCCAGCCTTCTTCTTCTCATTTTTTTGTGATAATTTTGAAAATAATTTGCCCAAAGAATATGGTATGCTTGTGAAAAAATGAGAAAATATTACAAAATAAATATAAACTCCTTGATGCACTTATTCATATCTAATACATTCTTAAAAGAATGCTTCATATATACATTGTTCAATAACTTGTTTTATTTTTTTTGGCAACGTATTTACAGTTTTTCATGGGAGAAAATCAAGGACACAAGTTTATCTGTGACCATAGCTTGGAAAGAGAGGAACTAGGATTTGAACCCAAGCAATCTTAGGGCCTTTGCTCTCAAACGTGGAGCTAAGAAACCTCATTATAATTTTAAATGCCTAAATAATATTTTGTCGAAAAGATACACCTAATATATTTAATCAGTTTCTTAATGTTGGAAACTCACTTAGTTTTCTAAGTTTTACTATTATTAAGCACACTGTAGTGATTATTTTTTAACACATATCTTTAATTAGGTATTCAAGTTTTTTTAAGGCAAAATTTTCAAAATGACTGAGTTAAATAGCTTGCTGTTGTCTTCAGTTTCCTTCATCAAATATATAAAAAGTGGTCTTTTCCTCACTCTTTTGGAACTACCAGATATTATTATAAAAATAATAAGAAAAGTTTAAAAAAACTTTTGTCAATTCGGGGAAAAACGATATCTCAAGTCTTAGTCTTTCTTCACTAATGGGCTAGAATATTTTTCATAGCTCACTGGCCACATTTTTTTCTGGTATTTTTCCTAAGTTGAGTAAACTTTATTCTTTAAAAAACTCTTCTACTACTTAACATATCAATTTCATAGGCTCACTGGCAACTTATGTATGTTCCACTTTGGGGAATTTAATGAGATTTCCTTTGTGGCATAATTTATAGTAAATTTTTGTGAAAATTTAATAACTGTTCAAAAAGATGAAGTACACAGATATTATGTTTTAAGGTTTAGTATTCAATACACAGTTATTAAATTAACATTAATCACTTGTAATTACATGTTTTCATTTTCTATATCTTTTTTCTTGCAGTTTTTGGCTAATTCAATTTTTTCTTTTTTAGTTGTAGTTGGACACAATACTTTAATTTTGTTTATTTATTTATTTTATGTGGTGCTGAGGATCGAACCCAGTGCCTCGAACATGCTAAGCAAGCACTCTACCACTGAGTCACAACCCCAGCCCCTGGCTAAGCGTTTTTAAGGATTGAGACTTATGGTCTTCTATTACTCTTTCATGTTCTGTTTTTTTCTTTTGTTTCTGTGGACTGAATATAAATTGACCTTATGCTTTTTGAAGGCTTCCACAATTTCTTATCCCTTTAATTGTTGGTTGCACACACACCCATACACATAAACAAAATCCATACATGTATCTGTTGTGTTATGTGATGCGTAAAGGAGGTGTATTTATCTTTATTATTATTTTTATGATGTGCATCTTTTATTCTGTTTAATGATTCATAAGTGAAGCTTATTTTGTGCTTTGTTTTCTGTTCATATTTACACCAGACATTTAGTCCATTTGTTTATTTATTTTTTAAAGTTTCATCTTACTCTTTCTTTGAAACTCAACTCATGTGACTCATGTGAAGGAAGAACAAGCAATTATGCATTGTTTCTGCCTGAGGGGTTGCTGCACTCTTTTCCATTGCTAAACCAATTTAGTCAAATATCTTCTAAGTAGAGAAGAATTAAGTTGTTTTTGAATACAAGGAAATTCAAAGATCAAATGTGGAAATGTCTTGCATAATAGATATTACTTATTGTTGTTTGATATTTAAAACTCAGACATTATGAACAATTTGCACAAAATTCTCAATCCCAGTGCTGAAAATCTAAAAGTCTATGTAATTTTAGAATCCTTTTGCAAATAGTTCTTCTAGTGACTTTCCAGCCACCATGAAAAAGAGTAAATTGAGCCCAGTTTCTTAAAGCTTTGATAAGTTGTTAGGCCTAGAGTTCTCTATTGCACATCTTTGATGTCACTCACAAATTTCTAACCTTTCACAGCACTTGAGCAATATATTTAAGAGAAACTAGACTGTCACTATGTAGCTACTATTAAACTTGCACATGTAGCACATAATTTGAAAAGGAGAGCCAAGATCCAGGAGCATCAGAGAAAAAAAAATCACCAGTAGAAGATATTAATAATTTTAAATATTTTAGATATTTTAAATACTGGATTATGACTCCAAAATACCATTCCAGTCTGTCTCATAGTTAGGATTTGAAAACTATGCATTTTCTTTTATCATCGTCCTGCACAATGTTAAATTGACTCACAAGAGAATTGAAATCTCCCTTAATTCTGTATTCCATTATTTTTTTAAGGTGTATTTAAATAAAGAGCAGTACATTATTTCACATCTTGAAAATGGCATTTGCATTTCTCTATGTGTATTTGTGGGAATGTATCATTGCCAGCTTTATTTTTGGCCTCAGTTCTAACAGGTGTGGGTTTCAAAAGCAACTACTTTCTTTTTTGGCTTTCATCACTTTTTCCACTGGCCTGGCCTCTTCTTGGCCACTAGGGGTGTGGTGCTGGTGGTTATTGTTAGTTTCGGAGCAGGCTGAACAAATGTTGGCTGCAGGGTAGCCTGGCCGCTGGACCCTCACCCGTCTGGTTCCTTATCGCTTGTTTGCCTCAAGTCTGAACACTCAACACCCCTCAAGGCTGAACACTGGACCCTCACCTGTCTGGCCCAACAGAAACCCACATCTAGCCCCTGCCCTGTCTGCCTGAAGACAGAAGATGACATCCTTAGCAACTACTGTATGGTCCAATCACTGTACACCAACAAGGCAGCTTGCAGACCCAAAGACCCCATTAGATTTTGGCTATAAAAACTCTCTTGGAGGGCCCCCCCCCTCTTGCTTTCTCTTTCTTCTCTCACTTTTGCGCTCTCTCTCACTCTCCCTCTTATTCTCTTTTTCTTCTCTCTCTCTCTTTCTCTCTCTCACTTTGCTGCCCCCCCTGCACGCTCCCCCCCCTTTCTCCTCCTCTTCCTCCTCCTCCTTCCCTGTTAATCAGACACTGCCACAATAAAGATGTCTTGGTTGCTCTGAGTGTCATGGTCACTTTACTTTCAGTTATAGCAGGGAGGTAGAAACCAGGTATCTGGTTAAGACCTATCTTTATACTTTTCATCCTTTGTAATAACTTTAATTTAATAATATTTATTTTAATTTACAGCACATAGTTGAGTTTGGGTTTTGGGGCCAAATTTCAATCTTTTCCATTTAGTAGGCAAATCTGTTGTTAATCCATTTGTGCAGTTAAATATTTTCTTAAGACTCTAAAGCACATGTTTTCCAAGAGTTACTTGAATTTCTTAGAATAAATGTCTTTTGGAGTTCTACTATTCCAAATTGTTGCATGCCATGTTAAGATTATTATTTATATTGCAGAATACTTTCAAAGTCCCCTCTTATTTACTCACTTCTTGACTGATTGCTTATCTTTATGTTTCAGTCCTTCTATTTGTCTAAAATTTGTGTGGGTGACTTCTCTTTTGGGTCTGTCATTATGCACTCTTGGAAACTATTGAAATCTCTTCTTGGAACTTGAACTTGAGTGTTGCAAGAAGCAGGTAAATATAAAAGATTAACAATTCAAAGGTATTAGTAGGCAGAGAAAGAATTTAGGCTGTGATCAGTAACAGATGGAAACTTCATTTCTGCATAGTTTCTCTGGGTTTGCTGAACCCATGGAATCAGGGATCCTTATTCCATATCTACTTTCCTTTGCAGGTAAACCATAGCCAGTGTCAAATGCCTTCCTTCAGATTCTGCCAGCTATAATGGCGGAGTGTTCTATCTCACTGAGTGGAGGGGTCATCATCTCTAGGACTCTACTTTTGCCTGGTCATTACGAACCTGATACTGGATGTCACCAGCACCAGGGGAAACATCCCTAAATGTTTCTTACTTGTGCCTCTTATGGCTGGGGTATTATTCCATTCTCTCTCCATCTCCAGATGGGGCATCATCGGTGAGCTAGTACCAACCCTGTTCCCACAACCCACCAGCATTCTGTTACATCTCCAGCTCTCATGCTAAGAAAGCTTTTCTCTGAAGCTAAGTAGGCTGTCTTTCTTAAGAAATCTGAGCAACCACATTAAAACTGGAGCTTTGGCTATTTGTCAAATGCTTGCTTGAATAAATAAAGTTACATTGTGCAATTTGAATTATTTGTTTTACTGTTCAAATAACTTTTGATCTTTAAGCCCTTATACTAATTATCTAAGAGGGGCATGTGATTCATTATTCATTAATGGTAAATCCCTTTTCATCAGACTTCTCACTGATTCTTAGGCAGATTCAGACTAACCTGGTAAATTTTGCATTTGTCCTCATGATGGAGAATCATAATAATAGAGAAAGCTGAACTAGACTGAAATATAGGGTGGTTAATGAACCACTTGGACACATCACTTAGATAACATGATATTCAGTTTGTTTTAGAAGATGGGAAAATACCACCCATGCTGCTTACAGTACAGGATGCTATTATTTATTTTTTAAGGGGGGTACCAGATATTGAACTCAAGGGCACTCAACCACTGAGCCACATCCCCAGCCATATTTTGTATTTTATTTAGAGACAGGGTCTCACTGAGTTGCTTAGTGCCTCATTTTTGCAGAAGCTGACTTTCGAACTCTTGATCTTCTGGGATTATAGGCGTGCACCACTGAATTTTATTTTTTAAGGAATAAATGATATGATACATGAAAACAATCACCACCACAACATACCAGCTATTGCAAAGCATTCTCCAAGAGCAAGTTCACAGTATTTTTTCTCCCTGCAGTTGAGAGGAGTGGAAGTTTCCTTATTACAAATTTTATTCCTTTGAATAAGATTTTTATTTTTTATTTTTTTGCTAGAAGATA
Source organism: Ictidomys tridecemlineatus (assembly GCF_052094955.1). Lineage (NCBI taxonomy): Eukaryota > Metazoa > Chordata > Mammalia > Rodentia > Sciuridae > Ictidomys > Ictidomys tridecemlineatus. The sequence continues at coordinate 163,722,989 of NC_135481.1, forward strand.
AATAATAGGCAGTCTGTGCCATCTTGTCTATTCATTTATCATTTATTCATTCAACCCAACATTCCACAAGGCTAGTCCCTCTCCTTATGAAGCTTATGTTGGAGTAGCAGAGACAGGTTATATGTAAACATAAAAACAAGATTATTTGAATCAGTGATGAATGTTAATACTAAAAGTGAGAGAAAAGACAGGAAAGGATCTGTTGGAGGAGGCACAATAGTTGCTATTTTAGAAATATGATCAGAAAAGTTATATTTTCACTCATGCGTGAAAATTAAAACACATTTAATAAACCACCTGGCAATAGCACAATGCTTGAAATTTTCAAAAAGACTTTTATATCCCTTTTGCTTTTTGAAGTTTATAATAGTGATTTGAGGCACATAGTCTAGATACAATCTCAACTTGAGAAGTAGTCACAAGGAATCTGAGACCGGACCGGATGAAATTCCAAAGTGGTGGATGCACATACCCATTTCATGTCTGGTGCTGGCCACACCTGAGCCATATGTTTCTAAAACATCCTTTATTGTCTTCATAGACTCATTGTATTTGACTGCGAGCCCAAGGAAGTTATAGGAACCCATGTTGATGACATCTTTGATGATTCTTCCAGTAAACCTATAGGGAAATAGGCAAGTGAACACGGAGGACTATCTCATTCAATATTCTCCCAGTGCCCAAGAGACTGGGATTTGGGCCTGGCCCAAGTTATATGTTTTCTTTTTCTTTTAAATTGACACTGTTTTCAGCATATCATGGCTTATCCTTAGAGGAAAGCAACCATAATGAAGTGGAGACGAGCATTAGAGAAAGATATCCTGGGCCATGGTGTACTACTCACTCCTGATTTCCCTTGGGCAATTGCTTTCATGAAAATCATGCTCTGGTTCAAAGTCCAACAAGAATTTCTAAAGGAACAAGAGCTATGTCACCCCTGTCCCCATTAGGGAGAACAGAAGGGTACAATTTGACAGGAAAGCTGAAAAGGGTTTTTCAAGGCTGACTCTGTACTTCTGACACAGGTTTCACTTTAATTACATTATAAATAAGCCACCTTTCCAACATAATTACTGTGACTTCCTCTATTGGCCTCATGAGAGCTGCCAAGGACTGGATGATGAAGACCCCAGCTACCTCTGTATTTGGGTTTTTTCAGATCTGTGACCTGATGCCCATGCTAGAATTTCTTGAAGGGATTTTTATTTTTCCACCAAGCCCCTCCAGGTGTCTGCCTCACCTAAATGTCCAGTTATAGTCATCAGATACCCTTTCCACCACATCAAAATGAGGCCCTGGAGCACTGCAGATGGGCCGGTTCCAGTTGTCTCTGATTCTCATGTAAAGGTTCCGCGTGTAAAAGTTCTCAAAGTCTTGATACAGGGGCACAAAATCCTGTAACAGAGGTAGACGGTTAGCTTTGGGCTCTGGGTTTTTAATTTAATTTTATTTCATTTGCAGTTGAGGGCTGAGAGAAGACCTGGGAGAGCCCTGCAAACAATCCATCTGTGGACTTCTGTTTTGTTTTGTTTTGAGCAAGAGTCAGTGGCTGAGGAAACTAATGGGGCCCACAAATAAAACCGTAAGACCTCTCTCCCTAAAGAGCCTGTCCTTTAGTGGGGAAAAGGGTGTAAAAATGTGATAAATAAGGGTAACAAAGAGGACAGCACCATACAAAGCAAGTCCCAGAACAAGTGGTGGAGACAAGGAGTCCCTGTTGGTGTTCCCAGAGAGAATTATGGCTGAAGGGGAACGGCAGGTATGTGTTTATGTCCAGACAGTTTAGTTCGGAAAAAAAAATGGTTGAGATGATAATTTGGCTTTAACTGTTTTTGAATGTCTGTATTCCCCTTTATCATGTTTTTAGATGAATGGATGGAATTGAATTATTGGACCTATTGGCAAAACTGCTGATTGGCAGGTGGCTGGCTGTCTTATTGCTGAGGGCCTGGAAACTGGGCTGAGAAACTTGTGGGACACCAGCCAAAGCTATAGCACTGTGTTCCTGTATAAAATGTAACTCATGGCTGGAGGGATCTGCAGACCAGCTGAAGACATGTCTGATTTTGTCATTTGACTTCTACTAGTACATGCTAGGCAGAAAATGCAAAAGTCATGGCTGTGGTCTAAGCAGGCATTCATAGGATTAGACCCGGAGCAAGCATCACATCGTGCTGAAGGACTCAGAGAAGCTGATTAAGTGGGAGGGACACTGAGGTGGCACTAAGGAAGAATGAGGGTATTATGATTAGGAATATTGGGGGAGGATTCTCAGGGTGGATGAGTTTGTATGCTAAAATATGGAGAACATTTGAGAAGAATGAATAAGGATAATGCATCAGGTATATCCTGCCACTCCTTGCTCTAAGCCTATATTGGCTCTTATCTTACTCCAAGTCAAAGCCAAGGCCCTGATTTATTTGGCTCTGGTTACCTCTCTTATCCCATCCCTTCACTATTCTCTGTTGCATGGATGAGGCTGAAAGGTTACTTTGGCAGAGAAAGCAGGAGCCTTAGGCTTCTGCATGAGGAGTTGAATTTTGTTCTCTAGGTAACAGGGAGTCACTAAATAATTGGGAGTGAGTGTCTCATTTGCTTTCCTATCCTCTTGAGTTCTTTGCTCTTCTTTCCCTTATGAGATGGAGAGCAGATTTCCCAAGGGAAAAAAGACTGTGGGAAGGCCTTTCTGGATGATCTTCTGGTGCCACTAGCTAGCTCACTCATTTTCAGAGCTGTTCCATTCTGCAGGAGAATATAGAGAATACACAAGTCTTTTTAAAGTCTTTAAAGAGAAAATTAATTAATTTTAAAATTCTGATTTGTTATATATGACATCAGAATGCATTACAATTCATATTACACATATAGAGAACAATTTTTCATATCTCTGGTTGTATATAAAGTATATTCACACCATTTGTGTCTTCATACATATACTTAGGGTAATAATATCCATCTCATTCTACCATCTTTTTTACTCCCATGTCCCTTTCCTTTCCCTCCCACCCCTCTGTCCTATCTAGAGTTCATCTAATCCTCCCATGCTTCCCCTCCCAACCCCACTATGAATCAGCTTCTTTATATCAGAAGGAACATTTGGCATTTGGTTTTTTGGGATTGACTAACTTCACTTAGCATTATCTTTTCTAATCTCTTCCATTTACCTGTAAATGCCATGATTTTATTCTCTTTTAATGCTGAGTAATATTTCATTGTGTACATATACCACATTTTCTTTATCCATTCATCTACTGAAGGGCATCTAGGTGGGTTACACGATTAAACTATTGTCAATTGTACTGCTATAAACATGATGGCGCTGTGGCCCTGTAGTATGCTGATTTTAAGTCCTTTGGGTATAGACTGAGGAGTGGGATAGCTGGGTCAAATGGTGGTTCCATTCCCAGTTTTCCAAGAAATCTTCATACTGCTTTCCATGTTGGCTGCACCAATTTGCAGTCCCACCAGCAGTATATGAGTGTACCTTTTCCCCCCACATCCTCGCCAACACTTATTGTTGTTTGTGTTCTTAAGAACGACCATTCTCACTGGAGTGAGATGAAATCTTAGAGCAGTTTTGATTTGTATTTCTCTAATTGTTAGGGATGTTGAACATTTTTTCATATATTTGTAGATTGATTGTATATCATATTCTGAGGGGCATCTGTTCAGTTCCTTGGCCCATTTATTGATTGGACTGTTTGTTGTTGTTGTTGTTGTTGTTTTTGGTGTTTAACTTTTTGAGTTCTTTAAATACCATAGAGATTAGTGCTCTATCTGATGTGTGAGTGGAAAAAATTTGCTCCCAAGATGTAGGCTTTCTATTCACCTCACTGATTTTTCTTTCATTGAGAAGAAGCTTTATAGTTTGAATCCATCCCATTTATTAATTCTTGATTTTAATTCTTGTGCTACAATGAAAACTACAGAAATTTTTTTTCTAAGGAAAAAAATTAAAGAAGAGCTTAGAAGATGGAAAGATCTCCCTTGTTCTTGGATAGGCAGAATTAAAATTGTCAAAATGACCATATTATACAGATTTAATGCACTTCCAATCAAAAGCACTATACAGATTTAATGCAATTCCAATCAAAATCTCAATGACATTCCTCAAAGAAATAGAAAAAGCAGTCATGAAATTCATCTGGAAAAATAAGAGACCTAGAAGAACTAAAGCAATCATTACCAAGAAGAGTGAAGCAACAATCAGAGATATAAAAAACTGAATTGTGCTGTATATGTGTAATAAGAATTGTAATAAATTCTGCTGTCCTTTAGTTTTGTTTTAAAAATCCATAATGTAAAAAATATATATATATATATAATGTGAAAAAAAAAAGAAGAGTGAAGCAGGTAGCTTCACTATACCAGACCTTAAACTATACTACAGAGCAACAGTAACAAAAACAGCGTGATATTGGCACCAAAATAGACTGGTGGACCAATAGTACAGAAGAGAGGACACAGAGACTAACCCATATAATTACAGTTGTCTTATATTAGACAAAGGCACCAAAATGTACATTGGAGCAAAGATAGCCTCTTTAACAAATTGTGCTGGGAAAACTGGAAATCCACATGCAACAAAATGAAATTAAATCCCTATCTCTCACCATGAACAAAACTCAACTCAAAGTGAATCAAAGACCTAGGAATTAAACCAGAGACACTAAGCCTATTAGAAGAAAAAGTAGGCTCTAATCTCCATCATGTGGGATTAGGCCCCAACTTCCTTAATGAAAATATACAGGTCTTTTATGGAAGGTGGCCATAGTTAAGCCACAGTCCTTTGTGTCACATGACCCTTTGGTACTCAGTGATAATGACATCATTCCTAGGGTTCCCTATGGAAATCCCATTATGGTATTCTGTACAAAGAAATTTCATAAACGTACACGGTACTATTACATGTGAATTTGAAACTCTACTGGTTACATTTCAAAATTTCATACCAAATGCATTTTTTTTTCTAAATAGCTGTGGTTTCGGTTTTATTATCATTTAAAATGATGAGTTTATGGTAATTATATGATCCTTTTACATTCTCACGGGAAAAAAAGACATATTTTTGAGACAAGATTGCATACTCTGGAAAATTATTTGCAAACTATTTCCCCTTTGATTAAATATTTTTTTTCAGACTATTTACTGTTGGTGGATTATTTCATGTCCCATATGTTATTTGTGTCCTTCTATTCATTTCAAGACTTATTTAAAATGTGCCATATAAACTTATTTTTTTATGAGGAGAAAAAGAGTAAAAGTAGGTCTGCAGGTAATATTTTTGGGATCTAAGTAGAATTACAGTTTCGGGTTTTTTGATAAATCTTACTCAAAATAAAGCAAAATTTGATTTTGGAGAGAAGGATAAAGCCAAACCATTCTGTCTATAAAATCAAAACAAAATTAATTTCAGATTTGTCACCCCAGGATTCACAAGGCAGCAGGGATGGAGAGGACACGGATCACAGAGCTCAAGTGCCTGCTTGACACATCAGGAAAATCAGACCCAGAAAGAGGAGTGGGTCATCCTCTGGCTTCACTCCCTCTCCCAGGAGAGACTTCAGAATGACCTCAGGATTATTCAGATTCTCTCTAGGGTACCACTGGTGACACAAATACCTCACCGAGAATAAGTAAAACTCTGTCCAACATATTTCCAGTCTAGAGCAGGAGTGTCTACTAGTCACATGGAGCTCTGCATTGACGGGAGGAAACAATGTGTAGCTTCCCCATGTCCTGCTTTATGAAGCTACATCATCATTAGTTTCATTTTGTTGCATATGAATTTCCAGTTTTCCCAGCATCATTTGTTGAAGAGGCTATCTTGGCTCCAATGTACATCCTCCCACAATTTTCTCCCTTCTGACTCAGAGATGTAGAATCTGTACCATGTGGAAATGGGCAGTTACCTATTTATTGAAACACAGGCTTTGAGGACAAGTTAGAGGGATTCACACCTATTGTGTGTGTGGGTCATTCCTGCTGGGAATGATCTTCACATTCAATAACAATGTTACAGATTAGGTACTTGTGCCTTCCTTGTCACAAAAGGTAGGTTTTTTTTTTTTTTTTTTTTTTTTTTTTTTAACCACAGAGGTGTATTTTTGGGTATGATGTAAATACTAACCCAGATCTGACACACAAGTTCAGCAACCTATGGACAATTGAGCCTTGGCAGCCTCCTTAGAATGGAAGATCTGGTCTGGGAACAAACTGGCTTGCTTTGGGGCATGTTCCTCTTCTCCCCACACATGTGGCTTCCTGCCTCTGCTTGGGTGTGTTTTCACTCCACCCCATTCCTGTGAGCAGCAGTGAATTTTCTTCAGGAACAGCCAACACCTCTAAAAGGTCAATGTCCTCTAGTCTCAGACAAGCTTCCCACAGCAATATAACTACACCAGAAAATGAAGCTAGACTTGATATTTCAAAGACAGAAACATCGCAACAGGACATATATTTATCTATACATTTAATTTATCATGGCTTACTCACTATCTTTGTTTATCTTTCTAACACAAATGGATCAACGTGATAGGTAATTCTAGGTCATCAAGACGCAACCATTTTGGGGGGTCAGGTGTAGGAAAGAATGAGTCCAACCTAAAAATATAACCAAAAGAAAGGCTTTATTTCTTCCTCAAGGTGGCAATCATTGTTTTTTCTAACTTTAAACTTGGATGGTCATCCATCATTTTCCAAACACAGTAGATGTTTCCATCCAACTGTTGTGGATAAATAGATGAAAAGTCAGAAAATACTGCAAAAATTGGAAGTTGGAATAAATTCTACTATCAATGCTTTATTCAATGAACAGGGCTTGGGGTTTATTAGGAAGTGAAAAGAAGATATTCAGGGTCCAAGTATTGTTGCTATATTTGGAAGCAAGTCTCTCTTAATTGATTTAATTACATGCCTGTTAAGTACCAAATAGAATCATAGCTTTTTAGAGAAAGAAGGTCATTATAAAACACCATTTATTAACTTATGTCTACATTGACACTTCTTTTCTCACCTAATATTTATTTTTATATCTTTACTTTCTTTTGAGAAATATTACCAGAAAGCTCAGAGTAATAACAGAATATGCTTATAATTTTCTTTTTGTTAGTAAGGTAATTTTAGTTCTTTGAAGAGTGAGAAACTTAAATTAATTAATTAAAATAAATTAATTTTTATATTAAAGGAAGTAGGTGATATTATGGTTTGCATTTTAAATATCCTCCAAAGGCTCATGGGTTAAAGAGTTGATTGCCAGACTGTGGTGCTATTGGTGGGTAGTGGAACCTTTCAGAGGAAGGGCCTCGTGGGAGGAAGTGATTGGGGTTATGCTCTTGAAAGAATATTTGGAACTGAGCCCCTTCTTCTATGTGTCTCTATCTGTTTTTGCTTCCTAGTCACCATGAGGAGAACAGCCTTGTATCATGTGCTCCCTGACATATTTTTCTGTCTCGCCTCAGACTCAAAGCAATGGGACCAAGTGATCATGTGCTAAAATTTCTGAAACTGTGAGTCAGTTTACTTCTAAGTTGATTTTCTCAGGTATTTTGTCACAGCAATGGAAAGCTGACTAACACAGATGGGGACAGAATAAAGATGACAGACTCAGTACTTATATGGATCCTTTCACTCCTATAAAAGTTCTATAAAATGAGATAAAATTAAACATTTAATAAAGCCAAATGTAGTTACAAATGCCTAAAAAGATTATAAAAATATCATCAATAAATCAGAAGAATCACATAAATAAAATAGAACATAAATAAAATCTGGAGAAATAAAACCATAAGATACCATAGTTTGAAACATTTTTGTGAAGAATGGTATGAATATAAATTAACTTCAGGGTAACTCCAAGTTGAGAGTAAAGAGCTAGAATAAGTTGATATTCAGGGAAACTAACTGGGAAGCTAGATCCCTTTGCTGGCCTAATAAATAAGTAGCAGTAATATTGTCCGGAGGATGGAGGATGAAGCTTTGTGATGGGCAGTAGAAACTAAAAGGAAGAGCAGTGCCTTAATATATAGAGACATAACAGAACAGTGCATGTATTAAAAGGATAAAACAGTTCAAGAGTATAATGGCTATACCAAAAGAAAATTAATAAGCTTCAATATTAAATTGACTAAGTTTCCTAGAACATAGTGGAAAAAGGGACAAAGAGAAAAGAAAATATGAAAGAAAAGTTAAGGGATATGTTGGATTGATACAAAAGATTCAATGTCTCAGTAACTGGCATGACAAAATTCAAAACAGGCAATTAAGGAGATGAATAGAAGGATGAGGAAAAGAAGGTGCAGTAGGAGAAGGAAGAAAGAGTGAAATTTTCTAGAGATGAAGAAAGGATTGAAAGGTAAGATGTAAAGAGCCCATCAAGTACTTCTTAGAGAAAAGGAATAGTTTCACATCCAGATACATCCTACTTCAACTCCAAATCTCCAAGGGTAAAGAGGAAAGTCCCAAAAAGGTTTCCTATAGGAGGTAAAGCAGTTTTTACATAAGGGAATAAGAGTTAAATTGCTTTAGACTTTTCTTTGATGACAATGGTAGAAAAGATTTTGAGGACAAATTATTTTGAACTTAAAATCCTATACTCAGCCAAATCAATAATCAAATGATAGAAACACATTCCCTTATATTTACACTGTCATGGGTTTAATAACCACAGACTTTTATGAATAACTGAGAGGATATTATACTGGGTTTCAAAATATACTACAAAGTAATAGTAATAGCAACAGCATGGTACTGTCATAAAAACAGACATATAGGCCAATGGATCAGAATAGAGAGCCCAGATATAAGTCTACACATTTATGACCCATTGACACAGGTGCCAAGAACACATAACAGGGAAAGACAATCTCTTCAATAAATGGTGGTGGGAAAACTAGATGTCCATAGGGAGAAGAATGAAACTGGAACCTCATCTCATGTCATAAACAATGAACTCAACAAGAGGTACTGGGGACTGAATTAGAACAAGATATTCCTTGCTTTTATAATTATGTCAAAATGGATTCTCCTGTCATGAATAACTAAAAATAACAAACAAAAAAAGAACTAAAACTGGATTAAAGAATTAAATTTAAATCCTGATACTATAGAACTACTGAAAGAAAATAGGGGAAAAGTTTCTTGACATTGGTTTATAATATAAACTAACTTCAGGGTAACTCCAAGTTGAGAGTGAAGAGCTAGAATAAGTTGATATTCAGGGAGACTAACTGGGAAGCTAGATCCCTTTGCTGGCCTAATAAATAAGTAGCAGTAATATTGTCCAGAGGATGATTTTTTTTTGGATATGACCCTAAAAGCGCGCGCGCACACACACACACACACACACACACACACACACACACACAAAAGAAAACATAAGATTATGTATGTCAAACTAAAAATCCTCTGTTCAGCAGAGGAAATAATCAACAGGTGAAGAATCAACCAATGGAATGCTAGAAAATATTTTCATACCATGTATCTGATAAGAGATTATTATCCAAAATATATAATAAACTCAACTCAATAGCAAGGTAACCCAATTAAAAATAACAACCCAACTAAAAAATAACCATAAAATGGGCAAATAAACCAAACAGATATTTCTCTGTGAAGACATACTAACTGACCAATAGGTTTATGAAAAAAATATTTAGCATTATAAATCATCAAGGAAATGAAATTTACCACAGGGAGATACTACTTCACACTTGTTAAATTGACTGTTATTAAAAAGACAACAGGTAGCAAGGGTTGATAAAGACTTTGAGAAAAAGGAACCTTATGCACGGTGAGAATGTGAATTGATAACATCTATTGTGCAAAACAACATGGAGTTATTTAAAAAATTAAAAATACAACTACTATATAATCTAGCAATCTCGCTCATGGATAAAATTTCTAAAGAAATGAAATCAGTTTCTATAAGAAGTATATGCATACTCATCTTCATATTGTCATTATTCACAATAGACAAGATATGGAAATAATCCAAGTGTCCATTGCAGATAAATGGAAAAAGAAAATGTATATGTACATGATGGAATACCATGAAGTCTTAAAAAAGAAGAAAATCCTCTCATTTGTAACCACATGGATGAACCTGTAGGACATTACAATAAGTGAAATGATATTAAAATATAAATTAAAGAAAAACAAAGAAATGGACCATGGTATAAAGGGAGAAATATTTTTTTAAAAAAGACAACAATGTGTACATAAAACATAATGAAGGCCGAAATAAGTCTAAAATGAGTCAACAAAATGATAGGTTTAGTCATATGGAATTGCTAATGTGAGACCATTTTTAGCCTTTGAAAGCAGTGGTTTAATATACTTTAAGTAATATTTAATGTTATCATAATACAGACGCTTTAGTATTTGTTTAAAATCAATATAGAGGCTGTTTATAAAAGGCAAACATTCTCTGAAAATTGTGAAGCGTGGAAAGAAAGGAATGGCTAGTGAAGAAAAAGTAGATGTATAACGATTAAAACCAGGCAACAGAGTATATCTTGAAAAGTAATGTATGAGGGAAAATCTACCAAGAACTGGTAGAACCAGGAACTTTTATGTACATGAGATTTAACACTAAAATACATATGAGAAAGGTATTAACACACATTTATTGAAAACGTTTGAGTAGACAAAAAGTAAAACTAGAGGACTTAACTAACACAATTAGCAAGTGTCTTTTAATAATCACCTACTAGATAACCTACATTTTTTTTTTGTGGGACACGAAAAATTTCAAGAAATTTTAACTCACCTATATGAGAAGCTACAAAGAAGAGAAATCATTAAAGTGGTATATTTGAGATTAAAATATGAAAATATCAATAGGCTTTCTATATGCTAGCAATAACTAATTAGAAGATGTTATGAAGAAAAAAAGATAATCTCAATAATACCATAAAAAATTGTTCCAAAAAAAAAGAAATGGTGAAACTTTTATTAAAAAAATAAAACATTTTTAAAAGAACATTAGAAAAACATAAAGAAATGGAAAGATTTTTTTCCAAGTGAGAAGACTAAATATTTTGAAGATTTACATGTTATAAAGTTAGCTTATAGATTTAATGAATTCCCAATTAAAGTGGCAAGCTCTTTTTCAAAATTCAATACTTGACTAGTTAATTCTCAAGCATACACAGAGGGAAAAAAATCTAATATTTACTTAAAAACTTACAGTTATCTAAGAAATAGACGGGGATTGATCAATATTTCTTGACAGTGGGTTAAAAATATATAGTTAATGATACTGGAACAACCAGAAATATCTTTAAAAATTAGTCCTTGTACTTTTCACAACATATAAAAATAAATCTAATGGATTTGTGCATACATATATAAAATAAATACCTGACATCATAAAAGTATTGACTGAAACTGTAGGAAAATTTATCAAGACTTTAGTTGAAAAAAGGACCTTCCTAAACATGACTAATCTCCCTCTTCTCAAAGATAAAAAAACAATAACAACAAAGAGAACATAAAAGAAATGTTTGAATAGCCATTACAGGTTTCGCTAGAGGTTTTGCACCACAGAGCCAGTTACTAAAAGAAATGTTTGATACAAATGAGCTGATAATTTGTATACAGCTAAATAAAATACAGGTCAAGAGCCAAGAAACAGAATTGGAAAAATATTTAAAATACTCTTAAAGAATAAATGATCCATATAAGGATAGAGAGAGTACTGCTAAATCAACAAGAAAATTTAATAATATTTTGAGCAAAGAATTTAAATAGACAATTCAGGAAAAATAAGTATGAATAAATAAAAATTATGTGAAAAGAAGCTTAGCCTCATTATTACTCAGGAAGATGAGAAATAAAATATGAATAAAAATGTTCTCCCATGATATTGGCAAAAATTTTTAAAATAATGTTGATAGTATCAATATACCAAATGTGGACAAGGAACTACACTCAGCTATTAATCACTTGAGTCTTGCTCTGCAAGCTTTTCTGAAAGACAATTTGTCAGTTTCTCACAGAAGTTAAAGCATGCATTCCTTTGAGGCAGAAAGCTACTTCTAGGAACTATCCTGGAATGATGCCAATGTTACTCATTGACAAATTATTTACAATAATAAAAAGGGATCATAAATAAATTATGCTACATTCATATTATAGAATACAACCATAAAGCTACTAAAAGGAATGAAGTAATTCTGTATTGGCCTGAAAAGATACCCAGATATATTTTATAGTTAAGTTTTTAAAAAAGAAGTTAGTTATACAGCACAGCACTATGTGTAATACAATCTCATTTGTGTTAAGGAAAGGATAGGGTGAATGCAAAGGAAAATAAGTGTAGTGAGGTGCACTAAGGGGCCCCGGACACAGGAAGTGGTTGCTTTTACTCATTATTTCCATAATAAAAGGAAAAGGGAAAAAGAAAAAAGACCAGAGTTTGATAAGTGGCTCTTTGTTAAGGCAGTCATAATCCACCCATTCCACTGCTTGGCTTTTGACCATTTAATGTAGTCCATCCTTCCCACTTTCCTATATTTCCTGTTGCTGAATAAAGCAGAGGGGTCTATACTGTAAAAGAATAAAAAAACCCAATTTGACTAACTTTTGAAGGCGACATCAGAAATTATTTGTACATAGGTATCTTCTATATAACATTAATTATAATAAAATATACGGTCAATTGCATTATAACTAATATGTAATATATAAAATGTATTATATACATGATATATATTGTATGTGCATATTTTACATATATACATGTTTTATATATATGTATATGTACATACACATACATATATACATATGTGTATATACACACACATAGATACACACATATATATCTCCAAGTCAATTCTGGATTCTGCGTGTACTCATTGTGAGAGGTTGTGATCTCATTTAATTGATGATCCTAATGTGCTAAATATTTTTAGAACTTTAGTATTTTGGAGTTGTCTTCCCAGCCTATGGAATCTGCTCTGATGGATGCACTAATAGAAAATCTCCACCCCTATGAGAGTGGATTTGATTTTAGGCCAGAAAATATTTGGAACCAACCCTGGTAAGGGAGATGGGGGATTTCACTGGTCAGTGATTCCTACTGCATTTAAAGGTATTTGATTCTTTTGTGACGCTTGAGTCAAGGAGTGACTTCTCTCACTATATGTGCCACACAAATACCTGAGGGAGGATCACTCAAGGTAGAGGGAAATGGGAGTGAAAAATCTCCAAGGAAGGTATATGTAGGTGATGCTTGAAGAATAGCGAGGAGGTCCTAGTGTTTGAAGCAGTGTAGAGTAGGGGAGAGTTGTAGAGGAAATGAAATTACAGACATGAGGGGGCTGTATTCTGCAGAGCCTCAACCTTCTGTGGCTCTTTGTCCATGTGAGTCGGAAAGGCATGAAAGGGTTCTGTGTAGAGTTAGGTGTTAAAAGAATAACAGTGCTTGTCAGAGAAGGTTGTAGAGTTCAAAACTAGAAACCGGGTACATAAGAGAAGGTGCTAATGAACACAAACCTGGAGGCAGCAGTATGGCAAAATGTAGTCTGATAGATATATTTTAAACATAGAACTATTATTATTGCCTATAGATTTGATAATGTATAAAATGTATTGTATACATGATGGGGTCAAAGAGAGAAGTCAGGGATGACTTAAGCCGTTTTTGTCTAGAGCACCTGGACTGGTGGAGTCATCACTGACTAATCTGGGAGAGATTATGAAAGGCACAGGCTTGGAAGGGAAGCTTGAATGCAGAGTTTGAATGTGTCAAGGCTAAGGGATTGCTCATGAATGGGATCTAGTTCACAGGTGGAGGGCTGGCCTGGAAGGGAGTCCATCCACCTTGTGCGTGGAAAGGGAGTAGAAGGTGAAATATGTAAGCACAGGTGTCGGTAAGGAAGTGGTAAAGGAGAATCAGCAGGTGGGAGTTCTGGCTTTCTTCTATTTTTTCAGTGAAGTAGGAAACATAATTATTTGCTGAATGTCAACAGGGCCAAGAGATGTTGGAGGCTTGAGGGGAAAGAAGGTAGTGACTAAATGTACAAGGCAAGGCAGAGTGATTGGCAGGAGGCACTGAGCCACCTTGGGCCTAGTGATGCTGAATTTACAGGGTGATTGGTCATCTTAAGCAGGGATGTGCATCAAATTGAGGGTGTATCAAAGCTATGGAATTTAAGCTGGATACAAGGAAGAAAAAGAGAACATGGGGGAGTTTAGAATAGAAAGAAACTAAAATCAAGGGACATAGACTCTAGGGATGAAGTAGGATAGAGCAATTTGGAGGTGATACTGAAGACAAAAGTTGTCAAAGACAAATTCCTGGGGCAGATCAATAGATAAGGTTGGCACTCATGGTTGAGAAGCTCTGAATCTGTATTTTCAACTGCTAATATGGATTGGTTGGCATCCAAAAAACTACCAAAAATAAAGTATAGATGGGCTGAGACTCCATTTTACGGAAGTGATGGTAGAATAGCTGTACAAGTGAAAGGTGATGAGCACCTAGAGGCTTCGTGGGATGATGCTTTTTTTACCTGATCACAGGTGACTTCAAATAAGGAATCTCTAGAATAGAAGTGCTCGTCAAACTTTAGTGCATGTCCACATCATCAATGATCATGTTAAAATAAAGGATCTGCTTCAGAAATGCTGGGCTGGGCCTGAGAGTTCTAACAAGCTGTCAGGTGATAGCACCAAACTGGATCAATATGTAGTCCCTGGACCAGCAGCATCACTTCTCTTGGGAGGTTATTTAGAGATACAGAATCTTGGTGTGACAGAATCTGCATCTTAACATGACCACCAGATAATTTGTGTGCCTAGTAAAGTTTGAGAAGCATGGTACTAAAGTATTTGGCTGCATGTGAAAATCACCTGGGAAATTTGCCAATGATTGTTTTGTCTTGTCAGGCAATGCATTCTGCATTCTAAGTGACCAGTTTTTAAAATGTAATACTCCTTTCCACTAAAAAGAACCAGGGATGAATGGGAAAATAGCATATTTCCTGTTTTGAGCAAAAGACTTCAAGATGTGCCTCAGATAGTTCATTAACAGGAAGCAAGAAGACTATTCAAAAGATAAAGGGTCAGTCTGTAGGCATGATTGAGAATAATCAAGTCCCATCAGAAGGAATATAGTGATCACAGTTAGTCAGAATCTGTTACTCTAAAAGGCTCTGAATCATTTAAGGGTTTCAAGTGGGAAAAGTAATAAAAGATATACCATATAAAAATGTATGCCATCAATCAATGTGAGCATATTGATTGATGCTCTCAACCTTGTAAAGATCAAACAGGATGGAAACCATTTATTTTGTAAAGAAATGTAAATTATCAATTTATTTAAGGCAGGGCCTTCCCCATATAAAGTGGGTTAAGCAGTTCTTGTAGCTATTTGGAATGCTGTTAAAGCATAGGCTGCCCACAGTCCCTCCTTCAGGACTGACTTACCCATTCTCCTAGTTGTTGGAAGCATTGGAGGCTAAAAATTTCTCTGAGCATCACCTGGGCCTGAAGGGATCTTCGTCAGCCAGGATCCTTAGGAGCAACCCCTATCAATGCCAAAGTTCAAATGCCCAGCCTCCTTCCCACAGTTCAGAATGACTCTGAAGAGCCTTTTGTCTTCAGAGCTCCCTGTGGGGCCTTTCTTGGGTCTGTCACCATCGTTTGTCAATATAAGATGGGTCTGACACTGCCATTCACATGTCAATCCAAGCAAGAAAGCTGGAACCTCCCTGTATTCCTTCTCCTATCTTACCTTCCACGCATTCAGCCACCAAGACTTGATGACTTTCTAAAAGTCTCTACAATGAGTTCCCTTTTCATTTCCTTCCTTTCTTCCCTATTTTGACCTCTTTTCTAAGCTACCATTAGCTTTCTTTGTGGTTGCTTTGTTTCTAGTCCTGAATTGGAATTCCATCCCTGACATGTACTAAATTCTTGAAGTTCATTTTCTTTTCATTTTCTCTCTCTTTCTCTCTCTCTCTCTCTCTCTCTCTCTCTCTCTCTCTCTCTCTCTTCCCTCTTCTCTCTCTCTCTCTCTCTCTCTCTCTCTCTCTCTCTCTCTCTCTCTCTCTCTCTCTCTTTCTCTTTCTTTTTTCTTTTCAGACCTGCCCTGGGAGATCTTGTCGACTTCTCTGGCTTTGATTCATGTCAATATGCTGAAGACACACTGAAGTTGCCATGGTGTCCATCTGAGACTTTTCTCTTATGGTCCAGATCTCTATTTTTAGTTGCCACCTCTTCTAATTCAACTTGGCAAAAAAGGAATTGACCAGTTTCCACCTCCATCTGGATCTTTATTCTCTATTTCTCATCTCAATTAATGACACTACCTTGTGCCCATCTGCATAAATGTGAGTGTGGCCATTGATTTTGTCCATCTTCCTAAATTCCCAGGTCAAATCGACCATCTCTAGCTCCACTTCTTCTACGTCTCTTGGCCTAATCACCACCCCTACTATTACTACCTTGGTTTCAGTATAAGTTTCTTGCCCAGGTTTTCATCTCTATGTTGACTTTCTGCGACCCATTTCTCATAGTACAGTGAATGATCTTTTTACATATACCAATTTGCATTCTTCTGTCTGAAGTTGTTCAACACTTTCTCGCTGTTTCTACAATATATGTCCATGGCTTATAAAAACCCATTATACTCCAGCCTCTGCTTGCCTCTCAGTCTTCCTCCTCACATACTCTTGCTCCCACTCACAACACTCCAGTCATTGGAATTCCTTGAATACACAATGCTTTCTCTTATCCTGGACCATCTTGTCCACATGCCTTCTCCCTAAAGAATCCTTGCCCCTCCCCACTGGGTCTTGCCTCACCCTTTGCCTTACTGCTTGCTCTTCAGTCTTCAGATCTCACTTCAACTTTCTGTCCCTCCCAGAAGGCTTCACTGAGCAGAAGGTTCAAGTTAGGCATGTCTCTTTCCTCCCCTAATGCTGTTGCTTTTTTATAATTTAGTCTCTGAGTGCAGGAACTATGTCCAACTTGGTTATTCTGGTATCCCCAGATTGTGGCACAGTCCACAGCACAAAAACCCATGCTCAAAAAGAAACTGGCTTGATTAATGAGTGGACACACACCTTGGCATAAGCAATGCCCTCTTTTGAGAATGTTTTCCTTTGCATCCTTGATTACTTGGCAAACTCCTGCTCCTCAGTCAGGCCTCAGCATCAAGACTTCCTCATTTCCTAAGAGAGTCACAGGGTAAAGATCCCTGTGAGCCACATCTCTGTTCCCTAGCATCACTTTTGAGCAAATGGATTACTTGCTTGTATACTGGAATTCAAATTTTCTGATGGCATGCCCTATATTTTCTTCTATGTAGATCACCCCTAACATGTGCTAAAATATTTGTAAAGGTCAACAGGGATTATAATGATGGAACTGAGTCTGATTTTCTTCTGAAGGTGATACACTTCGCTTAAGGAAATTCCAAAAGAAGTGATCCATATGATTTGTTCATGGGTGTGTTAGTGTGATAAATGTTTATCTTACCAATGGTAGTACTTGATAAATCACATGAGTTGAGATTCTCTTGTTACACTGACATTCATGTCTCACCTATGTTCATGGTAATATTCACAATATCCAAAAGCAAGTTTTGGAAAAAAGAGATTCATGGCATCATAAATATTTTGAACCAATTTGAAAAATGTATTAACACAATGCAGGGTTTTTGTAGAGCTCTGAATATTTTCCAGGTTGTTCTCTAACTCTTTGCAAACACCAGATGATGTAGGCTTTTATAGGTTAATTATAAAGAGTGACTAGGTCAGTGGTTCTAAATCATGGGTGATTTTGTATCCCATGAGACATTTGGTACTGTCTGGAGGAATTTTTGATGATCAAATGTGTGTGTGTGTGTGTGTGTGTGTGTGTGTGTTGTGGAGGGCAGTGATTAATCTAGTGTGTGAAGGCAGGTATGCTGTTAAAATTCTTACAATGCACAGGGGAGCCTCTCACATCAAAGAATTATCTAGTGCAAAGCATCAATAGTGAGAAAGTTGAGACACTGATGAGATGAAATTAAAATATTATATTTCATTGAGATATACTTTCCTAGTTCAGGATAGGGTGTAAATATTCAATCTATAGTTAGAAGATGAGAGTATGATCTCAGGTGTCCTTACTCTTATATTTTGCTGTTTTTATCTTTCAAGTGATATCTATTTCCTGACATATATACATATATAAATTAAACATTTAAATGAATAGAAGAGCTTACATTCAGTGTCTGGCAATTAGCAGTTGCTAAAAAAAATGTTTGTAAAAACAAATCTATCAATTTCTATGCATGTGTGAGCTTGTAAAGAACCTACTGTATAAATATAAAGCTCTAATTAAAAAAAAAATCCATGAACACACAGAGAGTGAGGTTTAGGGGGTAGAAATTAGTAGAATTTACCCTGAATAGTTCCAGACCATTTAGCTCTTGTCTCTGCATCACCATTTCTGAGAGCATTTCAGAGCAGACAAGGACACAGATCCAGAGAGATGCATATACATACCTTTTGTTCTTCTCGCTCTACGGCTGCATTGCATTTTTCTATTCCCCAGTTTCTCAAAAAGTCTCTGAAATAGCCAAATAAGGTTCCAATTCCATATCCCATGTAGGTGAAAACCAGAACATGAAGAGGTGCTTCCTCAAAAGATTCAACAATGAGATCTTCATAAAAATGTGGCTTCCCATTTTGCTGAAAACACAAGAAAAAACCAAAGATGAGTAAGTCTCCATTACAAATATCCCATCATACTTAAAAATTTGGGTTTTTGACCTTTTATATTTTAAATAACATACTTAAGATGTAAAAACTGCTTGGGAAAACTGGAAATTGATCATTGAAGAGGATAAACAGAAATATAAAGTTTACTTCATAAAGTCTAATGAAATAATTGATTCAAGAAAAAAAAATAACTCAACCAATGATCAAACCACTAAATGAAAAGTTAGCAGAATAGGGTGTTCACAAGATGCCAAAGCAAAATCCCTTAAATTATTCCTTAATCGCAAACCTGGGGTTAGTTCTTTAACCATGTAATTAAAATACATCACAAATATTGTAACAACCAGATACTCTGTACTCTTTTTTTTTTGATGTAATAATGAACACACAACAACACCTATGAAATTTGATGTAATAATCAACACACAACATCACTTATGAAATATTTAACCTGAATTAGTCACGCTCTTATATCTAATGTCTTTTACAAGAAATTATAATTATATAATAAATGACATTATAAGAAAACAATGAGATAACTCAGGATGTGAAACTTTCTATACGATAATTGGCCTGGTCTATTCAGAAAGTCAATTCTCATTAAAAGAAAAAAAACCGGTAGAGAGGGTAGACTTAAGATTGGATTTTATTTTTAAATTATTATTATTTTTTTTCATGTGTGTGTGGATAAAAAGGTGAAAATTCTATGTTTTGAACAACTGTGGGAAAATTCAATATGAACTATAGGCATTGTTAATTTTGTTAGAAATGGTTGCAATATTATAATATTTTAATCCTGTAGATGCATGCTGAAGTATTAAGGGGGAGAGTGTTATGACAACGATAATTTTCTTTCAAATTGTTCATTCAAATTGCATGTACACATGGAGCAATTCTAGAAAAATGTTAATAATTGTTGACTCTGGATGGAGGTTATATGGGTATCCTTTATATTATTTTCCTACTTTTCTATATGTTTCCAATTTTTTAAAGTAATAAGCTAAAAAAACTTTTTCTTCTATTTTAACATTTCTATGGACTGTTAGCACTAGACTATTCTGATTATTATTTGCTTAGCAGACAGTAACATAATCAATGGTTGTTCAATGTATGAGTGAGCAAATGATTTCTAATGCTGATATTAATTAATTTTTAGTCCTTCATAAATATTTATATATTCATTTATTATTTCCTTCAGTCTATATAAGTCTATTTGAAGATTCCCTATTTCTTAGGGAAATGATCCATGAAAAAGCCATTTGACCACTTGGAATGTACAGTCCTCAGAGACTTACAAGCATCAAATATCTACTAATATTTAATGTATTAATTTAGTTTACATATGTAAACTAAATTAATACATTAATATAGAATGATGTATTATATTAAGTAGTATTAAATAGAAATGCTGTGTGATTTAGTCTCTCGGAGTATTTTTTGCAAGGCATACAATAGATGAAAAAAATCTGGTAGATAAACATTTTGATCTCTACATTACTTTTTTTTTAAATTGGATTTTTTTAACCCTGTACTAGAAATGAGTTCTAAACTCAATTGTAACATATGAAGCTGTAAAATTTCTTGAAAAAAAAAAGCCTCACAACATTGTTTTTGGTGATTATATTTTGTGATATGAAAGCAAAAGCACAGGTAATAAAAGCAAAACCAGACAAATGGTAAAAATCAAACAAAAGGGTTTCTTCACAGCAAAGGGAACCATCAAAAAAAGTATAAAGTAAACTTACAGAACAGGAAAACATGTTTGAAAAGGGCTAAAAGTAAAAACATAGATGGAACTCACACAATTTATAAGCAAGACAATAAAGGCAACAAAAATAAATAAATAACCCAATTTTAAGTGCAAAGGTCCTCAAAAGTATTTTTTCAAAGAGAACATGCAAATGCTTAACAGACATGAAATTTTGTTCAGCATCACTAATCATCAGAGAAATGTAAAGGAAAACCACATCTCATATTTGGTAATGTAGCTGTTTTCAAAAGAGTATGAGATAACATATTTGGCAACAGTGTAGGAAAAAAATTCCTGCATACTATTGATTATTAATAGGTATAATTAATATGGAAAACAGTATGTACATTTCTCAAAAAAAATTAAAACTAGACCTAATATATAATTCATCAATCCCATTTCTGAGTGCAAGAAAATGAAGTCTGTGCTTAGAAGATACATCTGGATCCCCATATTCATGGAAGTAATTTACAACAGCCAGTGTATGGAAATAACTTGTATCAAACAATGAATGGTTGAATAAATAGATCATGATACACCTGTTCAACCAATGTTCTACAATGAAGCATAATTCCTCTTGTGCTTGAAGGTCAATGTGATAAGGGACAAATCACAAAGAGCAAACAAAGAGTGACAGTCTTGGAACAGAATTTTGGGTCACAGTTTTTTATGGGCACTACTCAGAACCTTATTGTAACCTGCTCACAAACCTTTTTGGCTGATCTAGAAGATGGCTAAGTTATGTAAGTGCTTGTAGGGCAATAAACATGTAGAATGTTCAAGGTCAGCCTCTGAGGATCAGCAGGTTTTCTCTTTCTCCTTTCCTGCCCACATTTCATCTCTAAATCTGCATATGCCCAAATAAAGTAGAGCATTTCCCATGAAATCCATGGGTACTTTCTGCATGAACAGGCTCTGAGGTAAGTTTCCTCTCTCTTAGTTGAACAGATAGCTCAACTAGATGTAAATAAGGCCCTCCGTTGGTTGCACAGGCTGGGCCTGGGAAACTTTGTTCTTTATTCTCCCTTGACATGTTTTATAACAAAGGAGAAGTTTTCAAAGTTTATCAGCCCTCAATAATGTCTATTTTCCTGTATTATTTAATTTAAATTTTTTTTTCACAGGGAGAACATGAGAGACCTTCATGGAGAACAAAAAACTTTCTTGGTGTTTTTCTTAACAGATGGAAAGTGACTCATTTACCACATTCCTTTATTTAGAGTTGAAGTCAGTCACACCTCTTAGAAAGGATTTCTCAATGTGAGATTGGATAGTTATTTTGAAATATGGGATTTTTGTCCTATTAAAGTAGATGAAGCATAACATCTTGCTTAATAAGTTTTTATTAATTAAACATGCATCATTGCTGCAGACACAGCACTATGATCTGTAATACATGGTGGTTTGTTCTACCTTTCCTTACACATCTTTCAAAATAAACAGAGCTTAAGCCACCTTGCCCAGAGTGATTAGTCACTTGGAGCCTGATGACACCTTGAAGTTTGTTTTCTTCTTGCACTCTTATCACATCTGGATATAAACAAGAGCTTGGACCTGCTGGGAGAAGCAGATGATTTATCTTCCACTCAATTTGTCAGTTCTTTTGCCAGGTGTCATAGGCTAACATGAAATGTGATATGAAATCAGTAAATACAATCTTTCTCCCAGAGTCAATGGTGCAGTGGGGTGTCCAAAGTCCTATTAAAGTCTGTGTGTGTGAAAATGACCATGATATACTGATAATGTAAATGACATATGGAAGACACAAATGGGATCCTATCACATTAAGTGATCAGGAGTGCCTTCCGGAAGGAGGTTGAATTAGAGTCCAGCCTTGATGGAGCATAATAAATGGAGAAGATGTGCACAGGTGTCAGGCTGCCTGGGCTCAAATCCAGGCACTGATTTCATTTGCTGACTATGTGACCTTGTGCAAATCACTTAGTTCCCTGGATATCAAATGTCTAAAGGGTAAAATGGGGCCAACAAATGTTATTTTGAAAATTAAATAAGATATACATGTGCATCATATTTACTTGTTGCAGATCTCATTAAATATTAGAATTTTCATGATATCTTCTGACTACAGATGACTGTTGAAGCTGTTAGAATGGATGGTGCTACTTTTAGAGAAATTTTTGGGAAAGGAGAAAAGAGAATATATACACACATACACAACACACACACACACACACACACAGTCTTGTTCAATACCTATACATAGGGGGCATTAGAAGACTGAGGGGCCAGTAACAAGACAGAAAATGTAAGAAAGAAGAGAGACATGCAAGGGCTCAAGAGTCATTGAGGGTTGAAAAAGACCACTGAGTATGGGAGTTTCACAAGACAACTTGAGCAAGTGGTTTTATCAGCCTATTATAGCTACCATTTTATTAGACCAACAGGACTTAAGAAGAGAGAGACTGGGGAGGTGATAGGGCTGAGAGTTGTTACTAATCATCAAAGAAATGTAGTGGTGGAGAACAGGACAGAGAAAAGGTGGTGGCTTTGGATACTAGTAGTGATGGGAGATACTTATTTTGGAATAAAAAAAATATTGAGTGTCTTTAGGAGTTGAGAAAAACATTTCATAGATCAAGGTAAATTGGAGAGAAAGGTAAGAATACTGTAAGTTCTAGAATGAGATCTCCTAAGGAAGATGGAATGAGGAGCCCACATGACTATCCTAACCATAACAACACACCATCTCAGCACTTTGGGGAACTTGGGCTGCAGACTCTCGTTCTGCTCTAGGTTCTTGGGTATATAACAAAAAAATGAAAAGGGTTTTGGATATAGCTTAGTGGTAGAGTGCATGCTTTAAAATCAAGAGAATTCTGTTGATTTACCACCCATTCACAAGTAAGTTATTGTTGTCAGAATGAGGTATCCCATGTAACATGCACATTCATTCCATCATGCTGCTGGGTCATTCCTTGGAAAGAAAAGTCCAGATGAGGAGTTTTTCAGGCCTCAGTCACTCTACAAGAGCAGAAAGTTCAGCATGATGTTGAAATGCCAAAGGAAACCCAGAGCACTGGAAATAAGGAGATCATGTTCCTTTCTGAAGTGGACTACATACAGAGTTTTCCACATTATGATCAAGAATTAACATATAGGTGTTCCTCTGAGAACACAAACTTTCAAAGATACTGGCATTTGGGGAATGAATCTCCACTTACATTGTACCAGTGAAGTTTTTACAGGGATGCGAAACTACTGCAAAATATGTGGAATAAGAGATTTATTTAAAATATTGTACTGTATCAAAATACAGGAGCTGATTTTAAAAAAATTAGTGGCAGGAGAGACCATTTCCCTAATTGTGGCATAAAGAACTCCATAGATGCTCTTTAAAAATAAAAAAAATCTGATAAACTAATCAAAATGAAACTTTTTAAAGTGTCTGGGAATTGCTTTAAGGGCATACAGCAAATGAAAAAAACATTTGTTCAAGATGACCTACTGAATAACCTAAAAGAGATTGTGAAAATAGTGAGAGGCTGTGAAAACAGTGAGAGACTGTGGCACCAAGCCCTGACCTATTCTCTCCCTCCACTCCCCCACCTTCCAGTTCAGCATGAAAAAATTTCCCTTCTGAGCAGGTATAGCTAAGAGGATGGAGCTTCCTCTCCCCTGATCCAGTCCAGGACTATGATACATTCCCCGAGAGAAGCATGCCTTTCTTTATCACCCCAGGTCTATTTTGCAGAGGCTAAATTCCTTGCAAGTGTGGCTGAGAGATTGGGAGTTCCCTTCTTCCTCTGAACACCCACTCTTAAAGTAGAACCTCTTCACTAGGCTTGGCATGCTGGAAATACTGCAGCCCCAGTTGTCCTTACCCCAGCTCACTAGCAGGATATGGTTTCTGTGGTGGAAGAGGAAAACCGGAAGCTACTGTCCCACCCACATCCCTGCTCATAAAACTCTGCTCATGTCCCATCTAGAGAGTGAGGCCAAATTCTGCACCCAGCTCAGAAACAGTAGCTTATTGGCTTTGCCCAGGAAGAAGGATTGATCATAAAAACACAGATTAGTAAAGGATTCACTAAGGGAATTGATTGTATTTGGAATGGAGAGCAGGAAAGTGTAAGGCTACAGGAAACCCTTGGAAACCATGGAGATTTTGCTGGTAAACAATTCAGAGGGGATTGGTTCTTCACAAATACAAGCTAAACGGTGGGCAGTTGTCAGTTCATTGAAGAGAACCAGGGAAATAAGCTAAGAAGAGTACTCTTGGGGTCAGAACCTCAAAAGACTGGCCTCAAAACACTACTTATGTCAAGGATCATGAATTTGATTGGATCAAATTGTGGAACAACTTGTGCCCCAGGGTACTGTCAAAACCAATAGAGCCAATAAATAGTGGAGACCAGCTGCTGGGACTGATACCAATAAAAGCAGATAGCTTAACAGATTAGGGAAAAAGATAGTAAGAGACTTGCTACAGCCACTGTCATTCCAGGGTAGATAGTAAAGGCTGCATTCTCTAAGGAGAGACTCTGTACTGTGAGTTAAATAGATGAGAACAGCTCAGCTATATCTCACTAAATTTAAGTTTGTATAAATCTGAAACAATTTTGAAAAGTTAACACACACACACACACACACTATTTATGTTAAGCCCTAGAATCATCACAAAGAAAACATTAAAAAATATGAAAATCATTGAAATATATCCATTGTAGAAAATTGCCACACTAGAAAATATCCATGTCATGGAAAAGAAAGCACTAAATGAAAATAGGGGAACAAAAAGGACATGAGACATACAAAAAGTAAAAGTTAAAGTGGCAGACACAAATCCAACTCTTAATCACCACTGTAAAATTATGGATCAACCAATTCAATCAAGTGGCAGAGTAACAAGCTAAATAAAACCAAAATTAAATTCACCCATAAGTTGTCCACTGGAGACACACTTCATAGTCACAGATCCAAGTAAGTTAAATTGGAAAGAATGGAAAAAGATCATAAAAACAGCAATCAAGGGCTTGGTATGTAGCTCAGTGGCAGAGTGTTCACATAGCATGTGTGAGGCCTTGGGCTCAATCCCTGTACCACTAAAAAGAAGAATAAGATTTAAAAAAGTAAACAGTAGCCATAAGAAAGCTGTATTGGCTATATTAATAAACTTTAAACCAAACTGTAATCAGAAATAAAAAGGGACATTTTATAATGATAAAATGGTTAAGCCACTAGGAAGATGTGATAATGATAACAGATATGGGATATTTAAGTTTATCTGAAAGGTTTGTTTTTATTGTTATTTAATTTTTTTAAAAAAAATTTTGGATTTTAACCTAAACCAAGCCTCAGTGGGTTGCCTGTGTTAGCTAATGCTCTGCCAGAAGACCCAAGGTGCTCACAATAGACTGCAAACTGACTATCCATTAGAAAGAGAGATGTATTATAGAGAGATGTCCAGAGTACTGTGGGAACTGGGAGGAAGATGTACCTAACACTGGCTAGAACATGGAGAAAATGTTTTACGAATCAGGGGATAATTGATCAAAGGCTTGGAGGATGAGAGTAGGGAAGATAAGGGCAGTGGCAATGGATAGAAAGATCCTTAAGATATAATTGAGAGCTTCAAGAGAGATACTCATCACCTTTCTCTTGGACCACTGCATTTACCTTCTGTGTGGTTTGTTTATTCTATACTGACTTCTCAATTCTGCATTTGCTAGATAATTTTATCCCTAGCTATTTCCAAAGTGTTCCCTAGATAGAGATGACCATCAACACAAAGGGCTTTAAAATAATACTGACCTCTGCCGCCTCTGGAGGATTTGCAGTATACAGAAGCTGGGTTGTAAGAGCCAGAGGAGAGAACTTTCTTGTTCATTACTGCATCCCCCTGTGTGCCTCTAGGCTTATGCATGATGCTGAACAAATATTTATTGAATCAACAAATATTTGCTTATATGACATATATCATATACTTGGTAGACATCATTATCCAAAGTACATGTATGAAGACATGAATTGGCATGAACATACTTTATATACAAACAGAAATATGAAAAATTGTGCTCTATATGTGTAATAAGAATTGTAATGCATTCCACTGTCCTGTATTTAAAAAATAAAATCAATTAAATATTAAAAATAAAAAATTAATGTTTAATAAAAATAATGAAGTGAAAAACAAACTTTGGATAGCCTAGTATGTATATCAAATGTGTTTTGCACCTTTTATATAAATTTGCCTATGCCATGGCAAAAGCTTTCTTTGGAAAGTGTTAGTTTCAATATAAAGCTAAGTTGCTTAAAGCAGAAGATAATGCCCAGCCTGATTCCCATCTTCCATTTGTTGTATGCATCATTAAACTATGTCCACTTCATACCCTGCTTTTTATACTTTCCTAATTTTTTTGTGTGCTGTCACTTTTCTGTAATTTCTGCAATTTTTTCCTAGCTATACTTCCTGCTTTTTATCTATATATAGATCTATTTATTTTTGCCTGTTTTATGACCAGCTCTGCTTAAGACCAAGCTCTGGCTTCACTAAAAAGATCCAGGCTACATATTCTTGCTGCATGACACAATCAGTACAGTTAACTTATTGTTTTATAAAACTATTTTGACAATATATTAAAAGACAAGTCATTAAATAAATATTTCTATTCATTAGAAAGAGAACAGAAAATAAAAGATAACTTGCAAAAATAGTAGCTTTCATTATCTCACACAAAGGACCTTCAAATATTTTAACACTACTGTTCAGTGTGGCAAAGATTTTGGTTATTCACCAAATCCATTTTTTTTCTCTTTTCTCACAGTGAGGCTACATTTTCCACATCCCTTCTATACAAATGTAACCATGTGGCTTAGTTCTAGCTAATTAGAAATGGGTAGATGTGAAATGTGCCACTTCTGCACCTGGACAATAAGTCTCTCTGTTCTATTTTCATCTGAATATTGACAGCCAAGGTGACCTTGGAAGCTACACATTAAAAATTGTAGGGCCTTTGTTTGCTGATCCCCTGAAAAGTTTTGCAGAGCAGAGTCTTCTCCACCTTTCTCAACTTTCTATTACTGACAATTTGACTTAATATGAGTGAGGTAGATATTTCTATTGAGTTATGCCATTGAGATTTGGTAGTTTACACATTATAAAACTTAGTACCTTAATACATACATACAATACAAATATTGTTAAAATTCTTGTACTCCAGAGGATAGGAGAGTGGTGTGTGCTTAGCAAGCTGAGGTCCTGGATTTAGTTCCCGCACAAATTGATTTTTTTTCCTCATTTTTAATCCTTGCTTAAAAGGGTTTAGAAGAAGTCTGAGAAGAAAGTCACCTCTTCAAAGAAACTTCTACCTCAGGACTCACCTGAGCTGACCAAAATTCTAGTTTGAGTCTGGGAAAATGTAAGCCAGAAAACTCAAAGATTCAATTCTTGATTTAATAAGCATCTCTTGGTATTAAGTAGTACATGTTGGAAAATGGTACACTGCAAGTTTGAGGCTTCAGTGACACTAGAAGTTGGAGATAAAGAGACAGGTTATAAACAGAACTTTCTATATTAGCTACTCCAACCCTTTCTTTTTATTGATGAGCCAATTCAGTATTTGAGAGGTGAAGTTGGTTTCTCGTCATCACTACTTTTAGTTTCATTCACCTGATAAGTGGGCTAGTAACCAGGGCAGTCCATGAGGAGAGCCACAGACTTCAATAGGTACAACCAGAATGGTGAGTTGAGAAATTCACAGGAGCAACATGATTGTACTAAGTGGGTCTAAATGGAGCCTTAGTAAGATGACCAGTGAATATCTTCTGAAGGAATGTATGAATGAGGAAGAGCCAAGACTGGGAAACTTGGGAGAGGAGAGGAGGAAGGAAATTCCAGGAGAGGAGACATGGCTTGAACATTCATTGGTTTGAAATGAGGTCCTAGGACCTTGAAGAGACCTCTAGCTGGATCTCCCATCATACATATTTGAAGATGAGATGCATACAACCCCTTGGAATGGAATATGAGAAAGTTTTCCCATGGCAAGATAAGACAGACATTCTCTTTTAGGTACTGTGTAAGAAAGTTGTGCCATCGTTGGAATGCCACCTTATCATAACTGCAGAAGGAATGCAAGGCACAAAGATCTGTAAACTAGAACCTACCTGGGGAGGCAGCTAGGGTGGAGGTGCCAAAGTTTATTGGACATGATTCAACTTTGGAGCTGAGTGGCTGTCATTCACCACCTTGTAAGGTTGCATTCTTTTGACCTGGCTTACAATCACCTGGCTCACTTGAGGAACAGAGAGCTTTTATTAAGTTGGGCTGATTAACCAGAAAAAACAATGCACCAGTTAAATATCTCTGAGAATAAATACCACATTTTTGACCAATTATAATGTGCTATTTGAGAATAATGTTTATCTGTAAGGTGCTCAAAAGCTTTTATGGACATTATAAGAATTTATTTATTTATTTGCATGATATCCCTAAGAATTATCTTCACTTAGTAAAAATGATACAAGGGTGTTAAGCAACTTGGCCAAGATTATAAAGCAGAAAAAACCAAGACTTTGAATCTGTTATCTCCACAACTTGAGAATTGAAGCCAGAAGGAAGTATGAATTTAGACCTCTGAGACAAGACAGATTGGAACATATTTCAGAAATAAAGTAACCATGTGCTGAATCTTTTGTTTTCCCACTAATAGCTGCAAACACTCTTTGGGAAGATTGACTGTTCTGTGCATGAGAAGGCATGAGGAGATTACTCAGGTAGTCTCCTCATCAAGAGATTGCATCCTCATCAAGCTCATATGTAGTGGAGAGATAAAAATGCACACACCGATTATGACTAGAAAGCAAAAAGTATCCCAACATCTAATCAAGTATCATAGTGGTAGCTAAAAGGAAATAAGAGTTCCGTTATCATTTCATATTTCAGCACTTTTTCGTTGATTGATTCATTCACCCATTCATTCAACACACACATAGAGTAGGATTGAATACCTACCCTGTGCCAGCTTTTGTGCTGGGTCCAGGTGACACAGAAGTGAGCAAAAGGACACAGCTCCTGACCACATGGTCTAGATCTGTGCTGTCCAATACAGAAATCATTATCCACACATGGCTAAGTTTCTTTTAAACTTAACTAATTAAAATTAAATACATTTAGAAATTTAGATCCTCTATTGCACTAGCCACATGTCAAGTGTTCAACAGCCACATGTGGTTTGTGGTTATTATACTGGAGAGGACTTAGTAGAACATTTCCATCATTGTAGGAAATTCTGTTGTTCAGATGTTTGAGAATTATGGCCCAGAGGCCAGATTTTGACCACAGCCTGATTTGGTAAACAAAACTTTATCAGAACACGGCTATAACCATTTGTTCATGTTTTTTCCAAGGCTGTTCTTGTGATATGATGGGAGTGTTGAGTAGCTGTGATAGACTGAATGGCCTACAGAGTTAAAAATATTTACTATCTGCCCCTTAGCAAAAAAAAAAAAAAAAAAAAAAATTGGGCAACTTCTGGTATAGATAGAAATACAAATGTAAAACAATACTTATAAAAAGAGAGATGGAGATTAAGTAAGGATGCTGTGGAATAGATAGCATACGGATCTGACCTAATTCACAAAAAGGGAAAGGCCTCCCCAAAGAAGATGTTATTTAAAATGAAATATAAAGAATTAGTAGGAGTTTAGCAGGAGTAGAAAGTGTCTCCAAAAGAAAACAGAGCTTGGGGAAGTGGAAGAAGGTTGAGATAGCATGGGGAGTGAGGGATAGGTGTGGCTGAATGTCAGTTCCATGACAAGGGACTCTCCACTTTGTCCATTGATAGTACTCTAGCACCGAAAGCAGCCTCTAACAGGTAGAAAGTGTTCAGCAAATATTTGATGAATAAATGGATATGTAAATAAGCAGTCTGAGGTTATGCAGGACAGGTAAATCAAGTTATGAATTGCTGCCTTGATCCTAATAAGAGAAGCCACTGATGAATTAAAATAAATGATGGCCTGATCAGATATGCACTCTCAAAAGTGCCCCAAGAAGGTGGCATGGAAAAGGATATTCATGCAGATTTCACATGCAGTGATTCATGGCAATTGGTGGAAGAAAAAGACAACAAAGCCAACTTGCTCAGTTGACTCTGGAATTTTGACCCTCTGACTAAAAATCAAAAGAATAGAGTCTCCAAACTGTACAGAAATGAACTAACCGAGGAGGTTTTGAACATCACAGTGTGGCATGCACTGTGGCATTTCTTCATGGTGCTGCTGGGCAGCCATGACTCATAGATGAGTTATAAGGAGGGTGGGGCTCCTGAGTCATTTGGCTGAGTTCAGTGAACCGAACTTGTATTAGGAACAATGTTTTTTTCCCCACTCTTTGAATCAAAATGAACCAATTTCTTCTTGTTCCTAGTTGATGCTGAGCTGCGGTTTTTGGTTCCCACCCCAAACTTCCCATCGCCTGGGGCTAGACCAAACAAGGTCTGCCATTCAGCAGCGTGCAGAAGCACAAATCCTTCTGACCCAGAAAGTCAGAAACTTGCCAGGGAGTCAACTGCTGCTTCTTTCTGTGTGTTGGTTAGGAACTGACTCTTTGTTGCACATACCTCTTGCTTTCTCTACCCTCCTTCACTGCCTGTCACTCCATATAATCTTGATCATCATTTGAAGAGATAATGCCAAGTTGAGTGTACATAGATTCACTTTGTTATTCACAGAAAGCAGCACATGGTTGTTTTATTTTCCATAAAAACCTTTCAAGTCCATGAAAAATAAGTATAATGTCTCCAAACAGCCAATTCACTAAGAATAAAGCACTATGATTTATTTTGTTGCTTCCAAGAAATCTGGTATCGATGGCAAATAATAGAAAAAAAGATAACATCTCCCAGAACAAGCCTAACCTTGACTAGTCTTTACCTGTACTCCAGGATCAACTACTTTAGCAGATACATGCATTTTTTTTAAAGCCTTATTAGTTTTTGAGCCTGAAGTAATGGCTGGGCGCAAGGCCTAAGTCATTTGATTGAGGTACTCAGACCTGGGACCTAAGTATAGCATGCATGTTATACTTAGTAAAATAAAACTGATATTTGTGACTTATTTTGATGGATTAATAATTACTGGCCAATTATTTTGGCCAGTAGATCATTTTTTACAGATTATCATGTTCAGTACTCTTATTTCTGAGTATAATACTGAGTCTATAGACATTTTATTTCATTGCATTGGTTAAAAAATTAACCAATAGGAGGCATGACCCCTTAGAGAACAGGCATCCTCTCTTGTCATAAACTCACAATCCTGCTGTGGGATTTTCCTAAGCACCCTAAATCATTCCCACAAGCTGACAAAAAGTGTTAGTGTCAAAGGCCCCAAGAGGGTTTGTTCTTGGTTCTGTGATGTCCAAGGATATATTGTGTAGAGGTTATTTTGAGAACTTGGGCAAAAGACTACACCTGTTTGAGTCTCCGTTGCTTCACATTTAAAATAAAGTCAAATAGCTCTACCAGTAGTAAAAAGATATGAGTGTTAAAGATTGGGTCCCGGGTATGAATTTCAGATTCTAGTGAAGACAAAAAGCAAAAGGGATTCAGTTTTAAAGGAAAAGGAAACTGTAACTGTGGTGAATTTTGACTTGGGGGTTTGTGTTAGTCAGCTTTTTAACACAATGACCAAAATACCTGACAAGAGCAACTTAGGAGAGAAAAACTTTATTTGGGGCTCACAGTTTCAGAGATTTCAATGCATGGTCAACTGATTCCATTGCTCTGGGCCTAAGGTGAGGCTGAGCATCAGAGGTGGAAGAGCATAGCAGAGGAGAACTGTTCTGCTTGTGGTGGCCTGGAAGCAGAAAGAGACAAGAGAAGGGGCTGCAGGAAAGATGAACCCTTCCAGAGCATGCTTCCAGTGACCCACCTCCTCCAGCCATGCCCCACCTGCCTACAGTTACCACCCAGTCAGTCACTCAAGCTAGGATAACTGATTAGGTTACAGCTGTCATCATCTAATCATTTCACTGCTGAATATTCCTGCATTAACACAAGAGCTCTTGGGAGATTGGTATATCCAAACTATAACATTCTGCCCTGATCCTCAAAAGCTCATGTTCATCTCACAGTAAAAAATGCATTTAGTTCATGTCCAAGAGTCCCCATAATCTTACAGTTACAGCACTGCCCCAAAGTCTAAGTTCAATGCCTCCTCGGAGGCTCTTAGCTGTGGCCCATATAAAAATTAAAAGCAAGTTACATTTATTCAATATACAGTGACACAGAGTAAACCTTTCTATTCTAAAAGGGAGGAATAAAGGCATTGAAAGAAGGGATAGGACAAAAACAAGACTGGAAACCCAGCTGGGCAGTGTCCGATAGCTACAACTCCTGCTTCTTGGCACATGATGGCAAGATGCCATCTTTACAAGGCTCATGCAGCCCCACCCCTTCGGTCTTGCTTGTTGCAGTTCTCTTCCCTTTTTCTAAGCCTGGTTCTCTCTGTACCTAGCAGCTGTCCTTTGCAGACAGTTCACTTTACTCGTATCTCTTAATTCTTGGGGTCTCCATTTCAGCTTGGGCCTCAACCTCACAGCTTCACGCATCACCCTGTCAGAGGCAGCCTGCAGGGATTCGAATCCTGCTACATTTTTTTTCCTGGCCTCCCAGGCTTCCTTTGAAATATTGGTGGACGTCTTTAGGAAGCTCCTAACTTTAGCATCCTGCATTCCTGCAGAACCACCACCACATGGTCTGCCACCAACTCAGGCAGCAGCTGAGCTCCCTGGGATCATGATTGCAGTAGCCTCTGAGTGTCTGGATGGATAGGCATGATGAAAACACCTTCTAGGTCACCCTGTGCAGGAAGGGTGCCCCCATGAACTCTTCTCAAAGGAATTTTTACTTTAACACCCTTGAGCCTGAGATAGGAGTGGTCTTGTCAATTTTTGAGATGATCTCAAGATATCTTTTCCATTGTTTCTGTGGAAAAAATACTTAAATTTCTTTAGTGCTGATAATTTGTTCAACCAACATATCTTCCTTGCCCTCAGTTTTACATACACTTTTCTAGCCAAACTGAAAGTTTAAAAAATCCTTCTGCTCTGCTTTTCACTCTTGATTCTCACAGTAAACTTGGCTAAATGGTGCCAACAATTTTCATGCCACCTCTTGAATTCTGTACTACCTTGGAATTTCTTCCACCAGGTTAAGTAGTCCATCACCTTTACATTCAACCTCACAGAAAGTCTCAAGACCTGGGCAAAATTTCGACAACTTTTTTTGCCATAATGTAACATGAATGGATGGCCTCCAGTCCAAATCCCACTTGAGTTCTCATTCCTCTCTAAAATCTCATAAGCACAGTGTTTACTGTTCAAATTCCTATCTGCATTCTGGTTTTCTGAGTGCCTACCAGACTCACCCATTAAGCTCTGCTGATGACATTCTAAGGCTTCTCTAGCCTGCATCCCCAAACTTTTAAGAACTCTTACCACAAACTACTTCCAAAAGCTTCTGAACCACATAGTCAGGTTAATCACAGCCATGATCAATTTCTACGTTAGCCAACTTTTCATTGCTGAGACCAAAACCTGACAAGAATAACTTACAGGAGGAAAAGTTTATTTTGGGACCATGGTTTCAGAGGTTTCAGTCCATGATCAGCCAACTCCATTGCTCTAGATCTGAAATGAGGCCGAGTACCATGGCAGAAAAATGTAGCAGAGAACAGGATCTTTGCTTGTGCCAGCCAGGAAGCAAGGAGAAAGACAGGAAGGGGATACAGGAAAGATCGACCCTTCCAAGGCATGCTTCTAGCGACCACCCCCTCTAGCCAGGCCCTACCTGTCTACAGTTACCACCCAGTCAGTCCACTCAAGTTAAGATGGATTGATTGGGTTAAAGTTCTAGTAGTTTAATCATTTCCCCTTGAATATTCCTGCATTAACACAAGAACTTTGGGGGAACACCTCATAACCAAACATAATAGGATTTGACAAAACATAAAACCAGTGAGGAAAAACAACCCACTCCTATTTTTGTATCCTTCTGTCAGTTATTATAATCATTCCCAAATGTTCATCTGCAGCTCTATGAAGATATTTGCTAAAATTTTTGCTGA
This sequence comes from Ictidomys tridecemlineatus, assembly GCF_052094955.1. Taxonomy (NCBI): domain Eukaryota; kingdom Metazoa; phylum Chordata; class Mammalia; order Rodentia; family Sciuridae; genus Ictidomys; species Ictidomys tridecemlineatus. The sequence continues at coordinate 163,757,546 of NC_135481.1, forward strand.
TGCATGGGAATATTAGAAAATAATACACATGCACTTATTTATATAGTATATTATACATACATATAAATTATATATATATGCACATATATGCATGCATACACATTATTTTTCTTAAGGACTATCCATTAATCAGATATGATGTCATCATTAATTTTTTGGTTGACAAACCATTTTTTTGTGGATGTATAGTTGATGATGATAGCAGATCATGGGTTATAATTTTTCAAATCATGATAAAAAAGTTGGCACACTAAAATTCATTTTTAAAAAATCTGACAGTTTTCTAAAGTCTGAATTCCACTGGGCTGAATCACTAGACATTAGCCTTCTGAGTTTTGACACTTTATGAATAGAAACTTCTGGTCCTATTGAAAAACATATCAATAATATGTAAAAGAAATTGTAGATAACATGGTTTCTGGAGATCTGAGATCCTTTCTGCCATTATTATTCTAATGCTTGAGAAGATTTAAAGCGAGATTTCTTTAGGATTAAATATCAGAGTTGGTGGCTTAAAAATATGCCAAGTTGCAAAAACCCAAGGGTCCCTACCATCCCGCTGATGTAATTAGCTTGAGCAAGCTCAGCAATGAGTAAACTAATTCATTTTCCCTTGCTCTGTCTGAAAGCAAATCTTTACTATGTCATGATTTTAAAAAAGGAGTTGAAGCTGATCCAAGACTCAGAGGAATGTAATTTTAAGGAATATCCATCCTATGTAACATAAAGACATGAAGACAAAGGTAAATAATTTTTAAAGAGAGATTTATAGGAAGCCTGGCTTTCTGACATGCCTTGTAAAATATCTTTATTGCCTTGATTTGGAAATCTAAGATAGAAATCAACATTATTCTTTCAGTCTTTTAGAATCACATTTAAAAAAAATTACTAATCCTGAGCCCCAAAGTTATTTTTCATTTCTTTTTTTGAACTTGCATATGTGCTAAATTAAAATACTGAAGAACAGAGACTGATTTTTTTTTTAACCTCCTACCTATTCTTATAAGGAGCAGCTGATGGAGTTTTATGTACTAAATAAATGCTTGACAAAATGTCTGCTGCAGCCAATCCTTCAAGACATTCCTGATCTTAGAGTCAGCATGTCTGGGATTATTATCCTGCTCTGTTCCCATTATCCAGATGACTGTGGTCTCATTAGTGAGCCACAGCTTTTTTATCCTTAAAATTTACCTACCAGCATCAAACCACTCACTGGACCATTGAGGATCCAGTTAGGTTCTGGTTGTAAAAGTGATGTATAAGTGATGCATAAAGACGATAAGGATCATTATAGTTAAAGGTGATGGTTAAAGGGATACAATTTGGTTATGCATCCTTAAGAATTGTTTTCTTTGTTTAAGGTTTTCCAGAAGCAGACCCTTATAAGGGATTCATATGTAATCTGTTTATTTAGAAGGTGATTCCAGGAAGCACTGGTAAAGGAGCAAATAGGAGACAGGGAAGGGAAGAAATCCCATAAATGATGTTCTGTCAAGGGAGTTACCCATGAAGGAAGCTGGAACTCTCTTCCACTATCAAATACTTGAGACAATGTGGGACACATCAATATTTATCCTCCAGCTTGCATTGAGAGCTGCTCCTGGGGATGCTCATTCCCCAGCACTTTTTGCCTGTTTCATATTAGGGCAGAACATCTCCAGAAGGTCAGAGAAAGTCATCAAACAGAGGTCACAAAAGCTGGATGTTGGAAATGAAGCTGTGTATACAGAAATGGAAGAGCTAAGAGCAGAAGTGGATATGGCACTGAGAGGATCTCCAGCTATTACCTCGATGTCATCACTACACTTCCTTAACACCTAACTTCCATTGCTCTGTATTATACTTTAATGTTCAGTTTGTTTTCACTTGAAGAATTATTGCTATTTATTCAAGTATTTTCTTCACAATGTACTAAAGGCTTCTGCAGCCCAGTATGAATCTCTTTTCCTTATACTGTTTCACCAAAGAAGGAATAGGGTTAGAAATAAGACAGATTTCTACAAGGGCCAACATTAATAATAGGATACATTAATGACTTATCTCTGGAATCTGGCACTATTCTGAGGCTTTGCATGTAGTAGCTTATTTACTTCTCACAACAGCCCCCATAAGGAAGGCACCACTATTACTCCTAGTGTTCAGATGAGGAACTGAGTCACAGAGACATTAAGCTACTTGCTCTAGGTCACAGTTTTTTCAGTGTGAAGCTGGGATTCAAGCCTAGAAAATGTGAATAGAAAGCCCTGCTCCCAACTCTATGTCATAATTTGAGTTATTAGTGCACAAGATCTGAGGAGTACGGTAACAAGTCATGTGATTGATATTAGGAATCAGAAGATCCTGATTCTATCACTTGCTAGCAGTATATGAATGATTATATTATCTTTTCAAAGTATCTTTTCATTACACATATATGGAGTATAACTTCCCATTCTTGTGGTTTTTATATGATGTGGAGTTATACTGGTCATATATTCATATATGAATAATAGGAAAGTTATATCCAACTCATTCTATTGTCTTTCCTGCTCCCATCCATCCTCCCTTCCCTTCATTCCCCTTTGCCTAATTCAATGAACTTCTATTCTCCCTCCCTACACACTCTTATTGTGTGTTAGCATACACTTATTAGAAAGCATTCCGCCTTTGGATTTTTGGAATTGGCTTATTTCACTTAGCATAATATTCTCCAGTTCCATCCATTTACCAGTAACTGCCATAATTTCATTCTCCTTTATAGCTGAGTAATATTCCATTGTGTATATATACCACATTTTATTTATTCATTTATCTGTGGAAGGGTACCAATGTTGGTTCTATAGTTTAACTATTGTGAATTGAGCTGCTAGAAGCATTGATAAGGCTATGTCAATATAGTATGCTGATTTTAAGTCCTTTGAGTATATGCCAAAGAGTGGAATGACTGGTTCAAATAGTGGTTCTATTCCACAAACTTTAATTTCTTACACGTGAAATTTGAAAGCCTGTTGTTAGAATTAACAATGTTTTAAAAAGGGCAAATACAGAGTAGATCCTCATGTGTGAGGACTTGAATTGTTATTGATTCTGTGACTTGAGGTCCCAAAACATGCAGAAAAGGAAGCTTTCTACATGTGGCTTTTATTTTGGGGCTGTCTTTACTTCTGATGAATGCAATTTTGAAGTATCAATTTTGAAACTGCAACTGGAGGAATTTGTAACTGCAGATGCCACTTTGAGACTCATCAAATAATTACAGTCACTGATTTTTCCCTTAACAAGTTGAGGTTTCAAAAAAAGATGCAACTTGCTAGAAAGGAGATCTGGAATGGAAATCAAGAGACTGGACATCAAATATTGGTATGACCTTGAAGGTAATCACTTACGCTTGCTGATCCTTGGTTTCCATGTGTAGGAAGACAGGATAGAAGGGAATCGTAAGGATTTCCACACCTAACCTCTCTTCCTACTATCTGAATTATACTAAAGACCCAAAGAAAAATAGCTTTTGATCCTTTTGGTATTATGGGTATATAATAGGGATGTTTCTCTAGTTGATTGCCTTCTAGTGAGCCCTTCCTTTACCTGATTAGATGCTAATTTAAAGATTGACTATCTTTTCTAGAGATTAAACCCCTTAATATTAACTACAAAGTTTTAGAACACCATCAGTCAAAGCTGTCTCATGAAATCTTATCTAGTAATAACAAATGTTATTAATTAATTGTTATATTTGAGTTAAAATTTACATGCAGTGAAATACACAGACTTGAAGTATACCATTAACTCAAGTAAAAAAAATACTGTAGTCAAATATGGACATCTGCTTAGCAATATGCATGCTAAAGGTTTTAGTGATAAATTTTATTGTTTCTATAATTTTCTTTTAAATGAGCATAATATATGTATTGATTGATGGATTAAGGGAAGGATAGATGGGTAAACATGATAAAAATAGAAAAAAACTTGTAGAATGTAAGTAGTAGATATATGATTATTTCCTATAGAATTCTTTTGCAAATTTTCACAATAAAATATTGAAGGAAAAGGCATTTCATCTAATGATAAAAACACAGATCCTGGGACCAGTTCACACTGCTAAACTAGCTACTTAGTCAATTAACTTTGGTACAGCTCAATTTACTTATCTAGAAAATGTGCATAGTAATACTTTAACCTCATAAGGTCAGTTGAGGACCAAATAAGTTAGAATTCCTAAAGTTATTAGCATGTAATTCAATATGTAATTTCATTAAATAAAATTTTAGAAAATTATTTATGGAGTCATTAGTGAAAAAAGAGATCAGACTGATTTTTCTCAGGCATTCAACTATGAAAATGCAGAGTTTTATTAGTACCCGATGACAGGCCAATATACCCTGGGGGATTATCCACTTTCCCCTTTAATCCTGATATATTTTATCTTCTGCTAAGAAGTAACAAGAATTTTTGGAATGAGTTAATAATGTTTAATTTCTATTTTCATTTTTTTTTAAAAAAAATTCCAATTGCTTGAAACATGCTTCCTGTCTCAGTCTTGTAGTACATTATATAAAATAACTGGAAAACAATATAAAAGTGGGTAGCTACCTAGTCACAAAAACAATCTAAAGATTTAACAATTTTCACAAAGACAGTCATAGTTAGTATCCATGTTCTTCAATAAAAGTTAGAAAACCTGTGGATTAATTAATGAGAGGTAATATAGCTTAAAGGTTATAAAGAAAGCTGCATATAGTCTGAGCAGAGTAGCAAATAGAAATTTGAATTAAAAAAACAGGATAAAATAAGAGATTTCAAACAACATATTAGGAAAAAAATGAGTAGTTTTATTCATTTACAAATATTATTGAACACCTACTATGTACAGGCTCTGGTGTAGGTGTAGAAGATTCATGAATGAATAAAACAGAAATCCATACCCACACAGAACTCATAATCTAGAGGTGGAGGCATACAATGAATAGGAAAATATATTACTGTGTTTGTGTGTGTGTGCGTGTCTTTCTATGTGTAGGCATGTATGTGACTGTGTGTATGTGTGTGTGTGTGTGTGTGCATGTGTGCACACACACAGATCATATTAAATGGTAAAGAAAAAATACAGGAGCTGGGCACGGTGGCACACATCTGTAATCTCAGTGGCTCAGGAGGCTGAGACAGGAGGATTGCAAGCCAGCCTCAGCAAAAGTGAAGCACTAAGCAACTCAGTGAGACCCTGTCTCTAAATAAAATACAAAACAGGGCTGGGGATGTGGCTCAGGGGCAGAGTGCCCTGAGTTCCATCCCTGCTATATCCCCAAACAAACAAAAATACAAACAGGGAAGGGACAAGTAAAGAATTTTGCAATTTCATTTCTTTCATTTTCAGAAAGGATTGTGAACCTACGTCCCCCAGAGCATGTACTGCACTAAGACTTGAAAGGAAGGAAGGGTGAACCTTTGGATGTCCAGGGAAAGGGTGTTTCAGGCTCAGGTAAGAGGAAGTACAAATGTCACAGACAAGCCAGCTCAAGGAGCAGTGAGGCGCTGAAAGAGAGTGAATTCAAAGGACATTAGCAGCAGATGAGTCAGGGAGTACCAGGCACTGAGGCCTTAAGGTTAATGTAAGGATTTTAGCTTTCACTCTGAGTAAATGCTAGCCATGGGAAAGAATTAGGCAGAAGAACGGCAGCTGTGGATTTCCTTTCAAACAGGATCTCTGGTTGCTGCATTGAGAATGGTCTTACAGATGGCAACAGACAGCAGGGCAATGGTACAAGCAGAGCCTGGCACTTTTAAAATATGTCTAGGAATTCTTTGATACTGTTCCCATTGAGAGGTAGGATGGTCCCTTCCCCAGACCTGGTCATCTTGTTTGAGATTGCTTCAATCCTGTTTAGTCCTGGCTTGTCTAACCCTTCAGTCATCATAACCCAGGTGCCAGACCTGAGAGTGAGGACTCCAAGTTGGAGGTGGATCATTCCGGCACAGATCTTCCAGCCCTGCCAATTGAGTCTTCCCAACTGAGGCCACCAGACATATAGAACAGGGAAGAGTTGTCTCCACTGTGCCTTTTCTGAATTCCTGACCAGCAGAATCGATGAGCACAATAAAACAGTTGTTGTTTGTGCCATTATGTGTTGGGTTGATTTGTTATAGAGCAGTAGATAACTGAACACAGAGAAAAGAGATGGAACTCCTGCACTAATCCAGGCAGGAAGTAATGATGGCTGAGACCAGAGGGGTTGCTGAGAGAAAGGTTAAGGAGTGTTCAGATGCTGGATCTGTTGTGAAGGACGGATTACGCTTTGCTGACAGACTGCATGCGGAATATGAAGGATGAGAAAGAACAGTCATGAATGATGCCAAGGATGTTGGTTTGAGCCACGAAAAGAATAGAGCTGTCATTACTCAGATGAGAAAGACTGTAAAGTAAACAGGGTTGGGGAGGGAAGGAGGAAAACCAGGGAATCAGTTTTGTAGGTATTAGATTGAGAAGACTTTTGATGATCTACTATGTGTGTGTATGTGTGTGTGTGTGTGTGTGTGTGTTTGTATGTATGTCACACAGTTAGTTGGAAATGTCTATTATGTCTCTCTCTCTTCATATATATGGATTTTATATATTCATATATATAAATATATGGATTTTATATATTCATATATATAAATATTTATATTCATATATATATAAAACATTACATATAAATAGTAATGAGACAATATTAGATCATCATGAGAAATGTGTGGTTAGGAGAAAGAAGAAATACTGGGATTTAGCCTGGGGTCACTCCATGGTTTGTAGGTAAAGAAATGAGAAGGAACTCTAACAGAAACTACAAAAAAGTAGCTATTGATACAAGAAGAAAAATCTAGAGAGTTACATCCTGGAAGCCAAGAGAAAAAAAGGCTTTAAGGAAGGGTGTATTAGTCTGCTTGTCTCTATTGAAATGATACACCTGAAGTTGGGTACTTTATAAAGAAAAGAGGTTTTGAAGGCTGAAAGTCCAAAAACAGTGCTGATCCTGGCAAGAACCCCTTTGACTGCATCACCTTATGGCAGATGGCACCACAATGATAGAAGCACGTGTGGGAGGAGAAGAGATCATTTCCAGACAGGCGGTTGCAGAGAGATTCAGGGGTTGGGCTCATTTTTTTTTTTTAATGGATACTAGTATTGCTGTATGTATATACGTGACTGTATGACCAATGTGATTCTGCAACCTGTACACTCAGAATAATGAGAAATTATACCCCATTTGATTCAAATGTATGATGTGTCAAGATCATTGTACTGTCATGTGTAACTAATTAAAACAAATTTAAAAAAAACAACTCTCTTTTATGTGAACTAAGTCAGCAAACTGACTTCATGAGAACTAACATTCATCAATTCAAGGGCATGCCTTGACCTCCTACTAGGCTTCACTTCTGAAGGTCCCAGTTTCAACACAAGCATAATGAGGACCAAGGCTCCAATACATGAGTCCTGGGGCATAAGATCAACCCATATCCAAACTATAGCAAGAAGGGAGAGAATACTTGTGTCGAATGCTGCTGACGGCCAAGTAGAATGGAGATCAAGAAGTTACCTACCATTGGATGAAGAAATTTAAGAGTATAAGACTATCATTTATTGAGCACCTATTATATGCCAGGCATTGTACTGACCACTCTTATGATAGTAGTAGAGGTGAAAGAGATGGCTGTAGGCTTTAGTAGATAATAGTTATCATTTATTGAGTATATACTGTATAACATATTTACTGGTAATCTTTCATGTTTTTTATTATTTAAATCTTCACAATATCTTTGTGAGGGTTAGATCAGAGGCACAAAACTACCTGCTCAATATGGCACAACTAGCAAGTGGAAGGCTTGTGAATCTCACTGTATCTGAGGTCCTTAAGAAGTTTTGATTTACCTGGGAAATTCAAGGGGAACTGTGGTATGAAAAGCTACCACACAAATATCCATCTTGGGAGTATAGTTTTACTCAAAAGTTTTAAGTGAAGACACAAAAGTACTCTTGTAGTAAAGGAAATGTAAATTTATTACAGAGTAGAATGCAAAATTTGAGTATAATTTTAAAATAAATGTTTTACACACAGGGAGTTTATGGACTGATTTTCTATGCGTGGTTTTTCTGTCTTTGGTGACTTTCTGTGACGCCTTCACCCTACATCTTCTCTGAGATAGATGATTTGTTGGTACTTTGGGCTGGGTTGTGACTATAGGGTTACCATAACTGATAAAGACATTTCAGCACTAACATTTATATCCTGGGGGACTGAAGACACGAGGGAATATATGAATTCTGTACATAGAAATTTCTGTGATTATAGACATATCTGCTTTTCTATAACACGTATCTGTCAGGTTCTCCAAGCTATCCCTGACCTTTCAAAAGCTAACAACCACGTGGCAGAGGACAAACAGCCACATATAACTTAAGGTTAGAAGGATTATCGGGGTTTACACCTAGTTTTCTTGTTGGACAACGTCTGAAGGCCCAGTTAGGCCAGATCCAGAGAACAATAATGGTGACCAGGCTTTGACCATTCATTGTCTAACAGAAGGTGTTTGTGTTATTTCCTTCCAAGTCTAAAAAAATGGGGTTTGGCCAATACATTTTGCCAAGTTTATGACATTTTGATGATCATTCTCAGACCTAATGTTTAAAATCAGGCTTAGCCAGGGAGATTTAGTGCATGAAGTTATTATAAGGGTCCCTCCAACCTGCACATTCTGGGACCAGGAGTTAAACATGAAAACTCAGGAAAGCAAAGATGGAAGAATTATCTATTGCTTTTTTAAAGTACAAAGTAAATCTGAAGCGAGGGGAGCCAAATTCCTAGAGCCACTTTTTCTTAAATATACATGAGAAAAGAGGTTGTACTGACCTATTTCAAAACAAAGGCAATAGATTCTTTGCAAGTAGTTGAATATCAATTTATGGCTAATGGTATTTCCAAAGAGAAAAAGACTTCTAGAAAACATTAACGAATAAGTAAAATTAATTTATGATTGGCAGATATTAAATATACTTAACAACATGTTTCCTTTTAAATAACACAGTTAAAATATATCAAATACATTTTAAAAATATCTGTTCTTTTAATTAATGAAACACTGAGTACACAGGTTCTCTTGAGCCAACTCCTCATTCGCAGAAGACACAACACATTACAGGCCCTGTCAGATTGAATAAGTACACTTCATGTTTGGAAATATCTAAATGATGGTGCTTTTTTCATTGATGGTATTTACGTTCATTGTATTTGACTTTTACAGCCAAACATTCATCACTGGGTTAAGAACTTAAGCATACAATCTCTTCGCCAAACAAAATAAAACAGAAGTTTACAGTCTAGGGAAAGGCATCATTGCCAAAAACAGATGGCCAAAACAAACTCTTCCCTCAAAAAGTAAATGCAAGCACTGGAAATAGTTACAAAAAAAGATTGCAAAATGACTTTTGTAGGCATTTGAAAGAAATATAATATCCATGTGTGGGTTTCTGCTGCTGCTTAATAAACTACCGCTAAATTTAAAACAATAATCATGTGTTTGCTCAGAAAAACAAAATCCGTAATTTGGGTAGAGCTCAGTTGGGGACATTTTCTCTTTGTGCCATGCAGTATCATTTGGAGCAGACAGAAGCTAGGGCTGGAAGATCCACTTATTCGAGATCACCCACACCATTTGAGAGTTGGTGCTACATCTCAACCAGGAACACAGCTCGGATACTTGTTTTCTTTCCACCTGGGCTCTTCCTGGGGCAATTTGGGCTTCCTCCAAACACGCTGTATGAGTTCCAAGATTCAAACTGAAATGTTTCTTGTGACTGAACCTCAAAAAATCCCAGATTATCCCTTTGTCGCATTCTATTGGCCTAGTAAGTCATTAGATCAAGGCAGATTCAATGGGGGCAGAATTAGATGTTATGACTCAGTGGGAAGTGATCTACGTCTAAAATTCAAAAAAAAATCTACATCTACTTCTCATTTTCACATTACATATCTAAAATAGCTGTATTACCAGGAAATACTGTGCAAAAGGAACTGCCTATTCAGGGAGACCATGTGTCCTGCAGAAAGTTTCTGGAAGTTCCAGGTTTTCTAAGTGCCAGGCAGCTTATCCCTTGAGCCCAGATAGGGCTAAATCTGAGTCCAGATGACTCAGGGTTCCATTTATTTAACTCAAAAGTCCTTTAAAGTGAAGCATGGGAGGTAGTCAGTTCACTTGATACAATTTGTCTATGAGTGGGAAAATGTTGCATATTAAAAGTTTTGATATGCAACATTTCAATGTCATTTGTGAAGATGAATTCAAATTTTAGTGAAGAACAAAAAGGCCAGCAAGCAAAACAATCCATAATGACTTTAATTCACACTGACTCTGACCTTTAATACTGAGTCCAGTTGGCCTGCTCTCTGTGGAAGTAGGTGTCAATCCTATTCCTAATCATATTTTGCATTCAGAGAAGCCTGAGAACTAAGGAAGAAAAATTTAGGTTGTAGAATTGGGCAGACTTGACTTCCAAACCTGGTTTTAATACTTATAATCTGGTGACCTTGGTTAAGTTCCTAAGACAGTTTCCTCACTGACATAATAAGCCAAACAATAATACCTCATAGGACTGTTGCAAAATGATGATCATAAAACAGAGTGCCTAGAACTTTGAAAGAACTCAATACTCATTAGAGATTATTATAATTATTATTTCCTTTTTAACCTCTCAATGTTTTTCACTGCAGAATAGCTTGTATTGGGAATTGAAGCATTGTGTTCTTTGATTCTGTGGTTACAGGAAATACTAAATTCTTTTCTTATGTACTGATATTTTAGGCAACTGATTTCATATTTGGTTCTTGAAATAAGAATCTCTAGGTCTATGGTAATGGCACCATGGGACCCTGCAATGTTACTGGGAGTAAAAAGAAGTTGGGCTAGCATGGATAGTCTCAAGTTTATGTCCCAATTTCCTTCTGGCTGTGTGAACTTGGGTAAGTTAATTATGGTTTCAGAGCTTCAGTGTCCTCATCTATTCAAACATGGCTAATAATATCTACTTGGCAGTATCAATAAGAGAATTAAATGAGGCAAATTATACAAAAGGGCCCGATGTATAGTATCTAACAACAATCTTATTCATTAACTGTACTAATTATTATTAGTATTTCTAAATTTACTCTAATTGGTCTATATGACAGCAGAATGCATTTTGATCCATTGTACATAAATGGAGCACTAGACAAAGACGTCAAAAACATATATTGGTGAAACGACAGCCTCTTCAACAAATGGTACTGGGAAAACTGGAAATCCATGTGCAGCAAAATGAAATTAAACCACTATCTCTGACCATGCACAAAACTCAATTCAAAGTGGATCAAGGACCTAAGAATTAGACCAGAGACCCTGCACCTAACGGAAGAAAAAGTAGGCCCAAATCTTTATTATGTCAGATTAGGCCCTGACTTCCTTAACCAGACTCCTAAAGCGCAAGAAATAAAATCAAGAATTAACAAATGGGATGGATTCAGACTAAAAGTCTTCTTCTCAGCAAAGGAAACAATAACAGAGGGAGCCCACATGTAGAACATCTTTACTACATGCACATTGGCTAGAGCACTAATTTCCAGGATATACAAAGAACTCAAAAAACTTAACACCAATAAATAAATAAATAAATAAATAACCCAATCAACACAAGGGCTAAGAAACTGAACAGACACTTCTCAGGAGAAGATATACAATTGATCAACAAATGTATGAAAAAACTGTACCATTATTCTTATGCTCATATAAATAACTAAATCATTCAAGCTAAGTTTCAAATTGCTTTTGTATTTTTTAGACACAAACTGGAAAAGTAGATTTTTCTTTCCCTTCTCATAAAACCTGATGTGAGCATATAACTTTTCTAACTTTCCTTTCCTTCTTTTTTTTCTTTTCCTTTTCCTAAGCTTTTATGTCTCCCTTAGTATTTCCTTTATATATTTTACCTGTTATTGTTTCTTTAGTGTTTAGATTTTTTTCTGTATTGATTTTCAAAACTCATTTATGTATTAAAAAGTTTGCATTTTGTGATGTACATCGTAACCATTTTCACAGTCTGTAATTTGTTTTTTGATGTTTTTGATTTTTTTTTGTTTTTGCTATGCAAAAAGACAGTTGATTTTTGTGTAAAGATAATTCATATATAAGTATCATTTAAAATTCTACATTTTTTACTACTTTATGAATTGAGGTTAACATTTTCAAGTAATATTTATCTATTTGTATACTATATGAAACTATTCTAAGTCTTTTATTGCATAATAGGGTTTATTACTAGTCATCAATGCTAGTTACCTTTCATTATTATTCTTTTTAATTTTTTTCTGTTTATTCTTCCTTTTCATTTTTCCACAAAAAATTAAAGTCTGGCTCAAAATATGGTGTCTTACTGGAATCACATGAAATTTATTGATTACCAAAGGTAGAATTGCCGTATTTTCATCTTGAGGCTACCTATCCATGAGTATTACATGGATTTCCATCTATTCCTCTGTAGCATTTGATATTCTCTTCAGATTAATTTGCAACTTATGTCTTACATCTTTTCCCAAGTCTTTAATTTTTCTGGTGCTATTGTAAATGTTTTTTTTTTTTTCCAATTACATTCTCCGGTTGATTTTTATTCATTATCCTTTCTGATGTCTTTTACCATATATTGTTCAATTTCCTAAGATTTCATGGTTTATTTTTTCTTCTTGCTAGAATGCAAAGGGAGCAAATTATGATGGTGACATTCAACATGGATATTTCCTTATCTCCTTGCCAAGTTTAGTGAGTAAGTTTGTTCATGTTGCTCAACAACATTATCTTGTCTTCTATGATGATTAGCTCAATAGTTAAGGGATAATTCACAAACTGTGTTCTAAAAGTCATCATAAATTAAAATCACAGTCAGAGAAAACCACAGCTAATCACATCAATCCTCTTCTAAAATCTCCGTTACTCACAAATTACTATGGTTATAGTAGATGCTCTTGGTGGTACAGCCAGACCCTCATGGGTTCCGGTGATGTCTGGTGTACCACAACACTGACACATCAGCTTGAAGGCTTTCTCTGACCACAGAAGTATACTCAGCCCATGTGTAGGAAGGGTAAAAATGCTGTCTCTGGGAGTACCCCTTACCCAATAAAGGACAAGAGATGGTTGATAGAAATTTTGCTCTCATTGTGCCTCAGTTGAGGAAACTTTGAGGCATGTTCTACACCAACTCCCTGAAGTGGGTCAAATTTTGATGTCTTGAGTGACGTTTTGTTTTCCCAGCTAGTCAGATTCCCTCTCCTCTGTGTTCCCAAGCATAGTGGATATATCTCAATTGTATTGGACTCTTTCAAAAGATGGTTACATTAATCTTTCCAGTCAGTCACAATCTTTACCATTTTAACTTCGTTGTTCCTCCCACGAAGAAATAGAGTCTATTTCCCCTCCCTTTTCATCTGGGCTGGACCATAACTGATGTGGATGACAGAATGTAACCAAATCATTTCTGAGTATGAGATAACTTGCAGTGTCCATTTATATGCTCTTAGAAGAAGACACCCTGTAATAAGTTAGGGCTATTCTATGGACTATTTAGAGAGCACATAGAGGGATGCCCTTGTGAAGGTGCCCTGGACGACAACCAACAGTAAAGTCTTGAACACTAAGTGTCTTGGAGACTTGGTGGTATGAGTTGGAAATAATTTGAGTTATTCCCACATGGCTCATGTGTTGGAAGATTGGTCCGTAGGGTAGCGGAGTTGGGAGACTGTGTGGAACTTACAAGAGGAGAGGTAAAGCCTACTGTAATGTTCTTAGGTCAATAGGGGAGATCAACGACCCCCATCTCACTCTGGCTTCCAGTATAATGACGTCATCTCTTTCTCTGGCCTGCACTGTCACCATAATGATGCCACCCAACTTGAGGTCCTCACCAGAACTGAGCTGATGTAGCCATCATATATTTGAACCTCCAAAAGTGTGAGCTAAATAAACCACTTTTCTTACAAAGTCACCTAGTATCATTTTGTTATAGTACCAAAAAACTGACTTAAAAAAAGAAATTGTTATTCAGGAGGGGGTTGTAAATGTAAATACAATGGAAAATGTGGAGGCAGCTTTGGAACTGGGTGACTGGAAGATGTTGTAACACTCTTTAGTCATATTGACAGTGAGACCTGGGAGCAAAAGGAAGCAGAAAAGAAAAATTTGAAAATCTCACGATTTAGTGAGGAAAGGAGTAAAAGAGCATAAGGGTGTAGTGGAGCAATCTCTTGGAAAAGAGATTATCATGGATAAAAAGGAGACCATGAGGCAATTCCTGGAGGTCATCTCAGAAATCTTCAAGGCTATCTCTCCCATCACAGGCCCAGAGGCACTCCTGGCAAATTTGCTCAAAGGACCAAATCCAGAGCTCTCTTCTAAGGCACATTGCCACGACTGCTTGAGGATTCTGGCTTTCTGGTAAAGTGCTTTGTAGCCACTGCAACTGTGGTTCAATTAGGCCCAGGTTTAGCTCATCCCAGGGACAGATCTTGGTGTCCACAAAGTGTTGATTTTGTAGACATACAAAATGCAATAGTTAGTGGCATCTTGGACACTTACATTGAGATTAAAAAAAAAAAATTCTTAAAGTCCAGGCAGAAGTGTGTTCTGGGTCAGAATAGTCCCCGATGGGGTGATGCCTAATAAAACCATGGGAGTAGAACTGTCCCTAAGAGTCCCCAAAGGAATGGCTACAGGTGGTGTGCAACACCTGCTAGGGAAAGCTGCAAGCAGAGTGCAAAAGGAACCTGAGAGAGTAACCATGTGGCCTTTGACCAGCAAAGCTGTAAGGGCGGGGCTGCTGGAGGCTTGGGTGCCAACCTGTCTCTCTATGTGCACAAGATGCCAGACTTGGAGCTTTAAGATTTAATGTGTTCTGGGCTGGGTTTTGGTCTTGCCTTGGAGTAATTACTCCTTCCTTTTGGAATAAGAATGTTTAACTTATCTTCTCATTGTCATTGTATCTTGGAAGTCTATTATTTGCTTTCTGATTTTATAGGAACTCAGAGCTTTGAGAAATTTGCTGTGTGTCTGGCCTTGGACTTTTGTGTGATGCTAAGATGAAGTAAGACTTCAGAACTATTAGAGATGCAATGAATATATTTTGCATTGTGAGAAGCTCAATTCACAATAGCTCGACTATGGAACTACCCTCGGTGTCCCTCAATAGATGAATGGATAGAGAAAATGTGGTATATATACTCAGTGGAATATTACTCAGATTTAAAGAAGAGTGAAATTTTGGCATTTGCCAGTAAATGGTTGGAGTTGGAGAATATCATGATAAGCGAAATAAGCCAATCCCACAAAACCAAAGGCCAAATGTTATCTCTGATATGTGGATGCTAATTCACAATAAGTGGGGGGAGGGGGGACTAGGGAAAAATAGTGTCATCTTAGATTAGGTAGAGGGAACTTATGGGAGTGGAGGGGAGGGGATCTGGGGATAGGAAAGATAGCAGAATGAAACAGACATTATTACTGAGTGTATATATGTGACTGTATGACCAATATGATTCTGCAACATATACACTCAGAAAAATGAGAACTTATATCCCATCTATGTATGATATATCAGAGTGCATAAATGCATTCTATTGTCATGTATAACTAATTAAAACAAATTTTAAAAAATTTTAAAAAAGAGAGAAGGACATGAGCCTTGGGTCCAGGGGTGGAGTCCAATAGTTTGGAAATGGCTTGAGTTTGTCTCTCTAGGGTTCATATGTAGAAAATTTGGTCCCCATGGTGATGGAGTTGGGAAATAGTGTGGAAAAAGTAAGAGGTGGCCCAGTGAGCGGTCCTTAGGTCACTGAGGGCATGTCCTCAGAGAGCATTGTGGGACCCCAGGATCAGTCATTATACTTTATGATGTTTCTTGTGCCCTCTCTCTAACAACTCCTACATTCATCTCTGGGATTCCTTACCCTTCATTTCCTCATTTGTCCCCTAGGAATAAACTCCCCATTTTATCTGTCATTGTCAATATTTCAGGCTTCAGTTTGAGTCCTTTTAGTTCCCCCAAATCTGCCCCTATAATCCCTACTTTATGCTTCCCTAGAAAGTAGTGGAAAGGAAACTGGCCCCGGAGCAACACAAATTTGGGTTTAGATTTGGGCTAGGCTACCTGTGATTCTGTTCAAGGTCCTCAATGATTTATGATTCTTCATTGTAAGGTGCATGATGCTGCCACTTCATGGGGCTATGTGCTTAGCCTGGTCCTGGTACCTGGCAGAATCTTGATATAAGTCACTTTCTCCCCTGTCTCTCTGAACTTCTCTGTGTATACCACTAATTTGCCCTTAAATCACACCTGCTTTATGATAGCTCTTGTCCTACACTATCATTTAACTTTTATTTGGGGGAGATACCAGGGATTGAACTCCTGGCACTCTGCCACTGAGCCACATTCCCAGCCCTAATTTGTATTTAATTTAGAGATAGGGTCTCACTGAGTTGCTTAGTGCCTCGCTTTTGCTAAGGCTGGTTTTGATCTTGTGATCCCCCTGCCTCAGCCTTCTAAGCTGCTGGGATTACACACATTTGCTACTGTGCCCAGCTCATTTAACTTTAATATGAAAAATATGATAAATGTTTTCTCCTAGTAGGTAAATTATAAACTTATTTTTATCTTTACATGTCCCAAGGATAACAGATTCTTATTAATTACTGGTGAATGAGTGAATGAAAGGTAGTAAAAGCAGCTAGCTCTAAGGACCTGCAACTCCATACCTGGTAATATTACAATATTCAGTTCAAGAACTCCATAAACACTGGATTGTCTCTAACTCCAGGACTTTTTGTTTTTCAGAAAAGGAATGGTTAGAGGAAAATCTCGCTATTTTTTCTTTATCCTATAGAATCAATTTAAATAAGAAAATGCAGAGCTCATCCTAATAAAAATGCATATCCAGAGGCACACAGTTAAGACCAATGAAAACACAATGTCTACTGCCCAAGTTTCAGGTTTCCGAAAAAATGCATGTAGCCGGGTCAGAAATAATTAGTGTGAATTAAAAAGCAATTATGGAGACAATATAATTCAAACTAATTATATGAAATTAAGTCAATAGGAAATTATAAGAAATCTCGTGTTTATGGATTAAGGATATTAAAGGCACCTTCTCTATTTTCCTTGGACTTGCTCATGAGGAGGGAGAAGGAATCCTTTAGGATAACAGTGTTCTATTAGAAGTCAGATAGAAGGACGGATTAGCAGTAAACAAAGAAATAGATCTAAGCACTGTTGAAAACCACTGTCAGTGAATCTTCAGGTTCAATGGGGTTTAAAGAAAAGAAGAGGAGGGAAAAAATCAAACAGGCAATGTGATAGAACAAAATAAATAAGCAAACAAACAACTTTAGAAAGGAACTATAGAAGGTTCCCAGAATGTAAAGTGTGTGGTTCCTTGCTAGCCTTGAGGTTGGGGTAGCAAGCCTGCAAGCCAG
Source organism: Ictidomys tridecemlineatus (assembly GCF_052094955.1). NCBI lineage: Eukaryota > Metazoa > Chordata > Mammalia > Rodentia > Sciuridae > Ictidomys > Ictidomys tridecemlineatus. The sequence continues at coordinate 163,775,045 of NC_135481.1, forward strand.
AGTGAGGGGGTTCAAACCTGGCTACATTTGAACAAAAGGAAGGAAGATTCCCAAGCTACTGTCTAACAGAGATTTTCAAATTGTTATACCAAACCCTCCATCAACAGAACCTTAAAGGATCCCTCAATATATAAAAGAGATAACTCTATTTCTATATGGTTGCAAAAAAAAAAAAAAAAAAGCTGGTAGAGAAAGGGTGAGGGAATTTTCAGAGAAAGTGGAAGAATTTTAGATGATGTTCTATCTGGAAGATGCTAAGCCTGGAAGAAAGTATTTGTAAGACCACTGTCTCAGATATGTGTAAGGTTTTTGTTCAAGACCTAGTTTGTCAAAGGGCCTATGGGATGAAACTAGTGACTGAAGATCATGATAGTAAAGACAACATCATTCACATCTTGGAAGAAGAAAATAGACCCTTTTTGCTGTATTACACTGTGATCTCATTGGGGTTTATTCTTTTTGGAAAATATTTTTTAAGCTGTAATTGAGGCTCTTGGTGGAAGCCAATTTCAACTTAGCAACACCTAAATATATCTTAGCCAACAGGCTCTGGGTGGCCCTTCAGAAAGAGCTGTCAGAAAACACAACAGCAGCCCTTATATTTTTGCCTGCTATTAGGGAAGCCTCAATATTCAAGGTTTTTGGTAGTCTTGTAGGTACAGTTAGTAGGAAATCTTTAGGATCTTAGAGTCTTTCCTTACATAGCAGTAACTATAACATACACAAAGTCTCTAAACTCAAACATTAGAGTATGGTTATAAAACTAAGATAGACAAAGGGAAAACAAGTTTTGAAGGCATTTGTTTTCAAAAAAGAGCCCTCAGGGACAGAATAATCCAGAAGGTGCATGGGTGAATGGTCTATGAGATACAGACATTTCAGGGACAAGAAACATCTTGGGCAGTGATCTGAATGCACATTAAATGATGAATACATGTTCATATTATTGTGACTTTCCCCATGCTAATAGCAGAGAATGAGGACTTTCTCTTTACCTTGCTCATATACTCAGTTGGGAGAGGTCAGGCCTGAGATTCTGGTAGATACTTCCAGGCTAGGGGAATGTGAAAAGGGGAATACATTTTGGGATCACACTAATTTTTACACACAAAGCAGACTCTATAGTGCCTCCTGCCTCTTGCAACTGGATCCACAGATTTAATTCAATGAATGGAGGACTGGCTCTAGCTAGCTCCACCTGTACTGTGATTTTAGAATAATCTGACCTTTTCCCTAGGTGGATGCGGACACCTTAGGATGACTGAATGATGGAAGATTGCCTGGGGTTCCCTGTGTAGCTTCTCACTTCTCAACAAATAAGGCTATCCGTTTGGCTACTTAAGTTTGCACCCAGGGCTGATAAGCTCACCCCTTCTGCAGGAGCAGAGTGACAGGGCATTGTGTGGGAAGTGTGGAACTGCCTTTAAACAAGAAACTCACAGATCCAGGCTCCTCTTTGAATCATTTCTTGAATTCTTGCTCCCCCTTAAACATTCCCTTCCAACTTTCTATTAAAGCAAAAGTAAAAGCAGAAAGAAAAAAATAAATAAAAGCATCAAATCTGGGTGGTGGTGGGGTGACCGTAAAAAGTCTGTTTTAAAGACACTACTTTGGTTTCTGCATGCATGTTACAGTGAGCCACACTTTCTAAAATGTTTCAGGAAGAAATTTTTGTGATGCCAAATTTCAAAAGGACCGGACTCAAATCAAGTTGTCTAAACTCTGACAATGCTCTATTAAACACCAAAAACAACTCGCCTTTCAGAGACATTTAGCGAGTACCAGGGAAAAATGCCATCTACATCCCATAATGGGAGCAAAATTTCCTTTCACTTCTTCTTTCCCTTCTGAAGCATAGTGAAGGTAACAGGTTTCTGGATGGACTGCAATTTAGCTGAAGAGTCTGAACCTTCACAACCCTGCCCCCTCAGTGCTTGAGAGAAACTGAAAGTGTAGTAGGTTGAGTGTGTATTTTCGAAAAATCTAAAGCTGTGTGGGTCTCTGTGTGCTCAGTCTTCTAAAGAGAAAGAATTCCCTCCTTTTTTTTTTCCCCACACCTAAACTTTTTGGCAGCCGAGCTTGTCAAAATACTAGCTGCGATGAGAAGCCCAGACACATCAAATACACTTCACCAGCAAACTTCCGAGTTAGCCTCAAACAGCTTTGCAAAGACAGTATTGAAATGTGCAGAGCAAGGGGAGCAGGGGATGGCCTCTTACCTGGGCTTCTTTCATGATTCCATTCTTGGTGCCGTTTCCACTTTGCGAGCCATGGCTGGGGTTCTTGTGATTGTGAAGCGTCCCATTGCAAACAGCACCACCTCCAGGATTAGCCATTTGGGGGAAGTGATGGAGCAGAATCCCCTTCGGAGGTTTCCTGGAGCTTTAACTTTTAAGTAGGCGAGGGGATGGGATAAAGCTCTTGGGGCTGAGCCCTTAAAGGAATCCTACCAGTCAGGCTTTTCCAGAAGAAGAGCAACAACCTATCTTTTTGCCAGATCTTTGAAACTGAAAACAAATGGTCACCTTTATACACCTCGACTCCAGTCAGAATGTAGATTCCATGGCAACAGACCTGCTTCCAAAATTACAAAGGAAATTGGCCATGCTAGCTCCTCTAGGAGACTGAGGAAACTTGGGGAAGAGAAACCCAGTAGCAAACTGTAAGGAGGCGGGCAGGGAGGTGGAGAGTCTTTTAAAGACACACACACACATTGCATACCCAGCACGCTCACTGAGTCTTCTAAGTACTGTACAGCCGGTTCTGAATTTACCTCTTTCTTTCATTGTCATCTGTCTTCTGCATGTAATTACTTTTTTTTTTTGGTTGTAAACCAAGCTCATAGGTTACGATTTCTCTTTGCAGTAAAATAAAATTCAGAAGTGGTTGCCAGGGACTAGAGGGATGTGGGAATGGGAATGTGTTTAATGGGTACAGGGTTTCAGTGGAGCAGAAGAAAAATTTATGGTGGTAGATCATTGCATGACAGCGTGAAGGTACTTAATGCTGCTGGATTTACACTCAAAAGGAAGGAAAATGGTAAATTTTATGCATTATATACTTTACCATAATAAAAACAACACTCAAAATCCATGTAAATATATGAACGTATGTAACCAGATATAATGAGGGATGATCATAGGAATTCCAGTAAGGACCAGTGTAACTCCACATCATGTACAACCACAGGAATGGAAATTTATAGTCCATGTATGTATCATATGTCAAAATACATTTGACTGTCATGTGTAACTAAAAAGAACAAATACAAAAACATTTTTAAAAATTAAAAAGAAAGAACTCCAGTAAGATGGAAATCTGTGAGACCGAATGTTTGATTTCTCATTATTCACAAATGTATTATCTTTATCATGTGACCTTGGAGGAGTCATTAACCCTCTTTCTGTTTCAACTTTACTGCCTAAAAAATGAGACAAAATATTTTTGGTGGACTTGTGTCTAATGGGGCATTAGGAAATAAAACTGTGGCTTGGGTTTGTTACTAACACAGGTATGTGAGGCAGATGGTGACTGCAGGTTCCCAGTCCCCAAATACCTCTCGGTTTATTTATTAACTCTTTTTCTCTCGATGCACCAATTATCAGAGGTCTGCTTCTTTCTCTCATCATCAAATGGCACTGTAGTGGCACGGCTTATTAGAGAGTGTTAATCATTTACAGCCTGTTGAGTCTGTCCAAGCCCACCTTCGTGGTTTTCCTATGTTGGAGTAGGGAGAATGATACTCCAAAGTAAAGGTCTTAGAAGTAAAGCACCTCTTTTCCCTTCTCCTGACCCTCTGTTTCCTACTCACCTTTATCCCCCACTTCCCCCAAGGAAAGCCATAGAAGCCAGAATTTCTATTGTTCAAGGTAGTTGATAAAAACGAAACCCCCTTTCCCCAAGGTAAGGCATAAACTTGAAAATAGGTTCTGATTTCCTTAGATTTTTGTTTTGAAGCCAAACAAAAAGACATTCTCTAGTTTACCGTTTTCTGACAGTAGATCATAAGATCTCCATTTCAGGAAGGATCCTGCCCCCCCATACCTAGGGGACAGATTGCTGCAGAGAGAGCAAGAAGAATCTAAATGTATAGGTCTGGCTGGGTTCCCCCACTCAGTATAAAACAGATAGCAAAACAGTATAAAACTGGATTATTCACCCTAAATCTTTGGATCTGAAGGCTCCCATGCCATGTAAAACTATGACCAGATATATTTATATTTGTCTCTTATTAATGTGTCAATACAGAGACATACACCACCACCCTATCAGGAAGGGGATTGTTCCCTTTTCTACCTGAATCAAAACTTTTCTGACATCAGGTACTTAGCAAATAAACCCATAACAAACCATATATATATAATCTCCCCTGTTGCTAAAGCTTCATTTTCTAATTCCAAGAGAGCTTGGTTGGGGTTTAGAGGTTTATTTCTTTTCCAAAATGATGTGGCTACCAGAAGAGGTGATCATCATGCTTCCTTGACTTCTTGACAACAATTTTCATGTGAGGGTCCCCATTCTGCCCATCCCAAGAAGTGCTGGAGGAATAATATTAAGGTCTTTGACCAAAAGGTGAAATGGAATAAATATTATGTGTATCCATCCCACTGTGTGTCTCCAAGTTAGAATTTTTATTATATTTCTCTCAACCTCTGTCATCAGAGCAGAAGGAACTTTTCACTGGTCTCTCTTTTTCCATAGCTGTTACACTGGGTGTTGGGAGCTAAACCATTATTGGCTTATTTATCCCTAAGAATTACACAATGGAAAGATAAAGAAATGGGAGTGAGTACTGATTGCTGGTGGCCTGACTGCCTCTTGTTACTTAGAAGGACAAGTTGAAGACATTGTATTAATTTGACTGAGCTCTATTGTCCTATACAAAGATTGTATTATTATTATTATTATTATTATTTGGTACCTGGGATTGAACCAGGGCATTGAGAATCCTAAGCATGCATTCTACCACTGAGCTACATGTATGTATGTATGTACACACATACATACATACATATGCACACATATTTTTTCTTTTTCATCTTTATAATTTTTTGCAATATTAGGATATTATGTATGTATGTATAATATGTATGTATGTATGTATGTATGTATAGCTAAAAGCTATACATACATACATATGCACACATATTTTTTTCTTTTTCATCTTTATCTTTTTTTTTTTTTTTTTTGCAATATTAGGAATTGAACTCAGGGCCTTGCAAATGCCAGGTAAACACTTTAATGTTGAGTTACAACCCCAACCCTTCTTTAAAACTTTATTTGGAGATAGGGTCTTGCTAGGTTTCCCCAGCTGACCTTGAACTTAGAATTCTTCTGCCTCAGCTTCTTGAGTAGCTGGAATTTCAGGCTTTTGCCACTGCACCCAGCTCCAAAAGCTATTTTTTTAAAAAATAAAGATTTTGTGATAAAACTAAAGTGAGAATGTTAGATATTTCTTCTTTTTTCCTTCCCTTTCCTTTTTTACACTTTTCTTTTTTTTTTAAACCCGTCTCCCTCCTTCTTTTTCTTGTTTCTCTGCATTTTTAATTTTTTACAAGTGGACAAAAGACATGCATTTAAAAAATATAACATTGCTGGACTCAAGGAGCTTCCTAATCATCAAATTATTGGAACAGATTGAGTATGATTGGCATTAGCTCTTCTGTAAATGTTCAGTACAATTGTGCAGTGAAGTCATCAGGGTCAGGGTTTTTTTCTCAGAGATTTTTAATTTTCCGATTCAGTCTCATTACTAGTTATATTCAAGGACAGTTCCCTGGGTAATGTTGGACTGACACTGTTCTCCTTGATTCTTGCTTGAAGTTATCAAGAAAGAGGTGGAAATGCAAAGACACTACAAGAAAGAAAACTAGAGACCAAAATCACTTATGAACATTGATGCAAAAATCCTCAAACTAGCTGACCAAATTCAGCAGCACATTTAAGAAATATAAATGATGACCAAATGGTATTTATTTCTGGAATGCAAGAATGGTTCAACATTTGAAAATCAGTCAATATAATATGTTGTATTAACAAATGAAGGGGAAAGCCACCTGATTGTTTCAGATGATTCAGAGAAAGTACCTGACAAAATTCAACATTCGTTCATAATAACAATACCAAAAAGCTGGGAATTAATGAAACTCAGTTTGTTCTTTGACTAACTTTTAGGTAGGTGGACTAAGGAAAAAAAAGAGAAGATTCAAATTACTTAAATCAGAAATTAGGGACATTACTACCGATTCTACAGAAATATAAAAGATATACTACCTCAACTTTATGTCAATAAATTTGAGAGTTTGTGTGAAATAGGCAAATTCCTTGAAAAATGCAAGCCACCAATGCTCTCAAGAAGTTTACATCCCAAACAGTCCTGTATCTAATAAAGAAAGTAAAACTGTTCTCTTATTATTTCTGTTCATTGCTGTAGTGGAGGATCAAGCAAAGGCATCCAGACTTTGAAGGAAGAAGTAACTTTATCTGAAGATGACATAATCATCTATGCACAAACTGTAGAAACACCTAAAATGCTACTAGGCCAGTATTCAAATATAAATTGTATCTGTATATACTAGCAACAAATACAAATTTCTTATATAATTTATAATAGCATAAAATATGAAATATTTAAGGATAAATCTAACAGAATTTCACTGAATCTGAGATAAGATAAAAAAAAAAAACCTAAATAAGTGGAAAGATCTACCATGCTCCTGGGTTGAAACATTAAATGTAGTTAAAATGTCAAAAAATAAAAATAAAAAAAATGTATCAAAATACAGCTGAAGTCTCCTTCACTACTTGCCCCACCTCCCCAACCCCAACTGCAAATCTAGATATTCACACGTAAACCTTTGGGAACCACCTACTATGAGCTCTCACTCTTGAACATTTGCTATTTTACTTGCTATATTGGAATATGGGCATTGTTGTGTGCATGAAATCATATTAATCCAGCACTCTTTCTGCATCAGCTACTGCTGGCCCGTGTAATCACTGGTGGGTCAGTGCTTGGCATTATCTCCAGTCACAGTAACGTGGAGTACTCTTAATCTGAGCAGTAGCTTTTAGTTTAAGGATGGGGATGGAGGTAACAGACTAAATACTGAGAAACATCTGGTCTCTTTGAATAACTAAATGCATTTCAAATTGAGTAGTAAACTCAACAAATGTTTTAAGAATGAGTGTTTAGTGGGTTATTTGCTAAGTCCCTGGATTCAACAATGAATAAAAACCAACACAGCTCCACCATCTTGAAAGTAAGAGTTAGCAGCCCCTGCTTAGCTTCTACTGAAGTTATGTCATTATTTGAAGATAAAAGTAAATCTGTCCATTAGTGACTAAAGGTGAATTCAATGTTAGCAATGGATTTATATTCTCTGACGTGACTTTTTTTGCCCAGAAGTCTGTTTTCTCAGTTCTTGATGAAGCAGACAGAAAAAGAGATCACAGAGTAGGGATAAGCAAGAAAAGGATGTTCAGAGGCTGAATAGTACATTCTGGAAAATACTCTTGAAACCTGTTGGAGCTAAAAAGTTGAAAGAAAAGGGAGGAAATGAGCAAAACGAATGGGGACAATCGTGTGGTGTATAGAGATCTATTGATTTTCAGTGACTCAATCTTTCTCTGATGCTGATGTGGGAATTAATGTTCCAATAGGTTAAGTGACTTTTTCAAAGTCACAGGTATAATGTGTGGTGGAAGTAGGTCATGAACTCAAGAATCTCTGGGCCCAAAGTGAATTTCCTTTCCCTGACACCATGGTACTGTTCCTTCAGCTGTTGACATAAGAGCCATCAGCCACCAAGAAAAGAAGTGGCAGAGACTGTTGTGACATGAATGATTACATTGAATTGACCAAACCATGAATAAAAAGACCCTCTCGTTCCCTGATCTGTTAAAATCTGGCAATCGATTAAACAGGTACAACAACAGATTATAAATATAATAATGTAAGGTCAAACTATAGATGACCAAAAATTAAATCTGCATTGACCAAGAGGTCATTGAAATTGAGAAAACCCAGAAAATAACCATGTCATTTTTTTTTTCTATTTTCAGGTGGAAATTTTAAGTCTTTTTTAAGATCAAGTTAAATTTAGTCTTCCCACCTCTGAGTTTTGTGCAGTGGTGTGACTGGGAAAGTCATATACATATTGATTATCACATAACTTTTCCCTGAAAGGGACTATATCCATGGTTGCAGACTCTACCAGTTTCTCATTCATATTCTCTTGGGTTAATTGGATGTCCTTGTGAGATAGTCCCCTTATAGGTTGGCAAACATATGTATCTCTGTATCTGAATAGTGCAACTGACCACAGGTGTCCCCTGTTGGTAGTGTGGGCCAGGTGTGCTGAGTTCATATTCCTGGGATCAACCCTCAACCAACAAGGCACAGGAGTTGATGGATAAACACCCTCATAACCCCCACACCCCCGTTCTTTTCTTCTCTATGGGATAATTCTGAGATCTATTCATCTTCTCTGGTGTGTTCATAATCAATTCCCAGCGACCTTGTTACCCTCAGCAGTAACCCTCTTGTGAAATCATTTGTTATTGGCCGTCTTCCCATACTTGTTTGACTTGTCCATTCCTCCCTAAAACATCCCCCCAAAAAACTACTTGCACCCAACTCCTTGTCTCAGAGTCTGTAGAAACCTAAATCAGGACAATCAAGTCCCAACTGATCCCTCAGATCTGTAGCTCAGAGATTAACTTGAAACTTTTGAATGATCATCAATATTAGATTGCTCCCAAATCAAGAGAAGTATCATATCAGAAAGCTCAATATGTTCATTGAATAAAACCTCAATAAATTCAGGAGAGAAATAGGAAATCTGCACTCTTCTGTCTTCCATAGGAAAAAGTTGGTGGGATACGTAAGAAGAGAGTGTCTACAATCTTAGGGAAAGAAAATCATCAACTTTAGTTACAGTATCATAACAGCAGCATGCATTTGAATATTAGGGACAGACTCTGAAAAGTCTTTGAAAATACATTATTTTTAGAATAAATTTTAGTGGTTGAAAAAAAAATAAAACTAACTTATTATCCTTTCCTTAATGTTTTCTTTGAAAGACTCCTTTTAGGTTTTTAGCTAGCAAGAGACGGTAAATGGAAATGAAATGCTCAGCACTTTTATCAGTTTTTTTATTGTTTTTTTGTTGTTGTGGTTTTACTGCTACTGTAACAAGTTATCACAAATTTAATAGCTGAAGTAACATAAATTATCATTTTGGAGCTGGGTAGATCAGGAATCTCATTGGGCTAAAATCAAGATGTCAGGAGGGTTGCATTGCCTTCCAGAGGCTCCAGGGGAGAATTGTCTACTTGGATTTTCCATCTTTTAGAAGCCATCCAAATTCCTTGGTTGAGACCCCTTCCTCCTATCTTCAAATTAACATTCCTGCATCTTTGGGATATCTTTGGGATATCTTTCAGTCATTTGCCTCTGCTTTTAAGAAATCATGTGAGCCGGGCGTGGTGGCGCATACCTCTAGTGGCTCAAGAGGCTGAGGCAGAAGGATCCTGAGTTCAAAGCCAGCCTAAGCAAAGCAAGGCACTAAGCACCTCCATGAGACCCTGTCTCTAAATAAAATACAAAATAGGGCTGGGGGTGTGGATCAGTGACAGAGTGCCCTCCAAAAGAGAAATCATGTGATTAGATTGTGAGTATCTGGACAGTCCAGTAAAATCTCAGAATAGTCTCAATGATACTTATAAAGTTTATTTCATCAGCAAAAATAACTTATTTAAATTATCAAATAAAATCATATTTATTTACGGTATACCACATGGTGGGTTTTGTTATACATATATGCTGTAGGATGACTAATGTGTGAGTATGGTAAGAACACTTTTCTTGTAGAAATTGTCAAGTATTTCATTGTCAGTAACTATGGTCATCATATTGTACAATAGGTCTCTTGAATTTATTCCTCCTGCTTAAGTGAAATTTTGTGTCATGGGTCCAATATCATGTAAAGTCCTTTTTGCCATATAAGGTAAGGTATTCATAGGATCAGGGATTATGATTTGGACATGTATAGGGAATCATTATTCTGCCTACCACAGTACCTATTGCCACTAATGTTAAGTGTACAAAGAGTCACAGAGGGTGTCTTTTATTTAGTTTATTTTTTCCTGTCATTTCCTTTTAAATAATGTGCATTTAAAGTTTTTCTTAGTTTATTCCAAAGTTGAGCATCTAAAAACTTTTTTTCCAGCAAATTTTTATTGCAATCTATTTTACAGAGAAAAAGATACACGGTTTAAGTCTACTACTCAGTGAATTTTCAAAAGTGAACACACATGGGAATTGTCACTCAGACCAAGACATGGGAACTTTCTAGAATCTGGAAGCCCTCTTCAAGCCCCACTCTCACTCATTACTTCCTGTCTCCTAAAATAAACCACTATCTTGTTTTCTGTCATGCTTGATTAATTATGTTTCATAATTTCATATGTATGGAATTATAGCATTTATTTTTAATGCCTTCCTTCTTCTACCTAATTATACTTAAGAATGTTTTCTGTACTCTAGCATGTAGAAGTAACCTATTTATTCTCAACCGTCATATAGTATTCCATTGTATTTACACACTGTAATTTGTTTATCCATTGTATTGTGGAAATTTGGGCTGTTTCCTATTTTTAGGTGTTAAAATTATTGTTAGTGAGTTTTCTAGTATATTTTTGGGTAACTGTATTTACATATTCCTGTTGGGTATGTACTTAGCAGTAAAACCACAGGACATAGGGTGTGCATCAGTGTAACTTTGGGAGATATTAATACACAGTTTCCAAGTGGTTGTGCAACTTTACACACCAGTCAATAACAATTGGGATGGTCAGTGTCATTAATATTTTAACCAGTCTGGCAAATGTGTAGTGGTATCTCACTAAGGCTTCTTATTGTTATTGCTATTGTTTTTAAGGTAGACTTCACATATGATGAAATGCACAGATATGAAGTTGAAATTCATTGAATTTTGTTAAACCCTAAACTTGTTTGACAAGATTCCAAGTCATTTAATTGTGAATTTGCCTCTTAAGAGGGGCTTGGAGATTAAACCCTGCATGGTTGAAGAGGGAAAACAGTATTTACTTCCTGTCCCTCCTCCCAGTGATAGGTGTGACACTCGGGCATAGGCTTGCACATATATAAGGTCAGTGGACCATTGCATTAATGGAGTTAGTATGTGTTCCCTTCTACCTCAGAGTCCATTTGCCTACTGACCTCAGGGTCACTTGGCTGGAAAAGGGAAAGTCAGAACCATAGCTTTTGAGTCTCAAGAACATTTTAGAGAAGCCTGGCATCAGAGTCTGATGTTCTTCTCTAAGGTCTTGCTGCTGGTGCCACAAGTATGCAGGAAAAAAAAAAAAAAAGATCATTCAGACCTCGAAATCCACCTCTTTTCTTCTTCTTTTTGCTCATTACATTCCTGCGTGAGTCATGTCCAATGAGGTATTTATGGCATGGTTGAAACTCGTTCCCCTCATGCCCCGGCACACACAGGTTCTGATGCTTCTCATTTAGCTTCACCATAGGAAATGTACCACAGAGTCATAATTTGCTTGCAAGTAAAGAAGGTTGGAAAAAAACAGTCAGCTTGTAAAAAGATGCAGGCTTGTAAAAGATGGACCCATCTACCAAGACTCCCTCGGCAGCTCCTTTCCTTAGAGGCACCACCTGGGAAGCAGAGCAAGCCCCTCTGCTGCTGTGCTCCTGTGCCCTTGACGTGTCCTTTAAACCTGGAAACGTCTTTCTTCTAGTCTAGTCTGCCAGAACATCCCGTTCTACTGAAAACCTGCTGTTACCACTCATGCGTGTCTCTGTAATTCCCCTAAAGACTTCTGTTTTGGAACCCCCAAACCCAGAAGAGTTAATTATTATTTTATTTCTCTGTATTTTGCTCTGTTACTTTCCTTCCTGATTCAATGAGAGTAGAGCAGCCCAGCAGCTAGGATGAGGAGAGAAGGAGAGAGTGATGATGCCTATCAGTTGGCATGTTAGGAAAATATTCTACTAGAATCCCCCTGCCTACCCATCCATCCTTGTGGCAAACACAGACACACAGTCAGTGTATTGTACGACCAGTGTTTGGAATGGATGTGATCTTAGGCATTTCAAATGGTTCCCAATCAGCTACATAAACATATATGCTGTTATACAACAGATAATTTTGTTTAAAACTTGTTCAATACTTGGAAAGAGGCAAAAAAAAAAAAACCCATACAGAACATTTTTTAGTGGAGGGCAAGGACATAATCTAGAGAACTTTCAGGAGATCATCTGATGCTTTAGGTGTATGTACCTTTTCTGTTGACTGTTTTACAATTTTTAAGGGATAGAAGTTAATGTGTAGAAAACTGATAGAAATACTAGTGACCCTTGTGGATAGCAATGTAAATGAAATTTTACTACTGGAAATAGAGTTGATTTCTACCAATTTGATAAAATAAACCTAAACATCTTTAGATTCTATTTCCCAGAGGATATAATCCACCTTTATATCCATTAAAAAATTCATTCTATATTCCTCTCTCTGTATATATCTATTTATATTTTTCCTTCCTTCAAGTTCTCCTGTGAACCAGTCCTTACATATTACTGTTGATTAGTTAAAAGAATTGGATAAATTTTTTTTGACATATTCATTTTATATTTGTGTGAGTGTCAAGTGTTTTCACATTTTGAAAGCAATGATTATATGGTAATCATTTTTAGTAAAGGATGTTTCTTTGGTATTTAAATTGCCCCTTTTATCCTCTCCTTTTTCTGAATATCTCTCAGAGTTTTTCCACATTCAATCTAGTCTTTGCAATAACATTCACAATTAATAGATAATATGATTTCCATTTTTTTACACTAAAAACTGGCAAAACTGGTGAGGCTCAGAGAAGGATCTTACAGTTACTTATTACTATGCAACACTGTTGGGTTTCCAATGAATTCCAGCTTACTCTCACTCTTGGTGCCTCCTGTGTGTCAATCTGGATCATTTTAAAGTCAAAATTGCTGAGGATTATACAGTTCTTTTTTTGTAAAAATTTTGAAGACACTGTGCTCCTTATTAAAGCCTTTTTTTTTTTTAAAAAAAAGACAATTTGTTCATTTTGGAGATTTAAATTCAAGGCAAAATTGGCCCCCTCCCTATATTATAGAGGATATTGAGTATGCATGTCAGTTGCATGAAGGAATGTATGATATTTATGAGGCTAATAATCAACAATTTGTTGGCAGAAGAAAGGCAAGAATATGCGAGATAAAAAAGTTCATAAAATTTAAAAAATGATTAACAGGATTATTTGTTGGTTCTTCTTAGTTATACCTGACAGTAGCGTCCATTTGATATAATTATACCAGCATGGAATATATCTTATTCTAATTAGGATCCCAGTCTTGTGAATGTACATGATGGTGAGATTCACTGTGGTATATTCATATATGAAGATAGGAAAATTATGTCAGATTCTTTCCACTGTCTTTCCTTTTCCTATCCCCCTCTCTTCCCTTCATTCCGCCTTTTCTAACCACTGAACTATCATTCTTCCTTTCCCTCCCTTATTGTGAGTTAGCTTCCCCATATAAGGGAAGACAATTGGCCTTTGGCTTTTTTTGGATTGGTTTATTTCACTTAGCATGATAGTCTCCAGATCCATCCAGTTACTGGCAAATGCCATAAAGTCATTCTTCTTCATGGCTGAGTAATACCCCATTGTGTACATATACCACAATTTGTTTATCTACTCAACTGTTGAAGAGCACCTAGGTCAGCAATTATTTTTAAAGTAAAAAATAAAACATCACAACTAGTGGTTGTTGATCAAATGAATTATTCCTCTCCTTTGTGGAAAGAACTAAGTATAGAAGATAATGTTTTATAACAGCTTAGTATTCAGGTTCAAAGTTGGTCAATTTATCGTAACTATTTTCCCTTTTCTCTCCTCTCCAAACCACAAAGTAGCTGTGATTCAAAGCTGAATGGTAAAGTATATAGGGTGCTTCTTATGTAAGAATCTTGCTTCAGACTGGCTTGACTTACTGTTCTATTTTCCTTTCCTGAATTTGTGATTCATGACAGTTCTGCAGAGCTGCAATAAACATTTTTTCCTTAAATTTCAAGATGTAGTAAATGTGTTAACTAAGTAGAGCTAAGGGCAGGACAAACTATATAATTTGTAGGCCCCATAAAAATTGAAAGCTTAAACTCCATGTGTACATGACTAACACCCTGAAGCTTCCTGCACATCCCTCTTCCAGTCCCTACTTTGCAGAGGGTGACCCTGACTTCTGAAAGTTTTCATGGTCCATTTTATTTACATGGTGTGTGCTTTCTCTCTCTCTCTCTCTCTCTCTCTCTCTCTCTCTCTCTCTCTCTCTCTCTCTCTCTCTCTTTTACATGATGGTGAGATTTTTCCACATCACTACATGCAGTTGTAGTTTTACTATTGCTAAATTGTATTTATTTTATAAAAATCTTAACATAGTTACTACTATTGGCTTAGTATCATTTCAGTATAATTTTCCAAATTGCACATCTTACACACACATATGCACTCACTGTGATGAAATCAGTCCGCTTTGAATAGAGGTGGGAAGGGACACCAACTGGGTTTTGAACTTGGAAGAGGTGCCAATTTCCCAGAAACAGCAAAGTGTTAAGCTTCCAGAAGATATTGACATATTTAATCATACTATTTTCTCTTCCAAATGATTATTATTTTTTCTTCCCTCTTGTGAATTCATGCATATAACTTTGACTGGTGGCATGCTCAATCTACATTTAACCTGTTTTTCAGGTTCTGGGAACCTGACAGCTTTCTCTTGTTCCATTTTCAAGTTATTTGGTTTCTAGTTCTTGCTTTCATGAGAATGATCATGGAAGAGTCACATGTAGGTGACCTATGATAAAACTCTCAGAAATGAACCACAAGACATGCTTCAGTGATACCTTAGCTTTTCCAATGCTAGTATATTTTATCTATGGCTTTTTTTTTATAATGTTTTTGAAGTTTCTTGGACTGTACTTTAACCCCTTTAGTTTTTAATATCAGAGCAGGATTAATAGATAATTCACATATCCCTTTAATTTACCAGTTTAAAAGTATACAATTTAATGATTTTTAATATATACACAGAATTGTGCAAGATTAACACTATCAATTTTAGAATATTTTCACTACTCCAAAGGAAACCTCATATCTCTTAGCATTCATTCCTCATTTTCTCTCAACTTATTCCCCTCAACTAAGGACCCATTAATTTGCTTTGTATGATTTTGCCAATTCTGATTTCACAGAAATGGAATCATACAATAAGTGGTATTTTGTACATGACTTATTTTACTTAGCATAATATTTTTGAGGTTCATCTACATTGTTACAGATATCAGTATTTTATTCCTTTTTCTAGATGAATATTATTCCACTGTATAGATATACCACATTTAGTTTATCTGTTTATCAGTTGATGGACAACTGGATTATTTCCACCTTTTTTCTTAGTATTAATAATGAAATTTTTTATATGGAAATGTTTTTATTTTCTTGGATTGTATATTATGATATAAATGCGTGGGGTTTTCATAGTCCTTGGACAATGACAATATCTTTTGTTAAAATATTTGATCTTTTATCCTTGGTTCCTGAAGCAGCTTCAGATGAACTTAGAGGTGAATGCCTGTAATCTCAGTGGCTCCAGAGACTGAGGCAAGAGGATGGCAAGTTCAAACTTAATGAGACTCTGTCTCTAAATAAAATGCATTTAAAAAGTGCTGGAGATGTGGCTTGGTGGTTGGGCACCTGGGTTCAATCCCTGCTGGTATGAAAGAAAGAGAGAGAGAGAAAGAGAGAGAGAGAGAAGAAGGAGGAGGAGAAGGAGGAGGAGGAGGAGGAGGAGGAGGAGGAGGAGGAGAGGGGAGAGGAGGGGAAAGGAGGGGAGAGGGGGGAGGAGGGGAGAGGAGAGAGAGAGAACAAGCTTGCTTTAGAGAAATATGACAGTAATAAATGTGACAGTGATGTTGGGTTGCTTCACACCTAGGAGGCAAACTCAGAAAGTGAAATCTGTCTGCCACTGCCCTTCTGCCTTTCTTCCTCTGATCTGCTACCCTTATTCTTTTCACCTCAAGGCAGGATGGAAACTAGAATTTCTGTTCCCTAAGGCAGGTCACAGAAACAATCAAAAACATGTACTGCAGTTTCCCCCAACTTGTCTGCCTTGGAGCTGGCCCTAAAAAAATTCTCTGAACTACCTTGTCTGATAGTTGCTCACAAGAATCTTATTTCAGAAGAGGTCTGGCCTCATAGCCGGGAAGAAGAAATGCTGCATAGGGAACAAGAGCAGTGTGAACAGACAGGCCTTGCTATGTCCTCACTCAGGTTATTGGCATTAGATCCTGCCTGTGTTGCCTGGTCACACTGGTACACAGTTGTGCCTGCTTCAATCATGTTTATGTAATGAGGTCTCCATAAAAACTTCAAAGGGCAGCATTTAGAGAGCTTCCGGAGAGCTTAGCACGTGGTTCCTGGGAGTGGTACACTGCAGAGGGCATGGAAACTGGAGTCCTCTTTCCACAGATTTCGCCCTGTGCATCTTTTCAGCTCTACCATTTGTAAAATCCTTTAAAATAAACTAGTAAACATAAGTTAGTGTTTTTCCTCAGTTCTGTGAGTCACCTGAGAAAATCGATCAATCTTAAGGAGGGCGTTGTGGGAACCCTAATTTATAGCCCCTCAGCCGTAGAACAGATCATAAACGGAGGCTTGCCTTTGGCATCTGAGGTTGGAAGGGAAGGTAATCTTAGGATTGAGCCGTCAGCCTATGGAACCTGATGTCATCTTCAGGTAGATAGTGTTGGAGTTAAATTAAATTGAATTGAAGGACACTCAGCTGGTGTCTGATGCAGAATTAATTCCTTGCTCCCTGGTGGTGCAAAGTCATCACATCTTTTTGGGTGACAGATGATCTGTGTTGTGAGCGTATAATAGAAGAAACTGAGGTTGAGTTGGTACATTTTTTTTCTTGTTATTATCAGAGGTATATATATAGAAATGGAATTTTTTGGTCATATGGTAGCTCTATGTTTAACATTTTTAATAACTTCCAGAGTTTTCTCCAAAGTGGCTGTCTCATTTTCTGTCCCACCAGCAATATACGCGAGTTCCAATATCTCCATGTATTCACCAACACTTGTTATTATTTTAGAAAAGTAATCCTGATGAGAAATCAATCAACAATTCTGTATATGTTTTTGGAGACTGGAATTAATACTTATTTCTTGGCATGAGATTGAAAAAAAATATTTTAAAGTAAAATTATTTTTTTCAAAGAGCATGTAGGATATGAATATCCTTGAAATCAACCACACAATAAGAATATTTGGTGACTGATTGGCATCTGGTTATCTCATCACCCCAAATAAAAGGGTCCTAAGGTAATCAGTCTAATGTTGTCTACTTACTCATTCTGGGATCCAGGCTAAGAATTGTGGAGGACGACAACCAGTACAAGATAACCTCTTTCTGTTTAAGATCTTAAAAATGGGAGGGAAGAGATGCATTAAGTGATAAAATAAAAATGCATGTATCTTTTGGTCCAAACAATCTTATCTTTGAGAATCTATCCCATGTCACTTATAGTACCAAAAGACTCAAACACATGGATATTCAATGTATCAGGTTGTCACCGCACTGTTTGTAGTAGAAAAGTTGACAACCACAAAAAGATACACATTCATAAAAAAAAAAATAAGAAAGAGACACTTGGACATAACCTGAATGTCCATAAGCTGTGCAATGATTGGGCAAATGGCTTACATCTACAGAATGAAACATTTTACAGGTGTGATAAGGAATGACCTTAGAGGTACAAGTTGGACTTAAAGGAGTTCTCAGGAATGATTAGTGAGGCTGGTACAGTGGTGTGTGCCTGTGATCCCAGAGACCCTGGAAGGCTGAGGCCGGAGGATTGAATGTCTGAAGTCAGCCTCAGCAAATTAGTGAAACCCCAAGTAACTTAGCAAAACTCTGTCTCAAAATTAAAAAATAAAGAGGGACTAGGGATGCGACTCAGTGGTTAAGTGTTCTTGGGTTCAACCCTGGCATTAAAAAAAAAAAAAGGAAAAAAAAGAGATTAATAAGTGAGAAGAGAAAAGTTGAAGAGGAATGTGAGTTGTGACTAATATAAAACCATTTTGTTAAGATACTAAAAAATATCACATACTTTTCTGGAGTCATGGAGAAAAACTGATTCCCATATTATCCTGGCAAATAAAGGGATAAGTTTTTAACTTTTTCTTAATGGATATTTTCATCAGTGACTTTGAGTATAGGTGCTATTGTACAATTTCTCAGAAAAAAGACAATAGAAGAAAGTATAACTTTTTAAAAGTTGATGATTTTGCCAAAGCACTTATACTTAAATGCTGAACAATATAGTCTCTGACATAAATTGCTAAGTCTAGAATTATTATGTAGCTGTTTCATTTAATATCAAGAGGCATATAAGAATGTATAAATGATTGTGAAAAGTCTAAGTGCTTCTAGAATACATGTAAAATCAATGAAGAATATTTATTTTTTAGAATACTCATTTAAATGGAAGGAAACGCTCAATGTTATACAAAATCACATACAAGAGGTTGTGAGGGGAAGGGGGGAAACAAGGGAGAGAACTGAACAACAGCAGATGAGGTAGAGAGGGAAGATGGGAGGGGAGGGGAGGGGGGATAGTAGGGGATAGGAAAGGCATCAGAATACAACAGTCACTAATATGGCAATATGTAAAAATGTGAATGTGTAACTGATGTGATTCTGCAATTTGTATTTGGGGTAAAAATGGGAGTTCATAACTCACTTGAATCAAATGTATGAAAGATGATATGTCATGAGCTTTGTAATGTTTTGAACAACCAATAAAAAAAAGAAATGATACCAGTGTAATAAAAAGAATACTCATTTTTAATGAATTGAGTAATATTTTTAATGCTTGATTTTTTTTGAAAAGCTAAAATTGCATAATATCCTTCATTTTTTTTTTACTAAATATAACATTTTCCAATCCATTACAGGTTGTCCAAGAACAACTTTGTGAATTAAACAAGAGTGAGAACCCCTCTTTCAGACATTACAAATTTCTGATCCTCACTTTTAGGAGTAAGACACTTAACCATCCCTTCCTCTGTTTACTTCAAATAGGGTGGGGCAGAAACTTATCCTAGCATCCAGATAGGCTGCTGGCATTTCACAATTGTTAATCCTCTTCACACCAGCACATCTTGCTTTCTTTGAGGGATGGGGCTCCCATCAGCCTGTTTCATGATGACAGCTGAGATGAGACAATGTTCAATATCTCTAGCAATTAGAAAAATGCAAATCAAAACTACTCTAAGATTTCATCTCACTCTAGTCAGAATAGTAGCTATTAAGAATACAAACAACAAAAACTGGTGCAAGGATGTGGGGGAAAAGGCACATTCATACATTGCAGGTGGGACTGCAAATTGGGGCAGCCAATATGGAAAACAGTATGGAGAATCCTTGGAAAACTGGGAATGGAACCACCATTTGACCCAGCTATCCCACTCCTCAGACTATACCCAAAGGACTTAAAAACAGCATACTACAAGGACACAGCCACATCAATGTTTATAGCAGCACAATTCACAATAGCTAAATTGTGGAGCCAACCTAGATGCCTTTCAGTAGATGAATGGATAAAAATAATGTGGTATATATACACAATGAAATATTGTTCAGCATTAAAAGAGAATAAAATTATGGCATTTGAGGGTAAACGGATGAAGCTGGAGAATATAAGTGAAAATGGTTAAGTGAAATTAGACAATCTCAAAAAACCAAATGCCAAATGATTTCTCTGATTTAAGGATGCTGATCCATAATATGCTGGGGGGGCAATGGGAGGATTAAATGAACTCTAGATAGGGCAAAGGGGAAAAGACAAGGGAGGGGGCATAGGGATAGGAAAGATGGTGGAATACAATGGTCATAATTACCTTAAGTACATGTAAGAAGACATGAAGGATGTGATTCTACTTTGTGCACAACCAGAGATATGAAAAAATTGTGCTCTATATGTGTAATATGAAATGTAATGCATTCTGCTGTCATATATAACAAATAAAAAATTTAAAAAAGAGAATAAAATCATGGCATTTGAAAGTAAATGGATGGAGTTGAAGAATATAATGCTAAGTGAGTTAAGCTAACCCCCCCAAACCACATGCCTAATGTCTTCTCTGATATAAGGATGCTGATTCATAATGGGGATGTGGGGGGAGGATGGGAGGAATGGAGGAAATTTAGATAGGGAAAAGGGGAGGGAAAAAAGGAGGGAGCATGGGGTTAGGAAAGATGGTGGAATGAGATGGACATCATTACCCTAAGTACATGTTTGAATACCTCCCTCACATACACACACAAATAATTCTTGATTATTCAACAATCAAGGATACATGAATAGACTAGATAGAATACCTCTGTGATGCACAGAAATTGGCTGTCTGAGCCCAAGGGTTTATCTCAGGCAAAGATCCTAAGATTCATGCATTCTTCTTGCCAAAAGTTCTGACAAAGGACCTGCCATAGTTAGCCAATGGGGCTGATGGAGTTTCTTGGATGCATTGGAGAAATCAGTATCTCTGGGCACAAATATGGTTAGTTTATTTTTTATTGTGGAGAAAGAAACATATAACATGATATCTATCCTGTTATCAAAGTCTCAACTGTTTGAATCTGTTAACATTTTTTATTAACCTACATTTCTTTTTCAGTGTTTAGAGAGCTCTGAAATGTGATTTTTCACCTGTTTATCTTTCGAACCACCGGGCAAATACTTAGTGTGTATTACGCTATGTTATAAAGTACCTGGATTACAGAAAAACAGGTTATTGCTTTGGATTTCAGGGAACATTTGATCTAACACACCCCCTTTCCTAACCACACAGACTGCCCTTAGCTATTGAGAAGGCTTTGTTCCCAAAGATTGTTTATAAGTAAATTTGAAATCAGTATTCCAATATTTTAGGTCATGAGAAGGAGTCATTTTAAAAGGACAATTTTAATTTTTAGTTGATGTTTTTTAAAGGAAGGTGATTGTCATTAAAAGGGAATATATGGGCATTGCAGTTTTTCATTTTATGTAATGGTATCTGAAAAAATTCTATGAGGTAGAAAAAAGTGATATTTTTATTCTCATTTTACACATTATAAAATTGAACCCCAAGAGGTTAAGAACCTTTCCCAGGATCTCATTCTGGGTCTGTAAAAAGAGTTACATGAATCTTTTTATCTGGGAGTGTGAGAGGCAGTCTCCCCTACTCAGTATACATGGGGTGGGGATAATACTTCCAAACACTAAGAGAACACTAGGCAATCGTTGATTCTCTCTATCTAGGTAAGGTTCAAAACTTCCCTAGTTTGGTAATTCCACTGGTGTCCTAGATTAAAGTAAGAAGGTGTGGCATTCCACATCTAAACTCCCCTGTTTCTTATTTTATTAGATCAATTGTTTGTGGTTTGTGTTAGAAATTTCCTGAATAAACACACTCTCCAAGGGAAAAAAAAAAAAAAAGAAGAAAAAGGATATATGTGTGTGTTTGGGGGGGAGGTGTTTGTGTGTGTTTGTGTGTGTGTTTATAATTTATAATGCATAAGTGTGTGTGTAAAATTTGCCCAAACATACATGCATTTGTAAAGGTTAACACTAAACAAGGAGGTAGTAAATGCAATATTAATAGAGGTGATTTTTAAGTACAAAATGCTTAAAGGGTAGATGTTTTCATAGTAATAGATGAACACATTATGCATCTTCTAGAACCTCTTTGATATTGGTCAGTTTAACAGAAATTGATGTATCTTATTTTCAGAATCCAGTGACATTGATTCACTAAATAAACTATGATTTAATATAGTTGTGAGAGGGCTTCCCTAGCATGCACAAGAAAAAAATTACTCTTCTGATCTTGACTGTTGCTATTTATGAAGCAGTTCATAGAGAAGTACATGGAGAAGATGCAGGAACAGCCACCAGAAGACTACATGGGTGGAAATCATATTTTATAATTTACTAAGCTGTCAAATTCCCCAAATAGACTTTTATTTTTACACAGTACATTTTTTTAACCTCCCCTATAATTTAAGCTGTGTTCCAACATAAGAACAAATAAATAAGTCAACCTCATGACAAGAGTCATCTAACAGTATTTTTCTGGGTTCACCTCAACCACAATGCAAGAATGACAGCTTTTCTCAAGTAAAATGAGAAAAGTCTTGTGACTTGGCAAGAACAATTAGCCAAGAGTAGCAGGGCCAGTAGACCAGGACTTTACACCTTCAAAACAAATATCTGCAGGGCTGGGGCTGTGGCTTACCTGCCTGACATGTGTGAGGCACTAAGCTTGATTCTCAAAACTGCATATAAATAAAATAAAGATCCATTGACAACTAAAAAAAATTAAAAAGAAAAACTACAAATATCTGCAGCCTCGAGATCATGAGTCAGCTGCCTCCATAAGAGGCACCCAGCACCAGCACCAGGGTAGTCATGGCCACATCCTAGAGCTTAGGTAAGGGACTACTTAGCACAATTCAAGCACTGTCTCCTTTCCCAGCACAAGAAGATTTATTAGCCTAAGGGACATGAGATTTTACTTTTTTACTTGATTTTTATGAGAGTCTGTACCTATCCTCATGCCTCCAGCCTCCATGCGAGTGCATCTCCCTTACTGTTCCCATCTGCAACACTGCTCATTACCCTTAAGCCAAAGGTGTTGCTTGGACAGATCTCTGTCAAGTCTGTATCTGTGGTCCTACCTCCCAAGTCCTCCAAACGTGTCTAGATACACTTGAGTAGAACACAGTTTATTGTCTTGGAAGAACCAGCCTGGGAGCCACAGTGGCCATGAGACTTGGAGAGAACAAGCGTGGGAGGTTTCCATTGTACTCCTCAGTATTCCAAATTCTTATCGGTGGGCCTGCTGCCTTATCAGGTACATGATGTAGAAGAGAATTTTTATTGATGTTTTTGCACCTTAACCTCCTGTATTTGCCAAGGAGGACTGATTTCATTTGCAATTCAGTATCTGTTTGGGTAGGCGTGCCTGTGGATTTCACTTGCAGAGTGGAGGAGAGAAAGATATGAGTCTGGAAGAAACTGGTTCCACCCAGGGCAGAAATGACTTTTTGCTGTCTCAAGGATGGAGAGCCTCATGTACTCCACCTTGAACCTTTTGGACACCATGCCATCCATAGCCTGCATTTTTCTTTTGTTAAATGCTTAACTATTCCATCAACTCCTATCCCCCAACTTCAGTGGCACTGATACATGAGCTTTGAAATAGTTCTTTAACATTTAATATTTAAAAATACCTGCCAGATTTCCTTCCCCATGTGCTCACTGAGTTTGCATTCACAGCAAACCTCTTGCTACTTTTGCAAATGATTTTAGATATGTGTTGTTACATGTAAGTCCTAAGCATCCTTATCACCATTGCGCAAGGTAACATTATTCTAAATGTGACATGAAGTCATAAGTGTTCCTGGGCTATCACTTGACTCCTCTGAGCTAATCCTTCTTCTCCTTTTTTTCTTTTTCTTTTTTTTTTTCATTCACTGCAATCACACAGTAGGTATGTGCCAAATGAATGAATGGATCTCATTATACTTATCTATAAATGGGGGTGGTTGGAGTAGCTTATTATAAGGTCCCATTCAGCCCAAACATTTGCTAATTCTTTAAGTTTGAATCATACTTACTCAGATACTGTAACATACACTATAGAAACAAACTAGGCAGCATAGTACTCTGTAATTAGATTTCTGGTTCAAGTAGAGAATGATGACTTGAATATATATATATTTAACGTCATAGGATGAAGAAAATTTGATTCATATAGCTGGCTTTAGGATAAAAGTAATTTCATTTAAAAAGGTATATACATATTTATATAAAATTCCTTTTGGAAAAAAAATATGAAAACAGTGATTTTTTAATGTGTTGAACTGACCAAAGTGTAATTCAATATTTGCATCAAGCATTAAAAACATCTGGATGGCTTCATTCAGTCATTTTCAAGGTGAATTGGTTATGTCTTAGACTGTTATTTATAAATATGGCGAGAAAATCCGTAGAAATGTTAGTGATCTGGTTCTGATTCAAGATGCTTATATCTAATGTGTGACAAACTATAGCTTCAGAGGAGACAAATATGAGCTTGAATTTGGGATGTGACACACTACTTACTAACAATGAGCTCTTTACCATTCTGAGACTCAGTTTCTCTTTCTGCATAATATATAATAAATTTACGAGTTTGTCTGTTTTCAAACTTTAGGGCACTCTGTGGTATATTTATTATACTTTTTGCCCAACTAGAAATTAAACCCATAGTGTTAAATTTAGTGCCTATTATTTAAACATGTAACTGACCTACTGTCTTAACATACATTCGTCTTATGGATTCTGGCTTTTCAGACACTATAGATGGAAGGGGTTTTTAATTCATGGAAGTGAAAGGCATGCTAATGGAAAATTAAATATTGTCCTTAAAGAGAGGACAAAAACCCCAGGAAATGGCTCAGAAACAGTGTCAGGAACTCTGAGCGTTTAATCTTCTCTCAACTAGAAAACAGGTCATTAAGTACGGTATGCCAAGGACGAAGGAGAAACAGGAGTAATAATTATTGGTATGAATGGAAGATGCCTTCAGTGATTCTGAGACTCAAAATCACCATCCACCACTGCTGGGTTGGAAAGCTCTGGACAGAGCAAAAACACAAAGAGCTCTTGACCTAGTGAATCCTCATTGGGTCTACCAGGCTAGTGCTGCCTTTCCCTCGGTATCAGTATGGAAAGTCTCCAGATGCGTTGTGATAAATTGTGCAATCTAGAAACAGGATTGTGTCCCCCAAGTCCTTAATTAGTGCCATTTTCATCATCAAGTCCCTGGGTATCAGTTTATGGCTGGTTCTTTTTCTACTGCAATTGATCTATGATGAGAACCCAGAAGCTGGAAACAGAAATCTGATGTTTCTGCACGATTTCACAAAAAAAAAAAAAAAATCTTCTTCGTATTCCTAAAAGGAAATATACATTTTGGGACTTTAGTCCAATAGTTTTGAGAGATACCTCCCTATGGGTGAGCCTAGTGCTGAAAGGCTCATTCCCTGAATTTCTAAGTAGAGATTCAATGCCACAAATAATATTAAGGAAAGGCTTCATGGTGAGGCCCAGCTGTGAGTGAGTATGGGCTTTGGCATGAATCCAAGAAGTCAGTTTGAGTCAGAGCTGGCTCATTAGATTAGGAGGGAAGGCCACTGTAGCTGAGATAAGATTTATCCTAATTAAGCCTTTTGGGGAGTGCCTTGTTTCATTTCCTGTGCTTTGTTTCTGTTTGTGGTTTGTGCAATCCCACAACCTGTACTAAGTCCTTTATTGTGACATATCCTGATGGATACCACACATCCAGAAATTCTTCTTTTACAAAAAACAAACAAATAAACAAAACAAAACCAAAACAAAGAAGATAAGGCCAGAGGCCTAGCAAATTCAGCAGGAAAATTAACTTTTTTTTTGTTTGTTTTTACACTTCCTTTTATACTATTTTTTTCCCCCTTTGGCCATTGCAATCTGAATCATGTAGCCAAGAGTCTCATCTCCTCATTTATACATAATTCTGATAATTCTGCCTCACTGTAGTGCTCATGTATCGGTATCTCCTGTGAGTGAATGAAGGTGTATTTCTGAACTGTCTTATAAGGAGCCACCAGCCACAAGTGGATATTTAAATTTAAATCATTTAACATTAAGCGAAAATAGATATTCACTTCTTTAATCATGAGTTATATTCCAATGGCTCTGCTGCCACAGTGTGCCAAACTGGCTTCCATATTGGTCAGTGCAAATGTGGAACATTCTATTATCACAGAAAGTTTCTTAGCAGCAGGGAAATGTTGGGTAAAGTTAAAGTGGGTTTTTGCAATCTTTGCCAAATTAGATACATTGAATGGCACGACCACTTGAAACAACAACAATGTTGGGTAGATTATTTTAAAAATATTGCCTAAATGCTTCATTGTGCTGGCATTAAAAAAGGGAAAGAAAGGAAGGAAGGAAAGAAAGAAAAAGGGAAGAAAGAAAGAATTAATCTGAAGTGAGAGCAGGAAGTGTAAAGGTAAAATTTCTAAGCTGACTCTAAGCTGCAAGAGTCTGAGTTAAAGTGTAAAAGACTGGGGATTGTAAGGTTTCTAAATTGAAAGGCTTGGGCTAAAAATAATAATAATAGGCCAGGTATTGTTAAAATTCCTCTGCTACCCCCAGAACCTGTAATCTCTGTAGCTGTTAGAACAATACCTGAACTTCCCAGTAAATATTTCCATTGATTCCCTGGTTGTTTATTAGCTAAGAGCTCCAAATAGCTCAGACATAAGCATCCAGGCCACAAAACCAATCAGTTTAAATGTGTACCCCACTCAGGGGTGACCAATCACCTCGGCCCAGACTGTTCCCGCCAATAGATGTACTAATCATGGCTCAGGGTTGTTGTTCAGTTTTCCCGCGCCTGAAGATGATTTGTTCTGATGTATGCAAAGCCCCCCCCCCCCCCCCCCCGCCCTCTCCAAAAAGTGTACTTAAGCTCTGCTTGACCTCTGCTCTGGGCTCTGGGCTGCTCTCCCTTCCTGAGTGAGCCTTGAGCCCCAGCATGCTGGTTCAATAAAACTTCCCCCTGCAATTGCATGAAGCAGGTCTCTTGTGTGGTCTCTCCCTCCGACGCTCCGCCAGACCCTTACAGAAGCTGTAAATTACGTACATGCCACAACTGGAGCTTCCCCAGGAGTTTCTAAGAAGCTTAGGGACACCTGATCTTCTGATGGGCCTTGCAGGATATAGGAAGTAAAAGATGAACCTTAGAACAACACAAAATGTTAAGTGTTCCAAAAGTTCTCCTAATGCTTGGATCCTCAAGGGCTGAGACCTTGGAGGTAAGGTGAACTAGGGAAAACCTCACTCTGCAGATAGAATATCAGTGAAACATCTTTTTTGACCTTGGTGCTGGATTGGCTGGTGGGAATCTCCTCTAAAAATACACAATGGTAAAGCAGTTCTCATCTGGGTTTTAGTTCATGTTCAGATTACCTTGTATCTGGAAAAATTTCAACAAGTTCACTTAATTCAGGTGGTGGCAATTTGGTAATGCCTTTGGGCACCTGGCAGACAAAAATGCTTGTTTTGTGAAACCTCAAATTTGAACTTACATTAAAAAATTCCCACATACTGGGCATGGCAGTGTATGCCTGTAATCCCAGCAGCTCAGGAGGTGGAGACAGGGGGATTGCAAGTTCAAAGCCAGCCTCAGCAACATAGCAAGTCCCTAAGTAACTCAGCAAGACTCTGTCTCAAAATAAAAAATAAAAAGGGCTGGGATGAGTCTCGGTGGTAAAGTGTTCCTGGGTTCAATCCCTGGTACCAAAAAATTCCCAGATGAAGTTTCAAGTAAAAAGGAGAAGCTCAGAGTTCAAACTTTACAATACACAAGGAAAGGAGATATCACTTATGGAAATCAGCAGAGAGCAAAAGAACTGGACAGACATAGAATATAAGATAATGTAAGAAATTAATTTGAAAACAGCTGAGATAAATAATTTCCAAGAAAGTACAATTAATTAATGAAAGCTGCCTCAGTGTCAAAGGGAAACCTGGATATAATTAGAAAACTTCACAGTATTTATATTTATACTTAAAAGTCTCCAAACATAAAAAAAAAGCAGCCCTAAGTTTTCAGTGAATTCTAATAGCCATTTTTTTCATAAACAGTTCCACTATTAAACATTGTATTCCAGAGTATAAAAGAAGAGAAATGCTGTCTTTCTCATTGATAAAACTATAGTAACCTTGATACCAGATACTGACAAAAACATTATGAGAAAGAAATTATAGGGTTATCTTACTAGCATAAATAAAAACATTCTCAATTAAATATTAAATTAAATCTAGGAAGTACAAAATTGATGATATTTATCATTGCCAGTTTTTGTTTATTTCAGCTTAATGTTATAAAACTCTTCAGTATGAGTCATCTCATTAATAGGAGAAAAAATATTGGATCATCTAAATGTAAGCCGAAAAATCACCTGACAAAATTCACCACCTATTCATGAAGACACTATGTAAAACAGGCACAACCTCTCAGCAAACTATAAATGGAAGGGAACTTTTTCAATCTGATAAAGAGCCTCCATATAAATGTACATCAAGTATAATACAAGATTGATAAGAATGAAAGCATTTCCTGTATGTTTAAGAGCAAGAAAAGATGCCTATGGTTATAATTTCTTTTCAAGTTTGAACGGGAGCCCACGTACAATTTCAGTGATTTGGGAGGCTAATGCAGAAGGATTACAAGTTTGAAACCAGGAGACCCTGTCTCAACAAAGGGGGAGGAGGTGCTGCAGGTGTAACTCAGTGATAGATTGCACCTGGGTTTGATCCCCACTACTGAAAAAAAAAAAGTATTATACCAGAAGGATCAGTAAGGTATCTGAACAGAGAAAACACAATTGACATCATTCATGGATGATATGATTGTCTATATTAAATATTTTAAATAAAAATATTAATAGAAATAGTAGAATTAATTGATTATCCATAAACCAGTAGTGATAAATTAGGTAAAACATTTTAACAGATATTATTTAGAAAAAATAAATGTAAAAATGTCAAATATTTAGAGGTTAATTAAATAAAGGATGTACAAATGCTTTGTGGAAAAATTATTAAGATACATTTTTTAAAAAAACATAAATTAAGTGAAGAGATAAACAATATGTTTAAATGTTTCAATAGAACAAAGATATAAATTCTCACCAAATTGAGAATTTAATGCAATTACAAGCAAAATCCCTATAGAGTTTTCAGGCATTGAGAAGATGATTCTAAATTTATATAAAAGAACAAAAACAAGAAAAAAAGAAATGAACCAAACTCTCCCGAAGAAAGAACAAGGCACAACAACTTTCCTTATCAGAAGCAGAGAACTTATTATTACATCATACCAATTGATAAAGTATGCTATTCGTGGTGGGATAGATATATAGTGCTGCAGACACAATACACAGCTCATAACAAATTTTGCCTAGTGGAAATTGATTCTTGGAAGGGCAAGCATGAGCCAGGTTAGTCCAGGCAATGCTGTAATAACAAATTGTTCCTCACACTTCTCACAGTGTGAATCCAGTGTGAGTTGTGTGGGTAGATGGGGGTGGGACATGTACTCTGCTCCTCAGAATCACTCAGGGGATCAGAGATTCAGGAAAACAAAGACTTCCTCATCTTGTAAGTGTACCTTTAAGAATTTTATGGCCTTTTGTTTATTGTGGCATAGAAACAAGAGTGAGAGAGACATGTTTCACTCATAAACACTTTGATTTAAAAGTGATTTTTCAATTGCGCACACGTGGTCCCATGTACTACAAAGGAACTGGGGAATGTGGAGGACCCTAGGAGACAACAGGGCTAGTAAATATTACTGTTAGTTAGAGATAATCATTAGCAAAGTGAGAGACTCTTTACTAAGTGAAAAAAAAATCCATGTTAGTCTGGTAGATAAAAGGTCAAGGGGTATAAGCAAAACTTTTCACAGAAGAGAATATGAAGATGGCTCAAAAAAAACATGTAGTTATGCTGCAAATTCCTTGTAATAATAGAAATAAAAACGAAACCCCAAATAAGACACCATTCCACCCTTCTTGATGCTAAAGTGTTTTTCAAAATTGGCATACCACTATATCCCAATAAGCAATGCATGAAAATTCTAGTTCCTCCACATTCTAATCATTGTCAATCATTTAAATCTCAGCAACTTGGTAGGGTGGAATGGTGTTCAGGACAGTATCATTCATAAGAGCCCCAAAGTGAATATGACCTATTTTTTATGTATTTATTTTTTGTCATGCTGAGGATCTAACTCAGTGTCTCACACATGGGAAGCAAGCACTCTACCACTGAGCTAAGCCCTAGCCCAAAATGACCTAATTTTTATGAAAGGGTAAACTAAATCAGAAAATGGAAAGTTAATATGCAATTCTATGTAAGCTTAAAACCAATTATGTTACATGCACATATAACTTACATTGTATATACCTATAAAACAATAGATACCACATATAAATAATATAGTCAAATATAGATGGTAAAACTAAGAACTAGAAGAATAAAAGCATGGAAGTTAAAGAACTAGGGAGACAGAGGGTTGTAATCTGGAAGAAGCATACAGGGAAGCTTCTAAATATTGCTAATTTTTACTGTCTTAAATTGGGTCATGTATACTTTATTTATTTATTCATTTATCTATCTATCTATCTATCTATCTATCTATCTATCTATCTATCTATCTATCTAGTACCAAGAATTGAACTCAGGGGCACTCAACCACTGAGCCACATCCTCAGCCCAATTTTGTATTTTATTTAGAGACAGGGTCTTACTGAGTTGCTTAGCATATTGCTTTTGCTGAGACTGGTTTGGAACTTGCCATCCTCCTGCCTCAGCCTCCTGCTGGGATTACAGGTGTTGTCCGCAAGGTGTGGCCATATTTGATCTTTTAATAGTGGTAAAAACTTGAAATTCAGTAAAATGCCTAGAGACATCTAGGTAATAATTGGCAGTTATAGAATGTCAATCCAGGACAATTGGTTTCTTCAATGTACTTTCTTCCTTATGCATTCTAAGAAACAGTTTCCCTCTTTACCTTTAACTCAGCCATCCATTCTTTTTACTGTCTTCCAGAAATCTGTGGACATCTCTTGTTCTCAAACTACAACTCTAGTTCCTTTTCTCTTAATTGCTTTAGGATAACACATACACACAGGTAGTTCAAGGCACAGAAAAGAACTTAAAAAAACATGGCAACTTAAGAAGATACAGTGTCTATAAAACAACAACAGGATGCTATAAAAAGAAACAAAGTTCATAACAATTCTTTCATTAAAAAAGAGAGAGAGAGAAAGGAATTATCAAAAAACAGGGTATTTCTGGGGACGTGGCTTAGTTGGTAGAGTGCTTGCCTCACATGCACAAAGCCCTGGGTTCAATGCCTAGTGCCACGGTGTGTGTGTGTGTGTGTGTGTGTGTGTGTGTGTGTGTGTGTGTTGGGGGGAAGGCCAAAATATAGTGTACGAAGAAAGGGAAACAGAAAGTTTTAGAAAAACAGCAAAAGACACAAAATCTATCTAGGAGATCTTACCGGCAGCAGGTAGTATTGACAGAAAAGATGGAATAGAGGAAATAGAGGAGTCTAAATTATCTAAGAAGCAATATAGGATATTTTTCAGAGCCCAAAGGAAAGAGAATTCTTTAAATATGAGGATTCACATTTAGATCCTAATTGAAATATGAGAATACTAAAGATAAAGAGAAGACCAGCTATTTTTGGCAGTAGAATTATCATTGGAAACACCAGATGCTTTAAAAAAAAAAAGCAATCAAAACAGGGTGTAATGGTTAATTGTCAACTAGATTATGAGGCTTATAGGAGCGTCTAGAAATGATTGGCATGTGGGATAGCCAACTGAAATGGAGACCCTCCTTAAGCACGGGCAGCACTGTCCAATAGGATAATGGCTTAGATGGAATAAAAGTTGGAAGAATGGGGAAGCAGCTGCAGAGGCAAGCTCCATTCTTCTTGAATAGGTTCTTGATTGCTGCTGTGATCCTCTGAGGATGTCGGACTCTTGCTTCTTCATTCTTCCAAAGCAGACTCTGCCAGTGATTCTCAAGAAACCTTAAATCTTGTACTAGGGTAGCACTGTTCATCTGTCTTGTTCTGGGGCTTCAGCCTCTTGAACTGTGCAGCTGCTGGTTGTTCCAGCTCTCCACCCTGCAGATGGCCATTGTGGACTATCCAGCTTCTTCTGCTTGCATAAGCCAACCTAATAAGTACCCTTTTAAAAATTATACTTCCAGTTGATTCTGTTCCTCTAGAGAACGCTGGCTAATAGACAGGGTCTTAAAATTTCTGAAGAATAATTATTTCCTTGCCTATCATTCTTTCCCTTTCCTTTTATTCTCTTCTGTCCATCAGTCCATCCACTTATCTATTCACCCATACATCCACCCATATATCCATTCACCCATACATCATATTAACTCATCTTTCCTGAATTTCCTTTTATTGTCCATGCATTTCCCAAGCAGTTTCCTCATAGAAGTTGCCATATTCATTTTGAACAGATCTGTCAAATATTTCCACTTAAATCAGAATTACATTAATAACTCTTCTACTATGACATATTTTAGCTCTTTTCAAATCTTTGGTACTTTTGACCTTTTCGGTTAATTTTTAATCAAAATCAATTCTTATAGTACACATTTTTCTGAAACTTGATTTTTATCACTTAATATGTCATAAAAAATATGGATCTAATTAACCCTACTTATTAACTTCGTAAGAGTTCCTTGCAGGGATTTAACATAATTTATTAATTCATTTGCCTCTTATATCACTCCATTTGTTTTCAGCAACCAAATTCTAGCCTCCCCAGGTAGTAGATATTCAGAGAAGTGACAAATATCTAGAGTGGAAGCTGGGGAGATCCAGATGTTAGTGTATCTCAAAGGTTTGCACTGTGTGTGACACTTGTCACTCAATCAACCCTATACAGAATCTAATTCCTGCATATTACTATTACTATCATCTGATTATCACTGGAAAACACTGGTTACAGTTGAGCTTACTCTGTAGAGAGAGGTATATGAGTTATACATGGTGCAAGGCTGTATTTTCCTTCTCAAATGGACTTCCAACTGCTCCTTTATACTCCCCTAGCAAGTCACTAAAATGACAGATTCCATAGATTTTTATCTTTGTTTTGAACATGAAATACTATTTCTGATAAGTATAGACTTAGAGTTTATGTGGGTGAGAGATGATGAATAATAATTTTAATTTTGCTTCCTAAACTGACAGCGTAAAGTTATATGCTGCATTTTTTTTAACCCTGGACTTTATCTACCCAAGAGATGGAAGGACACACTTCAGTACGCACTAATTACTTCACAGCATGAGAAATAAATGCAACAAAATCAGTTTATATTTTGAAGTGAACTAATGAATCATGAACTTAACTGAAAAAAAACTCCTTAAGGCTATAGTTAATACTTTTAAATGTAAATATATAATATTTGATATTATCATTGGTCTTTTGCAGCAGCAAGACTAAAATTCTTTTAATTTTTTTAGTTTTTGGTACCAGGAATTTAGTCCAGGGGTGCTCAACCACTGAGCTACATCCCCAATCCTTTTAAAAAGCATTTTTAAAATTTGAGACAGGGTCTCGCTAAGTTGTTTAGGGCCGCACTAAGTTGCTAAGGCTGGCCTTAAACTTGTGGTCCTTTTGCTTCAGCCTTCTCAGCCACTGTGTCCAGCTTAATTTTCTTTAAACACACTGCTGCATTTTCTTTTCCCATTGATTTTTCACATAATGTAGCATTTGCTAAAAAGACCATTACTAAATTATTAATTTTATAACAATTGTTAGCTCTTACAAAATCATTAGGTCAATTAAAAAAATCTAAGCATACAATTTTATTTTTAGTATAAGCTTTGTTGGTTTTATTCTTCACCATTAGGCTTTTTGTTCAGTCATAATTTCTGTTATTATTAATTGTGATGATTCTTCAGGTATTAAGAATATTTTGATTTGTCATTTTTTTATTCTCAGGAAGGGTGAGTGAAAGCCTAATTTTCAATGACCTATACTTTTTTTAAAAAAAAAACTGAGATGTGATTAGCATAAAATAAAATGCACAAGTATCACATGTTCAGATGGATGAATTTTTGACCATTGTATAGTATGTGTAAATACCACCTCAATTAATTAATATTCAGAATACTTGCATCTTCTAGAGAGTTCCTTCCTATTCCTTCCTATCCCACCCCTTTTTCTGTTACTATTTGATTTCCATTGTTTTAGGTTAATTTTGACTGAGTTTGGATTGGAAATAAATGGATCCACACAGCAATATTCTCTTGTATTGGGTTCCCTTTACTTAACATACCATTCTTGAGATTTAGCAAATCATTTCTGCATCAGTCCTTTATTCCTTTTTGTTGTTAGGTAATATTCTATTTTTTAAAATACTCTACAATTTTTTATCTATTTTTTTTCTGATAGACAAGTTGAGTTGTTTCCATTGCTACTATATTTTGAATATGGTTGCTGAAAATATTCCTATACAAGTCTTTCTGTATACTTACATTCTCTTAAATAAGTACCAATGGGTGAAACTGCAGGATTATTAAGAGGTGAAATTACTGGGTCATAAGGTAAAGATAAACTTTACAAGAAATTGCCAAAAAACTTTTAAAAAGTAATTGTTCCACTTAAATTTCAACTGGCAGTACACAAAGGTTCCAGTTGTTCCACATCCTGGCTGATATTTGCATTTTGAGATAACTAAATAGTTCCTGGTGTTCTACCTTTTACTTTTTAAATTTTACAACTTTTTCCCACTTTGATGCTTCGCCCTGTACCAGGCTCACTAGTCCAAGGCACAATACCTATGAGATGATATTCAACTCACAAGCTTCCCATGGTTTACCAGCCACAACTTTAGCATGACTGGGAAGGTTCTCTGTGATCTGACTCTATTTTAAATTTCAATTTTTATCTCTCAATCTCTAATATGAAATTTCCACACAGCCTGTGTTCCGGCCAAACTGGCTACAGCTGGCTGTGTCCCAAACCTGTAGGGTGATTCTGCCTGTGTGCTCCCCACCCCACCCCAATCCTTCAGCTCCAGAGCCTACCCATTCACAGGACTCAGCTCAAGTTGCAACCTTCTGTGACACCACACTCCCCCAAATATGAAAGGGAGCTTCAGAACCCCTTTAGAGTTGGATTTTTGCCTTGTTTTAGGACATTTAAAATATGATCATTATTTGTTGATACATATTAACTGTTTATATTTATAAACCTCAAAATATCTAGAAGAGAGAATCTTGAACCATACAGATATGAAAAAGAAAGTGCAAGATGATAGACATGCTAATTACCCTGACTTGATCATCATGCAACACATATATGAATCTAAATAGCACATTTTATTGTAGTTCATTTGCTGTCTGCCTGGAGATCTCCTAGCTGCAACATCCTTTGAAGATGAGGTTAACACCCCATTTCTTCCCTGTTCACAGTGGGCTCTCGATAATTCTTAAAAGTCCTATTTTATCTATCTATCTATCTATCTATCTATCTATTTATTTATTTATTTATTTATTTATTTACCTGTGGTTGTCACTTCTTTTTAAGTGGGTTTTAACTGGGTGTTGAAAATGAAATACACACCCTACCCTACTCTTCAGTTTGCCATGCTCATTATCTGATAATGATTTGTGCCAAGAACACATACTGAGGTTTTAG
This sequence comes from Ictidomys tridecemlineatus, assembly GCF_052094955.1. Lineage (NCBI taxonomy): Eukaryota > Metazoa > Chordata > Mammalia > Rodentia > Sciuridae > Ictidomys > Ictidomys tridecemlineatus. Next base: position 163,810,490 of record NC_135481.1, read on the forward strand.
TGTGAGCTCTGGTTGTCTCCATTTTTCCCTCTCTGTTATCCCTTCTCTTCTTATCATTATAGAAAAGGAGCCAGTTCTGAATTTTATTTTTTCTTTTCTTTCTTTTTTAACTTCAGGGTGTTGTGTATCTGAGAAGCTATTGAAAGGAAATATTTCTTTCTGTCTTCTAAGAATGTTTGGGGTTTGGGTACTCCTTAACACTATTAAAAATGATTGAGGATCCCAAGGAATTTTTATTCTTCAATGGCTTTGTGTTCATTTTACAAATCTCCTTAATGGTTTAATAGAACACAGCGGGTATATTCTATATTTTGTTTTTGTTTTGTTTTGGGTACCAGGGATTGAACCTAGAGGAGATTTATCATGGAACCATATACCCAGCCCTATTTTTTATTGTTTATTTTGAGACAGGGTCTCATTAAGTTGATTAGGGCCTCACTCAATTGCTGAGGCTGACCTCAGACTTCCAATCCTTCTGCCTCAGCCTCCTGGGTCACTGGGATTACAGTTGTGCACCACTTTACCTGATAGCACTTGTTATATCTTGATATCACGTTATTAACTTTTGGAAAATCCCATTTCACACTTCCAAAATAATGAAAATCGCAAATAATTGCTTTGCATCATAATAGCAATAGTTTTAACTTCAAAGATTTCTGTGAGAGTTTTGGGGATCCCAAGGGATTTTATACCACACTTTGAGAACTGTGGATTTATTTTGAAGAAATGGTATAGAAGTCCTTAATTGGAATGTGTGCAATAGGGAAGGGAAGATGCTGTTGATGAGGAAAGAAGGGCAAACATCCTTTGGCTGGAGATGGAACCTCCATTCTGTGGGTGGCTGTGCCATGGGAGGATATAGGCAGAACTTCTTCAGGGATGCTCATGAGGTCTGTCTAGCACATCTGCACCCTAGGATTGGTTATCAATCTTGGTAGAGCTTCCTAAGTCCAAGTACAGTCTGAAATCTCATAGATGTCAGGATCCAGGAATCAGGATAGCTGGGTCCAATGGGATTCCTTTGGTAACCAAGGTTGATTGGAGTGCCCCCCCCAATGTGATATACAAATTGAGTTTGCAGTAAGCACAGTACCACCCCCAGAGGGCTCTGAAACACATGTAGAGAATTTTGGTTGTCTTACTGATCAAAAATTCTGATGCAAAGCCATGGAGCTAGACATCCAGCTCAATCTGTGCATTTAAGATTTCCAGTGGCCCCAGACTTTCCTGAGAATGAAAAGCTTAGAATACAATTTAGAATCTAATTCTTTGTACCATCTGCACAGAAGGCATTTCTGCATAATTTTAATGAATCATAACTTTCCTAGAAATAAATCATAATATAAATCAAGGAAAGATGAAAGCTGGGCATGGTGATACATGACTGTAATCCCAGCAATTCAAGAGGCTAAGGCAGGAGGATTGCAATTTCAAGGCCAGTCTCAGCAATTTAGTAAGGCTCTAAGCAACTTAGAGAGACCCTGTATCAAAATAAAAACTAAAATGGGCTAGGAAAGTAACTCAATGGTTAAATACCCTTGGGTTCAATCTCCAGTTCCAATTCAGTGAGTGAATCAATCAATCAAGGGAAGATTCTATTTTTTCCTGTTATAATTTAATTCAGATTATTTTACCATTTTATAAAATATCACCATTAAGACAAAAATACTTCTGTTCATTGACTCTTCACTACTACAACCTGGACCAATATGCATTTGGAGCTGTGACATAATATGAGTAGATTCAACCCTCAAATCATTTCATAATATCTTCTAACTTAATAACACTTGAACATTTGTGCAATTTTATACATTCATATATTAGAAATTTGCCTTTTTCATTTGTATTATGGTTTTAAATAATATTGATGGTTTTAAAGATTTTTGTGGTCAACTAGGTTATGTGATCTCTGAATTTTATGTCTGTGTTGTATGAGACTTTATAAGAGATTTACTATAAAAAAGGAGTGGTAAATCTGATGGGTTTGAGAAAAGGGAACCTTCATATGACCATAGGTAGGGACCGACAGAGAGAGGGAGAGAAGACCAATAATGACTACAAACGATTAAATATTATTTTACTTATGTTTTTCTTTAAAAATTACATTTATCAGAACATTTAATGCTAAAGACCATCATTTATTTTGAACTTCTATTTCTGATTCTAGCCAAACCTACAAATGTAGCTCAATAGTCCTGGATGCTCAGTACCTTTGTCACCATTCATAGATGCCACTATTTCTAGTTCTGATTCTGCAGTACTAGCCAATGGGCCAGAGACACATGGCAGCTCTAAATGGTTGAGATGGGTGATATGATGGCCTGTTGTAACCCTTTAGCTGGGGGGCTTTATACCCTCTCAAGCAGTTTTTTTATCATATTTTCACATAGATTATTTAAAACTTGCTATTCAGAAAGGGTTAAGTGGAAGGTTCTGGAATCAGACAGGTCTTACTTCTGTATGACTTACTAGTTATAAGAATATGAGTAAGTTATTGAAGACTTTCTGAGTTCAATTTTTTAATTTATCAAGTGAAGATAATATTAATTCATTGAATTACGACAGTTAGATGAAATAAAGCATTCAAAACTTGTTAGAGTCTTTCTCATAAGCACAATACACAGAATCCCACAACTCCAATTCTCTTTAACAATTGCTAACAATGTAAAATTTAAGAGAGTCTGAAGAGGACATTCATACTTTGGCCCCTTATTACCCACCTTCTGGAAAGGACTGCAAACAGATGGGTCCAGGCCATGTTCTGGATTTGACAAGAAAAGAAACACTATCCTTATTGTCCCTGAAAGCCACCCCATCCCCAGACTTATAGAAGAATCCAGACAAGTGGGAGTATTCATAGGAAGTGTGAGCGTCAGGTTAGTGAAGCAAGTGTTCTGTTAAAGGGGCTTTATCTTTTGTAATGCCAACTGATGGGGTCTTGGAGAAAATCATTCACAAAGACTAGGGATGCTTGCAATAAAAGGAAGGCAGGATCTCATTCCCAGAGGGATGTCTCCCAAGGCATGCAGGCTTGCCCATCTGCCTGAAAGCCTAACTCAGGAGGGAATTGGCAGAGAAGACAGGTGGGCAGGAGACAGAGCAAGGATAATAGAAATGTTTGCACACCACATTTGGAATGCAGTTTCCTCTGGTGATATGACAGAAAGGAGCTAGTGTCACCTTTTGTCATTTCTCCACCAAAGATGGCTGCTAACAGGCTTGAAGAGCTCTCAGGGTGAGTGACATCTGTAGTCTCTGTTTCTGATCCCAAGTATCCTGAGGTCCTCAAAAGTCCTTTTGTTCATGAAAGGGAGGAAAAAAAAAAAAATTCCAAGGGATAGAAAAATCCAAACCAACTAATCTTAGGCTGACATCTTGTGGCTCAGCATGATATAGACACTTCACTAAGGAACTATTCCTCAGACTGGCCAGCAGGTGGGAAGAATGGTGTCCTCGAGGATGCAAGGAAGAAACAAAAACCAATTTATTTAATTTTTGGACAATATGGTGATATTATTTAGTTGAACTTTAAAATATATCTATAATAAAGTTAATATTTGACATTAGTAACTATGGGTTTAAATTTATTTTTAATACAAGTGTATATAAGAATTTCAAAAAGTTTGACTTACTCTATTTCAAACCAATTTCCACTATGAGAAGCCCTGTCTTTTACTGTCTAGTGGTCTGTGATAAGTGCCCTCTGTTGATGCCAGTAGGAATTTCTGAGAACATGAGAGGTGCTGCAGGTTCTATGGGCCTACCTGTGTCCCCAGCACCTCATTTTCTAGATTGAGGCTCAGTCCCCTCATCTTTCTCTCCTTTGGGAGTCTGAGATCCCTTGTCTAACATCATTATTTCCTCTGATCTCTTTCACCAAAAGCTATGAACCAGGATGCTTCATGCAAGCACAACTTCCAAAAGATTATGAATGAAACTTAGCTGATACTTGAAGAGAACATAAGGAAATTCCAATGCAAAAAAGGAAAACTTAAAAATATGATTTCAGCTTCTACTTTCCTATAATTTATCAAGCTGCCTACTCTCTTTGATTTCTCCTTGAACTGCAGCTCCTGGCACACTGCCAAGATCCTGGAGTCCATATTTTTACTCCCCAAAGAGTCTGATTTTAATGTCTCTGGAAGGAAAGACTCAAGTCCTGCCTCAGGCCCCTGCCTCAGGAAGCAAATCATCAGTCCACATTATTAACCTGTGCAAGAATGCACCCATTCACTACGATGCTGGTCATGTTTGTAAAACAACACCCTTAGTATCTCACTTTGAAGCATTTAAATTGAGGTTACTTTTCCAATGTCCAGAGTTTCTCAAAGAATAATGGACTCCTGCTTGATCTATATCTTATGATAAAGATGGGTTTACAAAGATAATTTTCAAACCCAGCAATTCAGTCCCAAGTCTGGATTTTAGTTTCCGCTCTCAGAGTGAGACACATTAAAAGAATCCATTTTAAAGCCGAAGTTTCTTTTTTGATCTCACTGTACCACTATTGCTAGTGGGAAGTAGGTAAAACTCTTTAGTCCTCTAAATTAGAACATAACTTCACTTAGTGAGAACCAAGTGAGATAATTAAAGTTAAATAATCTTTAAACTGGAAAGGATCATACAAACATAAATGTCTGTTGATTTTTTTTTTTACTGCATTGTTTTTAACTCAGTGCTTCTAAAACTGGCCAGAGTTCTTCAGTTATAATGCACAGTTCTCAGTAATGCAGGAAGATTGGGGTGGGGCATATGCTAAAGTTATTCTTTATGCAATTTATATTAATTTATATGTGTATGTGGAATTGATATTTTGAAATATGTTTATATGGTTTTTTTTCTGTTTTCTGTTTCTGACTAGTAGCCTTATCCTCAGTCTACTTGAGCATCCATCATCTGGGAAGATAGGTGAGGTAGGGGTGAAAAGTGGGAGGATGGGGAGAGGTGAGGTTTGCTATAGCAGAAATCCAAAGAGAATAACAAGACTTGTACGGTTGTTGCTGTATTTAACAAGACTTTTGGATGTCCTGCTATATTATGATAGAACAGATTTTCAAATGCTCTTCTAGGTCTGTTCTATCATAGAAGATAACTATTCTACAGACTCAGGTCATAGACTTTCTTACATAGAAATGAGATGGCTCTACCACCCAATACCACTAAGGGAGGGGGAAATGACTATGCTATTGAAAAAGAAAAGTTCAATGGAATAGGACAGGATTTAATACAATATAGAAGAAAGAAAAGCCTGATGGTTACTGCTTTAAACATGTAAAATAAAAATAGAAAGGGATATGTTGGTGGGAGGGTGAACATATTCTTTGCAGAAGTTCTTATTCCTAGAAATGTGATATAGAAGCACTAGATAAAATGCACAGGCTTTTACACTCTGCTCATGACCACTTCCAACAAAGAGATGAGCAACAGTTCTCCTGTAGTGGCAAAGACAGACTTAGGGAGATAGGTGATTAGACATTATTTGACATCCCTTTCAAGAACTATTATATTTCCCATTTGGGTCCTTGAAAGGAAAACAAAAATTATAATGATGAGAGCACAAGGGAGGATTTGACATTGGGTGTTCTCAAACTGTAGGTAGCTTCTATATGCTATAAGTGGGACATAGATGTTGACATAGACCTCTGAAGGGGAAAAGAGAATTGGGATCATGGTTAAGGATTTTGCAGAAGGATCATTATGGTGGAGAAAGGAGCACCATCTTAGAACTGTCTGGGCCAGAGTCATGATCACAAACTGGTAAAGAGTCATAGCACCATTCAGAAATGTGCTGATGTGGGGCCCAGTCCTCAGGAACGGCTGGTTCCACCCTGCCATGCACTGAGTGACACAGACAAGAGCAAAGTGTCTTATTTCTTCTTTAGAACCAGTGTGGACTCTGAATGCAGATCTGACACCCTCTTCTCAGATCACAGAGACTTCAGCCCCACACTTTCCATGCTGAGCTATTTTCCTGTTGAGGGCAGAGAAAGAAGAAAGGAGCATAGTCTACTAGATAGGGAATGGGCGATTTAAGCATTATCAAATATAAATTAAAGCATCCAAATAAAAAAACCTTGAAATGTGAAGTTTTCCAAAATTTGAAACTTAAATTTGAGTACCATCATCAGGGCACCAATGCAAAATTTCATATCTGATTTCCTGTGACAGGTTTCAGTCGAAATACGGGTACATTAAAAATATATGAAATTATATTCAGGCTAGATATATGAGGTGTATATAAAACATACATGAATTTTCTGTTTAGACTTTTTTTTCTAATTATATATATATGCAAATATTCTAAATCTGAGAAAAATCTTCTGGTCCCAAGCTTTGAATAAGGGATACTTGACCTGCAGTGAATTGGATTTTATCTATTTGCACACTCCAAGGGTAGAAACAGGAAGGTGACATGGGGGAAGGTTATGGGGTGCTAGTAATATTCTATTTCTTGCTCTGAGTGCTAAATTCTTAAGTTTGTTTACTTTTTGAAAATCCATTCAGATGTGCACTTAACATTTGCATATTTTCTTATATGCAAGAATATGCTATTCTTTAGCAAAATATTTGCTTGTAAATTCTTATTCCTTCACATCTATTTGCCCATCCATAAGGACCCACACATAAATCCCAGCAGGTGGTACTTTTAAAAAACAAAATATCAATTTTAGAGAAATAAAGATGTCATCTTTTCTCCACACATGAGTTGAATATGAGTAAGAAGCATGTGGCTTCACTTATGAGTTTTGCTAAAAAAAACTTGTCAAAAATCCACAAAGACTTTTCATTTCCATAGGGAAAAATTTAGGCTAGTGCTATATTAAATACTATCTACAATAGAAAATGTTGTAGAATCCATTTCATATGATAGAAATTAATGAGGAGACTTAGTCATTATAGTACCAGATCTGTATACTATCATAGATGTTTGAGAAGTTGAAATATATTTCTTTTATTTTATTGTTACTTTTTGTATTTTGGGAAACAATGCAAGTATATACTTTCCAATAGATTTGGAGACCTTTAATTAACTTTAACAAAAACCTTCCTGGAACCATGTCAGTAGTCTTAGAATACAGAGGCATAGGAGGAAAAGAGAAATAAGAAAGTGGGTCAATTGCCCTTTAGCAGTTGTAGAATGTTAGGCGAACCATGTAACCTCTCAGGCTACTTCCTCACAAGTGAAATAATCCTCAAATCTGCCCAACCCACCATCCTGCAGTGAGAATAAAGGAGATGCTGAATGTTTAAGTCCTTTGTAAACTGTAATAACAGGACACTCTTGACCATTGTAAATCTGTCTTGAGAAATGAGGTTCATAATATGTACCGACTCTGTAAAACTCCAGTGGTAGCTTCATATTTCCAGGGCTTTGGTACTTTATCTAATGGTCTAAAGGAAGTAGCATTGGTCATGTTAAAATTTCACTGGTTCCTTATGTTATTTAAAAATTTGTCATATGAAATGATATATCTCTAAACAGTTTGTGCTATATGAAGGCAAATTCTCTGTGGGTTATGATACATAGTGGATGTAGGATAATTACTTTTTGCATTCAGTCCTGCGCAACAGTTGCTGACACTTCTGGTGCCCCTTGTATGCCCTTCTTTCAAGCACTTCAGTGAATTCCCATATATTGTAACTACCTGTTCCTATGGTGCCCTGTCTGGGTGTTTTTCTGGTGAGTGAGACTGACCGTCCCTAATTATTGGGAAGTGTCAGAGAATTAACACCCCTAGAAGCAGCACCCAATGAGCATTCCAGCTTCCTTGGCACTGAAAAATGATGACACTGGGACTTGTGTCCTACAATGACAGCAACCTCTTGCTCTATGGTTGATTTCCATACTTATTAAGGTGACTTATCTTCTTGTCTCACTTCCCCACTGTCCTGCTGGTATTTTCTTCATTTCCCGGATACACTAGTTGCATTTATATCCCTGTTTCAAGATCTGCCTCTGTTGAATCTCAAACCAAGACAAATCCAACAATATTAGCTATAATTTTGGATCCTTGAAATTGAATTTGTTGGTTTCCTTATGGGTTCTCCTTGGGTTCCTTGAATTCAGAAGCCTTTTTTTCTCACCATCCATGCCCTGGGCCATTAAAAAAATTTGTAAAACCAAATTGGGAAAGGAGCATTGGTTTATTTCAGTAGGTATATGTTCACTTGTCTATTTTCTAAAACTGCTATTGTTTAGTGTCATCTGGGTTGCTTCTCCTTCCTGAATGCTAATCCTTCAGAATTCAGCATAATTTCAAAGAAATAAACTTAGAATGCATTAAAGATAACAAAGATCCTTTGTTTCCTTAAGGAAACGAACTGTGAAATTTCTACATGCTAATTTGTCATAGAGGAATGAGACATCTTAATGAATGAAATTTTCTCTCTCAGAGATCCTTCCCATCCTTTCTTTCTCTCTCTTCCTTTCATTCTTCCACATTCCTTTCTTATTTCCTCTCCCCTCCTCTGAATCCATTTTAAAGGAAGACAAATATCAGAAGACCCCTTCAGAAAACTATCGCAGTAAGATCACATTCTTGGCTAATAACACACCTTTCAAAATCTTTTTTTCCCCTTTGGTATGTAAATACATTAAAAGACAATGATTTCTGAGTATTTCATGTGCAGAAATTCTGCTAGTTAGACTGTTCTTGATTGAGACAGTTTTTTTTTTTTTTTTGTCTTATGACTTGAGATCTCAAATAATTTAGGTGCAAATGCAGATGTCCTCATGGAGAACAAACATGCTTAATTAAGACACAGGAAGAACAAATATTTTTCCTCAAAATATGCCATTTCTTTTATTTTTCTGTTCCCCCTCTCTTCTTCTTTTGAATATTATGGTGGACTCCATCCTTCTTTGGGTAGTTTCACGGGAGAGTAAAGTCTGGCTAATAGTCACTTAGAACTGACCCTCCATCACCAAGTGTTCACCGCGAAACATGTTTTCTTTGTTTTGCAAAAGAGGAAGAGAAGACATTCCATTTTTGAACTGAGGGACTTTGGCCTATAACAATGACACCAAGTTTGGGTGTCTCTTTATAACCGAAATTCCAGGAAGATGAAAAATTCCTTATTTTGTGCATTAAATAATCCAAGTTGATGTTTCAAGAGTTTAGAGATCTTTTGGGACTAAGAAACAGAAGAAGCAAGCTCTTCTTGTTACTGTGGCTGTGTTCTCAGGAATTGCAGAATCAGATTTAGCCAGGTATGGTGGTATATACTGATAATCCCAACTACTCAGAAGAACAAGGAGGATCAAGTTTGAGGCCAACCTCAGCAATTTAGGGATACCCTATCTCAAATTAAAAAATTAAAAGGGGTAGGATGTGCTCCTGGGTTCAATCCCCAGTACTGGGGAGGAGAGTGGTGGAAAAAGGACTCATTCATGGTCTCATAAAGCTTCTTCTATAAAATTCAGTAGGGGATCAGACCTTTCAGAGTCCTTCAATTCCCCCTTTGAGGATTAGTTGGTAGTGTTTTATGAAGGTGATAGTACCTCTAAGTTTCTGTGGGGAAAGGCATTTGCCACGAAAACATAGGGATATGTGGCTAAATTACAGTTTTGTTGCCGTGAGCTTATTTTTAACATTTATGGCCTGAATTTTTATGTCTTTGCAAAACAATTTCTACCCTTTTACTTAATCAAGCATGTTTGTATAGCACCCTTACAAAAATGCCACTCTCTGAAATCTGCTGAACACATAGGGGCCCTTTGTGAAGAGGGAATCAGTCGGCCTGGGGTGAAAAGCCCACTCTCTCTGCAGAGCATTTTCCATTTGGTGCAATTTAAGATTCAGCGTTCTTCAAGTGTTAATATTAGTGTGTTAGTGGAAAATGGCACTTCCGATAATCTTCATGAGCTTGAAAGCTTTATTTCATTTGATTTGACCACAGTTGTAAAGATTCTTAATCTTTTGTTTATAATTTGGGTGCATCTCCATATCCATCAAACATGCTTAATAAACACTTTTCCTCTAATGGGAAGTATAAGAAAATTCTTTAGTGCTGGGGAAAAGTGAATATTTTGATGTTTCAAAAAGGCACTGTTTTTTCTCTGTTATTTCATACCTCGTGAGAATTTCTTTATGATTCACAACTTAAAGAGAAGAAAGTGGAAGGTATTAAAAGCACATCACCCACTGAAAGTTACCTTGTTCAAGCTAGGAAAGAAATGGAAGTTAGAGAGAATGGGATTACCTATCTTCTAATGTTTAATTCAGACTTCCTCTGTAGTTATCTAAGGCCCTGTGAGCACTGGAAAAACAAAGACTTTGCAATTGTCTGGCTCTTTCTTGGACAGGCACCTTCCAAGATGAACCCTAACATTTGACTCTCTTAAGGGCATGTCACCGTGTTCTCAGTTCCTCTTCTCTGAGTTCTCCTTTCTCTTGTATCACTCCTAAGATCATATGTTCTGATCTCTCTCTCACCCAAGCATTTACACAAATAAAAGATGAATATACATTATTTATCTAAAGACTTTCAAAACCCAGTTTTGAAAACCTAACACTATTATGTGTTACAAGAATGTTGAAAAATATGAAATTATATATATCACAAACAGGAATGGAAATTGTCATGACATGTGGAAGAATATTTTCTCCCATCTGGTAAAATTGAAAATTTACATATTTCCAATGATTTCTCACTTAATGTTTGCTATAGCTGTAAAATGGTGACAATAATTTTATCTATCTCATAGGGTTCCAAGGTGGGGCAGTAGTGATGGGCAGCACAGTGGTGTAGGGTTGATGTGGAAATAAAACGATTTAATATATGTAAAATATATAGATATTACATATTTAGCTCTTAGCTTGGTACGTTTTATTATTATTATTATTAGTAGTAGTAGTACTAGTAGTAGTAAAGTTATTATTATGAGCTTCCTACCTTAAAGAAACTCTTACAATGCCCACAAGGAAAAATGCACATTAATGTTCATAAAATAATATTTGTAATAGTAACAAAAATTGCAAAGAACCTAAATATTAATAAAAATGGAATGTATAAAGATATGTTAGATTCATGCAATGGAATATTATACAACAGCTACCTGTATCAGTATGGATATATCTTAAAATGTAATACTTATTAAAATAATTTGCTAAAGAGTACCCAAATATAATACCAGTTTCATGTATGCCATTATTATGGTTTGGATATGAGGTGTCCCCCAAAAGCTCACATATGAGACGATGCAAGAAGGTTCAGAGGAGAAATGATTGGATTGTGAGAGTCTTAACCCAATCTAGCTACCACTCAGTTAACCCTGATGGGATTAACTGAGTGGTAACTAGAGGCAGGTGGAATGTGGCTGGAGGAAGTGGTTAACTGGGGGCGTGGCTGTTGGGTATATATTTTGCATCTGGAGCTGGAGTTGCTCTCTCTGGTTTTTGACCAGAGTGATGTGAGCCGCTTCCCTCTGCCACACACTCCGCCAAGATGTTTAGCCTCACCTCGAGCCCTGAGGAATATAGCCAGCCTTCTCTGGACTAAGACCTCTGAAACTGTGAGCCCTCAAATAAACTTTCCTCCCCTACAGTTGTGTTGGTCAGATCACAACTTTAGTCGCAGCAGTGAAAAAGCTGACTAAAACAGCCATGAACAGTACTTTATATTGTTAGGGATGGATATATACCTAGAAAATTATTAAGATAATTATAAATTATATATATATACATATTATATATATAGTAACATAATCTTCAAAATCAATAGAATATTTATTTTTGGTAGGGATAGATCATAGTGTTCTATGATCAGGGATGAGACCACTTGGGGCTTCAAATGGATTAAGGATATTTCACTTTTCAAATTGAGTAATGTGTAAATAATTATATTTCACTGTATCATTCTTTATGTCCTTCAGTGAATTTTAAATATTGTACAACAAAGTTTTAAAAAACATCAAATAGCAAGAATAATGAATAAGTATCATATTCAGGGATTAGCTTTTTATACTTTTACATTTACTGGGAACAATAATTGCTTGTTAATCTGGAAAGGTGCTTTGATTTCAATATAAGAAGTTTCATGTAATCATGTCTTAATTCAATTTAAATCTTTGCTAAGGAATTGAAAACAAGTGAAATCCAAAAGCAATTAAAATATTCATACACCAAACATTTGTTACTGACTCCTCAGGGTTAATGAAGGCATGATTGTTTCCTTGATGTTAATTGCACCAATTGAGCATAAATAAGACTCCAGTGAGGCTAGTCATTTATTTTGACTGTGTCCTCCTGTGCTCCCCAGCAGCCCATGGTCCTCATGCAGGTCCTCGGGTTTTGTAACTCATTGTCCATTTGTGTTTGGACTCTTCTCATGCTGTGGCCTGAATGTTCAACACCAATTTCCCGTATCAGTACTTTCTTTGTTTTTACTTTCAAAGTTTCTAGAGGGCTGGCATTCAATTCCAAACACCCAGCACATCCCCACATTCATCCAACTGAAATTTAATGACTAGCTTCTCTATGGCTAGCACTTTACGAGACATAGACTTTGCCATAAATTGAGTCTTTAATAAGCCACCCCATAATATGCTGGCTAGACAGGACAAAAGATGAAGAATAACATACCCTGAAAGACCTTCATCTGATGCGAAGAGCTTAGGGTGTGCTGTCTTTACCAGTCCTGCTTCAATTGCAAAGTGTTTGTGTCTGCTATATTTTTAAATGTTACCCCTAAACCTGAAACTTTTTAGAGTGTTCTATAATATAGGAAACAATTGTCATCCATAATTAATACTAAAAAGTAAAAGGGCACATCATTAGTCACAAAGAATGAGGATCAGCTCTCAGTGAGCTCAGATTCTTTTTATAGTGAGCATTAGTTATGGGCTCATTTCAAAAGCAGTCTCACAGTCTCAGACACCGTGACTTAATTGTTCAAGACCATAAAAATCCAGGGGAGTTAAGATGGAGCTTGTTGAATGAGCATTTCCAAAGAGCGACTGGGTGTGCCAGCGCTGTGGCCGTGCCGCGTGACCACAAGTGGGGTTTCTGAAGTGGAAAGTGCCTTAGGAGAATCTCTGCAGCCATGGTAAATGTTTGTTTATCTTCCTCATCAGGCAGTAAGAATGGCTGTCAAAAAGATTTCTAACAATGAGAATATGGGAGCTGTCATCCCGTGATCGTCCAGTTCCAGGGACAGTGAAATTTCTACAAAACTCCCATGTAAATATATTCAGCTTTGCAGTTTTTTATGGTTTCTGTGGCAACTATAAAACTTGGCAGTTGTAGAGGGAAAGCATTCGTAGTATACAAATGAATGGGCTTGGCTATGTTCCATGAAGTTTATTTTCATAAAGCAGCAGCGCCAGATATGACCTGTCTGTAGTGGTTGCTTAACATTAATCTAGATGGATCTATTTTTTTTATTTAATAAAAAAGAACACTAACGAGCTAGCAAAGTTTATGCTCTTGGCATGGTCTAGAAGAAGAATTAAGACTAAAAGAGTAAGAAAGAAAATAAAATATAATAGTAGCATTTACTAAAATTAAAACAAGCACACATTACAGCACTATGCATTTTATAAGAACTACACATAATAAAAGACATATAGTAAATGTATATGTTCCTTTGGGGAATGTTAGTAGAAAAAGAAGTGGGAAATTGGAATGAATAAATAAAATAAAGGAGATGGTTTTGAGAGATCAGTGAATATATTGTTCTTTGATTGGAAATTTTGGGAAACTCAGCTCTCTGTTGCTGAGTTTCTCCACATACCAAGGAAAGATATATTCAAAATAATACAAAAAGACTTACTCGAAATGATACAAAAAGAATAACAAACTTTCTTTTTTGACTTGAACCAAAATTAAGACAACTGTGTTAAAAAATATTTCTTGGATATAGATAATGACAACATGGCCTCGTCATGTAGTTCTACTAAATGTTCTAATTAATAAACATTTATTGAATGCATCCTAAGGGCAGAGTAGTTTATCATGGAACGACTTTGCAAACTCAGAAAATCATCTAAATATCACTTCTGAGAGTTCCCCATGAGTGGGGAGAATATAATGGTTGAATCAGTGAGTTGCAAGGTGTAGTCTGTGAATCACTGCTAACCAGTGAATAATTTACTTCTGTCTTAAAATAGGCTTAATACAGCAACCAAGAGCAAGTATTTAGAGTCTTTTATTGCCATTTGTGTTACAACATCTAAGTGGAGTTTCTTTGTTGAACAGGGTATAGACCACGTCAAAGACAAGACATAACTGGGAGGAGTTACATATAACTGCTGAGCAGTTCTAGAACAATTACCCATATTAACAGGTCTGTGACTGTGCTGGAGGTGGTGGCACAAGCTTTTAATCTCAGCTAGAGGGGAGGGTGAGGCAGAAAGATTGAAAATTTGGGGCCTGCCTGGGCAATTTTTGAGAACCTGTCTCAAAATAAGACTGGGATTGTAGCTTAGTGGTAGAGCACTCCTGGGTTCAATTTTCAGTACCATGAAATCCAAAAAACAAAACAATACAATACAAAATAATAGCACACAGTAGAGGTTTGTGAGAGATTATAAATCAAAGTAATGTTTTCTTCGTTTTTTTTTTTAAAGTACTATACAGTTGAAGTGAACTGTGCTTAGAGAAATAGTAAAACGTGTATCCCATGAGGAACAATAAGTTAGATTTAAGATTATTTTCCTTTTGGGAAGCAATAATGTGGGAGCCGATCAAAAACAATTGTTAATGTGTTTGGAGGAACTTGTTGACTGACGGGGAAAGTTCAGTGGAGAATATTTGAACTATGGAATCAACTCAGTTTTTCTGCAAGGTAAGTGATTTGATACTGACTTTAAAGACAGTATTGGACAACTGGCTGCTCTTAATTGTCTAATTTGTCTTATTTGTCTTTTTGTGTTCTTTGTGTGGCCTTACAATTGCTTTGGAAGGAAAAAATTAACATGTCTTTCCATGGCAGATAAGACTGAAGGGCAAAATCCCAAGTAGAAGCTTGAAAGAATACAGTTCCATGACTTGACAACAATTATCAAGGAAGTAATTGGTGATCTTGATATTGCACATCTGCCAAGGTTTATCATCAAGAGCCTCACCTTACATTTTCATTATTTTCTAACAAAAGAAGATCCATGCCTAGTGCTTATGTATATAGATCTTATTATTTTATCTAGAAGGTGATTTATTTTTAATTATTACAATTTCACAGGAAAATCATGTAACTGACTATCATTAAAAGATTAATATATGTCTATATATGTATATAAGTAATATATATGTGTGTGTATATATATATATATGTATATGTATATAGCTTTTGTTTTTGAGATGGGGTCTCAAAATGTCAAAATTGTTCTCAAAATTATGGGTTCATAAAATCCTTCTACCTCATCTTCTACCTCATCTTTCCAAGAAGTGGGACTATAGGTGTGGGCTAGTGTGACTTAAAAATCAATTTTGAAAATATAGCACTTTCATATACTTCAGTTTGGATAAAAGCTAAAAAATCCCTGATATTTTGAGATTGATAAAATGGCTCTAAAACTTTTATTCTACCATTGTTAAATAATTTGTAATATAAAATCTTTTAAATGTCATTAAGCTTGTTCAAAGTGTTACATACATGTTTAATATGAGAAACTGACTATCTTATTCACAATTTTAAATTTTTTTATTAAAAACAAAAGTAACAAGAACAGTATTTTTTTATATTAACCATCCATGTGCCTATTTTTCACACTATGTATTGTTTCTGAAATTCTTTTCTTTTTTGATGCTATATCCGTTCTGATTTAGTTTTATATTTGCTGAAACTACCAATAAATTTCGACTCCTAATGTCTATGTGCAATGATTTTCTGCATTTTGTTATTCTAGTAATTTTTTAAAGTATTTATCTGTATACTTTAAAAAGTATATATGGACCAGTGGGAAAGTAAAACACTGGTCCTTATAGCAAGTAGTTTGAGAAGGATCAGCTGAAATTACTTGACTAAACAACAGGTACTAATCAGTGTTAGAGTAAATGTAAAGGCTTAATTACAAAGGCATAAGGGTGTTTGAGTGACACTTAAAAAATGCAATCACTTGACCCTCTAGACAGAGCTTTAAGGAAGACAGAGATCATTAGTCTCTGAGAAGCTAACTCCAAAGACTTAACCACTCCCAATGGACTTAAAATCAGCATACTACAGTAATACAGCCACATGGATGTTTATAGCAGCTCAATTCAAAATAGCTAAAGTATGGAACCAATCTAGGTGCCCTTTAACAGATGAGTGGATCAAGAAATTTTGATATATGTACACAAAGAAGTATTACTCATCCTTAAAGAAGAATTAAATTATGAAATTTGCCTGAAAATAGAGCTGGAGAATATTTTGCTACGCAAAATAAGCCAATCCCAAAGAACCAAAGGCCAATGTTTTCTCTGATATGCAGATACTAATTCACAATAAGGGGGTGATGCTTGTGAAGAATAGAGGTACTTTGGATTAGATAGAGGGGAGTGAAGGGAGGGGAGGGGATTGGGGACTGAGAAGGAGAGTAGAATTGAACATTATCACCCTGTGTGCATATATGATTTCATGACTGATGTAATTCTATTGTACAACCAGAATAATGAGAATTTATACTGTATTTATGTATGATGTGTCAAAATGCATTCTACTGTCATGTATAACTAATTAGAACAAATAAAAAATTATTAAAAAAGACTTAAAAACTTGCAATTGTAACAAAGGGTACCACATACTGAGGGTCTTTATGTTCACTAGTGTATGAAGAAGGAGTCAGTACCCCTCTTGGGAGCTCTTCCAAGTAGCCTATTCTTGCTTTCTTCTGAAGATTTCTAGATTTTCTTTTAGAAGTAACATGATTTAATAGAAAGAGGACAGTTTTAGATTTCAATTCTTTATACATCTCAAATATCTACTCCAAATATATAAGATATATATGTGTGAGTGGGATAATAGATGTAAGTTTGATGTCCAAAATGTATAAGTATCTAAGGGGAATACAGATTAAATTGTGAGTGTATGTGTCATTACTTATAATAGGAGTAGCCAATGTCATCTTTTGAGATATGCAAATTCTTCCACTGGAGTTGGATCCTTACTTCTGTCTTTACCTATATACCATGTTCACAGACCATTAGGCATAACAGTTTAGATAGGTCAGAGAAGCTGTGACAACTTAGACATGAATCAAAGGGACAGAGAGGGAGATGGAAAGATGAACTTTTGTGATACTTAGATGAGGTGGTAGGAGCAAGACACTGTTCCAAGAAATCAAGATTAAAAAGAATAGCACAGTGTGAAATTATATTTAAAGTTTATGGACATGAAAACTATTTCATATGTTGTTTAAGCAGTCAAACAATTGAAGTCTGGCCCACAGCGTACAGCTTTCTCCTATATGAACATCCTATTGAAAATATGATTCAGGAAAAGTTCACATCATTCAAAGATGAGATCAAACCACCCAGATAGTCCTATAAAGATACAACAAAAGTATAGATGAGGGGGAAAAAGAAAAGAAAAGGCAAAGCTGGACTCACTGAGAATTCTCTCCAGGGACACATTATCTGTCAGCAACCAATGACAACTGTGACCCAAACTACTGACTCACATTGCGTAGGCAGCTGTCATGCAGAGACCTACCTAGAGGAGAGGCATAGGCTGATGCTTCAGTGAGAGCTGCAGGACTGGGAGAAGTTCAATAGAGGACAATACCAGTGAGAAAAAAGGTTTTCCTGAGACTTGTGATATTTAGATACGCATATTTTTAGTTTTTGTCCAAGGTTCCTGGCTCATAGTTTTAATAGCTCTTATTATGTCCTAAATGACAAGAATAATAAAGTTAAAGTATTTGGCCTTTAGTCCTTGGTTCCTGAAGCAGTTTCTGAACAGCTTCAGAGTAATGGAGGTGAATCTTGTTAAAAAATTGTGATTGTAATTGTACAAATTTATGGGGTACAGTGTGATCATTCAATACATCTCTATAGTGTGTAATGATCAAATCAGGGTGGTTAATGCTTCCCTTGCCTTAAAGGTTTTAAAAAATTTTGATTAACATATAATGATTGCATATATTTTGGGGGTACAGTACAATATTTCAATACATTTATACAATATGTACTAATTAAATCAAGATGATTAATGTTTCCATCATGACTTTGTTTGTTTGGAAAATTTGAGCTCCTTCCTTCTAGTTATTGACAAAATTTAAAATAGGACATTGAGAACCATGATCATCCCAAACTGTGTTTTAGTACTCATTACTCAACTTCCTTCTAAATCCTTCCTCCAACCCTTCCCAGCCTCTAGTAGTCATTTACATGCTCTGGTGACTATTTTTAGTATCCACATGTGAGAAAGAACATGGGGTATTTGTGTTTCTTGGTCCAGTCTTAACTTAGCTTAATGCCCTCCATTTACATCTATTTTGCTGCAAATTATAGGTTATAATTTTTCTTTGTGGCTGAATAACATTTTGTTGTGTATATATGGCCACATTTTCTTTATCCATTCCTTCATTGATGTACATCTTGGTTGATTCTATAGCTGATCTATGGTGTATAGAGCACTAATAAACATGGATGTGCAGATATCACTTTGATACATTAGTATCATTTATTTCCTTTTGAATATACTCAGAAGTAGGATAGCAGAATAATATAGTAGATTTACTTTTAGTATCTCTCTCACCCTAAACAGAAATGAACTCAAACTGGTTAAAAGATCTTAATGTAAGACCCGAAACCATGAACTACTAGAAGAAAACAGGGAAAACATTGACCTAGACAATTATTTTTTGGATAAGACTCCTCAAAACACAAGAAACCAAAGCAAAAACAATATTATATCAAACTAAGCGGCTTCTGCACAACAAAGTAAATAATCAACGAAGTAACAGAGAACAAAATGTTTGCAAACTATCGAGCTGACAAAAGATTAATATCCAGAATATATAAGGAACTTCAAAAATTCAATGACAATAAACAAGTAATCCAACTAAAATGAGTAAAGGATATAAAGATTCTCAAAAGATGAAATTCTAATGGTCAACAAATTCATGAAAAAATGCTCCATTTCATTAGCCATCAAGAAAATGCAAGTCAAAACCATAATGAGATATCATCCCACCCCAGTTAGAATGGCTTTTGTCACAGAGACAAAAATTGACATAAGATGCAGAGAAAAGGAAGCCCTTGTACAATGATGGTTGGAATGAAGACAGTGTTTTGCTATAACATTGGGATACTTTAGGCTTCAGAAGTAGTCCTGGAAAACAGAGTCTCTCTCTGACCTATTTCCTACCCTCCTTTCATCTGTGGGCCATAGAAACTAATCCTTCCCCACCTTTCTGTCTTGAAGAGACCATAAAGAAATTCTCTGACTTATGTTTGATAATAGATCATAAATTCCCCCACCCCAGTTTCAGAGAGTCCTGCTCCATTCCCTATAGGGAGAAATTTTGCACAGAGAGGCCCAGAAGAGCAGACAGGCCTTGCTGGGTTTCCCCACTCAGTCTATAAGCATTAGCCCATATCCTTATTTTTCTATTGCTTTTCTGCATGATTGTGCATGCTTTAATCATGCCTATGCAAAGAATCTTCTATAGAAATTTGAAAGGACAGGTTGTGGAGGACTTCTGGACCTCTGAGTGCATGGCGGCTTGCAGGAAGGTGAATAAGTACACAACCACATGCCAGGACGGTAGGACACCTCAGCTCCCTGTGTTGGTTCAGAAGTGCCTGGAAGTGGGACACTTCCAGACCTTACCTTATGAATCTCTTTATTGGGTAGTTTATTTTTATCCTTTAAAATATCTATATAATAAACAGATAAATGTTTCTCTGAGTTCCATGAGCCATTCAAGCACCTTAACTAAGCCTGAAGAAATGATCCTTGGAACCCTAATATGTAGCTTCTCAGAAGTTCCAGAGGCCTGAATCTGAGAGTGAGGTGAGGATAGACCTATGGGCAGAGCCCTCCTGCTGTGGGATCTGATGGTGGATAAGGTCAGAATTAAACTGAATTAGAGATGTGTGTGTCCATGGCAGAATTGCATATTGGTGGGAAGTAACCCCATCCACTTTGAGATGCCCAAAGTGGTTTGTGTTGTGAACATATGGTAAGAAAAACTGAGTTTGAGTTTCACTTTGTTTTTCTTTTATATCATCAGAGAACAGAGGGAGGGAATCATATTCTGAATGAAAACCTAAAATAAATGACTTGACTGTTTAGTCTATGTAACTGTAACTTTCATAAAAGGAAAAGACTAATAACAAACCTTTTTTCCTGATTACCTAATGCTTGCACTGCACAGGTGGTGTTCCTGGCAGGAGGTTCAGGCCTCTGCTCACGAAGTCGCAGCCTGGGAGAACTCTGCTCTCCAGGGATGTGCTCTATTTTACGACAGTCCTACCAACAGCAACCTCTCTTGGGTCTTCTCATTTCTCTGATGAATCTTGAAAACACAGAAATGTCTGGGCTTCCCTCAAACTTCATACCTCTCTCTCTAGGTTCCACAGTCTAAGGTCCTTTCTTTGATTCTTCCCATTGCTTTTGCCATGATCCCAGGTTTGGAGTACATCTTTGAACCTCTCCTTTCCCTATCTATGCCTTTAGTCTTCTCTTGCTCAAGTCTCTCCCGGGCCTCTGTACACTGGAGGCTCCATTTCCTCTGTTCTGCTCATCACAGCTGCACATCTGAGCTCTTAATTCTTAAGCACATAACAAAACCGGCATGAGGCCCAGCCTGGTAGCCATAGCATTTGAGTCTTGTTTACTATCATCATGGAAACTTCAGCCAAAAGTTCTGGAAGGTGCTTCAATGGGGTGAGCTCAGATACTAAGGCTGAACGACAGCACAAGCCTCTGACCCCAAACCACCCTATGTTTTTTGGGTGGCCTCTTGGGCCCAGCTCCCCTTGCATCCTGGGAATGAGCCTTGATTATTTTCTCCAGAAATCTTGTGACATCATCTCTACTGAACAGATGGAGGTAAGACGTCTGAAGAGAAATAAGATCTGAAAGGAGACTAGCAGTGTTGCTGGGTGGGTCTCTCTGTACAGGATCAGAGGTGGGTGAGGTCAAGAGATGGAGTTCAAGTGTGGGGTTGGGATGGGGAAGCTTGAGGTCTTAGGGTTGCATTGTGACCAACCTAAGGCAGAGTTGGGATTGGCCATGCAGGCACAGGATATTGAAAAAAGGCCACTTGCCAGGGCCTGAACCCAGTGTAGAGGCTGAGCATGAAAGGATTACACCTGGGCTCCCGATACAGGTCTCTTTCATGTGGGCCTCTCACAAGGACACCTTCTTATCTACATCCTTTAATGGATCTCAGAGTCAACCATGGCCTACAGCTTCCTTATACCTCACCCCTACCCCAAGCTTGCTTGTCACCAGCTTCTCTTAGTTGTCAACAGCCATAGTCCGCCTCTTGGATTTACAGAATGTTTTTCTGGATTCCTCCACCCGCTGTCTCCATGTCTTTGGTTGACCTGCTGATTCTTCTCTGTGCATCTTGTCGACTTGGAATTCCAGATCACTGTGATGGTCATGACCACCTGAGTTTTTTTTTAGATCACTATGTAGAAGAGAAATGGTTCTATCAGAATCACCAGATAAAGTTTCATAGCAAGGCCATTTTGAAGATGACACTCTGAGGAATACATAAGTTCCCTACCACCAGAGTGTGAGGGTACCATAAAAACACTGTGATTTGCAAATTCTTGCAGGAGGTTGCAAAGGCTGGTTAGAAGAAAGGCCTGAAAAACATGGCAGGGTCTTAGCCTAGTTTAACCTGGTCATGCTCCTGGCCATCTGGATGAACTGCCAATGGCTTTCAGAGAAAGGTGTCTTGCTGGTCCCTCCTGAAGTGCTATAAGAAACAAATGCCGTGAAACCTTGAAAAATGAGAAATTGAATCCACAAGAGAACCTTGAAGACAGCAGACCCCGATAGAGAAAAGGGACATTCCTCATGGGAGGAAAAAGCAAGCACTAGAACATGTCTCATGATGGAAGAGTTCTGGCTACAAAATACTGTAATTATTTCTGGTGGATCTAAATTAACCTCTGTAAGAGGAAGATAAGATGTTTTTCAAAAATACATGGAGAAGATAAATTCTTGTCATCTTGAGAGAAACCCAAATAGTTTTTATTAGTCAGATTATAATATTTTTATAAGACAATATATGGTGCTTTAAAAAAATATAGAGCTGGGTAGGGTGGCACATGCCTGTAATCCCAGTGGCTCGGGAATCTGAGGCAGGCAGGTTGTTAGTTCAAAGCCAGCCTCAGCAATGGCAAGGTGCTAAGCAACTCAGTGAGATCCTGTCTCTAAATAAAATGCAAAAAAAAAAAAAAAAAAAGAGGAAGATGTGGCTCCTGAGTTCAATCCCCAGTACCCCTTAAAATAAATAAAACTTTAAAAACTATAGAGATAAAGAAGAAAAGTGAATTAAATACAGTTTCTGTTAGGTGTAGGGCAGGCTGAACTAAGTTGTCTGCAGGGCGGGCTGAACGAATGTTAGCTGCAGGATAACCTGGGCACTTAAACCCCCCTCTGTCTGGTCCTTTATCACCTGTTTGCTTCAAGTCTGAATACTCAACCCCACTCAAGGCTGAATACTAGACCCCCACCCATCTGGTGCAATGGAAACCCACATCTGACCCCTGCCCCATCTGCCTGAAGGCAGAAGATGACACCTTAGCAACTACTGTATGATCCAATCACTGTACACCAACAAGGCAGCTTGCAGACCCAGAGACCCCATTAGATTTGGCTATAAAAACTCCCTCCTGCTAGGCCCCTCAATCTCTTTGCGCTCTCTCTCTCTCTCTCTTTTTCTCCTTCTCTCCTCTCTTTCCTCGCTCTCTTTCTCTCTCTCTTTTCTTCTCTTTCACACTGCTGCAATAAAGATCTCTTGGTCTCTCTGAGTGTTGTGATCACTTTAAGTTTTAGAAAAACATTTAAGAGAAATTAGAAAAATAAAATGATAAATTCAATAATCAGAGGAAAAGTGGTGGTAATGGTGTTCTGTTGAACAGAGCATGAATTTCAGACAAGGAAACTCTGTCACCATGACATCAAGAAAAAGCAAGTCTACTCAGTAATAATGTCTAATTGCAGACAAAAATATGAAAATTGCCAGGCACAGTGGTGCATGCCTGTAATCACAGCAGCTCAGGAGGCTAAGACAGGAGGATTAGAGTTCAAACGCAGCCTCAGCAACTCAGCAAGACCCTATGTCTAAATGAAATATAAAAAGAGCTGGGGATGTGGCTCAGCGGTTAAGCACTCCTGGGTTCAATCCCTAGAACGATATATATATATATATATATATATATATATATATATATATATATATATATATATATATATATATATATATATATAATTGTTGAAATTGCAAAGCTGGCCAAACATTTTCCTCTCCTAGCAAGAAATGAGTTACTGACATTTTTTAGCAAATAGAGTTTTAACATCCCTTGTTCAGCACCTTTTGAATGAGATTTATTAAGATACCCATGAATATCAGTTCCTACTCTCTGACAGCATCCACTGCAGGCCAAAGTCCCACTTCTCTGAATTGTCTCCCAAATTGTCTCATAAAACCCCACATCTTTCAAGTTTTTCTAATACCTTCTGACTGTGATAGAGTACATAATTCCACATAGTATGTGTTTTTACTTATTTTCATGAATTCAGTCTTCTTTAGCTATAGCAGTTTCCATGTGTGGGTCTTTGCATATGAGATACTGACAGAATGGAGGCTCACCAAGATTTAGCTGAAACCAGCTAAAACCCTTTTTGCCTTTGACTGGAATACTGGACCAGCAAGAAAGTGTATACCCAAGTCTTCTTTATTTCTATAGTTTTATAAATTTTTATTTTTTATTTTTTTTGGGGGGGAAGTACTAGGGATTGAACTCAGGGGCATTCAGCCAAATGACTCAAAAGCAAAGGAAGAAATGAAGAACACCAGAGAGAGTTAATATGTGGTTAGATACAAAATAAGTATATTTCTTATTTATTGAGCTCTGGTATTTTATTGAAGTTTTCTGTGTTTGTTTTATTTTATTTTCCTAATTATAAAGTCCTCTGGTATTTTGTTTATCTGATCATCTTTGTATTGTTCCTCAGGAAACTTGTTTTCTGTATTATCATTATTTTCCACAATCACTCTGCCTGTCTAGTGTCATGTGTATTGTCTATGAGCAGAAAATTTTTTAGGAAACAGATTTGTACAGGCAACAATCAACAGACTCACAGATACTGAGGGGAAGATATAAAATTAACCTTAATGTATGTAGTAGAAAGAAAAAGGAGAGAGAGAAGAAACCTATTTGAATAACAGCTAGATATTTCCAAATTTTAATCAGAAGCACTAACCTTCACATCCAAGAAGCTTAACAACTCTTAGAAAAGATAAATGAAAAGAATTTATGCCTAGACATTTTGTAGTCAAGTTGCCAAAAGTTGAAAACAAAGAGGAAATTTTTAAAGTAGCAAGGAAAAAAAATAGTTTATCTTTCAGAGTGGAGAAATCCTCCTTATTGGCTGACCACTCATCAGAAGCAGTGGAGACAAAAAAGGCAAAGAATCAAAGCAAAACAAGACAAAACAAAAGACCTTACTAAATCATGACAGCAGACCCAGAAAAAACCATCATGAGAAATGTGAAGGCAGCTGGTGGAGATGGCGCACATCTGTAATTCCAGAGACTTGGGAGGCAGAGACAAGTTGAAGGCCAGCCTCAGCAATTCAGCAAGACTTTCAGCAACTTAGTAAGATTCGGTTTCCAAAACGAAGAATAAAAAGGGCTGGGGATGGAGCTTAGTGGTAAAGTGTCTTTGAATTAGATCCTCAGTACACCCCTCCCCAACAAAAGTAAGGGAAATTAAAGATATTCTCAAACATAGACTGAGAAAATGAATTGATACCAGACTTAAAGGAACTTACAAAAAAAAAATCTGAAAAAGAACTACAAAATGAATGCTTTCAGACTGAAAGCAAATGATGTCAAACAGTAACTCAAAACCAAAGGAAGAAATGAATAATATTAGAAATAGTTAATATGTGGTTAGACCCAAAATAAGTGTATTTCTTATTCATTAAGAAATTCATTGTCAATGTTGTGCCAATGACAGTAACAACCCAAAGGAGGGAGGAAATGAAGCTAAATTGGAGCAAATATTTTATATTTTATTAGAATTAGGATGAATCATGTTTCACTCCCTAGGGCAGCCATTAAAAAACAACATCAAAAAAGTTCTCAAAAAAATTCACAGAATTAAAATGTTAGAGAAAAAATATTTTATGCCAAAGAAGGTCATAAATGAGTATAAAGAATAAAAATGACAGGGGCACATAGAAGACAAATGACAAAATGACAAATAGGAATACAATCATATGACATCAATGTACATGGTTAAACATTCTAAAATGTCCAAGACTGCCAGACTGGATAAAAAACATGATTAGACTAAATATCCCTTAGAGGGAACTCGCTTTATATTTAAGGATACATATTGAAAGTGAAAGGAAAGGGATGCCCTCACGTAAAAAGGATTCTATACCATGAGATAAATCCAAATAGGATTTATCTCAGGATGGCAAGGGAGGTGTAACCGTGAAAGATCCATGAAAACAACCTACCATTTTAATAGAATAAAGGACACAAACCACATTATCAATAGACTTTGGAAAGGCATTTGCAAAAACCCAACACCCACACTTGATAAAAAAAAAATCAACAAAATGGTCTGACAAAAAGGATGTCCTTATATTAATAAATAATAGCTATGAAAGAAAGCACATATAACAGAATATTTAACAGTACAAAAGTGTCATTTTTTTCCCTTAAGTTTGTGAAACAAAGAAAGGATATCCACTTTTATCAATTTTATTTAACATTACACTATAATTTTAAACTGGTGAAATGAAAAAAAATATATAAATAGAAAAATAAAACCATACGATTTCTTAAGTAAATAGTTTTCATTCTAAGATGCCAAGATCCTTTATATAGAAAATTTTAGAAGTTATAAAGGAGCTTATTAAATTTATGGGATACAAGTTCAAACTACAAGATTAAATTGTGTTTCTGCATACTAGCAAATAATCCAGAAATGAAATAAAAATTTCATTCATAATAGCATGAAAAAGTATAAAATAAAGTTAAATGTAGCAAAACCTGAACAGTGAAAATTATGAAACATTGCTGAGAAACACTTAAAAGATATAAATAAGTGGAAAGATTTCATATTCACTGATTGGAAGATTCAAAATTTTCCAGATAGTTATTCTTTCTAAAGCAGTTTACAAATTCAAAAATTACTAAAAACATACCAGTAGATATTTTTGGTGGCACAGACAAATTTATTTGAAAATTTACATAGAAATTAAAACAACTTAAATAGCCAAAACAATTTTAAAATAAAATATGAGTACGGATGCCTGGCATGCATGAGGCCCTGAGTTTGATTCCCAGCACACCCCGCCATCCCCTTTGTACACACACACACACACACACACACACACACACACACACACAGTTTTGGAGGATTACTTATCTGCTTCTAAAACTTACTATTAATCTCCACTAACTAAGACATCATGGTATTATCACAGTTATCACAGGTCAGGTATATAGATCACTGGAAACTATTGGAGAGTCTAAAATAAATACTTAGATTTATAGCTGAATGAGTTTTTTTTTTTTTTTAACAAAGGTGCAACCTCTTGAACAAATAGTGTTGAGACAACTGAATATCCATGTGCAAAAATAGAAAAAAAAGAATGACACTTAATTTGCATTATTCAAAAAGTTCACTAAAAGTTGATCATAGACCTGAATACAATAGCCAAACTTTAAGCTTTCAATAAAAGAAAGGGGAAAATGTTTATTATTTTGGACTGGGAAAAGTTTTCGTAGATATAACATCAAAAACATGTCAATAAAAAATATTAAATGAACTTCATAAAAATTAGAAAGTTCACATTAAAAAAGATACCATTAAAATAACAAAAATACAAGACACTCATTAGTAGAAAACAAATCATGTATAGACAATCATATAGAGACTTGAATTCAGACTATAGACTCTTTAAACTAAACAAGATGACAACTCCAAAATATTCAAAAGACTCGCATAGACATTTCACCAAAAAGGTATAAAAATGGCTAATCAGTCTAAGAATGATGAGTGCATTATAATATAGTAAATGTTATCTACCATTATGGAAATTCAGATTACAACCATTATACAGTTAGGTGTGGTGGCATAGACCTGTAATCCCAGTGACTCAAGAAGCTGAGGCAGGAGGACTGCAAATTCAAAGTCAGCCTCAGGGATTTAGCAAGACCTGTCTCAAACAGAAAAGACTGGGGACATGGGTCAGTGGCAAAGCAACCATGGGTTCAATTCCCAGTACCTAAATACTAAAACCCCACTACTATATACTCACTAAAATGACTATAAGGAAACAGACAATGATGGTATAGAGAAACTGGAATCCTCATGCATTGTTAGTAGGAGTGAAAAGCGACAGAGCCATTTTGAAAGACAGTTTGGCAGTTTCTTAAAAAGTTAAGCTGATCATGAAACCCAGCAATTCCACTTGGAATGTACCCAGCAAATTGAAAACATGTTTGTACAAGGATGTATGTGAATGTTTCTGAGGAGCATTATTCAAAATGTCTGAAAACTGGAAGTGATCTGAATGCCTACCAACTGATGAGTGGTTGAATAAATGTGCTGTATCTACACAAGGGAATACTATTCAGTATCTAAAAAGAGCATATGACTGATACATGCTAAAATATGGATAAACCTCCAAAACATTGTGCTAAGTGAAGGAAACTAGACACATTGTAAAATTCTATTTGTATGAAATGTCTAGGAAAGGCAAATTTACAGGTAGAAAACAGATCAGTGTTTGTCTAAGGCTGGGGTTGGGAGAGGGAATTAACTGCAAATGGATATGAAGAAATTTTTGACTATTCCTGTGGCCTTGGCATCCCAACAGACAGCATGTTCATTTCTGCAAGCAAGTACTTTTTAAGAGAAAAAAGAGTGCACACATGACTCAAAGTCACTTCCCATTTCTTTCTCTTCTTTTCCCCAGAGTTGGTGCATACCATGGTCCTGAATATCTAACTTCCTGTTTTATAGAGTCCTGTGCAGTGATGATATGTAAACTCATCTTCCATTTTATAAGCATTCAGATCAATGGTTTTACTATTAATGCCCTTCCCAGGCCCCCTTCCTCAGGCTATCCTACATTTATATTTTGCTGCTTTATCCCCATTGGTCAGTTCCAGGAAAGGCCATAGAAAGTGGACAAAAGTCCCTTTGGTTGAAAATTACTGGATCGCTTAACTGTTGGCCCAGTGGTACAGTGAGAGATTGACAAACAGGGTCCTAAACCTGTCTGCTCCTATGGAAGGGCCACCACCCAGGCTGATTCTGTGTTAAGCTGCTCTTGCTGGAACAGGCTGCATGTCTTTGAAGGCACCAGTCCCAGAAAGCAAAGGCAATTTTTTAAGTTGGGAGACAGTCCAAGCACAGTAGGTCCCAGAAGCCAAATGAGTATTCCTGCACTCATCCTGTAGCGTCTTGATGTCATGGCCAACACAGGTCACAGCAGCATTTATTTTACTTCTTCCTTCATCAAAGGGCAGGTAGTTTAGTTGGTAGTTTCTTGGTCTTTGCTTAACATAAGCTCTAGTCCAGTGTAGCTCTCTTGGGGCAGCCACAGCTGGACTTGTGTTCATCCAACGTCAGGGAGGTAAGACTGTCCTAAACTTGTTTTAACTCTCTAAATTCTAGAACTCAGCTCCAGGATAATTGATATCTGGTAGAAACAATGTGGTCAAGGAAGGCAGACTCTCACCAGGCCCAGGGGATGGATATGACTGATCCAAAAGAATCATGGCATTCCCACTCCTCTTGCTGGTAAGTCAGAAGATGAATTTCTGACTGCTCAATTGTAAGCGTATGTCTGCTGGGGAGATTCTTTCCATTCTTACAGAATCCATGGAGAAAGAAAAGCTCCCCACTTTTTTTTTGCCTTCACTGTAGCAAGATTGATTCTTGGAGCTACTGCAGGCATCTTGTACCCAGGAGGGAAGGTTCTGCAGATTCATTAGGGAGCACAGGTTGCAAGTGAGGAAGTGATTTTTACCCTCAGAGGTTCCCAAGGCTGCTGAGCCAGCCTAGGAATTGCCTTCATTCACTGTCACAGGTAAACTGCAGTCTCTCTTGTACATATGACCATTACTGGGGTTTCTGCCTTTGTGCAGGAGGCACCAACAAATGCAAATACTTGTCCTGAGCAAAGACAATGCCCCCTGACTCAGGGACTACAACCTGAAGAAAGTGTAGGTCTTCCTGAGACTGTGAAAACTGTTGTAAGCAAAGTCCCTTTAGAGGTTACTAGTACTCATGTGAATCCATTTTGATTTGCTTTGTGTCCACAATCCGAAACAACTGTTCCTCTGCTCAGAGCCCTAAACCGAAAACAAAACACGAAGGAAGAAATTAGAAGGCCAGCTAAAACGCAAAAATGGCTGAGCTTAGGCTGCCATCTTGTGGATGAGTCTGAGAAGGCACCGGGCCAAGAAGTGATTCCAGGAGTTCAGGCATCTCTTGAGGAAACTGTCTGCAGTCTAAGAAGTTTTCCTTCATTCTCTTATTACAGGTTAAACTCACTCAATAGTCTTTTTGATTTAGCTATCAGAAAGATGATATTTTAATTGTAATGACTACAGACAAATTTGTTTCTGGCTAATTGTGACTGATTGTGCTTTTAATGTTAATAATCTATTCACTTAATATCAGTGGATGACCCTTTTCTTTAAATGATCAACTAATGGCAGCCGACTCAAGTGATTTGTGTAGTTTTAACTAGAAACAAGCTGAGTGTTCCTCATCCATCATTTTCTTAATGAGTAGGACAGTTGAAGTGTTGCTGTTTTACATAGATAAGAACCAAGCAATGCTCACAGTTGCAATGAGCGAGGGGTGGATAAGCAAGGACTTGAGCAGAGGCCTTCAGATTCCAGGGCCCAGAGATAGAACTAATGATCATCACTTCCTTCCAAAGCATTTAATCTTTAAAAGCATTTAATCTTTAAAATCACCTTAGGAAGGGTATTTAAATGACTGCTTTGTAAATGAGAAAACAAAACAAGGGTCATGGAGTTTGGCTCCCTTTGAATCTGAACACGTCTCCACTTCTGAACACCTGTTCACTTCTAAAATTCATCTTTTTTTTCTACTTGCACTGGTAGAGATAATCCACCTGGATTTGCCCTTTGTCCCATGCTCTCTCCTATGTTAACTCCCCACCCCACCCTCACATCTGGACTGCCATGAAATTCTTGTTAACATCGTGGCTGTGTTTCTCTTTAAAATATGAATCAATGCAGAATCATTCTTTTTTTCTAATTAGGGACATTTGCATGATAATAGATGAAGAGCTCATGAACACATAGAGAGCCTTTGGGATTTGAAGAAAGCCTGTCAGACTTTAAGACATATTTGAGAGGAGGACATTTGGGGGCAGGTAAACAAAGACTTCCTGTAAATAACATAACAAAGACAGTTCTGTCCTTGTCAGCCGAGGGCATCCAGACATCAAATTACATATCTGGTGTCATTGAAAATCCAACTGAAGGCAAACATTTATTTGCTCAGCATCCTAGATGGGTTTACCAGCAGACCAATGCAAATGCCACCTGAAAAGAGCTGAAAGATGATCATAAGACAAAGGGATTTTTTTTACTCACCTTACATTTTGAAAAACAATATCTTCATAATTCCAAAAGGAGCCAGAACATTTTAATTCCAATGAACTTGAAATTTTCATTTTTTTTTCTGAAAATAAATGTGAAGATCAATGGCCAATTAGCTTGTGAACAAAGCTTTGTTCTCAGGATAGAGGGACACTTTTGGGATATTTATTGAGGGCTGGACTAGCAGACACCACACTATGGACTTTTTCTAAATTATCTCTCTTAACTCCCAGAAAGCCACCCATGAGATAGCATTGATAGTCTCCATTTCACATCGGGGAGAATTAGTTGTTAGAGGGATCTGGTGGCCTGTCTGAGGTTAATCAAATGGCTGGGATTTAGATGATTTTGATTCTAGACTCAAAGCCCTGAATATGTCTACATCCATAGTGATGGTTTCATTATTTATAGTAAAACAAACTATGAACTCTGAGCTTTTTACTTTCACAATTGCCCTCCTCTCTCTGTGGCAAGTGGGTATGAATGATAAATGGAGACAGTTCAACTTCAGTTCCTCTTGCTGATTAAAGTGGTAACCCAGGTTCCCCGAATTATGAGAGACTCTCTCCCTTTACTGTCCAATGGTCCTGATCCCAAATATGAGCTTTCCATGGGTGCTAGCAGGTTCCTGAAAACCCTGGGGAATGGCAGAGTTTCCTAGAGGCTCCCTTGTGCCCATAACTCTCATGTTCCAGAGGGAGGCTCAAGCATTCCCTTCTTCTCCTCAATCCTTCCCTCCCTTCAAACAAGCAAAACCATCAATTTGCATCATACCAACCTCAAAGGGGTCAAGAGTGTCCTTTGTTGTGAAGATGGTGGTCCTTTATAAATTTTTTTTTTTAAGGCAGGGCACTTCCTTGAAGCACATACACACTGCATATAATTTACCTGCTGAGGGCTTCCCAGGGCACCAGGAGTAAAGTTACATTTTATTATCATCTGAACAACCGAAAGGTAAAAATATCTCCTTGGAAAAACACAGAAATTTCCCTCTAATACAAATTTCTACCAAAGTATGTCAAGAAGACCAGTTTAGAGTGTATTCCTTTTCTGTTTCACATTGTAGCTCTACATTGGCCAATAGCTTAACTGGTTTAAGCCTTCAAAAGAAGACAGTAAAACATATCCCACAGGATGTTGTAAGGTTAACACAAGGCGAAAGTTCTTTTTGTGTGTGTGACTTCCCCATTCTATTCTACTTCCCTTGAGAACATTTGCTTGTTTCAGAGGGGGGGAAAAATAAAAAAGAAAAGAGCAGGATAGAATTAAGATTGATTAGGTTTATTATAAAAGATATTTAAAGTGAAAAAAGGAATATTCAGTTCTCGGCATGAAATAGAGTGCTCCTTTCACACCTCTTGCAAGAAATCTATACAGATTTATCTCCATTTTATCCCACACAATGAAATTGGAAATCAGAATCTTGGAAATCAGTTTTTTTGAGGGGCCAAAAAGCCTTCTTTAACTTTGGAGAATTTTTATCAATTTTATTCCAAGGTAGTGAACATGCCCCTTTTGGTTCTGGCTACTAGGATAGGAGATAGATAATCCAAATGAAGGAGAGAAGTACTCAGCTAGTAGAGTTAATGCCCTAGAGTAGAAGGATATGTCATGGAAGGGGAATTTGGAAGATTCTATCTTATAGACTATGGTTAAAGAAAGAGAGATGGAGAGGGAGTGATGGATCTCTTCCAGGGGTTGGCTGTAGTGGTGAGGCCAACTTAAGTTCTTCAGCTGAGTGTGCAGCATCCCAAAAATACTGGGGCTGGGCAGGCTAGAAAGGGCACACTACATGAACTCTAGAAGCCTGTATTTCTGCATGTGACTATATCCTATATGACATTAGGCAATAATGCTGCTTTAGGGGTAAAAAAACAGGGAGTTAGAGCGATTTATCTGGCTTCCCTTCTAAGATCAGTGCCATTTTCCCAGATGCCTTAGCTACAAGCTGAGGAGGTCTTGTTTAAACATGGTGCCATCTTGTGAGGCAGAAAGAGGGAGAGTGGAGTTTGGGTATGCTATGAGCAGGTCCCCCATGCTCTTCCATGCCTAACTTCTCTCCCCAGTGAAGGAAAACAGTTGAGAGAAAGGTAAAGTGTCTTTCCAGATGGTGTCCCTATGGTGGGGCAAAAAACATTCTTACCTGGATGACTACAAAATGACCACATGAGCCAGAATTGCATGAGAAGCATGATAGTATTCCTGGGGACTGTGCTGTGAGGATTCATAGCAGTGTTTAGAAGTGTCATGAGATTCAGTAAGCAGTGACAATTGATGGGCATTGATTAGCTATGATGGCCACCGATGTCAGCAGCTGATGACAGGAGGATAAACCTATGTCCTAGAATATACCCAAGAAGTCTGAATGCAGGTGTGAAAGTCTGGATCACAACCTTCCCACCATCTTGACCAAGTCGGGGCACCTGGGAGCTTCTGGGGTGCTAGTCATGCTGTTTTTTGATCTGGGGCTGATTATACAGGCATGTTTACCTTGTGAAGATTCACTCAGACATACATTCATGATTTGTGCATACTTCTATGTGTATATTATTCTTCAAAACGATGTCTTTATGTTAAGTGAAAAAGGTCTATGTTCTCTTTTGCATGGAGAAGCAAGAGAGGAAAAAAAGAGGAGATATGTCTTGAAAATAGAAAGGGCACTCATGGAGTAGAGGAAGAGGATTCGGGGGAGAGAAGAGGGGAAGGAAAAGAGAGGTATTAGGAAATAAAATTGAACAAATTTTGTTCTATGCATATATGAATATGTTGCAATGAATCCAGTATTATTTATAATTATAATGCAACATTAATCTTTTTTTTAAAGGTGACTTAAAAATCTATACAGATTTATCTCCATTTTACCCTACACAATGAAATACAGTGCACACATCTGCTGTTAGGTAGTTGTGAGAGATCTAAGTTCAATTCTAGAAAAGTAAAAATACATCATTTTATCTGCACATTTAAGATTAATGTGAGTAAAAAACGCAACTGTATTTCATATGATCTGCAAGAAAAAGGGGAACCACCCCAGCAAACCCAGAAATCTCCCCAAATGTGTGATGGTCATATCAGAAGGAAAATCTCAAGCTCTATATTTAATTTTAAACCAATATTAGTCAAAACTCTGTAGATTAAGTTTCAGGCTATGAGATTCAAGAACAGGCTTAGGAATTATTGTAGATACATGATATCCCCATAGATTAATTGTGTTTTGAAAGAAATTTTGTCCATTTTTATTGGTATTTTTACATATTTTGAAACTGTCACACACTTCACAATATTCCTAGAGGTCTTAAACCAGCTTTGACTAGCGTCTTCCCTGACCCCAGCCTGAATCTTCCTTGAAATAGCCTAAAATTCAGCAAGATGGGGTAGAAGATACTTGTAACTAGAGCAAAGAGGATCCAAGTCAGAGCCCATGCCCTTTGAGCATTTAGAAAACATTAGATGAATTGCATAATTTCTTCAACTGCATAATATAATTCTGACTTTATCCAGAGGGAGGTCAAATTTCACGGGTTGAAGGAAAAGCCTTGTAGAAGAGTGAACTCAAGTCAGACACCAGCTGTAAGCCTTAGAGTTCCAGGCCACTTGGACTTTTGACCAACTGGCTATAAATTCTGGGGTTCTTGTTATTCCCTGAAAGTTGGATAATTCATTAGAATGTGTCAGAGGACTTGGAAAGTGCTATATTATTGTTGTCATTTTTTTTTTTTTAAGGGCACAAAGGAGGAGCAGACAAAGAGATGCTCGGGACTATGTCTGCCAGGGTCCTAAGTAGGAAACACAGTCCCACAGAATCCTCCTAACACATGAATGTGCAATTGTCACTCAGGTAAACTCATTTGAACTTCAAGTGTCCCTATTTTAATTTGTGGCTTCATTATGTAGGCATGATCGACAATCAATCATTTGGCCAGTTTCTGGTCTTCTCTACTCCCATGAGAAGGGGCTAATAATGCAGGTCAAATCTCAGCCCTATAATAGCATTCTTGGTCTGTGAGCCCTGAATAGCTAGCTGTGCCCTGAACTATATAGAATGGGTCCATCATAAGTCTCCTTTTTAAAATAAACTCAAGTGTAACCCAAGGGCCCAACACCAATGACATAGCCACTCTCATGAACAACTCCAAGGGGTTGGAGAGTTCTTTCTCAGAACTGGAAATAAAGACAGGTATTTTTTTTTTCTTCTAATAATGTAACACGCTATTTGCTCCACTGGTGCTGATATGAGGCTTCTGTGAGATGAGGCCCCCTTATCATGATTTTAGATCCATCTTGAGAAATGAAAAGACGCCCTCTGTAACTCGACTGGAGCTTCATAATGTTCCCTTTGGACATCTTTCTAGAGCATCTAAAGGCAAGTGGAGTTGGCCATAGAAAACTCAATTGTCCCCTTACTATTGGAGCTTCATAGTTTTCCTTTGAAGGAGACGACACCTATGTGTCTGTCAGGTGCTCTGGGTAATGTGAGGGTGACTTTAAGCTTTTCTTACCTCAAGGCCTTGCCCAGCTCCATTTCCTTTACAGACTCGGTTCACGGGGCTGCTTTCGCTGGCTCGTACCTGCATCTCTTTTCCCGAGGGCTTTCTGGGGGCACTAAGACTGTTTCACCCACCACCAAAGAAACTTATGTATGCCTCTTCCCCTCATCCCTGCAGCCCTGGTGTGTATACTTCCCAGCTCCCTCTCCCCTCATGTGAGTTAATTCTGAGGCACTGTGTTCTTCACTCATCTCCAGATGTCCCCTGGTCATCCTCAGTGGCAGCTGGTTTGACAAGGAATTTTTGGCCGGTCCTCTCCCCTACTCCTCTTCCTGGTGATTCCTTTTTTCCCCAAGTAAACTAAATGCTCTTAAATTGCTGTCTCAACACCAATTTCAGGGGAAACCCACACAAACACAATGCCCAATAATGATTGTGGGTGTATTGTCTCAGGTGACATCAGTGCCTGAGATACAGAATCATGTTCTCACAACCACCATGTCACATAGCCAATAGAGCACATAGGAAAAACCTTGAGGAAGCTTGGTTCACTTTGATCAATGTGTATGTTATGGCTCAGATAGAAGGTGTCCCTCAAAGCTCTTGTGTAAGAAAGTTTAGAGTGAAAACATTGGGTTAGGAGAGCTTTAACCTATCAGTGCATTAATCCACTCATATGGATTAACCGGGAGGAAATTGTGGGCAGGTAGGGACTGGATAGAGGATGTAGGTCATTGGGTGTTTGCCTTTCG
This sequence comes from Ictidomys tridecemlineatus, assembly GCF_052094955.1. NCBI lineage: Eukaryota > Metazoa > Chordata > Mammalia > Rodentia > Sciuridae > Ictidomys > Ictidomys tridecemlineatus. The sequence continues at coordinate 163,846,513 of NC_135481.1, forward strand.
GGCATATATTTTGTTCCTGGTGAGCAGAGCTCTCTTTGCACCTTGACCTCCATGTCCTGAGCTGCTTTTTCCCTCCATACCCTTCTGCCTCATCTCCATCCCAGAGCAAAGGAGTCAGCCATTTATGAACTGAAACCTCTGAAACTGTGAGCCAAATAAAATTTTCCTTTTCTAATTGATCTTGTCAAATCTTTCGGTCACAGTGATGAAAAAACTGATTAAATCAGTGGGTTTTTTTTTTTTTTGGTGTGTGTGTTTGTGTACACAGAGCTACTTTTTTCAAAACTACTTATTATTTTAGCTGTGTCACCTTTTCCCTTACTGATATCCTGATTATTGCTATATCTATTCTGATATTGTGGAGGTTAGTATAGCCCCAAGGAAGTCTAAAATGTGTTAAAGAAAGAAAAAAATGTAGGTCTCTTTATGGAGAATCAACAGAGTTGTTAGCATACCTGTTTTCAGGGAGAGCAGTGATTCTGTAGGGATAAGGACACTCTCGTGTTTTTTATGTTTTTCCTGCTGTTTCTTCACTCCCTGGTCCCTCTCCTTTCCCTTTGCTTTTCGTCCCTCCACATTCCTCGGTCCTACCAGACCTCTCACACCCCTCACATACACTGTAAAATGAAGACAAGCCTGAGTGGTTTCTCTAGACACTATCCCAAGGCAAACACACTTCTGCCTAATGACATACCTCCTGATATCTTAACCTCACACTAAATTATTTTAAATGTCATTGTCTTCTGAGGAAGGATCTCAACTACTCTTAGTTAGAATATTCTCAAAAGAAGCCACTGGTATTCTTAGAATCATGAACCATAGCTATAAGTCCTGGCTAACTCAAGAAGGTTTGGATATCATTTCCCAATGGAGAACATATACAACCTGGCTTGATCAAGACTCAAATGGAGAGAGGGATTTTGTTTTAAATGTACAAGTATTCTTTGATTCTGGTTTGGAAATCACAGCAAATTCTATCTATCTTGAAGTGATTTCATGAAAGAATAAGGACTGGTTTATAACAACTAAATAGCTTGCAAACCCTTTCAATGCCCAAGGCTCTGCCACAAAACACATTTACTTTACTTTGGGAAAGATGGAGGGAGAAGACACTATTCCAATATCCTTCTATCACTGAACCTGAGTAGTTTGACCAGTAACACAGACACCAAACCCGGGCTTCTCCTTGAAACCAGAATGCCAGGCAGAGAGGATGATTTCTTTCACTATTTCCCATTAGAAAATCTTTGTTGGTTATTTGAAAAGCTCAGATGATTTAAAAATGGGTGGAACTGAAAAATCAAAAGAAAGGAGTCTTTTTTTTTTTTTTTGAGGGAGCAGTAACTGTTGATATTTTTACTGGGTTTCTGAGATCAGAGGAAGTAGTTCACAGCCAGTGACAATTCTTAAATTAATTTCAGTAAGGACCCAGAATTTTTATAGTTCTGAAATAGAGGTCATAGTAACTTAATTTTTATCAGTGAGGAAAAGGAGTTTGCCATGAAAACATAAAATGCACAATTAAAATGCCATTTATTTTGTTGTTAGAGGTTACTTTACTTTTTATGGCCTAAATTTGTTTTTTTGAGCAGAATGGTAACCATTTATCCAGTCAAGCCTGTTTTCATTGCTTTACAGAAGTGCCCAAATTTCTATTACCCACTGGATGCAGAAGGCCTTGGCTCATGGAAGGGATAAGTGGTAGCTGTGACAAAATCCTTCTTCTTATACCTTGGGGACTCCAGTTGGTCCTACTGTCAGGTAACTACTTGGTCATGAATAAGTGAGCAGGGAAAAGATAATGAAGGGTAGTTGAAAGCACCTGGAAGATTGGGGTTTGGTATATTAAAACCTCCCCCAGAATTAAGATAAAACTACCATTCCTGAGCCTGATGCCATTCTCTTTTGTAACCTTGTCTCTAGGACCCTCCTCACTCATCACTGGAAACTATGTTACAACACCCAATCACCTGATAGCAAAACATCAAGACTCTCACAGAACTTGGTGGGGACTATTCAAAGCATAAGGAACTGAAAATTCCTGAATTGAAGCAAAAAAACAAGGTGACTCGATTTCTTTAAAAACCCCTTCTCTATGGCCACCACACCCTTCTCTCTTGGAGGTGGTTCATGCAGTTCCTATGTTGTCAGTAAGGTGGGCTTGGGTGGGACTCTGGAAACTTTCCTGGGACCCCAATAAAATCGGAGGGCAGGAGGACATGCTGTTCTTCTCCTCTCTGGAAGAACCCACTTTTTCCCTTGAGAGTGTCCCCTTTCCCTTTTCCCATCCTTGTAATAAACTCATGCCTGTTGCTCTGAGTGACGTGTCTGAAATCTTTCTGACTTGATCGTAAGAATAGAGGTTTAAAGGGGAGCTCGACGCTGCCTCAGTTACCCAGAAGATCCTAGCTCTGTAATACCACTTTGAAGTTTCTAGAGACTTTAGAGAGTAAATACTAACAAATTAGGGAAAATTGGTGTCTCCTGTGGTCTAGTGGAGTTACATTTCTTTTTTTTTTTTTTTTGAAGAGTGTGTGTTTGATTTGTAGCGAAGGCCTTTTAATCTCCTTTGTTCATAGTTTGGGTGTGTTTGGCCATTGATCAAGCACACATAATAAACATTTCTTCCTCTTGCAGGAGACAAAAGAAAATGAATGAATCCTGGTGGAAAGTGATAACTTTAGGTTAAAAAGAATGTTATTGATTTGCTCTGTGCTATTTGAATTATTCATAATAAAAAGGAGAGAGCAGAGGTGCTTAGGGATACCCCATTTATTGAAAAGTCATAATGTTAAAAGTGGGGATGAATTGAGAGTTGGAGATAAAGGAATTTTCCATTCTCTGATCTTTAATTCAGATATCCCCCTGTAGTCTTTGACAGCCAGATGAGCCCTGGGAAAAGAAAGAATTAGCATATGTATGGTTCTATGGTTTGGATGGGTGCGTATAAGACTATCAAGTAGGATGAGAGAGCTTCATTTGGGGTATCTTGTGTTTTTGTTGATTCTTTGACCATCTTTCCCTCATTCTTAAAATAGACTTGCTTTTACTTTGATTTCTTTCTCCTTGTGTCTTTTCTGATCTATCTTCCAAACAATCAATAAATATCTCTCTTTACATTTTCTCCTCTCTCTCTCTCTCTTTATGTACACACACACACACACACACACACACACACACACACACACACACATACATATATATGTAAATTTTTAGTCTGAGAATACCAAGTTTTTTGGTGAGAATGTGGAGCAACAGGAGCTTTCACATACCCATCATGGGGATATAAAATTTTGCAAGTGTCCTGGGGAAGAATTTGGTAGTATTTCATAAAGTAGAAAATTCTATAACCTGGTAATTCCTCCCCAATTTTTTTTTTTAATTTTAAGGTGAATTCGATAGTTGCATCTATTTCACAGAAGTATTAGAATTAGATGAGTTAATTACTTTAAAACAAACAGACTAAGAAAAGTTAGCTCTTATTCTCAATAGCAGCAGTTGTAGTAATGGGAATAGTATCTGTTATGGTTTGAATATGGTTTGTGCCCAACAAAACTCATGTTGAGCCTTGGTCCCCAATGTGATGTAATGGTGTAGAAGAATGATGGGTCCTTTAAGAGGTGTTTGGAGTCATAAGGGATCCATTCTTATGAATGGATCAATGTTTTTTATTGTGTTAATGGTTTTAGCTGTTGATGGTGTTCAGTGACCATCTGTCTCTTTGCATGTGCCCACTTGCCCTTCTGTCAAGAAGCATTCACCAGAAGTCAAGCAGATGCTGGCATATTGTTTATAGTCTTCCAAAACCATGAGTCAAAATAAACCTCCTTACTTTATAAATTATTCAATCTCAGGTATCCTATTATAGCAACACAAAATAGACTAAGACAGAATCTTTATTATTCTGTTAAACTATATATACCTATATATTCTGTTAAATAAACTATATATTCTCTTAAACTATATATAAAATAAACTAGAATATTTGTGCATATCCCCCAAGGAGACCTGCATATAATGCTTAGCATATCATTGTTTAAAATATCAAACAAATATTTTAAAATAGTTTATATATTTATCTCCATATATATCTGAAGATGAATTTAAAAATCTAGCTCATTGAAAAAAGCAAAGATAAAAAAATTCTGTGAAATATTTATATAATGGACTACCAAACAGAAGGTAGAGTTACTATTAGGGATGAGCCACAAAAATATATCATTCATTAGAAACATTTTTAGAAAAATAGAGTAAATTTTCAGTTATACTCAAGCTATAATAGGCAAATAATACGGTATATACTGTTTTCTACGTCAGTGTTTGGAATTGTACCAAGGGCTTTTTATATGCCTGGGCAAATACTCTACCACTGAACATCTTCTCTAGTCCCACTAAGTATACTTTTAAAGGGGTGATTACAAATGTCAAATGTTTTAAAAGTTAAAAAAGAGATATGGAAACAATAATTCCCAAATTAGGGATTGTTGATACAGAGTTCTATAATTAGAAATGGGTTTTCAATTGGATGTTTTTTAAAAATTACTTAAATCAGATATTTCTTCTGTTGTTCTCTATGTGTTTTGCTGTATCTTAAATATCCTCCCTCTCCAAAAATAATAACATAGCTACAGAAAAGAATGTATAGCATGAATTAGTGAATCAGGTGTTTGTTTCTACATTTGCTGTCTATATATTTAGTTATTAGCCTAGTTAGATCCTGCAAATTGAATATTAGAAAAGTCCAAAAAAGTCTGGAAGACCTTGATCTATGTTATGATTTAGATATGAGGTGTCCCCCAAAAGCTCACCAGTGATATGATGCAAGAATGTTCAGAGGCAAAATGATTGAGTTATAAAAGCTATGCAGTAATCAGTGGATTAATCCACTGATATAAATTAACTGGGTAGCAACTGTAAACAGGTCAGGTGTGGCTGAAGGAAGAAGGTTATTGGGGGTGAGACATTGGGGTTTATATTTTGTCCCTGATGAGCAGAGGTCTGTCTCTGTTTCCTGGCTTTCATGTCCTGAGCTGCTTTCCTCCACTATACCCTTCCACCCTGATGTTGTGACTCAACTCTGGCCCCACAACAATGGAGTTGGGCAACCAAGACTGAATCTCTGAAGCCGTGAGCAAAAGGAATCTTTTCCTCCTTTATGTTGTTCTTGTCAGGTATTTCGGTCATAGGGATGAAAAGTTGACTAAAAAAATTCTGTTAAGATTGGATGAAAACCACACATACTGTCAAAATTTATATCAAATGTTTACTTGTGAACAAACCCAGAAAGTTAAAGATGGCAGGATAGTTGACCCGAAAAGCAGTACATGATTGGTTTTGCCAATCAAAGTGCGCTTAATTTCTTTGTCTGCCTTGAATTTAAATGATTTTGTTATTCTGTGTCCCTAGGGCAGGTCTAGTTCATTTACGTATGAACTATTTTTATACTGCTGTCTGGACGGCTTTTATCATTTCATGTCAGCAATCCCTCTAATATTTATATTTCTAGAGGGCAGAATTCTGTTTGAAGCACATAGTAGAACCTACTCATTTATTCAACAGATATTTATTGAGACGCTATTTTATGCCAACCATTGCTAGACACTGACTTAAGTCTTTCAAATTGAGTGTTTGATAAACACTGAATATTCATTGTCCAAATGAATGATGTGACCTAGATGGACCAGAAAGATGGAAGCAAAGATGCTCTCTGAGTGACGTCTTCCTGATGCTATGAGCTTGATATCTTTTAAACTCATTAGGCTCTCTTGAGTTTCGAATTGTTGGTGCTTGGCCTATTTTATAAAAGATCCCCCAAACCTCAGAGTCTTTTACAATATGCTATGGTTACTCAAAATTATTAATAAAAATATATTACTTTTACATTTTCATTAATGGTTCTGAAGTTAATTTGCCTTTTCACTTAATCTTGATACTGAGTTAAAAACAGTTTTAAAGCCTTCCTGTGGCTTTATTATTTCAACTCATAGTCCAGGAAAGCTGATATGGAGCCACACTGCATGTTGAGGAAGTATTTCAAACGACTGAATGACTTCTGCAGGTACATTGGGTGCAATAAGGTGTCCGTAAGTGGAGTTTCTGAAGTGGAAATTTGCCTTGGGAAAATCTTTGTGGTTATCGAGATTTCTGCAGATACAGTGCGTGGGCGTGGTGGTTTGTCTCCTCTGATTGGTTTATGTACAACTTCCATCTCTGGCATGGCATCTTTGTTCTTTTATTTGTATGCACCCACAGAGTTGATGTTAATAATAATAATAGTAGCCATTATCATTATTATATTTGCTATTATAGGTAAGACTATTTCAAGTATTGCCATGTTCCAGGTCTGCTTCATTATTTTAAGAAACTTTCCATTGATACATACTGACTATACATATTTCTGCAGTAGAGTGTGATATTTTGATACATGAATCTGATGTGTTTTGACCAAATGAGAGTAAGGAACATATCCAACATTAATCATCTTTGTGTTGGGAACGTTCAAAGTTCTCTCTCTGAACTATTTTGAAATGTACAATAAGTTATAATTACTCTGATTGCCATACTACACTACTATAATTTTGCACTAATGTCTCACCCTTCCAGCCTCTGACAACTACGGTTCTATTCTCTACTTCTATAAGATCAATTTTTCAGCTTTCATGCGCACCAATTTTTTAGTTTCCCCATGCAGGTAAGATCACATGGTATTTGTCTCTCTGTACCTGGCTCATTTCACTTAACATACTGTTGGGAAAAGTATAAACAGCAGCCGTACCCCAGAGAAAAAACCCCAACATGGCGTCTAAGGACTTCTTCTTCCTACCTTCTTCTTCTCTGCAGTAGCTCGAAAAAAAGTTCCCGCCCTTGTGAACTCTCCCGCCGGTGCCAATTTCAAATTTCAAACCTCGCTGGCGGGGAACCTTAGCCCCAATGAGAACTAATTCCTGGGCGCGGGAACTGATATCTGGAAGAACTTGCCAATACACGGGTGTCCTGCCATTTATCTAAGCCCTACCATCTCCCCTTTAGTTCTATATAAGCACACAGCTTTTTGCAATAAAATTGGAATTCTCCTGGCGAAGTGTCTTTGCGTGGGGAGTTCTTTCACATACTGTCTTCCAGACTCATCCATGTTCCAGGCTTCGTTGAAAGTACTTTAGGTTCTTTCAGCTCAATTAGTCTCAGACCACCTGGGACACTATTATGTCAGGCTGTTGACTCATTGCAATAAGGAAGAACACATATTTGAGAAAGTGCATGTATCTTTATCAAACAGAAGAAGCAACTCTGTTTATTCTAGGATTTTGGAGAAGGATGAAATTTAGCTGAAGTAGTATACTAATAGTCACAAAGTGCAGCAGAACTGTGTGTAAGCAGTCAACAACATGATGTCTGCGTACAAGTGGACCCAAGGTCAGTCCTGTTCCCCAAAACACCAAAGTTAAGGCAGATGTGAAATATTGTAGTCATATCCTTTTTCAGAAGGTCTGTGAGTGAACTGTATGTCCAGGCTGCTTTCTATGTAAACGTGACCAATCCTCTAGGCAAGGATGGGAGGCAAATTCATGAGAAACCTTGAAAAGCAGAGTTGACTCATAGCCAGTCAAGAAATGGAGACCACATTCCTGTAAGTGTAGGAAGCTAAACTTAGTCAAGAACCGGAGTGATCTTAGGCTTTTCCTGGAACCACCAGGAAGGAAGGGCAACACTTTGAATTTCAGCATTCTGAAACACTTAGCATTGGAATCAGGTGATTCCACTCGGATTTAAGACCTACAGACACTGTGAAAAAATAAATGCGCATTAAAAAAGGAAACAAAAACCCCACAACAAACATACAAATAACAGGGATGTTTAATTTATACCAATTTGATTCTAGTCAACAATATTTTTAATATGTCTGTGATTTAAGCAAACAAAGTTACTCGACAAGAAAGCAATTTCTCACGACAAAGAAAGGTTTACTACATTTCAAAACCCTTGGGAGAAATGTTGAAGTTAACTTTGCATCTAGTTTTATCTTTTGCCTGTTGCCCAAGCATGATGAACAGCCAGACAGGATTTTACTTTTTTAGTTCAAACTAATTTTCATTTTCTCAAAGCAGTAATATTTTAATTCTTACAACAATTCTATGGAGAAGAAAATATTAAAGTTCCATTTGAAAGGTGGAGAAATCAGGAGTGATCAGTTGTATATTGGGGAGGAGAAAGGGAGCAGAAAGAGTGGTACCAGGTTCTAACCAGGGCTATTTATCTTCAAAACCAAGTATTTAACGACTGAATTGTTGTGCTAAGTGAGCTCTTACATTCAGGCCAACAGCACATTTAATCATAGCAAATGGAAACAGAATTCCTTTTAGGGGAGAAAACTTAGTTGCAAACATTTCCCAGGACAGAATGTGTGAGTTGGGGTTAGTTCATATGATGGCACAAATAGAAGGGTCGATTGAGGTGCTCCACAGCTGCAAAGGTTTTGGTACTCCAGTTCACTCACTATATAGAAGGGACTGCATATGTGTATAACATTACTCAGCTCTTGCAACAACACTATGATCTATGGAGAGTTCCATTTTTCAGAGAAGCAAGTTGTGGCTTGAAGATGTAAAGTCTTGTGGGATTGTATATAAGGGGTGGACTTGGATCTGCGCCTCAGATGCCTGTCTCCAAAGTCTGATTTCTTAACTATTTTGCTGTACTATAATACATGAGAATTAGGAGACATAGGGACAAAAAAGTAGGGGCTAGGATAGGAATAGAGGCCATAGGATGGCCGAACTGCACTGCAAGGGTATAGAGGGTTTTGAAGCTCAGATGGCAAATATTCATATCAAAGTTGTTTGCACTGCTGTGATATGAACATCTCTCTTCCAACCTGCTTACACAGAAAGGTCTTGTGTAAATGAGATTTTTTGGTAGTACAGGTGGGAATCAGGAAAGAATATGAATTCCACATTTGGTTTAAAAAGAAAATCATGAGGTATATCATGGAAGATGTATAATTCAGAAGCAATCAGAAGCAGGCACTAGAAAGAAATAGAAGAACAACACCAAATAGTTATACTTTGGGGGGCTGGCATTTGGAACTACCCAGGACATGAAAATAAGTTTTGAGTCAATCTTATCTAGTTCTTAAGGATCTAGATCACTTTAGTTGGCATCCAGATTGCATATCTGCTAAGGAGTTTCAGAGAGAGCAGCCTGAGGGTTGAATTCACTCAAATCAGTATTAGGTGATGTATTATAGCATAATATCAGGTACATGATAGTCCCTGGATAGATAAATATTTATTGAATAAAAATAACAAGTATAGATTCATGACCAGTGGTTTTCAAACAATAATTAATGGGTAAAAATTAATTATTTTATTTTGATGTGTTTGTAGAGAATCAAGAAACTCTTTCCCATCTCCACACTGTTTTTATCTTTATCTTATGACCTATAGTATAGAGGGGATGTGGTTGCAAATACCCTTTGACACTTAATGCATGTGTCATGATTAAGAGCAACAGACTGATCAAACAGCACTGTTGGATAAAATTCCATAGGACTGAAGTCAGTTTAATGAGATAATACACATTAAATGCACAACACAAAATCTCTCTTGAAGAATGTTTATTCTTTCCTTCATAAATGTTTACATTAAGCATTTTCTGAAATGGAAAACTTTTAATAATGCACCATAAATTTTAAATGCCAATTTTCTGAACGTATTAAACCATTTTTTTTCCTGTTGGTGATCATTCTTATGAACATTCATTTACCCCACAAGTATTTATTTACTGAATGCAAATTTCTGGGCTCTGATGCAGTGATTATCTTAAGTATAGCTAGCTCAGTGTTCTTGGTTGCAAATAAGAGTCCACTCTAGTAGTTAAATAACAAAATTAACTTATTCTAAGAGATTAGATAATTCATAGCATATGGAGGATAAAATAATTAGGAATGTAATCTGCGTAGCCAGGAATGATGTCCAAATGTTACCACTGACTGCTCAAGGAGAGACCAAATTACTGCCTTCAAAAAGCACTAACCATACATTTCACCACACGTGCCATGTGTGGTGTTATCTCCACAACTCCAGAGACCTCTATCTGAGATAGGCATTCTGAGATAGGCATTCTTTTTTTTATTTTTATTTTTTATTTTTATAAAATTGTTTATTCATTTAGATAGGCCTTTTTTCTTTTAAGGAAAACAGAACAAATTACTTATTCCCTGTAGGTTGATACTCTTTTTAACATTTTCAGTTTTTTTAACATATATAACTACTAGTGAGATTGCTGGATAGCATAATAGTACTGTTTTTAATTTTTTTCTTTTTTTTATTGGTTGTTCACAACATTACAAAGCTCTTGACATATCATATTTCATACATTAGATTGAAGTGGGTTATGAACTCCCAATTTTACCCCAAATGCAGATTGCAGAATCACATCAGTTATACATGGGAATGGGAAAATAAACAAGGAGAGAAATGAATTACAGTAGATGGGGTAGAGAGAGAAGATGTGAGGGAAGGGGAGGGAGGATAGTAGGGGATAGGAAAGGTAGCAGAATACAACAATTACTAATAGGGCATTATGTAAAATTGAGATAGGCATTCTCTTTGCTACAGTCAGTCACCTTATCAGAGAGTGAGTCCCACATGACAACTACTTTCTCTTCCAAATTCACTTTGGTAGTATGTAATTGGTAAAGTTAAGTTCACATGTCCTTGTTTTAGTTACAAGGAGGTTTGGAAAAGATGATAAGTGAATTCTGACTTCTGTTGCAGGGAGACAGACTTAGAATATGGAAAATCACCCAAACATGGAAAGACTACTCAAAACATTCTGGGTAACTATCTACATGACATCAGCCTACCACACCCGTAGAGTATTACAGTGGTAGAAATTGTCAAACCATTATTTGGATAATGATGGCACTGCTCTAAAGGATATTAGCTTACCACCCTGGTCTTTCTTGGTCTTGTCTCTGTTAATTTTTAGCTCTCACTTTTTCCTATTGCCTGTTACAGGAAAACAAACACACATTTATTTTTCTTATTGGTCAAGATAATATTGACTACAGTTTTTGAGCTTCTAATATGTTCCAGGCTTTACGCGAGAGAGCTTTACACATGTTTTGAATTACCTTTTTTACATTCCTATTTTCATCTTCTTTAGTGCTGGGAATTGAACCCATAGCCTTATGCAGGCTAGGCAAATGCTACATTGCTGAGCTTCACCTCCAGCCCCTAACATTTATTTTAGATTTATTTTTCATGAACCTATGAGATATTATTCTCCCAGCCTTGAATGTTATAGGGAAGGAAACTGAGTCTACAAGCAGTTAAGGTGCCTTCCTGAGATCTGTGAAAGGAGAAAGAAGAAGTGAAAGAGATGAAATTTGAGCCCAAGCCCTAAGGACTCCAACCCTTGTGCTCCTCCTGTCTATTAGGTTAAAACTTTAACCAGTAGGCTAATGAATTGTCCTCCAGGATGAGTGATTACCTAGAGGTCACCTGAGGGATATCTCCTGCCTCAGCCAAGGAAGTAAATTGTTTTGAATTCAAAGAGCTCATAAGAGATTTTAAAATATGATGGCACCCCCTTTGAGGGAAATAACAAAGCAAAACAAAACCCAGCGGCATTGTGTGTTCAGGTTATTCCTTTTATTTATATATGTAATGGTAAGGGGCGGCGGGGGTGGGGGTGGGTAGACCCAGGGACAATTTACTACATCACCACCCTTTTTATTTAATCTTGAGACAGTGTTTGGCTAAGGTGCTTAGAGCCTCACTAATTTGCTGAGGCTGGCCTTGAACTTGTGTTCTTCTTGCCTCAGCCTTCTGAGTTGCTGGGGTTATAGGTGTGTGCCACCATGCTTTTTTTTTTTTTTTTTTTGGCGGGGTTATTCTTATGTGAATTCTGCATTAAGCAAGTTGGGACTCATGAATTTGCTACAAATGCAACCACTCTGCTCTAATTCTTAAGGATTCAGGAATGAGTAAGTCTCAGTCTTCACCTTTGTAGGTGTGTGAACAAAAGGGATCGTAACTACGAACTCAATGGATTTGGCTTGGTCCATCTCTTCTAGTAACTAACTGTCTAGCACTGTTCTTAACACATCCCCTAATCTATGACTTTCATATTCTCCTCTACTATATTAGCATATATAATTATATGCATGTATTTTTTAATTTATTGTAAGATATTGGCTCATGGGATTATGGAGGCCTAGAAGTATATGATCTGCTGTTTGTAAGCTGGAGAACAAAGAAAGTCGGTACTGTGATTCAGGGGATTGAGAGCTAGAGCAGGAGAAAATCAAAGGCCCAGCTCAAGCAATCAGGCAGAGAGTGAATCTAGCCTCTTCCACCTTTTTGTTGTACTCAGGCCATCAGCAGATTGGATGATGCCCACCCACATTGGGAGGACCATCTGTTTTACTGTTTGCCAATTTAAATGACAATCTCTTCTGGAAGTATCCTAATAGACACAATTAAAAATAATACTGAGTCTGATATTTGGGCATCTCATGGCCCAGTCAAGTTGACACATAAAATCAACCTTCACCTTTGCCAATGTTACAGAGTTGGGGCCTTTCAAAAAACTGAGGTAGTGCAAAGATCCCCCTTCAAACCCTGATTGCTATGATCAAGTCAGAATGATTTCAGACATGTTACTCAGAATAACAGAAATGCATTTATTGAAGGGTTAGGGAAAAGGAAACGGGATACTGTCAAGGGAGAGAGTTGGTCCTCTGAGAAAGGAGAGGAACAATGTACCTCTCCTGAACTCAAATTTTATTGGGGATCCCAGAGAAGTTTCCAAAGAGTCCTGCTTAGGTCTGTCCACTTCTTGACTTTTGACTGACAGCAAGATGACAACAGGCTTTCAAGTCCACACTGCCATGACAACTCTTTGTCACCCTGGCCCATACTGACCGGTTCTAATTGGGTTCTTATTCATTTCTATAGGTTGTATGGTTAGGAGGAATTATCCTTATGTTCCAGAACCTGGTCTCTGCAAAGAGTCCCAAAAGTCTTTGCCTTCAAAGTAACTTGGGTTCCTCTTATCAATGTAATTTCCTGCTTGCATTTCCTTACATAAAACAGGTAGCTTTCTAAGGACTATGACGAATTCTGTCCCCTTAGGCCAGGCAGGGCTGCAGGTAAATTGCTTTTTGGCAAAAAAAGCACGTGGGGGTCAGCACAGCAAGCTCCTTTTATAGAATTATTCTCTTAATTTCTTGTTCCCACCATCCTCCTCTGTCTTTCCTCTAACACCAAGGTCAAATAGTGAAGCCATAACTTTCATTCTCTTTCCTCTTTTAAACTTGGTTGATTTTATAGATTCACCTGTCATCCAATTACCTCATGTATAAAAGCTGAACACAAGTGAGTGTCTGCGGTTGAAAGAACAATGACCACTATCTATCTTGAGGAGTCATTGTAGATACTCAAATCTACCAGAGGAAGTGTCAGAGGAGTTGTATTCTTCTTCCTTTCTTTCCTAATTCTCTGGAAATTTCTAATTCAATTTATAAAAAATGGGAACTTCCTGTAGGTAAGACTATTCTGCTGGTTTTTCAGTTCTTACTTCTTAATATTTTCTTTTTTTCCAACCGTGCAACCAAATGTCTTCTCTCTTTACAGTGGGGTCTTTCTAACTTCTGAGATGTGTCACAGTGCTCTTTCTCTAACTACCATCCGCTTCCTTGCTCAGGATTGACAGGCTTAGTGCTCTGTGCTGTGTCTGCCTATGGTTTTGTATTCCCCAAGTGCTGGCAATGTTTGTTTGACACTGTGCTGTGCATAGCCTATGTGTAACCTGCCAGTGTCAGCCTGGCTCTACTTGCCTCTGATAGTAGGATTTGTTTCATTTTTCTTCCATATTTGGACACCTGGGGCTCTTGTCGATCCCCCTGCACTTGCACAGAGCAAACAGGCATCTTTTTCCCTGGCTCCTTTTCATGGTGCTGTGGCCAGGCTCTTCTGACACACTGAGAAACATTGGGTGACAGCACAGTAGAGAGGCCAAAGCTCTTGAAATGGAGCTGGGCTCATTAGCAGTACCTCCTCTCCGGGAGCTCCACACGGGGCTGACATCTTGGTAGATAGAGAGGCAGGATAGAAACAGGCCCCAAATTATTTCTGAGTGTTACTCCTGGCAGAAATGCCCTACACCTGACCTCAAGCAGTAGCCTGCAAATTGGCCTTCAGAGTTCTTCTCTGTGGATGGAGAGAGACCAAACACTGCAATTAAGGTGGGGCCAGGCCTTCAATTATCCTGTTGCTTTTCTACTGTTCTAGTGGCTCTGGAGTAAAGGAGGCTCTCTGAAGCAGTAGAGGGCAGCCCTTGCTTGATTGCTTTGCTCAGGGGGACAAACTGCCACTTAAGCCTTGGAAAAGACTTTATATTTTAAAAGAGCTACTTTTCAGACAGTCTTTATGTGTTTATCATCATTATTCCAGGCTGGAAGGTGGACCCTTCTTTATGAATGAAGGTGGGGGGAAGGGGAGTCCCCTGTAAGGACCTGTGATTGATTTATATTGAACCTTTGGGGTTTCATTCATTCATTCAGTAAATATTTGTTGAGGGTATACATGTGCTAGGAACTCTTCTAGGTTCATTGTAGTATTCACTAAGTGATCAAATTAAAGATCTTGCTTTCTTAGCACCTGCATTTCATTCATTGACATACCCAAAAGGAAATGCTTCCCATTGTCACCTCAAGTCCCCAGTGTAGTGAAGCAGGGCCACATGGCCACATCAGAGTACAATGTACATTTATGGTTAGCATGGTACACTGCCAGACTTGCTGTCCAGGAGCCTACAAGGTCAATGTGGATAGAGATTCCTCTCCACATGGTAATGACCTAATATTGACCATATTTACCATCAGTTCCTTGTATATGCAAATCTATCCCTCTACCAGAACAGCTCATTTTTATTTATTGTTGTGGATCCTGTTCTGGGAGCTTCTGGAAGGTGGAGACTGGGTCTTGGTCACTTTTGCTTCTCCAGGGACTAGTTCTGTTTCTAGCACATAAAAGGATCCTGGAATATAGTGGTGAACTGTGAATAAATGTAAATTTTTAAACAAAATGGATCATCTGTTATATGGCTTTGTATTCTCATTACTTACCTGTGCCTGGTATATAGAAAGTGCTCAAAATGTTTGCTAAATGAATTGTTTCAGCAGATCAGGAGTTTTACCTAGAGTCTTATGAAGTAGCAGTTTTATGAAAAAACAGTAAGCTTAAGTATCCCCCAAATGAACATATTTCTCTTAAAGCAGCTTTAGAAAACCAAATGCTCTTGCATTCTAGAGGGAACAGAGATATTTTAATTTTATATGCAATGAGAGGAATAAGACGTTCTTTTACCATTTTTCCTCTTTCAAAGCCAATGCATTCACATATAACACTGATCTACCAGTTATTTGGAATGAAACTAAGCTTAAAGCTATTTCCTTGTTCCTCTGGCTTCTATTTCCTGTTGAAAGAAAAGAATCTGGATTACCAATTTCAAACTTCAGGTTGCTGGAGGCCCAGTATGTTGAGGAGGCAGCCATGCAGGCAGGCAGAGTCTGTTCACTCAATTTCACTGCCATGACAGTTGGCCATGGCAATTTGGCTGGCACCAGATCATCCGCAAATATTCTTCTATAGCTGTAAGGCCACTGCATTTGTCAGCTTTTTGTCCCTGTGACCAAAAGACCTGAAAAGAACAACTTAGAGGAGGAAAAGTTTATAAAATAAACTGAGGTTTATTTCAATAAGTAGGGTTTATCGTATCAGAGGTTTCACTCCATACTTGGCCAACTCCCATGTTCTGGGTCTCAGGTGAAGCAGAACATCATGGCAGAGGGGAATGGTGCAGAAAAGCTTCCTAGTTCATGGCCAGGAAGCATAAGAAGGTAAGGCCACAAGAAGGTAAGGCAATGTGTAATCCCCAAAGACATGTTACCTACTTCCTCCAGCCATGCCCTACCTAACTACAATTACTACCAAGTAATTGAAATTATTTATCCTTCAAATGGGTTATTCCACTGATGATATAACAGCTCTCATAACCTAATGATTTCATTTGAGAACATTACTTTACCAGATGTTTTCCAAACATGAGCTTTTCGGAAAGCACTTTATGTCCAAACCATTAAAGCCATAGAGTGACTGCATTGCCTGGTAATTTTGCAATTGCAGGAAATGGAAGCCCAGGAGGGGAAGTTTCTTGCTTAAGTGTACATAGTTTGTAGCTGAACTAGAAATCATTCCTCTACACTCCTAACAGTAATTCTCACTCTTTCAACACATTTCACAAATATTTACAACCACTGAATAAGTTTCCTATAAATTTCTTGAGCATAATGGCTGCCTCTCTTCCCTTACCAAGGATTCAGAATCCTTGGATCTTTTGAAGAATGTGACAGGATGAAGAGCAGAACAGAAAGGATCACTTTCTGATACTAAGGATCAAGCTTTACACATCCTGACTCATCCCAACAAGACTGGAATGACAAACAAAGGGGTTCCTGCCACTTCCATGCATTACATAATAAGGGATTGATAACTTATTTTTGTTCCCAAAATAATTCTCTCAATTTCTTTCTTTATTTGTGATGCTAATTTTAAAAAATTTTTTTCTTTTTAGATATGCATGATGATAGAGTATATTTTGACATAGTATACATACATGGAGTATATCTTATTCCATTTATAATCCCATTCTGTGGTTGCACATGATGTAGAGATTCACTGTGGTATATTCATAAATGAACATAGGAATATTACATCTGATTCATTCCTTCATTCCACTGTCTTTGCTATTCATAACCCTCCTCCCTTTCTTTCTCTTCCCTTTCCTGTATTTCCCTTCCCTTCCCTTCATTCTTCTTTGTTTAATCCAATGAACTTCTACATGTTTCCCGCCTTGTGTGTTAGCATCCACATATCAGAGAAAACATTTGACCTTTGGTTTTCTAGGATTGGCTTACTTCATTTAGCATGATAACCTCCAGATCCATTCATTTGCCAGCAAAAGTAATATGGAAACTTTGTGTGTATGTACCACAATTTCTTTATCCATTCATCTGTTGAAGGGCATCTAGGTTGGCTCCATAGCTTAGCTATTGTGAGGTGAGCTGCTATAAACTTTGATATGGCTGTGTCACTGTAGTATGCTGATTTTAACTCCTTTGGATATATACTGAGGAGTGGTATAACCAGGTCAACCAGGGAGGTTCCATTTCTAGTTTTTAAAGGAATTTCCGTACTGATTTCCAGAGTGGTTGTACCAATTTGCAGTTCCACCAGCAGTGTATTAGTATACCCTTTCCTCCGCATCCTCACCATCATTTCTTGTTACTTGTGTTCTTGATTGTTGCCATTCTGACTGGAGTGAGGTGAAATCTCAGTGTAGTTTTAGTATGTGTTTCTCTCTTGTTAGAGATGTTGAACATTTTGTCATATATTTTTTGAAAAATCTCACTAAGTACCTGTTTAGTTTCTTTGCCCATTTATTGACTGGGTCATTTGTTTTCTTGGTGTTATGTTATTTGAGTTCTTTGTATATCCTGGAGATTAGTGCTCTGAGGTGCAGGTGGCAAAGATTTCCTCCCATTCTGTATTCTCCTAATTTCTAAATAACTAATTTCCCATGCTTAATCAAACCACACAGCAGAACATGGGGCCTCATCCAGATGCTGAAGTAGAGGCTGATACTGGCAGGGAAGGGGTAAAATGGATGCCCAGGAGTCTTCTGTTCAAAATACACCATGAGTCTATGTTTAACCATAGACCAACAGGTCTCATTGTTGACAATTCTATTTTCAGGGCACAGTTTCCTTCTTGTTCTTCAAAAGTTTGCCATATTATATACGGGAGGCGATCCCAGGAGAGACCGGTTTCCTTAATTCTCTGTTACAGAAACTAGCTTTGAATGATTTAAGAGAAAGTAGTTCTTTGGAAAGTTCTTAGGGACTCATAGATCTGAAGGCAGGGATGACTTTGAGATGCCTGGAGGGAGCAGTGTAGTTAGGAGGCTGCTACAGGACTGAGCATTTATTGGTTTAATATCCTTCATCTTGTCTCTCTGATTAAGGTTCATGTTCTGCTCTGGGACTGTCGGCCAGGTCCAGTTCAGTCTTTTGTTTCAACTGGGTGGTTTTAGATCAATCAACCAGGGCTGTGATCATATCCCTAGTTTGAGTTTCATAAAAAGGAAACCATGATACAAGGATTCAAGTACAATATCATATATGGGAGGTGATCCCAGGAGAGACCTGTAGAGCCTGAGAGAATGAGACAGAGCAGGGAAGAAGTCTGGGAATTGGTGCCTAACCAGGCTAGCTACCAGCGTGTGCAACTCCAGCTTAATCCCATGGGGTAGGGGGGACTTGGGGAGCCTGTGTGGCATCTGCAGCATATTGTTAGTCCACCCAAAGTGAGGGAGCTCGTATCTATATCTATCAGCTGTCATAAATCACTGATTAAAAGCTGCAAGGGGGAGGTTGTGTCAATCAACATTAAGAACTTCTTGTGTGATGGTCTCAGAAAGAAACGCAAAGGCTGTGGAAGCCAGAGGTATTTATCATAACACGATGCATCTGCTTCCTATTAATGACCATTATTTTTCTATAAATTTATTAACTACAAACTTAGTGTCAAAAATACAGATTAATTTATAATACAGTGGTCAGAAGTCTGAAATCAAGGTGATGAAGAGTTGCAGTCTTTCTAGAGGCCTTAGGGGAGAATATGTTTCCTGTTTTTTTTTTCTTTCTTTCAGATTTTAGAATCAGACTCCATTCCTTGGCTCATGGCTCTTGAGGTCATATTTCAAGCCATTTGGGATACCACCTTCTCCTTTGCTTCCCTCTTCTTCTATTGTCACCTGGCCTTTTCCTCTTCTGACTCTGAATCCTTCTGGCTTTTCTCTTATAATGATCCTTTTGATGGCATCAGGTCCACCCAGGTGGGATCCAGGGTCATCTTCCCATGTCAAGATTCTTAATGCCATCACATCTACAAAGTCCCTACGTACCTTTTAAGAAAACACATTCACAGGTTCCATGGATTAGGACACAGACATCTTTGAGGGGCTTCATTTGGATTTCCACACACACTTGGTAAGTCCTGAGATTGGCCAGTCTTCATCCTGGGCAGAAGGGCACTATTGGGAAGGGGTCATGATCACTGAGCAGTTAAGAAATAACAAATACCTCCTACAGAAACACACTTCCTCCTTGTGTCATAGAATAAGTTGTCCTCTCCATTCTCTCTACTTGGTTGTAAAACAAAGTCAGATGAGGAGAAACAAAAGGTTCTGCATCTTTGATCCCAGCCTTTGAAATGATTAGAGCCCCAGTCTCAGGTGCCGGTAGGGGTCTCACTGAAGTTCTCACAAGATTCTCACTCTGATTCCCACTTGGCCCAGAGCAGTTCCAATTGGGTACTCCCTCTTCTCCTTGTCCAGAACACTTCCCAGTGAGAGTTTGTTTGCATTCACTTCAACAATCACCTCCAAACTGATAACTTGACCCCCAGATCCAGTACCAGGCACATAATAGAGTTCCCTAAATATTTGCTGGAAGAAGAAAGGGAGGAAGAGAATGCAGACAGTGATGGAGCCCTGGTGTGTGCACGTGTGTGAAGCTATGTGTGTTCATTTCAGCTCCTCTGACATCAGGTTGAACCCTGTGCATAAACCAAGAGGTGAGACCGGCCTCGAGTCCTTAAGCAGAAGTAAAGGGCACTGCAATTTATTTTGGGTCAACACTCAACCAACATAACAAATCCTCTCTTGTCCTCCTTCCAAAGTTGCTGATGCACAGAGCACCTAGGGCAGGAAGGGGAGCCAGGAAGCTCCCAGACCTGACCTATCCTGAATTTCTGTGCAGAGCCAGCTCCCAGCAGGCGGTGAGAACAGAGCCAGCAAAGTGCTGATGCTATGGTGGTTGCTGATGGACCTCTCTCTCTGAAAGGGCTGGTGTTTCCCGAATGGCTAAGTTTCAACTGCAGGACAAAACAATTATTCTGGGTTACTCTGGGAACAAATTATAAGAATCATTTTCCCAAATGCCCTTTCTTGATAGAGTTTCCATATAGTTAGAAAAAAAATGAAATCTCCTTCCATCAATTCTGCTGGTCCTGGTGTGGAGCTCCTAAGCCCCTCAGAGGCTCCCACATCATACCTCCCTCTGCTCAGTTCTCCATCATCACCATCAATCACTCTCCAGACCTAACCAGGGCAATCCTGCTCCTACTTAGGGAGCTAAATGAAGCATGCCTAAGCAGTGTGTGTTTGTTTATAAACATAGAGCTGCTGTCCACATACCAAATTTTGGCTAATGATAGTTTCTAGTACATATGACATTCTGGGTGAGGGGAAAAAACAAAACAAAACCACAATTCTCCTTCTGCCTCCCACCCTTTGAAAAACCAACAAAAACACAATATCATGTTGCAAACTGTTCTTTTTGTGTGGTCTAGATACTATGTATTATATGGGAAATTCTGAGGAATAACCAACTGAAGAAAGAAGACATTTTTCCCATTACATTTTCTGTGGAAACTACATTTAATTAATTTTTTTTTTTTTTTTTTTTTTTTTACTGCTTGGGTTCCCATGATACTTTTTGGATGTCAGCTAGGCCTTTGACTTATGTGTTTGTTCTACTTGTTTGACCAAAGGAAACCTAAAAAGGAAATGAGTATTTAAATAATTTTCCTTATGCCATAAAATAGGCTAGATATAAAACAAGTGTGTTAACCCAAAATCCTCACTCTGTCTCCTCTAGTGATTTTTAAAAAATGTTATGTTTTTTTCTGGGCACAGTGGCACATGCCTGGAATCCTAGCAACTTGAGAGGCTGATACAGGAGGATCATCACAAGTTAGAGGCCTGGCTCAACAACTTAGTGAGGCTCTAAGTAATTTAGTAAGACCCTGTCTTTAAAATATATATATATATATATTATTTAAATATATATATATATTATTTAAATATATATATATTATTTAAATATATATTCTTTATATAAATATATATTATATACAATATACATATATATATATATATATATATAAATGGGACTGAGGATGTAGCTCAGTGGTAAAGCATCCCTGGGTTTAATTCCCAATACAAAAGAAAAAAAAAAGTTCTGGTTTTCAAAACCATCACAATGCGCGAGGACATTTTGCTTCTCATCTTGGGAAAGGACATTCAGGGGTAAGAGTTTAAGAGTGGCCTGTGTGTGGTCTCCTGCCATTGTCTGCCTCAGTCAGATGCCTCTGAAGTCCTTAAAAGCTGTTTCCAATCTCTGTGGGGTGTGGCCAGAGATTGCATCTACCTTGACTTTACCTCTTACTGAGTTTGTAAAAATTTAAGTGCATCAGAATGCTCTCCAGCACGAAACCCCACCGAGTGAGATGAAGGTCTCTGAAGGATGTGGAGGCGGGAGCATCACCTTGTTATGTGGCAGTTCTCAGGAAAAACACTGCAGCCAGAGCAGGTGGCTGCACAGGGCTACCCCTCTAATGGCTCCCCACTGTTCTTGGGATAAAGTGTGAGTCCTTAGCCAAAGGGAAGCATACCTTACATCTTTCTGCGTTAGATTTAGTGGTAAATGCAAGAAGGCTCTCTCCTTCAACAGTCACATACCTAACAAAGTCTAGTTCACCATGTAATGTGTCTATATTCGCCAGTGTCTTTGGTTCAGAAGGTCACCGAGCTTGTCGAATTCTTTTTATTCTCTGACAAAGGGCAATTTTTGAAGGCAAGTAGGTGGTTCTGTGTGAAGGGGCAGAAATAGTACAAGACTGAATAATTTTGGCAACTATCCTGTGTATGAGTGAAAATCACTAATATTTTCCCCAGAATTTGGCTTTGTACCCCTTAAAAGGATAGCCTTCTTTTCAATGGGAATTGTGGTTTTTGGGAATTCTGATATTAAAAATTTTAGCATTCAGGATGTTAATATTTTGGGATTGTGATTTTCAGGATTTTGATCTTTTGGTATCTTAGACTTTAGGGATTTTACACATTAGGAATTTGATCTTCGGGATTTCAATGTTTGTGATTATGGCATTTGATATTGAGTCTGTCATTGTCTGATCTGAATGTTTACAATGAATCATGAAACTTAAGAGATCTCCTGGAAATTCTGCTTCTTAATTCCTACCATGATGAAATTGTATAATCAATGTCTCTCTCATCTAATTGTGTATAAGTTATGAAGAGGAAGAGTCCATTATTTTTCATTTACAGATTAATCCCTAGAATTTAGTGAAGTTCTTGCTCCGTAGCTGATTGTCTGTTGGAAAAATGAATGGGATTGAATCTACTTAATCTTCAGTTAACTAGAATAGCAGGCAAAGGCTTATAGTCAGGGAGATTTGGGGAAGCACAGATCACTTGTTCAGGTCAGACTATAATTTTGTGGGAAGGGACTTTGAACCTAGAGGCCATTCTGAAACTTGCTTTGTATCCGTAGTCAGGGAGAAAATCATTTCAAGTGCCTGTAAGGAAAATAAGAGCTAGAATTTCCAGTTGGTGTAATTAAAAACATGCACCAGAAATGGCCACCACCTGTCTTTTGGGCTGGTCTTTACCATGTGTAGGTGGGTGAAAATTGGCCTTAGTTTCTTCTCTTTTCTTGGAACAGAATCATGTCTACTCTTGTGTGTTTGAGCTAAGGTGGTCTTAAGTCAGGTAACATTGCTACCAAAAAAGTTGAAGAGCATCTGCTGCAAATCATTAACCACATCTAGTGACAGACCTCATACACTTGCTGTCCTCCACCCTTGGGGGTGCCCATGTAGACTGCTGGCTCTTACACTTAAAACACTCAAAACCTTCAAGTAGGGACACACATCACTATATGTTGTGATCCACTTCCAATGTTTCCAGGGAAGAAGAAAGCAGGCCTATGGCACCCAGGATCCATTAGGTGGCTGTATTGCCTTTCTTTCCATTAACAGATGTTTCTTCTCCCTGTGCAAGCCATGAGCTTTGCTGCTCCCCTCGAGTTAGTCTCAAATGTGTGGGGAACAAACACCAGGAAAACCAGAGTGAGGCTCTCTATGTTAGATCCCCGTGGAGAACATGTTATTCAGGTTTCATCACATTTCTCTGTCAGGTTGTGTGAACAGGTGCTGGAACCTTCCCATTTGGGCACAGATGGGGCTGAGCTTGCTGGATTCCAGACTACATGGAGATAGTGGCGTCTGATGCAGAAGAGACACTGGACCAGTTGTCAGGAGACCTGGTTTTGCCCTACCTCTTATGCTAATGCTAATTGAAGACAGGAAGATTGCATGATGTGACAGGGAGGTTGTATCATGTGTCTACAGTTCTTTCTTTCCTTTCCGCCCCGTCCGGGTTCTCCTTCCTTCTCCATTGACATTGGGGTTGGTCATTTGACTTGCTTAATGGAAGGTGGACGATATAGGAAGGTAGTTACAAACTAAGGTTCCAAGGTTGTCATCTCTCATTCTCTCCTGCTTTTGCCAGTCCCAGGAGAACTTGCCCTGATTGGTTTCTGTGGTTTCCTGATTGAAGCCCACAGGACTACTGGACAATCTATGCACCTGTGATGTGAGCAAGAAATGAATGTTCCCTATTGCAAATCACTACTTTTGGGGGTTCCTTGGTGGTCAGCATTATTGTAACAATATCTGATTAATGTAAATTCTTTAACATTCCCAAATTTTAGTTGGATGCTTTTTTATATGTTAAAAGTATGATTTGCACACAATAAAATAAGATGAGCAGATTTTAATGTTCTTACTTTTTTGATGGGACAATTTTATACATTCATATAATTACCATCTTCAATAAACTATTGGTCCAGTGCTCCTGAGTTCAATCCCTGGTTCACTCCCCCCTAAAAAAAATCCAGAAAAAAACCCTCCTGACCACTTTCTGTCACTATAGCAAATCCCTTTGTGCCCCTTTTCAGCAATTCTCTCTCCCCCATTGTAGAGGCAACAGACTTTCTCACTTCTACCACCCTATTTAGTTTGCTAGTTTGGGGGATTCATAAAAATGGAATAATACAAGAAAGTCTCTTTATGTTTGGTTTCCTTTGATCAATATTATTTATAATTCTTTTAAAATGCATTTTTATTTTCAATTGACATAGCAATTGTGTGTATATTTTTGGGTACAGTGTAACCTCCCAATACATGTACACAATGTGTAATGATCAGATCAGGCTAATTGGCATATCTGTCATCTCCGACATTTATCATTTCTTTTTTTCTTGAGCGCATTCAAAAATTATCCTACTTATTTTGATATATTTAATTAATTGTTGTCAACCATAATTATCCTACCATGCTATTAGAGCAGTAGAAGATATTTCTCCAACTGTACCCCTGCACGTGTTCAGCATAATGTTCTTTGAGAATTGCACATGTGTGTGGATTAGTAGCCTGCTAATTTTATTGCTGACTAGTATTGTATGAATATACCACTTTTTAAATATATTTACCTGGTGATAGATATTTGGATTGTTTCTACTTTTTACTATTATGGATAAAGTTGTTTGCTTTCATCATTTGTCTTCATTTCTCCTTAACAAACACCTAGAAATGGAATTTTTGGGACAATTGTTTTCCAAGTGGGTTATGCCATATCACCTTTGATCACAATGATTTAGAGTTCCTAGTTCCCTCAAAATCCTTGTTGCTTAATTTTAGCCCTTCTGGTAAGTATGTGTAGTGAAATCTCACTGCTCGCTGTAGCTTTAATTTTCATTTTGCTGATGAGTAATAGTGGCAAGAATCTTTTCATATGTTTGTTGGTCCATGCTGTATATTTTTTCCCATGTTTTTGTCTTCTAATTGAATTGTTTTTATATTTTCTGGATATAAGTCCTTTATCAGATATATGTACTACAAATCTTTTCTCCTTGATTGTTCTATCAGTATCTCCTTGGTTTTGAAATCTCTGATTAAGATTGCGGATTTGACTCTTTTCTCCTTCAGTTATGTCAGGTTTTGCTTTTCATGTTGTGAAGGTCTCTTATTTGACACATTAATTATTTAGGATTGTTGTTGCCTTCTAGATGAATATCTTCTTTCATCATTATGAAATTTCCCTTTTTATCTCTTACAATACTTTGTGTCTTGAAATTTGCTTTGCCACATATTAAAAGAGCCACTCTGGTTTCCTTTTATTTAACTCTTTGCGTGTTGGATTCTTTTCATTTTCTCCCCTTCCAGCCTATTTATGCCTGTATTTAGAGGATGTCACTTCATTTTAAAAATTTTATTGGTTTGTTCTGATTTGTGTGTGTGTGTGTGTGTGTGTGTTGCTGAGGTTTGAACCTAGGGCCACAGTACCATGGAGTTATATCCTTAGCCCTTTGTATTTTGAGACAGATTGGTCTCCAACTTGCCATCCTCCTACCTCAACCTCCTGAGTTGCTGGAATTAGAGGGAAGCATCATTGTGCCCAGAATTGAGGATTCACTTTAGATGGCAATGAGTTGGGTCTTGCTCTTTCTTCTCTTTTGTCTTTTCAGATTCTCTCTGCCTTTGAATTATCTCTGTGACAACTGATCACATTTTAGTTAAACTTAATAAAATTATTGCTTTTTCTATTTTAAGAAAATTATTGTCGTGGTTGTGTTATCTGTTATCTTGATATTCATTTTCTGTTTGTCCAATCTGTTCTTTTTTCCTCTCTATTCTCTTTTCTTGCCTTCTTTTGGGTGAATCAAGTACTCTTTTAGTATAATATTCCATTTTATTTCATCTGTTTTTTTTCTTAGTTATATATCTTTATGCCAGTTTTAAATGGGTGATCTGGATTATAATTAAAAACTAAATTAGAACAATTTATTTTCACATGATTTATTCTCTCATTACACATTGTAAGAATTTCATACAAATATCACTAATACAGTAGCTTTTTTTGCCCTGTATGCTCTGGTTATCTTTTATTTTTGCATTATATGTTATAAACTATACATTATATATGTTTACTATTTTTGTTTTAGTCAATAGGCTTTTAAAATTGTTAATATACTACAGATAATATAAAAAAGTATTTGATGCCTTCCCTTTCTGGTATTCTTTTTCAATTATTATTGATCTGAGATTCTGTTTGATATTTTCCTTCAGCCTATAAAGTGTCTTTTAGCATTTCTTGGAGCTCAGGTTCCTATCCATAAAAAAGTCCTCCTCTTCCCACCATTCTGGATGAAGAAAACTTTTGGATCTTTTCCCTCCTAGACAAATCTTTTTTGTGTTGTTTATTTTTCCCCTAGATTTTATTTATTTAAGTTACTTAGTATCCTTAGCTCTCTGATGAGTATAACAAATCAGAGTTTTTTTTTTTTATTGCTTTCTTGGTTAGGTTGGGAGTGATAGTGTTTGGCAAAAATTTCTTCATCAAAAACACAATCCAGGTATTCCTATTTTAAGGCAAACAGTTTAGATTCCATTCATTTATTCAGCAAATAAATATTACTGGGAGGCTCTCGCAAAAGCATAGCAATCCAACCTGTACAGAGAGAAGGATGAAGGTCTTTCAGCAACTTCTTAGGATAAAGTTTACATCATTAATATGGCCCTGGGTATTCCACTCTTTGCACTTGTCCTTTTTGATAATTGATAATTCTAAGATTTTTACTTTTGTTTTGTTTATCATTTGCTTTCTTGCTGAATTATCAGCTATGTAAGGGATGGTTAAGTGCATAATTTCTCCCTATCTCCCCACCTGCTATAATGGAAATGACTTTTCCTTTTTTATTCACTGATCCTTTCTCTTGATGGAACCCAAAGACACTGCCTTCTTCCATGCTCCCTTCCAAAATCCAAATAGACCTAATTGGATGCCCATAAAAAAGAGGTGCATGGCTCATTATTTAACTGTTTCTGGGTTTGAATTAAGAATGTAGATGACCCCACTGCCTGTGATTCTTTTTGATTAGTAAGTACTTGTGCCACAATGGTTACTAAATATTTGTAAATCACCAAATGGAATAATTGTATATTGCAGAGTATTTAACTTATCGTCAACACTCAATATATATATGCTGAATAAATTCAGGTTCTCTAGAATGGTTGCAAGGGATGGCAGAGATTTGCCAGT
The DNA here is from genome assembly GCF_052094955.1 of Ictidomys tridecemlineatus. Lineage (NCBI taxonomy): Eukaryota > Metazoa > Chordata > Mammalia > Rodentia > Sciuridae > Ictidomys > Ictidomys tridecemlineatus. Next base: position 163,873,606 of record NC_135481.1, read on the forward strand.
TGCCATGCTTTCTTCTATTCAAAGGGCACAAAGGTAAATAAGGCACTGTCTCTGGCCTATCACTGGGATACATACATATATACTGGACATCCACATCCTTCCATTCCTCCCTTTTGCTCAGGTCATCACTCTTGATGACCAGACATGCTCCATTCAAGTGTATCCTAATCAGACTTACTGCATACCACATTTTTTGCTTTCCGCATTATTGTCAATGCTCCCTGATCCCACTTTGATCACTGAGAGACAAGTCCTAGTAAGTAAACACCCTTTTCTTCTTTAGGTAGATAAGTATAAGCATACTTTACATAGTCTCTCAGGATTTCATCCTAAGTAGATGGAGTCCATTTGCCTTCAGTGTTGATTGGCCCAATAATTACCCCTTGGATCACTTTTCTCTCCTTTTATATTTTCTTCTTTCCAGATTACTCACTACTTTTCTCTGGGATCACTTCCCAAAATAATTTCCAAAGTGCAAGCCTTGTATCTCCTTTATGGAAAATTTCAAGCTAAGATGATCAAACAAATAATCAAAAAAATATAGTATGATCAGTGTATTAATAGTCATCAAGACCACTAAAAGAGAAATAGAACTTAAGAATTCTTTACAGAAAAAAATATATTTGAAATAGCCTTTATAAATGAGAAGTACGGCAGACAAATGATATGGATCGAGGTATTCTATGCTGAGAGGACAGTGAAAGAAAGCAAAGATGGTATACAGCCTCCAAGATGGCACCCAATAAGCCCCCTCCTCGCCAGTACTCACACCCTTATCTAATGCCCTTCTCTTTTCACATTGTGCCAGGATTGAGCTGTGCAGCCAATAGAATATGACAAAATTATTGGTTGGCTCTTCTAAGATTGAGTTATAGAAGACTTGAGCTTCCATTATGGGCTCTGCCCCTGGTGGGTCACTTTTTCTGGGGGAATCCAGCTGCCATGTCAATAGGACATTCAGGCTGCCTATGGTGAGAGCTACATGGTAAGAAGTTGATGTCTCTGGTCGGTAATCTGTGAGGAGCTAAAGCTTATCAACAACCATGTTAATAAGCTTGGAAGTAGATTTTCTGGCTCCAGTTAAATCCTATGATTTCTGATGTTCTGGCTACCAGCTTGATTTCAACCTTGTGACAACTCCTGAGTTAGACTCACCCAGCTAAGCTGTTTCTGGAATCCTGAGCCTCAGAACCTGAGTGACATAATAAATGTTTGGGATAATTTGTTATACAGTAATTAATAACCAATGCATAAAGAAATTATGAGAAAACACTATGTACTTTGGAATTGCAAGTGAGTTTTTATGTTCTTTCAACTCCAAAAGAATGATTCCATCATCACTTGGGCCAATATTGTTGAGAATAAATGATTGTCTTTGGAGACAGACTACTTACAAGTTCTATTTCTGGCATACACTAACTTTGTGATCTTGGGCACTTTACTTGACTTCTAAACTTTAATTTTTTTTGTCAGCAATATGGGATTGGAATTCATATCTTTCTCAAAGAATTTAAAACGTTCAATGTGTTGGCACATGTAGATATTTTATTATGGTTCTTGTATGTGATAAGCAGTCAATAAATCCTAGCTATTACTGTACTTGCAACATGGTACTAAGTCCTCCAGTACAGATATAGTTTATAAAATAAGGTTGCAACTTTCCATTTTCTGGTTTATTTGTAGGCTACCCCTGCTATTTTCAAAGATAAATTCAACAAAAACTTTCCTTTTTTTTTTCTTAATCAACTTAGTTCAGGAGTCCAAGAATTTAAAGAGGTAAAGGTATACTCAATACCTTTAATTAGTAATCACTATTACATTTCCCCATTGTGCCAACAGAAAGGTTGACAATAATCAGCTGGTGAAAGGTTAATTAACTTAATCTTTTATAATTCAGAGCAGGCTGGACTATACTTCAAAAAATTACATTTGGGGCAGAGAGCCTTATGTCCAAAAAGGAAAGAAAGAATAATTAATCCAAACTACACTGAGAAAAACAAACAACAAAAACAAGAAGAGAGTTGACAAACAGCTCAGCTGGCCTTCCTCTTTTTCTCAAAACGTACCTTCTCCTGAAGTGGAGGCTGGTACTGGAAGTGCTGAAATTGTCCACTAAGAAATGGTTGTCAGCCAAAACTCTTGGTGGGCAAAATAGGTGGGAAAACTGGTCAGTGTGCAGAGGCAGGTTTAAGGTCACATTAGCCATTGGACAATGTCTCTGGCTGCCTCCAGCTTTTCCTTCTGCATATTTTGCCATCTCTGACTCTTTCTAATTCCCCTTAACACTCTGTAGTCTGGTAGGGATCTTTATTTATTTATTTATTTTTGGTACTGGGGATTGAATTCAGGGGCGTTAAACCCCTGAGCCACATCCCCAGCCCTATTTGGTATTTTATCTAGAGACAGGGTTTCACTGAATTGCTAAGCACCTCACTGTTGCTGAGGCTGGCTTTGAACTTGTGATCCTCCTGCCTCAGCCTCCTGAGTGCCTGGAATTATAGATGTGAGCCACTGCTCCCAGCTTGGTAGGTATCTTTTCTCTGTTACTTTTACTGTGTGAAGTGCTGATCCTGAGACATTTACATGTAAAGTTCCTCTGACCTCCTAAAGGACAGTTGGGGCAGATTTTAGTCCAGGCATCAGTGGACTTCTCAGAAGCAAGAGTGTCACTCAGGCAGACTGTTAGTAAGAACATCCTAAAGGAACTTATATCCCAGAAAGGCAAGGCCAGACCAGCAATGATGTGAGCCCAAGTGAAGATCACAGACCCCAGGGAATCAAATGGACATCTGTAGTTATTATGAATTTCAGTTGATTTAATGGACATTAGGGAATTCATTCTAAGGAGAATATTCCCCTTCCCCCTGCTGTTTTTAGTATCACACTTATAGCTTGGGCATCTCTGTCATATTTTATAATCATATCAAATCAACTTTATAAGGAAAATCACATCAAATCATCCATATAAGGAAAGCATTCATAGCTGCCTTAGCTTGTTTCCCAGACTAGCTGTGACTATATCTGGGGCTTCTCTGCTTACCCATAATGTCCAGTATAATGCTAGTATGTCCTGGGGAAGACATATGGTGGCTTGATGAATCAACAGCTCAGGAACACATGGGAAAGCACTCAGCTTTTCATCTGGACAAGGCAGTATTCAAGATATTAAGGGGAACTTGAAGAAATGGTATTTACCTTGTGTCCAGGACTTAGGACTTGAAAAAGGAGAAATTAAAGCTCTCATTTTACTACTTCCCTTCTCACCTTTATATCTTAACCTTAATTCAAAATCTTCTTGGAAGAGAGTTCTGGAAAACCATGAAGACAAATGAAAGGAGGGTAAGGGGGACGAGTGGAGTCCAGGGAGGTTTGGCCTGCAGGGGTTCAATGGGAGATCTGCAGGGCTTTGCATCCTAGCAGAAAGCAGTACAGCAGCTGACAGGAGATAGGCGACCCTTTGTGGTTTGAATATATCCCCCAAAGTTTATGTGCTGAAAACTTAATCCCCATTGTAATGGTGTTGGGAGCTGGAACTGGCAGAGCCTTCACGAATGGATTAATGTCATTATTGCTACAGTTGGTTAGTTATTCCAAGAATGTGCTTGTTGTAAAAGTAAATTTGACTCCTTCTTTCTCTTTTTCTCTCTATATCCTCTATTGTCCTTGTACCTTTTGGTGTGGCAGGAAACAATAAGGAGGTACTTTCCAAATGCCTGCATCATGTTCTTGGACTTGGATCCTCCAGAACTATGAGATGAATAAACTTCTATTGTTTATATATTATCAGTCTCATGTGGTCTGTTATAGTGGTCTCACTTCTCAGCTTTTCCTCATATGGAAGCATGAACTCTCTGAGTTTGTGATAGAAGTACCTTGTTCCTTTATCCATCTCTGTCTGAGTAATCTTAGAAAGGTGCCAAAGCCAATGTCTCGGCTTGGCACCAGAATCACGAGCCACCACACAGCTTCATAGGTTCAAACAGCAATTCTTTATTCCCGCTCTCACACCGCCTCCACACAGGTCCAGGGACAATCGTGTTCTGCCGTCTCCCGCACAATTCACCTACTCCACGAGGCTCTCTCCAAATCCCATTTTAATCTCACGAGAACTCAACGGGAACAAGCAGCAGGAACACCCTAATCCCAGCAATAATCTTCAACCTCTAACTTCCCTAAAACCCATTATCTTAAACTGGCAACGCCTTAAACTCAAGGAGCCGGTTACTTCCTCAAACCTGATCAGCTCTAAACCCGGATCCGCCTTGGTCCTTGAGCAAGGTCACCTTATTAAAGCATGCATGCAGTGTCCCATCGAATGTCCTCTAAGCAGCATGGGGTACGCTTGGCAAGGAAATTTCGATGCGTCATTCCTACTTGGTAATGGCCCTCAGCAGAAAGGATAATCTCAGGGCCTAGGGATGTCTTTTTTGACTGATCATCTGGTCCTCCAACCAATGCCATGAAAAATCCATACTGTCTTGATAACACCAAGGAGAATGTATCATGCCTAAATGTGTTTTTGTGTGTTCATCAACACTTCTGAGGCACCAGCCTAGTAGTACAGATGTTGCACCCAGAAGCAGGGAGTCCCAGACTTGATTATGTCACCCTGGTTAGGCTCTGCTAATTCTTCTGATCCATCAAGCCCACTTGTGTCATTCGGGGGCATCATTAGGTTAGATGAGCTCATTCTCCCCTTGCTCCTTTATCAAAGTTGAGATTTACTTTATATCAGTTCTTTATATAGATCTAAATTACACAGGGACGACAAATGCATTTCTGCGTTAGACCTCAACCTCTGGAATTAGCTAGCTTTATAGGTCTTATTTTATCAAACTTGGGTCATGATCTGCAATTTTCTCACCCAGGTTCATCTGCTCAAGCGAAATCTAGCCCATTGTAAGTCATCATTCCTACCATAAGAAAAAGAATTCTAAGTAGAATTTATAGAAAACTTGAAATACCATCAAATTTTTGCTATTATGTAAACACAGCTATGGGCTCACAACATAAACCTCCACAAGCAGATGTGATGAAATGAATCATCAGGTAAGCAGTATAATAAAAAAAGTTTCTGCTCATGTAATAGTATCAATGTGCTTGGCATGTGTGCTTTACACATATTAACTAATCCTCACAACAGCTCTATGAAATAGTCTTTGGTTTTATAAAGTTCAGGGAACATACTGAAGGTGGATGGTGGACAGATTTTGGAATAGTACTTCTGGGTTCCTGTCATCTTAACTGTCCTTGGAACCGATTTCACTACATCTGTCATTAGCCAGGAAGGCATCAGAGCCTATAAGCTTTGGAGTTACCTAGTCCTGGATGTGACCTCTGGCTCTACTTCTTTGCTGTGTGATTTTGGGTTATATTGCTATATCTCCCTGAACTTTGGTTCCCTTTTTTGTCAAGTGAGGGCGATTCTATTCTTCTGGCAGAGTTGCAATGGAGCAAGGTGAATTGATGGGTACCATGAAGTTTCCCAGCTTACAGCTGTTATCCTCTGACTTCTTCCTCCCTTCTGCTTGATTCCCTTTCTCCCCGTCATCTTGCTTATTGTGTCATGCACTGTTTATTTCTTGTGCTTCTCTAGAAGAAAGGTTACATCTGCTTCTAGTCTGTAAGCCCATTTGGTGATTTAGTTCTTTCTTCTTAAGTCACAAGTATTTCCTTTTGGGATTGACTAACTTCCTTAGGCTGGGATGCCCCAAGCCCTTGGGGACTCACTCCATCCTGTTATTTTGAACATCCTGCCCCTCCCAACTCAGGCTCTACAATCTCATGCTGCATCCAAGAGCAGCCGTGTAATAGCAGCCAGACAAGAGTCAGAGGAGGTTACTGGATTCTAATTATAAACAAAGAAAACCAGAGTTGTATACTTAGATTGGAAGGGACAGAATGGCAGCTATTTTAAGGGTGACCCAAACTGACAAAAGGCAGGAAATTCAGGGAGGCAGATGCTTTATCAAGCTTGCCTTTGTATGCTTTTTTATTTTTTTTAAATTTTTTTTTTGCTGATATATTTCTTCCCTTCAAGGCATTGTGAGCTTCTAGTTTCCGAATTTTCATTTTTAAGGCTTTCATAGAACATCATACCTCAGAGACTGATGGACTCCTTTGAAACTTAAATAACCCAAAGGAGTCATCTAAACCTCTGGGTGGAATATGTATTCATGCATTTTTAAAAAAAGGTATATTACATACATCAGAGAGTTAGATGACTCATTAGGAAGAGTTTGGTGGAGTATGTAATTCAGGATTTTAATGTGCTGTCCATGGACTAAGCTTACTGGGACTGTACTAAGTCTGTTTTATTTTATTTTCCACAATAACATCTAAAGCTAAAGCATTTACACAAAATCAGTGACTAACCGTTTGCATAGTTTCATTTTTGAAATCTGAGCCTGCCTCAAGTTAGATGAAAACTATGTGAACCTAAAGCCAATATACTTGCCACAAAAGTTAAATAGCCTTGGAAAAAGCTTCTTCTTGTCTTTTACTTTCCCTCCTTTTTTCTTTCCTTCCTTCCAATTTATAAGTAGACTGAGAAGGAATTGATTTAACTTTTATCTCTGCAGGATGTTCCATGCTTGGGGACCTGCAATACAACTTTTGAGATTTCCTCCTCGAAAACAAGCTTATGTTGGCTTAAGCTATATAAGTGCTTATTAATATTTAATTCTTTGGAATATTAGTTATCTTTTCTATTTTTCAGGATTAAGAAAAAAAGAAAAGATGGTGTTGAGCAGGATTTCCAGGGAAGCAAACTAAGTTTTGGGGAATTACATACTAAAGGGATGAGAGGAATAATCATGTGGAGAGAGAGAGATAAAATTTGACTTTCTGTACGTTATGTGGATTTTTTTTGGTGGGGTAGTAGATACTGGGGATTGAACTCAGGGCACTCAATCACTGAGCCACATCCCCAGTATGTTTTTGTATGTTATTTAGAGACAGGGTCACACTGAGTTGCTTAGGGCCTCGCTAAGTGGCTGAGGCTGGCTTTTAATTCCATCCTCCTGCTTCAGCCTCCCCTGCTGGGATTACATGTGTGTGCCATCGCACCCCGCTCTAATATGGATCTTGAGGATCCTAATTTTTCCCGTATCCTTTCTCACTCCATCTGTCTTCTTCAGCCAATGTTTGTAGATACAAAACACATTTCTCACTTTGTTGATACACCAATTGGCCATATTGAAGTATCTAAACATCTGGTGAATCCACACTGAGTATCACTTGACATTCACATTCTGGATCCTAGAGAGCTTTGGAAGGAAGTGAGCTCAGTTCTCACCAGGAGAGGAGCAGTCTCTCCTCTTACAGAGGAGAGAACAGTAAGTGAGGGGCTACTGATAACCTGAGAGCCACAGGTCTTACTGTGTCTCTGTGACTTCAAGAGATTCATAGTTGTGAGAGAAGATGCAGTGCATGGTGGATATTTTAGAGCAGTATTTAAGAAGCAACATAAAAGACCTTCCAAGCTATGTAATACTCAACTGTGGATAAAGCACAGGAAAACATTCTTCATATGGAATAAAAAGTCTGAATATTGCCTTCTCCAGGTGTTCTTGAAACTGGAAAAGTTTTTTTTTTTTTTTTTAATTTCTTCTGTCTTACAGTATTAGAGAAAACATCATGTCATGGAAATAAGAAAGTGTAAAGGGGAACAATTTATCAAACGTCTGCTATGTGTCAATCAAGTTGATCACTATGATAAGTATTTTGCATACATTAGGTATTTTGTTCTTCACTATCCAGAAAGGTGATCATTATTATTTGTTCTTATAGACAAAATAGCAAGTCTCAGAGTGAGAAACTTATTCATGGCATCATGCTGGATGCATAGTTCTTGTTTTGGTTTTGCACCTAGCAGGTGATACCTGCTCTAACTGACCTGTATTTATAGGTCTCATTTCTACTTTTTAAAATGAATCAGTTGGATTAAGGCTTTTGTGTGTTCTGGAATTTTCTGGATTCTGATATTCCAGATATTTTCTTTAGATTCTGTGATCTCTTGAAGGGGCATAGATTAGATGGTTCTGGATGTTCCACACAGCTTTTGAACCCCTCTTGTAAAACAGGCTTTGCATGGCCCCTAGCCCATGGAAGAACTCAAGGTAGCATCTGTAACCTTCTCTGTAGAGATACAGGAGAACTACAGCAAAGGGGGATTTGTCCTTTTCTCTTTAGGGAAATTGAGTTCAGCTCAGACTACATCTTTTGGAGAGCAATGAATTAAGGGATTGCATATTGCTTTGAATATGAGATTTGGTTTTGTACCCAACTAGTGAGATTTGTAGTCAGCAAGTGAAATAATCTCTTGGTAGCTTCTCAGCTGTTTCTGGCTCTCCTTCTGACCTAGACCGGGTGCTGTGTCCCTCTCTCTTAAGACTTTATGAAAATTGTTTAGCTTTCCTTGCCTGATTTCCACCTGTTCTTAGCTCTTTCTAGTCTTCTTAGTCTTCTTCATAAATATTTCTTTTACCTTGCCTTCATTTATTTTTTTCATAAATCTCTCCTATAAATTCAAAGATTACTTTGCCATTTTTAAGACTATGAACTGAGTGATGTGCTCTGAATGAAAAGTCATAGTGAGTTATACTTTGTGAGACATAAAAACAACATCACTTGAAATAACCTGCTCTTGCAATTCTAGATGCCTGTGATATGAGCAAGCATCCCCATTTGGAACCCTCCTGGAGTAAATTCTTGTAAAGAACATTTTCTGCAAATGCTATGGACTTGGTTTCTGACAAGTCCCGCTTATAAGCTTCAGAATAAATACAGAGTTCAGCTTTAGCTTTTTTCTTAACCAATCATTAATACATTATCAAATAGCTCTGTCCCTTGTGTGACTAATCTCTTTTATCTTTGTAAAGCTTGTGTGAGGATTTTCTCTCTTAAATTAGAAAAGTAATATATTTATAGATTAATTCATTTGTGATTTTGCTAATTTCTGGACCAGGTTCGTTTATCTTTTATAATAGGCTGGTGGTGTTAGAAACTTTATGGCAACGTTTAAAAAAAAATTCTATGATCTCAACTGAAAAGCACAGAAGAGTTATTCTAAGCTAAACACTATGTTGGTTACTGCATAGGACATAAAGATTATTTATTCTCTCAAAAGAATTAACAGTCTTTTAGACAATTCCGCAGATTGCGTCTATGAACAGCATGCTGATGTTATGTTGCTAGAGTTCAGAGTTAAGTGGACTGCAGGTTATTTGAGGGATGTGGAGGTGAGATCATTAGCTGCTTCCTATCTCAGAGGGTTGCTGCCTGTGGGCACGCCATGTTCTGTCAAGACCTGGAAATCTATAAATGGGCCCATTTTCTTCTTGCTCTGATTATCATGGAGGAAGAATTCATACTTTTATCAACGACTAAATCTTGTCCTCAAGTTCTAGCAAATATTTTCTCATTACTTCAAAGGATTTATAAAACTAACAGCTCTATAAATATTAATGTTTTGTTCACATGTTGTTTGGTTTCTCACTCACATGGGTAGCTCTCCCTTCTGAGGTAATCTCCTATTGTTGCCTACAGATGTCCCCCCTTCTCATAACCTCCCTTTCCTCTGTCCCTATTTGAAATTTCCTTCTTTCACTCAAAATCAATTCTGGGACTTCTAAAGAGAACAACATCTTTTCTCTTTCTCTTTTATTTTGCTCAGGTAATCTAATCCATTTTTAGACTTTTAAATACCATCTTGTAATGATAGCTCCTAATTTTTTTTTCCAAATTAGATCTTTCCTTTGGACTTTAGTCTTAATAATCCACTTGTTTATCTGATATTTCCATTCAGATTTCTCACAGACTTGGGAGACATAATCATCCAGATGTACAATTTCCATCTGCTGCAGATCCCAGTATTGAATCTAACAATCAACTACCCAGCTGTTCAAGCCAGATGTCTAGGTGTTCATCCACAATTCATCCCCTCCCTACATCTGATCATCAGTGATCCTAGTGGATCTGTTGGTAAGTGTCTAAAATCTGACTCTTTTTCCTCATCTATACTAGTATGCCCTTGGCTGTGGTCATGATGAACTTGTACCTGGATTCATGCAACTGCCTCCTGTTCGTACTCTAGTTCAAGCTCCACACCGCAGCAGTGATCCTCAGAGGCAAAGGTCACAATTCTATTTCACCCTGCATACATCCATTCTATATTACTCTTTTTTTTCTCCTGACATCCCCCCCACCACATCAGGTTAAAAATTAATAAAAACCCAACAAACAAAACAAAGAAACTAAAAAAAAAAGAAATCAAAACTCTATGGTTTACATTCCCTCTCCTACGCAAATACACATAATCATTTTTATTTGTTATTAAGGATTCTGCATTTTTGCTCTTACTTCCTATGTCATGGACTACCTTAAGAGTTTTTTAGAACAATGTTGGCTTCTTTCACGAGTAAAAAATCTAGGAAATATTTTTTGAGTAATTAAGTGTTTATCTCATAAAAAAATAACATAAAAGAATTGAAAGTCCTTTGAAAAGTGGGAAGATTTTGACAACCTGAGATGCTCTTGGGAGCATGCGAGGGAGAGATTAAGCAGGACTATTTGTGAGCATACTGTTTGTTTGAGGAAGCGTGAATTGTTTTGGCTTAGCTGTGATAATAGTGTTCAAGCGGGGTACACAAAAGATCCCTGGAAAGATAAATTGATACCTTACTCTGTGCATCTTTCAATACATGATTGAGAAATTGGTATCTGGTTCAAAACAAGAACTTGGAAGACACTGATGAGATTTTGAAGGTAGATGTGATGCAGTTTATCTTGTGCTGTAGAAATGTCAGCCAGGTTCTAGTGGCAGGATTAAATTGGGATGGATAGAAATGGATTGGGATGGGCAAGCCAGAAGTGAGAGAGGCCCATAAAGTGGATACTTCAGCAGATGAGAGCTACTGAGAGTTTAATCTGCAAGTGAAACCCCTGAGTCACTTTCATTTGCTTTAAATATCTTTAAACTGGACTAAATATCTGTCTGCATTGACCCAGTTCTCTCTCTGATGTAACACAGATGCCAGTGGCCCTTCAGATATTTGTTTCCCTGATCCTGCATCTTTTCTTCATTTTTATTTTCTCTTCTGGAGGTCACCTGTTTGTCAACATCCTCCTAAAATTGCTAGGCTCAAAATTAAACTCATTTTTTTTGTTGTTGTTGTTGTCTTTCTCATTCAGGCTCATAATGGCTCTGTCCAAATTAGTCATGTCATGTGTCTGTTTACTTCATCCACTATACGATATGACTATATATAGATATAAAAGCAATGTTCTTGATAAACAAAGGATGTCTATAAACAATCCCTGGCAAGGATTTAAGAATTCTCTGCTTTTCATCTATTTGTCTTGACAACTTAGGGTTTTGTTTTTGTTTGTTTGTTGGTGTTAGTGCTTTTTAAATGTCTGACTTTGTCTTTTCTATTTTCTGAAAATCATTCTCTGAATATGTCCCTATTTCATGTTTTCAATAAAGGTTGTTTCTGTTGTAGAGAAAATCAATACTATTTGCCTAAAATCTAGAGATGGTAATGAATTCATTCAGTAAACATTTGCTGAGTATCTATCATATCCAGAGATTGTTTTAGGTGCCTCAGATATATCATTGACCACAATAAATAAAGGTCCCTGCCCTCCATTCACCATTATTCCATGAGCATGAGGCACTCTGTGGATACCAGGTATGAACAGAAGAATGTTTATTTTCACTGTAACGATGATGTCAAAGTTTCTAATTCAAATGGAAGATGTTTCAAGGGTGGCAGATTCTGTAATATAAGATGAGAATTTCTGGTCTTTATCAACAGTCTCCCTATAAGTGGCTCCCACCTTCATTTAAATTTCACCATTACTTGGGGGAGGAAGAGGTGTTAGCCTGGCTTGAATACAGAAATTAATTGATGTTCTTTCTCACACTAAGTTGGATAATTTAAAAATTAATATACTGTGCAGATCCCAGTGCCTAAAGGTTACAGAGGCTGACTGGTGAGCTGCAGGCATTTGAGTCTGCCAAGCAGAATAAGAAATAGATAAAGCTAAATTACAGACCTATTAAAAATAAATTAGTGGTGTCGAAAAAGCAAATTAAGATGCAGATTATCAATCTAATTTCAGGGTCTCTGATGAGTCTTAATGTTTAATTCTCATATTTGACGAAGGCATCTATTAATTAAAATATTTATATAAAAATGAGCTTGTACAAGGTCTTTACTTCAAGAGGGACTAACTTCAGTTGATCTAATTTTTAGAAGATGGCCTTGATTTTGTAGCAAAAGGCAAGAGTCTTTATGCTGTTTAAATTAGACTCCATTTTCCAAAAATAATTTTGCTAGCTGGAGAGAATATTGGCCTCGCTTACCTTCACTTCTATTTCCCTCTATTATTTTCCTTTATGTCTTGTGTGACCAATTCCCATTTGGCCACCCTGTTCCCTTCTACTCTATGGTCCTACTCAAAGCAGAAGTGGTAGCTGAGGACCCAAGCAACAAGCTGTGTTCATAACTGATTTGGGAGAGGGTGAAAAAGGTCAAATAAATAGAGAGGTCATGCATGAGCTGATATAAGGGAAGAGGCATTCAGGGAAGTGAGAGGGTATAGCAGCATGCACAGTCACTAAGCAAATGTATAGGAAGGAATTACGGAAGGATTTGAAGTCCTGTAAGTGTTAGTGAGATATGGACCTTCCAGATATGATGAAAGAATGTATCATCATAATATAATTTACTATCCGGGATCATTTTGTTTTCTTCTGGTTAGCATATTGGTTAAGAGTATTTCTTCTACACATGGACTACAAGAATAGGCCAAAATGAAGTTAAACCTTTCATAGCTATTCCTCTTATACAACCTCTGACCAGGGGTCAGAGAATAACTCAGCCAGGAGGACACACAGAGCTGTGCACTGTGCACTAGCCCATCTGGAGTTAAAAGAACTCAAATTTGCAGCTCTGGGATCAATGGAGCAAAGGAGGCCAGTTCTGCTGCTGCTATGTCTTACTGTCCTACTTTGGAGCAGAAATGAGATTGAGTCAGAGGCTGAAATCAAAGCAATTCTTTCCTGCCGGCTGCCTGTCTTGCTTGGGTCTAACTCTTGCTAATAAGAATAGGAAGAACCAGGGAAGGCAGCATGCAGATTTTTGGTCCTTTAAATTCATGTTTTTTAATTGAAAAAGTTATACAACACATAAGAAAAAAGTAAAAAAGAAAATTTGATAAAAGGATAGATACAGAGTACAAAGCAAGTCTTTTCCTATTCTCTGAGTCCAGGTTTGATTTCCACAAAGGAAAGGAATTTTACACAGGAAACAGGAAAAAAATAATAGATAAATAGCGAGTGTGACATGTAGACTTGACAAAACATTGAATGTCTTCAGGTTGGAGCGACCAGTGTCAAAGGATGTAATCAAATGACCAATGCTTCCATATTCTCCCAAGGAACAAAGGACTGCCATAATAGCAGCACAGAACTCTGGCTTAGATGGACACTGATCTTATGTCAGAGGCCTGGCACATTTATAGTCATCCCCCACGGTGGCATGGTGGTGGTGTTAGGGAAATGGCACCATTTGTTCCTGTCATTTGTCTCTGGGGAAATGCTAGGCATACCTTCCCAGGCAACTCCATTGGGATCCTTGCCCAGAGAATGCAGGAAAATGGCTTTGCCCACTCTGTGAGTTTACACAGAGAATGTTTAGGTTAATACTTTATTCATTTATTTATTTACATTGTCTATTTAACAGCAAGAACAATGAAGAATGTGTGAGCAACTTATTGAAAGCTTGTTAGATTCAGATATAGATGTATATTCTAACCTGTTATGTTCCAACTTTATTTTAATTCTATCTCTGTGTGTGTGAGTGTGTGTGTGTGTGTACATGAGTGTGTAGGTTTCATTTTATTATCACTTGATGTTCTTTCCTCTTCCCCTTCTCTTTTTCTTATTTGTTCATGGTTCTGGAAGGATTATTTTTTTGTCTCTCTCACAGCACTGAGTTTACTTGTGGGGAATGGCTTATTGCCTGACAGGTCCCAATTTTTGTGTCAAATCTAATGATCGCAGGCTGCTCTGCCCATACTTTTTTATTCTTGGATGTTCTCTTTGAAAGGTGAGCCAAAAAGGATGAATGGTATGGGTAAAATAACCCTGCAGATGAGTCATGCAGCTAATAGACTACAGTACTATTTGTGTTCTTTTTTTTGTGCCTATCTATATTTCTTTTTTATGTATATGCACAAAACTAATGCTACTGCTTTGTTATGATTCTGAGATGTCAACATATTTCTCAGCAGATTGGCAGGTGACTCAAAACACCTAAAACTTTTCCTACCTGCAATTTCCTGAGGGATGCTATGATTTTAAAGTAAAGTGACCATCTCTCTGAATTGCTATCTAAAATGTAGAGATTGCTCTAGCCTCTGTTTTCAGCCTCTTATGGGATCTTGCATTACTGCTAGAGGTCATGGTTGATATCTGACAGCACTCTATCCTTATATCCTGCTCTTTGCCATTGTCATTGTGACAGCTCATTCATCTCTATGGCTCTGATGTTTGGGTCACCATGTGCCCTCCAGTCACCAAACTGGTGATTCTTAAAGAGAATTATCCAAATTGAGAAGACTAGTGAATTCCCTTGTCCCTCTGGATCCATACCCTGTCTTATATATGCTCTAGGAAGTGGCCCCTGACATCTCTAGTGGCTTCCTGGTTTCCTGATGAGTGAACTGGAAGGAGGTCTTGGAAGGAAATCACTGGCTTGAAAGAGACAGGTTGGAGCCCCAGCTTTAGGCAAAGCAGCGTGGCTGCTCCTGAAGATGCAGGCCTCATCAACAGTTTGCAATACTCCTTCTTCCCCAAACCTCTACTAGGTTTCCTGCAGCTGCAAATCCCTGCATACTTCACTGGCTGAGTAAACCTGGCCCCACCTCTGTGACTAGACCTTTTATTAAATATCTTCCAACTATGGCTTCCATGAGTAGCTGTCTGTGTTCTGAGAGGACCCTGAGTGATCCTGACATCACACTCCTTAGGCAATTGGCTAAGCTGTGGCTTCCAGTTGGCAGCAGACTATATAACAGGCTGAAGGTTTATAAACCAGAAGGAGGGATTGGCCTCTGAGAGTCCTGAGCTAGGGTCTGAAGACCTCACATTTGGATTTACAAATGCATGCATACATATTTACATATGTTTATAAGTACATGTACTTACAAATATATGCATTTATGTATAAAATACATTTATATTTTTATAAATATATATATTTTATATATGTAATCATTTATTGGTGAGTCATGTTGGGATTTAAGCAGTAAGAGGTCATGTGACAGATGGCAGCATACTTGTGATCTTGAATATGGGATCAGAGAGATGTGGATTGAAATCACAGTTTTGAGAATGTCTGGGTGGTCAGGTGGGAGCTGGTTGTGGTCAGCACTGGTCCTGGCAAACAGAGAGGTAAGGCCCACACTAGTCTCCAGTTCCGGGTGGGGTAGATGGATTATCTGCTGCATAAGGAGAACTATGCAAATGGGTGGGGTCCAGAGCTCCAGTCTACATGGTGGCAGTGCTCTGGTATCTGACTGTGGAAATACTGGAGCTGGCTGGCAACGAGGCCGGACACAATAGGGAGATTCACATTATCCCTCATAACCTCCAGGTGGCCATCTTCAACTGACAGGTTGTTGGGCAAAGTCACCATCGCCCAGGGCAGCATCCTGCATAACATCTAGGCTGTGTCACTTCCGAAGAAGACCGAGAGTCACTACAAGGAAAAGGGAAAGTGAAGGGAGGCCAGCATCAGGTAGCTGCCCACTCCAGCCTGAGTGCCTAAAAATTCAGCCAAGTAGCAGGTTACAATATCAATAACCAAACATTAAACGCATTCCTATACATCAGTCATGAATCTACTGAAAGAGAGATTAGGAAAACTACCCCATTCATAATAGCTTCAGACAAAATAAAATGCTTAGGAATCAATCTACCAAAAGAGGTTAAAGACCTCAACAGTGAAAATTACAGAATACTAAAAAGATAAATTGAAGAAGGGCTTAGAAGATAAAAAAAAACCTCACATGTTCCTGGATAGGAAGAATTAATATGGTCAAAATGGCCATACTACCAAAAGCATTATACAGATTTAACACAATTCCAGTTAAAATCCCAATGACATTGTTCATAAAACTAGAAAAGGCAATCATGCAATTCATTTGGAAAAATAAGAGAACCAGAATAGCCAAAGCAATCCTTATCAAGAAGAGTAAAATAGAAGGCATCACAATACCAGACCTTAAACTATACTACAGAGCCATAGTAACAAAAACAGCATGATATTGACACCAAAGCAGACACACAGACCAGTGGTACAAAACTGAAGAAACAGAGACAAATTCACATAAATACAGTTATCTCATAATAGAGAAAGACCCCAAAAACATTCACGGGAGAAAAGATAGCCTATTCAATAAATGGTGCTGGGAAACTTGGAAATCCACAAGCAACCAAATGAAATTAAACCCCTATCTCACCCTGCAAGAAACTCAACTCAAAGTGGATCAAAGACTTAGGCACTAAACCAGATACCCTGCACCTAACAGAAGAAAAAGTAGGCTCAAATCTTCACCATGTCAGCATAGGATATGACTTTCTTAGTAAGACTCCTAAAGCAAAAGAAGTAAAATTAAGAATCAACAATGGGACAGATTCAAACTAAAAAAAAAAAATTCTCAGCAAAGGAAAAAAAATAACATGAAGAGAAAGCCTACAGAATGGGAGAAAATCTTTACCACATGCACCTCAGATAAAGCATTAATATCCAGGATATATAAAGAACTCAAAGAACTTAACACCAAAAAAAAAAAAAAACAAATAACCCAATCAATAAATGGGCTAAGGAACTGAACACACTTCACAGATGAAGAAATACAATCAATCAACAAATATATGGAAAAATGTTTAACATATTTAGCAATTAGAGAAATGCAAATCAAAGCTACTCTAAGATTTCATCTCACCCCAGTCAGAATGGCAATTATCAAGAATACAAACAACAATAAATGTTGACGAAGGTGTGGGGAAAACAGTACACTCATACATTGCTGATGGGGATGAAAAAATGGTGCAACCATTATGGAAAGCAGTATGGAGAGTCCTCAGAAAACTTGTAATGGAACTACCATTTGACTCAGCTACCACACTTTCTGGTTTATACCCCCAAACTTCAAATTAGCATATTACAATGATGCAGCCACATTAATTTTTATAGCAGCTCAATTCACAATAGATAAACTATGGAACCAATCTAGGTGCCCTTCAACAGATGAATGGATAAAAATCTGAATATATATATTAATGTAATACTACTCAGCATTAAAGAATGAAATTATTGGGGCTGGGGCTCTAGTTCAGGGGTAGAGCACTTGTCTAGCATGTGTGAGGCATTAGGTTTGATCTTCAGCACCACATATAGATAAATAAAAATATAAAAAATACAACGTTATAAAAAAAAGAATGAAATTATGGCATTTGCTAGTAAATGGATGAAAGTGGAGAATATCATGCTAAGGAATTAAGCCAATCCCAAAAAACCAAAGACTGAATGTTTTCTATGATATGCAGATGGTAATTTACAATGGGGGATATGTAGGAAAGAATAGAATTAGTTCAGATTAGGTGAGTTAATTCAGGGGAGTAGAGGTAGGGGAGAAGGTATGGTTGTAGGAAGGATAGTAGAATGAATCAGACATTATTACTCTATGTGCACATGTAACTATACATCTGGTGGGATTCTGCATCATGTATAACCAGAGGAATGAGAAAAGAGCAGAGGATATGACTAAAATATCATAGAGCCAAGAATGCTTACTTCAAAGTAGGCTTTCTTGCCACAGTCTTGTCTGTTGTCACCCCTACCCTACATGTGTCATGCACCTGTGACACACACACACACATTTGGTGTTTTCTTTCTGAATCTACCTTGACTTTAGCCATGTCAGAAAAGTCTAGCACCAAGGAGTGCAGCTTGATGGGAAACTATGGTCATTTGGGAATGGGTCAACTTGGGGCTGGGCTGAACTACAACTCCCAGAATTCCCTTTCCTGCCTTTCCTGTGTGGTGAAAATGAGCCAAACCCCACTCTGGAACTGAGGTAGAATAGAAAAAACAAGAAACAGGTAAAAAGGAGACATAAAAGAAGGATGAGGAAATAAGGTTTTATTTCATAAATCCTGCACACTTTTTGAGGCCTGTCACTCCTTTATATACTTTCTCTCAGACCTTTCACTCCCAAATTTTTGGAAAATCTGAAAATTGACCTGTGCACTATGAATTAGTTTCTTTTTCTCAATAAATAGATTAAGCAAAGAGAAATAATATATTTTAAAAATTATAATATAGGGGACTTTCTTGTGCTAATAATCAGATAATGAAGACCAGATCATTCTAGGGATCCTTTTATTGCCCAAACCACCATAAACCATTTTGAAACCACCACACTGATATCACTACTTCAAACTTTCCCATACCTACCCTGAAACAAGTTTCCCTCCAAAGAAGAGCCGGGAACTTGAAAAACAATTCTGTCATTCTCAAGATGACCACATTCTCCCTTGAATATGTATCTACTTTCTTTCTTATTTTACTATGTTTATTTTTTAAATTTATTTTATTTATTACATCAATGGAGCCCGACTTTTTATTCCTCTGGTTTTATATGATGTAGAGTCACACCATTCGTGCAATCATACACATACATAGGGTAATAATGTCTGTCTCATTCTACCATCTCTCCCCACTCCCTGCCCTCCACTCCCTCCTCTCTGCTCAATCTGAAGTTCCTCCATTCTTCCCTTGGCGTCCCCCCCCGACCCCATGATTATGGGTCATCATCCACTTATTACAGAAAACTTTGGCCTTTGGTTTTTTGGGATTGGCTTACTTCACTTAGCATGATATTTTCCAACTTTGTCCATTTACCTGTAAATGCCATAATTTCACTCTTCTTTAAGGCTGGGTAATATTCCATTGTGAATATATACACAGTTTATCCATTCATCTATCGAAGGGCATCTATGTTGTTTTCACAGTTTAGCTATTGTGAATTGAGCTGCTATAAACTGTATTTACTTTCTTAAATAAACCTTTGTCTATGGCTCTGACTGGTGCACGCTGAAATTTTGTTGCTTCACATAAGCCAAAGACCCCACTAGTCCTGAGCCCAGTTTTCTCTTCTCTCTAGGAACTCCTCAAACCCTACTGCAGAGACGTCTTTTCTCCCATGACAGAACTGTTTTCTGGCTTGTACACACTGTCACTAATCTTCTGACTCCCCTCAGCCAGGCCTGAGTGCCTTAACTTCCCAGGGTCCTGCTACAACTCCCCTGACTTAGACACCAGTGTGTATACATTTATCTTCATGACTGGGGCACTCAGCTTTCATAGAACACCCCACCACTAAGGTCAGAGGTAATGAGGACTGATGAAGGTTTCAGATCATGTCTGTGGTCTCCAAGTTGTATTTGTGGATTTCAGTTTGTTCTTGTTCTTCCCTGGTCCTCTTCCTTCCTAGCTGCCCAATGTCTTGGAGACTTCAACCTCTAGCATCAAATCTACAAAGTCCACATGTGCACGCGCACGCGCGCGCACACACACACACACACACACACTTATAGACTCTAGGCATATAGAAACCTTGCATTGGCATTTACTTGAAACAGAGATGAGATGCATGTGTGCCCTCAGCATGGGTATTATACCACCCTCTGCTTTCCTTTCCTGGACACCCACTGGAGGCCAATGCCGGATGTAAAATGAAAGCACAACAATGTCAGGAGGGCGGGGCTTAGGGGATTTCAGGAAGAAGCTAACCGTGGGAACCTGGCCTTCTGCTGCGATGCAGGTATTCCCAAACGTGTATTTAAGACACATTCTCTGGATGAGGCAGGGCAGAATAATACATGGAGGCATTTACCTTTCTTTTTGTTTTTTTTTTTTCTTTCACTGAATTTCCCCATTTTCCACCGCAGTCATCTGGATGGCAGTTGCTTCGGAGCAGAGATGTCTACAGCAGGACTGGGAAACCATAAATAGCCTACATATCTGCCAGGCTTTTGTGTTATAAAACCCTGCTCTCTCAGGGGAAATTGAACATTTGCAGTTAAGAAAAAGAAGAAAACCAGAGCTCCAATCTTTGCACTAGAAAAGCATTCTCCTTGGTGCAGGACTGAGAGAAGGGAAAAATAGTTGGTAAGGAGAGATCTGGAGTTGCCTTCCTACAGTTGCTTCTGAGAGGTGCCAGAGCCCTGGAGGGACAATGGCCATGCTGTATATTAGGAGACTAGACCTTGTGCAGCCTTAAGGAAAGTTCCTGGATTCCCCCCACCCCCGTCCCCGTGTAGATCACGGTCAACCAAGGTCTTTTGGTTTGAAGACGCTTCTTGACCAGGGGAAGACCTTTTCTCTAGTACCTGAGAGCAAAACCCTTGTACCCACACCTTTTCCTACCTCTTACACACCATGACTCAGCACAGACATATTCCACCAAAATTTTGGAATAATAGAAAAAGGAATGATCAGAGTTAGCCCGTAGTATGCAGGTACTATGTGCAAGCCACTTCCAAATGCATGATTAATTATTATGAAATACTTATAAGGGCTCTTAGAACTTTGTAAATTCTAACTAATTTAATCATCATGCAAACCTTATGAGCTGGCATTTTGTATCCAATTTTACAGATGAGGAAACTGAAGTCACACAGCCAGAACACAAACATGGATCTTAGCTCTAAGATCCATGCTTGAGGGCAGATAATCAAAGAAAGTGATATTTCTTTTTGCATAACTGATTGTACTTGAGCATATACTCACATCAGCTTTCATACCATATTTTGCCATTAGTGTATTTTAGGTTGGCACTCCCACAAATGGGATGACAGATCCACCTTGCCTAGAGGCAAAAACAAGAGGTGTGTGTTCACAATCCTTTGACAATCTAGCAGGGGTCAAAAGTGAATATTTAAGATTCTCAGAGGGATTATCTATGGCCTAAACTGCATAATGCTCTTAGCTAAGTATCTGGAACACAATAAGCCCCCAATAAATATCAGTTGCCTTAATGATAATGATGACAATTATGGTTATTATCACCCCAGCGAAGGCTGTTCAAGGCCAGTTTTCCAGCACAGAAATTCTGTTCCTTCAGGTCTGAATCCCACTTTCACAGAATTAGATTTGTCTGAGATCATCACTGTGAGTATCCCACCCCTGCCATGAATATCCAGTGTCCTTAAATTTTCCTCCCTTCTATTGAGAAGGGACACAATCTGATCATCTAAATTAGGCATTTGGTGTACTAACTCTTCAGAAGTATTCACATTTAAAAGGAGATGACAGTGCTTAACAAAAAAGAAAGCTTATTTAACAATGTAAACACAAAATTCCCTAGATATTTAATAATGCAACAGCAGAATTCAATAGCTGTGCTACACTGAGATGATCAAGCTTACCGACACTGCTCAGGTCTTAGCTTATGATTAAATGCTTTCTCCCCTTGTCCGGCTTCCTTTTTATCTTATAGGAGGGACAGGCAGTATGGCCCAAGCATAAGATATGGTTGCATAAATGTGGACAAAAATGAGCACTGAGGACAGACACATTTTTTTAGCAAATCTAATCTAAGATATCATAACCTCTACTTGGAAGTAGCTTTCTTTCTACAGAGAAAAAATCATCTGGCTTTTTTTTTTTTTTTTTTTTTTTTTTTTTTTTTTAGAATAGGAAGCGCTAGTGGAGATAAAGTTTCTAACAAGAACTGCCCCAGAAGCTACAGGTGTATATCAGAGAATGCAGGCTCACCCAAGCATGCTTATGGGTTTAAAGAAACATCACCTTTGGAGAGGAATGACATGAATGAATGAGTCTCACTGATACTAAACTCCCAGTGGATATTGCACTGATTGGTAAAGACCAATTGATTTATGTGATCCAAATGAGGACAGATAGTGTTAACATCATTCCCATAGAAGTTAGTATAGTGCCTCAATCACACATAATGGTCAATAAAGACTTATGAGGTCAGCAACTATAATGTATAAGGTGTCAATCATAGAAAGACTGCCAGTGAGGAAGTTAAGGTGTCCTGAGTTCTATTCATAGCACATCTTCTAATTGATGGTGTGACCTTGGCTGTGTTCCTCAGACTTTCAATCTCTAGATGCTTCTTTGGTAAAATAAAGAGGCAAGGCAAGATGATACCTAGAGTCCTTTCCAGCTAGATAAAGTATAGCAATATGTTCTGTGCTTATACATCTCATTTTCAAATGAAAGTTGATAGTTAAGTTACTCTTCAGAAAAAATCTCACATTTACCCTGCTCTCCCACAGCAATCCACCTGACACTTATTGATTGCTGAGTTTCAGATGAAATCTTTTCCATGCTTCTAATTGTAACAGGTTTATAAAAAAAAATTCTCTTAGGTTCTCTCCTGTACCATATATTTCTGCAAACAACAGGTAGAAAAAGGTAGAAATAATATGAGTTTTGGTGGCAAGCCTTTAAATTTTTTTTTGTTTGTTTTAGAGGAACTGTTTGTAGATTCTAAGCTTCCTGAAATTTTGACATTTGTGTTTAAAGTTTTTTCTTTCTTTCTTTCTTTTTTATTCATCGAGCTTTTACTACATTGTCTAGTCTGGTTTCTAAGTTCTGGGATTAAGTGATCCTCATGCCTTGGCTTCTCAAGTAGCTGGAATTATATGTATATGACACTGTGGCCTGCCCAGTGATTAGATATTTTAATCTTTTGTCTCAGATCTTGAATCTTATCTATTTGAAATTTCATTTTAGGTAAAATTATTGATAATTAAACTCCTCCTCTCATTCTACCTCATCACCCTGAAATCAAATAGTACAATGATACTAACATTTCTTCTTTAATATATTCTTTTCTGTTTGTTAGTAGAAAAATATTAAGTTTTAAATTTGATCTTGTATTAAATGTAGAGAAATGGCAATGCTCAGCTATTTCTCTTCCCTTAAAGAATATGTTCAAATGCCAGCTCTTTGTGAACTTTTCTTGACTATTTGGCTTGCGACAGAAACATGAGAAATTTGACAATTGCTGTTTTTTAACGGCCCATCTTAAAGGTGATAAATAAAATGAGTTGACACAGAATTCATCATCTTGATGTGCATCTATAGTTTAATGGGAGACATCAAGCATGGGATGCTATAGTGTCCCTAGTGTTTGACAAGATCCTGCATCTGGGTGTCCATGGCAAAGCAATGAAGCTGTCAGAGAGTTTGTTTTAATGCCACACCCACCTGTCCAAACATAGCTGCTTCTTACAGAAAATCAATAAACTGGGTCTCAGAAGCCATGAAAACTCCACAACTCCACAAACCAGGACCAAAGCTAAGCCAGGACTTATACAACCATGAGGGGAGAAAAATAAGGGTTGTGGTAATTCTGAGAAGGAGACTCATTTCCCCCCACCCCCCTCCCCCGTGGGAGGATTTTCTTTAGGTTATATACACTTCTTGGATATAATAATAATAAATCATTCTTGGACTTTTTTCACATTAAAATCATGTTGGCATGTATTGCCTTGATTGCTCTCTGTGGTGATCTAGGTAAGAGCCATGGAGTGAGAGGGATGCAGTTGGAGAGTGGCTAGTTGTGTTTAGTGTCTTGGCCTGAGAGGGGTTACACGGGTAAATTCACTTCATGATATGTCAGCTGTCCATTATAAGCCATGCACTGCACTGGGCTTCCTCAACAGACTCCTAAGGAGAAAAGGGGTGAATCTTTAGCCCCAACTCTCACATCCTGAACCACGTGCTTTGCCACTCTAAATGGCTACATGGATCTGAGAACCCAAGAATTTTCAGTGTGCAATGATAATGGCTGGTTGATCATGCTAGAACCTATTGAGGGGCTAAAATAAGATTGGAAGGGATTTACAAAGGCTAAGATTTTAGGGTTGTAAGATCCAAATAGTGAGGTTCTCACTGCGATGTTGACATACATACAAGAGTCATTGCTACCGGTGGTCAATTAACCCCATCTTTTCCATCCAACTTTTTGTTTTCTGTGGCTTTCATCTCAGAAAATGGCATAGCCTAAAATCTGGGAGTTGTCCTCCACTCCTTAATCTCCTTCACACATAATAAGTCATTGCCAAGGCCAATGAAAATACACTTTTGTTAGCCTTTACTTCTCTCTGTATCCCTGTTTCTATCTCCCTTGCCTTGGGTTATTTTTCCAGTAGCTTCCAAATTTTATTCTAAAGACTCCATTGCAGATACAATGGTGGTTTTACACTTAATCCTAATTCTAATCCTTCCTATTTAAAACCAATTCATTACTGAAAAAAATCCATATTCCTTAGCATGGCTCTCACATAGGTATAATAGTCAAGCAGAAAATGCATAATTTATAACATACAGCTTACTTGAGATGAATTTACCCACATGACTACTACGTAGATACAGAGCCTTCTGAATGCTTCCCTCTAGTCAATATAACTCCTCCTTCTCTAGGTAATTAATGTCTTAAATTTTAATATTATTATCAGTTTTTCTTGTTCTAAAACTTCATGTAAGTGGAATTCTGAAATACATATAATTTTATTTTTCATTTCTTTTACTGAGTAATAAAAATATGATTGTGAGATTTTTCTATGTTGTTGTGTCTAGCTGTAGTTTTAAATTTTTTTTATTTCTGTGTAGTATTCCATTGTATACATGGAGCACTACTTAATGTCAATGCTACTCTTCTTTTTTGGAGGGGGCTTCCTGGGATTGACTTCAGACTCTCAACCACAGAGCCACATCCCTAACCCTATTTTGTATTTTATTTAGGGACAGGGTCTCACTGAGTTGCTGAGTGCCTTGTTGAGGTTGACTATGATCCACCTGCCTCAGCTTTGATCCTCCTGCCTCAGCCTCCAGAGCCACTGGGATTATAGGTGTGCACCAGCATGTCCAGAAATGCTACTCTTGCTAAGTATTTGTTGTTTTTAATTTTGATTCTTTTCCAAGTATCAGTTCTATGAGCATTTTGTCCCTGGCTTTTGGTGTAAACAAAGACTAATTTTTCCTGACTTCATATTTAAAAGTAATAGAGTAGGCAAATCTTTGATTTCATAGGTACTCCCAACAAAACAAAACAAACAAAACCCCAAAAACCCACCAAACTTTCAAAATGGTCTTACCAAATTCTTCTGCAGTGTTTGTAGATTCTAAAACCTACAAATCTCCCAACCTCACCCACAACAGGCATTATCAGTGATTAGCCCAGCCGGTGGTTGTATGGTAGTGTCAAAACACTGTGGTTATAATTTTCTTTTTTGTACTTTAAGAACGTTCGTTGGTCACGAAGTTTTCTTCTTTTGTGAATGTCAACTGCAGTCTCATGCTCACTCATTTTTTAGGCAATGTTTCTTGCTTTCATTGATTTGTAAGTGTGATTTGTCAAGTACACATACTGAAAATGTCTCTCTTGCCTACAGGGCTTACCTTTTCACTCTTATTGTGCCTTTTGATGAACAGAAGTTCTTATTTTTAATGTGACTCTATTAGTCATTTCCTCTATAGTCACTATATATTTACTTTGTGCCGTTTAAATGAAAATTTCTTCTACCTTGAAATAGACAAGACAGTTTTGGATATTTTCTTGTAGATGTTTCCTTGCTTTTCCTTTCATATTTTAGACTAACCATCTATATGTAACTATTTTTATAAACACCATCACACTGCATTTTAATTATTCTTTTAGTTATCAGTCTCCTCAACTAAGTTATAAAGAATTAGGAGGAAAAATGTCAATGGCATCTTTCTAATTTTCAGTAGGGGAAACATCTGTGTGATGTATAGGTCCACCCACCACTTTTTTTGGGGGGGGTCCATTTTCTTTGACACAATATCTTTATTTTTTATTTTTATGTGGTGTTGAGGATCGAACCCAGTGCCCCGCACATGCCAGGCTAGCATGCTACTGCTTGAGCCACATCCCCAGCCCCCACCTACCACTTTTAAGCACTATAAAATTTTCTTACTTTCTTAATATTCCTCTCTGGTTTAAAGAACTTTTTATAGATTCATTGAAAATTACATCCAGGGCTAGGGTTGTTGCTCAGTGGTAGAGCATTTGCCTAGCATGTGTGAGGTACTATGTTAGACCCTCAGCACTGCATTAGGAAAAAAATCAACAAAATAAATGAATTGTGTCTATCCACAACTAAAAAAAATAATTAAAAGAAAAAGAAAAAGAAAATGACATCCTACGGTATTATTGTTGGGTAAGAATGGTAGGGTCTTGGAAGAGGATCTAGGAATATTGTAAAGGCTAGATGACTACTTGCACATTGAACTCCATATGGAAGGAAAACGGCATAACACTCAGTCTTCTATCCAACATGAGGCTTCTTTGTTTGGAATGTCTTCTGGCTTGTACTGGTGTGCTTTCAGTATTGTGGTTGTCAGTGTTGCTTTCAACCCCCAGTTAAGGAATGTTGAGCAGAAGAGAAAACCACGTGACCATTATTTAAATTATCTATTTCTATATTTATTTATTTCCAGCAGTTAAGTTATTCATTTAACTTTTTCATTTGAATTATATATATATATATATATATATATATATATATTATGTACAATATTCTATATATAATATGTACTTATTTTTTTAAATTAGGTAACATATTGTGTTCAAATATCAGAAATGAAATCAGAGAAGCCTCTTTTATACCCTATGTCCCCATCTACCCACTACTCTTGTTTCCTTTGGGTTTACTATCTTTATTGATTTTATGTGTAGCTATTATGAGCTGCATAATAAATAAGGGTGGATGACTCTGAAAGTATTTATTTGGAAACAAATTTGTAGGTATATGAGGTTAGTAGGTATGTAGTCCTCATTATCCATCACTCTCTGGGGTAGCAGCCAGGGAGTTAGAAAGCTATCTGAATCCATTTTGTGCTGCTATAATGGAATATTAAATACTGAGTAATTTAAAAAGAAAAGAAATTTATTTTGTCTTATGGTGCTTAGAGGTTGAGAAGTCCAATATCCGGGTGTCAGCTTCTGGGGAAGAACTTCTTGCTGTATCATCCCATTACAAAAGGCAAGGGAGTGAGAGAAGGCAAGAGGGGGCAAGAAAAGGAGCTGAATCCATCCCTTATCAGGATCCCACTTCTACAATAACTAACTCACAAGATAGTGACATTAATCCATTATCTAATCACTTCTTACAAGTCCCCCCTCTCAGCACTGTTGCATTAACAATTAAGTTGCCAATACATGAAAATTGAGAGACCAGCTGTTAGATTTGTGGAGATTGTGTATAGCTTTTGGGTAATGGGTTGACTCCCCTTTCCCTGGCATGATCATCTAACTGGAGTCCAAGCCTAGGCTAAAGCTTTGGGACAGTAAGTTCACTGATGTATCTCAAGACTGAATGCTGCACCTCTTTGTTATTCCAGGACTAATTGACTTAAGTGGACAGTTGTTATGGAGTCCCATAGGAGGCCATCATGTTTCTTGAGGGGTCAGTCTACAGGAAATGAACAAAGTTAAACTTCACCTCTCGGCTCATTTCTTATCCCAAGGGCTAGATTCTATCCATCATCAGTCATGAACCCATCTTAAATCTTAAATCTCTAAGACCATAACCCTTGTATCTTGTATGGTTGTGACCTGAATAAGAAAATTAAAGGCTTGAGTAACACTTGAAGCCCTCTCCTAACAGAGTTGCTCAGAAGTCCAGCTTCCAGTCAGTGGATACATTCCAGTTACTACGGATTGGAGAAAACACTTCTTTATACTCCCATATAGAAAACAATAAATATTCTAGCCTAAGATGTCCCCATCTGGCCAACAGATAATTAAGTCAGTCTGTTGTTTAAAATGACCACAGAATTGAAATTAATTTGTTGGGTCTTTGAAGCAAGGAGAATTTTGTTAGTTACTTAGTTGAGATACTTCACAGATTCCATATTGCTGTCATCAGCACCATTAACCCCCACCTAGGAAAAAAGATCACAATCAAGTATGTGGAATCTCAGGCTGCCTTCTTGGGCAACTGTGGATGTGTACTGCTCAGATGTCTCTTTAAGAAAAACCTGTTATAAGCAAAGCAGATAGCTGATATAGCCCAGCTGTAGCACCTTCAAGATCTGTTGCAGCATCTGAGCTGAGGTCACACTGTTTTCAGGCTGTAAGTCAATCCTGAACAGCATGGAGATACTAGGACCTGAGCTTTTCTACTCAATATGGGACTTTCTATGGTCTTTCTTTGTACTGGAGCTCCCTGTGGGGTGGCTCAGACTTTCTCAGAGATGTACAGCAGTCTGAATCTCTTTGGAATCCTCCTTCTTTCTTTCACTTCTCCATTTAGGGGTGTCAGACCTACATCATGGTATGAAGATATTCTCTCATTCCTTCATCTTTTATAGTTTTTATTCTCAATACATTTCTTATGTTTCTAACTCTGTTTTGTTGTCTGCTCGTATTATATTCAACTAGGATCATAATATGGAGGCTGCTGATCCACATGGGAATAGTGACATAGGAAAGTCACATTCACCAATCTGGAAAGTATCGGATAAAGTTTGTGGAATCAACCAGTTAGTGCCCCTTATTCCCAATGATGAATATAAGCAATGTATGGAGTTGTCCAAAGTTAGCCTCTGCAGCAGCAGTTCAGAGGTTGAGACTATGTAATTCAGGTCTGTGGAACTGATATTAACCTATTGGAATAACTGAAGTGAGGCTGTCATCTTAGATAAAGGGCCTTCTTGGCCTTGAAATTCTTGTTAGACAGTAGGATCAATTGGATCACTGGCAAATAATAAACAATGCAACTTGATGGAATATGCTAGAATAATGGGGATATTAGATATGGTGTTTCAGGAGACCTAGGGAAGTCTACTGACTCTTCCTAAGACCCTCAGCAACATGGAATATGCTAAGTGTGCCTAAAACTAGAGGCTGTAACTGGTGGAAACATGACTAAGAATTCATGGTGGCCTGGGTGACGATTTTACTGAAAAAATCTAGGTGCAACACAAGTGGCAGGCAGCAGCCTCTTCATTACCACCACGCCCACTCCTACTTCCTGATGTTTTACATATTTCTGTCCTGCCAGGTAATTATATATATATATATATTTTTTTTTTCAAATTTTAGGTGAGACCTTATTTTTCACCAGAAAATCATAATAAAACATATTCTTATTTTTAGATCACATAGCTTTTCATTTAACAATATGTCCATGTCATTTAGATAAAACAAACAATCCCTGTCTTTTCTCCATCCCTGTGGCAATTTCCAAGATGAAAATACTTGACAAGCATGAAAAGACTCTACAAGGATGGCTGTCTTTGTCTTTTTCCTTTCTTAATTTTAAATCTCCATTTGAGAAAATAGATATTGGATAAAATAGACTAATATACTTTTAATCTATTCAAGTATGAGAAAACTGTTTTTTTTTATCATCAGAAAGGCTTATAGCACCTGCCTGATTCAAGTGGATCTTTTAACTTGTGTGTGTGTGTGTGTGTGTGTGTGTGTGTGTGTGTTATTGATAATTTAATCTAGGGCTTCACTCAGGGTTATATTCCCAACCCTTATTATCTTTGTTTGTTTGTTTGTTTTGGCACTGAGGATTGAACCTCAGTGTGCTTTACCACTGAGATACACACCCCAGCCATTTTTATTTATTTATTTATTTAAATTTTAAGACAAGGTTTCACTAAGTTGCTTAGGACCTTGCTAAGGTATTTAGTATGGCCTCAAATTGTGATTCTCCTGCTTCAGCCTCTCAAGTAGCTGGGATTATAGCCATGTGCCACTGTGTCCAACCTGAAATTGATCTTTTAGAACAAATTAATTGACAAGATACTCATTGATCAAAAGTCACTGTGAGTTCATGTAAGTTCAGTAATGTTTTCGATAGTTTCTTTTATGACTTGAATAGCATATATGTATATGTATGTGAGACATGAACACATGTTGGCTCATGTAATATTCAGGCCACAATATTTGGTGTCCTTCTGGAATATTAGAGGCCCCTATAGTTACAGAAGCAATTGATATATTGTTTTGATGATTGACATAAGGCATTCTTTTAAAGGGAAGAATCATATTTAGGAAAATGCCTTAAATATCTTCTTGGGATGGAAGGAGAAACCCTGAACTGTGAGGCCAAAAAGAGTAAAGTTAATGAAGGAGAAGACCAAATGGTTCTGGATGAGACAAAAGAGAGGAATTTTTCTTCCCTCTGGTGAGGCTGGTGTGAGGAGGACATGGGCTGGGAGCTTGGTGTGGGGTCAGAAGTAACCATGGGGTGATTTGTCTAGGAATCACTCCTGTGTGGTGGAGACTGAGGGGTTTTGAAGAATGAGCATTGCTAACTTTGTGGATTTTCTTTACAAGACCTCTGTAGAAGCACTTCCTTTGATTGCACATAAATCTTCAATGACGTTTACCAAACACTCAAGTTGCCTGGTGTGAGAAGGCTTCTTGTGGGGCAAAGATAGTTTATGTAGGGAAGCATCATGATTCATAGGCTGAAAAAGCACACAGGCAGAGCTAGAGTTGTCTGGAGAACACAAAGTTTGGACAATCTCAGAAATCAAGGGAAAGTTTTTGGAATGTACAGAGCATGTGTAGAGGGAGAGTGATAGAGTGTTGGAGATGTGTAGGAAAATGTTGGCTGGGGCTGGGGCTGGGGCCCCATGCGTGAGGCACTGGTTCAATCCTCAGTACCACATAAAAAAAAGTAAACAAATAAAATAAAGGTATTATGGTCCATCCACAACTATAAAAAAGAAAAAAAAGAAAATGTTGGCTGAATCTCAAAGTTCTCAGTTAAACTTTAGATATCTTTCTTTTACTTGTTAAGTATTTATTGAATACCTACAACATACTAGATAAGGTTACAGGTTCTGGAGATAATGTACAAACTATAGTATCAGCCTGTGTAGAGCTTACATTCCAGTAGTGAAGACTGTTAATAAATAAAAGAGAGAGAGAAAGAAAAGATGTGCAATGTCCATTATTAAGATGCTCACTAAAAGAACAAGGCAAGAGAAGAGAGTTGTCTTTGGAGGTGTCCCACCCACCACCCCAATGCTGGGCCTTGTACATGTTAGACAAGTGCTCTAGCACTGAGCTGCACCCCTAGACCAGAAGGTACATTTCTATAGACAGTAGTCAGTAAAGGCTTCTTGGAGCAAACCTGGAAACAGATCTGAGGAAGATCATGAATAGCAAGAACAAAGGCACTAAGCTGCAAATTTGCTTGAGCTTGAGGTCAGGGTGGCTGTAAGTTGCACTGAATGAGTAGAGGGGAAGCTGTGAGTGAGGGCACAGATGTGCTGTACCCACTTTACAGGGGTTTTACAAACTTAGGAAACAACGTGTGGTCTATATGTGTTGTGCTGTATATGTGGTAGGATCCTCATGAGGGCTCTAAGTAAGAGTGTGATGAACTTTTTCTGATTTACATTTTTCAAATATTTTGGCTGCTGCATAGAGGATAGTCTATAACACCCAATGATGGAATAAGGAAATCAGTTAGGTCCACTCTAATTGTCTACCAGAGATAAGGTTAGGGCCTGAGCTAAGGCAGGGGTTATTGATGTAGTCAGAAGTGTCAGCTGAGGCTATGTCCTGAAAATGATCCAAAAATCCACTTTTAGATTCAATGTGAGTTGTACAAATTTAATAGGGTCTTTTGTAAAAATAAGAAATCGAGGATAACTGCAGCTTTTTAGGTGCCATATTCCAAACAATGAGAACCACTTCAGTGGAAGTGTTGACTTTAACACACTTTCTACAAATCATCTTTAAAAAGGTAAATTTGGCACCATTTTCACTTAAAAATTATGCTTTGATGATTATTGTGGGTAAAAGTTTGTTTTATCATGCACATATGATATAGCGTCTAATCTTGGTGGGTGAAGATTTCATAAGTTATTTATTATTTAGTGTTGGTGAAATAAATGGTAAAGAGGACAGCATTACAATATTGCAGAAAAGACTGGTTCATTTTCTCATCAACTCCTTGGTTATTATGGTTTTTATATTAACAGAATGCTAAGTAAAATAGAATGAACATGATGGTAATAATCAGGAATTCTTATAGATGCTATAAAGGTATGTAGTATTATTAAAAACTCATTTTAAAAGTTAGAGAACTGCAGTTCAAATCTGAGTTTTGTCTCTTTTTTTTTTATCTTTGGGTATTTGAGGAATTCACTTTACTGTGCCTTAATTTCAACATAGGTAGCACGAATTAATAATACTCACTCAACAGTTTCAAGGATTTGAAGTTGAAAAGTCAATGTCTACCATAGGGAAGGACCCAGTCAACTTTTTATTTTTCAGTAAATATTTATTTATATCAATATAAAAATTTTAATTATCACATTTTCTACTTTGTCACTCATAATATTTATTATACTTTGAGTGCTGATTAATTCTCTAAGATAGCGGTTCTACTAGCAATTTTGAAAGTGAGAGAACATTTGGTGAAAACTGGAGACAGTTTTTATTGTCATGATTTGGGGGTGTTACTGGTATCTAGTGGGAGGTGGCCAGGAATGTGACTAATCATCCTTGAATACATAGGATAGTCCTCTTCCTACCTCTAACAATTATCCATCCAAACTGTTGATAGCATCAAGGTTTAAAACCCTGTTCTGAAACATAATTGACTCATATAATATATCTCAACTACAACTATATTTTTTGATCACTTGGTTTAAATATTTGAACATGGTGAAATACCACCAAAGGGACAGGAGCTTTTGGGAAGCAGTGGTGGAGTGTTTTGGTTTGGATCTGGAATGTTTACCCCAAGTTCATATGTTAAAATCATGATTCCCAAGGCAGCAAGATTTAGAGGTGAGATTTTTAGGCAATGGTAGGATCAAGGGGGCTCAGACCTGGTCATTGGATTAATCCATTTGATGAAATTAATCCATTGATGGCTGAATGGATTACTGATAGGTGGGACCTAATTGGAGAAAGTTGGTGACTGAGGATGTGCCCTGGAAGGATTTATCTTCTCCCTGGTCTTTTCCTCTCTCTGCTTTCCTGCTATGATGATCTGAGCAGCTTTCCTCTACTATGCCATTCCACCATGATGTTCCGCTTCACCTTAGGCCCAAAGAAATGGAGCTGGGACCATGGACTGAAACCTCTGAAACCATGAGCTAAAAAAAAAAATATTTCCTTCTCTAAGTTGTTCATATTGGGTATTTTGATCACAGTGATGAAACACTAGCATAAACCTCTTAGTTGTTTAAAGAGATGCTAGAAAGAAGTTTGTGGTCTGTGAAATATTGGATTGGCACTCAGCATATATTCTCCTTTTCTCTAACTGTGGGCAGTTTTGGCTACTTCATTGATGCTGGACTCAGTTATGAATGTTTTTTTTTTTTGCCAATGGAATGTTAGTAGATGTGACAAATGGAAGCTCTAACTGGGGTTGTATGTTTTGGCTTATTCTTTTCTCTTCTGCCATTTACCATTATTACATTCTCTAAATATCATTTGGTCAAAGGACATAAGAAGTACTAGACCATATCCCAACCAAGCCAAGCCAAGTTCAGTTGGTATGCAGACTGAAGCAAAACTGCCTGGGTGTGTCCAGCCTAGATCCACTCAGAGGCAGACTTGCAAAGCTGTAAACATGAGAATAAATGCTAGTTGTTATAAGACACTCAGTCTTGACATGGCTAAAATTATACAGTTTTCTTGTGGCAATAATTGACTAATATATGGTGTGTTAAGGAGATATCATTTACTGAGTCTATTGCACATACAGTAGACGTAGACTAGTAGGGAATTTCAGTAGTTTGAATATGGGAAGAAAAATAATAACAATAAAATGGAAATGTTTCTAATTAATAACTGTTCCATAAGATGCTTGAGTTGAACATGGCTATCACAGGGCTCAAAGATTTCAGAGACATATGTTTGACATTTGCTATTTGAACATTTGGATATTATCATATTGTGAATAAATATTTCTCTAAAGTCATTAGTTCAGGAAAATATGGTTTCAGCAGTCATTGTATTTTTAAAATATTTTTATTTGTTTTAATTAGTTATACCTGACAGTAGAATGTATTTATGCACACTGATACATCATACATAGATGGGATATAATTTTTCACTTTTCTTAGTGTACATGTTGCAGAATTGTATTGGTCATGTAGTCACATATATGTACACAGTAATAATGTTGGTTTCATTCTACTATCTTTCCTATTCCCACTTCCTCTCCCTTTCCTTCCCATCACTTCCCTCTACCTAATCTAAGGTAATGCTATTCTTCTCTAGTGCCCCACTCCATCCCACCTTATTGTGAATTAGCATCTGCATATCAGAGAAAACATTCAGCCTTTGGTTTTGTGGGATTGGCTTATTTCGCTTAGCATGATATTCTCCAACTCCAACAACTTACTGACAAAAGCCATAATTTCACTCTTCTTTAAAGCTGAATAATATTTCATTGAGTATACATACCACATTTTCTATATCCATTCATCTATTGAGGGACACCTAAGTTGGTTCCATAGTCTAGCTATTGTTAATTGAGCTGCTATAAATGTTAATGTGACTATGTCACTGTAGTATGCTGATTTTAAGTCCTTTGGATATACAAGGGTCAAATGATTAATAAATGTTTAAAATAAATAGAGAGATAGATTGATCTTGGACTTTCCTTAGATTCTCAAAAGAGTCTGAAAACTTCTTTACCCCTTTCATCAAACAAGATAAAAAAAAAAAACCTAAAGCAAAACCAGAACAATAACAAGAACAAAAACTCACTACTAAGAATCCTTAATCCTTGGATTTGGATGCTGTAATATTGGCCCTCTGGTGAAATTTATGGCCTGCTGCTTTTCTCTATCCTCCTGTCTTTTTCTACCTGTTCTACAGTGCTTATTTGTAACATGTTTATTGATGGGTTTACTAGGCAGAAGAACTTTGGGGGTAAAAACCATGGCATGTGAGCCATCTGTTATAGCATATGTGCTGTTTAGTTGCTCAGTGTTTGGGAGCATGATAATTCTGATTTAAAAGTCTGAGTGGAAAATAAGAATTGTGGTAGCTTAGCAATTGTATATAGGTCTAAATGACTTTGCACTTGTATGTGGGTTTAGGGTGAGTGAAATATCAAAATAAAGAGGTGAGTCAGAACCTTCTGGGTCTGGAAAGGATACCAGAGTGTGAGCAGCCTGGAGAATGGTTTCTGAACAGATGGCAGAATATCTGTTGGATGTTCATAGAGGCTTACAGGGGAACAACTTCTTCTAAGAGAGTGTGATAGTACTGAGCAGGTACATTTCTAAGGCTAGCTGCAGAATTATGATCAAGTCCATGCTCACTATTCAATAAATGTAATCTTTTAATTTTGAGATTAGGGTAGATGCATGTGTACTTGTAAGAAATAACAGAGTGAAAAAAAAAAAGAAAGAACAGAATGAACCACTATGTCCTCTACCCAATTTCCCTAAATGGAAATCCTTCATAAAACTATTCTAAAGTATCACAACCTGTTATGGTCAGATATGTGGCATCCACCAAAAGCTCATGTGTGAGACAATGCAAGGTTTAGAGGTGAAATGATTGGGTTATGAAAGCTTTAACCCAATCACTGAATTAATCCCCTCATAGGGATGAACTGAGTGGTAACTGAAAGCAGGTAGGTTGTGGCTGGAGGAGGGGAATCATTGTGCCTTTGGGGTGTATATTTTGTCCATGTTGAGTACAGCTCTCTCTCTGCTTCCTGATCATCCATGTTTTGAGCCACTCTCTTTTGCCACACTCTTCGCCATGATGTTCCCCCTTATCTTGAGCACTGAGGAATAGAGTCAGTCATCTACAGACTGAAACCTCTGAAACTATGAGCCCCAAATAAACAAATCCTCCTCTAATTGTGCTTGTCAGGTCTTTTGGTCACTGCAGGAAAAAAAAAAAAAGAAAACCTGTCTAAAACACCACCAAAATATTGACATTGAATGCAGTCTAGACAGAGAACATTTCTGTCATCAAAGAATCTCTCATTTTGCCCTTTTATGGCTATATCCTCTCCCTTCTACCCAACCTCTTCCTTAACCCTTGGTGAGGATAATTCTGCTATCCATTTTTAAATTTTGTCATTTTTCTGGTCATCCTATTTTCCAGTTTTTCATCACTGTGACCAAAATACCTGGACAAGAACAACTTAGAGAAAGAAAAGTTTATTTGGGCTTCCTAGTTTCAGGGTTCTCAGTCTGTGGTTGGCTGACTTCATCACTCTGGGCCTGAGGTAAAGCAGAAAATCAAGGTGTATGAGCATGGCACAATAAAGCTACTTACCTTCTGGAAGTTAGGAAGCAGAGAGAGACGTAGGAGCTAGGGACAAAATATGTTCTCAAGGTCATAGCCACAATGACCTACTTCCTTCAGCCAATCCCCTACCTACCTCTAGTTAACACCCAGTGGGTCCATTCAAATTGTTACTCCATCAGATGGTTAGTTCACTGATGAGGTTACTAATCTCATAGTTAAATCATTTCACTCTTGAACATTCCTTCACTAATGCAAGAGCTCTTGAGGGACAGACACCTCCTATCCAAACAATAGCAGTTATGTAAATGGAATTACAGAGCATGCTATCTTTTGGAACTGGCATCTTTATACTTGGCATAACTCTCTGGAGATTCATTTAGGTTGTTGTGTGTATCAATAGTTTGCTCCATTATAGTGTAGAGTTAATCATTGTGTAGATGTACCATAGTTTGTTTCACTATCCACCCACTGTTAGTTGTTTCCATGTTTTGGCTACTATGAATGAAGCTGCTATAAACACTTATTTACAGATTTTTGTGTAAAAATATTTTCATTTCTGTGGGATAAATGCCCAGGAGTGTAATTGCTGGGTTTTAGGGTAGTTGGATGTTTAATTTTTAAAGAAATTAACAACTATTTTCCAGTGTGGATGTACCATTTTATATCCCTACCAACAATGTGTGAGTGACCCCAATTTCTCTACATGTAGCCCGTCTGTTGTGTATCACTTTTTAAAAATCATTCTGATAGGTATGTAGTGATGTCTTATTGTGGCTTTAATTTTCATTTCCCCCATGACTTATCATATTGAACATCTTCTCATGTGCTTATATGCTATTTGAATACTTTCTTCAGTGAAATGTCTCTTTTGTCTTTTGCTCATTACATATTTTTCTGTTGAATATTATGAGTTCTTATGCGCTCTAGATGAAAGTCCTTTGTCAGATATGTGCATTTTAATATTTTTATCCCAGTCTGTAGTTTGGAATTTTAGTTTTTTTTTTTTCTCTTTTGGATACTGGAGATTAAGCCCAGGACCTGTGCTCTAGCACTGAGCTACATCTGAAGCCCTCATTTTATCTTCTTAACAGAGTATTTTACAAAACAAGGTTCTAATTTTTATTAAGTCTAATTTATCAAGTTTTTTTCTTTCTATTAATTGTGCTTTTAGTATCAATTCTAAGAAATCTTTGCCTAAAAGTAAATTTTATCTTTTTTCTTAAAGTTTTAGTATTATGTTTTACATTTAAAATCATGACTCATTTTGAGTTTTATTTTCTACAAAGAAATTTCATCCAAGATTTTTTCTTTTACTTTTTTGCCTATGAATGTCCAATTATTCCATCACTCTTTGTTCAAAATATTATTTTTCCTCCATTGAAATACTTTTGCATTTTTTTCAAAATTTCAGTTGGATATAGTATGTGGTCCTTTTTCTGAGTTGTCTCTTTTTTTCCATTGATCTATTTACCAATATGCGCAGTCTTGATTAACATGGGTTTATAAGTGTTGAAATGAGTAAAACTGATTTCTTATTCTACATGCTTTTCCAAATGGTTTTTAGCTATTTCAAGTTTGTTCACTTTACTTTTCTATATAGATATTACAATCATTTGTCTGTATGTGCAAAAAGTATTGCTTGGATTTTGATAATATTTGTATTAATGATGTATACCAATTTAGGGAGAATGTCATCTTTGCTATGTTGAGTCATACAATCCATGAACATTATCTCTATCATCACTATTTAACTCTCTTTGATTTATTTCATCAATATTTTGAAGTTTTCATCAGACGAATCATGTATATGCTTTGTTATATTTATACCTGAGTATTTCTACCTCTCTCTTTCTTTTGAGCCATTGAAATGGTATCACATACTTTATTTCAGTGACGATAAGCCTATGGATAATATGTATGTGACTAATGGTTTTACATATATATTGATATGTGTGTGTGTATTTGTCACCTAGTATATATTATTCTGTATAATTTCCATTCTTTTAAGTATGTTCAGATTTGTTTTATTGTTCAGATATGATCTATGTTTGGTGAAGTAGTCTATAAATGTCAATTAGAATTCAATGTTTCAGGGTGTTGCTGAAGTATTGTATACCTTTACTGATTTTACATCTAGTTGTTATATCCATTGTCAAAAGAGGGTTATTGAAGTCTCTAGTTATAACCCTGGGTATCTCTTTTTTTTCTTTATTTCTATCAGTTTTTACTTCACATATTTTGCATTTCTCTTTTTTTGGCATCCACATATTTAAGATTGCTGTATTTTCTTGGGAGATTGTCATCTATTGTTATCTAATGTCCCTCTCAATTTCTATTAAAATTTTTGTTTTGAAGTCAATCTAATTGCAATCAAACTATTTATGTGTTTTTTATGAATATTTGAATGAATTTTTGAAAGAATCTTTCCAATCCTTTTAATTTTACCTTACGCCATTGTATTTTTAAGTGATTTTTTTTGTAAATAGCATATAATTGGGTGATTTTTACATGTACTCTGCTAATATCTGTCTTTTAGTTGGTATATTTGAATCATTTACATTACATTTATTGTACTTGTTGCCACAGGTAAGTTTACAGATTTTGGGGGGTTTACTCCTGTAGTCTGTTATTGTCAGAAACTCTTCTGTCTTTCTTGACGTCCTTTTTCTTGTCCTGGTCCTTTGGGTAACCAAGAACAAGTTTGTTTATTTGGTCTAACTCAGGCCAATGAACCTTGAGAAAACAGAAGTGAGAGAAGACCTGAATGGACATTGCAAGGCTAACCAATAGCATTGATGCTTTCGAAACTTGATTAGCATAATTTTGTACCAGTAGCATTGGTTCTTTTCCAAAATCTTATTAGCATAAAACTGGACCAATATTGTTGACCCAAGATCTATATATACTCCATGATTAGCACACTCATGAGGCAACAAGCTTTTAGGTCCCCCTCTTCCCTTGTGAGAGTTCTGTCTATTTTCTTCCCATGTGAATAAACCCTTCTTGCCTTCTGTTGTCCATGAATTTCATTCTTTGAATTTGTGAGATAAGAATGTGGGGAGAAGTTTGTGGTGAGCTGTTGGGATCTGCTGCACATTGGAGGAGGGCATAATTTACCATTAAGAGCTAAAATATGCCACTCAATAGTAGTGGAGAAGAATCCAGCTTTGCCAGCTGCACACCTCAGAGCTGATGCTAGCAGGCATACCTTGTCTTGGTTAACTGTTAACGCTAAAACAGGCTTTCCTGGCTGTAGAAAACTAGCTTATGCAGACCTCTTCTGCTAGCAAAAGAGAAACTCCAGTTTCAGCTTTACTGAAAAACACCTGCTGATATCCAAGATAAATAAATTTCATGATATGATTATATTTTTATGGTAAATTAAGTGATCCACAGTTCGGGAAGATGATAACAAGGAATACCATGAACCATTTCAAACCAATGTGTTTGAATGTGAAAAGGGGGTAACAATCGTCCTTATGTCACAGAATTGCTTTGTGGATTAACTTAAGGACAACATTTACTATAACAGAGTCTTATAGTGGTTTGTTCTGATATTGTTGCTATTGTTATATTATTCAATTGATATACTTTAATGAACACACATAACAAGAAAAAGGAGGTTAGCAAAATTGTTCCAAATTCAATGATTACTTTTCCGATTGTGGGAAAATTCACAAATGTCTGGCAAATTTGTTCCCATAATATAGCAAGTATATGAGATTCATAGCACCAAAAAGTTCACTGAATTCTGTGGTTTATGTGTGACTGGGAAACTCTTTCCTGCAAAATGGATCAAGAACAGCAGGGGAGTGCAATGTCTTGCAGGGTTGTTCTTGTTGATTTCTCCTTAGGAGGTTCAGATTGGAAGCTGGAAACTATTGAGCAATTTCATGCCAGTCAGAAGGCTGA
This sequence comes from Ictidomys tridecemlineatus, assembly GCF_052094955.1. NCBI lineage: Eukaryota > Metazoa > Chordata > Mammalia > Rodentia > Sciuridae > Ictidomys > Ictidomys tridecemlineatus. Next base: position 163,913,869 of record NC_135481.1, read on the forward strand.
AAAGGTCCAGCCAGTAGATGGGGGTTTGGTGAAAAAAAGAAAAGGAGACTGAAAGGTTTATAACATTCTTCAAATCAAGTTACGTTAAAACTTAAAGTACTTTAAAGTCAGGATATGAGTTGACTTTTTTAAAACCCCTGACTTTTAGCTGACACAGGGTGAATATACCATGATGGTTGTTTCTTTCCAAAACTAGTCTACAAAAATGACTAGAAATTTAATTCCCATTTGTACAAAGGAAATACTATCCCTTCTTGGCCTTGGCAGAAGATGGGAATATGAGAACCTTTTCAGTGTTTTTTTTTTCATGAGCTTCTCTGACATTTCCTCCAGCAACAATCTCTGCCTCATCCTTTCACTTTGCATCACTCTGGGGTTAGATCTAACAAATTGTCAGTGTTTCTGCTTCATCCCTCAGGACTTCTTCTTTTTTTTTCTTTTCTCCTTGATAGTCTTCGTGATGACAGATTTCCCTTCCATCTTTCTCTAGCCCCAGATTGTTTTAATTACCACTGCTGTGTTTTGTTAGATGGTAAACTGTGAAAATGGCCTCTGGTTGTTTTGCTTAGTATTTTTTTTCTTTTAAACAAAACAAAACAAAACAAAGAAACTTGATTGGAGTAGAAGGCAGTGCATATGACCTAGGGATCTATTGATTTACTCATTTATTCATTAAGAAAGGAAGCCGAACTGAAGATAAGAGGTAATTCATCTGCTGTGCTCACCCCATTTTGACTGCAGAGATTTTTCTTAGTTCACCCTCTATTGACAAGAGTGTCTGCAGGGAGGGGGAGAAGCTGAGATTTTGTCCTTCACTAGAAGTTTTAATTTCTAAGTTACTTGCTTGAACTGTTTTCTTCATATGGTCCTGAAAAAGGGGATGTGGGAACAAAAGGACAACTTGTCCTTGAACATGAGCCCGGGCAGTGAGATGTGGTCCAGATTGTACATTGCAAAATTTACATTGAGCCCTTCAGGCAGAGTGCTCAAGGCAGACCCTTTCTTCTCTAAACCTCAATTTCCCCACTTGTAACATAGGAATAATAACAAACCTTTTAAATCTGCACATGTGTTTGTTAGTATACTAGTATGTTACAGGCTGTGTTATCCATGGTAGCTCTTTTCATTCATGGCAGAGGATCTTCAAGGTTCTTGTTTAACATATTTAGTCTTCACTGTAGTGAAAACTGAATTTAGCACAGTGGCTGGTTCATTAAAGGAGCATGATATGCTGAAGAACTTTTCAAAGTGAATACAAGTGAACAAATGAAATAAACCAATTAGCGTCAAGACAATGAGAGGAAAGGGAAAAATGTGGTTTTTGAAATGATTTCAGAGGTTTTTGATCTCTTAAACATAGAAAACATCTTTAAAAAGAGAGATTATCCTTTGTTCTCCAGAAATAAAAAGACTATTTAAATAAACTATAAATGAGGTTTAGCTTAGAATTTAGGTTTGCTTTGGTGATACCTCTACAAATTTTATACTCTGTACTTTCAGGACTTGGAAAAAAATGATAATATTGCCAATAATGAAAAGAATGAGTGCTTATTAAGAGTTCCTGGCTACTTTCCCCATTGCATTATGTAACTTAACTCACTGAATCTCAATTTAGTCATCATAACAAGGCTGCAAAGGAAGCACAGTTGTTATCCCATATTGCAGATGAGCAAATAGAGGCAAAGGTTGGCAGTGTCAGAACTGGTAAACCCCTGAAAACAATTCCAATTTTTGAATTTCACTTTGTTCATTTTTTCCCCCATAGAATGATAGAATTCTCTTTGCCTAGCTGCACAACCCTGCCACCTCTATGCAGGCAATCTAAATATGTCACTGTTCATTAGCTATTTGTACTAACGATCATGCTGCTTTTTTAGAATGTCATATTTGACAATGTGCTAAATAGCCCTCTGCTATGAATAGCCTTCTGAATGAATCAGTTTGCAGAGTGGAAGGCTTGTTCTTGTCAAATCAGTTCTAATCTCGACTGGCCTAATCACAAACCTTCTTCTTTTTCTTCTTCTGTTGTTCTGTGGTAATTTAGGATTAACAGTCCTTCATTTAACAAAAGCTGCTGCCTCTATCGGGGTATTACTACCTCCTTTCCTGGCTTGCTGCTTGGTTGCTCTGCTGTTAAACAACTAACAGCAGTTTCAGCACCAGGGACAGCATATTCTAATGAAGTGGTAATAGAATGTAGAGTCAGACATGCCTTGATTAAAATGGAGTACTCTGATTAAAGATTACAGTCCATTCCCATTTATTCATGCAATTCCAATTTTTCTTCTGGTTACCAAGCTTCCTTTGCATCCAGACAAGACTGCAATGCAGTTTGTGGTTGCTGTGTCTCCAAATAACTTTTAATTAGACATTTAAATTAGACTGGTACTGGTTCACTGAATCCAGAGTTTTTATATTTCTCCAATCCAATTATTAGGTGTTTTAATTCATCAACTCATGACTTGCCATTTATTTTAATATTACTTACTATGACATTAAAAGTATAATTTCTAAATTTTTCTCATAATGAAAATAAGATATAAATGACCAAAATTAAAAACAAAAATTCCAAGTAGTCAAATGTATAACTGAAAAGAAATGAAATTGGCATAAGCCAGCAAGTTCATAAAAGGTAGTTAGTTGTTCTATAGGCAGGTATGGCTAAAGGAGAATCAATAAAAATGCTGTAATATGAGGGAACTAAAACACAGGAGATCCTAAGGGATTTCCTTGTTCTTTTTGTCAAGATTAGAGAGAATATGGGCATTCCTGGTATGATGGGCTACTTCCTGGATCCATGCCAGACTTCGTTGGCCAGAACTGTGTCTCAGTCATAGTCTTGTGAAGTTTTTCCAGGATGGGGGAGACTTGCTCAGGAGGTGAAGAGACAAATAGATGAATGGAGGAGTATATGGCCCTATGGAACATTTACTAATTCCTTGTAATATTTCAGGACTTGTCCTGGGTGCCTTAGCCTGCTCAGTACTCACAGTATCATTAACAATTATGTACTCTTACTACCTCCATTTACAGAGGACAATTTGAGGCACAAAGAAGTTATCAGACCATGGTCACACAGGTTGATGCCCATCTGCTTCTTGGTGTGGTAAGAATCTAATAGCACTCACTCTTTCTTTCACCAGTAATGCAAGAAAAACAACTACAGGCCAAGCAACTGCTGATCCTTATAAAAATACATGATCTTCCTTCAAGGCATTCATTATCTAAGAGTGAAAATAAGGCTCCTTTGTAATTAGTGAAGAATGCGGGACTGGGAACTGAAACACACACATAGGGATGATCAGAGTGTATCCACTAGCAACAGCAACTATGGTCTTTTTTAAAATTCGTTTTTATCTGAAGACTTGAATCAGACACAAAATGAAAGTATGGGGAAATATTCAGTGAGACATCATGCATAGTTATCAGTGGAAGAGGAATTTCAGGTACTAGGTGTTCACTGTTGAAGCTGAGTAGGGCCATGTTCCGTCTCTCTTTATCTCCTATAGAGGTTTGTTTATTTAGTTATTTATTTTTTGATGAAGGGAGATTAGGTATCATCCAAATTTAGTCAATCAGATGATCTCTCCCAGGATCCCAAAACACAGCAACTATATATTGTCAGCCATGAAAAAAGGTGGTATCCTGACTAGGGTTTGATCAGCAGGATGTCATTGCTGTACCTCTTTCTTCCTGCTCTCTCTCTTTGGACTCCTGCCTCTAAAATCCAACTACCCACTATTCTTTCAGTCCATAATATTTGTTCTAATATATTTATTATATATTATTTCAATGAATTGAGTCTGTTTCTGAGGTTTGTAATCAATAACCCTCAATAATGTAATACTGTCGACACTGCCTCAGAAAGTCATTTATTTATGGAAGAAGCCATAGTCACACAGTGTCCTTTAGGGAGCTGTTGTTCAAATGCCTTGTTGTGAGCTGCATGTCTGTACCTCTTAGTTTTGTTCCTATGTTCCCATATTGGACAGGCATTTGAGATGATAACCACCCTGGCTTTTAGTTCTACTAACATGCATCAATAAGACTTTTGAAGCCAAAGGGATCTTAGAATTTCCTACAGTGTGAGATAAGGCTCTTTCTCATTACTCTAAGAATAGCCCAGCTCCCAAAGCCATTCAGAAATACACAGAGGGAGATATGGCTTGCAAGGTTTGCAATAAACTCTTATTAACACTATCAAAAATAATCTCCTTTTGTCTTGACCTCACTTTAGACTCTCAGGAGGTATAATGGACAGATTTGTAGGGTTTCCTTTTCCTTTTTAAAAGACTAGATAAATGTACCTTTTCTCTCATCAGATTATAAATGCCCAATGTAAATGGAAAGTTCATTGCTTTCCTTGATAACAGATGCAATCTTCCCAAATGTATGCCTCTCTGTCAGAAGACATATGAGATAGACCTAGAGATTGTTTTTGGTTAAAGCTGGCTGAGAATGAGCTTAATTTCCAAGTCTGTACACTTTAACCTTTCAGAATGATGCAATGGAAAAAAAATGTTTGTATTAACTTTTGGTGAAGAAAATATACATGTTTTGTTTTTCTGCTTCTGATCATAGTTGGCTGTGTTGGTCCTATGCAGCAGGTTACATAGATTGCAACTGGTCTCAAAGCCCAAGTCTTCCAATGAGATTAATCTCACTTATTTCTCTTGGTGTGCATATGGGTGGTACCATTGGGAGGAAGAATCAGACACCACTAATATTAATTCTGGTTTTGCAATTGCTCAGTCTCAAAGTGTAGATTAAATAACATAAAAATAGAACTAATTGAATGTGTTTGGCATTTAATGCACTTTCACACATGTTCATTTCTGTCATCTCCAGTTCTGTGGCCAATAGGAAGCCTTAATTCCAGCACATGGAAAAATGGAAACAAACCTATACTTACATAAAGGCATGTGACTCAGATCTCACAGCTGACCACAACCAGCATTGTCTTTGGATCTTCAGATTTTTTTGTTCATTCTCTTTTCCTTAAACAAAATAGCAGGCAGGAGCATAGAAAATGAATAGGATTTTAAACCAAAAGACTAGAGCTGTGGCTTCACCTGTGCTCCTTCCCATTTCTTTTGAGGAAAGACTAAATCCTTCATTTTCTCATCTGAAATAGGAATAATATCAACTTTGGGTTGAAATGGGATAATTTTCATGTAAAACCCTTTATAAAATACAAAATAATCGAAATAAAATTTTTCTATTATATACTTATGTTAATGACAATATTTGTTATTTGTAGAGTCCTTCCTGAGGATCAGGCATGGTACACATTTTTTTAAATGTAAATAAACCATAGAAAACTTCATAAACCTGATTATATAATGTAAGAATTTTTGTAAAAGTTATACCTATGAGCTACCACTGTGTCCAGAATCAGGGTGCTGTCAGCAACCCAGGACTTGTAAACATGCCTCTTTCCCTTTCTTCCTTCCCTAGAGGTCCTCATTATTCTGGTAATTAGGTAATCATCTGTTAATTTTCTTTATATATTAATAGTCATTAGATAATACAGTTTCATTTAGTTTTTTTGAACTTTACATCAATGAAATCAAATAGTACATATTCTTTTGCACTTAGTGTCTTTTGTCAGCATCATGTTTTGAAAATTCATCTGTCTTGTTCTATATAACATAGTCATTTATTTCCATCACATATATATTCTTCTGTAGGAAAATATAGTAATATATGTATGCCACTGATGGGCATTTAGACTATTTTCATCTTTTTGCACCTATAAACATTTAAATGTATCTTGATATACATATTATGTATTCAGTTCTGTGTATTATATACTTAACAGTAGAATTACTGAGCCCCACTCTCTCTCTCTCTCTCTCTCTCTCTCTCTCTCTCTCTCTCTCTCTCTGTGTGTGTGTGTGTGTGTGTGTGTGTGTGTGTACTCTATTTGACACTGCCAAACTGATTTTTAAAAAGTAAATGGATTAATTTGCACTTTGGCTAACAATATATAAGAATTTACATTGTTCCATATCCTCTGCAAAGTTGAATATTATCATATAAGTTTAAACACTAATGAGTCTCTCTCACATAGTGGTATTTCATCAAGGCATTAATATGCATTTACCTGACTACTAATGAACTTGGACCTGTTTATATGCTTATTTGTCCTTTGGTTTTTAGTGTTTGTTCAAAGGTACTACTTATTTCTTATTGAGATTTCTTTTTCTCATTGATTTATAGGATTTATAAAAATATAATCTGGATGCAAGCCCTTTGCTGATTATGCAAATCTTATCCTACTCTTTGGCTCACCTTTTGCATTCCTGTGGAGTCTTTTGATGAAATAGGTTCTTCATTTTAATGTTGTCTAATTTATTAATCATTTCCTCTATGCTTAGGGCATTTTGTATTTTGTTATATGAAAGCTTTCATTTCGCTGAATTTGTGAAGACTTTTTAAATATTAAATATTTTATTCCAAATTCTTCCAGGAAAGGGGAGGCCACAACAATGCTCACCATCAGGCAGCTAGTTGCTGAGTGAGGAAGGAGAGAAAGGAAATTTAGATTTAGGGATGGAAGCACCCCTTTTACTTTTGAGGAGTTAAGTGTTCATTCACGAAGGCAAAATTGTATAGGAAGTAGGGTAGATTTACAATAGGGCGGTGCTGAGGGAGGGTCAATGGCTGGGCCATGGAAAATAAGTGTTGTCTTCAAGCTCTATTTCAGGTACACATGTTAAGGTCTGTAAACAAGTCAAAATAACACCTGGTATTTTGCCAGGGGAATGTTAGAGTTCGTAAACAAGTCTGATTGGTGCCTGGCAAAATGCCAGAGGGAGTGGTTTGAGAAGTAACAAAAGCGAGCCATTAAGTGTGGAGATTCCTTATTGGTTGACTGATGTATCTAGTTTATGCTAATTAAGATAAGCTGTGCAAAATGTATAAATAGCTCTGTTGTCCTTCAATAAAAGGCTCCCACTCCTGCTGTATCAACGTACACAAGTTACTCGTCACCCCCCCCCCTTATTCTGCTGCAGCCGGACTGCGGCATACACAAACAATCAGAACACCACAAAGTGTGTGTGTATGTGTGTGTGTGTGTGTGTGTGTGTGTGTTCATTTCTGATGCAGGGACTGTTAACAATAAAATGAAAACTTCTAGAAAGAACAAAGAGCCTGTTGATACAAAAATCTCTCTTCCTTAAACAGAAAATTCACAATGGATTTAAGATGTAAGACATGCCACAACCTTGAAGAAATTATAAAACAATATTAGAATATTTTTCATCTTCTACACCTAAGAGCAGGGCTCAACAAATTTGTGGGAGTTAAGTTTCACAGTATGCCTGTTCCTCACCTCTCCAAGTAGCATATTTATTAGTGTTTTATAGACTCTTAGAGTTGGACAATCTCAGGTTCAATTCTTTCATTTATCGGAAGGGGATACTATTATGAAAGAAGAAAAGCACCTGCCTATCGTCATGGAGTTCTTCTGTTCAAAAACAAATCAGATATCTGAGTCTCTATCCATTGCTTTTAAAATGCTTTAAGGTGCTCTTTGTGAATAAAATGAAGCTGTTTAGAGAGATTCCTGACAATTTTAGATGCTATTAATGATACTGGAAACATCTATTATATGTTTAGAAAAAAAATTGCGGTCAATTCTCCAACTCTATATAAAACCTTAAATTTTGGAAACAATGTGAAAAAAGACTAAGATTTTTTTAAATGTACAAAAGATTTCAAAAGAGATTACCTAATGGCTAATAATTATGTGAAGAAGGTGCTCGACTTTATCATTTGGAAAATGCAAATTAAAATCACAAGGAAATATACATTCACTATAATGCCAAAGACCAAATAAAACATAAAACAAAAGTTGAATTTATGAAAATTGAATATGGATTCTACTTCTAGGTATGTACAGACCAGCACACATACATGCAACTAAAGTCATGTGCAAGAATATTCATAGTGGAAGTTTTCTTAAGAGCTTTTCTCTGAAAACATCTCTAATGTTCACTAACAATAGAGGAGGTTGGGGCTGGGGTTGTGGATCAGTGGTAGGGTGCTCACCTAGCACGCATGAGGCACTGGGTTCGATCCTCAGCACCACATTAAAAGTAAATAAATAAAATAAAGGTCTATCAACAACTAAAAAATAAAAAACAAACCAACAAAAAACAATAGAGGAGGTAAATTAATTGTGGAATATTTATAACATGGGAAAATGTATAGAAATGAGAAAACTTGTACTACTCTATCAGGTAGCAGTATGAATATATCTCAAAAACATATTTGGCAAATGGAACCAGACAGAAAATGCTAGTACTATTTCATTTATGTAAGATTAAAAAATATATTTATTCTCTTAAATATCAGAATAGCAGTTTTTTTGGGGGGGATGTAAATGATGGATGAGTAGAGCTTTGGTTATCCTCTTAGGTGCTCTGGAAACTGATACACAAGTATCCAGCTTCCAGTTTGTGAAAATTCATCAGACCATACATTTAAAATGTGTATATTTTAAAAATTTTGTTCTATGCTTTAATGAGATAATCACAAAAAGTTCTTAAATTTCAGGAAAGTTCCAGAAGCCAGCAATCTTAAGGAAAATAACATATAGCCATGATTATGATACCTGAATGTATTTTCCATTTGACATGACATTCCTTCCACTTAGCCTGGCATCTGCTGCACATCTGTATCCCCCATGGCATGCAGTAAGTTAAACAACCCAGACGCTAAAACATGTGTGTGTGTGTGTGTGTGTGTGTGTGTGTGTAGGAGATGCAGAGGCTGCGGAGGGAAAGAGACGTTTTCAGTTGACATTAGGAATGAATAGGTGCGTTGATAATGGAGCAAGGAAGGAGAGAATATGACCATTTTTTGGCTGGACTAAAGGTAGATTTTGCAGTGGAGTCTGGCAGATCATGAATAGGCAGATGCAATACAAAAATGAACAATGGTTTAGACTAAATGCAGGGGACAAGGCCAGGGAACTGTGGAGTCCTTTCCTCCTGATAAACACATTGCTGTCACTAGCTTACTCTGCCAATAGTCTATGTAATCCTATCTCATTCATTACTTTTGAAAAAATATCTAAGAGAAAGAGAAAGAGAGGCAACACTTGAAATGTTCTTTTTTTTTTCTGTACTAGAATGAAAGTGAGGACTTGCATTTACAGTAAGAAAAGAAAAGTGACTTTGAGTATTCATAGCATGCCAGGAATATCAACACCTAATCCTCAGCAACCCAAGAAGTGTGGAGGGCTATTCTCATTATTTACGAATGGGGCTTTGGATTCAGAGTTCAAAACACTAGCCCATTGTCTCATTAGTAGTTTAAAGTCTGGTCCAACTTTGAATACACAAAATGTCTTGCTCTTTCATGCAACCAATTATCCTTTTATAGAAATAGCTCAGGTTGTCCCTTTCTAGTGCTTTCCAAGAAAATGAAAATTCTATAAGGAGACAACAGGCCTGTGATATCTGTTCTGAGAATCTTCAAGGGCTGTGGTGAGAAGGTTTATTTCTTAAATAGGAGGGACATGCAGAATCCTGAACGTCAGAACAAGTGAGCTCCCCTCCCAACCCCCGTGTTCACTGAGGGCATGTCTATGTCCTTAGTTTTTAGCACAATGATAACAGGTCCTCTGTCCATGTTGGGACCTAAATCATGTTAAAGTAATAGTGACTTATAGAACTTCATTATCACTTCTTCCAGGAAAAATTCCCTTAAAATAGGCAGAAATGATTTAACCCTAAAGCGTATATCAATAGCCATAGGATCCTTGAAGTATGGCCACGAATGAAGGAGCTGATTTGGAATAGAAAATACTGTTTTGATGTCCAACAAGTGGAAATTAGGATTTTTTTTTGTCTTGTAGTTTATATAAATAGAGTCATATAGTGGGTATACTTGGTTCTGGCTTTTTAATCAACACAATGCTTGAAAACATCATTCATATCATGGTGGGGAGCAATAATTAATTGCTACAGAGTATTCCATCATGGATACCCACAATATATTTATTCCTTCAACTGTTTCTGAGCATCCTTTCCATTTAGAGATACTATGAAGAATGTTTTATGAACATTTTAGTAGAGTTTTGGTCCTCTCAGAATGTATTTCTCTTGACAGTCTTCCCAGGATTGGAACTGCTTGGTCATAAGGTATGTACCTACTCTAATTTTTTTGTAGGTAACACCCAAAGGTTCGTTTGTTCGTTCTTCTTTCTTTCTTTCTTTCTTTCTTTCTTTCTTTCTTTCTTTCTTTCTTTCTTTCTTTCTTTCTCTCTCTCTCTCTCTTTCTTTCTTTCTTTCTTTCTTCCTTTTTTTCAAATTTATTACATTATTTTGTATTTTTTTAAAAAGAATTTTAACTGGGAGTTTATAACCCACTTGAATCAAATGTATGAAATATGATATGTCAAGAGGTTTGTAATCTTTTGAACAACTAATAAAAAAAGAGAAGAAAAAAAAGAATTTTAACTATCTACAATATTTGAAAATCAGATATCCTGTAAGAGGATTTGGCAAACCAAGAATTGCATTGCCAAATGAAATGAAACAGACTGTAGCTGATTGTAACTCTCTAGTCCCAACCAGTCTCTTCACTTAGTAATGATACTTTCTTTACTTCTGTTTCTGGGTTTTCTTTTCCTTTATCTGTGACTACTGAGACACCAGCAATGAGTATAAGGACCCCAATTCTTTCTAAAGAAGAAAACCTATTTTCTTGATTTAGGTTTTACCAGAAACAGACCCTAAGATAAAGATGTGAGTACAAGTAATTTATTTGGCAGGTGGTCCCACAAAACATTGGCTGGGGAATGAAGGATGACAGGAGAAGGAAAGAGACCAATCATATATGTGATGTCAAGTGTGAGCATCCGTAGACTCAGTCCCACTGGGGAATCTTGGAGCCAGTGTGGAACTCACTTCCACAGCCACTTGAGCAAATGGGGTAAGGCTAATTCATGGGAGGAGTGTTTCTGGGAGAGGGCAATCCTTATTCCCCAGGACTTCTGGCCACAGGTACTTGCATCTAAATTTGACTCTGGAGATATGAGAATGTCTCAGAAAAACAGAAGCAAATGTTAGCAGTTGGAAACCAAGCACTGACAATATAATGTGGGAATATAAGTAAGTCACCATTTCACATTTCTCTAGTTCACATTTACTCCAAGGTCTTCAGATCCTAGAATCCTTTACCCTAGAATCCTGGTTCCTATAGCCTCCGTACAAATAACTAGAAGTATGTTGCTTTTCATTTACACAAATGGAATTTCTGCTCCCATTTCAGAAGATGCAGCCACCCATCATCATTACTAAAAATGGCTAGATACTACACACTTATGGCAGTTCAATTCCAACTACCATCCAGCATATCCAGGACCTATGCACAAAGATGCTTTCTTTTCCTCGTTCCCTTCTCATCCAGATACATAACATTTCTGTCTCCTCTATGAAACATATTTCAAAAACTTTAATAATACATTTGCCAAGATAGATTCATCTCCTCCTTGCATGCCCTATGATTTGCAATCAAATAAAATTGGATTGTCGCACAGCTTTTCAAACTGCAGTAAAAGTTTTCTTCAGTTGGGTACCTGTTTGGAGGTAAAGTAGAAATTAATTTCTTCTTTTCTTTTCTTTTGTTTTTTTTCTCTAATCTTCAATTTATATTCTAAGGTACTTGAAAAAATAATTCTTAGATTCATAGGTGAGAATATAATCTGAGTGAATAAGAGGAGACCTACTTATTTATAGATTTTATGTTGATACACAAATGTAATGCAATACAAAAACAAAGGTTATATGATTTTAAATGAGCTCTTTGATAAAGAGCTCTAGGGAAATTTTTCAGAAGATGAATAAAACCCAACTTTCATTTAGGAAATAACACATTTTTTAGCCATCACTTGAGACTTGAGTGTATCTTCCCCAATCATAATAATTCATAAAGGGATACAATTAGTACCAAATAACTTTCCATTTTTATCAAAGAACCCAATGTCTAAAAAGAAATTCTCTGAAACATCAAAAAAAAAATAGATAAAACATTTATAAAAGCTTCCCCTCAAAACTCACTTGAAAATAAAAAAGTTTTAAAAAAAGACTTTGTGAAAATACTACATGTAACAGGAGACTTTGACATGGAAGTATTTACATTTCTACCTAGAAAAAGTGGGGACATTTTTCAGTACTAGATATACTCTGCCTCCCTGTCCCGCTTCCCCACTTGGTTCACAATATTAAAAGCAGTTAATTGTTTTGTAAAGTCACCACCAACACTGAAGCAGCTAAGTTTGAACCAATTCTTCTAAAGGAAATACAGCATTAGGTTCCTGTTAGCTTCTATTCACAACATTTTGGCTAAATAAAATTTCATTTGTGTTATATTAGTTCACTTGACAATATCTTTGTTAGATAAGCCAGTCTCATCATCCATGAAAACCTGCTCTTCTACATGAATCCTTTTCCTGTGTAAAACTTAGCATTTTTTAAAATTCTTTTGCAGTACGTTGACCTATAGAACCTGAAAATTTAATATTTTTCATGCCATACTTTTTTTTTTTTTTGCAACATTCAAACCAGTCATCATGAGCTGAGAAAGATTTGACATTTTTCTGGTCCTGGATAACATGTCTATAAATTTCTTTGGCTTTCAGCTTTACAACAATGCTGTTCACCATACATTTTTATTTTATTTTATTTTATTTTGGTACTGGGGATTGAACCCAGCGGGCTTTATCACTGAGAAACATCCTGAGCTATTTTCTCTTTTTAAATTTATTTTGAAACAATATCTTGCTAAATTGCTTAGGACCTTGCTAAGTTGCTGAGGCTGGCTTTGAACTTGCAATCCTCCTGCCTCAGCCTCCTGAGTTGCTGGGATTACAGGTGTTGCACCACCATACCCAGCCACCATACATTTTTACTGGTTGTCATCTTAAGAATGCACAAACTTAGTTTCTTTTACATAGCTCCATTACACATTATAGCTATTACTTTAGCATTTTCTGGAGCAATTTCATGTACAGAATTGAGAATTTCTTCCTCTTTTTCCTATATTTTCCATATTTTTGATTAATTAACATTGAATTCACTGCCAGTAGCACTATGGCTCATGTTTGAATGAAATTTGTCTTATTTTATCCATAAGACATATTTAGTCTTCTTGGACTTAGGAACATCCCTTCAGCAGTATGCTTTAGACCCTTTTAAAAAGAAAAATTACCCAGAAAAAACACAAAGATATTTTAAAAAGTGACACTAAATAGATTATTTTAAAAAGACATGTTTTCAGTAGGAGTTATAAAACAATAAGGCAGAGTGTTGCTTTATTGGACTTTTGTTTGAAACATGTATATCAGGCAACTCGAAATTTTCACCACTCATTACCTATCAGTGAATGACTGAAAGTTCCATGAATATTGATTTTGGGGTTACTAATTTAGTTTTAAGTTTTAGGTGAATTTACAAAGTAGGAATCCATGAATAATGAGGATGATGTATATTGTTAATGTTTCTTGAAGCTTAATCCTGCAGATTTGTGTAATCCATAGAGATATAAAAAAATTCTTCATGCTTTCAAAAGCAAATTCTTGGAATAGGTGCTTTTTTTTTTTTTTTTCGTGGATGCTTCCCCACAAAGCCTCTTTCCATGCTAGCATTCCCTTCTCTCTTTTGGCTTTTAGGGTGAGTTTTGTTCTAATACTTAAGTGCAATACCCTGCATGATGTCTTGGGAATATGTCAAGAAGTCTAGTTTCTGAATCTTATTTCTGGTATATTCTCTTTGCTATGTGACTTTTGGCAAATTGACCTCAAGGAACTTTTATTTCCTTATGGCTAAATGAATACAGCAATACTTCTATCCTAGCACCAAATACACATGAAATAAAAAGTTAAAAGTGTTTTCATATTGCTCATTCTATGGTAGTTTCTCTTCTGTATGCAGATCTGAATGTGTATGGTCAGAAAAGCATATAAAATAGAGATTGAAAGAGTGGATTTGGGAATTACTTTCCTAGTTCAAATCCAAACTTCACCAGTTACTAGCTGAGAAAATATGAAAACAAGGGCTGAGATTAAGTTTCCTCAGCCTGGGTCCCTGAGTACCTCCAATGACCCATTTCATGACATGAATATGAAATAAACCCATGCTGTGCTCAGAAAATACCACAAGGCTTCAACATGCAATGAGAGTCTTGTTTCATAAACAGATTCAGAGAGTTAGGGATTCATTTTTCTTTTCAGTAGTACAACCAAGTCTTGTCTGACAAATAGGCACAAACCCACTGATCTGTGACCCTTCCTGGGGGCAAAAATTAAGATAGTTACCTAGTTAGGTAGATGGTGAGATTTTTAGAAATTAGAAATATGTGATGATCCTAGGAGACCCAAGTGTGACTGTTCTCTATGTGCATATATATTTATTTAGAGAAGGAGTAAAGTGTTTGTCACAGAAGCAGTGCCTTGAGAGGAAGAATTCTAAAAGAGGAATTTAATCTTAAGTAACATTAGTAAAATTTAAATGTGTGTAAGGGAATGGAAATCATGGGCTTCTAGGAGAAGATTATAGGCAGAGGAAACTGCACATGAAAATGAAGTATAATTGAGCATATGCTAGAGCAATATGGAAACATTACCTCATACTAGGAGAGCTTGGAAAACTCTGGAGTACAGAAATGACAGTAAGTAGCAGAACTATTCTCTAGGGCAATTTCTCTCGATTATCATCACTGACTGGTGAAGTGAATGGAAGAGAGGGATGCTATACACAGGGAGATGAGTTGGAGGTTCTCTTCTTATATTTCTCATTTTAACTACACGTAGAATTACAGTGTCTCATACATAGTAAGGAAGGGACACCCTTTCAGAAGCATTGCAAACTAAAGGCAATATATAAAGTGAATGTGTCTGTCAAAGAAGTTATCATAATGCAGTGTAACACCAAATAAAATCATAAACTGCCAAAATAATAATTAAAACAATACACTATCCAAAATTCAGTGGCTTATAGTTTCATTTTTCTTACTCATGAATCTTCTAGGTAGTTGGAATTAGGTTGACCTTGGTTGCATTCAGCAGGACTTGGGTCTAGACAGCAAGTTAAGTTCATGCCTTTTAAGTTGTCTCATTCTGAAGAGGTGGTAGATATCCCAAATATTTTTCTTTCCATAGCAAAGATACAAATGCAAGAGGACGGGCCCAAGTACACAAGCACTTTTCAAGTCTTTGCTGAAATTATAAATACTTACATCCCATTAGACAAAACAATTTACATGGATAAACTGCAAGTTAAGGGGTGGTGAAATGCACTTTATCCACCATGGAGCCCCACAAGGTAAAAGTGTTGAGATCAATTTTTGCATCTGTCACCATGGGTTTGGAAAAAAGAAGCACCAAACTTACCCAAGATTTTAGTTGATTGAATGGAAGGCTGTCCATTTTCTTTCTGATCAGTTTCCAGAACAATATGCTATTAAAGTTCAGGTATTTTAAGTCCCTCTTTAACTGGAGAATAGAACCAAATTTATTTCCTTTGAAGATTCATGGACTTTAAAGAATTATTTTTAGATCTCAAACTTTTTTGTACTTCATTTAACTGCCTCTCTGTTAAAACCGTCATTGTTCCAGAGTCTCTAGCTTTAATACTGTGAGCTCTGAGGCTTTTGACCAATTACTTTCACTTCACTGTACCTCAGTTTCTGGATATGCAAAATGGACATAATAACTCCACCTGCTTCATGATCCATGAGATGAGATAGGTAAAGCACTAAGCATTATTGAGATTAATTAAGTACTCCATATATCTTATTTGTTTTATTATTAACTCATTTAACCCTAACAACAATTCCATCAAGCATGCATTTTTAATAAGCTCCATATTATAGAGTTACTCATCTAATGAGTTAAGTCTAAATCCATCCTGACCAATACCTCCCCATACATCTCCATCTCAGAGAATAATTGCTTTTATTATCCAATGGAACTAATTTCAGACCATTCTCTGTTTATTTAAGTTCATATTTGTAAAATCCTACTATTATTTTGCAATGCTTACAGGTTTTCTTTAAAAAATTGCTATATTATAACCATACATTATTCTGCTCCTTGCTTTTATTCAATGGTATAGTTTGGAAGTCTTCTGGTATTACTAATGAAAATCCACCTTCTATAAATTGTTGCAACTAATTCAGTAGGCTAAGTATACTTTCACACTGTTCAACCCTTCCCCTGCTGGTAACTATGCAGGTCCTATCCAATTCTTTGCTATTACTAGCAAGGTTGTATTGGCTACCTTAACGTCATCTTCCTGGTGCACATGAATGTGCATTTCTCTGGGTAAGATACTGAGAAGTTCACTTGCTGGGCCACAGAACGTGCATGATTTGAGATTTTAGAAAGACATTAACAAGCTGCTCTATAAGTTCACTCTTTCAGTGGCCCTGGAGAGGAGTTTTTTTTTTTTTTTTTTTTTTTTAAATGTCACCAGGAAAGTAAGAGGTGTTGCCAGGGGCTGTGGGTAGGGGTGGGGTGGCGGTCTGGTGGCAGATGACAAGGAATACTGGGAGAGCAAAGGCCTTAAGAACCACAGGAGACTTCAGGCCTGTGTTTGCTTCTTCACAGTTTTCCCTGGTCCTCCTGGACTCAGTCTGGTTTGCAATTCCCAACTACTTCTGGTGGGGGGGGGGAAGCAAAGCAAAACAAATGCAATTCTTTTATTTTATAATGGTCAGAACATTATTTCCCATTTCCCAGTACCCAGGAGGTTTCTGAAATCTCACCTCTTTATTAGGAAGTAGACTGGGGTCTTTTGTGTAGAGCAGAGAGAACAATATAATTTTTTTTCCATTGCCTGTCTAGCCTGGTAAGCCCAGCTGGCACTATTATAAAACCTTCTTAGGAGCCACTCACCCTCCTGATGCTTACATTATATTTAAAGCTGCAACTCAACGGGACACATTTCTGTTCACTAAGGAAGTCTGGGTGGCTCCAGAATTTAAAAAGCTGTGGGAAAAGATTCTTCCCAAATGGTCAAAACAGCAAACAGAATTTATCATGAGGCATTTCCCTTCTGGCAATTGATAGTAGTCTTTGTGACTATTGACAATAGTCAGCAGACAATTAGGAAAATGCTGTTCTTCTGACAATTTATAAAGTTCAGTCTTTGGAAATCGGACAGCAAAGCCTGGTTCTAAGCTAGTAACCAAAGCTATATAATTAATTAGTTCTTGCAGGTTTTAGGCGGAAAATGGCGTTGCTGTGTTACAGTAATAATCCCAGTTGTCATTGAGTTATCAGCAAACTGCAGCTCCTCTCTCAGGGGAAAAAAACCCTGTAATTTAACAAATCACTGTATTTTGGGTTTTGACATTGCACATGCTTTTCAATTTCCATCTGTTCCTCTGGTTCATTAGTATTTTATTGTTGCTACAGTCAGAAACATTTTAGTAGTTTTTTTCTCCCTTTAAAATAACACACCATCAACCATCTTCTGTCTTTCCTTTGAACACCTAAAAATGGCATGTCCTTTCCAATTTTAAATAGCTTTTAGGAAGTATTGTTTTGGACATTTTCCCAAAAGTCCAATTTGGGTCCCTTTGGCTATGAACTGGAATAATTATTTTGTGTATGAAAACAAATATTTAAAATTTACCTCAAACAGATTATTTTTTTAATATGGAAAAGGGAAGTGTCTTAGGATATTCTTAATATGCTTCTTTATTAAATCAGAACATGATCAAGAAACTCAGCATGTTCACCTTTAAGTGCACATACTACATACAGTTTCCATATAAACACCCACACTCCCCCAAACACAATATACATTCAAACATGAAAACAACCCCTCCAAGGATGCCACACACATGGCACATGTAAACTCACCCACACTCTGTGTGTGCACATATCCCTCCATTCTCCAAGCACAGACACTTCATTCATGGATATATATATATATATATATATATATATATATATATATATATATATATATTTCAATGCACACATGTACCACAAACACAATCACATGTATACTATGTACCCATGCACATATTAAACAAAAACATACATTCAGCATAATCACAAACATTCCATACTTTCCCAAACACGGCATATACATATACATGAATACACACATACCACATACACTCATGTACCATACAAACGCCACAACTATACATATGCACATAATCCACATTTACATACTATACATGCATGCGCACACATACCATCACTGATCTGTGGTGTGAAAATGCATGAAAATATCAAGACACTGAGAATAGTAGTAAAAAGTATCTATAAATGAAAACAAGTAATAGTGTTCACCAGAACATATATATTGGGGAATATTTTGTAATAGATTTTAAGATGATGAAAATGTTTTTAATAACTTTTGCAGGATTCAGATTTTTGCCTTAAGTGGCTAGCTTTCCTTTATTGGTACATCCTGTCTATAAACACTCAGAGTCATTTTGTCTCAATGGAACTGAAAGAACAAGGCGAAAATTTCAAAAATGAAACCAGGATATCTAACCCAAACCCCCACACACAGTGTCATTATCCATGGAGTGATGGAGGAAGGAAATATTTATTACAGGAGGCACTGGTCCTCCTGTAATAAGTGTTATACTAAGTGTTACAAAAAGATCTCTCTAAAGATATGGTTTCCATTACTAGTGAGGATGAGGCAGTCTTGCTTAGAAATGCCCTCTAGAAAGGATGGACCAATTCTTCTGGTCTCCTTTGTTCTGTGATATTTATTTCCAACCTCCTGAAGACTGCTCACTTGGTAGCTTCAGTGCAGCCATCAGTGCACTGCTCATTAGGAGGCTGAGAGCTTTCGCTCTGGAGAGTGGCCTGTAGCTCCCTTGGGAGGACTGAAGTCAGCTTAGTGCCCATGAAAGCTCAAAGAAGTGTCAACATGTTAAGAGAGGCCTCTCGCAGCAGCCCAGGCATCCCCTCTGAATCCACAGCACATACTCATGTTCTGTTATGAAACTGTCCTTTCTTAGTGTCACCTTCAAAAAGGTTCTAAATGCACTGCAGAACGCTGTCAGAACTGGGAGTGTGAAGCTCAAATACAGAGGAGGCTTGAACTCAGAGTGACATCTGACTTCACAAGTTTAAGGGCTGTCTAAAGTCTGCTCTGACGGAAAATCAATTCACAGAAAATGCTGCGAACCCCATTAGACTTTTAAAATAACTTTCTTGCTCACCCTTTTTCCTATCTTCCTTTTTCTTCCCTTTCCACCTACTTGCTTTCTTCTCTCTCTCCTATCCCTCCCTCTTTCTCTCTCTTCGTTTTTCCCCATGAAACTTTCTTTTCTCTTTTTGGTGTGTTTAGAATTTTTTATTCTTAATAAAATTAAGACAAAAGAGTATTATGATATTATATTTAAGGGGGAAGAGTAGAGAGTGGACATTTTCTTAAATATAATCCACATCAGCTGAATGTGTAGTCGTTTAATGCAGAATTGTGCTTCAAAATTTGTTATAATATTTAACCAACTAACAGGCATTAAGTCCCAGCTTTTTAATCAACTTTCTGGTTCTTTTCCAATAGAGTTTTTTAAATTGATAAGTAGTAAATATACTACTTGTTTGGGGCCTCTGATGACTAAATAAAGCAAGCATTTTGGTTGGATTAAAATCCAGCCTCTGAAGGGTGGATAGACAACATGAAATTTATCTCCCATTCATTTTTGTTATCTTCCTGCAGCTTTGGCCAAATTTATGTTCTTAAAACCCTCTGGATGTCATTCCCCTCTTCAGCAAGTTTACATGCACAGATGCCCCTTGGAATCAAGCTCCAATATCCCTCTAGTTCACTTCCTAAAGTGTAAAATTTGGTCACATATCTCCAAATCTTAGTTTTTGCTTTCTGTTGGGCTCCTAGGATTGGAAGATCAGCCACTTTTTTTTTTTTGACTTGAGATTGCACCCAGGGGTGTTCCAACACTGAAGCACGTCCCCAGCCCTATTTTATATTTTATTTAGAGATAGGGTCTCACTGAGTTGCTTAGGGCCTTGCTAAGTTGCTGAGGCTGGCTTTGAACTCATGATCATTCTGCCTCAGCCTCCTGAGCCACTGGGATTACAGGTGTGCCCCATCATGCTTGGCTTAGTTCAGCCAATTCTAAAACCTGAAAATCCTATGCATGTGACTGAGGCAGCATTATTTTACGTTTTATAGATACTTAGCAAGTAGCTTGTGCATCCACTTAGCTTTGCACAAAACCTAGAGGTCTTCTTTCTTTCTTAAGGACAATATTTAGCATGATGCCATTCTTTATTTAGTGACCATTACTTCCCAGCAATTTATCTTATAAAAATTCAAATCTCAATAAGTAATACTGAAAATGTTACCTTGAAAATGACCGAAGTACTGGTCATATGCTATTCTTGCCTGCCTAGTACCCCATTCCCTGTCCTTTAGATAAAAGTATTCAGATTGTCCTTTGGGAACTCAAATCTTCCTAATTGGAAGGTCACTGGGAACTGGCCTTATCCCATTGGCCACAGGGTGTATTTGTTATCCAACCTTGCCAATCAGAATCATAATATTTACTCTAGAGCTAGATTCATGGGTGAACTTGATTTATAAAGTAAATCCCAGAAATGTTTGCTTATATAACTTAAGTTTGTTCCTTTGTTACTATATAATGAAACCATCATGATGCAAACCTAGTCTTGCTGATGGTCCCATTCACAAGTATCTCCTGAGAGAGTGTGATTTCCAGTGATGCTCACATAGAAGGAGGGGTCAAAAGTGGAGAGAAATTTCCCAAATTTGAAGTTTTAAGCTCATGGACATTTGTTGAATGGCTAAGTATATTCATAGTTTTTGCTTGAACCAGATTATTATTCTCTTTTATTTATTTTTTTCCTTAACTTGAATATATATATGTGAATTCCCTGGAGATCTTGTTAACATGCATTTCTAATTAGCTGCCAAGAGAGGGGAATGAAGCTGATCAATGACCCCACTCTGCGTTACCAGAGATATAGATTACCTCACTGTTAAGGAACATCCTCAGTGCCTTGCACTCTTGCCTAAGAGAAATTATGTTTTAGCATGTCATTATTTGCATAAAGTAATGCTGGTAAATGGGACACTATTTTTTATGTAACATCATTACTTTTAAGTTGAAAATCTGGAGATGAAGCAGGGGGATAAGAAGGAGGAGGAGGAGAAAAAGGAGGAGGAAGAGGAGAAGGAGAGGAAGAATGGGAAATAGAGGAGGAGGGAAAGAAGGGGGAAGAGGAGAAGAGAAAATGGAATGGGAGGAGGAGGTCTAGGAGTTACTTAGGTATAATGCTATGGATATGCAAGGAAAATCTTCTCTTTTTCTACTCTTAAGACCCAGATTTGTCTTTTTTGGAAGCATTTAGTGCAACACAGCCTGTCTCTGCTGGGACTCAGCAAAATTATGGCACATGCTTTCTGCAAGGGCCCATCCTGCTGCCCTACAGCATGACTATCCCACCTGGGTCGTGATCTAATTTATTTCCTTCCCTAAGTGCCAGGTTCCTGGATCCTGTCTCTGGAAACTGAAGCGGCACCATTGCTCACCCATATCCAAAGTTGGCTGCTTGCTGACAATGCCACGCTGCTCCGGTTGAGCTTTGCATGTTATCCTGCCTGATGATGCAGGGAGTTGGTTTCACTGTAACAGAAACATATGCCTTGTGAGTTTGTTATGTTTGGGGATTATTAATAATCACACATGAGTATTTAAGCAGGCACGAGCATCTCATCTCCCTTTAAACACATCACTTTCAAATCCAGATTCTGTCCCCACATATTCATAAACTCCTCTTGTCAAAGTCACTTTTCTCATGGAGACTGGGCACGAATCCCATTTTCTAGCACATCATTTCTGAGTCTCTCTGGTTTTCTTTCTCCCAATCAAGTTAGTTAATCCCTCGGTTAGTCAAGCCGAGGTGGCATTACTTGGTCCCAACAGCATCTTTCATCAACAGAGATAAATGTGAGGCCCTTAATCCTCCTTGAACCCCTTCTTTAGGGTCTGGAGGAAGCGGAGGGTGGAAGGTAAGGAAAGAAACTTGTTATTTGTGTTTTAAGACCCAAATGTGTCTTCAGATTTCAGGAGTGTTGGGTTCAGAGTCCCATAATGTGATAAAGACACCATTTGGCTACTTCATAGCTTCTGGGAAAGAACGTGATGACAAGGGCATTGGAGCTAAAGGCAACAACAGGAAACAATAATTAGAAAAATCTGTTAGAATGAAGTTTGTTTTTCTGTTATCAGTGTTGGGGAGGAGAAAGAGCCTGAACTTAGTCTTTGGAATAAAATGTGATATTCAAAAATAATCCTTGGCCTAGATGGGCCCCATGTTAAAGTCACTATGAAAGCCGAATGAGCAGCTTTATGGAATGAACAAAGCTGGCGTCAAGTCAAGACAGACTTGTTTCTGTCTCAGCAGGTTTCTGGAGGCTTCTCCTGCTAGCTCATGGTTATACGCTCAAGGAATGAAAACTGATTCTTTTACTAGGTTAGGAAATCTCTAACCCATAACTCAGGTATTTTGTGAAACAATTGTACATATTACATCCTGTACACAAATATAAGTTTATATTTGATTAATTGGTTTTCTCTTCAATTAACCTGATAAGAATTCCTAGCTGTGCCAAGGAGTAGGGGAGAGAAAATTTCCTTTCCTCCATATTGTTTTGGCTTAATTCCAGAGCCAGTGTTCTTAATTTAGCCCTATAAGAGTAGAAAATCACCCTTTCAGTCTTCAGATTTTTGCTATGAGGTTTATTTTATAATACAGAAAGAGAGGTTGTATTGGCAAAGGTTCAGACTGAGATCAATAGATTGGGAGAAGCCAATCTTTCTTGGGAAACCAAGGCTGCTTTTCTTTAGAGTTTTGGGATTACACAAGGGGGCTTTGCTGGTGACAGCCAAAAAGCTCTATAGACCTCATTAGATGAGCAGGAGGTACATTCATGAAAAACATCAAAGGGATAACCAAGAAGAGGGGGGCATAGCACATTACTCATTGTGGCAGATTTGTTCCCTGAAGCACATGCACCATTACTGTCATGAGAAAATTCCAAGATTTTTCTAAGTGTTTATTATTTATCAACAAATTAAAACGGAAGCCTACTGTCTGTACCTTCCATGAGAACATGGCTATTAGGTGGGACTGGGCACTGCCTTGCAAGAAAATGGCACTGTTCTCAGAGAACAGATAAAGGGACTGTTATGGTTTGGATATAAGGTGCCATGAAAAGCTAACATGTGAGACAATGCAGGAAGTTTCAGAGGAGAAGTGATTGGATTGTGAAAGTTTTAACCCGATCTGAGAGTTAATCCCTGATGGGATTAACTGAATGTTAACTAGAGGCAGGTGGGTTATGTCTGGAGGAGTGGTTAGTTGGGGGCGTAGCTATGGGGTATATATTTTGCATCTGGAGCTGGAGTCCCTCTGCTTCTTGATCACCATATCTGACCTGCTTTCCTCCACCATCCTCTCCCGCCATGATGTTTAGCCTCACCTCAAGCCCCAAGGAATGGAGCCGACTTTCTCTGAAACCGTGAGCCCTCCAATAAACTTTTCTTCCCCTCCAGTTGTGCTGGTCAGATTCTTTAGTCGCAGCAGTGAAAAAGCTGACTAAAACAGGGACTGTGGTAGAAGGAATGGGGTCCAAAAGAGCTATATGCAACTCCTAAGTCTTGTTTTTTGTCTGGGTTTTTACCTGGCTAAATCTTTGGTCTGTTCCAGAAAAATTAGATGATTTGAAGTCTTTGACTCCATCACTGGTTATTATCAGTTGGTATTGCTATGAGGGGTCACTGAAACTAGGAGTCCCCACATTTACTCCTACCTTGACTGTGTGTCTCCAGGCAAGTAACTCTAATTCTCTGAATTTGGGGGCTCAGATATTCCTCAACTGTAAAATGAGAGTTTGGGAGTACAGAACCAGCCCTATGGCTTTAAGTTCTACGGCACACTAAAGTTTCCTTAAATCATTCATATAATAATTTGGGAAACCCTGTTTATAATCAAAATACATGTTATATTTACCATATCCCTGCTACTCCTTGTCACACTCTTCCAGTCCCTCATTTGGATTATCACAGCAACCTCTGAACTCACCTAACTTTTTCTTTTCTGCACCCCATAGTCTGTTTTCAATCTAATAGACTGAGATCTCTTTAAATTCCTTGCATGCTGCATCCCATACCTCCCCTTTTTTCTGTCCTTGTGATGTTCCATAAAGCCTGAGGACTTGACCCAGGTTCATCTCTCTGATCTCATCTCCTCCACTCCCATGTGATTATTTCCATCTAGTAACATAGTCCTCTCCCTCTTTGTTCTTCTACCCATCTCCATGCCCTGGCAGATCCCTTGCCTGGAATGCTCTTCCTGTCCCCTTTTCCAATCTCATTTCCCCCAGAAACCTTCGTGGTTGACTCTCTCACCTCCTTAAAATCTCTACTTAAATATCACCTCTTCCACGAGGTCCTACAAGACCATTTTTAAAATTAAAATTTAATTTTAAGATCATTTAAAATTACATTGAACCTATGATAATTACCAATACTCTATTCTTCCTTCATTTCCCATAGCACTGACTTTAGGTTGTATAATCCATATGTATCTGTTATGTATATATTTTTTCTTAATTCTCTCTGCCGTAATATAGTCTAGAGTAGGACAAGGGCCTTTCCTTATTTTTTTTTTATTTTTATATTTTTCATGACTCTGTTCCCAGGACCCAGAAGACTTTCTGGTGTGCAGAGATGCCTTGTAAAAACTTGTTCAATGAATTAATGTATCATTGACTCTTAATTATTACTCGTCATGCTCATAGATGTGAGTGATTCTAATAAGCTAACAACTAATAGCTGCAAAAGTCAGGGGAGAAAGAGCATCTCCACAGGGGAGTGCTTACAGCATTTTTGTACTTATAAGACTATGTCGCTGCTTCTAAGCAGTCAGATTGTACATAATCTGATACCTGTACCTTGACTTTTATCTTCCATGCTTTCAGAATCCTTCCCCTGTGCTTTGGCACTTTCTGACCATCCTAACATAGCACTTGTGTCTTTGAAAGCTTTCTCTGTTCATAGAAGAAGAGGTAGACCAGTGTGAGAAGAGCCCCAAATGCCAGGTAGTTATGCCCCTAGGAGTACTTATGAGCATCCCCAAGGGTGAGGAATGGGACTTGGTGGCCAAACATCCCAGCTTCCTCTCCCCTTGGGTGGGTCCATTCTCACCCATATCCCAACATCCTGCAGAGGGATTGAGCCCCCAGTGTCTGGGTGGTGACTCGTTCATTAACATGCACTAGTTTGACTTCCATCCTTCCTTCTCTCATTTCCCCACTGTTCTGCTCTGCTAGTTTGATTTTTATACTTGTTGTTTGTGTTAATTACTTCTTTTTTAAATATTTTAAAAATTGTTTTTATTGTATAAATTACATTCCTGTCTCATGGACTCCTTCCAAAGGAACCCAAACACTTGCAAAAAGTAACAAGGGCTCTCCTCATCCCTCCACTGTGGTGCAGGGCCTCTGTGTGTCAGGCAGCACATTTTCCCCATGTGAGTTAAGTTTAGTTGGGGATGTGGAGGCCCTCCTGTTCCCATTGCCCATGATTCCAGCTTGTGAGGGATGGGTGGTTTAAGACCTCAGATGCTGGAGCCAGACAGCCTGAGTTCAAGTTCTCTTGCATGTCAGCTGAGGATCTTGAGCATGTTTCTTAACTTTTCTGTGTCTGGGTCTCCTTATCTGCAGAAGAAGCCTAATAATAGTTGTGTCTCCAATAGTTGCATGAGGATTAAATGAATTCACATTGTCAAAGCAGTCTAATCAGTTCCTGGCCCAGAGAGTAAGTGCTACATTGTGTTAAAAAATTAAATGCCATATCTTGCCAAGAAAGAACTGAAAGTCAGGGAGACTAAATTTACTGACCAAGGCCATACAGCTAAGGCATTCCCAAACTTTCGAGCAGCTCCTTGAAACTTAAGTATGAGATATATATATATATCTCATACTTGATATATATATAATTTTTATATACATATATAATTTCACTTAATAAAAAAGTGATAAAAATAAACTCAAGTTTTTTAAATAAAAAACTCAAATCCATGAACCCACATTTTCTTAAATCATATTCTGTAATGAAGATTGGAAGATTTTTTTGTATAATTACTACAAAGTAATTAGTAGAAAGGCATAAGCAATTAAATATGTAGCATAAGTTAATTTGAAACAATACTAACTATGTATTTTGATTGCTTTGTACACTTTACAGCAGAAGGTTGTGTGTGGAAATATTTCACTTGGATAATAATCTCTTCATCATGCAATACTATAATCCTCCAATATATGGAAAGTTTTGTGTAAGGAAAGCAGTATACTTTGCTGATTCACTATTAAGCAGCGGAGGGAAGTATTTAGATTAAATTTTTCTGGAAGGAATTTCATCCAGATGTAGGGCAGAGATTTTTTTCTTTTAAAGCTTTATTTAAGAATAAATTACAAAAATAATTGTATATATTTAAGGTTCCATTATATATTAATCTCTAGAACTTATTAATTTTATAACTGAAAGGGTGTATCATTTGACAAATATTTTCCCAAACCCAGGTTCTTGGCAGCTATCTTTCTATTTTCTGTTTCTATTATTTGAGATTCCATATAAATGAGACCAGGAAGTACTTATCTTGTCTAATTTTATTTCATTTAGCATAATGCCCTCCATGTTCATTATGCTGTGCTTCAGGATCACTTGCATGCTAGGCAAGTGCTCTTTCACTGATCTATACTCACAGCCCCTCCTTCTTCTTTTTTCTTTCTTAAAATTTATTTTATTTATATATGACAGTGGAATGCATTACAATTCTTATTACACATATAGAGCACACTTTTTCATATCTCTGGTTGTATACAAAGTATATTCAAACCAATACATGTCTTTATTACATGTTCTTTGGATAATAATGAGCATCATGTTTCACCATCATTAATAACCCATGCTCACTCCCTTCCCCTCCAACCTCTCTGCCCAATCTATAGTTTGTCTATACCTCCCATGCTCCCTCTCTCTATCCCACCATGAATCAGCCTCCTTATATTAAGAAAACATTCAGCATTTGGTTATTTGGGATTGGCTAACTTCACTTCGCATTATCTTCTCTAACTCCATCATTTACCTGCAGATGCCATGATTTCCCTTCTTCTTTTTATTGCCTGATTTACACCATATTTTTAATCCATTTATCCATTAGTGAACACTTAGGTTTTTTCCATATCTTTAGTATTGTGAATAATGCTGCAATGAACCAGAAATGTAGATATCTTGCTGAGATGTTGGTGTCATTTTCTTTGTGTGTGTATCAAGTGGTAGGATTACTACATCAATATTCATTCTATTTTAATTTTTTTCTAAGAAACTCCATATTATTTTTCATAATGGTTCTACCAGTTTTTATTTTCACTACTTTGATCCCCTTTCTACAAGCCCTTTTCAAAAAATTCTTTTTATTTCTTGTCTTTTTGATAACAGTTCACAAGGGTGAGATTACATTTCTTTGTGTTTTTGATTTGCCTTTTTTTCCTGATGGTCAGTGTTGTTCTTGTACCTATTCTCCATTTGTATATCTTCTTTGGAGAAACATCTATTCTAGTTTTTGCCCTTTTTAAAATGGATTTGTTAGGTTTTTGTTTGTTGCTATTGAGTTGCAGATATACATTTTCTTCCAATCTGTAAATTCCCTTTTCATTTTGTTTGTTGTTTCCTTTTCTATGCAGAACATTTTAGATTGGTGTGGTCCCATTTATCAATTTTTTTTCTTTTGTTGCCTGTGCTTTTGGTGTCATATCTAAAAAGTCATTGCCATGATCAATGGTCAATGTTGAGGAGCTTTTATCCTGTTTTTGTTTAGAAGTTTTATATTTTCAAGTCTTTCATTTAAGTTTTTAATCCATTTTTTTTTGGTATATGGCATGCTAAGAGTCCAAATTCGTTTTCTTGAAAGTAGATACACAGATTTCCCAACATCATATATGAAACTCATTTCCCTGTTGTATATTTTTGGCAACCTTGTCAAAGAGTACCTTATTGTCCATATTCGGTTTCATTTCTGGTCTATATTGTTCCATTGGTCTATTTGTGTCTGTGAGATGTTTTGAAAAATGCATAGTCAGAACTGAAGTTAGTTCTAGGTGGATTTGAAGTGTACTTAAATGATTTCCTAATCCCAAAATATCTTTCATAATTGACTTTTATTTGTTCCTAAATTCTTGCTACTGGGATTTATTCTTTTGGTGAATTTTGTGAAAACATTTCATGGAATACCATGAAATAGAATTGCCACTGGAATGTGTACCAGCTGAGATTTGGCTTTTTGAAGAGGGTCACAAAATGCAAACATTCCTGAGCAGGTAGCACATTATGCTATTATCAATGAAAGACATTTCAATGAGGATTACTTTGACAGATCTCTTTTCAACTATGAAAGCTGCCTGAGAGCACAGTCCTTAAAGAATAAAATACACAATTCTGGGCAGGGAGACAGTGAAAATTAGGGCCTTGTATTTGGCATCACTCAGGAGGGCATTTGACATTTGTTGAGCAGGTGCCCTATCTTAGGCCCCGTGAGTTTCCCTTCTTAGGGGAGTCCACCAGACATCACAGTGGGTGTTTATGAGGCTCCTGTTTTGGATTTCAAAGAGAGATAATGGATGGTTACTTCTTCCACTATTTTGAGGTTGGAGGAGAAATTCAAAATATGGCAAGATAGAAATTCTTCTCTTGCCATATAAAAATACCAATGAACATGCATGGAAATTCTTCCCAGAAGTGAAGAAATTGCAATGATTGTCAAAGTTGCACAATTTCTTTTGACCATATGACACAAAATGTGGGGCAATGGTTGGTGTATAGATGTATCCTTGTTTGAGAAAGAAATATCCTTGCTAGAAGGTTTTTAAATTTCATTTAGCATACAGGAAATTTTTAGAAGTTCATGTTATCTTTTTGAAGTTACATACTAACAAATTTGGTAGAAACAGGAAAGTTGTTATCATTTTACAAAATGCACCTTTATCCTCATTTATCATCACTTTTTGGATTCATTCTTTTAAAAATCAAGTGTTTACTCTTGGCCCACCTGGATACCTCATTACTTTGCCTCTTGTGAGTTAAGAGTATGAAATGCCTTTAGCATTTGTTCCAGTTATCATTAGCAGAAGCATTTTCCTCTCTACCATATCAAAAAATGGATAGCTTCTATTCTGATGAAAAACTGAGATATGATCCTTTAGCAAATATTTACTAAATTTCACAATTTTTAGATACAAGAAAACATAAATATCAATTCAAAAATATGTAAGGCATAAAGAAAGATTCATGTCAAACTGTCTCTCCAATTAGACTTTTAATTGTCTCCTAGTTGATTACATTATTTACCTTCATTGTTGCAGCAAAGTCCACGTTTTCTGTAATATCTGCCTCTTATATTCTTCTTTGTTTTTTTCCAGGCCAGATCCTATCAAGATTGAGAGCTGGAATCTGCCAATTTGTAGCAATATGACTTTGGCCAAGTTATGTGACCTTTCTGACCTCAGTTTCTCCCTCTACAAAATGAGGATGATTTTGTGTGCTTTGATAGCTTGCTGTGAGGACATATGAATTAAAGGAAATCCTATGTAGAAGGTGATTGTTACAACTTTGGGAACAGGTCCCATGCTTAGTAAGCAATGCTCATAATACCTTCCTAAATTTAGAAGCTCTCAGAGCTTGGCATTCTCGTCTACTCCCCTCAGCTCTGACATCTCAGGTGACCCTTCCTTTGTGATCATTTTTTGGTGCTCTGTGCAAAGTCCCAGCTCAACCATTTCACTTGAAGTCACCTCTTTGGATTTGATCCCAGTTTCACTTTTACAAATCAGAGAAGAGAAGCTGCAGAAAAGCTCCCTTTGCCATTTCACCATGGCAACCAGCTGTTTCTTGAGAGATCAGATTTTACCTTTCTTTTTAGTCTTGGTAGAAAATCTGTAGTTCACACTCTCTCCCCCTGCCCAGATGGGTTTCTTCTAACTATTTGGCTGAATCTTCTCCAGTTTTTGTAAGTAATAAATCATTTTAAGATATAACCCATTTTATATTTTCATGTGTTCCTGATCTCTTCCTCTCCTGTCTATGAAAAAGAATAAGATATAAAGGTTTTGAAGCAGATGGGTTTGTATAAAGCCTAATGTGACTCTTCCCTCACAGTGGACAAGACTCAGCCTCTTGCCTTTGTATACTAGGATGGTCCCTGACTTGCTCAATGCTGTCCTATGCCTGGACCTGCACTTCCAGGCAAGGCTAGCTGGTTCTGGTTCTGCAGGATCCCGTACTTAGAACAGCCTCATGCTTGACGATGCACTGTCATCACCCTCTTAAAATTCGCAGTCATTTTTGAACCAGGGCCACTGTATTCTCATTTTGCACTGGTTCCATAACTATGAAGCCATCCCTGCATCCAGGGAGCCCCCCTTTTGATTGGCAACTCCTGCAGCCCCCACTTGATCAATGCCACCACTGTGACTCATGATGATGACAGATGATCAAGTGGTACACCCCACCAGGATAATGCTGTTTGATTAGCCTCAGATTTGCTTTTATTGGAAAGTTTCATAAGGAAACAGGAGGGTCTTCAGTGGTTACTTAGTGCTCTTATTTACATATTTGCACTGTTTCTTTTCTTATAAAATAAAAATGAGAATAAGCAACAGAGTACGAAACAATGTTTATTCACGATATCTTTCCAGTTGCAGTTGATTTAAGCAGACAGCGTGTGTCTTTGTGGACTTCCTTGTTAAACAGACACATGTGAGATGAACATTCATGTTTAGGTAAATGAACAGAACTCATTACCCCTGTGAGCTCCAAATGCCTCTAGTTTTAAGTATGGCATTTATTATGAAACAAGCACACTATTTCATCTGCCAGATGCATAATAAAGGCACTTTATTTCTGTCTCACTGGGTTAACACTCCCTGATTAAAAGACCGATGTGTACTAATTCAGGTATTGTTGATTAAAAGACTGAGGTGTACTAATTCAGGTATTGTGAACTCATGGTCTTCAAAAACCCTTTATCAGAGAACCCACCGATCTAAAAGGGGCAGCATGACACTTGGCTGAAGTTCTGAGTTGGATATGAACATAGTTAATGTCAAGATACAAAGAACCAGAAACTTTGGATGAATAAATATTAGAAAAAAAAATTTTTAAAAAAAGCCATTGTAATTTGCTTTAGCAATAAAACCCCATAAACCAATATCTGCAAGAACATGCAGAGCATGAATCTTACCTCTTAGGAGGAGGCAAAGTTAAAGGTGAGAAGTTGCTAGTTGGGGAGATTTATAGTCACAGGGTTAGGGGATGGATTTGATAGCCATATTCCTACTAATGATAAAGAAAAAACTAAGTTAAAATGAAATCTGTATTTTTCTTTAAATTATCTTTTAGTTACAAAGGGCAAATTTGGGGTGGAGGTGGGGAAGGGGTGGTGCTGCTATGATTCCTTGTTAAACCTTCATGGTAAACTCTGCTTTGGGTCTCTATGGATGAGAACTGTCTTCTGTTCATCATCTCTGAATTATCAAGGATTACTTCATTTCCAGTTGGGTGTTGATGTTGATTGTGTTTTATTACTTTTTAATCCTATAAAGATTGGAAAATCACAGGTAGTTGGCTTAGGTTGCTTTCTTCAAATCCACCTGCCCGGGTGATTTGTTCATAAAATACAAATTTGATTGGATTGCTTAGTGGTTGGAAACCCATCAGTTTCCTCATATGGCTCTTTAAATAAAGCCAGAATCCTTGACCTGCCAGCAGTGTCCAGTGAGTTCAGTTCTTTTCCTCCTTCCCCAAATTCCACCACTAACTTGCTTGCTCCAGAGAGCCTCATGTGAAGAAAAAACATATACATTATTTCACATTGCTAAAATTCTCATCCGCAAGGCAGTGTGACCAGGGCACAAGTCAGTATGTTCACTCTTTATATCCACATGACTTAGCCCCATGCTTGGCACATAGCAGACACTCATTAAAATATTTTAAAATAAATTGATAATGGAGCACAACAAAGAAACACCCATGCTATGTTACTACTGTGAGCTGAAGTTAAATCATATAGATGATGATAGCAAACTCTACTAGATTAGAAGAGAAAAATGTGGGTCCAGGGAAAGAATTCAGCCTTAAAGATAGAGAGTACTCATTTTCCTAGAGGCCATGAGGAAAAGGAGGGTAGAAGAGGATAGTGGGAGAGTAGAAAAATGATGAAAATTCACAGTGAGTTGGGGGAGTCATTCCTGGGTTAAACAACAAAATAGGATGACTACAGTCAACAACAACAATTAATCTTGTATTTCAAAAATAATTAGAGGAGATGAGTTTGACGTTTCCAACATATAAAATTGTTAATATTTGGGTAGACAAAAATGCTAGCTATCCTGATTTGATCATTACACATTAATCATTAACCCTATAAATATGGAAAATAGTACACATTAATTAAAAATAAAAATTTATACATCTATTTTTCCAGCTAACTGGATTGCTTTACAAAAGCAATTGTATAAAATGTTTAATTAGTGCAATATTTTTATTTATGAAATATTATTAATAAAGCAATTCATGAAACTATTTGCTTATGAATGTTTTCAGATGGGACACAAATCTTTTTTTTTTGTCTTCTTCAAAGGGAACCACTGTTAGTCAAGTTGAATATACACTTTTTTTCTGGACATTTTTCTATTTGTGTAGTAGCCTTACACAGTAACCCACAGAGAACACACCACGTTGGGTATCTCTCCTATCTGTTTCTGCTGCAGGATGTTGGCTCAGGTTGAAGAATAGGGGTGAGTGGCATTGATGGGGCGTATTTGGTGAAGGTGGCAGTGCCAGTGCTTTGGGTCTGGGGAGTGTGAGTAATGCTCAGGTCAGTTGTCAAGATGTGTACCCAGTTTTCCTGTGGCTGCCACAATCAATCTAAAGAAGCCATTGGAATAACTTGACACCCCTCCCTTGCTCATTGTAAGTCAAACAGATGAAGGAATCACACAATAGTTTCTATAATTAGCAAATAATTAGGAACCATCAGGTTGCTTTGGTAAATGGTTTGTATTATAACTTCAATCACTTAATAAGTCATTTGATATTTTTGTGTATTTATAATTTATGTTAGAGATTAAGGGAAATGTGTTTTTTTTGTGTTTTGCTTTATTAGTTGATACATACATATATAATAGTTTATATTATATAATAGCATATATATATATATATATATATATATATATATATATATATATATACCAACTGCTTTGATAGTTAAATATTTTTAATATTACCCATTTTTTCTTTTCTAATTTATTATTACAATATATCAGAACTGCCACTCCCTACTATGCTACTCATTCACTATTATGTGATTTATTAAGTTATCTAATTCCTCTATGCCTTTATTTTCTTCTTTCTAAAATGCAGTAGATATTACCACTCACCTCACAGGATTATTATATTAAATATATTACTACATATAAAGGGCTGGGGCACTTTTTGGCACAGGGTTAGATTTGCATGATTATTTTCCTTTACCCTTGTACATACCTCTCTATATTTGTAAGTAGTGTCTTGTTAGTTACAGGATATGCTCAGTGGAGCTATCTTGATAATTCTCCCCATAAGCTTAAAATTAATAAGGCTTTTCTAGTATTGAATTCCAATTATCATGGATTGGAGTAGAGACAAACAGGCATTGTAATGATTTCCAGAAATCCAAATTCAGATCAAAACTTGATTAACAATAGTAATATAGTCAAAGAAAGATTATATCCAACAGAGGGGAGCTGGTCTATCATGAAAGTGTTGC
Source organism: Ictidomys tridecemlineatus (assembly GCF_052094955.1). NCBI lineage: Eukaryota > Metazoa > Chordata > Mammalia > Rodentia > Sciuridae > Ictidomys > Ictidomys tridecemlineatus. Next base: position 163,947,776 of record NC_135481.1, read on the forward strand.
AGAGTTTCATTCAACAAAATGCACCAAGCACAGGCTCCTGTTTGTGGGAAGCACCATGTATCTGTCTGCCTTTATGGAAGTTACTTACTATCTCTGGTACTCTACCCTCCTGGTTGGGAGGCTCCTGAATGGGGATGCAAACAAAGGAAGCAGATGAAATCCCTTGGTAGGGACAGATGCTTGAGAGCTCTCGGAGCCTCCTGACCAATTCACCATTGAATCTGATCTTTGGACTCACCAAGAAAATGCCTCCAGTTAGATATAATCTACCTACTTATGAAGTTTGCCTAGAGGAATGGAAGGCAGTAGCTGCTGAATGTGGGCATCATTTTCCTGGAAGATGTTTTCCATGATATTCTTCATCCAGGTCTTTACTAATGGTGCAGAATATATCCTGAATGATTCTACCTGCTGGAGGTAAAACAGTGAGTAAAACAAATACAAATCCCCTCAGACTTTTTGTCCTAGTTGGGGAGTCAGAGGTTAGACAGTGAGCCTTATGTAAATGTCATGCCTATTACATGATCTCATAGGTATGTCTCATACATATAACCCATGATATATATATATTTTGCACATACACCCCCAACACATAAAGGTAGCAAACTGTACAAATATTGTATAAGCCCTATAACCAGGTGTGTTCCAGGCAAAGCAAGGAGGCAGATATGGCTGGAGCAGAGGAAGGAAGGGAGAAAATAGGCTGAGCAGATGGGGCCAGAACTCTGAAAAGACACTGGATTTTATTTAAGGATTTTGAGCAGAGGATGGACATGATATATAGGTTTAACAGGGTCTGCCTGGCTGCTTGCAGAGGCAGGAGGGCCAGGCATAGGGAAGAGGCTATACCAAAGCAAAGATGATACATGTGTTAAGTAAGTAATGGTTTTAAAATTTGTATTAATTTCAAAATTTTTCTTTTTTCCTATCTCATGGGCTTTATTATTAGGAATAAACACCCAGATTATAATCACTGAGACATACCCATGAGATCACATAATAGGTTTGACTTTCACAAGCTAAGGGCTTAGCTATGCAATATTTGCTTATTTTTTATATAGCTGAACTTAATTTCTATTAGAGACCCCTTAATCCCTGTCAGTTAGGGGTAAATTTAATCATTCAGCTTTTTCTAAGGCAGTTCAGGGATTTTTCATTCAATTCAGGGTTTCTTCTGCTTCATCTCATGGTGGGCATTTCACGCTGCTTCCCTTTACTCTGTGCTGGCATTAACCTGGGTAGTCTAGGTTGTTAGTGTTGTTTCTGTTCAGTATCAATGGAATAGATGGGGTTTTAGCTGGAAATTGGCATGAGTACCCTGTATAATGGGGTTCCCAAGCCTCTTAATGGACTCCCATCCTATCTGCCCCCATCCCACCTAGGCCTTACTCCTGGGTGGAAAGCAACCAGCAACCTCATTCTCTTGATTTTGCTGGAAGATTTTACATCCTATTGGTGGTAGAATCTCTGCCCAAGTTGGCAGAGAGAGGAAGAAGTTTTTTGTCTACTTTTTGATGTCTTGTTCTACATCAATGGCTGAGATGAGATCTTGATTCTAGGTTCTCCAAGGATCCATTCTCACAACCATCAGGGCCTTTTCTCTCAGTGTTATTGTCTCTGCCATGGGCTTCAAGGCTGTGTGTGTGTGTGTGTGTGTGTGTGTGTGTGTGTGTGTGTGTGTGTGTGATATTAGCCTATATATCAATCAATATCCAATCACCAAAAAACAAACAAAAACCCCTATGGCTCAATGCAACAGCCTAGATAAATTCAAATCATACAGCATCTTTGATGTATTTATACAAAGCTCCATAGATAAATCTGTAAGATAGAAAACAGGTAAGTATTTATTTGGGAGTGGGGCCTAAAGAATTTGTACGAGACCATGAGGAAGCTTTTTTTGGTGAAAGATATGTTATATATCATATTGTGATGACAGGTTCTCAGTTGTCTACATTTGTCAAAACATATCAAATTGCATATTTTTAATATATTCAGTATACACATGTCAATTATATCTCAATAAAGCTGTTAAAAATGTAAAGCTACAAATGGTGTGAATATAGTTTATAGATAGCCAGAGATATGAAAAATTGTGCTCTATATGTGCAATATGAATTGTAATGCATTCTGCTGTCATATATAACAAATTAGAATAAAAATCAATTAATTTAAAAGAAATAGGCTCTTAGTGCAGCTGTATATGTGATAATAGAAGTCATTTCATTTGATGTCTACATCTTGTAGTCCTAGTCCATTTGTAATGATGGGGAGAAATGCTCTTTTTCCTCTCAATTTCACCTAGATCTTTCTTTAATGTCTATGATAGAAAGACATAAAGAGTATGTGACTTATACTTGCCAGTTGAGCAGTCTGTTCATAGGGGCTGACACAGGAAAATAAATAGCCTGTCTGAATTTGCTGTTAAGAGCTACCACCCCAGTATGTGTAGCCCTCATTTTTCCTGAGGTTGTCCTGCTGGGTCTCAGATGTAGCCTTCTGGTGATGAGTGGGCCAACTACCCATTTTTAATTTTCCACTGTATGCCCAGATTCTCGGCTTGCTGAAGGGTCAGGGTCTTCATGGCTGGGGCTCAGTGTTGTGCACCAGCACCATCTGTGATGGCTGGCCCAGTGAGTCCGTCATCAGTTCTCTCATGATTGTCCTGCTGATGGTGGGACTGCACGGAGAGCAGTTCCAGCCACACTTGTATGTCAGAAAGCTCCTCCATGCAGGTGGAGTCATAGGCTCTACCACAGGTAAAGAAGTAGGTGCAGGGAATCACACTGTATCTTTCTGACCAGGGTGAACTCTGTTGATTCTGGAGAACTGCTCTTGTACTTTCATCTTCTGGGTGATAAACCCTGGAGGGTCTTCTAGTAGCCCATCCTGATAACCTCAGAGGACACTCTTTTATTGACTCAGTGGGCCCAGCAAAACCTTCCACTCTCTCACCCATATTGGTTTGGTGTAAGAGCTTGTGACATTTGTTGGTCAGTGTCACTCTTGTAGGTGTCCTGTAGAACTCAGGATTCTGAGAGTGGAATGAAGAAAGGTTCTAAGTATGGTGTCATCCTGATATTACTTCTTTAGAACTTGAGGCTTGGGTCACGGTGACATAATTCCTGCTCTATAAGAAATGTTCAAGAAGATATTGTTTTGAAATTAAGTTCTAATCATCAAGAGACGTTTTCCTGAAACTTAGTGATGGCCAATAAAATTATTTGATTGTTTGAAATGTTAAGTGGAAGGGACAGAAATGCTTTAAGGGGTAAAACAAGAAATATTCAAAATCTCTGTTTTCTAATCAAGATAAGAATCTAGTCTCTACCACTGAGCTACACCCAAGTTCCAAATGTTTCTTTTTACATCATAAATTGTGGCCATGTGACAAATTTTGAATTGCACAGGCAGTTTATATTTCCTTTGAACCTAACTCTTACAGATTGTAGTTTATAATAGCCATATCCATTTAGCTTACCACTGTTACATTTATAGTGACAGCTCCTACCTGTTTCATTTTGTTCAAGCACAGAAAAGAGCTGAGGGGAAAGAGGGAGGTACAGTTCTCCCTTCATGCTACCATCTTCAACAAAAAAATTTCCAGTCTCCCTCCCTTTCTTCAGCGGCATGTAGGTAAATCAATGTAAGTCAGTACTCATTATCTCCCTTACTTCTTGTCCCGGGCTTTCCTGTAGAAAATTCCTTTTCTTTTTTCCACTTAGAGTGCATATAATTCCTCCAAAATTTTTTTTCTAGTTAAATGTCTCCTCAATGGCATCTTTGCCTTTTTACCAGCCCTAGACTTATTGTCTCTGGGAAAGAAAAAAACTGGAACACTGGCCAATAATATATTGCTAGGATTTAGGTTTCAAAATCCTTGACCATCTTTGGCGTGACTGATGGTTACTTATCTCAAAGTAACCATTAAGAGAGAAGAGGAGAAAAATATATAATGATATATCTATCTATATCTATATCTATATATATCTATAACTATAATGATCTTGATTACTTCTCTCAAAGTAACCATGAGAGAGAAGAGGAGAAAAAATATATAAAACACTGAGTATAATAAAAAAAAGAGTGCTGCTGCAAAGTAATCTTTTTAGAGTGCTTATTACATGTCAGGAATAAGCTAGCATTGATTGATAGCCAGGCAATATGCCCAGATCATTCAATACATTATCTCATTTGTCCTCTCAACAAACCAATGAAGCTGTGATCATTATTATCCCCATTTTACCGATGAGCACCGAGGCTTGAAATCTCTAGCACCCTCTTCTGCTAAAATTCAAACTCTGATAGTCTGACTCAAGAGCCTACAAATTTGATAACCGTGTTCTATATGTACTAAGTAAAGCACCCAGCAGAATACCAGGCACATAGTAGGGACTCCATAATTGCTAGCTTTTCTATTACCACTAACCAATAAATAAGAAGCAAATATGCATTTTTAAGCCCTGTTCCAAATTTCATTTTCCTGTCCCTTTTATCTTCAAGTCCACTTTGGGTTTTAAAAATCTCTCTTGCCTTTTTGATGATTTCTTAGTAGACTAGAAGTCGTGCATAATTTCAATGACATAACTCTAGCTCATAATTTCAATGACTAGTTTAGTCAGTAGTGGCAGCTGAAAGTATTGACAAAGACATAACCAAACTTAAAAGAGAGCAGTGTTGTGGTTGATCAGAATATCTTGCATGGACATGGGAGGGGAGAATGGTGGCGAGATGACCTCCTGATTGTCATCTCGATTTTTGTATTTATCTTACTCCCATTACTCAGATCAGTCCAACCACTGAGTCTGTCATTCCAGACTATGCTCTTATATTCTGTCCCTTCCTATCTTCTTTAAAAAACATCTAGTTTTCCTTTAATTTAAGCCACTCCTATGAAATGTCCTACCATTTCCAGAGACATTGACATTATAACAGAAAATAAACTCTGAAGATGATCTTCCTTTTTCAATCTTTCCTAATAGCTAATATCATGCACTCCCATGGTGTTGGGGGAGCAAAAAGGTGTTGGAGAGATAGGGAAGCATTTGGAGGCAGCTAACCTTTTTTGCATCCCTCATCACATAGGATCTACATTTGTGGGTACAAGCCCATTTAAGCACTAAATAGATGGAAGTCCCTTAGCAAAACCCAAATGAACAGATTCTAAATGTTTATTTGGAAGGCTACTCTTATATTTGTGCTCAAAATAGAATTTATTTCTCTCCATAACAGAGATGATTTGGAAAACAGATATTCTTCTACAGACGGGCCCAGATATTCTTTATTACATGGCATAAACACAAAGCACTGATGTTTGTTTGAAATATGCCCCCAAAAACCTCCAAAAGGGGGGGGAGGAGAATGTATGAAATTGGCATGAATTAGGACAAGCTATAATACTCTGAACGTACAGTCTGTCCTTAGCCTTGCTGTTTTGCAAAAAGCACCTAAAATTTATACTCTTAGATTTGTCACTTTAAAATTGTGAGCTGTGTGTTAGCCAGACTCAGTAAAATATTGAAGGCATCGCTATAGATGGGAGAGTGGGGGTGGGAACTGCAATACATCACGATCAAAAGCTTCCTGCAGACTTTATAAATTCTGCAGAGATTTTATCCCGCCTCATTTGTGAATTTCAGGAAGCTTTGCATATTATCTTCTTTTTCTCCCCTTAGATATTTAGGAAGGACAACAAATTACATTGTTTTTTCTGTCACTTGCAGCAGCAGACTGTCAATGAACAAGCTGTAAAAAATGCAATACCCTTAATAAATAAGTGTGGACAAATCTTATTGCAAAACAAGGTTAGGACAAGAAGCCATGGGTAGTCAATGACTCATGGCAAGCTAATTAGAAGGCATGGAGGTTTGAAGTCCCAGTGTTCCCTCTCAGGGCATTGTTGTTACAGCTATCTTTATTCTGAAGCTCTGTAGATTTTACAATTTCATCTTCACAATCTACAATCATCTGGAAGGAAGAAAAATAACATTAAATATTGGAAAGCGAAAATGCTTCTGGGCCTCATTTAAGCAAATATTGATGTTATTCTATAGGTAGTGTGCATGTAGGAATATGTAGAAATGAATCCCACCATTGTGTACAATTATAATACATCAATAAAAATATGGAAAAAAGGTATTGATGCTATTCACTGATGGAACACAGCAATGAAAAAGGATGATCTCAAATAGGATATTGAAACAGGGGAATCCAAATTAAGGCACATTTTAATTTTGATTTTTCCAGAGATAACATCCCAGTTAGCCTTTTCATCTTACTTTTCTTTTCCAGAAGCTCAAACCAAGAGGTCTTTAGAATTTACCTGGGAAGCATAGCCAATCCTCATGTCCCTTAGCAATAAACTTAAAATGAACTTGATTAAATCACACACGATTATGTTATCTCTTCTAACTGTGTCAAGTGACCCTTGAGATTTTGGTTCAAGATCATTCTGGAACATGAGTAAACAGGATCTATTGGGTAGTAGAGGAATTTAATTGAAGGAGGGAGGGAGTCCGTTCCTTCAAAGACTTGTACAATATAAGCCTATCTAATTAGCATATCTATTGCTCAGAAAGGCATGCCTGACACAGTGTGACTTTAAGTAGCAGCTTTTGTCATAGATGTAGTGCTTGTTGCATTGCTCTCTTCTGTTTCAAAACATATGTAGAGACATGCCCTGGGTCCATGTTAGAACTGAGGCTAAATGCTACCTAACATTCTTGGATGAATGGAGAGCATTGAAGCACTCTTCAGTTGGGTTTCTATTTAGCTGTCAGTTATCTGAACCATTTTATGTTCTCTCTTGCTCCTCGACATTGCACCATTATTGAAGGTTTGACACCTACCCTAAGGAGTCTCCATTTGAGCCTAGCCTAGCATTCTGCTATGTGCTGACAACGTCATGGGGTCATTGTCCTTACAGGGCAGGCAATGTAGTAGAGGGATGCAGACCAACATGTGGAAGCCCCACTGTGTTATAAAACTGATGCCCCGATGTGAAGAGGAAGACCTGAACTCTTCCTGAGTTCCCACTGTGTTTGAGACATTTGAAACAACACATCCCAAGCATATATTTATAACCTTCAAGGGCCACAAAATTCATATTCAGAATCTGTTGAATTTTCAACAGAATATCATCATCCTGTATAATAAATGTGGATGTTTTTAATTCAGTGGATATGGGCACTAGCAATAAGAACTTGCTGATAATGACTGTAAATATTATTCTGTGCAAGAAATATGTTATTCTAAGCCAGCTAAAGAAGAAGAGGTCCTAGTTAGGGGAGAAATTGCCCTTGGCCCTAGGTTACAGACAATGGGAGGGAGCATCTGGCATGGAAGAAAGGCTAGAAAAAGAGACAGAACATCTGTGGGAAGCCTCACACATGTATTTCATTCTGATTTCCTAGCTTCTTAAGTTTTTATCTTTTCTCTTCTGAAAAATGTATTTTTTTTCCTGTTAACAGAATACATGGGTGAGGTGATGGAGAAAGAGCCTCTATTTACAGAACAGTGGTTCCTTTTAAAATCCACTCCATCTTAGAAAACACGCACCATTATGAAACTCTGCTGCATTTTTCCACCAAAGATCACTGGAAACTTGGTGGGCCTGAGAGACCTGTGAAGTTGATAGTGAGAAGTTCACAAATCAATGCAAGCCCTGGAATTCTTCAGTACCAAGAGCACAACTCCTACACTTTGTAATCTAGTTGGTGTCAAGAAATATTTTGACTTTCAAAATGACCTTTATTTCTAAAACCTGTTAGGCACACTGCTGATGAGAGCAAAAGTTAGCCCAATTTGTTTGGAAATCTTTGGCAGTTATCTATGAAAGACAGGACAAATATCTATTTCTTATGATCTAAAAACTCCCCTCCTAGGCATACACTCAACAGCAATGAATGCACAGCTTTACAAAAAGATGCATATAAGAATGACTACGAAGAATAAATTTATAGCATATATTTTCACAATGGGATGCTAAATGCCAACAAGAATGACTAAACTGCAGTTACATGTAACAACGTGGATTTCCCCCAACAAAATGTTGAGTAAAAGTCAGATACTATTGAGTGTAATATAAACTTCAAAACACAAGAAGGAAGTGTTTGTAGATGTTAGGGTAATGGTTACCTCTGGGGAGTTAGTAGTTAGAAGTGAATACAGCAGCTTCTGGAGCATCGCAGTGTTGTTCTTATAGTGGATGCTGATTACATGGGTATATTCACTTAAGGCAATTTCACTGAGTTATACATTTATATGTGTATTTTTCTGACACATCAAAAAATCATAAAAGTGGTAATTAGCTCACAAGGCCATAGTGAGATGTCTCACAATTCAAGAGCAATCAGTGTAAGTAACTTAAGTGCTTTTGTTCTCAATCAGCTGTGTATTATCACCAAGATCTGATCAGCACCTTGTTAAGCTTTAAAGAGAAGTTAAAGACAGGCAGAGAGAGAGAGAGAGAGAGAGAGAGAAAGAGAGAGAGAGAGAGAGAGGAAACAACACATGGACCCTCCTCCAACTGAGCATAAAGTCTAATTGTGTACACAAACCAAAGGAACATATTAGAAAATTTCATAAGACAATATAGATTTAAAGCACCAATAAACACAGGGAAAAATTAAGTCAGGAGTACAAATAAGTTGAAATAAGCCCTACTCACATTCCAGCTCAGGGGTAAAACGTGATTCTACTTCTATCCCAATTTCAATGGCATATTTTGGAAAATTCTTCCTGATGTATTCCTGTTTCATACTCTAATAATGTCCCCAAAACAACACTGGGTCACCTGCATCATAATGAGTTCAATTATCACAAGATAGACCACTTATTTTACCTCTCTCCATGTGGCAGAGACTGTTCTGCTAGTAGCAGTATCACAGGGTCTGGCTTAGCCTCAGTAAATTTGATTGCATAAATAAGAGAGATTAAAAAAAGAACTTAACATGTGCTGACATTGTGAATAGATTTTCCAAAAGGGACTCATCTGAGCTAGAGACTTTGAATGATGAGTAGGAAATGAATCAATATACAGTGTAGGGAAAATGAGTATTATCTGAACAAATGAGAATGTCTCACGCTGTTTCCATGTACATTTGATTATTATTATAGCTCTATAATACTGGCCATATGATTTCTACATTACTTATCCCTCTCTAATATTCAGAGAGGTTAAGTAATGTGTTCCAACTCACAATTAGTAATTGACCAAAATTTGAAGTAATTGACCAAACTTTGGTTCCTTTAAATGACTCATCCAAGAGGTTTAAAAAAAAAAAAAAAGAAAGAAAGGAAAAAATAGGTTTAGCACTTACATATATATTCAGCTGGGTCAATGGAACTCTCATAATATTAGATTCATAATTTTGGCCCTTAGAGATATTTGGGGTGAAGGGGTTTTTTTCCCCATTAAGCAAACACTAGGTTATCTTTATTTTGTTTATAGCAAAGGCCAAAATATTTTTCAACAGGCTTAATCCATTTGACCCTATAAATCCCAGGCAATTGTTAAGGCTTAAAATAGTTTTGCTCATATCTTGAAAGGAGAGGTTTGAGCATATTATCAATATAAGCAATCAAAATATGGTTCACAAATAAAATCTAAGCCCTGCATCGAGAAGAGGGTTAGGGTGTGAGGCCATAGTAATAACTAATTCTGATTGGCAGGTAACCAAATGTTCTGGCTCTTGCATTACTTAGCATGTACTCTGTATCCCTCCCTTCACCCACTGTGTGCCACATGGCTGTTTCCAAGTGCCTGGGTGTTTGTGCACACATATGGTATAGCTAATGCCCATAAGCTCTTTTGTGTCTAGCAAATCAATATATATACTTTGAAGTTTTGTTTCAGCTAAAAACCATAAGATGATGAAGCTAGGGGGAGAAACACATAAAACAAGAGAAGTCTTAGAAGTTATTTCATTTAATTCTCTGTAGATGACAATTTAAGGTCCCACAATATTATGTTAGTTAGCTTTTGTTGCCTAACAAAACATTCAAAACTGAGCTCAAAATAATTCTTTTGCTGCTTTGTAGTCTATAGATCAGATGGGAAATTCTCCCAGTCCCCATCATTGGTAAAATGAGAACAGATCAATTTATTTACTTTTGTTCTTCAAATCAAATTTTATATATAACCCTCCTTTATATGTGAAACAGATAAAGGTATACTAATGACCTAGACAGATTAAGTAAAAGCAAAAGAATAATAAAGAAGATTTCTCCTTAAAAGATACCTATATACTCTGTAAGGCTCTAGTTATTAGGGAGGTAAGGTATTTGAGCTACAAAAGTGAAACAGATTTATGAACATATAGGAATTTGGTATATGATAAAGGTAGTATTTCAAAGCAGAAAGGAAAATACAAAACAAAGTATTAGGACCACTGAGCTCTTCTGTTGGCAATGACAAAAAAAAAAGAAGCCTGATTTCAAATTTACATAGTAAACTCCAGAGTGATTTCATAGATATCTCAAATAAATTAAAACAATAACATATGAGAAAGTTAAATATAAATATAAAAGAATGTTTTTATAGATATAAGCTGGGAAAAGAATCCCCCAAAATGAATAAGATAAAGATAGTATTTTAATCTAAAACTGGGCAAGTAGACCAGCTCAGTCCTATTTTCCCAGCAGATGTTCTCAGGCAGTGAGCATCCCAGATCATATCCCCACCCACCTGGATCTGACATTCTATTGGGAGAGATGAGCAATCAATGCCTTAGGAGTGTTTGACCAAGAAAATTTCAGTCTACACTTATTGCTTTGGCAAGATTATTGATGACATCCTTTTTCATTCCAAGCAGGGTGGCCAGGGAAATGATAAAGTATGTGGTCATCACACTTAGAAGAGCATCAGGGCTTGAGGAACTGCAGTAAACATACTTTAAGTTTCCTACTCCAACTTTCATAGGAGCAGTTTTGCTTCACCTATTGTTCCATAATAAAAAATTATTTTTTATTTTTTGAAAGTATAATCATTGTGCAATTAATTTTTTTCTAGTAAAATTTACAAACATATGAAATAAACTATGAATAACTCCATAAGTCTCTTGATAAACTCAGTCCCTTTCTCTGATGTATTCCCTGTCCACATTTTGGTGTTCATTTGTTTTATGTATATATATATATATATATATATATATATATATATATATTTTCACCTTTTTATATATTTTGTTTTAAATTTATAGTAATTTTGTATTATTAAGTTAACAAGATCATTATATAATAACATAAAGCAATATCAGAACTATATTTAAATTATTTTCTCGTTTTCACTTTATATGTTACAGATGTTTCAGCATCAGAATTTATACCTTTCTTTTTAGTAATGACAGAATCTTTCAAAGTGCAGATGATGTGGTAAACAGAACAATGACTCCCAAAGATGACCACATTCTATTTCCCAGAAACCAAAAATATGTTTCATTACAAGGCAAAGAGGATTTTTCAGAAGTGATTAACAACCTTAGGACTTTAAGATGGGGATGTTATCCTCAATTATCCAGGTAGGCCCAATCTAACAACATGAGACTTTGAAAGTAGAAGAATACAGAAAACAGAGTGTTCAGGGGACACAATGAGCCAGCCCATTGCTGACTTTAAAGATGTAGGAAGGAGCTCTAAGTCAAGCAAAGTGGACTTTATAGCCACAGGAAAAGAGGACCTCAGTCCTACAACCTAAAGGCATCTACCAACAACTGGAAAGTGCAGGAAACTCATTCTCCCCTAGAAACTCCAAAAAGGAACCCAATTGGCTTACATCCTGTTTTGGCTTTATGAGACCATTCATCTACAGAAATATAAGACCATAAATTTGTGTTGTTTTAAATCTCTAAGTTGTAGGTAATTTGTATGGAAGCAACAGAAAACAAGTACAGATGGTAAGTCATAATATATCCCTTCTATTGATACAATTTCCCCCAATTTACCACTATAACAATGTTGCAAATGAACCTTCTTCTATGTTCATCTTTAGGTATATGTTCAAGTAATTGGTTAGAATGCTTTTCTCCCAGATGGAATTTTTATATCAAAGATTATGAATAGCTTTGGGTTTTGCTAGAGAGTATCAAATTTCTCATGAATGTCAACACCAATTTATACTCCCATGACCAGCGTAACAGACTTGTGTCTCACCTTCCTCAGCATTCTTGTTCATTTTTGTTGGTGTGTGGGTGAAATGTTTTCTTCTTATACCTTCTTGTATTTACTTGACAGCTGGTAAGATTGAACATCTTTTCATATTGTTACTGCCCCTTGGTGAATATTTTGTAAATTGTTCCTTTGAAGCTCATCACATTCTACTCTGTTAATTTAGCTGTTTTTAATTTCCTTTTCATGTGAAGCAAATCATCAGCAAATCCCCTCTTGTCATAAGGCTGAAAATTAGGCTCCTGTTGGAATCCTCCTTCACTCTCAACCCTGATGGGCAGTCTATCTCCCACCCTTAGCCTGCTGTATCTCCAGGGATCACCATCCTCTCTGGCTCCTGTCTTGTCTTCCCGATGCAGATTCCCACTACTCACCTCTTATTCTCCGTTTCCCTAGTCGTCTCCAGCTACCAAATTCCCTTTTAAAGGAACTGTTGATACCACTGACACTATGATCAGAAAACCCAACAGAGTGACTGTCCAGCATATACAGAGATATAAGATTTCTCAGATTCTCCTTGAGCCCCATCAATGTGTGACACCAGCACCTTTCTCACTGCCACCCTCTCCCTTTAATTAACTACCATGTAGAAATACTTCTAGTACCCTCTCATGTTCTTAGGTCTCTGTGTTTATTATTTCTTTATTCATGAATACTCTCTATTTCTACTTTCTAATATTCAAAATACTTATGTTTTCAAAGAACAAGTAAAAATTCTCTTCATATGGGAAACCTTTTCTCTCCTACCAACGCATACTATTAAAACTTTCTAACAGAGTTAAATTGAATTTTACAGGGAATCTCCATGCATCCCACCTAGTTCCTACTGCTACCACTTTACTGCCTTTGCTTTATCACTAACCTAATCATCCGTCTTCTATACACTCATTAATCTGTTTTGTTTTTTTATGCATTGCCAGGTGAATTCCAGACATTAGTATGTTTCTCCATAAATATTGCAGTTGTATATCATTAGGCAGAGTTCAATATTTATCATTTTGTTTTCAGGTAGGATTTTCATGCAATGGGACAAAGACATTTATGTATATCATGGGATGAATTTGACAAATGGATACAACCGTGTAAACCAAACACTAAGATTGAAAACACAAAGGACCATCCTGCCCTTACTCACCATAGCCACACCCTAGGGAGCCAATCCGACAATTTTTTCCCACTGTCAAACATCATTCTATACACTTTTGAGTCAATCTCCCTTTGCTCATAAAAATGTTTTGTCATGTGATCTTGTTCAGGAATAATAAGCATTCTTGTTTATTCTTCCTGCTGTCTGTCTAACTCTATGTAGTGAGTCTGTGCCACGCACACTTCTGAATATACAGCCATGTGGAGCGTGCTGCTTGTATGTAATAAGGGTTCAGTATGCATTTGTTGAAGTAGGAGGAAGTTATTCCCCAAAGAATCTGAAATAAAAATTTTAAAAAAAACACTTCTGGTGTGGAGCTGTTTTAGATTAAAGTTAAAGGAAGAATAAATGTTTCTATGTTTCTACATTTGGGGAGACATGTAACAAATATCTACTTTTATGGTTTCCTCTTCTCTTTTTGCAAAAGAGGGAGCTAGGTATTCTCCTGATGTTCACTTCATGGCACAGTGGTAATTTCCACTGGCAAAATGGCAAAGCTCCTTAAATCCTGTAGAATCTCTGCTAACAACAGGAACTGAGAATGTTCATGGTCAGAACCAGGGTGATAAATAGGAATTTTGAGTCATGGTGAGTGTCCGAAGGAAAAAAAAAAGTCCTCAATAAGTGCTCAACCATTAAGAATCACATCTGAAGTTCTTACAATCCCCATGGGGAATTTCCATAATAGTAGTAGTAATGAGATCAACTTATTTGGGAGGTCTGGTATCAAGCATAGCAGTGTGCTAGAATATTTAGAATATGTAAAAATCAGAAGATGTTTCTTGTTTTCATCTTCTTGGAGATAAGGATTTTATGGGGTGAAAAGTCATTGGAGAACACACAGTATTACATTGGGGTCAGCCTGGTGACCCACCAGGACTAATTTACCTTTCAAAAGCAGCCAATTCAGAGTATGTGAGTTCTTTCTTGATGTAATGCATGATTATGCATGATTATTTGACATTATGGAAGAAAAAATGAATCACATTTTTTTAAAGAGTCATATAAATTTGGCTATTAAATTGCTGCTTCTGTCACTGCCTTTATTTCTCTTGTAGAATTCAGCTCTTGGAATGAAACATTAGCCTCATCATTTGATGCTCATAAAGCACGGTCAGAGTCAGCAAAGCAAGCATGATCAATTTTCATCTCTGGCATTTAAAAAACTCTATACTTCTGTTAAAAATAGTTAAATTGGCTATTTTTCTTGAGAAATTGACACTTTTGCTCTGCTTTTCATTTTGCTCCCCTACCCTCTTCTGAATTATTATTTGTCAACATGATGGTTTTCTTTTTGTAGCATTTTGCACTTAAAGAGAGACCCACCTTTGTAAAGGAGGCCTGGACTGTAGATACTGTTGGGATGCATCCTGAATGATGGGCCAGAGTTTATGTTCTTTGGAAGTGCTGAAAAATCATTCCCTCTGTTCCAAGAAAAATCACTCATGGGGTCCTTCACAGAGGGATCACACATCAAAGATTTTTTTTCCTCTCTCTGTGCTCCTAATGTTGCTTTTTGAAATGCTCATGTTTGTGCATTCATATTCATTAGGAGTCAAAGCAATCTGCTGTCCTGGTTAATTTCCCCATGCAGACAGCTATAGAGATTGCTATGATATTGCCTGTGGTGGGCAGTGAGGAATCCCTAACTCAACTTGGTACTTTTCCCCACTGGGTAAAATATTCCTCAGAATAGTTAATAGGGCGTTGAAATCTGCACAGACAGAAATGCTAATGCCTCTGCCAAATACCTACGATTATCAGCTCAATCTTCAGTGGTGGGAATCTGACATAAATCCTCTGCATGTATTAAAGCCGGCCGCAGTACCTGGCAGAGAGGCTTGTTATGTTGACCTTGGGCAAAGCCTTCCCTGACAGCAATTCAATAGAAAGATGGGTGCCCAGGCTGTATTTTTATAAAGAAGAGAATGAAGAAGCTGTTTTAAGTTAAGAATTTACTCTCATGCACCATAAAAGCAGAATTCAGGAATCTATGTGTGAGCCATGTTCCAATGAGACCCTGAGAAAGAGGAACATTATGCCAAGACCAGAGAGAGGGACATCTAACTGCCCGTTATTGCTCACTTCACTGTGGGGGCTAAAAGTGCTTAATGACTTTGTGCTCTTTCCAACAGAGTTTCATTGCCACAGACTGATATTTTGGAACAAATTGTGTAGGAGATCATGTCTCTAAAGTTTCTCAGATAATCTGGAGGTAGGAATATATTGAATGAAATCAATAAAGCTTTCTTAATGAGGATTAACTGCTCAAATGCAATCCCCTGCATAAAACATGAAGGAAAATGTGTATCATTTATAAAATCACTGAATACCTATTTCTCTTTCAAATGCAAGTTGAAATATTCAAGACCCACCATCCTAATACTGTTGAAATAATCTTTTGGAAATGCTGGTTTAAATATAATAAAAATTAATTTCATCAGTTTCTCTTTCCTTATCTAGTATGGGGCTTTAAAAAAAAAATGTTAAATTTTCATCTGTGACCCCCATTGTATTTCTAATGGGCGACTGTGCTTGAGAGCAAGGGTTGGCCTGTATGGCTCATGAGTCAAATCTGTCCTGCAGCCTATTGTTATAAATGAAGTTATTAGAACACAGCTCTGCTCATTTGTTTGCATACCAGTTATGGCTGCCTTGGTCTCTTAAGTTGAAGCTATTCTGGAGGAAAATGCACTACATTTTAACCACCTGCTTTACATGTTCCCTTTTCTACTAGATATTGAAATGATCCTGTCTTTTCTCCCTCTCCTCTACCTCTAACCCATTCCCCTTACCATGCAGTATTTGTACAATCTATTCTTCACATAGCAGCTGGGAGTAAGTAATATTTTATAACTTTTGTCAAATCATGCTGTTCCCTAAACAAAACCTTCCTCTTTGAATTGAGAGAGCAAATCTTACTGTGGCTTTCAAGGTTCTACATGACCTAGACCTTGATCTCTTCAGTCAGCTCTTCTAGCATTCTTCACTCAGTGCTTTATTCCAGCCATAGTGACTGTTATTGTTTGGATAGGAGGTGTCTCCCCAAAAGCTCATGTGATAGTAAATCCAGGAAAGTTCAGAGGTGAATTTATTAGAAGAGCTGTGACATAGTCAGTGGATTAATCCACTAGACGCCTTAAGAATCTGAATGGATTATTGGTTGGTAACTGGAGATTTTCTTATTGTCCCCCAAGTATATAAAGCTCACCACTGCCTCAGGACCTTTGCATAGGCTCTTGTTCCCTCTGGAATGCCTGAAGATTTTTTAAATTTTCATTTAAAAAAGATATTATTTTTTTCTTTCTTCTAGCACCATCCTTAAGATTTTTTTTTAATCTTTTGCTACCTCACCTCATTTACAAGAAGGAGAGCCACTGCTCAGAGGTGACTTTCTTGTTTACCCTATCGAAAATATTTTCCTATTTTCCAAATGCTCAATCGGCCCTTGATCGTGTTTTGTTTTACTTCATAATATTTATTACCATTAGAAATTTATATATATATATATATAAATTTAGCTGTTTAATGTTCTGTTTACATTTATTTTTGGTATCATTTTCTCCAAGGTAAGTGTCATTGGCACAGGAGCAGTGAAGTGCTGTCTTTTATTTCTATAGACTACAAAAACCAATTCTTAAATTTCCAATAATTCTGAGAGCTAGTTTGCTTTCAAAGATGAACATTATAAAAAATGAAACCATAAACCAGGAGCTGTGGCACATGCCTGTAATCCCAGCACCTCAAGAGGTTGAAGCAGGAGAATCACTAGTTCCAGGCCAGCATGGGCCACTAGGTGAAAACCTGTCTCAAAACAAACAAACAAAAAAATAGACTAAAAAATAAGAAATGATAGGGATATAGTTCAGTGACAGAGTGGCCCTGGGTTCAGACCCTAGTAACACACACACACACACACACACACACACATATACACACACACAAAGTTAACTTAAATTATACAAGTTTATAATTAAGTTCTCTGGTTATTATATTGAAAATAAAGGTAATAAAGAAAATGCTCAATCTGTATTACTTCCTAATTGTTTTATTACACTTTATTATCCATAAGAGTGGCATGTAATAGAAAACTATTGTGTCTATTGGGTAGAAATTCTATGTAACAGTGTACTCGTGTTGATGTTCACTTGTGTTGATGACTTGAAACTGGTCATGGTGGGTGTATTCAAACCATGGAAATTAACAGATGCTACAAATCAGGACTTTCTTTGGGGAGAGTTGGAAGAAGTACAGAGAAGTCCAGCACACCATTGTACCAAAGAGAGAAGGATAAATTTATCTTAAAAGATTGGAAGATTTAGAAACCAGAGAGGAATTATGTGTGAGTGTGTGTGTGTGTGTGTGTGTGTATGTGTGTGTGTGTGTGTGTGTGTGTGTACTCTCACACAAGCATAGGTACATTTTTGTTCAAAGAAATCACATATGCAAAGAAGTGAAAATGAGACATTTAAAATGCATTCAAGGGCTGTAAATGGAACTATTTGTAGTTCAGAAAGATAGAGAGGGATGAGAATGATTTGTGCAGGTGGATAATGGGATTTTAGCAAAGCTCTGGGTTTCTGAGCAAATTAATGCATATGGAACCACATGTGTCCTACTAGTGCCATGATCCCTGAATTGCTTCAGAGTGTCCTGGCTGTCTATTTTTTGCCTCATTCTCTGAAGGCAGATGGATTTTTGTGTACCTCCTGCAGGTCTTTATGACCTACTGATGAGCAATCAGACCCAGAGCTTTGCAATTCCTTGTAGTTTGCTCCTTCTCCAGCTCATTGGTACATAGTCTTCCTACTTGCCAATTTATGCAGAAGTTTTAGATGCTATGACAAATTATTATTCCAGACATAAATAAGGGAGGCCCAGACAACACTGTTATATTAAAGGACAAACATTTCACCTGCTTCAATTATCAAACCCTGGACATTAGGGAAGGCAAGTGTGGAAGAAAAGATCTGGCTTTTATTTGCCATATTTTGGTTCACTGCAATATGTAGGCTCTATAGATGGTTGAGAAGTCTTCAGAGCCCACCATGTAGAGTGAAGCAACTATGATTCGCTGGAGAGAAAAATGCAAAGAACCCAAACTTATTTAATAAAAAGAGAAACTGTATCCATCAAAGAAATGTATAAATGGCAGATAAGCTTATTAAAAGATGCTTCACATCACGTAGCATCAGAAAAATGCAATTTAAAACATTTAGCTACCACTGACAACCTATTAAAATAGCCAAAATCCAGAATACAGACAACAGCAAATACTGGTAAAGAGTCAGGAGTTCTCAGCCATTGATGGTAGAAATGAAAAATAGTACAGCCAGTTTGGAAGACAGTTCAGTCTTTTTTTCAAAACTACATATACTCTTACCACATAATGTAGCAATTGTGCCCATTGGTATTTGCCCAAAAAACCCCCAAAATTATGGCTACACAAAAATGTGCCCATAGATGGTTACAGCTGCTTAATTGATATTTGTGTGAACTTGGAAGAAACTATATCCTTCAACAGGTTTATGTAAATTCCTCCAGACAATGAATACTACTCATAGCTAACAAGAAATGAGCTACAACTTATGAAAAAAGATTAAGGAAACTTTAATGCAAATTACTAAGTAAAGAGGCTCATCTATAAAGACTCTATACTATAGAATTTCAATCATGTAACATTCTGAAAAAAGTAAAACTAAGAATCCCATAAAAATATTAGTACTTGCAAGGGACATTGGGGAGGAAAGATGAATAGTCTTGGAACTTTTCTTTATAATCTTGTAATGGTGGATATGTATGATTATAAATTTGTGCAAACCCATAGAATGAATAATTCTAAGGGTGAATTCTAATTTAAACTATAGATTTTTTTGGTAAAAATGATATGTTAATATTAGTTGTAATAAATATGCCATTCTGGTGAGTGATTTTGATGTTATTTGAGGCTGTCCATGTGTGTGGGTAGGGACACTATGGAATGTTTGGTACTTTCTGTTCAATTTTGCTGTGAACCTAAACCACTGAAACTGATAACTGCTCTTATAAGGTATATGTGCACATATATAAACATATGCATTAAGATAGATAGATAGATAGATAATGGAAAAGGCTTTCACCAAGTACTTGATTTATACTTTAAATGATACGATCAGGGCCAGATTTCTCTCTCCATATTTCTTCACTTCTCTATTTTGTAAGTTTGCCTTATTTTCAGACACTTGCTTTCCTCACAGATCTAAGATGAGGATGGCAGTTCTAGACCTTATAAATTTTAGACTTCAAATTCCATGGGAAAAGGTGAGAAATTTCTCTAATAGGAGACTCCAAGGAGGTGATAATAACTAATACTTGAATTAGTTTTTAATTTGCTACTTAATGTGTAATTTACCTATAGGAACTCATTTAATTTTTTACAGCTTGCATGTGAGAATACACTTAGATGATGATCGTGTTACAAAGAAGAGAAAGGAGAAAAAATGTTCAAAGGCTATACGTGTAGGAGGTTGCAGTGGGGTGAATGAAACGGCTACTTCTTGGGGCATGATCTCCCACATGACCCACTATATCCCATGGTCTCCCAGAAGGCCTTGTGTATTTATTGGTTCTGATTGGGCTACACGCACCAGTC
Organism: Ictidomys tridecemlineatus; assembly: GCF_052094955.1. NCBI lineage: Eukaryota > Metazoa > Chordata > Mammalia > Rodentia > Sciuridae > Ictidomys > Ictidomys tridecemlineatus. The sequence goes on from NC_135481.1 coordinate 163,967,719, forward strand.
CCCAGACCAATATAATGACTTCTGGTCACTCAGGACTGAGTTGAATAGGGTGTCCTGAAGTTTGGTTGTCTTTCTCTGTCCATGTTGCATCGATCACCCATTGGGGATTGCAGGTCTCCACTTAAGTACAGAGAAAGATGCAGTGTTCAATACAGAAGAATCTTAAGCTACTGGGCTTGATGATTTTCACCTGGGTGGGACATATTCCCCCACCAGGACATAAGAGTATTACCTGAAGTTCTGGGTGATGAGATGGGCCTATTGCTCCCTTAGATGGACCTAAAGAGACAGAATCTTGCCTGACCCTAGCAGGTGCAGAGCCTCCATATGACCTACTGAATAGAGGCTCCATCCCATAATGAGAGCTGACTGACTTGCTGCTTGGATCTGTGTGCGCTCTGCTCCCTCCGTGAAGGGCTTTCATTCTCCCAGCCACAGTGCAAAGCATTTGAGAACTCATTGAAAGAAGCCATTTGGGCCAGGTTTTTGAGGGATGTGTAGCAATAAACCAGAAGTGAAGATTGCTACTCTGAGAAATGAGGGAGTCACGTCTTCACCAGACGAGGCTCCCAGGGGCACAGGAACAATCCTGCTGGCTGTCAGGACCTTCCCACCTTGTCAGCTTAATGAATTTGAGCACCAAAGCCTACGGGCAATTGTCCGTGCTCAGAGTGAGACAGTGATGTAATCCTGATTAAAATAGTTAATAAGGAATTAATGAGAGGTTATCTCCTTGTCTTCAATCATTTCCTGGTGAGAAGAAGATTCTCGAGCAGAACTCATTAGAGCTGTTCTTTTGCAGCTACTGAAATTGCCCTGTTTTGAGATTACTCCCAGTTTCCAAGAAGCAAATTCATTTCAAGTCATTATTTCCAAATGTTATAAAACTCTTTATGAAAAAGTTTTTTTTCCCAGTTCAATCTACATAAGCAAATATTCGCTGTGTACCTTCTGTGTGATGATAATTGGAAGGTTTAAGATACAAAAATGAAAGAGCATCATCCGTAGAATGCTTCTGTTAAAACTAATGACTGTGAAGTTAGGCTGGAAGCTAGATATCTCAGCTCAACATTTACCATCTTTGAGTTATTGGGCAACTAAACTTTTTTTTTCAGTTTTTTAATACAGAAAATGAAGATCAAAATAATAGTTGCCCTGTGCTGTTAATATAAGGAGTCAAAAAAATCTACAAAAAGCATTTAGAAAATTATTCAATGCATAGTAAGACTCTGATATGTATCTGAACAAGGAACTTGGATTATTGGCAAATGAAGTCTGAAAACTTTCTTCCTGAAAGTTTGACAAAGCATATGGGTCACTATCTGGTCAGGTTCTGTCAGCAAATTACATTTTATTTCAGATGATCTTAATGGCTCTCAGGGAAGTTGCTTCTGTCAGAGTGCCTGCAAAAACAGAAATTACAACCAGGTATGCATGGGAATTTATCCTAACAAGATTGCATTTTAACTCAGGTAGTTCATTTGCTATGTTAGTGCTAGTTTATTCACTACATTACCTACATGGAAGAAATCATGAGCTCCCTTCCTTTGCATACAAATGTAAATTCTATACAGATTAAAGAGCTAAAACAAAAGTAATAATCTTGGAACATATTCATAAATTTGAGATGATAGGGCATTTTTAAGCAAGGAAAAAAATCTCAGAAACCATCATAAAATACAGATATTTGACTATATCAATATTTTTTAAAATGAGTATAGCAATTGAATCATTAGTAAAATTAAGATTTAAACTATATATATGTATATATATATATATTATTAATGTAATACAACAGTAATAACAAGAAAGATGCCACTGATCCTCCTGTTCCAAGAATCTCCTTAACCAATTAAATTAAAATAGCTATGAATAACTCCCAACAAGTATGAATAGGTGGTTTGGAAAATAATAGGAAAAAAAAACATAAAGTTATAAAATGTTGCCTAGCCATGTACAGAAAAATAAAAATTACAAAACAAATTACCATTTTTTGAATTATCAGATTTGCAGTCCAATGTGGTAAGAAGAGATTTTTGAAGGCAAGGTGAAGAGATACTTGTGCATTTCTGGTGGGAAATAAGTTGCTAACATATCTGGGAATAATACCTAGAAATATTGTTTAAAATTAAAAATGTTGATGCTATTGTGCAAGAAATCCCACCTTGGGGAATTTTGCTCACAGAACTAAAAGCAAAAGACAGTAATGATATATGTGGGAGAGTGTTTATTACATCTCTGTAGAGGAAGAAAATGGAGAGTAAGCTGGAAAATGTATCAACAAGGTTAGGATTGAATACATTACAGTTCATACATATTATTGAATATTAGGCAACTTTTAAAAGAAAAGGAGATATGCTCATTTATTTTTCCATTGCTTAAATAAGTTTTACCTGACTCTCTCTTGTGCTTATGCTGGCTTTTCTCAACCTCTGAAAAAGTGCTTTACTGTAGCTTTGTTTATGTTTTTCTCCACATCAATAGTAAGGGAACTGTACCCTGCATGGAAATTCATCTGTTAGATTCATATTATCTGTGACATGAAATTATTGTCTGAGACATAGTTGAGGAAACAAGAGAGGTGGAATACTGAAAGCACTAGAATGGAGAAGAGCACAGGTAGCATATAAATCATTCACTTAGCCTTTTTGCTTCATAATGAACTTTGAGGGGTGGCTCCTTCTCAGTGGGAGGCAGGGATGCTCTTCACAGGATAATAGAGGTTTTAATCATACAACCTAGGGTTGTTCTCATGACACATTAATGTGGTTGTCTGCCTGGACCTGCCAGCTGAGATCAAGACTACCTTCTGAATCACGAAGGTCAATTAATTTTTTTTCTAATAGCTTCATCATTGCAAAACAGTTCTCCTAATATCCGAATAAATTCATTCATGCTGTCATTTCCACAAGTAATTATTAAACACCTGATATGAGTCATACACTATTTGGGGCACTGGAATAGAGAATCAAATAGACCAAGTCTAAATTCTTAGGAAGTTTACACTGTAATTAGGAACAGAAGTACACAACAGATGATAGAAAAATATTATCAAAAAGAATATGTAAGCTAGGTGCGGTGGCACACACCTATAATCCCAGTGGGTTGGGGATGCTGAGACAAGAGGATTTTGAGTCCAAAGCCAGCCTTAGCAGTGAGGCCCTAAGCAACTCATAAAGACCCTGTCTCCAAATAAAATAAAAAACAGGCTGGGGATGTGGCTCTGTGGCCAAGTATCCCTGTGTTCAATCCTTGGTACCAAAAAAAAAAAAAAAAAAAGAATATATAGAAGAGGATGATGAGTTGATCAAGAAAAATAAAGCATAAAAGGACAAGGAATGTTCAATGGCTTTGAACTCAAAATCCTCCTGCCTCAGCACTCCAAGCCACTGGGATTATAAGTGTGTGCCACTGGTGCCTAGTTTATATATCCTTTTTGATAATTTTTCTATCATCTGTTGTGAACTTTTGTTCCTAATTACACTGTAAACTTCCTAAGAATTTAGACTTGGTCTATTTGATTCTCTATTCCAGTGCCCTAAATAGTGTGTGACTCATATCAGGTGTTTAATAATTACTTATGGAAATGACAGCATGAATGAATTAGGGAAACATGCACATGCATACGCTGTTTTAAATAGGGTGTTAAGATTTGGTGGTAAGGAAAGGTTGTCAGCACGAACGATATCTTAGCTTGACTCTAGTGAAGAGAAGACATGAACTGTTGGGGATTCTCAGGAAAGAGTTTTTCAGGCAGGAACAGAGTGAAAATGTTTGAAGCCAGAAGCATACCTGTTGTGCATGTTCCCATATAGAGTGAGGTGCACCTGGAAGAGTGGGAGCAATAGGAAGACCAGGGTTCCACATCACTGAGATCCCATATCACTGAGTTTGCTCTGGTAGCTGTGAGAGTTTGGGATTCTACTCTGCTTAAAGCCACTAAGGGTTTTGACCAGGAGGCTGATGCAATCTCACTTAACATTTGAACCAGCAACTCTTGCATGCTATAACTGATCCAGATAAAGGAGAAGCAAGAGAAGAAGCAGGAATCAGTGAAGAGGTTCTTTCAGAGGTACAAAGGGAGATTATGACAGCTCAGACTGGAATTGGGATCTATTGTGAAGTCAGCAAACTGTGAGTTGTCTTACTGTGGACATTCTGAAGATAAAGCTGGTCAAATTTGCTGATGGCTCAAATGCAGGGAAGAGAGATGAGCCAAGGACGAGTCCTCTGGCTTTGGCTGAGCCCCTAAAAGTCTCCTGATCTAGATCAAACAACATCCTTCATTAGAAGGGATTGAAAATTTTGCACATCACACTTCAGAATGCACTTAGGTCATGGTTAAGACCTGGGTTTCCAGCTTCTTAATCCCATGCTGACATGTCATGGTCTAGGGTCCTATGTGATATAGCCAACAACAAAGAATTCAGACTACTCAACTTTTCCTTCAATCTAGCATGTTACTAGAACCCTAATTTTTTTTTTTATAAAAGTAGAGCTTTCTGAGAAGCAAATTTAGACTCTGCTTATTCTTGAGAAGTCTCTGGCTTCCTTAATATCGTCTCCAAGGAGATGCTAGTGAAGTGCTCCAAGGCAGCTCACATCTCCTCATTGACCAGGAAGGGTCAGTACACGCGGGAAGCCACCACACAGTTGAAAGCAAGGAAAAATGCTAAGCTTTCCCTGTTCTAAAAATCTGAAGATTTTTTTCTCCACGCCACCCAGAGCAGGCAGATCAGAGAAGACCTGTGTCTGAGACAGCAAGATCCCATCCTTTTTCAAGGAATTGCTGTTCATGTCAACTAAAGACTCTGAAGGCACAGAGGCACCCAGGAAGACTCGATGCTTTCATTCCAGCCGCTGTCTCGTGCTTGCCTCCAGCCTGCTGCAGGAGATGAAGCTGGCTGACTGCTCTGAGGGGTTTTGCAGCCCTGTCTGCTTAATTTCCGGTGGACCCTCAGTGCCCAGGGAGAGAGCATGTTTTGCTGTGATGTTGGTAATGAACTGCCGCTGGGAACAAATTAATGAGTGTGTCAGAAGCTGCAGTGGAACGGCATTACGATTCATAAACACCTCGATGAAAATGCCAGTGGAGCCCTGATAGAAATATACAGCATCTCAGAAGAAGCAAACTCTTTTTTCTTTTAATGAGAGACGAATTTTAAATAACATCATTCTGCCCCTAACCAGCATTGCCAGGGGGGGAATTCTTTAGCACATTATGTTTTTTTTTTTTTTAATTTTCCATTTAATAATATGGAAACATAGGGTAGCTTAATTTTACTTTTATATTCATGTGCATACTTACTAGACTTTGAAATAAATACATATACATGTACAAGATAGAAGTTCACAAAAATACAAAAGCACCAACTTTCTCAGTGTTGTATGGTATTTGCTTGTTAAACAAGGTCTTTCTCTTCTTTTCCTTGACTGCTAAAGTTTAAATGGCCTTTCACTAATAATATTATTGAACACTCTGAAATTGGAATATGGATTAATAAATTAAAACTAAAAAAAAGTCACATCAGCTCACAGAAATCTATGCCTTTAAAGATCATGGCAGGGAAGGAAAGGAAATTTTCGTTTACTGCCACAGTGCACCAAGGTTGTGTTGAGAGCATCTAAGGGCACCTGAATCTGTGACCCTTGATAGGCAGAAGAATGCTCTTGCTTATGATGGAAGGTGTCAGTGGGATACGAAACATAAAACAGGGTTTTCCCTCAGAGAGCCAACTTTTCATGAAATCACCTGGGCCTGCTGGAGAGAGGGTTGAGACATGGGGAAGAAATCTAAGCAGCAAGACTGTGGACTTTTTTCTCTCTGTTCAATTGGAGGCTCTCTTATCTGCTTTCCTTATTAGAGCTCCAGGCAAAATCTTCATTTCATTGAAGTGCATCATAAATTATAACTTAGAAAGCTCTGGGTTGGTAGTAGATTGAGCCTGGGTTTTAGAACCAATATGACTTGATTTCATACACTGTCTCCAAGAGTTATTAGCAATTAGATTTGGAACATATATAATTTCTTGGTGGCTTGGTTTTTATCTAAGAATGAGTAATAATAATACCTATTTTCTTGGTTTCTGTGAGGACCAGAGATAGTGAGTTAAAATGCATTGCACTTAATTGATTTTCACAAAGGTCTGTGATTATTATAACCCATTCTAGCTAGTCACTAGTCATAGATTTAAGTGATTTGTTTTCTTTATTTGACAACTTAGGGAACATGAAGACTCCTTCCTCCACCAGCTCTAATGTCAAGGCTAACAGAAGGTAATTTTGCCTTGAGTCAGAGACTCTATTTTAGCTAATCACAATCTCAAATGTTAAATAGCATTTTATAAAGGAAAACAGAACTTGTCCAAAAGTATTGCTTATTTGTCACAAGTCACCACTTCAAATTTAGAACAATTGTGGGAAATGGTTTTCTAAAATTGAAGCAGTAATTTGACAGTTCTTTTGACCTCCCCCCATTTCAAATTACTCTTTCATAACTTCTTAACTTCACAACCCATGAATTTCTATCCAAAACAGTATATGAAGGAAAAATAACAATGACCAAATCAGAATTAGGTGTCCAATCAACTTTTCAGGAGCATTGACACATTGTGTTGGATTTCAGTTTCACCTCTTTAACTCTTACTTTGGAAGTTGGATTTTTAGTGGGACATGCCAGGACTCTGCTCCTTTGACTCTATCCCTCTAATATCATTACAGATTTGGTTTGTGGACTCATATGTCCCTGTACCTTATCAACAGATTTTCTTCCCATTGTCCTGGCAATTTTTCTTTTATAAGGGTATTTGGAGCAGTAATTAATGAATTTCCAAGTGGTCAATAAAGTGGAAAAAAATTTTTAAAAGCCCTCTGATTGAATGGGTGTTAGTTTTCAAAGTCATATTAAATAGGTTCTATCCTGGCATCTTTATGTGTATCTAAAATGCACTAATTAAAAATTTACTATAAAAGTAGATTGTATACTAGAAATCATAGGGAAAAATCCTAAGTAAATGATACATACTGGCCAAAGGAAAAGGAGAGATATATAGTTCAAAAACTAAAGAAGATGAGCAATTGTATAGCCTTTTCAAACTTAGCAACCCAAAGTGAAATTCTGACTGATGAATCTAGATTCACATAAGTAAAAAAAAAATTTGAACATGATATTCATGAGCTGTCAGTGAATCTTTTCTTGCATAACCCAGGATGTCCAAATATAAGACACCCATTTTGCTCACTTATAGTAGAGAAATTTGTGGATCAAAATGGTTTCTATTCATCATGAAAATTCTTTCTTGAAAGATAGAGAATAAAACTTCTGATGGTCCTTTGATGAATCGTTCAGCACAAAAATAGGGAAGTGTTGATAATCATTTATGTTCATAGCTACCATTTCAGAAATGTTTGTTGGCCACCAAGGACCATCTTAGCACAACTGGAGGGATGCATATCAGTGCACTTAGGGACTCTTCTTTGGGTAATGCCCGAAATAAAACAAAATTGAGAGACAATAGTAAGTTACCCAGGCAAGAGTAGTGATTTGTAGGTGACTGCAGGAAGGACAGACTGAACCCCTGCTTATTTTCAGCTCTTTTATGAGGGAAGTTGCTTTGTTCACTTTTCACAGTTCTTTTGCAATGACACTCATTTTGTAGTGTCCCTATTTTAGTAATGATAGATAACACTCACTGGCAGAAGACCACCAGGGCCCTGAAATCAATTTAGTATCTTAGTTTGATTTTCCTCAGAAGCAATTTCTGAGCAAAGGATTCAAGAACAAGGGATTTGGGCTGGGATTGTGGCTCAGTGGCCGGGTGCTTGCCTCTCAGGTGTGAGGCACTGGGTTCGATTCTCAGCACCACATAAAAATAATAATAATTAATTAATTAATTAAATAAAATAAAGGTACTGTGTCTTAAAAAATATTAAGAAAGCAAAAGAACAAGGCATTTATTGGGAAGGAAATTCTAAATACACCAAGGCATGGGAGAAAGGAAATGGTTTAAGCTTGGTGTGCTAATCAGCTTTTTATTGGTCTTAATCCATCGTCAGCTGACTCCATTGAAGAACATCATAGTGTTTTGGTGTGGGGGAGGAAAGCTGTTCACCTTATGGCATCTGGGAAGGAGAGAAGGATAGAGATAGGGGAGAGAGAGAGAGAGAGAGAGAGAGAGAGAGAATGGAGACAGAGACAAGATAAACCCTTCTAGGGTACAACTATGACCTACTTCCTTTAACTAGGTCCTACCTCTCAGTAGTCCATTTAGCTATTAATCCACTGATGATGAGGTCAGAGTGCTGGTGATACAATCATACTCAAAAGCCATACTTCTGAACTTTGCTGCTTTGGGGATCATGCATCCAACACATGAGCTTTGGGGAATGTTCCAGATTTACATCATAACACATGAGTTATTAGGAAATGATCACTGCAGGCAACCAGAGCTCAATCTCCTGAGGCAAAGCTCTGGTAAATGATATGGAACACGCCTCAGAATTACACCCCCCGACACACACACATGAAGTGTGAGAAGGACCATTGCAAAAGGGAAACAGGAGGTAGCCACAGGGTCTGTTACAGATAGTCACACCATGATGGTGGAATTCAGGAAAGTGATTTGGAGATTGGGATAAGTCTGGGAAGGGCAAGAGGAAATTTCTCACATAGGAAGGTAAATCAGAAGGAACCAAAAGAGATATCACAGGAATGGAAGAATATTTGAGGCATTAATCAGTAGTGAAGTAGAATACTTGAATTAACAACAAACTACCGTTATTAATTGTTCAATAGTCACAGAATGGCTAAATATGCAGCTTTTCCAGACCTTTATTGATTATTGTTTCCTGTTGGCCTCTATTTAACCATTATCTTTATGGACTGGTGGACAAGCAAAGAAGATGAAGGAGGAAGTAAAGGAAATAAAGATGAGAAGGAGAAGGAGAGGAGGAGGAAGAGTAGGAAGAGAAGGAGAAAGGAAGAAGTAGAAAGGAGATTAAGAAGGAGAAAAAGAGTGAAGGACAATGTTTACTATATAATCAGGATTTTTCTTGAGAATGGGTCTACGGATCGATGCCAAACTGTGCTAACATTTTTTTGTCTAGTTCATAGCAGAGGGAAATAAAAGGACAATGCTGTGACTTTCCATGAAGTGAAATTTATAGTGCTATTCAAACTTTTCAACATCTTGATTTTAAAATCTCTCTCTGCCTTAGTTGTTTTGCTTCTGTAACTCAAGGATCTGACCAGCACAACTGGAGGGGAGGAAAAGTTTATTTGAGGGTTCTCAGTTTCTGTGGTCTTAGTCCAGAGAAGGCCAGCTCCATTCCTCGGGGCTTGAGGTGAGGCTGAACATCATGGCGGGATAGGGTGTTGGAGGAAGGCAGCTTACATCATGGTGATCATGAAGCAGATAAAGACTCCAGCTCTAGATAGGAAATATACACCCCATAGCCACGCCTCCAATTAACAACTTCCTGCAGCCCACACCCCACCTGCCTCTAGTTACCACTCAGTGAATCCAAGCAAGAATTAATTCACTGATTGGGTTAAGACTCTCAGAATCCAATCATTTCTCCTCTGAACCTTCTTGCATTGTCTCACACATGAGCTTTTGGGGGACACATCACATCCAAACCACAACGCCCTCCTTTCTGCAGCAATAGGGTATAGAGATGTAGTATTTTATTATATTTTTTAATATACTCTCAAAGGAAAGTAAAGAATTTGAAGTGCCCTACTTTCTATTTAAAAAGGTTTATATATTTTGCTGATATGAAAGACCCAGAATCCTAGAACCATTATCCTCATTGGTGCATTCTTTTTTTTTAATATTTATTTATTTATTTATTTATTTTTGCATTACAATTCTCAATACACCATTATATCATAATTTATCATATCTCTGATTATATATAAGGTATGTTGACACCAAATTCACATCTTCATACATGTATTTTGTATAATGATGAGGGCCTCCTTTCACCATCTATGCTATTCTCCTTCAGGGTCCCTTCCTTTCCCTCTCACCCCATTCCCTATCTAGAGGTAATCTTTCTCCCTTGCTCTCCCTCCCAACCCCATTTTGAGTCACCCCCCCTTATATCAGAGAAGACATTCGGCATTTGTTTCTTTGGGATTGGCTAACTTCACTTAGCATAATCTTCTCTAATTCCATCCATTTTCTTGCATATGCCATGATCTTATTCTTTTTTTATTGCTGAGTAATATTCCATTGTGTATAAATGCCACTTTTTTAATCCATTCATCCACTGAAGGACATCTAGGTTGGCTCCACAGTCTAGCTATTGTGAATTGTGCTGCTATAAACATTGATGTGGTTGTGTCCCTATAACATGCTGTTTTTAGGTCCTTTGGGTATAGTCTGAGAAGAGGAATAGCTGGATCAAACGGTGGTTCCATTCGCAGATTTCCAAGGAATCTCCATACTGCTTTCCAAATTGGCTGCACCAATTTGCAGTCCCACCAGCAATGTATGAGTGTACCTTTTTCCCCTGCATCCTCGCCAGCACTTATTGTTGTTTGACTTCATAATGGCTGCCATTCTTACTGGAGTGAGATGGTATCTTAGAGTAGTTTTAATTTGCATTTCTCTGATTGCTAGAGATGATAAGCATTTTTTCGTATATTTGTTGATTGATTGTATCCTCTTCTGAGAAGTGTCTGTTCAGGTCCTTGGCCCATTTATTGATTGGATTTTTAGGTTTTTTTGGTGCTTATCTTGTTGAGGTCTTTATATACCCTAGAGATTAGAGCTCTATCTGATGTGTGAGGGATAAAAATATGTTCCCAGGATGTAGATTCCCTATTCACCTCACATATTATTTCTCTTACTGAGAAAAAACTTTTTAGTTTGAATCCATCCCATTTGTTGATTCTTAGTTTTAATTCTTGTGCTATAGGTGTCTTATTAAGGAAGTTAGGGCTTAGCCCCACGTGATGGAGATTAGGGCCTACTTTTTCTTCTGTTAGATGCAGAGTCTCTGGTTTAATCCCTAGATCCTCGATCCATTTTGAGTTAACTTTTGTGCATGGTGAGAGATAGGGATTCAATTTCATTTTGTTGCATACAGATTTCCAGTTTTCCCAGAACCGTTTGTTGAAGATACTGTCCTTTCTCCAGTGCCTGCTTTTGGCACCTTTGTCTAATCTCATTGGCGCATTCTTTATATCTCTTCTGAAGAGTCAATGAATGACAGATGGCCTTACTCCCACTGTGGCCACTTGCCATCCATGAAAAGTTTTACAAGTCTTTTAAATTTTTGTGCTTCAATTTACTCACCTATAAAATGGACAAAATAATAATAATTCCTACCTTATAAGATTGATGTGAAAAAAAATAATAAACCAAATAGCACACATCCAATACCTAGGACAAGAGCTACTGCACACCAAGCATTCAATATATACTACCTACTGTAATTTAACCAGAGTTCCTATTGTATGTTATTGAAAGCACAATAATTATACAGCTGGAAACATCCCAAACTGAATGTTTTTTTTTTTCTGCAATAATGCTTTGCCATAAAATTAGTTGGTTTGTCTGTATACATTATAATAGCTTTTACATAGATATTCAAGTAACTAAATATCATTTTAGGCACTGATGACAGGGATAATACTAAAGATAATGACTTTAAATTTTCACATTATTTTAATGCATATAGAGGTACTCTGCTGTAAGGTATTGCATTTGTATGAAAGCATTTGTGAATCTTTTAAGCTTTATTGCTATTCCTTGACAGCTTGTTTTTACTTGCATTATATACAATTATAATTGGTATGCAAAACAATGTCATTTTCTTAAGATACTCTTTGGAAATTTGTAACTGGTTATAATTCTATATAATATTATATCACAACAACTGCATTATGGAATAATATTCAAGTGAAAGAGGTCAATTTAATGATTTTAGGTTTTTTTTTTTCCCACAGTGGTTTCAATAGCATTTTACTGGAGAGGGAGGTCCATGACTAGGAATTTAGTGAATGACAAAGCTAGTATGGTGAGTATAAGTTTTAGACAAGAGGCTATAAGACAGAATGAGCAGACAGTCTCCACAGGCAGGAAAATGAAAATGGAGCAGATGGGCTCATTCTGCAATTTCAGGTAGAGCTCTTGGCAAACACAAAAGCATCTGGTGGACAAAAGACAAAGAGTTTTGTCTGAACTCACAACCTGAAGCAAGAAAGACTGAATCTTTGCCATTACTTTAGAGGAAACTTGGCCAGGAGAGTGGGAAGAGTGAGGGGAGGAGGGAGGCCAGACAGGCTTGAGATACATTAGCTTCTTTACCTCCTAATGGAAAGACTGAAATTTGATTTAAATTCCAAGCAAAATCATATTAGCTGAGTTCAGCAGAACTCCTGAGAGACAGTTATTGGCCATCCCTAATCACTTCTCAAGTGGTCACTTGGCCCAATTTTCACAAGTCAGCTGGCTTTCTGACTTGCTGGTGGTGGTGGCTAGAGTTCCTAGGAAGAACTGTATAATGGTAGCTTCTTTGTGTGAGTGTGTGTGATGATCCTATGCTCAACAAACCCACAAATGGTCGCCTAGTATAATTTGTTGGGAAAATACAGCTCACAGTTATGGTTTCCAAACTGATAATTTCCATTTGAAAAAATACACTTCTGTTTGTATTCCTGTTTAACAATTTGGAAAATGATTTGGATAGTCCCTGAATGCCTCTTTCTTCATTGCAGGTGTTTGGTTCATGGATCTGAGTGTCTACCCTGGATGGCTAATTCTAGATCCAGGTGGTTATATATAACTATTCAATATGATTACCTCCTTTTGCTGGAACTACCATGTTCATTTTTTTAAAAAAAACTTTCTTAATTCCTATTCTGTGCAAATGATCATTTTTCTGAGTACTGAGAAGGATGCAAATTAATTGCAATGCACAACCTATACACATGTGTATAACATGCATATATGCAAACATCCTCATATACCATGAATGAATAGTAGAATAAGCAAATTCACCCATAGTAATGAAGTTACACATTTTGGGAAATGATAATTAAAACTGAGACTTGCAGAAATGGCAGTACTTAATGTTGAGTAGATTCTAAGATGTAAATGCTGAATATGCAGTTTTAAAAAGTTGATCTGCAAAAATATAATTTGTAGAACTCATCAGTTTCAACCAAAGGTGAATACTGTGGTATGGACCAAGAATTTTAAAAAATTATCAGTGACTAAAATTTCATCTGAGTGTGTAGGTTTTTAGTTGTTGTCTTATAGTCACCAAATATGTGTGAAGCCCAGAATCACACAAAGAAACTGAATGCAAAATTAAATTTTCAGGTACAGCATTTCTGCATCTGTAGATTTCTCATCAAATGTGAAAGCTCCCCCCATATTCATAGTGCAGGTGATGACTAAAGAAATGGTCCATGAGGTGACTTCTCTCTTTCTCTGTCTTCCAAGGTGATAGTACCTTTAATGCTGACATTAGGTGCATAGTTTAAAACAGATGTAACTTTAGACAGTGGATTAGGTGCATGTGAGAGAATTTCAGCAATATCACTACAATTATTCTGGAACACAGACTGATTTGGGAATGAATGACTCTCACCACTGGGTGCTGTGGTGCATGCCTATAATTCTAATGATTTGGGAGGCTGAGCCAGAAGGATCACAAGTTGGAGATTAGATTCAACAATTTAGTGAGACCTTGTCTCAAAATTAAAAAAAAAAAAAAGGCTGGGGTGTAGCTCAGTGGTAGAGTACACCTGGATTCAAAAATGAACCAAACATAAAAGAACCCCTACCATTCCTCTCATTGCCTTGCATAGGACAGGAAGAGAACCAAACCCCATGGCTTCCTTTAGTCTTCTGTCATAGGTGGTGCAAATCTCGCCAAAGAGCCCAATCTGGTACCATCTTTCCCTGACTTCTACTTTTTCTGTACATGTTCCAATTTTCTGCCCAATTGGACAAAGACTTCTTCCTAGAGTTGTTCAGCGTTGTCCCAGCATTCTTCTTGATATCAATTGTATACCTGTCTCCTAAATTCAGCTTATGTAGTTTTCTTTTGGGATGTCTTCTTCAACACACCCCAAGCATATCCTGTCATATCTCTCTTTGTGCCACCATCATACCTGGAACAAACTGCTAGTTCTCTTATTATCTGATTCATGTCTTCCACCATGAGGCCATGGGATGCTAGAAGACAAAGACAATAATGAAGTAAATCAAGTATTTGTCAGCTTTGGTTGTTAGTATTTCTGCCTGTCTCTCTCTCTTCTCTCTCTCTCTCTCTCTCTCTCTCTCTCTCTCTCTCTCTCTCTTCAGTTAGAGAATATGGCCCTTTATGAAAAACCATACATCTATAATGCATAAGTTGTGAACTCTGGAATTGTCAGCAGCATGAAATTCCAGAAGCTTCCATCTTATCTGCCCATCCTCTAGTCCTTACTAACAAAATCATACCAGGGACTTTTAGCATTTGATGAGGAACCAGAAAATCTACATCTTATAAACCTAATTTTGCACTCAGTTTCCCCAGGTAACTCTGGATTTCATGCTTGTTGGAGAATTAAGAGGCAGCAACCGGAAAACCTATAAACACAAAGCAAATTTTATTCACTTCTACTTTTCTAATTTGCAATGTACTTCACAATACTCTTTCAGTTGAAACTGCTGAGTTCTGCAAATTATATTTTAACATTGACTTAAGAAAGATGTTTGGCATATTTCCTCAGTACATAGTGATCCATAAGATGCTAGTTGTCTTTATATAAACATAAAGTAAATGTATAATTATTTGCTAAGGCAACTGAGCCAAATACAAAGAAAGGATGGTGCCAGAGCACTGCAACTTATTGCTACACTGCATATCTCATTGGATCAAGGATTTTCTTCCAAAATGCACACATTAGAAAAGCAACCTTCCAATTTTATCACAAGGTATTCAAGGAAGTTTCAATAGTAAATGAACTGGCAGGAAACAATAAAGATTCTAATGTAATGTGGTAAAATTGATTTTCTCTGAGACCCTGGCACTTTATTAGGTCATAATTGTGATTCCAAGTTAGGAAGATTAAACAACAAAAGCTACACATTTGACTTTTCTCTCTTTTGTTTTAATCTTGGACTTAAAATTATTCTTAGCTATTTTTAATTGGTAATACATGTGCATGACTAAAATTTCCAAAGGCATAAAAGAAAATAGAAATTGTTGGTTTGAAGATGGCAGCATAAATTTTCAAACGCCCTCTCTATTTTCATAAATCATTCTAAAATAAGAAGAAAAAACAAGACAAACAGAAAGAGAATCTCCATATTAGGTAATAGACCAATTTGATGGTAACTGAAATGTTGAAGTAGAATGGATGGAGAGGGTATCAATGGTACTGAATGGGACCCAGAATTTAAATCTCATCCTCTTTATCCCTAGACCTTGGAGTTGCCTTTCTCAGAGGTCATACTAATGATTAGTGTATTGTGACTCCTTTGGAGACATTCAAATACAAATCTATATTATTTTCCTGTAATGACTCAAGCATTACACATTATACGTATAATTATGTGTTTGGTTAATTTTAAAAGTTACCTTTCCACATCAGTTGAAATAGATCTGTGATTTTTTTGATAGGTGTGCAGTATTTAATTATATACTCACTCATAATTTATTTAACCAGTCTTTGTTGATAGTCACGTAGGTTGTTTAGAATACTTTGCAACTACAACAAATCCTCCAAATAATGATGCTGCATATCAATATATTCATCATTTCACATATGCATATCTAAAGAATGGACTCTAGGAAGTAAATTGTCATTTAAAATGGTATATGCATTTTAAAGTTTGATATGGCTTTTTAACTTGGAGAGAGATTATTCCAATGTATATTTTTAATTAAAATGAAAGAAACTTTCCTGAAAATATTAATGAAACATGTTTTAAAAATTAATACCAAAATGGTCACATAGACCAATGGTACAGAGTAGAAGACACAGAGACAAACACATATAAATACAACTATCTCATACTAGACAAAGGCATCAAAAACATTCACCGGAGAAAAGAGTGCCTAGTCAATAAATGGTTCTGGGAAAACTGGAAATCCATATGTGAAATTAAACCCCTATCTCTCACCCTGCTTGAAACTCAACTCAGAGTGAATCAAATACTTAGGCACTAGAACAGAGACCCTGCACCTAATAGAAGAAAAAGGAGGACCAAATCTTCACAGTGTCAGCTTAGGTTCTGACTTCCTAAGGCAACTGAGCCAAATACAAAGAAAGGATGGTGCCAGAGCACTGCAACTTATTGCTACACTGCATATCTCATTGGATCGATTTTCTTCCAAAATGCACACATTAGAAAAGCAACCTTCCAATTTTATCACAAGGTATCACAAGACTCCTAAAGCACAAGAAGTAAAATCAAAAATTGATAAATAAGATGGATTCAAACTAAAAAACTTCTCAGCAAAGAAGACAATCAATAACATGAAGAGAGAACCTACAGAATGGGAGAAAATCTTTGCCACATGCACCTCAGATAGAGAATTAATCTCCAAGATATATAAAGGACTCCAAAACTTAACACCAAAAAACCCCAAATAACTCAATCAATAAATGGACTAAGGAACTGAACACACTTCACAGAAGTAGAACAATTGAGCAACAAATATATGAAAAAGTATTTAGAATCTCTAGCAATTAGAGAAATGCAAATCCAAACTATCTAAGATTTCATCTCACTCCAGTCAGAATGATAATTATCAAGAATACAAGCAGCAATAGATGTTGGTGAGGATATGGGGAGAAAGGTACACTCGTACATTGCTGGTGGGACTGCAAATTGATGCAACCACTCTGGAAAGCAATATGGAGATTCATCAGAAAACTGGGAATGGAACCACCATTTGACTCAGCTATCCCACTCTTTGGTTTATATCCCAACAATTTTAAATCAGTATACTGCAGTGACACAGACACACAATGTTTATTGCAGGTCAGTTCACAATAGCTAAACTATGGAAACAACCTAGGAGTTCTTCAACAAATAAATGAATAAAGAAAATGTGGTACATATACACAATAGATATTACTCAGCCTTAAAGAAGAATGAACTTATGGCATTTGTGAATAAATGGATGGAGCTGGAGAATATCTTGCTAAGCAAAATAAGCCAATACCCCCAAACCAAAGACCAAATGTTTTCTCTGATATGTGGATGCTAATTCAAAAAGGGGGAGGCTAGGGAAGAATATAGATACTTTGGGTTGGGAGAGGGGAATAAAGGGAGGTGAGAGGGTATGAGGGTAGAAAGGACAGTAGAATGAATTTGAAATTATTACCTTAAGTTCATGTATGACTACACAACTGGTGTGAGTAAACATCATGTTCAACTAGAAGAATAAGAAGTTATAATTCATTTATGTATGATGTATCAAAACGCATTCTACTCTCATGTATAACTAATCAGAACCACACACACACACACACACACACACACACACAAAAGCTATAGGGTGGGCTGGGGTTGTGGCTCAGTGGTAGAATGCTTGCCTTATATGTGTGAGGCACTGGGTTCTATCCTCAGCACCACAAAAAAGATATATATATATATGAAAAGTTATTGTGTGAATCTACAATAAAAATATTTTAAAAATAAATTAATTTAAAAAAACTGTAAGGCAGCCACTATCCAATTCTAGTTTTAAAAAATGTCCATTGTAGTAAAACAAAATCTGGCAGGTGCTTAATAAATATCTGCTGTTACAAATAAAAAAAAAAACTTTATGACCTCTCCAAAACATTTATGTTTTAACTGGTAGCTTTTCCATTGTGATTAAAGTTAGCATTTTAAAAATATTTGGAACTGTTAAATGAACAGTCTGTCATATACTTTCTTCCCTTTTTCCAATGGATTCTTTTTTAAAAACAAAATTTAGAGAAACTTTTTGTATATTAGGGGAACTAATTTTCTGTGATGTGAACCACAAACATTATGAGGTTTTACTTTTAGTTTCTAGGTTACTTTATTCCTGATGTTTCATAGCTTCTGGAAGAGTACGAAATACAAATGTTCCCCTTAATAAATCAATTGAACACAGAAATAACCACAGTTCAGATTAAGAGACAGAACCTCAAAAGCTTCCTCTGTTGTCTTTCCTAATCATAACCTCTTCTCCCCTATTGAATCTAACCACTGACAGATTTCATGGTTATCTTCATTGCCTTTATTATTTTTTTAATCTACATTTATTTTTGCAATTCTGGTGATTGAATCCAGGGTCTATTGCATGCAAGACAAATACTCCATTACTGAGCTATCTCCCTAGATCTTTTATTTGTTCTTTTATCAACCAAGTATGCATCCTTAACACTGCAATGAAATTGCCCGTGTTTGACAAATGGACTGATCTAGCGTCATTCTGTTGTTTCTGGCATCCTTTGTTTGGTGTTGGGTTTGTGGGACTCACCTTTTGGGATTATAGGCTCATTCTTTGACTTTTGACTCTGTTAATAATAATTGGGATCACCCCAAAATTGTTGTATTTTAATAATTTTCTATTTTTATTTGCTATAGTGTTTCCTAATCAATCTGTAACTTATTTTAAAGTTCAGGTGCGGAACACACACACCCCCATGAAACTTTTTCCTATAAGGCTACGAAACTGTTGCATTATATTTATTGAACAAGCCTCCCTTTCTCCACCCTTAAATTAAATGATCTTCATAACATATTTAATTGTCAATTTATATGCACATTTCTAGACTTTTATTTTTCTGTTATTCATGAATCACATCATTTAAATTACTGTGGCTGTGTAATAAGCTTCTATGTTTGTTTGGATTAGTCCTCTTTCCTTGTTGTTTTTCCCTATTATTCAAAATTATTTCTGCTTGCTTATTCTTCCACATGAAATTTACAGTAAATTTATGTAATTCTAAATAGATACTATTTGTGTTTTTATTTGTATCAGTTTTAATTTATAGCTAACCCGGGAGTGATTAATTTATGATGCTAAGAAGATAGGATTTTATTTTAGTTTTTATCCTCTTTTATGTGTTATAAAGTTTTCTTAAGTAAACTATTGATAGTATTGTTTATTTATCTATGTACCATGTACTCTACACCATGTGTCTTGTTCTGATATATTTTCTGATAATTTAAATATATGAAGGAAAATGATTTTTTTGTTTGTTTTACTTTGGTACCCATACATTTTTTGAATGTTTATATTATTTAGTAGTTTTAATTAGATTCTTTCCAATTTTCCATATAAACATCTACACCTGATTATTTATGTGTTGGTTTCTCACTGTAATTTTTTCTTTATCTTCTTTAATGGTATTTCTGGAGCACTATTATGTTAATGGTTATAACAGCATTCTTTATTTGTTCTTGATTTTAATGAAATTGCTCTTTGGTGTTCCTCCCCCCATAAATTTAGTGCTGACTTTAGGTTGTGATTATTTATACTTAAAGCATTATTTTATTTCTATTTTATTGATTTTTTTAAGGAGTAGATTTTGATTCTTATGTATCAATCCCTTTATGAAATATATGATGATGAATGCTCGTTTTTAGCCTCCTTACATAATCATTTATATAGACAATTTAGAAATATTGATACCTTCTTTAATTTTTGAGTTTTACCTTGTTATTCTGTGCTATTTTTTAAAAATATGCTGCTATATTTTTTCTGCTAACAGTGTGTAGGGATTCTTGCCTTGCTTCTTATGATGGAATTGATCAGGAAGTTTTTTTTTTACCCTCATATTAACTTTGAAGGTTTTTGTAGCAAGGCTGGAGTACTTCCAAAGAAAGATTTCAAAGTTAATTTTGTTCCTTCTTCTGCGGTGTAGACAAATTTAAAACAATAAACATTAGAATTATCTGTTCTTAGACATATAGTCAAAATCCCCTGGGAAATATTTTTGGAAAGACAGTTGTTTGAAATGTTTCTCCCCCTACGGCAAATGTATTGCTTAGGTTCTCTAACTTTTCTGAAATTGGTTCAGGTCAAGTTTTGCTCAGCAATTGCCACTGAGCATCAGTTAACTACACAGAAATCATATTTTTGGAAGCATTGTTGACAGCTATTTGAGCATTTTACACTTCCTTGGTTGAGTTTTTATGAGGTTAGAGATATAAAAAATGTAAATTCAAAACATGTGCTGCAGGATTGCTAAAAGAAGCATACGGGAATGACTTGACTATAAATGTGTTGATGCCTTCCAATAATGGAAACTGGCAGGAAAACTTAAGTAACAGGAAAAGACAGGGAAGGTTTTTAAAGATGGTTAGAAAGCCTTTTAAGATGATTCCTATGTAGCTCACAAAAATAGAGTCTTGTGCGTGAGAAAGTTGCTTGGCAGAAACCAATCTCCTTACCACTTAATGTTCTGAAACTCAGTCTCTCACCCTGGAGGATCACAAATTTCTGGATCCTTTTCACAAAGGTTTAGTCATCCTTGTAAATATAGGAAAACGACCCTCCAAGGCCAAGGCTACTTCTGCTTGTCATCCTGGATTATGAGCACATATCTATATGGCAGTATGGATTCAGATCTTTGGTGCCACTCAGAATGTTGTGCGGTGCAGGTCTGAAACTGAGAGTTAATTAGACAATAGAGAATGAAAAGCAGAAAGAAGAGCAAATACATCTTCTATAATCATGTACATAGCATGATTAAAAACTACATATCCTATGTCCTTTACTTTTTACCACTTGAATTTCACAGAGAACTGAAGACTTCAGTGAAGTTAAATGGCTTTCCTAAAGCAGCACCATTAATATGCAACTGAGTTGTAACATGAGTCCAGGTTCTTTCTACTATATTATCCTGTAACTTGAATGAAAAAAATGAAGAACTGTAAAAGAAGAAGAGTGCCATTCATAGAATAATGTATTGATGACCCTGAGAAAAAGGGTTAAGAAATCCCACAGGCAACAAAAGCTAAAGTCACTGAAATTTCTTATGTTAGTCAATTATTTTAGTTCCTGTTGTATCATGATTTTTATCACATCTGGGGGAAAAACACCATTCTTATTTAGTTTCTATTTTAAAGTTGTTGGGCACATTAAAAAAAAAGAAGAAAAAAAATAATGATTTGTTTTAGTAACTTCCTGGTCAGAGAGGTAATTTTCTAGGTTGGCAGTTAGTTCCTGAGAGGCAGTTATTTTGGTCTGTCCTGAGCATCAGTCCCTATCCATAAGACACTGGCAGGCACCTCTCAAAGCCTTTACTGCAAACGGATAAAGTTCACAGCAGTAAGCAAGAGACACATAATCCAGTTTGGCTTCAGGAACTAAATTTCAACATGGAAACGATTTCTAGGAAGTACCACACCAACCTGCCAAAGCCCACTGCTTGCCAAACTAAAAGAAATTTGGAATTTGGGCTTTCTCATTAGTTCACACATAAAAAAAAAAAACCCTCGGTAATTTTCTTAGAATTCAGATTTTATTTCATTGGTCTTAATATGTGTTAATACTTAAAATTAATAATATATATAATAAAATGTTACTATTAATATGTGTTAATTATTAATATTTCCCATACACTTCTAAGAGTATATGGGAAAAGAATCTGTAACCTTCAGGTGATTCTATAAATGATATTTCTAAAGTTGAAAATGTGTTCGTTCAGGAAGTGTTGGACATGACATCCATCTCCAGGTATTTTCAATACACAGGCACATATTAGAAGCCATGAGAAGTACTGCAAAGGAGAGAATTGTTTAACTTTGTTGAATTGAGCATTTTCAAAATCGTATTTGACCAACAGTTTATTTTGTTCATGGAATATCATCAAATTCTGATGTTACTACATATGCTCTGTGTGTGTGTGTGTGTGTGTGTGTGTGTGTGTGTGTGTGTGTGTGTTTCTAAATAAGGAATTATCAAACTACAGCCCATGAACCAAGTACACTCGGAGACTCTTTTTATGTTTCCCAGAGCTTTTTACACTTCTAAAACAAACAAATATGACCAAACAAACAAACAAACAAACCAGGGAACAGAAAGAAATGAAAATCAAAAATGAATATCATGTGCATTTGAGTTCGAAATGTGATCCTTAAATCCCTATATATTAGTATCCCTATATACTTCTGGTTCTTTATAGATAACTTTGGTTCACTTCTGTTATCCTAAACCAAAAATATTAACATATTTAATTAAATAAACTTATATCATATATTATAAATTACTTAAATATGGCAATAGTTTATTTTATTTTAAAGATTAACTGTTTCTGGAGTGAGAACATTTAAAAATCCTCTTTCAGTCATTTTGGAGTATACAAAACATTAATATTAACTATAGTAACCATGCTACATGATATAAAAACAGAATTTATTAC
This sequence comes from Ictidomys tridecemlineatus, assembly GCF_052094955.1. NCBI lineage: Eukaryota > Metazoa > Chordata > Mammalia > Rodentia > Sciuridae > Ictidomys > Ictidomys tridecemlineatus. Next base: position 163,990,079 of record NC_135481.1, read on the forward strand.
TCCTGACTAAAACTTTGTATTGTATTGACTGAAGACTTCTCATTACCTCATCCATCCCAACCCCAACTTCTGTAACCACATTCTACTGTCCACTTTTATAAATTCAACAGTATTTCTCTCTGTACCTAGTTTATGAACTGACTTGGAATCCCATACCATTTGAAGAATTTCTGTTCTCATGGGGTCAATTTCCATTTTTATAGTCACTGATAAAATAAACAGATTGAGCTCATTGCTTAGTTTAAAAGAAGAGTTTCAAAAGTATCCAATAATTTAAATATTATCCAGTAATTTAAACATTTAAGGTTCTCAAGCTGTAACTCCATTCCATATTAACTGAGTTATCTGGGAAAGACAATGAATCTTGGAAACTTTTTCAAAACAAAGGGCCCTTGGTTAGGTCCTACATTTCGAGATGCAAATGTTTCAGATATAAGGTAGGTTCCATCTATGTGACTTAATAGGTCTCCTAGGGATCCCCCCTTTTTTTTTATGTTTTCTTCTCCTCTTCCCTTCCCAGGGCTGTGTAACAAACTGCTCTAACACTTAGTGACTTGAAACAAAAATGGAATACAGCTGTGTTCCTCTATCTTATGGCTCCGTGGGTTGACTGTGCTCTGGTGGGTAGTTATGACTTTGAGTATTTCATGCAATTGCAGTTAGATGGCACATGTGGTCATCTGAAGGTCTGGTTGGCTGGACATTCCAGGTGGTCTACTCACATGGCTGATCATTGATGGGGAGCTTATCTGGGATTGCAACCTGGAAACCCAATAGTCTGTGGCTTCTCACAGGGTGGGAGTTGAATTCAGAATTTGGGGATGTAAGAGATCCAGGATGAATCTTCAAGAGCTTTAGCCACAGAAGTTCACAAAGTCACAAATTAACATGGCTGGACCATGTTACTAACTCAGTTTTGAAGGAAGAAGAATTAGGTCCCACAGCTTAATGTGAAGGACAGTATGGGTAGAGGAAGGGAATAAATCATTGTTCATTATCTTTGAAGTCCACCTACCCTACCTATTCATTCATCCAAGAAGCTCTAGAGCCCCAAGCCAATGGCCAATAAAGGCATGGCACATCGGCTTTTCAGTTTCTCATTGTAAGTTACAGTGCCACTCACTGTCTTCAGTGGAAACTGCAAGCCTAGATGTACTCTAGTTTCCTTCTAAGAGGAGCTGCATTAAGGTGGCTTAGGGCTGCAACTGCTTTATTCTTCTGTGTCATTTTCCCATCAAGTAACTAAATTTTTTGTAAGATATTATACCATCTGAATTATGTACTGTAGAATATTTCCTTAATTAAAAATTGATGTGACTCTGCAAACACATGCAGGATACACTGCTAGGCAGTATACTTATTGGAGAGGTTTCAGAACTTATCTGTTTATGTAATTAAATAAAAGCAATAATTGGACAGATTGATTCATTGCTTAGGGACAATCCTGCAAGCAATCGATCTGTTTAAATGTGTCTCTCCATTTATTTGCCCAGCTTGTATATTTTTCCATGTATATTCTGTATGTATGTGTGTCTGTCTATCTATCTTCCCACATATTCATCAATGTTTATGTAAGTGATGTTTGTACTTAAATAGGAATCAATCTAATTGTGCTGACACTCATTTGGGGAATATTCTAGTGAAGGGCAGGGAGAGGGAGGCCCATTAAGTCAGGGCTTTGCCTTCACAGAAGACCCTAAATTTAGATCAAAATATTTTTCTCCCAATGAAATTACACATAGTCAGATAGCTACCCTGGTACAGATGAAAAAAAAAAAGACATTCATTGTACAGTTTTAGGCCAGAATTCAAAATTCAAAAAATTATGATTCAGAATTTATTATAAAAGTTGTAGCACATGACAATTTTTGTGTGTATATGTTTGTGTATGTGTGTGTTGCTGGGGATTAAACTCAGGGCCTCATTCTTGCTGGGCAAGTGCTCTACCACTGAATTATACCCTAGTCCAATAACTGTTTTTAAAACTAAAATCCTGTAACTCTCTTGTGAATAATACTATTGTATTGTTATGCATTTATGTGAATGCATATGCATACATTAAAATTATTTTTTTCCTATACAAACATATCTGGTTGGCCATGATTTTTTAACTTTCTTTTGACCTCTCTTCATTTTTTTTAATACATGATGCTCCCCAAAAGAAGCTACACACCTCCCTCATCTGCATTTTATGGGACTGGAGCAATGGTACAAATGTCCTCTCTGTTTACCTGACACTGATAGCTCTCTTTGACTTTGCATTTGTTACATAGGAAAAATTGCTTATCTTCTTAGCAGCAGATTCAAGAAATTCATTTGTTGAGAAAGCCTAGCTCTTCTGAAAAAACCCTTTGATATGTGTCTGTTGCATGGAAGTCAGCTTCAGGCTGGCCTCACATTCACATGAAAGATGGATGACAACTTTAATAATTTTGCAGGAAGAAGGGACAGTGGCCAGCTGATCCCTGAGTAAGAAAGGATTTTAAGGAGGGAGAAGATCCCTATACCCAAAGAGACTTATAAAATCGTTTCCTATGTAGATGGTTGTTAAAATGTTTGCTTCAGTAAATCCCACATAAATGCTTTTGTATTAGTGTTCTTTCTGAGAATCTCAGAAAAGAGGATAATTAGAGGACTGGCATTTCTAACCACATGAAGGAGTAATGTAATTGGGTGAGAGCCGGTGGTTGAACAGGGCCCAGCAGGGGAGGAAATGAACAGCCTGTGCTCCAGGCTGCTACAGCAAGGGCAAGGCCCTTGATAATGGGAAACAGGAGGCAGGGATCAGCTGGGCCTAAGGGACCTTTATCTGTTGGGGGGAAAATAACCAGGGCTTGACCTTTGTCCCCTCAATGCAAGAAAGTTTTATCCTATTGTTCTGTTCCCAGTGGGGAGATACAATCATCAGTAGGCTGAGAATTAGTCTTTGGTGCCAGGCAAACCAGAGTCCCTAGTCTGCCCTTTTTACTGGGTAAAAGTGTGGCATTTGGCAAGTTATTTAATTTCTGCCTCAGTTTGTGGGTTGAGGTTCCTGATAAGCACCTTAAAGTGATGTCATTAAAATATTTCTATGAGACTTAAATGAAAGAATGCATAAAACATTCCTGCCAGAGACCCACATTTAGTAAGTCAATACACGACAGCTATCACCATTAGTAGTAGTAGTATCACAACTGTGAAAGATGTTCAGACATTGGCTGTGATCCTTTAGGAGTACCATTTGCTTTGCAGGAACATCATGCTCTGGCAGTTCCACATTTGCGTGGAATTTGGCAGTAATAACTCAGAACAGAAATAGCTAAAGCAGTAGATAGAGACTTGGAAATTTTTCAAAACAAAACTCTGAGACTTGGAGACACGGTGTCCTCTGGAATTAGAACATAAGCTCTGGATCAGAAAATAGACATTAAGACAGATAAGTAAGACTAGGGAAGGGATCGATGGAACTTCCTCAGGAAAGCAGAAGAGAAAGAAATGACATGAACTGTGTTCAGAGATAGAAGTGACTGTGGCTTGAGAAGTTGGTTAGGTCAGATCTTTGAGAATGAGATCCTGAGGTCAGGATCTCTGTGCTCCCTGGAGGCACTATGAAGGATGTAGGGGAAGAAAAACAGGGGAAAGGAAGGGCAGGAGGCAAGCAAGAGCATCATGTTAGAAGACTTAGCCTGATTTCCTGGGAGCTCTGAGGCCTCACTTGCAGTTTGAGGTAAGGGAACTGGGATTTGCTCATCACTGTAATCTTTTTTTTTTTTTTTTTTTTACATTTTTAGTCACTCTTTTAATGAAATTGTACAAGGTTTCCCAAACTCTGCCCCTAGCAGATGTAAGAGCTGAGTGAGGCAGTGCATTTTGAAATTTTCATTGGATAAGTTTTCCTTCTTATTTGAAAGTCCTTCTCATTTTTACCTATATCCATGGACTGATTCAGTAAAGTGACTTTTAATAGAAAGTGGGTTCACTTTTCTTCAAACTGGCACCTTCCTTAGGCCAGCCCTGAGATAGAAGCTGTCTGCTGGGTCCCAGACTTTCCCAGCAGGATTAACCCCAGGGCCTCAGATATTCAAGGGGGAAGCTTCAGGGAAACCCCCTGAGAGAGCAAAGCACTGAGTCACTATAGTTTGTAGCTATATTTACTCCTGTGAGTCCCACTGAATTTCTTCTAATGACTGTTTTGACAAGCTAACCCTGTCTTCTATGCAAGTTGGTAAATAAAATTATTTCATCGCTCAGTGGGGAAGAGAACACATCTGTAAGAGGGGAAGTGAAATAATCAGTCATGTAGGGTGAGGGTCCATAGGCGAAATTCTTTCCCCAAGTCATTTACCTTCTACTCAAATTCCAATGGAACTTGAATCAAAGCAGAGCTCTGTTCAATCATGCTCAAGAAAAGAAGAGACATTTGTTATCCAATTAGCTTCTGCAATGCCACCAAATGGTGTATATGGTAACACTTCGAGTCCTTTGTGTATGTGCTCAGGTGTGTATATATGTGAGGAGGTCATTATAGATCACAGTCCCCGAAACAGTGGTGAGTGCCAACAGCTTATTTGGGAAGTGTTCCCAGGAAGCACCGGAAGACAAGGGGCAAGGAGTGAGCCAGGGAAGGAAAAGGGTATATCACTACTGATCAATTACCACTGTGGGACCCTGGGGTTAACCCTGCTGAGAAAGTCTGGGAGCCAACACACAGCATGTGCCACAGAGCTGGCCCAACCAAGGTGCCAGTAACATTACTCTGTATGTTGATAGTTTTCAACTCAGGCTGTTGTGTTTACTTGTCTCCTCAGGATAGATGCATGAGCTTGAAAATCTGTGAGTGGTTGGTAAACCAGAGTAAATGGGGTTAGCTGTAATGTTTTGGATATCATTTGACATTACTGATACTTGATTTTGAAAGGACATTTCTGTAACTCAAAATACAGAACCATTGTATATCCACCTTTCTAAAATCTTCAGGGTTATCCTTCCATTAACAGACTCATGGCAGTGATTCCCATGTGTCTGGGCCCATGTTCTTATCAATGGCTCTTCTAGAGAGAACACAAATGGGGAAACACTTAGGAATCTTCATGGCTGAACCCAAGGCAAAAAAGAGATATAGAAAAGCAGGACCATCTCTCCAAATTATTTTTCTTATTTTTGAAAACAAAATCAAAGCAAAATTTTCATAACACATTTGTGTTGTTGTTATTGTTGTTATCAAGGAAAGAAACCAGAGAGGCAACCTAAGAAATATCAAGCAGCAAAGACTATGAAAGTTGAAGCAACAACATTACTGTTGTTTTAAGCTGATCTAGGTGACACACTGCAATAGAATGATCCTACATTGGGATTTGGAAGACTATGTCTGAGTCCATGATCTGCCCATCTGAGGCTGGAGCTCTGACCATGATCTATTCCTCAAGTCTCCTGACGTCAGCTTTAAAATGTAAGCCAGAAGTCTGCATTAGAATGATCTCTTCTGATACCAAAATTCAGCATATTTGTTTGCTTTCTTTTGACTTAGATTTCCTTCAGGAGGATCAATATTATTGTCTTATGAAAAATGGAAGTTTCATGCCCTCCATTTCCCACCAAAGCAATTTCACAAACTTGAAAACATTTGGAAACTAGAGAAACAGGAAAAATCATCCATATCCTCTCTATTTTAATATCCATTCTATTTTAATGCACCTCCTTCATTCTTTCTTATTGACACTACTTTTATGTAGTCAAAATTATAATGCATGTGTTTTTATATCCTTATACAGATGTGAGAATCAAAACAGAAAGGGATGTAATAGCTCTTTTCAAATTCTTGAAAGGCTGCCATGTGGAGCAGATGACAGGTTTCTTCTGTGTGGATTCAAGAGACCAGTGAGAGGAAGCAGCACTAATTTTGTCTTAGTACAGGGGAAAATTTTCCTTTTCTATATATCTAGAGGAGAGGTGGTGCTTGAAGGGGGTGCAACAGGGCAGAACTAGTGGATGTAATTACTCTCCATTTTGGAGAACAGATTGTTCTAACATTTTACCACTTAGGTCATTTTCTGACACTAACTGGCACCTTCCATCTTTGTAAAGGCTTATCATTCCACCAAAAACTCTTAGCAGTCATTTAGCCATTTGTACATCCCTGGGTCGATAATCTTACCAATAACTCTTCTGGAGGGAAACAAATATAAAAACTTATAGATATCATCATAGTTGTGCCTAAGGCAAATGAGAAATAGAGGAAAACAAGACTTTTTCATAACTCTTTATATTTTAATTTCTACGATCAGATAGTTTACATTGTACTGACATACCAACTTTGCCTTATACATTTCTTCTAATAAACCCCAACTGATTTATTGCAATGTCTTTCTCCATATGCTGCTTTTGAAAAATTTCATATCAGATCCTTGGTATTTCTTCTTTGGAATTCATCACTGATGATGTGGCTCCTACCAGCTATAGGTAACACAGGAGACCAATAGAGCAAGATTTGCAATGTTATACCCATTAAACATTAAACACTGTTTATTAAAACAGATATAAATTATTCTTGAGAAATGGGTGAAAACAGAAACTCTCATTCTTACAATATTTTCCACATCCCTTCTTTACTTTCACTTCTTTCTTTTTTCTTTTAACTTTAGTACAGTTCTTGAAAATGAACATTTTAATGTACCCTGGAGTTAAATTGATCATCCACTGGAAGCCAACTTTGTTCTGCTTGAGGAACCTACCAGAAGCAGACATTTGGGTATTCAACATCCTTGTAAGATGAGAGTAGCATAAGCAGGAGGAATTAAATCCTCTACATTTCATTGCAGAAGGCAGTTAGCTAAAACATTTTTCTTCCAAATTGCTTTTTAAATGCTTTATTGAGATTTAAAACTTAGAGACTTGAGATGGCAACTAGAGAAAGGTAGATATTCAGGCATGATCTAGAACAGGCATGCTTAGGTAAGAGACTACCTCCAGTGCTTTAATTTCTAACAATTATTATTTAATGATAGGTGTATCTTACTTCAGTATGGTGCTTTAAACTCTTCAGGTTCCTTCTATTCCTTTTATTTCATATGGGCTCAAAATAAGAATTCTAACAATAGTAAATGAAGACATCAAGTCCCTTTAAAACAAATTAGACTCTCAAAATGAGTGGTGTTTACTAAGGTTATAGGATTACTAATATTAGAGACTTGGTTCTGGGTCTTGTGCTGCACAATTTTACTCTGTGTTTCCTATATGTCAGGCTATAGGAGGTTAAACATATATTTCATCACTTTGTTTTTCAATAAATTATGCAAAATATAAGGCAATAGAACAACTGAAATAAATTTGACCTAGTGGTGTAGGTCACTCTGTTGCCTGCGGGGGGGGGGGGGGGGCGGCAGTATAGCACTGTGGAGAGAACAAGACTGAACATTAAAATGGGCTCACATATTAGCTACCTGCCACTTTGATTGAGATAGGGTAAGTTGGAGTGGCCCCTGGCATTTTGCCAATAGTATTGGTTGACAGAGGAGGCATTACTATCCACCTCCTGGGCTGCTACTTTGGAGTTCTCTTGGGGATTCCCGGGGATTCCCAGAGAGTTCCCATTGGTTGGGGAAGTGCAGGAGGAGGGATTTCCAGAGGAGATATTTCCAGTGGCTGGTTCCTGGACGAGCCCCGTGGCATTCGGGAGAATTTCCCAGAAGCATGTGTGAAGTGTTTTGGTGGAGTTGAGAAATAAAGTTTGTTCCTGCTTCAGTGGCTCGTGATTTGTGCCCAGCCAGACTGTGGCAGTTGGTCATTTCTACATTTCTTCTGAAACTTACTTCCTTACTTTCTATTTTAGAATAAACGTATTTGGTAGCAAGTATTTTTCTTTTTGGTCTTTTATCCAAAGTAAAAAGTCTGTTTACTTAGTTATCTGAGCTTTAATCTCTACATCTTTCTAAATTCTTTTCAAGGTGACTCATAATTTGATGATACCAGCTGAAATTCCTTATAGCTTGGAATGGTGAACATTTGTCCTGTGACTTCCAAGCATAATGTCTACTCTTCTAGAAACTGGGATTTTCTAGTATTATTTGAAATAATAAAATATGGAAAATTTCTGTTTTATATATATAATCAATCTCCTTTGGTATCTCTGTAAGACATCTCTAAGTTATTGATTACATTCATGTCATCATTTTGTGTGCAACCCTGTAATTTAAATGATGTCTAACTTCCCTAAGCCAATTCTTTCTTGAATGAGAGATACAAGAACCCCTACTCTGAATAATTTAGCTTCTCTTAATATGAAGGTCAAAAGGTGGTTTGGAATTTGTAGGGTTGTATAAGTCTTGGGACTTCATGGTAGATAAATACATTATTTTTAATTTTATTAATTTTTCACAGTTTTTGAAAGCTTAAAATTTATTTTGAAATTATTTCATACTTGCATGAAGTTAAAGGGAATATAATAGAGATTCCCTGTACATATGACCCAGTTTTATTTATTGTAATTAATTTTCTCTTTCCTAGAAGAAATTCAAGAATAATCTTGATTATATAACCAAGAAACATGTTTTTGATATCACAACAATTCATTGTGTAACAACTTTTGGAGAATTTTTGTCTTTGCTATGTTGAATCTTCCAATCCATGAACATGGTATTTATCTCCATTTAATTACATCTTTTATTTCTTGCATCTGTGATGTGTCATTTTAAGTAAACATATCTTATAAATATTTTGTTACACTTACACCTAAAAATTCCACATTGTGAGTAACTATAAAAAGTATTATATTTAATTTTGCTATCCCCATGTTAATTAATAATTAATTGAAACACAACTGAGTTTTGTATTTATCTTGTGTGTTATAATCTTTCAGAACCCACCAGTTGCAGCAGTTTGTTTTTGCAGATTCCATGGGATTTCTGCTTAGAAAGTTACATCATCTGCAATTGTGAATCATTATATTTTTTAAAATATTTTTTAAATTGTAGAGGGACACAATAACTTTATGTTATTTATTTATTTTTATGTGGTGCTGAGGATCAAACACAATGCCGTACACATGCTAGGCAAACACTCTGCCACTGAGTCACAATCCCAGCCCAAATCATATTATATATATATATATATAATATTTTTATTAGATTTTGATGGACACTTATTTTATTTATTTATTTGTATGTGGTGCTGAGAATCGAACTTACTGCCTCAAGCATGCTAAGCAAGCACTCTACTACTGAGCCACAACTCCAGCTTGAATCATTATATTTTTAATCCATATCATATTGCTTTTTGTTTCTCTCTTTCAATCTATTCATATGTATCATATTGTACTGGTAAGAATTTCCAGTGCTATGTTGAATAAAAGTGCTGAGAGAGGATGTCATAGGCTTATTCTCAATCTTAGAAATATTTGTCCTTCATTATTAATTATAATGTTATCAATAGGATTTTGGTAGATATACTTTGTTAATTTACAGAGGTTATATTTTTTTCCTATCTGAAAGTTTAATTAAAAATAGTTATAGAATGTTGTTAAGTGCTTAGTTTCAATTGATTGATATATTCATGTCATTTTTCTCTTTTAGCTAGTTAATATGTTGGACTATATTAATTGATTTTTGAATATTGAACAGATCTTAGCTGAAACAAACCCCATTTTGCCCTGGTGCATAATTATTTTAGTATATTGCTGAATTATATTTGATAAAGACTTCTGCATTTATATTTATGAGATTGAACTATTGTTTCTTTTTATTTCTGTGCTATCTTTCTTTTAGCATCAGGGTAATACTAACTTCACAAAATAAATTAAGAAGTGTTAATTCTCCTTTTACTTTCTGGAAGATATTGTATAGAGTTGACATTATTTTTTCTTTAAGTTTTTTTTTTTTTTTTTCTTGAGCAGGAGTTAAGAGTTTAATTCCCTTTGTGATCTCCACTGATACCACAGGAGAGTGCCATCCTCATTTTGCATGGTCTAAGAGACAAAGAATTCCTTCTGGAATATTCTGGCACTGCATCCTTGACTATTTATCATTCTCTAAGCCACATTGTTTAGGACATATGAAAAGGATATGATAGCATAACTATTAACAACTAATTCTCCTTAATATTTTGATGTTTAAATCAAATAACTTCTTGACTTTAATGCTGAAAAAAGAGGTGTTCTGTAATCTGAAGTTTATTGATATGCACTTCTGGTGATATGAGAGACCCTGATATTGTGATACTGTTGCAAAATATTAATTTGTCACAAAATTTCTCAGTTTTTATTAGATACTTATCATGTGATGTGTGTGTGCACACACCACTTTAAATTAGATTTAAAAATTACTATTCTAAAGAATTTGGACTGTGGAGGAAACTTCTCCTTTGCTCCACGAAAAACTGTCACTAGTTTAAGAAAGCACAGTTTTAAGTAACTTTTCAAATCATGTTCCCACAGGGGCAGAGTGGTATCTTTATGAATTCTCCATGGTTAGAAACCCTGGTTGGCTTTCTTAGGCAAACTGAATAAGCAAATTCTTTCATGATGTCCCTTTTTCTAGGTAAGATTCATCATTGATCAATTGCCCTGTATTAGGGTCTGTGCTTTAGTCTCTCTACCACACTGTAGCTTGCTTCTTAAAGATGATGTCCATATCTGACTCAGTCTATCCCTAATTCTCAGCATGGGAAAATTTTTTTGCTATCTCAAAGTTATGGCTCAATTTCTATACCACATGAATGAACCTAGCTTGCTTCATTCTTTCTTACACAGATGTGATCTAAATCCTATTCAACTGGGTTTTCAAATGTGTATCAATGATCAATAAGGAGAATTGAAGAAGAACCAGATTAAGATTGAAGAGTTTATTGAGTAAGGGCAGTCTGTGCCTCAAACCAGTCATGAAATCTTGGAGAAATTGCCTTTTGATCCTGAGCCTGTTTCTTCTATAAAATACAAATATTAGTAACCTCTACCTTATAAAATTTTTCTAAAAGAATGAATTGTCTTCTATAAAAATTCTAGTGGACTGGGGATGTGGCTCAAGCGGTAGCGCGCTCGCCTGGAATGCGTGCGGCCCGGGTTCGATCCTCAGCACCACATACCAACAAAGATGTTGTGTCCGCCGAGAACTAAAAAAAAAAAAATAAATATTAAAAATTCTCTCTCTCTCTCTCTCTCCTCTCTCACTCTCTCTTTAAAAAATAAAAATAAAAAAAATAAAAATTCTAGCACTGTGCCTGTTATAAAGTAATCAATCAGTAGGGTCTTTCTTTTCTTTTTCTGTTAGTCTTCTTTCTCTTTCTTCAAGCATTTGGTGAATATCCATGTCAGTGTTGTGGTAGCCAGCCTCCAAGAGGAGATGTAGGGATCCTGATATCTGTAATCCTTGCCCCCTTGAATGTGCATTGTCCTAATGTCTAACTTCCAACTGACAGAATAAGGCAAAAATGATGGAGGTCACTGCCGAGATTAAGTAACAGAAAGATAGTGACTTCCATCTTGCTGGTTCTCTCTTACCCTCTGATTTGCTTGGTCAGAGGGAGGCAGCTGCCAGGTTACAAGCTATTTAATGGGGAAGCCGAGGGGACAAGGACCTGAGGAAGACCTCTAGTCAAAACCTAGTTTGCAGACCAATCGATGGCGAAGAAATGAATCCTGTCAACCATCACATGGGTGAATTTGGAAGTGAATCCTCCCTCTGTTGAGATGATGGCAGTTCCTGCCAGTGTTTTGACTACAGCCTGTGACAGACCCAGAGACATAAGACCCACCGAGCTCTAGCTGAATTTAATAGTTACAAAGCATTAATTGTTTTAAGCCACTACATTTTGGAATAATCTATCACATATCAATAGATAGCTTATATAGTATTAGCAAAGAGACTAGGATCCTAAGACCTATTGGTGATGACTCATCAAATAGTTGTATGTAAAAAGCTGCCTATCATGACAGGTTTGAACATTTTTAACCTTCAGAGAACTATGGACAATAAAGACATTAACCTCTTGGGTCCCCATCCAATACTCCACCTGATGTTTATGTGGTTGAACAAAATTTATAATAAGCACAATATCTGGGGCCAAACAGCAAAGAGGTGGCCATGTGGGGCAGAGAAAAGGAGGTAAAAGAATTAGGACTGACATTTTATGTCGTTTAAAAAAGTTGACCTTTTGGAAATATCACTGTGTGTACATTTAAAATATTAATAAAGGCACTTGCTGTTAGTAGTCAAAGGGGGTTGTTGTCACATGTGACCTTTTATTGAAGTAAAAGAAAATTGACAGTTTTATTAGCAGTAGAATATCAGATAAGAAAATGCAAAGAAGGAAGAAAAGCAGTCGCAGCAGCAATTAGTTACACAAGCTGAATATCGAGAGGCAGCAGGGGTTTTAGATGAAGGGAGTTTAAATGGGACTTTTGAGCTTCCTCCACTGAAGCCAGTGTAAATTATGGCTAGATGGGGAAACACTATTCCTATACTTTCTTTTTTAGAGGATTACTTAAAAGTTTTTATGCTTCTTTTTTTTTTCTTTTTCGTTTTAGCCAAGACATTTTCCCCAAGAAAAATCATGTAGAAATGTCTCTGATCTCCTATCGACAGCCATTCATTTATACATTCATTCAACAAATATTTATTAAGCTCTCACAAGGTGCTTGACATTTTTTCTAGGCTCAGAGGAATTATTGATGAATAAATGAGATGAGATCCTTGCCCTTGAGGGGTTTATGATCCAGTAGGAAAGACAGAAAATATATCAAAAAAATATATATGCTCAAAAATCAAGATCTAGAAAGGAAGAATTATAAAATAACTTCCTTCTTTTTCTCTTATATCTTATCCAAACTCTTTGAAATTAATTCTTATCCTCTTTTTGGATGAAATGTTGGTCTCATCCCATAACTTCTTAAATTTATATCATAGACAACAAAAATTCTTCAACCACTCTACAGCCCCAATTTCATTTCAGTGATGGCAATACTCAGTTCCATGGACCCATCAGACTCTTACCTACTTCCTCCACAGCTAAAGTATCTCACTTCACCAGCTGATGGGTCAGCTAGTGGGTCAAAGGAGTCACAGGCAACTTTTTCTTTGTTTTCTCATCTTTTGTTCCCCCTTTCCTCCTCCTCTACTGCCCTTCTGGATGTCAGTTTCTCATTCCTTCAGAGTTGGGTGAAGGGAAGCCAGAAAATTCTTCTTGTGGGAACCATTGTGCTCTGGCTTTGGCGCGTGCTCTGGGCATGGCCAATGCACCAAGCTTAACTTTTTCTAGAGATCCCTTGTAGGAATCTTCAGATGTCCCTGATATAAATGACACTATCTCCCAGGTCTCACCCCCCCCCCCAACCCTGCTCTCTGGAATCTCACAACTAAGATCCTTTCAGCCAACAGATTGCTTCTAGGTCAGGGTTCATTTCAGAAAAATTCTATCCCAAGCATTTCTACGGAGGGTCCTCTTCACCCGTAGAAAATGTGGGATTTCAGGTCATTCCCAGAAATGGCTGCATTTCCTGGCAACACTGTCAGAGCAGCTTGAGTGGCCATAATTGACTTCTCTCCATGAGCCCTTCCACCTGAGGGTTTGGCACCACCTAGGGGACAGTTTACCAAAGATTCCCTGAAGCCTCTCAGATTGGGGTCAAACCACCTGCTCTCCTCTTACACAGGGTAAAAAGCAGTGGGAGGAATCCACAGCAAACTAACAACTCTCCCCATCTCTTTCTTTTAAATGTTTATTTTTAACCCTTTCATGCACTTGAGGAGAGTGTTGTGCTCAGACCATTAAAGCTTTTCCCCACCCCTCTGGAAATCATGCATATGTAGCCCAATACTTCATTTTAGAATGTGGGAATGCCTGTGACCTTTTGTTTCATTCTCAGCATTTTATGATCCTTACCATATTAGAGGCAGAAAGAACCTGACTTAAATATCTATCTATCTATCTATCTATCTATCTATCTATCTATCTATCCATCCATCTATCACCTATCTACCTGTCCATCCATCTATCATCTTTACCAAGAAATAACAACAGCAAAAATGAAAAGTAAGAAAGCAAACTATGGCATATTGTATTATTAGGGTCATTTAATAATTAACCCTGCTCCACTAAAAGGATTTTACAAAAAAAAAAAAAAAAAAAGGAGAAATGGTGACATTGAGATGACATTGGCTAATTTACGAAGTAGAATTTAAACAACTTCAAGGAAGGTTTCATGATCTACCTTTCTGTATCACTGTCCATTGTCTCTAGCTCAGCACTGTGTAATGGCAAATATTTAACAGGTTTTGTTGTTGTTGTTTCTTATGAGCTAAATGATTGAGGTGATAAAAAGCAAAGAGGTTCCTTACTGGTAGTCTTGGCCACATGGATGCATGGGGTCATTCACATGGCATTTTTATTATTCAGGATGGCAGGTACAGTTTTGAGGGATCTACCAGCCTCTGAGAATTCTTTCTTTTGCTCACATTATTCCTAACAATAGACTCAGGCATTTTTTTCCTCTAGAAAAATGCATTTTTTTAAACTGATGTACATTTTAGAGATTGTTAACTTCAAAGAGAGTCTCAGTCTAAAGTTTGAACTTGTCTTGGCTTGATAGGAATTCTTCTTTTATTGATATATTTATGGATGTGAAAAAGAAACTTGGACAGTTACAGAAAACTTTATGAATATTGAAGGAACGCCCATCAAGTGGAGTTAAGAGACTAAGTGCTTTTATAGCAGGAAAAAAAAAAACTAGCTGTCAAAGAACTTAGAGTCAAGTGAGAGTTGTAAGTATGAACTACATGAAATCCATCACTGAAAAATAAATCTGTCTTTATGAGAGACCCTGAGGCAACCAAGGACTGTCCTATAGGTTATCTAACACTAATCTCAGTGCAAAACTTATTCCATATGTAAGAAATTTCTATTTTAAAATAAGCTGTTCAATGGAATTCAGCGACAATGTAAGTTGTTTATATAACTTAAGGACTAAGAGTGTATTATTAAACCAGTTGGGCTGACATTTAATTTCAAGATTTTAAAACTAAAACACATGGGAAAAAATAACATCTCTTTAGGCAATGACAACATAGCCTTTAAAGACTGAATCATCTAATGCAATATAAATGGTACTCACTGGTTACTTATTATTTGTGCATAGTTTTTTTTTTCATTAAGCCTGTTTATTCGTCATATATCATGTGCCAAGCATCAAACTAGACAAAAGCATATAAAGTGAACTATAACCTACTTTTTGCTCTCAAGGGCAAAATTAATTCATATTTTATTTTATGTAGAAGATCTACTCTCTGGGACATATCAAGTTCCATAAAACATTCTTTGTTTTTGTTGTTGTTGTTACCAGGGATTGAACCCAGAGGCACCTAACCACTGAGTCACATCCACAGACCTTTTTATTTATTTATTTTTAAATTTTGGAACAGCATCTGGCTAAGGTGGTTAGGGCCCTGCTAAGTTGCTGAGACTGGCTTTGAAGTTGATCCTCCTGTCTCATCCTTCCAAGCAGCTGGATTACAGGTGTGCTCCAGCACATCCTGCCTCAAGAGCACATATTGTTGATGTTACTTTCACCTATTCATTTCACTTTTTAAATGTGACTACTAGAAAATTTAAAATTAAAGTTCACTTCATTGGACAACACTGGTCAAGGGATCTGCCTAACCACATCACCTGTCTGTTCCTTGCTCCCACACAAGTGAATGTCCACAAGTGAACTTCACTACTAATGCTATTTATTGGCAGGAGTCTCTGAAGGGTGACATTTAGTTTTCTAACCTGGACATATAGGACTCTCCAAGTCCTTATCTAAGCTTGCATCTTAAGTGTAGTATTGCCTATAAAACCATTTTTTAAATCATTTCTTCTTAGACAAGTATGTAATAAACTTTATGAATGGTTTCCTTTGTCAAATATCAAAAACATTTGCTAATGGAGCCACCATTTGATCCCAGCTCGCCCACTCATCAGTTTAAACCCAAAGAATTTAAAATCAGCATACTACAGTGACATAGCCATGTCAATGTTTATAGTAGTTCAATTCACAATAGCTAAATTATGGAACCAACTAGGTGTCCTTCAATAGATGGGTGGATAAAGAGAATGTGATCATGTATATATATTCATTCAATGGAATATTACTCAGCTGTAAGGAAGAATGGAATTATGGCATTTGACAGTAAATGGATGGAATTGGAAAATATCATGCTAAGTGAAATAAGCCAATCCCAAAAAACTGAAGGCCAAATGTTTTTCTCTGATATGCAGATGCTAATTCACCACAAGGAGGGTGGGTACCAGGGAAGAATAGAATCACCTTAGATTAGGTAGAGGGGAGTGGAGGGAGGGGAGGGAAGGGGATATGGGAGTTGAAAAGATAGTAGAATGAAACAGACATTATTACCATATGCATATATATGACTAATGTGATTCTAAAACATGTACAATCAGAAAAAATACACCTTATCTATGTATGATATATCAAAGTGCATAAGTACATTATACTATCACGTCTACCTAAGACAAATTTAAAAATTTTAAAAACCTAATATTTGCCATTGGCAGCATCATCTAATCAACTACCACAGTAAAGTTTTGGACAGCATGCACCAGAAAACCAAAAAGGATGGAAAAGACCAGGTGAAGCTGCAGCACAGACATAATCCAGTGAGCAAGTGGAAAGCCTCTTCAGAGAGAAACTGTAGTCTGAGTAACTGGTTATCAATTAGCAGCAACTAGGAACTATGATTCTGATGTCCCCCCCTTAGAAATTTTTGGGGTAAATTTTTAAATTTAACTACTTTTGTAGTTTCTGAATACTTCAAAGTTAGGAAATGTCTTTATAGTATAGATGCTTACAAAAATGGCCATAGTTATCCCCCTCCCTGTATGTATGCACACTTGCCATATGATTACATCTTTTGCCATTGAGAGGTGGAACCTATTTTCCCGTCCTGTGACTGCAATCTGGCTGGTAAACGCAGCAGAATTAACTGCAAAAGAATCTTGCTTTGCCCAATGCAACAGAAGTAACTGTGTCAGCTCTAATTTCGGACCTCAGAAGACCTTGTAGCCTTCTGTTTTCCCCTGGGAACCCTACCTGCTATGAGAACAAGCCTAGGCCGCCCAGGTAAAAGATTTTGAAAAACCTCTAACAGAAATCAGCTACACCAGATAAGCTCAACCTAGAACAGCCAGTCCCAAATACTTGTCAGCTGGCCATCAGTATGTGGATCAGTCCAATAAAGACCAGAACAGCAGCCAGGTTGAGCTTATCCCCAATCACCAACCCACAAAATTGTGATACATATTAGTGATTACTGTTTTAAGCCACCAAATGTTAGGGTAGTTTGTTATACAGCAACTAAGTGATAAAGTCCATTAATTTTTCTTTAGTTTCTTCCCACACAACAAAACCTAAGGATCTAACTTCTGGTGAATACCGTTGATTAGCTTCTTTGTAACATTAAAGCAGCCAGCCTATTTGAATATGGAAATCACAATTCTTGTCCAGAAAATGGTTCATCTTTAGGTAATATTGAAAATTTAAAAGACAATTAAGAAAGTGGGAGGCTAGAAGAAGTCTGGTTCTACATGCTTTTAATAAGGTCAGCTGATTTTCAAGGTTTGAAAACAATTTTCTCTCTAGACAAGTTATCACTGAAAAGACCTCAGTGATTCTGATCATTTCAGCATGTTTTTCAGTTTTATTATGCCCTCTGAAGATTTGAGTTCAGTCATTAAACTTCATCCCTTAGCAGACAAATTGCCCGTATTATTTCCGTTTGAATGGGATAAAACCATAATCAGGGTGCTCTTTGGTGTTGTTTCCCCTTCAGGGAAATTGTGCCTACTTTAATGTAGCTGGGATTGAATGTGAAGGTGACGTTTCATATGACACTTTGTTGTAGACTTGAAGAAATAACCGTCTTTCTTCAAATGTACACACAGGGCAGAGAATCCTTAAAGAAACATTCCTTCAAAAAATATAATTCAATGAATAAAACTATTGTTTATGCAAACTGGCTCTTTACTTGATGACTTTTCTTTTTTTCTTACAACAACAGCAACAAAAAGAACGTTTGGTAGGGGTGCTGGGCAATGGCTTTAATGGGAATGCCATGTGGGAAAGCCTCAAGGAAGGAACACTGGTCTTTGGAAGTTAGCAGAAATAGGTAAAAAGTGAAGGGGTATTTGAGAAGGTGGGAAAAAATTGAGCTCACTCCAGTCAATCCCTGTTCTTCCACCCACCACCCAGCCTCCTTGTAACTTCCCCAAACTACACCAGTTGTGATGATACTTCTTGAGGAAGCCCACAGGGGTGGAGTTTTACATCTGTAATATGAATGCCTGACATGATCATGAATATGAAGATGGGAGGAAAACACAATGGAATGGTCACAACTCAGATCTTAAGAAATTGCAGGAAGGAACTAGAACCAGCCCTAACCCAAATTTATTTATTTATTTATTTATTTCTTTCTTTCTTTCTTTCTTTCTTTCTTTCTTTCTTTCTTTCTTTCTTTCTTTCTTTCCTTTCTTTCTTTCCTTCCTTCCTTCCTTCCTTCCTTCCTTCCTTCCTTCCTTCCTTCCTTCCTTCCTTCCTTCCTTCCTTCCTTCCTTTCTTTCTTTCTTTCTTTCTTTCTTTCTTTCTTTCTTTCTTTCTTTCTTTTTTTGTGGGGGGAATACCAGGGATTGCATTCAGGGCTCTTGATGACTGAGCCACACCCCCAGCCCTGTTTTGTATTTTATTAAGAGTCTCACTGAGTTGCTTAGGGCTTTGCTTTGGCTGAGGCTGGTTTTGAACTCGTGATTCTCCTGCCTCAGCCTCTCATGCTCTGGGATTACAGGCATGCACCACTATGCCCATCGGCCCCAACCCAAATTTCTGATGGGAAGCGGGGCTCAAAGTATTTCAAAGGGTGATGTGATCCATCATTAAATCACTCTCCACGAAGTAAGTACACCAGACTGTCACTGAATCACTACAACTCATCATACAAAGGGTAAATATTGATCCACAGAGATCGTGGTGCTCCTTGAGAGAGGAGAGATGTGGAAACTATTTTGAAATTAACATCAGAGCCTCTGGGGAAGCATTTCCAAGATTGGATGCTTTGAATGGATCCAGGTTCATGAGAGGTTGGGAGGATGATGTGCAATTGCCAGAGTGACTCATGAAATTTCAGACTGGATGTTCTGCATGTTGATGATATTTAACTAAATTATGTATTTAGTTGCTGGGTGTGAAGAAACTGGACAGCATCCTAGAAAATAAAGAAGTGCTCTAGTGGGTCTTAATGTGCTGTGAAAAAATTCCCTGCCAATGCCAGGATTGTCAGAAACTGCTGGAACATGGGGAGTGACTACTCACTTCTAGAAGTTGGAGATATTTGCTAGAGATTCAGTGCCACAAAATAGGACACAGTGAAGTCAATAATAGAATAGTGGGGTACATGGGTTCTCCAAAAGAAATTTTGCATTTGAGGTTTTAATTTGATGGACGAATATAAAGGCACTATTTTGGAAGCCTACTTTGGATCCTTAGGATGATACCTCATAAGTTAGTCTTGCATTGAAACTACAGTGTCAGCAATTGCATTCATACAAACAAGTGACAGCTCTAAGAAATCATTGCATAGTCTTATAAAAACTTTGCTGATGTTTAACGAGAAAAATGGTGGGCAAATTGAGCCATCACATTAACACAAAACACTAATGGTTTGTTATATTCTAGACCTAACATTAAGGCCCAGACATTTTATTTTTCTTTGAAAAAAATATCTATATGTTACTCATATTTGGAAAATTCTGGGTCGAAATGCTTCAGGAGGGGAAGGCCTCTGGGGAGAAGGTGCTGAGAAAGCTGTGTAATCTCACTTTGAAAATTCTCTGCACTGTCCAACAAAGCAGCTCTTCGCCACAAGGCTATTTAAATGCTAATATAAATGCATTAAAATGCACAGGAAAATGAAAATTCAACTCCTCAGTTCCACATTTCTTGGAATGTTTCAGTTGCCACATTTTGCCAGTCACATATTGTATACTCACTGTCTACATGTGCCTGGTGGCTACTATGACAGCACAAACACAGATGGTCCCTGACTTAGGTTTTTCCAGCTTAGGGTGTTGTGAAACAACATGCATATAGTAGAGACCACATTTTGAATTTTGATCTTTTTCCAGGCTAGCAATATGGTAATCCTGTCTCACGATGTTGGACAGTCTAAAATCAACAGTCTTCAGTGTACTGATGTTTGTCAATTACAATTTAGGATATTCTCAACTTTTGACGGGTAAGTTGATGGGATGTAATCCTATCATAAGTTAAGAAGCATCTGTATATAAAATGTCTTTCATCATTGGACAGCACTGGACAGCACTGTTCTCTGGCCTCTGTGTTTCAGAGACCTCTGTTTCTTTAGGTGAAGGCCCAATAATATTTGCCCAGGTATGTGGCAATTAAAAGAGTTGTTTAAATTTGTGTAACTTTTTGTTGACCATACTGGAACTGAAAGGTGGTAATACACGTGTTGAGTTGTGTAGCAGGTCTGACAACATGCTGGAGTGTATACTTTGGATAATCAGGCTTGACTGGAATTAATCACAAGAGGAATGCTAGACAATTTGTATGTTATTGGAGAGGGTTTCCATAATACCCATGTATTATAAAATACATTCAAGAAAAAGAATGAAAATTGTGGAGCAGATAGCCTTCAAAAAAAATAAGATGGAATGACGAGCAAGTTTTCCACAAAGAGCCCTCATCTATGTTTGGATGACAAGTGAGATACTAACCTCTTCCAGTTAGATTCCCAATGTGGAGGACACCAGGCATTAACATTTGTATCCTGCACTCTGAGGAAATCACCAAACTCCATGAATCGGACTGTGTGATGCTTAGAACGAGTCTGACCTCAAACTCTTGAAATTTCAGCCTCTACCAAATGATTCCCATGTATAAGTCTGCCACCAAAGCAGCAGAGATGTCAGACTTTGAGGTCAACTTGGGGTCTTATAACTGAATACCATAGACCAGATGGCTTAAGCAATAGAAATTGATTTCTCACTTATTCAGAGGCTTGGAAGTCTAAGATCAAGATGTTGACAATATAGGTTTTATTATGAGGCCTCTTTTCTTGTTTTATGGGTGGTCACCATCTTGCTGTATGTTCACAAGACCTTTTCTTGGTGCAGGTGCACAGGGGAAGGTAGAAAACTTTCTGATGTCTCTTCTAATAAGGGTGCTAATTCCAGCATGAGGGTCACAATATCATGCACTCAACTTAATTACCTGTTATTCATATATCATCACACGGAGAGTTGGGAATTCAATATCAATTTGGGGACACAAATGAGTTTTCAGTATAGGAGAAGGGAAATTTGTGCAAGGTTCTGTAGTGTAGCAGTTAGATAAGAGCAGATGCAGGTGATCCTCAGGACAGAGAGGAAGAGACATGCAGCTTTAGGATTGTAGGTTTAGGATCATCCAGAGACACTGTACTGAGAGGCAAAACCAGGGATTTGAGTCAGGTAAACTTAATCTGTGGGGATCCATAAGTGGCAATGTTTATTGTGTTTTATTTTAATAAAGGCTGTACCATGTTTTAGGTATATTTTATTTGACTGTGCAAATTGTCTCCTCATTTTGTTATTTTTAATATGATGTATTTATTTCACCAACATATATGCCAGTCCTACTATATGATGAACATTGTTATAAATGCCTTATAAATATGAACTCATTAAATCCTCATAACGATATCAGTGTACAGAACAAACAGCCAGTTAAAAAATAAAGACACTGTGCCACAAAGACGTTAAATGATTTCCTGAAGCTTCTCCAGATAAAAATGGTCTGCTGAAATGTAAACCAGAGAGTTCTGGTTTCAGAATCTAGATTCCATTCAAGTTTTCTTTTCTAATGCATCCTCTCTTCTTAATTCTTCATTCTACTCTTTGGTGGTTTGAATTTAGAAATTAACAGAAAAGATCAGCTCATGCGTTGGTATTTACTTGATTTGGTCAAAATAAAACCTTTTCTAGTCCTTCAAAACCATTTTCTTCCAAGAAGGTCATGGGTAACTTATCTGTTTTCCTTCACTTTCCCTCACTCAACATCATTGGACAGACCTTAGGTGTTCAGTCTTTGTGGAAGTTTAACTGTAAATTCAGGGCTCCTCTCTGTCTGTAGGGTTCATTGTACCTCTGAGCTAGAGCAAGGAGTTAGCAGATTTGCCATTTTCTAATTGAGATATAATTCACACACCATACAATTCATCCTTGCGTAGTAGGCAATTCATTGGTGTTTAACATACTCACAAATTTGTGCATCACTATTTAATTCTAGAACATTTTCATTTTCCTTAAAAGAAACCCCATACGCTTAGCAAAAAGCCCAGTGTTTCCTCCCCTTAGCCCATGGTGTACTAGTCACATTTCTACCACTATCACAAATTCTTGAGAGAATCAACTCATAAGAAGAAAAGGTTTATTTTGGTAAGCAGTCATGGATGCTATAGTTCAGGAGCAGTTAGATCTGTTGCTCTGTGTCTGTGGTGAGGCAAAATATCATCATAGGAGCATGTGATGGAGCAAAACCTGCTCACTCCATGGCCACATTGAAAACAAAATAAGGAAGGAGCTAAGATCCCACAATTTATTTTCAAGAGTATACCCTCAATGACCTAAAAATCTGTAAGTGGTTCCATCTCTTAAAGGTTTTGCCGTCTTCCAATAATACCACCCATAGGGATCATCATCCCTTGTAGGACTTTCAAGAGCCAAACCATAGAACATGGCAACACTGGTCTAATTTCAGTGTCTGTGAATTTGCCCTTTCTGGACATTTTATACAAATGCAATATATAGTCCTTTATGTATGATTTCTTGCACTAATATGATATTCTCAAGGCTCATCCATGTTAGAGAATATATCAGTACTATATTCTTCTTAACGCCAAATAATATTCAGTTGTAAGGCAGCTTGCCCCACAATCTTCATTCTTTTCCTTGAATGTATTTTACAATGCATAGGTATTATGCAACCCTCTTAAATGGCATACAAATTGCCTAGCATTCCTCTTGTTTATCCACTCATCAGTTGATAGACATTTAGGTTATTTCTATTTTTGACCATTATGAATATTACTGCTATAACATCTGTGTGGACATATGCTTTCAATTCTTACATAACCAAGAGAAGAATTGCTGGATCATAAGGTAATTTATGCTTAATTTTTTTTAAGAACTGACAAACTGTTTGCCAAAAGATTATACCATTTTACCTTCCTGTAAGTAATGTAGGAAGGCTTCATTTTCTTTACATCTTTGTCAACATTTGTTATTGTGTTTTTGATTTTATATAATCTAGTAGGTATGAAGTGCTATCTCATTGAGTTTTTAACTTATACTTAAATAATGTTTAATGTACCTGGACATTTTTTTATGTACTTATTAACCATTTATATATTTTTTGAGAAAAGTCTACTTATTCAAATGATTTGCTCATTTTTAATTGTTTTTATTATTAAGTTGGAATTATTCTTTGTATATTCTAGATATGAAGTTTTTATCATACATGTAGTGTTTAAATATTGTCTCTTATTCTATATGTTGACTTTCTAAGGTTTTATGGTGTCTTTTGGAAGCACAAAATTTTAATTTTGACTAAGTCAAATGATCTATTATGTCTTTGGTTGCTTATGCTTTTGATCCCACATATGGAAACTCCTTGTCTAACCCAAGATCATGAGAGTTGTACCTTTTGTGTTTTCTTTTAAGAATTTTATATTTTCAGCTATAATATTGAGGTCAATATTGAGTTAATTTTTGTATATAGCATGAAACAGTAGCCCAGCATCATTCTTTTCATGCAGGTATCTAGCTTTTTCACCTTTTAAAAAAATTGACAGATTTTAAACAAAATTTCCCATTGAATTATTTTGGCTCTTTTCAACTGTCAACTCATATATTTATTTCTATGCTTTCAATTCTATTCTATTATATGCCTACTATTGTGCCCTTATCCTGCAGTTTTGATTATTATAGCATTGTAATAAGTTTTGAAAACAGAAAATTTGTGTCTTCCAATTTTTGTCTTACATTTTAGGAGTTTTTCTTTTTTTTTTGTCCTTGCATTTCCATGAGTTTTAGAATCAGCTTATAAATTTCTGTCAAAAAAATTAAAAATCAAGCTTAAATTTAGATAAATATTTAATATATAATGTTAATATATAATAAAATATTAAATGACTACAAGTGTTTGATATGTAGATTAAGTTGGGGAACACTACAATCTTTGATGGTGTTTTATCTTCCAGTCTATGAAAACATCATATTTTCCAATTATTTTTATTTATTTATTTATTATTTATTTCAATGATGTTTCATAGTTTTTAGTGCACAGGTCTTGAACTCATTTTGCTACTTTTATATCTAAGTAATTTATTCTTTTGTTTATTCTTATGGTTTTATTATTTTTTCTTTTGTTTGTGCATTTAATCCATCTTTATGTAATCTACTACAGTAGGATTTACACCATCTTTGGATGCACATCTAAACACATTCGCAGTACTTACGTTGCTACTGCAAATGAAATTGTTTCCAGCTTCCTAGTCTTTAAAGATCCATGCCTCTACCCTTGGATATTCTTTGCAAGCCCTGTGATCATTTTAATTAATAGGAACACTTGCTTTTTTGCTTCATCTTATTTGATTATGACACACATCACTGATGAACTAAATCTTTATTCTGCCAGGAATACAAAGATATTATTTTGATTTTTGATTTGTATCAGAATTTAGAGGAGGAAATTATTGAAGGAGATATAATCTCTTTCAGGTGTAGTTTCATGTAGGCAGTCACACTGAATTACTTCTTGTTCAGGACTGACAGTGCTATTTAACTTGTCTGTAACTTAACCTATTGATCTAATGCTTCCACGCTTAGAATCTTTGGAAATGTGTCAGTGGTGGATTAGTAATGTTTTTTGTTTGTTTGTTTGTTTGTTTGTGTTTTAAGCAAAAGGTGAAAAAGGGGTGTGACAGAACTCTTGAATGAGTTGGTGAACTCCAAAAGGGGAGAAGAGGTAGCCTGAGCTGAGGATCCAAAGTCATACTTAGCCTGGCACATGCCAGACATATTTAAATTGGAGTAAAATAAATATATTGGCAAAATTATGGGGATTTTAATGGAGAAAAGAAATCTAGACAAAAATCCAATTGGTCTTGTATATCAGGCTTAATATTAAAAATTTTGAATGTGTGTGTTTAGATGTTTGTGTGAAATAATTTTTAGGGAGATCAATATGATGAGGTTAGAGTTAGGTAACTCCAGATAAGATATGGTATTAATCATATAAGATGAGTTGGTAAAGGTCTAGGATAGAGTGGTAACTGTAGAAATGGAAAGACAGGAATACATGTGAGTGTGCTTACAGAAAAAATACAGGCTATATTTCTCACGCTTCTCCATAGAAAAAGAACCAATATAAGGAATTGGTTCACATGATGATGGAGGCTGAGAAGTCCCCAGATGTACAGTCAGCAAGCAAGAGATGTAATTCCAGTCTGAAAGCTAGAGACTCAGGAAGAGCTGCAGTTTCAGTTTGTCACACACACACACACACACACACACACACACACACACACACATACACACACACACACATGATTCCCCAACTCAAGGCAGTAGGCATGGAAATTCCCTTTTATTTCTATGAATGTAGGGCATTTTAGATGATGAGTTGAGGCCTACCTACATAATGAAGAGAGATCTACTGTTCATATATCACTTAAAATATTAAACTCTTCTAAAAACTTCCTCACAGAAACAACTAGAGCAAGATTTAACTAAGTATATGGGTACTCCATGGCCCAGTCAAGTTGGCATACAAAATAAACCATCCAACAGTTCTACCAACTTGTGATTTGGGCTTTGAGAACATGGTATGGTTGGAACAGTTTCTACTTGCATCTTTTTTTTTTAACTTTCTGCCAGCAGATCCCTGCTTTTCTCAGTTTAACAGTGTAGAATTTGACAATACCACAGCAGAGTGCCTATTCTAGGGATGAAATGATGGGTAAATATTGAATACTCTCAGACTCTAGTTACTTACAATTCACAATTATTTATAATTATCATTTGCAGTTCTCTGTCCAGGTCTCTGTTGTAAAGGACGCTCCCAGAGAGGCCCTCTAGGAAAACCCCATGAAGAATACCAGCCCAATGTTCTGCTCTTTCCTTTCAGCATCCCTGTGATTGATTGAATAGTGCACCAAGTCCTGACATTAAACTCATGCATTGATGTCCTAATCCCTAGTACCTAGGAATATAAGTTCTTTAAAGAAGTAATTAACATTACATGATGTCACTATGGTGGACATAAGTCCAACATGACTGGTGTCCTGATAAGCATAGGAAATTAGGACTCAGATACATGGAGGGGAAAACATGTGAATGCACAGGGAGTGACCGAAGGGATGGTCATCAAGATGACTGATGACAAAGGGAATGAGAGAAATAGAACAGTAGCTCATAGTTATTAAATCCAGGGAAAGTGTCTGTGTTGATTCTCCTGAAAGCAAAGCCCAGGAAAAAGATGGTAATGCAGGTGGTTTGTTGGACTGTGACCCAGGAGGCAGGAGTGAGGAGAAGGAGAGAATGAGATGGGAATGTGGAACAGCCAACATGGATGTGCTATGTCAAGAGCACCGCTGTGGGGAAGAGAGAGCTCAATCCTGGAGATCTCTGAGAAGCCTACAGACTCTCTATGAGAATTGTCACCATGACAAATAGGAGGTTGGGGCATTATTCCTTCTATTTCCATCTCTTATACACAATTAGCTCCCGTGTGCTGTTAAGTGCCTCAAGGCACTTCAGAGGAGGCTTCAAGAAAGAAGAGCAAAGAAATACCAATTTGTAGAGACCACTTGTGGCTTGAATCTTCAGGAACTGCTCAGCACAACTGTGGCTAAAATCTGAATAAGAGGATGAGGGAAGTGGAATCTACACTGTGTGCTACAGAGAGCATTTCTGAGAAGAGGAAAAGAACTCATAATGAAGATAAGACATTTACATTAGAAAATGATGTTTGGTGTGCTCCCTCAGACAAGAAGCTGACCATATGTGTTAGAAACGTAAATTCCTGGGTCCCTCTCAGACAAACTGAATCTGAAAATCTGGTCTTGGATCAAGTAATGTATGTGAGTTTGGATAATTCTTTTAGGTGATTCCAACAGACACTAAAATTTGAAAGTCACTTTGTGAAAGAGAGAGAGGGAGGGAGGTGTAAGATGTAAGAAAAAAAGGGGCTAGAGTCCAGCCATTATATTCATTCATTCAATTAATATTTATTAAATACCTACATACACAAATAGCATCATCTCAATTATGCCAAGAATTGACAGAGGTAGGGTATGGATCCAAAGAAAATATGGATATTCCTAAGTCTCCTAAGTCTCCAATTTCAATCAGTAATTTCAGAATCTATTCCTATCCAGGCTTTTACAAGACATTAAAAAGTGACCAAACTGATTACTGTGAATTTTATCTGAGTATCTCCCTCTCAGTATCTCCCCTCTGAGATAATGAAAAATGAAATGGCCACCCATTGTGGATAAATTTTTTAAAAATCAAGAGAAGTGTAGAATCTACCAAACTAGTTAATTGCTACATGAAAAAAGTGTTGATTGTAAATATTCTCCTCATCCTGCTGTCAGTCCTAGATTCTAGTGACAACTGAAAAAGTAGAAAATTTCCAGTGCTTCAAATTGGGGATGGATACCTTGTCAACATCTACACTTGGCATGAAACTGTTATGAACAAGCATAAAACATCATCCTCCATCCCTCTTTTCTAAGAAACAAATAAGCATGAGAAAATTTCTATTCATTGTGAATGACAAGATAAAAAGTTTCTTTTCTTACAGTGTGTAATTTAGAGTTATAAACAGAATACTTATCTGAAAACCATGCCTGTCTTCTTTTTAAAGGAAATACTGTATGTCCTTATTCTGTAAAACCTATCTTTGCAGGGAACACAGATTTTTATAGTATTTAGTGATTATAAAAAAAATCGCTCACATTTTCTATCCAATTCCACTTACTCATGACTGAGTCAGTTGACAACTTTGAATCTCACAAAGAGCATTTATCTGGAATGACATTGGCACTGGGAGTGGGAATGTAACCCTGGCTGAACGAGAGAACTACTGACTACTGGTCTCCAAAGTGCACAGAAAATCTATTTTTCTCCTTTTTGTGTAATTGCCCAATGAGGCACAAGTCTTGAGTTTCTTGCCTTGATGGAGCACATTTCAGATTGTGCTTTTTGTGGCATAGATACCATAGCTAGAGGTATAATCCCTCTGTTCACATTTCAGCACATGACTATTTCTTTTGTCTGAGTTCTGATGCGGGGTGGCTTTGGTCAAAAAAGCTTATATAAGACCAGTGCTGCTTATAGCCAGGAGTGGATGCTCATGAGACAGAGAAAATGAAAGAGATGAGCTCTTCAATATGTAGTGTGGATTATCTCAGGATTACCAGCAAATGAAAATGTATACAATGGGGAGAATGCTCTTCCAAAGATTAAATTTATCTTCTTTTTATTGGCCATGCTCTATAGAGAGATGATGGCTCATTTTGGAGGCACAAAATTTATTTCTTTACATTATCCAAGACAGGAGTGTGTGTGTGTTTGTGTGTGTGTAATCTGCCTCTGTGGACCACAGGAGGAAATTTTTCAGGCAGACAAATTTGGAGATCTAAAAGGAAGAGCTATTCCATCTTAAGAAGGAAATTAAGGAAGTTAAGTATTGGAAGATGCTGATTTTTAGACTGACCCCAGAAAGATGGGAAAGGAAAAGAACTCTGAGGACGGATAGTGAGCTAGGATCTGATAGCAGCTCCCAGCTAAAAGTCCTCATTCCAGCACTGAGTTGTGAGTATAATGTTGTGATTTAGATATGAAGTGCCCCCCCCAAAAAAACCGCTCATGTGTAGACAATGGAAGAACTTTCAGAAGTGAAATGATTAGATCATGAGAGCTTTAACCTAATCAGTGGATTAATCTACTGATATGGATTAATTGGGTAGAAACTACAGGCAGGTAGGATGTGGGTGGAGGAAGTAGGTCACTAGGGGTATGACTTTGTGGTTTATATTTTGTGGCTAGTGAGTGAAGATTTCTCTGGGCTTCTTGTTTGCCATGTCCTGAACTGCTTTCCACTGCATGCCATTCTGCCATGATATGCTACCTCATGTTGGGCTCAGAGCTATGGAGTTGCCAACCATGAACTGAGACCTCTGAAACCATAAGTCAAAATAAACATTTCCTGCTCTACGTTGTTCTGGCCAGATCTTTTGCTAAAAGCGATAAAGAGCTCACTAAACCATATAGCTTGACAGGCAGAAGACAGGTGGTCACCCTATTGTTGCTTCTCCCAACAAACCTATATTCTGGCCACATCACCTGAGTATCCCCCAGGTATCACATTTTGTGCCTTAGAAAAACCTTGGGGCTGTGACAAGCTGCACAGGAATTTCTTAGCATTCATAAGGAAGAGTGCTTAGTCCGTTCATGGTGATATCGCTGGTTAGTGTTGGGGAGACCCATGTCCCCCATGCTCTGGTCATTTCTGAGTATACTGATAGAGTTTAACCCTTATTATTATGTAAACCCTATGGACAACAATGTGTATTCATAGATCCACAGATACATGTTTTTCAAAATGAAAAAAAAAGTTTAAAAAATAGATGACTGATAGTGCCCAAATTAGTATTCAATGAAAATTTTTTAAAAAAAGACAGTTGAATATTGGTGAAAAATAGACAAACAGATCAATGAAACAGAAGAGAGAACCCAGTAATAAACTCACACAAGTGTGGTCAATTGATCTTTGAAAAAGGAACAAAGGCAGTTCAATGGAGAAAGAACAGTCTTTAAAAATTGGGACTGGAACAATTGGACCTCCATGAATCTGCCCCCCCCCCCAAAAAAAAACACACTCCAACAAACTAGGCATTATATATTTTAAAATAATTAATTCAAAATGAATCATAGAACTAGATTCAAAATGCAAAAATATAAAAATCTTAGAAGATAGGACAAAATCTAGGTGAGCTTGGGTTTGGCAATGATTTTTGACATATTATTGAAAAGCATGATCTATGAGGAAAAAAACTGAAAATTAAGACTTCATCAAAGTGAAAAATCTCTGCTTGGTAAAAAACATAAAATGGAATACCAAGCCATGATAAGAAGAAAATATGAGACACACATATCTGATTGAGGATTGGTATGCCAAAATCTAGAAAGAGCTCTTAAAACTCAAGAATAAAGGAGACAACCCAATTAAGAATGGGCAGGAGATAAGAACAAAAACCTCACTATCCATGTACAAAAGACAGGGTATGTGAAAAGATGTTCAGTCAACAATGTATCATTAGGGAATTTCAAATTAAAATGATAAGATTCCACTAAATACTTCTTAGAAAGGCTAAAAATCAAAACACTGACAAAGGCCAACAAAGGCGCAGAACATCAGAGACTCTCCTGTATTACTGATGACAAAGAAAAATGGTGCAGTTGCTTTGGAAGACATTTCAGCACTTTCTGGTTAATCTGAATACACTGTTACTTATGACTAGCCCTCACACTCCTTGAAATTTGCTCAAATGAATTAGAAACTTAAGACCACATAAAGACTAGTATGTGGATGGGAGGGATGGCACATATCTGTTAGTCCAGCAACTCAGGAGGCTGAGATGGAAGGATTGCAATTTGGAGGCAACTCTCAGCAACTTAGAGAACCTCTCAGCAACTTCAATACAAATTGCTAAGTGAATAAAGCTAATCTAAAAAGGCAATATTCTGTATAATCACCAACCTAGAGCATTTGGAAAAGATAAAAGGAGAAAGTATAAAGGGATTTGGGAGAAGACGACATGAATAGGTGGTACACAGGATTTTTAGGACAGTGAAACTATTTTGTCATTCTATTGTAAGACATCAAATGAATATCTGTCATTATATATTTTTCAAAACCGATAGAATGTAAAACACAAAGACTGAATCTTAATGTAAACTCTGGAATCTAGTTAATAAGTAATGTATCAATATTGGCTCACCAATTATAACAAATATACTAAATTAATCCTGAATTTTAATAATCAGAAAAACTGGGTGGAGGAGGTATGGTCACTAAAGACATGAGAAGATATACATTACTAATCATGAGAGAAATGTAAATCAGAACCACCTCACACCAATTATGATGGCTACTATAAAAAATAATAATAAACGGAATTGGTGAGGATATAAACAAATTCAACCTGTGAGTATTGCTTGTGGAAATATAAAATGGAACAGCTGTTTTGGAAAGCACGGTATCTTAAAAACTCAAAAATATAATTATCTTAGCCAGCAATTCTACTGGGTATATACTCCAGAGAACTGAAAGCAGGATCTTGAAGAGAGATTTGTGTACACATGTTCATAGTACCATTACTTAATCCATAATAGCCAAAAAGTGGAAGCAATACAAATGTCCATGGAGGGATGAATGGGAAAACAAACCGTGGTACATATGTACATTGAAATATTCAGTTCAGTCTTAAAAAAAAAAAAGAAAAGAATTTATGAAAAAAAGCTACAGCACAGATGAACCTAAGGATATTAATCTAAATGAAATAAGCTACTCATAAACTGTCAAATGCTATATAATTCTATTATGAAGTATTTGGAGTAGTCAATTTTATACAGACAGAGATAAAATAGTGGTTGCCAAGGGATGGAGAAAAGGGGAAAAGGGAAGTTGATGTCTAATGGCTGAATAGTATCTGTTTTGCCAAGATGAAAAATTTATTCTACAATAATGTGACTTTAATTAACACTACTGAACTGCATACAAACAACAACAACAACAACAAAACCCCAGAACGGTTCAAGAGCTGAGTTACAGCTCCGTGACAAAGCCTTTGTCTAGCATACTTGAGGCCCTGAGTTTAATCCCAGCACCACACAGACATACACAGAGAAATTAAAATAGTAAACTGTGATGGGTATTTTACCACAAAAAAGCCCATTAATTTAAACATAAGTAACTAAATAATAAGTAAAAAGGAATAGTAGTTGTTACCCCCATCCTTAGAACAAAAAAAAAACTGAGAAAAATAAATATCAATGACTCTTCTTGAATCATGCAGAGAACTGACATTGCAGGGCAAAAATCACCCTAATGTCTGGTGACGTTATTTGCAAAATTTGCAAGATTTGCTGAGTTGGGACAGAAGACACTTTGGTCATAAACCAAAGAAATTCAACTTGTACTATGAACAAATTGTTGGAAGCTGAGTATATCCCAGCATGAAATGAAATGAGCAACCCCTGGGAAACTGCAGTGTTGAGGAGAGTGTACCTTGTACACTGTTTCACCTCTGTACTATTATACTTGTACCATTTCACCTCTGGAACTCCACCAGGTGCCTGGGGTAAAGATCTAAGAAAGACTCCCTTGAGACTCTGACAAGGCAGGGAAAGAGTGATCACCTAGAGCATTTTCCATAATAAAAAGTTACTTTCCAGGGAAAATACTTTGCAGAATCCCATCTAGCTCAGAAAGGACATTAATTCTACCCCAAACCTCCTCTATTATTCCAGTTCCACCTATGGGGAAATAATATCAAATAGTTAACAGAGGTCAGGGTTTAAAGGAAATACATTTGGAATGCCTTGAACCAGGGAAGAGAATAGGGAAAAGCTAAGTCACTGGAGAAACACATTTGAAGGTCACCATCAGAGACCCAGGCCCTCTGATAACACTGAGATTTATTTGGAACATGTTAGAGTGACCTTCCCACCAGCACACACAAGCACTCACCTTACTGTCACATCAAAGCCACCCAGATTATAAGTATATTAAAACTGAAAAAAAAAAACACCCTGGAAATGTCTGCAAGATGCAGACTTTCCCT
The DNA here is from genome assembly GCF_052094955.1 of Ictidomys tridecemlineatus. Taxonomy (NCBI): domain Eukaryota; kingdom Metazoa; phylum Chordata; class Mammalia; order Rodentia; family Sciuridae; genus Ictidomys; species Ictidomys tridecemlineatus. The sequence goes on from NC_135481.1 coordinate 164,023,012, forward strand.
GGGGGAAATACTTGTGGAAGATCTATGAAAAAAAAAAAAAAAGTGTAGGTGAGGAGAACAATGATTTAAGGGGTTTTAGAAACCTCAGCACCTAGAGCTTTAGAAAATATTAAACACAGTCCAAATCTTAGCTAAATTAAGCAAATTTGCTCATGGATTGCCTATTCACACAGTTCCCATTAACATATGCGTGTCTATTTCTCTCTCTCAAAAAAAAAAAGAAAGAAAATAAAAGAAAGAAAGAAAAGAGAAGATAAGCCCAAAGGCAAAATTTAGATTAGTATTCTCTTAAAAATGAGAGCTTCATTAGTTGCTCTAGACAATACAATGATCTTGACATATCATACATTTGATTCAAAAGGGGTATGAGCAACTAATAAAAAAATAATAAAATAAAATAAAAATTTATAGTAAAAAATGAGAGCTTCATAAAATAATAGAGGTGTGGTAGCTAAAGGGTATAGAGTTTCTTGTTAAGGTGATGGAACATTTCTACATTGAATTTAATTATTTTTGTATCTCAGAGTATACTAAGCCCACATTTTAAATGGGCAAAATGCACAGTGTATGAATTGTAGCTCATAAAAGTTATGTAAGGAGAATTCATTATTTTAAGAAGGAAAGAGAAAGATACACCAGGGTAATAGTCACTTAGAGGCAGCTGGAGTAGTCATATTAACTTTGGACAAAGCAGATTTTAGAACAAGACAAATCATCAGCAATAAAGAAAGGATTGCATAAGAAAAAAGGGGGTCACACATCCTAAATACATAATAACTCCTAGATATGTATGTTATGTATAACAGAGTGTGAAAATATATGAGGCAAACACTGGCAGAACTAAAGAAGAAATAGACAAACCTATTTTTGTTGGAGACTTCAACACACCCCCTTCAGTAATTGATAGGTCAGAAGAAAATTAGAGAAAAACAGGAGAAAATGTTCATGAATGTTCATAGCTATTGATAGTTTTAAATAAAACAATAGCAGAATTCTTTTTTCTTTCATTTGTTCTTTTTAGTTACATGTAACATTAGGATTTATTTTGACACAATTATAAAACCATGGAATATAATTCAGTCCCCAGTATTTCCCCTTTCCCTTCCTTCCTCCTCCTCCTTGTTTCCTTCCCTCTACTCAACTGATCTTTCTTCTATTTATTTATAGTTTTTTTAAGTGTCTTTCTTAAAAGTGTCTTGTGGATATACATGATGGTGAGAGTCACCATTATATATTCATATAAATACTTAGGAAATTAAGTCAGATTTATTCCACTGTATTTCCCTATCCCCTTCCTTCTCCTTCCCTTCATTCCTCTTCATATACTCCACTGATATTTCCACTATTTTTTAATCTCTCTCCCCTTATTTTAGATTAGCTTCTGTATATCAAAGACAGCATTCAATATTTGACTCTTGGGGACTAGCTTATTTCAGTTAGCCTGATAGTCTCCAGTTCCATCCACTTACCGGCAAATGTCCTAATGCCATTCTTCTTTATGACGGAGTAATACTCCATTGTTTATATATACTACATTTTCTTTTTCCATTCATCTGTTGAAGTTGGTTGGGTCCATAGCTCAGCTATTGTGACTGTGCTGAAAACAATAGCATATTTCTGGAAAAACTACTGATAGATTGGACTTCATTGAAACTAAACTTTCTGCTCACCAAAGGCACTGTTACTCAAATGTATGATATGTCAAGGTCATTGTACTGTCATGTGTAACTAATTAAAGCAAATTTAAAAAAAAAAAAGAAACAAAGGCAAGCCCCAGACTGGAAGGAAACTATTTGCAAAAACACAAGTGTGATGAAGAACTTGAATCCAGAATATGATGAGCTCCTTTGACTTAATAACAACAACAACAACAACAACAAAACATTTACTTTGAACTGGAAAAATTCTAAAGAGGCACTTCACCAAAGAAGATATACAAAATGGCAAATAAGTATATGGAACTCTCAGCATAATTTGTAATTAGGGAATTTCAAATTAAAACAACAATGAGGTATTACAATACACAACGCAAACTGCTTTAGAATGGCAAGAATCCAAAGATCTGACAACACTAATTACTGTTAAGAATGCAGAATGACAGGAACTCTCATTTATGGCTGTTGGTAAGGCTACTTTAGAAAGCAGTTTAGCAATTGCTTATAGAGTTCAGCACGTCTTACCATATGACTCAGCCATCATGCTCCTTAGTGTTTACCCAAATGATTTCAACTCTTATATTCAAATAAAAACCTTTACATGAAAGTTTATAGCAGTTTTATGATTATGAAATTACAAAAATCTACAGGCAACAAAAATGTGTTTTAGTAAATGAATGGATGAACAAGCCAAAAGATATCCTTACTAGGGAATGCTATTCAGTGATAGGAGGAAAAAAAAAAACAGTTAAGCTGTGAAAACACATGGATGAATCTTAAGTGCATATTCCCAAGTGAAAGAGAATAATGAAATACTACATACTGTATAATTCAAATTATATGATGTTTTGGAAAAGTCAATATATTACTAATGATACAAATATCAGTAGTTGCCAGGGCTGGGAGGACAGGAATGGGAGGAAGTAGAGAAATATTATATAAGTGATATTTAGGGATTATTTTTTAGGGCTGTAGAATTTTTCTATTTGATAATATAATGGTAGCTACATGAAACCATACAGATACTGAAACCCACAGAAATTCACAGTACAAAACATAATGTGCCAAACTTAAAAAAAGTAGAAGTTTGGAAGAGCCCAAGATGGAATGAATTATGTGGCAAAATAATCTAAATTTAGAATTAGAATTGAGAATTAGGAAATATAAAATAATAAATGTGTGAAATAGTCTTACTAGATAGGTTGTGTAAGAAGGTGCTAAACTCAGTAACTTTGGATATGATTAGAGTTAACAATACTAGAGTTAGAAGGCAGTGCATAAACATGTAGCCTACTTGAGAAAGTCGTTTGTCATGGGTACATAGCTTAACAATTCTGATACCAATATACATATATACTGAATTTGGACAATGAATTATAATATGTGATAGGAAAGTGATTTCTAATTAATGAATAGAGTATTTTTTAAGAATTTCTTTTTTAGTTGTAGATGGACACAATACTTTTATTTTATTTATTTTTTGTTGTGGCACTGAGGATTGAACTCAATGCCTCATACATGCTAGGCAAGCACTTTACCACTGAGCCACAACCCACCCCATGAATAGAGTATTTTTAATAAGTAAGAGGAGGAACATAGAATGTTCTATGTCTTTAATAAATTAGAGCAGTCGGTGTAAGTACAAGCTCATGTTTGGTTTAATATAGACACATGGCTCTCTATGTATAATTTTATAAATTGGACATAATGTATAAATTTTATAGATATGTGCATATATGACTAGATACAATGACATCACAATAGCAATGAGCACCCCATTTAGATTTTGGTTTCTAATTCTATTCATCAATAATGATAAAGGGCTTCTTGTGGAAATGGTAGCTCCTAAGATTGGTTCATGAAATACAAAAGATGAGTCTCAAGAATCTGGTGGTGCAGAAAATAAGGAAATGTTTAGGAAAACACCTGCCTATGATGGACATATGTCAAAGGGACACAGGAGCCAACTTTAAGAGTTTTTAATGTGCAAATCTGGAAAAAAATGAGCCTTAAAATAAATATAATGCTTAGTGGATTACAATCCAAAGTATGAAATAAGTTTCTATGTTGACAATAACAAATGCTTACCTAAGTAATTTGATGGGGGAGGGGGTGTGAACAAATCTCCAGTGCAAAGAATTCTCGTAAGTTTAAGCAGATTGTTCTCTTTCAAACCACAGGGCATAACTTTCCAGCCCTTGCCATGGGCTGTGCATTGTGACTTCACACAATGAGAACAATATGGAAATGGTGAGGCAAAGAATAACTTTACAGGGGAGAAACCTGGTGACCACGTGGTTCAATCTCAACAACCACAGTCATAAACTATGTCGATATGTGCTGAAAGTGACACTTGACTTCAGGGGTCTTCCTCCTCTAAATCCATAACCTTGGTCTAATAATGAAAGAAACAGGAAAAAAAAATCCCAGTTTTCAAGAATTATCAAACACTCAAAAAGTCTGCTCCTCTGTGACCACTGTGAAGTGTCTAAGGAGAAATGACCACTCAAGGTAATGTGTATTCTGGATGAAACTCTGTAACAGAAAAAAGAAATTTGAATGAAGCAAGGACTTTCGTAATCAACACTGTATCATTATTGGTGCATGAATTGTGACAAAGTACTAACAGAAGATATTAATAATAGAGGAAAGAGCATGATGTATACAGAAATCCTCTGTGCTATTTCCTCATATTTTCTTTAAACTTATGACTATTCTAACATTAAAAGTTTATTTTAAAATAAATAAATAAATACAGTGTCATTAAGATAAGTATTTTCTTTCTCTCTTGCCTGATTCTTTCCCACCCTGTGACCTAACTACCCTCTCCATACATTGTTTTATTTGTTACCCCCTCCTTTTTTAGGTCAGATAGTTTATAAACTGAATTGGATGTATTTTTGAAAATAAGCTTTTCATTACAAATTTCCCCATTTGCTAAACATAGTTTTATGCATTCTTGAGTCCCATTATCTATTTTCTCACTCAGGAAATTCTGTGCTTTGTGATTCTGTGTTTTCCCTATTCTGTGTTACTTTTCTGGCTGGTTCCCGATCATTTTTTTTTTTTTTTTTTACTATGAAGTTTGAGCTTAAAGTCACTCTCAAGACTACAGTATCTACATATCAGTTCTTGACCTTGATATCTGAGTGCTAGATTTTGGTGGATATAAGTGGGATGTTTAATGTGGGTTTAGCCCTTCTGGTCTTATAGTTCTTAAACATATAGAGCCCATTCCTGCTCAGGCCTTTTTCACTTCAGACTTCCCCATGTCATTCTCCTCTGCTTTGTTCAGGTCTTTCCTCAAATCTCAGGTCCTAAAACAAAACTCCAATGACTATCCTATTCATAGCTACATGTTTATTTTGTGTCTTTCTATTCTCAACCGGCTTATTTTTTCTTTAACATGTAAGTAATATGTATTTATTGTAGTTTATTGTCAATATTTCTCCACTGGATGATAAAAGCAGAGACTTTTATGCTCCTAGTACTTAATGTAGTAACAGGTTGCTTTCTTTCAGCTGTTTCTTCCCCAAGATCCATTATCATGTACCCTTGATATCTGACTTCTGCTGAAGAATGACCATAAATAAACTCAATCTACTGGCTTCTTATGGATCATGTCTATATATCTATCTAATAACCCAAACTGATAGGTCATTTCTGTCAGAAAATCTGCAATGCCATGGGAATCAAAGCCACTATACAACTACAGATTCTTTAAAGAAGAGATTCCCAACCACTCATCTTAGCTATAATCTTAATTGGTTGGAACAACACACTGAAAGTAATTAGAAGAATCTGGGAAAAGACAGATATGGATGGATATAGTAGAGTTCTACTGCTATAGGAACTTAGGGAATCCAAAAAAATACTGTAACTCTGTCATTCCTTGGAAAATCAGAAACCATTGGTGGCACTAAGCATGATTCACTAAGATGGTTGGAATCTCCCCTACTTAAATAATGTTCTCCAGGGAAAAGGAAATATACCAATAACAGTGATGGGATCAACAGATCTATAGGGCTCCTATATATTTAACATACTTGGAAAAGTCTTTGTAATAAACCCAGTCCCTGGGCTCGTGACTCAGACCCTGACTCTAACTGAGGTGATTAATTTCTTCCCTAGTATATAAACTTCTACCTCTTCTGTTGGCTGGTTTAACCCACAGGCCACCAGAATTAAGGTCATCTAGGAAATACTATTTCTCCAGAAACCACTAGACTCCTACTGTCCTCCTATCTCAACATTGTTTCATAGTTCAATAGAACTCTAACATAAAACAAGAGACTTCAGATCAAATGATTCTTGGTTCAAGTTATGCTAAGGTGGTTACCAATTTAGATCATGAGTGCACACAGCTCGTTCCAAATCCAGCTCTACTTACCTCTCACTTTGTGATGAAGAGCAGATGCTTATCTTTTATCACCTACAAAACAGGGACAGTAACAGTGACTGCCTCATGATTTAATTATAGGGTCTAAGAAATAATCCATGTAAATAACTTAACATGGCTTTGGCCATAATCTTTTCCTATTTCTCCAAAGTGAATCCTCACTGCGAAAAGATAATCTCTTCATGGTCCCAGAACTCTGGGTGCCCTTTCCTTGCTCTGAGTATTTGTCAAGGCCGTTCACAGAGAAAGCTTGCACTGAGTTCATGTTTGGAGCAGCTTTTCCTCAGGACTCTTCAAGAATGGTCCTGTCCTCTTAACTCAAGATCTTTAAAATCTATGTTGATACAGATGTATTGCCTGCTACCTTGTATTTCATTGGCTTCTCATTCATTAGACATTAATGGAATGCCTACCACGGGTTAGTCGCTTCAACAGGTGCCAAGCACACTAGTGAGACTTGTTCTTCCCTAAGAAACTTCCCTCAGGAGCTGAAGTGATGGAGGTTTTCTGAAGATGATTCCCTCTGTGTGTCTTTTTGCCCTGACCATTCCACAGTTTCCTAAAAACCAGTATTATCTCAGGTCTTTTATAATTCTTGTACACAGAAGATTACACATAGCAGGAACTGTATTGGCTGTAAAGCCAATTGACTAAGATAAATAATGTTGACTAAAAATACATTTGTAGTAATTAAAAAATAACAATCGTAAGAGTAATTTAAATTTTAAAAATCAGCTTAAAAAGGCTGCTGACACAATAGAAGATCCTTAAATTAACAGATTCTGCCAATCTCATTTGTAGGCTGGCTAATGGCCTGAGGATACGTGTCTTGAAGTCCAGCAGTGCTCACAGGAACGGGCTCTGAGAGCTGAGGGTCTGGAAGGATAGTGGGTAGAGCACTGGCTCCTTCAGGCATCTTTAGGTCCACAAGAAGCTCCCATTACCACCCAGACTCCTCCTCTACCTCCCAAACCCTTGCAGGTTGGAAGATTGGTCATTGACGCCTGCATGCTTTCCTTTGACAGATGGCACAACAAATTGATTAGCTGGAAGTCCATTGTGATTATTAACGTATTTACTAAAAGATATTTCTTTTTCTTGACTCATGATCCAGTCTGGAGATTCCTTAATCCATCTAGCCTGGCCTAGTGTTTGGAAAAGCTCTCATCCTTTGATGACTTCTCAGGCAACTTTTCAATTTTTCACTCCGTTTAAGCCCTCCAAGGCCAGGACAAACATCAGGATAGCTTTAAGTGTTGGTGTATGCTGTTGAGGGAACCTGATCAGCCGGGAGAAAAGTTGCTCAGTTATAAGAGATACAGAACTGTATCTTTGCACTCTAGAGAAGTGCAAATCAAAGGAGAAATAAATACATCTGGGGAAATAGTTTTCAGCAGTGAGTTGTGCTGATGCATTGTTATATAATGTACACCTCGCCCCCTCACTGTTGGACAGCCACTCAAGACTACCATGTGTTGTGAAGGATACTCATACAGAGCTACAAGGACTTCACTTCTGCCTGCAAATATCCAATGCCTGGCTAAAAGCAAGATTAAAGACTTGGCATCTCTGCCCCCATTTTATATCTGTCCCTTTTCTCTGAGTCATTTTTATATTCCAGGAATAACAGGTCTGATTATTGATGTGATAGTTATCCCCCCAGGTAAATGTAACTTTCTTATCACCAACAAGTCCCTGCCTGACCAATTTTGAGATAATAATGATGGACCAGATCACGTCTGATCAAGATCACCAGCTTTGGCAGCTATGCAAACTTCAGTCTTTGCCCTCATTCCCCAAAGTCTCTGTCAGGCCCTCAAAGACAAAGCTGAGGGCATGGGTCACCTTGTCTTCCCAGTGTAACTACACTGAGTAAAATTCCTTTCTTGATTGTCAGTTTTACCTTTTCTGTTTGATATTTTTTTGGCCAGTGACTGGACCCAACTTGTTGGCTTCCCAGAGTCAGGCCTCTGGTCTAGGAATCCAGTAACAAAAGCAATGTTTCTCAAAGTGTGTTCCATGGGGCAGTAGAATCACATCATGTAGAATTTGTTAAAATGAAAATTATTGAGTCTTACTCCAGACCTACTGAGTCAGAAACTGAGTTTTAAAAAGGCATCTAGGAAATTCTGATTCACATTAAATTTAAGAACTAATACAATTAAAATAAAGGACTAATACAATTTTTAAAAAAGGACTCATAAGGGATCAGACCTTTAGTTTGTCCATAAAAATGCAGAAAATTTTAAAACTTAGGATAAAACAAATAAAAAAGAGCTCTATGATGTTCATTTTGGCACAGAATTCAGGAAGCCAATTGTGTTTCAGGTAAAACATCAGGGTCCTTTACTCCCTGCCCCTGGGTTTCTCTCCCATCATACATTTGACCCCAAGAAGCTCAGAGATATTATTAAGGCCAGGCAACCCTGAAGGTAATAATGGCTGGGTAAGTTGTGGTTTCTATAGAAAGTAAGGGTCCTCACACATGTCACATGTACTATAGGGAATCCCAGGTATTTACCATGCCTGAATTTGTATCAGAGAGATCCAGAAAAACACATGAAGAAGCACTCAAATCAACCCACTCACAGAAGAATACTCTGCTTCTTTTTGTTGTTGTTGTCACTGGGGATTGAATCCAGGGGTATTTAACCACTGATCCACATCCACAGCACTTTTTCCTTTTAAATTTTGAGACAGGGGCTCACTAAGTTGCTTAGGGCTTCACTAAGTTCCTGAGGCTAATCTTGAACTTGCAATCCTCCTCCCTTAGCCTCCCTGGTGACTAGGATTACAGGAATGTGTCACTGTACCCATCAGGGTAGAGCACTCTACTTTTTAAGAAAATTAAAATTTCCAATGGGGTTATGGACATTCATAGAACTTATTTAGAATTGCAGTATTGGTTGTGACACTTTCAGTTGAAAGTCACAGAAAATTTAATTCTAATAAACTTGGTTTGCTTTAGAGGCAATGCTAGTGAAGAGGAACCAAAGGGTAAGGAAAATTATCTGAATAGAAGGTAAGGCCTGTATTGCCCAACAAGTTATCAAGATGACAAAAATAAATGAGTTTTACAATTATTTCCAAGACAGTGTATCATGCTTTGGGTTTCAGGATGCTATTTTTGACCCTGTCATCTCTTTATATAATAGAAGCCTTCAATTTATTGCCAGAGTATACATCTAGGGATAAATTAAGACTCACTAAGTCCAATAGTGGCCAATATCAGGAGTCATTTTGCTGTTCCCTTAATGAAACACTTGTATTTGTTTGGTAATGTCAACAGAAGAGTTCCCAGAGATGAGACCTCAACTCAAAACAAGTAGGATCCTTGATATATATGATATAAGACAATTTCTACATGTGCTAGTTAGAGACAGATTTATTTACGAAAACAGACACACATTCAAGAGAAGAGAGAGAGAGACATCTTCTGGGGTAAATCAATGAGCACACATTCAAGAGAGAATGTGGGTCATCTCCAAAGGAAGAGAGAGATATCAACCCCTTTGTCTGAGGTGTTAATAGCTATATCTAGAGGTTGGGCTAAAGGGTGAGTCAGTTAAAAGTGACATCATCTCCTACCAGTTTTTCTAGCACTTGTACATTGCTTTCATATCATGTAAGTTTGTTCCGGCAATAGTGTAGGCCCAGGGCTGGGTTGCTCAAGGGTTGCTGGTTTTGAATTCTAATGGTTCACAGGCAACTCCTGCATTTCAAAGGTTCAAGGACACTTCTCTTGAGACTCATATCTTTCTTTCTCTGTATCCCCAAAATTCCTATCTTAGTTGAAGGGAAGAGAAGTTTATATTCATGTGATTATTTCTTAGTTATGAGTAGAACAATCTGCAAGATCAAGCAAAAAAATGTGCAAAAAAAATCAGTTACTTAAAAATTCCAGGACTAAGTAGTCTACAAAGAACTCATCTTTCAAAACAAATTTAACAAGTCATTGGTTAAAAACTGGCTCATAAAGTCATATAAATAGATTTTTTTTCTCCAATGCATATTCTTAAAGCAGGTGTTTGATTTATTAAGGAAAGTTTGTTCTCTCCTCCCACTCTAAAGACTCATTCATTCTAGAAAATATTCTATATCTTTTGAGAAGCTAGAATATACAAATTCTGGTCTGAGATACATAAACCCTTTTATGAACAATGAAGAGTCATTTGAATTTTCAGACCCAATATGAAATGGTAGATGGAGAAGAGCAAGTGAAGAAAGATGAGTTCAGTGAAATGAGTGGAACACTGAGTGTGGAACTTAATGCATTGAGTTGATGTGAGAGGCAGCTACAGCTGTGTGCAGCTAGTCTTCAGGAAGGAGAATTAGAGGACTCTGGATGAAGCACCAAATGTCACCCTTCACTACACTTCTAACAGATGGAAGCCTGAAGTGGGCTAATTCTGTCACAGGACAATATTGACCTAATCCAAATGAAGGAGGAGGATGCTCTCTTCTCCCACTCCGGTACTGTCCAGCCGGCTACAGTGTATTGCTCACTGCGAGACAGAAGGATAAAGGGACAGTCAGACTGCTTTTGTTGACCGTGTTGATACTCTCAGTTCCCAGCCACTCCTGATGGAAAGGTCACTATGAAAGGTATTGCAAAAGAATGAGAGGTGTATCAGTAGAATGAGGAAAATCAAATTCAAAATGGCAGGTATAGGGTAGTTAAGTGTTCAGGCTCTGGACGGAGAGACACTTGGGGTTGGATCCAGTTCTATACTATATATTGTTGGAACAGTTGAAAAACAAGCAAAAAAACAAAACAGCACCATGTTTCATACCTCCTGACTGAAGGCTCTGATATGGTTATGAAGATTAAGAGAGACAAGACACAAAATTATAAGAGGTTATGAGGGGCAAGGGGGAGGGAAAAAAAGGGAGAGAATTGAACAACAGCAGAGGAGGTGGAGAGGGAAGATGGGAGGGGAGGGGAGAGGAGGGGGGATAGTAGGGGATAGGAAAGGTAGCAGAACACAACAGTCACTAATATGCCATTATGTAAAAATGTGAGTATGTAACAGATGTGATTCTGCAATCTGTATTTGGGGTAAAAATGGGAGTTCAAAACCCAATTGAATCAAGTGTATGAAAGATGATATATCATGAGCTCTGTAATGTTTTGAACAATCAATAAAAAAAAAGAGAGAGACAAGATATGTGAAATGTCTATTTGGTGGTCACTCAATTGGTGGTAGTTATTACTAGTGCTATAATTTGAAATATAATAAAAAGTCACTTGATCAATGAGTTATCACTTATCCAACAAATCTGAAGCTTTCCAATAAGTAAATCCAGGAATTCGCCAAACATTAAGACTGTATTCCTACCCTATGTTAGTTTTAGGAATCTTTTCAAATTCGGATTTATTTGTTTTCCGTGGTTTTTACCTTCTGTGGTATTTATGATTACATTTACACTTTTTGACACTGCCAATAGGTTGTCAAATTTTGACACTGAAAACTTTAAGTTGTTTTTTTTCAGTAGTTTTTTTTTAAAGTTAATACATTTTTAGCTTATTCATAAGAATTTTTCTATTCTTATTTGAAAATAAGATATAACTTAATAGAGGTGGCTGGTGAAAAATATTTACTTTAAAATGCTATTTTGCTTTACAAAGTCAAGAAGTAAATTGGTACATATTAAGCACTGATGCTATCACCTCTCCTTAAAATTTATTAGCTTTCACCTATTTTCATCTACTATGAAGTTTATCAGCTAAAAATGCACATCTGCTTTTGAAGTAAATGGCAGGAAAGAATTCTCAACTTGGTTCTAGGAGTAAGATATCTGAACACAGAACACAGAACAAAAAAAGAAAAAGTATTTCTATAGTGGTATGAGTAAAAGAGAAAAGTTCATAAGAAGGAGAAAGAGGACAAGAAGTTCATCTTCTGAATACCATAATGAGTATCATAGCTGGGTGCAGTAGCACACGTCTATAATCCCAGTGGCTTGGGAGGCTAAGGCAGGAGGATCACAAGTTCAAAACCAGCCTCAGCAACAGTGAGGTGCTAAGCAACTCAGTGAGATCCTGTCTCTAAATAAAATATAAAATAAGGCTGGAGATGTAGCTCAGTGGTCTAGTGCTTTGCATTCAATTCCTAGTACCAAAAAAAAAAAAAAAACAAAAAACAAACAAACAAACAAATTAGTATCATAAACAGGAAAAACAGCATTCATGTCTATATCCTAGAAAGTGTTTAACTGTATATAAGAAATAGAAAACCAAGTTCAATTGGCTTCAGCAACAAATGTATGTATTAGCTTACATATTGAGAGTAGTATGGAGGTAAGTCAGACTTGATGCTTTAAATACTAGACCTGTTTCTCTATTTCAGTCTTGTGCCTCCTCAGTTGCCCATATTCCTGGGCTCTATAACTTAGAAAAAAAGAGGTCTCCTCTTCCTCCAAATCCAAAGTTATTGGGTCACTCTGGCATTATTTTGGCTAGGTCCTCATCCTATTGCCCATTCCTGTGATCAAGGAGATGTGATGCCTTGACTGGGTGAACCTGTCTACTGGACATCCCTGGAGTCTGGGGAATAGCTGTCATCATCAATCACATGTGCTGACCGTGGAGGAGTTGGGAGAGAATTCCCCAGGGGGAAACCAAATGCAGCTATTGAAAAGGAAAGAAGGCTTGGCTCTTCAGAGTTCAATTTAAATTCTAATTTCTTTGGCAAACATTTCCAGATCAGATATTCTACTGTAATCCCCTCTCGCTCGGAATATATGCATATACAATTGATGGGCTTGTATGGCAAACAGTGTCTTAATTCCTCACAGTGTTCTTTATCTTATTACAACTAATGCTTGTCTTAGTCCATTTGGGCTGCTATCACAAGCACCATAAACTGGGTGACTTACAAACAATGGAAATTTCTTTCTTACCATTCTTGAGGTTGAAAGTTTCAGATCAGGTTCACCGCATGGTCAGATTCTGGTGGGGGCCCTCTTCTGGGTTGTAGGCTGCTAACCTCTCATTGTAACCTCACATCGTAGACAAGAGCTAGAGCGGTGCTCTCTGGGATCTCTTTTGCAAAGGCACTGTCATAGTTTGTTTTCTTTGCTTGTAACAAAATACCCACAAACTGAGTAGATTATTAAAAAAAAAAAAGGTTTATTTTTATGTGTGTGGTTCTTTTCGTAAGCCTGAGGCAATGTAGAGTATCCCATGTTGAGAAACAAGGAGCCCACTAAAAAACCAGTAGAGAAAACTTATAGAGATCCACTCTCCAGTTAACCCATCAGGCCACTATTATTAGTCCAATGATGCAGTTATGAGGGCAGAGCCCTAATCACCAAGGTCCCACTGAGGTAGTACTTTAGGGAGTCAAGATGGCAGAGGCAGAGTACAAAAATATGGACAAGTCATCATGTCTCTGTTTGTGAAAAGACCCATTACCATGGCAATTCCTGCCTCTGAGGGCTTATCTCCTACAGCAACTCCCACCACAGGTTCTGTATTCTGACCAGGCAAAAGGTCAACCTTGAATGAGGTCTGTGCAGAGGGGTACAGAGGCACAGCTCAGCATATGAGACAAGACTCTTCTAGACATGAGAAACCTTGGGCCACTCTCTCACTTGGCCCACTCCACTCTTCTTCATGGAGTGCTCTATTCACTTTGATTTTCTCCCAATCTATGCTCTCTGCATATTGCTTCCACATGTGTTGCTCAGTTCTTTGGTTTGGGACATCAAGAAACTGGATGCCAACAGGACACCCACCAGTATCACAACATCTTAATATTTCATGATGAAGTTTAAATTTCAACATGAATTGCCGAGAGGACAAACCGTGACCAAAGCATATCAGGTACTCATCCTTCTCATGAATGCTCTTTCCTCACAGTCTAAACAAGAACCCCACTTCCTAATAGCTTTTGGGGTAGGGATACAACATAAGGATTTCGGAAATCACAGAATCCAGACCATAATAGTCCTATAGTTACTCCATTCATACTTCTTTTACTGGCCTGTACACCCATCCCCAGTTGTTGTGTGCCAGCAACGAATATCTCACAGTTGCTTACCTTCTTGAGAGAATTGCTCTGAGCAGCAAGCCATGTATTGTAAGCCATTTGGACTAGATGTTTATGTCCCCTACTCCCACATGGGACAATGCACAGCCAGCAAATCTCTTACAGAGAATAAAAGCCTGCTTCTCTTGTCTCAAGTTAGTGTCAGTATTGTGATAAATTTCATATCCAGAGCTCTTTGTGTGATGGACCAGGGCAACACTCCAGCTATGGAACCACATTCTCACTAAGCTCCTTCCCCTCCCCATTCTGCTTTCCTCATCTCCTCCTCCTCCTGGGAGCTTCTTTGAGTAAGTCACATGCACCCAAATGTCTTCCTCAGGGTTTATGTCTAGGTAACTTGACCTAAGTATTCAATTTGTCACATCCATTTATTTCCTTGATATAAGGTCCTTGATAACAGGGGCCATGTTTTGTTCCAGCCCTATTTTTTAATATGATGAAAATTTTCATAAGTATGTAGTGCTTTTTCAACTGCCTCATGATGGCAGGATCACCTCTTCTATTGCAATATTTCTTAAACTTTAATATTCATGTAGATGCCCTCAAAATGTTATCACAATGACTTAGGAGGCCTGGGTTGAGGCCTGAGATCCTCATTTCTAAGAATTTCCCTGGTGATGTCGTTGTCAATAATCTATAGATCACACTTTGAGTAGCAACCTCTCTATTGAGCACCAATTCTTTTGAATCACACACATTATTTAGTACTATGCTTTACCAGTAAGCACTCAATAAACATTTGTTGTTGGATTTTGAAACTAACTGAAAAGTGTAGGAATTTAAGGCATTTTGATTGAAAAATTGACTTTTAAATGTTCACTAGATGTAGATTCTCTGTCCTACATGAACAGTTCTCAGTAAAAGTTACTGAGGAAGACATTTTTTAAAAAGTTTCCAGGTAACCTGCAACAGAAATATTTCCTGAACCTAATTTCTTCTGTTCTAGGAACCAGCGCTAAGGGGCCAATTAGTAATGGGTCAGTATTTCTCAGATATGCCAACAGAAATTGAAAATGGCAATTTGGGAAGAATCAGAATGTGATTTCTTATTTGGCATGGGAAAGCCAATGTTCACACTGGGCCTTAGCTTCTGAGTTTAATCTTAAAATCAGCCATGCCTGAGCATTTGATTTATCCCCATAGAAAAGATAATGATGGCAGCCAGGCCTCTGCTGGGACATGCATTCCAGGTCACCGGTCTGTAGATGGCTTCATCCCAGTGCTCACAGCGCAGGCTTCCATCTAACATTATATACTATTAATTATAGATAAGGTACCAATCAATTTGTGATTCTGGAACCCTGTAGTAACTGACTCCTCTCTCATCAGATATCAAGAGTTCTATAGGTTTTGTACCAGAACTTTCTTCTGGAACAAAAATTTGTGTTCATTTGCTTTTCTCTCGGAAAAACAATGTAAACCTGATGATTCCTGATATCCGCATGCTAGAAGAATATAGAGCAACACAGTCTATTGATTATAAAGATGTGGTTTACATTCCTGGGTGTATCAGAATTTTACCAGAGATCTGTGTGAAAATATTGAGTCAGGGCATCTGAGTCAGAGCTCAAAAGACTCCAGTTTTATAAAACTCCGGAGTATTCTTGTGCACAAGGTTGAGCATCATGGTGCAAAGCAGTAATTCTCATACTTTCATATGCATCAAAATCAACTGGAAAAAAATTTTAAAACACAGATTCCTGAGCTCCACCCTGGATGCTCTGACTCAACAGTCCTGGAAAGGAGCCTAGAATTCACATTCCTAACAAGATCAGTTGATGCTGACACTGCTGGTCCATGGATTACACTTCACATAGTGCACTGCAAATGCATATTAAAATCATCTGGGGGAGATTTTAAAATTTCCATAGTTAGAACAAGAATTGGCATGTTTGGGGATAGGACTAAGGCATCAATATGTCTTAAAACAGTTTAGTTGATTTCAGTGTGCAAATAAGATTAAGAGCCACCAGTGCAGAGAATTATCAATGAAGATTACCTTTAATTTGTAGAGAATGCCACCTGTTGGAACATGTAATGGTGAAGAACAGCAGTTTTGTGATAGGTATGGGTTCAAATCTTGACTCTGCCATCAAATTACTGGAGGTTCTGGTTCACATTACATAATCTGTTTAAACCTCAGTATTCTCATCTGTAAAATGGGTATTATATCAACAGTACCTTCTTCAAAGTAATTGCATTATGAAATAAAGCTTTTGGCTCAAAGGCTGATGATGCATGATATCATACTGTATGATATTGTGCCATTTATTGTCATTATTAGTGCTATTATATGAAGAATATGAAGCATACCCCTGCCACATGGAGGGCTTTTTATAACATCTTGTTTATGTACAATGTTCTTTTCTTTAGAAAGTTCATGTTGTGGGTGTTGGGAGCTTGGAATTGTTCTTTGGCATTATTTTCCATAGAGACAGATGTCACATTTAGCCTTATGAGTCATTCATGTCTCTGTGAATATGTTCTTTAGACAATATCTCAATCACAATTTTTAATGTTAGGAAGAATATAAACTGAACTTGAAATTGTAGCACACCTGAAAAACCAGAGGAAAGAGATAGATATTGCTTTTACAAATGACCCCAAACCTTCACCCTTTCCCGGGTCCACACTCTTTTGTTCCTTCTCTCAGGAGAAAGGCTCTCATTCCTCACTCTTGAAACTTGGGCCACCTTGTAACTTGCTCTGGCCAACAGAATGTGGTGGGAAGGACAGGAAACAATTCCTGAACCTGCACCTCAAGAGCTCTTTAACACTTCTCTCTTTTTCATTTCTGTCTTTATCCTGAATAAATGACAGTCCAGCTGGCTGGAGTATGAGATATATAGCAGAGTCAAGTCCACCAGTTGTCAAAATCAGACTACAAACACATGAGAAAACCCAGCCAAAATTAACAGACTCACCTGGTCAACTTGTGCCTCACAATAGTTGCATGAATATTCAACTTGATTATCAGAACCACTCCATTAACCCATATAATTAAGACAAATATTAAGTGGTTTTCTTAGCCCACTAAATAGCAAGTTTTCAATTCTGTTAATATGCCAATGGAATTGACACAGGTGCATTAAAATAGGTTGGGAATCACACTTTATAGCTTATTATGTATTTTATTATCACTAATTACATCATAGATATCACTTAACAATATTAATGAATACATCACTGATCATTCATCCATTACTCTTCTGGAAACAATAGAATTCTGAAAATGTAAGGGTTTATTTCAAAGTTAACTGCAAGTGGTACATTTGTGGCTCAATTTGAATTTTTTAAGGTATTAAAAGATGGTACAATGAGACAGAAAGTGTTAAGCCACTAAATTTTGACACACTGTAGGTAAGTGACAAAAACGATTGAATGAAAAAAAGGTTAAAAATAAAGAGTGATGATAATGCAGACTGTAAATAAATAATGGAAGTCACATTTTACTACTGCTTAAAAAATTGTTGATTGTGTAAAAAATCCACATTTATTTACTTCTACAAAAATAAGTTATAGTTCATGGAAACTTTGGATTATAAATTTTCTGATCATTTATTTGAAGAAGCGTGGTTTTGTTTGCATTTAATCAACAGTCCATAGAGAAACCCAGGAAGCCTCCAGGAGACAAGTGCTCTTATAGATCCTGGTCCAGACTTTCTAATGTGTAGTTACGGACAAGGACAAGGCAGAGTAGATTGTACCAGTGTCCCACTTTGAGCTTAAAAGGTTTAGCTGAAGCTTTGAGTTAGTGGTCTATCTAAAGAGGCATTCCAAGTAGAGGGGATTGAGAAAAAGTGGGCAGTGGAGAAACTATTAATTTTGATTTTTAAAGGGACTCCTTCCTAGGAACATGAACACATAGAATTTATCTTTACAGAGCATTGGCAAATCCATAAAATAAGGAGAATTGAGGTCATGAACTAGTAGCACTCTGTACTATGACTAAAATCCAACATGACCTGATCTACCCCTCTGTGGAGATACTAAGAACAACCAACATCTGTCCATAGTACCAGTATCCTTCTGCAGATCTGCTATAGCTATTCAATTCCATAAGGTTAAAGGACCAAAAAAAAATAGAATCTAATCATCACACATGCAATGAAGTTGTTATTTTTTTTCATTAATCAGATAAATTTGGCAAGCAAACTTATTTTTATTAATTTATTTTTATTTTTATTTTTGTGGTGCTGAGGATTGAGACTAGAGGCTCATATGTGCTAGGCAAGTGCTCTACCAGTGAGCGACACCCAGCTCAGAGAGCAAGATTATTAATGGAAATGCAACATAAAATATTACATGTGTCTTTTGATCTAGATAATTTGTGATTCACAATGCAGAAGACAAGGACAACTAAGAAATGAAACTGCTCTCTTATTTTGGTTAACAATTCCTGTGACAAGGATATGTCAACTCCAGGAGTCATTGATTTACTGAACAGGTGATTTCTAGGTTGTCATGGATATTTACTGAGCATCTTCTGCACATAATGGGACTCCGTGGGGATCAGAGTGATTGAGAAACAATCACTGTGTTTAGAAAAAAAAAAGGTAAAATAGAAAGAAAATTGAGCCAGGTAAAACCAATATTACAATGTAACCAACCTTACAATGAGCAAAATACCATTAGAGGTTAAGAGCTAAGGACTCGACTGTAAGAAGGGCAGAATTCAGAGAATGGCCACTAGGATGTGAAAACTACTTTTGAAGAAAGTCTATGAACTTTCCAACCAGAACAAAAAAAGTGGGGAGGTCACTTCTGGGAAGACAAAACATTTTTGAAATATTAAGGATGACATGATAAATTTTCATATATTTGGGTAATAGTGATATCTTTAGTATGGCTGGAGGTCATGCTCACAGGGAAGAATAATAGGAACTGGAGCTGGAAAATGAGGTTTGGGTGAGATGGTGGATGACCCTGAGGTACCATGATAAGGTTTCTATCTTGGAAGGGATGGAGAGGTGAGAGGCAGGGAGTGCACTTAATAGAATATGTTGGTGAATGCTACATTATAGACAGTGAGAAGCTGCAATAAGATATTGTGCTGTTGGTTGTCAGAAAGCAGATCTAGAGCCAAGAATGTATATCCAAGTGATTTATAAGGGTAATGCTTTCAACAGAATGTGAGGGAGCATGGGAAGCAAAAGAGAGAAGGTGAAAAGTCAATCTAGTGGGTGAATTCAGGAATAACCTCAGCCTTAGCCTGATCCCAGGATGAGCTCTTTAGCATAAATTTCAACTCACTCTGTATCCCCCACCAGCTAGCTCTTGGCCAGAAGCCACTCTGAAGGATACACAAATGCTGAGGCACTTCTGGCTCTCTATAGATGAGGCTGCCCCTCTGCCCAAGGATTATCCTTTAAAAAAATCAAAAGAAAGGGTTTTTAGTGGTATGAACACAGAAGCTGGGCAGTGATAGAATAAAGTTCATTTAAAAAAATATTCTAAAGTATTTGGGTAGGTACGAACGGTATCTACTATAACAGCAATGGTGGAGAAGGGGATAAAGAATAATAGTTTCCAAATGCTATTTTGGGTAATATTTAATTATGTGAAGTCTTTATAGGTATTCACAAAGGAAATGGTGGTGGTAAGTTTGCAAGTACTGGGTGAAACATAATGAAAGACCTTGTTTACCACAGTTCTCATATCCTTTGATGTTCTAAGAGGCAAATAGAATATAAAGTACTTTCAAGCCAATTTTACAAGAGCACATATTAGAATATTCTTGATGTGGGAGACAACAGGAGTTTTCATTGATGGAACAAAGGGAATCACTACAAAAGGGGTAGGTGAGAATTGTGTCTGCTTTTCTGACTTGAGCACTGAGATGGGAGGATAGGTTGGTAAAGGGATGGGTAAGATAACTATTTCAATTTTGGAATTGTTGAGTGCAAAATGTCTTCAGAAATGTGTGTTAGTTAGATGTTCACTGGGACCAAAATACCCGACAAGGACAATTTAGAGGAGGAAAACTTTATTTGGGTTCATGGTGGTAGAGGTTCAGTCCATGATGGGTCAACTCCATCACACTGGGCCTGAGGTGAAGCAGATCATCTTGGCAGAAGCATGGTGGTAGAGGAAAGCTACTGGGCCTATGGCAGCTCAGAAGCAGAGAAAGAGAGGAAAGATGGGTGTGATAAGGGGTGGCCTGAGATAGCATGGCAAGGGTTTTATTAAGGAAAAAATGGAGAGGGTAAGGTTAGTGGCAGGGAATGCACTTAATAGAATATAGTGGTAGACTCCACATTATAGATGGTGAGAACTGAAATAGATATTGTACCGCTGGTTGTGAGGAAGCAGATCTAGAGCCAACAATGTGTATGCAAGTAAAAGGAAGATGCACTCTTCCAGCACATGTCTACAATGACCTACCACCAGCCATGTCTCACTGGCTTACAGTTCCACCCAGTTAATCCATTCAAACTAAGATGGACTAATTTGGGCATAGCTAGCACAATCTAATCATGTCCCATCCAAACATTCCTGTATTAATACAGGAACTTTTAGGGGGACTCCTCATATTTAATCCATAGTAAAATGGAATAATTTCAAGTTGAGGATTTTGCTTCAGAAGGTAGAAACGGAGTCAAATTTGTACACGAAATCACTCAGAATGAGGGTGTTGGAGTATAGGAGAAGAAAGGACTGAGAATGGATACTTGTAAGATACAAGGATTAATTGAAAAAAAATAAAAGCAACCCACATGGGAAATTTTGTCATGAACAATTGGAATAATAGAAGACAACTAAGGCTGAAAAGTTCTAGTAAGGTTAGAGCTAAACTAATATTTGTTTGCAAAGTAGACCTTTCATAAACCTTTGTGTCAGCACATCAGTGGATTATCAAGTATCCGTGTCATATTTCAGAGAATAGAAAGTCTAAGCAGTTGTGAGGAAATGGGACAACTCCTCTGTAAATAAATGACTGACAGGCAAGAGGAAGTAAAGGAATAAAAGATGGTTTCTTTAGAGGGAGAAAGTTGAATGTTTGCAGATACAGAAAGGAAAGAGATTTCAGAAAACAGTTGAAAATTTAGAAGAGAAAATGACCAATGAGGCAAGATTTTTGAAATAGTATCATGATACAGAATGGATATAGTTAATGATTTGTTAATATGATGGAGAAAATATTTTCTTGCAACCTGTGAGAGTCAGACTATAAGAATTTAACACATACAAGAAGATTCTAGCAGGTGGACACCATGAATATCTCTCTGGCCACCAGGCATTCAATGAAAAGGCAGCAGAAAATGTTTGCCTTTGCCTTACTGCCTTCTGTGTTAAAGCAAATCATTAATACATTTGGAAAGCTAGTGGAGTTATTATTAAGTTTTTCTGCAGTGTCCTTTCAAAAGGGGAATGATACAGAATTGCATATTCCCACAACATACCTGGCTCTACTCCCAGGGCCACCAGCTTAGCAAAACAATCTCTGCTGAGATTAATTTCTCTGCTTGGGGTGTAGTGCAGGAGAATTATTTTTAAACTGAGAAAAACTTTCCATTCAGAAACCTATGTCTAAATAAATAAGCACATAGATGAGACATCTTTGATATGCAATTTGATATGAGAAGGAATAGGACAGGATTTGAGAAGACATCTCTCTGGTATAAGACATATTGCAGTGAAAAATAGTCTCATAGCTTGAGACCAAATGTAAATAGAACCATCACAGTTTAGTAACTGCTTGTCTTATTTTTTTTTCCCTTGCTACATACAGATAAAGAGAGATGGAATACTATGAAAGGGACCCGTGACCTAAAGTTCTACAGCCCTCAGCATTCTACCTAACTCCCAAATTCTACATTCTCCTTTCTTCACCTTGAAAGAACACATTTTTCTCAAATCCTAACGTATTTTCAATTTTGTGAAAAGTGTAACCACTGTATCATTTGGGGTTTAATCAGAGAAGCAGAACAACTGGGATCATGTGTTTCTGTACATATGGATTTGTTATAGGATTTGACCTGTAGATGCTTATATGGTAGTTAAGGCTGTTGTTTTGGCCTCTGAAACCGCCAACAGTCTTGTTATCTCTGATCTTGGTGGGGTGGGTGTCCTGTAAACCCTGGAACTCTGTTATATGCTAAACACACCTGACACAGGAGTCAGAGAGTTGAAGGATGGTTCTGGGGATGGTGGAGCAGTTGCAGGTCCAGCTGCTCTCCTACAGCAACGTGAGCCAAGAGATTCATGGCAAGGTGTGAGTGTGTAGAGCATCTTCCCCAATATTTCAAGAGTAAAAGTAAGAGGGTAGTACATCAACATCACCCTCCAACTCTGCAATAGTGTCTCTTGTGAAACATTCTAGTCAGAAACACGGATGAAGAGACCTCTGAGAAACCATTCAGCCGAGCTATGCTGAAGCATTACAAAGCCATCTGTTTGAGTTTTTTCAACGGCTGTGACCAAAAGACCTTGTCAAGAACAATTATAAGGAGGATAAGTTTATTCGGGTCTCACAATTTCAGAGGTCTTAGTCCATAGATGGTCAATTCCATTCCTTGGGGAGTGAGGGGAGGCAGAAAATCATGGTGGACATATGTGGTGGAAGAAAGCAGCTGAGAGCATGGCAGCAGGAAGCATAGAGGAAGAGGGAAGGACTCATCTCCCCATGAACGAAATATATACCCCAAAGGCACACTCCAATGACCCACTTCCTGCAGCCACACTCTACCTGCCTATAGTAAGTCCCTATCAGTGGATTAATGGGCTGATTAGGTTACTGTTTTCATAACCCAATCACTTCACCTCTAAACTTTCTTGCATTTTCTCACTTAAAAGCTTTTGGAGGACACTTCATATCTAAACCCTAATACCATCCCATCTACCATCATGGAAACACACTGACTCTTACCCTAAAGTATACTATAAAACTAGGAGCTAAACCACAGAATGATGAAAGGCAGTGATTCTGATGACCTCGGGCAGGTGGCATGGCCAAATCCAAGGACAGGCCCACAGTTCCACCAGGCAACCGACTTTACACAACTCTTATCAAGATCTGTCATTTCTATACTTCCTCATGACTGCTTCCTCAGTTTCTCTTCAAAATCAGGAGTCACCTGTACACATGTCAGATGCTCAGAGAGTACTTCAATGTAGAGATTAGAAAGGGAGTTAAATATATTCAAAGTTTTCTGAGACATGACAACAGTGCCTTTTTTTGAGTGACATTTTCAAACATTACACATTTTTCTTCTAGATGTTTATGATTAGATCAAGTTCTGGTTTCCTTTCCTGGTAAAAATGTTTATAACAGTCAATTTGGAGGCTATTTTGAAAAATACTATCCATTCATAATCCAGTTTATTTGCCAGGAAATAGAGTTTTCTGGGAAGTAAATACATTTGAAATACAATACAGGATGCAAGCTGAGGTGCTTATAGCACAAAGACCCCCAAACCAGGTTAGAAATAAAAAATCCTTTGTTGGAAGGGAGGAGAATATGCAGATACCAAAATTCTGGTTAGGCTGCACCATCCCAGTCATTTAAATATACCTCATAAAATAACTATTTAAGTACTTACTATATAACTGAGGATGTATATGTACAGGGAGGGGGGTTGGCTAGTGTTGTTAGTGTCCATGAGTGTGAAAATGAATGACATGATGTCCTGGGGAGATTGAGAGGCTTGAACCTGATTGTAAAGTGACAAGGAACTTAATAGAGCAAAAGAAAAAACTGGGTGGGTAATTATGGTAGAAATAAAGATGAGAGAAGTAACTGTGAATAGTCTTCATAAGGAAAGCAATAAGAATCCGCTCATTAGAGGTCTAAGGAACTATATGCTCTTCTTACAAGGAGGCTAACAAATTTGGTGTTAGGAGACATTGCTGGAGTCAAGAAAGATTTGAGGGAAAATGTGAGATAAGAGTTAGCTGGCAGAAAAGAATTTCCAGAAAACCAGATGCCTAAGAGTAGTGCTGAAATTTAGTTAATAAGGCATAAAATGGTTCTATTTAAAGATGTGTCTTCAAAACAGAAAAGTACACATCCATAGTCATTAGTCAGAGGAAATTGACCATCAATCCACCACCATGTGACATACAGCCCGTCTGGTGCTCTTCCCTCAGTTCTGAGGCCCCATGGAACATACCTCGGGAAATACAGCCTCTCCTCTCCTTGAAGACAGACCCAGCTAAGAGGGCAAAGAGTAACGGAAGAACCCTAATTCTAAAAGTAATATAAAACAAAATACTCTATTTTCCAAAGATGTTCACACCTATGTCCATGACTAGTGCCACACATGTATCTTCTGCCTCACATGTTTTCTTAAAGTGTTGAATCATGACAGTCCTCCACTGACAGCTGAGATCCATGCCCACTCCCCTTGAGAATGGCTTGCCTATGGCTATAATAGAATTGATGTTGTGTGATTTCTGAAGCAGGAAGAGAAAAGGAAATACAACGTTTCTGCCTGGTTTTTCCTTTCCAGGGAGAGACACGCAACTGGGATTGCCAAGGTGTCAGGTAAAAGGACCAGACACCTGAGACTTCTAGACTGAAGGAAGAGACAACAAGGGGAGACCATATATTTGAAAGGAAATGATCAGAGAACTCCAGTTCTTCTGATTCAGGTGTCAGATGTGTAAGTGACTGAATGTGACTGATTCCAGCTCCCACCCTTGGGCTGTCCCAGCTACCACCTGGATCCAGCCTTTGAACCTCCTAGCTCAGGACCCAGTCTTCACTGAGCAGAGATGAGCAGAGTTCTAAAGGCATTTGGAGCACTTGGTTCTAAGTGCTCCAAATGCCTTTAGTACTCTGTCTGAATTCCTGAGCCTTGAATCCATAAATATTGAAATCTTGTTTCACACTATTAAGTTTTGGTAATAAATTGTTACAAAGTCTAAGGAATTGGGGGCTACATAGAGTATACAGGTTTTTGGAGAAGATGGAAACATTTTTAACAAAAGCAACAGCGATGTAGAATTTTATTAATAGTAGAATAGTTATTAGTACTAATAGCTTCAGTAGTTGTAGCATTGATAGTTATGAAAAAACTATAATTTGGGTTAGTATGTGGTTAACACATATAATTTATGTATTAGGTTTATTCTTTTACCTAAGAATCCAGGCTGATTAGGAGGTCTAAGGAACTACATGCTCCTCTTAACAAAGGGGCTAACAAATTTAATGTAAGGAGATATTGTGGAGTTAAGAACAATTGTAAAGAACCTAATTC
The DNA here is from genome assembly GCF_052094955.1 of Ictidomys tridecemlineatus. NCBI lineage: Eukaryota > Metazoa > Chordata > Mammalia > Rodentia > Sciuridae > Ictidomys > Ictidomys tridecemlineatus. The sequence goes on from NC_135481.1 coordinate 164,048,321, forward strand.
TTTACAAAACAAAAAGAAATATATGGCTTTTGTCATTCGTATCTTACAGAGGGGAGATTTGAAATACAACAGGATGGAAATTGAATAACTTGTCCACGGTCCCTATAAGTCAGGGAGACAGGATAAGTCTAAATGTAGGTTAACTTCAGAGTGTGCACACTTAATCACCTGAGTACTTGGGCAAATTTTTGAGGTAGAAGGAATCATAAAATCACTTACTATACCACCAGCCACGATGTGATCCTCACTACTTGGGATGATTGAAGCAGGTACATTGCAAATTCAAGGCCAATCAGGGCAACTTAGAAAAATGCTATCTCAAAATTAAAAATTAAAAAAAAAAAAGACTGGAGATGTAGCTTAGTAGAAAAATACAAGGAGTTCAATCCCCAGCCACCTGTCTCAAATTGCTATTATAAATAAATAGCATTTATTTAGCATTACTCAAACTTTTTACCAGGCACCTATATCATCCTTAAAAAAAAAAGAGGGGAGGGCAGTAAAACACCATTTTGTTGAATCCTCTGTTCTGTTCTCCCCAAACTCAACTAAAATGAGGGAACAATGAGAGAGCAAGTTTAGGCCAGAAAGTCCACGTACCTATTTACTGTAGGATCACTGTTTTTTTTTTCTTACACATGCTGGGAACTAGGGAAAGTTCCTGTCATCTGTCAGAAGCGACTGCCTTGCACATACACCAGGGCAGTCGCTCTCTGGGATGCTGGTCATACAAGCAAACTAACCAAGCTAATGCTAATGATGTCATTGCTCTTGCAGCCTAACATATAAAACCCCTCTCTCAGTGGCAACTGGTGCACAACTGGGAGGACTGTAGGAAAAATATGTGTCATTCATCCATCTACCTGCCACTGGACAAAACACCATAAGGGAGACAGAAAGCACCACCTGGTGAAGTGCCGGGAGGGATGCAGGTGCTATCCATTTGGCCTATCACCACTGAATTCTTCTGGCAGCAATTGCTGCTCTCTTGTGAGCTTTCCCTACAAACCCTATGCCTCCATTGCTGTTTCTAGGCATTTTCTTTGCCTTTCCTGCAACTCACCCTATTGCCCTGGCATAACTGGGTTGTGGACATGACAGCACCATATTAAGAGCTTTAAATGAATTTTCTTAAAATGCAATGTAGTTTGGATGGCTGGAGTGTAAATGAGCCTACTAACCTGAAATGAACTTTCTGGGGCAAAAGAGACAGGTTCAGAATTTACTTTTCACTAGTCATAAATTTTGGAACCCATTTAAAATACTGCAGAATAGAAATGCCTAAGAAGGTAGTCATGAGTCCCATAAGCAGAGAAGCGGACAGGAATATAACAAAAACAGCAGTGTAGATTGTGAATTAGAACCAAGTGCTCCAAATCACGGACAAGCTATGTGGCCTATAAGCAATCACTCACGAACATACTTTTATTTTAAGCTGACATTCTCAATAACTTTGAATAGCACTGGAAGAGAATCCAATAAAGACCCAGCCTGCAGGCCTACTTTAAAAATTATTATTAATATCCAATGATGCTACATTCATTGTGAGTCACTCATCATAATTTTCAGGGCTAGAATAAATTAAGTTCTTTTTCTCATTTACTAGAGCAACCTTCCTAAATTAAAGCAGATGCAAATGTGTGGCTTGCCCACACACATTCTGATTCTGCTCTCAGATATTTATCTGACAAATCAAAGTCTTCTCTGGAATTGGCATTTACTGCAAGATGAAATCTGGGAAGATGGAATAAGGATTTTTTTCTCTATAATATATGCAGGTTATTTTTAACTTTCCCTTAATTGTGATCTCTGTTCTCCTCCATCATCACCTGTGTTTGGTCTCTGCAGTGCCGTTTGGATTTGGATTTAATTGTGAACACCTAGAAGGCGAGTGCTGTCCTATTTAACATATTATTTACAGCCTTCAACCAGGAACCTTATGTGGGAAAGGACTTGATATGGGGAGAAATAGTAGATTTCCCCATGGCAGACACAGAAGCATTTCTATGCATCATCGTGTCCTCCTTCATCTTTATGACATAATGTATTTTTTTTTAGATTAACAATATGCCAAAATCTAAATATTGAAGCTTGATTGATTAGCGCCAATCCTAATGACCCTTCTTCTCTTTTGTGTCCTCCACTTATATCAAAAGGAATTCCAGCACACGCCTGTAATCCCAGTGGGCTCAGGAGGCTGAGGGAGAAGGATTGCAAGTTCAAAGCCAGCCTCAGCAAAAGCGAGGCACTAAGCAACTCAGTGAGACCTTGTCGCTAAATAAAATACAAAATAGTGCTGGGGATGTGGCTCAGTGGTCGAGGGCTCCTGAGTTCAATCCCCAAGACTACCCTCCCCCCCAAAACAAAAGGAATTCCAAGAAAGATTCTCCCCTGAAGTCAAAAGAGTGCTCCTTGCTACCAACTCAATTCTTCCCACTTGTCTTACTGTGACAGGGATGGACACTGCTGCCATCTTGCAACCATGCAGAAATAGCCACAGGAGTGAAGGGGATGGGCTGGAGGACCATTGAAAGTTTGGGCCTGATTCCTGGGGAGCAGCAGCGAGTAGCTGAATCTGCCCTGAATCAATCCCTTCCAGATAGCTTGTTTTCCACCTCTTGAATTCTTGGTTTCATCCACTATTGGTCACCTTTACTGTGGTTCTGGCTAACCATGTCTATCCTAAATGGTACCATGTTGCTCTGAGTACAGAAATAAAGATTTTCAGTGAAATCAATATTCATGAAACATGAATATGAATTATGTCTCAAAGCTATCAGCCTGTATAGGTTTTCATAAAACATCAGGTACCCAAACCTGTGCTGGCTCTTCTTACAGCATCCTCACTCCTGATGCAATTTTCTGTATTATTTCTTAATTAGAAAAACTTTAACTACTTTGTAGATCTTTACCCAAGACAGAATAAATGCAGCCCATCATTCTTAGCCTAATTTTGGGAAATTGTTAATGTGAAAAATGGGGAGGGGTCAAGATATCTTTCTAAGAAATCTCAAAATCATCTTTAACATACGGGGAGGAGGGAGGAACAGAATGCAGTTGACTGTAGAAAATAGACCAGACTTAATTCCATCTATCTGATAAAGGATCTGGTTGGTTTTTGGCAAATTTCTTCACATTTTTATGCCTGCATGTTCTCATCTGAAAAGTAAAAATAAAATTAAATCTTATATTACGTGGGTATTGTAAGGATTAAAGCACACAGCATTTTTATTACAGTGCCTTGTACGTGCTATGCACTACATAAAGCAACTATGGCTTTAAGAAACCTAAACTTATTTTCTGAGAGGTGATTCTGCCAGAACTAGTCATTTATTCTCTTATTTCCAGGAAAGAATGGACCCCTCCTACTGGCTTTTCTTTAAGCCCATGAGATTTGCCTTTGGAGACTTCTCCTTGTCTCCTCTTTGTTTATAGTTGCCTTGATTTGATTTCATCTTTGTTAAAAAAAATTAGGGATCATGGGGGCTATGGTTCATCATATCCCTTGGCACAGTTCTCACATCCTCTTTGATATAGGCCTAAGAGCAAACCTTCTTAAGTCTCGGATGGGGCTTTCCAGAGAACGAAAGAGAAAAGTGAAAGAAAGTAATTCCAAATTAACACAGATTCTTCTTGGGCTTTCAGCCCAGTTCTTCATAACTCCCCTGCTCGATTTGGTTCTTCATAACTCCTCTGCCTGATTTGGTTTGCATCAAAATTGGTAAACAGCAATCTTATGGATCTAATCTGGCCTGAGAGAGAGTGTTTATGCGTGTTTGTGTGTGTGTGTGTGTGTGTGTGTGTGTGTGTGTGTTTCAGAACTACATTTTGTTCAAAACATTTTGTTTTGTAATTTGAATGACTTGTGAAGCACTGACCCTCTTATTTATTCTATTTAGAGGGTGGTCCAAGATCCTGACCTGCATAGGAAAACAAATTCCTGGATCCCCCTCCTTGCCAAAACAGGCTTCTTATCAGAAGTATGAATACTTAAGTTTGAGGACTACTGTTCTTCTTTGTTCCATTATTTCACTTTTTCAGACCTTTAGTCTCTTTCTTTCTTTCATGTTACCTGTAGGCAATTGACTTCTGATCCTTGGTTCAGATTCTAAGCAGGTGAGTAATTTTCTCTGGCCATTTACAACCTTGCCACATATCTACTGTATACATGTCCCTTAGCACATGAAGAGATCTCAATCCAACAAGGAACCAAAGTAGATCAAGGCATATTTGAATTTTCTTAGGAAAATAAAATATCATAAAGTTAGAACAGAAAAGCCCATTAGATAAAATTAACCAGAGTTATAAACATGAAAACAAGAACATCTGTGAGGGTGGACAGAAATCGCTGCAATCTGACTGTGCAGATAATTTTATCTAACAGTGGGTAAATAGTAGGATGAGTTATGCTCTGAAATGCTGGCACATATCTATTTCAAGAACTTGAGGCTTGCCTCAGTGTCACCCTTTTGCTTTTACATGTGCAGCTGGAAGATACGAGCTATTTACCCGTTCCCTCTGGAACATTCTCTGAAACACAGACACCCCAGCAGCTTCTAAATTTCAAAACAATTTCCTATCAGCCATAAGGAGCAACTATCGTTCTTTAAAGACTTCTCAAATTTAATTAATAAATAGCTGTTTTTAAAAAAGTCTCAAATAACTAAACATAGACAAGGAAGATCAAGTGTTTGCCACACACACGATCAAGTAGATGAACAGAAAGAAAATGACTCTGAAACTGTAACTGTTCTATTATTAACTAACAATATTCATGCCCCCCTTAATGCCTAGAGAGGGATCTGAGTCAGATGAATCCTAATTACTGACTTATCACTTTGTTGATTAAAAGCTCTACAACAGTCATTGTGCCTGATTCATTTGTATGCACTCTGCAAACACCACCCAGAAGGATGCCTTCCAGCCATCATAAATCTGTGTTGTAGCTAAAACTTCCTGCAGAATTGTACCCCATTTTTCCTCTTACTCTGCTCAGTAAATGCCTTGTCACTCATATTTCTCATTCATTTAAGATCTGAGCTGGGAATGGTGGTGCACAGATGTAATCCCAACAACTAAGGAGGCTGAGGCAGAAGGGTGGTCAAGTTCAAGGCCAGCCTTGGAAATTTTGTGAGACTCTCAACAACTTAGCACGACCTGGCCTCATAATTTAAAAAAGGACTGGGGAATGTCACTCAGTGGTAAAACACCCCTAGGTTCAATCTCCAGTACAAAAGAAACAAAACAAAACAAAACCAAGAGGTACATGAAAATGTCTCACTTGCATTGATTTTTCCAGGAGCTATTTCTATGCATGTGCAACAAAATTACTTTGAGGTAGTTTCTTTAAAAGGACTATGAGTAAATGTGGAGGACATGAGTTTTGCACCTGGTGTCTATCATCTCATTAAACAATCAAACAAACATATAAATAAGCAAATAAAATTCTTCCCATTGAATGATGTCTCTTCTAATTTCTCCCTTGTCCTGGGAATAGATCACACAGGTATTATTATCTTCCTGGTCTAGGTCAGGGCTTGACCAACCCCTGGAGGAAGATAGTGAACACTGGCTTGACTTTCCCCCCATTACCCTCAACATGAGTGAGTCCAAATGACCTCCTCTGAAAATTATGCATTAGAAATCATATTCATAACTGTCATATTAGTTAGACTTCTCATGTATCTGTGTTTCTCTGTATAGCTTTTTCTAGCATGTCGCCCTGCTAGAAATTTTTAGATTCTTTTTAGATTTAGATTTTAGATTTTTCCATTATCCTCAGCACCCAACATATAGATTTAGATTTTTGCTTTACATTTTTCCATTATCCTCAGCATCCAAAATAACCCGCAGGGAAGTTCCTCATCTACTTCAGTGAGAAAATTGAAGCTGATGGGAAAGCGGAGATATCTGACTTTCCTGCAGCTGCTCTAGTGATGTCCACAATTCCACCTACCTCTTTTTTCATTTCTTCCATCTAGTCATTCATTCAATCTTGGAAAATCTACCTTTAGTATCTCTGGAATTTACCTACTGCCACCAACCTCAATCAATGAGGCTACAAATATGAATAGGGAGTGGACAGAGGTTGGGCAGTGTTCAGAGGGAAAGAAGTGTCCCAGTGTATCTGGTACCCAGAGCTATGCATGAGCTGGGTAGTGTCTGCTTCCCCAGTGGCCAACTTGATGACCTGTGGATATTTCTCTTTTCTGTGAAACTCTCCATGACTTCAGCTTCACTTGAACTTAGGTATATTTGGCATGGAGGTCTTGACTTCAGCTCATCCAATCCTACTCTTTCTTCATGACTTGGCTCAAATGTTACCTCCTCTGAGAAGTTTTTTCCTACCCTCACAGGCCGACCTAGGCACCCCTCTACTGCACACCACGGCACCTTAGGGTCACCTACTCCAATTGTTTCTTGGACACAACAACTGCTTTACCTTGTTGTTAGGTCCTTTTACTTACACTATGATCCATTAAAGGCAAGCTCTCACCCTTTATGTCTCTGGGACACAGTGCCTAGGATGACATTGGGACTCAAGATCTAATTCATTGAGAATTAAGTGGATGTGTAGTCAAAAGCTCAAACTCTGCTGCTTCCTACATGTGTTTGAAATTTTTACTTAGTCTTTTATGAGTTTTAGGAGTTCTTTTTTTTTAATCATTTCTGAGAGAGATTTCTAAGCCGTGTCATTTGTTTTCCATCTCTCTCCCTAATGACCCAACAAAAAGACATTAAAGCCTGAAATCATCCTTAGAAAACTTCTGTTCAAAAAGAAGGTGGTCTCCCTGATAAGGTGACTGGGGAGGGTTTCCGAGAAAGGTTGTGGAATCAAATTTCTTTGAAGGATTTCTCACCCATTCTGAGTTAGCTTAGCAAGAATCACCATAAAGATTGCAGAACAGATTAGTTCTTTGTAGTACCAAGACCGTTTTTATACTATAAGACTTGAAAGTGATCTTGGGGTTTATTCCTTTAAACCCACCTCATTGCGCAGATAGAGAAACAGAAGGTCTCTTGATCTGTAACTTTTGCGAATGCTTTTGTAGAATTTGATACAAAATTTACTACTATCAGCAGCAAACCAGAAAGCTATGCTCTTTAGGTATGGGGAAAACGAGGAGACACTATTGAAAATGCTGCCTTTGCAGGTTGTAATTTTTGACATTTATTTTGAAGGGATGACTGGAATAATAAAAAAAATAGGGGCAAAGAAAAATGCTGCAGAGGATTTACTTACTTAAAAAAATTATAGTGTCTATCTGGAAAACAACATAGGTATTTTATCAAAGAAAATGTATTCGTTTAGCGAAATGTGGGCTTCTAGAGAGAAATATAGATTTTCTCACCAACAGACCTTAAAAGAAAAGTGGTTCCTGGGAGCAGAGAGAAGAACACAATAATGGCAAGTCATTGGGGCATCCATTCCTGTCATTTTTCGTCAAGGGTTTTTGGATTGTAATCATAGTTATTAGTTGCAATCTTGCACAGGCAATCTAAGCAATGATAGCATCTCATTGCAAACTCTTTACAGACTGTGCATGCGTAAAGCTCCTTCACACAGTAACGGGTATTTACATTCCATATAACATCAAACACTGCCTCTTTGCTTTGAGACTGATTGATGGGAAAATGTATACACTAAAGGAAATATTTAATGAAATCGATTCTTATTTTCTATAACTCTCTAATCTTGAAACTCTGTGGTGTCTCAGGCAGAAACATTTGTGGGTGATTTTTTTTTCTGTCATGACAACACAGAACCCAGTGGGATTGAGGGGGAGTAGGATTCACCTAAAATTGCTGGTGAGAAAAAGGGAGAAAGTGGCCCATTTTTCAGAAAAACAAAAACAAAAACAAAAAAACACTTGAAGTTCTGATTATTGTGGCTGGGAAGTGGATCCTAAAATAGTTGGCGTTCCTCTGAGTTGTAAGTCTTTATAATAAAATCCCATAATGCACCATGGAAGGATAACATCTGACTTATGGATAAGTTGGTCAGGAAAGGCAGTTTAATGCAGTTTCAAGTTCTTAAAGTGAACTAGGAGGTTGAAGTATTGATTTGTAGTTGATTCTTTATGGAGAAAAGATAAGAATGAATAACAATTAACATGTCATGATTAGGGATTTTAAAGGACCTTAATGTAATTTATTCCTGTAACTAAAGTGAACATTGGCCCTATGTATTCGTTTACTGCATTGACTTATTTAGTGGGCAGAAAGAATTACTCCACAAAAAGAAAAGCTTTAATTCTTGTTTTTTTTTTTTTTTTTTTTCAAACCTGCTGAGCTATCCGAAGATCCAAATCAGTGGCTTTTAATGGGGCAAAGGTCTGGGACATCTGTTCCCCTTGTAGTCCTTTCTCCTTGGGAAAGTCAGTTAAACACAGGAGCTTAGTCTGTTTGTGGGTTGTACCAATTTGTTCTTCAGTTTCTAATTGCTAAAGGTTCAGGACCTGGACAAGGCTCATTCTTTGACAAAGGATAGCAGAGGTGACTAGAATATCACTAACACCAGCATCCACCCAGATGCTACAGTAGCAGCCCTCCTTGGTGGGCATCAGTATGAGAGTCCATTTCCCTGGACTTTGTACTGTTGACGGGATGGCTCCATTTCGTTTGATGACTATTATGCATTCTTAGAAATGAATCCTCTACCTCCATCGTGTTACTCAGTCCTTTCAGAACCTCCTCAGTTTTCACTTTCCCTGTTTCTTGGATACAAGGAGACACTTCAAAACACCTATGCCAGTTACCTGGCCCTGCTTGCTTTGAGGAGAATCAAATATTCTTCTCCAGGCCTAATATTTCAGCCTTGACTTTTGGGAGCCTAAAGATACTGTTGTCTAGAGTGGGTCTGAGAAAGACAGAGCTGGCTGGCAAAGACAGCTTTGGGAACAAAGCTTTTCTCTTTATGACCTCTGGGCTTTAACTTTTCCTACTTTAGGTACAGATGGGACCATGAAGACTGCAAAATCTACTGAGAGCAGAATTGTGAGGCTCTGATGCTTCTGAATCCCACACTGCTTAATGATGTGAAGTTCAAGACAAAACATCCAGTAAACTTGTCCCTCTTATTTTTAAATCAGGGACTTGAAAACCTTAGATAGGAAGAGGACACTGGCACCCATAGCAATGGAACTTGTGAATTTGGAAATTTTTGAGGGGCTTTAATTCTAAGTTGGAGGTGAGCTGAAGAACATAACTCAGTGGGATAACTTTTATAGCAGGGCTTTTATAATAAAAACAGAGGAGAAAAATTTCTAGTTTCCATCCCCTACTGCTTCCTGAACTGTCTTCCTCCCTCCCATCCTTGAGTAATAATTAAGTCGGGGATTGATTTTTATTTGCCTGTTTTTCTGCTTGTCATCAAAGTCTCCAAGTTTGCCTATTTCTGGGAACTGGAACCTGTTTTTTGTTAAGCCCTGGAGGTAAAAGAGATATTTTCTTCTGACTTAAATGTCCAGGTACATGTGAGATATTTTGATCCCAGATCACATCTGGCTTGGCCGAAAATAGTGAGCTATTCAAAAACCAAAGGGAATTATAATTGCTATGTCAACTAGCAATTAAAAAAAACCTGTTTTCATCACTCATTTTTCTATCACCTTAGCAAAATCAGGGCTGCCTAGTTGTTTTAGTTAAATACATAGTTCCCAAAGCAAGGTCATTTGTTATAAAGTGAATGAACATTGGAAATTTCCACTGGAAGAAAGTATTAAAGATGAAATAAAATCTGTGCATAATGGTAGGGCTGTGGCTATGATTCCGGAAATAAAAGATTTTGGCTCATGGGGTTCTGCTCTGATAAACCACATGCTCTGTGTCACAGGAACAGGTGAGGTTCCTGTGGAAAATTCCTAGTGTTCATGAGATTGGCTATAAAATTTCCTATGAATATGCTCTGTTCTGAGTGTCAGAAACCCTGATCATATTCCAAAGCTCTCCACAGGAAGGAAAAAAGTAATCAATTTGTGAAAATGAAGTTGAAAATGTAGAATTAAGCTAAACTCCTTGATCTAGAGATGAGCAGATAGATATCTTCCATTTGGGGGGTTCATCAATTGCATTAGAAATTTTTTGGCTTTGTCTCGGCAAGTACAGGAAAATCTGATAGTGATACATCTTTGAATTCCCTTTCAAGGTTAAACAGTACAACATAGCCCAGCCTTTGCTTTTGCTATTGGTTACCTAGTCAGCCAGAAGGATGCTGTCAATAAGATTCTAGTATGAGCCTGTTTATCTCTTGATATCATTCTTTAAACATCTTTACATTGGTGCAATGGTGATTAATGCTTTATTGCTTATCACTGATATATTGACTCACCCCATGTCTTGAAGACTGGTGGTGTCCTTTTACAGGGAAAATTGAGAGATTAAGTGTTGGGGCCTTCCAAAAGAAATCATGCAAAGACCTGGGCTGCTCTCAGAAGGGGAGGCTTCTCTCATCTCAGGATAGATACTTACCAAGAATTGGCATCTGCCAAAACTTTCTGTTTTGATTATGTCACTGAAGTTAATGGAGGTTGTTGACGTGGATTCTGAGTTTAGAGTTGTACATATAAGGTCTGTATAGTCCAGTGATTTCTGAAGCCAACTATCCCCTGAAAGTGACATGTACATATAGCAGGCTTGGAAGGCATCAGTGTAATATGGTTGTTCTCTGAATCCTTGGAGAGTCAGCATAAAGACTTTAGTTCTGGTGGTTCCATATGTGGGAACATGGATTTAATGGAGGTACAGGAGTTGTGAGGATCTTAGCCAAACAGTAGAATTTCTATCATGGAAAAGAGCTGGGAGAATGGATGGACAAGTGGCAGGGCAAAATAAAGACTCAGCTCAGCTCTTCTGAGTATTCCACAGAAAAGCTAATGCAAACAGGAGCCTCATCTCAGGAAGACCACAGATACCTGCTGGAAGACCAGCTGATTCTGATGGAAACAGAATCCACTGAGAGCAACATCAGAGACCTGTTCCCCAACTTACAATGACTGTGTCCAGTCAGTAAAGGGACACTTGCTATTCCCCTTGAAAATGCTCTTTAATTGAAGGAATTGAAATCTAGAGTTGGGAGAAGGAGATTTGTTACACTTATTATGAATATGAAATATTAAATTGTATTGGAGCAAATTGTAAATACGAAAAGTGTTTTAAAAATTATGAAGTTGAATTAAAAAAAATCAGTGAGGTAGGGAAGAAAGGATTTATAGAGGTATGTTTAAGAACAGGAATTTTAAAAAAATAAAAGGAGTTTTGTGTTTTACCCCTCTATAAAATATCAACTTCGTAATGAAAGGGATTCTACTTTTCTCACCTTTGTTTTCTACATTTATAAAGTTGTCTCTGTACATAGTAAATGTTTATTTATTATTTATTTACTTTTTGGTACTGGGGATTGAACCTAAGGGCTTTTAACACCTGAGCCATATTCCACCTGTCTTGTTTTTATTTATTTATTTGTTTGAGACAGAGTCTTTGTAAATTTCTTAGGGCCTGGCTAAGTTGCTAAGGCTGGCCTCCTTTTACCTCTGCCTCCCAAGTAGGCAAGATTACAGTCATGCACCACCATACCCAGCTTTCATAGCAAATATTTAGAAAATATTTATTAAATGTATAAATACATATTCCCCAGTGATTTAATATTGTATCAAATGTTTGTAGGGCTAGATAAATCAGCCCAAATGGAAATATAGATATTGAAGCTGAAAGTGTTATATATAAAAACTTCTAGTGTTTGTTTACCTGTAAAATCATATTATTTTTTCTGTTTTCTAGTGGCTGACCAAGTTGACCTCCCTTGAGCTCCTTTGATTCTCTTATTTTCTCTATCTCAGGACTTTGGCCTCTTTTGAGTCTCTACCTGGACTTCAATTTCCAAGACCTTGGTAAAGCTTGTCCATTCTCCATTTTCAGTTTTGCTCAAATATTCTTCCAGCAGAATTTCCATATCCAAGTCCTGTCCCATGGTCCTGTTCTGTGTGTTCATTCTCATAGTACTCCTGATATAGTCTATTTCTGAAATTATTCCTGGGATAACTTCTGCCACATCCACTAGAAGTTAAGCACCAGGAGAGGATAAACCTTTCCTACCTTCCTCCACTGTTTATTGCATGCATAGACCACTTCTACTTCCTCAAGAAGAAAAGATGGCTTTGTTTGAATATACAAAGACAAGAACTGGGGCTCAGGTCATTTCTTCAGACATAACCCAGCAATCATAGAGAAGAAATTGGGAAAGTGAGAGAGGAAAGATAAGACAGATTGTGTATTGTTAAGTAGGTCTCCATTGTGTGCATCTGGAGCTTAACTCCACTGCACAGGCTCTGAGAGGCTGTAGAATGTACCTCTGAATTACTCCCACTGAAGGGTAGGAGGAAGCTGAGGTTCTAAGCACCAGTTCCCACCTCGAACTTGTTGGTAATTCCTACTACGAATATGACTTCCTCCCTACTTGGGATCTATCCTCATCCCATGCCTGCAGCTAGAGAAAGCCTTTAAGAAGAGGGTCATGGGTGCTCACAGTGAGAACAGTTTAATGCATCTCCAATGTCCAGGGAAGGCCAAGGGGCTTCTGACATAGTTACCCATGTATTGAGTAAGTGTTCAAAGAATAAATAAATCAGTCATCTAAAAGAAAAAATTATGATTTATAAAGGCAACGTGTCATGTTTTATATTACTATATAATATTTTCCTAAAATCATAAGTCAAATGCTATAAAGGACGTTTCCCCCCAGAATGATCATAAAAATTGAATGTTTAAAGCAGAGAACTAAATAATTTTTCAGATCAATTACACACAAAAAATAAATTAGCAACAGACTTGCCTGTAGCTTTTAGTCTTCCTTGGTGGGTGTGTTTACTAGTATAGAAAAAAATGTGAGCTAAAGTTGTTGGATGTTGAATTGTTCATTTGGGAACCATGATTTGTTCTAGTGGTTTCTTTATATGCAATTACTTAGGAGATGCTAATTCTGTATCTGGCATTTTCAGCTGGTTCCTTGCTCTGAACACTGTGCTTCACCTGCTCTTTGTTCTCAGCCTTGATAAGAATGACCATCTATCCTCATGTATGAAATAGTGGCAGCTCCAAGACATAGTCTTCAGGGCCTTCATCTCCCCTTTAATCTGATCACCTCCCAGGTAACCCTAAAGGACTGTCCACTGTGAGACCCTAAAGAACTGTCCACTGAGTGAAAGCAGTGGACCCAGTCACAACTCAAGATCAGGACACTGCTGCCTTCCCAGAGTCTGATCCCCAAATTCCCTCATAGAGAAATTATGGAACCACTGCTTTCCTGGATCTACTATTCCAGCATAAATTCTGGGATCCACAGCTGTCCTGCAATGCTGCACCTTTGTGAGAAGAATCAGCACTTTCTGGTAGTGAATCAGATATGAGATTGTTAAAGCACATGAAGATCTTGACCTGGGTCCCTGGAGTTTGGAGTTGTGCATGAAATAGGGTTTAGTGCCCCCTTGTGGTTCTGAGAATTTTAAAAGCAGGATGCTCACTGAGAACAGGGTATGGGAGATCTACCAAATCTAGTAATTTGTGTCTTTCTTTAAAAATAAAGAAAGAAAAAAACTGTAATGATTTCAAGTTTATAGAAAATTTACAAGAATAGTACAATAATATCTTATGTTTTTTTACTCAGATACATCAATTTCAAATATTTTGTTACATTTATTTTCTATCTATTTGTTTTCCCCCTGAATGCAGTAGGTTGGGGACAACATACTTCTTTATTCCTTAACATGTGTTTCCTAAAATCAAGAATGATTTCTCCAATAACTATTAAACAGTTATCAAAACCAGGACATACAACATAAGACATAATATTTGTACAAAATTAAAGTCCATAATCCAATTCCAACAAATCTCTGTAATATCTTTCAGGAAACATCTTTTAAAATAGGATTCAAATTATCATCATACATAGTTTTCAGATATTATTATTCTTTAGATATTCATCTGGGACAGCTGTCTGATTTTCTTTGTTTTTGTTTTTTTATAACATTGATGTTTAAAAAATACAAGCATGTTTTACTTGTGTGTTGATTATTGGTTACATGGCATATTTCCTGTGTATGACTGCAGCCCCAAAAGGGCTTAAGGTAAAGAAATCCAGCTCAAAGAGAAGATCTAAAACCAGAGCAGAGAAAAATGTCTCAGATGCCTCAAACATCATTGACTCACATAATAATGCAAGTTCCAGTAGAAAGTTAACATCTAAAATGAAGATTCTCCCAAGCAAATGTGGGATAGTTCAATTCATTTCTGTCTCCTCCAAAGGGTGTCACCATCTCTTTTCCTATACAAACAGGTATTCTCATCTTACCATCTTTTGACAGGAATTAAATGAACTCTTGTCTCCATAAATCTTGTTTCTCAAAACACACCTCTCAACAGTCATGAAATATGAGTATCTCCAATGCAGCCAGCTGGTGCCTTATTTACAGGGTAGCTGATGGTTCTCTTCTTTCTTACCTTATATGAAAGTATAAGGCATACAGTATGAAATTATTCAAATGCATTACTTGATTTTTTAAGATAAAATAGTTGAGCTCTCTCTTAGAAACTTATCAGCATTTATCCACCTGGCTTTAATCTCTGAATGGCATCATGGAACATTAGATAAAGTATTACAATGAAATGCTCATGTGTTAAGTTGAATCATTTTAATTAAATTTCATCAATATTTATGAATTTTTCAGCACTATTCTAGGCACCAGGGCTTCAAAATCAACTAAGCAGACGTGTTTCTTGCTCTCTAGAGTTTTTGGTCGAGTGGGAATAGAAGAAAAAGAATTACACAATTTTAATTGATAAGCAATACTATTATAGAAGCATATCATGATGCTAAAATAAAAAAATAAAAAAATTTGGTATATAGACCTCAGAGCCAGAAAGACTTTTCATGGGAGGAAATTTCTTCTAAGCTAAGACCATGAACTTAAGTAGGGAATAGCCAAAGAAGGAGGGGTGTAAAGGAAAACAGTAACTGAGACAGAAGTTATAATGTATGCAAAAACTCAAAGGACAAAACGAAAAGGAAAAACCAGAGGAATTGAAAGACTTGTGATGCATGAGTCAGCTGTTGCTGTTAAAATGCTGTGTAACAAGTCACCTTACATTTCAGTAATTCTTTACCAGAAATGTTTATTCTCATGAGTCTGCATGACTGACCTATAATGTGCTCAGTAGGATGTCTGCCTGCATGGAAGATGTAGATTAAATTCAGCTATTCCTCAATGTGTTTTTTTTTATAGTTCCTGCTGAAGTTACCCAGAAGTTTTCCAGGCACGTTCTTTTCATGGCATATCACTATAGCAAAAAGTCCAGTTAATCCACAAAAGTCCTTGCTCATGAAACAAATACTAACAGACCATTTTCCAAAGCAAGTTATAAAGTCCAAAGTTATGGGGTAGAAGAGTACACTCTTCCTTCACAGGAGCAGAGCATATGAACATTTACTGAACATAAACCACAACTATTGCATATAGGGCGACTGAACTTTAGAATGTAAAGAACTGGAGGGGTAG
This sequence comes from Ictidomys tridecemlineatus, assembly GCF_052094955.1. Lineage (NCBI taxonomy): Eukaryota > Metazoa > Chordata > Mammalia > Rodentia > Sciuridae > Ictidomys > Ictidomys tridecemlineatus. The sequence continues at coordinate 164,063,869 of NC_135481.1, forward strand.
GTAGGGGTCATGTCATAAAATCAGGATTCATTTTCAAATGACTTTCAGTTAGAGAGAATAGACAAACAGAAAACAAAACTGCAGCAGGGATAACTGTAAGAAGTATATTGCCCTTGAAATCATCTCAGATAAACTAAGAAAATACACAAGCTATGAAACTTCCGAGACATTCTTTCTTTATTTTCACTTCTGAAATTTAAAAAGTTAATGGGAACCAAGATTAGTAAAAGACTGAAAGGCCAAACACATTGAATGGCAATTGGTGGTGGGAAATGCATCAGATTTCCCTGGATATTCTGACTATAATTATTTTATTTGTTGTTTTATAGAATTTTTTTGTTTTGTTTTATAGAACTCTTGCTCTATTATTTTAAGGGCTAGGATGTCAAATTTGTGTATTCTGAGATGTTATTGGGCCAGGTATGATCCCTGTGTGACAATTATCAGAAGTCACCTGAAGGCTTGACAGAAGTGAAGAATCTTAGACTGTACCAGTGGAATCAGAAAGTATAATGGTACGTAAGTTAAACTATTTGGTTAGTCATTTTTTGTCACTATGACAAAATATCTGACATAAAACAACTTATTAGAAATAAAGGTTTATTTTGGAACATGTTTTCAAAGATTTTAGTCCATGGTTGTTTGACTCTGCTGTTTTGGGGTCTATGATGAGGCAGAACATCATAGTGGGATTATGTAGTGGAGGAAAATGCTTGCTTCATGACAGCCAGGAGGCAAAGAGAGAAAGAATCAGGAAGGAGCTCAGTCTCAATATCCCATTCAAGGGCATGCCTCCAATGACCTAATTTCCTTCCGGTAGATTCCACATCTTAAATTTTTTACCATCTCCCAATAGTATCATGGGCTGGGGACCAAGCCTTTAATACATGGGCATATCCAAACTACAACAACTTATAGTTTTCTAAAATAGTTAGGTGATTCTAATGTACACTCAAGTCTGAAAAATTACTGTTACAGGATCTTTAATGAAGGGATACAAATCAGAAAGAAAGACAACTTCACTCCTTTACTCAATGCCCTAAACTTATGTGATGCTATGGTCAGCAAAGTAGTTCATACAACTATGTACTATTTCAGACCTTCTACATCAAAGGAGCTTATAGTTTTATAGGCTGAGAATTCCATAGATGTTTCATACCTAAATATCATAGTCTATGATAAGAGTGTTAAGATAAAGTGTTAGATAATTAGCAACAGCCAGTTTTATATATAAAATTGCAAGAGAAGCTTTAAGAAAAGTTTAACTAAATGAACCAAATGTGAGAAGAAGCAGGAGGATGCTTTGGACTCAGCAAGTTTAAAAGGGTGCACAAGGAAAACTGAAGTTAAAATTAAATAAACACAGAAAATAGATAGTTTGACACAGGGAAAACAGTGGAATTCTACAGAAAGTGGTGTGTAAAGAATGTCGCCACTGGAGTCAAGAGAACAGGGTTGACTCTGCTATTCACTAACAGTGTCACCTTTGGCAATTCACCTTTTTTTCCCCCATTGATAAAAAGGGGGTGATTAATCTCTCTTGTGATGGATTCTGAATTCTATGGCCCTCATGAAATCCTTCTTCCTACTTTCTGTTTCCTTGCATTGACCCATGTCCGCTCTACTGCATAGTCACTCTACTTGCAAATGTTACAGAAGCAAACTTAGAAACCTGCTAAGTTTGTGTGCTTTGAGGCTTTCCTTTGGGGATGCTGTCCTGAAACCATCATGATATGGAGAAGCCTACCTACTGGTGAAGCCCAGGCAGAAGGTCATGTGCAGAGAGATATCCAGCCTTTCAGGTCTTCCCAGGTGAATGCACCCCCTGGCCAACTAGCCTGCTGAAAGTAGCAAGCAAATAAACCTGGGGAGATGTGCAAAAAACAAATGTTTAACACGCACCTAGCCAACCCACAAAAATATAGGGCTGAATTAATTCTTATTGACTTAAACTACTTATATTTAGAGTGTAATTTTTTAAAATTTCAGTACATAGCTGGAACATATTTTGTAGGTTGTTGTATTCAATTCTCATTTGATATTCACAGTATTTTGGTGAGATATGTATTTATTCATAGGGAGAACTAAATAAATATCAGAATTTTTTTTAAATTTCAGGAGACACATTAAAAAAGACAGAAACATAATATATACATTCTATATGCTGGCCTATAATTTGCCTTTTCTTTTCTCTTCCTTTTTAATTTGACAATATATCTCTTGGGAATTTTTCCTTGTCAGCATATAGTGCTCCACCTCATTCTTTATAATTATCTTGGATTCTGTTGAATGAATGCTTCATAATTTATGTAGCCATTCCCCTGACTATGGGCTTTACATTGCTCCTCATTTTCTTGAACTATTGCAGACCATTTTTTAATGAATATATTTATACAATATTTCACCACATTCATGAATGTGTTTGTAAAATAAGTTTCTAGAGGAAAAATTCCAGGTTTAAGGTATATGCACATTTTATTTTGTGATACACTTTTATTTATCATTTTGATATCCAATGAGGTTGTAGCAATTTGTATCCTAATCAAAAGTATATGAGACTGCCCCATTCCTTTAATAAATTGTTAATCATACTATAAATTATTAAGTACTTGGATAGTTTCCCATCTGATAGATTAAAGATGACGTCTCGTTTCTGTTTTAATGTCCCATTACTTAATAAGAATGATGTTGAAAAAATTTTACATGTCTGTAAACTCCTTATGGTTCTGTTTTCTGGTCATATATGTTGCTGTATATTTTTCTATTGCAGGTCTTGTATTTTATTATTGATTTGAAAAATCAGTTGTAATTTGAAAATTACAAAAATCAACTTTTTGTTTTCATGTGCTAAGAATATGTTTCCAGGTTTACCATTTTCTTTTGACGTTTGTTTATAATATGGGAGTATTACCACACAGAATTTTTTTAAATTTTATATTGTTAAATTTATCAAACTTCCATATTTTATTTTGGTAGTTTCAGAGGTTAGCTTTATTTGAATAGTAAAATTTTGCTCCATCTGGTTTCTTTTGATGCAACAATTTAGACAGAGATCCGCTAAATTAGGATTCCAAATATCTAATTTATCTCAATTCCACACAATGAAAAAGCCATAAATTCTCATTTATGTAAAATCTTGCTCTTATGAAATAGTGAATTCAAATCCATTTTGGACTGTTTTCTGTGAGCCGTTCTCTTATTATTGATTTAATTATGGTGGCATCATAAAGTCTGTTTGACATAGTCTACTAAATGACACAATGTCTTCTCAGAATTATACCTATCATTCTTACTTATTTATATTTCCATAAGAAGTTTAGACTAGAGTACTCTAAAACAAGTGTACTTTTTATAGGAATTTATAGGCCAATTTGGGAGAACTTGAATGATGTCATAAAGTAGGAAACCTTCCTCACCACAACCTTTAAGTTTTCTTCATGTCTCTCCAGAGTCATTTAAAAATACTCTCAGTGGAAAATACACTTGCTTTCTGGAAATGGTATAATTCCTGCAGACTTAAGCAAAGTGAAATGGGAGAGGTGATATTGGACAATTTTTTTCTGATCGAAACCAAGACTCAGACAAAACAGGACTGCTACCCTTGACTCTCTTTAAAATTAGTTCTGAGAATTTTGTCAAAAGAGATAAGCTGAGTATGCCTGAGCAACTCCCTTGCAATAGAGTAGATAGATGCACAGCCTCTCAGCATAACCACATGAAGGGCTGTTACTTGGTGGCGGCACTTGGCATGTTCATTTAGCCATTGTCATAATAATAAAATCAATGCTAGGGAATGGACAGTCCTCAATATGTCGATGAAAATGGAGCACAACTTTTGCATTCACTGTAATTAGAGTTATTAAGAAATTGGCATGTTTACAACAAAAAAGGCAAAAAGGAACCTCTGATAAAATGGAGGAAGTAGGAGATTTATTTTTCTCAAAAATTCAGTTGATGCTGTTATAACAATGGTTGCATAATAAAATAAATAAGAGCTTAATTGCTTTATAATCATTGATCCTAAAGAAAAATTCCATGAAGAATATTAAGTAAGGATATGATAAGGACTGTATTTTGGCTGATGGATAGAGTGGCACCATAATTTAACAGCACACAAACAGAAACTGGAATTTGAAGGTCTGCCTTGTGTTAGCTGGGTCTGATCTGATTCTTGAGATTTCCTTATCTGTAAAATGAGGTTATAGAAACATTTCTCAGGGTGATTTAGAACCTTACTACTCAGAGTGTGGTCCATCGGCAAACAGTATCATCGTCACCTAGAACTTAATTGAAAACACAGATTTTCAAGTCCTAACCTAAACTTCTAGAATCAAATATCTGAAGGTGGATCCTAGTAATCTGTTTTTTCACATTCGGTCCTCATGGTGTTCATGATACTGGGTTTAAGCAACACTGGTTAGAGAAATAAATAAATCAAATACAAGTACAAACACAACTTTCCACAGCTCATTACCATTAGATAAATGATGTATAATGAAAGGTTGATCACTCATAATGGAAGGCTGGGGAACCACTCATTTTCTCTTTATTTTTGAATTTTTTTTCTCCATTTTTTTTTTGGTCTTGAATGAGAAAATTAAATTTTTATTACATAAGATTTCTGTATTTTAGTGGCACATATATTTATCTGAGTTCCACCTAAACCCTGGGCCTGGCTTTACTGCTAGAGATTCAGCCATATAGATAGCAGGTAATAAAGGATGGTATCATTTCTTCTCCCATCACAAGGTCTACATTTGACACACATAAAACAGGAGACAGAATAACAAGAGAAAAGCATAACAAATTTATTTAATCAAAGTTTTATATGATGGGGACCTTTGGAAACAAAGATCCAGAGATCTAGGTAAACATGTATTTGTATGCTATGTGCCATGAGGGAATTACTATTTGTGGAGAAGCTTGGTTATAGAAAAGGGTTCCAGCATGATTGACATAATGGAAACAAATTGGGGAGACCTTCAGCAAGGCCTGTTGTTCAGATTCTTTCTTGCATCTCTGTCTGGCATTACTTCTCTCTGGGCATGGAGCAGGATACCTGCCACATGAGGATTTTCAGGGGAGAAAGGAGAAGGTCAGAAAGTGACCTCCCAAGGTTTTATAGCTTGCTTTGGGGTGGGGGGAGAAATACTCTATTTTCTGTGACCCACTCAGGAAAGAAAGGGGGATGAGAGAAAGGAGGATGGAAGAAAGTCAGAGAAATTGTCTTACTCCTGCAGTTTTCACAATATCCTTCAGCTCAAAAATACACAGTGTGTCAATGTGATATATTAGTGGGTATTGTGTTCTGAGCCCGGAAAAGCTCCATAGGTCCCTGCCTTTAGGGAGTTTATAGGGTACTAGGAAAGTTTATAGGATACTAGGAGAGACAATAAACCAATAATAATAACAGGTGTAGAGAGGATTATAGGAGAGGAGTTGTCAGTTGGTGTAAAAGCAATCTTAGCTGGGGATTCCTACATATGAGTCAGATGGTAGCTATTACAGGGTTCATGAACCCCTAGAATTTTGTTTGCAATTGAGAGACATCTGTGATCATGATTTCACTGTTATAGAGAGATAGTTCCAAATAATTTCGTGAAACCCAAACATTTAATGACCCCTGTTGAGATCAACATTATAGGCCAGTTTATTACACCAGTGTTTTAAATCAATTATCTGCATACATGAGATCCCTTTTCTCCCATTTCTTCTAAGAATGCTTGTTTTTTCCTCAATTTCCCTGGTAAAGATTCAAAAACCTATTTCATTCTCAGCATAGAATTATCCCTTCATCATTCTTCTATGAAAAATTGAAGGCAAATTCTTTGTAGACGTGAGCCTGGTCCAGGGCACAGCTGCACTGCTTTATCACAAGATATGGCTGTACGTGAAATGTCCTAAGATGAGCTCTCTGAAAGGACCTTCCCTGACATTTGTTCAACAGTTAATTCACAGTTCTTAGAGGTGAACAAGCAGTTCTGGGGAGCGTGGGCTTAAAAGCCTGCAAGTTGATTAAAAGCTGGGCTTAAATCTGGACCAATTAATAACAGAGTCCCCCTGGGGTTAATATTAAGGGTGGCTGTTATGTTTTTTATCTTCATTTCAGAGTTTCTGCAAGTGGATTAATCAGCCCTTCTGTATTCATCCTACCACCAGAGCAACAATTCATTTTGATTATTATGTTACAAATACCAGCGACATTCAATAGACCTTGCAGAGAAATTTTTATGAGTTTGGGCAAATATCCACTGTAGCGCATGAAGCACATCAGATAATAGCAGCTGCTGGTTCTGAAGCCTCCCAGGGTCCCTCAGTGACATGCTCTGAGTTAGAATGTCAACCTGGTGACTTAGTTCACCTTCATTACCAAACACATCCCACAGTTAAGGTAAACATAGCACCTGTGTTTAAACTGTAAGCCTTCATTACAGCCTTTTGTACTGTGTCCAAGTAGCTTAAATAGTGAATTTTAAAGAGCCTTTATATTAACTACTAAATACCAATAGTAAGATAGTAAACAGAACTTAACCCTAATTCTCCCCACATGCCATTGAACTTTTATGAATCCTACGTTCATTAAGAGAAGCAAACAACAATTACAAAATCCCAGGCGCTGAATATTTTTTATTTTCTCACAGATACACTTCCGTTTCAACTGGCCTCAGTTCACCACGACTGCTTGTGAGTGAGGCACATTTTAAATCAACAATCTCAGTGGGAGGTTTGGCCAGTCTCTCCATTGGCTCATCATTTCAATTTTTATCACGTCACCTCTGTGCTTCAAATGGAAGAATCCAAAGCAATGACCTTTGCAATTTGTGTGGTCAGCGCATCCTTGGCTGACCCAGGAGGTGCTAGCTGTGGACTCTGCACAATCAAGAGCCCCCAGAGTCTCCCAGCTCCCTCTCCATTCTCACTGCTTTAGCTACTGGTAACTTCATGGTAGGATGATCAAAGGAACCACTCTCTCTTTTTTAATACCCTGTGTTGTATTCCTAACCGGCATTATTTCTCTACTTTCCCTCGGTATCCTCTCCTATCTTCCTACTTATCAATTCGTTTGAAATTATAGGAACACTGGAGCAAAGCCAGGCAGCTGCTGCTTCCCTGCCACAGACACCACAGGTCCTTGCTCAGAGGCTGGGAGCGACATGGGAAGTCCTGGCTGCTGCTCTTTCCTCCCTTACCTGCTTCTGAAAGCCACACAAATGTTCTCAGCCTTCTAGGGAGAAGAGGAGCAGTGGGGCAGGGCAGGGTCTGATAATTGAGGAAGATAGCTGTCTTCTCACTGGGCATCAGCATCTGTCCCCTGACACCTCCAGGTCTCTGTTGAACAGGCCTGGAGGAGGCTTCATGCTTCAAAAGCATCACAAAGTCTGCCTCATCGAGGGGAAGTATGGTGATCTATGATATACTATTTGTAGTTGGCTGAGAAATATCAGAGATAAGTCTAACCATGATCAGAATTATCCTCCTTGTACTATTGCTAAGCAGAGATGCCTGCCCTACACAAGGTCAAAGATAAATGAAAAGTGCATCTCTTTCAGCAGATTTTCAATTTTTTTTATGATATTACTCTGGGGTTTGCATAGCATATTCTTTCCCTTTCACTGACAAGACAGGATATAACCTAAACCAAATAGTCTCGGGCTTGAGGTCTTGTCACCATAGAATAAAAATTAAACATCAGAAGACTGGCTCACACCCTGGAAAGGACATCCACAGCTCTCCTGTTCCATGACTCAACCAGTGACACTCGGCAGCAGGTGTGATGTGAAACTGCCATCCTGTTCCCGCAAATCTACCTTGAGAAATAAAATGTAAGGGAAGTTTTAAAAAATCAAGCTGGAGAAGGCCAGTGTGACCATCTATGTATTAAACATTGGTGTGTGAGAGCCACCACCGGAAACTGGCCTCTTTCTCTCCCTTACTCTCCCTCTGTTTCTCTTCACCTTTCTTCCTTCCTGCTTTCTGACCTTCCTCCCTTCCTTGTTTTTCCCTTTTCCCTTCCTTTCCCTTTCCCTTCCTTCCTTCCTTCCTTCCTTCCCTCTCTCTCTTCCTGCCTGACTTGGGCACTGAAGAAACATATGGCTGACAGATCCATCCTATTCTTCAGTAGCAGGAGATATTGAATGTACATAAGAAACACTATGCATTTTGCCAGTTTAACATCTATAAACTGAAAGCTAGCCTTCTGCCAGTCTGCACTCAAGATACACAGCAGATCTGGCTTCATTCCACTTTGTGAAACTTGCATGGGTTCAGTTACACATGTGCCAAGGGAAAACTGGGCCTTCCTGTTAAATCTGCAAGATGAGAAGAGCAGGATATCCAGGAGTGTTGACCTGTGTATCTGAAATGACTTTCTAGACGTCTAAATAAAAAGGTGGTACAGTTAAATAATCTGTTATAATATGTAATTTTATTTTCACTGCCAGAAGCAAGTGGCACAGGCCCATAATCTTAGTGGACTCAGGAGGTCGAAGCAGGAGGATCACGAGTTAGAGAGGTTAGCCTTGGCAACTTCGGGAGACCCTGTGTTAAAAAGAGAAAGAAAGAAAGAAAGAAAGAAAGAAAGAAAGAAAGAAAGAAAGAAAGAAAGAAAGAAAGAAAGAAAGAAAGAAAGAAAGAAAGAAAGAAAGAAAGAAAGAAAGAAAGAAAGAAAGAAAGAAGAAGGAGGCTGGGATTGTAGCTCAGTAGCTAATGATAGAGCATCCTGTGTTCAGTCTCAGTAACACACACACACACACACACACACACACACACACACACACACAGAAAAACCAGCCCAGGAGGTGATTTGATTTTAGAGATACTGAAAGATTGCCTGCCTTTGCATAGCTCTCTTGCATCTCAAGTTCCAGCTCCTTCTTTGGTATAGACTCTGTTTTAGTCAGCTTTTCCACTGCTGTGACTTAAGGACCCAACCAGAATAATTGTACAAGAGGAAAAGTTTATTCAAGGGCTCATGGTTTCAAAGATCTTAATCCACAGAAGGCCGACTCCATTCCTCGGGGCTCAAGGTGAGGCAGGACATCATTGTGTAAGAGTGTGGTGGAGGGAAGCAGCTCACATGAATATCAGGAAGCAGAGAGAGAGTCCACTTGCCAGATACAAATACATACCCAACGCTACACTCCAGTTCTCACTCCTTCCAGCCACATTCTACCACTTCAGTTATCACTCAGTGAATTCCTATCAGGCAATTAAGTCACTGATTGGGTTAAAACTTACAACCCAGTCATTCTCCTCTGAACCTTCTTGCATTGTCTCACACATAAGCTTTTTGGGTACTCCTAACATCCAAACCATGACAGAGTCATTGCACCTCTAGAAGGTGTCAGGTAAGGGTAATGAACTCTCCTTTGAAGGGCTGGGTGACGGGCATGGACTGCTGGTCCAGTTATCAGAGAGCAAGATTTCTGGAGGAAACAGGCATATGTTTTAGGAGAAGGGTTTTCAAGGAGACAGCCAAAAATAGACGGTCTGGGAGTTCCCCTGGATATTGGGGTGGGGAGGGCTAACAGACCACTCAACAGCAGCTTCCCACTTTGACTTCAATTCCAAGACCCTTTTGCCAAACCTTCCATTTCATTCAGCCCTGTGCTCAGTGTCCCTCAGAAATATCCTGATAAGTAGCTACAGATGTAATTCAGCTCATGTCTCAATTTCACAGCCTTTTTTTACTTCTCTTACAATCTAAAATGTAAACTGAAATTAAGTCTTTACCCCAAAGAGCTTAGAACTATAAGAGGATGTTTTACTAAGAGGCGGCCAATCAGTCATCATTGAGATGGAACAGTCCTTCCCACATCCTCAGTGCACTTGGGAGTCTGGCTAACATTCTCTCTCCTTTTCCATATTTAGATTTTGGGGAAAGGCAGAGAGATCTATCCTGCCTCCCATTTGAACTTGGCACAGAAAATATACAATATAACATAAATACATGAAGAGGCCTGGATGCTCAGTCAGAAGATTTAATCGACTATCTTGACAGCACTACTTTGTTGTTGTCTTTGGGTAAAGCAACTAACTTCTCAAAGTCTCTGCTGCCATATGTTCAAGCTAGATTGTATAATATAGGACTCCTGGTGCTGTGCTAAGACTCTACTGCCACTAAATGGTTTAAAGGACACAAAAATGAAAATTCTTCTTCTTCCTGGTGCAGTCCAGAATAGTTGGGTGAGCATTATCTATAGCACTGTTTCCACCCAGATGACCTTGCCCTTGTACCTTCAGGGCTTAGAACTGCTGAAGTCTACTTTGACACCTATGTAACATGCTGGAAATTCTGGAAAGCAATGCATGCATGTCCCCCAGAACCCTCTTCAACTAGTCAGTAATGAGATTGTAAGTGCACCAAGCTCCCCCACCCTTCAGATGGGAATGCTCTAAGGAGCATATCTCTATGGGCTCTCAGGGAGTCCAGGGCTATGGAGTTCCAGTCATCATTGATTTGATTGACAACTCCTTTTCCTCACCTTCCCTGTCTCCCTTCATCCTCTGCCTGTAGTGTTTCCATTTCCTAAGATAATCTGGTTCTATTTGCACTTGAATTTTGTCTCCATATCTACTTCTGGGAGAGTACAGCCAAAGAAACTGTCCATCATAGGATTATATTCAGGGATTACAGTTGAGGAAGGTAAACAAATGATCCATTTTGGCAGTTAGATCTTATCTTCAGATCCTTATTGAACCATTAAATTGGTGAATACATACTGTCCTTTAATATTTGATCTGCCAAAGCTGCTTTCTTTCCAGAGTAAACAACATTTATGTTCTCTTATTTTCTACAAAACTTAGCACTTAAGGTGTGATGTTTGCACCATACACTCCTTGAAAAAATAAAATAAATAAATCAATGTTTTTGAGCACCTGGCAGGAGGTTATGGAGAAAGATTGAATTGGGAATCAAAGGGCCTGGGTGTTAAGTGCAGAGTATCTTTCTCAGAAGAAAAGTTAAATGTCAACACTTCAGTATAGAAAGGTGTTCAGTCTTCTTTGAAACTACTCCGACTGATGCTTTTTCTGCCTCCTTGGGGAGCAGACGAAAGGCAGGACCCTGACATCTCCCAATGCTTCCCATGGAGATAAGATTCAGTAAAAAGGAAATCCAGGGTAGCCTTGAAGAAAGAAATCTTGGGCAGGATATAGCATACAAGTGCAATGTGCAAGAGAAGAAAGAGGTTGAAAAGAGTTGCTGATAAAACTGGCTCTCAGGAAAGCTCAGATCATCTCTGTCATGAATTTTTATTTTGTGGGTATCAGGAGCTTTCTTAACAACATTGAAAACTCCATTAGGGAAGGGAGAAAAAGTCTTTTAGTTCTTATATTTATCAATCCAGTGAAATTATTTACTTTCCATTCATCTGATTATTCATCCATCCATCCATCCCTTTCTCCATCATCCATCCTGCCTGACTACTATCCTTCCTTCTACCCTCCTCCATCCATCTTTTTCATCTCTCCTTCTGGTCCTCTCTCCATATCTACTTATGTTCAACCTTTTATCCATGCTTCCAATACTCCTTTATCCTCTCCCTCTCCCTTTTCCTTCTTTCATTATTTATTATTTCTCCTTTCACCCATGCTTTCAGCCTTCCTTCTTTCTTCCCTTCTTCTATTCATGAGTACCCTTAACAGTGACTTGGGGACATGATGGTATATGTCACACCCAGATCAGGCTGTCAAGTTTCAAACCCAGCTCCAATATTCATAGGAAAACATGATTAAAGTTTTCATACTTAAGGTCCCCAGTGTCTTTCAAAATCTATAAACTGGAACCAATAAGAATCTTGACTCCATTGTCTTATTCTGAAGATAACAAACTATATACAAGTGGTCCATATGATAAAGACTGGCTTATATTAAGCTCTCTATTAATACCAGTCACTATTATTACTATAATTCTGATATTATTTTAAAGTCTACAAAGATATGTCTTTAAAGATATGGGCCTTTTGTTTTTATAAGGGGATTCTGTGTCTGGAGAGAGTTAATACAGCATCCAAAGATGAGCAAATAATTCACTTCTCCAGAGGAAGCTTAGCTCACTGTGTTCATTTACTGAAGTGCATAATTCAGTATTATCACCTCTGACAAATGGTGAGATATTTGAGGGTCTTATGTTTCCAAAGCACTGCAGCCCTCTTACAACTCCCGACCTTTGCCCCATTACAGTTCCATTCTATCAAGTGTGTTCATCAGAACCTTGATTTGTACACCCGATTTCTCACCAGCCTCCTGCAGTACAATTCAACATGAGAGGCAATATAATATTCTTGTTGGGAATAGCAGCAGTTCAATAGAATGGTATGGGAACTCTCGCCAATGTGAGCGTGATTTAGGTCCCCTTGTTATCGGGAAAGGTCTGCGTGTTCTTTCAGCTCTATTGAGATGAAGCCTTTTAAACAGTGACTGAGGTTCTAACACTCTGAGACAACCCTTTTTGTCCTTTTGGTGCCTTATTACATGCAGTTTACAAAAAAGCACCAGCACTTCAATACCCAGAGAATTTGAAACCAACATTTAGGAATTGTTCAGAAGTTTAAAAAAAAGAACAATAAAATTTATTTTGGGAATCTACTGAAATTCAAATCAGAGCATTTGAATAAACTTGCTTTGTCTTCCATGTTTCAGAAACAGAAGTTTGCAAATTTGACAGACAAGCCGATATTCCAAATCTTCCTGATCCTCAGAAAACAAATATTTACTACACTGAGCTGGCACCTCTAGTTTGAATGGATTATGAATGGAATAGTAGAAAAGGACAGGTTAGATTACACCATGATGACAAAAGAATAAATCTGAAGCTGGACAAGGTGGTGCATGCCGTAATCCCAGCAGTTTGGGAAGCTGAGGCAGGAGGATTGCAAGTTCAAAGCCAATATAAGCAAAAGCAAGATGCTAAGCAACTCAGTGAGTCCCTGTCTCTATAAAATACAAAATAGGGCTGGGGATGTAGATCAGCGGTAGAGCACTCACTTAGTACGTGGGAGATGTTGGGTTCGATCTCCAGCGCCACATAAAAATAAATAAATAAAATAAAGATATTGTGTTCAACTACAACTAAAAAAATATTAAAAAGAAACAAATAAAATACAAAATAGGACTGGAGATGTGGCAATGATCGAGTACCCCTGAGTTCAATCACTAGTACCCCAAAAAGTGAATGAATCTGAGTGGTTTATTATTAAATTTTCTGCTATGGTTTAGATATGAAGTATCCCCCAAAAACTCTTGTGTGGGACAATGCAAGAATTTCAAAGGCAACATGATTAGATTATGAGAAGTACAACCTAATCAGTGGATTAATCCACTGATATGGATTAATGAGGTGGTAACTGTAGGCAAGTAAGCTGTGGGACATAGGTCCCTGGGGGCATACCTTTAGGGTTTATATTATGTCGGTGGTGAGCAGAGCTCTCTCTTCTTCCTGGTGGTCCTCTGTCACTTTTTCCACCAAGATGCCCTGTCTCCTCTCATCTAGGCACAAGCTATGGAGTTGACTAACCAAGGACTAAACTAATGAAAACATGAGCTAAAATAAACCTTTCTTCCTCTACACTGCTCTTGTCAGGTCTTTTAGTCACATCTACCAAAAAAAAAAAAACCCAAAAGCACTGTCATAGATAAAAGTTTGTTATTTCTGGCTCATGAACACTCTGAAAGTCTCTGGAAGCCCTTCTCCATCTTACAGACCAGGGGTGGACCCAGGCATGTTCTATTTTCACCATCTCAGCAAGTGACTTCCAAGGTTTCTGAGGAGGGCAGCAGATGAAAGAAGAGGTACATTAGCTCTTAACTGCCTCATTGGGAAAATGACATTCCTCATTACTTTTTGTGATCCATTGTCCAAAATTTAACTCATGGTCTTGTACAGATAGCAAGAACTAGAAAGTTCAGGTGAAAATATGGACTATTTATTGTGCCTACACATCTTGTTTGTTGTTGATACGGATGTGGACATTTCAAACCACAAGAGAAAAGAGGTGTTAAAATGATAAAGATAATGAAGGAGAGGGAATTCTCCTAAAAGACAATGAAAGGGCTAGGGCAGGAGTTGTGGATCAGTGGCTCAGTCCAAATAACCAACTGTCACAACACATTTATTGAACGTCTCATGGCTTATCTTTACCTCTTTTTTTTTTTTTTGGTACACTTAACTACTGAGCCACATCTTCAGCACTTTTTATATTTTATTTAGAGACAGAGAATTGCTAAGTTACTTAGGGCCTCACTAAGTTTTGGAAGCTGGCTTTGACCTTGAGATCCTCCTGCCTCTGCCTCTCAAGACCCTGGAATTGCAGATATGTGTCACTGCATCTGGCTCTTATGGTTTATCTTTTTTAAAAAAAAGTTATCATGATTTTAAAAATACTAAGGTGCAGATCTATTCACTAACATTGAGAAGATGATACATGCCTATTCTTTGGATATCTCCAAGTATATCGAACTGAAGATACAAGGAAATACCATCATTAATTTGAGAACCCTGCATCATTATTGCATATTTGCCCAAATATCTTGAATGCTGACATCTAAAATGCAAGTTCATTGTAATGGCAATGTTTTATGCACTTTTAAATTAGTTTTTAATTTGAATCCTTCTCAGTGTCCAGTCTCAAAGGGTGAGTTTATTTGTAGTCTATTCAAAGTGATAAGATTAACAAGGGCCTTTCATTAGAATATTTCTCTCTTGTCTTTCTACCTAGGAGTGTTCACTGAACAACAAAGCAAGCCTCAAAATTAGTGAAGCCTAAGGTATATCCTCTACTCCAAAGGAAAAGCAAAGATGCAAATCTAGAAAGAAGCATGAGCTTGCCTAGTTTCTAGGATTTTCTGACCTCAATTGCCTCAAGGCTTCTACCCACTCTTTACTGGTTCCTGACCACCCTTAGCCCAGTGTCTGAATCCATATGGCACATCTGCATGCTGGACCCTCTTGATCATTTGAACTCTAGGGACTGTGTCACTCTGCAAAGGTCCTTTATCCTTCTACCATGCAACTTGATAATAGTTCTCTAAAAAGAATTGAGCTGTGATGTGTGAAATAATCATTCCATTAAGAAAATATTTAACGTACACTTGCCGCCTTTCAGGCACCACTATGGGAGATAGTGATAATGTAAGCAAGATTGAGCCCCTCTTCACTGTACAGTTTTACTTTCAAGAAGTGGGAAAGGTTAAAGAAATTAACAAAAATGATTCTGGATGATGATCAATGCTATATAGAAAATGAAACAGGATGTTGTGATATTGAGTGACAGGAAATATGGGCAACATGAACAGAAGGGTCAAGACTTTCCTGCTCAGGAGAAGAAAGCATCCCTGGGGGGAATTGGTGGAGTGGCATGCCATGCTGAATACAAGGAAAGAGCTCATGATGCAGAATTCAAAGAACAAAGAACCCCTTCTTTTCCTTGCAACCTAATAAAGGAAAGCAGTGTTTTCACTTATTTATTTATGTTTTCTGACCTCCATCCCAGTTCTCTAGATCCAGTGTGGAAGTAAGGTTATAAATTTCATATTAAATATAATAAAAGATCATCTCAAACAAAGCCCTCATTTCTCTCTTTCCCAGATGAACATCTCTCCGTGGAGCTAAACAGAAAACCTGCCTTGACCTGTGGTCGAACTGCCGTGACCTCATGTTTTCTGTCAGGAGAATGGCTGATGACAAATTATAATGGAAACCACTTCTTGCTTTCTGCCTATCCTCAATCAGGCAGACAACATCCCTCTGACTGATTAAGTCCCTGGGGGAAAATATTTTCACTGTTCCCAGTGACTGGTGAAGGATGGCACTGGAGCCTCACTATTGCTCAAGCACTTATTCATGGAGGACCATCAATTTCTGCAGATTCCTTGGCCCAGGCTACCACCATCCATTTCCATAGATGGAGAAATTGCTTCAACAGTGCATGTGGCCATGCACCCAGGAAGAACTAAATGAGAATGATGGGGGCAGGGTTAGCAGAGGTAGAAAGGACAGATTCACCTATTAGAGTAGCATTGAGCTCACTCACAAGTGATCAATTTTATTGCTGTACTTTTACACTTACAGCTGCCTTCTCTTTCCATCCTTTCATGATGTGGCCTTGGACCATTTTCTCAAGGCAAAAGCAATATCAAAGAAGAAAATGAAAGAAAGATGGATGCCACAGTGGTGGCATGAGGTGGAGTCAATTTCACTCTTTTAAGATCAGGGATTCTCTCTAACAAGCGTGTCTGGGAAAACAGGATTTAATAACCTGGCATCCATGAGACAATGTTATCTTTATATAAAATGGGATCCTACTCCCCTTCCCCCCTTTTAAGGACAAAAGACTTGAAAAATCTGCAATAAATGTCACAAATTGAACAATGAATAAGGTATTGAGGAGGCATGGATCAGAACCCTATTCTGCTGATTGCTACTTGGGCATCCCTGGCCATATTTCTCACCATCTCTGGTTTCCACCCTCTTCATCTGCAAAGTAAAGGAATTTGATTGACAAAACTAAGGTTCTTTTTTGTTGTTCTTGTTGTTCTAAAATGCCATGATTTCTATGCAATAGGAAAGATTCAGGTTATTTGAATAAATAACTTTTTGACAGATAACAAGGTTTTTAAAAAGTCCTTTAAAGAAGAGAGCCAACTATCTATATGTTAAGTTCTAACTTCTCAGTGTGAGGACAGTCTGCCTTGAGGAGACATGGGACAAGTGGAAATCCTGAAAATACTAGAAGGAGGAACATTTTTGTTTTGAGGACTTTGAGGAACACTTTGAACTGATTGTTATAACAATATTGTTATGAGGAAGAGAGAAAGCACTGTTATCAATTCACTTATCTCTATTCATCAGTTTAAAATAATTTAATTAACACATTTTTCTACCTTATTGTGGAACAAAAAACTGAAGATTTAATAATAAAATGATTTTTTTGGTGTAGCTTTTCCTCCATTTTGTTTACCAAGATTTATGAATTTGTTCTTATTTTTAAGTCAAAAGATCTTCATCACCTTATGGAAATTGCCAACATACTTTAAAATGCTTCCTGTGCTTATTTGAAAAATTTGAATTTCATACTATTCTGTCCTACCCACATCTAGACTCTAAAGTTAGAGCCCTTTTTGAATGGAATTTCAGTAGAATTTCCCAAACCCATTTTAAGAGGTTTAACTGAGTGTTGTAGAAATGATAATCTCAGTCCTGGCTCCCAGGAAGCTCAATGTCTATCTGGAATGATGGACATAAAAAATAAAAGACAAACCAGAACTGTAGGGAGAGGCTTCTTTTTTTTTTAATTTTTTTTTAATTTTTTTTTTTTATTGGTTGTTCAAAACATTACAGAACTCAAGACATATCATCTTTCATACATTCGACTCAATTGGGTTTTGAACTCCCCAAATACATAATACAGACTCACTTCTGTTACATACTCACATTTTTACATAATGGCATATTAGTGACTGTTGTATTCTGCTACCTTTCCTATCCCCTACTATCCCCCCTCCCCTCCCCTCCCCTCCCAACATCCCTCTCTACCTCCTCTGCTGTTGTTCAATTCTCTCCCCTTTTTTTCCCCCCACCCCCTTGCCCCTCATAACCTCTTATTATTTTGTGTATCACTGAAGGTCTCCTACCATTTCCATATGTTTTCCCTTCTCTCTTCCTTTCTCTCCCCCCATTCGTCTTAGTTTACTGTTAGTCTTTTCCTCATGCT
This sequence comes from Ictidomys tridecemlineatus, assembly GCF_052094955.1. Taxonomy (NCBI): domain Eukaryota; kingdom Metazoa; phylum Chordata; class Mammalia; order Rodentia; family Sciuridae; genus Ictidomys; species Ictidomys tridecemlineatus. Next base: position 164,081,580 of record NC_135481.1, read on the forward strand.
CTTCCTTCCTGTTCTATTCTTAGTGGCTCTCTTTATATCAAAGAAGACATTTGACATTTGTTTTTTAGGGCTTGGCTAGCTTCACTTAGCATAATCTGCTCTAATGCCATCCATTTCCCTGCAAATTCTATGATTTTGTCGTTTCTTAGTGCTGCATAATACTCCATTGTGTATAGCTGCCACAATTTTTTTATCCACTCATCTATTGAAGGGCATCTAGGTTGGTTCCACAGTCTAGCTATTGTGAATTGTGCTGCTATAATCATTGATGTGGCCGTATCCGTATAGTGTGCTCTTTTAAGGTCCTCAGGGAATAGTCCAAGAAGGGCAATAGCTGGGTCAAGGGAGAGGCTTCTTAAAGTAAAACCATGCACACCAGGTGGGCACCATGCCAACTGTTTATTGGAGCCCAGAGTTACATTTGGCACAGCTATTGAGCACTTCGGGGTTCTTTATGGTGTGCAGATCCTAATAGGGCTTAGCAGATCCTATCAGAGCTTCTGTCTTTCTCATGGCGCTCCTTTCCAGTGTTCCTGAAAAGAAAGCTACTTCTAAAGCCACCCCCAGTTGGTTTCCTGGTTGATATATGACATCAACTCTGTCACAGCTCAAAATCCTCCAGTCCTCTATGATTTTTTTTCAACATTGACTTAAATACTTCCTTCCATAATTGTGGGTAGCTTGGTATAGCTTCTCTGTCTTGCCTGTAAGCAGAATCAGTGGGAGAGATCTTAAGTATTCTTGTGCCCAAGCAGCATTTCCAAATATAATTAACCAGAGTCTCTAGAAGTGGGTCCAGGCCTAAATTATCCTAGGTAATTCTAGTGTTCAACCCAAACTAAGAACTTCTGGCTTAATGTACATGACAGTCTAAGAGTCATAACATTAGAATTAGATCCATGCTAAAGTAGAAATGACTGATATGATTTGCTTGTATAAGGGGCTGTTTTTGATACCAGGAAAGGTAAGGTTTGGAAAGTAACAAAACATTCTAGTCATAGTCACCTGACCCCTTTGAGTCTCTGTAATTTGAGTTGATGAAAATGGAAACAAACAAAAATAATAATATTAAGTTGAATTTAAAAATCTAGCAACCTCTCAATGAATGTTAAATTACATTTTGTGTTCTTTTTAACCCTTAGATCACCTTAAAATTGGAAGGCTTGGATGTTCCTCATAGATTTAAATAATTGTTCAGGAACTTGTGAGGAGTAAATTGTGAAAACTATATGTCTCTGTTTCTAAAGTTAATGTTTTATAAAGAATGGAGCCTAATTCAAAGGATAATAGAATGGGGCATATATTGTGTGTCTCAGAAGATGCTGGATGGATTGGAGTCCTTCAACATTCTGGGGGAAGGTTTTCACATATATATTTCTTTAGAAGGAAATTCCTATGGCAGGACATGATGGTAGAGACAGAGGAGATGAAAAGAGCAGGTGGCTAGGATTTCCCAAGCATGGCAGAGTAACAAGGGCTCTAGACTAATTGGAAGGCATGACGACTAATTCCTAAGCAGCATATTTATGAGCAAAACGTACAGGTTCTTTGCTCAGCCCAAGGTAGTTACCTATTCAGGTAAATTCTGGTTATGTCGATGGTTTATTGAACATTTTAAATGCACAGTGAAGGCTGTCCTCAATGACATGCTGTCTGGCTCTACCAAGTCAGCAGTGATCACATTACAGCGAGGCCTCCAGCTCCAGTCTGTCAAACAATATTGAATTTTCTGTATTTTCTGAGCAATAAAAGCAGACTTTTAATTTAATTAATCTTATCCTTGATTGCATTTACCACCCACATAGCCAGAAAGTACAGCTTGGGCCTAGGGCAGCCAGACATTTTCCACATTACCCTCCCAGGCATTGAGGATTCAGGATGTCCCTGAAGGGACCGATTCACTTTTGAGCAACAAAAAGCTAGCAAGGAGAGTTCTGCTGGTTTTAGGTACTGGATGCTCTGAAATCAAATTCTAAAATTAGGGCTGGGGAAGGTCTAAACATTCCTTTAGCAATCTTTTAATCTGAGAAATTTAAAGTCATTTTTTTTAACCGATGAAAGCTTTTGTCCTCAAAGTTATGATATTTCTGAGAAATCAAAACAATGATTCAAAGTAGTAGACATTACCTGAATTTGATCTTGACATTCTGAATATTAAGACATTGGCACACAGGACTGAACACTCTGTTGTTGACAGAGTCTACTTTTAACTAGTGCTCAAACGTGAATTCACACAGAACAGTGATTTAGAGGGTGTTCAATGAAAACGTCTTAAATGGTATAAGGGTAGAAGGGGAAACTACAATGAATCCAGGAGAGTGTAATGTTTTTACCTGGGTTAAAAAATGGAACTGCAAAAGCAGAAAGGGTGTGTAGCTTTGAACAGCAAAACGTATGTAAAAAATAATTATTAATTTTAGTAAATTTATAAGCCAATATAAATTTTTAAATGTGATGCAATCGATAGAAGCCAATGGCATTCTCGACTCTGTAGAGACACTGCTGGTACCTTGCCAAGATCTTATTTATGAGGTCCCTGCTCCTATCCCCAGTTCCTATGAATGTTGACTGCTCAAGAGCTCAGAGCTGACTCTATCATCGAGGACTGTCTTTGGCTGGTAGGAATTGCTTTGCCTGGTCTCAGCCTTCAGCCAATACTGATGGGAGTAAAGGTGCAAACAGCTAGCAGGATTCCTTGTCTTTGAGAGCAGGGTCCAACTCCATGTTGCAATTCATAGCCCAAAGCTCTCTGTGTGATCAGGCTGAGCTCTAGCTGAGATCACAACTTTGCTCAGTTCTTCCTCCTGACCAACCTACTTCCATTCTTGTGAAACCAACCTGCCAACTAATCCCTACCATATTCTGCCATCTTTGGCTTTGTTTACCAAGCACCTCGTTTAAATCTTCTGCATTAATAGGGTGCCCTGTTCAGAAGGAACAGTAGGTGTTTTGTTGTTGTTTGTTTTGTTTTTATTTTTGAGTTTTTTTATTTGTTTGTTTTTTCAAATCTACCTCAAAGGACCTGAACACTCTGGATGGATTTGGAGCACCTTCATCAGAAAGAAAAGAGTCACATGCTTCCCCAGACTTCCACAGGGAGGCAACCCAGCTTATGAAAGATCTAGAAAGTGTTCACATTTATAATTACTTTTTAAGACTGAGAATATAAAACATATTTGGAAAGCTTTAGAGCTATAATGGTGCTGAAAAACTTATTTTCTTTTGGAAGAAAAAACCCCCACATGTTAGTCTGGTAGAAGGTCAGCTTTATTTATGAGACTCTAGAAGAAAGGAAGTACTATAGGGGGATTGTGGAGATTTGGGCTTAAAGCAAAAGTTTTCTCTAAAGAGTCATCTTGAATTACAGAATACAGAGCTGAAAGAAACTAAAGATATTTTTGATATGGCCCCTTATTTTGCTCATGAGATCTATGAAACTCATAGTGGTGATGTGTCTTGCTCAAGACCACAGTGCTCTGTAATAGCCAAGTTGAAAGCAGTCTCCAGAATGAGTCCCATGTTTCTCTCTTGTACTCTGTATATCTCCACTACACTCACAGATCAGTGCATCATCTTTTTTTAAGGCCCATTCTATGCAGGATGAAATAAAATCATACAATATTATAACGTGCCCATTCATTTAAAATATTTACTGAGCATTTATTTTGTGTTAGACAATTTTCAAGGTATTTGGGGTTACAAAACAAAAAAGAAATGAAAGTCAGAGAAACTAGCTTAGTTTCTGTGTGTTCCTTTCTCAAGTGAGATAAAGAATCTTGTATGGAGAGGAGTCTTTCTGCTATCACACATGGGGATGGGGGGGTGAGGTAGTGTGAGGGAACATAGCAAGGTCTCACTTGGACCAAAAAGAAACCTAAGGAAAAGAAAGATCTTTGATAATATGATTTATCCAGTTAAGGGTCCTGATGAAATGAAATTCATCATGTCTGTTGTCTTTTTTTCTGTAACTTTTCTCTAGTCATTGTGAATAAAGAAAAAAAAGAGAGAAGGTGAAGAGGTAAAAAGGGAGGGAGATAATGAGTGGAAAGAAGAAGGAAAAATGGAAGGGGAAGGTGGTGGGGAAGGACAAGATAGAGGGAAAGAAGGAGGAGAAACAACTAAGTCTGTGAACTGATTCAGGACTGGGAATTGAGGGAGGCAACCAATTTAAGTGGACTGAGTCAGTTTTGGGTATACCAGTTGGCTCTTTCTCCATTTCTGCCTCTGCCTCTCCACATTGAGTTAGCTACCACTCCAGGTCAGAGTATATGATGGCAACTTCAATCCTGCCTGGCATCTGGACTGGTAAATGGTTATGACAGACCCTCTATTTGGCCTCTGCTACCCAGAATCCTGGCTTCCCCACTGGAACCAAGAGAATCCACTGTAACAGTAGCACTTTTCAATAGTTCTCTACCTTCCGAAATCATCACTGTAGTTCTCTTTTCACCAATGTTTATCTCAAAGGTTTGGTGAAAGAAGAAGAAACTTCTGGACTCTCTTGTGCAGCATTATTTGGGAAGGTCCAGCAGGTCACATGTGATAAATCTGCTTTAACATTCAAGTTCAGATTTCAGTCAGCCAAATGGTTGGGAGCCCTGGTAGCTATGTGAGCACAGTAAATTAACATCTCTGCTATATATAACCATGTGGATAAACTCAGAAAAATGAAAGATTGTTTTGTTTCTTTATAATCTTACATCATTAAAATAAATTCTTTCCCATAATTGCCAGGTTTTATTGAAATTAATTGGTGTTATACTTTGTTACATATTCACCTGTTACTATATTTGGCTTTGTGAATGGCCCCGAAAATCTTGGAATCTCATTCCATCTGATATCTGGAGATTATGAAAGATGGTGGAGTAAGGTGAGGGAAAAGCTTACTTCTCTTTGCAAGAGAAATTCCTCAGGTGAGCATCTTCATCATGCCTCAAAAACTTCATCACACAGAGAGGACGAGGGGTATTTCAGTCAGTCAGGGAGGCTCAGCCAAGATTGTGGAATTGATACTTAAAAATGAAAAGAAGTCCCCTGTACTTTCCTACTCTAGTTCTCATCTTCCCTGACTGATTCTCTAAAAGGCCTGATGAGACCACACATTCAGTAATAACCACCATGGTCAAACTTAGTAGTTTAGTTTTCAGATCTTCGGGGGCAAGAGATAGGAGATTAGAAGAAATCATAGAAAGCAAGAATAATTCTAACAGTGAAAGAAAGCCACTGGCTTTCATCCTCTTTTGCAGTAAAAATCAAGGATAACATCCTTGTTGATCTTTTTACCAGGTCCCATACCATTAGACACAATACTCTACCCCTCACTCTTTGAAATTTTCATAATATTTTATGAAAGTCACCAATTGATCTTCCAAAAGCTGGGCCTTCTTTCTTAGGGAGTAGAGCTAATCATTAAATTGATATTCTCCATTCTTTGCCAGAGTTCATAACTTAATATTAAACAAACCTTCACTGATAATAGCCCCAGGCAACCCAGATGACACATTTCATTCTCCAAATTTTTTTGGAGAATCTGTTGACCACAGACTTTGTCTACCTGCCTAATTTGTTACCAATTTTCATATCAGTAATTATTCTTAATTGTGAGATATATTGACTGGATATGGGCCAGGCATGTTGGCACATGCCTATAATACCAGTGACTCAGAAGCTGAAGCAGGAGGTTACAAATTCAAAGCCAGCCTGAGAAACTTAGTGAGAACTTAAGCAACTTAGCAAGACTCTTTCTCAAAAATAGATAAATAAATAAATAAATAAATAAATAGGGCTGGGGATATGGCTCAGGGGTTAAGTGACCCTGGGTTCAATCCTCTGTAAGAGAGAGAGAGAGAGAGAGAGAGAGAGAGAGAGAGAGGATGTTGAATGTTGAGTAGCTCATGAAACACTAGAAAGCCACATGTCAAGATTTGCAATCAAGAGTGATACCCTGAACCAGGCAGAAGTGGAAGAAAGAACTGCTGCTGTGCCCTTGACATTGGCATGTGCTCTACTTCTGCTGTTGCTACTTCCGGAAACTCCACTCTCTTGCATCCACATGCTCAGCTCACATTACTGTCAATTCTGTTTCTGAAACTGCAACAGCAGTGTCTGTTGTTACTCTTGGTGGTTCTGTATTTTTAATAGTACTAGCTCTAGAGCTGTAGGTGGGGGTGGGATTGACTGGCAGACTCTCACAATACGCCCAAGTCTTAGCTTCAAGGAGAACAGGGGATAAAACATATGGTATGCTTAGATTCTAGGGCAGGAGGGAGCACAGAACACATATGGAAAGAATCATACCACCAGAGAGGTGCCTAAAGTTCAGGTTTTTATTCCATACCCCAGCCTCCAATTCAATATTTTGTTTCTATTTAATGCTTCACAAAGCAGCCCATCCTTTGAATGGAGAGCCCTCAGTGTTAGTCTACCCAATGTAGTGCTCATCAGGTATTTTACATATCAGGTGCTATTATTAAAGAAAAAGCCAGGTCTGGAGCCAGTAGATTTCATTTCGTTGTCTTATGTCACCAAGTTAAACTTATCATAAAGAAGGAGCCAGTGTCTGCCTCATTTTAGGGATGAGTAAACAAATTTATGGAGATCAAATAACTTGTTCAGAATTGCATAACTAGCATGTAAGCATGTTGGCTTGAATGGAATGGCTCCAGTTCTTCACTTTTCCCATCATCAACTCCTTTACCAAGAGCTTTGCAGTTCCTCCTTCTGAATCAGAATGGACTTATCTTCCCCCTAGACTTTGGGCTTAGCCATGTGGCCTAGTTTGACCAAGGGGATTTTGGCTGCTATGATACAAGCAAAAATTTGAAATGGATCTGTGCATCTGGGCTTGCCTTTTTGTGTTCCTGAGGCAGAAATGTGATGATCCAGGATTAGGTAGCTTGACAGTGTGAGGAAAATGACAAGCTGTGGAATAGAGGTATCCAAGTGAGGCCACTTTAACTAATTACAAGCTAATTGTCAAGCTTGAGAAAGAGAATGATTATTGTTTTAAACCCAAAGTTTTGTAAGTATTTGTTACACAGCATTATAATAGTCATAACTGACTAATGCTGAATATTGGGCAAATCTGATTACCTCCCTAATAAATCATGAGGTCCCGTCTCAGAGAAATAAAAAATAATTTCAATGAAAAAGAACAGAGAATAACATGATTTACAATTAAATGCAGATTTTTTTAATATCCAAATAAGCACTAAAGATTTAGGAGAAACATCCTGGTGATGTGAGAGGCTGAGGCAGGAGGATCACAATTTCAAGGCTAGCTATAGCAACTTAATGTGGATCTAGGCAACTTAGCAAGACCCTGTCTCAAAACAAATAATAAAAAGGACTAGGGATGTAGTTTGATGATAAAGCATCTTTGGGTTTAATCTCCAGTACCAAAATTTTAAAAATTAAATAAACAAAATAATAATAAATTTTCAAAAAAAAAAAATAAAAGACACTGATGACTCAAGTACCCAGGTGAAACTTTACTGAGTGAGAAGAACAGAATGGGCCTTGGGAAACTGAGAAAATTGTTGCTGGAATTTTTCCAGGAATTTAAATGCAATGATAGGAATGATAAGAGCTCCCAGGTTCCTACCCATTCCCCCACCACCAAAAATTAAAAGATAAAATAAAACAATTAGTTATCCATAAACCAAAACAAAATAGCTCAGAGAAAGCTTGTGAGTTCAGTTAAAAAGCTGCAGGAAAACAATGGAGTAATGAAAACTAGAAAATAAGCATGAAAAGGGCTGTAAGAATTGCTTATTTTGACCCATCATTCTCCCCGAAGCCTGTCATAGTTCAGCACTGAGAAGGAACTCTCTGGTGCATGAATTTCTTTCATAGAGAAAATGGGAACATAGTAAGCAAACAGCTTCTCCGGTCTTTCAAGGCAAAACCCAAGAGAACTGCTTTGGTTTCACACCACCCAGATCACTGGGGAGATCTGCTCATCTTAGATATCTAGAGATTGCTGGAAGCAAAGAAGTAGGGCACGACTTTCAATATGACTCATGCAGCAGGTGCCACTGCGCGCCCTATAGGCCTGCTCTGAAGAGAACCCCAGCAGTATTCACTGATGAAGATCTCAGCCACCATTGCAGTTGTCTCAGACACTCTCAGAGAAAGAAATATTACTATGCCAACACAGGCTACACCCTCACACTGCAACTGTAAGGGCAGTGGATTCATCTGTGTACTCCCATGCTCCAGACCCCAGCCACTCTGCAAGCACCTGAACCTTTCACACCAGTTGCATTGTTGCACTGAGCATACTTGCTACCTAGACACCAGTTTCACCACCAACACAAGCATCCCCACATGCCAGATGTGGCATCGGAAAGAATCCTCTTGACTATGATTTCCCTCTATGAGAGGAAAAAGAACAGGAAGAACCATGCAACCCCAACAGCCCTCAAGACTGCTGTAGACCCAGAGCCTACACTGCTGAAGACTGCTGTAGTCGTTACCAATGTCAAACTTAGTTGATGAAACTCTGTGGAGACTACAGCACTGATAAGTGTTTTTGTTATCATAATAAAATAGCTGAAGCAGGCTAGCTTTATAAAAAATAGTGAGATATTTAGCTCATAATTATGGAGACTAAAATCCAAACATTGCAAAGAACTAGGGACTTCTCAATATGTTTTATCTCTTGAAAATCCTACTGTGCGTCATCATCACATTGGGAATGAAGCTTCTGGGACAGAAACTTTGGAAGAGAAACAACATTCAAACTATAGCAGGCCCTGAGCTCTTCCTTGAGTCAGAACTGCTCCAACCCACCCAGCTATCATGCTCATGTACACCCACAGCTAAATCTAGAAAAGGCGACTGCTCCAACCCACCCAGCTATCATGCTCATGTACACCCACAGCTAAATCTAGAAAAGGCGACTGCTCCAACCCACCCAGCTATCATGCTCATGTACACCCACAGCTAAATCTAGAAAAGGCGACTGCTCCTCAGATGAATAGACATTAGTGCAAGGCTACAGGAAACATGAAAAATCCAGGAGATTTGACATCACTAAAGAAACACAATAATTTTCCAGTAAACTGTCCCAAAGAAAAATAGATCTATTAATTGCCTGGCAAAGAGTCAAAATAATTATCTCAACAGAAGATCAATGCAGTACAAAAGAACAAAGTTTGCTAAATAAAATCAGTGGAATAATACATGAACAAAAGATAAATTCAGAACATATTACAAGACTATAGGGATCAAAGCAGTATGGTACTGGCCCTAAAACCCCAGATATATAGACACAAAAGAAAGCCCAGAAATGTATCTATACATCTATAGTCAACTGATTCTGACAAGGTGCCAGGAATACACAACAGGGAAAGGATAATCTCTTCAACAAGTGGTGTTGGTGAAACTGGATATCCACATGCAAAACAACATAGTTGGATCCTTCCCTCACATACCTGCAAGCAAAAGCAGGCAAGTGGGACTGCAACACACTAAAAGTCTTCTGCATAGCAAAGGAAATAACCAACTGAAGAAAAATGCAACATATGAAATGGGAACAAATATTTCCCAACCATACATCTGATGCAGGGTTATTATCCAAAATATGTAACTCTTGCATTTCAATAGCAAAAATAAATGAGTAACCCAAGTACAAATGGGCAAAGGGACAGAATGAATATTTCCCAAAGATGTGAAAATGACCAACAGGTTCATGAAAGGCTGCTCAACTCTTCCAATCATTAAGAAATTACAAATCAAAATCACAGAAAGATATCACCTCATCCTTGTGGTGATGGTCATTATCAAAAAGATAAGAGCTAATGAATGATTTCACAATGTGTGAGTGTACCATGGTACATCCATTATGGAAAAAAGTACAGAGTTTCCTCAAAAAACTAAAAATAGAATTACCTTATAATCTCACCATCCCACGTGTAAATATATATTCAAAGAAAATGAAATCAATTTCCCAGGGAGATATCTGCATTTTCCTATGTATTGTATATTCACAATAACCATGATATGGGAGCAATACATCTCTCAACAAAAGCCTTAAAAAGATGAAATTCTTGCCATTTATGACAACACAGATAAACCTGGGGGGGCATTATACAGAGTGAAATAAGCCAGATGCAGAAAGAAAAATACTGCATAATTTATATGTCAAATCTCAAAATGCATAACACATGGAAACAGAGAATAGAATGGTCGTTACCAGGGCTGGGAGTAAGGGAACATAGAGGGATGCTGATCAAAGAACTTTATGTTTCACTTATGCAAAATAAATAAGTTCCAGAAATATAATATATAACAATTTGACTACAGTTAATCATATAGTGTTCTATACTTGAAATTTGGAAAAAGAGAGATCTTAAGTGCAAAGGTAGCTATGTAAGGTTATGTTCACGCATTAATTAAGATGTCTATTTCACAGAGTATATATTTATCAAATCACCTTAAATATATGCAGTTTTTAACTGTCAACTCTACATCCATAAAGTTGAAGGGGGAAACTCAATGACAAAAGGAAGTTGCTGCTAGCAGAGGAAGGAAGGTTTCCTTCATTTCCCCTTATTCTCAGTTACAGAAAAAGTCCTTTCTCATGTAATTTAAAACTCCCCTTTGTAATTGACTTTTCTCCATCATGTCATTGCAGAGAATAAATTAATGAAGTTGAATTCGAGGGGAACAAGCCTTCCATCACAGCTGCAAAGGTTTTGATCTAAATATTTAGATAGAGTGCTTGTCAAAGCACTAGGAAGAAAGAGAGAAATTCTGTTATAACTTGGGAGTAAACAAAGTAGGCATCAGATTATGAGATAAAATTAGTTGATTAACTTCAATCCATTTTTATCTGTTGTTCTCCCTTTAAGTCACTTAGGAACAGCCAAGGTTATTTACTGTGTACCTAGTGTTGCACAAGTACAAAGGATTACAGGAAATAGTGTAAGGCTGTTTGGAAATTTATAGATTTATTTCCTAAGGCATAACTGTCTCAGTTTGATTTAACAATTATGTTGGTTGATAAGTTGCATTAAAATCTATTAAAAATTAAGCACTTGTTATTTTAGAATGTAAGATTCTTGAGGGCACAAACAGTATTCAAGTGAAGAGAGAGTATCTCCTAAGTGCAAGTGTGTATCTTTTTCTTCTTATTGAAACAAAGATTTAGTTTGGAAGCAGGATCAGTATGTGGATTAAAGCATTCCTTAGACATCTATATGCCTTCCCTTCTCCAGCAAGTGTATGTATACACTCATATGTATCCTTCAAAATTAACTCTCACATTATTTCATTACTTCACACCCAACCTTAGCTGCAACAGCACTGGCTTTCTTCCCAAGAGAGCATTTCATTGCATCAAATTGAATCCATTAGAGAAAACAGGCCTCTGATTAGATAATAAGTTAATTTCTTGATCATTACCCTAAGTCATAGAGATAACTGAGCCAAATAGGCACTACAATTAGAGTAGCCTTAGCATTTGGCACAAGGATGCAGGAAAATTGATTCTTTCAAGAGGCTTGCCATGATGGAGAATTTGGGCAAAATACACAACTTCTTTGGGCCCCAGTTTCCTCCTCTGAAGAATTGGTTTAATGTCTAGTGTTCAGTGATTTTTACATCAAAAATATGGTGACACTGTGAATTAAATCCTATCTTATTTTGTGAACAGAACTTAATATCCCATCTGTTGGTCAAACCAGTTGTACTGAGAATGCATAAATTAAAATATTTGAAGTTCATTTTTTTTTTACTTTGTCTTGGTGGCTAGGGAGGGACTTGGGTACAAATCTACAACTTATATACGGCCAGAACATTTTCTTTTGGTACCAGCTACTCAACAGACCCACCAAACTTTGGGCCAAGAAAGAATTGTCCTAAGAGACTGGTGTCAGTTCTTTGTTGGGCTTTATTAACTGCCATTCACAGATTTGTGAGTTTAGATTGAGCCATACTAGTCATACATCATAGGTTGTCTCCAGAATTCCCTTTAAAACGTCTTTAAAATAGTCTTCCTACCCAACAGCAACACCAATGAAAGAAGAGAATGAGATTGTGATAATTATAATAGTATAACAAGTACAGAATTCTGATCCTTCCCTGGTGTTAGGAATTTCTACTAACTGATTATTGAATTGAGAAATTAGCAGTGATTGACACGGACCATAAGGTCAGCCTGCACCATTTCCCAGTGTTAGCTTACTGATGTACAGTCTTGAAAAGTAAATATGATTTCACCTGCATTTCACAGACATGCTTCCTGATTTGGCCAGAGTACTTGGTCCAGGAGTTCTAAGCCAGAAGAATGCCTACAAGACTGGAATTGGACTAGAAATGATACACATGGAAATGTAGGAATGTCTAAGGGCATCCAAGCTCATGTAGAAAGTCAAGATAGCTCAAGAGAATTTAAGCATCTTTCATCCACAATCATGATGAAACTTTCTTTATTCAAGGAAGTGACAACTACCTTGACACATGGCAGTGACCTAAATACCTACAATGAACATCCTCTCATGCAAATAGTTTCAAAACAATTTTGAAAGGCATTACTAAGCTAACAAGAAAATAAGGAAGCCAAATATGGTGACACACACCCCCCTATGATCCCAGCTATTTAGGAGGCCAAAGGAGGAGGATGACAAATTTGATGGCACACTAGGCAACTTAGCAAGACTCTATCCCTAAATAAAATAAAAGGGGTGGGTCTGTAGCTCAGTGATTGCTGAGCATGTGTGAGGCCCCAGGTTCAATACCCAGTATTAGGTATAAAGGAAGAAAAGAAATGTGAGGAAAATCCTCACTGGCTAAGCAATAAAAACAGAATTCCAAAGGGATGGGTACAGCGGAAAACTCATCTGTGTTCTGAGGATTTAATCCAATCTCCACTTACCTTAAATTTTTAATAGCAGGATGGGAATAAAGATAAACCACAAAACCAGTCAAGTCTGAGTAAAAATAGACCTCCAAGGGATTACACCATCATTGGAAGAATGAACTACATATAATTTAAAATGATGCACCTATGTTAAGTATTAATAGGAATCAATCTGTCTTAAGCTAGCTGACAAATGAAAGAAAACAAAAATTGGAAGTATGGTCTTTTTTAAAATATTAATTCTGCCTATCCAAGAACAAGGTAGATCCTTCCATCTTCTGAGGTCTTCTTTGATTTCTATCTTTAGGGTTCTGTAGTTTTCATTGTATAGATCTTTCACCTCTTTCATTAAGTTGATTCCCAAGTATTGTAATTTTTTTTGAAGCTATTGTAAATGAGATAGTTTTCCTCATTTCAATTTCTGAGGATTTATCACTGACATATAGAAATGCCTTTGATTTATGGATGTTGATTTTTATATCCAGGTACTTTTGTGAATTCACTTGTTAGTTCTAGAAGTTTTCTGGTGGAACTTTTAGGGTTTTCTAGGTGTGGAATCACATCATCAGCAAAGAGTGCCAATTTGACTTCTTCTCTTCCTATGTGTATCCCTTTAATTTCTTTTGTCTATCTAATTGCTCTGGCCAGTGTTTTAAGAACTATGTTAAATAGAAGTGGTGAAAGAGGGCATCCCTGTCTTGTTTCAGTTTTTGAGGGAATGCCCTCAATTTTTCTGCATTTACAATGATGTTGGCCTGGGGCTTAGCATACATAGTCTTTATAATGTTGAGATATGTTCCTGTTATCCCTAGTTTTTCTAGTGTTTTGAACATAAAGGGGTGCTGTATTTTGTCAAATGCTTTTTCTACATTTATTGAGATGATCATATTAATTCTTATCTACACGTCTATTGATGTGATGAATTACATTTATTGATTTCTAAATGTTGAACCAACCTTTCATCCCTGGGGCTAATCCCACTTAACCGTGGTACATGATCTTTTTGATATGTTTTTGTATTTGATTTGCCAGAATTTTATTGAGAATTTTTGCATCTATGTTCATTAGAGATAATGGTCTGAAGTTTTATTTATTTATTTTTTTTTTGATGAGTCTTTGCCTGGTTTTGGAATCAGGGTGATATTGGCCTCATAGAATGAGTTTGGGAGTGCTGCATCTTTTTGTATTTTCTGAAATAAATTGAAGAGTATTGGTATTAGTTCTTCTTTAAAGGTCTTGTAGAACTCAGCTGTGTATCTATCTGGTCCTGGGCTTTTCTTGGCTGGTACACTTTTGATGGTGTCTTACTTCCAAAAACGCTATAGAGATTAATGCAATTCTCATCGAAATCCCAATGGCATTCCACATAGAAATATTAAAAGCAACCATGAAATTCATCTGGAAAAATAAGAGACCCAGAATAACTAAAGCAATCCTTAGCAGGAAGAGTGAAGCAGGTGGCATCACTATATCAGACCTCAAACTGTACTACAGAGTAACAGTAACAAAAACAGCATGGTATTAGCACCAAAACAGACTGGTAGACTAATGGTACAGAATAAAGGACACAGAGACTAACCTACAAAATTACAATTATATTATATTAGACAAAGGTACCAAAAACATGCATTGGAGAAAAGATAGCCTCTTCAACAAATGGTGCTGGGAAAACTGGAAATCTATATGCAACAAAATGAAACTAATCCTCATCTCTCACCATTCACAAAACTCAACTCAAAATGGATAAAGTACTTAGGAATAAAACCAGAGACACTGCATCTACTAGAAGAAAAAGTAGACTCTAATCTCCCTCATGTGGGATTAGGCACCAACTTTCTTAATAAGACTCCTGTGGCACAAGAATTAAAATCAAGAATCAATGAATGAGATGGACTCAAACTAAAAAGTTTCTTGGGAGCAAATCTTTATCCCTCACACATCAGAGAGAGCATTAATCTCTAGGGTATATAAAGAACTCAAAGAGCTAAGTATCAAAAAAAAAAAACCCATAATAACCCAATCAATAAAGGGGGCCAAGGACCTAAACAGACACTTCTCAGAAGAGAATATACAATCAATCAACAAATATACGAAAAATGTTCATTGTCACTAGTAATTACAGAAATGCAAATCAAAACCACTCCAGTCATCTCAATCCAGTCATAATGGCAGCTATTATGAAGACAAACAAAAATAAGTGTTTGTGAGGATGTGGGTAAAAAGGTACACTCATATACAGCTGGTGGGACTGCAAATTGGTGCAGCCAATATAGAAAGCAGTATGGAGATTTCTTGCAAAATTGGGAATGGAACCAACATTTGACCCAGCTATTCTCTTTGGTCTACACCCAAAGGACTTAAAAACAGCATACTACAGGAACAGAGCCACGTCAATGTTTATAGCAGCACAATTCACAATAACTAAACTGTGGAGCCAACCTAAATGCCCTTCAATAGATGAATGGATTAAAAAATGTGGCATATATACACAATGGAATACTACTCAGCAATAAAAGAGAATAAAATCATGGCATTTGCAGGTAAATAGAGAGAGTTAGAGAAGATAATGCTAAGTGAAGTTAGCCAATCCCCAAAAAACAAGTGCTGAATGCTTTCTCTGATATAAGAAGTCTGATTCATAGTGGGGTAGGGAGAGGGAACATGGGAGGAATAGATGAATTCTAGATAGGGCAGAGGGGTTGGAGGGGAAGGGAGGGGGTCTGGGGTTAGAAATGATGGTGGAACGTGATGATCATTATTATCCAAAGTACATGTATAAAGACACAAATTGGTGTGAGTATACTGTGTGTACAACCAGAGATATAAAAAAAATTGTGCCCTATATGTGTAATAAGAATTGTAATGCATTCTGCTGTCATATATAAATTTAAAAAATTAATTAAAAAAGATAGAGAAAGAAATTGCTCAAGATATACAATACTTACTATAAAACTATTTCTCATTAGGTTTGCAGCCCAAATTTGTACTCTCTATGATGTTTTTAAAAAATCAAGCTGAGAATTTATTTTAAACTGATCCAAAGTGGCGATGCTCCCTTGACAAATAAAATCCATATCTTGTGGATGACTATGCTTCATGCCAGCCTTCAAACAAATATCACTGATAAAACTCCAAAGACTCTGATTCATAGTGAGACTATGACCACACTCAAAGAAATAAATCAGTATGCTTCAGGAACAGTTTAAAACACCACCTCCCACACCTCCCCATACACATACAAGTACATTACTTTTCATATCTATGCAACCATCTATATGTAATCTATATCTATCTATCTCTCTCTATATATATATATATTCAGAAAAATGATATTGTGGTTTAGATGTGAGGTATCCCCCAAAAGCTCAGGTGTAAGGCAATGCAAGAATGTTCAAAAGTGGAATGATTAACTTATGGGAGCAGTGGATTAATCCACTGACATGGATGAACTAGGTGACAACTACAGGCAGGCAGAGTGTGGGTAAAGGAAGCAGGTCACTGGGGGCATGTCTTCGGTATTTTTATCTTGTCCAAGGTGAGTAGAGCTTTCTCTCTCTGCTTCTTGGTTGCTGCCTCCTGAGGTGCTTCCCTCTCCACTCCTTTTGGCCATGACCTTCTGCCTCACCTCAGGCCTACAGCTATGGAGTTGGATGACTATGGACTGAGCCTTCAAAACTGTGAGCCAAAATGAGCATTTTGTCCTCTAAATTTTATTTTCAGGTATTTTGGCCATAGTAACATTAAAATTTTAGGACACAAAAGGAAAAAACATGGAAATACAGTTAAAAGAAAAGTTATAAAAAATATATTGGCACCTGATAGTACAACATTAACAGAAGGAGCCAGAGACAATGAATAATGCTATTTTAAAGATACTGAGAGAAAAATAACTATCAATTGGATTTCTATAAACAGTCATGTTATCTTGTGGAAATGAAAGCAAAAAGAATCTTTAGAAGTAACAAAAACTCAAGGTGTTACTACAAAACCTCTGTTAAGGAATCTTCTAAAAGATTACCTTTAGAAAGAAGGAAATTGCAAGAAGAAATGATGAGTAAATACATCCTTCCAGTTGTGGACAAATGTAACTGAAACTTGTGTGAAAACACTAACTCAAGGCCTTAAGCTCTGAGGACACAATAAAAATGGTATGTATCTAGGATTTAATTCTAACAGTAGCATATAAACGCTAATGGGAGCTATTACCATTAAAGTTACTCCAAGGAATTTGCATTTTTGAAGAAATGGTAAAAATGTTGATTAATTTCAGCTATTGTAAAGATAAACATATAAATAATAAAATATCTAGGGCGCCTACTAAAGGAATGTAAATAAATAACCTTTTTGCCTAACGGAAAAAATAAACATGAAATGGGCAGAATGCTTCATGCCTATGTGCACACAGATGCACGTAAAATTCTCCAAAAAATTTAAAGAGAGAGGAAGGGTAGGGAGAAGCAACTGATGATCATTTCAATAGATACAAGAAATATGTTCATTAGACTTTTGTACTTGTTCATCATAGAAATCCTTCATTTCCTAATTTCTAGAAAAATCAAAACACAAAAATTGTATCACACTTATTAGTTAATACTGAAAATTTAAAGCATTTTGATTGAAAAGACTTGCTCAGAATCATTAGTATTATTTTTGTTATTTAATTTTATTCTTCTGTGCCTCTAGAGATTGAATCCAGGGTCTTACAAATGCTAGGTGAATGTACTACCACTGAGCTACACCCATAGTGTCATAGTTCTATATTGTTCTGGAGCTTGTGCACAAAGACAAGAAAAAGATGTAATAACTGCTGTGGATTGGAAAAAAAGAAACAGAACAATCTTTATCCATGCTTGATATCATTGTGAACTTAGGAGATACAAACAGTACACATATAACTTATTAAAATAATAAGTCAGGTTAGCAAATTCTCTAGCAATAAAATTATTATGCAGAAAAATAAAGAAATGTATTTTTCCAAGCAGCAATTAAAATTCATAATATTTAAAAGATTCAACTTATAATTGCTAGTAAATATAAAGCATCTGGAAATAAATTTAGCAAACTATGCCCTTTATGAAGAAAAAACTATACATATTTATATAAAAATATTAAGTTGAACTAATAAATATGACTTATGTTACATTTCTGGAAGTAAAACATTAAAATTATAAAAATTAAATTATTCTCAGAAATGATTCATACCAGTAGTCAACAAGCTTTATAAAAACCCAGATAGCAAATATTTCAGGCTTCTTTTGGCCGTAGGACTGCTTTCACATGTATTCAACTCTGCATTTGTACTTTACAAAACAGTCATTGACCATATATAAAGTAAGTTGCATTGTTGTGTTCCAATAAAACTTTATTTGCAAACTGAATCTAAGCATCAGTGGGCCTGGGCTGGGGACATAGCTCAGTTGGTAGAGTGCTTCCCTTGCATGCGCAAGGCCCTGGTTTTAATCCCCAGCACTATCCCCACCCCCCAAAAAAAATAGTCAATGGGCCAGATTTATCCTATGGTTGGTTGTCTGACAGCTCCTGACCTAATCTATATAACCTAGCTCTAGTGCAATTATAATCAAAATCTGGAGTAACAGGTGTGTGTGTGTGTGTCCATGCATGTGTGCATAGACATATCTGTGCATGTTTCCGTAACTTAAAAAAATTTTAAAAGTCCTGTAACTACTGGGATAATAATGACCAAAATATTCCTAGGGAAGAACAAAGTCACTTCTCCTAGAAATGAAGATACCATGGAATAAGAGTTATTAAGACAATATGCCATTGGCAAATAATTGTCAAATAGATGAATAGAACAGAATATAAAGCACAGAACCAGCTGTATGACAGAGGTGACATTGTAGATCACAGCAGAATGGATTGGTCACTCAATATGAGGTGCTGGCATAATAATTCATCAATATGGAAAGTGAATGAAATCGTATTTCTACCTTAATTCATAGGCTAAATTTGACTCTGAATTATAGGCTTTAAAATTAAAAGTACATTTTCATACCTTTAGAATAAAATATGAGGATATCTTTCTTATCCAAGAGTAGGGGAAAATTTTTAAGCCAAGTGAAAGTACGAACATTAAAGAAAAATCCTAAAATTATATTAGAATTAAACCACCTGTTCATCAAAAACATCCTGAAAAGAATTGAAAACAAAAAAAAGCCTACATGAAATCTTTACACATACAAAATCACAAGGTATTATTATTGGGGGAATATTAACAATTTCTAGTTACCATATAAAGTAGAAAAATTGAATTATTAAAAATGTTCAAAAAACATGAATGGGCATTTCATAGAATAGATATCATAAATGGAGTATCAACATGGGCTAGATGATCATTCCCAATAATTATCTGGGAAATGAAAATTAAATTCACAGGGCAATATTTTACAACTCACATTTAATCAGGAGTGAAAAAGCACTGTACCAAGAATTGACAGAGATATGATGCTGTCAAGAGTATAAATGGTTAGATTCACATTAGAATATAATTTGGAATTAACCATTAAAATTGAATGCATTCATCCGCTATGATTCAGAAATGTCATTAATAAGCACATAGAAATGATTATGCTTATATTAGGCACACATTTAAAAATATAATTACTTTACTACTGGTTACAAAAGTAAAATGCTAAAAATCACCCTAATATAGTATCCATTTCCCAGAATGGATAAATTGAAATTTATTCATATAATGAAATAATTAAAAATAGGAATATTGACATGGATGAATGCTAAAACCATTTTATTGAAAAATGGAAGCAAGTCACAGATATACCAGAAAAGGTACATTTGAATATGTCTATTTTTAAATGGTCAATGTGCAAAATAAAACAATGGATTTTGAAAGATACACCAATTTATTTTTAAACTATTTCCAAATAAGCAGTATATTTATGAGACTCAAGGTATTGATTAACTCTGGGTTGGAAGAAAGGAAAGTGAATAAAGACTATTGAAGAGAGTTTAAAAGGTCTTGATTATTTTGTTTCATAAATTGTATGGTAGGCATCTGTGTATTCATTGTTTTATTTTACATGTGCTATGCATGCTTATTTTCTGTATTCATAATAAGAATAAACTAAGATGTAACATGAACCATAGAGAATTAAAGACCCAAATAAAATAATACCAATGTAAAAATTAAGCAGGAAAAAAATGAGAAAAAAAATGCATTACTAGCAAGGCGTTCATGTTCAACATACTTTAAAAAATTAACTATTTCCAATTTGAAAAGGCACAAGACTTGGAGCCTGTGTTGATAGTTCCTAAAATGTTCCTCTAAAATACTTTGAAGATTAAGCAAATTACAACTTCATCTAAATATTAGATGACAAAAATCCTATTACCAGAATGTGAAAACATGGCTACTAAATTTGGACTGATACAGCAACAATGAGGAAAAAAAATTAGTAGAGTCCAGTGTTTTGCTTTATACAATTTAGCAGGCATCAAAGTAAGATGTTCCACACCTGGGGCACACACACTGCACTGCTCTATCTGTGCACTGCTTTAAACATGAAATAAAAGAAAACAAAACAAGTCCTAATGCTGGATGCCTAGCTCCACCTTAGACAAATAGGGACAGAATCTCTAAAGATGAATCTCAACTTTTAAAAAAGTTTCTCAGTGACTCTAATGTACAACTAAGGATAAGGACAACTCACTGCCTAGGAGTTCCAGTTTTGGTCTCTTTAAAGTGCAAAGAGGAGCTCACAACACTTGCAAAGGAAACATGAATGCAAAAGATATATGTGTATGTATAGTTATAATTTTTAAAAAAACTTTTTTTAGGGGGGATAGTAGAGAATAGGACAGACAGCAGAATACATCAGACACTAGAAAGGCAATATGTCAATCAATGGAAGGGTAACTGATGTGATACAGCAATTTGTATACGGGGTAAAGTTGGGAGTTCATAACCCACTTGAATCAAACTGTGAAAGATGATGTATTAAGAACTGTGTAATGTTTTGAACGACCAACAATAAAAAAAAAAAGAAAAAAAAAACTTTTTTTAGTTGTCAATAGATCTTTATTAATATGCGGTGTTGAGAATTGAACTCTGTGCCTCACACGTTACGCAAGCGCTCTACCACTGAGCCATGACCCTAGTCCTAGATATAATTTTTCTTTTCCAATCTTTTACAGTTTTCTCACACATCTCTAAATCAAATTCAACATTTTTTAACAACTTCCTTTTGAGTCTTTCTGAAGCAATCAACTTTGCTCTTGTAGGAAAATAACATTTTTCTTTAATTTGTATTTCATTTGAAAAACACTTGAGTAACATATGTACCAACTATGATAATAATTACAACATCAAATGTGGCTGACAACACCAAGTTTGGGAACAAACACCATTGAGTCTTGGAAAGGATTAGAGAGAAGCTTTGGGCTTCCTCAAGAGTAAGCTACTAACCAGGAATGTCTGATAGCCTGTGGTGTGGACCTCAGTGTTACTACAGAGGAAATAGAGAATTTTTAGTAAGAGATTATTTAAGAAAGAGTAAGCAACAAGACAAAATATCCAAGTCATTTTAGTGTTTTTAAATTATTGTTAAGCAGGATGCAGAAAAAAAATCTGGAAATCCCTTCAATTCTGACTTGGGGAAAATTTAACCTTTGTGCTAGGGATTTCCATGGCTCACTACCTTGATGGTCTGAGGAATTTGGCAAAACAAGCTGTTCTAGCACTGTGCACAGGTAGTGCTTAGCCCCAAGGGGAGAAGAAGCAGAGTTCAGGGCAATTCACACACAATTCTGCTCTTGGGAGGGTAAATAAAGATAAATTAAAATTGCATGAATAATGAAAAATAAAAAGAAACATAGAGGTATAAAACTGCATACATAAAAGGGAATAAAAACCATAATAGTCTATGAAACTTAATGGAAAATCAAGAAACTAGAACATCTTCCTAAACTCTTTAAGGAAGAGAAAATCTCAAACATGCTCTCTTTTAACAAGTATAAGTCTGTGTAGCGCACCCAGCAGTTTTATCTCCCCATGGCGTGAGGGAGTTGGGGTATTCATCTATCAAATCATCATCGTGTCTGAGGGATGTTTCTGGGTCATAAGTTCTTAAAGTCATACATGGTTTCCCAGAATTTGGGGCTATTGTGCTCTTGCAGATTGGCAAGAGTCACAGGAGTTCATGCTTAATTGCTTTCAGTGTGTAACAGAGGGCCAAGATGGTAAGGGGAGTCCTGATAGCGTTTTCACCATAATCAACATCTTGTGTTCCATATTATGGTTTCTCACTTATAGAGAGAACTCTGAAGACATCTCTGCATGCTTAGTCAGGTGGTGCTTTCATGATGGAGGACTGTGTAGATCTTGGATATGCTCAGGAGTGTTGTGTGGCTAAGAAGATATTTGCAGGTGAGTGAATCATAAGATGTTAGGTGGCCCAAAGTTATAAATAGTTATCATCAAATACCCAAGATAAGCATTAAAACTCTTTTCCTTTTTTTTTCTTTATGCTTCTACTTGCTACTTATGGGATACTTAATATATTGGTGATAGAAAGATGTGTGTGACTGAACCAGGGTATTGAATGTGCCTTGATCCAATCAGGATTACTCATGTTTCCTATTTTATGATGACAGTAGACATCACAATGTTAAAATATTCCCTAAGTGACTTCAAGACACAGGAAAAGATTAAAATTAAAAAGATTTTAAAAAATTAGAATTGAAGACAGAGTATTACCAAGTATTACCTTGGGTGGACAACGTCACAAAACATTATAAATTGAAACAGAGTAAAAATATAAAATACATAGTTTAAACAAGTTTTTCCTGGTACCATCACACCTACTTGTCTAAAACATTAAAAAATGTTGATATTTCAAGTAAAAATATCAACAAACATAATAAAAGTAATTAAAAATTTGGAAAGAAATTGCTGATATCCTAAGAGAAATAATGGATCTCTAAATATTGGCAAGACGGAGAGTCCTTTTATAAAATGCTAAATGACTGAAATAGTGCAATTCTGTCTGCAGTTTTGTGGAGAAAAGTTTGTTATCTAATTTGTATTTCACAGCTACTCTTTATTTAATGCATGCAGGCCACAGAAAAGAAAATGTTTTATTTATTGAAGGGTTCGTACACTAAAATGCATCTGTATCCTCTTCAACTTGGCAGTGAGCTCCAAGCAGATAAGGTACAAATCAGAATGATCGGTTCAAGAATGGGGAAGGAATCACACCTGTTTCTGTGTGATGCTCATTGAGACATGTTAAAATAAAATTGCTTATAAAATTTACAAGAAAGATGGTCACAAAATTGGGTGCCATTGCAAGTTGTTCTTCTTAAATATATTGCTTTAATATGAAAAATGTTTTAGAATTATGATTTTCTGGCTCTGAGAATACAGATCATGTAAATAAGTGCCTGAATGATGGGGAATAGGAAGCAGAACAATGTAAAAGCTCCAAACTGCTTCTCTTGAATGGAAAGGAAATCAGAGTTTATTGTTGTGCTCTTAACTTTGTTGCATAAAGCATTGTAAATTGAATAGTTTTGAAAATCTTAAATGTCACCACGGAGGATATCATATAGGAAATGTATATTTTTCAAAGGAAAAGATAAAATTGAATGAAACATAAACCACAGAGCAAATGAAACCACAATGAAGGATGTAAAAATAATAGGTGGAAAGAAAGCTGCCAAACATAATAAGCATATCAACTCTGACGATAAATGCAAATGAGTCAAGCTTCAATACTAAAATTTAGACATTTACAGATGGGTCATAAAGCAAAAGTCCAACTATTTGCTGCCTATAACTGAGAGCTAAAATATAATCACCCAAAAGTTTAAAAAGAAAGTGAAGTGCAAAGATAACCTGGAAAACCCACACAAGTAAAGGTAGACATGACACTATTAATATCAGACAAAGCAAAACTGAAGGTAGAAAGCATAAAATCTGCAAAAAAAAATCATCCATAAGAGTTATGATGCTCAGGGGCCTGCATATGCTAAAAACAGAAAGTCAAAATAGATGCAGCTCTGACTGAGAAAACAAGAGGTAGAGATAGAAGCACAATAGATTTGGGAAGATTTATTCTGCTTCTCTAATTTTTGACACATCAAGTAGACACTAAAAAAAAGTAAGAAAATAGATGATTTGAGTAAAAATAAAATGAGGTTACTTTTCTCTCAAGTATCCATGGATTACTGATAAAAATAAAAATTCTTCACTACTCTGCAAAGGAAGTCAGTGCCAAATTATAGATGATTTAAAGAATTCTATGAGCCACACCACCAGCATGTGGGTACTAAGGAAGACATCTTTTACCTGGGGACAACCCAAGAATATATTGTTTCTTTCTCCAACCTGTGATTTTGCTCTTATGTGCGCCCTCCTCATAAATATTACTGCAATTCCTCATGAGTTTCATCATGTGATCTCATCTTCGATCCTCTTAATTGTTGATGGGGGGAGGAGAGCATTCCCCTATGTCTATTATTTTAGATCAGTAAAAATATCTAGCAGAGTAAATCTATTATTATATCGAGATAATATGATTGAATAACTAGGAAATCTGTAAGAATCCACTAAAAAAAGCTACTATCAAAAAATCAAGAATTTAGTGATATATCAGAGTATAAAAAACATGCAAGAAATATAATCCTTTCATATATACAAACAATGACTAGTTTAAATATATAATAAAAGATTCCATGTACAATGGCACCAAGGCAAATTTTAGAAGAAGACAAAAATAATATATCAGTTGACAAATACAGATACAGGAGATTTTTAAACATGAAAAATATCTATACTCATGATTAAAGAAATGTTTATTAAGTTAAGATGTGACACTATTTTCTTCCTTTCAGATTATTCCTTTTCAAGTTTGATATCTCAGGAAAACTGGGACACAGAGAGTTCACAAGTCTTTGGCTAGTTGGTAGGTTACTAAATGAATACAGTGTATGTGAAGAGCAGACAGGGAAAATTTATTAAAAACTTAAATGCTATTTTCATTTGAATCAGAAATTTTACTGTTAGGCTTTTTTTTTTTTTTTTTTTTAGTTTTCCGTGGACACAACATCTTTATTTTATTTTTATGTGATGCTGAGGATAGAACCCAGCGCCCTGTGCATGCCAGGTGAGCGCACTACTGCTTGAGCCACATCCCCAGCCCATAGGCTTTTATGTTTACAAATAGAGACAAACACGTATGCAGAGATACTGTCATTGCAGCTTCATCTGGAATAGCCAAAGGAAATAGAGAGGCTGGATGTATCCTGATGACTGTCAACAGTACCAAATTTTTGCAAAAATAGGAAAAACTATTATGCATGCATCTCTCAAAAGCAAAGGGCATGATACATATACATAGTGATATAGCTTAAAGAGATACGTATGTGAATAGTTCTGGAAGATTACACAAAAATAAATATGTATATAGAATCTATTAGTGTCGATTAAATCTAGGAATGAAATTATGGATCTATGAAGAGTCTTACTTTTAAATGTACTCATTTTTATGCTCTGTGAAAATTTTACCATGTTCCTATTTTACCTTTCCTGAGAATAAACTAGCTAAAATTGCATAATTAAACATAAAAGGAGATCAGGGCAAACAAATCCCATACCTTAGAATTAATTCTGAGGATGTTAGTCTTACAACATTTCGCCTGCATCCTGGATAAACTCAAATGGTCTTATAGGGACAAAATTTCTTTTTGTTAACATTTCTGTTATTTGTTTGTTTGTTTTTTAGTTGTAGTTGGACACAATTCCTTTATTTTATTTATTTATCTTTATGTGGTGTTGAGGATCAAACCCAGCACCTCGCACATATTAGGCGAGCACTCTATTGCTGAGCCACAATCCCAGCCCAGAACAAGATGTTTTTGATTTTTCTCCACTTTGTTCTGTTTTATAAGGAAGGTTGGTACTGGCAGCTGAGTGCACGTGTCTTTCATAGAATAGAATGGTGTTTCTCAGACCTTAACCTGAATAGGGGTCACCTGAGGATCTTACTAAAAATGCAGATTTTGGTTCAGAATATCTTCAGGTGGCCAAAGGCTTTGCATTTCAAACCAGGTGATACTCAGATTGCTTATCATGTACCACACTTTGAATAGCAAAATATTATCATCCAGGAAAGTGTAAATAAATTCTTTATTTTTTCAGCGTGCCTTCAATCTATTTTGCTCTTTCTTCATGGATAAAAATTGGTTGCAATCTCAGATGAGAAAGTTCTCACATCATCAAACAGAACACACTGGATTAGACCTTTTTGAAATCGGGTTTTGGCCTCTATTTCTGTCACATGGCAAGATAGTTTGCAGCTGAATTCTTTATCTTATTCTCTTGATCAAAAGGGCTGGACGGTTATCATTCTCTCTATGTCTGGATAATGACATGCAGCAAACTATTAGTCAATTAAATTGCCAAAGACATGATTGAAGAATGGAGGTCTCTCTACATAGTGTATGAAAAAGAAACAAGAGGAAATAAATGTTTGATTGGAACCTAGCCAGGACAGATTGGGTTTTAGGAGTGGCTATGCCCTGCTTTTTGATCAGCTCTGAAAGATGGGAGTGCATGGGCAGACAATGTAAAGATGTAGTCTCTAATTGTCCTGATAGATTGAGGCACAGTAATAAAGAAGAGCACAATCTACACAGTGTAAATTTCCTGCTCCCAATGTGGGAGGTCTCCAGCAAATCAATTTTCTAGCTGATTGTAGTAAATCAAAGTGGGATGAAGTTCAAGATTTCTCTGTAAGCTTTTTCCAAGACCCATGAGAGTAAGATAAGAAGATTTCATCAGATTCTACTGGGATCCAGAAACAGTCTCAAGTGGATTCCACCCATCTGTACCTAGAGGAAAGTGAATGAATGAACACATTCTATGAATACCGAATTCTTAAATTCTTACATCAGCAGAGCACCTATTTGGACTTTGTCAGTGACCTTGGAATATGAACTTTATAAAATAACAGGTCAAATCTGTTGAAAACTTGACAACTACAAGTGTGTTTACTTTCTTCTTCAATGGTATCTACAGCTCCAGGTCAAAAAATGTACATAATGATTCTAAACAATGGAAGGTGAGATATAAAATTAGAGAAAATGTTATAAGACACACAGCAAATTAGTTGTAGAGAAGGTCATTATGAAAATTTTTATTAGAATGAAAAACATGATAATAAAGTAAATGGCCAATAATGGGGCATTGACTAGGAAAATTACAGTATATCAGGAAATGGAGTACCAGGAAATCATTGAAAATCATGGTTCTAAAGGACATTTAGGGGGTTATTTAAAAGTAAAAAAAAAAAAAAAAAAAACTGTATGGCATTTTTTCTTTTCTTTTTTCTTTTCTATATGAAATGTGGCAATTTATTCCCAGAGGTCAGAAAATAAACATAAAAAGTGAAAAATAATACCACTATAATTGGATGAGAAGATGATCACAGTAGGTTGCAGGTAGGTGACCTTGTTTGGACTAGACCCTGGGTTAGATCATCCCCTAAGGGCCCATCAGGGCTCTGCTCCTACCTGTGTGCATCTAGGTGAAAATATGGAAATAATGTCACGCTGTGTCAACTCCTGCCATAAGCTATAAAAAAATAATGTATTCCACAAAGACAATAGCCATTACAAACTAATGGTGTACTAAATGCTACTTTTGGAAAGGGGATGATAATTTTGCCCTGGGAGTGAAGCCAATGAACTCAATCCAACTTTATTTATGTTTCTCTGTGTTTAGAATTGTTCCTTCTGCCCCCAGTGTTCCAGAGGCTCTTTGATATTTATGAGCTTTAAATCTCTCTCTCCAAGCTGTTTGGCTTTCGGGTTTGGCAGTCTCAGGCTCCCTTGTTCTTTCTGAAAGCTTTAGGAAGTTGCTGTTCCTGCAGTTTTCTCAGAATCAGAAAGTTCTTTTCTTTCTGGATTGAAAATGTAATAGCAACAAGTTGGTGAGTAGAAATGGATTGGAGCAGAGCCAGGAACACAGGCAGTGGGTAGGAGATATATTCCTAAATTAGTATAAATTTGCCACCGGTGGGACTGTATTGCTCCAAAAGATACGCTGACGTTCTAAATCCTCATCCCTGTCGATGTGACTTTATTTAGAACTGAGGCATTTGCAGATATATTTCAGATAAGATGAGCTACTTAGTGTAGTTTCCTAATCCAATAGGATGAGCGTCTTTATGATGAAAGATAGCCATGGCAAGGCACAGACTCACAAAAAGAACCCTGTATGGAGACAGAGGCAGAGACCATGGTGATGCAACTAGGAGCCACCCAAGCAAGGCTAATGATTGACCAACCACCAGATGCCTGAAAGATGCAAGGAAAGATCCTCCTCTAAAGATTTCAAAGAGAACATAGCCCTACCAACACCCTGAGTATGGAATTCTAGGCCCGAGTTGTGAATCAATAAATTTCTGTTATTTTAAGCCACCCAGTTTCGAATGCCTTATTATAGCTGCCTGGAGGAAACTAATTACAGAGTTCATGAAATCTGCAAATACAATGATAAATGTGACCATTTCTTGCCAGGCAATAGAGTGGCATATGCCTATAATTCCAGCTACTCAGGTAGCTGAGGCAGGAGAATTGTAATTTTGAGCCCATACTGGGGAATTTAGTCAGCCTTTGTTTCAAAAATAAAAATAAATAGAAAAGGACTGTAATGTTGTTCAGTAGTTGACTACATGCATGACTAACATACATAAGGCCTTGGGTTCAATTCTTCTTGGGTTCAATTCAACTGGTGGTTGGGGCAAGGGAGAAAGAACATGTATTGAATGTCTACATATCTCATATATGTAGTAAGTTCTTTCATATTCTTTTTTAATCTTTACAGTGATCCCAAACAGTGGATCAGTGGATGTTATCACATCTATTTATGGCTGAGGAAACTGCAGCTCAATTAGATTTAGAGTGTTCCAAGTGTCCCAGTGAATAGGCAGAAATATTTGAGCCAGTTTTGTTTGTTTGTTTGTTTTAATGGAGAAATGCAACTTCATGCAGCCTCTCGAAAAACTCATAGGTTGCCACAAATGCTGAAGAAGAGAAAATGGAATCAAATCCATGATGCTTAAAGGAATTTCCATGGGGAAGCATAGGTTCCAGAAAAGGACGCAGTGTTGGAGAGGATTTGAACTGATGGAGATATGGGAGAAGACAGAAGAAGCAAATGAAGAGGAAAAGCAGGAAAAGGTGTAGATGTGCCTGATTCAGAGAGTTTGTAGAATAAATAATAAATAAATAAGAGCCATCATGTCTACTCTATGTTTTCCCCCACTTTATTCTTATTCTAAATTACATTTCTCCAAATTCCCTGCCAAATGAAATCTAGTTGCATGAAGATAATTGGAAGGAGCTTGGAGGGTGTGAGAAGAGGAGCAGTCAGGGCTGGGTTTCTGGGACCGGCTGAGACTTCCTTGTGTGTTTTATGCTACTACCAAAGAATACCACAGACTGGACAATTTATAAAGAATGGAAATGTCTCACCATTGTGGAAGCTAAGAAGTCCAAAATGAAGTACCAGGATCTGATGAGGACTGTTCCTTGTTTCCAAGATGGTACCTTGAGCCCTGTGTCCTCCTGAGGGGAGAATGCTATATCCTCTCATAGCAGAAGGGAGAAGGGAACAAATAGGATCAAATTCTCTCAGTTAAGTCTTTTTTTAAAGTATTGCTGCTTTAAATGTGAAGTGTCCCCAAAAGAGCTGTCCCCAAGAATTTTTAAAGGTGAAATGATTTGATTATGAGATGTGTAAACTAACCAGTGGATTAATCCACTAATATGGATTAACTGGGTGGTAACTGTGGGCAGGTAGGATGTGACTGAGAGTTATATTTTGGTCATGGTGAATGGAGCTTACTCTGTTTTCCAGTTAACACATCTGGAGTTGATTTCCTTCTCCACACCTTTCTGCCATAGTATACTGCCTCACCTTGAGTTATGGACCGAACCACGGACTGAACCTCTGAAACTCTGAGCCAAAATAAACTCTTCTTCCTTTATGTTGTTCTTGTTGGTTCCCTTGGTCACAATGACGAAAGAGCTGATTAAAACCAGCATTAATCCTTTATAACCTAAACATTGCCTCAAAAGCCCTATCTCCTAGTGCCATTGCATGGAAGCATAAGTTCCCAAAACATGAATTTTGAGAGACACATTTCGACCAGAACCTGGTGGTTCCAGGCAGTCCCTCTTTCTCCCACTCTACATCCCACAGAGCAGCTCCTACCTTGGCTTCAGTTTACAACAGATGGACCTTCTTTTCAGATTCCATCACAACTGCTGGCCTTGGCCAGGACTGTAATGGCATCATTTTCTCCCTGAATTTCTAGCCTTTTGGAGAGTGGTAACTTCTGGCCTCCTTGCTTCATTCTTTGCAAGGCCCAGTGCAAAATAAAATGCAGAGGACTTTGTTTAAGAAACAGGAAAAAATTCTGTTAGAGCTGATTTCATTCTTCTATTTTCTCTCTTCCTCTCTCTCTTTTAAAAAAATTTTTTAAATCACTATGAAGTGTTTTTCTAAGTAAAATTTTAAAAACTTTAATTTATTAGTATGAACTTTATCATTTATAACATGCAATGAATGTTTTAAGTGAAAACACAGCAGGATTTAATTCATTTGGAGCATCACTGAAATACTTAATTTTTGTCTGCAGTTCATGAATGCATAACACATGCATTGCTGCATTCTTCCTGGACAAACAAACCGGACAACTCATATTATTTCATTTCTTGATACATAGAGATTCATTCCATCAGTCAGTCTCTCTCTCTCTCTCTCTCTCTCTCTCTCTCTCTCTCTCTCTCTCTCTCTCTCTCTCTCTCTCCTTGTTTATATGCAAAGAAAGACTGAATAAAAAAGGATATATGTCTTTCCCTAACTTTCTCTTTTCTTCTGTTTTCATTTTCAGTGTAAGTAACTGGTTAAAACACAGAAGTTATGCTAGTAAAAAAAAGGGTATGTTAGGGTGCCTAGGTTATTCTGTTTCTTACAAGGATACTGCCTTTTCCTGAGTTCAAAACAAATTCTGGTGATATCAGAAAATGTGCGCTTTTTAGGTCATCTCATTTTTTCTCCTACTCACTTAGCTCCCACTGAACAGCCCCACCTGGTGGGGCCACTAGAATTCTGTCCTCGTGGGACATTGTAAGTGCTACATACAAATGGGGGGGGGGACAAGGAGCTCTGGTGACCATACATACCGTGTCTGTCTCCTTAACTCCACTCAGTACAGTCAGGGCATTTCTCTGTTGCCCTGCGGCATGCTCTGTTGCCCCACTGGACTTGACTTACAAATTTACTAAAGTAAAATTATACGAAATCTCAAGACAATGATAGAAGAACATTAAACTAAGTTTTAAGAACATTAAACTGTGTACTGGGCTAACCACAGTACACAGGTCTCACACCTGTGACATCAACCCTCCCTCAGTCCCCCATAGATCCCATATTAAATATTCTCTATTAATTACCTGCCATGGGTTCTGTCTTCATGCTTATGCCCTGACTAAGCAATTAGACCTCAAAATGCATTTAGAGAAAATATTGTGGAGGGCCTTATGGAGAATTATAAGTGAAAGAAAGTTTGTCATTTCATCAAGATATCAGGGAAGGAGAAATGAAAGGAGGGAGCAAACCTGACATGCTGAGGATCACGTTAGACATGTTAATATGGAGAAGGAGCCAAATGGTACAAATAAAAATGTTTCTTTAGTTATATGAGTTAATTCTCCATGTGAAATCAAACACTTATCTATAATAACCATTACAATCCTATAGAATATCTGTTTTCTCTGGGCAAGTCACAGTTTCTGCTGCGACTAATGGTAATTATACTGTAAATCTATCCTCATTCTTTTGATCTCAAAGTTGTCAAGTACCCTGACAGAATAAGACACTGAAATTCCCAAGTCACATTCAAAACAAATCACTTGCAAAAAGATGAGTGGGCTGGGGATGTGGTTCAGTGGTAGAGGGTTTGCCTAGCATTCGTGAGGCCCTGGGTTCAATCCCCAGGAGTGTAAAAAAAAAAAAAAAAAAAAAAAAAAAGAAAAGAAAAAGAAAAAAAGAAAAGAAAAAAGGTCTTAAGAGCTTGAAAGAAAATAAAATTATAACTTCTAAATTTTTTCCAAATGCTTACATTTTTGCCAAGTACATTCACCTACCTGATCACATGAAGGTCTAGACTAGGAGGGGTGATTTCTAGAAGTAAAACAATGACCTAATCCTTGTGTTCATATATCCACGAAATTGTTATGGTGGTTCTGCTGTGTGTCAGCTATGAACTACTGGGCTCTTGAGTAGTGCTTGCTTTATGATGTGGAAGAGAAGATGAGCAATAAACAAATAAGTATTTTTGAACTGTGAGTGACAATGTAAAGAGGAAAAGATGGATTTAGAGTAAGGGAAGGGGAGAACACTGTCATTTGAAACAGGTAATAGGAAAAATCCTCTTACATCCCCAGTTCTTCTTCATTTTTATTTTGAGACAGGGTCTCACTAAATTGCTGAGGCTGGCCTCAAACTTGCAAGCCTGCTGCCTCAGCCTCTGGAAACACTGGGATTAAAAACATGCATCAACAGACTATGCTCATTTTTTACTTCTTTTAAGTGTGCACTACCCTAAAATACAATGCATTAAAAAGACTTTCTTGTAATGTATTCAAAAAAGTACCCTTGAAGTTGCTGTTAAATTGTCCTGGATTACCCATGTGTAAATTTTCTCTTTTGTTAGTTGTGGAGCAGGCTGAATGAATGTTAACTGCAGGGTAGCCTGGACATTCAACCCTCACCTGTCTGGTTCCTTATCACTTGTTTGCCTCAAGTCTGAACATTCAACCCCACTCAAGGCTGAACACTCAACCACCATCCATCTGGTGCAAAGGAAACCAACATCTAACCCCTGCGTGGTCTGCCTGAAGGCAGAAGATGACACCCTTAGCAACTACTGTATGATCCAATCATTGTATGCCAACAAGGCAGCTTGCAGACCCAGAGACCCTATTATATTTTGGCTATAAAAACTCTCTCCTGCTGGGCTCCCTCTTCTCTCTTCTCTCTTCTCTCTTCTCTCTTCTCTCTTCTCTCTTCTCTCTTCTCTCTTCTCTCTTCTCTCTTCTCTCTCTCTCTCTCTCTCTCTCTCTCTCTCTCTCTCTCTCTCTCTCTTTCCCTGCTCTCTTTCTCTCTTCCCCTCTCTTTTCTTGTCTCCCTTCCCTATTAATCAGACACAACCACAATAAAGATCTCTTGCTAGCTCCAAGAGTCGTGGTCACTTTCCTTTCATCCTTAGTGAACTTAAGTCTTGCTTTAAAAAAACATTCCTTCTCTAGTATTACATAAAATCTAGAGTTCACTTTACTAGATTATGATCCCCATGTTGAAAGGAAGTACAGTAACTCAAGGACTATATGTTTTAGTCATATGAAGCTTGAAGCACATGCAAATACCACAGTTGCTTTGGCTTACGGTTTTTGAGGTTCAGTCCATTGTTAGCTGATGCCAAAGCTCAAGATAAAGCAGCATATCATGGCAGAAGAGTGTGGAGAAGGAAAGCAGCTCAAGACATGTTAACCAGTTTCTTAAATATAATCTGTTTCTTAAATATAATCAATAAATAATACATCCAGCACATTTGAGGCAACAACATCAGAAATGATAGTTCAAATTCCAAATATATTGAATACAGAGGAAACCACTCTTTTTTTTTGGGGGGGGGGCGTGAACCAGGGATTGACCTAAGGAGCACTCAACCATTGAGCCACATCCCCAACCCTATTTTGGATTTTATCTAGGGACAAGGTCTCACTGAGTTGCTTAGCGCCTTGCCATTGCTGAGGCTGGCTTTGAACTACTGATCCTTCTGCCTCAGCCTCCCAAACCGCTGAGGAAGCCACTCTTTATGCTTCATTTGTCTTCAGAGAGAGGAAAATGAGGGGCGAGGGGTAAGTATCTCTTTCCAGTCCAAGACGGTGGTTTCTTAACTTTGACCAGGATGAATTTCCAAAATGTTTCCTCCTACTTGTCTTTAGGAATCATGGAATGTCCCACTTTTACCATCAATTTTAGCCTAAAGCAGACTTTCCTGAAGTTTTAAAGTCTTATCTGATTTTAGCCTCAAATGATAACAAAAACAACACAGAAAGACAAAAACTCAAACAAATCTAAAAATCACCTTATTCAGGAAAAATCTGAACTAAGTATAGTTGATATTATCTTCAGTTCAAATACATGGGGACATTTAATAAGCTCACACTTACTGTGACTCTCTGAAAGACAAAGACAATTTGCAACACTGCCCCAAACTAGGTGCCTCTCGGGAGAGAGAACAGTTCCTTAGAAGGCATTTCTGTAAATATTTGCCTACTGTTTTCTGAAAAGGCTTAATAATGAGATTTTTTTTTCTGCCTGAGGTGAGGCTTAGAATTTCACATCCATTCTGCCTTATGTAACTTACATAACTGCTGTGTTTGGTCTGCCCATTGGTGGGCTTTAGCCAAGGTTCATCCTTTGATAATGGGACATAGCACAGGGAAGACTGGAGACCTAGAATTTAGTTGAGAAAAATAAGATGAAGATATATAATGCATTGGGGAAGCTAAAGACACACAGTTGAAGGTGAGCTGGGGCAATGGCCGTGCTGTAACTTTGAAGGGAATACTTTGAATATCAGTGGAGATTGAGGAGAGCCCCGGGAGTTTCTAAAAAACTTATTTTTAGCCAAAACCATGTACAAAGGTAATCCTGGGATCCATCTTTTTTTTTTTTTCCTTTTCCAATGTGTCTTTAGGATAGTTTGTGCTTACAGTTTGTATGTGTCCCATCTATTCCACAACATCCAATTCACCAATCCACAGTATGATTGAGCAGAAATTCAGTATTATCTGTTCATGCATTCCCATGAGCTGAGAAATTAACTGGGTTTTAGGGAGAATTTTTTTTTCTTTTTTTTAATATATTTTTTAGTTGTTGATGGACCTTCATTTTATTTATTTATATGTGCTAGTGAGACTTGAACCCAGTGTCTCACACATGCCAGACAAGTGAGCTACCCCTGAGCTACAGCCACAGCCCTTTTTCTTCTTTCTTAGCATTTTTTTTTTGCCCTTTTTTTGGTAAAATTTGTTCTCTGAAGAACAAATTCTCCCTAAGTCAGTCCATATTGCTTAAGTGCATTTATTGTTTAGATTTTCCCCTGTAAATAGCACTTGAGGGAAGGATTGGCAAAGTTTATTTAGGAGGCAATTCCAGGGCCATGGTGAAGGAGAGGGGATACAGAGATTCAAAAAGAGAAAAGATCTCCAAAAGGTCTAATATAGAGCTGGTTTCCACAGTGAGCAACAGGGACAGAATCCTACTGGGGTATTCTCAGAAACCTTATAGAATGCACTTACTAATTGTCCCTCTGAAAACTGGAAGGTGGGGTCAGCTATGTACAAACTCTGCTTGCTGACGATTGTCTCATATGCATCAATCCCATGAGGTTATAGGCTGAAATAAAACTCAAGCTGTAAGAAGTCCCATGACTTTGAAAGAACATTTGATGCAGAAAAAAAAAAAATGTGGCTGATGTTCAAAGCACTTTTTTCCAGGGGTGGGTCCAAATGAACTAACTTAAACTTATTGGATATTACATTCCTAGAGACTGTAGTGAAAATTTTGATTGGTTCAAGATGACATATGATTCAATAATAGTCAATAATTGTGAGAGAATTTTTTTTTTTCAACAGTTAGGGGGAATAAAAAAATCTGTCCCTCTGGTCATGAAAACATGAAAATGTTAGGTTTGAAATACAGCAATTCATTTGTGGGCATGAGGGAAATACCAACATGAGGAAAATGAGTCCACAGAAAAGAAGAGGAAGAGAGAACCCTCAGGATATCACTTGAACTGATGGAAATCAAAGTGCCGCAAGCCAGACTGATGGTCTGAAATTTAAACTCTTATACACAAAAACCTTTCTGTGTTAGTATGTTTTGCATTGATGTGACCAAAGTACCTGACAAGAACATCTTAGAGGAGGAAAGATTTATTTTGGTTTGCAGTTTCAGAGGATTTAGTTCATGGTCTGCGGGCCCCAAGGCAGGAACATCATGGCAGAATTGCTCAGTGGAGGAAAGCTTCTCAGCTCATGACAGCCAGAAAGCAGACAGAGAAATGGGAAGTAGCCAGGAACAGATAAAGTCCTCAAGGCCACATCCCCATGACCTACTTCTTTTAACCATGCCCCACCTGCCTACAGTTACCACCTCCCAGGAAGACTTTCAAATTATTAATCCATCAAATGGATTAATCCACTGATGATGACAGAGGCCTCATGATCCGATCATTTCACCTTTGAAAATTGCTGCATTACCAAACTATGAGTTTACCAGGGACATTCCAGATACAAACCATAAAAATTTCCTATTCATTAAGCCAGTTTGAGTTGGGTTTCCCGTTGAACATCTTTGACTTTGTGTTCATCACAGTGTGGTTCCAGACCAGCAGTATCAGCATCACCAGGATGTTTGACAGAAATGCAGAATCTCAGGCCCTAGCCCAGAACTACTGATGCAGATTTTCTGAAGGTAAAGCTCAGGAATCTGTATTTAAAAAACCTCCAGGGGATTCTTTCCAATGCTGAACTTTAAGTACTTCTAATCTAATGACATATTAGGTTAACCCTTCAGAAATCAACATCATTAACAAAAAAGAATTTTAAAAAAGCCTAAATATCTAAGACAAAACAAAGCAAACTAATGCAATTTTAAATGTGCTTTGATATTTGGAACAAGTTGCTTTCATGATACACAAAACATGCTCAGAATCCAGAGCAATCACAATAACTTCAAGAGTCCCAGGGTGACCTGGAAGGGTACTGCAGAAACAACTCCCATATATTTTTCATTTTTTTCTTATTAAATTTTTAGATTTATCTGTACAGCTCTGCCTCATTAGAAGGATTGAAGGCTCAAAAATGAAGACAGGAGCTTTAGATTTATTTCTTTGGCTTTTACTTATTCTGAACCAAACCAGTCACCAGAACAATTACAGTGGATTTTTTTCCTCTCTCATGGCAAGAGTATCTTACAAAATTTCATTTATATCTGTTTAGTTCATTGGATCTACTAATGCTACTAAATATGGTCATCTTGCAGACCTTAAATAGTACAAAATAACTACTTTATATTGTCGGTGTCCACAAAAATAATCACTCTGAGGAATTATTGGCAAAAAAAATAAGCCTTAAATTTTATAATAAAGCAGCATAAGAAAACAAAACTTGCTTTACTAGCCAAGCTCATGGATATAGTCAAATTCATTAATTTCATAACATTTAGGGAAAGACCCATGTGAAGCACGTAAAGGAAAAATATGAACTTTTAAAAATAGAAAAATATTACCCTCATGTATAAGTAATAAGTTTTTAAACAAATTGTTTATAAGCAGAAGTCAGAACAGAATCTTTTCTTTAAATTCCTAATTAAGAATTGCAGAATAGATGCAATGGAAAAACTGAGTATTCTCCAGTTCAAGAAAATAGCTGGTTTTCTGAGATTGCTTAAACAATGCTTCCCTGAAATGCTGTACTATAATTTGCAGGCAAAATTCCTTCTTAGGTCTGGCATGGTGGTGCATACCTATAATCTTATGGCAGTTCCAGAAAGGAGGATCACAAGTTCGAGGCCAGTTTTGGTTATTTAGCAAAACCCTGTCTGAAAATAATGGGGGTTGGGGGGTAGACTGGAATGCTAGTGGTAGAGTGCCCCTGGGTTTAGTCCCTAGTAATGTAAGGAAAAAAAAAATTCTTCTTCATAGATCAAGGAAGTTCCTAATTCCCATAGAAGTTGTGTCATAAATATTATCAGGAGTTTTAAATTCAATTGTTTAAAGTCTCAGAAGATGTTTTTCAAATATACTATATTACAAAAGGTAATTAGTATCCAGGTTGCTATAGTTGCTATAGAATGCTGTAAACTAACAAAATTATTTTTTCTCTTCCCTCTAGGCACATAGCTAAATTTCCCAAACTTCCTTTAGGTTGGGTGAAGCCATTTGATCTGATCTATATAAAAGGAAGGTAAAGTGTTATGTGTATCCAGACCTGACACTAAATATTATCTTCTACAAAATCCTGATCCTCTACTCTCTTCCTCTATGTACTGAGTAGAGTTCATGGAAGGTTCCAAGACTCTAGCCAAGAGTCTGCCTCCTACATCCGCTGGTCTCTTGTTTTTATAAATAAAGTTTTATTGCCACATCCAATTTACGTAGGATTTATGGAGGCTTTTGCACTATAATGATTTGACTTTACAGTGCCAACTGTATAGTTCACAGATGTGAACATATTTAGTAATTGGCCTTTTAAAAATAAAGCTTACTGATCTCTGTCCCAGGAGACTGTGGAACCAATAGATAGAAGAAGCTTGGGTCACCATATACTGATAAAGTAGTCCCCCTTGCTCCTACACTATATTGGCTTATACTAAAGCAAGAAATAGATTTCTGTTTTGCTTATCATCAAGTCTTGGGGGGATAAGGTCAGGTACAGATGTGGGTCTTTGTTATTACAGTGTTTGGGTTGGCCTATTCACATGATATATCTGAGTGGTGTACTCCTTTCCAACATACATACAGATTTAGCTTTAGTGACAAGAGAAGAGTAAACTGACCACTGTATCCTCTCCAGCTCTCACCTCTGTGACTGATATGGAGCCCCTTAGTGCTATGTCAGAAGGGAATACAGTGAAGATGTTGGCACCCTAGCTGTTCCCATAGAAGCTGTATCTATGGGATACAGTGTCAATGTCACAGAGGAAATTGGAAGATGGGAACAGGTAGAGAAGAATATTGATTATTCTCATTTAGAAAAATTTTAATTTTTTTTTAGTTGTAGATTGACACAATACCTTTATTTTATTTATTTATTTTTATATGGTGCTGAGGATTGAACCCAGTGCCTCATATGTGCTAGGCAAGCGCTCTACCACTGAGCCACAACCCCAGCCCGAATACAAAGATTTTTATACAAATTGTATTCATGTGTTGGCATCTGTCTACACCGAGTAAGAAATCTTTAAAGTGAAATCTGATTACAAATACCAAAACTGTGAGTCTTTATGAAATAACATTTTTGGACGTTTGGAAATGTCTTATCTACAGTTTTGGACCCAGAATAACTTACCCTTCATAAAAATGAGACACACATCATTTTCCTGTCCTCAGTAAAAAGCCCATATTTTTTCCCAAACTCTTTATTTTTCAATTCCCATGGATTCAATTTGCCCCAAGAGCTCTGAAATGGTTAGATTTTATTTTATTATCTTTCCTGCAACACACATTTGCTGCATCTTTCTTGTATTTTGCTGGTATTATAACTCCTTTGGAATGGATCCTAGCATCTCCAATGTTACATTCTGAGACTTGGGAAGCAGGCTAGCCATTTTCTCTACATTAATAGGCAGAAAAGTTCTGTCCTCCGGGTAGCTTTCTGATTGCTGACTATAATAACCAGTGTCACTTACACAATAAAAAGTTTTATGTGAATTTTTTTATTGTCTCCTCCTGGAAAATTATAGTCGTTGCTCATCCAGCAGATGTGTGAGGCCGCAGGCTGAGTGCATCTGTTTCCCCTTCACATGGTCACTCTGGTCCCTACTCCAGCAGAGAGGCAAATTTCTCAAAACAAATATAGAGAACCGGACAGTTTTTACAAATATATCCATAGCTCAGCTTCCTTTTTTTACATCAACTTCTGTCCATCATTTGTCATTTGGGGTTGCAGAGGGCACACTTTTCTGAAGTTCACCAGAGGCTGACCTAAACTAAGAATTTCAGTGCAAGTAGTTTTTTTTGAGGAACAATCTTGGAAAACATTGGTAGGGTTGTAGGAAAGTGAGACATGGTAAAGAAAGCAACCAACAAAGGATGTGTTATCAACTTCTGTAGACAGATGGGGCTCAATCCCAATGGAGACTTCTAGAAGTCCAGTGTGGAGCATGCCTCAGAATTATCCTACTCAAAATTCAGGGACCAATTGTCAGCAGTCACTGATGGAGAACTCTCATTGGTAGTGTCAGTGCCTGGAAAATTTCAGCCTGCTACAGAATTGCACAGAGTGGGCATCTTAGCACAGGAAAATGTCCTAAGGCAATGACATGCAGATACTTGGCTTTGAACACTGAGCTGCTGTACAGTGACAGGTAAGGGCATGGAAGTGAGAAAACACTGATAGCATCTGCTACACCTGAGCAGAGGAATCCATGTCACCACACGGTTTTTCCTCAGGTCTGAATTAATAAGCAGTACCTTAGATAACACTATCCCCTGGGCAAGGGGGTTTTGAGGGCTTTCTTCCCCTTTCATTTCTCCCTCGTTCAAGGTGGCTTTCTAGGGCATGTTGGCACCTACTTAATGTAACTTAGGGGGACTTTCAAGGGCTCATACGTTCCAGAATCTTTCCCAAGGCCATGATGCCAAAACCCCATAGTTAAGGAGGCCTCTGCTTAATCGGCGTGTTCTCTCCCCAGTGAAATTATAAATTTTCTGGGACTACAGAAAGTTAATGAAAAATACATACCTTGTTCGCCTGCAGAATGAAGAAGCCCATTGCAATGCTCTCCTGAAGTGCTTGATGTGGGAGGGGTAGTGGATAATAGGTATGTGGTGTGAAGGCTCTATGATTTTAGTATGGTTTGTCCCCAAAGGTTCATATGCTGAAAACTTGGCCCCAAATGGAATAGCATTTTGTTGTTGTTGTTGCTGTTGTTTGGTACCAGTGATGGAACCCAGGTGCACTCAACCACTCACTAAGCCACCATCCCTAGCCATTTTTCATTTTTATTTTAATTTAACATCTTGTTAAATTGCTTAGGGCCTTTCTAAATTGCTAAGGCTGGTCTCAAACTTGTGATCCTCCTGCCTCACCCTCCCTCCCAAATTGGAATTACAGGTGTACATCACTGTGCCTGGTCCCCATGTAATAGTATTGAGAGGTGGTTGAACCTTTAAGCAGTGGAGACATTTTCCTGTGGAGCTTAATGGGAGGTAATTATGTTGCTGGGAACACCATCCTTAGAAGGGATTAATGCCCATTTCAGAAGTGGGTTAGGGATCATGGGACTGGATTAGTTACTGTCAAAGTAGGTCATTATTAAGAGAGGTTACCCTGTTTGTCTTCTTCATGAACAGTTTGCTGTTCTCACATGCTCTCCTGCTATGTGACACCATCTGCCATCTTGTGAAAGTGTGAGGCCATTGCCAGAGGCAGAACAGATAGGGCTGCCCGATCTTGAACTTGAAGCTTCCAAAATTAAATAAATAAATGCTTTGTCTTTACAATAGCACCTAGTCTTAGATATTTTGTTATCATAACATGAAACAGAGCTAAAAGAGTATGTGGTGTATATTGTGCATGCATATAGGTACGTGTGTTAAATGTGTGTTGTGTGTGAATGCGTTCACACAAGGACCACGTCCATACAAGCTGGTGCATGTTTGTGTGGGTTTCACAGACGGAGGTTCCAAGGACAGCTGCAGCAGCTCTCCAAGGACTCTGCACTTTGCCCGAGGGTCCCTTGAACAGTCTTTCTTCATAGCGCTCCCTCTTCTCCTTCCTTCCATACTATAGTGGAACTCCTGCTGCTTTCATGTCACCTTCAACTGTAGCTGCAGTTGGCTGGTCTGTGAGGGAGGCTCTAAAGTGCTCTAATAAGCTCAGGTAACTCAGTTGTGGATATCCAGCGACCAGCAGGACAGGCTTAGGTTCTCAGTCAGGAGGATGCCCAGTCACCATGAATGCTCTCCAATTGAGGGGAAGGATGTGTGAAACATGGCTCTATAAGCAGGAAGGCCAATCTTTCCCAGGAACTTAGAGAGAGTGAAAGGGAAGTTCCTGAATACTCAGAGTAAACCTGCAAATTACCTATTTCTTCCTCCTATTTTCTTACTTCTAGTAGGCAGGGCTTCCTGTCCCTATAACTAACAGAATGCCTTGATCTTCCAAATTCAGAAACCACTGGTGCCATGAATTCTTGGTGCTCAACCCTTATTCCTCATTGGAACCACTTCCAGGCTTTTAAAAACGCCAGTGCTTTGATCCACCCAAGAGGTTTTTAAGTCTGGTTTGGGAGCATCCTGATCAACTTTTAAATCTCCCTAGGCAGTTCTACTATACTGGCTAAGAGTCACTGCATTAAATTACCTTCTTCATTATCTACACCTTTACCACCTGATTAAATTCAGAAAAGGGATCCCAGAAAGTATCTTGGCTATTGTTTTTAACATCCAATTATCATTTTAAAGTTAATATCTCCAAAGCAACATTCATGAATTTCCCCCAAATGTTCAAATCTGCTCTTCATAGAGTCTTCCATTTCCTTAGGAGAGAAAATCTGAGAGACATCTAACTCATACCTCATATTTATGTGTCAGAAAATACTGGAAGCTCTTCATTCTCAATGCATCCTTCTTCATCACCTACACCTTTACCACCTGGTTAAAATTTACATTGATTGCTCACCTGTACTATTGCACTGGCCTCCCAATTCACCTTCTTATGTTTGTTTTCACTCAGTCACATCTCATGAAACAGGTGAACCTCATAAATCTTAACAAGTCATGCCGATTATGATTTGGATTCGAGGTGTCCCCTAAAAGCTCAGGTGTGAGACAATGCAAAAATGTTTAGAGGTGAAATGATTGTGAGAGACTTAACCCAATCAGTGAATTAATCCCCTGATATGGATTAACTGAGTGGTAACCAAAGGTGGGTGAGGTGTGGCTGGTGGAGGTGGGTCCCTGGGGGGGGGATGCTTTGGGGGTATATACTTTGTGAGCTGAGTTTAACTCTCTTCCTCTGCTTTCTGATGTGATGCCTTGAGCTGCTTCAGCCACAATGTTCTGCCTTACCTCGAGCTCAGAAGAATGGATTCAGCTGTCTATGGACTGACACCTCTGAAACCATGAGACCCCAAATAAACTTTTCCTCCTCTAAAATTGCTCTTGTCAGGTCTTTTGGCCACAGAAGTGAAAAGGCTGACTAAAGTAATGGCCTTCTGTTCCAAACCCTCCTTCCATCAGTTTCTCATCTTACTGCGAGTAAAAGCCTAA
Source organism: Ictidomys tridecemlineatus (assembly GCF_052094955.1). NCBI lineage: Eukaryota > Metazoa > Chordata > Mammalia > Rodentia > Sciuridae > Ictidomys > Ictidomys tridecemlineatus. The sequence continues at coordinate 164,124,564 of NC_135481.1, forward strand.
GTCTTATAAGTTCCTATATAATCTACCTTTGGCTACCATGGGTAGAGGGATTCCTTTATGGAAGCATTTCCTTAGTTAATAAAATATGAAAACTACAGGGCTAATCAAAATTAAATAGGTATTGCAGGATGCCTCAAAAACTAACATATGCTAAGAATCATTGTTATATTTCCAAGGAAATATATGCAGCACCTTCTAAACTCAGAAAAAAAAGTAAGATTAGCATCATCTCCACTTTCTATTGACAATGATGTTAACTAGCTTTGTCTGCCTGTAGGAAAGGGGTTGAATAGGACTGACATATCCCATCAATTCGACAGAAGTGAGAAAGACATTGAAGAAAGTGTCCAGATTCTTCACTTTTTTATCCCTATCAAGAATATGTGCTGAAAGGCTGAGTTTCTGTTTTCTAGGGAGAAAAAGAAAGAAAAAAGAAATGAAAGAGAAAAGAATGAAATAAGTTTCTGCATTCCGTTGAGTGTTGGTGAGTATGGGGGTGCTAAATAAGACAGAACAGTGCATGTGCTTTAATTAGTATGCAATTTTTATGTAAACATATATGACTCTCAAGGTTAGGAAGCATAATTTGCTAATTGCATGGACTAAAGACATAGTATTTGAATATGCTAAAAGCTCTTAAAAATGAAGGTAGCATTTAAGTTAATTGATATCAATCAAGAGTGTCAACCATGCTGAGTTGACTGATCTTTTGTTTGATGAATGAAAATCAACTGCTTTATGAACTTTATTGGTATTGTGCATGTTTGAAACTGATACAATTAAAGGAATCACTGTTTTTCAGAACAAGTTTAAAGATAATATTTTCCATTCCTGTAAATATATTTAGGACTTGCACCATTTTGACAGTAGTGACTCTTTGAAACCCAGAAATGGCATTAAAACCCTGACATCCAAACTCAGGGAAAGCAGTGTGTTACAATACAGCACCAATGTGGCAACCTATTCTCATGCTTCTAACCCAGCAGCACATATCTCTCAAGCCCTTCCATTATTTCCAGACCTTGCTTTGAAGGCAAGGGAAGCTCAGAGTCTGAGACATAACTTGGCCTAGCTGTCTGCATCAGATAAGCAGATGTCCAAATGATGCTGCTGTTCTCTCCTTCTTTCTGTTCCCCAGCTAAGCCCAAAACAAAGCACAGATGATATAGTTCTACAATCAAAATGTATTGGTTTGGTTGTAAAAACATAAAGAGATCAATAAGTTAAGCCAAACTTTGCAAGGCCAGAGGCATCGCCACGAGAATGACACTACATTCTCTTGATAAAATACAATGATATTTGCCAAAGATAATAAAGAGAGAACTCACATTTCCCCATTTAACATTTTATAGCCAAAGAGGAAAGTGCAATACTGTGAGGAAAGAACACACTTCTTTGTTTCTTTGAAGCCCGTGGATTTCAGTTAAATGCCTATTAAGAAACATAGGGTTGCTTTATGTTCAATTGTAAATCAACAGAAACAATTGTATTCCTTATTCTCTGAGGTTACACTGCCATTTGGGAATCATTCTCAAATATCACTTGTTTATACTTACCACTGTCTTTGAATATTTCATTTCACACTTAGATATATGTGCTTGGCTTAAAAAATTAAATATCTCCACTTTTATTGCTTCTCAATATCTTTATTTAGTATATTTCCACCAATTCTTCATATTATATGAGTGTGTGATATAGAAATCCCCTTTGGGGAAATATATGAAGTGTGGTCAATGGGTATGTGTGGCAGATAGGTAATATGCATTTGAAAGAACTCAGGAAAATATATTCAGGAACAACTGAAGTACTAAGGGAAAAGTTTTGCTTAGTGGATGAAAACTGGGTCAAAGAAAAAAGTGGTATATTCTTTATATCGAAAAAGCCTGCTGAATAGCAGTAGAACTCTACATCCTGGAGAAATAGCAACTAACAACAGCAAACAAATTTTTTTTTCTGTCCTCATGCAGCATGCCTTCAGTCAACACAAAAACAGAAAGAACAAATCAGAAATAGAATAGGCAATAGGAGATGGTAAATGCTATGGAGGAAATTTTTAGACAAAGAGGAAGAATAGGAAGTAGAGAAATGAAAATGATAACGTGGCATTTGAGCATAGACCTGAAGCAGGTGAAGGAGTATCCCTTGTAAATAATACCTGAAGAAAGAGACTTGTGTGTAGGAAATAGCTCCCAAGAAGGGAGGCTGATGGTCATGTCCAAGGAGAAACAAGAAAGCCTGTGTGTGATTGTGGTGAATGCAGGGGACTATGGCAGGGAATAAATGCCGGGAAATGATGGGAGGACTCAGGCTGCTGAGTAGAACTGGTACAGCTGTGCAGTGTATGCACTGTCCAAAGACAACTACTGAGGGAGCCAGTTCAGTGGAGTGGGATTTGACAACTGTTATTCTGCCAACTCTTTTGCCAAGATGTGAGATTTGGTGCCGGTTGCTACAAGAAATGGGAGCATATTCCTTCTCACAAAGGCACTAACCACCCTATCAGTGTCAAAAATTTGACCAAAGCCTTACTATAGGCTCTTAGGCCATTGTAGTGACCTGAGTTTTACCTCTGAAGGAGATGGGGATCCATTTCACAGTTTTGATCAGAGGAATGACACAATCTGACTTTTTTAACAATAGCACATGTTGGTTCTCCTGTGAACATACTGGGGAACAGGCACAATCAGAGGCTGGGGAACCATTGACCAAGGTAAGAAACTAATCCAGCTAAGAGATGTTGAAGACTTGGGCTAGCATGGTGGTAATGACTTTGGTGAAAGTGATCGGATTTGGGGTGTGCTTTGGAAATAGAGCCATCAGAATTTGCTGATGGCATAGATTTGAAGTAGGAGCCAAAGAAAATGGTCAAGGATGTTGGCAAGTATTTGGACTAAGCATCTAGAAGGATGATGTTTCTATTGATGAATAAATGGCAGCACCTGGAGGCTCTTTGTATTCTATGACGGGGACAGACTCTGGAAGGAGCAGGAAGAAGAGGGACCTCAGTAAGTTAGATTGAGATACGAATTGGCCACCCAGGTGGAGAGTCAAGTAGGCAGTTGAGTGCATGAGTCCAGCATTCAGGGCGAACGTTGAGATTGCAGGTATAAATTTGAGAATCCACTGGAGTACAGACATCTTTAGAGCAATAACTGAGGAAGACCACACAGAGAATAAGTGTAGATAGATGGAAAAGATTCTTAACTCTTGGAATTCTCTAATATCGAGAGATTAGAGACCTAAAAGGACTGTTGCAAGAGACTGAGAAGGAGCTGTCAATTAGATACAAAGAAAATCTGTGGTGCTTGAAGTCCTAGAAGACAAATGAAGAAAGGGTTTCAAGGAGGAGTGAGTTATCAGCTGTGCAAATCACCAGCAAGCATTTGCCAAGGATCGACCACAGGGTTTAGCAATGTGAATCACTGGTGACATTGACAAAACTTGTTTGACCTTGGTGAAATAGTAAAGAAAGGGCTGTATCAGAGTGGGTTGAAGAAGGAATAAGCAGTGGGCAGTAGTGAAGGTAGAGAATTGGCCACTTTTGAAAAGAGTTTGTTTGGAGAAGAAAACAAATGAAGAAGTAGCTGGAGAGAGAAGGAGATCAAGAGTTTTGTTTTTCTGAATAAAGGGAATAACAGCATTCTGGTGTATGGATAAGGAAGATCCAGTAGAGAAGAAAATGTTTAATGAAGTAGGAAATGGAAAGAAGGATTGCTATAATGATGCTTTTGAAAAGCACGGAGAGATGGGATAAGGTACATGAGCACTAAGTTTAGTATTAGCTGAAAACCTGGTTGAGTGTCCACAGTAACAGGGGAGAGGATTGGATAAATGGGCAAAGATGCAGGTAAGTGGGAGTTTGTGCACTTTTCTTCTGAATGCTTTTATTTCCTTATTGAGACAAGGACATATATTGTCAGCTGAAAGTTAAAATTAGAAAAGATTACAAGCTTGGGGGGCAGAAGACGTACTTTACACAAGTAAAGCACATGAAGACACATGCCATGAACACTGCTTATCCCTGCTAATGACCTTGATATCTATCTGAGGTAGTTATTGTTAGATTTCTCCACTGCACATTTACTATTTCCTTTCCCTTTTCATACTTCCCTTTTTTTTTTTTTTTTTTTGGAAAGGAATCATTGTTTGCAGCCATATTTAAGGATCAGGGAGTTATGCTTGAGTGTAGAGAAGTGGCCTAAATTACTTGGAAGTCTTCTGCATGGGAGATTTCTCTATTTTTACCCATTTGTTTATTTACTCAATCAATGCATTTGTATTAGGATATCCTCATTGATTTTACACTTTGGGTTATGATCTGATACTATCTTTCTTATTGTGGTATTCAAATTGCTCCAGCTTTGGGACCACTTCCAGTTATCTCCTGGGACACACCCATCAACATGTAGGTTTGTTAGTTTATTTTTTAGCACTTGCTTTTTGGGATAAGGTACATGAGGACAATCAGGTACAATATGCTCTGATTCATGTTGTATATTTCTTGTCCCAGGGATAGAATCAGTGATTTCTTTCAGGATTCCTGGTTGTTTTCTTTTTAAATTGAAGAATCATATTAGAAACCAAGATCTAGGTGTTAGCTTTGCTATTGGCTAGTGAAACGTGTTGCTTATGGGTCCTCTCAATAGAGCAAAAACCATATGTGCCTGATATACACATTATGCATATACCATACAGGTTATAATATATACACATTGCACATAATATATATTAAATTATATAATTTTCTGTAGAGACATTCTATATGTAACCATCTGTATACATGTTAAGCAAAACATGAATTCATTCTGATGTCACATAAATCATTCTAGCTCCCCTCCAATTCTTATCTATAATCTCGCACCATGAAGACATATCCCAGCTAATTTTCAAGAGAATGAAAAGCAAACAAACAACAGCAGCAACAACAGAATCCCATGAGGCTCAGTGCAAAGTCACCACAGCCCTAAAGCCATTTCATACCAGCCAACAAACAGCTGACTCCCCAGCACATGGGATTCAAGACCAGAGGAAACTAACCAGCTGAACTCAGCTGTGCCAGGAAGTATCTTGCATGGCTCCCATGGCAAATGTCCTTGCAAAACAAAGTCTTCTTGGATGTGATAAGGACCTACTTAGTTTTTCCTAAATAAAATACAGCAAATGTGATGTAATGTCACTTCCAAGATTAGGTTGCAAAACTGTGACTTCTGTTTTGTTTATTCTGTTTATCTATCTCCTGTGACCCTTGCTCAGGGGCAAGCAAGCTGCTGTGTTGTGAGTAGCCATATGGAGAGTCACACTAAGGATCTGATATTTCCAGTCCAATGCCAGCAAGTGTCTGTAGCCAGCCAATACCCACAGAATTGAGCTAGGATATAGCTGCATCCCCAATTGGCTCTTGAGATGACTGCAGCCTCAGTCAATACCTTTGACTGCATTAAGAGCCAGAGGAACAGCTAAGCTACACCAGATTTCTGACTCAGAAACTGTGAGATGGTCAATGTGTATTGTTTTTATCTGTCACCTTTTGGGATAATTTTTGAGTGGCAACAGACAACATATATATTACCTTAAATTACTAACTTACCTACATGAGAACAAAATTCCTGCTCATTACTTTAATCCTCTGGTTTTGATAGTGGCCTGTTATGCAGCATTGTGTAGCAATAGACAATGGGCACTATATAAAATCAACACCTAGCTGTTCAGAGTGCAGGGAGGTAGGATGCTCTGAACAGAGCAATGAGGCAAATGGCAGACAACTTCCTTCCTCACATCCAGGCTCAGGGATGTGAGCAAAATGTTAGATATTTAGACCTGCTTGTATAAATACCTTTTGAAAATAAATTTCACTTATTAATACTTCTATTTTGCATATAGAAGCAGTCTTTATGGATTATAAAGCTGTGATAACCAAACATGGAAGCTGTTAGTTATGACAGATCAGATAGGATAAAATGTCCTTCTCACAGCTGAGATGCCATATTCACCTTTTTCAATATAGCGTGACAGAGGATCAAAATCATGTTGTGAACCTAGTTGTATAAATATGCTACATTTAAAAAAATTTTTGGCTTGTGAAATATCATTTAGAGAGGTAACTACTGAGATGTGGAAGCAAATAGAAATGATCTGTACATTTAAGAAAAGTCTAAAATGAATCATTGATAGGTAGACAAATATAGAATATAATATGATCCAAAAAATAGACAAACATCTTCTGCATTCACAGCACACATATATGAAAGCATAAAGGTTACTCCATACACAGCAGGTGCTGTTTGTTTGCTGCCCTAATCTCCTTTCTCCAGCCAGTGTAGACAACCAACTCCCTGGTTGCCATGAATGTTGGTTGTTAAATTGTTCAAGGCTGCTGCTTTCTAGAGACTACCCTCTTCCATAAGGGAGCTGTCTCACTAAGTATGTTCTACATCACCACACTTGAAGTGGTTTGCAAGGATAGAAAGTGTCTGGCCCCTTGCCTCACTGTAGGATGAGCCCTGTGGTTTAATCCATGCTCCAGAGCTTAAGCATAATCAGGCTTAAGTTAACCTCCATGGAAGACCACATACTTGCTCAGCTCCTTGTCCTGCCTCCTTCGGCTTCCCTTTCTTCTGAGAGCTCTCCTTCTATAAATCACAGGCTTTAGAAACCCATATTATTGTCTCATAATTCCCCTCCACTTCCAGGGAGCCTGATCCAAAGGCTCAGACAATTTTCAGATCTTTTCACAAACTTAAGTTTTAATTGTACTTCCTGAATACTGGACTTTTTACTTGGGTATATATGTACGTACATGTTAGCTCCAGGCAGGATAAAAATACCAGGACACCATGTTCCTGAGTCACATCCCCTGACGACACCTTTGTTCTGCACCAAGTCTCAGTCCTGAAAGGCATGCTCAGCTTGGTCTTGTCATGAACTGAAAGAGCTCAGTCAGCAGGAAAAAAATTCCCAATTCATCTTGCAACATGGCTACGTTAGACTTAGAAATTCCCCTGTAGCCTTGTGAAAGAGAAATGCCTGGGGTCTGAGATTGGTGCTCAGGGTACCAAGGGATGATTCACATATTATTTACCGTGACATTTACCTCTGCATCCTTCCGAGACAGTATGTTCTTAAGATCAAAATCATCAGCCTGAAAGGCAGCAGCAGGGAGATGTTTCTTAAAGGCACAAGGCTCCCTTTATGTCCGTTTGTTCTCTGTGCTGCACCTTTGATAATTAACTGGGTGAGAGGAGGAGATAATGGGGACTCAGGGCTGATTGGAGCCTCTAGTGAAATTGGAGTCACCTCCTGTGTAAAGCAACATGAATTCTAAGCAATGTCAGCAGTGAAGGACTTTCTGAAAGGTTTAAAATCTTCTGTTTCCACCACAAGAGTGTTAAAAGAGTATAAGGAAGTTCTTACATAGAAAATGTGAGAGAAAGAAGTAAACATTTATATTTAATGTCATATTATAAATGTGGATAGTCAAATGCATACGATCCACCTGGCAATATGATGAGCTAGCAAATTATGTTGTTAACTTAAGAGTCCACAGCCATTTCAGAGAGTAAACCTGTGGATATGGGGACAGAGTTCTTATCAAAGGAGTAGGCTGAGTTTGAGAAAGTTTAGGTTAAGGTTAAGGTTGAAATAATCTATGAAGGGAATTAAAAATGCATTGCTGGTGACTCTCTGTCAGACAAATACCTACTCTTTCTAAGTAATCTCTGACTACTTAGAAAAGTAATGGTACCCATGACAGGTACCGGTGGGATCCCTACTTTACAAATGAATTTTAAAGTAATATTTCTAAGGAGTGACAAAGACTTTCTAGTCCCCTAAGTTATCCTTACTCTTATTAAGTGAGGTTAGAACTTAACAAATATATAAGATAGCAAAACACAATGGGCTGAGTACAAGGGAGGAAGGCTTTCTATGGGTGGTGTGGATAAGGGGAGGAACACTTTACTGCATTTTGTGGCTAAATGGAGACAAATGTTTTTCATAGCAGTCAAAAACTGAAGACATAATGTGTATCTTCTGTCCCACTTTGTTGTATCATATTGTACAGATTAATGAACTCTCTGAGCCTTGACTTATCCATCTCTTAAGTAGAATGAATAATTCCTTAGCTTTTAAGATTATGGTAAGGATCAAAGATGTGCAGAGTTTGACACATAGTAAGTACCTCATAATAAGTGATAACTAATTAGTTGACTTGTTCTATTATTTACTGAACCTACTCCATAAACAATATATCCCTAGGCCAAATAGATAAAAGCCAGATGGGTTGGAAGACTCGGTGCTCAAGGAAGCCAAAATGCAAACTCACTGAGGAGTCACATCTTGCAAAAGTGAAAAGAGAACTTATTAAAGGTAATAACAGGTTACAGTCCAAATCTCACTAGAACATAATTTTTAAAAGTGCCATTCACAAGGTTATTTTATTCTTTAATCCTAAATGCACACTATACTCCACCAATTAGGAAGAATGTAATCCTGCCTTGTAATCCCGTTGCCCCTTGGCTTCAATTACCTGGTCCCCTGCCATGCCTCAGTTTGTCTAGAGATTTATTGCCTATACTTCAGAACTCAGATTAGATTTAGCCCCTTACTTGGTCTATTAGATACCTTCCCTACCTTATGCTGCAGGATCTTAGATGCTTTCTGTCAGAGCACTTATCCTTCTGGATTATAATTGTTCATTTGCTCATGTAACTGGAATATAACTGAGTATCCATGTGGCCCAGATTCTGAACAGTGCTACTTATTAAAAAATTACATTAAAACACATTTTTACAGATTTGTGAATAGTACCAGTGTACTATTATAAAGTGAGTGAATTCTTAAAGAAAAAAATGTATATTTTCTTAAGATATCTCTCTTTTAGTACCTTTCTCATACTTGAAAGATGCTTAAAATATAGGAACAACAAAAGTGAAACCAAGTTAGTCTCTTTGTTGCTCTTTCCCTGTCTTCCCTAAAATTCCTTCCCTCATTAGCCCACATAGCTTATTTTCTCCTTCCCTCATCTGTGACATGTGAGGATCAACTTAGCTTCTCTACATTACTGGGATTCCTTTTTTTTTTTTTTTGACTTTACTAAGAGACATGGAGATGATGAACAACAACAACAACAACAAAAAACTGTCTTCAATTGGGGAGTTGAGGTGGAGGGGAGGAAAAGAAAAGATGCAAATATCCATACATTTATGCTTTTGATTCTTCCCTTATCTGTCTATGTCCTCAATTATGCCCTGAGCATACTGAAGTCAAGGATTACATCTTGTGAAATACTATATTCTCAGTATTTAGTAGAGTGACTAGCACAGAATGGACATTGAAATAGATGAGCAAATGAATAGATAATCCTAAAATGGGGAAAAATAGGCTTCCTACAATTGTCACCAAGTAGTGTGATTTTAAAACCCAGGAATAGTTGATTCTCTGCTATCTTAAGAGCTGAGAGCTGTCCTGAACTCCATCTCACACTCAAGAAAAAGTTAAAGGATAAGGATGTTTAGAATGGACACTTAGTAGTTCAAGGGCTGAAATCATTATCAAGAAAGTAGGATTAAACATGGGAAAAAAGTGTTTTTCCTATTCTCTCATGTCACTCAACACAGAATACTTCACCTTTGGTTTTCAAAATGTGTATGGACTTCTCACTGTTAACTACCAATTGTCCAATGGACCGGGTTGGGTGTCTTTTACTTCAATTTATTTCTGGCACTATTTCCCTGGAGTTAGAGTGAGATCTTGTAGGTGAATAGCTCAGTCCCACAACCCCCCCCCCCATCCAACTTCAGACACAAATCACAAACAGTAGACTGTCAATTGTACTTCTGACCATCCAACTACAAATGGAGGTTTCCCTGATACCTTCTTGGGGTTCAATTTATTTGCTAGGATAATGCACAGGATTCAGGGAAACAATTTCTTAGGTTTTCTGGTTTATTACAAAGGATACAAGTCAACATCCAGCTAGAGATACATAAGGCAAGGTGGTGAAAAGGAGCAAAGAGCCTCTAGGCACCTCCATGTATCCATCAATCAGGAAGTTCTCTGGATCATGTCCTTTATGATTTTAATGGATGTTTCATGACATAGGGTTGATTGGTTATATCATTGGCCATTCTTGATCAACTCAGACTTTAGCTCCTCTTTTCTCCCCAGAAGTTAGGATGTGTGGCTCAAAATGTCAACTCTTTAATAACTTTTTGATTCCACTAACAACCAGCCACCATCTGGAGGCTAACCAGGAGGTCACCAAGAGTCCCCTCATTAGAACAAAAGCTGTTCCTATCGCTCAGAAAATTATGAAGGTCTTAGAAATCAGAGTCAAGCATCAAACATTAGAATAAAAGATTCTCCTAGCACTCATTTATAAGCATCATAGGGACTCTTTCTCAAAAACTCGGGAAAGAGATCAAATACATATTTCTTATTATATCACAATATCACATGTCACAAGCCATTCATGGGTTGCGTGTGGGTCACCGTGCATAGAAACCTGTGGATAGAGACATTTGGTGTCTGGGAATAACCAGCGGACATTTCCTCTGGTCAATTGCCCAGGGACAATGTGAATCTCTTTCCAGCTCTGCCTTGGCCCACACAGCACCTGAGATGGGTGTGACCTTCCAAGATGTCAATCAACCTGCTACCTGCAAGACATCAGGAAGCAAGACTTCACCCTTGAAATCTTATCCCTGCCTTTGAAGTACTCCCTTAAATAAACCAGTGGAGCCATTTTCCTTTTGTCTAGTTCGGGAACCCACGTGGACTAAATCTATCAAGGGCTTCAAATTATGTAAATATATTTCTGAGTATCTGTGTTTTGTTACTTATTAATTACCTGAGATTGTAAGTTTTAGGGTGGCTTGGATTCTCCTGGGCAAAAAGAAGAATCCCTTATTGAGATACCGGACCTCATCCTCCCCTCCAAAATCACAGATATTTTTTTATGTTTGAAGCAAATCACTCTGGACATTCCTCAGCTCTATTTCACTTGGTAGTGAACTATTTAAAGGAAAAATAATTGACTTAAAATCCAAGATTTTAAGGGCTTATGTTTAAAAGTTCATTTGTAATCATTTTATTTCCGTTTTACATGGTCTGGTATTCCCCTCACAGTTTACTCCACTTTAGAGGATTTTTCATATATTCATGCTCATTTATGGCCCAAAGTCACTTTTACTTGACCTACATTGGTAAGAAAATAGAGTTTTTGTAAAGTTGAGTAAAGCCCATGGAAACATATCAACTATTGCCCCAAAATAAAGATAGATTATACCCAGAGTTAACTTTAAAATTAATTTTTAATTGCTTCATTAATTTTACATATTTTTTATAAAAATTATGATGATGTTGATGATGACATTAGTAGCTACTATATGAATGGGCAATAGGAACAATGCTTTATGGTATTCCTGGACTCTACAAGATAACAGTGAGAATGGCAAAGTGATACTGTCTCAATCCTGGGAGCTGCTATCAGACAAAGCTGCCACGTTATAGATACAGCACATCTCAATCTGAAGATAAATGGTAAGAATTTCCCCCAGGGGGCAGCTGATAGAAATTCATATCAGTTAAAGAGCTGGACCAGCTTGAGCATCCAGATTAAATATGGCAATTCTTCAGTATTTGTTGAGAAGAAAGAATAACTGTTTGCAAACAGGAGTTGGAGGCTGACAGACTTGTTGGTGAGGGAGAGTGGGGAATGTGGAAAGAAATAAAGATCAAACACTGTTTATTTAGAGCTTCCTATAGCAAGAGGGTCATGTCTCATCACTTGCATTTGGCAGAGACTCAAAGGTAGAGAGGGGAGGATTCAGGAGTGTCCACTAGGGAGGTTGACTTGATGGGAAAGTTGTAATCAGGCTAACTAGAAGAGGTTATCTTTGGTGATTGGTTGAATGAACTTATTAGTTGCTCATGAGTTTAAAACAAGGAAGCTGGTAGTCATCTGACCATGACATGACCTTTCTGAGCCAATTGCTTTGGAGATTGTGGTTTGGCTTTCATGGATGGTTGCTTCAGAGCTTAGAGTTCAGGGTGCCATGGTTATACATAGTCTGTTCATTGTATATTCATTTTGGTCTTCAACTCAGCTGTGTAATCAGAATAGAAGATTGTATCTTTCATTCCCCCCACTGAATTTCTCTCTTCTCTCTCTCTCTCTCTCTCTCTCTCTCTCTCTCTCTCTCTCTCTCTCTCTCTCTCTCACACACACACACACACACACACACACACACATACATATAAGAGGACTGTGGTTATAACATCACTGACCCGAAATATACACAGTGCTCTTGATTTGTTCAACCATTGATTTGTTAATATATCAACAGTGAGGTTTGGAAAGGAAATGTATGTCCTGGAAATTTCTGAACTCTTGAATTCATTTAACCTATACCTGATTGCAAGTCATATTTCAGATTGGGTTTTTCATCTTTAAAATGAAAGCTCTCTAAATTAAACCCCCAAAGATCACTGAATGCTCATCAAATGTGACTATAGAATATGCAAAGAGGTAGAAGACACCATGCCTTATTTTTAAGTTGTTTTTATGGCTTATTAGGGATTATTTTTATGGCTCCCTCTGGATGAAGGTGAAAATATCTTTTTCAACTATGTGGTTAAGATGTAACATACACATCATATTAATTTGTATAGTGAATAACAAATAATTATTTTTCTAGGAATAGATTAGGAATGACACTGTATGCCACAGGAATAATATATTTGTAAAGAAATTTTACACTTAACATGCTGATGTGCATTCAGCAAAATTTAACAAGTGTTTATTCAGTAGTATTCTATGTGTTCCATGGAACCATGAGGTGTCATTTATTATCTTCTTTAGTTTTAAAGATATTTTAGCTGTGTCTGAAGGTCAACGACATAGGAAAGCAAAGTCTCAGAAGAATATGGAGGTAGAAGGTAGAACACTGTGTGCCTTTACTACATAAGATTACCTTGACTTTTCTAATACATTCCATTTCTGAACTTTGAATAATAATCACTTAGATGAAAGGGGTTCATATAGGAAGGAACAACTGAATTTGAAACAATATGGAGGCAGAGGTCATTATCTTATTCAGCTATGAGTATGAGCACTTTGTTTAATGCCTATTATTTTGAAGTACTTTATACATATTTATTAAATGGGCCCTAACTCATCAATCCATAAGGTGGAGGATCCCAATCCAACAATATTAACTCTACCTCTATTAGGTTGAACCACATGGAATTGATCTATTCTTAAATGTAACATACACATCATATTAATTTGTATAAATTCCATAGCATTATGATTCTTTTGAAGTTCTGAAGAATAATGTTTGATACTTCTGCATTAGCTTAACAATAGAAGACTTTGTGTAAGTGAAATATGACCATGTTTACAGGGAATTTCTTAGAGGATTTATGATTTTTATATCTTTGAAAAAAGTGAAATACACATCACACTAAATATGCTTTGGTTTCACATATACTCTTTTGAATCACCAAAGTGTAGACACTCTGCTGCTAGTAAGCAAGACCTGACGCCAATATGTGGTTTAAATTTCTCATGTTTATGATGGTCCTGAATAAAGGCTACCATGTTTTCAAGAGAAAAGACATTTCTTATATTTTCTCTATGGTGTCCCTTTTAGAAAGAGAAATCACTTTAACCATTGTAATTATATGTGTGCATTTTCTTCATGGTATTTAGTAATATTAGATGCTAATTACCACTGGGTGTTGTCTCCTTTTCTTAATGGCAAGTAAACCCTCCTGTCAAATGTGAAAACATTAAGGGAGACAGACCTGAGGTTGGTAGACAATGATGCATGGAAATGGGAGGATGATTGGTTTAATATTGAAGATTCCCTGAGATAAAAGCCTGATCCCCATCTTCCAGACAGGGGGCTCTTTGGAAAGCCCTGAAAATACAAATCCAATCCAACACCCGTTGTTACTGTCACCTCTACGACAAGTGCAATTTATCCTGTAGAGGAAAGTGTCCAGATCATTAGATCATCCTGTCCTGGAGCCATGAGAAGAGGATAAGGGGTGTAGTAGGATAAAAACCATGTGGTCAATGGGGTGTGGTGGTGCAAGCCTATAATCCCAGTGACTCAGGAGGCTGAGGCAGGAGAATCACAAGTTTCTATGTCTTTAAGAACACTTTTGAGAGAAAAGCCTTAAATTATTAAAGGAATAAGTATTACTTTGTATATTTAGCATTAGCACTCTGGCACAAATTTTGTACTTCCATTTTCTTAGAGAACCTACAGGGATTTTAGGTGTTAGAGGGGAAATGGTTATAATATTTATGGTTAAGTTGGATTTATTGATAGTTGCCTCTTGAGTCGCAACTGGCAGAGCAATATTGACTGAGGTGTAGTTTGAACAACTATCTCTGATCTGGGGCTTTCCTTCCTTTAAGACAAGGAAAGAATAGTCCATTAGGTTTTCCATCACAGGGATTTTATCCTTAGTGGGGAGTGCACAAAAATATTCCAATGGTGTGAAAATCCACTGAAACTCTCCTGGAGGCCAGACCTGGAATGCAGCTGTGCTGTAGTGATCTGAGCAGAAAACTGTAGGTGACAGTCCCAGTGCAGGTATCTCATTACTAACAGCCCCCTCCCCAACAACCTTCACAAACCAAACTAAATTAAAGACAACTCCTCAAGGGAACATGGGACTTGTTTTTTTCTCCAGCCTCATGGGAAATGGCAACATTGTCAAAGGCTGGGACCTCTCTCTAAACCAGTTTGTGGAACTAACTGACAGTTTGAAGCTCTTCCTCTGTGACCCCAGTGGCTCTCACTCCTCCTCTTTTCTCATTGATTTTTTTGTTTGTTTGTTTGTTTCTGATGGAGTAAACTAAATAGGTATCATTTGCAGAAAAAAAAATATTCTCATCTCCAGAAAACTGTAGTTATTAAATAAAGCTGTTGCTTATTAAACAATCTCTTTTAACCATCTACCTTTTGGAATGATACAACACAGAATTATCAAAAAACATGAGAATTCAATTAAAAAATATAACTCTGAAAGGGAACATAGGCACTATTCGGCAGTATATGATTGTATGATTTCTGTGCATAACTACTGGAATGACTTTGCACCACGCACAGCCAGAGGAATGAGAAGTTGTGCTCCATTTGTGTACAAAATGTCAAAATGCACTCTACTGTAAAATAAATGAATAAATTATTTATAAAATAAATAATTTATAAAATAAGTAATAATTTCTGTTTGCAAAACAAATGCTTGGGCTTTCAATACAGTATTAATGTAAAGCAATAGATACTAATGCTATCAAAAAAAAAAAAAAGAAGAAGACAGAAGCAGTTCAGTTAGATATTGCCTGGGAAATTTTTAGTGTGTTTTGTTTTTAACCAATTTCTAGACAAGTTGTCAAGTTTTAAAAATTCACATACAAAATGAATATGTGGTGCTAACATTAAAGCAACACTTTAAAATATACAAATCACTTCCATACATAATTCTCAAAGCTCATTTCCCCTTTACAATAATCGAGTGATGAGTATATATTTTTTCATTCCCCGTTTTATTCATGAGGAAATGAGGATTCAGATTTAGAAATTCAAGGTCATGCACATCTAGAAGGGAATAACTTTAGATTCCAAATGCCATGCTCTTTTCTGATGCACCTTATTTATATCCTGTGCAGTGATTTGGTCTCCTGAGCTGTAAAAGAAGCCTGTTTAAATGTGGCTAAATAAAAAAGGATCAAAATTGCCTGAGTGATGCGGTTTAAGCCATCTGAAGACACTGTGCTCCAATCACTGTCTTTCATGTTTTGCTTCAACCCTGCCTGCCACCTGAATAAAAAATGATTAGAGCAGATTGCCACTGAAGAGAATGCTTCTTTCCATCCAGGCAGCAGGGCATGATAAAAGAGATCTTAAGGATTCTGGCAAATGAGAGCCGCAAGTCTGCATTTTTTTTTTTTTAATTTTTGTGAGCTGATACAAATCACAGGGACCTGTCAAGGAGCATTCAGAGGTACTGGTAATTCAACTTCAGAGATAAGTGAAGAGTAAAAGCAGCTCAGTGCATATCATAATTAAAGAACTAGTTGTTTTCAACAATTTCAGTTCTGTGGGACTTTCAGTAGACTTTTATTTTATTCATTTATTTTTTGGGGGGAAGCTTGGAATAACAGAAAATATGAAAGAATCCCGGTGTCTTCATAAAGTTTGTAATGGAACCATGTCTTTAAGTAGCGTGTGGGATACTTACCTGGTGATTAAATGATTTGGGTCTAGACCTCATTCTTCCACTGTAGATATCTGGAAAGTCACAAAATTATTCTGACACCTTAATTTTCTCATGCAAAAGGGTAAATAAAGGAATAAACTTATCTCTGAATCCTAACACTGACATTTTGGGATTCTATGAGATGTCTCATATCTAAATGGTATACATGAATGGAAAGTTTTAGCTTTTTAAGGACCATCTTTATCCTATCTTTCTTAGAAGGGCAGTTCCTCCAAATGACCAGCAGATACTTGGGTAACAGTTCAAATCAGTTTTGTAATGCTAGCCTATGTCAAGGAAGGAAATGAATTCAAGGGATGACAGAGCAAGTCTGTCTTATCTCACGCCTGCCACCTTTTCTGTGCTGATTCAAGGTTGACATCCCCAATGTGTTCTTAGATGACTGCTTTTGGTATCCCTTTCTTTTGTGTAGGATAAAAGCAGATATCTCACTTGAACATATACAGTATCATCACTTATGAGCACAGTGATTCCTCACCTCAGTGGCCCCAGATTCAAAGCCACTGCCTTTCACAGGGAACATTCCAGCTCGAGCAACGGATGCAGAGTTCATGAAGTGTGAAATCCTCTCTGGCTCCTTCAGATTATGACAGTCCCTTTGAGAGCCTTCAAACATATTGCTATCAGTTCATATTGAAGATGACCTTGTATCTACAAAAGCCATTCTGTGTCCACAAAACATCCTATTCTCATCAAAGCACTCTGTAAGTTCCTCTGGCCAGTGATAGGATCCCCCCCCCCAAAAATATTATATTTTAAATTCAAATAAAAGTAAGAATAATACAACCAACAACCAGGTACTTTCCATCCTGATCTAAACGTTTTGCTATGCTCATAGCAGAACTTTTTCTATGTTTGTGAACAAATCACAAACATAGAAAAAATTTTCAAATAATTAAAGCCATGCACCTACCTATATCTTCCAACTTCAGAGGCTGTCACAAAATAAATAACGGTATATGTTTCTCCTCTGTGTTTCATATTTTACTGCACACATATATACATAACAAAACAATATTGTTGTATTTGCCAGCTTTCCATTGCTGGGATCCACAGAACAATTTAGAGGAGGAAATGTTAATCCTAGATCCACAGTTTCAGAGGTTTAGTCCATGGTCACCACCAGGTCTAAGGTTGAGAAAGAATTTCATGGTGAATAGGGGGCTGGGAGGAAAGATGCTCAGCTTATGGTGGCCAGGAAGGGGAGAGAAAAAAGGAAAGGGGAGATAGAGAAAATAAACCCTTCCAGGGCATGCTCCCAGTGACCCACCTCCTCCAGCAATACTCCCCTTCCCCATGCCCACCTACGGTTACCACCCAGTTAGGCAATTTAACTAGGATGGAACAATTAGTTACAGCTCTCATAATCTAATCATTTTACCTCTGACTATTCCTGCATGAAAACAAGAGCTTTGGGAGGACACCTCATTTCCAAATATAACAATTGTGCCTTTAAAATTTACACATCTGCTGGCACATCTCAGTTTTATTTGTTCTCTCCAAATCATGTTTTTGAGGTTTATTTGCATTACTCTATGTGAATCTACCTTATTTATTTCGACCATTGAACAGTGGTTCATTATGAAAATGCACTGTAATTTATCCATATGTTTCTATTTGTATTGTTAGATTTAAGCTTATTTATTTAGATTACTTTCAAAGTTTTTTCTTTAACGATTAAGTTTCTTGTTCCTATATGCTAGAAATTTTCAATGGTATATACTTAAAAATTAGAATGTTGGGTTTTAGACTTGTAATTCTAATTGTGCATATCTCTACTCTGTTCAGTGGCATTATAACCCATTGCTAGTTCGAAAATACCAAGGTGAGAGCAGTTGCACCATAGAGATCAGTAAATGAATCAAGTCTGAGGCATGTTTTCCTGAAGAGCCCATTTTTAAACATCTACTAGCATACAGTTGATCAGATCATCAGGATGCGAATTCCAATTTTTTATATCCTCACTGACATGGATTGTCCCATGCATATAAACACACACTTATATACTATATTTTTTTCCAAATTTGTAAGTGTGAAGTGCTACCAAGTTTCTATTTTAACTTCTCTTTTCCAAATCATTAGTAACATTATATTTTCCTTTGATATTTTTTGATATTTTTGATATTATTTTCCTTTGATATTTTCCTTTCATATTTTTGAATTTTTTATTTAAATCTTTGTTCTTCATTTGTGCCCTTTTTATTACTCATTTGTATTTGTTCTTTATTTATTATTAATGATAATATTTTCCCCCATTGTGTTCACTACCTGTACATTCTCTTCATATGTGGTACCTGATTTGCTTTTCTCTTATTTAAGGTATTTTGTCTTAATGTAAACTTTAATGCCACCGAAATATAACTAATGTAATTTTGAATTACAGTGCAAATTTATAAATATTCCTTTTCAAGGTTTTGTAATTATCTATTATTTAGAAATCTTTTTCTCAGGATGCTTAAATTATTTAAGTTTTATAATGAATGAGTACAAAATTTTTCTGGTTTGAATTCTTCTGGAACAGATTTTACATACTACTGAGTTTTTATTCCCTAAAGTATGGCATAACTCGAGTCTAATAATGATTGGCCTTGGAAAGACTGAATTGATCAAATAGTCCTGTTCTTAATAAAGTAGTTGTGGTAATTTATGTATTTCTAGAATGCCTTCAAATATTTTTGCATAAAATACTTTATAATATTTTCTTCATTTAAAGGGTCTTTTAAAAACCTATTTTATCCATAATTGTATTCATTTGTATCTTCTTGTTTTGTTTTGTTTTGTTTTTTCTTCATAGATCTCACTAGGATTTTCCTAAGTTAGCATTTTTAAAGAATTAGCTTTTGGCTTTATAGACTTGGTTTATATTTTATCAACTTCTGTTCTCCACAATTTACTTTCCACCGTTTTGATGATGGTGAATAATGCTTAGTTCACTCATTGAAAATGCATTTTCAGTCTGTGCATTTTCTTCTAAGTGTTTGCTTAACTTCATCTCATTAATGTTTTTATATCATATCTTCACTGTCACTCAGTTTTGCATGTTTTTTTCAGCAGTTTCTTATTTTTTAAAATAACTCACTTGCATAAACGGTTGTAAAATTATGTCTTAATTTTTGTTGTTATAGAAAGTATTTGTTATGGACATATTTTATAACAAATAATTTAGAGAACATAGTACCAGCCCCACATTTCAGCAATCATGAAGTCATCAACAATCTTGTTTCAACTTAGCTTTTACTACCTGTCCTTTCCTCCCCACTGGATTATCTTGTAACAAATAAGACTCATTATATTTTATGCAAATTTTTGCATCCCCCTGAGTCTGTTCTCTACTGATAGAACAGAATACCTGATGCTGGGTAGTTTATACTGATCAGAAATTTATTTTATTCATGTTAAGGCAAGAACAGGGAAGTTCCTACAGGGAGAATGGGGAATGAACTTAACCTTTTATCTGGGATCCATTGCCACATTAACTAAAACTCCCTTGACAGTCCTCATGACCTAATCACTTCTTAAACTTCCCATCTATCAGTACCACTAAATTGGTAATTAAATTTCAACAGGAGTTTGGAGGAGAAAAATACTTAAAGCAGAACACTCTCTGAAAGTTTTGTCAAATTCTACAAAGAAAAAGGACTAATGTGATTTTAAATAACATTGCACTGGTGTTATAGATTTACTTATAATTAATTAAAATATATTTTATAATTAAAAATTGATTATATTGATCCTTCCAGATTATAACAAGGTGCATTTTTCAATATTTAAAATAATTTCATTGTTTTATCACTTCAAGTTTTAAAATTATACCCAAAGATCTTAAAATCAGCATACTATAGTGATGCAGCCACATAAATGTTTACTGAAGCTCAACTCACAATAGTTAAACCATAGAACCAAACTAGATACCCTTCAACGGAAGAACGGATTTAAAAAAATCTGATATATTTACACAATGGAATATTATTCAGCAATAAAAATAATGACTTTTCCCAGTAAATGGATGGATTTGGAAATGACCATGGTATGTGAAATAAACCAATACTGAAAAAACAAAGGTTGAATATTCTCTGTAATATGCAGATGCCAATATACAACAAGGGGGATGGGGGTAAAGAATAGAATTTCAGTGGTTAGACAAAGGGGAATAAAGGGAAAGGAGGTGCTAGGAGCCACAGCAAAGTATATTGATGCATGGCACCTTTGGTTAAGGTGACTGCCAGCTAGCCATTGAGATGATATGATTATGTTAAGATTTACATTCATATGGAAATTGGACTCCTGCTGTCCACCTCGGCCTGCTATGGGACTCAAGTTACTCCCAGAGACTTCCCATTGGTTGGGGAAGGATAGTAGGATAGTAGGATAGTAGGCAGGAATTCGGGGGAGGTCCGGTAGAGACACACACGTGTGTGGACCAGCTTGCTAGCCGGGAGCGCATGGGGCATTGGCATTGGCGGCCTTTTTAAAAATAAAGTTTTGTTTCCTGCTTGAGTGGCTTGTGATTCTGTGCCCAGCCGGGTTGCAGCAAGGAGGGGAGGTGGAAATAAGAAAGACAGTAGAATAAATTGGACATAATTTCCTCTGTTTATATATGAATACACCATCAGTGAAATTTCACAGCATGTACAATGGAATCCTCATTAGATAAAGTTATACTCCATATATGTACCATATATCAAAATATACTTTACTGTTATACATATCTAAAAAGAATCAATTTTTTAAATAATTTAAAAGTATATTTTCTTAATATCATAAAATAGATAATCATGATTATAATTTTGTGTCATATCAATTTTTAACATTCTGTTCATCTACATCTTAATTCAAATAATATATCTTTATTGTTTAACCTGTTTCTTAATTTTATTTAGTTTTTATTTATCTCATTTTCCTTGTCAATTTTTATTGAAGAAACTAGAATTTTGTATTTTAGAATTTCCCACAATCTAGATTTTTCTAACTAGAATCACTGTGGTATCTATTAATATATAACTTCCTGGATTTCCTATAAAATAATAGCTAGATCTAGATACTTGATATATTTTAAGTATTTGTAATAAAACTTCATAGTTTTTTCCCCCAATTCTTCTGTACTTTATTAAGGTTAACCAATATAGTCATAGGTTTTAAAAGAACATTACAGGAGCTGGGGTTCTATAGCTCAGTGGTAGAGCACTTGCCTAGTGTGAGTGAGGCACTGGGTTCGATTCTCAGCACCACATGTAGATAAATAAATAAATGTCCATCAACAACTAAAAAAATATTTTAAAGAACATTACAAATGTTACAAAAACATATGTTAAAGAACATTACAAATGCCATACATATAAATTCAGAAACTTAGATAAAATCATCATAACATAAAGTCACCAAAGATCATCCAAGATGAGACAGATAATTTGAAAATCCTGTAGCTAAAAACACCCCAATAAAAAATACTTCTGTTTTTATAGATACATTAATACAAACATTTATGAAGAAAGATATCACACAGTAATCCCTGAGGGGGAGGAAAACAAGAAAACAGCAACTCCCAGTTTATTCTGAGGCTAGCATCATCCCACTTACTAAATGGGCAAAGATAATAAAAGAAAAATAATACCCCTGATGATCATATACACAAAAATCCTCCAAAATGATTAGCAAATCTAATAATTTGCAAAAGAAAAAAAAATGTACCATGACCAAATGAGAATTATGGAAGTGCAAGTCTGGTTCAAGTGCAGTAAACAATTTTAACAGACTAAACAATGAAAACCACATGAACATGTTAATCAGAGTAGAAGATTGTTGTGGTTTGAATATGAAGTATTCCCAAAGATACAAGTGTTGAGGGCTTGGTTACCAATCCTGTAGTATTCAGTGGTACAGATCTTAAGACAGGATTGGATCATGAGGGCCTTGGATTCATTTGTGGATTAACAATTGATGGATTAGTATAATGTAATATCATTATTGGGAGGTGGTAAAACTGTAGCTGGTGTGGTCTAATTGGAGGAAGTAGATCACTGGAGATGTGCTGAGAGAATATGTCTTGACCCTGGGCCCTTCCTTTCTCCTTCTCTTCTCTTAGCTTTCCAGCTGCCATGAGCTGATAGCTGTCCTCCACAAGTCCTTTTGCTAGGATGGTCCACCTCACTTCAAGACCAAAGCAATGCAACCAGCTGACCTTGAACTGAAACCTCTGAAATCTAAAGCCTAAATAAATCTTTCCTCCTTTTAAGTTTTTTCTTTTTTTCAGGTACTTGTCACAGCAACAAAAAAAATAAAGCAAGGAAATTAAATCAAGGACATACAGGGTAGAATGATGTCCTGTATCCTTCTATACATTCTGATGTGTTTGTAGAAAAATTGCAAATAATCTACTAACAAAAGGGGAAAACCCTTAGAACTAAAGAGTTTAGAAAGATCATGGTGTCAAAGTCCATATACGATAATCAACATTTATATATTGTCATGGAAAATTGGAAAACAAAATTCAAAAATACAATTTATTGAATTTATAGAAATTGAAATGTTTATAGATAAAGCATGCATATGATATTTAAAACTATAAATTATAAAATTCAGACCAAGAAACGAGAACAACTGAAATAAATGAATAGATACAGCATGTTCATGGATTAAGAAAGTTAGCATAGTACAAATGTAATCTTCTCCCAAATCCATTCATAGATTTAACAGAACTCCAATAAAAATTCTACCAGGATATTATGTAGACCTAGACAGGATGATTCTAAGATTTATATTCAAAAACAAAGAAACTGGAATAGTTGAAATAAAACTATAAGAGTCCTACTACTTGATTTTAAAATTAATATAAACCTATAGTAAACAAGATTATGTAACATTGGAGAGCAATAGACAAATTCATCAATATGATAGCATAGAATCTAGAGGTATATATGTACAAATATAGCATATTGGTTTTTTTAAAGATAGTTAGCAAATGGAATTGAATGGTGTTCTAATGATCAACAAGTAGTTTTCAAAAATATTATAATTCTAGATACCAAAAGCAAAACAGTCTTGGGCTGGAGACATAGCTCAGTTGGTAGAGTACTTGTCTAACATGTTCATGGTCCTTACCACCAAAATAAATAGATAGATATACATAGAAAGAAAGAAAATAGTCTAAACTCTCAACATCACAATCTCACAATTTATATAAAACTTACCTCAAGAATAGATTTAAAGGTAAAATAATTACATGATTTTGGGGGAAGGAAAATGATGGCCAGCGTCTCAATAGGGGTTCTTCTTTCTGCCCAGAGGAATGAGAGCCACCCTAAGACTTACAATCTCAGACAATTAGTAAGTAACAAAACACAGATACTCAGAAATAAATTTACATAATGTGAACCCCCTGATAGATCTAGTCCACATGGGTTCTGGAACTAGACAAAAGGAAAATGGCTCCCAGTGGTTTATTCAGGGAGGTACACCAAATGTAGGGATAAGGTTTCAAAGGCGAAGTCTTGCTTCCTGATATCTTATGGTTAGCAGGTTGATTGACATCTTGGCAGGTCTCACCCATCTCAGGTGCTGTGTGGGCCCTGGCAGAGCTGGAAAGAGATTCATATTGTCTCTGGGCAATTGATCGTAGGAAATGTCCGCTGGTTATTCCCAGACACCAGATGTCTCTATCCATGAGGCTTTCATGTGCAGTGACCCACATGCAACCCATGAACAGCTTGTGGCACATGATAAAGTTTTTAGACTAAAATTTTTTAAAAAGTGATGTGGTGTGGGTATTTGGCAAAGAAGTTTGGGGTATAATACTAAATCCCTGTAGGAAAAAGATGCTATATTGAACTTCAGTAGCATTAAAAAAATTTGTTATAAAAAAGAAAAAAAAATTATAAAAGAATGGAAAGATAAATTGTAGAACTAGGTATGACTCTTTAAATCACATATTCAATAAAGGACTAATTCCAAAATAACACTCAACATACTGAATTAAAAAAAATTAAATGGATAAGAGTTAAACAGACACTTTAGCAGAGAGGGATATTTAAAAAAAGGAAAGTATATGAAGGCATATTTATCATTATAATCCTTCAGACAAACAAAAATTTAAACCATTGAGAAATGCATCTGTTGGAATGACAAAAATAGTTACTAAAAATCCCCAAAAGACCTGTAGCTCATGACAATGAAGAGCAATTAGAAATCTCATATACTGTTAATGTGAATGCAAGAAATTATGCCATATAAAATATAAAAATATAAAAATGAAAATGCTCAAATCCTAAACCAGCTTAAATTTTTAAAAAAGGAAGTGCAGGGAAACATCAGTCTCATGTACTGCTAATGTGAATGCTAAGAAACTTAGCAGTTTCTTACAAATTAACATTCTCTTAGATTTAACCAAACAATTCCACCTATAGATGCATGGTCCAGAGAAAGGTATACCAATGTTTATGTAAACTTTATTCATAATCACCCCAAACTAAAAATAGCTTAATGCCTTCTAATGGATCAAAGGATAAACAGGTTGCAGCACATCCAAACAGTGAAAAATCACTCAACAAATAAAAGATGGAACCATTAATATACTCAAGCAGGATGAATCTGAAAGTCACATGACTAATAAAAACATCCAGTCTAGGAGATTCATAGTTCCTGATTTGGGGGATAGTTAGCAAATCTGCATGTGAGTAAAAAGTCTCAAAGCAGAGATTAACTATTTTGCTCATGTATGAGCTACTGGATTGAACGAAATACCTTCCAGGGTCAGGATTTATAATTTATTGATCAGGTTTCATCTTGGCAGGGCTACTGTCCTTCTGAAGCTCCAGCCCCAGTCCTAGGCATAAGGAATTAGATCCATGGCCAACAGCCCCAGAATCAACTTGTATACTTACAGAATTGTGGGTTCTCATTTCTTTCTGGATATTAGTTTCATCTTTCCCTTTTAAATTATTATTTTTTAATAATAATGGTTTAGGATTTGAGCATTTTCATTTTTCTATTTTATATGGCATTATTTTATATTTGTGGCCATATAGGGATCAAATTTATTCATTTTTTCAAGTGGATAGAACAATAACTTGTGTATGTGCATGTGCAGAAGCAATGTTTTATACTTGTAGCTATTTCATAGATTTAAGTAGATTTATTTTTTGGACTCTATTTAATAGAATGTACAATAACCAACTCTTCCTTGGGGATACGGTGTAAGCACAGCAAGTTTAAGTGCATACACTGGCTGAGAATTGGTGTGCCCATGGAAGGGCAGGGAAACATCAGTAAGGAGACCATTACTATTAAGCATAATGGTCACAAAAGATCATCAGTCAGCACATTATCCCATAAAAAGTTGACATTCAGGTCACTTGCTGTTCATGTAAAAGTTCAATCAATTTTCAAACATACACTAAGGACCTATTATGGACAAGGAATTGTGCTATTCTCAAGGAATTTTCCAGTAGAAATATCCCACTTAATCCCAAACTTTTGTTTAAACTGTTTACTGAGCTCAAGAAAGTATGGGCAGTTGGACTTCTGTCAAGAGACTTTCCTGATGGGTCTTGAATAAATCTTCCCCTTGAGAAAGATAAGATTATAAGATTCTTTAGCTATACATCTTATTTTGCAAGTTTCAAGAGTTTTTGAAATGCACTGGTAAAACTGAAAGGGAACAGAGGTGACAGGCAATGTTTCACCTTCATATGGGATTTTGCCATTTTTCACAGCGCAATAGCATCCATTATTTTGTTCTATGCTCACCTCCACCCTCAAAAGGCAGACCAATCACACTGTTACTCATTTGGAAAATGAGAATATTGATACTTCAGATTAAATAATGTACCCATGTCACTCTATGACTAGTAAATGGAATAAAAACAAGACATATGCATATTTTCTTTCATAAATAAAAGCTAGAAATGAAATTTAAAAGTACATGGGGAAATCTCATGAAAATTGAAGTGAGATCTGTAGAGTAGATTAAGGGGACTGGAGAAAGGGAGGGAAGGAGGGACAAAGGAAATTCTGGGGAATTATATTGGCCAAATTATATTGCTATATTGTATATATATATACAAATATGAAACAATGAATCTCACCACTATACTTAATTATAATGAACTAATACAAAATATGGAAAAAATATAAAAAGATTTCCAGACTTTTCATTGATGTTCTTATTAATCTTAAAAAATAAATAAGAGAAATATTATGAAAGTTTATCTGGTGTGCTTTATGCTATCGTCCTGTACATTTTGGCTTGAACTGTTTTCAGGAAAACCTATCTTTTGTGACCTATCTTTACATTTTTATCAAGTGTAATGAAGGTAGAGATCCAAAATATCAAATATATTTTTATAATAGGCACTCTCATAATTATTTTGAACAAAATAATTATGTATAGTGTATACAGAAATTTGGGCCATGAAAATAATGCTAATTAAATAATTTTCCTCTATTAAATGTGAAGCAAACTTGGTTTACTATCATCCAATGACTTTTTTCAAGCCATTAGCATTTCATTTTATCTTTTTAAGAAAAAAATCCAATCTTGTCTTGATTTTTTAAATGCATAATTTAGGGAAAATTATAGTGAAAAAATCACTAGAAATTAAAAATAAAATGGAATGGATGTTTTTCCCCTTTACTCAACATTTTGTATCCCAAAGGAATAGAGAAATATTATACTATTAAGGTATTCAAGTTTAACATTGTCAAAAGTCCAAAATATTCACCTCCCAACATGCTGCATTCACAATGTTCCCTTCAGTGCTATTTGAAATCTAATTCATTTTTTCATATTTTCCACTTCTCCTTTTATTAAACACAGATCCTGTGATTAATGCCCTGGAAAATGCCAGAAGATCTGTCTGATAGAGAAAAGTGCTGTTATTTCTTCACTGAAATAACATTATAGGGTAACAACCCTGAAAATGCCAGAATTTTAGCACTGAGGGCAAAATTACTGTAAATTGGCATGAACTCTGTGGCTGGGGATGATTTATCTATTTGTTATGGCATATTAAACACACTGTGAATAGAGTCTGTACCTGCACACAAAAAATCTCAATGAAAATAAAAGACTATTTTTATGTGAGTGATGATATCCCAAATCAAGGTGAGCAATTCTAAACAGTTATTTGACATGTACAAAAATAAAAAAAAAAATAGTAATGACTCTATCTTCCCCCAATCAGCTCCATAAATCAGCAACATTATTTTGTTCTTTGTAAGACAAGTTAGATAATACCCAAGTGGAACCTTGGTCATCAGCTCCTCTAGGAATTCCCACAGAGCTTATGTACTATTTCTGTCCAGTGTTCCTGCATGTTCTTCATTACAAAAAACAAACAAACAAACAAACAAACAAACAAAAAACAGCATTTAACTCAAAAAGGATAACTCCTTAAGGGGGTGGGAGAGAAGAATAAGGGTAAGTTGTCCTGGTTTTTCTGCACCCAAGCTGTGGGTGATTTTTTTGAAATCAATTGGTACCTCCATATGTGATGACTTAAATCAAGTACAAACGTGGTTTCTCATCCCTGTGGCCCAGGGTATACCATGCTTTTAAATGTCCCCATTTTACCCAACATATAACACACTCAGTTAATCTCTGAGAAATTCTGAGAACCAAAACAGATAAAAAGCACAGAAAGTAGAAAAAATGAAGAACAGTCATTAAGGCATTTCCACACAGAGAATCCAATTTGATCTACTCAATTTTCCTGCAAGCTACAAAGAACCTGAAGCTCATTATATAAGTGACTTGCCTTAGGTGAGATTCAAACTATTGAGAGATATAGATAGACAAACTGAACTTGAAATATTCCATTATCCTTCTCTTATGCTCATCTTAACTTCAAAATTCAGTAATCAATAAACACAATTTTCCCATTCTAGAACCAACAAAATATAATAGGGCATTAAGTACCCTAGGAAGTACAAAACTATACTATATATGCATATTGTGGCATGCATATAATGCATATATATATATATAAAATCTTTATTTTATTTATATCATGTGCTTCTGAGGATCAAACATAGTGCTTCACACATGCTAGGTAAGCAGTAAGCAGTCTACCTCTGAGCTACAACTCCAGCCCTATGGCATTTATATTTTAAATTTATATCTTCAAAATGTTTGGGAGAAGTGACAAAAAAAACACATACTTGTAAAGATGTATGTTACAAAGAAAAATAATAGCTCAATAACAAGGACTGATATGAGTAATTGCTTAGGAGTTAATATAAACAGTATTAGAAAAGTGTTTTGGGTAACTCTAGCACAGTGTAAAAAAGAAAATATAAAATGTCATTTTAATAACTATGTATTGGAGAGAAGCATTGTGCTAACAAACCTTCACTTATCTTTCTTATAGCTCATGACATCATCTCTTTAAAAAAGGATTTTGTATAAACTATGTTATACAAATGAATCTCAAGTCTGTTCATCTATGAGATTTAAATAATCATGCTTTGCCTTCTGGAAATAAACAATTCCTCAAAATCCCCTAAGAATGAACTAACCAATGTGGACATCAGGGAAATTCTCTGGTTTGGTCCAGTCCACACTGAGCTCTATTCAGAGGGGTAGGTGATAGCAATTTTAGGAAGTCTGAGGATCTGAGGCTAAATTTTAGATCAAGGATATCATCTCCAAGGAGGCAGGAGGAGTGATGCAGAATATTTGCCTTTCTTGGGCTAAACAATGCAAGGACAGACAATCTGAAATGTGGTAAATTATATATGATTGATGAAATTATCAGTTTTCCTTTAGTGAAATCTTGAAAAAACTTAACAGTGGGTTAGCAGAGGAGAAAAATGATACCATTTCAACATTTCAGAAAGGAAACCTCTGAACTACCATCCACCTCTTATTCTTTTTATAGGAAGAAAAAAAAGTGTCTTATATTTCTTTGTTCTCTTTCTCTCAATACCCTTCCCACACATACATTGAAATCCGTCCCTGTTTTATAGAACAATTTGGAACCACCTTGAATATCTCATCAAGGAGTCAAGGAGGATGGTTTTGAAATAAAGAATATATTCTCCAAATGGTATTTTCAGTGGCAAAGTTAAATCAGGTATATGAACTAAGCCTCTTTCATTCCAAAAGCAAAGAAATGGAAATTAGCCTTCTCAACATCTCCCTCAAGATAAATCTTTATGAAAAAAAAAATGCTTTTCAACAAGCCTTATTAAATTGAAATTGTTATGTGTAGTAAGATGAAAGTCAAAGGACAAAGTCTACAAAATTAAAGGGATAAAAGTTTCCCTTTGTTTCTTTAAAAAAAAAATGAGTTTAAAATAAAGCCTTTTTACTTCCTCAAATACCATCGTGGAAGATAGTAGATGTGAGTGTTATTTCTGTTACATTGTGTTACTCTTCCAGATTCAAAGAACATAATCTTGGCAAATTATAAATGTTCTGGATTCACTACCAAAAAGGAAAAAAAAAATGGAAAGAAAAAGAAAATCTCACTCACACACCCCCAATCCCCCAAACATGAAAATCTCTTTGTTTCTTTTTTCTTTCACTCATTTTCATTAGATTCTCCAGGGTTTGAAAACTTTAGTCCAAATTAAATAAGGGTTGCTAAGATCTGAGATGGACCTAAAAAATGTCAAGAATGCTAAAGCCAAGAATTGACTCTGATGGAACATCAGGTCCTCTGAGCTCCCCTTAATTATCATGTAGAATAGAGATGGATTGGCCTGGGTTTTCTTGTTTGTTTCCAAAACTCTTTGAATTGCCTTATAGCAATGCCATTTCAAAGCCTTCCTTAGGAATAATTTGGGACAAAGATAAAGGATGTATTTCATTCAAGGATGTATTTCCTTTGTTTACAAAAGCATAGGATACCAGCCAAATAAATTAATATATCTTAGTTGAAAATGTCGAGAGAACTTAATTTAAATAAAGCTCAAATGATTAATTAATTAAATCATTAAATACAGCTCATTTGATCTATTTTGCATGATAGCATGCTTTGGAAATAGTTATTAGAAAATCATGTAAATGCTGTTTAACCCAGGGGGGAGTAAGGATGAGGGTAATTAATGGATAGAAATAATAAACCAGCATTTATTGAGTGCTTATTATAACCCAAGCCCTCACATATGTCCTCCACATACATTGTCTTGTTTGATTCCACTACGAATTAAGTATGGTTATTATCAGTTCTTTGTTTAAGGAAAACAGAGCAAAGAGAAGGGAGAACTTGTTCAAGGTCCCATAGTTGATAATTATACCCTGGATTCACATCTAGGCAATCTGATTCTGGAGCCCACTCTATTAGCAAACACAGTAAACCAAAGAATATGGAGGAATTAAATCAATGCAGACTCATAGGTATTATGTATGATTGTAATATTTAATAGTGTTCATACAGAAGTTTCCCTCTATTTCTCTGGTAGGAGTAATTTGGAGTTTTCTGGAACAAAATTTTGAGCATTGCCCATCAGCAAGCTGGTAAATAAGAGGGATTTACTCATCTGCTTAGTGAGCCCAAGGAAATACCCTCCTCTGTGGGTCTGCCTGGGTAATCTATTCTCACCTGTTGAGCCTCATGCTACAGGTGAGATAGTACTTTTAAGATAATAAAAATGTAAAAATGGATTTTTTAAATGACCCGAACCATATACACAGTACTGGTCTTGATAGTTTAGATTATATTTCTAAATAAGTGCTAGTTTTACTAGCATAGAAAATAGGTTCAAATATATTACAACATGAAATATTGGATTTAGTCATCATGTTTCAGTAAATTCTTATGTCAGGGCAAAGTCTTATCACAAGAAAAATATCTATTAAATGTCTTTAGGAATCATATATAGTTTTGTAGTTATCTTCAGCAGCACTGAGTCAGAAAAAAAATATGTATTTAAGTGTTATTGACAGTCTAGGAATGACTAAGTACCTTAGGAATTGTGTTTCTTGTACTCCGTTGTTGAGAGGAAGATTGGAGCAGATAGAAGATTTACTGATGCTAATTGACCCCCTTGCAACTCTCCCCAATCCACCAGTGCATAAAGTAAGCAGAATGAAAAAAAAATTAACATTTATTGAACTCTTACTTGAAATTCAAAGTTTTGTCTCCCTGGCCTCAGAAACTAAATAAGAGAAACCACTGCAAATATGTTGTATTCTTTCTGTAGCAAACCTGTAAGAACCATCTTCTCCTCATGTGGAGGGATATATTGAGTGAGATTGAGATTGATTCCTAAGCTTTTTTAAAAATGTCAGTTGAAGGATATTGAAAAGCAATCCCCAGGGAGAAAAGGAGAACAGTGAGTTCCAGGAAGCAAAGAAGGAAAACAACAGGCTCTGAACTGTCACAATTCCCTAGCAACAATGGGCTTTGGTACTTTCACAACTGTTGCCCCTGACTGCCCAGCGGACACATTCTGCTATGAGTCAAGTCTAACTGAACCCTATAAAATTCAGACCCCTCTTATAACCAGTTACCATTTTCCACCTGCAAATGTGCCTCTCTGGTGCTGTATAAAGCATCACTGACCTGTGAAGGTCTGTCCCCATTTAGTTTACTTTTACTTTCATCAACAGATAGAAACAGATAGAACTTGAACTTTATGCATTTTAAATGAACAGGACTTTCTTTCCAACTTGAAGTAAAGATGGTGTTTACATTTGAGGAGCTTTGTTCTTCTGTTTTGTGAAAACCACCTAAGTTGTCATTTTAACTATACAAATGTGAGCAAAGATTTCACCCTCTGCTGAGAGATGAACCTCAAAGTTCCACGAATCTGAAGGCAACTAATTGAAAACTGAGAGAAGGGGACTTCAGCAGAAAGACAGAATATAAATATCCAGCACTCCCATCCCTCAAGGAAAAGATCATTTAAAACAACTATTTATGCAAGAAGATACCTTAACAATAGCTAAGAAACACAGGTAAGGGAATATTGCACAGAAACAAGAAAAACATAATGAAAATGGCAAGAGGTGTTACCAAAAGCTTAGTCCTTTTCCTGATGCTAATTTAATAAAGAGAAAAAGGGAAAAAGAAGCTTTCTTGCTTTCTAGCAAAGGAGAAGCACAGTCCTGTTCCAGAGGCTGTGATTCTGCCCATCAGAGAAGATAGAGGGTTTTGAAAGAAGAGCTTCATTCCAGGTGTTCCCTGTGGGGGAGTTGTGCTTCACATGTTAATTTGGGGGATAGTCATTTCTTAGATCTTCTGGAGCCATTCCAGAAATCTGAATTACTTGGTTCCTATGATGAGTGGGTGCTTAAAGACAGATAATTCAGCCTAGGGTGGGAAAAAAGTAATCCAGTTGCCTGCCCCCAGTTAGGGAAGGGGAGAGGGAAAAGAGCGAAAGAAAAGTCCATTTTGTAACACACCTAAGTGGCAGAGTAGCAAATGTTATGTTATATTCAAAGCATGAGGTGAACCACTAGAGTTTTCCACTGCCAATTTTTACATTCCATTTCTATGGAAAAAAATGTTGTTTTGTTACTGTTGCTCTGTAGTATAGTTTAAGGTCTGGTATAGCAATGCAACCTGCTTCATTCTTCTTGCTAAAGATTGCTTTTTTTAAAAAAATAATTTATTTATTTTTTATTTTTTAAGAGAGAGAGAGAGAATTTTTTAATATTTATTTTTTTTAGTTATTGGCAGACACAACATCTTTGTTGGTATGTGGTGCTGAGGATCGAACCTGGGCCGCACGGATGCCAGGCAAGCGCGCTAGCACTTGAGCCACATCCCCAGCCCTAAAGATTGCTTTATTTATTCTGGGTCACATATTTTTCCAGATGAATTTCATGACTGCTTCTTCTATTTCTATGAGGAATGTCATGGGATTTTGATTGGAATTACATTAAATATGCACAATGCTTTTGGTAGTATGGTCATTTTGACAATATTAATTCTGGTGATCCAAGATCAAGGGAGATCTTTCCATCTTCTAAGGTCATGTTTAGTTTCTTTTTTTAGCATTCTGTAATTTTCATTGCAGAGTTCTTTCACCTCTTTCATTAAGTTGCTTTTTTTTTTTTTTGAGGCAATTGTAAGTGGAGTAGTTTTCTTATTTTCTCTTTAAGAGGATTTGTCACTGATGTACAGAAATTCCTTTGATTTTTGGGTATTGATTTTATATCCTGCTACTTGGCTGAATCCAATTATTAGTTCTAATAGTTTTCTGGTGGAATATTTGGGGTATTCTAGGTATACAATCATATAGTTGGCATATAATGATAATTTGAGTTCTTTTCCTATCCGAATCCCTTTAATTTCTTACATTAAATTGCTCTGGCTAGAGTTTTAAGAACTATGTTAAATAGGAGTGGTGAAAGATGACATCCCTGTCTTGTTCCAGATTTTAGAGGGAATTCTTTCAACTTGTCTCCATTTAGAATGATGTTGGCCTGGGGATTAGCATAGATAGCTTTTATAATGTTGAGATATGTTCCTGTTATCCCTAGTTTTTTTTTTAACATAAAGGGGGTGCTGTGTTTTGTCAAATGCTTTTCTGCATCTATTGTGATGATCATAATTCTTATATTTAAGTCTATTGAATGTGATGAATTACATTTATTGATTTCCATATATTGAACTAACCTTGCATCCCTGGGATGAACCCCAATTGATCAGGTTGCACTATCTTTTTGAAATGTTTTTGTATTCGATTTGCCAGAATTTTATTGAGAATTTTTGCATCTATGTTCATTAGAGATATTGGTCTGAAGTTTACTTTCTTTGATGTGTCTTTGCCTGGTTTTGGAATCAGGGTGATATTAGCCTCATAGAATGAGTTTGGAAGTATCCCCTGATTTTCTATTTCATGAAATAATTTGAGGAGTATTGGTATTAGTTCTTTAAAGTTCTTGTAGAATCAGCTGTGAATCCATCTGGTCCTGGGCTTTAATTGGTTGGTAGGCTTCTGATAGTGTCTTCTATTTCATTGCTTGAAACTGATTATTTAAATTCTGTATATCGTCCTGATGCATTTTGGGCAAATCGTATGACTCTAGAAGTTTGTCAATGCCTTTGATATTTTCTATTTTATTGGAGTACAAATTTTCAAAATAATTTCTAATTATTTTCTGTATTTCTATAGTGTCTGTAGTGCTATTTCCTTTTTCAACACGGCTGTTAGTAATTTGAGTTTTCTCTCTCCTTTTCTTCATTAGAGTGGCTTATTTATTATTTATTACTTTTTGTTATCAATCTTATTTATTTTTTCAAAAAACCAACTTTTTGTTGTCAATTTTTTCAGTTGTTTCTTTTGTTTCAAGTTCATTGATTTCAGCTCTGATTTTAAGTATTTCCTGTCTTCTATTGTTTCTGATGTTGATTTGTCCTTTTTCTGGGGCTTTGAGATGAAATGTTAGGTCATTTATTTGTTGACTTTTTCTTCTTTTTAAGAATGCACTCCATGCAATAAACTTAAACCCACATAATTACTGTTATCTTAGACAAAAGTATCAAAGACATGTATTGAAAAAAGATAGCCTCTTCAACAAATGATGCTGGGAAATCCATATGCAATAAAATGAAATCTTTATCTCTCACCATGCACACATCTCAACTCAAAGTGGACCAAGGACCTAGGAATTAAACCAGAGGCCCTATTACTATTAGAAGAAAAAGTAGGCCCAAATGTTCATCATGTTGGATTAGACCCCAACTTCCTTAATAAGACTCCTATGATGCAAAAATTAAAATCAAGAATCAATAAATGGGATGTATTCAAACTAAAAAGCTTCTTCTCAGCAAAGGAAACAATCAGTAAGGTAAATAGAGAGCCTACAGAATGGGAACAAATTTTTACCATATGCATGTAGATAGAGCATTAATCTCTAGGACATATAAAGAACACAAAAATCTTAACAACAAAAAGCCCAAATAACCCAATCAACAAATGGGCCAAGGAACTGAACAGACACTTCACAGAAGAAGAAATATAATAGATCAACAAACATGGAAAAGTGTTCATCATGTCTAACAATTAGAGAAATACAAATCAAAACTGCTGTACGATTTCCTCTCACTTCAGTCAGAATGGCAGATATCAAGAATACTAACAACAATAGGTGTTGATGAGGATGTGGGAGAAAAGGCACACTCATACATTGCTGGTAGGACTGCAAAAATCTGGAAAGCCCTATGGAGATTCCTTGGAAAACTTGGAATGGAACCACCATTTGACCCAACTATCCCACTCCTCAGTTTATACCCAAAGTGTTACCACTGTGACAAGTCCTTGCTTCCTTGAATGCTGAGGTACAACACCAGATAAGCACACTGAGGCAAGTGTAGAGTGGAAAGTGGGAGCCTTTATTAAAGGATAGCAGAAAAGACTTCCTCCTGGAGGAAGAAGGGGACCTGAAAGGTGGGATTTGTGGAAGAGAGAGGTCTTCCCTTTTTTATATCTTAGGTCTTCTTTTAGTCCTTCCACATATCTGTCCTTTGTTTCCCTCTATCCTGCAGTGATAGGGTGGGAAGGCCAAAAGGTGGGAGATAGGTGGACTGGAGGAATAATCTGAACAGAAATGTCCTGGTGTGGTTTGATTAGCACCTCCCTGTTTGCTGGGAGCTACTTCATTAACAGTTCCTTAGGATGGGTTCCAGGCCTTAGGGACATTAACATTTCAATTTCCCCAGGTGCTGTTCTGGTTTCTCCAATTTTCTTTTATCTTACTCATATTAGACGTGATTTACCTAACTACACTAACTACCTATCTTTAAATCTGGCTTCAAAAGGACTTAAAAATAGCATACTATAGTAACGCAGCCACAGCCACATCGATGTTTATAGCTGCACAATTTAAAACAGCTAAATTGTAGAACCAACCTAAATGTCCTTCAAAAGATGAATGAATAAAAAAAATGTGGTGTATATACATAATGGTATATTATTCAGTATTTGAAGAGAATAAAATTATGGCATTTGCAAGTAAATGCATGGAGTTGGAGAATATTGTGCTAAGTGAAGTTAGCCAATCCTAAAAAAAAAAAAAAAATGCCAAACATTCTCCTCTGATATGAGTATGCTGATCCATAATGGGGATGGGGGGGTGGGGCATGAGAGGAATGGACAAACTTTAGATAAGGCAAAGGAGAGGGAGAGGAAAGGGAGGGGACATGGCGATAGGGAAGACTTTGGAATGAGATGGTCATCATTACCCTAAGTACATGTATGAAGACATGAATGGTGTGACTCTACTTTGTGTACAACCAGAGACATGAAAAATTGTGCTCCATATGTGTAATACGAACTGAAATGCATATACAACAAATCAGAATAAATAAATTTTAAAAATGGGCAAGATATCTCTAAGCTGCATCCTGTGGAGAGAGGGCAAAGTTGGGGTGAAGTGACCTAAAGTTTTTGTTCTCCATCAGGTGGGGCATTTAGCATCAGCTAAGGGTGTTTAGCATTAGGGCAGTCCAGAGGTCCATGGTGGCAGCTGGTGGGTTAGACAGGGCATACATAGATCAAGGATCATTCTAGGACAACAATAAACAAGATAGAAAATCATTATTTCTTTTGTAAACAATTAGCACAAGTGCATTTAGGAGTGTAGCCAATCTCTGAAGCTCAGGACAAACTCTGTGACTCCAGAGTCCTCTGAGATAGTTATTCTTAGACATTTCCACATAAGAACCCTTCCTTTATAGCATCCAGTTTTACTTACTTTTGGTAGGGCTGACACAACTGTACATCTCAAATTATACAAATTATACTGCAAGAGACATTTTCTCTCTTAAATGTGCATGTAGGACTGAGCTTTTATTGTACTTGCCTGCCAGGTGTTTAAGACCAAGTTGACCAAAATTTACCCTGTTCCTGTCTGCTACTTACTAAGAGTCAGCTGAGACTTTTCAGGGTCACTCTAGGGAACATGTGAGAAGCCTCTTGGCTCCTTTTGTCTTCTTGATTTTTGACAAAGATTCCAAAACACACAATGGGGAAGAGACAGTTTCTACAATAAAATGGTGTTGGGATAACTGGATAGCCACATATAAAAGAATGAAATTGGATCATTGTCTTATCCATATGCAGAAAATCAAGTCAAAGCTGATTAATAACTCAAGTGTAAGACCTAATACTTGAAAAAAATACTAGTTTTTAAAAAATGTTTTAAATGTTTTATTTAAATAACACAAATAGGAGACTTCAAAAAAATATATCAGTGAAAGTGAAAGAAGGGCTGGCCCCTTCTTTGAAGCCAGTTCTGCCACTTAAAGAATAGTGTGTGAACAGGGTGGATTAAGGAAGAGTTAAGGAAGTTCTTATCCATTGTCAGAGGGGATGTCACTTTGTAGAGCCATTATAGAAAATGAGTATGGATGTTCCTCAAAGAGTTACCATATCATCCAGCAATCTCA
This sequence comes from Ictidomys tridecemlineatus, assembly GCF_052094955.1. Classification (NCBI taxonomy): domain Eukaryota; kingdom Metazoa; phylum Chordata; class Mammalia; order Rodentia; family Sciuridae; genus Ictidomys; species Ictidomys tridecemlineatus. The sequence continues at coordinate 164,162,198 of NC_135481.1, forward strand.
CTACCAGACATATATTCAAAAGAAATGAAATTAGTGTGTCAACAACATATAGAAATTTCTATGTCCGTTGCACTACTATTTACAATAGTCAAGAAATGGAATGAACCTAAATGTCCAACAGTGGATGAATGGATAAAGAAAATTTGATATATATGCACAAGGAAAAAGTATTCAACCTTTAGAAATAATAAAATTCTGTTACTTGCAACATCACGGACAAATCTGGAGGTCATCACACTAAATAAAGTAAGCCAGGCATAGAATAACAAATATTTAATTTTCTCACTTTTATGTGCAATCTAAGACGTTGATTTCAGAAGTGAGAAGTAAAACAGTAGTTACCAGGGCCTTAGGTTTTGAGGTGGAGACATTAGAGAAATGTTGATGAAAAGATACAAAATTTCAGTTAGAAAGGAAGAATAAGTTCAAAAGATCTATCATACATTTAATGGCACTGTATGATATGCTTGAAAATTGCTAAGAAAGTAAATTTGTTAGTGTAAGTGTAATAACCCTCAAAAACTTAAGTGTATAAAATGATATATATGTTAATTCACTCAATTTGCCATTCCACAAGGTATATACATATTTCAAATATTATATTGTGAATGATGTTTGAGAAAATAGTATTTGCTACCTATGCTCCTTGGAAACTTCTTACATTTGTTTATCTGGGTAGTCTTTCTTGACTTCTAAAATCACTTCATGTTACGTTTTCCCCACTACAGTTTCTATCTACATTTTTTCTTTTTTGTAGTTCTGAGAACTGAAACCAGCAGCACTCTACCACTGAGCTGCCTCCCCAGTCATTTTTATTTTAAGACAGAGTGTCCCTAAATTGTTGAAGCTGGCCCTAATCTTGGAATCCTCCTTGCCACAGCCTCCTGAGTCTCTAGGATGACAGATATGCACCACCATGCCTGGCTTTCTGCATACTTTTATTCATACTTATCTAAATATTTTGTAAACTGTATAAATACATTGATTCCTGATATTATTCATCTTTTTTTTATAGTTAGGCACTTGACATTGTTCTGCTTGCCTTTCCCAAGGCCATTAATCTTTCATGATTAAAGTTCAGTAGATGTTTGCTTATTGAGAGAATCTAAAATTGATTTTCTGTACATATGGTCACTAAACTGTATATTTTATGAAGAAATAGAACTATGCTTGCCATATATCAGTTTCAGTAAACATTAATTGAGTGAGTCTTCCCTGACCATTCATAAATACTAGCAAGAGTTGAAGAGAACTGAGCATCTTCCGACATCCTCAGGCCTCTCTACATGGAATGTTCTAGTGAACATGAATTTTAAGAGGTCACATTCAAGCTGGGCATAGTGGTGCATGCTTGTAATCCCAGCGGCTCAGTAGTCTGAGACAGGAGGATTTTGTGAGTTCAAAGCCAGGCTCAGCAATGGCAAGGTACTGAGCAACTCAGTGAGACCCTATCTCTAAATAAAATGCAAAATAGGGCTGAGGATGTGGCTCAGTGTTTGGGTGCCCTGAGTTCAGTCCCTGGTACTCCAAAAAGGAAAACAAAAAAAAGAGAGAGGTCACATTCAGAAGATGGAAGGTAGAGACAGCTACCTGGAACAGAAGGTGAAAAACATCATCAACTTAAAAAATTTTGAGGGATTCTACTCCCAAAGGAGCCAAACTACATGACAATGTGAAGAACAGTCTGCCAGGTTCCGGTTCTTGCTTGCTAGTTTGTTGAATTGTCAAAAGAGAAATTGAAATGGAAACTTTGATTTAATTTGAGATGTCATTGAGAATTGTTGACTCCATTGTGCAAGTGGAAGTTTCAGTAATTAGAGTTTGAGTCTGAAGGACACTTCTTCATAAAATGGTAACATTCAAGTGTGTCACCCCACAATGAAACATAAAAAGTTTTGTTCAGTGATGATTCTCAAAAGACAAAAAGCAAGACAAAAAAAAAAAAAAAAAAACAAGAGCTAGAAAAACTGAGAACATGGAAAAGGACTGTAAAAAAGACTCATCCCAAGGCCAAATTAGACTTATATTTTAATAAAGTTCAGGGGCAAGTCCATTATGTTAATAAAATATATTTCTCCCTTCTCTTTTATTGATGATGGTTATTAAAAATGTAGGACTTTTTAAAGAATGAGGAAAATGGCCTTTAGCTCATTATGTCTAGTTGAGCTTTGTTAATAAAATTCCCTGCTCTTGTTGGGGTAGGAATGGTACAAATCTAACTGTGCATATCTGTTGGTGGGCACTTTTGTGTCAACCATGGAATTGTGTGTTCTTCCAAATCTTCACTGTAGGTGTTTTCAAAAAGATTGGGGATAAAACTAGGAAGGTTGCAGAATGACCTGCCCCTCATGCTACAAGACCTGGAGACCATGAAGCTTCATTGAGAGGCCACTGGCTAAAAACGCTTGGCTAAAAATGTTTGCTTGTCCACAGAAATAAGGAAAGGTCAGGGAGAGTGGCCCAAAGCTTCATCAATAGCAAGCGGGCTCTCTCTTCTACCTTCACCTCATCTACCCTTTAACTTCACTTTCTCTTTGTCTTGCTGCCTCTTTCCTTTATTGCTGTCCAAATTCTTTCATCTTTAAGATCTGGTCCCCACTCTAGAGTGTCTGTGAAGCTGACTACACCTGCCCATACAGCCGCATCTTCTTTCTCCTGTTATTTTGTTGCACAATTAATACTTTACATTCTAGTTTTCTCTAATCATTGAATAAGTATAAGACCTGTTTCTCCAACTAAATTGTAAATTCATGATCTCAAATATTTTATGGAAAGTTATAGAATTCTGAAGGAATGAAGAGGGAGGGAAGGAGGAGGGAGGGAGGAAGGAAAGAAAGAGGGGAGGAAGGAAAAAAGAAAGGGAGGGAGGTAAGAAGGAAGAGAGGGAGGTTAGGAGGGAGGAAGGAAAGCAAAGGGAAAGGAAGGGAAGGAGGAGAGGTAGGGAGGGAAGAAAAAAAGAAAGAAGGTTGCAGTTAAATTATAACAATCTTGAAGCCACAAAATATCAGAGCCCATAAAGTACAATGCTGGTACTGAACATATAAAGACACTTTGTAATTACTAGTGGCTAACTTTCTGATTCTTCTTTTAAACAACATTGTTTTTCTTCTATACTTCTACACCCTTCCTTCTTGCATTTCTATGTTAGGTTGATAAAAACAGTTATTTTGACATATGCAGAGGAACTGAGAACAAACCTTCATTTTGCACAGGTTTGAAATATAATTAATGAAAGAAAAGCCAAAAGAAAAGCAGGTGAGCTAGAAACCAGTCAGAATCCAGGAAGGGTAAAATGGCTTTTATTTAAAATATAGAGTGGATCCAAATACCAAGATATATAAAAAGTGCTACATATGTGTTTAAAATTTTTATCTGAGAAATAATAACCATCAATTTTGCTTGTTGATTAGCTACAAAGTGAATTTCAGACAGTAAGTTGTTATTTCTTAACTTTTGATCTTTGTCAGGATCTCAGACCCCTCCACACCCCTGCTGGGGAAAGAATGGGAACTCTTCCCTATTTGCAGAGAAAACTATGAAATCCTGGATGTGTGGGTCCTGTGCTAGGTTGCCTGACATTACCTTCCTCACACCAGCCCTGGCTCAGCAGCTATGGCCCAGGGCTTCCCTTCGCATTCTGGTGCTGATGCTGCATTTCCCAGTCTCCCAAGTCTGCTTCTGCTTTCTGGGTTCAAAAGTGAGTGATTGCAAGGTATAAAAAAAGGAGAAGATGGGTCTTCTTTAATCTTTTGCTCCTACTGTTAAAATCCTTCATGACAAGCGTCCTCTGGGTCTTTGCAGCCTTGGGAGCTACAGACCTCCTACTCCCAGGCTAACCCCCATTTTCTTGTTTGGTCCTCCAGTACATCTGTACAACCAATTCCTGACCCTGGAATAAAAATATCCCTAATTCTATTTTCATGGTTAAAGTTTGCCTTATCTGGTTTCACAAAATTAGATCCAATTGGACAGCTATATATTTAAAAAGTCTTTTGCTGGCAAATAAAAAAAGAAAAAGAAAAGAAAGAAAGAAAAAAGAAAACAGAATATTAAATTACATATTTAATTATTTAAAACTATATTTTATATTTTCAGCAGTGCTTTTTCCCCTCACCTTTCAAAAATCTATTCCAACATATGTTTGGTTATTTACATGTTAGAAACTCCCATTTTCAGGTGGACTGGGGTACATGCAGAGAATAATTTGCTGATAATTTGTGTTGTAGTTCAATTTTTATTGTCTTCTTCCACACTCAGTCTATAACTGGAGTATGAATCTACAAGGGGCAGTGTTATGGTTTGGAGGTAAGGTGTTCCCCCGCTCCCCCCCAGAAAGCTCATAGGGAAGACCATGCAAGAAAGTTTGGAGGAGAAATGATTTGGTTACAGCCTTAAGCTAATCAGTTGATTAATCCCAGATGAGATTAAGTAGGTGGTAACTGGAGGCAGGTGGGGTGTGGCTGGAGAATGTGGTTCCTTGGGGATGAGGATATGGGTTATATATTTAAATCTGGTGAGTAGAGTCTCTCTGTGCTTCCTGATCATCATATGAGCTGTTTCTCTCTGCCACGCTCTTCTTCCACAATTCCCTGCCTCACCTGGAGCCCTGAGGATTGGAGCCTGCTGTTTATGGATGAAAACCTTTGAAACTATGAGCCCTCAAATAGACTTTACCCTGCCTAAAATTGTTCTAGGCAGATCTTTTAAGCACAGCAGCAAAAGAGCTAATATGGGCAGAAACCATGCCTAAGTCTAATTTTTAATATCAAGAAAGTAGAATAGCATCTTTCACATAATAAATTTTCACTAGACTGTTGTATAATAAAGAGCCTTGTGAAGAAAATTATCTGATTCTACATGCATGGTTCTGGTTTTATCAGTTCTTTATGAACAATGGGCTATTTGCATAAGTATCTATCTGCAGTCTCTTCTGCTGGGCAGTATAAGCTTTCTTGGTGACATAAGTGTCACTTAAAGTGTATTGCTTGATAAGGCATGTGGTGTGCTCTAAAGGGATGGAAACTGCTGCTTTTCAGGCAGAAACTCAGCACAGATGAGAAACACAATGCCAGATCCCAGTTCAAACCTTGGTTGCCTCGAGGGTTTTGATTTTGGTCTGATGTCCCTACTTCCAATGAATGAATCCAAGACTTTGGGTTATTTCAGTTTATTTTATGATCTTCATTTGAGTTATCCAGAAATAGACACCAAGATGATGCTTCTAAAGCAAATGATCTTGAAGTTATTTGGGAGGTAATCCTATAAAGCACACTGCTAGGGGCCTGAAGAAATGATGCGGGCAAGTGTAGACATCTAACAGGGGGCTTGCAAATAAACAGAGTATCATTGTGGGGGACTACGGCTCCATCCTGCTGGGGAACTCTGAACCAAGAAGCAAGGAGAGGAGGTATTTTTTTTTCACCAGCTCTGGCCCATAAATGGTTGAGAATAGCTCCCAGGCCTTAACTCCATGCACAGGACAAACCTGTACCTTGAGACAGAGGCATCAGTCAGAGAACCACAGGTGCCGGCAGTTGAGAAGCCATTGGTAATTTCAGTAAAGTGAGTGCAAAGAAGATATGGGTGGGGCATTGACAATGTCTTCTACATAGAAAATTATAATATATGCTCAAGTCAGCATTCAATTCAATGTATCCTATGTGTGTGAGTTTGCATGGAGGTGTGCTTATTTGTAGACCCAGTGAATACACACACATATATATATATATATATATCATATATAAACACATATGTACAGATATGAAGATCTGTATTAGAAAGGCAATGTAGGATGAGAAATGTCAATAATTTCTCCCTCCTCTGAATGTTTGAAACCTTTTTTTTACCTATTTTCTATTTTCTTTGAAAATATACTTCTCACTTGCTACCCCATATTATTTACTCTAGTAAGCACAACTACGTGAGTTTCTCTATACCACTGCATGCACACTACTAGAATAGTGCAAAACACAATGTCTTTAATACACTAAATGTTTAATATTTAATTGGTGATTAAAAGGTGTGGCAGATTACTTATGCTTTAGCAAATATTTACTTTCTCCCTTTATCTGTAAGGGAAGAATCACTTCTATACCCACTGATGTCGGGCTTGGCCATGAGACTTCCTCAGGTCACAAGATGGGCAGGGTGTAGTCTCTACTACTTGACAGGGCTTTCCATGTGACATGCTTTACTCTGTGTGATGCTAATACATATAATACAAGCAGAGGCTTGAAATGTGATTTATGTTGGAATAAGTATCTTGTAGATTCTATGTTCTTACCTGAAAAACTCTGCTTCAGATAGCCACTGGTTTAAGGAAGATGAAAACACGGAGTTAGTTCAGTAACCACTGTGCATTTTTGAGCCAAGCCCACTTGAACCAATCTTTGATCACCTTAGTTGAAGATACAGGAACTAGGATAAGTGCTGGCTTTAAGAATTGAGTTTTGGAGTGGTTTCTTAAAGAACACTATTGAGGCCTTAGCTGACTAACAGAGAAAGTAGGCCAGAGAATGCTATAAGCATCAGAATAAAATAGGATTGACTATAAAATTCAGGTTGCTTTTGTCAAATGTTAGAAAAAATCAAATGAAGAAATTGTTTCAATATGCTCACGTTTTCCTGATAGTAGCAGTTGATTCAAAGCCTTTGTTAATATGCAGAGTACTAATGATAGAGGTAGATAAGCAGTAAAAAACTTCACAAATTGAACTCAGTTCTGCAGTAGTAATAAGAACACATACATTTGGCAAAGCACATGAAATATCTTCCCACATCATCTTCCAAGTCTCGAGTCAGATTTTTATAATCTCCGAGGTCTTCTTTAATCCTCCTATCTAATGTTGCCCCCTCTCAATTCTTCCTATCAATATGTATTGCCCCTCTTGTTTCTCTGCAGCATTTATTACATTGCATCATTCTCTTGTTTATCTGTTTATTATCCATCTCCTCCACTAGGATGAAAACTTATTAAGAGCAGGATGTTGTCTCTTTCCTCATTTTTCTGTCCTTACAAATAGCATCTAATATATGATAGGTATATAATAAACAACTGTTTAAAAAATCAATGTCTAGTAGCTGCCAATAGAAGATGGTAATGTTCACTTTTTAGTTATTCCTAGGCATTTTTTATTAAATTCTAGTTTTAAATTTCTACTCTTAATAAATTTAGTAAAATATAAGCCTTCAAATAAGGCCTTACTGAAAGCTTAGTTGAATAGTTCAAGTCACGTTAGATTAGATTTCTGAACAGAGGGTCATTTTTATTTAGCTTAGATTCTAGTGAAATGTATGCAGTGGTCTCAGGTATCTGTCTTTCATCTGAGAGGAACTGCACCCAAATGAGGAGGAAATTACCCACAAGCACACTTAGCCTTTATTGGATTTTTCTGATCTTGTTATTCATATCCTCTGGCAGTTGGCTTCAAAACAAGCAAGGGAGCACTACTTTCTAAATTGCATTTTTTAAATGTGGATATTGTGCCTGTTACTTTATGTTTTATGCATTGTTTGCAAATAGGAAACACGGTCACCTCATATTTTATGGATTTGCTTTGGAAAATGATTTCAAAGAAAGTTCAATATTGGGAGCATAGAACTTAGCTCTAACATTATTGAATGTTTGTTGTTTCTTTTTCCATGACATCTATTTTCTTAATGAAGAAGATGATTTAAAGTTGCACTTTGCCCTTTGGCCTCATTACTATAAAGTAGTGAGGACAAGCCTTGAATTGTATGTACTTAATAAATATGTACTTAGTCAATAAACTGTAAAAGGCTCTGTATAAGACCTTGAATTGAAAAAGTACAATGTATTTTTTTTTTCAAAATACATTAGTGTACAATTACCCTAACCAAATAGCATGTAAAAGGGATGCTGGGAAATCTGATACATTTTTATGCAGTTGCAGATTTGGGGGCCAAATTGACCAAAACTTCTATCAGTGTCATCACTAAACTAAAAGGAATTCTTTTGGCCATATTTATGCTTTATTTTGGAGTAGGGGTTTCTTTTTCTCCTATGCTACTAAAATCATGTTAAGTCTTTTCAAGGAAAAGCTTATCTTCCTAGGGCAGTTTTTGCTTACTCTTATAAGTCAAAGTGCATTCCTCCTTGACCACCACATCTTATGTTGTTTCCACTATATTTTTTTTTACTAACATGTCCACCATTTATTTAGCTTTATTACATTTATTGGCATTAGGCATTTTTCTTGGCTACTTACTTGTTTACTCTTTGTTATCTGCACTTTCACTAGAACATGTGGTTGTCAAAATTTTGTCAGGGGTTTGTCAATATTTTCATCCCAGCAGCCTCTGGAATGACAACTGACTCATACAAAGCATCCAATAAAATATGTGGAATTCTTAGAATTCTCTACAGGAAAAAGACAAATAAACCTGATTAAAAGCAGGCAAATTTTTTAATAGACATTTTTTTTTCCATAGAAGGTATACAAATGGCCAAAAAGTATATAAAAAAGATGCTCAATACCATTCATTCTTAGTAAAACATAGATTAAAACCACGTGATACTACTGCACACTAGAATGGCTAATCAAAAGAGTAGATAAAACAAGAGAATGCAGAGAAATTAAAACTCTCTCAAATTGCTTGTTGAAATGTAAAATGGGGCTATAAAAAGGAATGATGAACTTATATACAACGTAGATAACATTTAAGTACATAATGTTAAGTGAGAGAAGTCAGACACAAAACCCAAGTGTTCTATTGTATAATCCCATTTATATGAAATTTCTGAAATAAGAAAAGCTGAAGAAGCAGAATATCAATTAATCATTTCTATAAGCCAGGAGATAGGAAATGGGGAGTGACTGCTAAAGATGATTGAAGCACTTTTGTAGGTGTGGAAAATATTCTAGAACTAGCTACAAACTGGCTACATGGCCTCGTGAAAATACTAAAAACCACTGAATGATATACTTAAAAAAGATGAATTTTATGACATATAATTTATTTCTCAATAGTTAAAAATGCCTGTAATAAAGCAGATGATAACGGTCATTAGTAAGATACTTATGTTCTGTGTATCATGCTAAGGAATTCACATGCATTGTGAATTTTAAGCTATACAGAAACTTTTAAGGAAGATACAATGATCATTTTTAATTTGCAGATGAGAAAATTGTTGGAAAGATTACACAACTTGTTCAAGACCAGAAAATTAAGCAGAACTGGGAATACTCAAAACAGATCTTAGGCAATGAGTCTTGTTTCTGAACTTGAATGGTTAGATGTGCTGAGATTTTACACTTAAAAGATATTTTTGTTGTCTCTGTACTTACTGGAATATATGCTTATATTTTTCTTCAAATTTTCTTGAAAGAATGCCAAACATTTATTGACTGATTGACTACAGTCAAAAACTAACTATAAATACCGTAGAGGATCTCAATATATTTGGACAATACTTGGTGAAGCAAACAGAAATCAATTTTGCAAACCTCAAGGTATTCATGCAAAGTAGTTTCTTTCTTTGTAGCATAAGGGTGATAACCTGATGATGTCATGGTTCTAGAACAGTTCTAACAGTATGATTGTAGGAATTATATACACTAGGGCAACAAGTATACTCAACTTTCCTTTATATCCTCAGTTTCAAGAAAGGAGCCCTCTTTGCAATTCACTCTGCACATTCTCATGTTCTTCAGGGAGTACAGGGGTATTTCCCAATAAGTCAGTTCCATTTCCTTTAAACTGTAAGAATCAGGGAAAGTGCCCACAAGAAGCTCAGGCTCACAAGACTGCCTCTTGGTTGCTGTTATGCCAATAGAAGTCAGTGTTCTGAGACTCCACAGATTAAGGAAATCCTGGGGTATCATTTTAGACTCTTATCCCTCAAACTTAACAGCAACTTCTCCTGAGGTGGGAGATTTAATATTGGTTATATATGAGAAAGACACAATTGCAATGTAGAGGATGAAGGTTATGGGCAAATTAGCATAAGGAGTTCTGGGCATCTGGGGGAGGGGATGAATCAAGAGTACATTATCTTCTCCCCTCAAGTTCAAAATTTTCAGAATGTAATTCATTAGAAAAGTTTGGACAGTACTGACATCTACTGCCAACAAAAGCAAAGAGGCACTTGTGATAAAAAGAAAAAAAAACATTGTAAGAATACTCAAATATGAGATGAACCACTTTGTAAGATCAGGTGTGGTGCACATAGCTGATGCTCCTCCTTGTCACCCCCCAGTCCCTCCTAATCTCTACATGTGCCTACTCCTTAGCCTCTGTGTACTGGAGCCTTAATTTGCATATCTGTAATCTGAATTGCAAGACTCTCCTAGGGCTGCTGAAATTTCTCTGCCCCTGTCACTAGCAGAGAACTGAAGTACCTGTGGGGTCATTCCCTGGAGTGTTGAATGGCCAATGAATATGAAAGTCCAGCTCCCTTCCCTTGAAGAAGTGTGGCTTACATTCCCTGTAGGATCAGGCTAAGACTTGGGCTTTGCCAGAATCACACCCTTGCTTCTCTTCTTCCCTTTCCCTGCTCTATCCCCTAACAATGTTTTCCTAGAAGTACTTTATGCATAAACCATTTGCATATAAATCATGTCCTCAGGGTCTGCTTCTGGAGAACACAACCTAAGACTTAGAAATGAGGACTCTGTCTTTCTTAGATGGCAAAGAGAAAATTCTCCATCTCAGTTTATGGGACATTTTTAAATTCTGAAGAGGGCCAATCTAAATGAATTGAAAATTGTGATCCCAGGACAATTTTTTACAGGTGCATCCTCCACTGAAAATATTATCACTGGGATTAGTAAAAGACTAGGAAAACCCACTGTAAATTCAACAGAGGTTTGCACCTAGTGAGGACAAAGAAAAGAACTTACATTATTCTGGAAATGAGGGGATTCCACAAAACTGACAATAGCTACACCTGCAAAGACAAGACCATCTTTCTTGAACTGGTCTCTTGACTATGTTTCATCTGCCATTCCCAGGTCTCTAGGACTGTAGGTAGAAGCAATGGTATGATAGATTCTCCCAATATAAATACTCAGTTTCCTGGAATGTTACCATAGTCTTCAAACTTTAAAGAAAGATGCATAAGGACACTCATCCCCTAAAAATGCATGGACATATCAGTGAGTGGAAACTGTTCTGTTATGGCTTGGCGATGGTTTGAATGTGTTTCTCAAAGTTTCATGTTCTTGAAACTTGGTATTCCATGGGCCATGTTGAAAGTTAGTAGAAGTTTTAAGAGATGGGGACTAGTGTTAAGTAATGAGGTCATTGCAGGCTTACCCCAGGAAGAGATAAATAAACTTTTCTAAGGACCCTGGTTAGTTTCCACAAGAATGAATTATTATAAAAATGGCTTCCTTCTGAATCTGGCTTCCTGACTTGATATGTGATAATTGTCACATACACTTCTACCATTATGACATTCTCTATGAGGACCTTACAAAGGCCAAGAAGATGCTGGTGCCAAGCTCTTGAAAATCCAAAACTTTGATCTAAATAAACCTTTTTTTCTGTATACATTACTTAGCCATAGGTATTTTATTATAGCAATAGAAAACTAACTAATATAGACACCTTGGCAAAAAGCATAAGGTTTCCCATGAATCCTAGGACTGAGATAATACATTGTCAGTCAAACTTTAAATAGCAAAGAAAGCAACACAACTATTAGTCAACTAATCAAAAATCCATGCCATTCCTTTCTCCTTGAGCCCATCCACTTTTTTCTATTTCCCCATCTGTCTCTTTCCTAGATTGTCATTTCTTATCTGGGTCAGTGTAACCATCTTCAGTGATCACTTTGCCTTTTCTTTGTTTCCCTCCAATTCCTTTTCCCCATTATAAATAACAGATGTTTATAAGTATAAACATCTCCTTATAACACTTCTAATAGCTTAGTCCATATCTCCCCATTGTCTTCAGCATGATGTTGAAGCACATTAGTGTGGATGCAAAGCCCTTCCATAGTCCAGTCTCCATCAGCTTTCCAGGTCCATTTCATATCCTCTCCTCTAGGTATTTTATACTCCATCCATTCTCCATACACACCTCTCTACATTCTGTATCACCCTTTTTATAGGCTTGGTTTGAACATTTCTCTGTATCTACCTTTGTCCCAGTCTTTGCTATATAGCATAATGTATAATTATTCTATCTACCTTCCCTCCTGTTTCATAGACCGGGACCTGGAACCTATCCACATTCAACAGCAGGCACCTTGAAGATTTCCTTTCATTTTTTTGACTAAGAAAATCCATTGTAACTTCAACAGAAGTTTGCACCATTATTAATGAGGACAAATAAAAGAACTTACATTATTCTGGAAATAAGAGGGGATTCCACAAAGCTGACAATAGCTACATCTGCAAAGACAAGACCTCCTTTGTTTGGTGAGTACATCCATATCACAAGGCAGATGAGAGGAAACAAGTTGAGATGAGGATTTCTCCTAATTCAGATTGCTCAGAAAGCCATTGAAGATAAGATCAACTACTCAGTACACATTGTTTTCTAGCTTTTGCAGTAAGTACCATACACATTTAACAGTAAAACATTCTTATGGAGAGTGATAAAAAGATTGTGCCTCTCTAATGCCACAGGTTCTTTCTACTGACCAGAGATACAGATGTTCTTCAACTTGTAATCAGGTTATGTCCTGATAACCCCATCACAAATGGAAAATACTGTAAGTTGGAAATGCACTGAATACACCTAACATTGCAAACATCACAGGTTAGCCTTGCCTATCTTAAGCATGTTCAGAACATTTATATTAGCCTACAGGTAGGCAAAATCATCTAATACAAAGCCTATTTTCCAATAAATTGTTTTAATATCTCAGGTTATCTCCTGCATACACTGCTCTGTGGAGCATCAGGTGTTTCCCCTCATAATCACATGGCTGACTGGGAGCTGTAGCTTGCTTCCCCTGTCCAACAGAGAGGGCATCATACTGTATATTGGTAGCCTCAGAAAAAAAAAAAATCAAGATTCAAAATTTGTGGAACAGTTTCTATTAAATCGCATATTGCTTTTGCACTCTCAAAATGTAGAAAGAAAAAGAAAATCATAATTCAAAGCATAAGTCAGGGATTGATTTGTATACTTATAGACCAGAAAGTCTGTACCGACATTAAGAATCAACATTGATGCTTGTCTTTCCTGCCCTAGCTCTCCTTGTGAAAATTTCCTTATACAATTTCCATGACCTTTTGTGATTGTTCCTGACAGTGATTATGAGGGTGATGATAGTGATTTGCCTGCAGCTAGTGAAGCTCACAGCAAAATCCATGCAGATTAATCTCCAGAAAAATGTCTGCCTTTCTTCTGTCCTTTCCCCAGCCCTTCCTGCAGTATTGATCCCACCTTTATCCCTCTCACAAAGCCCTGCAATCACCTGGTTCCCTTCTCTTCTGGCCCTAGCTTTGTGGTGGGATTTATTATGAACTCTGGTTTAGAGACTTTAAACAGTCTATAATCCCAGCCAGACTGGAGCCCAGCCAGTCCTGAAAGCCTGTTAAATGAAGCATGACAAACCACTCTCATTTAGTGGTGACTAGTGACAGCTGGGATGATGATGTATCTATCCCAGCAGCAGAAGCAGGACATTTGTTTAGTAATACCCTTCATCCTCTTTCTCCTTTCAGCCCTATAGTCAAACATCTGAATAATTCTACTTCTCAGAGATAATTATTCAATCAGCTGAACTTAAATCCTCTCGTTTCCTGAATTACCTGTATAAGAGCATCTTCAGGCATGAGAATGAGAGCCAGGAATGTGAGTTGGTGGTATTTGTTTCCCTGCCTGAGAATAAAACTACATCATTGAGGCAGGACCTAGGGATCCCATTATCCCATCCTGAAATAATGCTCAAAATTGAACATCCTGAGCCTTTCAAGTTCATTATGGAAGAGATAAAAAATAGCATCTTCAGAATTATAATTTTTTAAATTGACCTAATGAAATTATGTATGCCCTCTTCCCCTTTGGGTTGGATTATTAATATTCCTACTTACATTTGACCTTGAAAATGAAAACGACCCAAAATTGAAGTACAGGGAAAAAAAAAGCCTCCAAAAGTTAAATGGGGATACTCTGATTCCTCTTTGTCCAGCAGTGTATATTGGTATCTCTTGGTGGTTTTAGTTTGCATTTCCCTGATGGCTAATGATATTGAGCATCACTCCATGTGCTTCTTGTTAATTTGCATATGTTCTTTAGTGAGCTGCTATTCAAATGTTTGCCTGTATATTATTAGGTTGTGTGTCTTACTGATTTGTAAGAGTTATTTTATGTATTTATTTTATGTTATTTTATGTATTCTGATGTTCTTTGATATATATGTTTGCAAATATTTTCTCTCTGTTGTTTGCCCTTTGGTTTTCATAATAGTATCTTTGAAAGAGCTTTCTTCTTTTTAAATGCAGTCCAATTTACTTTGTTTTTCTCTTATGGTTCATTCTTTTCATATTGTATGCAATTAAGCAATCTTTTCTTACCCAAAGTTCACAATGACTTTTTTCCTGTTTTATTTCAGAAAATTTATACATTCTTAAATTTCTATAATAATCTCTTTTGAGTATATTTTGTGTATAACATCTGGCAATGGCCAAGGTTAATTTTTTTTTCATTTTATATGAATATCAAGTTTGTAACAAATATACTCCATTTGCTACAAAGATTTTCCTTTGGCTGTTCAATGGCCTTCGTAGTTTTGTCATAAACCAATTGACTATATATGTGTGTTTTCTATTCTGTTCCATTGATCTACAAGTCCGTGTTTTTACAAACACCAATCTGTCTTGATCACTGAAATTTGGAAGGTAGTCAGACTGAATTTTGAAAAACTCTGTCTGACATCTTGTTCACTTCTCAAACTCTTTTATCTGTATTAGTTCTAAAATGTACATCCTCTTCTCTGTCAAATCCTATACCAGCATATGATCTTAGGCAGGATCCATGATTTGCTCACTTCAAATGGTAAAATTTATCTCTTTAATAAACCATCCTGAGAGTGCTGCTATATAGAAGGGGTAGGTTTAACTGTGACAGTAGTTTGATAATGGTTTCCCCATTCAGTTGAGATATATTTTTTTTATGTAGGACTTTTTATAGGGGCGGTATCTTAATACAAAATTTAGCTTCCATGGTGGAAACTTGAGACACTATAATAAGTTCTCTATAATAAGGGCCTCATTTTGAGATTAGGTGAGCCAATTGACATCCCTCAAGCCACTGTTGCTCAAACAAAAGTACCAGTAGCATTGATAATTGTGAGAGGCTTTTAGAGCATATCTATATGTTGTACTTAAACATAAGTAGCTATGCAAGTTTTAGACAATGTATTAAGGATGCAAAATGTAGTTTGGCAGACACTATTAATTACCAAATTATAATTTGTTTAAGAAAAAAAATAATGATTCAATTTAAGAAAAAAATCATTAGATGATTTTATAGTAATGATATTCATTTCAAAGTGATATAAATGTAATTTTCAAACTGCTAAATTTTGAGTGAGACAGTCGGTTCTTAAGCACAAGCCAGGTAAATGCCTGCCGTGAGTAAACAATAAAAACAAATTAAAGCTTTGATGTTCAGTTTTCTGGAAGGTATGAAGATGCCCCTGATACCTTTCCTGTATTCCTTTTTTAAAAAATATTTATTTATGTATCTTTAGTTTTAGGTGGATACATTAGTTTGTTTTTATGTGGTGCCTCATGCATTCTAGGTGAGCACTCTACCACTGAGCCCCAGCCCTTCCTGTATTCCTTTTATCTGGCCAGTGTCCCCATTCTCCAGCTGTCAGGAATGCAGGCTACAGACAGCTCACCACTTTCCTTTCTCTTGAGTATTTATAATAAAGAGAAAAAATATTCATAACACGTGTAAATGAACAGAAAGACAGACTTTATTCAGGACCTTACTGGTAGGTGTAGAAGTCACTTCAATGGGACTTCACACTGAGGAAGAAAGATAGGGCCCAACACTGAATATAACAAGAGGAAAAAAGGAACTCATAGCCAAAGAAGTAGGCTAAGTGTCAGTGGATAGAAAATTATGAAGAGGAAAAAATATAGGTAAGGAAGGATCTAGCTAAAGCAACCAAACAGGATTCACATGAAAGTCAGGCCAGGAGAATTAGCTATCTCCTGGAAAATATGATGGAGGATGAGAAAACTGATCTGATATTCAGAATGACAAATACCAAGGATGAGGTATTCTGGTGAAAATGACTTAAAGGGACTCTTGCTAAAATTGAACAACACACAGAGAAACAAACATATGTCCCCAGATGCAGGGTCTAGTTAGAGGATATTTCCGAATGGCCTTATTAGGTTATGGTCAAAGAAAATTTTGTCACCCCTGTCCCTCTGCCAGGCTTGTGATTGCCTGATGTTAAGAACTTAAAATGTTCTCCTCTTTTGCTTCTAGTTAGGACAACTCTGGTTGATTTATGCTTCAGAATTCCCCATGGGATGAGGTTGGGGTTGGTCCTGACTATGGCTGGCCATCGCTATCCCTGACTTCTTACTTTACCCTATTCTGCTTCCAACATCCCCTTACTAACTTCACCTGAGAGCACATCCTCAGGAAATCAGCTGCAGAGCATGCCCTGCTTCTAGGAAGTCTGGTCTAAGACACTGTTGTAAGTGTCCATGATTGTCCTGTGGAACATGGAATGGGCCACATACATTTCTGAGACTTTCCAAATAATCTGACCAACTTAATTTCTTTCCTTTTCTCTTTGGTCAGATGGATCTAAAAGCCAGTGGATCTTTTAAAGAACCACAGTGCTTAATAGTAAGTACTAGCTGCTCTTTCTGTGTCATACCTAAACTTTATTTCTTTACTTTCATTGTATCTTTTTCTAGTTCAGGTCTCATAGGATGAATGCTACTGGATCTTTTATGGTATAAGTCAACCTGCTTACTCTTTGTTTCCTTCCTGAACCTGTATGTATTACACTAGTTGCCATTCATGAAAATCTTCCTGGATCATTAAGTTATATGGAAAGAAGGTTTCCCCATGCAGGGTGCTTTTACAGTTAAAGGAAAAGCTCCATTAAATACCCTGTTATCTTTGTAAGCTTGAGGCAGAAACAGTTCTTTTTTCACTCATTATAGCAATTATTTTCTCCCTGCCCTTAAATATATCTGGAGATTTCAAATCATGGAAGCAATTTAGCTATCAAAACTGCCATAATATAAAAATAATTTAAATTCAAACCAAATTGACTAAAAATGACAGATAAAATAGCTTAGAAAAGTATGTATTGTGCTGTAGTCCAGGCAATCTTTATTTCCTTGAAAAGACTTATCTTCTACATCATTAAATTTTTATTCCTATCACTCCTAGGTTGTTTGACCTAAGGGAATCTTTCAATGCCTCATATTATACTTTTACACTTTTCAAAGATTGTACTGAGGTGCAATGTGCATGCAGCAGGATGCACAAACATGATAAAATTTTACGTATGCCCACCTTTTTCAGGCTTTACAGATGAAGATGTAGGATACCAACAGTGGCCTGATAGTTCTCCTCATGTCCCCTCCCACTCAATACCCCCTCCCCCAATATACTTATCATCCTGACTGCCACTACCCTGGATTCATTTGCTTCTTCTTTCGATTTGTGCAAATGGAATAATAAAACAGGTACACTTTTATATCTGGCTTATCTTCCTGTCTGTGAGTACTATTTAGACTCTTACCTGTACTAGGTGTTTGTTGTTTTCCATTGTTGTTTAAAATTCCATAGATGAATATATTATTATATGATGTTTCATTCTACTGTGCTCTCTAAGCACATGAAAAGATGCTCAGCATTGTTAGCCATCAGGGAAATGCAAACAAAACCACAAATTTGATCCTGCTTCATGCACACTAGGGTGGCTAGAATAAAAACACCAGACAATAAGATGTGTTGGCTCGGATATAGAGAAATCAGAACATGCATACATCCATGGTGGGAATGCAAAATGGCCCAGCTGCATTAGAAAACAATCTTGTGGTTTCTCCACTGTTACATATGGAAAAAAATGTATGACCCAGCATTCCCCATTTTAGATATATAACTAAGAGAAGTGTAAATTAATATCCACACTTAAAACATGTGCATGAATTGATTAAATGATTGATTCTTTTAAATTATACATGATAGTAGAAAGTATTTAGGCATATTATACATATGTGGAGTATAACTTATTCTAATTAGGATCCTATTTTGTGGTGGTATGTGAGATGGAATTACTCTGGTTGTGTATTCAAATACAAGACTAGGAAAATTATGTCTGATTGATTCTACTGCCCTTCCTACTCTCCTTCTTCCTCCCTTTGCTTCATTTCCATTTGTCTAATCCAATGGACTTCTATTCTTCCCTTTCCCACCCTCTTTTGTTGTGTGTTAGCATCCACACATCAGAGAGAACATTCAGCCTTTGGGTTTTTGCGATTGTCTTATTTCACTTAGCATGATATTCTCAGTTCCACTCATTTACCAGAAAATGCCATAACTTCATTCTTCTTTATGGTTTGAATAGCATTCTATTGTGTATATATACCACATTTTCTTTATCAATTTATCTGTTGAAGGACACCTAGATTGGTTCCATAGTTTTGCTATTACGTGTCTGTATAACCAATGTGATTCTGCAACCTGTACACTCAGAAAAATGAGAAATTATACCCAATTTGATTCAAATGTATGATATGTCAAGATCATTGTTTTGTCATGCTACTAATAAAAAATATTTTTAAAAATTAAAAAAAATAAATTGAGCTATTCTAAACATTGCTGAGGCTGTGTCACTGTATTATGCTGACTTTAAGTCCTTTGGGTAAATACCGAAAAGTGGGATAACTGGATCAAATGATGATTCCATTCCAAGTTTTTGGAGGAATATCCAAATTGCTTTCCAGAATGGTTGCACCAATTTGCAGTTCAACCAGCAATGTATGAGTGAGCTTTTTGTCACATCCTCATCAACATTTATTGTACTTGTATTTTTTATAATTGCCATTCTGAGTGGAGTGAGATGAATTTTCATTGTAGTTTTAAGTTGAATTTCTCTAATTGCTAAAGATGTTAGACATTTTTCATGTATTTGTTTATTCTTCAGAGTTCTTCTTCTGTGAAGTACATGTTCAATTCCTTTGCCCATTTATTGATCGGGTTATTTGTTCTTTGGTGTTAAGTTTTTTGAGTTCTTTGTATATACTGGAGATTAAAGCTCTATCTGAGGTGCTTGTGGCAACAATTTTCTTCTATTCTATAAGCTCTCTGTTCATTTTCTTGATTGTTTCTTTTGCTTTTTAGTTTGATAGAATCTCATTTATAGATTCTCGATTTTACTTCTTGATTTTAGGAGTCTCATTGAGGAAGGCACATCTTCAGGTGACATGATGATGATATGGGCCTACTTTTTCCTCTACAATTGCAGAGTCTCTAGTCTAATGCCAAGATACTTGATCTATTTTGAGTTTAGTTTTTTGCAGGGTGAGAGTTAGGCATTTAATTTCATCCTACTCCATATGGATTTCCAGTTTTCCCAGCAACATTTGTTACAGAGGTTATCTTTTCTCCAATGTACATTTATGGCTCCTGTGTCTAGTATGAGATGATTTTTATATATGTGGGTTTGTCTCTGTGTCTTCTATTCTGTTCCACTGGTCTTCATGTCTGTTTTTGTGCCAATATCATGCCATTTTTGTTACTATAGCACTGTAGTATAATTTTAGGTCTGATTTTGTGATGCCTCTTGCATTACTCTTCTCAGTAAGGATAGCTTTAGCTATTCTGGGCCTCTTATTTTTCCAAAATGAATGTTATGACTGATTTTTTTATATTTCTATGAAGAACAACATTAGAATTTTACTAGGAATTGCATTAAATGTGTGTAATGTTTTTGGTAGTATGGCCACTTTGACAATATTCATTCTGCCTATCCAAGAACATGAAAGGTCTTTCCATCTTCTAAGGTCTTGTTCAATTTCTTTATTTAGTGTTCTGTAGTTTTTATTGTAGATGTATTTCACCTCTTTTTTAGATTGATTCTCAAGTATTTTATTTTATTTTTCTTTGAGGCTGTTGTGAAAGGGATAGTTTTCCTAATTTCTCTTTCAGCTGTTTCATCACTAATATACAGGAACATAATTGACTTATGGGTGTTAATTTTATATCCTGCTACTTTGCTGAATTCATTCATGAGTTCTAGAAATTTTCTGGTGGAATTTTTTTTGGGGGTATTCTAAATATAGAATCTTGTCATCCTCAAATAGGAATAGTTTGTGCTTTTCTTTTCCTATTCATATCCCTCTACTTTCTGTTGCCTAATTGCCCTAGCTAGAGTTCTAAGGAGTTGTTGAATAGAAGTGGTTAAAGAGGGCACCCTGTCTTTTTTTTCAGTTTTTAGAAGGAAAGCTTTCCATTTTACTCTTTTTAAAATGTTGTTGGCCTTGGGTTTAACATATATAACTTTTACAATGTTGATGTATATTCCTACTATTCCTAGCTGTATTTTGTCAAATACTTTTCTAGTATCTATTGAGATAATCATATGATTCTTATATTTAATTCTGTTGATGTGGTGAATTATTTTTATTTATTTCCTATGCTGAACCAACCTTTTAACCCTGAAATAAATACCACTTGATCGCAGTGGGGTTTTAACGTTTTTGTGTGTGATTTGCTGATATATTATTAAGGATTTTTGCATCATCAGGGATACTAGTTTGAAGTTTGTTTTTTTTAAATTTTTTTTCCCTTGATGTGTCTGTCTGATTTTGATATCAGGGTGGAACTAGCTTCGTAGAATGAGTTTGGAAGGGTTCCCTCCTTTTCTATTTCATGGAATAATTTGAGAAGTATTGGTGTAAATTCTTCTTTGAAGGCCTGATGAAACTCAGCTGAGTATCCATCTGGTCCTGGGCTACTCTTTGTTAGTAAGCTTTTAATGGCATCTTCAATTTCATTGCTTGGAATCAATCTGTTTAAATTGTATATGTCTTATGGATTCAATTTGGGAAGGTTATATGTCTCTAGAAAATTGTCAATATTTTCATGATTTTTTATTTTACTGGAGTATAGATTTTCATAATAGTTCCTGATTATTTCAGTAGTGTCTGGGGTGATATTTTCTTTTTTAGCATTAATTTTGATGCTTTGTGTGTTTTCTCCTTTTTTTTCATTAGTTTGTCTAAAGGTTTATCAATTTTATTTATTTTTTCAAAGAACAAAGTGTTTGTTATTTTTTTGGATTGTTTTCTTTTTTGTTTGTTCCAATTTCATTGATTTCAGCTCTAATTTTAATTATTCCCTGTCTTCTACTGCTTTTGGTGTTTATTCTTTTTTTAAAGCTTTGAAGTATAATTTTGTGTTGCTTATTTGGTGATTTTCTATTCTTTTAATGAATAAGTTCAATAAAATAAACTTTCCTTTTTCTCTCAATGAATAAGTTCAATAAAATAAACTTTCTTCTTAGAACTGCCTTCATAACATCCCAGAGATTTTGATATGTTGTATTGCTAGACTCATTTACCTTTAAGTGTTTTAAAAATTTTATCCCTATTTTCTTTAGCTGTTCATTAGTTATTCAATAGCATATTATTTAATCTCCAGGTGTTAGGTTAGCTCCCTATTTTTTATTTTATCATTGATTTCTGATTTTATTCCATTATGATCTGATTGAATACAAGGTATTATCTCTACTTTTTGTATCTGCTAAATGTTGCTTTGTGCCTAAGATATGGTTTATTTTAGAGAAGAATCCATGTTGATGAAAAGAAAGAAAATTTAGTTATTGATGGATGAAACATTCTCTATGTCTATTAAATCTAAATTATTAGCTGTATATTTTAGTTTTATATTTTCTTTATTTAGTTTTTGTTTGGAAGAGGTCCCCAGTGATGAGAGAGGTTTGTTAAATTCAACCAATATTATTGTGCTGTGGTCTATTTGATTCTTGAAATTGAGAAGGGTTTGTTTAATGTATGTAAATGCTTAAGTATTTGGAGCATATATTTATGACTGTTATGCCTTACTGATATAAAATTCCCTTAAGCAGTATTAAATGTCCTTCTATGTCCCTTCTGACTAACTTTGGTTTGAAGCCCACTTTATTTGATATAAGGATAGAAACCTCTGCTTTTTATACAATCCATGTGAATGATATGGTTTTTTCCCATTCTTTCACCTTCAGGCTCTGGATGTCTTTGCCTATGAGGTGAGTCTCTTGGAGACAGCATATTCTTTGGTCTTGTTTTCTAATCCAATCTGCCAGTCCATGTCTTTTGATTGACGAGTTTAGGTCATTTACATTCATGATTATTCTTAGATATGTTTTGTATTCATGGTCATTCGGTTTATTTCTGGTTTTTAATTTGAATTAGTTTCTCCTTTGATTGACTATTCCTTTAGTGTATTACTGCCCTTCACTGGTTTTCATTTTTTTTTCATTTCATTTTATAGATTTTTTTTTGAGAATATTCTGTAGTGCAGGCTTTCTAGTTGTGAATTCTTTTAACTTTTGTATATCATGAAAGGTTTTTATTTCATTGTCAATTATGAAGCTTAATTTGCAGGAAATAGAATTCTTGGATGGCATCCATTTTTCTTTCAGAGTTTAGTATATATTATTCCAGGACCTCCTAGCTTTGAGAGTCTGAGTTGAGAAATCAGTTGAAATCTTCAGTGGTTTGTCATTTTTCTCTGGGAGTCTTTAAAATTCTATCCTTATTCTGTGTGTTGGGCCTTTTCATAATAATGTGCCTTGATGTTGGTCTGTTGTAATTTTTTTTTTTACATTTGGGGTCCTGTATGTCTTCTGTATTTTATTTTCCATTTCATTCTTATGGTTTGGGAAAATTTCAGATATTATTTCATTGAAAAAAAATTGTGCCTTCCCTTTATTTTGATCTCTGAGACTTTATCCATTCTGATAAATCTTAAGTTTGGTCTTTCCATATTATCTCATATTCTTTAGAAGTTCTCTGTTCATGGTCTCTTAACATCTTCTCTCCATCATCAACTCTATTTTCAAGATTGTATATTTTTTTTCTTCATTTTTTGGAACTCTGTCTTCCAAAGATGGTCTAGTCTGCTGATGATCCTTTGCAATGAATTTTTAATTTACTTTATTGATTCCTTCATTTTGAGGATTGTTGACAGATTCATCTTTAGGATCTTTTTCTCCTATTGATGTGATCTTTCACTTCTTGTATTTTCTCTCTGATTTCACTTCTTACTGCATATTTTACCTCTGAGATTAGTTTCACCTGAAATTTCTTCAATTTATCTTTGAAATTTCCTCCAGTGTAGTATCAATGGAGTCTGCTGTTTTGAATTTTTCCCCTTGGTTTTTCATATTGTTTGTATGTCTACCCATTTATCTGCATGGATCTGAAGCTATAAATTTGCATTTTGTGTTTATATTGTCCCTTTATGTTACTGGTACCTCACTCATGGGGGCGGGGAGCTCAATGATAGCAAGAATCTATGCAGACAATATATAGCAGTAGACTAGGAACTTAGTTCCTGTTTTGATATCTACAGTGTTAATTGGTACAACATGCAAAAAAAGAGTAGAATCAGAAATTTATACCAGTAAAAGCAGTAAATAATTGTGAATTATATCTAGCATAAAATCAAACAATAGGTGTTGTATATAACTTCTGTGTTAATAGATGTTATATACATCTATTAAGAGGTGTGAAGCATAGAGTTGAGTATGAGGAGAGAAGAAAAATAGGAGGTAGAAAACTGCAATTTCAAAGGGTGAATGGGGCAGATGACGTGATAACTTAGGATATGTTGTTAATTAGAATGGAGAAGAAACAGAAGTAAGAATATAAAGGAGGAGAGAGAAAATGGAATTTGGCTGTCATCGATAGAAAAAAGAGGAGATAAGAAAGAGTAATGGCAAAGATTATGTAAAACTAAATCAAAATATGTTCAGGGTAACTTTTTTTTTCAGATCTGTTTAATAAGTTAAACCCTGTCTGGTTTGGCTAGGACAGACTGCTCCTCCAGTCTCAGGATTTTTCACTTCTACCCTCAGGGAGAAGCACTATTCCCACTGCTTGAGTTGTGGGTAGCCAAACCAGGAGAATGCTGCCTCATTCTAGTCTGCCATCTTGCCCATAACAGCATGATTTATAATGATCCAAGGTGGAAACATCCTAAATGTTCATCAACTTAATGAATAAAACAAAGGTGGGGGCTGGAGATGTGGCTCAAGCGGTAGCACACTCGCCTGGCACGTGTGTGGCCCAGGTTCAATCCTCAGCACCACATACCAACAAAGATGTTGTGTCCGCCGAGAACTAAAAAATAAATATTAAAAATTCTCTCTCTCTCTCTCTCTCTCTCTCTCTCTCTCTCTCTCTCTCTCTTTCTGTCTCTCCCCTCTCTCACTCTCTCTAAAAAACAAAAACAAAAACAAAAAAACAAAGGTGGTATACTCATACAAAGAAATATTGTTTGGCAATAAAAATGAATGATGTATTGATGTATTTTGCATTGTAGATGAAGCTGGAAAACATACTAAGCAAAAGTAAAGTCACAAAAGACTTCATTTGTAAAATGTTTTATTTATATGAAATCTCAACAATAGATAAATCTATAGATGCAGAAAATAGGTTTGTAGTTACAAAGAGATGGAAGATTTGGGGGCATACAGGAATGGTTCCTAATGAGACCAGGTTTGTGGGGAGTGGTAAAACATTCTAAAATTTTGTGTTAGTTATACAACTGTGTAACTATAATATAAACCACTAATTGTATATTTTAAATTGGAAGATTGAATGGCATATAAAGTATACATTAATAAAACTATTTAAAAATATAAGTTGTTTTGCATTTCTATTGAACAAAATTGTTTTAAGTTGCTGGCTTACATTTGTCATCTAGATCTATAATCTACCTGGAATTGATTGTTTTCTGTATGGCTTAGGTTAAGAATGAAAATTAGTTATCATGTATGTATGTGGCTCTTCAGTTGACACAGAGCTATTTGTCAAACAGAAACACACTTTTTTACCACAATGCAATGGCACCTTCACTATGAATTTATATTTTGCACTTATATTTTGGGGTCTGTTTCAGAATTCCCTAACATAATACCATCTGTTTAAATAGTGTTCCATTTGAATAATAATGAAGAAAATATTGATTACATTGTAGAATTTAGACAAGAGAGACATAAAGAAGTTAATGTCTCACAAACCCATTTTGAAATATCTGATATTGTCATTTTATTTATTTATGCTTTTATTCTAATAGTCCTTTGCATATATAGATACAATTGAGATCTAAAAATTTTTCATATCACCTTTCCACTAAATACATATTTTAAGTATTTTCAAATTATTAATACTACACAAAAACTATTTGAATGGATGAAATACATGCCAATCCATTTTACTATTATACAAAATTAAAATATTTTCTCAAAAAGTAAATAAAATTGTGATTAAAATATGCTAAAATTTATGTGTAAATTCTCAAGTTCTTCAGTATACCCTTTATTAGGGGAATTACTAGATATGTAGGTATTTTTTCTTCTTATATCTATAACTAAACTTTGAAAAGAATCAATACTACATACACTTGGTTACCAGTGTTTACATTTAATTTCAATGATGACTAATCAGAATGAACTCTCACTTAAAACACAATATCACTACACAATATTGAGGATCATTCATTTTTGAATCAAATTAAATCCAAGCTTCATCACATCTTAGTTGCTAATCTTGACTACATTTCCTAACTCTATGGTGGGAAACATCTCAAGTATAAAATGTGAATAGTCCCTGCTCCCCTGTGTCATTATATGGAAAAAAGAGATCACATACGCAAAACCCTTCACAAAATTGATATGAGAGTTCAGTAAATGGAAGTGATTATTTATCACAGACTCCAGTCTTTATTCCATTGTTGGGCTTTGAAATTATTTTGTTTTTTATGTGTAGAAATAACAGTGTAATATGCATTCATTTTCATAAGTTATTTTTACACTTTAAAAAATTACATTTTTACAGGCTCAAATCCCTGAATTTGTAATACATTGGCATATGTTGTAAAATTGCATTTCTTAAAAGTTGAGTCCATTTATATTCCCACAACCAGGGTGTGAAAAGGCTTATCACAATAAACTTTTTATAAGCATCTTAATAAGAAAAAGTTAGCTGATTTGAATTTTAATTTCTCTTGTTTTAATACTACTTGTTTTTAATGTATTGGAAAATGACATTTTGGTTTTTTTGTGTGTGAATTGTTTGTATTTATCCTTTGTCTCTCTTCTATTAAATATTACTTTCTACATGTATAAAGTCCTTGGCCTGTTTGTATTTTTTGCATAATTTTGAGTTCATATTTATTATGTCAAATATTAATCATATTAATTTCCATAATTATTTAAAAGAATGGTTTTATGTATAAAAACTCATAATATGCAAGCATTATATGAAAATGTCAAACAATAAAAAATGTACAAGGAAAATATTTTTCAAAGTCACATGCTATTTTAGAGCTGAAAAGTAATCATTGCCAACATTTATGGCATATGTGCATCTATATCAATACATCCATATAAAAGGATTAATCCTTAATAAATCAACAATTTTAGAACAGTGACATTGCAGTATAATAATAATGCTTATGTAGATTTTAATTAAAATTTAATGTATTTATTCAAACAAGGAAGGAAAAACTTTATAAAATTTAATTACTCAAACAATGGGGACAAAAAATTAAAATTAAGGCAACTTTAGATAAATGTTTTATTACAACCTGACCTTGACAGAAAAACAATCTAACATTAGTAGATTAGAGATAATTCAAGGTGTGGGCTGAGGAAAGAGGACTGCAAGTGCAAAGCCTGCCTGGGAAATTTAGCAAGGTCCTCAGCAACTAAGAAAGACCCTGCCTCAAAATAAAAAATGAAAAGCAGTGAAGATGTAGATCAGTGAAAATGTATTCCTGGGTTTAATCTCCACTACCAAAATTAAATAAGGAAATGAAAAATAAATGAACAAACAAATTTTGTTTCAAATTTAGACAACCTGTATTAACTTTAGGCTCTGAAACATAGTATATGGTCTTCTAACTCCCCCAATCATTGGTATTTATGTAAACACATATTTACTCAAATATATACTTGACATATATCATGCTTATATTACCAAAAGGTTTTCTGACTAATATAATGGTAATTGTTTGATCTTGACTTCAAAATTTAATGTATTCAATTCTTAATCACATTTCCATTTTCATCATCTCCCACAACTCCTTAATGATAAAATTGATTTTATTTCTAGTAGACTTTTATTATCTTTTATTATCTCTTATTATGATTGCTCTGATGTGCAATATTTTATGTTTGTACATATCAGCATGGTTTCTATTTGAATAAAGGAAAGCTGAGTTCAAGTGTTTGAGGCTGTAACTTCTGTTCTTTAGAACTGTCTCTTTGTTTTTGGATACTGAATACAACAAGTTCATCAACATGAGGCTAGTCTGAAATTTCCTTTTTCCCACATTTTTGTGCTCTTGCTGGTTTCTGCTCTTGTTTTATAATAAATGTATATATAAAAATATACATATTAATATAGATTTATATATATTTGTATATTCTAATGGGGACAAAAATTTCATTGAAATTGAGGAAACTTTAGATAAATGTTTTATCACCATCTGACCTTGACAAAAAAAACAACCTAACATTAATAGATTAGAGATAATTTAAGATGTTAAATCATTTTATATATATATGTTCGTATTTAATCTATCCTTGAACTCCATGGTTATAACCACACTCCAAAGAAAATTCTTTGTATTTATTTAGTAGCTTGAAATCACATCACTAGAACAGATGGATATTTGTATTAGAGTATATAGAATAAAACAAAAAACAACTATGCTTAATCACTATTTAAAACCACATGTGCAAGTTTATAATAGATCATAGATAAAGAATAAAAAATATTATAAATAAATAACACAAACTAAGAGAAACCTTCACAATTAGCAGACTATTTTAATTTTGATAATATCTAATCAAAACGAAAATGAAGATAAATCAGACTGGAAGAAAATATGTACAATATCTGTTAAAATTCATCTGAGCACATCTCTACAAACAATATTAAAATAAAGTGAACCCATTTTAAAGGAGCAAAACACTTATATTTCAAAAAACATAGAAAAAACATAAAAGTCAAAAAATGTAAAATATATCAATATAATTATTAAATAAATGAAAAAAACATCACAAGAAGATAAGCTATACATATTAAAATATAAAAAATTATAAGTTCTTAAAGTGTTCAGTATTGACATGTGGCACAACTGGAAAACTCAAGAAATACTAGTGGAGTATGAAGGGGTGCTGTCACTATAAAAATTACTTTGACAATTCCTAACAAAATTAAAACTATATCCAAGTTGTGACTTAGCTGTTCAACTCTTACACAAATATCAGCGGGAAAGAAATGTGCACACAAAATGACTTGTATGAGAATGTCCATAGCAGCTTAATTCACAATAGTATAAAATACAGAATATACTATATATCCAAGGAGAGGTCAACAGATGAACAGATAAATAGCGGTAGAACAATAATATGAAGTACTATTTCAAAACAAAAAATTATAAACAAAATGCCATTTTGATAATTACATACACACACATATACATAAACACACACACATATTTCTGGATTGCTAGATGTATTTTACTATTTTATTTTGGTGAAGAAGCCAAAATTGGTTGAATCTTAAGTAATTGAGATCAGTGGACCCACACACAAAGATGGCAGAATAGGGGGATTGCTTCCCGGGGAGTTTTATGGTGTGAACCAAGACAAGCCCACAGGCAGCTTTTCAACAAGGTGGATGAATTATCAAGAATCAGGGGAGACTTTACTGAAAGTTAATACTGGACACTCTAAACAAATGAGGGACTCAGAAGATCTTGTACAATAAAATGAGGGGGAAAGATGCCCAGCTCCACAGCCTGGATGGTGTCTGGAGGCACAAGCCAAAACAGTTTCTATGTGAATATGGTAAAACAATAAAGCAAGTAAAGGAAGCCCCATTCTCAGGAAGACTGAGGTGTGTTGGGGCACTGAGAGCTTAGAAATCAGAGACACTGCTCAAAAAACAGTAAGCTGTTTTGCACAGTATCCATGTAAGGAAGAAAAGCCCCCATCTCTCTTGGCAGCATGCAGGAAGGATAGTAGAAGGAACACTTTTGCAGCTGAAGTACAGGGGTTGACTGCTAGGAAAGCAAATAACTGGCAGACCCATGTATGGGAGACCCAAAATGAGGCAGGCAAACCCATGCTTCCTGGCAAAGACTGTACCTAAGTGACCAGGAAAAAAAAAAAAAAAAACATGGAGAGAGGTTTACACAGGGGAATACTGATTATGGAAACCTACCTGGCTTTCCCTTCCCCTCCAATCCAGCTGCTTACAGGACCAGCTGTCAGAAAAGTACCTGACCAGGAATTTGAAAGGGCAGGGGGAAAGATTGAATTTGGAGAATGAATCAGAGATCAGGAGTCATGGGGTCTGCAGGTGAATTAGTGGGCTCCTCTACCACATAAGTATAACTCAAAGACTTACAGGCTAGATGAAGGTGTGGAGATATACACTGAAGGAATGCCCGATCTTTTCAATGAAATAATATCTGAAAATTTCCTAAACCTAAAGAACAAAATGGAAAATCAAATGCAACAAGCTTATTGGATTGCAAATGTATAAAATTACAACAGACCTACACCTAGACACATTATAATAAAAACATCTAACATACAGAATAAAGATAGAATTTTAATGGCTGTGAGAGAAAATATCAGATTATATGTAGGGGAATGCCAATTCATATCTCACCTGATTTCTCAACCCTGATCCTCAAAGCTGAGAGGTCCTGAAATAATATATACAAACTTTGAAAGAAAATGTATGCCAACCAAGAATTCTATATCCATCAAAATTAATATAAATTCTATATCCATCTTCAGATTTCAAGATGAAAAAAACCTTCCATAATAAACAAAAGATAAAAGAATTGACAACTAGGAAGCCTGCACTACAGAACATTTTCAAAAAAATATTCCATGAAGATGAAATAAAAAATAAAATTGGAAATTAGCAAATGGAGGAACTACACTTGAAGAATAGTCAATCAAAGGAGAAACCAACTCAAATTAAAAATAAAAAATAAACCAAAAATGACCAGGAATACAAATCATAACTCAATAATAATCTTGAATGGTAATGAAATAAAATCATCAATCAAAAGACATAATTCATCACTTCAAATGACAATAATCATATGATTATCACAATAGATGCAGAAAAAGCATTTGGCAAAATACAGCACCTCTTCATTTTTAAAAGACTAGAAAAACTAGGGATAGTAGGTACATACCTCAACATTGTAAAAGATATATGTGATAAACCCAATGTCAACATCATTCTAAAAGGAGAAAATTTGAAAGCATTTAAGCATTTAATTGATTTAAGGCTGTATATTGTTTTCAAGGGTTGTTATTATTTCTCTTTACCTTAAAGGTGAGGTATTGAAAAACTTCAGGGACACTATAAGTCTACAGGGTAGAAACTGTACTGCCTCAGATCCACATGCTAGATGGGCAGACACACAACCTGAAAAAAACAAGGCAAAAAAGTACCCTAAACAAACCAAGATGCTCCAATAGTAGAATCCATTGACAACATAGTACAATAAATGTCAGAGAAGGATTTTAGAACATACATAGTTAAACTGATCTTTGACATAAAGGAAAAATGTAAGGAGTGAAGTCAGAGATAAAATTCAGGAGGTAAAGGACCACTTAAATAAAGTGAGATTCTGAGAAGAAATCAAGCAGAAATCCTAAAAATGAAGGAATCAATAAACCAACTTAAAAATTCAATGGAAAGCATCACCAACATACCAGACTACTTGAAAGACAGAACTTCAGGCAATGAAGATAAAATATATAACCTTTTTTGTTCTAATTAATTGTACATGACAGTAGAATGCACTTGACACATCATACATAAGTGCAGTATAACTTCTCATTCTTCTGGTTACATAAGACATAGAATCACACTGATTGTCTAGCCATATACGCAAATAAGGTAATAACATCTAATTCATTTTACCACCCTTCCTACCCCCATACCCTTCCTCTCCCTTTTTTTACCTTCTGCCTAATCCAAAGTAACTCTATCCTTTCCTAACCCCACACCTATTTATTGTAAATTAGCATCCAGATATCAGAGAAAACATCCAGCCTTTGGATTTGGGGGATTGGCTTATCGCTTAGCATGATGGTATCTAGCTCCAACCATTTACTGGCAAAGTTCCCCAAGTCTCCAACTTTCCACAGGACCACCGGTCCAAACTTGCCCATGCAGACCCAGTCACTATCTGACGGATTCGGGCTTCAGATATCCCAGGCTCAGTTGTGTTGCTGTCCCAAGATCTCAATGTCATTCCAGCTTGCAGAGACCAACAGGGATTATCTCTCACAAAAGAGTGATCCTGCCAAGAAGAAGCAAGATGGTGGCCACTACCACTTCCAGCATGAGTACCTCAGGTGCAGCCAAAGCCTCAGCACCCCTGGAGAACACTGGACCACCATACCCTGGCAGATATCCCCAGAGTTGGATGTACTTCAAGATGGCAGTGGTGGCAAACCTCCAGGTGCCCTGGTCCTCCAGGCCCTGGTGTTCCAAGATGGAGGCAACAATGTCCAACTAAATCTGCAGTCACCCTAAGAATGGACCTCCAGGTGGCAGTGGAGGTGGCACCAGTGGTTGTGACACACTGAGAATAAACCTCTAGTGGGGTGTGATTGGCAGCCAATATACATAATCTTGAAAATAAAGTTTATGTCAGAGAGAAGATGATAAGAAACGATGGAAAAAACTTCCAATAACTATAGGACAACATGAAAAGACCAAATTTAAGACTTATTGGCTAGATGAAGGTGTGGAGATACACACTGAAGGAATTCCCAATCTTTTCAATGAAATAATATCTGAAAATTTCCTAAACCTAAAGAACAAAATGGAAAATCAAATGCAACAAGCTTATTGGATTGCAAATGTATAAAATTACAACAGACCTACACCTAGGCACATTATAATAAAAACATCTAACATACAGAATAAAGATAGAATTTTAATGGCTGTGAGAGAAAATATCAGATTATATGTAGGGGAATGCCAATTCATATCTCACCTGATTTCTCAACCCTGATCCTCAAAGCTGAGAGGTCCTGAAATAATATATACAAACTTTGAAAGAAAATGTATGCCAACCAAGAATTCTATATCCATCAAAATTAAGCTTCAGATTTCAAGATGAAAAAAAATCTTCCATAATAAACAAAAGATAAAAGAATTGACATCTAGGAAGCCTGCACTACAGAACATTTTCAAAAAAAAATTCCATGAAGATGAAATAAAAAATAAAATTGGAAATTAGCAAATGGAGGAACTACACTTGAAGAATAGTCAATCAAAGGAGAAACCAACTCAAATTAAAAATAAAAAATAAACCAAAAATGACCAGGAATACAAATCATAACTCAATAATAATCTTGAATGGTAATGAAATAAAATCATCAATCAAAAGACATAATTCATCACTTCAAATGACAAGAATCATATGATTATCTCAATAGATGTAGAAAAAGCATTTGGCAAAATACAGCACCTCTTCATTTTTAAAAGACTAGAAAAACTAGGGACAATAGGTACATACTTCAACATTGTAAAAGATATATGTGATAAACCTAATGTCAACATTATTCTAAAAGGAGAAAATTTGAAAGCATTTCCTCTAAGAACTAGAAAAAGACAAGGGTACTCTCTTTCACAACTTCTATTCAACATTGTTCTGAAACTAGCTAGAGAAATTAGATAGAAGAAAGAAATTAAAGGGATGCAAATAGGAAAAGAAGATCTAAACTCTCACTGTATGATGCTGACAAGATTAAATATTTAGAAGACCCAAAACATTCCACCAGAAAACTTGTATAACTAATAAATTAATTCAGCAAAATTGCAGTTTCTAAAATTAACACCCATAAATCAATGGCATTTCTATATGTCAGTGATAAATCTATTGAAATAGAAATTAGAAAACAATTCCATACACAATAACACCCGCAACCAAATATTTGGAAATCAAATTAACAAAAGAGGTGAAAGACCTCTACAATGAAAACTACAGAACACTAAAGAAATAAATTGAAGAAAACCTTAGAAGATGGAAAGACCTCCCATGCTCCTGGAGAGGCAGAATTAATATTGTCAAAATGGCCATATAACCAAAAGTGTCATACAGACTTAATGTGATTTCTATTAAAATCCCAATGACATTCTTCATATAAATAGAAAAAGCAATCATGAAATTAACTTGGAAAATAAGAGACTCAGAATTGCCAAAGCAATCCTTAGCAAGAAAAGTGAAATAGGAAGCATCAGAATACCAGACCTTAAAGTATACTACAGAGTTATATCAACAAAAATGTCATGGTATTGGCACAAAAAAAAAAAAAAAAACAGACATGAAGAACAATGGAAAAGAATAGAAGATAGAAAAAACCTGAATCTTCACCATGTTGGTTAAGGACCTGACTTCCTTAACAAGACCCCTTAAGCACAAGAAATAAAATTAAGAATCAATAAATGGGATGGATTCAAACTAAAAACTTCCTCACAGCAAAGGCAACAATAACATAAGAGAGAACCTATAGAATGGGAGAAAATCTTTACCACGTTCATCTCAGATATAGCATTAATCTCCAGGATATATACAGAACTCAAAAAGCTTAACACCAAAAAAACAAAAATAACAAATAACCCAGTCAATAGTGGGCTAATGATCTGCACAGACACTTCACAGGAGAAGAAATACAATCAATCAACATGTCTATGAAAAAAATATTTAACATCTCTAGCAATTAGAGAAATGCAAATCAAAACTATGCTGAGATTCCATCACTCCAGTCAGAATGGCAATTATCAAGAATACAAGCAAAAATAAATATTGATAAGGATGTGGGGGAAAAGGTACACTCATACATTGCTGGTGAGATTGAAAATTTGTACAACCACTATGGAAAGCTGTGTGGAGATTCCTCAGAAAACTTTAAATGGAACCACCATTTGACCCAGTTATCTCACTCATTGGTTTATACCCAATGACTCACAATCAACATACTATATTGATGCAGCCACATTAATGTTTATAGCAGCTCAAGTTATAATAGCTAAACTATGGAACCAACCTCCAACAGATGAATGGATATAGAATATGTGGTATATATGCATGATAGAATATTACTTGGCCTTAAAAAAGATTGAAATGATGGCATTTTCTGGTAAATGGATGGAGCTACAGAATATCATGCTAAATGAAATAAGCCAATCCCAAGAAACAAAAGGACGAATGTTTTCTTTGAAATGTGAATGCCTATTCACAACAAGGGGGTGGGAAATACAGGGAAAAATAGATGTACTTTGGATTAAACAGAGAGGAGTGAAGGGAGGAGAGGGGATTTCATGATAGGAAGGACTGTAGAATGAAACAGACCTTATTACCCTATGTGCATATATGATTGTATGACCAGTGTAAATTCTACATAATGTATAACCAGAAGAATTAGAAGTTATACTTCATTTATGTATGATGTACTAAAATGCTTTCTAGTATCATATTTAATTAATTAAAACAAATACAAAAAAATCCCACATAAAAAAGATCAGTACATTTTTCTAGATGCATATTATATATTTCAATAAAGTAGATGAAAAACAATGGTAATCTTTGCTATACACAAAAGGTTTATTTTATTTATGATATAAAACATTACTTTTTTGGAAGTCTTAATACAATATTGAAATAACCACTATGAATATGGACTGGTATTTCATGAAATAAAATATAAATAGTCTGTAAATTTATGGAAATTTAAGCAGCCTTTATTTACTTATTCATGTATTTATGTATCTATTCATTTACTGGTACTAGAGATTGAACCAAGGAGTACTCTTATCACTGAACTATATCCTCAATCCTCTTTTTTTAATTTGTATTTTTTATTTTTAGATGGGGTCCCACTAAATCATTTAGGACTTTACTAAGTTGCTGAGACTGGCCTGCCTCAATATCCAGAGTCCTCAGAGGAAAGTGCCAACCTGCCCAGGTACAACCTCATTTGTTTAAAAAAAAAGATGAATTAACAAATCATGTAACCATATTCACCTCTCCCTCTCAAAATGGCAGTAGTTTCACAGTGGAAAATTTTAAAATATTTGACAATTCATACTATTTATATGCATGAAGATTAATTATATTCTCATACATCATTTACAGGAGCCCTAAATTGGTAAACTTGATACACCTTTATTATAGTTCATCTTAATATGTTTCAAATTTTTAAAAAGTCATATTTAAAAGCTTTACTTGTAGAATTATGCTAGATATTCTCCCATAAATAAATCCAAAGAGGTATGTAATAGTTTAGTACCCATCACTGTCTATAGGGACAAGAATTTGGAAGCAATAAAATAACCATCGACATAGCAATACATATGTTAAGTATGTCATATCCCTAGATTTCAGAGGTACTACTGTACTATTTTTCTAAAACAATGAAATTCACCTGTTTGTGCTACTATGAAATTCTCTTTATAATACAGTGCTAAGTAAAAAAAAAAAAAACAAAGTGTAGGCAATATGCATAATATATTCCTGTTCAGGGAAAATTGTGTTAAGAAATATATACAGATGTCTTTTGAAGTTGGTCACTCTAGGGAGTCCCATTAAATATCATAGTACATAAACTGAAGACTCAGGTGTCATTACATTACATTTTTTTAGTGGAAAAAATGCAGTGTACTTAACATAGAAGTTTACAGTAGGGTTGTAGATAGAGCTACTAAAATATTTTTTCCAATACTTTAAGAGACAAAAATAAGTTGGATAAAAAGCAAACTTATTTCAGAGGTCTGCTGATTATGATTAACTCATTTAACAGTGGTTATCTGGCTTCTACATTTTCTAGCTTATGTTATGAACACTTTATATATATAAAAGAAAAAACTAAATGTGAAGAAAATGTTTATATTGCATATTACATGTAAGTTAAAAGTACATCATGAGATCTATGGTAAAAGAAAAAGTAATTGCAAATTATTCCTCTCCCACGTCCTTTTGTGATATGATTTTTAAATTCCCTCCATCCAAATATGATGTCTATTTTATCTTTTGAATCTCAGTGGCCCAGCAACTTGCTTTGCCTAGGTGAACAAGGTCAGAATAGCCGATTAGATCATAAGAGACACATGACCCAGTCTATTCTGTCACTCCAACTTTTTGACAACCACTCTGAGAGGTAGAGCTGCCTGGAAACAACTGGTAGCTGGCCACAAGATAGAAGAATGAGCCACCAAGAATAGAATTACCCAGATGCCTCCAACCCAAATTGCTAACTCACACAAGTTAACGTTTATTATATAAAACCACTAAATTTGGAGATTTTTTTCCTTTTTGTCCAATAAAAACCAACCTATTCATATTATATATATCCAATATTGTTTCTTTTTATTCACTTGTTACATTTTCAATTAGGCAACATCAAATGGGCACCTACCATGTGTCAGGCGTTGGGTGAGGCTTCATGATGCCATGCCTACCCTCAGACTGGTAGACATTCAGTTTACACCTCCTACCTGAGAATATGGACTCCGGAGCCAGACTGCCTAAGCTCAAGTCTGCCTCTGCTGTGTAACTTGGACAGTTTTTTAGGCTCTTAATTCCTCATTTATTTTCATCAATAAAATGAAAATAACAATAGCCCCTATGTCCCTATTTTTTTTTTAATAAACTCAATGAGTTTTTCCCCCCTTTTTTTTAGAGAGAGAGAACTTTAATATCTATTTATTTATTTTTGTTTTCGGCGGACACAACATCTTTGTTTGTATGTGGTGCTGAGGATCGAACCTGAGCCGCTCTCATGCCAGGTGAGCGTGCTACCGCTTGAGCCACATCCCCAGCCCCTTTGAGCCACATCCCCAGTCCCCCTGTTTTGTTATGGGCAGTGAATATTACATTGGACTTGAAGTGGTGAAGGATAATGTTTCTGAAAAACCCAGAGTGTGAAAATCATCTGCCAAAGGCTGAAGGTGCTGAAAGCTATAAAGAAAGAAGCGTACAAAACCAGAACCACACAGGATACAATTTCTTAGGAACTTGAGGTCAGGAGTGTGCTTAGGTGGCAGGAAGACAAGAGGATTTCCACATCCTGAGGCAGGAGGAAAAAAGTTCATATTAATCTAGACAGAGGTGATCTATGGCCAATACCTGGTATTTCTCCAAAAATACTAATATGTTAAATGTCATTTAAGAAATAGTCTGGGCTTCATCAGGTGGCATGAAATACTCACGTGACAGTCTCAATGGTTTCTTTAGGGATCAAAATGTGCTAAAGTCACCTAGTGGGCAAAATGGGTGTTATAGCCAAGATAGCTGTACACCTATCAGGCTGTATTCCTACAGGCCTTTAAATTTAAAAATGCTAATATGTAAACCTGGAAGAATTTCTTTCTTTGCCTGGCTAACCAGACCTATATTTTCAATCTGTATGGAGCAATTACTGTTCAGAAAAGGTGTATGGATAGATAATTACTAGTAGGTATTATAAGATACCTTTTTACCTATGGCACACCCATCCCCAATCACTGTGAGTTGATTGCATTCATATCACTGCTTCCCTGCTTAGCCTGAGAATTTCCCTTGGTCCGTAGGAGGTGTCTCACTGAGGAGTATCTGAGAGGTTACATTCAATTTCTGGGGGTAGTCTGAAGCTTACTGATAAGAGGGGAAACCTAACCAGCCTCTTTGCCTCAAGGTGGGATTTCATCTCTGGCTCTCTCCATGCTCCAGAGCTCCTACGGCATCAGGCTGAGTCTGAACCTCAGCAGAACCCACATCACTGCTTGACTTTTTTCCATGTCCTATTCCAATTTCCTTTTCCCCTTCTCCTAAGAGCACTCCCTCAATTAATCACATGCTTTCAAATCCACATCTGCTTCTTGGGAAACCAGCCCAAGATAAGAAATAATATTTTGTGACCTTGCCTAAGCAGCCTTTCAGGAAAGTTCAGAATGATTTAGTAAACCAAAATTAAGCAATGACAAGTTAATAATATAGTAATTATACAAGTACCATCGGAGGAAATGTTCTTTACAAGACCACTCAAGAGAGTAACAAAGTGCAATGCAAATGTAACCACACCTTCTCCTTTCTGAACATTAAGTTTTGTTTCCCAAAGTACCTGCCTTTTAATATCAACCCATTAGGGAAAGGTTGGGCCTGTGGCAATTCTCAGGAGACTCTTATTTTGGCTTAGATTGGCAGGCCACTTCTTGACAGGGGACTTTGATCCTATGATTGATAACTTTGCCTGACACAGTCTCCTGGGCAGCGTATTTCCAGTTTTAAAAACAGTGGCAACAGAATGCCTGGTCTTATTAGTTTCCTGGGTGTAAGTCACTTTTATCACTTATCAACCATTTGTAAAGTCTCATATTCTGGGAGGTGGATAACACCCAAAGATCATTCTGTGTTTGATACCAGGAAAGCCACAAATTTATTCAAAGAAGAGGGGATGGTTCTATGAGGAATAACAGAGTGCCACAAGGAGACTCTTGGCAGTGTCTCCTCCTGCCATGTACATCTATGTTACCTCTAAAGCTTCTTAAAATTCATTTCTGAATATGACAGATTTCAATATTTAAATCTTCACCCACTCTAGGCTACAACAGAGGGCTATATAGATACAATCCAGTTCACCCAACGCATACAAAAATGGGTCAAATAACACGATTGAGGTTTGAAAAAATTAAAATCAACTTTTCATTTTAATTAACTCATTTAATAAAAGAGTCTTTGGTAGTAGTTTTGGAATGGGGCCTGAAAATCTGCATTTCTAATAAGCTAAGCTCCAAGGTGATGACATAATTCAAGAAAGCAGTCTCAAATTTGAAAGTATGTTTTCAAGACTTAGGTTTCAAATTTCCCTTTGGTCCATTTTGCATGTTTTTTTTAATCTTAATTTTGTCAAAACTGTGGCTGATGACTAAAAAAAAAAGTAAGAATGGAACAATTTTATTTTATGTCTTAACTACTTTGAAGCAAGCACTGCTCTGGGCACTGGTGATCTGTCCCTGTTCCTAGGGATACGACATCCTCTTGAGTTCAGTGGGTTGTCAAAAGGTAAATAGGAAGGAAAACATGTGAGAATAAGGCACAGAATAAATTCAGAGTAACAGAACATGAGAACTACTTTGGATGAAATGGTCAGATAAGGATTCTCTTATGAGGTATCATTGGAGTAGAGGCTTACAGTACTTGAATTAACAAGTCATGTTCCTGTTAAAGACATTTCAGAGAGCACAAGCAGTATATACAAAGACCCTGAGGCAGGAGCATATTAAAGAAATACTTACTAGGAGACCAGCTGGACTGGACTGGAGTAGAAGATGGGAGAGAATAGTAAGAGCTGACCTTAGAAAGCTAACAGATCACTGGATTCATAGAATTATAAGATTTTATTTCAAGTGAGTTATAATGAAGGTTTGGGACATAAGACAACGTGATATGCCTTATATTTTCTTATTTCTTTTCTTTCAATGCTGGGGATTGTACACAGGGCCTCACATATACTAGGTAGTGCTCTACCACTGAGCTACAACCCCAGCCCATATGTCTTATAGTTTAAAGG
This sequence comes from Ictidomys tridecemlineatus, assembly GCF_052094955.1. NCBI lineage: Eukaryota > Metazoa > Chordata > Mammalia > Rodentia > Sciuridae > Ictidomys > Ictidomys tridecemlineatus. The sequence goes on from NC_135481.1 coordinate 164,202,000, forward strand.
ACTCATTCTGGCTTTTGTATATATACCATCAGGAAGAATTTCAGGTCTCTTCCTGAGGCTGTCGGGGCAGGTTTGGCTCATGGTACTGAAAAACAGAAATTGTGAATCCACATAAGCCTTCCAAGCTAAAGCAGCAGATGTTTCTGATGGATTGAATAAGAGGAATGAGAAAAAGTCAAGAATTTCTTTAGGAGCTGGAATGTAAGCAACTGGAAATATTACCCCCCATCACTGAACATGAAGAAGAATGTGGAAAGTACAGATATGGGAGAAATCAAAAGTTTAATTGTAGCTGTTTGATTTTAGACATATTTTTTGCTCTCGAAAAAGTGAGACTGAATTGGAGATTCAGGAAGTTGAGACTGAGAAATATAATAACTAAAAATCATCAAAAATCAAAGAGTGTGCATGAAATCGAATAGGAACATAAACAGAAAAATTCTCCTGGGAGCAAGAACAGAAACTCTTTTATCAGCAGTCCATGGGAGTGAGATGAAGTGATGGAGCAAAGCAGTACCCAGAGGGGTAGAATGGAACCTAAGTAAGAATGGTGTCCACACAGGAAGCCATCAGGAGGACTACTAAGTATAGCACTAATTAAAAAAAAAAAACAAGAGGATGGAAATATCAACTACTCTGATTTGATAATTACATACTTTATGCATGTCTCAGATAATCACACCCTACCCCACAAATATGTACAATTAAAATAATAATAAAAATAGATAAAAAGGAAAAGGCATAGCAAAGAGACAGGATGTAACTGCCTTAGCTAAAACTCAGCAATACAGAGTTCTCCACCAAAATTTGTCTACCTCCCTTTTAGAAAACTGAACACTAAAAGTGACTCAATAAGAGAATAAAGATGAATGGAGGATTTTAGGTAAAAAACAAATCAAAACTATGTGTCTGACTAGACATATACGTGCAGCTTAAATCCTGTATTTCTTTTATTTATTGTCACAACTGGAATTAAAAGAATTGCTTCTGAGCCTCTATGAGTACATAAATGTTCAAAGATTTAATTATTTGCCCAAAATAGAGCCATACATTTTAGAAAAGGTGTTAAATAATGCTGATATCTTAAGAAGGATGCCAAAGTATCCTGATCACTGTAATGTGGTAAAATTAGGACAAGAATACATGAGTGAATAAAGACTAGATGTCTTTAAAATTCTTATCTCCCTATTTTCTCCATTTATTTTTCTAAAGTCAACATATTTCCTTATCGCTCCAAAAGTAAATGAAGAAGGGAGGATTTTGAGATCAGTAATTCATATTACTACAGATTAAAAAAATATTCTTCCATGAAATTTCTCTATGTTCCCTGTCAAACAGTAGTATGAGCTAGAAATCAAAGAGCTACACATCAGAAATTGTTAGTCCTTAAGGATATTATCTGGATTTGGAACAAAATTGATATTAATAACTCCATATCATGTACAACCACAATAATGGGAAGCTATACTCCATGTATGTATAATATGTCAAACACATTCTACTGTCATGTATAACTTAAAAGAACAAATAAAAAAAATTTATATTAAGTAAGTGTAGTTCATCTATTGGGACAATGCTGTTCTTGATTGAATTCCCAATCACCCTCAGCACACTGTACTTCCTTATTTCTCCATTGGGAAAAATATTTTGCTCATCTGACTTTTCCAATGACCCATTGAGTGAGTCATGTCATTCAACCCATTATCTAGTGAGATGCTTGTTTCCAAAGCCTTCCTCACATGCTCACATACCTGCATATCCTCTGCAAACTTCAACCTCTCCATTCACATAGGGTCTAGATTGATTTTTCTCCCACGATGCAGGGTATACCTCATGACCTTATCTTATATACACCTCTTATGTTTTCATAGTGAACAAGGATGAAAATACTTATTCAATCCCTCATGCCCAGGGAACTTTGAAGTTCTTATGTCTTCTCTTTAGGTGACCAAGTCTTCCCCTGCTCATTTTAGGATGACTTGCCACAAGTTGACAATCATCTTTTGGCTTTATCAGATTTAAAAAATGTGTTGGGAGAAGAAAATGTATTTCAGAAAGAAACTGAAAGTGGAAAAGAAAAAGATTAATGGCAATAAGCCACTATTTTGGGGGCCTTTTGAGGTGGGATATTCAAGAAAGAGTGTTTGTGAGTAGTGTTTTTGCCTTCACATGTGAAGACAAACCAACTCTGCCATAAAGATCTTCAAGATAGGTTCCTCTGCATGTCTTAAGATCTACCTTGTATCTAAGGATAGGAGTAAAGATGAAGTGAGGATCCTAAAGGACAATATGCTCATCTGTATTAATATTCTGAGTGAAACTCCTGCATTTAAAGGTAAGTCTATGCCTTGAATACTAACACAAAGAAAATGAAAGAAAGGCAATTTCAGGTTACTGTTTACATGCTTTATCTCATGCTCAGTCAGCACTTTCCCAGAACCCATCTGTCCTTAGTGTTTGTAGGAGGATAATTAGTTTCTTAAACATTTTGAAGAAATCAGGACTTAAGACAGGAGGAGTCCACATGGCAGGACACAGAATTGTTAAAAAAATAGAGGAGGTATTTCATTATGTTTGTTCATGAAATATGTTCTTAAGCAGAAATAGATTGATATCTGACCAGTGCCTGGTATGTTTTTAATCACATCACTCATTCCTGACTTTGTATTTCTTCTTTGTTTCATGGAAGGGCATGTTTTCGCTAAGATGGGTCTAGCTTAAGATAAAGGGTTTAGGACAGACATGGTAGAACAGGAAGACGGCAGGCTGCAACACCAGAGACTTGTCCACTCGCTCACCAAGTCAATGATGTAGGGAAACATTAAGCTTTGAAAATAGGGTATCTGGGAAGAGGAAACTAATCCTCATTCTCAGAATCTCCCCATGATATGTGGTCACTTAGATATAACCCTCCATGGGACAGTCTTACTTCTTACAGTGTCTTTAACTTTAAGGAATATGTCCTCCTTCCCACTCTTGACATTTCTTCTCTTTTCTATTTTCCCCTAACTCATTCTAAATCCCTTCCTTTATCTGTAAAGTGAAAATAGCAATGCCAGTCTCTCATGGTTCCTGGGGAACTCAAATGAATAATTAATTGAAAATGTTTGTGAACTGTACAGTACAATACTTTGGTTGGTAGAGTATGATTTCTTTATTATTAGATGGTAAAGAAGAATGGATGCCAAAGTATGTGCCAAGTTCAGAAGTCATTTGGGAGGCAGAATTGGAACTGAGTCCAGAAAACTGTAGATAATATTAGCAGTACTCACATAAATAAGATGCATCAATGGACATTTTTATGATTTGCATGGTGCAAACTTTCTAAGAACTGAACAACCTTGCCTCTTCTCCTAGAAACCCTCTCATCTTCTAACAATACCTCTCTTCTAACATGCTCCCTCATTTCCAGCTCAGATTTGTGTATATTTCTACAAAGCTAAGTGGAAATTTGACTGTTGTTTGCTTACTCAATGTCCCAGCCAAGTTGAATGGATCCAAAAATAAAAATAGCAAGGGCTGAATTATCTGATTTGCTTTTCCATGCTGAACAGGTTAATTATTCAAATAGCAGAAAAACACATTGTGTTGGATATACAGGCTGGAACAGTTGGGATAGATGTTGGGATTATCTGGCTTTCTGATTATCTTTCAAACAGAGGTCTTGAAGATGGGTGACCTCATTGATTCAGCCTTATCTAAAGGATTCAGCCCAACACCTCAGCCAAATGGGCAGACTTTTCACTACTCAGTCAGTGACCCTATGCTTTTATTTTAGTACCCTTATATAAGCTTTACTCATGCGCTAAAGAATGATAAGATTTCCCATATACCTTGTGTGCTGGCCACATATTTTTTGCTTCCATGCTATCATGATGGTTGATTTATTAAGAATTTAGATACCTATAAAACTATTTAAAGATGGATGAACTAAGGGTCATATATTTGGGTCAAGTTGAGTTCTCTGGAAAGTGGCAGAGCTGGTGTTCCAGTATACATTTTTAGGCTGTAGAACTGGTGTTCCTTCATTTTACTTGACAGTCATCATTAATGTAGTTACACTACAAGTGCCACTACTCTGTGAATGACCCATGTCTCTATCTGCTCCAGGCTCCAAGATGTTCATATATGTTCTACCTCAATTTTAATATGTTTATTACTCTATATTTTCCTCTTCTTCAATCTCCCGCTGCCCCCCATTCTGTCTCTTTTCTTGCATATTTCATAAATATTAATTATTAAACCTCTCCTGACTTAGTATGGGTACCACCAGATACTCTATGTATAGATCTGTGTGCATTTATCTCCTTAACTTAACTGACTCTACAGTTCCTATAAGTAGAAAATGCCTTATGTGTATTTATCACCTATAGCATTTAATATTATGTAAATAATTTGCATTCTAAATCTCTTTTTATAGGCAAAGTGATTGAACTTCTAATCAATAGAAGAAATAGGAGAAATTCTTTTAATCAGTGCCATTGTAGGGCCTATGGTATAGTTCAGCAGGGAATGTAGCACACATGGTCTTCTACTCTATATTTTTCCTTAATTCTGGTGGGGAAAAAAAACAATGTCTTATTTTCCATTTCTCCCACTTTTCCTATATTTCCCATTAGCCACATTAGCCTTGTAGTGTAGCTGCTAAATTTCAATATCAACCTTTCCAAAATGAAGTATGTGTGATAATACACCTTGAGAAAATATGAATGTTATAACTATTTCCACCTGGAGACATGAATGATTATTGTAATTATCCTTCAGGCCCTGGCAGAAATTGGGGCTGTGTCTAGAAAGCATCAGACAAAGTAGAAATTTTCACAATTTGATCTGTATAGGCTCATTGGGATAACCTTCCTTGGGCTGAATTACCTGTGTTGTTTGCCATTCATTCACTTCCTCATTCAGTCTACAAATACTTATTGAGTTTTTACCACATGGTGGGCACTGTGTCAATAGTGAGGTCTGGTAGTAAGCAGCGAGATATAGGCACAGTTTCATGGTGCAAAGATAGTGGGGATCTGAACTTCTTAGAAGACTAATGAGCCACCCTCCTCCTCATGTCTTGCTGTGAGAAGAACAACCCAGGAATCAGTTCCGAAGGGGAGATTTTCAGCAAAATTCTGTTTTCAAGGTGGCTGCTTATAGTCGTAAAGATTATCACCCTAACAGCAAAGCTGTTATGTCCACCAGACTTTTGTCTTTGAAGTACATCTCTGCATATAAACCTTTAGCATCTAAAGAATTGCCTTGATAATTTTAAATAAAGCAAAGTATTTCTAAACTAAGAGCCACTTTAGAAAGTTCTCCTAATATGTGTTTGAGGGAGGTTTAGTGACGTACTCAAGATCATTAGACTCGTTAAGAGGTTGAACTGGATCAGATCCAAGATGGCAGAATAGAGGAGGTCACATTTCTGGCTGATCCATGGCATAAAACCAAGAAAGCAGATAGGCAGCTTCTCCACAAGGTGGATAAACAAACAAACAAACAAACAAAAAGTGTGTGGGGGGACGCTTTACTGGAATTTTAACTGGACATTCAAAGCAGACCAGGGACACAGGAGGAGGAAAAAATCCCCAGTGGCACAGTAGCCAGGCCTGAAGCACCAGCCAGAGTGGTCCCTCCTTGAGCAAAGTAGAGGGATAAGGGAATTAAAGGAACCCACAGTTTTGGGAGTCTGAGGCATGTTTCAGTATAGAGCACTTAGAGACCAAGGACATTGCCCAAAAAACCTGAAAGATGCTCTGCATGATATCTATGTGTGGGAAAGAGGGGGGGAGTGGGTTGATCTGCCATCTCTCCAGGTGGTATGTGGAGGACAAAGGAAGGAACCATTTTGTAGCTGCTGCCTGGGGCCTGGCAGCCAAGGAAGCTGATTCCTGGCAGACCCGAGTTTGGCCTGAAATATAGGCCCAGTAAACACACATTGCATGACACAGAGTGTACTTAAGTGACCAGGAGAAAATCAAACACATAGAGAGGTTTACACAGGAGACAACTGGTCATGGAAACCAAGCCAGCTTTCCCCCTCCCCCTCCAATCCGACTGCTTTGTAGGAGCTGCTGGGAGAGATGCATCTGGCCAGAAACTCAGAAGGTCAGGGGTGGGAGATTGTTTGGAGGTTGAACACAGGACCAGGAAATGTGGGGTCTACTGGTGACATAGGTGACTAAGAATTGGCTGCCACACCACAAGAGTGGAACCCAAGGGGAGATACTGGGGTAAAGTATCCCAGCATGAACCAGTAAGTACTGGGCAGTGGAGGTACACTGATTTAAACTCTCCAGACCACTTGGCATTCAGTGAGGAGCATGAAGCCATCTTAGCCTAAACTCTGCCTCCAGGAATTGCACCTAGGGAATTATCTCTCTCTAACTCCAGCAATCCAGAGCGTGGAACATCATGCTCCAGGTGACCCCACATAGAACTTCTGAGAAGAGAAGCTGAAAATATTATGAACTCCAACAGAAGGATTCTTTAACTTTTCCTCAAGATTTTCTTTTCTTTTTATTCTTTTTCTCTGTTTAATTGTGATCCTGATGGTACATGAAAATTTATAAATTTTCATTTTTTTTTCCTCATTTTAGAATTTTTGAAGTCAGTTATTTTTCATGGAATAGATTTTTTTGGTGTAGGATGCTTGATTAGTATATTATAGTTTAGTTTTGTAATCTTTTATTTTTTAATTTTTTAAAATTTTTACTCTCTCTGTTTTTTTCTCCTACCTGTTTTCCTTGATTCTATTTTCTTTTTCTAACAGCCAATATCTGTTGTTCTCACTTTTATTCTTACTTTAATCTATTATTTCTGTTTTCTCTCCTCCTCCCTCCTAATCATCACATCCTATATCACTTCTGTTCTCTCCCTGTCTATCGCTATCTATCTTAGCTGGCAACCTAATGCTGGGTTCACAAAATATAACTATTCCCAGTAACTCAAGAAAACGACATAATAATCTGGAGATGGCTCTGAAACTTTAAGTGTCCTTGGAAAGAGAGAGACCTACTGGAATTCTTTATTCTTTTATAGGGTACACACAAGAAGAGGTTCCTTGGAACATTCTATCCCAAAAAGGGCAAAGGGGTAGGAGTACAAAGGAACAGGTGAATGTAGCTCACCCCCCTGGGTGATGCCTACACATGGATCCATGCCTTGCCATCTCAGCTGGGACAACACCCAAGTCACTATGAAATTTAGTAATTGGTCAGAGCCCTGGAGCATTAGGACTTGAAGGCGTCTGCATCCATGGCAGCACCTGACACCTATCCACCATTTGAAACTGTAAACCCTTTTGCAAACTTGCTTTTTTAATTATAGGTAATAACTGATCATCTCATTTCTGTTTATTGTGATAATTAATACTGTATATATCATAGTAGGAATTATTTGGTTTAATGCTATATATTGCTTACATTGGTTGTTATTATTTGTCTCTCCTGAAATAGTGAGGTACTGGAAACCTCCAGGGACACTATAAAGTCCACAGGATAGAAACTATCTCCTCATATCCATACTGTTAGGTAGGTAGACATACAAACAACATGAAAAATAAGAGAACTTAACACTCCAAGCAGACAAAAATACTCCCATAACAGAATAAATTGACACCAAAGTGGAAGAAATATCAGGAAGGAGTTAAGAAAGTGAGTAGTTAAACTGATGTGTGAAGTAAAGGACAGTATAAGGAATGAAATCAGAGAAAATACAAAAAGTGAAATATCACTTCAATAAAAAGGTAGAGAATATGAAAAATAAATGAAGCAAAAATCCTCAAAATGAAGGAAACAATAAACCAAATTAAAAATTCAATAGAAAGTCTCACCCATAGACTAGCCCACTTGGAAGACACAACCTCAGGCAATGAAGAAAAATATATAATCTTGAAAATAGAATTGACCACAGAGAGAAGATGTTAAAAAAAACATGAACAGAACTTTCAATAACTATGGGATAACATGAAAAGACCAAATTTAAGATTTATCAGGAAAGATAAAGACATGTAAATACAAATCAAAGAAATGCACAATTTTTTAATGAAATAATATCAGGAAATTTCCCAAACCTAAAGAATGGAATGGAAAATCAAATACAAGAGGCTTATATGGCTCCAAATATACAAAATTACAACAGACTCACACCAAGGTACATTCTAATGACAATGCGTAGCATACAGAATAAGGATAGAATTTTAAAGCCTGCAAGAGAAAATATCAGATTACATAAGGGCAAAACTAATTTGGATCTCAGCTGATTTCTCAAGCAAAACTCCAAAGGTAGGAGGTCCTGGAATAATATATACCAAGCTCTGAAAGAAAATGGATGCCACCAAGAATACTATACCCTGCAAATTAAGCTTCAGAGTTGACAATGAAATAAAAACCTTCCATAATAAACAAAAGTTAAAAGAATTCACAACTAGAAAGCCTGCACTACAGAATATTCTCAACAAAATATTCTATGAAGATGAAATGAAAGTTAAAAAGTGAATACCAGTGAAGGCAGAAAATACACTAAAAGAATAATCAATCAAAAGAGAAACTAATCAATCAAATTAGAAACTAGAAATAACCCAAAATGACCAGGAATACAAATCATATCGCAATAATAAACTCGAAAATTAATGGCCTAAATTCATCAATCAAAAGACGTGGACTGGCAGGTTAGATTAAAAAACAAGACCGAAAAATATGCTGTCTGCAAGAGACTCACTTCAGAGGCGACATTCACAGACTAAAGGTGAAAGGATGGGGGAAAAAAAAAACATATCACTTACATGGATCATATAAACGAGCAGGGATTTTTTTAATCTTCATATCAGATAAAGTGGACTTCAAACCAAAGTCATTCAAAAGGGATAAAGAAGGACATTTCAGACTGCTTAAGGGAATTATACATCAACAAGACATAACAATCATAAATATTTATGTTCCATGCAATGGAACACTACATATAGCAAACAAACCCTTCTCAATTTCAAGAATCAAATAGACCACAGCACAATAATGCTGAGTGACTTTAACACACGTCTTTGACCCCTGGATAGATCTTGCAAATAAAAAATTAAGAGAAAAAATATAGAACTAAGTAATACAATCAACAACTTAGAGGTAATGGACATATATAAAATATTTCATCCATCAATGACTGAGCATATTTTCTTTTCATCAACATATGGATCCTTCTTTAAAATAGACCATATTTTATGCCACAAAGCAACTCTTAGCAAATACAAGAAAATAATATAATACCTGCATTCTATTAGATCATAATAGAATTAAATTAGAAATCAATGATAGAATAAATAGAAGCTACATTAACACCTAGAGACTAAATAATATACTATTGAATGATGAATGGATAGTGAAAGAAATCAGGGATGAGATTATAAAATGCTTAGAGGTAAATGCAAATAGTGATAAAACATATCAAAGTCTATGCAACACTATGAAGTCAAGAGGAAAGTTCATTGCCTTGAGCTCATTCATTAAAAGAACAAAAAGTCCACAAATAAATGACCTAACATTATTTCATCACAAAGACCTAGAAAAAGAACAAATCAATACCAAAAGCAATAGAAGACAGGAAATAATTAAAAATCAGAGATGAAATTTTTAAAAAGAAACAATTCAAAAATTTGAAAAAACAAAAAGTTGGTTCTTGAAAAAAATATATGAAATTGACAAACCCTTAGCTATGCTAATGAAGAAAAAGAGGATAAAATTCAAGTTACCAAATTCATGATGAAAAAGGAAATATCATGAAGGACATTACTAATATACAGAATATAATCAGAAACTAATAAAACAGAAAATCCTAAAGACATTGACAAATTTCTACAGACACATGACTGAATCAGGAGGACATACACAATTTTAAAAGATCAATTTTAAGCAATGAAATAAGAAGATGCCATCAAAAGCTTACAAATCGAGATAAGTCCAAGACCAGATGGATTTTTAGCCGAGTTCTACAAGATTTTTAAAGAAGAAATACTACAAATACTCCCCAAATTATTCCATGAAATAGAAAAGAAGGGAATCCTTCCAAACTCATTCTAGGAAGATAGTATCACCCTGATACCTAAACTAGACAAACACACATTGAGGAACAAAAACTTCAGACTAATATCCCTGATGATGCAAAAATTCTTAATAATATATTGGCAAATTGCATACAAAAACATATTAAAACCCCACCATGATCAAGTGGGATTTACCCCAGGGATGCAAGGTTGGTTCTACATAAGGAAATCAATAAATGTAATTTGTCACATCAATAGACTTAAAGACAAGAATCATATGATCATCTCAATAGATACTGAAAAAGCATTAACCAAAATACAGCACTTCTTCATGTTCAAAACAGTAGACAAACTAGGGATAGAAATGCTAGGAACATAACTCAACATTGTAAAAACCATCTATGCTAAACCCAAGGCCAACATCATTCTAAGTGGAAAAAAAATTAAAAGCATTTTTTCTAAGAACTGGAACAAGACAAGGATGCCCTCTTTCACCACTTTTATTCAACATTGCCCTTGAAATTCTAGCCTGAGCAATTAGATAGGAGAAAGACATTAAAGGCATACAAATAAGAATAGATGACATTAAGCTTCACTATTTGCTGATGACATGATTGTATATTTAGAAGACCCAAAATGTTCCACCAGAAAACGTCTACAGCTAATAAATGTATCCAGCAAAGTAGCAGGATGTAAAATTAACACCCATAATGAGTCCACTGAAAGAGACATTAGGAAAACTACTCCATTCCCAGTTGCTTCAAAAAAGAAACATCTGGGAATCAATCTAATAAGACAGGTGAAAGACCTCTACAATGAAAACTACAGAAACTAAAGGAAAAAACTGAAGAAGATCTTAGAAAATGGAAAAACCTCCCATGCTGATGGATAGGCAGAATTAACATTTTCAAAATGACACAAAAACAGACATGAACACCAATGGTACAGAATATAAGACACAGAGACAAACCTACATACATACAGTTATCTCAAACTAGAAAAAGGTGCCCAAATCAAACACTGGGAGAAAGATAACCTTTTTGACAAATGGTGCTGGGTAAGTTGTAAATCCATATGTAACGAAATGAAATTAAACCTGTCTCACCCTGCACAAAAATCAACTCAAAGTGGATCAAGGACTTAAGTGCTAGAACAGAGACTCTGTGCCTAATAGAAGAAAATTAAGCCCAAATCTCCACCATGTGGATTTAGGAACTGATTTCCTTAACAAGGCTCCTAAAGCACAAGAACAAAATCAAGAACCAGTAAATGGGATGAAATCAAGCTAAAAAGCTTCTTCACAGCAAAGTAAACAATGAATAATGTGGAGAGAGCCTACAATGCACCTCAGATAGAGCATAATCTCCAGGATAAAATATATATATATATACACACACACACACACACACATACATATACACTTAACAATCCCCAAAACAAATACCCAATCAATAAATAGACTAAAGAACTGCACAGCACTTCACAGTGTAAGAAATACAATCGATCAACAAATGTATGAAATATGTTCCACATCTCCAGTAATAAGAGAAATGCAAATGAAAACTACATTTAAATTCCATCTCACCCCAGTCAGAATAGTAATTATCAAGAATACAAGCAACAATAAATGTTAGCAAAATTGTGGGGGGAAAAGATACACTCCTACATTACTGATGGTACTGCAAATTGGTACAATCACTATGAAAAGCACTATGGAGACTCCTCAGAAAATTTGGAATGGAATCACCCTTTAACTCAGTTACCTCATACCTTGGTCTATACTCAAAGGATTTAAAATCAGCATACTACAGTGAGACAGCCACATCAATGTTTATAGCAGCTCAATTCACTATGACTAAACTATGGAACCAACCTAGGTGCTCTTCAACAGACGAATAAATGAATAAAACAAACTGTGGTAAATATGCACAATGGAATATTACTCAGCCTTAAAGAAGAGTGAAATTATGGTATTTGCTGGTACATGGATGGAACTGGAGAACATTATGCTAAGTGAAATAAGCCAATCCTAAAAAACCAAAAAGTTTGAATGTTTTCTCTGATATGAACAGGTTAATTCACAATAAGGGGCGTAATAGAGGTACTTTGGATTAGACAGAAGGGAGTAAAGGGAGAGGAGAAGATATTGGGGTCAGAATGATAATAGAATGAGATATTATTACTCTATGTGCATACATGGTTACACAGCCTGTGTAACTCTATATCATGTACAGCCAGAAGAATGAGAAAATTATATTCCATATATACATATATGATATATCAAAATGCATTCGATAGTCATAAAGAACTAATTAGAACAAGTTAAAAAAATAGAAGGAAAAGAAGAGGTAGAACTGGAATTCTAACCTCCATTTAGAAATCCAATCTCCATTTCCATTCTTTTCCATTTGCTGAACTATGCCAGACCTGGAGTTATTCAGTCATGTATAAATTTGCACCTTAATATGGAATTCTAGAAGCTACTGTGACCCATTGTCAAATACTAAAGACTTTATTTAATAATTTACTATGCATACCATGCCTGTTATCTTTAATATCCAAAGTGAATCTCTACTACTTTGAAATTCTTGGTCATTCTTTGGAATTCTCATTGATGTTTAAAAAGCAGAATAAATCAAATTCAAGTGTGTGCTAGCAGATCAACTACAGGACAATTTCTGAAAACCTAATACTTAATATACATTTTCTGTCTCTAGTCTTTAAGCTCTTCCCACTAAATAGGCAGGAAGCACTAAGAAAAATAATAAAACCCATATTAATTTAGCATCACGGCATTCTAGAGTTTATGCTAAGTTCTTCTACACCTGTCTGTATGCAATCTTCACAAAAAAATGCTGAGCTTCTCATTCACATTTTTATTGTAGATGACTTTCTTTTGTTCTCCAGAGTCAGAGATGATAAAGCATATCCACAAAGCTCTGGCTCCCATATCCATCCTCCCTTACCCTGACCTACCCTTGTTCTACAAATGCTTAGTATATTCAGCAATCTGCTAGAGCCAGGCCCAGAATGAAGGTGTGACCATGGAAGGGTATGATTGAATTTCAAACCAGATCTGAAAATTTTCCAGATTGTACATAGCTTCAATTTAAACTTCTCTTTTCCCTTCAACAATGTGCATGACTAATCTTGTAAGCCAGAATGAAATTGTAGGGGTGAGAGCAAAATTATAAATTTGATTCCTTCATGCCCTGTGCAAAGCACAAATAGCCACTTTCATGATTCAGTATTCTAGACATGCGCATTTCCCCTCCTACTCTCAAGGATGTAGAAGGAGCCTTTTCAGAGTTCCCAAGGCTACAGGCATCTCAGCTTTTGTTTGTTCAGGGCTCTAAGAGTAACAGACACCAAAGGTCTGTCAGAAGGTCTTACAAGGTTTGGAGTGCTTAGACGGTAGGTATGAAATAAAATCTGGTTAATCTCTCCTACCAAACAATAGAAACATTAGAGTATAACTGAAATTAGAATCTTCCAGAACAAAGTACATATGAAAATTGTAGACTGCAATAGCATGCAAAAAGAATGTTTTTCAAAGTATAGTTCAAAGATCAGCAACATTAATATTGCCCAGGTGTGGGGAGAGGTGCTTAAAATGTAGAATACTAGGCTGTATTCTAGACCTAACATGGTTTGATTTCTAGGATTAGGACCCAGGAATTTATCTGAATATGTTCATTGGATGATTCTGATGCATGGTGAATTTGGAGAACACTGATCTAAAGTATCAATAACCAATGAAACTGTAATCATAATACTAATTTATATGGCTGACACTAAAAAGGCACCATCCCTGCTACTATATAGTCCTCAGACTAGCAGGAGAGATAAGACCAACATCAATGAACATTCAAGTCAGTAACAAAAGTGTATACAAGCAAAGCTGAACCACAGGTCCAACTCTCCCCATGAATCAGTTTGCTAAAAACCTCCAGTTGCAAGGCTTAAATATTTCAATATACACTTCTCTTTTACAGTATCAAATTATGCAAGTCAAAAATGAAAACATATTTTTCATCCCCAAAATAAAAATACACATAAAGGACACAAGCAGTTCTCAAATGTCATATTTCAAAAGGTTACCAGTAAGTCTGCTGCTTGCAAATCTGCACACTGTTTTTTTTTTTTAACTACAATACTCACAATATTCAGGGTTCTATCTTGGGTTCCCCTCAATCACATGCCAGGCCCAGGGATATTCCAAGCTTGTCCAGTTATCAAGTCATAATGAGATCCACCACAGGTAAAGCTTTTCAACATGCTGCCTCACTGGGGGAGTTTGATTCTCAGTTAAGCTTTGCTTCTCTGTGAATTGCTGGCAACAGTCTCTGGCATAAAGTAATTCTTCATAATGTTGTAAAAATAGTAGTGGTGGTGTAGATAATTGTACTAGTATCATTGATGGTAGGAGGTGTTGTTTGTGGAGTAATTGAAACAAATGGCAATCTATAATGACTTTCAGTATTCACTTTGCACGGCAGTAAAAGCAAGAAGGAGTGATTAGTCCCTCTTCTTCCCTCTCGTTTCTCCCTGAAGACCCCCTGAGAAAATGGACTACCACAAAGGGATAAAGAGTAACCTGTTGGGAGTCGCCCCAGTCCAAAGTCTAACTTCCCCATCCCCTGAGAAGAGCTGTCCATGTGAGCCCTGCTGGCTCACATGATCCTTATCCACGAATCAGACTAGCCCTGCTGGCTCACATGACCCTTACCCACCAATCAGACTAGCCCTGCTGGCTCACATGATCCTTACCCACCAATCAGAAAGCACCTCATGCCAACTGTCAAATTATTCAACCATTAAACTGTCATAACTGTCAGACCACCCCCGACTCTATAAATATGCAGAGCTGGTCCTCAATAAACGGGCATTTTCTACGACAACGAGCCTTGTTCGTTCTTTCATAACCCATAAGTAATCAGAGGATGGCAGCATACCTGAGCTGAAGCAGGAAATATGGCCTTGTTTCTTGAATCCAGTCCTTGAGTGAAAGGCAGCAGTGGCACCATAGAAGGAGAAAAGGGAAGAAAGTGGAGATTGATACTGTATAATCACCAAGTCAAACACTGAGTGCCTTAAGGTTTCCCAGTGTGTAACTCCGTCAGAGGTTAGGTTGAGAAAGGCATTGTCATTCTCAGATTCCTGTGAAGGAGAATGGAGACATCTGGTGATCAAGTTCATTACCTGCTACACAGATAGTATGTATAGAGCAAATTTGACGCAGGTCTGTGTGCCATAGCTGCCTCATTTCCTCTCTCTCATTGCCCTCATTGGGGCAGCCATCCTAAATTAATAATAGGACCATGTAAAGAGCAGAAATTCCAGTCGCATGATTAGGACATGACAGGTAGAAATTGAATCTGTTAAAGCCAATAAAAGACAGAAAAGTGAAAGAAGGGGTGGACTGGAAATGGAAAATGAAGTTTCTATGGTCATTCACCTGGGCCAAATCTATACATCTTATCCATATCAGAGAAAGGAAAATGTAATTAAATTGCTGCTTTAATAGCAAGGCATGAACTGACTACCAAACAAAGAACCACGTAAACTATCATCACAAAAGGACCCTATTGCAAGGTCATATGAAAAGCCACCAACACTGTTCCAAGGGTTTAAAGAATTGTGGCCATATGTGTGTGCTGCCTTATGGGGAAGAGCAACCTGTGTCTGTCATTATAAAGCAGTCTAAATAGAGGGATCGTGTCCTGAATTGTATCACAGAAGAACTTGTCCCTGACAGAATGTATTAGACAAAACCAATTTAACAACATTGGCTCTGAAAGAAGCTGGTGCTTCCTGTTTACTAACAGCCCTGAAGACCTTGCCAAAAGATGAAATGAATTTTTGCAACCCCCCTTGATTCAACCTAGAAGTGAAAGAGAGATATTAAACTGCAGGAATGGAGGTCATTGTGTCTACTCATTTTGCACCAAGGACTTACATACTCACCTTTTTCCCTCTGTGGGTATGAGCGTGGGTTCCTGGGACACGGGTCTTTTATAACACTCAGGAACAATATATTTCCAAGTGCCTTCAATTTGCAGAGTTGCAACAGATACAGAGGATTACTGTGCCCTTTATTTTGACCTTGACCTACACAAGACAATATAGAAATATGAGAAAATTGAAAGGAAAAAAAATAGTTTGGATTCCTGCATCTGGGATAAATGAACAAATGGCTTTTCCAATGCTACTGAAAACTGTTACTAAACTTTCTCAAAGGATTTGAGATTTTCATTTTTTCTCAAGTTGCATGAGGAATCTAAATCCAAAACTATTTTCTTTCTTCCAGGTGCAGGAGAGCTGCAGAAACTTGGGATAGATGAGACAGATGTGCAATAGTCATTTCCCAATGTTTCCTTATCTGGCATATATATATGTGAAGTCACCAGAACACCATTTTCTGATTTAAGTCATAATTACTATGTAAATTGAGTTGAAGATATAAATTATTTCTTCAACCTGAAGGTATAAATGTACCCACATGTTGTCATCCCACAAGAGCTAATTTTTCTAATGATTGGTACTGAGATTCAGTATTTCTAAACAATACTCCAGTTAATTTATATTAATGTAAAATATCTGTAATATTGCACATTTTATTGAACCAGTTTAAATTCAATTTTCTCTGACATGTTGCTAAAGGCCCACTTCTTTTTTCTAATATTAATTAAATTAATTAATATTCAATATATTTTCAGTGGCATACAGTCTGAAACTATGTTACCTATGAAGAATGACCTCTGGTTGTCAAAAATCATGATTCAGACAATCCTTCAGGGTCAACTCCTTTTCTGTAAGAAATGTTTAATTAATCATCAATAACTGCTGTGAATGACACTACCAAATCCTGATCTCAGGTTTTTTCCTTTATACTTTCATATAGCCACAAGCTATTCTTAAATATGAGAGGTTTCCTCCCAGTAGAGGAAACTTGGTGCTTTTGCAAATCAAAAATGGTGTCACCTTTATGGTAATGTTTGCTACAGGATACAAAAAGGATACAATATTCTTATACCCCAGAGGCAAAGAAACAATTTTAAGGTGATCAATACATTGATGATTCTTTTGTGACACTTGGCAAGTTGACAAATACCAACTTGTCTACACTATGTTACACATTTAGGTTTGCTGGGGTGAGTGGAAGTAGAGAGAGTTGTAGCTAAAAATGTGTCCAGTCTGTGTCCTCCAACCCCCAGTCAAACATTGCAATAGGCCATGTAGATGCATTGACTGGTTTGTCACACCTCCTTAAAATGACTCTGAAACTGAAAACACATGCCACTGGCTACTCAAGCAGCTGAGAGATTAAAATCTGCTGCAACAAACTACCCTAGTTGGTAACAATTAAGAAAAGATGCAGAGTGTTAAAGTACACTTTTTACTTTGAGAAAAAAAAGTAGCACAAATAGTAACAATTCACACCACTTCATCTGTTCTTGACAAGCCTTCATTGTAGATCAAAAAATATATATATATACAGATTGTTTTCCTGTGAAATTAGAGGATGCAGGGTGGCAGTTGTGATGTGTAAGTAAATATGCTAATTCATTTTAAGCTGGCTGTTATATTCACATAGCACACACCACTCTAAAGAAAACATATAATTAAGCACAGGTCAAATAAAAGATCCTCTGCCCTTCAGCAGCCTTTGAAATACTTACTTTAAAAACTGTTGGATTGTTAACTCCACATCAATGGTATAACTATAAAATAAAATGTCCACGTGACATTTATCTCAGTTAAACTTATTTCCATCCTGAATTAAGTGTGGCCAAAGGTAGATGGAAGAAATAGTACTATTATTACAAGTACTACTGATGACAGCTATAATATTATAACCCATATGTCAACATTGAAAAAAAAATAAGCATTGTTATTCCCATTTTAGAGATAAGAAATCTTGGGTTCCATTACTCAACTATTAGAAAGAAGAAAGAATCTTTGCTCAGCTCTTTTTAACCACATATTTTTCTAGTAATGCTTAGAGGCCCATGGGTACTTCAGACTTCATTTCAAAAAAAATTCAGGAACTTCTTCAGCAGGTATTTTGCTATTCATTTTTATGTATAATTAAGAAATTATATGCTGCTGATAACCCTAGTAATGTAATGCCTAACCTCTCACATTCTTCCTTGATTGCCATGCAGAGGATTTGAAAGAGATGTTTTAGAATAATTACCCATCAGTAATCATCTCCACACAACACAAATCACATTTGATTCTCCATTAAGACAGACCAGGAGAATGAGAGGTTTTCAATCCAGAAATGCTTTCTGCTGCAATCAGGTTAATTCCATGTTTCCATCCCATTGGCCTTCTGAATTTAAACATGGAAAAAACAAAACAAGTTTCTACATAGGAGATAATAATATCACCAATCAGAGTCTGGATCAACTGGTGAAAAGTGCTTACCTATTAGCTTTCCACGTGGAGTACCATTACATTCAGAAATGTCACTTGCCAACAGGGATTCATTCAGCAAAGAAGGGTAGGTATTTTATTACCAGAGGGCAATAATTTATTCTGATTCATTCCAAAGCTCAGACCTTCACCAACACAGCCTGTCACATAAGATAATTCATAAAGAAGAACAAAGAAACAAATGTCAAACCACCATAGTTTATCAATGTCATTTTGTAATACCAATCAGCAGCCCACCAATCCTTGGGATTATATCATTTCTGATTTATAAATGTAATAACCTTTTAAGGTGATCAATACATTGATGATTCTTTTGTGACACTTGCCAAGTTTGACTCCTTATCTTTTTTCTAAGTAGTACTACAGCTTTCTTCAAACATTATAGTCTTAATCTGGTAGACCTGTTTCTTCACCTGTAACCAACAGATTTATCAATACCATCTCCATCCGATTCTTCCTGCCCACAAATCTGACTTTCATTTATAGTATTTCCACTATGAAGAAAGATAAGTTATGCTTCTGAGAGGATAGCATATCTCTCTATCTCTCACATGGACTTCATATCTGCCTGCCTCACTTTTCAGTCTTTCTAGTGACACTTTGCTCCATATTTGTAGTCCTCCTCCCTTTCTTGTCCTGACCAGAAGATATCTTGTGCCTGGACACTGGAATTTAAGTTAGATTCTCAATTCACCTGTGGCCATTTTAACTGACCATTTTTTTTCCCTTTTTCTTTTTAGCTTAGCAGTAACACAGGTGGTTTTGTAGTTACACGGTGTAGGTTTATAATTTTTCTCACATTTTACTCGTACTTCTCTATTTCATATAGTTTTATAAGCCTATGGTACGTTGCATAAAAATCAGAAAACATAGAAAAGTACTTGTGAAAATTTAAGGGATAATTAGCAAATGAGCACTTGTGTACCTACCACATAAGCAAGAAGTAAAATGTTACCAGCATCCCTACAAACCTATATGTCCCTTGCTGGTGGAGCTCTCTCCCTCTGCTTAAAATAAGCAGATTTCTTTAATGGTGTGATAATCATTTCCATTAAGCCTTATCTTACACAATTAATGAAATCCTTGGCCCATGTGAAATAATTTTAAGTACTCAAATAAAGTAAGGGAAGTTTTGTAGAATCAGATTAATTTCACAGATATTTAAGGTATGTGAATAATGTACCAGACAATGACCTAGGAATTAGAGAAATAAAAGTTAACAAGACACAATTCCTATACCCACAAATCTCATAGGATGGTGGGGCATTTTACTGGAGCTCATGAATGCATAAAAGTAATGTTTGGTCCACCACAACTACCACCCAGTTCATCCAAGGGGATTTGGAACTGGGACAAACAAGATACGGTGAGATTTTTCACTGCTTTGTTCTCAAACAAACAGATTGGCTGGCTACTATATAATTGAGAGAAAAGCATGATCAGTTCTTTCCCTAGAAAACTAAGTGGTGGGCAGAAAGGTACCACTTCACTTAAGAACTTAAGAAGTGAGTATGTTATCCCTCACTGGCATCATGATGAGTTCTAGCTCATAGTTCTAAGACTAAAGGAAGGATATATTCATGATGTGGTGGGGGGAGAAAACTTTGGAAGAAAACATTTATTTTAAATATGAAGGTTTTAACAGGTGTTCCATATTTTATATTCCTTATTTGAAAAATAGAGATATTGAACCACCAAAAGAATTCACGGGGATAGTGTTTATGACAGATTTGGTACTCAGGAGTGCTCAGTAACTGCTAGTTCAGCCTTTTAAAATGGTTGGTGGCATCCTCTTGGCCAATTTCCTTGTATAAGAAGAAACTAGGACTAACATGCACAGTTGATAGGTTAATGTCAGGACATTGCCCTCAGAGAGGCCATTGTAGTGCTGCTATTACTTGCTATTTATTGAAAGAACAATTATAGTATCACTTAATTCATGACCATAAAATTTTATCTGCAAATTGAAGGGTGAAAAGGGATGAGAGACAAATTATTTCATTTAAAGATAGTAAAAGTCTTTCCAAGACCATACTACCTCTTTCTCCAGAGTCTAAAATGGACGTTATCCCCATCCAATGACTGTCATTGCCATCCCACATATATGTCTCATTTATTAATGTTATTTCTTTTTTCTGCTTCAATATTTTTTTAATTTTTTCCATTGATGTTAAAATTATAATTGATAAAGATGAAAATAGTGCTGGACACAGTTAAGCTCAAACTCTGTATTCATTGTTTACTAATTGTATGATTTATGCAAATTCTTTACCTTTACCTGGAAAATTAAGAATACTAGACAATAGCTCTAAGGTTTTAGGGTCCTACTCTAAAACACATCAAATCATTCCACATTAATGATTTGACTTGTACAAGAGCCAAAATCCTGCCCCCAAATGACACTATCAGAGAAATCCTATGTGCTATAATTTGGGGTTCCCTACCACTAAACACAACATCCCCTACAAGGTAATAGTTTTCTTTGCTCTTTCTTAGGGATGCCATCACTAAAATCCAATCATCAAGCTCCCATGCCACAACCTCTTCTTTTACAAGAGCATTTAGTCTCAGACTTCACGGGGAGTAGGTTGATAGATCACATTGACAGATCCCATCTATGAAAGGGATGTTATAATAATGGCCACTTTATAGCTATATGGAAGAATTCAGTGTTACAATTTACATAGTAAACTCATAATAAATGCTGGCTTTTGCTATTTCTTGACAATTGGATTCTAGGCACCTTGCCTGCATTAAACTGTGGCATTCTTGTTCAGTCACCCTCAGAGCTGACCAAAGAGTGTGTTGATAGAGCCCACTCAATGGATGTTTGCTGATTAATTGCTGCACACTCAATGTCAACATGTATACCAACCCTGTCATTGGCTCCAGTAGACTGATGCTTTGTTATCTGAAACTCCCTGACTTAGAGAGTCACTTAAAGTATGGCATAACAATACACAGATGGAGAAAGTGGGCAAGGGACCTAGAGACAGTGCTTATGTGTACCAGTGATTATAAAGCAAAACCATGCTATTCATTAAATACATGCATCTAGTTGATAAAACAACTGTCCCTGAATTTGACACAAATGATAGATGAAACTCATTTCCCATGGGAAAAATGCTCCAATGAAAAGCATAGCCTATCCAAATATTGTTTGACTGACTGAATTCTTAGTATCCATAAGGGTTTTGTTAATTAAAGGTGTTTCAGACAAAATATCTGCATTCCTTAGCAATGTGATCTGTCAATCTACTCCATGTGAAATCTGAGACTAAATGTTCTTGTAAAAGAAGAGTTTGTGGCATGGGAACTTGATGATTGGATTTTAGTGATGGCAATCCTAAGAATGAGCAGAGAAAACTATTACCTTGTAGGAGATGTTGTGTTTAGTGGCAGGAAACTCTGAATCATAGCACATAGGATTTCTCTGATAGTGTCATTTAGGGGCAGGATTTTGGCTCTGTACAAGTCAAGTCATTAATGTGGAATGATTTGATGTGTTTTAGAGTAGGACCCTAAGATCTTAGAGCTATTGTCTTGTCATCTTTATTTTCTAGTAAATCTCATCTAACTAACGAGGCTTTAGTTAAAATTTGCTGCCTTTTGCTTGAATGGAATTTGCTCTTCTTACTGCATGGAAGTAATATACCTTGATATACTTAACAAGAAGACTGATATGCTTTAGTAAATTAATCTAAACTTACTGGTATCACATATTTTCTTGTTTCTAAGTTAATTTGGAAAATTATGTAAATATTCCAGTTTTGTTGTCATGGCCCATGAAACATTCAAAACCCCCAAAGAATCTCCAAGTGTTGTAACTGAAAGAATGTGATCTTTAACTTTTACATCATAGTGATGTGAGGCTGAATTTGCCTCTGTCATTTCCTAGCAACATGGTCTGTGAATATCACTGAATCACATCAGCAATTATAGGTAAGAGACATGTGAAAGAATTTCACAGAATGATGTTTGGAAACTACAATGATTGCAACATAGGTATTCAATAAATGTTAGTTTTCCCTTAGTCCAGAATTGACTTTAGATTAAATTTACCAGCCCCATTAGAAATACCAATTTCATTTTATTCTAATGACAAACCTGCTTTTGATGTGGAGTGTAATCACCTGCCAATAGTTCTAACCTTCTTCAATAGATTCGTTCCTTGTGTTTTAGAGTAGGATCCCACTACCTTTATTTAATTTAATTAAATGGAATATACATTTATCTGAAGAAGTTCTAGGATTTAATTAAATTAATTTAATTAATTTGATTTCAAAGGAAAATCAAATTCATTCCTAGTGGACAAATATTAATAATCCCTTAAGTTCCAAGGTTTCAATTCTGTAAATATCAATGAAGTAAGCATAAGTGTACTAAAATAGATTGGAAATCATAATGTAGAAATTGAATATCATTTATACATGTTTTCATATATCTGAAATATATATATTTTTCAGATGTTGTAATCATCCACTTATTAATTTTCTCAAAAGAATAGAATTCTACAAATATTTATATCAAAGTGACATAAGTGGCGTATTAGTTGCTAAATTTAAGTTTTTTAGAGATATCTATATAGAAACATATGGATTAATAAAAATAAAGATATCTAATTTTTAAAAAATATGCTTAGCTTCAGTCACATAATAGATGCTCAATCACTATTGAAAGACCAGCCTTCTTTTGAGAATTCCACTCTGAAAGATAAAATTTTTAAAGATATTAAAGGTTGGCAGCTCACTAAAATATTTGTATAATTCTCCATGAGTAGAATATACATTATCTGAAGGAGTTCTAAGATAAATATTTCTAGGACATTTAAGTTTATAATTATAATATATATATATACATATATATATATTTATTTATTTTAAAGGACTGAAATATTTAGAATGTATTTTGTGATAACAAGGTAATTATATTTTACATTAAAAAAGAACAAAACAATAAATGACAGCTGGAACAATCTCAATCATAATGGTAACAATAAAATATTTTAAACAGAATAATAATGAAATTTTTTAATATATATAACAGTGGAATGCATTACAATTCTTATTACATATATAGAGCACAATTTTTCATATTTCTGGTTGTACATATAGTATATTCACACCAATTCATGTCTTCATACCTGTACTTTGGATGATAATGATCATCACATTCAACCATCATTAATTACCTTGTGCCCCCTCCCTTCCCCTCTCACCCCTTCCCCTATCTAGAGTCTGTCTATTCCTCTCATGCTTCCTCTCCCTATCACACTATGAATCAGCCTCCTTATATCAAAGAAAACATTTTGCATTTGGGTTTTGGGATTGGCTAACTTCACTTGCATTATCTTCTCTAACTCCATCCATTTACCTACAAATGCCATGATTTTATTCTCTTTTATTTCTGAGTAATATTCCACTGTGTATATATGCCACATTCTTTTTATCCATTCATCCACTGAAGGGCATCTACGTTGGTTCCACAATTTAGCTATTGTGAATTGTGCTCCTTTAAACATGATGTGGCTGTGTCCCTGTAGTATGCTGTTTTTACGTCCTTTGAGTATAGACCGAGGAGATGGATAGCTGGGTCAAATGATGGTTCCATTCCCAATTTTCCGAGAAATCTCCATACTGCTTTCCATATCGGTTGTACCAATTTGCAGTTCCACCAGCAGTGTATGAGTGGACCTTTTTCCCCACATCCTCACCAATTCTTATTGTTGTTTCTATTCATAATGGCTGCCATCCTGACTGGAGTGAGATGAAATCTTAGAGTGGTTTTAATTTGTATTTCTCTAATTGCTAGAGATGATGAACATTTTTTCATGTGTTTGTTGATTGATTGTACATCATCTTCTGAGAAGTGTCTCAGGTCCTTGGCCAATTTATTGATTGGGTTATTTGTTTGTTTGTTTTTATGTCTAGCCTTTTGAGTTCTTTTTTTTTTTTTAAAGAGAGAGTGAGAGAGGAGAGAGAGAGAGAGAGATTTTTTTTTTAATATTTATTTTTTAGTTCTCGGCGGACACAACATCTTTGTTGGTATGTGGTGCTGAGGATCAAACCCGGGCCGCACGCATGCCAGGCGAGCGTGCTACCTCTTGAGCCACATCCCCAGCCCCTTGAGTTCTTTATATACCCTAGTGATTAGTGCTCTATCTGATGTGTGAGGGATAAAGATTTACACCCAAGATATAGGCTCTCTATTCACCTCACAGATTGTTTCTTTTGCTGAGAAGAAACTTTTTAGTTTGAGTCGATCCCATTTATTGATTCTTTTTTTTTAATTTTTTATTTTTTTTATTGGTTGTTCACAACATTACAAAGCTCTTGACATATCATATTTCATACATTAGATTGAAGTGGGTTATGAACTCCCAATTTTACCCCAAATGCAGATTGCAGAAATCACGTCGGTTATACATCCACAATTTTACATAATGCCCAATTAGTAATTGTTGTATTCTGCTACCTTTCCTATCCCCTACTATCCCCCCTCCCCTCCCTCCCTTCTTCTCTCTCTACCCCATCTATTGTAATTCATTACTCTCCTTGTTTATTTTCCCATTCCCCTCACAACCTCTTATATGTAATTTTGTATAGCAATGAGGGTCTCCCTTCATTTCCATGCAATTTCCCTTTTCTCTCCCTTTCCCTCCCATCTCATGACTCTGTTAAATGTTAGTCTTTTCTTCCTGCTCTTCTTCCTTGCTCTGTTCATAGTTGCTCTCATTATATCAAAGAAGACATTTGGTATTTGTTTTTTAGAGATTGACTAGCTTCACTAAGCATAATCTGCTCTAGTGCCATCCATTTCCCTGCAACCATTTATTGATTCTTGATTTTAATTCTTGTGCCACAGGAGTCTTATTAAGGAAGTTGTGGCCTAATCCCACATGAAGAAGATTAAGGCCTACTTTTTCTTCTATTAGACACAGGGTCTCTGGTTGTATTCCTAAGTCCTTGATCCATTTTGAGTTGAGTTTTGTGCATGGTAAGAGACAGGGGTTTAATTTTGTTTTGTTGCATATGGATTTCCAGTTTTCCCAGCACCGTTTGTTGAAGAGGATATCTTTTCTCCAATGCATGTTCTTGGCACTTTTGTCTAATATAAGATAATTGTAGTTTTGTGGGTTAGTCTTTGTGTCCTCTATTCTGTACCATTGGTATACCAGTGTGTTTTGATGTCAATACCATGCTGTTTTTGTTACTATTGCTCTGTAGTATAGTTTGAGATCTGGTATAGTGGTGCTACCTGTTTTATTCTTCCTGCTAAGGATTGCTTTAGCTCTTCTGGGTCTTTTAGTTTTCCAGATGAATTTCATGATTTCTTTTTCTATTTCTATGAGGAATTTTGATCGGAATTGCATTAAATCTGTATAGTGCTTTTGGAAGTATGGTCATTTTGATAATAGTAATTCTGCAAGGTACATCTTTCATTATTCTATGGTCTTCCTTAATTTCTATCTTTAGAGTTCTGTAATTTTCCTTATATAGATCTTTCATCTATTTTGTTAAGTTGATTCCTAAGTATTTTTTTTTTGAGGCTATTGACAAATCCTTCTTTCTGAGGATTTGTCACTGATATACAGAAATGCCTTTGATTTATGTGTGTTGATTTTATATCCTGCTACTTTTCTGAATTCAGTTACTAGTTCTAGAAGTTTTCTAGTTGAACCTTTAGGGTCTTCCAGGTATAGAATCATATCATCAGCAAATACTGCCAATTTGAGTTCTTCTTTTCCTATATGTATCCCTTTAATTTCTTTCATCTGTCTAATTGCTCTGGCCAGTGTTTTAGGAAATATAAATTATAACTTATTTATAAAATCTTTCCTATAATTCAAGATAGTCATCATTCCTCATTCAGAAGGAAATCTCTACAACAAAATGAAAAGGAAATGCAAGTTTTAAAATTGCTATGAGGAAAGTAGAGAACCTTCATGGTAAATGACAATAGCAATATTCATGCATACAACAATTCAACTACATTATTTATTTTGGTTTCCATACTAAAAATTAGTTGAGAAGGTATCTCCCTTTCCCCAGTTTACAGAAATGGAAATAGGCTTGTGAGATCCAGTCCCCAGATTATAAAGTAAGAGTGGTGAACCTAGATTGTCCTGCTCGAAATCCCCTATCATTGCCATTTGACAATCCACCCTCTTGTTTCTGTTTCATCAAGGACTGGTCCTGCCATTGGAATTGGAGATCCACAGTGTTTGTATGTTTTTCATTTTGTTGGTTTATTTTCTTTAATGGCACATTATATTTATATAAAATAAAATGTTTAAAATATGTAGAGCTATTTTAATGTAGAGACACAATGGAAATCATTTTCATTATAATTTTCAGAGGCCAAAAAGCCTTTTTAAACTTCTGTTTGCTCAGTTTTTCTTTCAATATTATATAAAACCTGTGCCATAGGGGATGTTTCCTAGAAGGAGATATCAAGATGAGGAATCTTCTGGTAATGTAGGGGAAGAAGTAGAATAGGACAAAGGAAGAAGGTGGGCAACAAAGTGGTTCCATCAAAGTCTAGCCTCCATTTGATCCCACAGGGAGCTCTGAAGTGGAATTAGGACCACGGTTTCCCTTCTTGAGTCACAGAGGACATATTTCATACCTCTGAGTTGGTCAGTCATTGACTGTTCAGTGACTGTGGACGACCCTTAGGCAAAGTAGCTCCTGACCCCTGAGCTCAGTTCCCTGGAGTACAGGGTGGTTGAGAAACATTAATTCTAACATTCACAAGCAACCACCTATCTGGTAAAGGATATCTGGGTCCCATACTAAAAGTATAAACTACAACTTTTTTTGTAGGATATAAAATGTTAGCCTACTCAGTGAAATGCACATCTTTGAATATAGTAAATCCACTTCTTACTAAAATATTAAAAATTTATACCAGGTCCTAGGAAGACCTGTGAATTCCATCCATTCAGGGAGAAATGACAGCTTCACAAAAGAGGTCACTGAAAATATCAAAAATCTTTTAATAAGTTCATATGTAGTATAGAAAAGTTGCATTATTTGAAAGAATTATGTAGAGAAAAGGTCATAGATTCAAAGCATGATTGAAAAGTGATGAACTTAAAATGTATTCATCCAGTGGAACTGGAGACTGTCATCCAAAATGAAATAAGCCAATGTCCCCAAACCATAGGCCCAATGTTCTCTCTGATATGCAGATACTAACACACAATAAGAGTACTTTGGATTAGACAAAAGGGAATGAAGGGAAAGGAGGGAAGATAGGAATAGGAAAGACAGTAGAATGAATCGGACACAACTTTCCTACGTTCATGTATAAATACATGGCCAATGTAACTCTACATCATGTACAACCACAAGTTCTACTTCATGTTTGTGTAATATGTCAGAATACATTTTATTGTCATGTATAACTAAAAATAAAAAATAAAATAAAATTCATCCAGAAATTACTCATGGGAATATATGTTGCTCTCTTAGACACCTATGAATAATCCAATGGAAAACATGTGGATAATACCATTCCATTTTTACTCTAATAATTTTCTGGGAGCCTCCAGAACTAAGGATTATGTGTTTTGGGGTCCTGGACCTATTAGGAGTATCCTTGGAAAGACCTGCCTAAAGTCTTCAAGTACAAAGCATTGGTACTTAAGTTCAAGGATCTGGAAGTGTATCAGGCAGGGGTATTTCTCCCAGTTTGGAGTTTTGAGTGCTCCCAGATTCTCCTTGAGATCAGAGTCACTCAGAAAGTAAGTTTGAGATGTGGGAGCATAAGAGGTTATTTACCTTGGCATTCTTAAAGGAAGCCACTTGCGTGGTCAGCAAGGTGGCTAGGAGAGCTAAGAGCCCTTGGAGAATTTTTATGATGCCTTTGGGGATGTTTTGTTCATAGGAACTCCTCAGGGGAAGGTACTATGTCTCACTGATCTTGATTCCTGCTCAGGTTAGAGACTGTTTTAGAGACAGCTGTATAGACACTAAGCCCAATATCCTATCTTTCTGGACACTTAACTAGTCATTTCTCAGCCTCCCTTGCAGTAGATGAGGTCATGCGAATTAGTCATCTCTTGTTATGTAATGAGTTATCCAAACTTTAACAGATTTTAAATCACCACAGTGTTATCATCTCACAGCTTCTGAGGGTCAGAAATCCAAGGATGGCTTAGCTTAATGGTTCTGGCTCAGGGTCTCTTTACCACTTTCAGTCAAGTTGTTGGCTGAGGCTATAGTCAACTCAAGGTTCATCTAAGGTTGGAGAATCTACCTCCAAGCTCACTCACATGGTCATTGTTAGACCCTTGCTGACTGTTGTCTATAAGTTACCCAATGTGCGTCTTTCTGCAGGGTTGTTCAAAATATGGCAGTTTGCTTTCTATAGGGTGAGTGACCCAAGAAAGAGGAAGCTCCAGATGGAAGCGTAAACATTTTATAACCTAACCTTAGAAGTCATGCCATCATTCCTGCCACATGCCATGCGAAAGGGAACTACACAAAGGTATGAATAAAACTAGGCAAGGAGCATGGGGACTTTCGTGGCACTGTGCACTGGCCAATGGAACATACATGAAAGTGATTCATCCTACACCCAGATCTGGAATGTAGAAGACACTCCCCATGATCCTTCATGTTCTCTGTCTTCCCCAATGTTCATTCAATTGTATGGTGAGGTTTTTAAGAACTCAGAGGAGAATGAAAACAAAATATAGTAACAACCTGAGTTCATGATTGCCTAACTGGATGCAGCCAAACACTTGTGACACAAAGGAGAAATAAACCATCACACTGGTACACTACAGAGATCCCTGTATCCCTCTTTTCCTCCCTCTCTTCATCCTTTCCTTCCATCCTTTCTTCCTTTCTTCCTCCCTTTCTCTCTTTCTTCCTGTTTTGTTTATAGAGCTGAACTTCCCCTAATATTCCTAATATTAAGAATATTACTTTCTTAATAGCAAAATATTCTGTACTTTTAGTCTGAAATATTATTTCCCTAGTATCCCTAAAATCCCTTCCCCTACATCTTAGTGTATGTATCATGTGTGGCTTTTTCAGAAATTACATGTTTTGATTTCTCACAGATTTGTTAATAAGCACTTTTTCACACATATAATAGGTTTTATTTTTCTTCCATTGCATTAGTCTTGGCTGTACCTTTTAACATGTAAGCTTTTAGAGGTCAGGAATCCTGTATTCTCTTTTGCCTCTATCTTTCTGCAGCTACCAGGTCATTCCACACCTAAAACAACCATTTTGCACAGGTTGAATGCATGTCACCTCATTTCAACCCAGGAAAAGTGATTCCCCATGGACGTGTAGCTTTAAAAGCTCATTTCAGGTTTTGATTTAAGGAAAAGGATAATGCACATCCTAAAAACTTGGCTTTGGGGCTAGGGGTGTAGCTCAGTGGTAGAGCACCTGTCTAGTAAACATTAGGCCCAAGGTTTTATTCCTAGGATTCAAAAAATTAAAGCAAACAACAACAGATAACTACTTGGATTTATAGAAAGGGGTCCAAATTTCAAATCTGTATTCATAAAAGTCATCTTAGAAATGAAAAATAGGTAATATTATGCAATAGATGAAGCAATGTAAATACATTCGTTTATTTAGAAATGTCTCTGTAGAATGGAAACCTATACTGACCCTTTTATTTTTACACATAAACTCTAACTTATTGCACAAATATAATGTTCAGTAATCATCTCTAATTTTACCTTTTATCTAATGCCACATTATCCCTTAGAAGTAATGTATTTATACTGATACATATCAGAATCTATTCATCTAGGCATTAAGAGTTTTATTTTATTGAAATCATTTACATTGTAACCTTTCACTGAATTAGCGGTTAGCAACATTGACATTTCTCTATCCTCCAGTTCCTGGAAGGAAAGCAAAGGGCTTTGCTCATTCCCTGTATCAAAGGGTTTTAGTTTTTCAGTCTAAGGATATAAATGAAATGTGGTACCTAAGAGAAATATTAACATCATTTAAAATGGGAGATAATTCTCCTTGGAAAGGTTACCCTGATCTAAAAGTTTTGAAAGTATTTAAGAGCATAAACCTGCTTGGGGTTCTATTGGCTCTCTGTGACTGCACTTTTTATCTCTCTGTCTGGAAGACAGATGTGGTCAGCCGTGAGTACGTGAAATCCCTGACAGATTAACTCTTGGAGAGATTCAGACCAAAGCAGAAACTGCTGTTTCATCTTCATGGAGGTGAAGAAAAATATTTCCTGTTTCAAGATCAAATGACATTAGCTTGACTATTGGACTCAGAGAAACCAAAAGTCTAAATATTTTACGAGAATTCACTTTTATTTTGTATCTGAACACCCACAAAATTTAATTAAAATGAAGTGTTTGCAGATGCCACTTTCTATTGGTTCCTGTAATTGGAAGCTCTGAATGCTATACCCCTTCAAGTATCAAATCATAAATAACAATCCCATCTGTAAGGCACATTAGTTTGCCCTTGTCAATTAAACTGTGGCAGAATTTCTTCTCAACTCTGATTATTCTGAACATAGATAATGAGTTTTCCTTCCAATTTTTATTGATTTTTTTCTTCCTGCTATATAGAAAACTATTGATTTCTATTTCCTCATTCAGTTACTAGTTGATTTTCTCCTTCATTTAATTTTGCTTAAAGAAAAATGTTTTCCGACTGTAACATAACACAATCCTAGGAAAAAGAGGGAGTCAGGGCCCCTTAAACTTATAATTGTTTAGGTGATCTGCTCTGAATTATCTACAATGAAACTCTTCATATCTCACTACTGGCCCCACCCCAACATCCCCAGCCCTTATTGCTACACATTCTTAGAAGTCAACTGTGTTGCATTCAACACAGACTCAAGCTTTGTGATACAGGATTTAAACAAGTTTTGTGACACAGGATTTAAACTGTAAGAAAGTCAGGTTTGCTACTCCTCAAAAACAAACCTAAAATCACAAAGCTAACCCCAATAGACACTCACATACACTTATATTCTTCAAAGAACTGTCTACACTGGCAATTACTTTTTTATTCCATGAGGATTTTCACATGAGAATGGATGACTCCTGTGAACAGACCTATCTATGTTCCTGTTTTAGTCAGCAAAAAGCTCCTGTGACCAAAAGACCTGGCAAGAAAAAATTAGAGGAAGCAAAGTTTATCTGGGCTCCAGGTTTCAAAGGTTCAGTCCATGCTCAGCTGGCTCCATAACTCTAGGACCAGGATGAGGCAGAACGTCATGGCAGAAGGGTGTAGCAGAGGAAAGAAACACAGGATATGACAAGAACAAAAGAGCAAGATCCACTCTCAGAGGAGAAAATATAACCCCCACAGGCACACTCCCAGTGACCTGCTTCCTCTAGCTACACCCTACCTGCCTGCAATTACCACCCATTTAAGTCGTTCAATTGGATTAATCCACTTATTAGGTTACTGCTCTCATTAATTAATCATTTCACCTCTGAATGTTCTTGCATTGCCTCACACATCAGCATTTCGGGGACACTACCTATCCAAACCATAACAACTCTCCAGTGGCTACAGCAAGTCACAGGTGGCTGTGTTTGGAATAAAGGTGACTCCTCCGTGGTCTTCAGTCTCTTGGGCTATCCTAGTACCACCGAGTGAAGCTTACTGTAGGTATTTGTAAGAATGATCTCAGTGGGTTATGTACCCTGCTGTGATCTCAACGTTTGTCCCACCACCAAATTCACATACTGAAATCCTACCCCTCACACAATACACTTTTATATTAAAAGGGGGATGAATAAATCTTGAGGTGGAGCCTGCATGAATGGGCCTATCAGGAGACCTCAGAGAGCTAATTAGCCCTTTTGACTATGTGCAGATACACTGGGAAGGTGCAATCTATGAGGAATGTCTCTCACTAGTCAGTGAGTCCGTGGCACTTTGATCTTTAACTTTCAGCATGTAAACTGTGGGAAATAAACATTTGTCATCTATAAGCCACTTATTCCTTTATGTGTTCTTAAAGCAGCCCGAACAGACAAAAAAGGCACCTTCCCAGGCACACAGTTCTTCCTAATGAGGCTCTGCCATTCCCATTGACAGGCGAAGTCTAATCCATTCTGGCCTCAGATTAGGCTTTGTGACTTATACAGCTTCTGTTTTTGCCCTCTTGGAATCATTTCCTGAGACCCTCATTGTTGA
Organism: Ictidomys tridecemlineatus; assembly: GCF_052094955.1. NCBI lineage: Eukaryota > Metazoa > Chordata > Mammalia > Rodentia > Sciuridae > Ictidomys > Ictidomys tridecemlineatus. Next base: position 164,234,631 of record NC_135481.1, read on the forward strand.
AGAAGTCAGGAATGAAAGACCCCATGGAGAGAGATTCCCAGTTGCCCCTTGTTCCAACCAACTCAGTACCCTGCCAACCTGCTGAGTAAATGCCACTGAAAATTATGTGGAAATGCCCAAGTGAGACATAGAAGAAACCTCAAGGAAACCCACAGACATAGGAGGAGTAATAGATTAATGTGTATCCTTAATATTTAATTTTGAACTAATTTTAGTCTGACACAGAAATTGGTAGTCTGGAAAGTTTCCATATACTTCCTTCTGAACTTCTCCTAATTGTCACATATGACCATAGGACAATGATCAGAAAGGGTAAATTAATATTAGTACCATAATAGTAACTAACGGCCTTATCCAAATATCATTAGTATTTTTTTTCTTTGTCTCTTTCCTGTTTCAGCATCCAATCTTTAGTTTTCCTCTTTAGTCTTCCCAATTCTGTCTGTTTTCATTCTTCATGTGATTTTATGACTTTGAATTTTTTTTTTAATTTATAAACAGAATGTTTCTCTGTTTGCATTTGACTAAGGTTTTTCCAATTTAGGAAGAATATGGAGTCCTTCTCAGTATGTAATATCTGGAAATCCATCATGTTAAATTGGCTTATTGCACATCATTTTTCACCTTTATCGGGAGGCTAACATGGTTTTCATCTGATTTCTCTGTCTTAAAGTTATTCTATTTCCCTTTGTAGTAATCAAATATCTGGGTTGAGATATTTTAGATGATGAAAATGATTTTTTTAGTAGTACAGATTGAACCCAGGAGCACAGAGGTACTTTGCTGTTGAGCTACAACCCCAGTCATTTTGTTTTAGTTTTTTTGTTCGTTTGTTTGAGACAAAGTCCCATCAACTTGTTGAGGGCCTTGCTAAGTTGCTCAAGGTGGCTTTCAACTTGTGATCCTCCTGCCTCAGCCTCCCATGTCACTGAGATTACAGATGTGGACAATTTTAGTGATAGATTTGTGGTTAAAGAGTTTAGTGGAGTTCTGGTACCAGGATGTGTTATCTGAGCACTAGAGAAAAGAGGAGACAGGTTATTGTTTTTCTATTTAAAGAAACAAAGACATAATGTGGGTTTTGACTCTTACAAAGAAAAAAAAATATTTTTAATGCCTCTTGTTCATTTAGCATGTAATGGAAAGACTAGGATATGTAGAGTCCCAGAATTTGTTCAAAGCTCAAACATAATTTTTTGGAATAGATATAAGTTGCTGAGACAATGACTGAATCAGATATCTTTAAACAGTATAACAAAAAGTAGTTCCCATCCTCCTATTAGTGTAGGGTGAATAGTTCTGCCATCCGTGGATAAAAAGCAAGGCAGGAGGGTAAGTCAGAAAGTCCTCTCTCAGAGAGGAGGTGGCTGAAAATCCTGCAGGGTCTGTAATGGGATTTATATGAGAAGGATCTGGAAATGACCCGGAATCTGAATGACCCTCAGAGCAACCCCTGAGACCAAGAACACACAGGCATCTAAAACACAGTATTATTTATTTCCTTTTTTAAAAAAAATAGTTATTGAGTTTGCCTGGCAGTGGGATTATAGGAAAAAGCAAGCAGACAGTGTCCTTACATTCATGGAGCTTAAATTTTAAAAGCAAGAGAATGACAATAAACAAGTGCATTATTTAATGTATATTGTAAATAGCTCCATGCAGTTGCTAAGACAAAGCAGGTCAAAAAGATCAGGCATGGGGGTGCTATTTTAAAATGGGGATGGTCAGGAAAGACCAGCTGTGGATGGGATACTGCCTCCAAGGTGACAGAGTTATCAGGGTAGGACCATAGGAGCCAGGCTGTGAGAGTGACCCAGTGAGAATTTGGATCCCTGGGAGAATGAGCTCAAAATTAAGGAGCATGTAATATTGAAGCATGTAGGGGGACAAGGCAGATGACATGCATGGAGAAAGAGTTGGCAGAGAACAGAATCAGCTGTGGTTCTAAGACAAAGTTCTCAGGATGGGTTCTGAGAACCATCTTGTCTCCACTCAGACTTGAAGGAGGTCATGAATTTGGCTGGGATAAAGCTTGAACTGAATGCCAATTCACTGTATAAAGCAGATCAGAAGTCTTTGAAGATTGAATCAGGAGCATATTTTTTTCCTTTTGACTCAAATGCAGTCTTCTGCATAACTATTATTATATAAACAAAATGAAAAATGTAGCACATCCTTGTTTAAAGTGTTATAATCCCAGAGATACTTACTCTTTTCTTGGATGCGGGGGGGGGGGGGGAGTACTGGATTGACTCAGAGGTATTTTACCATTGAGCCACATCCCCAGCTCATTTTAATGTTTTTAAAATTTTGATACAGGATCTCACTAGGTTGCTTTGAGCCTCACTGAGTTGCTGAGGCTGGCTTTTAACCTCCAAACTTCTTGCCTCAGATTCCCAAGTTGCTGGGATTACAGGTATGTACCACCGTTCCTTGTTGAGAGATGCTTATTCTTGATTGTCCCTTGAAAGCCCAATACTTCTCTAGAATACAGTTTCAAAAGCTCTAGATTAGTAAGCACTTCTCGGACACCTCTGAATACTTCCTGCCCCACAAACCAGTAAGTGGATACACCAAAAGACTTCAGCTATGGCTAATGAGGTGATGATATACATTAAAGAGCGGGACAGGTCATGCAAGTTGGTGTCCTTGCAGATATATGGAGAGAGTTACATGGTGATTCTGTGTGTCACACAGTCCCCTCAAGATTTTTTCTTGATCAGGCTCATTTTTGACCAGCTACCCAACAATTACTCAAAGCAGCCAGATTTTGGCCAAGTGTGGATTGTCCCAATGTACCTTGAGCTAAGCCCTTATAAAAATTTGTGGTTGGGCTTAGAAATAAGGTATAAAATTGCATCACATGTTTTAGAAAGAAAGAAAAATTCAGATACCACTGATCAGTGGCATTTCATAATTTATCTAACTTAACAAGATATTTAGTAACTAAATATAAAAATAATTTTCCAAGTTTTCTGTGTTATTATTTTTTTTTGGAAAATAGTGACCAAGGAAAAGGTAAACAAAGACATGAGGTAGCTTTTGGCTAGTCCCTATATGTGGTTTGCTTACTTAATTTACAATGAGCTCAAATAATATTTTATAATGGCTGTCACTAGAAATTAGAACTTTGGTAAGAAATCTCATCACTGGATATCTCTTTAGAATTTGTTAAAAGTGTTTTGTTGTGGATTTGAGATCTTTAAGAAGCTGTCTATCTTTTAAAAATATGTTCTAACAATCACAAGTTACCCTTCTTTTTAGGTTCCCTATTGCAATTGTGTTTCTGAAAAATGCATACAAAATGCACAAATTACCACTGATTATTCAAGAGGCTGTCATGAGCTTTCCAGTGGTTAATATAAAAAGAAGATAGAAATTAGCGAAGGAAGAGATAATTTCCTGACATATTTGATTAAAAAAGAACAAACAAAAGACAAGGGAAAATAATTTTAATTGTTTCTTTTTGTTGGAGAGGTTTAAGGCATAACATTTTTTAAAATCCAAAAGCTATATTAGACTCTATATTAAAAGTTCCCCCAAAGTGGTGTATTCAGTTCCTGTTTCAGTTCCATTTGTCAACTATCAATTGCCCAAAAGATCAAGAAAAATAACATTATTAGACTTATTGCAGTAATGTTAAATACCAACTTCCTAGGTCTTAGTGGAGCTTTAGTTGGGAAATGAAGGCAGGATATGTATCGGGTTTTATTACTGGAAATGATTGATTTTAAGGTGAGTATTGGAGGGTGGGAACATAGAAGTGGAAAAAATTATGACAGAATAACTTTGGATTGCTGAGAAAATTTGGTGTTTATCAGAAAGAGAGACTTGTTAAGAATACACAACGGAATATTACTCAACCATAGAAAAGAATGATTTTATGACTTTCGCCAATAACTGGATGGATCTGGAGACTATCATGCGAAGTTAAATAAGTTGATTCTAAAAAACAAAGGTTGAATATTCTCTCTGATGTGTGGTTGCTAATACACAACCAGGGATGAGTGGCAAGGGAAGCATATAATTTCAGTGGATTAGACAAATGGAAATGAAGGGAAAGAAGGAGAATGGAAATAAGAAAGACAGTAGAATGCATCTAACATGACTTTCCCATGTACATACATACATACATACACGACAATGAATTTCCACATTTTGTACAATCACAAGAATGGGATCCTGATTAGAATAAGTTATATTCCATGTATGTCTAATATGTCAAAATGTACTCTACTATCATATATATCTATAAAGAATAAATTTTAAAAGACTTTGCAATTTTTAAAAAAGAAAGATAATAGTCATAATATCTAAGTTATATAATTTGCTTACAGTCTTCCTGGAACAAGTATTTTCTAGAACAAGTAGCAATGTTATTGTGCCTGTTTTCACTATATTTAACACAGAGAGAGAAGAACATCGTTGGTCTTAGTACTGTGTAACAGAGAGGCAGACATTATGCTGGTTTCAGTTCTCCTTTCGGATCCTGCAATTCTGAACATCTTCCCCCCATCCGTGGTAACATCTTAAGGAAAGTGGTAATAATTATCAATCTGCATTTTCACTTTCAAAATTACTAATTGATTTCTTCTCAATGATTAGCATACTGAACCAGAAGTTTCCTTCCTCTATTTGTGTTTGATTTTATTCATTATAAAGTGAGTAAAAACAATTGTTAATTTAATAAATATGTTTGGAGAACACATGATATATTGGCTGAAGGGTTTGAAAATCACCACAAGTAATTTTGTGTCCCAGATTCACAAGGGAAAATGAGCTTACTACGAGATCCTAAAGTCTCTAGTACTCAGTTAATAAATGCCTTTCATAGAATTGAAAGAGAGTGCTTTGTTTCATCATTTATTTGTTTATTTTTAATGTGAGGCTGATTGTATATGTGGCAACCATAGAGGTAAAGAGTTGTAATCTGGTGTCCTCTTAGGACCATTTGGCTCTGATCCATAAAAAGTTCAGATGTCATCATTCCTGTCTTAACAAGAAAAAAAAAAAAAAAACATTTCAAAGCCAAAGCATTTTCTTGGAGCGATCAATAATCCACGTCACAGAGCAAACCCTTGTATCCAAGTCTGGAGAGACAGGCAAACCCAGGGAGCCACATCCATGATCCACTAGTCTGCAGTAGAAGGTGCTAGAACCATAAACTAGGTGAAAGACTAATGGGAATTTTGATGAGCTGCTGAAAGTTGAGTGTGGAACAGTACAAAAAATGAAAGATTTGTGAGTATTGTGATCTTGGGACACCTTATACTTCTTTAGATTTTACCTCCAGGAACCCCATGAAGTTATCAAGGTAAGGAGTGGAGAAAGATTCCCTCATGGTCCTGGTCCAGAGGTAGGTGGGGAGCAGGAAGTTGGCCTTGTGGAATATGTTCAGAGCATTTTCCATAACACACCTTTGTCTCAGGAAAACAGACTTAGTCAGAGCCTTGTGCCAGTTAGGGGAAGAGCCTCATTTCTGCCTAGGTCTCCACTGGGCTTCATGTCTCACCTACAAGGAGAAAGAAAAGATTAAAAAAAAACAGTAGGGAAGGTCACAGTCTATGAGAGAAGTCCCACTAAAAGATTAAGAGTTAACCCTGAGGTCATAAAATACCTCCTCCTCCGTGTCACACCTGACTCTCAAACTGACTGTGACTCCAGTGTAGTAACAGTGGATCAGAGCAGATGAGCTACATGGTGCAGGTCCTCCTTAAGGAAGCATTCTTATGAAAACCCAAAGTCAACATGGAAGAAAGAAACACTATTACCACAGCAAACATCAAACACAGCACAGCTTTACTCAGATTAAACATTAAACGCCACACTAAAGTCTTATTTACTTCCATTTTCTATGACCTGATATATCATACTTTCAACACAATATAATAAGGCTTGCTAAAGAAAAGTGTGTGTGTGTGTGTGTGTGTGTGCATGCATGAATCTTAAGATATAAAGCAAGTATCACAACCAAAATTAAATATGACAGGGATTTAATATAACTGTAATATGTTGGGTGCTGTAATAGAAAAGTAGAAAATATGCAGGGAAAGATGGATAATGTAAGCAAAGAGGGAAACTCTATAAATCAAAAGGAAAATACTAGAAATCAAAACACTGTAACAGAAATAACTGGAATAAATGCCTACTATAGACTTGTCAGTACAGTCTACTGAGGAAAGAATCAGTCTCCTTGAAGTATGTCAACATAAAAGAAGAAATTCTCAGACTTAAAGGCAAAGAGAAGGAATTAAATAAAAACCAACTACCCAGGACTACCAGTCAATCTCAAAATATGTAACATGCGCGTAATAGAATATTAGAAGGAGAACAAAGAGAAGTTGAGGCAGAATTGGTGTTTGAATTAATAAAGACTAGGAACTTTGTAAACTAAATGCATACACCAAACCACAAATTCAGGAAACTTCTCAGCACCACATATAAATAAATAAATAAATAAATAGCCGATTGACAACTAAAAAATAATAACACCAAGCATATACATATATAATAACTAAAAAATAACATCTATATTTAGGATTATTATATTTAAATTACAAAAAAAACTAAGAAAATATTCCTTAGATATGAAGTTCAAACCACAGCCAAGAAAGAAAAAAATGGTGATGAACTTGACTTCATCAAATTTTGAAACATTTATGCTTTAAAAAGCAATGTCAAGAAAATAAAAGGAAACACTTAAAATAGGAGAATTGTTAAATTACAAATCAATAATAGACAACTCAGATTTTTTAAACTGGGTGAAGGATCTGAACAGACATTTCTCCAGATAATATGCAGATATGTCCAGTAAGCACGTGGAAGATGCTCAGTATCATTGGCCATTGTGGAATTTCCAGGAAACAACCACTTCAAACCCAGTAGTTTAGCTGTACTCAACAGTCAGATGATAAGTGCTGACAAGGATATAAGGAAATCAGAATCATCCCATACTTCTTGTGGGATTGCAAAATGGAGCAGCTGCTTCAGAAAACAAACTAGAACTTTGTCAAAACATAAAAGCATAGAGTTACCATGTGATTTAGCAATTATACTTCTAGGTATTTACCTAAAAACAATAAAAACTTATTTCCACTAATAATTTTACACATAAATAATCATAGTGACATTATTCATTATAGCTAAAAGATAGAAACAACACAGATGTCTATCTATGATGAGTGGATTAACGAAAAATGGTATATCCATGCAATGGAGTTTCATTGCCCATAAAAAGAAATGAAGTCCTTATGCACGCTAAAACATTCTTGTTAATGCTACAACATGGGTTAACTGTGAAAACATTAGGCTAGGTGAAAGTAGACAGTTAAAAATGTCTACATGTTCTATGATTCTACTTATATTACATGACTAGGATGGAGAAACCCAGAGTGGGGGTGGTAGGTGAGGGGAAACTGGGCCTGGACTTTTTTTCTGCAAGGATGAAAATGTTCTATAATTAATTGTGGGGTAGTGGTTGCACAATTCTGCACATTATCAAAACCATTAATTATATACTTTAAATGAGTGAGTTGTATGCTATAATTACATCCCAAAATGTTGTTATAAAATAATTGTAGAACAATGTAAAATGGATAGCTATCCAACTTAGAGAAGAAAAAAAAATACCCAAAGTGATCTTTAGTTTGGTGATGAATTTTTTAGATATAACATTATGATCCATGAGAGAAAAGAAAACAATAAAATATACTTTACTAAAATCAAATATTTCAGTGCTAGGCATGGTTGTATATACCTGCCACCCCAGCTACTTGGCAGCCTGTTATGAGAGGATGGAAAGTTAACATAACAAGAGGATGGAAAGTTAACATAGCTATAATGAATAATGTCACTATGATTATTTATGTGTAAACTTATTAGTGTAAATAAATTTTTTTTCAAAATAAAATTTGAAAAATATCTGGGGATGTAGATCAGTGGTAGAGCACTTGTCTAGCATGCCTGAGTCCCTAAGGTAAATTTCCAGTACTGAAAAATAAATAAATAAAATTAATCATTTAGGACCAGTGAAGGGTACTGCTAAGAGAATAAAATGATGCCACAGACTGGAGAAAATATTTGCAAACTATATCTGATTTAAAAACAAAAACAAAAAAAAAACTCATCCAAAATACACAAAGAACTTATAAAAGTCAACATAAATAAAAACCATTAAAAATGCAGGGAAAAGATCTAAACAAACATCAAAGATTTGTAGATCACAAATAAGCATATTTAGAGATGTTCAACAGCATTTATTATTAGGGAATTTGAAACTTAAAAAAAATTAATGAGATTTAAAACCACAAACCAATTAGGTTGACCGCAAACCAAAACATTGACATTACCAGTTGCTAGTAAGGTTGCAGGGCATCATGAACCCTCATCCAGAGCTAGAAGGAATACAAAAAAGTCATAGCCATTCCAGAATTAATAGAGTAGTCATATATTTTGCCATGCAGCACAGCCATTGTACTTTTAGGTATGTCCATATGATTTGAAAACTTACATTCAAACCACTGCAACCAGCTTGTGGAATAAAGCAACTGCATGCATAATTCCCCCAAATTGGAAGCAACTAAGATTTCTTTCAACAGGCAAATAACATACAAATTTAGTGACAAAAGGTAATCAATGATCAAGTCAAGAAAAGGCATTAATAAATCTTAAGTACAAATTAAGTAAAAGAAGGCAGTTGGAAAGCATGGGAATGTGTTGTGGTTCAAATTATATAACATTCTGAAAAAACTAAAGTGATGGTAAGAAATCACTGCTGGGGTTATACCAGGAAACATTGTTATGGTTTAGATGTGAGATTTCCCCTAAAAGCTCAAGTGTGATAAAATGCAAGAAAGATCAGAGGTGAAATTAGTGGGTTATAAGAGCCTTAACTGGGAGGTAACTTTAAACAGGTACCATGAGGAGAGCATCTTTCTCTCTCTCTCTCTCTCTCTCTCTCTCTCTCTCTCTCTCTCTCTCTCTCTCTCTCTCTCTCTCCCTCCCTCTTTCAGTCTCTCTCTTTCTGTTTCCTGAGTTTCTTTCCTTGACCATTCTCTTCTGCCATGATGATCTGCCTCATCTTGGGCCCAAGAGCTGTGAAATCATCCATTCATAGACTGAACTTCTATAACTGTGAATCAAAGAAAACTTTTCTTCCTCTACGTTTTCTTATCAGGTCTTTGGGTCACAGTGATGAAAAACCTACTCAAAGAGATGAGGTGTTGAATAGGTAGGCATTGGAAAACTTTTAGGGTAGTAAAATTATTGCACATGATTCTGTAATGATAATGCATGATACTACTTAGAAAACCCCAAAAGAATTGTACAGCACAAAGCATGAAACTTAGGATATGCAAATTAAAATCAAAGCATTTAAGAAGTCAAGGATTTCCAGGATGGAGTGCAGAATGTGACAAAACAATTTAACTTTATTTCAAATATATGAAACAATTTCACTGAAGGAATTGGGAGTAGTAAGGAAGCTTACATTTGTATGATAACTTTGGGAAATGAGAAAGGTTTATATGACTAAAGGCAAAAGAAACTGTACAAAGTCTCTGCTCTGCTTGATTAAGTTATTTTCTATGATGGTACAGTTTAGCAATTCTAGTATTTCTTACATATACTAGAGTGGACAATTAAGTAAATTGATGGCAAATGGTGGTTTCTTTGGGGAATGCATGGTTACTAAGGAACAGGGAAGGAGGGAGAGTTACCCATGTATTAATGAACTAGATTGGAGGTATCAGTATGAACTCATTTAGCCTAATGTAATTATAGATTAGAACTTGTAGACATATGTATAGCATGTGAATGCACATGAGTTATTACACACTCATATATTTCCTTATTCTGTTGGTGAAGAGGGCCCAGAATTAATAACATTCCAGTAGCAACAAGCAAACCTATTACCTAGATTTTCATTACTAAAACCATCTTCTTCCAAATCTTAAAAAAAAATTCTGTTTCTAGGATTGGGTCAGAAGATAAACTGGGGAATATTGCAAGGTCAGAAATTCGGGAAGTTCCCTAACATACAAACAATCAAACCAACCACAGTGATGGAAGTATGCTAAAGAAACAAGAGTATGAACTGAAAAGGAGCCTCAAGGCCAAGTCTGAAGCAATTTGAGTTACAAATTCAGTAGAAGTAAAGTAGAATTGGATTTAATCCAAAGCAGAAGATTCAGTAGTCCATATTGACATAATAAATGGTTGAATAAATAAGTAAATGGGTAAAATGGAACAACTCCCATGCAGAAGAATTTCAAATAATTTATGTAGTTAACTTGGCCACAAAGAAAGTCCCTTTCTTATGTATGGGCTGCACATAATGACTCACTTCCAATTAGTGTAGTATGGGAATGGAGAAAAGAGATTATCTTTATAGTGAGGAAATTTGACAAACACTACCTCAGCGAGATAGCTAAAGCCAACAGAAATAGTAATTCTATGTTAGATGCATTTACTTTTGACAGAATGCAAGTAGTATAGAACTTTATTGCTGTGGTTTTTCTCTCAAACATCCACAATCCCTATCAAATAGATAAAAACCAATGGAGGACATTTTACAAAATAACTATCACTCCTCAAAACTGTCAAGATCATCAAAATCTAGGAAAGTCTAAAGAAACTGTCATCACCAAAAGAACCATAATGAGACATGACAACTGAATATTAGTTGGTATCTTGGATGAGACTCTAAGGAAATGACAGTAGGTTAAAAAATCTAGAGAAAATTAATAAATTGTGGGCTCACATTAATAATAATGTATCAATACCGATTAGTTATTTGTAACGAATGTATCATGCTAACATAAAATCTCAGTGAGGGAAACCTTTTGTATTTTCTTCTTAAATTTTCCATAAATCTACAACTATTTTGTTTAGTAATAGAATAATTCCAACCTTGTAGTAAAGTTTTGGGTAAGCAGATTGAAGACAAGCTTATGTTGTTGTGAAGTACAAGAAAACTTCTATTATCCAGGATGGATGAGCAAATTTCTGTCATGTCAAACCACTTGTATAGTTCTTTTAAAACTTATTGGCCAACTGGGTGAGGCATAAGCATCCTAACCTGAACACGAACATTTGCCCACTCATATCTGCATACTTGTCCATCAGCTTGGGAAAGATGTGCTAACTCATCCAGAGAAAATTTTTGTAATCTTTCCACCCTGGGTCTTCAGGTAGAGGTGAACTTCAGATAACCTTGAAACAGTGCTGCCTGGTTTATTTAGAGTGGCTGTCTATTAAGGCTGACATTTTCCTTTGAAAGTCCATTGTCTTGCTTCAGGCAATAGGCTACTGGAAAAAAAAAGAAAGAAAGAAAGATAGGAAAAAAGGCAGCTTGAAATTTATGACCTTATTGTGCTTATGAAATTACAAAAAGGTGCCAGCCTTGTCCACGCTGGCCACCGACAAGTGTAGCTATAACTAAAATTTAGAGGATGCATAAAAAAGAATCACATCAGCAGAGTGCTGTAAATCCTGACTGCCCAATCACCCCAGCAAATTCCTAATGGATCATCGTGCCCTCGAGTTTAAATGGTTATTCTTATGAAGTAAAGGAAAGTGACAGGTTAGATACATAAGCAAACCGTGATATCATTTCGTTTCCTTAAATTTAGAGTGGGTGGGATGGGAGGAATGATCCACTTCAGGGAATTCAGTAGATGTCTTCAGGTAACTTTCATTCAGGTTCCTAGTAGATGTCATGTTTTTATCAAGGTTATTGGGATACCAAGATAGAAAAATATGGAGACAATCTGATACCTGTGGCATCTCAATGAAATGACTCCTTGGAGAGATATAAGCCTGGTGTAGAGTGAGCCAAATAGGTGTTATATGCCATCTAAAGAAGCTTGCATTTTTATGCTGAGGGAATGAGAGGCTTTTGAAGAATTGTAAATAATGTATTTTTTTTTCAAATTTTAGAAATAGTATGATGATTGCCATGCAGAAACAAATTGGGAAGCTCTTATAGTTATCTAGTTGAGGGATGGATCGTACTCTATTTGGACAATGGTCATAAAGATGGAAAGGAAAAAAATATTTCAATGTTGTCATCCTAGTATTTAGGCTAAAGTGAGTAAAAAATCATTCCCCTTTTCTGGCTGGAGCTGCAGGTGCTTCAATAAGATGGAGAGTAATGAAGGAACATCAGTGTCTTGAGTTGTATTCCCCCCAAATGGGCTCAATGGAACATTGTCTTGCAAAAGTTGTGTCTAGAAGTGTTCTCAAGAGATACCTTTAGAGAAGTGAAGAAGGCAGTACTCAGTAAAGGGAGAATCTGATTCACAGTATGTTTCCAACAGAGACCTCAACTGGTCCTACAGGAGCTCTGAAGCTAGAGTGAGCTCTTTAGAGTCCCAAATTGAGTATCCCTTTGTAAGTGCATCATTGGCCTCAAGATGTCCCCTTAGAAAGGGATATTCTTTGAACAAATCTGTTTCCTATAGCCTAGAAAAATTTCTAGTAAGAAATGCAGCTGCAGATATCCCCAGAAGCAGAGTAAATTCGGATGGACCCTGAAAGAGGGTGTGGGAGGAAAACTGCAGTATCTGCCCCAAGGCTGTATTTGTGTTGGGATTGAGAGTTATGGGAGTCAGAAATTCCGTGGGATAGAAAAGATACTAGACTCCATACTCAAGAAAGAACAATCCTGTTTGATCTTTGACCATAACAACCATTAATTATCTGAACCAATTTTAATCTGATTCCAACTGATATCAGTTTCCAGGTTAGACCTTCAGCAAAAGTTCCTCTCTTGTGAACATACCAATGAGCTACACCCTTACTGAAGTAACCACATTGCCATACCTTGAGCTGGCTTAATGTGTGTGATATTGAGAGATAGATGGGCAGTTGTACAAATACCAAGCTTGGTATAGAGATCCGAATTGAAAATAGTCTGTCACAGTTTCTTATGATTTGAATATGAAGCATCCCCTCAAATATCCTGTGTTAATGCAGGAATGTTCGGAGGTGAAATGATTGGATTGTAAGAGCTGTAACCTAATCAGTCAATCCTAAAGTGAAAGGACTAACAGGGTGGCGAATATAGGCTGGTGGGTTATGAATGGAAGAAGTGGATCACTGGGCCCTGAAAGAGTTGATTTTCCATGTGGCCCTTTTCTCTTTTCTTCTTCTCCATCTCCTATTCTTCCTGGATGCCATGAGTGGATCAGCTCTTCTCCACTATGCCCTTCTGCCATAATGTTCCACCTTACCTTGGGCTGAAAGCATGGCATTGGCTTACCATTAACCAAACCTCTGAATCTGTGAGCTCGAAATAATCTTTTCTTCCTTTAAGCTGTTCCTGTATTTTGGTCACAGTGACATAAAGTTGACTAACACACAGTCATCAGTTCATAGACAGTAGCTGGAACAATGACAGACACATTTCCCAGGAGAGTATGGAAAAGGAGGAAAAGAAATAGGTTGAAACCTAAGAAACCACCATCAGTTGCAACATTTCCCAAGTTTTAAAACACAAATAAATCTCCTGATTTGGTGGCATCTAATTAAAATTCAGACTCTGTCCTCCAGTAGATCTGGTACATAACCTGAGATTCTACATTTATAGGAAAGACTTCCAGCTATTACAGATGTTGTTGATCTTCTGGTACAATTACTGGTACTGGTACTGTTACTGGTCCACGTATCACTTTTGTGGGTATTTTAGGAGGTGTTTCCACAAAGTTATAAGATAGGAAGATAGAATAAGCCCAATCTTTGCACATTACCAAGATCATAGCTTTTGGCCACAGATTTCTGAAAAGCTTAGGAAATGTCCTTGAGAGTATCCAACAGTATACCTACCTGCTGCCACTGGGGGACACTGTCTTCTGAAGACATCAACCCCCTTAGCCTTTGGTTTGTTTCTCCTGTTAGTTCAGAGATGGTTCTGGGAAAAATAACAAGAAGATGTTCCCATTTCATGTTGGAGTGTGCCCTGCCTGTAGAGATGTTTGACTCCACCTTGGAAACGCCCATCATATTTAAACTGAAATGAGAGATGGGATGAAGGAGCTGACACCAGATACTGAAGGCATGGGCCACTTGGGAATAAAAGCCATGAATCTGTTGACATTTTTGAGATAGTACAACTTTACAGTTTCCAAGTCCAGCGTGCTAATAGTGCACTCTGAATAATGCAAAAGAGTGGTTAACTGGGGTTGCAGGGTAAGAATTAAGCAGTCTAGAAGCTACAATCAGTCTGTTATCTTCACACAAATAGATGCTCTGTAAATACTTCCCTAACAATTTTGTTCTTCCTAATTAATCGGCCAAGCTAAACCTTTATAAGCAGCAGTACAAAAGGTAAACTTCAGCTTGGTTCCTGCCAAAATCATCAGAAATCCTAAATTAGTCGGATGTGAATTAATGAGCTTTTAGCCGAGCTTGGTTTTTGTCAGACATATTGATCCTGGAGTGAAACAGCCCATTAAAGGCTATAATTAAGATGCAGTTTCTGTTTGAAGATGAAGTGCCTGGGCAGGGACAAATTGTGAGATGCTCGTTCCTGTGAGGCTGACAGGTGATCAGGGGATGAACTTGTATTTGGAGTTTCTCTTGTTTTCCTCCTGACAGGAAATGACAGCCAATTTTCAAATGAATCCACTGGAGTTTACACAATTATTTAGGCCCTAAAAGCAAGAGAAACTGCATCACAAATTACTAGTAGAAATTGAGTTTTTCTACCACACAAAATGTTACATATTTTGTCTTAAACTCACCCTGCCTTCTTCGACCTACCTGGTTTCTTGTAATAATGAGGAAGGGTGTGTTAATCAAAATTCCTTTCATTAGGAATTACAGTTGTAAGAACAAAACATGTTAATCAGTGTTTGAAGTAGTAGCGTAACAGAGGCCTGGTAGTGATTCTTGGGATTTGAGGAGGAGAGTTCTTGGCCCTGGCTAGGAAGGGACTTTGAAGATCTGGGGGAATGGATCTAGAACAAATTGCCAGGGGTGTAGGAAGAAAAATGTACTCTGTTTAAATTTTCATTTTGGAAAATTTAGGAAATAGGCTATGTCCCTCTACCACATTTCACACAGGTAAAATTTCATTTTATTTTATAAAAACATGAAGGGATGAGGAGGAATAGGTGAGCTGGGTGCAAGTCTAAGACAGACTGCAAACGGAGATCACAGTACAAAAGCCTGATTAACAGGACTTGGTGCACGTGAAAACTTTTGAAAGTTGAACTTGAAAAATAACACACCAAAAAAACCATCTCTCCATGGGGAATGAAAGAGGAAGGAGAAAGAAGAGAGAGCTGGAATTTAAGAAGCCAGGTTTTGGACAAGGTTCCTTTTCTATCTTCTCATTTTGAAGCCTTGCTAAATTCCTTGGGGAGGAGATGCAATTGGTTTTATTCCCATTTAAAAGATGAGAGAACTAAATCTTCATGTACTTAAATGACCCGAACATGGTAAATTATGATGTTGAAAAGATTAAAACAAATTTGACTTCTAATTGGTCCTCCCACAACACACTTTTCAAGTTTTTCTACTAAAATATTTTCTCACATTTTATAGAAGTATGAGGTCATGCACATGCCAAAAACTTATAGGCAAGTTTTACAGACATAAATACATGACATAGAGTCATGGATTCAGTTTTAGTAATCCTAATTGGTCAGCAACAGAATGAAAGCATTTTATCTGGAATGATCAAAAAGCCACATGGAATTCAAACAGACATGTCAAGTGCAGAATCACTGTAATATACTGTGATCATCACCAAAGGATCATGATTAGTAATGCACATGAGGCTGGAACTCTTCCTATAGTGGATAGCAGAGAGGATATATCTAAAGCTCAGCTCCCAAATATATTCCTTGGGTACAGCCTCAGCCAGAACAGGCAGAGATGAACTGTGGTCCTGATCAGACTCCATGAACACAATATTAAGATGCTCATGGAAAAATGGAGGAGTTGGTATATAAACTTTTCTCACAAATAAGGTTTCTAGGATGTTTTGCTTCCTTTGTTGATTCTCTAGCAGCAACAGATATGAGCCATGCTCACGACTTTGAATCTATATCATCTCTTCCTAGGAAGAACGTGAAAGTATCTGGATGGCCACTACAGAAGACCCCTGTAGTACAACTTGTTGCTATCCCTCTGCAGGGGCAGGGCATCCATATCCACCTACTGCTCAAGATTCCAGGATGCTCTCTTTCTGCTAAGTGATATTAGGATTTGGTGATTGTTGTGTGTTGCAAGATAGTGGGATGAGTCAGTTTAACACAAAAGGTTTTGACTTAAATAACCGAAAGAACAGTGTTGACATTAACTGAGAAGGGTTAAGGCTTAGGGTGGAGAAATAATTCTTTTTAAACAAGTGAAGTTTGAAAGGTCTGCTAGACATCAAAAGGGAGGTGTTGCGTAAGAAGTCTGATGCTGACATCCAAGTTGGGCTGGGGCTTGGGAGGAGCAGGTTGCTGATGTCAATCAGGAAACACCTGTGATAGATCCTCATTTTGAAGCATAAATTCTATGAAATCACTCAGGAATGACTCTAAATTGAAATGAATACACAGACCTTGGCCACATTTTACTTCCCTTATTGCCATCACCTGTTTCTACCACCACTGTTTCTCTCATCACTGTGTCTCATCTAGATTAACTAGGAGTTGGTCTCTCTGATCATAGCAGACAGAGCCATCTGGTAAAATTTTAAATCAGTCCATGCCACACTGCTACTCAGAGCTATCCAAAGGTTTACCATCTCATTCAGAATCAAAACAAAAGTCTGTAGGGAAAAATAATTATATTTTTTCTTCTTTTCTTGGATTCATGGCTGAAGCCCCTAAAACAAAAGAAGGATTAACAAAATAAAAGCATACAAATTTGTTTAAGGTAAGTTTCATGCATGCCTTCAAAAATAAAGACTCAAAGAAACAGACTAACTTGGGTATTTCTATGCCAGGTTGGATGGAGGGTGTGGACAGTCATGGAGAAATTAGATTGGAAGATGAAATGTATGATATAATGATAATCAATTAGAGGGTGGGGCACTCAGAAAGGTCTGTTTGTTCAGATTCCCCTCTGTGTCCTTGTGCCCTCACAGGTAAGATGGTCCTTTCCTCTAGGTATATGGATGCTACCTCTCACACGAGGTTTCTATGAGTGCTTGAAGAGAGAAGGATGGGGGAAAGTTGAGAGTGATTTTCCTGCTTCTGGTGTTTTCTTAAGAGCTGAGGTTCATATTTTGAGGTGTCATATTCTGAATTCTGTAGTAATGCCATCCCATTACCTGTCTGATCCCATTTTCTCTTTCTTTTTTACTCAAGACATATTGGCATTTTTTACTGATCCCCGAACACATTGCAAATGCTTTCACCTCAGGGCCTTTGCGCCTGCTGTGTCCTCTGCCTGGCATGCTTTTTCTGTAGGTATAGCTATGGTTTGTTGCCTTTGACATTTACTTTCCTTGATGAGTCACCTTTTCAGTAAGATCTTCTGTGGATGACCTGCCGTTTTCTATTCCCTCTCCTGCTTTACTGATGACTCACAATGTGTATAAAACAACTGGACAAAAATAAATAAGGGGATTCATTTGCAAGGAAAGAAAGGAGGGAAGGAAGAAAAGAAAGAAAAGAAAAGAATAGAATCTGATTACAAAATGTGAAAAAACTTGAATGGATAATTCTCCAAATAAAGACATGGAAATGGCCAAATGGCTGCCAGGTACGTGAACAAGTGCTCAATGTTACTCATCAATTAAGTGCAAATCAAAACCACGATGAGATATCACTTCACACTCACTAAGATGTTTATTATCAACAATGCTTCGTGTAGGACTGAGTGAGTGAAAGAGTGAGATGGCTGGATGTCGAGGTGGAGTGAGCAAAGCATTGGTTTGGGCAACAAATAAAATACAAAGGGCATTGATCTTGGAGTCTTGAGTTCACATGACTAACATTTCAGTGAGGATCAGCATTCATCATAAACTAAGCATCATCTTCTCTAAAAATTGCCTGAACCTTAAGGAATCTAAAGGCCTAATTCACTGATTTTCCCCCATAAGCCATGAAGATTTTGCCAAAATGAATAGGGTTGAGTATCTAAAATAAAGTTCCATGAATTTTCAATTTTAAATGGTGACAATTAGTACAGTTAGTGATTGTGATTGTTTATTAAATCTTCTGATCCCATTTATCTTCAGTGATTACATATTTATTAGAATACCATTGTCATGTTTTCACCTCAGTAGACCATTCAGTGAATATTCTGAATTTATATGAATCATGGATTGGATGTAGATTTTAAAGCCTCTGTAGTCTTAAATACAAGTAAATAATTTTAAATTTGATTACAATTATTTCACATTGTTGAAAGCAACACAATTATTTGCAGATCTTTACCAAAGTTTTGTAGTTAGTTTAACAAGATATAGCCAACTATAGGTTAAAATATGTATTATTAATCTTTTGATAGTTAAAAGAGTAAATGTAATGGTGCAGAGATCAATGAACAATAAAATACACCAGAGTGTTCAAGTACTATTCTAAAATACATAGACATAACTTAATGAAAAAAAAATTGGCTTTGCCATAAATCAAATATACAAGGACAAAGAAAAAGGCAGATCAGCTTAAACTCTATTTTTGCCTATAAATTAAACTTTAAAATGAAAGAAGCATGTTATTTTTGCATAGTTTTGATCCTTTCTAAAGGGGTGTTGATTTAAAATAAGTTGAAAATAAAACAACAACTTGCATTGTAAATGCTCCTAGCAAAGACTGAGCTTATAAAAACAAATTTACCCAGGATAACAAACTGGTTTCTGTAATATGATGAACTCATGATTCTAGTAAGTAGATTAATATGCAAAATATGACATGGAAGTCATGCTGAGAAAGGGCTTATCTTAGTTTTGTATCAGTGTAACAAAATACCTGAGATGAGAAATTTATAAAGAGAAAAGGTTTACTTTGGATCACAGATTTAGAGTCTTTAGTCCATGATTAATCAGGCCCATTGCTTTGGACATCATGTGGGGAGCACATGGTAGGGAAAAAAAATCCCATGCACCTCATGACTGAAAAGCAAAAACAAGAGCAAGAGCTCAGCTTCCCACAATTACTTTTAAGGGCATACCTCAATGGCTTGAAGACCTCCCACTGGGTCCCCTCCTCTTTAAGGTTCTATCAACTCCATTTAACACATATGTGTCTTTGGGGACATACAAGTTCCAAATATAGCAGGGCTTGAAGGACTCTTTTGGTGGTGGTTTTATTTTATTTTTATGTTTTGGTACTGGGAATAAAACCCAGGGGTGCTTAACTACTGGTCCACATTCCCATGCCCCCCACACACTTTTTTAATTTTTTATTTGAGAAAGGGTCTCACTAAGTTACTCAGAGCCCCGCTACATGCTGAGGCTGGCTTTAAACTTTGCCATCCTCCTACCTCAGGCTACTGAGCCTCTGGGTTTATAGGTTTGCACCACCACACCTGGCTTGGTGGTACTTTTAAGTCCAGTTGAGACTGTATCAATCCCAGCAGCCTGCTGCTCTGAATATCCCGAAGTACTAATGGATATGGGGAATTTTGGTAATGGCTTATTTTGGTAATGGTTTGTTCAGCTCTCTCTCTATACATTATACTTGTCATTAATTTTATAGTTGATTTTATGAGCATTTCGGCAAAAACAAAAATATTAATTTGTACTATAAAGAGGAAAATGTTGAAATATGCCTCTCGTTCTTATCTCTGTGACTAGAGATAAAATTAACCATTTGGTTCTAGTCCATTAGTTTCCATTTGTTCTGAAAAATAAGTACAAGTCTCATTTATTTATTTAAAAATGACACACAAAAAAGCCGGGGATGTAGCTCACTGGTAGCATGTATGAGGGCTCGCATTTTATCTCCCGCACAGCAAAAGTGTATAAATAAATAATTGAAATTAAAATGTCATGAAAACTTAGAGGCTTCAAAAATATTTTCAAAAGTTTCACAAAACAAGCATAAAAATAAAAATTTAATTTTTAACATTAATAATTGTTTTTCCTATTTGCACTTTTAAGTTTTAGCTACACATCTGGAATTATCCATGTGTTACTCAATCATATTTTGTATTCACACTGAAAACCTGTTTGCTACTCATATCATAATATATGGGTTTTTCACCTTCAATAAAATATTCCTGAGTAATCCACTCATTTTTATCCATTGAGGATATATCAGTACACGTTAGTAAGAACAAAAAACAAAAAGAATTTTACAAGTGAAAGCAACTAAATTTATTGTTTGGATATTGAAAATACCATTGCCAAGACAAACCACTCCTATTAACAAAATATTAGTCCTGATAGACTGACCAACCTAGATTTTTAAGTATGTGGAAGATCTTTGAGAAAAATACTAAATGCCTAAATGTATTCTATGAAAATAAAAAATAAGCACATTAAACCACATTGTGTGTATGCATCAATTGTGCCACTTTTTCTTGTGAAATTTCTTGCCACATTTTTCTGCAGCATTTGATAGACCCAGGAGGCACCCATCCACCTAGCATTGTATGGATGAGAAACATTATATTAAACAATCTCAATCTGCACACCCCCAAATTCACTGGGGACAAGGTCCTCCAAAGTGGGCACCTCTCATGGAGCAACTGAGAAGAATCTAGACATTAGACAGTTCTAGAGTTCTTTCATCTTTATTGTAAATCCCAGGAAGTAGAAGGAAATAAGAGAGCAATTAATTTTCACATCACTAAGAATCACTGAACATACTCTATCCCTTCAAACCCTAGGGCAGAAGAAATTAGATGTCTACATCTATCCATCTTCCTTCCTTCCTCCCTCCCTTCTTTCCTTCTTTTTTTTTCTATCTGCGCACACTTATGTACATAAAATATCAAACTGAGGTCTTAATTTTTCTTAGTTTTCATTGCTTTAATAAATTACAGACAAGCAACAGCTATGCTTTTATATCTCTTTGAATATAAAAAAATGTTTTCATAAAGTTTATCAGAGAAAGGCTAAATTCCAATTGTTTGGTCTAAAAATCTCTTCCCACTTCAAGAGGGCTGACTAATGAAATCAGCAACCAGGAAATTCTACTCTACTTCATTTTCAGGAGGATGTTCCAATAAGAACAGTCATTTAACTGAGGCCATGATAAAGCAATCATAATAGGGCCCAGTCCTTTTATTCACCTAATTCATTAAAGTTTCTTAATGTCATATAAACATGAAAACTTTTTTTTTCAAAGAATGTTTTTCCTCTCAAATTTGTTAGGCATCTTCACTGTAATATGTTAAAATAATAAAGCAATTTCCAGTGTTTTGAGGACATGCTGTCACCACCATTGGCCCTCTGTGAACTCAGTTACAAGTACATCTCAGGAGGTTCCAAATTTATGTTTCAGATCTTCTCCTTTCTTACCTCATCCTATATAATAACAATGTCATCATTTTAATGGGCTCTTTACTTCATGTATAATAGCTTATTCTTCCTCTGAATTAGGAAAACAAAGAGAATATAATTCATTTTTATAATCGTGAAAAATAATTTAAGGGTCTATAAAATGCATGTATGTGTCCTCAGTCAAATTCAATACAATTGAGCATGAAGCTGTCAAAATATCCCAAGTGTTTGGAAAGCTGCCTGGTATATAGTAATGAGACAATTCGTGTTCACTGAATAAATGAACGGAGATCAAGATTCAGAAGGATGGCATCACTTTTTGTTTGGATTCTGGTAAAAAAGTGCCATAAACAAATAGTTTCTATTTCTCCATGTTGCTGGTGGTACAGGAAATAAGCCATTCAGTGGTCAGGAGGAGAAACTTATTACATATTCAGCTGCAGAAATCAGAACAAAACAGAAAAGAGAGAGATGGAAGGATACTTTACATTTGATATCTGACCACATAAAACTCGGAGGTCTAAAACCTGGCAGGGAAAAGGGAAGCCCAGAGTCTAGAGGCAGTTATAGGCCTGAAGTTCTTGGAAGAATCTCATTAAAAATTCACCTGTGGGCAACACCTATGTCCAGACATCTTTGGGGGTTCCTCAGATGGGTGCAGAGTTGCAAGTCTAGGCTACCCACTGTTAAGTGTTTGTGGTTTATGCTCTTAGTGTAACTGCTTATGGAAGCTAGCACAAAGGGCTGGATTTAAGCCAGATACAGTCTACCCCAAACTTCCTTACACATGGTGCATCTGAGCTTGTCCAGGATTGCACAAACTTGGATATATAAGTTCAAGTTACCATCCTTGGCCATACACTTCTTTGGGAATGCTGATTCGGTTTCTCAGCTCATGTTTATAAAGAAAACACTCAAAGACAAGCAAACATGTCACTTCTGGGGCCAACAGTCAAAGTGGAAACTACCAACTCAGGACAACAAGTTTACCCTTTAGGTTGCTACATGGAAAGCTAGGGGGACTGTAAATTTCCAAGGCACAAATAACATAAATACTGACGAGTGAAAGTCTTGATAACATTAAAATCCCTCATCACAATCCTACTCTGCAATACAGAATATAAGAATGGGTAGTCACGTTGGTTAGTGGAACTCATTACAGGGATACTAAATTATGCATTGAAGAGCTACTTTAGAATTCAGAGGGACATTAAGTTGCCTGATGAAACCTGAATTCTGTCAGGGCCTATGCAGATATTAAGGGTATTCCTTTCCTTGATGTTGCATGAATATTATAAATGCATTGGTCAAAGGTCAAAGTGCTTATCTAATTAATGACTTTTCTTCCTGCTTCTTCTTTTCTTCCTATTTCTTCTTTTGTTCCTCTTAATAATATTATAAAAGTAATATGTGGATATTATAAAAGATTAAAATAGTATAAAGGACATAAAATAAAAATTTAATATCCTTCTCCACCAGTTTCTATTTCCAATAGAATTTAACCATTATCCTGTCTGTTTATAAAATAATAAATAGAAGGGAAAAAACCCTCAACTCTCCCCTACAATTAGCATATTCTTCAGATAGATGAGGGAAGATATGGCATACAGAAAATAGGAACGGAATACTATCTAAGAAATAAAAAAATCAGAAAGCATTATTATAGAATAAATGAAAAGTTAAAAATATTAAAACAGGTATTGAAAAATCTTATTCAAAGACTAGAGGGAAAAAAGAACAATCCTAGAAAGTAGAATCGGAAGAATGTTTTTTAACTATTCAGAAAATTAATGAACGGCTCCATGTTATGGTTTGGATATGAGGTGTGCCCCCAAAAGCTCATGTGTTAGACAAAATAGGAATGTTTAGAGGTGAAATGATTAGATTATGAAAGCTGTCACTTCATCGGTGGATTATTCCATTTGAAGGATTAAATATCTGAATGGATTACTGGGTGGTGACTGCAGGGGTTGTGGGGCATGACTGGAGGAATTAGGTCCCTAGGCTCATGCATTTTGGGGTTTCAATTTTTCCCCTGACTCCTCTCTCTCTCTCTCTCTCTCTCTGCTTCCCAGTTGCAATGAGCTGAGCAGTTTGCCTCTGTCACGCCCTTTCATCACACCTCTCTTTAGGCCCAGAACGATGGAGCCTACCATGGACTGAATCTCTGAAACTGTGAGTAAAAAATAATCATTTCCTCCTCTAAGTTATTCTTCTCGGGTGTTTTAATCACAGCTATCAAAAGCTGACTAATACACTCCAGGAGGTCCTATATATAAATAATAGTTTCCAGAGAGAGAACAAAGAAAATAGGAATAGAATTATTAAAGGCATCATCAATTAACTCAAGAACTATCTACAGTTATGAGCTACGTAATGATGTTTTGGCCAGTGGACTGCATATATGATGGTAGTTCCAGAAGACTGCATTGACTAGTGATGTCATAGTCATCTTGCATTCTATGGTGTTTGCATGATGACCAAGTTGCCTAATGAGGCATTTCTCAAAACATATGCCTGTTGTAAACTGATACTGTGTTGAGAGTTCATGCATGTACCAGACACAATTTTTAGGTGTTTGGAATACATCAGCAACCCCAGTTGATCAAAATAACTGCTCTTTCTGGAAATTACGTTCTGGTAGTGGGAATTAAACAAAGGCAAACAGTAGTCAGGTCATTTACACAATATGGTGCTCGTTCACTAGTGTTACCAGAAACAAACAACTCAAAGCAACAAAGGAGAGAGCCATAGTTCATGGAAATTGATTGGTAATGTAGATAGAACGATTAGAAGTGATTAGGGTATGTCTCATGGATAAATGGTGAGATCTGATAAAGACTTTAAGGAGGACATTGGCCATAAGGATATATGGGGAAATTTTTATTGTCCAGGGGAAATAGCAAAGGGCCAAAGTTCTAAGATATGAGGATGCATGCATCTTGCTAGAATGGAGTGAGCACACTACACAGGGCCTCCTAGACCATTGGAAGGACTTCAGATTTTATGGTGTTTTGATGAGGATATCTAGGAAGATTACTCTCCTGTATATTTTAAAGGACTTTGTATTTAGAGTGACTAGATATTGCTCTGTAATTTTGTGGTTTTGTGTGTTACTTTTACTTTTTGTGGGGTGGGTGGAACATAGGTTTGACATAAATATTATCTTAAAGAAAAATACTTGAAAGACTTTCTTCTCTGTGTACTTTATGAGACAGTTTAAATAAAATTTAGTTTCAATATTACTCGATATGTTGATAAAACTGAACTTGTGAAATCACTAGAACTGATACTTGCTTATCAAAGGCATATTATAGAATAATTTCATAATCATTTAACTTTAGCCAATGAGTATTGGTCAATTTAAAGTTTCCTATGTATCCCTAGGCAATTTGTAATAATTCATATTTTTAGTTTCAACTAGGCATTCAAATTTGTTTGCCTGTTTGAGAAAACTACTCCTTTGTGATTTTCTGAATGTCTTCTGAATTTTGTTTAGCTCCATGTTTTTATTTTTAATTTGGATGTTTATTTTTCCCCATTTTGTGTGTTAGTGTTTTACATATGTAATTGATTTTTTAAAAATAAAACAAACTTTGGATACACAAGTCCCTCCATATCCATGGGAGATTGGTAATAGTACCTCTTGCAAATGCCAAAATCTACTGATGTTTATGTGCCTTATATAAAAATGGGTAGTACTTGCATATAACCACACACATTCTTTCATACACATTAAATCATCTCTAAATTACTTATAACATCTAATAATATAAATGTTGTTAACTGCACTGTTAAGGGAACAATGGTAAGAGAAAAGTCTCCATATGTTCGGCATAAACACTTTTTTTCATATTTTAAAAACATTTTATTTAGAGACAGGGTCTTGCTAAGTTCTCAAATATATTTGATCTGAGATTGGTTTAATCTTGAGATTCAGGACCCATAGATACGAATGGTAAACTGTGTAGATTTGGCACATTTTTATTTCCTAATTCACTAATTTCTGTGTTTGTTTTTTATTATTCCTTATTTTTCAGTTTTATTTGGTAGCATCATTTGTTAAAATCAGAGACTTTGACGTTATGCCACCTGGAGTCTATTGTTCTTTCCACTGTAATCATGTCATCTTTCGAATGCATAAATAAATATTTATCCTAAACTTTTTTCTGCTAGCCAAATTAACTCTTCCTTTGGTGAACATTATTATACAACTTTTTGCTTTTCTATTTCTTCCTATCTTTTCCAACGTGTTCATTTATTGGTACTGTGGTTGTATTTATTCATAGATGTCCTATTGGAATTTTTCTACTGGAGTCTATGTTCAGGAGACACCATTTGCTTCTACATAATTTTGAGAATGCCTGGATGTTGAGTGGGGAATTCAGCAGTCTCACCCTCAACATCTATAAATTACCCCTTCTGGGTAAGAAAAACACAAAGTCTTGAACATGAACAGACAATTCTAAACTTGAAAGCTCATGGACCTTTATTTTGGAGAATGATTAATTGTTGACTTTTTGCTCAGTGGCCTCTACTTAGCTGCAGAAATATTCACAGCTTTTCTTTCTTCTTTACTAAACCCTCCAAACTATGCTGCTGTTCTTAGGAGGTTTTTGAGGAATTGACAATCCGTGCGAAATCATATTAGCATCCTTCATTGAAGGTTCTTGGCTGCATTCTACATGTACTTTCTATTTTCCCCGGTATTGTTGCAGATGCTTATTTTCTCTCTTTTTAATTTCTTTGGTACATTGAAGTTCAGGAGGCATATTAGGGTAGCAGTAGAAAAACTGTGCACATCTAAATTATCTCTTCTTGGAAGTAACAAAGAAAAGCACTGAAATAAAACCAAGATGGAGAGAGACAAAGTCTGGAGTATCACAACTAAGTAACTAAGACTGATGCTTATATAAAATGTGTGTGTGTGTGTGTGTGTGTGTGTGTGTCTATAGAGAGAGGGGGGCATGGAGAATGTGGGTGTTATGCTTTAGATATGAGGTGTTCCCCAAAAGTTCATGTGTGAGTCGATGCAAAATGTTTAAAGATGAAATGACGGGGTTATGAGATTCTTAACTTTGGTGTGTAAATCCACCCGTAGGATGGTAACTGTAAGCAGGTAGGGTGTGATTGGAAGTGGTGGGTCACTGAGGGTGGGTCATTGGGGGCTTGTCCATGGTGAGGAATGTTTCTCCCTCTCTCTGCTTCCTGGCACCATGTCTTTAGCCACTTTCCTCCACCTCACTCTTCCACCATGATATTTTGCCCTGCCTTGGGACCAGAAAAATGCAGCTGGCTATCTTTAGATTGAGACCTCTGAAACCACGAGCACCAAATAAATTTTTCCTCCTCTAAAATTATTCATGTTAGATCTTTTGATCAAAGCTGACTAAAACAGAAATATATAAATACGTAAGTATTTATATTTGTGTATACACATGCACACATATATGCATACACATGTACTAAAAAGTTTACGTATATGTACATATGTTTATTCTATGTATAAGAAGAAAATATACATACAATATACAGTATATATTTAATGAAATAGAACATTAAATCATCACTATAAACAATGATTACAATAGATTAGGAAGCATCAAATAAATTCACGAGTTTACAAAAATACTAAAAAACTATACTTTTCCTATCTTAGATATACTAAGAAACATTGTATAAATTGTTCCAAATGTCTGGGATATTGATAAACTAAAAGAAAAGAATCAAGCATTTATTGTATTTTTCTATACAAAGTGAATTACATAGTAAGAAATAACTGATGAAATAAAGGTTTCCATAGAGAGTTATTCTAATAAGTGAAAAAGACTATAAAGTTTAAATATTACCGTTTTATGATTGTTAAGAAATTAAAGGATTTAATATCTTCTATGAAAAACACCAAGACAAATACTTAGACATTTTGCACTCTTCATGCAAGAGAGAAACATGATCTATGAAGTATATTTGTTCAAAATATTAAACATTAATCTTATTAAGCTTCAGGAATTAAAATTTTAGAAGTACCAGGAGAACAAAGACATATGTTAAAAAGATAGCACAAGGATGTAATCATCAAAATGCTGCTGTGAAGAACTCTTCAGGTCAGACTCTCAGTGTCTTTACGACAGAAATTTCAGAGAAATAGAAGAGATATAGGGGAACCTCCACATTGCAATAGATTTGATTAATTTTGAATCTTTATTTAAACAAACTAACATTTTAAAATTTAAAAATTAAAGTAATTTTTACCTCTATCTGAATGCTGGTTAATATTAAGAAATTATTGCTATTTGAATGTAGTGATAGTATGATTGTTATATTTTAAAGGGTTCTTATATGATATATAGTAGTCAAATAATATAATAATTTGGATTTATCTGATTACCAGTCTATTGACCTACAGTTTTCCATTCTTCACAGCTGAAGCTACTAAATCCCCATCCCATGGAAGATTTTCACCTCATACAAGAATGAATCCTATTCACAAATGGGATTATAATTTGCTCAGTGTTTCTAATGTACTCTTTTTCATATTCCCAGGTGATAAAGCACTGCTTATCTAGTTCACCAACATGCCCTTGACCACATACCCTAACCTTTCATGGGAGATCCTGAGTTACTTTTATTCATCTCATATACAGTTGTCCCCACCTTTTATCCACCATTTTACTTTACACAATTTCAGTTACCTACAGTCAACTGTGGTCTGAAATATTAATGGAAAATTCTAAAATCAAACAATTTTGTAAGTTTAAATTACATATAATGCTTAGCAGTGTGATGAATGTTGCCCCATCTGTCTTGCCAGGTAACATGAATCATTCCTTTGTCCAGTGTATCTCTTCTATATATGCTACCCACATGCTAATTACTTAGTAGCCATCCTGTTTATCATATTCCCTGCCATGCCTATGCGCAAGTAGCTCTTATTTATTTATTTAGCAATTTATTTGTTTTTGAAAAAAGCAGAAATTCTGGCAATTCAGATATGCCAAAGAACTGTAAAGTTCTTTCTTTATTTTTTTTTTTAAAGAGAGAGCGAGAGAGATAGAGTGAGAGAGAGAGAATTTTTTTAATATTTATTTTTTAGTTTTTGGCGGACACAACATCTTTGTTTATATGTGGTGCTGAGGATCGAACCCAGGCAGCACACATGCCAGGTGAGTACGCTACCGCTTGAGCCACATCCCCAGCCCAAGTTCTTTCTTTAAATAAAAAGGTCAAAGTTCTCAACTCAATAAAAGAAAAAGAAAAAATCATATACTGAGTTTTCTAAGATCAACAGTAAGAAGAAAGAGGTTAAACTAAATATTTATAATAGTTCACTACTATTTAAGATTTCAGGGACCCACTGGGGGTCTTCATACATATCTTCCACCTGTAAGGGGGAACTACTGTAATTAACACATCATGTAAAATCCATCCCCAAATTAAGGCTCCTATATTAGTTATGCATTGATGAATAACAAATGACCCTTTATATTCTTAGTGTT
This sequence comes from Ictidomys tridecemlineatus, assembly GCF_052094955.1. NCBI lineage: Eukaryota > Metazoa > Chordata > Mammalia > Rodentia > Sciuridae > Ictidomys > Ictidomys tridecemlineatus. The sequence goes on from NC_135481.1 coordinate 164,263,521, forward strand.
TCTCTGTGTTAGGAATTTGGGAGAAGCTTAGCTATGTTGCTCTTTCTCATGTCTGTCATGGACTTGCAGTCAGCCTCTCAGGAGAGGGACATTCACGAACACTTGACTGTAGTTAATGGATCGGCTCCCAAGATGGCTCACTTGCTTGAGTGTCAATAGGATAACTCAGATTCTCACCATACAAGATTTTGTATAGGATGCTTGAGCATCCTCACAAGTGATAGTGCCTTTCTTATGCAAGAGAGTAAAGCAGAAGCCACAATGTCTTTTTTTCTGAGCTAACATTAGAAGTTTTATGCCATAAAATTGCTATATTCTATTGGTCACACAGACCAAACTTGGCGAAATGTTGGAAGACAGGACATAGGGCATGACTATCAGGCTGTGTGGATCTTTGAGGACGAACTTTTAGCCCTAGACTCATCTGACAATATAGCTTTAAAAAGTTTTTTTCCCCTATATTTGTATTTAAGGATACCAAAAGGCAGTGGCTTAAAACAGAAATGATTTATTACTTGTCATAATTCACGTGGAAAACTTGACCAGGATCTTAACCAGAAGTTTTGCCTTTGCTCCATGAAGTGATAGCTGGGCTTCCTCACATGACTGCAGACATTGAGAGCCTTGACTTGGGCCAACTGTCCAAGATGATTCCAGTCATCTGTAGGTTGGTATTGCCCTTGGCTTGGCCTGTCCTTAGTCTACTCTCTTGATTCGGTAGTCTAGCTCAGGTTTGGAGTATTGTAAGAGGATGAAGGCAGACATTTTACAGAGCTTCTGAGACTCACCTCATGTCCGTTCTACCACATCCTCTTTGGTCAAAATAAATCACCCCAGAATCCTGGGGTGGGAAACAGACTCCATCTCTCTGAGCCACATGATTTTAAGCCACATTCTTCACCAACTATCCTCACCTATGATCCTTCTTTGGTTTACTAATTTATACCTCAAATCAGTAATCAGAAGGTGGTTGGAAAGGACCTGGGCATTTAAAAAACAAAATTCCAGGTGATGTCCATGAACACAGATGATAGAAACTACTTAAAGGGGTTGGAAGGTGCAGCTAATTTGGGATATTTTTAACTTATCCCAAATCAGAAGCAAGGGTAAAAATGACTGGTTTATTTTTCCTCACAGTTGGCTAGCAGTGAAAATATCAATAGAAAATTGACCAGAAAGACTGCCAGAGCAGAAGGCTTTACCAGACATTTTCCACACTAGGTAATTTTTCATCATTTCTACTCAATGGAAGAGAAAGGAAGTATCATCACTCAATGATTTTTGACTTTGGGGTTATTTTTGTATTTATATATATTTTCCTTGAGAAAATTTCACCATCTTGTGGCTTTTTCTAAGATAGTATTTCTACTCATTAAACTTCAAAATAATTTATATAACAAGAAGAAATTGTAGAATATCAACTAACATATCAGCCAGTCTCTTCCTAGGCCCTATTTCTTGTCTAAGAATGATTGTGCTCAATTCCTTTCCGAATGAGCTCAGATCTATCACTGGCTGCCTATAATACTGGGTAGATATTTTCTTACAGTTACCTAGTGACTTATCTCAATCCATTCTGTTATTAAAAACCAACTTTGGCATGCTAAATTTAGACCAGGCCAGTGTTCTTAGCCTCATCTCAATCTCTAGACTTTCACTAGTGTTCCTGTCTAATGATATTTTGAAGCTTTTCTAAATAAAAGCCACTCTGGACAAACTCTTTTGCCTAGTTTCTCTACATTATCCACTTATCTGATATACTAACATATTCACATTTATTTGCAATCTAAGATACACATATCTGGATCTTTCCATCTTTCCTCTTGATTCATATGCCCCCCCCCACCATGTGTACATTTTCTACTGCACTTTCAACCATTGGGAGCAGAGCTGGAAGCCACACCTGTAAAACAAAAAGATAAAGCACATTTTAAAATTCTTATTCCTTTATGGCCACACCTTTTATATCTTAAAACTTAATTTCCAGAAAGACTCCCTGTGTTGTTTTTATTAGTCAGTGAGAATTATATAATTTGCTATGTTTCCATTGTTCCCCTGGGTGTCAGGAAGCTTAGAGCTAATTTAACACTCAGCCATAATTAACATATCAACCAAGGGGGCTGTTATATTTGCTTTGTCTTCTTTCTATAAGTCTTTTCAGTTTTTAACACCTAATATTATTTTTTAGGTTTCTTGTATAGAATTTCCAATCCAATTCAAAGAATTGGAACTTTAGAATTTGAGATTTGGGGAAAGGGATTTTCCATGCAAGACTTTTTCTGGAGCCTCAATTTAGGATCAGGTGATGAATACTCCAGATCTATGGTAAATCAGAAATTTGACAGTCTCATTGGCCCACCTGGCTGATCCCTGAACCCTGCCACTTAGCACATTTTTTCCTTTTAATCAGAAATTCCCATACTTCTACATCTAGTAGTCACAAATGCTATTCCAGGAACTCTGGAACAAGTCAGAATTTAAGCTAATGGATCAGAATGTAATCAAACATTTGGGTTTTCACTCTTAAGGAATGTGGATCATAAGAGTGATGAACAACCAACAAGCAATAACACATTTGAATCCCTGTTATGTGTGAAAGGTTGTGTGTGTGTATGTGTGTATGTATGTATGTATATACATATATATATATATATACACACTGCATCTGACTTTCCAACACCTTAATCTTAAGGAATGTGGATCATAATAGTGATGAACAACCATGGAGCAATAACACATTTGAACCCCTGTTATGTGTACATTATATGTACGTATACACACACACGCACACACACATATACATTGCATCTGACTTTCCAACACCTTAAGACTCTGGGACAGATATCCTGATGACATTGAAACTCATTGTTAACCTACTGCCCCCAAACCCACAGACAGTAAGAGGCTAGAGAAAAAGCAGGGCTAGAACTCTGACTGCCTTGAATCATGGCTAAGCTGCATTCCACTTTACCAAATTATCTTGTCTTATATTTCTCACCTACGAACACAGAATTCACCATATGTTTTATTCATTAGGAAATTAACCAACTATTATTTTGTGACTACTCTTATTTTTTAAAAGAAACTTTTAGAAAGTATGCATGTTATTCTTTAGTAGTTTGGACACTGAAGGAGATAGAAATTTGTGTTACACTTTTCTATATCTTTGATAGCAGATATGTATACATGGGCAAAAGGTGGATGAACCATTCATGGTTGCAGACTAATGAATTTATATACATATATAGGTATATGTGTGTGTGGGTGTGTGGGTGTGTGTGTATATATATATATACATATATATATATATATATATATATATATAGAGAGAGAGAGAGAGAGAGAGAGAGAGAGAGAGAGAGAGAGTTTGGTTGATTGGTTTGGGGAGTGTTGATGATGGAATTCAGAGCCCTGTGCATTGTAAATATGTGGTCTACCACTGACTGAGCTATGCCCCCAGTTCCTGAGTGGATTTTTTTTTTAAAAAAAGCTGTTGAACATGTGACTTCCTTTTCAAAATTGCTATGCTTCCTAAACTGGCTCTGCTCACAAAGTGTGGCATTTGCATTCAATCCTGAAATATCTCCACCTAATTCTGACTGCAGAACCTAGTTCCACTAGCTTTCAGGGAGATTTCTTTTGAATAAAACAAAACATCAAGATGTGATAAAATTATTCATCTGTGCCATTTTCCTCATCAATGGATCCTGAGGGTATGGCTTATGATAAGCATTTGAAATGAATCATATTAATGTAAGTTTTCCTGGAGCTTAGTTGAAAACATTCTATTTTCCTGCCACTATAGACCATCGCCTGGGCAATGAACAAAATTCTACACCTGCAAAGGGACCTCTTGAGTTGTCTCATCTGTCTGATCTCATAGGCTGCTGCCTTTCTAAACCTCAGAGAAGCCTTGGGGTTTGCATGAGCTTGGAGTAGAACTGCATGGTGCTCCAGAAAAAAAAAAACGACAGAAGAGGCAGGCAGTCTTGTTTTGCCTTTAACTGAGAACATTGTGCATCCTGGACACGGCACTCAAAGAGGAGATAGCAAATCCAGGCAGCATCTTACATTCAGTGTCACTGGCTCAGCATGTTTAGTTTTCATGGAAGAGCATCTATTCCCTGATGAATGTTTCTTTTAGTGTCTTTGCATCTTCCCAGAAACTCTGTTTTATTACTGAGGGGTGAGAGGGAATCTTTTCTCTGGCAAATGTGAAGCTGAATTACCACAAGACAACAGCCTTTCATCAGCCTTTGGAGAAATGAACAACCGCTCCCTGCAGTTGGCCTGTGCCATTCGCTGGCCATGCAAGAAATTTATGGCAGTTCAGATGCAAGAGAGTTCGAAGGTTATTTTCTTTTCAGCAGGAAAGGAACGGCTAACGCACACAGCCTCTTCGCACTGATTAAACAGTCTGAGATGGACTAAGCACTGGGGTGGGAAATTGAGTTTATGTATATAAGGACATTTCAATGAGACAAGAGAGGAAAGTTTGCAGAAGAGAGGTAGAAACTAGCTTTATTTAATTTCCTGATTGCTGTCAGTGACTCATGAATATGAGTGTTGCCATCCAATAGAACAGTTCCCTGAAAACTTCAGGGTTTTTGCCCCCCCTTTGGGAACAGCTGCCTCTTGGCTAGAGATGCCACATGGATACTGCAAATGGTGATATTTACATAATAGGTGCTTTTATATTATTTGGCTCCATTGTCAAAGAGTCATAATCAAATCACATGCATTTTCAGTCCTGTCAATGTAGAGGACACATACGTAGGGAAATCACATAGGCTTTGCCTTTATGTAATTTACAACCATACTGATTGTATTAGTTCCCTACAGCTGCCATAACAAATTATCAGAAACCCATTGGCTTAAAACATCAGAACATTACTTTCACTGTTCTGGATCCCAGAAGTTCCAAGTCACAGTATTGGAAGAGGCTGATGGGACAGTCTGCCCCTTGCCTCTTCTAACTTATGGTTACTGGCATTCCAGGCCTTGTGACAGTATCACTTAGACCTTTGTCTCTTAGTTGAACTGCCTCCTCTTTTTCTCTCTGTGTTTCTTATAGGAATATTTGTCATAGGATCTATGTGAATAATCAAAGACAATTTCCTCTTGAGATCCTTAGCTTAATTATATCTGCAAAAGCTTTAAAAAAATAAATTCACTGGTCTGGGATTGTAGCTGAGTGATGAAACATTTGCCTAGAGTGTGTAAAGCACTGGTTTTGATCCTCAGTGCCACATAAAAATGAATAAACAAAATAAAGTTATAAAAATAAAAAAATAAATTCACAGTCACAGATTCTGAAGACTAAGACGTGGATGCATGCTTTTTTTGTTGTTTGTTTGGTGGGGAGTAGGACACAATTCAATGCATTGCAATGACTGATAGGTTAATAGGATCAACTAAAATGTGGCTTTTTCTTACTGACAGTTTTTCTGCTTAGTGCTTTGGCTGAGAACTGAGTTTCAGGATCATAATTGGAATAAACCCTCAATAAAGTAAAGCATAAGCAAGGTACCAAGTATAAGAAGTGAGCTAGCTTGAGGATAAACCTGGGGAACATTTAGAGGAAAGAAAAACATAAAGAATAAGGAAAATTTTAGGTAATTGCTTCCCATTCATTGTCTGTGGGAGTGAAAAATCTATCAGTATAGCAGAAAAACCAAAGTACCTTGTAGATAAAAAAAGGATTGTTTCAGGATTGGGTCATTCCATTTACAAATTCATTGAAAATAACTTTGTCCTAGCCTTCAAAGTAGAAAGGCATCTATGATTAGAAAAAATTTTCAAATTTTTACATTTTCTGTGAAATTATTTTTAAGATAGTTAAAATGGGCTTGTATATGATCTCTATGACTTACCAGCACCCTCTCTATGTACCACACACCCCAGCATTCCTGCCGTTTCCTTTAGGTTTTCAGGTAAGAGGAAAGATGTGGAAATGCAGGAGTAGATACCCAGGAAATGGTAGAATCTTTTCCCAAGGGAATTGGACTCTTACCTTGCCTTATACCACTCTGAATTTTCTTCTAAGAGCTTTGCCTACAGAATACAAAGTTTCTTCCTGTTCTACACATACTGCCTATTGAGTGCTTATTTTCAACTTGTCTTTACTCTGGGGAACTGTCATAAAACTATAATTTTATGACACTCAAACCTACCTGATATTCTCTTTCTGGATTTATTTGATCGCATATTTACCATTTGTCTCTGAACCCACGAGGAGTAAAAACCATCAGTATTGTTCACTACAGAGTTTCCCAGAACTCAGGACAGAGTTTGACACTCAAATATGCTTTTGATAGAAGAATGATGGTTCCAGCTGTCTTGGGCATCAACACAGGGTGATGCATGCTTAGACACCCTGCTGATATAATTGCTTAAAGTTAAAAGCCAGTTTTAGAGGAATAAATTAAATTTGTTAATGCTGCTTTGCAAATAGACTCTATGTCCTTCTTGGAACTCCCTTCACCTACATATGTTTTCCTTGTTAAAAAGAGAAAGAAATGTTGAAAGGCATGTTTCTTCCATTATTTTTGCCATAGATCTTCTTTTTGATGTTCATGTTACCTTTGTTGGTTTTGAATACCAGTGCCAGCTACTCAGAGAGTTGTCCAAACCTTCCAGTTGTGAAAAAAACAAGAGAAGGAAGTTGGGTATGATGCTGTGGTGGCAGCTCAGTCTTCCCTTCATAAGTAATGACAGAGGCAGGGACGCATGAGAGGGTCAGACACCAACTGGAGGAATGATTCAGAAATGAATGGGTGGGAGTCTGTTCCTGAAGGCTATCTCATAAGTCCATGCTTCTCTCATAAAAGAAAAGAATAGATTTGTTGAAAAGGGATTTGATTTTGTTAAAATAAACATCAATATCCCCATCCAATTATCAAATTGGCAGGATCCCATATCCCAAGACACAGTCCCTATTAAAATACTTTTAGGTACCTCAAACATATTTAATGGAATGGCAAATGCCCAAGTGCCTCTGTAGAGCCAGATCTCTCTGGTACAAGCAGATAATTCATTTGCCAACTCAGGGATTATGACAAATACCATTCAATATTAAAGTGTTAGAAAAGGGCAAGGATATACGGATGTCTGTCTTTGCAGCTGACATTTCACCCAATCTTCTTAGTTATAGCCAGCAGTCTTGGCACAAATGTTACACAAAGTCTTCTTCAGGTCCTGTCAAAGTGGTCCTGCCTGGGCTGAAGTTGGTGTTCTGGCATACTTCCTATAGGATTTAGGCAAACCACTTCAGATGCTATTTGAGATGGCATGTAGGCCAGGTGGCTCCTTTGAAACTGTAAGAGGAAAGTTCTTCTCCTTCAACACCCATATCAGGTCGGTGACTGGTAGCATATAGGGTTGAGGGAGGGCAGTAGGCTGGGAAGGTGGGATGTTGGATCCAGGAAGGACTGGGACATGGAAAGGAGGCACAACAATTTCTCAAAGGCAGATGGAACTGTGAGACTACTAGTATATTCATGCTTAATAAAGATGCAGTGGTAGCCAGTTGGACCTAGTAGGAGTCTGAGAGGCCCCCAGAGTTACTCTGTCCCCCATGAAATCTCAGGGAGGAAGAATCTCTGTATAAAAAGAATGGCCCTAGTATGCTAGTGAAATACTGAGATCCAAGCAGAATTGGACACAGGAGGAGAAAAATGATTTCCTGAACCAGTTCACAAAAGACACGGGAGGATAAGTATCTTTGAGACAGTCGTGCCAATGGTGGAGATGGACCACCTGTCAGTATTTCATTACAGAGCAGTAATGGGGGAAGAGGAAAGGTGGGAAATGGTTGAGATAAATAAGATGTGTGACTCAAAGCCCATTCTACAAGCATTTGTAAGGAATTCCCCAAAGACCCCAATACTTCTGGAGGAATATTCTGCTGTAATTTAAGTGGTTCCACATATTAATGTGACCTACTGTATATCCATTGCCTGCTTACCTTCAGATGACTTGTTAAATCCATTTCATAGGTATTTTAAAATAATTCACCTAACCTTGAATAGACAAATATATAAACATCCTTAATGGAAACTGGACTGGATACAAATGTACAAACCAAGCCAAACAAAACTTGACTAAAGAGTTTAAGGCAATAAAGTTATTTGACATATAAAATAAAATATGGAGGAAAAATAAATTAAGCTTTTCTTTAACTTAATGAAGTTCTGCTTCTCTGTTCATCATTTTTTAAATGTGCTTGCCTCAAAGAAGAGTTTTTAATTAACTTAATTTTAACTCAATTACCAAGTTATTAAAAATAAGCTTCACAGCTTTTAAGTCCCAAATAAAATTCTATCAATATATTAAGCTTGATATCATCCATCAATTTAGCCACACACACACATACACACACACACACACAAAAAAAAACAAACCTTAATGTAAATCATTGGAAGGTTTGCTCCTGAGAAAAATTAAACTTTTGCTGTTCTGAGTCTCTCATCAACAGATAATAAAATATAAGTATCATAATATATACACCCTGGAATGAAAACCAAGAACTATGCACCTTGCTGTTTTAAAAAATAAATTTAAAAATATATGTTCTTCTATATTCACAAATATGTGTATTTGCTAAAACTGATGAATTTTATATTTTAAGTAGGTAAATTTTATGGCGTGTGAATTATATTCTAATAAAACTATTGTTAAAAAAGGAAATAGAAGTTCTAATTTAAAACAATGTTTAATAACAACTATAAATCATATAGTAATTATTAAAAATTCAATGGTTTTGGATTACTGAACATTAAAAATTTTTAATGAAATGAACATGAACACAATGATAGTTTATCCATAATTGTTTTTAAAATAATTTGCAAAATGAAATCAATATTCTGATCTAAGTGAAGTCAAAGGTATTCAAACCTTCATTTTTGTAAATGAATGCATGCATTAACGTGTGCTTCCATTCATTCACAAGCTTGGCAAATACTACTTTCTCAGTGGTATATACCTTCTCTTGATGTATATAGATTTAAGTATATAGGTACAGTGATGTTTTGAGACAACATTTTCTTGTACCATTTAATGAACAGCTGCTCTGTGTGTCTTGATTATGGTAAATACTTTGTTTTGATTCTTTACCGAAACTTTTCAGAAATTCTGATCCCAGAACTATAGGAAGTGGCTCCCTTTCCAGAGCTCCATGAGGTCCTTCCTTTTTCAACTACAAATTTTTGTGATGCTGGATGTTCTTTAACACTTCAACCAAAGCACTGTGTATTTTTTTTTTGTTTTTTTGTTTTTAATTTTTAATTTTTTTATTGGTTGTTCACAACATTACAAAGCTCTTGACATATCATATTTCATACATTAGATTGAAGTGGGTTATGAACTCCCAATTTTACCCCAAATGCAGATTGCAGAATCACGTCGGTTATACATCCACAATTTTACATAATGCCCAATTAGTAATTGTTGTATTCTGCTACCTTTCCTATCCCCTACTATCCCCCCTCCCCTCCCCTCCCTTCTTCTCTCTCTACCCCATCTACTGTAATTCATTACTCTCCTTGTTTATTTTCCCATTCCCCTCACAACCTCTTATATGTAATTTTGTATAGCAATGAGGGTCTCCCTTCATTTCCATGCAATTTCCCTTTTCTCTCCCTTTCCCTCCCATCTCATGACTCTGTTAAATGTTAGTCTTTTCTTCCTGCTCTTCCTCCTTGCTCTGTTCATAGTTGCTCTCATTATATCAAAGAAGACATTTGGTATTTGTTTTTTAGGGATTGACTAGCTTCACTAAGCATAATCTGCTCTAGTGCCATCCATTTCCCTGCAAATTCTATGATTTTGTCATTTTTTATTGCTGCATAGTACTCCATTGTGTATAGATGCCACATTTTTTTTATCCATTCATCTATTGAAGGGCATCTGGGTTGGTTCCACAGTCTAGCTATTGTGAATTGTGCTGCTATGAACATCGATATGGCAGCATCCCTGTAGCATGCTCTTTTAAGGTCTTCAGGGAATAGTCCGAGAAGGGCAATAGCAGGGTCAAATGGTGGTTCCATTCCTAGCTTTCCCAGGAATCTCCAAACTGCTTTCCAAATTGGCCGCACCAATTTGCAGTCCCACCAGCAATGTACAAGAGTACCCTTTTCTCCACATCCTCGCCAGCACTTGTTGTTGTTTGACTTCATAGTGGCTGCCAATCTTACTGGAGTGAGATGGTATCTTAGGGTGGTTTTGATTTGCATTTCTCTGACTGCTAGAGATGGTGAGCATTTTTTCATGTACTTGTTGATTGATTGTATGTCCTCCTCTGAGAAGTGTCTGTTCAGATCCTTGGCCCATTTGTTGATTGGGTTATTTATTATCTTATTGTCTAATTTTTTGAGTTCTTTGTATACTCTGGATATTAGGGCTCTATCTGAAGTGTGAGGAGTAAAGATTTGTTCCCAGGATGTAGGCTCCCTATTTACCTCTCTTATTGTTTCTCTTGCTGAGAAAAAACTTTTTAGTTTAAGTAAGTCCCATTTATTGATTCTTGTTATTAACTCTTGTGCTATGGGTGTCCTATTAAGGAATTTGGAGCCCGACCCCACAATATGTAGATCGGAGCCAACTTTTTCTTCTATCAAAGCACTGTGTATTACAACAAGTTGAATGCAGAAGCAGATAAGAGAATTTTCTGTTTTATGGTAAGCCAGATATTAAAGAGATTTGCAAGTTTTAAAACAATACCATTTGTCTCACAAAACTTTTGGAGAATGTATAGTTATTATTTTTAGAATTATAGTTATTTATCTTAACATATAATTTTATTATCTAAATTAATAAGTAAATACGTGTTTGTTTTAACTTCTAATATGCTTACGATTCAAAAAATATAATCCATATCTAACAAAGCAAAAATTATTTTTAATTTTTGCTTTGTTAGATATTTTTAATTTTTAAGTCAGGAAATAGACTCTAAGATAAAGAAAAATAAATGAATAAATAAATAAAATAGAACTGCCAAATAAGAGCAATCCTATAGATAAGGTGTGATCATCTCCATTTCAGATATCCACTACCTCACAATTATTCAATAGCAGAGATGCCTAATCTCTGAAACACGATTCTGATGTCCCTCTGGCATTCTGTGGCATTAACTGAGTGTGCAAATGGTTTCTCTTCCAAAAGGCATATGTGCCTTTCAGGGTATCTCCACTCAGCAACACGGTTGTTCAAGCAGGGCAGAACAGTGTCGGGATTTGTGCAGATGCTATTCCCATGTCTTCCTCACTGTTTCCCTCTCTGCTTCCCTGAGAACCATCTGAGAGTGGCTTCATTCATACAGTAGAGAAAGGGTCAAAGTGGGATGTACGGTCAGAGAAGCTGTGAATGGATGAGTTCCTGCTCAACCTACAATCTGTTTTCTAGGTTCCCATGAAATCCAGTGTCTTCCTCCATCTGTGCAGTTATGGGGTATAATACCGAAAGACATTTAACTCTGGAGTTAGCCAGTCTTGGTGTTGAGTCTATCCTTTGCCTGTTAAGTATTCTCATCTAGGGCAAGTGGTATTTACTGTGTTGTGTTTAGTTCCTTCTCCTGGACCATGTCTCCATGTGCTGAAGGGGTTGGATGATTTAATAAGCTAATACAATTAATGTACTTGCAGCAGAGGAGAAGAGAAGGAAAGGTGAGGATCCTAGCTTCTCATTTCTCTTGATTTATCCTGTCCTAAATGTTCTCTCTTTTCCATATATATGTATGTCGTCCAACAACACCTGTGAAATCCGGAGGTTTTGATTGTTGTTTGTGTATGTTTCCATATTGTTTTCTTTTAATTAAATTAATCAGTTGATTTTGGTGGAGAAAAGGAATGGTTTACTGTTGCTTCACAAGTGTGAAATGTGTCTCAGATGTTTCTTGCTTAGACAGGTGTCCTGCAGGAGCTCTGACCCAGGAAACAGGGTTCAGCGTTCAGCAGGTAGAACAAGATGCAAGACACAGGATAGTAGATACGTTTTATTCAGAGGTGGCCACAGCCTTCAGCCTCCAGCTTCAGCTTTAGACCTCAGCCAGTTCCATTTTAGTTCTCATTTTGCCCTGTTGTGTCCCCTTTAGCCCCTGAGTTTTTTGCCATGGGCCCTTTTTATATGCAGGCTAAACAAAGAAGGCACACTGTCAAGGGGTTACAAAAGGGGACAGCATGCTCAAAAATTAATTTTATGACCTTGAGTATACACTCTGAATCAGAGTGTTTCTGGCCTTGATTAACCATCATATAGCCAGTTCCCAGCCCTGGCTACACACTAAAACCATAACAGCCAATTAGAAGCCTAGGTGAGGGAGCCTAACTACAGCCATTTAGGGCCTGTCCCAACAACAGGTGTCTAAAATGTCCTTTAATTCTTTGATATATCAAGTATCAAATACTTTTGCTACTCTGTTTTCTCTCAAGACACATTTTCAAGCAGGAAGAACTTATTGTTGTTTATTATTAGGAAGTAGATGCTCATCAGAATAGAAGTGTTTTCCTGAAGCTAACTGGATATCAAGTGTAGGCCATCATCTCTTCTTTCTTGGTTGTTCCCTCTCCTAACCTTTGACTTGAAGCAGGAGCAGGTTGAGATGACTGATGCATGATATATGGAAACCACATGCAGCATATAGAATGTCCCAGTGATGTTCTTTTCCAGCTCTATGCTCTGTTGGAGGTGAACAGAAAAATCTACAAAAAGCAGATTGTTTGCATACATTAGGCAGTTCTTTTTATTCCACTAACATCTCTAGTCACAGAAAATAAATATAAACCATATTAAATTTCTGATACTCAACCATTTGTGAACTACAAAAATGCTAATTTTAGTCTAATGATTACTAGCACAATAGTCTTTAGAAGAAAAGAGACTAGCAACTTCAACAAAACTCCTCAAGCTAGTAAGTAAAAGCTCAGGTAAAGACAGGTGCAGTGGCACACGGCTGTAATCCCAAGAACTTGGGAGGTTAAGGCAGAAGGATCTCAAGTTCAAGGCCAGCCTCAGCAACTTAGCAAGACCCTCAGCAACTTAGTGAGACCATATGTCACGAATTTTGGGCAAAGGGGAAGGAGGGCAGAGGAGTGTGGTATGGGAGCAGGAAAGATGGTAGAATGAGATGGACATTATTACTCTAGGTACATGTATGACTGCCCATAGGGTGTGACACTGCATCATGTACAGTCAGTGAAATGAAAAGTTGTGCTGCTGTTGTGTACAATGAATCAAAATGCTTTCTGCTGTCATATATACTTAATTAAAATAAATAAATACATTTAAAAAATAAAATGGAGTGGGAATATAGCTCAGTGGTACAGCACCCATGAGTTTAATCCCCAGTACCAAAAAAAAAAAAAATGTTCAGGTCAGATAGTCCCCAGGAGAACAGTAGAATACAAGGAGCAAGAGAAATGTTGAAAGAACTGCACGCATCAATCAGAAGTAATATCTACAGAATTACACAGACAGAATAGACTGAGTCATTTTAATTCTTGTTTTAAGCAGATACATGTTAAGGAGAATTTGTACGTCTTTGAGTCAAATGTTCTAAAGGAGTTCAAGCAAAGAGGGAAATAAAGAAGTAATGAGTGATTGTGCTCATCCCTCTCTGTGAGGACCTCATAAAAATTAGCAAGACAAGAGGCCCTTCAGCTCACACATTTTTCTATTTATCAGCAATAAATAATGCTGATGAAAGCTTCGTTTGGGAAAATTTACTCCTTAAGCCTTCAGGGAGCATTAGCAAAATATTTCAGCTCTATTTTCCTTCTCACTTCATAACCCAATAGCTATTTAATTCAAAAATATCTGGCTGCAGGAGACTTAATCCACTTCAAAGGAAGTAAAGAGTTCCTTGCCATCTGAAAAGAACATAATGGAACTTCCATGGTGAAGGATTGGATGATATGCTATAACTGTATTTTAATAGTTCTTCATTCTATTGAAGAATCTATGAATCAAATCCCAGCCAAATACACCTTCCCCAAACATACCTACTTGAAAAGTGTTTCTTAAATACTAAATGTCCATGCCTATTACATCAGGGCTGCTTTATCCAATGTATTTCCACTTTTCAAGAAATAATAAGTATAGGAACTGTGAAAATAATTGATTCTTTTGGATGAACTTGAAAAAAATCATAGGTAAGAATTAATCCATGAGCCAGAGCAGAGGAAAACAATTTTACTCGTTTAGGTAGATGATCCTGATTTGTGCTTGCAAGAAAACAAAACCAAATCATAAAAACAAACAACAACAACAAAAAAACACTTGGCATCACCTTTTGGATCCTCAAGATTCCTAAGAGAAGAGCCATATTCTGGAAGCTGACATCACACACAATCATTTTTGAATCAACTATTTATCTCAAAGTAATCCCTATAAGGCTCTGTCAATGCAGAAGTGAGCTAGAATGACTATCCAAGAGCAATTAATAAATGACAATTAAATGATGCATTTTTTCTTTCAACAACCACAAGATCCCAAGAGAACCTTGTGCAAAGTCTGACTTTGATTATATTGTATGGCTTCTCTCCATTAATTAGAGAAACCCATGAAGCATACACTTGTCTGCTTTTGGCAGATCAACATCTGGACCCTCCAGCTTACAATTTTCCAAGTGGCAGTCTGTTTTATGATATAACTCAGAGCTTCCACCAAGAATAATAAAGACAAAAATGCCCTGGAATTTTTTTTTTAAAAAAGGTGTCTCTAAAAGGCTTTATGCAATCAACAGGCTTGAACAGGAAGCCTGTTTCAGTAAGGATAGATGTGGTTATACTGCAGAAAAAGTAACCCCAAATTATCAGAGGTTAAGCACTGTGCAAAGTTCTTTCTCATTCATCCTAGATCAGTCATGAGTCAAGACATCTTTCAGGTTGCATCAATCTTGTGACCACAACTTGTCAACTTCTGTTTCCATGGTAACAAGTGCAGGTGACAGACTTTAAGAGGCAAGCATCCACAATTAAGTGCTGCTGCCTGAAAGTCATGCTTAGCATATCAGCACACCTTTCATTGGTCAAACAAGATACATGTCACACTGATCTTAAAGAGGGCAGGAAAAATGTCTCTGGATAGGGAGAGAAACTGGAAAAACCGAGGAGACACAATAATAGCAAAGGCAAAGTCTGAATTAGTCAAACAAGATATAAACTGCATTTAAAGCCATAGGATAGAACAAATCTATCATGAGAGACAGAAAGCTCAGAGATTATCTACTTCACTCAAATTTAAGTCCTTCTTTAATAAAACAATCTTTATGCTACTCCTTATATAAGTAACTTCTGTATATAAATTAAGCTCATTATTAACTCAGTTGACTTGCTAATTTGCTTAAGCCTGTATTCCTATGACAAGACATCCCTCAGAAACAACAGGACATCCTTAGTCATCTGGTACTATTTATAAACCTCATTCAAGATCCCTCTTTTGTTTCACAAGAATAAAACCCCATTGAAAAATATTACCAAATTTTCTTCTAACTTTCTAAGGTTTTTCTTTAAGGTCAGAGTGTATGGTTATAGTTAACAGTACTTTTTAAGAGTATTAGAAATTCCCTTCCCAAGATTTAATCAAGTAAGGATCTATTATATATTGACCTTGGAACACTCATTAAATTTTGTCACTCTCATAATTCCTTCTCTGAGTGATACCTGGATATCTCATGTTATCATAAATAGCTAATAAGCGTAAGTTGATTCGATTTATTTTAAATGAGCTGCATGAATAACCTGAACGGGGTGTCCTATTTATTAAAGGAGAGCCTTGCTGTATTTCTCTGCTCATGAAATTGTACAGACAGCTATTGTCAGTTGGTGGGAGAAAGAAAAGGAAACAAGGGGAGAAAATAAGTTAATGCCATAGCCAATGATTCTTTAAAATTCTTCTGGTCTGAAACTGATAACATGGGATGAGATCAGTTGAAGGATTTTAGTATACTGTGTAAGGGGCAATAAAAAGAGGTCAGGCCAAAGCAATCTGTAGAATTCACT
Organism: Ictidomys tridecemlineatus; assembly: GCF_052094955.1. Classification (NCBI taxonomy): domain Eukaryota; kingdom Metazoa; phylum Chordata; class Mammalia; order Rodentia; family Sciuridae; genus Ictidomys; species Ictidomys tridecemlineatus. The sequence continues at coordinate 164,279,516 of NC_135481.1, forward strand.
CGAACATCTGTAGGGCATTTAATGAGACTTTCCATATTAACATTTGGTTTTACCAGGGTATGCATAATTTTCTACTCAATTTACCCCTGACAGGTTACAGACATAAAGACATTCTCTTCAAATTGACTTTCCATAATGTAAAAAGACATGGAAGTTTTAAGATATTCTTTGTAGGGTAAAGGAGAGAGGATCAGAGAGGGAATAATTTTAAGGCAAGGAAACCAAAACCAGGCTCCTTTGAATATTATCATACTTTTTTATTTTTTTCATGAATTTTTAATATTCATCAAAAATGCATTAACAGTTCTATTTCACTTCAGCCTGGGGATCATTTACAAAACAGACAGTGATACTCAGATCAAAACAGTGGAAAGTCTCTACCTCAACTACAGGATTTAATTGGGTTTAGGAAAGAAATCCATTAGTTCACTTAAGATCCAAGGTATGAAATTAGCTTCTAAAAGTTTTCTTACCAAAGGAAATTCAGAAGAAATTCAGGGATCATCTGATTCATAGGTTGAGTCAAAATGGAGAACCCTTAGTTGTTGGTTTATATAAACTAATTACTATTGAGTTTTGGTGACCAAATAATTTATTTTAAAGTATTATGAAACCTCTGCAGTGGGACCAGGAATTCTCATTTGTACCCATGTCCTAAAGGAAAATGCAACTAGGTTGATAGGAAGGTCTGAATCACATGCTCTATCACTATCACTGGAGAGAGAGCTCCACCCAAAACATCAGGTAGAAGCTTTTAGATGTGCTTTCCTAAGGATCTATTCCACGGGACTCCTTATTCCTCAAGCTAGGAAATAGTATATCTTTGATGGAATCTTTATCTGCAATGACTGTCATTTTTATCTTAAGTAGATCTGATAACATTTTGCCTTTACTTAGAAATACTTTGATTTGAAACAAACTCATGCTAAAGTTCCACCCACAGTGAAGATTTTATAAGTTAGATAACACCAAAGATGTGTTATTCTTTTATTTTTTGAGATTAAAAATTCAAAGAGGCATAAAGTAATCAAAAAAAGAACTCCATACAAAATGTTTAACAGAATAATACACAAACAAAAATGAAGCATGGGTTTAATCATTTGATGGCATGAACAAATGAACAAGATGAGAATTGTTTGAAACTGATGGTTGGTATTCTCCTCTTTAAGTGACCCAGGATAGCCTTAGACTTTTGATCCTAGCAAATATCTAGCTTAAAAAAATATTTTGGTGATCGGTCAAACTTAGGTAAAGCTAAAAGGAGAGAAGAGCATTGAGAAAAACTGGGGAATGAAACATACCAAATTATGCCATGATTATGTACCAGTATACCACAATGAATCATATATATACATATATATATATATAACATATCATATACATAATTATATAAAATTATAATGAACCAATTAAAATAACATATCATAATGGGAGATTAAGAGGGCAGAGCAAGCAGATTGTGGATCAGAGGAGGAAGGGGAGAAGGGAAAGAGAAAGTGCTAAGGAATGAGATGAATCAACATATGTGCATTAAGAATATGTGTAATAAATCTCACTATTATGTATAATTATAGAGCACCAATAATTAATATATATATGAAGTAAGTTAAAGCTCTTAGCTAGTTCCCAACTTTTAAAGTTCATCTCTAGTGAAAGTACAGAAGATTCAATTTTAAGAATTGACAATAAGCTTGACAATAAGAAATGAAATATACACATATACATATATATGGCAGAAAATGAAACAGGAAAAAACTATAGAAAGCAGATGCAATGTTAAAGTTAATATAAATAAAGCCATGGTAAAGGCAAGCATTAGAGCTACAGCAATAAAGCAAGCCTCCTTGGAAAATGGAGAGAAAAGTGAGTTAAATCCCCATTTTTCATAATAGCGAGTCAACAGACTTCATGTAAAGTTAATAAATCAAGAAATAATAGATATGCTATGTAAAGCTAAGATGGTAACCAACGGAGGAAAAGAAAATAGAAACAGAAGTTAGGAGCCAAAGAGGGAATGAATGTATCTTAAGCTCTTAAGTATGCTTCAAATTTTAAAGCCACACACTCATAATTTTTGGGGAGAAAAAGAGTATAGAAAGAATTAAAGAAATGATTGGGAAACATACAATACATTGATTTACAGCACAGCTGAGAAGAGAGAACATCGATTCCTTTCATAATTCCGGTGGTGCAGAGCACAGAGTGTGGAGAGAAGGTATCTCACAGGCACAGGTTGCCAGACCACTGTGGGAGATGGAGAAGAGAAGACATCAGGGGTAGGTAGGTGTAGACTAAAAGAGGATCTGAGCCTGGAACTCTGCCTTTGACATTCACATTAAGAAGTCTGACCTCCCCCTGGACAGAGTTTGTAACACAGACGTTTAAAAGCCTAAATAGATGCACCCGGGAGTTTATCTTACAGCATCTGTGTACTGTTTAGGTTAATCTGAATAATCAAAATGACATGAATAACACATGAAAATCAAGTAATTCATGCAATTAAAGAAAAATGAGCTTGGGATAAACAAGAGGGTGGGCCTTCCAAAAGATGTTCAAGAGTCCAGTGTCCATAGATTCACTTGACAGAACTCACCAGGGATTACTCAGAAGAGTGAAGCCAACCAAGGGTAGATATGGAGGTCAGAAAAAGGACAAGAACTTTCTCAATTAGGAGTTTCTAGCTTGGATAAAATCCAGAGACCTATAGACTGGTACAGAAAAAACAACAATCTTTATTTTCACTGCTTTCTATCTGAAATTTAACATTTCCTTACTATGAATGAAAGTGACCAACCACAAAAGCAGTAGCAGCCTTATGTATTGAAATCACAGGTAATTTTACCCTGTATTACTGTTACTGCTATCTCAAAGTATGATTTGTATTCATTATATCTTAAACATTAAAGTAACTCTTAAACTCACCATTTGATCTTATTACCTAATGAGTTAACAAATAAGTACAGGATAGGCTTTTTTTTAGAATATTTTTTTAGTTACTGATGGACCTTTATTTTATTCATTTATTTGTATGAGGTGCTGAGAATTGAACCCAGTGCCTCACACATGCTAGGCAAGTGCTCTACCTCTGAGCCACAACCCCAGCCCTTGACTTTTCAATATTATTACTTTACTTCAATAAAATCAGGTTCTTTGTAATTCTATGTGTTTCATTTTAAATATTTAAAAATTAATTCTGAGAAGTCTGTAGATTTTACTGGACTTTCCAAGGAGTCCCTGGCACAAAAGAATTAAGAATCTCTGAAGTCCCATTGTATTTGTTTTCTAATGTTACATAAAATATTATCACAAACTTTGCATCTTGAATATCGCAATCAAGTATCTCCCAGTTTCTGTGGGACCAGAGTGAAGACACAGTTAGCTGGTCCTCAGCACAGGAAGAAAGAAATATCCAAACATGAAGTTTCACTTCTTTGCAGGCCAACGGAGTTGACTTCCCTCTAACTTCTTTTGTCTCTAAACTAACAACCCTCTTTTAAGAGCTCACCTGATTAGTTCAAGCCCCCCCTCTAAAATCTTCCTCCCTTTGATCACCTCTAAGTCAGCTTATTAGGGACCATTTTGCATTTACAAAAATCTATTTACTCTTGTCACACCTTCCTATTCAGAACCAAATAGTCAGAGTTTCATGGAATCCTAATCAGAGGTCCTAATGGGGAGGAGACTTTTCAGGGCTGTCCACCAGGATGTGGACATCCTGGAAGACACTTTATAATTCTGCCTCCCACACCAGCTCACTTTAAAGGTAAGGACACAGAGCCCCGAGCGCAGAGTCAGAGCCAAAGGCAGAGCAGGCTGTCTCCCCGCAGGCCTCCCTTACCAGTTTCCTTTTATTCTAACAAAGGTTCTCATTCTAAAACAGCTCTAGCGAAATTACTGTTTTTCTCATGGTCATTGATGCTTTCCCCCTAGATCCCATGGTGTCTGGTGGTAGTCAACCTCTGGCAATGTTTTTATGTTGCTACATTCATTCATTTAATAAGTATGAACTGCATTTCCCCAAGGAAAGGATGCTTTAGCTGTAAAGTGAAGCAAATGTTGTGGTTACCTAGAGGATGGAGAGATGGTGCGGGACTTATAGAAGCCTGAGGCGGAAATGAGCAAAGTTAGTAATAGAAAGCAGAGAGGCAGGAATAAGGTGAGTTCTGTTTCCCTAAGAAAAATCAGACACACTTATAAAATGGATTCTGAATTTTGTTTTGAAAAAAACATTCAGACAGCAAAATAAAAAGACAGAGAAGAGAGGATGTGAGACTCATTGCCCAGTGAGCTGTGAAGAGGTCATTGTCATAATCGTACAGCACTGTGCAGCCGAATATTCTATGACAGTGGAAAATTCTATATCCAATCATCCCATGAGCTAGATTATAGACATGTGTGGCTCTTGAGCACTCAAAATGTGGTTAGTACAAATGAGAAATTTAATTTTGAATTGGATTTAATTGTAATTTATTTAAATTTAAGTAGCTACAAGTAGCTAGTGGTTCCTATATTGGACAGCACAGAGCTAGAAAGCAAGCACTGATAGCTTGTGAAATGGCATAAAGAAAATGGTGTGGCTTTGCAGGAAGGTACGTGAAGTGGGCAGGACTTTGTCTGGATTGGGAATGGGGAAGGGGACTGGAAAGTTCCTGACAAAGAAAGTTCACCATCTGTCACTGGCAGCTCACTTTAAGAATTTAACCCTTTAAGCTGAGTACCATTGTGAATGTCTGTAATCCTGCCTACTCAGGAGGCTGAGGCAGGAGGATTGCAAGTTGGAGGCCAGCCTGGGCAGCCTAGTGAAATCCTTTCCTGAAATAAGAAAACAAAAATGACTGGAGATGTAGTTCCATGGTAGTGCATCCCTGAGTTAAATGCCAAGTAACCCTACCACCAAAAAATTTAATCCTTTAAGATATATGCTTATTATCAGTTAATATCTGGTGACAGATATCCCCTGTGAGGGCCCATTGTGCTGTTAGCTGATGAACAAGTACATCAGCTATTAGGGAGGGTAAAGACAGAATGTTTGAAGGAGAGGAAGGCCCAAGAACAGGAGAACCTGCAAGCAGAGGTGGGGATCATAGTGGTAGATGTTATCCACTTCATGTTTGTGCCTAAGGCTTGTGCTTGGCTCTAGTCTGTCTCTCAGCATATGCTGGGTATGTGTTCAAGAGCCTGAAGGTTGTTTTCCATTGGATTTGGAATCTTCATACTGTGATGACTCAGCAACTGGGTTTCAGTTGGTTTCAGTTGGAGAACTGCAGGAGACCTGGGTACCAACCTGACAGTTGGTGGGCTTGAGTTTGGGGATAGCATTCACACTCTCCCAGCAAGGCAAGCCCCCTTCACTCCAAATAGGGCTCCTTACAAATCTTGTTTAGATTAACTGTCCTTGCTGCAGTACTAAAACTGAATTCAGGTTGGAGAAACAAAGAATACAATCACTTTAAACCTCCATTAACGAAAGGAGTGCATCCAGCCTTCCTGTTTGCTAAATATTCACTCTAAGTAGGGCAAGTGTCCTTCCAGACTCTACCTAGCCTGAGCACTTGGCCTCAGCTTTGCCCCAGCAAGGAGCCAATGCGGTGAGCTCACATCGATTCTAATTTGTGTTTCATCAGTAGATGGCAAACCATTTAAATTGGCTTCTGTCCCTTATGATGGAAGGGAAAGGTGGCTCTATATTTAGAACCTGTCCTAGAGATTTGGGATTCACAGCAACCTTCTCTTTAGACTCCTGTAAATCCTTTCTAGAAGCTTACAGGGTGTTCTGAGTTTAGGTTATACAAACATTTTAAAATCTCACCTTCATTCTAAAATGTAATGACTCTTTTTCAGAGCATCAAGCCATGGTTAAATGAGTTTCCTTCTCATCGGAGATACTTTGCTGAGTTTCAAATATCATGGGACATATTGGGGACAGAGGCTATTCAGCAAATAACTGATATCCTCAGCAGAGTCCTGTTGAGGAGAAAGAGACAAGAGGGCTCTGGCTGTGTTAAATAAGATATGAAAAAGAAAAGGAGAGAACAGGAGAGGAGAGGGGAGGTGAAAAGGTAAGAAAAAGGAAAAAAAAAAAGTTGGTGTATTAACAATTAGAAGATAAAGTTCAAGTTCTTAGCCTTTTCTGCTTCTCAGATCCTGCTGGCAGTCTGAGCTGATGGATAATTCCTCAGGCTGAAATAGTTCCAAATGCATGAAATGAAAATCTCAAGGGTACAACATTTTAATAAAATTTAAAAACACCAATATTAAAAAGCCTAAATTTGTAGTATAGTGATGTTTGTACTTCTTTATTAGCATATTAAATAAGAGCTACTGGAAAGTCTAATAATATATAAAAGTAGCTATTAGAATACATAACATTTTAAGATATATGAAACAATCACATGGTGATATAGAATTAACTGATTTCTAATGATGCCCAAAACCTAGATACTGCCAGATTTACTACTATACTGGTTGCTTATATACACAATTGAAGGCAATGCTGAATTCCAGTGAAAGAAAGGTATTTGAAAATGTTTCCCTTACAAATTCCTGGTGCCTCCTCTCAACTACCCCATTTAGGTATGTGACCTGTAACTGAACAACCAGTGCAAGTTATCTGATCACATATATTAAATAATTCATGTCAAGAAAAGTCCATTTTTCATTTTGATTAATCTGATAATTGCTAAACCCCATTATCTTTTTTTTTTTTTTTTTTTTTTTGCAATTTCAAAGAGTTTGAGAACAATGAAGGAGAACGGAGTTTAAAACCATATAGGAGTTTAAAACCATATATGACTATCCAAAGTCATAATATTTCATTTTAATTTTAATTCTGCCTCCATGCAGTCAAGAATATGCACAGTCTGCAAATGTTTGCAAGTAATTTTTGAATTAGCATATTGACCCAGGAGCATTGGCACTGGAAACAAAATAAAAATAAAACTCAGAGTGAAGTTTTTAAGCATCAGGAAGAATGAGAAGGTTGGCTTGCTTCCTAGAGTGCAGGATGTACCTCCTCCAATTTTGCGTATGATGCAGGGAGAGATTTGCTGCCCCTCACCCACTGTAGCTTGCCAAGAGAAGTTTCTTTTCTCCAGAGAGAAACTCAAAGCCAACCCACTGACAGAAAAGATCCAGGTTATAGTTTTCTCTGAGTGATTAAGTCCATTTCATGTTATTTTGCTTAAGAAAATCCTCAAATACAAAAGCACATTTTAATTGCATATGAAATAGTTTATCATTTCCACTGAAGAAGATACTTTGCTTTATAAAATAATTTCCTGCAGAGTTATTCAATCAACTCAGTGAGTGACCACCTCATGACAGGTACAAAGTGTTAAAGGAACAACCATAAATGTGAAAGTTACCTTGTCCTAGAGGGGCTCTCCATTTGGTGGAAACTACTTGAAATTTACTTGCACTCATTATTCTTTTAGAGTCCCTTCAGCATCAGTGCAGACAGAGGCTTTACTCATGAGGAAGGAAAATTTAAAAGCAAAGTTTTAGAAGCCCTTGTTAATTGTAGAAAATGTTCAGACATGAAGATGAAGTCTTTTTGCATTCCAGGATCTTAGGAAAGAAAACAAGGCTTTTTCCTCCCAAGGCAGTAACAAGGGCAGACAGCTGAAATCATGCCTTTTAATATCACACTTTGGGACAGGGTTTTTGAAGGAAAACAGGAGCTACAAGGAAATAAAATAAATAAATAGATAAATAAGGAACAAGAATAAAGCAAGCAAAGTGGACAATGATTCCATGTCTTAATGCATTTTTTGTAGAAACTGGAGAAAGAATCTCATTTGGAGCCCTGCAGATAAGAAAGGACCAGACTCCCCTGCTTAAACAGCCATTGGATGGGAAACACAGGGGCTCAGGCCAAATTGAGAAATGCACAGAAACTATAGATGCGGAAGTTCAGAACATTATTTCTTGAATTCTCTGGAGGACGAGAAGTTTGGGGCAATAATAGGTTCATGTGGAAAGCTGAAACATAAGCACTTTTTCAGGAACACCACTCTTGTGTAACGTGAAGTGCGTCTTGAATGAAAATATTAAATATGTGATGCCAGAAATAGGCTCTTAAAGAAGGTATTGAAACCATAGAATTGACAGGTGTGCAACAGGCCATGAAAGACTGAAAGTGATATGTGGATGTTGCTTGCCAACGTTGTGAGCATGTTTGGTTCATGATGAGCCAGGCATCAGCCACTTTCTTTGCACTAACATGAAATCACCACCCTCCCAAGTTCTAACCCCAAGGAAGTGGCTCTGTTGGCAGCTTCTCCCCAGGGAAAAACTGCTTGAGAATTTTTTATCCATGTCAGTTTGGGATGGAAGGTCAGCTTTCAGACTGTAGTCAGGATCCCAGATGTCCAGAACCTTAAAGAATACTGTAGTATTTGAGAAAAGTTACTTATTAATTTAGAGAGTTCCAAAATCATAGGCAGGGACATCTTGAATGCAGATGTATCTGGATAAATCACAAGGTACAGGGAGCTGGGGGCTGAGGAAGGAGGAATACAGGAAGCCAATCCATATTGCAAGTTTTGTCTGCTCAATCCTCTGAGTTCCATGTGCTGAGAAGATAAGGAATCTATATTATGTCAAGTTGCACATACGTGTACAAACACACACACACACACACAAACACACTTCTGATTTTTTTTTTCTTGAAACCTAAGGATGTTCCAGTTGGATGGAGGAAATCAAAAAATTGTGAGAGAAGAAAACAATGGCGCTATAAACTACCTTTCAAAGGAGAAACTCTATTTTAAGCTTGAATTAGTAATAACAGAAGGAAGATGGGGAGGAAATGCAAAAGCAGGAGCAATGGCAGATAGAAAAGCAGTGGGGGATGCTTCACAGCCCCTGTGGTGTGCACTGCCAGATCTCTCCCCATCCTGTGTGGAACATGGTGCATGACTGAACAGAAGGAAAATGGGGAGCAGTGGGCTAGATATGGGAACCCTTGGAATTTACCTTGAAATTACATGTTCCTAGCAGACATGTTTTATTTAAATTTTATGTTTCAGATTGTCTATATTCAGATCTCCTGGAAACAGACCTCCAAGTCAGGGAAGGGGGGATTTTCTGGAGCATGATGATGAAAGATACATTCTATAAGGAAGTGGGAAAGGCAGTGTTGGGCAGAGAAAAGGGCCAACATTTCCCCCTTAGGACAGCTACTGGAGGTCTCTGCCAACCTTACTCTGAGACTGAGATGGCCTTCTCCATCGTCTCAATTGAAGCAAAGCATCAGACCCTGTGTCTTGCATTCGTGAGTCATTTTCTTGATCAGGGTGTTCTCTTGGAGCCAAAGGCAACTTCCAGGTAGGGTCCCTGCTGTTAGCAATTAACTACTGAAATTCTTGACAGTCAGGACTGGAGGAATTGTCCTGAAGAGGGCATCTGGTTTGCACCCCACAATATTCATTAAACATGGGAGCATGCCAATGGAGGTTTCAGAGACCTAAAAGGCCCTGTCCACCATTTCAGGCTGCTATAACAATACTTTAGACTGAGAGATTTAAGCAAGAGAAATTCATGTCATATTGTTTTGGAGTCTGGGAAGTCCAAGATAAGTGTAGCAGTTTGGTTGAATTCTGAGAGGGCCCTCTTCCAGGTTTACCCATTAGTTATCTTCTTGCTATGTCCTCACATGGAAGAGAGATAGAAAGTGTGGGGGGGGGGCAGGGAGAGATTGAGATTAGTTGATTCAGCTCCCTCCTCTGTCCCCTTACACAGGCATTTTTCCCATTTGTGAAGGATCCACCTTTGTGATTGAATTACTTCTCAAAGGCTCTTCCTCCAATACCGTCACATTAGGGGTTGGGATTTCAACACGTGAACTTTGGAGGTATACAAATAAGCCCCAAGCCTCTGTTCCTCCTCCTTTGCTTCTCAGTCAGGGCTCTCCAATGAGCCATGCTGAAAGAGGTCAGTGACTGCTTGAACCTGAGCACCTCTCTAACCTGTCCCACGACTGTGACTCCCCGTGGTGGCAAGCAGATTGTTTTCAAGCCACTCCTGGACCCTCAGCTCCTAGCCACATGTCTAGGTTCTTTCTCTTATTCCAATTAAGCCTCATAGTCTTCTACAAATAGGCAATATTTTTTTCACAGAAGAACATCAGAAGTCTGCTATACATTTCTAGTTTTTTAATTGACAACTAAAGGGAATCAGTAAAGGTCACATAAGAATGATCTATGTGTATCCATCCCCATGACGGAGGACAATGAGTAGAGAAGAGAAAGCAGGAAGAACCTCAAGTGAGAATGGAAATTTGGATCTTTTAGAAGATCTGAATATTCTGAGGGATTGGAGAGGGCTGCAGCATAGGTATGACTCAGAAAGGCCACACACTCTATCCCCCATTTCTCTTTTTCTTTTGGTGCAGTTTTGTGGCTTATGCCCTAGGAGGGCAATATTTAAAACATTCCCTGTATGTTTTGAATCAGTTATTTCTTGATTGCCTTGTGAGTCAGCTATAGCTAGAATGACTCTACATCCTGTCTGCCTAGAACAATCTCTTTTTATCTGGGACCTGGATTAATTATTAAAACTCCATCATTCTACTCTCATAAGAGGCCTTGTTTGGTCAATATGATTACCCGAGCTATGGGCAAATGGTGCTCTTTAATGTACGTGCTTGTAAGCACTGCAGCTTTCTAGCTCTGCTTCCTCACACAAATCTCTCCTGTCTTTAGGTCCCAGAGGCCTCCTCCAAGCAATCCCCCTGCTTGAAAACAAAGCCAGGCCACATTTTCAGCAGAAAATGTGCTGAATTCTGCTTAATGGAATATCTGTGGAGCAAAGATCACCACTTCTAGGACTTACCCATAAAACCTGCTCTAGTGTAAGTCCTGCTGTCCTTCCTCAAGTAAAGAGGATGCTGAGGAACTAGAGAAAGACAGAACCCCAAAATGGAAGGAGACTGGGTCTTTGAATGATTGCCTGATGCCCACAAAACTGCACTGAATTAAAGAGAGCAAAAACAACAACTTATCATTTTAAGCCACTGACATTTGGAGTTAATTGCTATGGAATTTTGACTTCACAGTTCATATATTCTCTCCCAGATCCAAACCTGCAGTCTTAGACTGACTTTCCTAGAAGCAGAATTTGAGTAGGGACTCGGGTGCACGTTGTTCATTGAAGGACACTTAGAGGAAGAGAGTTAAGAAGGAAAATGGGGAGCAGTGGGCTAGATATGGGAACCCTTGGAATTTACCTTGAAATTACATGTTCCTAGCAGACATGTTTTATGTAGATTTTATGTTTCAGATTGTCTATATTCAGATCTCCTGGAAACAGACCTCCAAGTCAGGCAGGGCTTTCATTTTGAGGATTTTCTGGAGCATGATGTTGAGAGATACATTCTATAAGGAAGTGGGAAAGGCAGTGTTGGGCAGAGAAAAGGGCCAACATTTCCCCCTTGGGACAGCTACTGGAGGTCTCTGCCAACCTTACTCTGAGACTGAGATGGCCTTCTCCATTGTCTCAATTGAAGCAAAACATCAGACCCTGTGTCTTGCATTCGTGAGTCATTATTTTGATCAGGGTGTTCTCTTGGAGCCAAAGGCAACTTCCAGATAGGGTCCCTGCTGTTAGCAATTAACTGCTGAAATTCTTGACAACTAGGACTGGGGGATTGTCCTGAAGAGGGCATCTGGTTTGCACCCCACAATATTCATTAAAAATGGGAGCATGTCAACAGAGGTTTCAGAGTCTGGGAAGTCCAAGATAAGTGTAGCAGTTTGGTTGAATTCTGAGAGGGCCCTCTTCCAGGTTTACTCATTGGTTATCTTCTTTCTATGTCCTCACATGGAAGAGAGAAAGAGTGTGTGTGTGTGTGTGTGTGTGTGTGTGTGTGTGTGTGTGTGTGTGTGATGGGACTGAGATTAATTGATTCAGCTCCCTCCTCTTTCCCCTTATACAGTTTTTGTTTTTGTGGGACTAGATTAGTTATGGCAAAGACAGAGTGGTATAAAGTCAGGCTTCCCCTTTTATTTTGTCTTTTCTGCAAACTCCTTCTTATCCTTCTGCTTTTCTACCATATTATGGTGCAGCATGAGGTCCTCAATATACAGCTGCCTAATTTGGACTTCCAGCCTCCAGAACCATGAGTTGAATGCACTTCTTTCCTTTATAAGTTACCCGGTCTATTGTGTTTTCTTATAGCAACAGAAAACAGACTAAGACAAGAAAATTATTAGAGAGAGGAGTTTTATTACCAAGTAGCTATAAAAACAGCTGAGAAGCCTGGAAAATGTAGCTTACAAAAATGGCAGGAATGAAGGAAATTTGGGCAGAAAGAAATGTATCCAAGTTCAAAATATCTAAATAGGATGCTATCCCTAGCACCATCAGCACTGAGCTCCTTTAACTGTCATCTCCTACATTACCCTTCACTTGGGAAATGCTTTGTTCAGCATTGTACTCCTTTAAATTTTTACTGAGTAAAAAAGAGTGCTAAGGGAAAAAGAAAATGAGTGCAAGAGCTATCTGGAGAGCTAGGTAGGTTACTCATCTCAAATGCATGAGCACCTCTGCTTGTACTTCCACCATCATAACTTTAAGTGCTTGACCCTTGAAAGCTTCAGAATATCAACAGACCCTCTAAAAATGGAAACACACTGAATATTTTTTTCCTTAACACTTTAATCTTTGGCTAGCACCATATGTATGACTATGTCCAAGTTAACAAAAGGCAAGGCAATGATGACTTGGGCTGATATATATTCAGAGGTAAAAAAGACATTCTGATGGAAGAAGAATTTCTGATGGAAAAAAGAAATATACTCAAGAAGTATTTTTTAATAACTTTTTTTTTTGGTACCAAGGATTGAACCTAGGGGTGCTTAACCACTGAGACACATTGCCAGTCTTCTATTTTTATGTTAATTAATTAATTAATTAATTAATATTTATTTTGAGACATGGTCTCACTAAGTTGCTTAGGGCCTTGCTAATTTGCTGAGGCTGCAATTATCCTGTTTTAGCCTCCCAAGTTGCTGGGATTACAGGTGCATGCCACCACGTCTGGTTTAGGAGATTTTTCTGAGCATTAATTGACAACGTTACTTTTCCCTGCTTGAGCTTGTATTGCCTCCAAGCTGGAAACAAACTTCAAAATATAGAGGTCTCATTTTATCCCTCTCTAAACGTACTGGGTCTTTTTCCTGATATATATTGCTTATTTTTTTCACTACCTGGAAATTCAACCAATGAGCTTTTTTAATGCTCATATATTTTAAGTAAATTACAATGGCTGTGGTATATTGACCACTTGTTCCCAGGCCTTTTGTAAGATTATTTTCACACTGCTCCCATAAAGACATGAACTTTATTTTCCTCCCCTTGAATCTTGCAGACTCCCAGGTTATATCTGAGAGATATAGATAGCAGAATAGATAGCATATCAATTCTGAGTGTTGGCCTATTTAAGATTTTCAGATTCTGCTGTTTCATAGAGTTGATCTTCTCTAGTCTGGTGGATGATAAGAGATATGTGTAGTTGAAATAAACTATTGTAGTGAAGATCATTTTAAAATAACTCCCAGTCAACCTGGCTGCTGACCACAAACAAATAAGTGATCCAAGACAAGACCAGAAGAAGCACCCAGCTGAGCCTCGCCCAGATTGCTAAACAATCTGTTGAATCATGAGTTAACTACATGGTTATTGCTTTAAAAGCCACTTAAGCAAAGAAGTGCCTTGTTGAGCTACAAAAGACTAAAAACTATAGATACTGAATTAACTCTTACTATATGGGCAAAGGCAGAAAATAGACATCCAAAGCTTAACTATCATATTCAGGTGTCTGACCAGAGACTTTCTCCTCTGCTTAATATTCTTTACATAGCAGGGCTGTGGAAAGAATGTGAGCCTCAGTCATTTTGCAGGCACTAATTATTTGACCACTTCCATTTCTAAGATAACTTTGTATCTTAGAAAGGATAACCGTTTACTTCTAATTCCAAGAGAGCTAAGAAAAAAAGGAAAGAAAATGACAAAGGCTTCAGCATCCACGGATTGCACAATTAAAACAGAAATCTGTCATCAGTAGCCAGGGGTGAGGCAGGTAAAATTAAACATAAACTGTCATGGAAATAATTACCAACCAGACTTTTACATTAAAAGTTGTATTTTCATAATTAGTTAACACTTGCTATTGTTTTAAATAGACTTGTTGTTAACCTTTGACACTTTGCTCATGCAGTCCTTTCTCAACCAGATTTTAATTATGCCTGTGGGAAAGTGAAAAAGTTATCTATTCATTAGTTTATTAAATACCTATTCTATATAAAATGAGCCTTCAAAGGATGTAGAAAAGGATGGCCCCTGTTCTCAATAATATGAGATAATACAGGAGGGGAGATAAGTGCTCGAACATATCACTTGATTGTTGATTTTCAATTAATTGGGTAAGCAAAAAAGCTCAAAGAGATGGCATTTGAACTACCTGAGATGAAAGAAAGCTGCTGATTCGGATCTTCTGAAATGTACTATCAGTAGTAGATTGAGTTCTATAACTCTCAGGAAGAGAATGTCAACAGTGTAGGCTTGTAAACCAAGCCATATTCTTTCCTCTACAGGCCTAGTCAGTTTCCTTAAACAATAAACTTTCTCCTTGAGTAGCAGATTACAGCAGCAGAGGAAGACAGTAGAAATACGAGTGACACCCATGTGAAAAACTTCTGAAGACCAGAGATTTGCTTTTCCACCATCCCAGTTGTCTCAAGTAACAAAGGTCCACAGGTGCTTGCTATGGGATGTCCTTGAATACCTCTATGAGGACATTCATTTCTGCCTGTACTGAGCACTTCAAATACGTTTGGACTTTGGCACCTTAGCACCATTATGTCTTTAAGAAGGTGCTTGACTGGGGGCTATTTAGCTGAAGGTAGGAAATTTGACTCTGGACTATGGACAAATATTTCCTTCTTCAGTGAAAGAACAGAAGCACTTGGAAAGACTTTTATCAGCCCCTACCAGCACATTCCCACCTGCCTGCCTCCTCCTTGGTGGAAGGATGAAAGGTCCATGCCCCCACATTAACCACTTCCCTCTCTTTATGTATAGAATCCACGCTTATCACCATCCAATGCCATCAATCCAGCCACTACCCCTTCTCTTTTGTATTATTACTTTTGCTTGCTCTAATGCATCCTATGAGGATGCTTTCCCCATCCATGAAGAAACTAATTCTCCCTTAATTCATCATCACACTCTAGGAAAGAAATAATAAAACATTCACTCTTTCCTAGTACTATTTGAAAGAGTGATCTGTACTCCCAGTCACCAATTTCTCCAGTCCAGCTCTCTGTTGAATTCACTTCGACCAAGCTTGTGCCCTATCATTCAAACTAATCTCTTCTCAAGGAGATCATCAGTGACTTCCATGTTGCTCAACCTCACAGTTGACTTGTCAGCAGCCTGTGACAAAGTTGACAACTCCCTTCTGCTTTAGAGCATTTCTTCACTGGATTTGTATCACTTTATACTCTCTTCTTTCTCTCCCATGCTCTAGCCATTTATTCTAAGTTTCTGTAGCTGGTTCTTCACCATCTTCTTGGATATAGAAATTAAAAGTGCTCCAGGATTCTGGCTTTGATTTTTGTCACTCTTTTATCTATATTCACTTCTTTGGTGATCTTGTCTTGTCTTGCGGCTTTCAATAGCTTCAGGCCTACATGAAAGCATACAAAAATTTCATGACTTCCAAATTTACATCTATAGTCTGGACCTCTCCACTCATCTTACCTGCTTGATAACCTATTTGACTGTTCCACTCAAATATCTAATCGACATCTTAAAAATAACTGAATTCTGAATTTTCCTTTCTGTCATGCTCTTTGCAGAGTCTTTCCCACCTCAGGAAAGTGCATCTCCTTATTTCCAGTTGATGGGGCTAAAGTCTTTGCCACCCTCCCTTATACCACATTTTCCCAAACTGCAGATTTAATCTGTTAGCAAACCCAAATACCACCAGTTCAGTGATTTAACACCACATCTCTGCTGTAAACCTTATCTAAGCTTCCTTGTCTCTCACTTCAAATATCCTGACAGCCTCTTCTCTCTTTTTTCCCCATGCCACCAGTCCACAGCCAATGGACAAGTCACTGATTTTTCAAGTTAGTTGAAAAATGTAATCAGGTTATGTACTTTTTCTTCCAGAAATACTCCAATGGACATTTAGCTCATTGAGAATTAAAACATAAAACCTTTCACTGGCCCCAAATAACCTGATCTCACTTCTTTGGTCTGCTTCTCTTCATTCAGCCATACATTGAATACATTGATTCAGCCATACAGACATACTTTCTGTTCTTCAAATAAGTTAGGTGCCTTTGCACTTGCTTATATCTTTGATTTTCCTCCTATATCTTCTTGGATATGTATTTCTCTGCTTGCAAGAAATTTACTGAATTTTTCATCTTATTTGGCATGTTTTTCCTTTCTGGTCATTCTTCTAAAATTCCAACCACTATTCCCCTCAGTATTCTTATCCCTTTTCCTTTATTTTTTTTTTTTTGGCCATAAAATCCATATAAAATCTTACATGTTTTATTGATTCATGATTTTTCTGTAGAATATAAACTATATAAAACTAAAGATTTTGGTCCAACCACTGCTGGTCTTGACTGCAACCTCACCTGCATCTGAATCTCTAACCCTTGACATAAGTTTGTAGATTGTTTGAGAGAGGTGAATTGCACTTCACTGCCCATGTTTCTGTCAGTCTTAGCCATGAGACTTGCTTTGATCCACGAAATACAGACAGATGTGACCATGTAGAGGTTCTAAGCATCGGCATGTTTACATTGCACGTTTCCACTCACCTCTGTTATACTGCTACCATTGCCATGATAATCATGGGCCCCATGCAGTCACTGGTCCTGGGAGAATATGAGCTGGCTACATGTACAGCCCAATCTGTACAACTTACAGTTTGGAGGCTTGCTCAGTTGAGCCCAACTTAGATCAGTTAGACCCTAGCCACCAAACATATGCACAAAAGAAATAAATGCTGATTTTGAATGTCCCTGAAATTCTGTGATTGTTACACACTAAAAGCTCGCTAGTGTATTGTTATATCAACATAAGGAGTACCAAATGAATAAAGGGTTGATAAAGTATGAGATAAAAGTACAAAACATGGTATCTCTGGGAGTCATTTGTGCTTACCAAATATTTTCTCTCTGCATCTTCTAACAGAGAGAATAGAGCTCAATGATTAGTTCTAACCAAGGGGTTATGAGTTAAAGCACTAGTGTGTCACTTTCAGGCTAGAATATTTAATTATAAGACATTCTAGAGCACCATTTTTCCTTTGGCATGATGAGAGCAATGAGTGCAATGGTGGCTGCTCCATCTGTGACAGCAAAGAGCAGTACTTTAACATGACTGAAAAACTATTGGTGCTTTAAATCACTGACATTTGAGGTTTGTTCATTACTGTAGCTTAACTTACATATTTTCTCTGTGAATTGTAATACAAATCAGATTTGTGTTAAGGCTGTGTTGTCCTTATGTCTTTGTTTTATGATATAGAAAGTTCCTAATGAGTGTTCACCCTAAAGAAAGTTGAGTGAAAGTCTGGATATAGCCATATATTATTTGTGTTACAGTAGATAAGTCATTAAATTACTCTGATCCTATTTCCTTATTTAACAAAAGGAATAATAATTCCACTTCTAAGAGTTATTACTGTTATTCATTCATATACCTGGCATTTATTGAGCACATACTGACCTGATATATTGATCTCAATGAACTGGATGTCCAGGAAGGGACAAACCATAGGAACATACCTTTACATACAAAGCACTGGATGTGGAAAATGCCAGGATGGCCTCAGAACAGCATGTAAGAGGCTGATGAATAGAACTGACAGCTGTCAGGGGAGCAGGAAGACACTATCCACGACTCAGCAGCAATTCTCTGGGCCAGACAAAATCATAAATTGTAAGTTGGAGGCCAGTTTCTAAGATAACTTTATTCTTTTTGTTTATTTCTGAACTATTAAACTGCTTCCTGTCACCTGTCTGATAAGCATTCTGTTTCTTATTCAGGATCATCTGATCTTTGAACATGAGTTTTTCTGTGGAAGATAGCACTATGACCCTAGAAAAGTGACTTTTAGTGATCTTCACTCTTCCTTCCCTCATTCCCTCCTTCTTCCCTCCTTCCCTTTCTCCCTCCCTCCCTTCCTTCCCTTCCTTTTTTTCTTCCTTTCTTTTTTGTAGTGCGGGGGAATGAACCCAGGGCCTTGCATATGGTAGGCAAGCACTCTACCACTGATCTTCACATCCATACAAAAAATTTCCAAATCCTCTCATCTCTTTCCATCTCTTTTTCATCCAGGTCACTGAAACCTTCATTTCTCTCAATAATTTGTACATTCCATAAATATAAATTCCATATTATATACTTAATAGCATTGGGTTAGATTAAAAAAAATTTTGTTGAACCTGAATGCCTAGTAAGGAAAATGATCCAAATAAAGCAAATTTACCTCAAGTATAATCCAAACTTTCCTGTTCAGAAGGTTTTATGTTTTAAAAGATGATTTGTAAAGGGAAAGTTATTTAAGCAAAATGAAAGACTATTTAATGGTGGAATTTTTGACAAGAGAGATATTTAATCAAAAAGGGACAGGCAATTATTTTGAAACATTTTCACATGTATTATCATGCTGCTCTTCAAATTATACCATCTGTATAATTGTTCACTCATGAAGCCAACCAGGATTAAGACATGAGAGGAGCAAAGGAGAATTTGGGGAAAAAATACATAGTTTTTCCTAAAACTGGATAATTTTAATTAATTCAACCCTCATTAAAAGCAAGCAGCTAATTGAATTAAAGTGTGTCCTAGAAATTATAATAACTACCTTTTGAAATGTAAATGCTTGAACACATGAAGAACAATTAAAGAAGCACTTCAGAAAAAGAGGCCTGACTTTATTCTGATGTAGCCAAACATTTTAGCTATTCATTCATGTTATTTTATTTAAAAATACTTCATCATAATACAATATACCAGAATAACTTACCATCTTTTTTCTTTACAAGCAAGAATGAAGTGTTAAACATTATGTGCTTGCATATTAAACTCAAATCATTAGACTCAAGAAGTAATTCCTCAGAAATGCTAACTGTTAAGAGTAAAAGCACAGCAAGTATGTAGAGAGTGTGGGTTTCCATTTGAATGTTGGGATGTTGAACCAAATTATATAAATACTTGGTTTAGATTGGAAACCAACTCATTTAGCACTATGTCAATGGTTCTAAAATACTGTAGGCTTCTAATTTTATACATCTCATCTGCTCAATTTGCCTTTAATTTACGGTATAAGCCGTGTGACCTCATTTCATGGAGATGAAGAAAACCTCAGATTCATTCAGAAGCAATAATTATGGATTGCAAGAGGATAACATAATGAGAAGGTCCCGATTGCATAAAATTGATGCTTGAGTGTTGGATGCAGTGTTGGCTTTACGAAGGTTCGACACATCTGCTAGACTTAGCTTTGATTCCAATGGGAAACTGAAATTTAATGTGAGTGCTGATGATGTTGAAGTCTACAATTCACAGTAATGGGTGTCGCAGCTGATGTGACAAGTTATCTTCTATATAATATCATTATTATGGGCCTGCCAGCTTGCTAAACATTTATGAGAATTATTTCATTTCCAACTTCAAACAACCCTCTAAGGGAAGTATGGTTA
This sequence comes from Ictidomys tridecemlineatus, assembly GCF_052094955.1. Lineage (NCBI taxonomy): Eukaryota > Metazoa > Chordata > Mammalia > Rodentia > Sciuridae > Ictidomys > Ictidomys tridecemlineatus. The sequence goes on from NC_135481.1 coordinate 164,299,249, forward strand.
TTATTATCCCCATTTGATGGATTTAAAAAAAGGATCTTTCTCTAAGGCTGTGCAGTTAGACAGTGGCTGAACCCTAACCAATAGATCTACATATAGAGCCCAAGCTTACAATCTTTTCATTATCATACTATCTTTTCTTTTATCATACATGTATCCGTCTAACTACTCATTCTTCTCCTTCCTGTCACTTTTCCTCTTTCTTCATCTCCCCATGTATGTGTGTTCTTTCTCTGTATTGCCATGTTTCCCTGTCTCTGTTTTTCTTATTTGTTTTTCCTATTCTTGTGTCTTTCTCTGCCTTATGGGTTTCTATCTTTCTCTCTATTATTCTCCTTCTCAGTGGTTCAGTCTTTCTATTCATATAATTATTTATGTGTCTACTACTCATTTATACATCTATTACACATACTCTTTGTCTTTCCTTACTGCTCCATCCATCCATCCATCCATCTATCTATCCATCCATCCTTCCATTGCCCCACACAGCTTACCATATCTCTATATACTATTTTTGGGGGGAGGTGCAGGGGATTGAACTCAGGGTAACTCAACCACTGAGCCACATCCCCAGCCCTATTTTGTATTTTATTTAGAGATAGGGTCTCACTGAGTTGTTTAAAACCTTGCTTTTTCTGAGGCTGGCTTTGAACTCTCGATCCTCCTGCCTCAGTCTCCCAAGCCACTATGATTACAGGCATACACCACCATGCCTGGCTCCATATTCTACTTTTAGTCTGTTGTATATTTTCTAATTTTCTCTCTGGTTCTACCTCCTTATTTCTGACTCTGTCTCTCTCTTCCTCTCCCTGTATCTCTATTCTCCCCCATCCCTTCTCTCAATTCTCTCCCCTCCCCTCCCCTCCCCTCCCCTCCCCTCCCCTCCCCTCCCCTCCTCTCCTCTCCTCTCCTCTTCTCTTCTCTTCTCTTCTCTTCTCTCTCTCTCCCCTCTCCCTCTCCCTCTCCCTGTCTCTGATTCTGCCTCTGCTTCTCTCTGTCTCTGTCTCTCGCCCCCACTTTCAAAGTTACTGCTAATCCACATATTCTAAGCATGCCCTTCAATTCTCTGCAGAAAAACATCCATTTGTGTAGATCTACTAATGGTCAACCCTATCATTACTTGATGAAAGGCAACATATTGAAAAAAAACTTCTCATAACTCTCTTGCAACTCTGCACTAATGTCCCTTTGTTCCAGATTATCTTTTGTAAACTGGTCAGCCTTAGGAGACAAAGATAGTGTCTGCTTCTGAATCTAAGACAAGGTCTGCTTACATTCTTGGAAGAAAGAGATAGTATTTCTTTCTAGAGGAAATGGAAGGTACCCTTGCTATTCAGAATAATAAAGATGATCTCTCTCTGAGCCTAGGGAGTGCTTACCTGGCCAATGTGCATATTTCAAATTCCTTACACTCAGGGTTTCTTTCGTGTAATGGAACTTTATGTAAGGGCTTCCATTTGGATCCTTCTGTATAGTTCCTTTTGAACTTGAGGATAAGAAAACTGGACACAAACATGTAAACATGTGCTCTCAGTAGTAAAGTCCTTTGTCTCTGATGCAGAGTCTCCTGCATCCTACTGTCATCTATGAGTCTGCAGCAAATCAGCTCATTAAACTGTAAGTGGAGAGAAATCAAAGCTGTACCTTTGTTGCACTGTATCATAGTAGCATCATGCTGACTATCAAATTTATTTAAATAAAAAAGATTCATATCTTGAATAAAAAATATTTTAGCTAAAATTTTCCAGCCTCCTATTGTCCATCGGGAAAAAAAAAATAGATATTTCAGCAGCAAACTCAGGTCTTCCTTGATCTATCTGCTATTTTCAATGTGAAAGAAAATCCTTCCCATCTGGGCACTTCACAATGCCTCCCTCCCAAGGCTTATTTGGTGAAATGGTCTGTCACTTGGGTGTGACTGAGATATTGAAGCTCTTCTGCCTTTCTAAAGCCAGTGCAACTGAAGACTTTGCTTGTAGATGTGGCCTGGAAGGGCTTGAGCCCCAGGTAGTGTGACTGCTAATGTCAGAGCCCTTGGTGCCTCGGCTCATCTGCTCAGCCTCACCTCTGATCCTGGATGTGGGAAGTCCGTATAAGTTTAGGCTTTCTTCACATTCAACGTATCTCATCTCAGCCGTTCCCTATCCCCTAAATTCTTCTCTGATCCTCAAAAGCAAGCAACAGTCCAATCATGCACTTCCTAAAAGGGCAACAGCAAATTTCAAACACAGGGGAATGGGTAATCATTTCTCTCTATTTATTCTGAAGTGGAAATTTCTGAGAAACCTTTACAAGCTGTTGAGGAAACTCTGGAAAGGATCAAATTCAAGTTTCCCATACCAGTGTCCTCGACAAAATGCACCCTCATATTGGCTTTTCTTTCTTTCCTCATTCTCTCGCGTTCCTCTCACCTAACCTCTGAGATCACTTTGCAAATAAACTACCTGGACACAGTTCCTTGCCTCAGAGTGTACTTACAATGGAAACAAAAGCTAGTCCACTGTGAGGCAGAGACACCAAGACCTCTGGAACCAGACAGACTGGGGTCTCCATAACAACTCTGCCATTTCTACCTAGGAGCTCTTGAAAAAATTACTTAACTTCTCTGAGCATTTATATCTTAATTTAACATAGAAAAAAATAATGCTTACTTTTCAGGGTCTTTTTGAGAATATTGATTATAAATAAAAAGCTTTCAGTCCTTAACCCAGAGTCTTTGACCACATCAGTACATGACAAATAGCAGCAATTACTCTTATTATAGCCCAAGCAGATCTCAGGGGTATCCTGAAAACTAGAGGTGCAGAAACCGGGATGTTCTGACATCAGTGACTGTCTGGGGACTACTAAGCTGTAGAACTTAATCACTTTAAGAACCCCAAACCATATCAATTATTTATAACTTACTGTTTATAAAAATTATTGCTCATAAATAGCTTCTGGATTCTATAAATATATTTATGCATATGCAGAAAGATAATGTATTTGGAACATTAAGCCATTTGTTTTATTGATTCCTTCTACCTTTGGACTTTCATTTGTCTAGTCAGCTAGTCATTATGTATTTGAGGTCTCAAAGAAACGATGATACAGCAAACTTAGTGAGAAAAATCCAAGCAACTATGTCAAGTTGAGACAGCAGGTAGAGGATTGAGGCAAAAAGCTAGAATTCAGGCAGGGGTCCTATCCATTACCATTCCTTCATCTCCAAAATTGACTCACATCCTTAGTGTTTATCCTGTCTCATGCGGTCCTAACTGGGAGCCTTCACTCATTTCTGTTTTTTCTTCATTTCTAGGCTTATTGACAATAAACTTGTTCTGAGCTAACTAGCTCAAACTTCTCTTATCATTAAAAGAGAAAGAATAAGAGAGCTAAAAATAAGAGCCTTGTACTTTCAACTGTCACCTTGTCACATTTTCATTTCATCTCTTCTTGTTCTCTTCCCCCTCCAAGGTCTCCAAATAGAGGCTTCCATAGCCGGCTCCCCAGGCTTGCCTGTTCTTCTGGGTCCTTCCTTATGTTTCCACATCTCTTGGTACTCTCTAAAGTGGGTGATGGGCAGAGCTTGGGATCAATCCTTCTCCTTTACTACTCAATCATATTTACCCTTCTACCCTTAATCCTTGCTTCTTAAGTGCTTTATTTTTGTGAGTTGCAATATCACACAAACCAGCTATTTTTTTCTATATTTCTCACCAATCCTTCCAGAGCTTATTCATTTATCTTTCCACTGAAATGTACTGTGTACAAGATTGTGGTGCTTCAGTGCTCATCAAAGTCTTCTATGGAAGATTATAGTTGGGCTTTTGGTATAGGTCTTGGCCTCCTCAGGAATATTCTTGGAGTACCAGAGTTAATATCCACAGGAAAAGCCCCCAGTCAATGCAGGGCAGGAGATGGTAGTTAAGTGGCTCAGTCCCTGACTTCTCAGTAGGGAATTTAACAAAAGATCAAGCTCTCAATAGAAATCAACACAAAACCAAGCCACATTGGAGCCTGGGACAAAAGCAAATATGTATGCTCCTTTGCAATTGTTTTTATGTATGTTTAAATGTTTAATGGTTTTAAAGAGAACATCGGTGAGTTTGCATCCATGAAAACCAGTAAAGTAAGATTATAATTATTTCTCTTTGATATAGGTAATATGTTTAAGTCTAAAATGATTTGATATTTAATATGCTTACTTTTCAATTTTACAATGTTCTTTCAGTTAACTTAATGTTCTAGAAAAAATGACCACTTAAAAGTTCATAAAATGTATTTTACATAACTTTCCTTTTGCCTCGGGCTCTGATCTAGCCTGTCTTTATTAAAAATCTTGATAATTTGTTTATTGTGAATTTTTATGTTGACTCTGTTTTTCAAAAGTGGACTTTGTGGACACATGGTTCACGTTGGTTGATCACTGGCCTACCGTTAAGCTCTGCATTCTAACAAGTGGGCCCTCACCTCAGTCCCAAAGCCATTCACTTTGCTTCCTTTATTGGAATTTTCCCCTTCCCTTCTTTACTCTGCTCCTCTCGCCCTGCTTACTGGGATTATTTTCCAAATAGACTTATTAAACTATTTGTCTTAGGATATTCTCTTAAGGGAATCCAAAGCAAGACACAATCTTTGACATTGGAACAGCTGACTATTCCCAAAACACACCATACCATTGACTCTTAAGCCTATACATAGACTATTCAGGGTGTTTCCTACTCCTACCTTGATTAACAACTATAATTAACATCTTATGTAAGAGATCCCTTTATTAAAATGAACTACCAAATTGTGACTGTGACACAGTAGGATTATATTTGGGTTTTGTCTCTAATTCTTGGCATCAATTTTCTTAAACTCAGAATTTCTTTTTTTCTTTTTTTATTTTTTTGGTACCAGGGATTGAACTCAGGGGCACTTAACCATTGAGCCACAGCCCCAGCCTTTTATTATTTTTTTTATTATTTTGAAACAGGGTCTTATGAGGGTAGCTTTGAATTTGAGATCCTCCTGCCTCAGCCTCCCAAGTCACAGGGATCACAAACCACTATGCCTGGTTTGGGTCCCAAATTTGGAATCAACATCCTGATTTCTTAAAAGATAGGAGTATATCTATTTTTCATAAGAAACTCTTTTTCATCATACCTGAGTTTATTCTAATTATGCACCTGAAGATGGGTAGCTTGTCCCAGGATTGGGCTAATCAACAGAAAGAATAAGGGACTCAAGGATTGGAATTTATATCTCCAATCACCAATCTCTGGGATGGGAATAGGGGCTGCTGATTAAGCTTCATAAAAACTCAAATATTGGGAATTAATGACCTTCCAGAAAGTTGGTGAATGCATCCACATGCTGGGAAGGAAACACACCCCAACTCTTTGGGAAGAGAAGCTCTTGTATGTAAGACCTTTCCAAGCCCTTCACTATGCTTCTTCACCTGCCTGTTCATTTGTAATCTTTATAACATCCTTCATAATAAACCAGTAAACATAAGTAAATTGTTGATCTGAGTTCTGTGAGCCACTGTTGCAAACTATAAACCCTGATAAAGGGCTGGGTAATTTAGGGATGCACTGTTTGTGATTGGCACCTGAAATTGGGGACAGTCTAGTGATACTGAACCACTAATCTATGGAGTCTGCACCAACTTCAGGTAGTTAGTTCAGAATTAAATAAAGTTTTAGGGTACCCAGTTGGTTCTGCAGAAATTTGGAGAACTGCTTGGTGCAGAGTACTCTAACACATTTGATTAGGAGTGATATGAGTAAACAGATCCTAGCAATAAGCAATTCTCATTACTTTGTCCATGAAACTCCCTCTTTCTAGAATTCCTTTATTCTGTGTTCACCATTTATGAAACTATCCATACCACTACTCTCATGAAGGCATTGTTCCACATCTCCTCACTCAGATGTATCCTCTTTTCCTCTGTTCTCATGTCTCACTAACAATTCATGATATGAACTGATACGATAGCTGGTAATCCATACCCCAAGTGTTTTAATCCCTCCTTTCTCCTCAATTAGGCCTTCACTCTCAAAAAGTGAGGACACCACCTTATTCAACTTTCTGGGCAGCCTCAGCACCACGCCTTTCAGTGGGCAGTTGCACACTACATGTCAGGTGAAACTAGTTAGAGGTCGAATTTATTAAAATCAGAACCAAACATTCAACAGCAGAACCGTTCAACAACAGAACCTTCACTTGGGTGAACAGAGCAGGTGGAGATATACACAAATATACTGAAAGCAGAATTATCAGGGAACACAACGTACCAGATTAGTTGGCTCAATCTGCTGCCTGGGCGGTAGGTTCAGGAATAAGCCTGCCCAGCAATCTGGAGGTAGGTTTGACAAATAATTCTTCCCTGAAGCCCTTGGCCTTACCCATCAACACAAAGCTCTACCTTTGCCACCACCAAACTGTCCCTGCTTGTGTTGTTTGGCTTTCCATAAATCAGGACAAATATTCCTAACACGTGTCCTCAATCAGGTCTAGAATTGGGAAATGAGGAAAAATAGCTGGCATCTGCTCTTAACCTGATGATAGGGTTGATTTAAGCCCTGGAAAGCTCTTTTCATAACCACCTGGCAGTATATCTCAACACACCCACATACACCATTCAGTTAGCATTTAAAGGACTTTCATAAATCACCAGGTTCTCTAAACTGCTACATAGACAGCTGAATTTTTCTTGGCCATGATTAAACTGTTCATGCCATCTTTTCCCCCGCCTTGTCAAAAAATCAGGGAGTTCAGGACCAAAGAAAAGAACACTTTCTCTTTCCATTCTTAAGTCTTTCTCTGCCATTTAATGGATATTGAGTTGGTCCTTGCAGTGTTATTTATAATATTGCAGAATTGGTAAGAAACCTAAATCACAAAGGAATGGTTAAGCAAAGTATTCCATTTTCACAGGTTTATTCATAGGAAAGTTTATACTAACGGGAAGGCACTAGTAGTCAGATCACTAAGAGTAATAATTTGGGTTATCTAAATATGGATGATTTTTTTTTGTTCTATTCATAATCCATTTTAATACATTCTGAGTATGCATTCCATTAATTATTACATGAAATAATTATCCATTTTACAAATTTCTAAAAAAATGAATCCATGAACATATTATTTGGGGAACATTACTTTGGGGAATAAATTATTAGAGAAGGGTATTTGGGTAAGAGAAACATTTCACTCTCATTCTTTGCCCTAAGAAAAATGACATTTACTTATTCTGAGTGTGTGTGTATGTGTATGTGTAATTCCCAGTTGTAATCTTCATAAATGTTTAACAACTAATTCCAGTAAGAATTATGATTTGTTGTACTTCCTGATTTTTATGATGTAAATACCCCTATGGTAGCCACTGATATGATATCACTGAATGGGATTGAACAGAGATGTGTGACTGACCTCACAAGGCCATAGGAACTGAGCCAGCTCCAACATATCACCAGATTTTATTTTCCCACTGAAAGCCTCTCTGAGCCATGGGCTAAAAGTGGCTCCTAGAAAACAGTTATCCATAGTAGTCTCCAGGGAGCACAATTCCCAGATAAGACAAACTCACCAAGACACAAGCTAAAAGGAATAGATAGGTCTGCATTACCTGAACACAACTATCTGTGTTCTTTGAGTCCTTTTCTGGAAACCAATCATTTGACATTCCCAAATGTCAAATAGGAAACCGTGTGCTGGACTTTGGTAAAAGGAATAGGCAAGATACGAAGAATATTTTTTTTTTTTTGAGAGAGAGAGAGAGAGAGAGAATTTTTTTAATATTTATTTTTTAGTTTTCGGCGGACACAACATCTTTGTTTGTATGTGGTGCTGAGGATCAAACCGGGGCCGCAGGTATGCCAGGCGAGCGCGCTACCGCTTGAGCCACATCCCCAGCCCAAGATATGAAGAATATTAAAGATGGATAATAACATGTGAAGAAGAGCAGTGAGTGAATTTAGAATTTGCAAGTAAATACGAAAAAATCAAACTATTTCTGGAAAATTGATTGGGAAATTGCCAGGCTGGTAGGGACCTTGGTGAATATTTAAACTAATCGTTGTTTTCATAGAAAAGAAAACTGAGGCCCAGAGAGTTGATGTGGCTGGTACAAAATCTACTGTTTTGCATATCTAAAAAAACCAATTTTTTAAAAAAATCTAGTTTCACTTCAATGAATTCCGACTCCAAAGAATCATTTTTTTTGCTATTAATATTGTTCCAAATAAAAATTCATACAAACCTGAATTTTAGTAGATTATAATATATCTCATGTCAACAAGAACTCTGAGAATTTTTTATTATTTTGCTCAGTGAATAAGAAGTAAAGTTTTTATTTTTAAAAAGCATTTTCAATAAGTTTATATTCTAAGGGGAAACTTTTTTGACACCAAACAGAAAGGTGTTGATGTTCACTGTAAATAAAAGTAAAGTCTCTCCCAGATTTTCTCTTCCTGGTACAAAACAGAAGCCAGCCTGCCACAGTTCACCTCTTAGGATCTCATCAAAGGGAAAACATCCTAAGCACACACTGAAAAGAAGTCATATTTTTTACTTTGTTGCTGTTAAAGTCTTTGGAGAATGAAATCTGGAATTGACTTCCACAGCAGGAAAGCCAGGCAACTTGCGCTTGCTCTTCCTGCCAGTAGGCTGCATCTTGTCACAAGTGACTACATTTCTCAGTGAAAGTCTGACTGCTCTGAAATCTCCTAAAACTATCCAGTTAAAAATAAAACAGGTGAAAGCCAAATTCAAATTCACGTTTATATTCTCCCCATCATTTTTGCTAATTTCTTTTTAAGAGACTGCAGGGTACACTAAATCTTTGCTAATTCCATGAGTGTGTCTTGGGGTGTACAAAACAATACACACATGTCAGACATAACACAACGATATTTTTGATTTATCTATGTGACTTAGGTTAGGATTTCAATGAAAAGTTTCTCATTTGTAGCATGCAAATATGCATTAATATTCTTTGTCACTAAATAGAATGTACATTTGATCTCAGGATGACAATTAGTAATTCATACTACAATATGGGCAGTTTAAAAGAGAAGAACAAGTCTTAACACTAATTTAGGGGGACCAACAAGAGTCTTTGGAGTGTTTTGCAATTTACTACCAAATTAGAGATGCCCTTTCCTCCTCTTATTTCCATTAGGGAGAAGCAAAAATGGGTGGATATTGAAATCGCCTATATTTTCCGAGAACCAATGAAATAAGTGGAATCTCATTTCAAAAATATGGTTGAGTACCAAGCAACTGTAGGAAAAAGCGTCAACTGATAACTTTCTGTAAAGGGAATATTCACAGCTGGTGAGAGTGATTTGGAAGCAGATCATAGGAAAAAATAGTTTATTTTCTATCACCCTAAGAGGAATGGGTTGGAGACTACAGCTTGCTTTTTCCAGTCTCTTAAATCATATCAATGAAAAACAACAGCCATTACACAGCAGGAGAGAGAGGAGGGCGGAGACAGGATTGAAGCTGTATCATTGCAGAGTCAAAGACCCACTTTAGTGTTGTGGTTGAAAGTTTGAAAACTAAAACAATAGATTTGCAGTTGACAGCAATCTCACAGGATTTTTTTCAGATCCCCATGTCCTTCCAAGTCCCTTTTACATTATTAAAGTCAAAAGGGAACATGAGACATCATTGTCATTTTACATAAAAAGAAAATGAGGCTCAGAAGACTTTTAAAAAAGACTTTGTCAAAGTCATAAAATAAGGCACAAAACTGGCATGAAGATCCTATGTTTTGGGTTCTCCATCCAGTGCTCTGACTTGGCATAATAACCACATTTCCTGCTTAAAATTCTAGTTGGATTTCACAGAGGAAGGAATCTAGCTTACTTTTTCTTTAACACATTTCCATAAAAAGACTTTTTTAAAAAAAATCAAGATCTAGGAGAAAATAACAAAAGGACATGGCTTTGTATTGGAGAAATTTATTATCTGAAATTTAAAATGTGGGCATCCTTTTATGTTAACAATATACAGACTTAAGAGATCTGGGTCAAGTACAGGGAAGGTCAAGAGAAATCTATTTGCATCACTTGGCAAAGAATAGCACATTTAGGAATACTGGACAGGGGTCCTTAAAGTCTTTGGGGCTTAATTAAAATCTCAGTAGTCTGTGTGGCTTTTGGTAGTGCTCCTACTTCTGTTTCCTAACTTTAGGGAATGAGAATTTGGCCTTAAAGCTACAGACAGCTGTGAAACTGAATGCTCTATTGGAGCATTTTAAATAGCACATTTGGCCCTTCAGAGGTAACTAAGTGGGTTTCACTTCTACAGATTTATAGAACTTGCTCTTTTGCCCAAATTTCTACCTCTTCCGGCTGACTCACTTCCTGCGCTTTTGAATTGAGTCCTTCATTACTCACACTCCCTACAGTACCTAAGGTAAACTGGGATTGACTTCACACAAGGCTGGGAAAGCTAATTTCCTTTCACATGCTAGAATTTAGCCAGCTCTTTTACATAGCAGCGTAGTGAAAAGGAAAAATGGCAGGTAGTGTTGACTCTCAGCTTGGAAAGGAAGGTATGGTGTAGGAAATGGTTTTCAACTGTGGCTGCACATAAGAGTCCTCTGGGGGAACTTCTGATAATCGCCCTGGAAGGCTGCTTTCCACTTCAGTTTCAATCAGAACAGATGGGTGAGACCCAGCCATCAACAGTCTTTATGTACCTCCTCCAGTAGGTCCAGGGTCGCACTAAGACTAAGAACCAGAGGTTCTTCTCAGTCTTTGGTGATCATCAGTTTCATCTGGAGACTTGTGGAAACACAGACTTCTTTGCAGCCTGAGGAGTCTTGGTGCTACTGAAACTGTGGCCTCCCAGTCAACACAATGGCAATACCTAATTAAGCACTTGTTAGAAAGACAGATTCTCAGGTCCTACGCAGAACCAGATCATAGCAGTGGATGGAGCTGATGAGTTTTCCAGATTACCTGGTACACTGATATTTGCCAAAGTTCGGGTACCAAGCTGATAAGAAGGGATCTTATAACAATGGTAACAACTGAAAATATTGACAGTGTTAATAGTCTAATCACCCATTAGCTGATCCATCTGTCATTTGATGCGGTGAAACCGAGATAACTGTCAAAGGCCGGGTTAAATCGATTTGTAAGCTGATTCCTCATTCCACTTTTCCATCTGTATGAACCTTTCTGATTATTTCACAGACAGTACACATCCATGCTGAGGTCTCCATGGAAAGCGACGCCCTTCGTTGCTAGGTTAAGTCTTCATGAAAATAAATGGCAATATGTCTGTCAAGCCCCTAGATTCTCATTTTTGATCAAGGCTGGAGAAGTGAAGCTTAATATGAAAGCAAAGCCCATAACATTTCCAGGGGAATAAGTGCCCAGGATAAAAATATATGTGGGAAACCTTACTTATTGCTCCAGCTTCAATCAGGAATGGTGTTCTCATTCAAGCTTCTAGCCTGCCTCTTGGAATCCAGGCAAAGCTCTAGACACAAAGCAGATAGAGGAGCTTTCTCCTGGACAGAAAGTTCAATTCCATTCTTTAGACTCTCTTTCCCCAGGATTCTTTCCTAGATATAACATCTTGATCACCTCTCTTGACCTCTATTATCCAACAGTTCGCCTGAAGTCACTGAGCCCAGGATTTTTATTTTTTCCTTTCAACCATTATCTTCCTTTAGATAAAACTTTCCCTTGAACTAGAGCAGGACTTCAAGCCACTAACACCTCCAATCTTACCACCTTTATCTGAGAGCAGCATTATCAAGCTCTGCCAAATCAGCTCCTTTTAATCAGTGGAATTCCAAACTAGGGTTCAGAGAGGATCTGATTAATGACATAAGAATCATAACTTCCAAGTCTCTATCTGTTAGTTCAGTCCCCAAAAGCTTTGACTATCATTTTTTAACACAAGTCAATTTCTTTTTTTCTTCCCTAATTAAAATGCTACCTCACTTCACAGTATGTGGTAAAAACAATCACTAACGTTTCAGACACTTGATTGACATCAGGGAAGTACACTTGAAAATTAGACCAAATATTTTCACTTTCAGAGTTTGAGTGGCAGGACCAGGAATTTGGCTTTTTCTAAAGGAAGAAAGAAACATTATTCTGAAGCAAAGCTGACATTGAAACTCCTCTTGGAGAGCAGCAAGCCTCCTTGTAGGTTACTCATAATATTTTATCATTTCCCACCCATCTTGGCTTATAAAAATGCAATAGGAACAAAAAGCTCAGAATTAGAAAAGTATGTAGATTAATTGCAAAGAAACCTTAGACAATTGCAAGCTTCTAGCTTGGGATGTCTTCAATGTTACAAATTTTAATATAGTACCTTTCCCCCTTAAAATTGTATTTAAAAAATTGGGTTCACTTTGCATGTTGATGTTCCTCCTCCTTAGCAAGGTGCTCTGTAACTAGGAAGTTGAATGCTAATGCAGGAGTTGCTATGGTAAGCAATCTTTTCTATTGAGCAGGGAATAAATAGTTATGTGAATTCCTAAATCAATAGTTAAGGAGACTAAACAGGATGCAACCAGGTACTGTAGCACCTAAATATAGGCTTGGAGTTAGAAGATAATATCTTCTCTGTAAAATTCTAATATAATTATAGATGCCTCAGGAAATTTTGTGCTCACCTTTTGAAGCTGATTGTTGATATTTTTTTCAAAGTTTTTACATAACCCTCTAACATTTGCTTAAAAAAATAAATCTTTTAGCCAGATAAAGCCAGCTGAGGAGGGGAAAAAAAAAGAAGAAAAGAACTTCTGATATTCATCACTGGGAAAAGGAGTTTACAAATTTAGACTCTAATTAAAGAATGCATAATGAGCCAGATGTGTTGAATGGACATTAAATGACAGTAAAATAGGTATGCATTTAAAAAAATAATCAAAAAATAGAGTTTTGCTTCATTTATTGAGAAAAATTAACTGTCCATATGATGTTCTTAGAGTTCTTTTCCACCTGGGAGCAAAAGGAGTTTATCTTAGAAGACTGCATCAACAGCTCCTTTGCCTCCCATTTTCTAGTTGGATTCATCCAGTGGTGGACACCAATAGGAGACTGGAGTGATGGAAAGTAAAGTTTGGCTCCCTTCTGTCAGGTGGCTACAAGTTGGCTGATTCCCCACCTACAAACACAGCTCTCCTGGTTGCTAGTTGTTGTTTCTTCTCCCAAACCTTTTCACCCTAGGATTGATACACTGCCCTTGACTCCTGCTAACTGCAGTGGCTTCTTGATTCCTGCCAGTTTCCCTTAACCCTTCCTGTAAACACATTCCTTTAACTTGCTTTAATTTCTTCACTGGAGCATGCATCTGATTTCTTCCAGGGTTTTGAATACTACTTTTAGTCTATTTTTTACTAAGATAAAAACTTTATTAAAAAGCATAACTAAATATTATTTAGATGCACATTTTAACCATATTATATGTATTGCATAATTGTTCCATTTGGCTATCTCATTAACAAATTCATTGAGACCATTTATACAGTTAAAAGTGTTCCCTGTCTTACTTGTACTCTTATGAGCCAGTTTGTATCATTATTTGTATCTGAATCATGTCCTGTTTCCTAAAATATTTTTATGTCTTCTCTACCAAAGTGGAAACTCTGTGAAGAAAGTTTTCCAACTGATTTTTATACTTATCCAAGGACAGTCATACAGCAGACAGAATAGAAAGTCTCAACCTGCTGCTATTAACTAAGGTGCTGTGAGAAAGTTTTCCTCTGCACATTTTGTCTTCTGCTCCCATGGATCACTTACATCTATCTGATATGTCCTTTGGAGTATGGTGACCACTTCAACATTTATTCCGGCTGGTCTGGAGGCTCTTGGATAAATCTGTCAGTTGTGACTGATCAGCAGACACTGAGCAATAAAGCTCTTAGAGCTATGAGAGATGATGAGATATGGTATTCGGTAGAAGTAGTAGTGCCTTTCATTCTATCTCTTACTTCCAAAGAGTCTGTCCTCCCTCAAATTCTACTTTCTAACACTCTGTCTCTCTCCACAGAGGGGCAGATATGCAAAAATCTGGAGAGAGACAATACCATCTAATGTCATTAGTATAGCCTTTGAGCTATGAGGCCTGACTCTCTATGAAGAGAAACTGGAACCCTAAAAAGATAGCAATTTTCCAAATTCACCAACCCAGGAGAATGTTGAGTGATGATGTGTTAGACTATTTTCCCTGTCTATGACAGTTTTGGTGGCAAAGATCCTCATCTTTTACAAATCTATGAGTAATAAACCGCATAGAGACCCAGGATCATAAAGAAGTTAGTGCATCTTCAGAACTGCCTAATTCCAACCAAAGAATAGCTTAGGTCCAGAAATAGCTTAAACTCATTTGGGTTTATTGAATTTTAAATGGCCAGTCAAAATCACATATATCAAGGAGTAAGTCTAGTCTATCCTAAAATAGACCCTGTTAAATGGAAGCTGAAAGTATCAACTGAAGCTGAATATACATAAATCCTATGACACCATGCTTCTACTCATAGCTGTGTACCCAAAAGACTTGTGTGTGTAGTTAAACAGAATATATATCGTAGAATGTTTATAGCAGAATCATTCCTAATAGCTAAAAGCTGGGAGCTTCCAAATTGTTCTTCTCTGTACAGAATACATAAGTACATAAATGTTACATAGAATGAGAAATAATAATCTACAACTATATGCAAAAATATGGGTAAATCTCACATAGTGGTAAGTGAAAGAAACAAGACATACAAGAACATACGGAATGACTCCATATATCCAGAGCAGAGAAACAAAAAAAATTAACATGTTGGCTGAAGTTGGGGTAGTGGATGTACTTTGAGGCATAGTGATGGGAAAGGAGTCTGAGAGGGAGGTTCCATCATCCTATTAGTATTCCATTTCTTGATTGGGATAAGGTTGGAGTCTAATATATTTTCATAAGGTTAACATACCTCATAGATGAAAGGGTAGGTAGGAGTCTTCACTGATTTAATGCCAAATCATTCATCTATAGGAGACGAGCTTTTAATCTTCTTTTAGAATAGGAACAGAGTTGGATGAATGGGAGGTTCATCCAGGCAGCTGTCTGAGGTGCCATTCTATAAGGAATAAGGCCTGCCTGGGGAGAGACAACACAGAAAATTATGTTTTCCTGAATTCCTTCCCCATAGAGTATTGTATATGCTTTAAAACAATCATTTGACAATTAGTTAAATTTAGTAGTAGATTCCAGAAAACAATGGCAAAAAAAAAATTTGACACATACCATTTGATAATAAGAGTAACTTGAATAAAATGACCAGGATTCAAATAACCTCTGTGATAGCTGAGTCAACCATTTAGTTTGATTAACCCTCTCTTTTGCTCTTTGGACAGAGCATGTATCTGGGCATCAATGTGAGGCTTATCTTGTGGCTAATGGAATGTTAGCAGATCCACTAAATCACAGTCTTCATTTGTAAAGAGAACATGAATGGTTCGTCCAGTCACATGAACAATGAAAGGAAGAAAGACAATAAATATATAACAAAGCTATTATCATCTTGGTTTCATAGGCAGAGACTGCAGATTCTTCATTTTTAACAAGCTCCCAGGTGGTGCTGAGGATGCCAGTTGATGTACCACAGGATGACTACAAGGTGTTATACTGTAATGTCTTCATCTTCAAACTGCAGACCATCATACTTACTCATAAGACTGGGGGCCAAGTCAAATGCTGCATCTAAGTGGCCTAACCTATGCACAGTGAATGGTCATTTCTCTTAGTAATTACTTCCCTGACCCAGACCATAAAAAAAGGAGAGCAAATACATGTGGATAAGCATTGTATAAAAAATACAAGATAGAAAATAAGAGGATTTGAGTTCAATAGCATCTCTGTCTCTTACTCGCTGTGCAAATATGGGAAAGTCATGTAACTTCTGTGACTCCCAGTGTTCTCATCTGTAAAAGGAGACCATGGTCTCTAGATTAAGACCATTGTCTTTAAGATTAAGAAGGTTAAAGAAGGTCCGTTCCCTGACAAATGGTGGGTTCCTGAAATGTGTAAATAAAATCCCTTTGTGGTTTAAAATTAAGTATATAAACGTGTTCTGTGACAGTCAAATATACTGAATAGTGGCACCCATGGATAGCAGCATCCTGTGGGTTTCCCTGAACACCAACTGTATATGCACAGAACAACTTGACAGGAGGTTGGTAAATGTCTAAAACTTCCGGGAGCAATTAGAGAATGGGTTTCTTTGGAAAACATAAGTTTGGTCATGCCATATTCCTAAAACCCTTTAATGTCACCTCCTCACATTTAGGATAAAATTATAAATTCTCAACAAGGCCTGCATGAGCTAACCATTGACTGTCGATTGCTTCAAATGCATACTACTCTCTGGTCACTGTCCACTTTTCTTCTGTTCAGCCTCCTATCTCCTTTTATAATGCTTTCTTTTTCCTTGTGGCTCATCATTATTAATGTGCATTTTTGTTTGCATATTTTTTGATTCCAGCATGAAATTTGAAGATTTATGGGGAAGGAATTTTGTTCCTTTAGTTTACCGATGTATCATCTATCAATACATAGTAGATGCCTAATAAATGTCATGAGTGGATAAATGAGAAATACTACAGCATGAAAGTTCTGACTTGTAAATGGATACATGTAAATATTTGGTTGTCCACATTGATGTTTCATAGAAAGTGCTGGTTTTTTACATTCATTCCTTTGTGTATTCAATATTTATTAAGGAACTTTGAACTGCTAGACACTGTGGTAGATTCTTGGGATATATCATTAAATATTCCAGATTGACTTCCTTGGGAAATAAACTCTGAGTTAGAGATTAGCAGAGCTGGAAGCTTTAAGGGAATGTTCTTGGGATTTATATCCAAGAAGCACCTGAGAAAGTGAAGGAAATAAGCCTGGGAAGAGAAGCTGGTCCAGAGAGAAGCAATTACAAGAGTAGTCTCAGCCCACCTGCCATGGAGTTATAGAACATGGGTACCCTTCAGGGTTGTTCCAAATTGAGGTAATGAAGTCAACTTTGCCTGTTTGCATTCAGTAGTCATTGGGTATGGGTTATCCCTGAGGAAGGGCATGACACTGGGCAAAATGAAGCTCTTCAGCAGAGCGCCATTCCCAGAAACCTTTTGAGCTATCAGCTTCCCAGGAACTGGGGAATGACTGCTTTTGTTCTGAAGGTAGGGGCAGTGGCAGGGCATCAGGATGACATTCATTGACATCAACTACAGATAGCAAAAGGAACAGAGAGCTTGTCTCTAAGAAGCTTTTGTCCTGTTGTGGGCAAAACAAACCATCAACCACTGACAAAGTAAATAATTTACGTAGCATAGAAAGTGATAAATGCCAAAGAGAATATAATAAAGAGGAACTAAATACCAGAGGGAAGCAGATGGGCAGGATTTAAAAAGGAGAGTGTAAGCTTCATCATACAGGTTCAGTTTGAGCAAGAGCTTGAAGGAGATAAGAAAGCTGGCCTAACAGAAATGAACCTGGAGGTATAAACACCCAGTCAGAAATCATCCCACTATTGCAAAGACCATAAGGTACAAGGGAGCAGGCTTGGCTTACCCACAGTACCCTCCTCGTAAGACCCTTGACAAATAGAAGTAAGTGGGACCTAGTCACAAAGAAAGAAAGGGTGACCTGTGACCTTTAGATGAAAGAAGAATACAGGAAGAAGAGAAAAAGAAAGAAGAAGGAAGAGGAAATGTCTTTTTTTTTCTTTTTATTCATTTACATAAAGTTGTAAACCTAATTTTCTAATCAAAGCTATAGCTACACTTGGGTTGCTCTGGGGGAATCAGAACGGAGTCTATTTGTTCTTTGTCTTCTCTGTCTTCATGGAGATAAAGTATGTTTTTTAAAAAAAACAAGCAAACATGACCACTCTCTTGACTGACATCTGTCTATCTTTGCCCATTTTAGTTTTTCTTTATGAATTCTCTAAGAGGCACCACTCTGAAAGGGCATGTCATCTTACATGGAAGAATGAGTATTTGTAGGGGAGTGGGATATGGCAAGAGCTTAACTGTGATGAGCACAGTGAATACACTGCTGTATCCTCACTTTGTTCAGAGGACCAACCTATTAGATAAGACTTTGCATGGCTTTATCTTTGCATCTTGAGAAATGCTGGAGTCTGTGGCTGAGCTGAGGATACACATGAAGTGTCTGGCAAAGGAGCCAGGTTGGAAATAGTTTTTCCATGTTCTGATATAAAAGCATGGATAGCCTTGTATCCCAGGACCTTTCTTGTGTAACCAGGAACATTGCAAGGACACTCAGTGAGCAGGTGTATTGTCCTCTAAGGAGCTCGGCTGGGGATATATGAGGGATAAACGCAGTGACTTCTTCCTGTAGTTGCCCTTGAAACAAGAACAGGCACTTGAATGGAAGTGGGTCACAATTGCTTACTAGGAATTTGGATGTAAATTTAGGCAAGTTCTTCTAAAAATTTTAAAGAAAAATCTCATGTATTTGTTCAGTTTTTTTTTTTTTAAAGGAAAGTTTCAGGTATTTGGGCTGTGCCCTTGAGAGGAGAGGAGGAAAAATAATGATTTTATGAGCACCAGATCACAGAGAATCATCATGACTTTGCATTTAAAAAGGACCATATGTTTTATCAGAGCCCTGGGATGAAGGAAATGGGACCTGGGGGCCAATTTTAAACCTAGACAGTTGCCTAGGCATTTTGCAATGGCTTTAATTGAAGCAGGAGTGGGAACAGTGTTGCCTGATGGAATGAGGCCTGAACCTAACATCTAGACATCTTTGCATTTTCATCTCACACTGACCACTTTTCAGATACACAAGGCAAGAAAATGCCTTTATCCTCTCTGAGACATGAAGATTTCCTGTTCCAAGCCCATCTAACAGGAGAATAGGGAACAGCAAAGAGTTTAGGGATATATAATATATGGAGTCTTGAATCAGTATCACCAGTACCGGAAATGAGGACTTGTGTATAAAGCTCTTGTTGGATGGTGATTCCAGGAGAGTCTTGTAAGTGAGGGAAGCTAGTATGGCAGGATCCTAGTGCAAAGCGTAAAGGTACTTATCATATATCATATATTAACCTTGACATAGCATTTGGCCCTTGGCCCTTATCCTCTCAGCTCCTAGCTCTCATGACCACTATAAAATAAGCACTCCTTGTATGTTTCTTTAATTAATCTGTTAGTTAATATATATATATATATATATATATATATATATATATATATATATATATATATATATTTTCAAATTCAGCATAGTAGTTGAGCATATACTCATGAAAGATAACCAACGTAAATTTCAAGGGAGTTAGAAACCAGGTACCTGTGGCCCAGTTTTGGCCTTGGTTCAATCCAATTCTAAAAGTGTGTGTGATATCTTACTCTTAAGGCACTCTTAAAAGGAAGAAATGTAAAACTAGAACATGCCACTGCTCTCAACATCAAAGAAAATACACTCTCACTTTGAAACCAGACTCCATTCTCCCTTTCCCCAGCAATAAAAATTAATTTTCTATAATTTTGAATTTCCCTCTCCTGGATGTTTCATCTAAAAGAAATCAGACAATATGTGACACTTTTTACATCTGGCTTAAAAATTTCATATGAAATGGTTCCAAAATGCATCCTCGCTGCAACATAGACTAGTGCTTCATTTAATTTTATGGATGAATAATATTTCTTGTATGTTTATACTGCAATTTATTTATCCACTCATCCTCTGATGGATCTTTAGGCCCTCTCTACATTTTGGCTACCATGAATTATGGTACTGTAATATGAATGTTCATGGACAAGTTTCTATGTGGACAAATGTTTCATTTACCATGGGAATATAGCTAGGTGTAGAAAGTGTGGGTTATATGACAATTTTGTTACCTTTATGAGAAACCATTAAACTTTCACAACAATTGTATCATTATACATTCCCACTAATGTATGAGGATTTCTATATCCCTATATTCTCACCAATACTTGCTCTTTTCCATTTTCATCACTACTATTATTGGTATTCTAGTGAGTATGAAGTGGTAGTCCATGACTTTTCCTTTGTGTTTCCTTAATGACCACTTAATTTGAATAACTCTTCATGTGCTCACGGGCCATTTGTATATATTTTGGGGAGGTGTCTAGTCAAGTCCATTTTCCATTTTTAAATTATGTTGTCTGTGTCCCTGTTATTGAGTTTCACAGGTTTTTTTTTATATAGTCTGAATATTAAATTAAGCCAGATATATAATATGGAAATATTTGTCTCTGCTCTGGATGTTTTCTTTCACATTATGGATAATGTTCTTCAATGCACAGAAGTTTTAATGTTTATGAAGTCCAGTTTCTCTATTTTATCTTTCATTGCTGATAGTGTTTTGGTTTTAGAATTTCATTTATTTCATCTAGGTTATCTCATTTGTTGGTGTACAATGGTACATAGTATTCTCTCATAGTCTTAAATTTCTCTAAGATTGATAGTAATGTTTCTGCATTTACTTCTGATTTTATTAACTTGAGTCTTCTCTCTTTGTTATTAGTCAGTTTAACTAAAAGTTTGACTCTTTTGTTGATCTTTGTAAACTGTTTTAGTTTTGCAGATCCTTTCTATTGTTTTTCTCTCCTCTGTTTATCCATGCTCTAATGTTTGTTGTTTCTTTCTTCTGTTTGTTTTGGATTTGGTTATTTGTGTCTTTGCATCTAACATAATTCCCTTGTAAGCAGTGTGTATTTGTGTATGCAGTTTTTTAGATCTATTCTATAATCTCTCTTTTAATTGATGAGTTTAACTATTGAACCTTTAAGAACTCAATATTTTGAAACTCTGGAGTCTAGTCAAATGCTTGTACTATCCAAAGAAGTGTTTGATGAAGAAAGAAGCTGGTGATTTCACTTAATATCAGAGTCTTATATAGCAGGTACCATCCCCAAATTTCTAGCCCTGTGGTGTACAACCATGGGGTCACCAAACCTCATTCCCTGTACAGCTTGCTGGTGCCAGGATAGCAAACAAGACCAGTGGGTCACTGAGAGACCAGGAAAGATGTTGTTCACTGTTTTAAACCCATTGAGTTAAAGTAGCTTCCCAGGTGACATCTGCAGAAGGGACTAAAAGAGGAACTCAAAGAAAATTCAGACAGGTATTCTGTTTATTTCAGCTAGTGACCTAACTTGATTTTTCTTGAGTGCCTGAATCCAATGTCCGGCTAGGGCGGGTAGATTGAGGGGAGAGGAAATTATATGTCTCCTTTGGATTCCATAATTTCAAAACAATGGACTCTGATAGTTCTTGCAAGTTCTTGGGTGGAGATATTGATTCCTGGAGTTTCTTATTCACCATTTTCTGTGATACTGCCTAATATGTTTCAGAATTTGATAGACTAAACTCGTTACATTCCCTTGATTATCATAGTTTTTTCAGTTACCTTTGCATAGCTATTTTTTTCAGATAAACATTAAAATAATTATCGTTTCTTAACAAAAAAGAAAAACAAATTTATAATGAAATTTGCTTTGCATATTTAATTATTTTGGTTAATTTTTAGAAAAACTGTATCATTTACAGTATTACAAAATCTAGTCTGATGTAGTTATTTATTCAGATCTTCTTCCAAGTCCTTGTATAGGGCTTATATTTTTTATACAATACTTGTCAAATTATTGTGATGTTTGTTCTTTAATGTTTTATATTTTTAAAATATTAATATTAGTATTTATAACATGATTGTGAATGCAATCATTTTCTCTATTATAGTCCTAAAGTGGTACTATTATATAATAAAGCTACACTTGATTATTTATTTTGAGATTGCCTGTTCTAATGAATTCTTTCACTAATTCAAATGGTTGTTGCTTTTCTTAAGAGATCTCAAATGTGTAATCACATAATTTGCAAATAATTATAATTATTTCCTTCATATTTCTGTTATTTATATCTCTTATATTTTCAGGACAATTATGAACAATAGTGATGATTGCAATAGTCCTTCTTTTGTTCCTAGTTTAAATGGAAAAGTGCTTGGTGTTTCAATATTAATCATGATGATGGTTACTATTATGTGCTATAAATATATATAAATATATATACATATATATACATACACACATATATATATACACACCACACACAGAAATATATTTATTATAATCCACATATATGGAAACTTCATTTTAATGAATTTTATTTAATTATGACATTAAAACAATTATATACCTTAGATATATTTTGGATTTTATTATATGCCATTTGTAATATATTTAAATATTTATAATTTTCTAGTTTTTTTCTTTGACTCAGTAGTAAAATTAATCTATTAATAGATTTCTAAAAATTTAAACTTTCTTCATTTGGAGCATTAACCTCCTGGGATCACTATGTAGATGATATTGTCTAGATCTACATTTCACACTTTAAATAGGTCAGTTCTTTTTCTCCTTCATCTGTTATGTTGTCATGAAGTGATACAAAAAATGACAGCATTTTTTTCTGTAGTTCAGTGGACAACTTCTGTTCTTTCTTTATTTTAAAACAGTATAAGGTATAGACACCTGCGCTTTGTTTTTGTTTGTTTGCTTATTTTTTTGATGTTTGAAATATTAATAATTATACCAAGAATCATTTTTCTTCAGGATAGGTATTTAGTTCCCGCATTTTCCACATGACTATTGTACTATTTAATTGTCTCAAAAATCATCTGTTACATTTAATTTTATAAATTTATTATCATAAAGCTATGCAAATACTTGAATATCTTCTACAATTGAATCTTGACTCATGATTTATGGGGTAAATTTGTTTTGTGGCTACATATCTATGTATATATGATATATACGGTCATTATTGTCATATATACTTACATATTAGTACTGTATGTTCATTCACCTTTCAAAAGACAGCTGTTATTATAATTTTATTTTTTCTAACTTATTTTTAAATCTATTAAAAATAGATGATGAGTTTTCAGAGATGTCCCTGAAAGTGTGATCTGTTTTTAAATATCAGTAAATTAAAGTTCAGTGAAATTAAAACCTTTTGTTTTGCAAAATACCCTACTAAGATGATAAAAATACAAGGCATAGACTTGGAAGAAATTATTTGCAAACTACATAAGTGACAAAGGATTTGGATCTAGAATTTATTAAGACTCTTTTAAACTCAACAATAAGAAAATAAATAATCCAACTGGAAAGTGGATAGAAACTTGAACATTTCACCCAAGAGGAGATAAGAAAATAAACAATGAAAGGATTTTCAACCTCACTAGACACTAGTGAAATTCAAGGCTATAAGATACGACTACATAACCTATCAGAATGACTAAAACTGAAAACGAGAACTCCAGAGCTCTTATACATTGCTAGTAAAATGGTACAGACACATTAGAAAATAGTTTTGTAATTTCCTGTCACTTTAAAAACCATTACCACTTGACCCAACTACCATTATTTCTGGATGTTTATTGTAGAATCAAGTAAATATATGTTACACAAAATCTGTACATGAATATTCATAGTAGCTTAACTGATATTTAAAAAGTGAAAACAACACAAATATACCTTATTAATTGGATGGACAAACAGTAGTATATCTATACAGTGAAGAACTTATCAGGAATTAAATTTTTTTAAAATAAACTATTAATGTTTGCAAAAATTTGAATGGATCATAAAGACATTATGCTACTTATTTTTCAAACCAATCTCAAAGGCTTATACACTGTATAAATATTCCCACAACTGAAATAATGTGACTGTAATAAAATTATATTAATAAGAACATATCAGTGGATGCTGGAGGAGTAGAAGAAGGATGTAATGACGTGGGAGATGTGAGGGGGTTTCTTTATGGTGGTTAAATGGTTTATATCCTGACTGTGTAATAGTCACTTAAATATGCATATGTAACAAAATTTCATAGAGCTGCACACAAAAGACTGCAAGAAAAAAAATGTTAAATTCCAAATAATTTACTTAATTATGGCCAATAATTAATAATTATGTCTAGTGATTAACATAATTTAATATTCATATTTCTATCAAATTCAATATCAATGGCCAAATTTTTATTTAACATACACTGTGGTTATATAAGCTGTTATCTTCATTTTCCAAAAATTAATCTAATGGCACAGAAGTATATATACCTCAGATTCTTTCCTCTCTCTCACACACCACACACACATACACACACACAAACACAAAAACAAACAACAACAACTAAAAGAAACGGGTCAAATATCTCACGAACTGGTCAGATTTCTTTAAACTGGATGAAGGGCACTGGGGGCCTTCCTGGGAAAATTTTGAAATTATCCATGAGTCTAGATGATTATTTCCAAATAACAGATGTAAACACATTGGCTTCAAATTCTGTTGTGACTCTTACTGCTTAAGCAATACGCTTGGTCTGGTTCCTACGTGTAAAGAGCTTGGGAATTGCCATTCTCTTTCTTCAAACAAGAAAAATCTGGGAAAACTGAAGCCCCATGGTTTTGCTTGGATCTTTCAGAGAACAAAGGCAAACAAACCTCTCTCCTGAAATCTTTAGTGACATTCAAACCCAGAGAGTAAAAGCTGGGATCGGCTTACCTAGAGCAAAGCCTCTGGAGTCCTACACTGGGAGAAGCTGTGGAGGGTTAATTTTCATGAAGTGATGGAGGGTAGAGAAGTATAAGAGTGAGAAAGAAATGTGAGGACCCTTACTTTTGTGAGCTTTGCTTACAGGGGCCCCACTAGTTTCCCATATTGAGAACCTAAGGCCTATCTTGTCTCACATTGAGAAGACAGTAATCATTTTGAAAAAAAAAAAAAAAAAAACTCCCAGAAACATGAAGACCCATGATGCAGGGTAAAAGCCTGCCAAAGTTTCATCTTACCCAAAGAAGGGCATTGCTCTCACCCTAGCACCCCCTAACCTTCCTGACTCATCTGAGAATAGAAGGGATCCCGCAATAGGGAATAGGGCTTCAAGAAAATTGACTGGCAAATCTGAAGACAGGAAAAGGCATATGAAGCAATTAGGGAGAAAGCAAGAATGTATGTTGGATGGATGAGTTATCAATCCTATGTGTCAAATTTCCGATTACTACTTATTCCACAGTTTACCAGGGGAGCAGCAGTAGTTTAGAAGAGAAAATTATTCGAATTTTTCCATTCCTTCAGCATAGTACAAAGCTTCTGAGAAGGTAGACTACTTTTCTCTACCCCCTTGACTTTGAACATGGCCATGGGGTTGCTTTGTCCCCAGAACATGATCACATGTGATGTGAATAGAGGCTTTCAATGTGGTTTAGTTTTTGTTATTGTTTTCATATTTCTCCTCTACCAGGAGAAGCACATGCCCTCATATGACCTCTTCCTCTTCAGCCTGTGTCTTGAAATGACAGATCTGTGAAGCTGACATAAACCTCAGTCCAGCCAAGATAACTGCAGACCCTTGGACATGAAAACATTTGTTTTCATATGCAACTAAGATTTTGGAGATTGTTTGTTATCCAGCATTTTATGCAAACTGATACATAAAGAAGGCATCTTCCTTAAATACAATCTAAATTATTCGATGTCTTGTTTATAGCATTTGAAGTCATTCATAGCATGAAGTTGAAACCCTAGGATTCTAGTCACTAGCTCTGTAATCCATCAGTGACTGTGCCGAGGCCACACTCTTCATGGGATGATGCCAGTCAATGACTGAGCACATGATGAGTTACACTAAGGCAGGCCCAAGACCTTTCTGATGACAAACTTTGGGTCAAGAACTCCCCAATAACTGGGTGAAATTTCCTTAGACTGAAAAATGTTCTAGGATGCTTTCATTCCTCCTTCCTTCATCCCTGATTTCTCTCCAGGTCAAACAGATGTGCATTGTTGTCTAACTTTTTCCAGCTCTTACATTTTCATTTTTTTTAAATGTCCCCCTCCAGTCCACCAGAACAAAACCAAAACCAAAGCCAAACAAAATAACAAAAAAGACCTTTTGCTTGATCCTTAAAAGCAGTGTTTGGGTAGGCATTTTAAAATCACGGTTAGTGATAGGGATTGTATTTTCAGATTTGTTTTATCAGGGGTGCAAAGAAATTCAGGGAACTTCTCATCTACTCTTTCAGGATTGTTCCTTTTATCTCTTGAGTTTTTAAGCTAGGACATCTTTTTAGGAAGCAATGCCACATTTCTTAAGGAAAATTGGCATAGTTCATAAAAAGAAGAGGTCGGATTTAGGAAACAGAGATTCTGTCCATAAGATTCTGAATGTTCATAAGATAGTCACACGGTTCATGGATTCTTAAACAAGGCAGGCGAGATGAGCTTTCATATTTGAAATTTAATTATAAATCTTAAACTCACTGAGGCTTTGTGGCCCGGTGGCCCCCGAACTAGTTCATGAAATGATTGGGTTAACAGGACACAGTTGGATCTCTGCAATTATAGAGCAATAGCCTTGCTTTTATTTCCCTAAGGTATGAGGGCTTTAGAGGCTAGGATCAGATTTTAAACATATTAAGTATGTGTGCATATGGAGTGTGTGTGTGTGTGTGTGTGTGTGTGTGTGTGTGTGTGTAAAGTAGGCCAGTTGGATATCCTTAACTTTCACAACAACCTGAATAATGTATGGTTTAATAATGGTATCTTGTGTATTTTGTTGTGACTATTGCAACCCAGCTATAACACACAAAGGAGATGATGGAACCATAATTTCCTTGAAGCTGTTAAATATGGATATAAAATGGCTGATGTGCTGAAGCCAGTTTTCAGCTTGAAAATTCATTGGGAGTTTTGACTCTCAGGGGCACATCCAAAAAATAGCTTTGAAATCAAACAGTAGGGGCAAGAAGGAGGTAAGACAGATACAACATCTATAAACAAATAAATTACCCCAAAATATGTTTGAATTCTCTGTGGACAAATGAATCAAAGCCATTCTGTAGTCAGCACTCAAGCAGACACACACTTACAAAACCTGCCTGAGCAGTCACCAATCCATGCTGGTTGTTTTCATGGGCTCAACTGATCCACTGTCAGGCTTTTAAAAAAAATGATTTTATTTTATTTTATTGATCAATTCACATGATTGGGGATTGAATCCAGGAGTGCTTTACCACTAAAACTACATTCACAGCCCTTTTTATTTTTTATTTTGAGACAGGGTCTCACTAAGTGGTCAAGCTTGGTCTTGAACTTTCGATCCTCCTACTCAGGCAGCTGGGATTACAGGCATGTGCCACCATGCCCAGCCTTTTAAATCAAGCTTTGGCTAACTAGTTACTCATCAAGACTGCTATAAAAATTAAAAAAAAAAAAGTGCACTGAAAAATGGTCCATCTATTGTTTCTGTATTGAAATAACAATAGCTGGAAAGGTAGAAGGCATCTTGGAAAAGACAGTATTTGAACTGTCAGTGACAAGTAAAAAGCAAAAGATTCATTAAAAAGAATCTGCACACCCACACCAAAACATTGTAATACTTGCTTTTCTCAAAAAGAGGAGTGTCCCCTTAG
This sequence comes from Ictidomys tridecemlineatus, assembly GCF_052094955.1. Lineage (NCBI taxonomy): Eukaryota > Metazoa > Chordata > Mammalia > Rodentia > Sciuridae > Ictidomys > Ictidomys tridecemlineatus. The sequence goes on from NC_135481.1 coordinate 164,326,712, forward strand.
TCAGAATTCAATTTTGCATTTCCTTGCTTTACAGATGGAAAGAATTCCAATGCTCATTTATTTTGTGATGCCTGGCATGTGAACCTCTAGCTGGCTCAAGTAATTCTGATGAAATGCAGGACAATGACACCTTGAAAGGTGGTGACAGTATATCCACTTGAAAAGTAATTGCTCCTGGCTCCACGCACAGTAACTTCAAGATGAAAAATACATTCAGAATAGCAAATGCCAAGAATGCTTCTCATACAACTCAAGTAGTCCCTTATCACTTTAGGGAAGCAGGTAGGATAAAAATATGAGCCCAAAGTATTATTTATTGTATCAGAATTTAGTGTTTGTTCAGTATTCTATATTCTGCTCTCACTCTTTCTCCTTCCCTCAATCTTTAACATATCCATTAATCTAAATTTTATTTTATCATTCATTAGGCCCTATGTATGTAATCCTAAACCACATATTGTTTAGTTTTGACTTTATTAAAAGGATATCCTCCTGTGCCTATTTTCTGTGGGACTTCCCTTTTTTCACTAAATGTATTTATATTTTTATTCATCCAAATGTTATAAGAGCTGAACTTCATTAATTTTCACTACTATGTAGTATTCTATTTTACAAATATTTTACAATACTTTGTGTTAACTCATGGTCCAGTTGTGACGTGTGTTACAAATATCTTCTTCCAGTTTAGAGTGTATCCTTATTTTTCCTATAGAATCTTTGATAACCAGAAGTTCTTAATTTTAATTTAGTCAAAATTATCACCTTTTTAAAAAATTTAGAATCCTGTGACTTATTTAAAAGAATCATTCTTCTCTAAAGTTATCTTTTTCTAAGTAATTTGGCCTTTACATTTAAATCTTCTGGTCTTCAAAAATATGTCTTTGTAGAGGCTATTTTATTAAGTACATACAAACTTACAATTTTATTTTCCTGTTTTAAATTTTTATAATTCTCAATCTCTGACTGTGCTTTTTGTCTTAAAATCTTTTTGATCACTAATACAATTACACCAGACCTCTTTTGGTAATGTTTGCCTTGTATATTTTTCCCATATCTTCATATTCAAATGTTCCATGCTCTTATAATTTGATTGTACATCATAAAAGTAAGTAGGTGATTGTTCTTTAATCATATTATTTTTTATAATCTGACCATAACTCAAGAATTGGAGGGGGTCAATGGTATAACTCAGTTCTAGAATGCATGTTTAGCCTGCCTGAGGCTCTGGATTAAATCTGCAGCAAAATAAAACAAAACAAAAACTGAAATTGTAAACTTTCAGTTAGGATTCTTTCTATATATAAGTAAAAGCACAGAGGGTGCCAACCTATAAAAAGTACAGATTGGATTATGTCACGTAATTGATTATTATCATAAAGATGACTCAGCAGCTTTGAAAGAAGTTTAATCTAGAAGCTTAATCTCTATCTTGATTCTTTTAGAACAAGTTGTGCAGACAGAGTCCTAAAAATGAACTGTTTGTTGGATCATTTCAATTCATATGAAGAAAAATCCTCCAAATAGAAACAAAAATGGTTCTATCAAATCTTATATTTAACAGCATGTCACACTGGGGACTTATCTAAGCAAAGGAAATACCTAGTTATTAAAACTTTCTTTTAAATTGCATTTTGCAATTTAGTAAGAAAAAAAGTGCCCTTGTGGAACTAGAGAGGACCTTGGAGAGATGCACCCCACCAAGCAGTCCCCAATACACACATTTTCTACCAGCAAATATTTTCTACCAGGGAGATTGTTCAAACCTCAGTTCTGGTTCTGTACATCTTAGCCCATGGAAGAAAATAAAGGATTACTCAGAATGAATCAAAGCTTCATGCCTGTAGGTTCTAAAGGAGGCCTCCAGTTTGGGCTCATCACATCAAGGGGTATCACTGGCTCCTGGCTATTTGAAGATGGCCACAGCTGGGTTGACTCCACAGGCCTTTCATCTCCCAACAGCCTAACCTAGCCATGTTCACACAGACATCCCAGAGAGCAAGACGAGCTACCCTGATATGCAGATACTTTGAGAGCCTCTTCCTGTGTTTCCCTTGCTTCCATCCCATAGTCCCAAATAAGTCATATAACTGGGCTTAGAATCAGATAAGGCAGACACTAGAAGGCTCAGGGCCAGGGTAAGGGTACTTGTAATGGTGAAGCAGCAGGACCATTAATTCAATCAATCTACCACAGAGACCAATTTCCTTCCCTGGCTAGGAAATATGGGAAATGAACAAAACAATAAGCTTTTTTTTTTTTTTTTTTTTTTTCCTTACAGGGACTGACAGAGAATCATTGTCCCCGGGGAAAAGCTAGTTTCAGCTCAGGCAGGACCTCTGTGAAGGACAGGCTTGCCCTTTAGCCTGGGCACCTCACCAATCTTCGCTTGCTTTTTGAAGAGCTGGAACTTCTAATTGCCTAGAATCAATTTTAACAAGGAGAAAGAAGCAACCCACAAGAGCAGAGTCCTTTGTCTTACATCACATTTGTGACAGAAGCAACCAGAAAAAGTGACATTACCCATAAAGGAATGGCGGATTTCTTCAAAGGGATATAAAGCAATTTGGGGAATAAGACAGATCCCTTGTAACTGCTATTAGGGAATTGTTGATCCTTGATTTGCATAAGCTGTGGGTATCTCCATTGAATTTTAGAAAAATTGCACATTAAGAAATACAGATGCATGCTTAGGAACAGCTAGATTTCTGAGGCACTGTAACAAAATACTAAAAAGCCATTTTGAGATATTGCAATGAATTCATGATTTCCATCTTTTGTATTTGGGTACATTGACTTCATTGTTTTTTTTGTTTTGTTTTGTTTTGTTTTGTTTTGTACATGTGTGACAGTCACATCACAAACTTGATATATAGTTTTAGCTTATTTAGGTTAGATCCCCAGAGTTACATTGATGCATGTTTTTGCATTCACTGTTAGAAAACAGGGCAATAAATTGGAGGGGTTTCAGACCTAACCTGTGCTGCCGTAGCAGAATGAAAAGCTAGATATTCTGCGCATATTTTAAGCTGCCTCCTTCCTTAATGCATTGTGTCATGTGCTTAGCAGTTATTCCCATAGAAGATAGGCTTTCAGTGTGCATGTCGGCTTGAGGGAAACCATGCTCCTATGTATTAGCTGCTCACTCCTTTAATCCTGTTAGAATTTAATTTTTCTTGATTGAATGTGGTGTTATCACCAGGTGCTGAGTGGCCCTTTCCTATCAGTACATATAAATCCTGTTAGTCCTTCCCAGACTCATGGTGTTCCAGACTCTTCTGAGGTCACACTGATCCTAAGGAGCATTTGCTCTCAGGTTTGTTGCACAAAGAGAATGAAAGTGAAACTTCAATCTATGGATATTTGTGCCTGGGAAAATACCAGCAGTTTTCAGAAGTTTCTGCATTAACTAATGTATTTAAAGACATTTTTTTTTTAAGTCTTAAATTGTGAGATGTTTTTCATTCTGCTACGGCAGAATGAAACGTCCCTACCTATACTATTATATCGGGTGTTCTGTTCTTCCAATTTTATTAAAGAAAGCATGTCTTCTTTATATGTGTGACCTGGATTCACATGCTTATCCCAGGAAACTTTCTGGCAATTATTAGGATTTGTAATGAAATCAGTTCTCTAAGATCTCAAGCTCTTTGGTTTTCTGTAAGAGAGACTGTTTCTCCAGACTTGTTCTTTCTGCTCCTCCTCTGTTGGCCATTTCCTGCTAATTATCTTCCTTCAACAACCACAAGAAAGGCATGTCTGATCATAGTGAGTTTGCCTTGTTAGCACCTCTAATTATTTTTTTTTCAAAAGTTTAAGAAGAAATTATTGGAGAAATTGACATGTTTGTGGTACCTGCAGATTTCAGATATTAATTAAAACAAATCCACCTTGTTACTAACAATCAAGAGGTACGATTCTACTGATAGCATTTTAAAGGTTTAATTTAACTATTTTGCTGGCATCAATTTGGTTACAAAAGTGGTCCAAACATTCTGCAGCATGCTATGATTTACAGATAATTAAGATGCTTTCCCTTACAAGAGTTTACTTCAGAATTTTTTCAAGGATGTCAGACTCAAAAACATTCAGGTCAGCTTAGTATTAAAAAAAAAAAGAAAAAAAAAAAAGCCTGGGCCCCCTGGCCATGTGTAGATCTCAGCCCCAGTGGAAGGAGGAGGGGGAGGCCAGCTTTAGTAACACAGCCATCTTTTCTGCATTGGAATGTCACTCTACTGTGAATGTCTACTGCTGTCAAGATTTCTGAATTTTCAAGAGGTGTTGGAGTTTGGGATTTGTTTGCACTATTTCCTAATTTATAAATGTCAACAAACGTTTTAATGAAAAGCCATTTTGAGGTTATGAACAGGGTTTAGCCTTCTCTTATACCCATTTGCAAAGAAGAGTTGAAGATCCAATTATCACCAGCAATTGGCAGGGCTCTTTTATTGTCTGCTTCAGGACTGATTTTCTACTCTTCATTGGACCAGATCCTACACACCCCCGTTCACATCTTGAACTGCAAACTGGTGCCATCACTTGGCCAGAAAGCTAATATTTAACCCTAGCTTAAATAAGATAAGGTAAGTCAACCCAGAGGATAATAAAAAGAGGAAATGAAAAGCCAGAACCTGCTGATGAGAGATGGACAGTGAAGCTGTGGGAGGGTAAATTACCCTACCTCAGTATGCTTCTTTGGAATATTTAGAGTTGGTTATTCAGAGAAACTGCAGACCTCTGCAGATACAGGAATGGCTCTGGAAGGCTGCCCTTTTGTAAGAGAAATTTTCATATGTAAAGGAAATCTACATTAGTGAAGTAAACACCCAGGAAATGTCTTCTTTCCATCTCCAACTCTTCTTTCTGCTTAGGAAGAATCTTTTAACAGAATAAGAGACTGGGAACCAGACAGTATTACTGGTGGCTATACCTGGGGGACTATCTGCATAAGAAGAAAGTCCCTGCTCACTGTGCACCTCCTATTCTAACTTTCTATAGCCTGTTACCCCTTTCCTTCCCCCTACAAGCCAAGCCCCTATCTCTTTGTTTGGTTGTCCATGAGGTTCAGATATTCATTTGAATCTCACACTCTATATGTGGCTCTAATGTTAATGTGCAGTAATACATTTGTCACTTTTTTCTTTTAATCTGTCAGTTTATCTCATAGAGTAAAATTATTGAGCCTTCATAAGGAAAAAGGCACATTTAAAACTTCCCTATGCAACTAATGTTAGCATCTTCTTGGAAAGAAAAAATAATAATTTTTTCAACCCTTACTTATAAATTCATAGTGGAAATGGACACACTGTATCAAATGAGGAGATTAACAAGATAAAAATTTTAAAAAAGTGTTAAGATGCATATCTTGGGTAGGGATTGGTGTTCAGCAGTAGAGTGCTTGCCTAGCATGTGTGAAGACCTGATTCAATCCTCAGCACTACATACAAATAAATAAATAAAATAAAGGTATTGTGTCCACTTACAACTGTATATATATATATATATATATATATATATATATATATATATACACACACACATATATATATATATATATACATTTATTATTTTTCCATGCCTGTAATTATATATACTATATAATTTTAAAAATATATATATATTTTTAAAAGATGCATATCTCACATTTCCATGAGAGATACCAAGTGAATGAATAGTTCTCAGAGAGATACTTTTGGATGTCAACTTATAAAGCATCTTCAACAAAGAACAATAATTTCTGAGAGTAACAGACAAAGGAAAATGACTTTGAGTCTCTAGGGGTGATAACTGGTAGGAAGGCTAATAAATGGCAGATAGAGATCCGTAATAGTAAAGAGAGTAAAGTTTGCTTAGATAGATTCCTTTGGTGCCATCTCATAGGATTTGAAATTACCTTCAGTGGTTAACCTTGTCCTCCCTGGTAGGAGGAGATGGGATATCTTTTGCCTTCCGAAATTTATGTCCTGCTTTGAGGCACACAGGTGGAGGGCAGAGAGCTTCCCTGCATCTACTTCTTGCTGTCATTTGACAAGCTTTATGCTCAAGAAGCGTATTTTGAGTTGGCTTATTCAGGTCTCCTATACTCTAAACAGGGTAAGAACTGTGGAGATAGAGTACTGTTTTGTAAAACATAGCAGAAATGAGGAAATAGGAGCCCTGGGAGGGAAGAGTCCTCAGATCTCAGTAGTTTTCCAGTTCTTAGATTATTTTTGATGGAAGATAGGGTGCATTTTCTGCATCAGGATTTTATTATTTTTCCATGCCTATCGGTAATTGTTCTTCTTTTATGTAACTAATAATATGTGACAATATTGGGAAAAACATATGAGGTAATTTTTTAAAAATTTCTTGTTGTTGTAGATGGACAGTATGTCTTTATTTTATTTGTTTTATGTTTATGTGGTGCTGAGGATAGAACCCAGTGTCTCTCATGTGCTAGGCAGGCACTCTGCTGCTGAGCTACAGCCCTAGCTCCAACATGAGGCAAATTTTAACTGAAAGTTGTCTGCTATAATTATATTAAAATGAGTTTAGCCAGGCATGGTGATTCAAGCCTGTAATCCTAGTAGCTACGGAAGCTGAGGCAGGAGGATTGCAAGTTCAAAGCCAGCCCCAGCAACTTAGTGAGGCCCTAAATAATTTAGCAAGACCCTGTCCCTAAATAAAGTATAATAAGGGCTAGGGAAGTAGTTTAGTGGTTAAGATCCCTGGATTCAATCCCTTGTAACCAAAAATAAGTAGATAAAATAAAATAAGGTTTTTTTTGCACTCTTTTTTTATTGGTTGTTCAAAACATTAAAAAGCTCTTGACATATCATATTTCATACATTAGATTCAAGTGGGTTATGAACTCCCATTTTTACCCCAATTACAGATTGCAGAATCACATCGGTTACACATCCACATTTTTACATAATGCCATATTAGTAACTGTTTTATTCTGCTACCTTTCCTGTTTAGTGGTTAAGATCCCTGGATTCAATCCCTTGTAACCAAAAATAAGTAGATAAAATAAAATAAGTTTAAAAGACCTTAACACAAACATCAGAGTTAGAGTGAGAAAGGTTCTTTGTTTGATGATGTTGTGGTTTAGATCTAGAATGTCACCTAAGGCTCCTATGTCAAAAGCTTGGTCCCCAATGCAGCAATATTCAGTATTAAGTGGGGCTCTTGGGATGCTAAGTTCCTCAGTGGATTAATCCAGTGATGCATTCGTATTTTGAATGGATTATTAGGAGATGATGGCAACTGTAGGAGGTGGGACGCAGTTGAAGGGAGTGGGTCCTTGGGGCTCTGTCCTTGGATATTATATCTGATTCCTGACCCCTTCTTGTTCCTATGCTTCCAAGCCACAATGAGGTAAGCAATTTTGCTCTGTCACATTCTTCCACCAGAAACAGTGGAGCCAACCATGGACTTGAACCTCTGAGACTGTAAGCCAAAATAAGTATTTCCTCCTTTCAGTTGTTTTTCTCAGATATTAAGTTATATTGATACAAAGAAAACTGACTTACACAAACAATTAAAAAAAAAGTTAAACAGGAAAATTTGGAATTCTAAATACTAAATCCAAAATTAAAATACTGATTAAAGCTAGAGTCTGCTCTTAGTCAGATGTTAGCAGTAGCTCACATTTATTTAATTCAAGAGGGAAAAGTGGAAGATTACAGATTCAGGCAGACTGACTTTGGTTTCCCCAGTTAGTTGTAAATAGTTATTATAATATAAGATATTATAATATAATATGTTTCTGATCTCACTAATTTATGGATTATTTTCTTTGGAGAAAGTCAAAACCTCATGATACCCATATAACTTTGTAAAGATTTGCATATAACCTGGTATCCAATTACTGGGTTTCAAATATATAATGTACTACATGACAGAAGAAAGAGGGAAAATATATCAATATCACTCATAGAAGGAGATTTAATGCAGATATCTCAATATATTATAAAATAACCAGATAAAACATTACTAAGGAAAATTAAATATGATGAATTAATTTGACCCAATTGGTAGGTATTCTGTATCCTTTATCACTTTCAATAATACCACTTTTGAATGCACAAGAAACATTTACCAAAGTGGATCTCATGCTTGCCACATCTAAACAAATTTCATGGAATTGAAATCACGTATAGTGTGTTTTATGGTCAGAATGGAATTCAGCTAGAAATCAATAACAACAAGAAAAAGGAAAATATCATGTGTGTGGAAATTAAATAATAAATTTCTAATTTATCCATGGCTAACTGAGAAACAGAAAGTTCTCTGAAATTGAAATTTAGGGAGCATAGTTCAATCTATGACTAAAGGGGAGTTTATACCAATATATATATACGCAGAAGAGAAGAAAAACTGAAAATTGACTATCTAAACATCATCTCAAAAAGTTAGAAAAGAATAGCAAATTAAATGTGAAGGATGGAAATAATAATAATTGGATAAGAAATTAAGGAAATGTAAAATAAATATAATATAGAGGGGATTGGCAAAGCCAAGAGTTGCTATTTTTAGAAAGACTAACGAAATCACTGAGCCTCTGGCAAGACAGATTCAGAAACAATGAAAGAGGTACAAAGCACTCATGTACAGAAGGAAAACTGGGACACCATTATAAATAAAAAATAACAGGAGAATATTATAAAACTCTGACCAAATCTGCTACCAAAAAAAAGAGACATATTTAGTGGCTCTTATTAAAAGGTAGGAATGGTGGAAAGAATCTGACCAAACTATCCTATCTACATATATTAATGAACCACAATGAATTTCACCTTTTCATCCATAATGCACTAATCCTAAAATTAAAAAATAAATAGAAGGTCAGTAGAGTAGAAGAAAGGAAACAGGGTGGAAAAGTAGAAGGAAAGGGGAATTATTGGGGACTGAATTGGAGCAAATTATATTCCATGCATGTTTATGTCAAAACAAACCCTAATATATGTTTAAGTGTAATAACTAAAAAATAAAAAAGTTTAATATGAAAGAGCATTTCCACAAAGAAAACTTCTTACTCCAAGTTGCTTGATTTGTGATTTCTACCAAATATCCAAGGGAGAAGTAATTCAACCTTATGTAAATTATGGCCAGATAATAGTGAAAAAAAAAAAGAAGAAACTCATTTCACTTTTTTTTTCTTCCCCACCAGAATAGCCTTGACACTAAAACCCAATAAGGACAATAAAGAAAGAAAAAGTATAGCCCAAGTTCTCCCATGAACATGAACACAAATATAAACAAAATAACAATAAAACCTGGTAATATATAACTAGAATAATTATATAATTAGAATATATTATTAGAATAAAGATAGATCATGACAAAGTGAGGACTGTCCCAAGAATGCGTGGGTGGCTCATCTTCAAAGCTGAAGCATATAATTTACAATAGGGAAAAAAGAAAAGAAAAAGTATCTCAGAGGATGCTGAGAAAGCCTCTGACAAAACTCAATATTCACAATAAAAACTATAGGGGGTTAGGAACAGAAAGGAGCATTTTAATCTAAGAGTGTCTGAACAAGCTTTTCCTGGGATATTAGGGAAAGATACATGCTATCACAACTTCTAATCATCACTGTACTGGAGACCTAGTCAGTTCAGTAGGAAAGAAGTTTTTACACAGGTGAAATAATAAGAAAGAAGAAATAAAACAGTCATTACTTGTAGATGGAATGATTGTGTGCATAGAAAATCCACTATAATCTACAAATAACCTGTTCGTATTCCTAAGAGGTTATAACAAGGTTACTGAACAATATATCAATTTACGGCATCATTTTCATTCTATATTCTATCAAGAAACAATTAGGAAATGATTTTTAATTTATATCTGTCACCTAAACATTGAAGATCCTGAATAATTCCTGCTAGATTAGTTTTCCTTTTATGATGGAGATCATAAGATCAATACTTTGTAAATATCATTTACATCCTTGGTGTATTTAAGATTTTATTATTTCAACATATACTTTCTTTTGCTATTTCTTTTGCTATTGCTATCAAGAAGTGTAGGTATTTTTGCAAAATCCTTCATAAACATTGCCATTTGAACAATTTATAAAAAGGATATAGCCAGGCATGCTAACACATGCCTGTAATCCCATCAACTCAGGAGACTGAGGCAGGATCACAAGTTCAAGGCCAGTCTCACCAACTTAAAGAGACCCTCGGCAACTTAGCAAGACCTTGTCTTAAAAAATAAAAAAGTTTGGGGATATAGCTCAGTGTTAAACACCACTGAGACTGAGTTTGATCCCTAGTACCATATAGAAAAAAAAAATAAAAAGAAGAAGGAAACGGAAAAAAAGACAGTGTTTATAATAGGTGGATACCTATATTCTCAACTACATGGAAGATAGAGTCAGGAGCATCAGTTGAGCCAAAAGTTCAAGGTCAGCCTAGGCAATATAGAAGAATACTGTGAGAGATGCTATTTTCTTATATTGAAAAATTTAACATATCTCAGAAATTAATACTTCTCAAATTAATCTAAAGTTCAAATAAAATTTCATTAAAACTATCAGATATTTTTTGGGGGAATTAAAACCTGATATATGAAAACGGGGCAAGGGGTTAGGAACAAGAATGAACAAGATAATCTGAAAGAACAGCCTTTTGGATGTGAGGTCTTATACTACTTCTTATCAAGAGAAAATATCAGTAAGGCAGAGAGATTGTTTGAAGAATAGATAAATAGACCAATGGGACAATTTGGGATTCAAAAGCAGATCCATGCCTGACAAATACTTGATTTATGACAACATTGACACTGTAGAATAGAGGATGAAGAATGTCCTTTTCAATTACTGGTATTGGGTCAATTAAATAAACATAAGGAAAACCATACATTTTCCCCTACAATCATTTACAGAAAATCAATTCAAGAGTGATCATGATCGTAAAAGAAAATATAAATGGTAAAACAATAAAACTTCTAGAACATAATGAGGGAGAATGCATTCATAAAACTGGGGTAGGAAATAATTTCTTAATCAAGAAACACTAACCATGAAGAAATAGATGTATTGATGGGCAGTATAGCTCAGCGGTAGAGAACACGCACCAGGTTCTTGGTTCAACCCCAATTGCCAATTAAAAAAAAAGATGAATAAATTAAAGTTAGACCTTTTTGTCATCAAAATATACAAGAAGATAAAAAAGCAAGCAAGAGAGTAGATAAAGAAAGATGCTTGCAAAACTTTTATCAATAAAGAACTTTCCTTTATAGGGTACAAACATTTTTTTTAAACCAGTAAGAAAAATCAAACAATCCAATGGAAAAAACTGGGCAAAATCTTTGTTTGTTTATTTTGTAAAAACCTACCCAGAGGACCATTAAACATATGAAAAGTGCATAAACTTATTACTCATTGTGGAAATACAAATTAAAACCATATTGAGATTTATATACTCTTGGAGTTACCTAAAATCATCCATGTGACAATATCCAATGTTGTAGATATATAGAGAGCAGCTGGATCCCTTCTGGCTATGAAGACCTATAATACTATCTCTAATCAAGAGAAAATATCAGTAAGGCAGAGCCTAATTGTTTAAAGAATAGATAGATGGAGCAATGCAATTGATGGGCCTGTAAACAATAAATAGAAGTAAAAACAAACAAAAAAAAGAATAGTACACCCACTTTGGAAACTGGGAGTTTCTCATAAAATTAAGCATATATTTAACCCATGTGACCTAGAAATTATACTCCTAGACATTTATTAAACAGTAACATACACCAAAATGCTCATATGAAAATGGTTACACCAGCATTATGCATAATACCCTCAAATCTAAAACAAGTCAAACACTGATCAGTATTAAGACATATAAACAATTTGAGTTATATCCATGTACATAAGCATTGCCTAGCAAAGAAAAGAAATGAACTATCATTACTTGTTTTAACCTGGATAGATCTGATAAACTTGAAGTTGAACAGAAGAAACTAGTCACAACTGAGAACATACTCTATCAGCCCCTTCATGTAAAGGTTGAAAGCAGGATTGGAAGATATTCCCTATGGGGAAGACTGAGGATAGTGACTGGCAGGTTCACAGAGTATCCTATAGAATTGAATCTCTTCTTCCCTTTGACACAGACAGGTTCACTTTGTGATAGTTCACTTATAATTCATATCATATGCTCACTTTTCTTAGTATATGAAACATTTTGAAAATATTTGAAAAATGTTTTCATAAATAAAATTATATATCGAATTGAGGTTAAAAGTTTAAAATTATCCTATTACAAGTGTTAGGTAAAGGTTTACAAAAATAGTGAGGAATATACAGTCTTGTCAGCAAAAGTATTTTTATGATTGCACAATCCATAAATAAAATAAATAACATAGAATGATTATTAATAATTAACTATATTAAACAATTATGTTTTCTATGCTGTTTTGTATATTACTATTACTTGTATATTACTAGTAATAGTAATATACAAAATCATCCTCTTTTTTGTTTTTGCATTTCTATTTTGTCTGAGCTTTATCCAATGTAATCTATTTTACTGTAGTTGGTCATATACTTAATTCTAAAATTATGAGTATATATACATATTTATACATATGATAACATTTTCAAGGAATGATGTCCTCACATATCTACCATGATGAGGGGTTTGTAAGCAAGCACTCAACAAATACATTTAAGAAATTACATAGTAAATCATAATTTTACTTATCTAAGCAGTGAGCATATATTGAATTAGAGATAATACCATGCTATTAAAAGGATCAATAATGTCACAAAGACTCATGTTATAATCATAATTATATATTTATTAGTTGTCTTACTTTGTTCAAGTGTTTAATCTTTCTTCTTCTTCTCTTTTTATTTTTCTTAATAGTACTATAGATTGAACCAAGGGACTTGTACAAGGTAGGTAAGCATTCTACCATTAGTGTACATCCCAACTCTCCTTATCTATTCTATAAAAACATGCAGCAATTCCCCTAATTACTAATATTATGATGAGTAAATTAACTATCAGACCCAAGAGTACTTTAACACATGCCTGACACATAGTTGATTTATAAACACTATCTCTTTATCCAACTCTTCCCTTGTTATTCTGAATAACTGTCACCTAGGGTAGGAAATAATGTTTGTATGAAACCCTACCAAGAAAAGAGTGGAAGGATAGTTCTCAATACCTAGAACATGCAATGTACCTCCCTGTTACTGTCTTCTTCAAATATAAATAACATTCCCTGGCCTTTTACATACCATGACACAGATTGATTTGGACATTATTTAATGTAAGTATTTATTTTAGGATTCTTACACTATTGGGTTAACTCAGCAACATTGATTTATAACATGCAATACATTTTCAAATTCTTTCCCCCTCTGTCAACAAAATGAATTGTGTCCATGAGAGCTGTGGCTGAAACTGTGATTTCCCTAACTGCTGGTGACATTTTGAAGATGGAAAATATTGACATATCCTATCGCCAACTTGCATTCCTGTTTCTTCCATTATGACACATAAACCTGAAAAATAGCATCATGGCATTATTTGAATAAAGAACCCCATTGCCTCATGAATTACATCTACTCCCTGCCCATTTCTTGCTTGTTGTATTTAACCTGCCTATAGACTCTGTGCCTAGAAGAAGCCATTATGTCTTGCCAAATTATTCACTAGGGTCAACTCGGTATTCAAATTGCCTTTTCATCTTTCTTAAATTTTACAAAAGGATTTTGGCTTCTTTCCACTTCAATTTCCTGGTAGCATTACTATTCATTTTTTTTTTTATATTTGACATCCCTACAGTGGGTCTGGATTAATGGCCAGCATGATTTGCTCATGTTCTCCCAGCCTTCTGCTCTTGATTGTGAAATTATAGTGTTTTTTTTTATTCCTGCGAAGAAATTAGAATGTGTGCAGTTGTTCAAGTGCCACATAAAATCACACAACTAAATGAAAAATTAAACTATATTATTTCAAATCACAAACCTCCATTCTCTGGCAATAGTATTGATACTCTGATATTTTTAACATAGTTTAGTGGAAGTGAACCAAAGGTAAAAATTTCCTTTGCATAGGAAATCATCACCTCTCCCCCAAAACAGTGATTATTTTTAATGCTGCTTTATGAACCCTGCCTCAATGGCCTATGAGGGAGGCCAGTCATGGAAACTACCATGGCCTGAATCCAGCCAATTGTTGAGTATTAGTTGGCAAGTAATTGCTCCCCACTCCCACCTCAAAATGCCCTCAGCTACTTTTCAGAAATTTCTGCGGCACTACATCATGGACACTCAAAAACTTCATGTCCTGCACCCCACTCTCCTCACTTTTCCTCTAGCAGTTTTCTCAGTGTTCATCATAGATTATTCTATATTCCAATATCAGTGTCTCTGTTGGGTAAGACCACCCCTAGAAGTCTGAGACATATGGGCACTGACCTTATTCTGATTCCTCAGAATACACCGTAGCCAAGCTACAACTTAAAAAAAGGCTCTTATAGTTATAATAGTGGGGTTCATTTTGACATAATTATATAGGCATGAAATATAATTTGCTCCCTTTCAGGCCCATGTACTTTCTCGTTCTCTCTCCTTCTCCCTCTCCCTATTCCATTTCATCTACTCTACTTATCTTCCTTCTATTTATTATATTATTTTATGTATTATATTTTTTTACCTAGAGCTTTATAGATATATCTAAAGGTAGAATTTTATGTGATATATTCATAATCTATACAGCATAGTTTGGTCTATTTCATTCCATAAAGTTTCCTCCTAAAGGCAGGGGGATAGCAAGTTTGAGACAAGCCTCAATAACTTAGTGAGAACCTCATTTATGTAGCAAGACCCTATCTCAAAATAAAAAGGTCTGGGATGCAGTTCAGTGGTAAAGTGCCCTTGGGTTCAAATCCATAGTACAAAAACAAACAAACAAAAAGTCTGTAGAAAGGCCATTACTTTTTAACAAGGACCTTCTGAAGTTTGAAGATAATGGAAGAGAAGCAGAACCTAGAGACAATTTCACAGCAACAAAACAAGCACAGCACCATCTAAAATCTCAATGTTCCCATCCAGGAGTTCATTATAGGAGCAGTTCAGATCTCTCCAAATTCTCAAGCAAGAGCCAAATACACAAATTTTGGATTTTAGAGAAATACATAGTCTTCCAAACTTTTCTTTAAAATCTTTGCAGTGGGGCCTGGGGTTATAGTTTAGCCTTAGAGAACTTGCTTCGCACATGCAAGGCACTGGGTTTGATACTCAGCACCGCATACAAAATAAATAAATAAAATAAATAAAGATGTTGTGTCCATCTTTAAAAAAACCTCATATGTATCTTAAAAAAAATCCTTGAAGTGAGTTGAATGATGGCCCCCCACAGGTTATGTCCACATCCTAATCTATAAAACCTTTGCATATTGCATCATATGGCAAAAGAGCCATTTCTACCTTACAGTATTTCACCATATAATTGTCACCATCATGTAAGAGTGGCACCCTGTTTTTTCAGTCCAAAAATTTAAAACTTTTAAGTTTTAAATGGGTAATCTTAGCAGATTTGTTGTCCCATTGCTTATAAGGTAAATAGCAGCAATATATTCGCCAGTGACATATGGATGTGTGTTTATGTTCTGCATAGCAAGTAGCTTGCCAAGAATTCTGGGTGCACTGCATTGTTGGCATATTTCTGAAAGCCAACTTTCATGGTTTGTTTGGACCACTGCAGCACCAAAGGGTAAACATATCCTACATGAGTGGTGCCCAGAACCATGCATCAGATAATGAAACTAAACCAAAATGGAGCAGATTCTTCAAAGATTAAACTTTTTAAGTCCATACTTGGCAACACTCTAGTAAATTTTCTCAAGTATAAAATCTTGACTATAATGCACAAATCAATAATAACTAATGTTTGGCTTTATTTTGCAGACTGGAAAATGTTTGCTAACCTGTCATGAATAAATAATGTGTGTCAACTTGGATTATTTAATTTTTTTAAAGAATTTTTTCACAACACCTTTATTCTATTTATTTATTTTTACACAAGTATTTCATGTGTCCTAATCTTGCACCAAAGACAGTTTAGTAAAAAAAATTATTTTTAATAATTCTGGCAAATTTCTTTTAAAAAGTTTACATAATGGTCCGCATCCCACATTTTTGCAAAAAAAAAAAATATTGGCATAAAATCTCCAACAATTATGTGGTGAAATACAGTACTCGGCAGAAGATGTGTTTACGTTAAGGATTTTGAAAGGGGAAGGTTATCATGGGTGAAACCAGGAGGTGTCTGAGATAGAAACAACCAGAAGAAGACTCACAGAAGAGGAGAAAATGCTGAAACCAATGTCCAATGGGGGTAAATATGGGGAGAGTTGAGAATTCAAGTCAAGAAACCAATGACCACCAGAAAAGTCAAGAAAAGTACTCACCTCTGGAGCCTCTGGAGGGAGCATAGCCCTATAAACATCTCGATTTCAGGTTTCTGATCTCGAGAGCTGTAAAATATAGAAAGATTAACCCATTATTTTCCAGAGACTGAGTTCAACACATTCTGTATAAGAGTTTTGACTCTTTCCTGTGAATGGAATTTATTAAATTAGACTCTGAGTTGTTATGACCAGATTCCAGGTCATCAGTGTTTCAAATTAATAAACACTTAGGTGCTGTTTCCTTTATCCAGGAAATAATAAACTATGATATTATTAAAGCAGCAGTTGCACTAGACTAGCAGAATTTTTCTGATGCTCCTTTTGTCAAGCACCTGCAGAGAAACCAAAAGCCAACTTCCATGAAATAGTGGTGGTCCTGGGAGCCTTCTAAAGCTCTGTCAGTCCAATCCTTTAAAAGATTTAGGGATGGCATTTTTTTTTAATGTAACTGTACCTCATCTGACTCTTCCCACCATCACTCAAGTTCCTCTGACCTTTACCTCAAGCTATTATTATCTTTACAATAGAAATCTGGAAACATGAATGCTATACAAAATTATCAAAATGCATGTAGAAGGAAAAGCTTACACAAAGAGAAAGTACAATACCAAGTGTGGATCAATCTTTTCATAAACTTTTGATTAAAATAGACCTTGACTTTATTTTTTACAGAGTTTATGCACAGAGGAAAATAAGAGAAGACTTTACACAGGTGATAGATCACGAGGATGATTGATAGGAAACATAATTTCTCTTCAGGAGATATCCAACCCTAAAGCTCTGACAAGAGACTCAGAAAAGAACTCACCTTTGGAATATTTCTCCAAAGTTTGGTGTTACTACCCCCTTTTGTTGCTAGTTTTTTGCCCACATCCTTTTCAAGAATTAAAATAGAATCTCCATATTCACTTCATCCTATGTCTAAGATTTTACATGTTGCAAATCTGCATCTGAAACCCCCTAGCTTTTACTAATGATAAAGAGTTACGTTTTTACCATTTAAAACATACTTTGCTGGTTTTCCATTTTTTACTACAAGTGGAGCATTCCTTATATGAAATGTATGAGATAAGAAGTAGTTCAGATTTTGTATTTTTAAGATCTTAAAATATTTACATGTACATAATAAGGTATCTTGGAGATGGGACAAATCTAAACACTTCATATATATCTTGTACACCTATCACAAAGGCATTTATATAATATTTTTAATAATTTTGCACATGAAATAGTTTCATGGAATGGAATTTTCCATTTGTGGAATCATATTGGTGCTGAAAAAGTTTGGTAGTTTATATCATTTAGAATTTCAGATTTTCACATTAAGGATGCTCAATCTGTAAAACCATATTTTTGAACTTTTAAAGAACTTTCCTTCATTTTGGTTTCTTTACTAATTATAAGCATAATATCTGTTTGACATTATCTTTCCAAATGACTGCCTTTTAAAAATATAAATGCAATAGGTGGTTTGTGAACACTCAAATCCCTTTCTAGAATCAACACATCCTATTCTCATGGACTTTCCCCCTCCTTTAAAAAATGGTTTTAGAAAACAAATTTTATATAAAGAAGACATGAATCTTAAATGTAGATGATTTTTTTTCATATGCATGCATATTTGTAACTACTCTTCACATCAAGATCTAGAATACTCCAAGCACTCCAGTTGTTTCCCCTGGGCCCATTCTAATCAGTCATCTCTGAAAGATAATCATTATTCTCACTGACTTTTTTTAAAAAATCCAAGTAATTCCTATAAACAAATTCTTTCTGAACCTCTTATTTTCGAAAAGGGCTGGATAATAAGGCATAGTTTTCTCTTCTAAAAAAATTATTTTGTCTCATCTCCAAATGTTCTGTTCAGTGAAACATTTGGACCAGCCTTTGCAGAAAACCCACCAGATTGCCAGGTGTGCAAACAAGGCTTGCTGTCTGTGGTTGCCAGGGTCATTCTCCATGGAAAAATTTCCCATGGGTGGAGGGTCTATTGGCAGGACTCCAGTGCATAAACCAGCACACACCACAAGCCTGGTATTACACATTTTTTCCCAACAGTTTCCCAGGTTTGCCCTTGAATTACTGTGGCTTTTAATAGAAATGTTTCTGAGCAATTTGTGCAAATTGAATTTTATATCTTCTTAAAATGAAGTATTTGTAACAAAAATTGAATGTAAATTTCTTTAAAAGCAAAGAGTCTACACTTAGAAGGCAGGAATTTAATAGGGCATATTTATGAAAAATGAGGAAATTGTTTAAGTGAGTTTTAAACTTTCAATAACCTCATATATCCAATTTGTCTTTAAGCAAATTGTACCCATAATGTGGATGAAAACCCCTTACATATCACTTTTAAAGGACAGTTTTGGTGTTACTGATGTCAATTTAACATTTTATAAAAAATAATTACTCAAGGTGGTAAAACTTAATTACTGAATTAAACTCTTAGAATTTAACTCAATTAATTTAGTTTGACCATGCTACACTAATTCCCTGAACAGACATGTTTAATGATGGCTACTGTCGATCAGAGTTAAGCACATCTATGTATCTGTTTGCAAACATTTAGTTACTGATGTATTATCAACCACTCCAAAACATAATGGTTTAAAACAAACATAAGTTAATAATTCTATAGGAAACAGAGTTTTTCTCTTTATTTGGCAGGATTGGCTGGCCTTGGCAGAAATGGCCCAGGCATCTGTAGTCAGTTTAGAGCGTAGCTGAAGACTAGGTGCACTTGGTGGTTCTCACTGTGAGTTGCTAGCCTCCTCTCCACATGCTTTCTGAAATTCCTCCAAGACAGTCCAGGCTTGCTCATTAGTATGAATGCTTCCCACAAACAGCAGAATTATGCAAGGTCTCTTGAGGTCTAGGTGCAAACCTGGCCTCGTACTCACTTTTGTCACATTTTATAGGCCAAAGCAAACCAGAATACTCACCCTGATTGAAGGGAGGTAGAAATAGAAATAGAAGGAGCTGCAAGTTAGGCTGTAAACGACCAGGGTAAGATGCAGTAATTCATTTATATGTTTTATAAAATAAGGCTTTCCCACAAATAGTGGTGTTTGTTTATTGTGTATAATCATCCACTCCAATGATAAGTTTTTAAGCCTACAATTAAGTTTCACCATATCATGTAGTGTGACTATATCTCCCAAACTGGCCTGTCCCAAGGAAATTAAAACTAAGTGATTTGGACTTGCACTTCTGGACACATGAAAGTGGAACCATAGGAACCAGATTTATGCTACCACCTAAAAAAAAAAAAAAAACCCAACCAAACAAACAAGATGTGCAAAACATATTTCAAGAAGCTGAATGTCACACAATAAAATGCAGTGACCTCTGAAAGACAGGAAACAAAACAAGATTAGCCCTGCGACTGTCCCAGCTGCATGGAGGGTTTCCAGATGACAGCACAGGGAAGGGGACAGAGATTGAGACCAGTAGATTCCCTGAGTTGAGAACACAAAGATGAAAAGTCTCAAGAGACCAATTTCAAGGACTAAGAACCAGAGAGGAGAGAGCTAAATACAGAGAGAACTTGAGAAATAAGCAGAAGTTTCCACTTGAGTTGTTTTTTTTTTTTAAGAGAGAAGAGACAGGAGAGAGAGAGAGAGAGAGAGAGAGACAGACAGACAGAGAGAGAGAGAGAGAGAGAGAGAGAGAGAGAGAGAGAGAGAGAGAATATTTTCAGTTTTCGGTGGACACAACATTTTTATTTTTATTTTTATGTGGCGCCTCACGCATGCCACGCGAGTGTGTTACCGCTTAAGCCACATCCCCAGCCCTACACTTGAGTTTTGCTGAGTTCTCAGAGAGAGAGAGAGAGAGAGAGAGAGAGAGAGAGAGAGAGAGAGTGAGTTGGGGGGAAACATCCAGAAATAAAAACTACAAAGTCTGAGAAGGAAATTACACAGGAATGAATTAGCAGTAGAGTCAACATGCAAAAGGAAAATAAACAGATGAGTAGATAGCAATAGAAACAATACAAAATAAAATAGAGGTGCAAAGAGGAAAAAAAAAACAATAGTAGCAAGAATAGCATTTATGAGGCAAATATCCAAAGAGAGAAAAAAGGGAGACACAGATTAATATCTAGTCAAATCATAGTGGCTGAAATTTTTCCAAGTTGATGAAAACATACAAACCTGAGAAGCTTGAAGAATCCAAAGGCAATAGCTAAGAAATAAACAATAAGACGTTATAATAAATCATTCCAAATCAAGGATTAAAAGAAAAGGTTAAGAAAGCCAGAAAAAAATGCATGATATATGTAGAAGAAAACAATTAAGGATGGCATAAATATACAAAAAGAGGAACAGATCATTACTAAGTACAGTTTATCTCAGGAATACAAGATTGCTTTAACACTGGAAATCAACATGTATCACTTTATTAGAAAATTAAGAAAACCCAGGTGACTATCTTAACAGATGCAGAAGAAAACTTTTAATACAATTGAATGTCCATGCCTGATAAACATTTTCAAAGAAATATGAATAAAAGAGACATCCCTTAACCTGATAAGGGACATCTCTCTATCAAGGGCATCTATCTATCTATCATTAATAATTTATAGCTGGCATCATATTTCATAGTTAAAGACTAAATGCTTCTCCATTAGTTCAGAAAAAAAGACAAGGATATTTTCTGTAACCATTCCACTCAAAACAACATTTAGAAAATGTTATGAAAATTCTAAGTCTACTATCATTAAAAAGGCAGTTTATCAAAATCCCCAGATACAAAATCAACATCCAAGATGGAAGATTGGAAAGGAAGGATTGCCAAGAGACATGGCAAAATTTTGGGGAGTGGTGGATGTGTTCATTACCTTGATGCTGATGATGATTTCATGAATGTCAAAACATCAAATTTTAATATGTGTACTTTATTGTGCATAAATCATACCTCAATAAAGGTATATATAAGTTATATATTTTATAACTTCTTTAGGGCTTTTAATTTTAAACTTCCCTGCCAAACAATATATGAAATGAGTGATTATATGCTGAATTATAAAAGAATCACAAAAAAAATCTTGATTATTTTTATGTCATAGAAGCACCAAGGATAATTTACAATGAGAAAACAGCTACTTTAGGATACTACAGGAAGAAGTCTCACCCTCATTGTGATTGAATCTATGTTGCCTTTAAGAGAAACCATGAAATTCATCCAGTGCCACAAGTGCAATACGTTCCCTAAAATGTTCTTGTCACTGAAGAGGATAAAGACTGACTTTACACAGAGGGGTTGGATTGTGTCTCCCGAGTTTGAAGTAGGTCAACCATGGATCTACAAGTTTATGAGGTTCTGAATAACAATACTTATATATGAATAACTATGACTAAATTACAGCAAAGATTCAAAGAGTCAGAGAATTAAAATGATTCCCTGGATCAGTGATTCTAAACTTCTTGAAACATTTTAGGATTTTGTAGCAGTATTTCTGATTTCTTCATATTCTACTTCAAAATCTCCTTTAAAAATATTTTAAATACCTCTTCAAATGGCCAATAGAAATCACATATATTAAATCAGTGAATTCACTCAGAATTACCAAATGTTACTTTTTAAGTGACTCATTTCTGTGCCACTCTCTAAATAAAAACTTTGTGCTGTCTCAGTTTAATTAAAGTGTAGCCTGAGTTTGCAAATGCTCCCCAGATATCTGGGTTTGTGGCAATGTGTTGTGGAGATGAAAGATTTCTCTGCACTGACCTTTTGTGACTTCAGGCCTGTAGATGTCCATTTACTTAAAATTGTACAAGGAAGTTCAAATCTACAGAACAAGGACAGCATGCTCTATTAAATACGTGTAAGACCGGATCATATTAGCCAGACACAACTTCCTGCTGTGAAATCCCAGTTGAAGGCAGTTAACAATAGAATGTGAAGCATGCACCTTTATGATAAAAATACTTGATGCAAAAATTTGTATTCATGATATATTTAATATGGTTCTTGTCTATTATAGTTTCATACATTTTTTTCTTATGTGGCAAAATGATTTGTATTTAAAACAGAAATAGATGACCAATTAAATGTAGAAAATTTGAAATAAAAATCTGCTGGTACAAGTGGAATATTTGAGTTTTGCAAAGTGGAAATAAGACAATCTAGCTCTAGAATTCACAGGATCTCTAAACCTTCAAAAACAGGAACCATTAATTCTCCACTAGAGCAAAAGAAACTCAGATGGCAGGACACAAAATCTTCCTAGCTATTTCCAGAAAGTCAATCTTCCTTGCTATCTTCCTAGCCAGAGGGACCAGGTGGGCCCCAATGGACCCTGGATCTAGGAAAGAGCATCTCATTCTTTTTCAGATCCTTAAGAGAGAAAGCCAAGTTACTCTATGGTGATATTTAACAATTGTTATTGTTACACAATTTTAGAATTTTCTAAAATAATATTGAAGTCACTTTTGCAAAATGAGTCTAGCCATTTCTATCAACCAAATATTATTTAATTTTTAAACAAATTAATGCTAAAATAAGTGTCTTGAGTTTCATTTACTACAAAACATGAAACGTTGTAAGTTTATTTCCAAAAGACACTAATATAAGCTTATAGTTTCATTTAATGTATTCAAAAATACAATTAAAAATACAATTGCACCTGAAAATATGTGAAAACTGAAATGCAGCAATGTACATGGAACATACCTAAATTATATATATATTACAAAAATAAATGTACATATATATGCAATTTGCTTGGTGTTTAGTAAATGTAAGTGTGGGGACTGGTGTTTTCTTCCTAAATTACGCCTTTTGCAATTGGACACTCTTTTTTTTGTCCTCTTTCACCTCTTGATCTCTTTTTGTTCATACTTGCCAGCAATTTTTCTGCTCCCATTCTTTTATATCCTGTAAATAATGTAAGACTGTGTTTTTAACCGAATTTAATTTGTTCTGCTTTATGTAGGACAATTCAGCCTGTGCTCACCTAAGGCAGCCACCAAAGTATTGATTTGATTCCATTCATTGTTCCTTACATTTTCCATTTATTTCACTTTGCTTTCTGAACTTCTCTTCTCGTCCTTGTTTCTTTGGGCCTTGAAGTGTACTTTCCAACTTCAATAGTGATTACCTTCAAAATGCCACCAGTCATTATCAAAACACACTTCTGTATTGTGTGAAAGAAAGTTACCACTTATTCTCCCTTACAAAGAAATTCTCTTCCCCCACACTCACATGGCAATGAAAGGAGAACTTCAGATTTATAAACTTATTTATTTAAATTTGTTTTATTGATGAATAATTCAGTAAAATGCACAGATCTTTATGTATACACTGTGGCAACTACCACCTAGATGGAAATACAGAAAGTTTCCAGTACCCTTGATGGCACCCTTAGGTTCTTTTCAGCAGCCTCAGACTCTCATGTAGCTACTACCGTGACTATTCCTGAACATTTTTGTTTGGTTGTTTTTTTTGGGTTTTTTTGTAGCGGGTATTGAACCAAGGGGCACTTAACCATTGAACTACAATCCCAGCCTTTATATTTTTTATTTTGATACAGGATCTCACTAAGTCACTTAGGGCTTTTCTAAATTGCTAAGGCTGGCTTAGAACTTGTAAACCTCCTGTTACAACCTCCTGAGCCACTGGGATTATAGGTGTGCATCATGGTACCTGGCTATTCTTGAACTTTTAATAAAATGAATCATATAATATGTGTTCTTTTTTATCTGGCTTCTGCTATTTTGTATTATGTTTTTGAGATTCATAAAAACAACCATCAATAAGTCATTCTATCTCATTGGTTGTACTTTTTAATATGAATACATTGTAATTTATCTATTTCTCATTCATGGACATTTCAGTTGTTTTCAGTTTGGAACTATTATGAATCACACTATTATATACATGCACATATGTGGCTTAGGTAGGCCCTTACTCTTGATTTTTCTTAAGCTTATACCCAGGAGTGAAATTGTTTGGTCATAAATTTACTAATTTGGTCATAATGTTACTAAAAACTGTCTAAGGGAGAATACTAGGGAACAAGTAGGCCAAATTATACTGTCATATTGGGTTCATGTAAAAATGCATAATAGAAAATATAGCCATTATGAATTATTATAATGCACCAATAAAAAAATATAGGAAAAGGACTATCTCATGGCTTTCCAAAGTAGCTTTTTTTAATTTAAAATTAAAAATTTAGGGATGTTCCCATGACACTGTTCCGACACTTAATATTGATATTCTCTTTAACATTAGGTCTTCTTGAATTCTATTCAGATAGTAAATGAGTACCTTTCCATGTTTCTATTGGCATTTTAGGATGATAGAATATGCATAGTACTTCTATCGCTAAGAATAAGAAAGAGGAAATAGAAAGAACTCATTTAATACCAATAAGAAAAATATTTTCATACAAAATAAAGAAGCAAATTATTTGATTGTGAAATTTACATACCTGGAAATATGAATAAGCAATAAACATGTAAAGATGGTCCACCTAAAACATGAGAAAATGAAAGTTACAATATTAATGCACTATCATTAATGTTCATCAATTTTGATATAATTGAGAGTTGGTAAGAATGAGAGAAATTGAGAAACTTTAGACTCCTGGTAGACATGCAAATTGAAACTTCTCTGTTGATGACCCATTTGACAATGTCTAAAATCTTTGGAAAAACATATTCATATACTTAACAAGTTTGTTTCATGATGTATGTACATGAGAAACATGTAAAAGATGTTAATTTTAGCATTGTTTATAAAAACAACAATTTGGAGAAACTTGAATGATCAACAGGAGAGAAATGGATGTATAATTATTCTGGAATAGTTAATATGAATGAAATACATGTAAATTTTTTCATATGGATAGAACTTTAATTTTATTTTTGATTAAGAGCAACTAATGCATTGTACATAGAGTTCCATCTAAAAAAATAATAAATTATTCATAGAGTATTTTTGGGGGGGAGGGGTACCAGGGATTGAACTCAGGGCAGTTGACCACTGAGCTACATCCTCAGTATTATCATGTATTTTATTTAGAGACAAAGTCTCAATGAGTTACTTAGCACTTCACTTTTCCTGAGGCTGGTTTTGAACTCATGACCCTCTTGCCTCAGGCTCCTGAGCCATTGGGATTATAGGCATGCTCCACTGTACCTGGATCATAGAATTTTTGTGTGTGGTGGTGGTGATAGGGTTTGAACCCAGGGTCTTTTGCATGTGAGGCAAGCTCTCTACCAACTAAGCTCTATCCCCAGCCCACATAAAGTATTTTTTTAAAGCAAGAAAAAATATCTGGCCCCTAGACCTGTGAGATTAGCATTTCCTGGGAACTTGTTAGAAATGACCAACCTCAGCTGGGCATGGTGGTGTACACCTATAATCCCAGCTACTTGGAAGGCTAAGGCAGGAGGATCACAAGTTCAAGACCAGCCCCTGCAATTTAGAGAAACCTGTCTCAAAAATAAAGTTAAAAAGGGATGGGGAAGTGAACAGTGATAGAGGGCTTCTGGGTTCAATCCCCACTACTGAGAGAGAGAGAGAGGGGGGGGGGGAAAGGAAGAAAGAAAGAAAAAAATGGAAAAGAAAGAAGGAAGAGTACAATACTAATATTTCTCAATTCCTAGTGCTGAATATTGGCATCCTTCTGAACTTACTAAATTTTTCAGAAAGCAAAAAAACCATCTCACTTCAGTCAGAATGGCAGCTATTAAGAATACAAACAACAATAAGTGTTGGTGAGAATGTGGGAGAAAAAGTACACTCATACATTGCTGGTAGGACTGCAAATTGGTGCAGCAAACATGGAAAGCAGTATGGAGATTCCTTGGAAATCTGGGTGTCAACATACTTTATATATAAACAGAGATATGAAAAATTGTGCTGTAGATGTGTAATAGGAATTGTAAGGCATTCTCCTGTCATTTATTTTTTTAATCAATTAAAAATGTGTGACAGAGAATGTTATATTAATAGTTATAGGATAGTACAAGAATTCAATGTGGAAATTAAAATATTTTAGTTCTTTCTCAAGTTTTCAAATTTAGTTGAAGAATAATTCAAGATTGCAAATCAGGCTTTTAGAAACAAAAATCTCAGAACCCATAATTTTGTAATCATTGACACTTGTTAAATTTACTGAATCACACTTTTTAGGATTTTTTCACCTCAAAATAAAATAGAAAAATGAACTAGAAAGTAAGGTTGATGTTAAACTGTAAATCTATCTGTAATCTCAATATCAATTCTTTGATTTTTATGAAAATAGTTCTACTGACATCAATGATTGTATTATAAAGTTAAAAATGAGAAAATACACTTATTTGGGAAAAATGGCACATTTACTTGTTCATATATTGAAATTGTGTAATATTACATACAAACAAGATATTTCATTGCTTTAAAAATGGTTTGTTAAGCTGGGAGTGGTGGCACACGCCTGTAATCCCAGCAACTCGGGAGGCTGAAGCAGGATCATTGCCAGTTGTAGGGCACCCTCTCCAATTTAGTGATACCTTAAGTAACTTAGTGAGACTCTGTCTCAAAATGAAAATAAAAAATAAAAAGCACTGGGAATGTATCTCAGTAGTAGAGTGCTCGTGGGTTCAATCTCCAGTAACAAATAAATAAATATGATTTGTTTGGTAAGGGAATATTTTATTTCATTCCCATCTTCCTGGCAGGGATGCCCCTTAACCCTGAGATGTGAATACTGTGTGATTGAATACCTCCAGAGACTTGGATTTCCCAGCGACATTTAGTAAGAACTTTTTAAGTCTCGCACTTCAGATCTTAGGGCATCTTGCCTTATGTTACCTGACACTCCATGATCGTTCTGAACAAAGAATATTCACTTCCTGTCATTTATAAGATACTCTCCCCAAATAACTAAGCTCCTAATGAAGCACACTTCCCACTTCAGTCCTGATGGCTGAATCAGCACAAGCAGCCATGCCCTGGCTTTTCTTTCATTCAACAGTGACCCTTTCTGTGTCGCACAAAGGAAATATAAAAACAGCTTTGAGTATAAAAACTTAAAGTTTAGTTAAAGACATAGGAAATTTCTACTTGCAACATTGTGCAGAAAGACACTACCATAAACTAACATTTGAACAGTTAACCATAACAAATTAAATCATTTGGGACAATACTGAACGCAGAGAACATTTTAGAAGGGGAAATCAGAAAATGGTGAAAATATTGACAGAAAGTTTTCATGAGAGAAATGAGGCTCGAAAGCTCAATGGTGTTGAAGAAAACAGTGGGCAAGAGGAATGGAGGGGGAGGTGGAGCCACACATTCTAGAGCATGTGGGCTGCTAAGGTTAAGAGAGGCCAAGGTGGGTAATAAAGATGGTTAAGGCAAGGGGCTGAGAGCAGACTGTAATTATGCAGTGTGGAAGAATTTGGAAGATGTATACACTTGTTGTGAAGAATGCTATCTATTCCCTCATTAAGAAAAACTTCCTTTATAAATGTACTCAACTCTTATCACAAACCATTTGGGAAACAGTGCAGAGAAAATAAGGGCCTTCCCAATTTGTCATCATCAACATGGGCCTGAATTAATATTTTATTGCCTGCTTTTGTTCCACAACAACTGTTTCCTTCTCATATTTTTTTCTTGCATTTTAAAAATAATATATGCTCACTTTTATAAAAAGTGACCCCAAATTTCACTTTTTATAAAAGTGAGCATATATTATAGCTCATTGAGTGGCAGTCTAAGTGTTTCTTTCAATTTTAGCTCTGTGTGATTCTCACAACCACTTGATTATTTTACAAAAAAGGATAGATTGCACAGAGATGTTAAGAAACTAGACCAAGGTCACATGTGGGTAGGCTGTGCTAGGTCTTGATTTGATGGACTGAAGTCCACATGTTTAACCACTCTTCTGAGCACTACTGCTTATCTCCTTACCCGAATCTGAGTTTGATTTTGGCATTAAAATTCATGAAATGTATGTATCATAAGCCTTCTAAATATTTCTTTAATTTGGTTTTGTGTCCATTTGAAAATATTTGCTTTTGCAAATGATGCAAACATTGGACATACTTACACAGAAATCTTTACAAAAGTATCAATTATTTTATTAATATAAATTCTTATAAGAAAGACTAAGTCATATATGAGAAGTATTTAAGGCAATTATGTTGGCAAATATTTTTTTAAAATTCACCCACATGTGAAAATGGAACCTCATCCAATATGTAAGCAAGAAGCAGATACTGTTTCATCTTTTCTAACTCAAAGAATCATGTTTTTTTTTCCTAAATTAAAGTTTTGAGATAATCATTGATTCACAAACAATGAATCTTTTGTACATTTTACCCAATGTGCCCCAACAATAACATCTTTAGAAACTTGGTTCAATGTCACAACGAGGATCTCGACATCAATATTACAAAGGTACAGTTAATACCATCACTGTAGGAGTCTTCACAATGACTTTTCATTGCCCACATCCACATTTCTCCTTTCCCCACCCCTTCTTAATTCCAGGTAACCACTAATCTCTTCTCCATTCCTGTACTTTTGTCATTTCAAGAATGTTGTAAAACCTGAGCAAGGTGGTACATCCAAAGTACTCAGGAGGCTGAGGCAGGAATATCCCAAATTCAAAGACATCCTGGGCAACCTGGTGAGACTCTGTCTCAAAGTTTAAAAAGGGCTGGTAATATGGCTTTTTGGTTGAGCATCCTTGGGTTCAATTCTCAGAATAATGATAATAATAATAATAATAAATGATGTATAAATGGAATCATACAGTATATAAACCTTGGGCTTCCTTTTGCACTGAATATGATTATTTAGACAATTATCCTGTTTGTTTCATATGTTAATAGTTTGCTTCTTTGTATTGCTGAGTATCCATGGTAATTATGCAGCATGGTTTGTTTAACCATTCACAGTCTGTGTTATTTCCACTTTGGTCTTTTATGAATAGAACCACTATGAACATTTTTGTTCCTGTTTTTGTGTGAACATAATTTTCATTTCTCTGGTATTAATGTCCAAGGATGCAATTTCTAGGTCATATGGTTATTTTAGATACATATTTATATGAGAAACTGTCAAACTATTTTTTTTGAGTGGCTTTACCATACTACATCTTCATCAACAACTTTTGAGTTTCTCCTCATCATTGCTAACATTTGGTGTTGTCACAGTTTCTTAATTTGGCCATTCTCATAGATATAAGGTGCTATTACAGTTTGGTTTTAATACATTTTATAATTTATCCATTACTAATTTAGCCCAATAAAGTGATTTCCCATTTTAATTTGGTAGTATTTTTCTTTTCATCATCTCAATTTTTGATTATTTTCTTCTATAAATTGTACTTAATTGATTTTGTTTCCGATTTTTTAATAGGTTGTCTTCATCTCTTCAAACTTCTATAACAGAATTTCATAGACTGAGTGGCTTATAAACAATAGATTTATTTTATTTTCAGTTTTTCAATGTATTTCTACTAGTTGTGGAAATGGAAGTCCAAAATCAAGGTACAACTATGATTGGGTTCTGTACAGGCTTTTTTTTTTTTTTTAACTTATTGCAGACTGCCCAGTTTTGGTTGCATACTGACACTGGGAACCAAGGGCTCTCTGACTTCTTCTTGTAATAATTTTCATGCCATTCATGAAGGGTTCACCTTCAGAAATGGATTATTTTCCCAAGGCCCAACTTCTAATATCAATCACACTGGAAATCAGGACTTCACCATATATATTTGGTGAGGACACAAATATTCATTACACAATATAAGTATTATAATTGTTTTTTGAAACTGCATCTCATATGATTTTTATATACTAATGATTTTATTCTAGTTTTAGTCTTATCTTTTCTTGATTTTTCTTCCATTACTTGAGCAAGTAGGTGTTTTCATTTGCCCATAAATCTTTATTCTGTAAGCTTTGAATGGCCACCACACTCCAACACACACTTTTTAAGTCTGCTTTAATTCTTGGTCTCTGCAGTTGTTGAATAAAACTAAACTGAAGACCTCTTAAATTCCATAAAGAATATTCCATTGCATATTATACATAAATTAACACTATTTTTATGAGACCCTGCTATGCTTGATGCATTATTTACCTACAGTAGCACATTATTTGCTATTAATTTTCTCTGAAACCAGGTATCTTTTTCTGGTTAGTATTTATAATCCTCAGCCCATCTCAAGGTTTGGGAATGAAAGTACTACACCTGAAAATGAAGCCATTTAAGTCTATAACATGTAAATAAATTTTTGAAGAGAACAGGAATTTTATATAAACAGTTGAAGGACTGATTGAGCCTGAGAATTCTGAGCTTGTACATGCTCATTCTGGATCAGTCAGAGACTTGCTCAGTGACCTAAGAAAATTGCTCAACCCCATGCCTTTTTCATTTCTTCTTCTTTAAACAGGGATCAAATAATTTTTGTGCCCCTTTGGTCTGATCTGAAAAACTTCACTGATGAGATAAAACCAGTAGAAAGGTTAAGACAAAAGACAGCACTCGGTCGGGAACAGATTCATTTTAATTATCCACCTAGGGAATATTTGTGTTTGCAACAACCCCTACTATTGATTATCAGATTGAGGGGCATATTGATATTTACAGCCATAAGACAGAGTTGGTGTTTCAGAATGCTCACCCAAGAGCCAAGGGAAGCATTAATGGCCCTTCACAGTAACTCAAAGCACCCTGAAGTTCAGTCTCAGAGAGTATTAACAAAGCTAGGGATTATTTTGAGCAGTTACTGTCCACAGGCAAAATTCAGCTTGCTCCGGATATGAAGCCAGATGAAAGAAATGACATCAAAGTGCAAAGGTGAAATATCTGCATCTGGGGATGCAGAACATGAGCTAAATCTCCTGCATAGAATCTGAGAAAAGCAAACCACGTCAGCCTAGGTCCAAAGTCTCACAAGAACACTAAGTACTGCTGAATGGTCCAGCAGGATGCAATTGAATGGAATACCCATCTCTCTCTCTCTGAAACATCCTTTGGCAGAGTGCACCTAGAAAAGCCCTGCTTTTTCTTCCAAAGGAAGCCAACTCTGAAAGTTTGCTAAGAAAGGGTAGAATCTTTGCAACCACAGACTCCTGATATTTTTGAGTTTCATGGAGACCTCAGGAATCGGCAAACTAAAATCCACAAGCACAAAGTAGCCTGTCCCATGTATTTTAGGGCCTCTGTGCTAAGAATAGTTTTTATATATCTAATCACTGAAAAAATATCAAAAGATGAATGATAGTCCATGGCACAAGAAAGTAATATGAAATTACAATTTCCATGTTCATAAATAATACATACATTCATTTATGTATTATCTGTGGCTGATTTTGTGCGACAACAGAGTTTGCTTATTTTGACAGAGACTATAAAACCAGAAAGCTTAAAAGACTTACCAACTGGCCCTTTAGAGAATCAGTTGGGCAGACCACCCTCCCACCAACTACTTGATTGATTCAATAGACTATCATCTTTCTTTGTGTCTCACACTAGCAATGGCACTCTCACATGGCACACTCACAAGTCAGCCTGTAACTTTGACAGTCAGCAGCAATTCTCAAAACTATTCTCATTTCAGACTCAAATCTCTAATGTGACAGAACTAATTATTAAAGCTCTATTAAAATTATGTAGAATCGACAGGTGTGGTAGTGAACACCTGTAATCCCAGTCTTGGGAGGATGAGGCAGGAGGATCTCAAGTTTGAGAGACCCTGTGTCAGAAATTTAAAAAATAAAAACAGCTGGAGTTATAGCTCAGTGGTAGAGCACCCCTGAGTTAAATCTCTAGCATTACCACAGAAAAAGTATTAATAAATTAATAAACAGAACATTATCTACAATAGAAATGGGATAAATCATTCCCTTTCAATTGAGAATGTGTTTCTCTATTTTTTTATTATCAAATGCTCCTAAGATTCTATCAGTTACAACTCCATCCTCTAATTTGGCTTGTACTAACTAGAATCTCTAGTCTTGTTGGTTTTAGGGAATATGAAGGGACATTTTTAAGCTTTTGACACATGTGCCTAATATATGGTTGTATAATAAATCAAAACACCATAAATCTAGAAACATTTAGTAAAAAAAAAATCTTTGTCTTTGGTAATGCCACAGAAATACATCATATCTCACAGATAGTAGTTTTATCTAAGAGTCTATTTGGGACTGAAATAATTAAAAACATATTTATGGGGCTTGAGGTTCAGATCTTAATAGATGGGTCCTGCCCCCACATCCTGCACCGCAGGTCTTTTCCTTAACAGCCATCTTAAGTAAAATTAAAATGGGCTATGCATTTTAACATAATAGTCACTTTTGCCCTTGTACATGTAATTGCTTGAATTTTAGTTTTAATTCTCCCTCTCTCTTGCTGTAATTACGAGAATAATTAGATGTCAGAGTTCAGAGCTGTGTAAGTTTAAGAAGAGGTCCACCCAAAACGAAGTCTTTTTTCCTGCCTTAAAATACTGATTGCTAAAACAGTTACAACTAACATTTTCATAATGCTTTGCAGCTAAGACACATTCACCTAAAAAGAGACAAGCATGAAAAGTAACCTTTTCTAGGATTAACCAATATTGTAACAGAAAGACCTTGGATTCAATATTCAGACATACCTGAATTTGAATCCTACTTAGTCACTTATTAGTGGCCTGCCTCAAAATGCCTAAGTTCACAGTACCTTCTTGTCTATAAAGTGGCATTGAGACACAATCTTCCCTGAAGAGGTGTTCTGGTGAATAAATCAGTATTATGTGTGTGTGTGTGTGTGTGTGTGTGTGTGTGTGTGTGTGTGTATTCTAATACTAATGATGAAGCATATCCATTACACACACACACACACACGTAAAAGAAATGAATATGCTTCATCATTAGAGTAGAATTTATCCTCTGAAAATATGGTCCCTGGTCTTCATTATTCTCTAACTCTGTACTATTCAATACTATAGACTCACATGGGCTTACTTATATTAAATTTAAAGTACAATAAAATATAGAACTGAAGGTTGAGGGCCTCAGTCATGGTAGGAAGTGCTCAATAGCCACACATGGCAAATAGCTACTATATTAGACACAATGTATTATAGAATATTTTATCTTCTCAAATATTAGGTAGTTCTATTGGATAGGTCTGGAGCTACATCTATAGATAGAAAGATTTCCAAATAGTTGGCTAATCATAGACAAGCTATGCTATACTTCATTGTGACTATCACACAATCCTGCCCTGTGAAGAGACATAATTTGGGGGTGCTCTTCCATAAGCTTCTTCTAGGGTGAGGTGGCTGGGATGGGCCATGGCTGATGGGAGGAAAGTTGTGGATCATCTCTTGCTCCTCAATTGGTGGAAAGATCTGAAGATCTGGGCTCCTTGATAGTTAACATCAGACAATAATTTCAATATAAAATTCATATAGGTAAGTATATATTTCCGTAAATCAACATTAACTTTCCTTCGAATTCCCATCTTGCTGGTATGGAAGAAAAGTAAACATTTGCAATTGCTCCTCCTTACCTTGCACACTTATCAAGGACTTATTCCACATAGTCTTGGGGAGTGCTCCCTCTCCCACCCCGTTGTCTTCTGTCATCCCAGACACTCCCGTAGTATTTATTCCCCAAGGTGCATCAAGATCCATTGCTCCTTATTTATTGGGGATACATCCCTTAACTTCAGGATGCTTAAAACCACAGACAGTCCTGAACCCTTCATGTACTATTTTGCTTATACATAATACCATACCTATAATTGAGTTAACTTTTAAATTAGGCAGTAAGAAATTAACAACTAATAACATATTATTTATTAAGGTATATACTGTAATAAAAGTTCTGCAAATGAGCTGTCACCCTATCTCAAAATTTTATTTTCACCCTAAGAAATTGACATCTTCTTTGTGGCACATCTGAATTGCCAGAATTTCTATTCTTCTGTTTGGGGCTATTATTAAGTTAATAAGGGTTATCTGAACATACCTCTGAAATACCATAATAATTGATATTATAACCAATAAGCCTGCTAAGTGACAAAAGAGTGGGTAACATATAAGTGTGGACACACTGGGCAAAGGGATGATTCATATCCAGGTTGGAACAGATAGGGACTGGCATGAAATTTCATCATGCTAATCAAAATGCAATTTAAAACTTAACGGTTGTTTATATCTAGAATTTTCCATTTAATATTTTTGTTCCTGGGTTAGAAATAGCAACCATGAATAAGAGGGGACTACTACCTTTCCCTGATCAAGAGGGCTGAGTTGTTCCACGTCCTCAGCAGCCTGCCCAACTGAAGAAATCATCTAGTCCTTAGTGTTTCCATAGGCTCTCTCTTCATCCTGTCAGTATACTTAGAATCCTTCCTCTAGGATTTCACAATGAAGAGCAAAGTCTCCACATTTTATGAAACTTCTTTCAGCCCCATAAAAATACTTGAGGAAAAGAAATTCAAACAGCCTGACTATATGATTAGGGAAGGAAGTCACAGAGAAAAGAGATAATAGAGAACAAATGCAAATTGACATCTCAAGTAAGTAAAATATTCTTACCCTCTGGGGAATATGAAATTTGCACATAAAAGGTTTCAATATCAATTGCTTTAGTTTTTTTTAATTATTTATCAGAGCATGTCACTGATTTGCTCAAAGCCACAGAATGACATTGGCCAAGCCAACACCCAGTCCAGTGACTCTACCTATGAGGAATTCCCTGAGACTTAGGTTTGTAATAGCCGATGATCTCCTGAGTAAGTACAGGTGAGAAGGACTCTTGTGGATGTTTGCTACTATGAGACATCCAGCATCCACCTCCCTTTCTTCTAGAATGATATATTTACTTTTTCTTTGTAAAACAACCTCTTCCTCAGTTTTGGCCCACATGGCTTGGGTGAATCAGCCTCTTATCTGAGCTCCAGACAGAGCCTCCTGACTCACACAGGTGTAATCCATATAGTCTACTTATGGGACCCATATGTTTGGTTCAAAGATTAGCTTGTAAATCCCAAGAGTCTAACGATACAGGCCCAAATTTGTATAGATGGAACTCTCTTTCCTCCAAGGTGACCAAACTAATAAGATGTAAATCTTGATCTTTTGGTGGCCGACTAGTACTATTGTGTGGAATGGCCATCCTGAGATTAAATCTGATATGGTGGAAAAGGCTGTCAAAGGATGCAAAGACACAGAAGCCTGGAAATGCTGTTAGAGTGTCTGACTGAGGCTTGGAGTAGTTAAGGTCAGACCCACCTGGAATTTTCAATTATGAGAACAAATAAGTTCCCTGTTCTGTTCACACTGGGCACATTGCATATTCTGTCATTTGTGTCCATAGAGTTCTCAATAGTTTCAGAATTCAATAGGATGGAAATCTCTTCTCATGCCCACGGTGGGGGGGGAAGATTTATGGCAACTGGAGGCGAGCAGAGATGATTTGAAGAGCTCAATATCCCCCGCACCCAACAGGGCAGCTGACCATAGAAACTCAAGGGACAGTCTGGGGCTCATTGCTTTCCCTTAAAGAGACAGCTGTAGAGGAGAGAGCAGCAGATAAACCCTCGCCTTTTTGTTTTTCTCAAAGGATGCTTGAAATGAAATTATATTGATAGACTGAATACTTGTTGAGAGCAAACAGGGCTGAGTATTCGCAAGGGCTCCAGAACACACATATTTATTGAATCCTCCAGTAGGTATGTATGTTGGGAAAGCGACTCTTACTCAAGGCTTCAGGGAGTATCAAAATCTCTTATTCCCAGAGCCAAACTATAACCAGATAAGGAAGTTCAAACAGCAAATGGTAATGGTCACTAAATTTGAAAGGCAAGGAGCAGGAAAAGCAAGGGTGAGGCACAAAACCAGGGATTCAAGAAGCAAAGTATGATGCACAAATATGGAATTTCTTGGGAGTATTATCTAAGGTAGACAGTCTTCTCTATACCTATTTTTTGTAGACCATGCAGGATGTAGGCAAGCTGGTCAAACTTCACAGTTCAGGCACAGAGTGGGCTGAAGAGATGGGAATAGAAGAGAATAAGGGAACTTTCCTGAATCACCTGATAGTACAGTGCAGAAGTTACATGCATTCACTATAATAAAATGACAAGTAGCATATGGGAAACAGGCTACAGAAACAAGTAAATATCTCCAGGAATATGGGAGAAAGACAAACTGGTTTTGATTCAGTAGTCTTAGAAGATTTCCTGGAAATAAAAGCAACTTAACTAAGTTTTCACAGGATTTCAAGATGCAAAAAAAAATGGTTGGAGGGAAAACAATTTCAGTGGAGGGAAATCAAGTTCAAAAGCAAGAAAGGTGGAAAACACAGATAATTTTCAGTGTCTTAGTACAATAGAGGAAAGGCCCTGGCACCTGGCAGACTAAGGGGTCTGGAAGAAGGTGAACTTACACCAGCAGGAGCCCTGAGTCAGAGGGTGGTTTGTATGATGGATATGTCAGGGATGGGATAGGAACATGTAAGGAATGCAGCATACTATTCCTAAATGAGAGTGTAAAGGGGGCTGCAGAAGTGAGGGATTCTGCAATCAGAGGTTGCCTTTTGGTTGCAGGCAGTTCAGAAAGAAAAGAGGCAAAGAGACTTTCAACCAGTATGGTCAGGAGATGGTGATTCTCTTAAATGAACATCAGTACTTTATATATTAAAGAATGATTTGTAATGCATTCTGCTGTCATTTATTTTTTTAAAAAAAATTAATTAAAATTTTTTTTAAAAAAAGAATGGTTTAAAATATCTTTTCCCCCCTTTTTTTCAAATGCCTCATGTCAAAGATATGTGTTTCTGCCTATTTTGAAAATCACTTACATATGAGACTTATTTATAACTTCAAAATATTTCCCATGTTATTTTGACATATGCAGTTTTTAGGTTGGATTCCCTGGAAGCAGAACTTGACACAAGAATCTGTTTTCCAAGACATATGATTTAGTGAGAGTACAATCAGGAGAAGTCTCAAAGGGAAGGAAGCAGCAGATGGGACCAGGGAACAAGCTAAGCAAAAATGTGGGCTCCTCTGGAGTAGACCCTCTACTTGATCCCATGGGGATTTGTGTAGCATAAAGTATGCCACAGGGTTGGTCCCAATTAGAGGAAAGGCCCTAATTTGAGGTTTCCTGCACCACTAGGTTCAAATTACCTTGGGACCAAGTGTCAAATGATTCTGGCCTCCATGGAAGTTCTCAATGGTTTATGGTAACTCTCTAGAGGAGGAAGGAGCTTCAACTTGTAGATGCCAATGGTTAGGGTAGTGGATATGTATATGCTGTCCTTGTGCAGGGAATCTAGAGGAAAGTACAGGTTTGAATATTGACCTTCAATAACCATATCCCAGGATATTTCAAATAAAAGACATTTTGGTGACTTGTCATTTCTTTAATTATCTTTTGTTTTCTCCCATGAGGATGAGTTGGCAGAGAATATGCTCCTACTGACAGAAATAATGGGACATCTTGGACCAGGATCTTAGAGATAGCAAGAAGGCTGCCAAAAGAGTATGAGCTCTCTGAACCTTCCTCCATTTATAGCTCCAGCTTCACTTTTCCCCCACAGAGCATCATGGTCAGAATATATTCTTGTCAGAATCTATGAGTCACAGTCTTTGTTGCCTAGTAACATTTGAGCTTAACCATCCATTGATCTCAAGTTGCAGGAAACACCTGAGCCCAGAAGCAGAGTGAGCACTGGATAAGAATATGACAGGCTTTGGTGCTAATATTTTGAATCAACCAAAGCTATTTCTAAGAGAAGGATTTTTAGATAAGCTCTGGGTAACTGATAAGCAAATTTCAATAAAGGTCACATTAATAGCTTAATTGCTTGAATTAATGAAGGCAATAGTTCTAGAGTTGATCACTTCACAAGCTTGTGAGTTTTTGTCACTTGACCATAGAAATGTAGTGTCTGTCCACTGTTGCTTGTTACACTAGAAACGTTTTTTTTTTAATATTTAAAAGAAAAAGCCCACAAAGTTATGCTATCACATAGTTCCTGCCAGACAAATAGAGTACAATTTGAGCAACACAATATTTAAAGATGGCAATCCATAATTCAGTACCAAATATAGCTAGAAAATTCAATAAGTAAGCAGGAGAGAAGGAAATCTCTTGCTTAAACAGAATGCCAATTAGTGATTGATAGATGTAGCTGATAATTGGAGTTAAAAGATCATTATTTCACATCCACTATAGCAAAGATTCAATCAAGCAATGAATATCAAAGGATACCAAATTTATGCAGCAATTTTGATCAGGAAAAAGATAGTTGTATGCTTTTAAGTGCCTTTGACAGACTTTTTATTAGTTGCAAAAAGAAACATACTAACTATACTGTAGATAAATTGGACAAACCCTTAAGCGAAAAGTATTTGAATAATGCATTAAGAAAATGACCAAAATCAACATCATTACTGAGGGCTTGATGGACATTGTATCCCTCTGAATCAATATCTGGATAAGGGCACTATATCCCCATGCAATATTACAGATGAAAATGCACAATCTCAATCCAGTCATGGAGAACTCTCAGAATCCTCAAAAGAGAAGCATTCAATTTAAAAAAGAAAAAGTAGTCGTATTATTTTAAAATGTCAATGTCAAAATCACTAAGGCTAAAGAAGAGTTCCAGATTAAAGAAAACTAGAGATATTGCAATTAAATGAAATGTGTGATCCGAGACTAGATAATGCACTAGAAGGAAAAGCATATTCTAAATGTCCTGAAATTTACAATTGACTGTAGTTATACAAAAGAAGATCCTTCGTCTTAGGAAATGTTCACTTACAACTCTAGAAGTAAACAGCTGTGTTGTGTGAAACCTACATGCTCTCTGGAGGTTTCGAAAATTATATTTATATGGGGTGCAGTGGTACATGTTTTTCATGCACCCAGTGACTTGAGAGGCTGAGGCAAGAGGATCACAGGTTTAAGGCCAACCTAAACAAACTTAGCAAGACCCTGTTTCAAAATAAGAAATGAAAAATTAAAAATAGAAACAACAAAAAGAACTGAGGATGCAGTTCAGTAGTAAATGAGCTATTGGTTCAAGCCCCAGTACTAAAAATAAAAAAAAAGTATCTTTATATTTAAATATATATGTATACTGAGAAAGAAACAAGAGATGAACAAACAAATTGATCAAAATGTAACAATAGATAAAACTGTGTGTTCATTGTGCACTATCCCTTCAACTTTTCTACATATTTCCACATAGAAAGTTATTTACACCCAACAAACAAAAACCTAGGATCAGGTAACTTTGACTTCACCAAACATGCAAAGACAATTAATACAAACACCTCCCTAACTCTTTCAAAAAAACTGAAGGGGCAGGAATACTTTCAACCTCAATTTTAATACATTTACCTATATCTTAATTAATTAATAAGCATTATCTTTATATTAAAGCCAGTCAAAAACACCACACAAAAACAATATTCCATAACCCTACTGAGTACAGGTACAAAAGTTCTCAAGAACATTTTAACAAACCAAATTCAACACAGTACAAGAAAAAGATTATGCACCATAGCCAAGTGAACTTTTATCCCTAGGTTTCAAGGATATCTCAACACATGAAAAATCAACTAATGCAATGTCCCACGTAACAGAATAAAGAATAAAAATGGAAAATTATTTTAATAGATGCAGAAATAAGCATTTGACAACATGCAATACTGATTCTTGTTAAAAATGCTCAATGATCTGAGTAGAAGGGAAGTATTTGAACATAATAAGGGCCGTATATGAAAAGCTGACAGGTAACCTCATCTATGTGGCTCCAGTGGTAGAGCACTTGCTTAGGACATGTGAGGCTCTAGGTTCTTTATTCTAAAACTATTCTATTTCCTTTATTCTATAACTATTCTATTTCCAAGAAAACTGAGACATAAAGAGGCTAAATGACAAGGTCAGATAATCAGTAAAGTGACAAAGCCAAGAAGGAGACCCAGAGAGTTGGACTCCAAAGTTTGTTCTCTAAACCATTACAGTGCATCATTTGGAATGTTGCTTCAGAAGTGCCATTTGCCATTAAGACAGCAAGGAGATTGTCTGCAGGCAGGATTGTCATAAAAATGTCAGTGCCATTGGGCAGCCACCCTACCCGCTCACCCATAGGAGGCCATGTGCTTTTCCAGCTAAGGACCCTGCCTTCTTCCTTGTTTTGTATACTTCTTCAAAACCAACCACTACTCCTTTCCTACCACTTGTCTTTAAAGCTTCTGTACCCTAAATATCTCACCACCCAATCTCCCCTTCTATTAGATTCCAACTGTGATGATATACCACCCCACATCTCATTGGCTTATAAAAATGCTTATTTATTCTATCAGAATAGAATAAGAAAATAATTGGCTAATCTTGATTGTATTTACCTGATTCACATGAATGGAGATAGACCTTAGCTTCTGATCACATTTAAGTTTGTTCTATATGTTTTCATTATTTTGAAAGGAGATACAAAGAAAGAACCAGTTCCTCTTGATCAGGAACTGACAGATATGGGAGGTGGGAACATGAGGTTAAGGAAATAGTTCTGGAAACTGGGCTCACTGCTTTGACCCTCACATACTTTCTTTTAGAAAACAATTCACCTCAGCCCTGCCTGGCTTAAGTCAATAGGATAAGTTACACTCCTCAGCAAACAATCTGTTATCTATGGGAGAAATACAGACTCAAAATGCCAATAGAAAAAAACATGATTTAACCTAGAAGGGGGAACTTTTATGACCCTTACACAGAGCAGATCCCAGGATTCAGGGAGATAAGGATAATTCACCCTAACCATAAAATCCGTTAGAACAAATTAAAATTAGTGCTGGTCAGCATGGGCCAAAGTGACCTAGCATTGTCCTGGATCTTTACTATGTACAGTGGGGACTTGAATGTTTGGTGCCATTCTGCTGTTGGTTAAAAACATAGGGACTTGGGTAGGACTCTCTGGAAACTTCCTTGGGGCCCCTACTAAAACTGGAAGGTAAGAGGGTTCTGCCATCCTTCTCCTCTCTGAGAAGACCCACTCTCTCTCTTGAGAGTACCGCTTTTCCCCTTTTCCCATCCCTTTTAATAAATTCATGACTGCAACTCCTAGTGACAAGTCTGAAACCTTTCAAGTATAATCCTACGAACCCATGCAAAAGCCCTGCCTGCAGTGGCTGCCTCAGCTCTGCAGCGAAACCTTGCCATGTATCCCTCTGAATAGGCAGGCAGGAAGTCAAAAGAGGCTGTAAAAGCTACAGAGCATATTTAAGTCCTTTGCACATGATACATATGTTAATGTTCCATTGTTCAAAGCAAGTTGTATGAACCCTGGGTGGACAAGATGGAAAATAACACAGCAAAGGAGTTGGAAACAACCATAGGAAAGAGTGAAGAATTAGGAATGGTCATACAATCTACAGAGCTCCCCCCAAAATCCTAGAGACAGCAATGAGTTGGGGTCTCAACCAAAACATGGGTAGGAACAGCACATTTTATGGCTTACCCCCTAGACTCTCTAAGGACTGAGCCCTAGCAGTCATTTGGAAGTGGATGGGAAGACCAATCAGTAGGAATGCTCAGAGAGCATATTCAGGTACAACCCAACATGCTTCAGAAAAATCATGTTACTCATTTGAGTTAGTGGGCACAGTTATGCAATCAACCAACAAATAGCTACTGAGTAGCTAAACTACATCAAGTCAGCGTTGCTGAGTCCGAAAGAGAAATGGTGTGTGGAGGACCAATTGACCTCTCCCGGAAGACATGACTAACACACTTGCCACACTTATTGAACAAGTCAGTGTGTGATTAAGTCCTCAACCACTTAGAGGAGCTCCTAAAGAAAAGGACAGTATTTTACAAAGTGATAATTGCACAGCATGGAACACATGCAGAGAAAGCCTTGGGGAGCTGAGCACTTTGAAAGAGGACCTTGAACGTCCTATAGATAGAAAGAACAGATAAAAAAATGTTAGATACGCATTTCCAGAGAGCATAACCAGATGAGTTGGGAGAGAGGAGGGACAATAATAGAGCAGGATATTATAGGATTGCCACTTAATAGACTCTTAGAGAAATGTGTGTGTGTGTGTGTGTGTGTGTATGCATGTGGGGACACACACACACACACACACACACACACACACACACACACATATGCCAGGAGCAAGAGGGGAAATGGAAAATAGCCTGGGCTGACATACTGAGGCTGTCTGGTCTGGGAGAAATTCCTAAACTGTCATTTTGAGTTAAAGTTCTATGTTTTATATTTTAACTGCTTCAAAACCATTTACTTTCTGACTAAACTGTGGAGGGAAACAAAATCTAAATGATTCAACATATGTCACCCAGAACTTCTGAGCCCTGCTGTTCCTTTTTAAAAGACAACCCCCAGGAGAGGTCTATTTTTGGTTTGAGCAGATTTCCATTTCAACCAGAGCTCCCTGGGATGACACCTTCCCTTCTTCTCTGTTTAGCGTGGGAGTCAGTTGGGATTCTTTAAAAGGCCTGCTGTGTTGCTGAGTGTCCTGGAAGGAGGCAGGACCACAGCACTGCAGTCCTTGGGGCTGAACCAATAAATCATGACCTGGGAACATCAGCCATTGTACCTTTCCATTCATCCTGCACACACACAAAAAAGAAATGCAACTCCTTTTCTTTCTCCCTCTGTAGCATTGTAGCACCCAGGGATTATAATATGAGGAGGAAGAATTTAAAACTGGAGGCTTGATATTTTTCTAACATGAGTCAAATGTTACTTTGCAGATTATAAATCTCACTCTAGAGACTTCACCCAAATCTGGTTCTAGGGGCATAGGAAGATGAAACGCCCTTACCTCTTTTATTGTGGGTGGACACGATTGACCGGTTCTGGCCAAAGGACACAGATGTTTGTAACTTCAAGATTCTCAGGGAAAAGCCCACACAGCTTTCTCCAGTTTCTCTAACCTGCTTTGATAAATAGGGAGGTCACCTCTTTCTGATAGTGTAGCTAATAGTTATGGCACGCAATCAGCCCTGAACAAGAAGTTGCTGTATCAAGGACAGTGGCCTTGGGGGTGTTGCTTGGACACTCAGTGGATACCACATAAGCAAGAAATATACCTTTTCTGTGTTTGGCATTGAATTCTCAGAGTTGTCTTCATGGTTTAAACTATCTGTCCTAATTCACAACTGCTAACATGTATTTCTGCAGAGACCCGAAAGGCAATGACCTTAATGTTGTGACAACAATGATAACTAGACAAAGTGGAGCCTAAAGAACAAAGGTGCTTAAGCCATATGTAGATCTGCCAAGCTCCACTGT
This sequence comes from Ictidomys tridecemlineatus, assembly GCF_052094955.1. NCBI lineage: Eukaryota > Metazoa > Chordata > Mammalia > Rodentia > Sciuridae > Ictidomys > Ictidomys tridecemlineatus. The sequence continues at coordinate 164,370,421 of NC_135481.1, forward strand.
GCATTTTATTTAGAGGAGAATCCCTCAGAATCTTAATTAGGCACAATTCAAACACAGTTTCTTCTTCATAAACCAAAGCAGAAAGTTAGAAGGGAGAATGTTCAAAGGTACATGTGGCAGCAATAAACAAAGACACCTGGCTGCTTATCAGCTTGAATGTTTTGCTGCTTTCTTGGTCCTGAATTTGGTGATCTTGCAAGTTCCCTTTCTTAATGTCTGATTTTCTGAAATGTCATTTATTTTGCCTATTGAAGATCATTGCTGAATGTCTTCTCTGGGACTCAGCCCACTCTATAATTCCAACAATTTCCTAGAAGCAATGCAGTGGAAGACATGTCAGAAGCACAGTGTGGTTCACATGAACCCAAATTAAGCATTTGAACTTGAACATGAACTGGATCTTTTGGCCAGCAGTCTAAAGTGTAATACCTGAGTATAGCCATAAAATGTGTGAGGGGGTATGAGGCATCAGGTTCTTGTTATCAAGGAGCAGTGTGATTTACATGGGAACTTCATTTTGAACACACTTATAAACACGCTTAGTGTTGCAAGCTTCTTTCATACTGGCCACCATCTCTTTGGAGACATTTATCTAAGTTTACCGACAATTGGTAACATCACATGTACAGAATAAATCTTTCATTACCATCTTTTCCAGTGAACTTGACTACTTTTCATAAACAGCATTAATTGACAGATGATATCTGAGAGAGAGTTGATGGAGGTTAACAGATTACATTGTACTATAACCATCAGATGTTCTTACCCCACTTCTAGATATTCAAAATTGATCTCTACAAGATGATCGAAACTCATGGTTTTCACTATGCATCATCTGTCATTTTCCTACATCTGAAGCCAAGCAAGGAGAGAGGGACTAACAGAGAAACTACAGTGAATGTAATTTTCTTATCAGGTTATCACCCTGAATGAACAAATAGACACCTTTCTTATGAAAAGTGCCTTGGAATTTAAGAAAATGAGTGCCCTCCTTCTTAGACAACCTATCACCAGAGTTGCCTGCATAAATTCCTTCCCTATTAGCTCTGGCTAATGTTGATGTTGAGCATCTGGGAGTTTAGGCTGATGCTGAAAAAGAGGATAAATGAGGAAAATGTTTGACAAGTAACCACTTAACTATAACCTAAAGGAAGTCCCTATTTCTCCATGGGACATGATTAAATGTCCTTGGGAAAGAGTCCAATGTGAACTGGAAAACCTTTACAGAAAAAGAATTCAATGGTGACCAATCTTTTCACAAATTGGATATAGTCAAGGGCCCCTCTCACAGCTAAAGAAATAATCAGAGCTCTGCAGCAGTCATTTATAAAGCAGATTGTCAGACACAATCATTTGTAAGCACAGTTAAGAATAATGAATTTGTGATCGGGGTCCTTATCTCAGTTGTACCATTTTCTATCACTTCACGCAATTGGTCAACCTGAAATGATGGAACCAAATTATAAGGGGGACTTAAAGAGGCCTTTGGGTGCTACTAGCAGATATGCTTTGATTTTCAAGAGTAAAAACTCACCTGGTTTAAGTAAAAGTATAACATAACTCAGATCTTGCCTTGATTACCACCATCAAGCTTCAAATAATGATTTGAAAAATAAAATGAATAAATAAAATGGTAAAGATGTCATTCTGTCTGATATGCTTATTTTTTTAAATGAAATATTCCCCAACTGCAGGAAATATGGAGCTAAAGTGAAAGTTTCTACTGCAATAATAGAGGACATAGTAATCTGTATCTTACAAACTCAAAGGCTGATATATTTGAGCAATTAGCATTTGCTCACTTTTTATTTTAGTTAGCTTTTTTGTTGCTGATCTTGGGGTACAGGGATGGACACCACAAGAACAATACAAAGGAGGAAAAGTATATTTGGTACTCATTGATCTGAGGTCTCAGTCCAAAGACGGCCGGCTGACTCCATTGCTCTATGCCCAATTTGAGTCAGAACATCATGGAAGAAGTGTGTGACAGAGAAAAGCATCTCAGGACATGACAATCAGGAAGCAAAGATAAAATTCTCCTTACCACACATAAAATATAAACTCCAGAGGCATGCCCCCAGTGATCCACCTCCTCCAGTTGCTCCCTACCTGCTTACATTTACCAGCCAGTTAATCACTATCAGTGGAATTAATCCACTGGTTAAGGTTGAGACTCTCATAACCTAATCATTTCATCTCTAAATTTTCTTGTGTTGTATTACACATGAACTTTTGGGGGAACACCTCATTCCTACACCAGGACACTTTTGGCGACCTTCCTCCCAATATGTGACAGTTAACTAACAATTAAAAACAATCATATCAGCCACATACCCTAGAGATGTTACATATATCTGAAGATCCACAAAATAAAGGATTTAATAATGCATTTTTGTCCTTCAGAAGGTTTAAAAAATACAGTCATCTACTATGTCTACCCCCAAAAGTGTAATATTAAAGTATGTCTTAATGGAATGCTAATAATGACCTACTGATCCTCTCTTGCTTAACCGATTCTAATACCACAAACAACACTATAACATTCATGAAAACAGGTTGTATGTGTGTGTGTATTTAGTAGGATAGAGGACCTGAATATTTTTCAAAATTATTCTGTGTGACTGACTACACAGGTCTACCAACTTAAACCTCATCCTTGCCCACTCTATTTAACATTCTCAACAAGCAGTCTTGCAACTTGTATCAGAGTATTTTAGTATTTCATTAAGACCAAAGAATGTCTATTCAGTCTCATTATTACACAGAATTCACATGTCATATGGGATTATTAGAAATGAGAGACCCCACACTATTGTTCTTTGTGAACTAATGTCCTTGATCATCCTGGAAGAGATCCTGTTTGAATTCTATATGTTTGACTGCATCTCTGATCTTGGGGTACAGGGATGGACACCAGGGGTCCTGTGAACATCCCAGATTCCCTGCAACCATATGTGAGTGTGCAAAAGGAAGTCCATTGCTTTCAGGAGGGTCTCAGAGTAGATCTGTAATTCTCATCCCTAAAAGGTGAGATGCACTGCCCACAGGAAGAACACCTCCTACAGTGTGCACACAACTCAATAGCAAATTTACTTTTTTTCCAAATTCTATAAAGAGAAAGTAGACAAAACTCATTTTGGTCCTTCTTCATTTCCTCATTCTTTTCCTGTCGTTTCCTTCACTTTCTCTCCCTCCTTGAAGCATCCTTGGTCCTCCAAATCAGGTCCAAATAGTCTCTGATGAAATTATTTTCTCAAAGGTGTTAACTGTGATATAAGAATATATTACTTCTCCCAGAACTCTTTGTTCTACATTTAAAACAAACAGAGTAAGGGCTGATGCCAAAGAACACATCTGATAAGACTTGTAGGTACTCGGGTTCCTGGAGTTAAATCACTTAAGGGTCCCTCCCAGCATCTTTCTAATCCCACATGCAAGTGATAGTCTTGTGATGCCTACACGTGTAGCTGCCCTAGACATGCCTTTCTTAAACTAAAGAAGGTCACCAAAAGGACACAATTCTAGTCCAACAGGAAAAAAAATAGCTAAACTTATGGAGAGGCTAAAAAAGGGTTGACTGATTTTAATATTCATTTGTATTCTGATCACATGGCTTTATCTCTAAGTTTTACAATTTTTATCTAGCAGGTTCAGCCTACTTAAAAAAATTCCGTAGTTTTCATGACTTAAATAACCTTAGACCATATAAGAACTTACATCAGTGAATTCCTTACAAAATAAAAAGGTAGGGAGAGGTCAGAATTGCTTATCATGCAATGCAGGCAGGAGAACAGTGGGCACTTTTCTAGCTCACACTACTTCTCCAGCACACTGTAACCTTCAGTTTGCACTTCACATACCATGGACAGCCTGCTGCCAGATGACCAAACACTCTGCTCTTCTTTACCTTCCTCCTGGCTGTTCCAACTTGGTGTTCTCACAGGAATATCTGGGACTCTTCCATTGCCCTTCCTACTCCCTTTCTTTATAAATATACCCCAGAACTCATAGAGTATCTCAAACATGTATCAATATCAGCTTTTTCCTCCTTTTGAGGACAATCTGGCCAATTATTTATTGATGGTTCTGAGAAAAAATGACTATGTATAATGAAACTGCCTAAGTGAGCATGGAAACACAGATCATTTTATATAATTTCTGCAGCTTCTGTCAGTCTCCTATGACACTCTCTAAACCTAATCATCTTCCATATTTTGCCCACTTTTCTGAGCAAAAGTGTGTGTGTGTGTGTGTGTGTGTGTGTGTGTGTGTGTGTGTGTGTGTGTGTCTATTCCATTACCATTAATGGGAATTGGGAGCACTTAAGAGGAGGCAAGCTTTTCTCTAGAGATGTAATTTTGTGCATTAAGATATCAAAACATGAGAGAATACACATTGATATGTGGTGGATTCATTTGATTGGCTCCATTAACACTAATGGGAATGAGGCCCACATTCCCCTGCCACATGGAAATGGCTGAGACATAAACCATTGTGCCTCACGAGGCCCAGGCTTGCAACTGACCTCACCCTTGCATGTAGTTTGCTTTGTTTTTCAAATCCAGCTGGATAAATACAGCAAAGACCCCTGACTGAATATAGTTACCAGGTCTACACCCTGGGAGCAGGTGGTCTTTATTGTATGGCTTTAAATGAATGCATGAGATTGATGCCATAAGCCACAGTACAAACATCAGTTCAATCCATTTATGATTAATAGAGTTCACAGAACAGACAAAGCAAATTGGGGATTTTAGTTTTCCTAGAAAAGAGGTGTAAAATCTCGAACCTCAAAGATCTATGCGTTCTGCACACCAGGGCTATCTAGGACACCAGCTATGCCCCATAGGATCACTATCCATACCACTAAAAATGTGAACTTAATTTTCTTCCCTTTGGTGTCTTTTCTCTGTCTTGCTTTATGATAGCTCTTCCCACTGAATATTTTGTATAGTTAATATTTACTTGATTACAAAATCTCAGCCTTCCAAAATATGAAATTAGATGGAGGCATAACATCTTGAAGAGGAGGATACCATAATCAATTATCCTCTATGAGCCATTAGTCAGCAAGGAATAGAAATCAAGGATCCAGGGGAAATGAAGCAGTAACCATGGAATTGGATATCTCTGGGTTCCAATCAAATGTTTAATGTGTGGTTTTGATTAAGTCATTTAGCCTTTTCTATTTCCACACCTATTTGTGTGTGTGTGTGTGTGTGTGTGTGTGTGTGTGTGTGGTGTTTTGTTAAGCTTTAAACCAGTGATATATGTTTACAATAATAATGCATAAATACATGCACAGAATCTTAATGTTTTACAGTAATAAACATGTATTTTTGCTTATGAATCTATGGGTTAGTTGGAGTTTTCTGTAGATCTGGCCTCTGCTCAGCTCACTTACACATATTTAGTGAATGTGCTAGTCATGCAGATCTGGTTTAGTTTGTTCAGTCTACTTAAAAAAAATTCCATAGACTTCATGACTTAGAAACAACAGAAATTTATTACATAGAGTTCTGGAGATTGGAAGTCCAAGATTAGACTAGCATAGTTGGTTTCCGGGGAGGGAGTTCTTCCAGGTTGCAGACAGCTGAGATTACTGTGTCCATAAGTGGAGGAAGGGGTAAGGGGCCTCTTGGGATCTCTGTTATAAAGGAACTAACCTCCACCCTCATGAACTAATCACTTCACTGTGAGGTATTCTAGGATGACCTCAGCTGGTGTCTTATCTGTGCTCCATATTATCACATGGCTTCCAGCTGTCTTTCCTACCCTTGTTTTTCTGGTGGCAAGAGACCAAGAGAAATCAACAGTGCATATGGCCTCTTACTTAATCACTTCCTCTGCATTTTATTGTTTTAAGAAAGTCTCCTCACCAAACTTAACACTTAAGTGATGGGGAAGTAGACTCCATGTCTTCAGAGAAATTACTGAAAAATCATAATGCAAGGGGTGTAGTAAAGGAGAATAAAGGATTGAGACTTTTTTCCAGGCAGTCACCCGCAAGCCAGAATGAGTTAGCTTTACCAACTGGGCTCAGCACAGTTCTTAGTACTCAGAAAATTGCTTAACCAGAATTCAACTATTGTTAAAACCACAGCAAGCAGAATGTAAGTCACGATTACTAATTATAAAGTTTAACATCTAACATATTTTATGTGTTTCTCAAATTCCCTTGGTGCTGACCTCTTCCACATTCTCAGGTATATGCAATTTGTTAGTTATTATGCAAGGAATCAACTCTGCTTGGACTGTGTTGCTCAGCTGCTTGCTAGTGAAATGGGAGGCCCACCACACAGCTGAGTTTCTAGCTCATCCCATGACATATAGATTAATATAAAATTTCCCATTGTGGGGCCTGGGGTCTGTCTTCCTGGGAGAAGGTGCTATGCTTGGAATTACTGGGGAGGCAATCCTCTGTGGGATCACCTTTGACCTATATAACACAGGAAGAATGGATAAATGAATAATAGAATTTCCTCATTTTATTCTTTCCCATGGATTATTCCTTATTGATAATACCTGTCTAGATATCTTATGGTGCTGAGCAAGCACACCTGTCAGGCAACCCACCGTATCTAATCACAGATCATCATGAAGCAATAACTGATACAGCCTCCTGTCACCTTTTGTCCCGCCCTTCCATGTCTCCCTTCCCTTTGTCTTCAGCCTTGCTGGTCTGAGTTTGCACCTAGATAAAACACTGGCCTTTAATCTTTGTTTCAGGCTCTTTTCCTATGCAACTCCAAGATAAAGAGTTGGGCCTCATTCCCATTAGTGTTTGTACTGTGGCTTGTGGCGTTCATTGTTTATCTCGTGTACATATTATACATCTTTAACACAATGAGTCAGTTTAAGATAAACAATAACATACAATATTTGCCTAATGACTGAATTTTACAGGTATAATCTCTGCACAAATAACAAGTGTTCGGAGTCCACTAATGAGAAGTCAAAGACTTGTGCTAAATGGTATAAATGATAAGGCTGGCCAGTGTAATAGAAGAGGACCAGGAAAAGGTTGAGGTGAGGAAAATGGGAAATACTAGAGAATAGCATTAACAGAATTATGCTGTTTTAGTGTGTGCAGGCACAAATATGTAACAATAAAGGCCACTATGATGTGTAATTATAATGCACCAATACAAATGATAAGGCTACATAATTTGAAAAACAACATTGAAGTAGGGGTTGAGAGAAAGATCAAATTCCTCTGGTATTCACATCAGGTATGTTTTTCAGTTGAATTTGAGTCATTCAACTGGAGATACTTTGCAGAGTAGGTTGGATGAGTAAAATGAGCATACGTGACCAGCAAGGCTGTTCATCTCCCACATACTAAGTGCAGCGTCCAGAGAACCAAGGACTTCATTTCATAGAATCTGCATTTTCAGATAGGACCCAATTGTTCTTGTATACCTGCTTTAATTCATATTCCCTTCCCAACTTGTGACACACTTTCTAAAGCATTTCCTCAATGGAGAGATTTTAAAAATAAGAAAAGAAAACTGCTCAGGCAACATAAATATCCTAACAGGAGGAGTAGGGATGGGGAAGAGGATTTGCTCCCTCCTCTCATGATGCCCAGATTCTGCACCCTCTTAAAGAGTAGCTTGGTTTGTGGGGAATTCTCAATATCTTCAACATATGAAAAGAGACAGTTGTTTTTTATTTGAAGGTTGTTGAGAGCCACAGCCAAAGGGGCCCCAGCAAACTTCCAGCTGCCAGCAAACTTCCAGCTGCCGGGTGATGATTGGCTCACAGCAGCCCCAGCAACATCTAGCTGATTTGCTCCTCTGCGGTGATGTTCATTGGGCTGTTTCCCTGCCCTCTCAGACTACGGAGCTGCTCATTAGGGGACTTCTTTGGCTCTGCCCACATGACCCAGCCAATCGGCCTCAAGAGCAGGAGGATATTGGGAGGTGGTGAGGCTTGTGTTGGGGTGAGAGGCTTGTGGGAAGCCGGTGGTGGCAGTTGGGCTCTGAGGGTTTTTTCCTGAGGAGCTGTTTTGTTTGGCGTGTGTAGTTCTAAAAATAAAGTTAGTTTCTTTTGACAAGTGGATCCTGAATTGTGCCCAGCCAGACTGCGGCAGAACGTGCTGAGAATTATCGGAGTCATGATTCTATAAAGTTATTGGTTATGCTATAATTTCGTTGGAATGACCTCTTCAGTTTATTGGGAGAAGGTAGAAAGTGGGCTCAGAACATGAATTTAAGACGGAGCCAGACTTGAGTTCAAGAGTAGATATCCATCCTTACTAACCTTGAGATCTGAAAAAGTCATGCACTGACCTTTCCTTAGTCTTGGAATTTATAAGAGCATCATCATTTTTTTAGACTAGTATTTTATGCCAGCTACCTGTGAGATGAGAATTCATGTGCAATGATTTACTGTGAAACTTCTTCCAGGAAAGACTGGTGAAGCAGTGAGGGGAGTTGGTAAAAGAAGCCAAGTGAGAGGGGGAGAATATTCAGGTAAATTCCTGACACTAGCCTGGTCACTAGGGAAGCTCTGGAGTATAAATTATATCCTAAATTTGGACAAGCCTTAAGGCAAATGAGCTGAGCTTTCATATTTCATTCCTAGTCAGTTATTAGTAAAAGCTCACTTCTTAATTTGTAAAATAGGAATAATACCTAAATCTCAAAGTTACTTGAATTCCAAATTCTCTGATTTTAAAACATTTAACAAAGTACCTACAGCAAGGCAGGAAGGTGGCATGTGATGGGGTGTTGATAATAATGATTATTGCTCTTATTAAAGAAACTGACCAAGTTCCTCAAGCCTCACCCATCCAGCCAGAACAGACTTGAAAGAGGACATGTGCTTCTCATTTTCAGGAGTCACAGGAACTCTGAGCAGCATGCTTGCGTTTGGTTGATCATCTGGTATCCATGTGTCTTCTTCTGGGTGGTTCTAATTCTGAAGTGAATTCGGATTAAAGGGAAAGGTCAAAAAAGAAAGCTTTTCTGCACATGTTCTTTAGAGTAGTTCTGAAGGTCTGAATGCAAAAGATCAGACAATTCAAATGCATTCCTACAGGTGGGTAGGAATTAGGAATATTATATTTCACACTGCCCAGGAAGCACTGTAGTTTTGGTTGAAAGTGCTTTGTAACCTCTCTTTAAATTTCAAAAAACATAGCTACTAAATGGCAGAGAGAAAGACACTGAAGATTGAACCCAGGGCCTTGTGCATACTAGGAAAGTACTCTACCACTGAGTTGACAACCTCAATCCTTTCTTCTTACCTTTCTGTCTACTTTGTTTCTAACAAAGCGGCACCTCTGAGCCTTTTACTGGAGGAACATTCTTCAGCTATTAAAGCCATTTTACTGCACATCTAGATTCAGAAGGGCTGAGATTTTCCTTCATGTAAAAGGAGCTTTAATTGGTGACTGATTATTACTGAAGTATGTAACCCCAGTGCCTTTGCCTTGAGGTAAGATGAAGTAATTGGGTACACCTGGGGTCAGGCTAAATCTGGGAATTTGCCTATAAGGTTTCCTTACTTGTTTACCAGTTCCTCTGCCCCAGGAAAGCTCTCTCCCCTTTCACCAGTCTTTCATGGAAATCTTTCCATAACACATCATTTCCAAGTGATTCTTCATCTCGGGTTTATTTCTGAAGTCCTGACTCAAGATTAATTACTTCATCAAGATTTTCTTAACAATTATACAACCAAAGCAAGCTGCCACATTCCATAGTATAAATGAACATTTTGTGCATGTTTATCATTAATCAGAAAATGTATGAAGTAATCTTCAGGTTATATTATCTATAGAATAAGTTTGAAGATAGAGAACCTTGCTAAAAAAGATTAGGTGACCTGTTCATAGTCATCCATACAGATAACGACTAAGTGCATTTTGAATCAAACTATCTTGATAATGAAGCCTATGCGCTTAACCAGCACACCACCTTTGAACCCTTGAACTTGAAACTGAGAAAGCATGAAAGGAGATCCTTTAGTACTTATTCCAAGAGGCATCCATTTCAAAGTCTGGATTAAAATGGGCTAAGAAACTCTGTCTTTGTTTTCAGGTTCTCTCCTAGGTCAGCTTTGTGAATATTTCTGGATTTTATATCATATTCCTTGGAGAAAACATAGACTGACACTTCTCATGCATTTTTCTTCTTGTGTTGCATAGATCTTGTTATGATCCTGTTGAATCCCAATAGTAGCTGCCAGTGATTCCCCACCAGAGAGTGGTTTAAAATTATCACTGACCATAGAGGCTCATCCAGCAGAAATGTAATATCCCTGAAACCTGACCTTCCTGAATTTCAAAAAAAAACAAGATCACTAAAATGAAAGACAATCCTTTGGCGTCGAACTGACCTTATTGACTATCATGAGGACCAAAGTTTCAACCTGCCTCCCAAGTGTGTTGCCATGAGAAAGAAAAGAAACAAACCCAAGAATGTGGAAAGGAAGACAGCTCAGTGGAATTTGGTACCAAAAAGGTACTAAAGGTCTTCCACATGTACTCACTTTGTCACGTTGGGTAGCATTCCTACCACCTTCTTTTTGAACCCCACTGTAACCCCCTACTGTGACAGTCAACATAACAGTACTTGGCAATAACAGGAAGGATTAACACTCCCTTGGTATTCCTCCACAACTTATAAAATATATTTGGTAACTATAAAGCTAATAATGATCAGGAAAAAGAATCAACACAGTTTTGCATGCAAAGAGGTAAGAAACTTGCATTGATTTTTTTGTTCTGCCCCTTCTGCCATGTATTAGCTCAAAGAATAAGTAGATAGTAGTAAGTACTTGGAGATCAAAAAGACAAAGATCCACTTTTGGGTGCACTGGCATACATCAACCAGGAACCAGGTGAAAACACTGTACAAGTTGCAGGTGTAACTTCCTGAAGAAGCTTACAGTGTAGATAACACTTTTGATTGATTGATATAGCACCAAGGTTAACTTATATTTTGAGTGTCTAGGTTGAGTGGTTGAAGAAATTATTTAGAAGACTAGTCAAGGCAAATGCTGTGAAGGAAATCAGTGTTGAACAGTAGCTTGCCATGGGCAGGCTGTGAGGAACAGAGAAGGAATTCCATGTTTAGAAACATCTTAAACAATGGGTAGCAGGAGGAAATTTACAAGGCATATCTGGCATACAATGGGCAAGAAAGAGTTTATGACTAAAAAAATGAGATATTTTAACTAGGACTATAAGCCCTGTGAAACATATTTAAATGTCAAGTCTTTCCTTATTAAAAACTTATTGGTTGTTTCTTAATATATATTATGAGACAAACTAAGTGACGTAAGACAATGACTGTATCATTTACTCATAAGTGGATAATTTAAGTTGGGCTTAACTGAGTTTTTTTTTTCTTCTTCTGTTGGTCTTATTTGGATCACTAATGGAGCTTGAGTCCTGTGACAGGTCAAATGGGCTTGGGTGGTTTTGATGACTTTGAATATATGCTCTTTTTTGATGGTCTTAAGCCAATGATTCATCCAATTTGGGGTACATGTCACAACCCCACCACACTATCTCCACCCCTTTAGCTTTTCCCCTTTCTTCCAATCTGCATTAGGTAAAATCTGCCTTATGGACTTTGCTCTTCTACCAGGGCCGGGGTGAAGACTCTGGTGCCCTTAAATAAACATCAAGAGAGACAGGAGTACCAAGTGAGACTTAAAGTTGGAGATAAGTTCATCCTATTTATTAAGTGTGGAGCCAGCTCTGAATTACCCCAGGCTGTATGAAACAGCAGTTTTCAGGTTTAGCCCTGCCCTGATTTATGCTGTTTTATAAAGCAGAGGTTTGCTCGGAGCTAGTTGATTTTGATTGCAAATGCTAAGGCAGAATGCCTTGGTAACTTGCCTGGAAAAAATAGATAACCACCAGATATTAGATATATAGAAATTATCATAAACAATAACCTACTTCATGGCACAATCATAAGGCAAAAACTGATAAATAAATGTATAGAGCTAATAAAAATTACTACCTCTTTTTAGAAATACCGAGGTGCCGCAAGAAATTGAACACATGCTTGAAAGTGGATGGGCAAGGCAAAACTTTATTTCTGCCAGAAGGACATGCTACCAGAACCTAGCTAGCAAGCATTCCCGGGTGGAGAGTCTGCTGGTTTGTATACCTAACACAGTGCTGCCATTTGCCCTGATTGGAAGACTCAGGGGTACAATGTACATGATTGGTTAATTTTAAAATTAGAGAAGGCAAAAGGAGGGCTATAATTAAAATGGCTATAATTGGATTCAATTAAGGCTGAATATTATATACTGAAAATGGACCATCAGACTTTCTATTTCTTACACTGTGAACTTATCATTTTAAATCAGTAGCACCATGGATGCATGAGTGTATCAAACTGATATCAGAGAAACCAGACCCCCTTGAGCTTATCAGACTCAGACCCAAACCAGTGATCAAGGCAAACCCCACTCAGCTGGAATGCCTAAAAGGAAGGGTACCTAGGAAGATGGTAAAGTTGCATACATACATCAATCCATCATATTATCAGATTATCTGATGAATTCATCATGAGTTCCCATGGGACTTCAGCTCAGCTTGATCTCCCTGCTGGACTTGGCCCACTTTGAACCTGCCTGCTCTCCAGACCCTTTCCCCTTATTTGAACAACTCAGCACCTTGAACAACTCAGAACCTTGAACAAGTTCCATGCCTCCAACAAGTGCTTCCACTGGGTTCCTACCTTGCTGAAAACCTTTGGAACTAACTCCTTTGCATCTGGATCCACTCTCTGTTTTTCAGTTCTGCCTCTTTAAACCCTGTGGTCATTTTTAGCCATTTTGCAACCTATATATCATTATGTAAAATGTGATGTGTGACTTGAATGTTACAGACATTACTAATTAAGATTGAAAAGGAGTAAAAGAACCTGTGATTACCCAGCTCACAACTACCAAGAGAACCATAAATATTCCACAAATCAAAGCCAATCAAAGTGATATAAGTTGTATCAGGCCTGTATTTTTGGCCAAACTAAGGTTTGCCAGGAATGGGCTCCTTCAGCTGTCATTCTCCACACCACAGCTGCAAAATGGTTCCTTGTTCTGTCCTCTGCATGCAGCCTAGAGAAAAGGTGGCTTCTTTTCCCTCACACAGATATCCTACAGCATGCCTTTCAGATTTGTCACACAATGTCCTTAATCTCTAAATGCTCTGTATCTAGACACACCTCAGGCCTCCCTCCAAAAAAGGAGCTGGCGTTCCTTTAATTTCCTTATCCCTCCACTTTGCTCATGGAGGGACTTTTCTGGCTGGTGCTTCTGGCCGGGGTGCAGCAGTAGCTATGTCACTAGGGACTTTTCCTTATTTTATTATATCCAACCTCCTGTGTGTCTGGTCTGCTTTGAATGTCCAGTATTACATTCCAGTAAATTATCCCCCTCCCTTTTTTTTGTTCACCAACCTTGCAGAGAAGCTAACTGTCTGCTTTCCTGGTTTCAAGTCATGGAACAGCCAGGAAAGTGACCCTTCCTATTCTGCCATCTTGAAAAGCCTCAAAAAGGTAACACTAGTTAGGGAGACAGGGGGTCCTTTCAGAGAGAGAGACAGCAGGTCCCTCCTATCCTCTAGTTTTATTGGGAGTCTCAGGGAATCCCATCCATGTCCATCTTTTGACTTTTGTCTGACAGCCAGGTCACATCAGACTTCCAAATCCTCATTTCACATGGTCTTACCCCAAGATGGAAAAAATTGTACTATTACAATGATACACGGAAGAGCCAAGCTCACTCTGGGTGACTTTGGCTCATACTGACTGGTTCTAATTGGAATTTGTTTTTTACAGATTTTATGGTTAGGGGACTTTGACTATCTTCATGAGTTCTGGAATCTGATTTTTGTAAATGTTGAAGCCAGAATTAAAAGAGGCAGTCAGTATAGGTAGGTAAATGGAGTCAGGTTGGATCAAGGAGACCAATTTGAATGAGTCCAGAAAGTTGGAGAGGGATTGAAATGCTAATGCCTTCAGAGCCCTTCCTGTACCCTTATCAAGATAACTTGCCCCTGCTCCAACCTGTTGCCAAGGTAACCTGTCCCAGGGATTCTCCCTCCCTACAAGGAGTTGTTTCTTACCCCTCCTTCCCGCCCAGATCACTTCACCTTGGCCCCTCCAGCCCATAAGCTTCTCACCTTTTGTCCATCTCATTGAGCATCTCCTGGGCCTACTCATGTCTGCAGGAAGGATAGAGATAAGGGAAAGAGAGCTGAATAACAAAGGAAGCTTAACAAATATAAAAAAGGCAAAAACCTTGCTTCTTGGGATACCAGGATACCGGTTATACCCCCCTTTTCCCTCCTGAGAGAAGTCTATGTTACCCCTTTTTAAAATAAACCCTGCTTTATATGCTTGCCTTGGCATGCTTCTCTAATGTTACACTTCAACGTGTGAGGGAGCAGAACCTGTCACTGGTAACCAGTAGTATCAGTATCACAGAAGTCCCCTGCCCCTCAGGGTAACTTTTGCTCTTTTTGTTGGCAGGGAGGAGACTTTGGGATCTTCAGTTCTCCTGCAGATAACAGGTTTTTGCTGAGGGATGTTTAGCATATCCTATTGAATTAAGCCAGGTATGTTGCAGGTAAATTGCATTTTAAAAATAAAGCATGTAGTGGGGGCAGGGAAGCTCAGTGGGCCAAGTTCATAGAATTATCTTCTTAATTTCATGTTCCAACTGTTCATGTCTGTTAGCTATCAGAAAGAGTCCATGGTCTTTGGAGAGTATGCATAGGTCTGGTAACCCTGAGCAACAATGCTAACACTGTTTTCTCAGTGAGGAGAAATTGAATCTGTGTTTTCCTGGTACGTGTGTACAGGATCTAGGCCAGGTATGGAAAGGACAAACAGCACTTTGTCTATCTTTCTTTCTTATATCTTGTATACTAAATACACAGCATGCCAACAATACCTACAACATGATTTGTCAGTATCTGAAAGTAATATTTATTTTCATTTACTTCCTAATTTCCCAATAATTGAGAAAATTTATCATTTTGTGACCTGAAACAGAATGTAACTACATCCTACCTAGATAAGCTGAAAATTTTTATAATTTCTAAAAATATCCAAAAGAAGTTTCTAACAGGAAAAAAATGTTTGCCATCACACTTTGCATACAGTGGATTTTCCAAAGCATACAGAAGATCATGGTATGCTTCAAAAGTGTGAATTCTCTTATTCTACAAATAAAGTAATGTCTTCATTAAAGGTATGAAGAAACAACACAATGCCATCTAAAAATAAGAGTACCACATTAGCATCTGCCTCTGTCCCTTTTGGCCTTAACTTTGTGGTGCACATTGACCTGACATCCAAATGTCAGTATTTGCATCTTTTTGCCTGAGGACTTCTCTTGTTCCCATCCTTCTCTTCTCTATGCATAGCAGGCTGGAAAGGCTGGAGAATTAACAGTTCCCCAGGAGCAGCAATGAACCCATACTGACAAAAATAAAACATTGGTGTACTGCACCCTCACCCCAACTTCCTCTTCTATCTGCTACAAAAACTCTCAGGTCCAAGTTCTGGTATCCCCAGTTACCTAACAGCACTAAATTCCATTTGTCCACAATGTCACCAATCTTGGTAATGCATCCTGAATCCTTTGTCTTGCCATCCTGTTGCTTCTTGGGATTACCTCCTAATGAACCATTTGCTCTCAAATCCTGGTTTGGGATTCTACTTCTGAGGAAGGAAATCTAAGACCAACAGTTTGTTTTTAATCAAATCATCTAATTTTCAGATCTGATCTGAAGTCCACAACTCTTTCCAAAAGACCCAGGCTCTTTCTTCTGTATTGAAAATTCTAGAGTTTAAAAATTAGAAAAGAACATACAGAATATTACTCCAAATCCCTCGTTCTACAGAGAGAAAACTGAGCATGAGCTGGAGAACTTGCAGATATCAAACAACTTCTCAGGGGTAAGGGAGAGCAAGGCTATCCCGTGTTGATCGTGTTCAAAGTATCTATATGTCCTAACTTATTGCCTATGAGGCAATCAAATACAATATTTCAATAAGGAAGACAAACTTATAGATAGAAAAAACATAGGCCAGAAGAGGAGTCAGGGAAGGAGTGGAGGAAGAAAAAAAAAATCCAGACTAGCTAAACAGTGGAAAGTTAAATTGAGCACATGAGCACAGTGGTTCTAAATTTTGGATACTCATTGGCATCACCTGGAGAGTTTTTAAAACCACTGAAGCCTGAATAGAGTCTCCAGAGATTCTGATTTAATTAATTCAGTGTGCAGCCTTGGCATTGGGACTTCAAAGGAAAAAAAAAAGTTGATTCTAATGTGCAGTCAAGATTGAAAACCACTAGTTTGGTTTAACTGTATAATTTTTTTTCCATTATTGAGATAAGAGATCACTTTGCTTCCAGTAGGGCCTTTTAGAGGTTCCAAATATATATTTTTTAAATCAAGAAATAACAAAGTTGTAAAAATGTTGGTATATTTTAAAAGTCACATTTAACTAGCTAACATGCATAAAAGGCACTGTTTAAAATAATTGTACATTAACTCATAGTGCTTGTTGAAGACCAATTAATGACCCACAAATATATCCACAACCTAACCCCCAGAATTTATATATTTCCTTTTGTGACAAATGGGACTCAGCAGATTAAAGATCCTAAGATGAACAGGCTACTTGGTTATGGGAGTGTGCCCAGTGTAATCTCAAGTCTCTTTAAAAAACAGAGTCAGGAGTGTTATTCAGAAAAAAAAAATGTAAGAGGTGTGAGATGTGGAATAGAAACAGAGGTTGGGCAATGCTGTAGCTGGAATGCTGCAGTCTCTTGGAGCAACAAGAGACAGATTTTCTCTCTTTTGGGGAAAAGAGATACAGCCCTGTCAACACCTGGATTTAGTGGCTTGAGACACATTCCATACTTCTGACCTCCAGAACTGTAAAATAATAAATTTGTGTTGTTTTAAACCACTAAGTTTGTGGGAAGTAGTTACAGCAGCAGTAGAAAACTAATACAGGACTGGTGGGGAATGCTATTGATGAGATATAACTTCAAAACCATTTAATAAAGATTGTCTTTCACCTCTATACCCCACTTCCACCCTTGTAAATAATGTAATCTATAGTTAAGGTTAAAAGTCTAAAAACAGAACACTTTGTGCCTGTATAGCCCAGGACAAATGAATCTCTTGGCCAACAGTGATGACTCTGACTCTAAGGGCATATGATCATTTCTAGATAATATAAAATATGATACATGCTGACATTTGCCTCAATGCAATATACTAAACAGAGAATTAGAGATGCTAAATGCAAATTTAGCAAATTCATTCATCTATTTATGTATTCATTTGCCTATTCAATCAATATCTTTTGCTCCATTGTGAAATGACAGATATGAACCTTACCTATAATTACAATAATATAACTGGATAAAAATTCAAATAAAAGGGGAAGTAAATTTAAAAAATTGTGATTTAAAAGAAACATTTTAGGTTGAAAGACTTCAGTTTGAAACATCCCTGGGTAGTACACTTGCAGTTGGAAGATAAAACACAAATCCCCAGGTAAGTATGAATTTCAGAAAACTACAATTTACAAATAACTTCTAGCTTAAGTATGTCTAAAATATTTTATTGTAATTATATCTAAATATTGATTGGTGAAATTCAAGTTAAACTGGGCATGCTATATTTTTATTCACTAAATCTGCCAATGCTGAGTGCAGGTGGTTCTTAGCCAGTATTTCAAGATGTTCGACTGGGTTACTGGTAATTTGTTGCTATACTTTATGAATGATTTATGTTTACAATTCTTTTGGTGCATTGCTAGATTCTGTTTCATAGTTTTGTTTTTGTTTTGAGAATTTTTGTATCTGTATTTATAAGTGAAATTGATGTGAAGAATAAAAGAAGATGGATGTCCTAATTCCAGAATAGAGGTATTTTTTTCTTCTATCCAGGCCCTCAATGGATTATAGGGTGGCCCTTCTTTATACAGTCTACTGAGTCAAATGTTAAACTCTCCCAGAAATACCCTCACAAACACACTAAAAAGTAAATACATTTTCAGCTATGTGGGTATCCCTTAACCTAGTCAAATTGACACATAAAATTAACCATAATAATTACGTTAGCTGACCCGGATTTCTTTTAGTTACTGTTTGCATGATACATTTTTCACATTGTTTTTTCAAACTGAAGTGAGTCTTTCAACCTAAAGTATGTTTCTTTTATATCATAAGTTTAAAAAGTTATTTTCCCTTTTATTTGAATTTTTATCCAATTATAGTTATTGTAATTATAGGTAAGGCTTATTTCTGTCATTTCCCCTCTCTAATCATCAATTAATATCCATTTTGTGTGAAGTAGACTTTCTAGTCATTTAATTTAATTTAATTTACTATCTTTAGGTTATGTTTATATTGGTTAACCTCAGGATTTCAATAAATATCTTAATATATAAAAGTTCTAGTTTTATTAACACCAGTTTAATCATATACCAAAATTTTACTGCATTATAGCTAAATTCCCTATCCAACTTTTTTGTGCAAATTTAAAATTATGGGTTTAATGCATTTTAAATTATATAAAAGAAAGTTCAAACAAAAACTACATTTATACTTTTTAAAAAATATTTGCATATATGGTTAACTTTAACAGTAGCCTTTTATTTTCATGAAGATTTCATTTACAGGTTAGTATTCTTTCAATCAGCCAGAAAGCCTTTCTTTTATAATTTTTGTCAGATAATTCTGATGATGACAAATTTTCCTAATTTTTATTTATCTGAAGATGTCTTAATTTTTTCTTCCTTTTTAAGGACCCATTTTACTAGCTATAAATTGTTACTTGAATTAGTTGAAAAGAAACTCTTCCTCTTTCAACACTTTAGATATATCATCTTTTGTCTTTTAACCTTCATATTTTTTGATAAGAAACCTGCTGTTAATCTCATTGATAATCCCTTGTAGATAATGAAGTTCTTCTTATTGCTGTAAAGATTGTCTTTTCAAAAATAGTTTTTGATTATGTGTGTTTAAAGATAGATCTCTTTAAGTTTATTCTATTTGAGTTTGTCGATATTCTTTGATGTTTAAATTCATATTTTTTATCAAATCTGGAAAATTTTTCGTCATTATTTCTTCAATACTACTTTCTTTCTAGGACTTTTATTATATGAATATGTCTATATATTTACTTAGTCCTATAGACCTGTGTGTCTCTATTTATCACAATTTTTCTTTCTGTTCTGCAAAGGAAATATCAATTAATCAATAGTCCGTTTTGTTGGTTCTTTCTTTTGCTTACTCTTCTACTAAATCCCTCGGGTAAGTTTTTCATTCAATTATTGAATTTTCCTACTTTAATATTTGTATTTGATCCTTTTAGATATTTCCTATTCATTTATTGATAGTCTCTAACTAGCAAACTATCACTCTCATACTTTCCTGTGCATCTATATTCATGTTATTTAACTATGGTTAAAATAGCTGACTTAAAGTCTATTTTTATTAATTCTACATGTGAGCTTTCTTGGGAACATATTCTATCTACTACTCCTTTTTTTTTTCTCTGTATATTCCATACTTTCTTAGGTTTTTTGCATGTCTCATAAGTTGTGTTGGATATCTAAAATAATGTGACAACTCCAGAAATTAAACTATCTCCTTGTGAATGTTTATTTTATTGCAGTGTTGAGCTGTGATGGTGATGGTGTATTTGTTAAGTGTCTTACCTGAATAATATTATAAAGTCTGTATTTTTTGTCAATTATAACCACTGAAGTGTCTAGGTACTTAGTGTAACAGGTAGCAAATTATTAGACATAAATTATCTTAAATGCCCAGAATCAATATTTCCCAGGGCTCTTCTGTGTGTCAGTTGAGGAACACCTTCAAACTCAGCCAGTCATTTGACAGTTCTGCCTTATCCTTCATTTCCTGCTTGCAAAGCATTCATGGTTGTCCACAGGTGTAAGTTTATGGACTTCTCAAGCCTTTTCTGAACATGAACTCAGCTCTGGTCATGTATACAGCTCTAGACATACACATAATATTTTAGATCCTCAATGCCCTGGTGGATATCACATATCCTTACATTTCCTTAAACCTGTTTGTTAACGTAGTTTTAGCTCCAATTCTCTGTCTTAGTCACAAAATCAATTTCTTCCATTTTTTTAAAATAAATACACACTATGCAGTTAAATGCTCTTTGTACTGGATGAGTTCTGAATGAAGTCAAATTCAGGTAAACTTACAAGTGGGGTTTTTGGGGAATCCATTGACAGAACAAATAATGGAAAATCTATGGGAAAGAGTAGAAGGAACTTTATACCTGTCCTTTGTGTTTCTGCCAACCTGCTGGATTTAACCATGATTGTAGGTTGTATATGTTTTTGACGCTACCACAGAACTGAAGGGTAGGGTGACAGAATTGCGCCAGTTAAAGTGTCCTAAGACAAAGTTCACTGTTTTCAGTGACATACATATATTGTTATTTCAAAAATGATTCCCATCTATCTCCCAATATTTGGTTAATTTCCAGTATTATGAAAATGTCGATTTTTTCTTTCTTTCTTTTTTTTTTTACAGATTTCATGTGGCTTTATGGAGAACAGAATGTTCAAAGGTCCTTGCTCTATCATTTAAAAAAAATCTATCATATATCAATACAAATTCATGAAATATTGGTCTGAGGAGTAATTAGAAAGATTTAAAATTCATTGTTGTTTATTTCTCAATACTCCCCTGTAAAGAAACAATGTGCTATGCATATCATAGTCTAGCTTTATGAACATTATACATATTCATTTTACTAGGAGAAATAAATTGCCCAAGTCTGGACTTAGAAAATTCTAGAAGTATAGTAAAATGTTCCTTGATATAACTCTTTCATGTTCAAGAGGGTATCTGGAACTTGGGGAGGCATTTGAAGAGCTAAGAGATAAATTTTCCATTGTGGAATGCTATCCCCAAAGAGCAAGCAAACTCTGTTGCAATCAGAACTCTTGCTGTTGCTTTGTTGTTATAAAACAGACTGTTAATGGTCCTGGTATTGACTATTTTTATTTTTATTTTGTTACCATTGAAGGTGATAGTTCTCTCTGAAAGCTAGGTAAAAGTATGCATTTAGCCTCTGCATGATCCCTTATAGAAAAATAATTGACCAAATTCAACACTTTCCTACTTTCAGATCATAAACAACATCATTACATCCTTGGAGTCAGAGCTTATCATCACAAGCCAAGAGGGCAGTTTGGCTCAGGCTACACAGTTAGGAAGACTGCAGTGTTACAATTTCCATATCATGCCTAAGTTATATTACACTTTCAGTCACAGAAGAAAAAAATAAAGCCTTATAAGATAAAAGACGTTGTTATGTAAAGTGTATAAAATGTGATATATGGATAATTAATAACACCATCTTATAAGAGATTTTGGATACATAGAATCTCAGGCATGACTCTAGACCTCCTGAATCAGAATACACACTGAAGCACAATGCCTGGGTGACTCACATACACATTAAAGACTGAGAAGCACTGGCATAGATAATCTAGCCATGGCTTGTTGAAATTTGATTGTATACACTCCATTAAACAAGGCCTTGGGGAATGTAAAACATTGTTTTTAGTCTTTCTTGCTGCTCTGTTCTCTTCAATTGCAAAGGCAACAGGGCAGCTAAGAAATTCTGACCTCAAAGCAGCCTCTTATAAATTGTTAGCTTAGTTATGTTAAATATCACTGTACATACGATTTCGGTATAATCTCTATAACATGAAACAGAAAAGGCATCCTTTTATACCTCTTAAGAAAATTCATTTATGGTTCCTAGGGATATTTTACAGTCGCTTCATTCTATATAGTATGCAGGTCGACACCTTCCTTGGCCCCATCTGCAAAGAGATGCCAAACACCATTCCTAGCCTTTTGAAAGGGAAAGATGTAAATGAAATAATGAGCTACAGGCCTTGCATTATTGCAGAGAGGTAAAGTTTCTGCATATAAATTATTACAATTATATGGCAAATGCAATAGTAGGTTATCAATGGGTCTTGGAAGGAAAGGCCCAATGAACATCAGGAGTTGTCTTAAATCAGGTTCTCTGTAAGAACTCTAGAGAGAAGGAGTTATCATGAAAATTAATGTGTATAGTAGGTGAGAATAACGCTGACTTATGAAGATCATTATGGCAGAAGAATGTAGTAAAGTGGTCAAGGATGCAACCATTCAATGGATATTCTCTAAGTATCAACTGTGTGACTGGCACCATAGTTATGGTTTAAATATGAGGTGTCCCCCAAAAGCTCATATGTGAGACAATGCAAGAATGCTCAGAGGTGAAATAATTGGGCTATGAGACTTTTAACCTAATAAGTGCATTGATCCCGCTAGGGATTAACTTGGTGGTAACTGTAAGAGGACAGGGTTTGGTTAAAGAACGTGAGAACCTAGGGGTATGATTTGGGGGGTCTATAGAGTTTTCCCCCTGCTTTTCCCCTTCCTTGTTCTGCCATGATATTCTGCCTCATTTTGGACTACAGCAATGGAGTTGGCCATTCATGGACTGAGACCTCTGAAATTTGTAGCCCCCAAATAAACTTTTCCTCTTCTAAAATTGTTCTTCTCTGGTCTTTTGGTCACAGCAGTGAAAAGCTGACTAAAACAACCCTGTTATGGATAGTTATAGAATCTGACCAGACAGGACATTCCAGAGGATACTGACCAGCACCCCACAACAGCAAATGTTAGTCCTCATACCTGGCCCCAGCTGTCTCTTTTCCAACTGTTAGGCAGGCCACCCCAGTGGAGTCCAGGTGACCCTGTGGGGAATTGGGCACCCTCTGAAGCTCTAGGAGCTGAGTTACTACATAAGGAGGGCTAAGGTTACTAAATTAAGGGTCAGGAAGCCAAGATTCTACTTCATGCTTCTCTACTTCAGCATTTCTCCTTTCTCTGATTTATTTTGCTTCCTGTAAAAGTAGGAAAACTGAACTTGAGATTGTCTAAAGCCTTCTTCTACAAACTCTGCTCAGACACAAGCCCAAGCCTCATTTTATGGGTCAAGAACATGTTTGATCTGCCACCTCCTACCTCGAAACTAACCGGGTTAAACTTCAACCCACATATTAAAGGTCATTTGCCCATTGGCAAGGCCCATAAAATGAAAATGTTCTTTTTCATTTGCCTGAAATTAGCCACCATGTATTCCTCTTAAATAAACATCTAGTGGAAATTTTTCACCTCATGAATTTTCACAACTCACAGTAAATTGAGGTGTGCCTTCCCGTTGTACAAAAGCTCTTCTGCAGCATGCCTTTTCCTTCTACCAAGATGAGCAAACATCTTGAAGTCAGTGTTACACAACATCTTTTATTTACCATTGCATAATGTTTTTGAATTATAAAAGCCATGCTTGTGAGAAAATGTGCCATTGGATCACAAAATAAACCATGCCTAAAGAAAATCTTTTCACTCAGATGACAGAGTTGCTATGAAGGAGGTGGCAGCTTATACAACCCTTAGCCATAGTGTCCAGGAATAAATAAAGTGCCATTCCAGATATATTAATGACAATAAACATCAGAGTCTATCAGTGTCCCCATTTGCATGGTCAATAGCCGATTCTGACCACAGTGTTTGTTCAGTCTCCCAGTTTGTACAGAGATCTGAGCTATGTTTCTCTCAAAACTTATACTAGAGAATCAATAGCACATATTGTCCTTGAGTTTGGAGTAAGTTGGCAAATGCCAAGTTCAACAAAAGGCAGCAACGTAATAAGTGTTCTAAGTGTTAACAGTTACACATCTCAACAGCCAACTTCATAGGATGTGCAAAACCTGAACACTAGGTAGGAGTTAAACTGATCTTTTAAAGGGGAAAATACAAAACTCTACAGAAAAGAGGGTGGCATTTCTTTCTTAGAAAGTTCTAGGCTCCTAAGGACACAGACTTTATTTTTAAAATTCAACTATAAAAATAAGCATCTGTGTGCTAATGTGGCAGCACACAGAAGCTATTTTTTATTAAAAAAAAAAGAAAGAAAACTATTTCTGAATGTTCAATGAGGGATATACTCCAGAGGGACCAAATCATAAATGACTTATGTTTATACAAATTTAAGACAAAAAAAAAAAAAAACAGTGTAACTGCCAGCTGCGGACCACGCAGTAAAGACACCTCACATTTTAGGCACATAATGACTTTGGAAAATATTCTAGTTTGGCTCTTTGGGGTTTGAAAGTGAAACTAAAAGAAAACAACAATAAAAAATAGTTTACTTTGTATATTTGTATTATCTGGTTAGCCATATTATTCAAAATCCAAAAAGACAAAAAAAAAAAAAAAAGCACAGAAAGTTGGATTTCAAGGGGCCTCGAAAAGCCACACAGGTACCCACTCAAGCATGAATTCCTAGTATTTAGAGTAGGCCTGGATACTACTGGGGGAAAGATGAGGTCATTAATGAAAAGAAAAATAAATCTCATTTCCCTACAAGGCCCTGATTGCTTACCCTCCCTCCCCTCTCTCCCTCCTTCTTTCCTCCTCTTACTCTCATTCCTTCTCTTTGTTTCCTTCCTCCTTTGTCCCTCCTTCAACATCTCCCTTTCCTTCCTCCCTCTTTATACCTTCCTCCCCTCTTTTTATCTTCTTTGTTTCTCTCTGTCTGTCTCTCTCTGTCTCTCTCTCTCTCTCTCTCTCTCTCTCTCTCTCTCTCTCTCTCTCTCTCCAGCACAATGACCTTGACATATCATACATTTGAATCACATGGGATACAATATCTCATTTTTCTGAGCAGACAGGTTGCAGAATCACATTGGTCATGCATTCTCATATATACACACAGTAATAATAATGTCTGTTTCTTGCTTTTGGAAAGTTTAACTTACATTGTGAAAAACTTTGTTCCTTCTAAATTCCTCCATTTGTGCAGTTCTCCACCTTCTGTCCCATCAGAATAAGGACATTTGGCTCCTTTCTTTCCTTGACTTCCAACCTCTCCAAACACACACATATGGCTGAAGAATGAGAAAACAGAGCTGCAAGTTAGATCAGGGACACTATTTTATTTTATAGAGTATCTACATTTTTATCATTTAGGTACTTTACCTAAGGGATGGAAGAGAAGCTGACCAGACAATATTAATACACTAGTCAAATCTTTTGCATATTTCCCATGTGACGATGCGCAACATACTTACAAAGACCATCTCACACTGTTCTTGCCACCTGCAAGAAAGCCAAGATTAGCCTCTTTCTTTACAGAAGGGTGTTAAGAAACAAGCCCAAGGTCAACTAGCTCAGAATGGCAGCATTATGCATTGAGCTGGTGCCCGTTTACCTCCCAACCCAGTGCTGTCAATCACTACACAATCCTGTCTTTATATGGTGCCCTGTTTAATTTTTAAAATGGCATTCTAGATAACTTTTCTTTTCACACATTTTTTTTTTAAGAATCCTAAGGAATCTTGGTTCCTGTTTATGAGGTCTCTGCCCTGCAGGAGAGGTATTCAGCATCCACAAAATCTGATGAGAGATCTCTTAGCACCCCACCCTTACAGGGTCTCTCCTCCTTCCTGGCCTCTGCTCCTCATGCTCCTTCTGTGTGATGTCTGTACCTGTCCTTTCAGAACTGTGCAAGTACCACCTACCTACCCCCATGACATCACTTTCAGGAAATCACCCCCTCCCTCAGCACTTTGACTTAACCTGGAGAGACATCCTTACCTCTGAAGTCCTTAGGTTGGAGTCATGACACCTCCCCAGCTTAGGAAGGCCTCAAGGGCAGAGTCTTGTCCCTAGCCATCACTTTACACACTCACCCCTGCTGCATACATTTATCAATAGATCTCTATTCTTAGCATCTCCATGAAGCGCTCAATCTGTCCTCATTCCCCTGATCTGCACACTCAGCTCTGCCTTCTGGAAGGAGTATAAGCCTACTTCTACTCCTAAATTCCTTTTCAAGCTTACCCTGCTTAAAAGGATCACCCACACAGCTTAGCATTTCTCCCAGCAGCCTGGAGAGAATGAGGGGATCACAAAACAGCCAACTGTGTCTATATTTTGTGCTCAAATTCTACATTTACACAGGACCAAAAAAGCAAAACCACACTAACCCCTGGAGAGTCTCAGCTTCCAAAGGAGATGTTAGAAGAAGATTGCTTTTGACAGAGACCCTCAAGAGGAGTGGGAACTTCCCATGGCACATGTAACCATGAGCAAAAAGCCCCCGAAGCATTTGGGCATAATTTCCTCTCTTAATAAAAGATTAATTCCCTTGTAAAAGGCTGTGTGGGGACCACTCATTACTGATGAACGGGGCCATTCCATTTCCCAGTGCTGTGTCTGACCTGCTTGTGAAAGCTTCATAATGTGCTGTCAGGGGGTCATTGCAGGGATGGGATAGATGAATGCAAATGAAACTAAAGAGGAGGCTGCACTGACCCAGATTAAGGTGCTAGTGGCTGCTCTCAGTTCTGACACATCTATTTCCATTTATGCATTTTCATTTTCACTCATTAGACAACCCCCCAAGCAGGTCTCATTCCTGGGTTCTCCCTGGAATGACTGGCATGTTCTAAACACATCTCCATGGGCTCTTCATTCTGGCTGGGAACCCTCTATTTTAGGGTTCTAGCTAATTCCTCCTGGCAGTGGCTACCTCGACCACTTTTTGAACCCTTCCTAGAAGGCACCAAGTCTGGCACATCAATTGAATTATATCATGTCACACTCATAAGCCCTAAGACAGATTCGCTTGTATTATGAGTAGTAGAATTATTATCATTATTATTATAAATCTATAGTCAATAATTGAAAGTTGTATAATGATGTATATTCAAATTAATGTTTAATAAAAAAGTATGATGGGATGTGATTAAATAATTATCCCAACTTCATGAGCTAAGTTGGAAAGATCATCCTGGGTCCCTCAATTAATAAGAACTGAGAATTGACTCTAAATCTAGGTTTTCCTCTTGCCCATGTTTTTTTTGCAGCCACCTACTGTGCTATACTACCTTTATTCATCCTCCAAGGTCAAGCTGAAATATACCCCGACAGGAAGAGCCTTCCTGGATAACAACCAAGCTAATTGAGTGCTTTCCACTCCCTATAATATTTTTACATATTTAACTGCATAATTATGAGTCCCCTTAAGCCCCTTAATGCTATCTCAACATTTTCTCAAAATCAAAGGAAATACCAATCAATCTCATACCCAGAATTTGTAGGTAAGTTGCCAAAACCTTGTAGTAGGCTCTTTAAGAAATTCCAGAGATAGAATACATTCACTAAAAATGCAAAGTATTGCTGAGCATGGTGGTTCATGCCTATAGTACCAGCAACAAAGGAGGCTGAGGAAGGAAGATCACAAGTTCGAGGCCAGTCTCAAAACCTCAGCAACTTAGCAAGACCCTATCTCAAAATTTAAAAGACAACAAAACAAAACAAATAAAAAGGATTGGGGATGTAGCTCAGTGGCAGAACATCCCTGGGTTCAATTGGCAGTTAAAAAAAATGCAAGTAACTGAAAACCTTCAAAGAGCTTCTGAAAAATTCATCTTTTCTCTCTATTCATATATCAATATATACATATTGCATGTACATATCTATCTTTATACAATATCATATATATCTCTTTACACCTAATACATAATAATAAACAATTACTGGTGAGAGGTAGGTTATCATAAAAGTAACTTTAAAGAAAAAAAAACTCTTTTAAATCTGTTCTCTGATAGATCTGCCCTTCCTGAGAAGCCCCAAGACTGTCTATGGCCTTACCACCCTGAAGGAGCCCCATCTCATCTGCTCCCAGCAAAGCTGGTCCTGGCTAGTACTTGAATGGGAGAGAGTCCCATGACATAGCTCATCACAATTATGTAATATAATCCCCCCATCACTTTAAAGTATGTGATTAAAACATCCATTCTTTGCAATTGTCAAAGTTACCAACTTGATGCAGAGTTTGTTTGATCAGTCCACCTTCCCAAGACAGAATGTCCTGCAGACAGAAGGCTGACCACAGAGGAGGGAGGGGAACATGAGCAAGTTTCCTGACTGTCCAAGTTCTCCATAGAAATGGCTCTCTGACTTTAGTTTTTCATCCCTCTAGGATTACAGCACAGGAAACCTTATACTACTGAACTGAATCTTGTTAGCTGCCTCTGTATGTTTGACTAACAGAAGCAATGTACACTATACAGAACTAACATTCCAATATTTTTTAAAGATCAAAAACAGCAAAAAGAAAGAAAGAAATGCCCTTCACATTCCCACATGCCATATGTTCACAATAACGTTTGGGTGTCCACTATTCATTTTTCACCTCCAGATGTACATATTGCATATGCATGTTTAATAGAATCCTTTTTCTAAACTTAGCAGTGACCTTTTCCTCTCATAGAGTTTTTGAGTATAGTACATAAAAAAGAAACTATATCCCCTATTGATAATAACTGTCTCTTTTTGCTTTCTACAAATATTCTAGAAAAGAGTACAGTATGCTGGTTGTCTCTAGATTTCAGGGGTCCTTACAATACTTCCCTCCTATTATGGTTTAGATAGGAGGTGTCCCCCAAAAGCTCATGTGTAAGACAATGATTAGGTTCTTAGAGCCTTGACCTAATCAGGGCATGAATCCACTTGTAGGGATTAACTGGGTGGTAATACTAGGCAGATGGGGAGTGGCTAGAGAAGGTGAGTTACTGGGGACATGCCTTTGGGGTTTATATTTTGTCCTTGGGGAGCGGGACTCTGCCTCTGCTTCCTTGTTACCATGTCCTGAGCTGCTTTCCTCTGTCAGCCCTTCCACCATGAGGTTCTTCTGCCTTATCTCAGACACAGAGCTATGATGTTGGCGGTCTATGGACTGAAACCTTCAAAACCATGAGTCAAATAAACTTTTCATCCCCTTAAATTGTTCTTCTCAGGTCTTTTTGGTCACAGTGGTGAAAAAGCTGACTAAAACACCTTGCTTATTAACTGAACTCACTTTAGTAAATGAAATCATTCTATGTTTCTATGCCTCCGTTTTCTAATCTGTCAGATGGGTATAATTATATTGAGTTATTTTGAAATAGAAAACATACAAATTAGTATATACATTTAAAAAGTACTTGAAGCTTATGTATGAAATATGATATGTCAAGAGCTTTGTAATGTTTTGAACAACCAATAAAAAAAATAAAATAAAAAGTATTTTTGGAGTTGTAGATGGACACAATACCTCTATATTTTATTTGTTTATTTTTATGTAGTTCCTGGGATTGAACCCAGTGTCTCATGCATGCTAGGCAAGCATTCTACCACTGAGCCACAAACCCAGCCCAGTATATACAATTAATATTCTTTAAGAGTGTCCAGCTAATAGTGA
Organism: Ictidomys tridecemlineatus; assembly: GCF_052094955.1. Classification (NCBI taxonomy): domain Eukaryota; kingdom Metazoa; phylum Chordata; class Mammalia; order Rodentia; family Sciuridae; genus Ictidomys; species Ictidomys tridecemlineatus. The sequence goes on from NC_135481.1 coordinate 164,399,789, forward strand.
GCTCTACACAACTCTTCCCTGTGAAGATGAGGATGATGGTGATTTAATCATGCAGTTGTGAGATGAAACAAAGATAAACTAAACAATTTAAAGAAGATTAAAGTGCTGTTCACTTAGGCAAGTTTGAAAATTCTTTTTCAAAGTGTCACGATAGGTGTTAGTAAACATAGTGAAGCTTGAGAGACTTTGAGCTCACTTGAGTATGACAGTCTTGTTTAACACACACAGGTGCGCATGCATGCAATTTGTTAAGTACCATTTTCCCTACACTGTTTTCTAATTTTCAATATTTTTCAGGGCCTTCTTCATGCTTCCTAAAATCCAGCTAGTTTGGGGGGATACAGTGATGATAGTAAGCTTTGGTAAGCTTAATAAATAAACAGACTTCAGGATCCTATTAGAGAAAGTCACAGAGACCCCCTCCTGGTTCTCTCAGCTAGCCCTCCCTTCAGCCCAGTGCACATCCTTGTTGGACTAGTCTCTGATTAAAGGAGATTGGAAAAAAGGGTAAAGCTGCAATTTGGGAATTATTTCCTCCTTGACAATCACCTCCCAGTGGATCCCTCACCAGCTAATGTGATTGGGACATCTCTTACAGAGTGGATGGAACAAAAAGAATTGGGGAAGATGGCAGGTTTATTTTTTGTTTGTTTGTCTGTTTGTTTGTTTTAAGTACAGACTACCAGAATGTGAGGTGGGATGTGTTGTTAGAAAACCCAAAGAAGGGGCTGGGGTTGTGGCTCAGAGGTAGAGTGCTAGCTTACCATGTGTGGGGCACTGGGTTCGACCCTCAGCACCACATAATAATAAAATGAAGATGTTGTGTCCACCTATAACTAAAGACTAAATATTTTTAAAAAAGAAAACCCAAAGAAGCAGTTACTAATCATGAACCCAGGTATGTTTATGTTATTCTGAATGCATGTATATTTTTTGATACTTTTTAAAATTATTTGACATTTTGGCCCCTGGATCTGGGTTTTGATGCATGCTTGGAGTTTTTCTTTCTTTCTTTTTTTTTTTTGATCGGAGTGGGTACCAGGAATTAAAATCAGGGGCATTTGACCACTGAGCCACATCCCTAACCATATTTTGTATTTTATTTAGAGGCAGGGTCTCACTGAGTTGCTTATGCCTTGCCATTGCTGAGGCTGGCTTTGAATTCCTGATCCCCCTGTCTCAGTCTCCTGAGCCACTGGTATTACAGGCATGGGCCACTGTGCCTGGCTAGGAATTTTTCAAGAAACCAAAAAAATGAGAGTATTCCACACAGAAGTACTATCTATATTGAGAAGAAATAGTCAGGGGGCTAGCAAGTGTCTCATTACATCTTGGAGACACCTTGGATGCCAGGTGGTTCCTTTAGGTCAATGCTTCTCAATCCTGGCAGCATTGATAGAAAGTACCTTGGCTCTTTAAAGAATTTATCTTATCTTATTGTATTTATTTCTTGAAGTACGGGAGATTAAACCCAGGAATGTTCTATCTCTGGACTACACCCAAGTCCTTTTTCTTTTTAATTTTACTTTGAGACAGGAACTCACTAAGTTGCTCAAATTTGTGATCATCCTGCTTCAGCTTCTCGAGTTACTGGGATTACAACTGTATGCCACAGCGCCTAGCACCTGGGGACTTTTTAAAAAGATTGATACTCTGGCTGCAGAAAAAAAAATTTCAATCAACATTACAATTGGTGAAACCTAAGCATTAGCATTTGTAAAAACAAAAAAGTAATAATTTTTTAAATTAGTATATTTTAGGAGCACATTGGTTATTCCAACATGCAGTCAATGTTGAGAACCTATGCTGTAGTAATAGCAAAAGAGTCCAGATAGGTGGACCCATTTACTGCATGCAAAACGCCGCATAGGCATGGAGGATGGAAAGTTAGAGGACCTGTTTTGTGGCCATACATTTCAGGGTTCCAGATTCTCTGTCACTAATTTCTTAGCTGTCTGGATTTGGATCAGTTGCTAAGCTTCTCTTTCCTCCTTTGTTCATTCAGTGGAAATAATCCAAGCATCAACTTTGCAGGGGTTATGTATGGATTCGAGAAGTTAAATGAAAAGTGATTAGCACAGTGCCTGGCCATGGTAAGGACTCAATAAATGACAGCTGCTATAGTTGTTATTTGAAAAAAATTTTAATAATTTTAGAAATAAAACAGTGTGTGCTATTGATATGGAATCATAGTCATGTACACAGGAAAGCACACTTCAAATGAATATGTGTTCTTGGTGTTTATTTCTTAAATGTTAACACCTGTCTCTAAATTGATAAGTGCTCAAAATTATGGATATTAACTTTCTAAATAGAGGAGGTATTTCCTCCTTCTATGCAGGCTGTGATGCAGAAATTGAATTGGAATTCAATGGGTGCATTCATTGCCAGTGTTGAAGCAGTATGGAGCCTTTATTGCATCCATCATGGCAAAGGGATGTAGATAAGAATATGTGTTATCAGCCAAGGACAGATCAAGGAAACAGCCTGAGAGCTTCAGAGTCATAAAGTCATAAAATGTTTAACTTACAAGAGATCGTATAGTTCATTGAGCTTAAAAACTGTACACTTTTAGCAGTGAAACACTTTGCTCAATAGAAACCTTAACTGCTAATGTCCTATGCATTTATAAGTGAAAGTCTTATTGAAGTGAGGCTCAGCCAGTTCACCCTCAGGGGTTGTTTAGATTTCTAGGGATTCCAAAGAGCGCACTTTGAAAATTACTGATTGAGTTTGAACCACTTGTGATAGACTGATACTGGAGTAGCATCCAGTTAAAAATCACCATCTAATATTTCCACTCTTATTCATTCCCTTTCGCCTTGAGCCTGGGCCTGATCGTATATGTCTGGCAGATGGGAGTTTACCTTCTTGAGATGCTCACACGTGAAGCCAGCTGCCACGCTGTAATAAAGTGTGGGTGAGACCACTGTACGATCAGACTGTGTAAAAAGACAGATCTGGAAGAGAAGCACTAAACTGCCAGATGTGTGGAAGAAGCTCTTACGGCTTGGATGTGAGGTGTCCCACCAAAGCTCATGTGTGAGACAATGCAAGAAGATTCGGAGAAGGAATGATTGGGTTATGAGATCCTTAACCCAATCATCAGATTAATCACCTGATAAAATTAATTGAGTGGTAGCTGAAGGCAGGTGGGGTGTAGCTGGAGGAGGTGGGAACTGGGACGTGGCTTTGGAGTATATGTTTGTATCTGGCAAATAAATGGAGATCTTTCTCTCTCTGGCCTCTGATCATCATGTGAGCTGCTTCCCTCTGCCACAGTCTTCCTCCATGATGTTCAGCCTCACTTTTAGCCCCGAGGAATGAAGCCTGCTGTCTATGGATTGAGACCTCTAAAACCATGAGCCCTCAGATAAACTTGTCCTCCTCTGAAGTTGTTCTGGTCAGTGTCTTTAGTCACAGCAGTGAAAAGCTGACTAAAACAGAAACCATCCTAGATCACTCATGCATACTTAAGCCTCCAAATAACTTCAGGTTCCTAAAGACTTTAAGTTGGATCAATAGAAAAACCACCTTGCCAATCCCAGCCTAGATTGTAGAACCATGAGGAAATAAAATTGTTTTTACATTAAGACACTAGGGGCTTGGGGTGAATGGTTACATTTCAACAGGCAACTTAAAAATCATTTGCTTTAGCTGCTATCATATCTGTGTATGTACAACTGCGCCTGCCATTAACAAAGTGTTTTGAAAAATATTGAATTAGCCTGACTAATCAGTATGAGGAAGAATTAGAAATATAATTGACATCTTCTTATTCTGAATTGAGTCCTCTTGTCACAATTTACTGGTCTATTCATTAATGGAATAAAACCCTAAACTCTAAGTAATCAATCTAGATTACCTACTGTTAGTAATATTTTGAGGTAGTATGGGTAATTTCATTCTCAGAAGTAAAATATCAGTTTTAAACAGTTTAGAACAGAAGGCTTCTAATCAATGAAAGAAGATGTCACAATGTTTATGTGCTTTGCTTAGAGGATAAAATCTCTTAAAACTTACATTCTCTTATTATATAAGTTCTGTATTATCATGGATTTCTAAATTTCTGGTCCATATTTGATTGGCAGGAAAGGCCCTTGAAACATATTGAAACTTCAATAATAGACAAGAAGAAAATAGAAAAACTACACAATAATACAAGTATAAGTATCCAATACCACTTAAGAGTCTGGGGCAATTTGGTATAGACATTAACGATCTTCCCACATGGTAAATATCATGAAAGTATGATTTGTCAATTGATTCAGTGGTCTTCCAACATCAATGAAAGTTTGATATTCTCTGGTAGATAATTATTATACATTCTAACTTGTACAATACTGTAGCAGATAGAAGGTTATCAATCCAGTAGCCATTGATGTGGGGAATGGGTCATCACTTCCTCATCCTCCAGCATTCCTTATTGACCATGTGGCTCTAACAGATCTGAACAGGAGCTTCAGAACATGAAGTTGACCAGTTCTGGCCAATGCATTTACTCCCTTCCCAGGGTACAGGAATTGGTTCATTGTTGGGCATGTGATAAAAGATTGTTCCATCAGAGCTTGACATTTGCCAGTTACTAAGAAATTGTCCTCTTTTCCTCCATCTTATAGATTCAGAGATGCTCTGGGCCCTGAGTGGATCGTGAGGATGAAAGTTGCTTGGAAGGATTTTTCTTCCACATACAAAGAGGCTTTCTATGAACAAAGCTATAGGGAAGTAAGAAATATTAAGAGATGAGGAAAAAGAAAATTGCAATGATGCTGAGTCCCTAAATTTGATCCCAGCATCTCTTTGTGAACTTCTTAGACCAGACAGATATATATATCTTACAGCTTTTATAGCCCCCTTCATGCTCAATGTAAGTGTTCATGACAATTTTTGTTGTTGTTCTTACTGGGGATTGAATTGAGGGATGCTTTCCCAACCCTTTTTGAAATTTTGAGGCAGGGTCTCCTTAAGTTGCTGAGACTGTCCTTGAACTTGCCATCCTCCTGCCTCAGCCTCTGGAATCACTGGAATTACAACCATGTGCCACAGTGCCCGGCTGATACTATTTTCTCTTGCAAACAAAAGATTCTATACTAACAAGCCCACTTCACAGTTTCCAAATATTTTTTCCCATTCATCATACATTAGTCCCCCACAGTAATCGTCAAGGTGAACAGAGAAGAGGAATGATCCCTATGTTATTGATTATGGAAATGAGCTTCCATGGGCACAGCTTGCATCCACACAAATCACCAGAGGAGTCTGTAGGAAAATTGTTCCTCTGATTTTATGTCTAGAGGATATCTCACTTCACTGATACCATAAATTTTTTTTTCCAAAAACTTCAACTGATAAAAATGTCAGGGATTCAGGTGTGGTAGTACACACCTAAAATTTTAGCTACTCCTTGGGAGGCTGAGGCAGGACGATCACAATTTAGAGGCTAGTCTGAGCAACTTAGCAAGACCCTGTCTCAGAATTCAAAAAGTTAAAAGGGGTTGGGGATGTGGCTCAGTGGTAGAATGCTTGCCTAGCACATGCAAGGCCCTAGGTTCCATCCTCAGGGGAAAAAATGTATCAGCATTTAATTAAAGTGGTAGAAATTTAGTTATGTGAAGTGCACTATTTTTCATCATCATTGGAGTATTGCAACTAAGAAAAGACTCGGCATTATTTTTGGTACGCTGTCAATATTGAGGGATTACTCACAGTGGGAAATAGGCTCAGAGGGTTTTATGTTTAGCTACAGAATACAGATGCTTGAGCAAGAGTTTCATTATGGGGGAGGAGCTCTTGGGAGAAGAGAAAGGAGGGTTACAGGATAGGACAGAAAAAAAGGGACAAGTGAGGATGTGATGTCAGCTGGAGCCTGGCATCAATTAGGAAATGTGACTGACACCTCACGGTCATTAGCACCTTGGGGCAAGAGGGGACAGCTTTGTGCCCTTGTGTCAATCAGACATCACTTCTGGGCTGTCCCTACTCTGGGAAAAAGGAATAAATCTCCAAGTACGTTTTAATTAAAGCAGCTCCTGATGATTGAGATGATCCTCTTAGAAAGGATCACTTGAGACAGCTATGTGTGCTTTTAAACAGAGGCTATCCATAGTAGCCGAGAGATGCCTGTATTGGCCCTATAAAAGGTGGGGAACCACAGCATCTGAGAAGCCTAAGCCCATGGGGTTCATCCTGACTCAGTTTTTCCCCAAAATTCTGTGAAAACACTTTATGCAATATAGAGCAAGTATTTGTGAAGTGTCATACAATGCCAGTCTTGAGACCATATGCAGTAGTGTCATATCTTATGCAAGCAGTATGCTCTAAAGTAAATGTGAGATAAAAATAGCATAAAGTCAAAATTACCATAACACATGCACACACACACATATGCACACATACATGCATACAAACATGCACACGTGCATACACATTTATATATAAGGCATAAAGTAAGCTACATGTAATAAAGGATATATATATTTAAATATAAACTAATTTACTAGATTAAATTCATATTTAATTGTATTACACTGTACATTGAAGAACCATATAAAATCCTGCATGAACAAAATTTAAGGGCTTTTTTTAAAAAAAAAAATTCTATCCTATCAGCAAGGGCTCAATCTGAGATATTTCCCAGCAGATTTTTTTTGTGGCAGAGGCCTTGACCTGTATGCTTTGCCCTCACTATGTATCTTTGACTTGAATGTCAGTGTCACTGCCATACCTGGTAGTTAAGTATTATTCCTTCAAGCCTGCAAACCATCGATCAGACATTTATAAGTCCACTGAAAGAAGTTATGTGGCTACTGGATGATTTATTTCTCTACTTTCCCAAAAAGAATATGTAAGAAAATTTATTACAATTTGAGAGGATTGTGGAGAGTATGAATTGTACCCCAAAATATTGGGTTAAAAAATTTACCTTTCTTGATTTCTTGGAATGAAATATACTCTATTCACCTGCATAATTGATGAAAAAGACCTTTCATTTGTTAAAGTATAATCTTCAGAAAGGTAAAATAATAACTCTCTGGCAAATACAAAATGAACATGTGTCAAAGATTTATTCAACTCATTAATTACTAGAAGAAATACTAAGGTGTTAAAACCAGCCCAAAGAGCCTTTGAAAAGATTGGTATTTATAGACAAGTTAATAAAAGTAGGTTATGGTATGATTTCTGGATTAGACATAAAACTGACTAATGTCTACTAGGGTGATAAACTTTAGTTATCTGTTTCACTGATGAGAAATTATTTGCATCTCTGCTGCACAAAAATTGGTAAGACGGGATGTAACTTCACCAAATCTGAGAACTCCAGTAAGGTCAAACAAGGAGTTAAAAAGCACACATTTGTCTAATCCCCAGTATGATGCTGAATAATAAAGCCACCTACTTTTTGCTTTGCATCTAAGTTTTGCACAATTAATTTTTTCTAGTACTCATTATTGAGGCTGTCTCTAACCATTAATGCAAGAATCCTGGGACTTTCAAAAGCTAGAAAATAGGAAAAGGGTCAGACCTTGGCCCACTGGGCCATCATCTTTTACCAGTGCTACCCTTGACCTCTGTAGATGTCAATTCAGACCTCTGCCTTGGATTGGTACAGTGTGGGAAACAGACTCTAAATAATCCCCAGCAACCATAATCACCACCTCCTGGTATCTCTACTTTTGTTTAATCCCTTCCCCTTAAATATGAATAAGACCTATCACTTTCTTCTAGACAACAGAATACTGCAAAGATGAAGTGATTTCACAAACACAATTTATACATTAAATGCTTTGACTGAGGGAAGGGAGATTGACTAGGGTGGATATGAATTAATCAATTGACAGTCCTTAAAAGCAGGGCTGAGCTCTTCATGTAGAAAGACTTTTTGAAGTCAGCTTCCATATTCTGAGAGGAAGGGGTGATAAAGAATTGAGGTGGCACCTGAGAAATGAGAGTGAATCCAACAGAGCCAGGGAGAAAACCTCAGTCCTACAACCACAAGCTCTGCATTCTTCCAACAGCTACATGAGGTTAGAAGAAGCCCTGAAGCTTTAGAAAGGAAGGCAGAACATCTACCATCATGATTGCTCCTAATGTTCTGATACCTGACTGAGCTATCACTGTTCTCCATCCCACAGGTGCTGTGAGATGGTCTGTATATTTAATGCCACTGTTTGTTGCAATGCATTACACAGCAATAGATCAATAGACAACTAATACACTCAGGAATTTCATGCACAAGGTCTGCTTCACTGACAGCTCCTGGTGCATAACTTCAGCCCTCTATTGCATTCAGGGTTAAGGTCAATTTTATTTTATTTTATTTTTTTGCAAAGTCAGGGTCTCACTAAGTTTCACAGACTGGCCTCAAACTTGTTATACTCCTGTCTCAGCCTCCTCCATTAGCTGGAATTATAGAAGTGCATCACCATACCTGGTCAGGATAATTCTTTTGTATGTACAAGCCAATCTGGGTCTCTGCCAGCACAGAAAACCCTCAAAAGTTCACCCTTTATCTTAGACTTATAGATGCATCCCCTACCATAACCCTTCTCTAAAAACAACTCTTTCCAAGCCAGCCCTATGAGATTGTAGGTCATAACTATTAGCTCTCGAATCTTCCTCTTTGGATCCTCAAAGCTCTCAACTTATCAGTTTTTGGAAGGAAGAGAGAAAAAGAGAGATGAGAAATGGTATGACAGTTTTGGTTTTCAGAAAATACAGTATTGGCCTCTTTCCTGGGAGTGAGAGCCAGGAAAGGAGATTCTAGCACATTTAGATATTTTATTACTTACCCACCTTTAAAAAGAGAGTTACTATAATATGCACTATATAACTGAGCTGTAATAAAGTCTTGGGGGAGGCAGAATGGCAAAATAAATGGGGCTTCTTAACACTTTCCTGATGATGCACTTTGTATTTTTTTAAGATTATAAAAGAAAAGGAACCAGAAGTAAAACATGTTGCATCAGTAATAATGAATTGAAGACACAAGGGCCAGAGGGGACGACAAGGCTTCAGATCAGGAGAAGCTGCAAGAAATCTAAGGAGGTAAGTTTTAAAGGTCACCCTGTTGGTGGGACCACCCTGGGATGCATGGGCTGGTTCCTGATTTTGCATCAGTGTTTACAATACTGCCTGCACATTGGACTCATCTAGGAAGACTTTGAAAATCCCAAATGCCTAGGCCATGTACTGTTTTCAGAAGGTGGAACCCAATTATCTGTATTTTTTAAATTTTACTATTAAAAAAATGCATTCTTATCAGCAATGCATGAGAACTATTTTTTTTAATATCCCAGGTAATTTTAACATGCAGCCAATTTTTTAAATCACTGCTTTGCACATCTTTCCATTGTTCAGCACAGTGGTTCTCATGCATTAGCTGGTGAGCATTACCTGGATACATTGCAACATAGATTCCTGGGCTCCCTCTTCTGGAGTTTCTGATTCAGTAGACTGAAGGTCAAACTTGAGAATCTGCATTTCTAATAAACCTCCAGGCAAGGTTGTTGCCACTGTTTGGAGAAGCACTATTTGAGCAGCAAGGTCTGGATTTTTACCTTGATGAAATTACAAGCCCAAGTTTTAGTGCACACTTAAAATATAAATGACTCATGAACTGCATGTGATCTGTTTTGTGTTTGTGGAATACTTAGCAATTCCAGATCCAACACTAAATTTTAACTTATCTTGTTTCCTAAGCAGCAAGACACAGATACCAACTGCCCCAGGGAGAAGGACTTTTGCACAAAAACCATTAAGAAAGATCCAAGTCTTCTGTACATTTCCCTTAGTGCAACTGGCTCTCCCTGTACATTGGCGTTCCCTGGGGTTCATGCAAATGATACTACAATTTGGTCCTCACCTCTGGAAATTCTAATTTACTGAGTAGGAGTCTATAGAAAATTAGATTTTATTCTTAGAGAAGTTTGGGGTTTACAGAAAAACTAAGCAGAAACTACAAAATGTTCTCATACTCTCTCTAACCACCCTCTCACAGTTTTCCCCATTATGAACATCTTCCAATGATGGGGTACATTGGTTACAACTAATTAATACTGATACATTATTATAGCTAAAGTATATATTTTTCATTAGGATTCACTTTTTGTACTGTTCTATGGATATTGCCAAATTTATAATGTCAAATATCCACCATTATAGTATCATAGAGCAATTTCATTGCCCTAATAATCCCCATGTATGCTATCTATTCATTTTTCCTCTCTTACCCCAAATCCCTGGCAATCTTTTATCTCTTTATTGCCTATAGCTTTGCCTTGTTCAGAATAACATACAGTTGCAAACATAAACTCAATAACTGTCTCTGACTTGTTCTTTCACTTGGTAATGTACTTTTAAAATTTCGCCATGTATTTCTGTGTCTAGAGAGCTCACTTATTATTGCTGAATACTGTTCCATTATATGGATATACATTTTTCTATCTGTTCATCTGTTCACCTTTGGAAGGACATCTTGATTTCTTCTAAGTTTGGGCAATTATGGATAAAACTGCTCTAAACATTTGTATGCAGGGGTTTTTGTGTGACATAAGTTTTTTTTTTTTAACTCATTTGGGTAAATACCAAGAAGTGCTATTGCTGAATCATATGGTAAGACTATGTTTAGTCTGTAAGAAACAGCCAAGCTGTCTTCCAAAGTAGCTGTATCATTTTGCATCCTTACCAGCAATGAAAGAGAGTTCCTGTTGCTTTACCATTAAATATTTGGAACCACCATACAGTATTCTTTTTATCACTTAGAAAGTCCTGTTCTATGAACTGGGCTCTAATTCTGTTGATATATTTTTCTAGGATACTGAAAAAAATGTGCAACTAAATTGAAACCTACTGTCCTTTAACATTTGCACAAATTTAATTGGTCATTTCTTGTGTTCTTCAGAAAGCTAAGTGTGAGGTTAAGGATTCATACGATTATATTAGAGAGGGAAGTGGTTGAGAAACAAGAAGAATCAAGAACGTTAGGTAGAAAAGCCATAAGAGGAGGCTACATTATAAAAACTATTGTCACTGGTGAAATTTGTTACTAATAATATCCTCAAGCTTTGGGAAGCCATATAAGCTATAACCCACAACTCTTGGTACTGGATGTAAAGAGAAAGGGGAAATTATACATGTATTTGTTTTAGTCATCTTTATGTTGCTGTGACCAAAAGAAATGACAAGAACAATTAGGAGAGGGAAATTTTATTTGGCTTACAATGTCAGAGGTTTCTGTTCACAGATGACCAACTCTATAGCTCTGGCACAAGGCGAGGTAGAACACCATGGTTGGAAGTGTGTGATGGAGGAAAGCAACTCAAATATGGCAGCCAGGAGGCAGAGAGAGATCTCTGCTCATCAAAGACAAAATATAAACCTCAATGACACCTTCTTCCAGTGATCTGCTTCTTCCATTCACAATTTACCTGCTTACAGTTATGCCCAGCTAATGCACTGATTAGATTAATGATCTAATAACCCAATCATTTCACCTCTGAACTTTTTTGCATTGCCTCACACATGAGCTTTTGAGGGATGCTTCATATCTAAACCATAACATCACTGGTTACCATTGATAATGCTCCACAGATCAATTACTGGAGGGTGGTTGTTGAGAATGGTGGGCATCTGTAACACTCAACATTGGAGAAACTGGAGGGGAAACTCTCTTTTCTGACTTTCAACAGGTTTGAGAGTCCTGACTTCTCAAAGGCCAGATATGAGATGTTTTACATAGAGTTGTCCCTCATTATCTGTGGGGATTGGCTCCAGGACACACTGTACCAAAATCCAAAGATGCTCAAATTCCTTATATAAAATTATATGGTATTTGCCTATAGCCTACACAGACATATCCTCCTTTATACCTTAAATCATCCCTACATTATTTATTTATAAGACCTAATGCAATGTAAATGCTATGCAAATCATTGTAATACTGAATTGTTGAGGAGATAATGACAATGGGAAATAAAGTCTGTTCATTTTCATTCAGTACAGATGCAATTTATTTTGGGGGAGAATATTTTCTATCTACAAACTGATTTTATCCATGGATATGAACTTATGGATATGAAGGGCCAATTGTACTTTGTAACAATTTGGTTTTCCACATATAAAAGCAAGAAACAGGAAAGCAATAGGAAAATCAGTGTTCCCTTTGCCTTTTTAAAATAATGAAGCTGAGCTGAGCATCTCCAGCATTGATCTCACAGGGCATTTTAGCCTCCATGAAACTCTACACCAAGATCACTAAGGTCAAAGCTGTTTCCTGTAAATCTATGCAGCTGTGATTTGCCCCAATCATGGTTTGAAGAGAAGCACAGTCTTCCTTCCAGAAAGAAGTTCTATACAAATCCAAAACACAAGGCTGCTCAATTACATTGTAATTGACTCTAATTGGCCCTCCCACGGGCTATTAAATTCTTTATCTGCAGCCTAGTAGCACATTAGGAAGCTGAACACCTCTATCCTGCCCTGTAGAACACAAGAGAAAATGTACCCCACAAAAAAAGAAAAAAACAAAACAAAACAAAAAACCCATCAAGCAGCTTGTCCTGGAAAGAGAGTTCCAGTGGGTAAATAAAATGGCAGCCACTGTAGGAGCTACATGGAAGGGAACTCAGGGAAAAGTGAAACTCCGGGCTGCCTTCTAATTAAAGAGAAGAAAACTAAAATTCCTGAGGGATTGTTATTGATCTCACAGACTTTTTTTAAAATTGACACGCCTTCCAAGAAACTTTCTATTTTCCCTCATTTAATGGGTATGTATTGATGCCAAGTAGGGGCCAGGCACCAGGTCAGCACTGGAGATGGATAGCAGAGATGAGACAGGGACAGCCTAGCATGAAAGAGAAGTTTCAGTAAGAACAACACAGGACCCAACTGACAAGATGAGCTGAAATCAGGAGGAGGTTGGAGAAGTGGGCAGCCAGAAGTGCCCCAGCAACAGGAAGAACTAGATGTAAGGGCCAGACATCTGCAAGCATAAGCGACCCGAGTCCTGTGCTCTTGGACAACAGTCAAGGTTAAGCAAACTCTGCCCTTTTGTGTTCCAGAAAGGTCTCTTGCAAAGAACCTCAATTACCCTTTCCTATAGGACTTACATAAGGCTCAAGAATGAACTATGATGAGGCCAGACACAAAACCTCTATTTTTTTTTAACCTCATAAATGATTGACTGAAACTTTGTCTTCACTAATCCATTGGAACAAAATGTCTGCTATCCATATGTTAGTATATTCTCTTGTCCCAGGTCCCTATATTTTGGCCCTCCCTTAACCTAAGTAGCTTGTGTTCCCTCTTTAAAAGCCCCTCATGAAATTAGACTGGCTTCATGGTAAATATTTTCTGATGTATTGTTGGATGACCCCATGTTATTTCATCTTGCTCCCTATCCACCTGCTTCTTTCTAGCCTGATTCACTTCTCTATGAAGGGAAAACTCTTTTCTGCCTCTTTTCCCCATATATTAAAGTGGATATATTATAATTATATATAATCACAAGATTCATTGTTTTCCTAACTCTTGAGAAGCTTGCAGATGTAAGTTCAGAGCATTCTCTCTATTGCATGAGTCCCTTCCCCAACATTTTTTATATTCCTTTAGAGTGAAATCTGCCCTTACTAAGTTCTGATGTAATTTTAATTAGACATGACTGAGCATAACACTCAACCATAACATCATAAACCATCTTGTAATTACTAAACTGATATTGTCCTCGCATACCTACCCACGCTCACCGCTCACCAAGTTTCTTTTAAAAGAGCCCGAAAACACCAAAACTGTCTCTCATGTCATGATGACCCACATTTTACTTTGAATGTGTACTTCTTGCTTAGAATAAATTTTTGTACCTCAGTATCTGACATGTCTAGAAAATGTTTTTCTATAGCATTTGTCAAGGACCCTGTCATACTAAGTTGAGGTCCCCTTCTCCCTGCTCTAGGTCCTCCTCAGATTATCTCCTGATGAAAAAAGTAGTGTTTAACCTAGATCATACATCAATTTGTTGAAACAAAGAGTGTTGGCTCCAAACCCCAGAATTTCAGATTCAGTAAGCCTTTAATTTTGCATTTCTGAGAAGTTTCCAGGTAAGGCTAATGCTGCTCAGCAAGCATTTCATCTTTAGAACCACTCACTGTAGAACCACCAGGAAAGGCAAATGATTGGGCCTCTGGAGAATCAGGAAGAGGCCAGAACATGCAGGGCCATAGAGTTTTAGACTTGTATCCCAGGGAATTGGGGATCGACTGAAGGATAAAAACATGAGGACATTAAATCACATTTGTTTCTATTGGAAATCCTACTGTCTGAAACTTGGAGAACAGATTGGAAGAAGACAGACTCCAGGGCAGGAGGCCCATGAGGAAGCTGCTATAGGATCCGGATAAGAAAAGTGCATGCCCTGGGCTGAGTTGGGGAGTGGACTGCTAGTGACTGAGGAGAAGGAGAGATTCAAGTCTCATCTAAAAAATTAGCATGCACAGGACTCTTGAGGCTTACTGGAAATGGGAAATGAGGAAGAGAAAGGGATCATTCCTGATCTCTGGCTTTCAGACAATAAACAGAGCCTTTAACAAGAAGAGGAAGGCCTGAGCAGGGAGATGTTCTGGAGAGAAAGTTGTGCTGTTGCCACCTCCAGTGTGATACCCTAGAGAAATCTGGAGCCAAGGGGGGCACAATGTAGCTAGATGGAAAAATTCTGGAGAGTCGGAATTTGTTCCAGGACAGAGAGAGGCCTAGGAACCAGCAAGTGAAATCCATGGGGAAAGTGAAGCCATGAGAATGGGTGACTGTTCTGGCAAAGCCCAGTCCCAATGTCTAAGAAGACACTGTGAGACCAAAAGCAGAATTTAAAATTTGCATTTCAGAGAAGTTTCTACGTGAGGCTAATGCTGCTCAGGGTTGCACAGAGCGCAATTTATCAGTGTCTTACTGACAGAACTCCACAATCACCCTAATAGTTTTGTTTATTTATGGTTTTCTGGGAAACTATGCAAGGAAAACAGACCAGGGTTATTTGGGGCAAACATGGCAGTTTTGTCTCAAGATGGCTGTGGTTCTATCCAGCTGAATTCATGCAGTGATTCCATACCAAAGAGAGGATGCAGAGTAAAGGACAGATAGGTAAAGCAAATGGATTGAGAATCAACACCCCAAGCACTCCAGGAACCAGGCCAGTGCTGGTCTGAGCCCCTTTCTCAATAGTCTCATCAGTGTCCTGCTTCTATTTTCTTCATAATTACATGGGACTCAGTTTCCTCCCCCTGATGGACACCAACCCAGAGAACTCTGTGATTTATTTGTTACTACTAGTTGTCCCAGGCAGTACTTGTTTTTCGTGGAGAAAGCATTTGAAAAAAATCAGCATATTAATTTGTTTATGACTATTTTTAAAATTTAGATTAGAAAACAGATGACAAATATTAGAAATGTCTTCTTGTTTTGCTCTTTACCTCTACTGTTATTCAGCAGCTAGAAAAGTTAGAGATGACATACAGACCCAAGGATAAAGATGCTGTTTCCCAGGCCCAAATCAGGCACACAGAGAAGGAATCCATGCTTGCAAACAGTACTCAGAGCTACCATGTTGACTTCTTTAAAGGAAATTAAATGGAGCACCGTGTCCCAGAAATGATGTGTCATATGGTTGTGCATATTTATGTAGAGACTGTTATATTTTTAGTTGGAAGGAGGTGGAATTTTTTTCTCAGTTTCTATGGTAAATCACTTGCAAAGTCTGCATTTATAAGATTAAAGGAATAACACTGAGTCGGCCAATTTGCCCAAGTGGGAAATGCACACCATCGACAGGTTTTAAAATATAGTTGTGTCTTCTGTATCCCAGAGTAGATAGCTTCGGGACTCCCAAATCCATGAATGCACAAGCCCCTTACACAGGACAGTGTACTGTTCACATATAACCTACACACATCTTTCTCTACACTTTAAACCATTTCTGCATTATTTGTAATGCCTAGAGCATTGTAAATGCTATATAAAGAGTTGTCACACTGTATTGTTTGTGGAATAGTGACAAGGGGGAAAAGCCTGCACATGTTCAGTCTCATTTTTTTTCAGATATTTTTTTTTCTGCAGTTGGTTGAATCTATAGAGCTGTTAAGCTGTGTAAATGGAAGACAAACTGTACATGAACTCCTGCATAAGTAGAAACTATACTAACGGAAAAAAAAAAAAAAACATGGACTTCTGAATGCACTTCTTCAGACTTTAAGGCTAGTCATTCCTCCTTGGTTCCTCACAGCACTTCCCTGGTGCAGTGGATGTGCACCTGGTCAACTTGGAGAAGAAGAGAACACCTGCCTTACATCTTAGCTCATCTGAAACCTGTGCTGTCCAATTAGGGGAGCCTCAAGCTAGACATGGTTCCTGAGCATTTGTAATGTAGTCAAATCCAATTGAGATATGCTATGTCAAATCCACACTGGATATAGGAGGATGCAAAAAAAAATATTTTATGTTAATTACATCTGGGATGATGATGTTTTGATCTGTGGGATTAAATAAATGCATTATTAGAAATATTTTCAATGTGTATCAGTATGCTAGGGCTGCTGCCAATTAAGTATCACTACTAAGTGGCTTAAACAATGGAGAATTATTTTCTTCCAGTTCTGGAGTCAAGGAGTATAGAATCAAGGTTTCAGGGACTGGGGATACACAGTGGTAGAGTAACTGCCCAGCATGTGAGGCCCTGGCTTTGATCTCCAGTACCACACACACAGAAGTAAATAAATAAATGAAATAAAGGTGTCAGCAGGGTGTATTCCTCAGGAGGGCTATGAGGGAAAGATCTGCCTAGGCTTCTACTAGAAAGAAAGACTCAGTGAAGGACATGATCCTGATTTCCATGGCTCCCTGAGAAGACTCATCCTCATGCAACCCTGGAATCCCACCAATAGAAGTTTCATGCCCTCCATCCTGTCTTTACTTCCTCTCTCTCCGCTATCATTTTCTCTTTCTTTCCTTCCTTCCTTTCTTCTTTTTTCTTTCTTCTAGTTTCTTTCTCTTTCTTGTCATACTGGTGATCGAACCCAGGGGTGCTCTACCACTGAGTTACATCATTCCCAGCCGCCAACCACCTTTCTGGAGACAGGGTCTCACTAAATTGTTGAGGCTGTCCTCAAACTTGCCCTCCTCCTGCCTCAGATTCCTGAGTCATGGAAATTTCAGGTGTGTGCCACCGCATCCTGCCAAAAGTCTCTTTTCTAAATATTCTCATTAATTTTTTTTTTAAATTTCATTTTTTTTTGGTATTGCCTGCCAGAAGAGTAAAGGGCATTTTGTTCTCTCACTCATCCATTCACCATCGCTGCATGCATCTGTCCATTCATTCCCTTATTCATATTTCATGTTATACTTTTGGAGGCCCATATATTTTGCCTCCAGAATACCTTAAATATGTGCTTGACTGACTGGGCAGACAGATTGGAGATAGGGGCTGAGAAAGGCAGGTTTTAAATAGGAAGGTAGACAGCACTTTGAGCTAGTGAGAGAAAATAGATAAGAGGTCAGGGATAATAGAGATTTATAAAAGGAAAAGACAGGAGCCAATATTCAGGTTCATCCAAGTGTTTCCTCCTCCACATTTCTTATGTGTATGGAAAGGCTTAACTTTATAAAGAAAGTTTGCCCAGAAGTTAGACATAAACTTTGCTCACTCTATGTTGTTCCTGTCAGCAATTCCTGGATTCCTGGCACCTCATTTGTATTCAAGACCTGTGGGAATTTCTGCTTTCCCATTAAAAAAAAAAAAAAAAGTAATGGTTCAGAGGAAGTTGTTACCAATTCCTGCTCTTTAACTGTCAGAGAGCAAAACTATTCTTATTTAGCAAAGGCATGGAAGATGAGCATGATAGATTCTTGAAAAGTAGAAAAATTTTATTTTCTCTTTCATTGAATGGGGTCTGAGTTGTCTTCTGTGTAAAAACCATGTGTGGGTCCTCTCTCTGCATGCACAGAATGAAGTCTTTTTAACGAGGTTCTGTGGAGTTGTTTGCATCTCTCAAAGGAAGCCCTTGGAGACTGAGTTACTCAGAACTAAAATTAAATGCAGCCTCTCGCATCCTAGATTCATAATAACCCCGTGCAGCACAGGGAGCATTGGTAGGCATCCTAATCTCCCCGGATTGACCTCCTTACCATTCTCCTTATCACCATGGCAAAGCACATTTCCTTTTTACAGAAAGAGGTACAAAACTGTTCTAAGTGGCAGAATTGCCCAGAGGAGATAAGACTGAACTGCATTAACCTTCCCACCCAATGTGCTCCCGGCTCCAAGAGGAGGGAAAACAAGACTCAAATTAATTTGGGTTATGACTGACAAACTCAGAACGGTTCACAGATTTTGATCTGATTCTTTCCTCCTAGGTCTGGACATCTCTAGCAAAGTCTTCTCTGAGATCAAAGGACAGGTCAGCCACAGAGCTTATTTCTGACCATCTGAGATTCAGGAGATAAACATGTCATGTAGTAACTGTCAGCCACGTGGCTTTCCTAAATGATTCCATAAGAGTGCTTTGAAGACAGGAGGTCTTAAGTAGACCATGGAAGAAGGACTTGGCAGAAATAATTGACGACACATTAACTATCACAATAGTACCCAGGAAAGCTGAATTAACTATACATCAATTGGGTAGCAATATATCTAGCCTTTGTTTAGTGAGTTACTATGCCAGAAAGGATTTAGTTTCTCCTAAACATGAAATTGGAAAAGATAGAATGTTTCTCATATTTTTTTAAGTTTTTCCCCCTAAAGACATCTTAACCTAACTGGCTCTCTTTTGTACTGTGCTTAGCATTTCTTATGGTAGTTTATCAAAATCCATCTCTCAGAGTTTTAAGACTCCATTTTTAAATGATGCCATTTTTTATTTCTTAAGCTGAGCTCCCACTAGTTCTTCTTTGAGTAACCTGATATTTAATTGATTTAAATTAAATTGTTAGGATCCTCTGTGTGTTTACATCCATTACTTTCAAGTCCTTACTCTACCTCTGGATTTGGCCATGTGACTTGTTTAGGCAAACAGGAAGTTAGCAAATGGCAAAAAGAAAGCAAAAAAAAAGTGAAATGTATTTCTACTTATTCTCTTGCCTCACTGTAGTTCCCTGTGATAACAGGCACAGATTAGCTTAGTATAGAGACTCAGGGAAGAGACTGAGTCATCTGAGCCAGGGCCTCCTTACACCAGCCAGCCCCAGTCAACATGCCAGCAAACCTCAGACACCCAAGCAAGCCCAGGCCACATCAGCCAAGCCTGGCCATGATCAGCAAGTCTCCAGCTGAGTTTTGGGGTAACTGTTTTGCAGGATTATTGTGGTTACAACTCAGAGAAATGAAAGGTTCAGTGATATCTGAAACTCTCCCCTCCAAATAAGCATTAATAATATATTTTGCCAAATGAGTAAAAATAAATCTTGCCATTGCAAATGTAATATTCCAGTTGACCATACCATGGCTTATGCCCAATTTGATGTTCCTCAACACTTGGGTCAGAGCCCATGAATATTGGGGAAACTGTCCTTGCTCCTGAGCTTCATGTTTATCCAGGCATGGACTATTCCCTAGGCCTTTTGGGTAGTACAGAACCAATTTCTCATTCAACTGAAAGCAGGTTCACCTTTCCTGGATTTTTGACAGCCCTATCTCAAACTAAGCCCATGTGGGTCCCAAGAAATCAAGTTTTTATGCTAAATTTTTTATTTATTGTTTTCTCCTAAATTTGTCTTTCTTTTGCCTTTGAGAGAAAGTATATTTATGAAGTGGTAGGACTGTTGACAATCATCTAACCAATTTCTTTATTTGCAAAAGATTTCCCTTAAAAGAAATCTTGTCATTTTCAGCAACATAATTGAAACTGGAAGATATTTTATTAAATGAAATAAGCCAGATACAGAAAGACAAATGGCACATGTTCCATTCATTTGTGAAAACTAAAAAAAATTCTCTCATGAAAGAATAAGAGTGGAACAGTAGTATCTAGAGACTAGGAAGGGCAGGGAGAAGGAGGTTGGAAAAGTGTTACACGGAAGTCAAATAAGGGACATCAAAACATGGTAGAAAGAATTAGTTCTGGTTTTCTACAGCACAACAGAGTAACTATTGGTTACAACAATCAATAATACATTTCCAAATAATTGAAAGAGTATAGTCAGACACAGTGGTACATAATAACTCCAGCTACTTAGAAAGACTGAGCCAAGTTGAAATCCAGTCTTGGCAACTTAGCAAGACCCTGACTCAAAAGAAAAAAAAAATTAAAGGGTAGAGGATATAGTTCAGAGATACAATGCTTGCCTAGCATGTGCAAGACCCTGGTTTTAACCCCCATACTAGAAAAAAAAAGAATACAAAATTCATAGCACATAGAAATGATGTTGTTTGAGGGGTTGGACATGCTTATTAAATCATGATGTAATCACTATATGTTGTTTACAGGTATTGAATCATTACACTGAACCTCATAAAGATGTATAAGCATTATATCTACATAAACTTTTTAAAGACAAAAAACAGGGTTGCCTTTTTTTTCAAGACAGGTTGAAACAAGCACTGTAAAGGCAGCCCCTCTTTGAATGCCCTTCTCTTGCTCTCTCTCACATCCCCCACATCTCCACATCCTCTCTCACACCAAAGACTCACCTAGGATCAGGGTATCTCTGACATGAGTATAGGAATCACCTGGAGGGTTTTCTGTTTTGTTTTTTAAATTCAGGTTCAGAGTCACTAGTTCTGGGGTGGGCTTAGAGACACTGCATTTCTCATGAGCTCTCAGGTGACAGGATGCTGCTGATATAGGAATACACTCCTAGTGACAAGTCCTCGGGATATAGGAGGACAACTTGAAAAACACTGACTTGCGTGAGTTCCTCCTCCTTTGGCAAAGAAGGAAAAAACGATTCCAGGAAGGTCACATTTAATGTCAGGGCTGGGACTCCTCATACACATCAATGTTCTCTCTTCCCCATCTCAGTATATTACCCCAATCCCCCACGGGTTCATATTAGACAATAAAAGAATGAGTTAATAAAAAATACTGACCTAGCTTTCAACTTTCATATCTGCCCCCTACCCTGCTGTTAAGAGATATTTTAACTCCCCAAAAGAATCTATAGTTTTAAAACCTACTTGTTCTAAGAAATTTCACCAAGTGTTACAACTGTTACAAACCCACTAAAACACAAACAAACACACAGAAGGTGAAACAACCAAAACAAAACATAATGAGCACATCACCCAAAAATGAAAAGTAGAGCACTGAATGACCTAACTCCAGAATTTGGAAGGACTATCCTGTCTCTAAAAGCCATTGAGGTTGAATTGCTTGTGTTTTGTTTCATAAAACTGTTCATCTGGGGGCAGGATGGAGGAGGCATCAGTTTGACCTTGAGTCACAGCAGCGAGGCATCTAACTCCCCCAGAAAAGTTGTCAGCTCCTTTAGAGCTCATATTCTTTAGTAAGACAGCCACATCAGGTAATTTGAGTAGGAGAAGATACCATGCAGTCAGCAATGTCATACGACATAAATACACTTGACAGCACAATTGGGCTGGAAACTACACACATTTGCATAAGCTCACAGTTCAGCTTTTCATGAGAAAGAATTTCCACCATCACCAAAATGGACAGACTGATCATCTCAGACCCATCCATAGATCTGATACCCTGAGGAAAGTCCAGAGAAAAAAAAAAAAATCCTTAACTAAGGACAAATAAAACAACAATACTTTAAAAATACTGCATGCAGATTAAGGGAAAGAGGCCTTTATCCTCAAGTTCAGAGGATAAGCACAACAGGAGGAAGCAGAACTTTGGACCTGTGCCACCCTGGGCACTTGGGTTAGAAAACTTTCACCCACCCTGTTCTAACTCCTGAATCCTGCTCTTTGTCCATGTTTTATTTTGAATATTACTGGCTCAAAGAGTCCTTTGCTTACCCCCTAGATAAAAGCAGGTCTCCTGTTATGAACTCTCAGGCCCCCTGTGATGTTCGTCAGTATATAATAATTTGTGTAATTATTTGGTTTAGTGTCTGTGACTAATCAAGGTGCTACTGAGCATGAAATAAGTGTTCAACAAAGTATGACTGAATCGGTGTTGACACAGAGGGTGACTATTTATATAAAATAGACAAAAAAAGCCATAGGAAAGACGAATATAGAACCTTAGGGTAAGGTCCCAAACAGTGAGCTGAGACAAAGGTGACCTTGGAGACAGGGAAGGATTTTTAAAGACATTGACACTGGGGAAACCAACTGAAATCCTCACAGAGGTAAGAAGAGCAGACCCACATCACTGAAATGTTGCTATGTATTTTTTTTCCCTTCTTTTTTTTTTTTAAGAAATTCACAGAAAGATAAAGAGATGAAAACAACACAGTAGGAAATTATGTACAGATAGCTAGAGAATGAAAATCTCATTTGAGAATTACAGGCATATTTGATGAGACAAAACTAAGGAAAATCTGAACTCAAAAAAACAACATATTTTATTATTTTTTTGAAGAAACAAACTTAAGAAAGTATCCAAGCATGCGGGTTAAAACAGTTCATACATTCCCACAGCAACAATCAAATAAAAATAGTTAAAAATAAATAAATAAATGAATAAGCCCTTAACTAGACAACTACTTGATCCATTTTGAATGAGTAGAACACAAAAACAATCTGACAATAATAATAAGGTTGAAAAACACAAGTTACTTCAAAAGAAAAGCAAAAACAAAAATAAGTACCGACTAATAATGGAACAGAATTGAGGGAAAAGAAAAAACAAAAACTGAAAGGGACTCTAAACCAGTAATTTTATTCCAGTCAAATCACTAGGTAGAAAAATAATGTTTTAAGCAAATAAGTCTCCAGAAATTATATCAATCCTGTACCCTTCCTGAATAATATTAATAATATATTACTAAAAGTTTATATTCCTGCTGGATGAAAGATGATTCAAATTAAAGTGTCATGTTTTTATTGTTAAAATATACACTCACAATATAAATTTAGCACTCATAAAATGCTATGCATAAAATAACAGTTCACCAAATGCATAAATTAAAAACTTTAAGATGAAATGGACAAAATTACAACCAGTAAAAAACATTTTAAACATGATTTGTCAGCTTTTTGTTAGATAAAGAACAGAAGAAGTAAATAAATGCATGTTGAGTTTAATATAAAACAATATTAGGAATTTGTAGGGAAGTAATGAAATATATAATCAACCAACAAAAAAATAGACCTTTTCCCAAAGTTCACTTGATATATTTGCAAAAATTGATTTTAAATGAAATCAACAAAAGTTTACATTTGCCAGATTTCCAAGCACAAATGTTTGAAAACTAGAAATTGCTAGAAAAACTTCTAACAACAACAAAAACTAGCTTTGGAAAGCATGAATTTTATCAGTTGACATAAGAACCAGATAAAAGAATAGGATTTTTCACCTTAAATTACATTAGGTGGTGTGAAATTTAATTCAAGGTATCCCAGTGTAAACAGAAAACATATACATGTGTGTTTATTTTAATTTACACCATTGGAACAGTAGGTTTCCCTGAGCAACAACCCACCTTCCAGTTGTTTTTTTAGTACTCCATCAAAGACCACACTTTAAGCATGAAATAAGTGTTCAACAAAGTATGACTACAAGTGCCTGGGTAATGTTGATATCGGAATACCACCTAAGGTTTGGTTAATTAGCATAATGTCAGAAATTAATTTTCCTTAGTGAGGCCAGTAATTTTCTTAATGATCACAGTGGATTTTAGAAATGGGTTTTCGTCAGTAACATTAATGATGCTCAAGGTATTTGCGTTGGTTACAAACATGAAACAGTCATTCATTGTTTTGCATGCATAGGGTACAGAATTCAGAGTGTTCTCTGTTCTTCTCAATTAGAAATAATTCCCTAAGCCTTATTCATAAACAATTTACAATGTAGCAGATTATGAAAAGAACTGTTGATTTCCTGAGTCTATTATATGCTTAGCTATGACCTGCTGCATTTGTCTTAGGTAAATATTTTATGGAAGAAATCACCTAAAAGCTGGAGATATGTCCAAATGAAATAAAATCATACCTCCAAGAGATATCTGTACTCCAAGAGATATCTGTACTCCTGTGGTCATTGTGGCATTATTCACAAAAGCCAAGATATGTAATCAACCTAATTGTCTATTAATAGATGATGGATAAAGAAAATATGGCTTAAAGCTGAGCACATCTGTAATCCCAGAGATTCAGGAGGCCAAGGTAAGAGGCTCACAAGTTCAAAGCCAGCCTCAGCAACCTTGGGAGGCCCTAAGCACCTTAGTGAAATCCTGTCTTGAAATAAAAAGTAAAAAGGTCTGGGGATGTGGCTCCATGCTCAAGTACCCCTGGGTTCAATCCCCAGTATACTCCACCAAAAAAAGAAAAAGAAATTACAGCATATATATAAATAGAATGTTATTCAGACATTAAAGCAAGAAAGGGAAATCCTTCATTTGTGACAACATGAATGAACCTGAAAGACATTACAAATATTGCATAGTCTCACTGATGAGTAGAGTCTAACAAATTTAAATCACAGAAACAGACAAACAGAGAAATTACAGAAGGAGAAGGACAGAAAGAGATATTGGTCAAAAGGTACAACCTTTCAGTCATAAGGTGAATAAGGTCTGCAGACCTAATGTGCATCAAGGGGACTACAGTTAATAATAATCTATTGAATAATAATAATAATAATAATAATAATAATCTATTGAATAATTGTAATTTGCTAAAAGAGTAGAACTTAAGTAATTTGCACACAAACAGATAAATATGTGAGGTGATGGATATGTTCATTAGCTTGATCAGTGCAATCATTTCACAGTGTTTATGATATCAAAGTATTGTGTTGTATAGGCAAAGTCAGAAATCCCTACAGCTATAGAGTCTGAAGCAGGAGGATCACAAGTTCAACGCCAACCTCTGCAAGTTAGACCCCGATCAACTTAGTGATACCTATCTTAAAAAAAAAAAATACAAATCCCTTGGGATCTAACACAGAGTAAAGTACCCCCTTGGTTCAATCCTTCAATCCCCAGTACAAAAAAAAATCACCTTGTATACCTTGAAAAGTGAAATTTTATCAATTATATCTCAAAAAGCTGGAAAAAATCCCCTGAAAATAGAGATGGAGTCTTTATTGAGCCTTCAGCACAGGGCATGTGGACTCTCAAGACTGTTTGCTAATAAATGTCTGTAGGGGAGACAGACGTGGGTCTGAGATTTGGCTTCATTGCAATTTTTCAAGAGATCTCTTGGGAGGAAACCTATCACCTCCATTATGTTCGGCTTCTAAAAGTTCCCCCAAAGAATGAACTGGCTGAGCTTGACCTAATCAATTTAAATCAGTTCCCAGT
This sequence comes from Ictidomys tridecemlineatus, assembly GCF_052094955.1. Lineage (NCBI taxonomy): Eukaryota > Metazoa > Chordata > Mammalia > Rodentia > Sciuridae > Ictidomys > Ictidomys tridecemlineatus. The sequence goes on from NC_135481.1 coordinate 164,425,202, forward strand.
AAAGCACAGAATGCTTCAAACATACCAAATTAATAGACCATTTTTACCTATTGCCAGGACTTCTAGGTAAAACAACATAATTTTCATCTCCATAATTTAAGATGAAATACTAGGTATGGTGATTAGTATACTGCAAAGTATTAAGACTTGAAATGCACTTGTTGTAACTAAAGAACTCATTTTCTCATTGTGTTTTATTTAAACTAAATTAAAGTTTAAAAGGTCACATATGATTAGTGGCTGCCATATTGGATATCATAGACAGAGTATTGCCTGATGCATGACTTCTTCTGAGTGCACTCATATCCACAATTAATAGGATATCTGAATTCTTCTGGTTTTGAAACTATGTTCTTTTTACTCTCTGAATGTCAGTTTGGTTATAGGAATTGCATAGATCAATGGAGGTACATCCAAAACCATCTGAGGCCAACCAGATTCTAGCTGATCCACTAACTGACTGCAAATGAATGAGTGGTCCAAGCCAAGATGAGTAGAACCACCCAGTACACTTATAGATTCTCAAGAAACAGTGAATAGTTGTTGTTTAAAATCACTAAGTGTCGGGGTGGCTTGCCATATTCATTCTGAAGGCTCAGACACAATCAAACTCAACAATTGATGCAGCTATTAAACATTTTGGATGAGGGGAAATATGTCTAGAAAAGATTGTGTAGATAAAAGATGCATACCCCATTCTTCAAGTAGCCCATTCCAAGGTCATTTCTTTTGCTCCTCACCATTCAGAGAAATGCTGACAAGGGAGTTTCCGGGCCTTCTCCATTCCATCACTTATTGTTCCCACAGAAAGAAGAGTTGACCATCAGACAGATGAAGTATGAAGTATTTGTTGGGTCAGGCATTGAAAGCATTGGAATTATATCTATAAAAAGCAGACTGCTAGGTCTTACCCATTCTCTTTCACTTCTTATTTGCTACCAAGAAGCTCAATTCACTTCCTGTCCAGGATGAAGGATGGTTGGTAAGCACCATCCTTCCCATGGGATCAACTGAAGAGAAGTTATCAAAATCACTTCATTGTAGATATATCCAATGACATTATTCAGATTGTGACTAGGAGATGGATAACAATACAGTTTGACCCCAGAACTAAAAGCAGATCAACTCTTATTTTAATATGGGATTCATTTTCTAACACAAAAATGCCATACATAAACAAAATTGTTCTTTGCTTTGCTATTAGCTACTGATAATTGTGCACATGATCAGAATCTATAGGCAAAGGGGAAATAAAAAGAACCCCAATATCTTATAGTCTGTCAAACATTTTAATTTAATTTAAACTCACTGGTGACTAGTTTTCTTTATTCTATGTACCCCACAATTTAAAGAAATGTCCAACGGGCAAAATCTCAGATATTATGATTGAATTGGTTTAGAAAACTGTCATAGGAGAGATGCTGGGAAAAGAAGACAGAAATAAATTGTCTATTCTTGGAAAGCACAGCTTAGAAAATCTGTAGTTCTGGTTGAGAAACTGATTAATATGGACAAAATCACTTTAAAATATCGGTGTTATGACAGCAACATGAGAAAAGGCGCAGAAGTGGAGCAAATATCTTCTTAAATGAAAAAGTTGATATAGAGTTTGTACCTTTAAATAAAGTCAGGCTGACTACAGTTGGAAGAAAAGGCAAGAAGAAATCAATTGAAATCCCATATAAAATGTTGGAGATCCAAAAGGTATAATATATCAAACATTAGTGGAGTAAGTGAAAGGGCTTGGGCTTTGCTATTTTTCACTCAAATGTTAAAATATGAATTTGGTGCAAAATTCAGGATAAGCAAAAAACAGGATCAGCCTAAATAAAGCAAAAAACAGGATCAGCCTAAATAAAACCGGGCATCACCTCTCATCTTTATTCTTTCCTCAATTTCCCAAAGCTTGCTATTTAGTCATCTTTGCTGTATCTCAATTCACGTATACCATCACTTTAGTTTACCCCCAACAGTCCTATGTTCTGAAGACTTACTACCTGGGAAAAAAATAAAGAAAAACAGTTGAATATTTGCATACAACTGGTTGAGATTTCTTCCTGCCTACGTGTTCTGACTTGCAGGACTCAAGAGCTGACGCAGTAGATACACTGCTGTCCACACAATATCTCAACCATGTGCCTACAACAGCACAGAAGGTGAGAATCATCTATTTCCATATTAGTAGATGATCCCAAAAGTTAGTGGCAGATAATTACAAACATTTTTTTTAATTATTATTATCTCTCATGATTCTTCTGGGTCGTTTTGGGGATTGGCCCAGCTGGGTGATTCCTTCATCTATTTGTAGTCAGATTGTGGCTGGACTACAGTTATATTCAAGCTTTCTTTACTTACATGCCTGTTGCCAAGGCTGCAGAGATGTAAACATCTGGGGCCTTAAATGTCTGTGGCTCCTCAAACTTCAATCTCTATCTCTATGTGGACTCTCTTTGTGATTAAGGCTAACATACTGGTGACCTTAGTGAAGCTGAATTTCTATATGTCACCAGGGTCCCATGATGTATATTTCAAGAAAGAAAAGAGCCAGGAAGGAACAGTGTCACCACTAACATGGATTTAGAAGTCACACAGAGTTATCTCTACCATTTTTTATTGATTGAGGCAGTTGCAATTGTCCATGTTCAGGAGAAAGGAAACTTAGACCTAATCTCTCAATGGGAGAAATAGGAAATAAGGCCAGTGTCACAGATTTAAAAGAACATATATTTGTTTAACTATTTTTTAGAATAAGCAATCTGTTATGACTTCTCTTGATAGCCCACAGGGCTTTTTAATTTTCTCTGTCTGATTAAACATTATAATGAACTTAATTGAAGTAAAATATAACAGTTTATCAAAGCTAGAAGACAATGCTAATATAAGACATATCAAAATCAAGATCCAGAATTATCTCTTGGCAGACTTGAGCCTTTTAATTTAAAAGAACAAAATGTAGTTTATAAAGAACCATGTGTAGAAATTTTAAAATAATCCTGTGAATACACAATAGGGATCTCCTGGCTTGGCAGGAGTTCATATGAAAGAGATCTGGGAATGATAGCTGATCATAGCATGGTATATGTCGAAACTAGGGTGTGTTTGCTTAAACAGACAAGAAGCCCATCAACATTTATTTTGTATGTATGGGATGCCACGTTCAATCATGAGAAGTAAAATCCCAACATCCCTATCTTCATTTCATCATTCATTTACTCAGTAAATATCCACTGAGCTCCTACTATGAGCTGGGCACTACTCTAGGTGCTGGCAATTTATCAAAGAGCAACACACACATAAAACTCTGCCCCCATAAAACTTACATTATAGTGAAAAGAACAAATAATGAATCAAACAGAAATGCTAGAGAAAAATAAGAAGTTAAGAAAAGCAAAAAAGGGGAAACAATGTTTGGAAATGGGAGTTACAAGTTTATATAGAGTGAGTAGAAGAATGAAAGTGAGGAAGACATGCAAGTCTCAGGAAGGAAAATTCTAGGGAGAGGGAATATCTGAGGCAGAGGCCCAGGCACAACTCCTGGTGATAAGGTGTCCAGTATGGCTAGAACAAGGAGAGGAGGGCTGGAAGCAGAAAGTGAAACAATCAAGAGGTCATCAAAGGTGGATTGTCTAAGGCTTTGTGGGTCTCTTCAGAGGGAAGCCATCAGAAAGCTTGAGACAGAAAAGTAACATGATCTGACTAGAAATGTAACCAGATCAGCAGGAGTAGCCATGGTATAAGAGATACAGGGAAACTAATGATAAGGCATTTCCAATCATCCAGGTAAGAGATGATGGGGGCCTGAACCAAGATAGTAACACCAAAGAGGATAAGATGTGGTAGGATTCTGAATATGTTTTGAACATAGAGTAATCCAGTTTTCTAACTTATCAGATAAGGTTTATGAAACAGAGGAGTCAAGGGTAATACTAATATTTTTGACATTTGCTGAGATGAGTTCTCAGAAAATTCTCAGAAAATAAGCAAGTTAGATGTCAAAAAATGAGAGCTCAGTTTTGATGTATTTATTTTTAAATGCCTTTTAGACAATGCATGTGGGACCCAGAAATCCAAGGGGAGGAGACAGTTCAAGTCAAAGAGGAGCTGATCATCTGCTGCTGATAGCTCAAGTGAAATAAGAAATTATAATGAATTTACAATGAGATTGGTAAATGCAGAAATGTTTGTGAACTTCACAGAAGTTTTAGTGGTGTGGTAGGGGCAAAAGTTGATGGGATCAGGTTGAAGAGAGAACAGAAGAAACAAATGGAAGGCTAGGTAATTAGGAATAATTTTAAGGATATTTGCTATAAGAGGATGGAAAAATTACAGTAATGGCTAGATAGACAACATTAGTGTTAGGAGTGGAAAAATAACAAGATACTTGTGTTCTATGGGGGAAATTCCAACAAAGGGAAAAAGAATTTTGAAAAGAGAGGAAAGAAGGACTCCTGGATTTATAATTTTTAGAAGGTGAGAAAGGAATGGAAAATAGAAGATAAATGAAGGAATTGTTCTTGGCTAGGAGCCTGCTAGTGGAAGAATGTGAATAGGAAAGAAAACAAAGTTATGGGGACAGATACATGGATAGAAATGGCAGATATGTGAATAGAAATGGGAGATTTGGGAGATATTTTGAATATTTCTGTTTTCTTTATGAAATGAAAAGCAAAGATATCATCTGAGAGTGAGGATGAGGTAAAAGGTATGGAAAATTAGAAGAGAGATGAGAGTGTATGAAATAATTTTCATGGGAATCGGGAAAATGAATGGAAGGAGGAAAATATCAGTATCACGCAGTAGTAGACATACTTGAGGTTGAGGATAGTAAGTGAATGTGAGACCAATCAGTGTGACTGTTTTTCTCCAGTCAGTATTAGCTACAGGTAAGCAGGTTGCAGGTAGATAGAAAGTTGTATCTAGCAAAGGCTGGGGCTTAGCTGGGCAGGTATTTGAACAAAGGTGTTGAGTTGTTTTCACAAAAGTGCAATCATAATGGTTGGCCACGGGATTTAAGCTGGATAAGGAGGAAGTGAGGGGGTGTTATGGGTAATTTTGCCAGACTGAGAAAGATGGTGGAGCCAGTTGTTTGGCATTCTAAGAGAGATCTAATGTTATTGTCGGGGTGTCCAGTTGGGGGTCCAGGTCATTAGTGTCCCAGACAATGAACAGACCTAGACACACATAAGCAGTAGGGAAAATACAGATTTATTGAAGGTGAAGGTGAAAGTAGCACTCTTAAAGGTAAGGTGGAATGGGCTGAGCAAGAGAGGGAGGTTCAAGGCCTGATGTCTAGAACTTAGTGTATCATATGCTGAGCTGTGACGCATTTTCTTCCCTATACAGACCTGATTGAAGACCTTCCCCATTTGCTCCCATTGGTTACCTTCTGATACCTGATTAGAATATCATCCAATATTCTCCCATTGGTTTACTTTATAAAAACTAATTAGAATACTGTCTACTTTACCTCCATTGGTCATTTTAAAATACTGAACCTATGGTTGGAGTTGTCATGGTGATAAGTCCTCAGTTTCAGAAGTTGTCATGGTAATGGAACTTTTCATAAACAGGGACAGGACACATCTCCTTGTCTTGTGCTCCAGTGGTTCTTTCTAATACCCTGTCTCTGCCATCTTAGTCTCCCTGAATGCCTACCTACCAGTAAGAATTACTGTAGATCATTACTAAAGAGAATGAGAAGGAAGGTTAAGAGGTGGTAGCAATGGTGTGAGATGTTCAAAACTGAGAGGATGGAGGGAGCTGCACTTATTGACAACATCTGGAGTATGATGATTTGTAGTTGGAGAGGTATGGTGCAGGATAAGAGTAGGTCAAGAAATGGAGCCACCGAGGAATTGGGTCTTAAGAGCCTGACAGTTATTCAAGGAGCTACAGTGTGTAAGGAAGGTATGTGGTGACCCAAAAGGTAGACACACAAATGCATCAAGGAAAGGGAAGCAGATGGAGTAAGAAAATGATGTGAAAGTCCACCTTTGTTGGGATCTAAATAGAATTAGGGAGATGACTTGGTGATGGCAGTGAGGAGCAGATAAGAGGCCCACCTCATCTTCAGACTTAGTGGTACAATTAGTAAGAGAAAGAAAATAACCATCAGTTGATCTGCAAAGGAAGCAAGATGCTAAGGTTTCCACTAGAACAAAAAGTGAAGGGAATATTCCCAAGATAGGGTGAGACTATTGGGGATCTCATTCATGACTATGAGTCCTGTGGGCACAGAGAAGTGTTTTGGGAAATGGAGATGGGAAAGGTGGGCACAGGGTCAGAAAAAGTGATATACAAAATTATGTGGAAAATAAAGCATGATGTGGGAGTCCTGGGATTCCTTGGGTGACTGACATATGCCAAGGATATGGGATGTAGTGAGATTAGTTCTCCTAGGCCCAGGGTCAACAGTGACTTCCAAAGTGTGAAGGGTGGAGGAAGGAGAAGGTGGGGAATCTTGCAAGGAATATGCAGACTTTCATATCAGGAGTTCTGTGTTCTCATGAGGCTCTTTTAGGAAAATACAAATGAACTATAATCCATTCACATGAGAAGGCCCAGGATAAGATGGATTACAAGGGAACTGGATTTTAGGAAAATCAAAAAGAAAGAAACTGGGAATATTCTGTCAGGACTTTAAGGAACATAATGATCATCTTCCAGGATCAGGAATATTATAATGTCAAAGAGGGTCTGCCTGGTGCCCCATTGCTCCAGAAAGCAGAACTTGAACCTGTTGGCTTGAAGTTATAGGGAAAGAGGTTCCTGTTCTGAGGACTTGTGTCTCTAATAATGAACCAAAGTTTAGCTCCTAAAAGTACTATCTCAAGTCCAGCATTGGGAAGCAAACTATTGTTAACTGGTTTGAGATGAGAGAAGTGTAGAAATGTTTATTAGCAGTGGTTCTATGGTGTGTTTTCTAATTCTTAACTAAATTTTAATATTATTTACTTACATGAAAATATGATTTGTATTAGATATGTCTTGTAATTTTTTTTTGGTTTTGACTTCTATTGTATTTTGTAAATATATTGGCTCTCAATGCATAGTCATTTTTAAAGAAACAGCAGATTTGTCACCACAGACAGCTAGGGAATTTGAACTAGTCTCTCATATCATAGGAGCCATTTTGCCGTACATTCCAGAATGTCTTCAAGGAGTTGGTGTGGAGGAGGGGAGCTTGGAATTCACCATGGGAGAGTCAAATTAAATACCAATAGGACACCTACTCCTCTCTAGGTGAAATAACAGTAAGTCTCTTTACTTTGCTGAGCTTCGATCTCCTCATCTGTTAAAAAGAGGAAAGAGACCATGTTTACCTACCCCATAGTGTTAAAGACTATCATAACATAATCCAAAGGAAGGCTCTCCGGGAATACTATAACCTATATCTGGATTAACTCTTGATTCCTAATTGCCACATGTAGATCAGTTCCAGAGTGATCATGTCCAATGGTCACTTTGGAAAGCGTATTAAAACTTAATAAAAAAAACTTAAAATGAGACTGATAGTTAAGCCACTATTCCCATAGCTTCTGACTTAGTTGATCTAAGATATACCCTAAAAATCCATACTCTTAACAGTCTCCTTAGGAGATCCTGATATAGAGCAGATTTGAGAATCACTAAATTAGGTTATTTCTAAAATCCCTTCCTCTACTTTTGTGCTCACATTATAATGGCAAATGATTATTTCTCCCTGATATGTGGCACCCTTTGAGAAAAAAATTAAACTTGAAAATGAGAGTATAATTTTAGATATCAGCCAGCCTGTGGGTGATGGGGGTGAACAAAAGGTGTTAGTCATTATGTTTTCTGCCTATTTGTAAATTCAACTCAGCAGAGAAGTCCTTCAAAGTACAGTAGCATAAAGATGTCATGGCTTTTTACTGTTCTCCTAGCTGTGGCCCTCTCTGTGTGTGTATGGTGTGCGAATGTGTGTGTAACTGAATTGGACTATAGTATGAGTATAATAAAGTGAGTAACATTGAAATCTTAAGTTTACACTTCCATGAATTTTTTTTTGCATCTATGGGACCCTTATAGTCACCAATCATATCAGAAGATAGATCATCACCCTATAAAGCTTTCTAAGCAATGCATACCCTCACTCAGATGTAACCACTCTCCTGCCTTCTATCACCACTGCCTAGTTTTACCTGTTCTTGAACTTCATCCAAAATGATTCATACAGCATGATCTCTTTTCACCTAATTTCTTTCACTCAACAACATATAGTATATGTGCAATTCATCCATTTTGGTGCACATATCCACAGCTTGTATTTTCTTATTGCTGATCATGCATTCTTAGCATGAGCTCTAGATTGTCAAGTTCAGATTTTTTTTAAATGTGTAGATTAAATGATTACAGCAACATAGGCACAAAGATGGAGATGTTCACTTAGGATGGATGTTGATGCTTGAGTGGGGTAAAATTTGCCAGGAGAAAAGAAAAAATCTTTCAAGGTCAACCTCCAGCAGAATCTTCAGAAGAGAGTCAGAAGGCACACTTAACATTACCACCACCTCCAAGAAATCTGCATTATTTTGTCAGAGACTTTATGAATTGTGTGTGAGCTTTATAGAGAATATAGACACAGAGGATTTATTAAGAATCACCCACAGGATTTTAACAAAAGCTAAAGATATTGAGTTGAAAGACCAAGTTTAACCCAGCGGTTTCCCACCCCTTCATTGAAATCTGTCTGCACTGGGGTAAAGTCTTTTTGCATATGACCTAATAGAAAAATTTAAAACCAGGAAAAAGAAAGGAGAGCAATGGGCCAGACAAAAAATGTACTGATTTCTTTTTAAGAATAATGTGAAAGCTGCTTATCAAAGCCTCTCTGGGTTTCTAGGCAAGACACCCATCTACAAAGCCACAAGAGCTCTAATTTTCTGTGGCCACCTGTATAATCTCTCTCTCTCTCTCTCTCTCTCTCTCACACACACACACACACACACACACACACACACACACACACACACATACACACACACACACACATTCCCTAGGCTCTACTGAGCACCCTGAATAGCATATTAATAGTAGACTAAGCTACTCTCTGTTCCATACCTTTTTGTAATATACTACCACTGATCTTCCCTGAGGTAGTCTGAATTCATTTGCAAGGGCAATTTTCATTTGCTAAATTCCAGTCAATAACTAAAACCATCAATATGTTGTTATATGAATGTTCATTTTTTGTGGATTTTTCAATAGCCGTCCCTAAGCTTTACAGCATATCTCACCTACCCCCGGTTTGTATGTGCAGTATGGAAGGACAGGGGAAAACCTGTATTACTCACAGGTTCAGCATCCCTCCAAAAAGTCCCACTTGGGGAATGCTTTATTAGTACTTTCAGTAATATTGACAACTAAGATGGGTAACTATGACTCACAATAACCTCTACCTGGTTGATTTCATTTGATTCTTAAATGGAATATCCTATATTCCTTTCATGGATGAACAACCTGAGATTAAGAAGTGTCTTTGTTTGATGTTTCTCAGGAAGTAGGTACAAGGTTCGGTATTCAAATTCATGGTTTCTATCTTCAAATGATAGAATGCTTTATTTTTCTACAATGAAATGCTTCAGTTAAGAATAATTTTACAAGCATGAGAAGAGAGTAATCTCATTTAATCCTTATGTGCATATCAAAGGCAAATTTGCAGCATTCTGTCTCATGTTCAAGGCCATTTGACTACATTCACACATTGAGTGGGGACAGATGAGCTAGTCATTCTTCACCCTCTCTCATCCTCTATTGATTATCAATAAATAAGCTTATTGTCCCTATACCATCTTCAAGGGTCTTTTTCAGCTTACATTAGAGAATTTTTTTATGTGCAGAAATGCTAGAATGCTGCAGTAGACACCTCTGGTGCATTTCCCCCAGTTGCCTCAGCGTCCATGATTTCTGCACAACTTCCTGATTTCTGGAATAAAATACAGCATCTCATTGTCAAATGCAAAACCCCAAAGCACAGGGCTTCAAACCTTTAGGGACAAGCTAGATTAGAAGAAAGGCACTAGATTAATATTCCAGCATCCCCTCCTCCTGGAGATAAGTCTGGGGGATTTTCTATAAAATTCCTCAGATTCTCAAAGGGATTGAGCCCATTTTTTACAGTGGTAACCAGTTCGTTAATATGCCCTTACTGGCTTTTCTTCTTTGCTCATCTCACTTTCCCCACTGCCAACTTGTATTTCCTGGGCTTATTTCCAAATAAACTACCTACAGTGATATCTTTGTCTCAGATTCTGCTTTTTTTTTTTTTGAAAACCCAATCTGAGGCCCAGGCTTTATAGAAGTTTTGTAATTTGAATATAGAATCTGTATGCAACACAAAGTTTGTAGACAGCACATTAGTAACACTAATGCATATACAACTAACCCCTTGAAGATGTTTCTTTACTATTCTCATGTGCAATACCCTCCAAATAGTTCTTCAGGTATATCTGCAAAATTTTGGTAGACACATAAGGATATGGCATAATTATTATGTGACATGACCTTGCTCTAAATGGAAGAATCTCTGTGAATCTTCATTTATTATATTGGACACACTCCATTTGGATTTTGTAAAATCACAATTTCTCATTTAGTATCCCAACTCATATACTTGTCTTCACTAACTGGACTCAATAGGAGGTGTTAAGGAAAAAAATATCTACCAAATTCCTCATGAGGTGACTTTCATTGAAGAACTGACCATAATAGTTTAGTTTGACCTATTTGACCATAATAGTTTAGATTCCTATCTTGTAGGAAAGACTAATTTTGATTGTTATTCACCAAAATCCTCACTTGAAGTTAGAGAATGGCCCATAGCCTGGATTTCCTAGGATTGTCCTGATTCTAGTACTGGAATCTCACTCCCTTGGAAACCACTTAGTCATGGGCAAAACAGGATCATTTGTCACCCTTCCAAGTCACATCCATCTCTGTCTTCATCATCTAACCAGCACTGCTTAGCTGATCTCTGGAAGCATACCCAAACCCCAAGAGAACTGGGACTCATAATTACCCGTGCCCCTTGGAACCACTCAAGGTAAGAGCAAAAAGAGATTAAGATCTATCTGAAAGAGGGAAGGAAACTGAATTTTCCAAAAGAAGCATGAGGAGGATTTAAATAAAATTATATATATATATATATATATATATATATATATATATATATATATATATTCCACTCTTTATGGAATCTTTCTTTTTCACCCTTCAAACTATCATTATTGTTCTTGTTGTTGTTATTCCTCTTTTTTTTTTCCTTCGGATCTAGACAAGTCTTTTTTCCACATTTTATATTCCAGGCCCAATTCTCTTTCTCTCAGCTCCCCAAGGGACTCGCACTTCCCTCCACCATCTGTAACACCAGATCCATATAAAAATGTTCCAAGAAAAAGGTTAGTCTGAGAAAAGAATGTATAGATGCATTAAAAACTAAACACAAAAATGTGTTATGGAAATTTTAAATGCCTCTTGTTTCCTTGGGCTCATTGTTTTGATTAATGTAGTTGGCCCTAAACATTTTAAATGTCCTTCCTTTGATTCATGTAAAACTTTTTTGTTTCAAGTATCTGTAGCCATGAAGCAGGCATTCTGAATGTTCACTAGGGCACTGTTGAGAGTCTAAAGTAGTAACTCAACACAGGTTTAAAATCCTACCAGAAATATTGTGAAATAAAAAGTTACTGACTGTCCAGATACTGAGTCTTGCATTTTTAATCCCTCCTGGAAGTAGTAAGGCACACAGAACTCTAAAGAATTGTGCTGACCAAGGAGAATTAATAATCCCTCAGTTTGACTAAACCTTATACAGGCCTTCTATTCCTCTGACCTTCCTTTTCTTACTGCATTTCCTTTATAGCATTTGTAGTTGTAAAGCCTTTCACTTTTCCTTTGAGATGTCAATTTTTTAAAACAAAGTCTCTTGTTAGTTTTCTGATCTAGGTACATTTTTCTCAATGTCTGAGAACCATATATTCTAAATGTAATCATTAGGGAAGATGGTGTCCCATGCCCTGGTTTCTCTGGTAGGGTAGAAGCCTGACTTTCAAGGTATAAAACTAACTTCTGTCATAAATACACATGATGATGATTGGTTGAGTTCTGTAGAAGGGGATTTGGATAAAGATACTAGTAAATATAGTTAGCTCATTAGTCAGCTTTATTTTACTGTAACATAATACCTGAGACAATCAATTTAAAAAGAGGAAAAGTTTGTTTTTGCTCATAGTTCTGGAGGTCTTAGTCTACAGTGGGTTGGCCCTATTAGTTTTGAGGCCTATGGTAAGGAAGCACATGATGGTGAAGTCACTTGGTGAAACAAGCCTGTCCATTTCATCATTGGGGAAATGACAGAACATGCCCAATGACTTAAGACCTCCAACGAGGCTCTATCTCTAAAATGTTCTAACACCTCCCAATAGTGGTAGGTTTTAAGCCATTACCACATGTACAGTTGGAAGACATTATATCCAAACTGATTTCTTGCTTATCCCAGCTCCTAAAAACTCTGCCACCTTTTGTTTTAGTGGAATTGAGTTCAGACTTAGTTCTCACTTCTCTCCTCTAGTACAGTAGTCTTGAATAAATTATTTCTTGCTTTTTTAACTTTGTTCAGGGCCATTTTTGCTTTGACACTCTCCAAAAATGTTAAGCTAATAAAGAATCTAGAGTTTTAATCAGGTACAGCTTAAGGCAAATGGTATATTAGGGGAAGTCTCATTCTAAGATGCCTCATCATTGCTGCTTCCCCTGACTACTGTGGTACATGTAAGGGAACATTTCCACATCAGCAAATCTATAGTTTACTTGACAATAATAACATTTTAAAGGTGAGAATTTAATGTGTGACCAGCATTGCTAAACACCCTTTAATATATTAGCCTCTTAATCCCTCAGATAATCCAGTGATGTGAATGATATTTTATCCCCATTTTTCATATGACAAAGCTTAGGCACAGAAAGATTAAATTACATACCCGAAACTATACAGCTAGGAAATTTTAGAGCTTGGATGTTAATTTAAGCAGTTCTAATTTCAGAGTCATTTCTTCACAACTTTGAGTATATTTGTACTAATTGTGGATATCCCTGTCATTAAGAGTCCCAATTTTTCACACGTTTTTCTTTCTACAACATTGGGTAGTGCCTTTCCATATTGATGTTCAGCTTGATCATGACTTGCTTTATGCCACAGGATAGTAGCGAATTTGATGCAAGCAGAGACTTTAAAAAGAAGCATTTGTGCATTTCAACTTCCTCTCTTATGTCCCCAGATACTCATGTAAAAAATATTTCCACACTAGCATGATGGAGATTTCAGGTATTCTCTTATGGCCCCAGGTAGCATGATGGAGACGTGAGAAACACAGAGTAGAGACAATTTGCCCTAGCTGAGGGTGTCTAAAATCAGTCATTCTCAGTTGACCCTGGTACTGAATGCAGATACATAAGTGAGCCCAGTGAAGATCAACCATACTTATACACTAGCAGCAAAACTCTCTTAGACAAATAATGGATTTGTAAGAAATAATAGGCAAGTATTGTTTTGTTTCTCTAAATTAAACAATTGTTATATAGCAACAGCCAACGTAGGTTAAAATTCAATGTACTCAAAATTTTTTTAATATTTATTTTTTAGTTGTAGTTGGACACAATATCTTTATTTTGTTTGTTTATTTTTATGTGGTGCTGAAGATCGAACCCAGGGCCTCACACATGCCAGATGAGTGCTCTACCTCTGAGTCACAACCGCAGCCCCAGTGAACTTAAAAATTTGATGCTGATGCCTCATTCCTCTGATTGAATTTGTTCCAAGCAGGAATCCATATCTTGTCTTTGACTCTGTCATATGGAACATCTTCCCTCCACTATCTCAACGTAAAACCCCGATCCATCCTTCAAAGTGAATGGTGTCACTACATGTGATAACAAAGTTATGAAATCAAACTAAGTGTCTATAAACAGATGAACGGATCAAGAAAATGTGGGAAATGTACATAGTGCAAAACCATTCACCCACAAAACATATTTTGTCATTTGTGACAACATGGATGGAATTGCAAAACATTTTGCTAAGTGAAATAAGCCAGGCACAGAAATACAAATACTACTTGTTATCTCTTATACCTGGAAGAATCAGAGGGGAGAATTTGAAGAATCAGAGGGCAGAATAGTGGTTTACCAGAAACTAGAAAAATGGGGAGAAGTGGGAAATAATGATCAAAGGGTAAAAACTCCAGAAAGAAAGGCCAGGTTTTCTTTTTTGAGATATGTTGTATAGTGTGTTGAATATAGTAAATAACATTTATCTCAAAATCACTGAGAATTAATTTTATGTGTTCTCACCACAAAACGTAAGTATTTGAGGTTATAGATATATTAACTATCTTGACTTAATTGTTCCACATTGTATTCATAAATGATGATATTAAGTAATATCCCATGGATATATAAAATTATTAATCGATTTATAATTTAAAAATGAAATTTTTGGAAAAGTAACTGAGGTTAGTAATGATTTCACATATTAGGGTAAGCCAACAATCACGTGTAACAAATGATTACAGCAAATAATCATTTAAGTCTGACCCCCAATTTTTCCTCATGTTATAGTTCAATGTCGGATGCTTAGTTTAGCTGGGGAGGGAAGGAATTACTCCACATAGTGACCCAATGATCCAGGGATCCAGGATCTTTACCTTTTGTCCATCTACATTTTCTATTTCTTTTGAATTTTCCCTATCGTGGCCTACATGTTGAAAAGAAGAACACAAATGACCTCCTTGTGTTTTTTTACAGGGAGGCCTAGAAGTAGTATTTGTAGATGCTTCACCATATGTATATTTAAGGATTCAGTCACATAGTCACATCTAACTCCCCAGAGGTTAGAAATATACACTAAGAGATCTAAAGAGAAAAGTAATTAGGAATCTTTTGTCTTATCTCAACTTAGGGTTTGAATATAGTGCTTCTCCAAAATTACAGATATGGGATAAAAATGATGTGGTAGAAAGTGGAATCTATCTGTCCTCATGACAAAAATGTCGATTTCATTCTGCTACTTAAGTGGACATGTGATTTCCTTGGTTGTGTTTTTATCTTCAGTAAGTAGTCAACAGTTTGGTGTTACTTTGTGCATTTCTGTTCTGTTTTTCTATAATTCTATAGGCCTTCATCTCCACCTATAATACTATATTTCCACTATATAATACTACCTCCACCTATGATACATTTTAATAGACTATATTCCTAGTGATTTTAATATCTTTAATTGAAAAGTTTCAGGACCTTTAAGTGGTTCATCTATTCTAACATAAATTATGATAGTGACCAGCTGCAGAATACTTTGTTGGCATCTGCCCATGTTCTACACATCATCTCCCAGCTTCTGCCTGTTGTGTTAATAATGACTGGATTCTGTACCCTTTCCCAGAGGTCCACTATTGGGCTACTGGAGTTGCTTCATCTATGTTCACAGAGAACTAAAAGTCTCTGGGTGTTTATATCTCTCTGGGACAGCTGCAGCCAGTGATTGACAGGTGTGGGAGTAGAAATTCCAGGTGGTTTGTCTTTATGCAAAAACTTACTCTGAGCTGTAATTTATGCTCCAGAGCTGCCCCATGGGATCAGGCAGAGACTGAGACTTTGCCTAAAAATACATTTTGGCTTGGCCTCTTTCCCTTCCTTCTCCTTCCTTCTCCACCCAGCTTCTCCTGAGAATGTTTCCAAAATCAGTCATTGCCATCTGAATCCTGACCTCAGGTCTGTTCCTTTGGAAGCTGTCCTGTGATATCACCTCCCTTAATAATCCTGACATCTTGCCAAACACCTAAACAAGACATGAATGCCATGTTTGCTTTCTCTCCTGAACTATCTGCTATCTGCTTGCATTCCTGTCCTTCTGCACAAATTCCCATGACTCCATCCACTTTAACACTCATCTCAAATATTCCCAAGTCAGAGAACCTTGAAAAATTCCCTAGCTTTTAAATGAAGCACAAATACTGTGATAATTAGCAACCAGTGCTAAGCAGAATGGATCTTGGGGAAGTTAATTAACTTGTGTGGGTCCCTATTTATTAGGATAGTGAGATCCTACTTTCTTCATTAATGCAAATAAGGCCCTTAGCACAGCATTTGAAATATACCATAATTCACCACATAATTCTCACCATTGCATTAATGTATATTCACAAATATTCCATGCATCCTAAACTTATATCAAAGACACTTTAGTAATAAATTATTTTAAGTAATATTAGTATCACTATTCTAAAGCTTCAAATAATGGTCTCATCTACTTTTTTGCAAAAAAAAAATTGTCACAAAATTTGTGATGATTAGGCAGTGAAATACAGTATTATGAGCTAAGTACTAAAAATATTGATGAGAATTGTATGTTTGTTTCTCTGTATCCTCTCTTTACCAGATTACAAAGTTGTATGGAATAAACTGTTTATCTCTGCATCCTTGATGTCTAGCACAGTGTATTGTACACAATAGATCTCCAGTAGATAATTGATGAATAAATAGATAATATATAAGCATGAAGTACTTTGGCCATTTCTGAATGGTTTTCTGTGCCTTAAATATGCTCAACAACATGCAAATGCAAGAAACTCCTAAGAACTGCCACCAATCGCAAGCAGCAGAAAGTTAAAGAAAACAGTCTGGTATTTGTTTTGCTTTTTTATTCTCTCCAATATGTACCTTGCCTTCACCCTGAAGATGGTGAACGCTTTCCATTTTTCTGTTTGAAAATATGGTCAAACACATAAGACAATAAAATCGTCAAAAACTCATTAATAATCAGTGTTCATTCCTCCTTTCTCTCTTTCCTCCTTGTCCTCCTTCTCTTCCTCTTCCTTCATTCCTCCTTTTCATTCCTCAGTGTTTCAGAGATCCAGAAATGAGGTGGGACTGTATATTCTTTCTCTTTTTTTGGTGAAACCTATGAATTCATGGGGAATTTCAAATATATAAGGAAAACTCTGGCTCCTCAGAATGAAATTCTCCACTTTAAAGAGATGCTGGGAAAAGCATTTTTTTAATAAGTGAGTGTAATCAAGCACCTCTGGGAATTTGTCTACAGAGACTGTTTTATTTTTATTTTTTATTTGTTGTTTTTAGAAATACATGACAGTACAGTGTATTTTGACATATTATAATATTATAATTTATTATAATTAGGATCCCATTCTTATGGTTGTACATGATGTGGAGATTCACTGGTGGTGTATTCATATATGACATAGAAAGTTATGTCTGATTCATTCTATTGTCTTCTATTTCTATGCCGCCTCCTTTCCTTTCATTTCTCTTTGTCTAATTCACTGAACTTCTATTCTTCCCCTCCCCAATTATTGAATGTTGGCATTGAATATCAAATAGAACATCAGTCTTTGGTTTCCTGGAGAGTTGACTCATTTCACTTAACACAATAGTCTCCAGCTCCCTCCATTTACCAGCCGATGTCATAAAGTCATGCTTCTTTATGCTAAATAATATTCCATTTTGTATATGTGCCACATATTCTTTATCTATTCATCTGTTGATGGGCATCTAGGTCGGTTCCATAGCTTAGCTTTTGTGAATTGTACTGCTAGAAACTCTGATGTGGCTGCACCACTGTAGTATGTTGATTTTAAGTCCTTTATGTATAAACTGAGGAGTGGAATAACAGGGTCAGATGGTGGTATCTCCAGATATTTTTGAAGAGAGCTTTCCATCTAGTGAGTCGTTCTCTGAAATCCTTGGACATTTTCTAGAAAATACCTCTAGGATTTTAAAGATCATTGTGCAAAGTGATTTCAATATAAGACTAAGAAAATCATAGCCCTATTTTTCCCTATTTAACATGTAGAATTACGTAAACACTCTCCACCATGATGTTAATAACGATTCCAGGTTTTCACCACCTTGTCCTCCAGGGACCATTGTAGTTGAAGATAATCTTTTCCTTTCTTAAAAATGTCCTGATATTTCATATGTATGTGTTGAGAGCCACAGCCAAAGGGGCCCCAGCAAACTTCCAGCTGCCAGCAAACTTTCAGCTGCCAGCTCATGATTGGCTCACAGAGGCCCCAGCAACATCTAGCTGATTGGCTCCTCTGCGGTGATGCTCATTGGACTGTTTCCCTGCCCTTTCAGACCACGGAGCTGCTCATTGGGGGAATTCTTTGGCTCTGCCCACACAACCCAGCCAATTGGCCTCAAGAGCAGGAGGATTGTGGGAGCTGGTGTGGGGGTGAGAGGCTTGTGGGAAGCTGGTGGTGGCATTTGGGCTCTGAGGGTTTTTTCCTGAGGAGCTGTTTTGTTTGGCATGTGTAGTTCTAAAAATAAAGTTAGTTTCTTTTGACAAGTGGCTCCTGAATTGTGCCCAGCCAGACTGCGGCATGTATGTCTTTCATCCCTTTCCATCTTGATTTAAAATTCTATTTGTTTATGTTTTATTTTTTCTCAATACATTATATTTGTACACAATAGGGGGGATTCAAATTGTGACATATTTATATTTGCATATAACACAAATTGGTTAATTTCATTCCCTAGTACCTTCTCTTTCCCACTTCCTACCTCACCCATCCCCTTCCTCTCTTCTACTGGTCTCCCTTCTAATTTTATAAGACACCTCATGAAACGCCCATATTTTCATTTTTTTCTCTCTAATGCATTTAAGAGAAAACATATGACCCTTGACTTTCTGAGTCTGGCTTATTTTGCTTGATGTAAGAGTCTTGAGTTCCATCCATTTTCCCATAAATGATATAATTTCATTCTTCCGTATAGCTGAATAAAACTCCATTGTGACTACATGTACCATGTTCTTTATCTTTTATCTGTTAATGGACACCTAGACTGGCTTTATAACTTGGCTATTGTGAGTTGTGCCACGAGAAGCATGGGTATGTGTGTTTTATTATAGTATGCTGATTTTAATTCTTTCACACCATTGAGGAGTGGTATAGCTGGGTCATACTGAAATTCTTTGTTGCCTTATGAAGTTGTAAGTTCTTACCCACATCTAGTGTTGAGCCTTAGGTATAATGGGAATTTTAAAATATTTGCAGAATGAACAAAAATGGCCAAGAAGTGACTGTATTAAAATGAACAGGTAAAATAATCCAGATGATATGTCCCTTGCATTTGAAAGATAATATATAGATTCATCAGATCTGATACATTTAATACTTAATATTAAAATACTGATAATATGAATGACAAAAAATAGTAGTCATCCTACTCCAGCTATATGAATTTTTGTTTTCCAAAGGTTTAAACCTACAGTCAATTTTCTGTGTATATATTTTAGCTTCTCCATGAATTGAGAAAATGTGAAGAAGAGAATACAAGTAGTGCCACACAAAACACATTTATACCCAGGCCATATCCACAGTGCTCCCCTGATTGATGGAGCAAAACCAGCTCTGGGCAGCACAGCCACCTGGAGTGAATGGAAACTTCACCTCTGGTCAGATCTATAGAGGATCACGCTCATTTCCTTTCTTCCAGTTCTCTAATTAGAATCTCTTATCCAGTCACTCTTGCCACCAGAATTCTGTGGCCAACTCAGCATTAGAAGTCTAGTTATGCTTCCAACATCTACATATTAATTTCCTCTGGGCACCTGGCTGAAATTATAGAGAACTTCCTTAGCAAGTGCATGCCCCTGTCGAGCCTGAAATCAATTTTATGACAATCCCAAACCACTTTTCCATCTATGATTTTTCAATTCTATTCATTGGTGCAGCAGTAAAATTAATCTTAAGGAAAAGATATTTTACTTAGTTTGAGCATTCTATTTCTAGGCAGATTGAATGTTTAAGTGAAACGGAGATTCATAGCAACACAAGATTATGGGGGATCTGGCACACAATCTTTGCTTCACACTGAGGAATACCCTTCTCTTTGTATGAAGATCAGCCTTAGTAAAAAACATAATAAAAAACTATATCAAAGTTTCACCAATTCATTTATGAAATTGGTTACTATTTGGAGATACCATTAAAAATATTGACAAGGTGATGTATAAGTTTCTCCATAGATTTACAAACCATAACATAAAGTGATAACTCCCTTTAATAGATGCCTTAACCCAGGTTCCTCAGAAGCAGAGGCTGACACAGGTGTTTTGTCCAAGTGACCTATTCAAGGAGAGCTCTCCAGGAAAAGGGAATGAGGGAAGCAGAACAGGCAGGGCAAGGAGCCAAGCAGTGATGTGGTCTTTGAGTGTAGCCTAGAACCCACGGGGAGCTGTGCAGTTCAAATTATGCCAAGGAATTGGTTAATTTGGGAGAAACAGAAGTGGTCCCTTTTGTGTGCCTTTTTATTCCACCATTTGCTGTGCACTGCCCCCAGGGGTAGGGCATACAATCTCCCAGGTATTTCTGGGTGAACTTGCTGTCAAGGGATGAGGAAAGCTAACTGGAGAAAGGGGTAGTGATAAGCTGTTAATAACTTCTGCTTGCAGCAATGGGTTATGAATATATACTTCCCTTGCAAAGCAGTTCTGGACATAATACTTACTGTACTCTGTCCCAGGGCTAGGCTAATCCTGGCATTATTTTGCACACTGGATAAATACAAATTTAGGACCAATTATTCATAGGTAAGTGAACTATTGCTGCCTCTCTAGTGAGGAAGACCATTTAAAATAATAATAAAACTACTCAAAGTTCTTCTTCAAGTCCACAGTCCAGGACAATCTTAGCACCAAGGGAGATGAGTGTTACCAGAGACTGGCTATTTGCCTGCCTTTCAGAGTGTGTTTATTTGTACCTAATAAACACAGAAAAGATATGACTTCTTGACAAGAAAACACAATACAACACTGATGCAGTTGCTCTACAATAACAGAAAACCCATATATTCTCCAGTGAGTTACTTTTGCTTAATTTGTAATTGGTGGCTTATTGTTATTTCACAATCACAGTGTGGCTGCCATGCTACCAACCATCCCATTTGTGTTCCAAACAAAAAGAACACAGTAAAAGAGGAAAGGAAATCCTAATTTTAAAAAGGCAGTTTTCTTCCCAATTGGGAAGGCAAAGACTCTCACAGAATATACATATAACAAATTTACTTTCTGGGAGAACAGGGTCACAATGTTACCACCAAACTGATCACACTAGCCATTAGAAATGAGCTAATCATGATTGGTTTAGACCAGCATTATTCATTAAAAATTTCATGCAAGTTGCGTATGTTATTTTAAGTTATTTACTAGCCATACTTTAAAAGTAAAAATAAGAGATAGAGTAAAATGTGATAATATAGTTTATTTTATTTAATCCAATGCAATATAAGTTTTATCATTTCCATATAATCAACATAAAAATAATAGTTTACGCTATTTTATAAAGTTATTAAAATTCAGTTGTATTCAAATTTACAGAACAAACCAATGGATACTATTTGAAGTGCTGTAGTTCCACCAAAGCTAGGGATTCTATTTGGGACAAGAACATATTGAGATGGGTCCAGAAATAACTCGCAAAGGTGGAATAGGAGCCTGCCTTTCCTGATATCCTGGTGTATTTCAGTTCTGTCTTTTTTAAAAATATTTTTTATTTGTAGATGGACACAGTACCTTTATTTTATTTTTATGTGGTGCTGAGGATTGAACCCAGTGCCTCACACATACCAGGCGAGCACTCTACCCCTAAACCACAATCCCAGCCCCTCAGTTCTGTCTTAAGAAATCTTGATTCCCTTGACTGGAAAGAAGAGGGAGGGAGTGATGGACACTAGGGAGAAGAGAGACAATGTTCATTCCAGGCCCTAATTAGCATCTCCATTAACCTGTTGCAAGATATGAAACACCAAGGTTTCTGGGTCTTCCTATGGCTGGGTTCTCTTAAACCTCATCATATTGAAACACATTGGCAATGAATGATTTTTAGTGAAATTGTGAATTTTCTCACATCTAAGATCAGAATTTTGTAACAGTGAGATCCAGAAAACAGGTATTTTGATGGAAGGAGGTAGATGGGATCATGTACCATCTAGTAAGGGCAGATGTAAGTGAGGTGATGGGGGCTAATGTGACTGAGGGGATTGCAGGGCAGCCTGAGAGTCCTGAGCTCCTGTTGGGAGGAGGAGAAGGATGGATGTTGAGATGCCTAGAATAATGGGGTTTCTATTTCACATTTTGTTTCCTCTTTCACCATGTCCTGTTTAATAATTTGCTTAGATTCTAGTTAGGTATTCATCCCTATTACCCTGCAAAGTAGATCAGACCCTGCAATGGGACCAAGGGTGAGTTTTATGATATTTTCGAACATTTGAGCTGACACCCTTCACACACTGATGACTTCCTCCTAGCTGAACTTGGAGGTCATATGCAGCTCTAAGGACAGTTCCTGACCACGCAGACTGCTTCATCTTAAAGTCCTTACTTCAAACTTCCATTGAATTATTTTTCGCAAAGCACAAGCTATGGCTATAGAAGGTGGAAATTCTGGAATTTTAATGACCATCCAGAGACCAAACCCTCAAGTAATCAGGAAGACCACTGTCTCTCATCCAGAAATGGACAAAACACCCCTGCACCACTCTTCCTGGGGAATGATTTTAAGGAACACTTCCTATAGTCTCTCAGAGGGTCTCAGCGGCATTACACCTTAGTTATACACAGAAATGGCTTACTGACATACCTTTAGGATCTTACTTCTTTCTTCATTGTTCTTGCTGGAATTTTATACTGCATAAAACTGCCACTCAAGTCCTTATCTCAGTGTTCACTTTAAGGTAAATCTGCAAATCAAGACCCTTTATATGGGGAATAATGTCCCAACATAAAATGGAATATAAATTTAGCAATTATGACTCACTAATTTTTACTTTGAAATTTTTCATTTCAAGATTATATATTGAAGCCTGAAACTGTGTGGGTAGAAAAGCTCTACCTCCTTTCTACTAGGGTCCCAGCTGAGCCAAGTGAGGATTTCACTGACATAACCCATCAACAGGAAGAAATGCATAAAACAAATTTCATGGGGCAGGGGAGCCTTTAGATGGAAACAAAGATCCATAGAGTCAGTTACTGTGAAACTGGCTTGAATAAAGAATAGTAAACTGTGAAAATCTGACTATGTTATATGGAGAGGCTTAAAGGATAAGATTTATTCTAACAAGGTCTGTTTAGTATTCTCCTGGGCTCAACTTCTTGACCTTGAAGGATAAGGATGTTGTCTTTTCTTCTGATACAGGAGAGCGTCTTTCACCATGTGGGAGTTTCCTCTGTGGTTCCTAAGAGAGGGAAGGAAGGTCAAAGTGATCTTCTTGCACCTGCTATTTTTTCCCAGTGCCTTTAACTGGGTCCGTATGCCAAAATAGCATAGTTTAACCCTGGTACGTCCTGAGTACCCTTTTTTCACTCTACAGTTTCAAGAAATTCAAGTAACAGGCCGCGCTCACAGAAGAAAGATGTGATAAATATTTAAAGTAATGGTTATTAAAAGGATGAAAGAATGAGCGAAACAATCGCCTTAGGACCCAGGTGTTCTGTTTTACAATTCTAATCTGGAATGTGTATCGGAATGGAGTGTGGTCTTCCATGTGCTGACAATATGGTAGTCACTGTATGTCATTTTTAAGTTTTATGTAAAATGGAAAAACTTAGGTTCTCATCTGCACTAGTTACATTTCAGGTCCACAGTAGCCACATGGGGCAAGTGGCTGCCATATTAGACAGGCCTATTACAGAGGATTTATATCATTGCCAAAGGCAATCCTTAGGTCAGGTCTCATAATTGGCAAGTACAAAGAAGATTCCCTCTTGTACACGAAACACAGGCCCACTGATGGTGACAGGCTCTCATTTTAACTTGTTCTTAGCTTCATATTTCCACCTTAAACAAACTACTGAATGTTAAGTTCAAATGATTGAAATTGTCTCACATATTATTCAAGGTAATGCTACACTCAGCAACAGGGAAAAAAATGTAACCCTGAAAATCATTGGATCATTGGCTTCTTTGAGAGGTGAATTTTGATATGGGTTGGGTGAATTCTTCCCTGTCCTTGCAGTCACCTTCTTTGTTCAGTGCTACCCAGAATATATGTATGAAATAGGGACTCTGGTACAATAATTAATCTAAGGACAGGACTTGTTAAGAACAGAATGCTCTGGCATATTTCAGAATGGTTATTTTCTCCCTTGGACCCCGTGCAGAAAACATGAGATTTTCCCTTTGATGTTCACTATGAGAACAACTGAAGATAAAGCTCACAAAAGTGTGGGTGCCCCTAAGACCAGACCCCCTGAAGTTCTTTCAGACTTGTCTACATTAAGCCCCAAGCAATTCATCAATTGCAGTTTTTTGACCCTGACCCTGGTTCCCATGGAGGTTTCTGTTTGTGGTTAGATTTCTGCTCAGATAAATTGTGATTTTTCCGTATCCACCTGTCTGTCTCTCCAATTTTGAGGGCAGTGGTTTGCCCTGTGACCTCAAGTCTGACAGATCCAAGAAGAGATGCTGATTTTCAGTTTTTAACTTTGCATTTATTGTTAGGACAGAAGAATTTCAAGCTCTTTATTTGCTGGAGAGGAAACAAAGAAGGTATTTTTTTTAAAGTGTTTTCTGTTTCTATTGTGAGGTAGATAGGCTGTTTTATTTTCTTTCTCACCTTCTTGTTTTTCTTTTCCCACTCTGGACTCTCTGAGCGCAGCGCTTCTCTACTGTTCTGATTTAAAGTGACTTCTTTTACTAATGTCTTCTTTCCCGTGGTTATTAACTTTTTCCACCCCTAGTGCATTGGGCCTGAAACTCATTATTACATCTCAAATGTTCTCTTTACCCCACTTAAGAAACCTGCCACAGTGATTCAGAGCCATTAGCAATTCTTTCTATATATAGTGATACACCATGCAGTATCATTCCAAAGATAGTAGACATAGATACGAGACCTATGCTACATTTTAGGGACAAAAAGAAAAAGACAAAAACAAAAACAAAAAAACTAAAAACAAAGAACTACAAAAAACATGAGGAAATCACCATGGCCATATGTACCCAGATACCTGCTGTTTGTGTACTCCCGCCTGGCCAATTTCTCATAGCACAGCTTCTAGATTCTACTTTTTAGGACTTTGAAATGAAAAAAAAAGATATCAATTGGCTTGTCACCCAATGAGCTAGATGTTCCATTTGAATATCTCTGGGTAACCCTGAGCAATGTCAATCTGTAAATTCTTGCTCTTCCCAGGTGAGGCTCTTTTGAACTACCTCTGTAATTCACCTGAGGAAGAACTGAAACCCAAATACAGGTAATATGTGGAAGCAGAACATTCCATCTTTGTTGTCTGCAAATTCATAGGCTTATAGTGGGTGTCATAAATGCTGTGAACTACTGAGGATTTTTTTTCAATTTTCCATATAATTGGCTTTTACACAAATCCAGGAAAAGTTAAAATATATTTGCCTCCTGATTCCTCCAAGATATTTTTACAGATATGCTGGCTTTGAGCAATTGCATTACAGTAATCCCAGTGTTACTCTGCTAGTTTTTGGGAACAAACTCTTCTTGTTAATCATGTTGCCTGAATCATAGAAATGCACAGATTTTTCAAATAATTAAGGAATACTTCTAACCCAGGTTCTATGTTAAAAAAGGATCTAATGTTCTTTGATGATTCAGATGGTTTTCTTAACATCTTGTGTTAGTCATCATTATTTGGAAAATCAATTGCCTGCTAAGCAAGATTTCTAATTGATGCACAAGATAAAATAGATTTTAGAACTTAACACACCAAGTTCCACTCTTTTAGAAGTTTTTTTGTTGTTGTTGTATACAGTTGAAACCAGTGATCTTGTCTCTGAAGCTGCCTGTCTTGCTGTGTGACATCCTCAGGTGACACACATATCCAAGGAAGCCCATCTTTAACAACTTTTATCTCTGTTTTCCCCTCTGCCTGTTTTCCTTTGTTTATTTGACAAAACTTTTCTGAGTGTCAAGTCTTTGTCCCATGCTGTCCTGGGCAGTTGCAAGCACATGATTTCTGTTCTTATGGTGCTTATGTGCTGGTTGGGAAAGACAGAAACAAATTAAGTCACCAAATTCACAAGCCCCAGAACTATGAAGAAAATAAATTATGGGAAGAAAGTGACAGAGTAAGGCTCTTTCTGTAAAGGTAACCACTTACAGAGAAATAAAGGGTTGACAGAACATGACATTTGATTGTCTGAGAGAAGAACTCACTCAGGACAAAGGATAGAGCAAGGGAAAGGTCCTGAGGAATAAGATTGGGATGCACTAGAAACCGAAATGGTAGAGGTGACTACAGAGTTGGATGGCAATGCAGAACTGAGTTTGGAGACAGAGGCGAGTGACAAGTCAGTGAAGACCTTGTCATCATCTACATTTAGGTCTTTGGGTCTTGTTTTCTTATTTGTGGAACATCACATATTAGAGACAGAGCCGAGCCCTACCCATGCCTTGACAGGTGACAGATCTGAACTTTCTCCAAAGGCTGATATAGAAGAAACCTAGAATTAGGCAAGGGCTTGCTTCCCAGGTGGCTTATGTTGGTGGCCTTATAAACAAAGGACCTAAAAGAACCTCCTTCAAGAGGCCGGACTTGTCACATGTACACATATTGCTATGTGTGTTGCCTAATGGAAGGTAATATCCACAGGCTAATCAAGACTGCAGTCAAGGGTTACCAACCAGTGTGTCTCAACAGGGGCTCTGCTCAAGATATGACCACTTGAGACCATGCCCTTATTCCTATCTCTGATCAAGAAAACTACTGCTTAATAGCACAATACATGTCGAAAATGAATTTTATTTGCTGATACTATTTTTTTTCTAGCAAAATGGATATTACATACAAAGTTAAAAATATACAAGATATATGGAGCTGGGCTGAGGTTGTGGCTCAGTGGTAGAGCGCTTGCCTAGCATGTGTGAGGCTCCTGGGTTCAATCCTCAGCGCCACCTATAAATATACAAAATAAAGGAATTGTATCCATCTACAACTAAAAATATTTTTTTTAAAAAAATATGTGGAGCTACTTTTGAGAGTGTCATTTCTTCACATATTTATTCCAATCGTGTGGTCTTTATCAAGTTATTATTATGTTTTTCTGTCTTACATGATAAAAGGCTCTCAGTTTTCCTTTGCTTCAGGGAAGGGGAGGTAAGACACACACACACACACACACACACACACACACACACACACAGGGGAATTGGGGAGAATGGAGGGGGAGAGATTGGGGAGAAGAAAAAATAAGAGAGAAGTAGCAAGGACTGTCTCTGCAGGCCTGGGGCTTTGCACCCTGGCATAACTGGGTCTACCTGTGATGGAACACAGGATAGGCAAAGATGATGTGACCCATTTCAAGTTGCAATATTCAGGAACGATCTCCCAGGCTTGCAATAACTACAGATCAGAGAACCACAGGGAGCTCTCCCTGGCTCCTGGTGTTGTGTGGGTGTTATGCAAAGGAGTTGGTCATCTTAATCAAGTAATCTATTTTAGTGAAAATAAATTCAGAATCATTAAGGTCTGTTCCTATTAACAGTATCAATTGTGCTTGCATGCTGATAAGTTTTCTCAGGAGAGAAAGAAATTTGTGAGATAGCCCTCAAGATATTGTATATTCCCCTTCAAATACACAAGACTATGCCCTGAAAGTAAACTTCTTGATTTGATATGCTTCAGGGTAAAAGTAGGCAAACTAGTGCCAGTGGGCGAAATCCAGACTTCACCTTTCCCTGTATGTTTAGAAGCTAAGAATACCTTGTTATATTTTAAAAGTTCGTGTAAAATAAGAAAAGAGGAAAATATGGAACTGAGACTGTATATGACCCAAGAGACTTCAAATGTTTATTCTATGTACCTTTAAAGAAAGAAGAATTGAGAGCACTAGAGAGCATTCACTTATAAGGGCAAGGTACCCCCACCTCCCTTCTTACTCCTATCCTCTCCTGCCATATCCGATTCCATTTCTTACACTTTTCATCCTGTAGTACACAATGACATGGACTTATTAGTCATTTCAGGGCAAGGGAAGGATGCCTATTGTCTTCTGTCTGCTCTTCTCCTTATTCCTGGAACATGACCTCCAAGAGCATAGCAATTGTCATCAGATTTGTTATTTTCTGTAAACCAAGTACCTGGAAGGATTCCTGGAACATACTGTAATCTCAGTGAGTGCGTGTTGAGTAAAGTAATAAATTCTCACTCCAGATAAAACCATTAACTCTATCTAATAGGCTTTATTTCTACTGAACTCTCTAGAGAGTTCTTAGAAAATACCTGTTGCTAATTTTTCTATGACTTTTGGGAACGCAAACTTCAAAAATGGCACAGGCTTACAAAGTTTTCTCTCTATAAACTCAGTTTGTAAAATATTTCAATAACAAACAGTCTCTGTCATCAATAGGCCTTACCTACATGATCCCTACTACCAAGGGCATCCTTTACAGAAGCAAAACTGATGGTTGGCATCTGCCAACTGCCCTCACACAGCCCTCTCCACTCAGCAGTTACAGCCTCCTCTGGGAGGCCTGAAATCATTTGACACAGAAGCAAGCTGTTATTCTTTTATTCTTGCACCAAAATAACATTTAAATGCAAAGGTCCAGACAGGGAAGAGCAATGGTTGACATTCTCACTAAGCTGAAGTCTTTCTGAGAACAGATTTGAGAAAGATAAAACTGAGCAGGTGCACACAAAGAGTCCTGAGCCAGAGAGAGAGGGGGGTCCTAAAAGTCCAGGGGCAGGGTACAGAGGAGGATTGGGTACAGAAAATTCAACTTTATCCACCCAGTAAGGGACAATTTAAAGATACAATTTCAACAAGACCTGAAATTCTATTTTTCAGATCTTCAGTTATCACCTGTCTCTAAACTGATTTGCAAAAAAGTAAGGCACTTTTTTGCCACAAGGATGGTGAAAAATATGCATTTTTTCCAAAATTTAAAATTCCACACTTTATTTATTTATTTATATAGTTTTATTTATTTATTTATTTTGGTGAGACTGAGAATTGAGCCTAAGGGATATTCTACAACTGAGCTACATCCCAACTCATTCATATGTATATATTTGTGGAGGGGGGAGGCAGAGTCTCAATAAGTTACTGAGACTAGCTTCAAACTTGTGATCCTTTTGCTTTAGCCTCTAAGTCACTGGAATTATACGCGTGCACCACAGCACTGAGCTACATTCTACTTTTGAATGAAGTATAAAGATAAGAAATATCTTCACTTTCTTCAGGAATACAATGTATAACAGGACACATGCTTTGGACCTCTAACTTTTCCATTTGAGATTTTTTTTCATTCTTCCTTATCTCTTGACCATAGGTTATTGGAACATATTAAGGGCAAATATACCTTCAATATTTCAGTTTGTATCTTTATACTCTACTTACCAACTTTTGCACTAACCCCTATTTTTAACATGGTGATTACAATCCACGCATTCCAACTACAAATAGTTGCAACTATCTCACACTGAGTCTCCGTTAGTGACAACTTACTTAGTCACACCTTTTCCCCCTTGCATTGAATAATCATTCTCTATACCAAGTCGGTGGTCTCTGAGAACTTTACCTTTAAAATATAGTAAATACTCTGATTTGTCTTTACTTAAAATTTTGAAATTTTATCAAGGATTTTTGTGTTTTAATTTTGATTTCTAAAATTATTGCATGAAAGCAATTCCAGAAATGAACAAGATAAGAGATAGGTAGCTCTAGTTCCTCTTTCTTCTACAGAGACACTGAGATAACAACAATATATGAATTAAAATATCTCTAATAACTTCTGAGTTGAAGTATGAAGCCACAACATAGAAGCCATTATAACATCAAGATGTAGTTCTGGGAAAGGGGGCAGGAAAATCACAGCATCTGGCATGACTGCCCCATATAGCATACCATTGAGTAACTGGGAAGTACGCCCTCTTACTAAGGCTTTTCCATCAGAATCAAAGAAAATAATGGAATATGCCCAACATTCTGGCTTGTCTGAGAGGATCCTGAAAAACTGAATTTTATCTGCCTTGTTTCAGATCTTTGATGCATTAGATGATAGAATTTGGAAGCAGCTAGGCTAGAGTTCCAAGACACCAGGGGGAGCAAGAGATGACAAAGGTTTAACATGTCTGAGAACCAGCAGGAAGGCTAATTACTGAAGTGCCCCCTTTCCATTGCAAACTCCAAATACACAAAGATTAGGAGATGTGGCTGACATTTCTAGTGTCCAAATCCCAGCAAACAAGTTATAAGGCATACAAGCAAAATAGGGAAACATTACCAATCAAATGAATAAAATAAATTTGAAAAAAGGGAGCCTAAAGAAATGCAGAACTCTGAGCATTGTGCCAAAGCATTTAAACTAGCTGTCATAAAAATGCTCAATGGAACCAAAATAGAACACAGATAGACAAGTAAATGAAATCAGGAGAATTATGCATGTAAAAGCAAGAATACTAACAAAAATAGAAGCTATGAAAAGAACCAAAAGAGATTTAATCAGACAAGAAAGAATCAGGAATATTGAAAACCATTCATTTGAAATCATTGAATCGTCAGAATAAAAGGGGGGAAATGAAGTGAAGAGAGTCTATAAGACTTACTTAATGTATATATTAAACAGACCAATATATGCATTATGGGAAACCCAAAAAATAGAAGAGAGAGAAAGGGGCAGAGTTTTTTTAAAAAAAATAGTTATAAATTTCCCAAATACCAGAAAAAAAAATGAGCACATAAATTGAAGAAGCTCAAAGGACTTCATATGGAATAAATCCAAGAGAAACAATTAGAGGCAAATTACAATCAATCAAGCTATGTAAAATCAAAAACAAGGAGAGAATCTTTAAAGTTGCAAGAGAAAAGCTACCCATCACATACAAAGGAGTTTCCATAATATTAGAAATTGATTACTTAGAAGAAACTTTGCAGGCCCAAAGGAATAGAATGATACAGTTAAGATGGTAAGAGGGGAAAAAAAAAAAGAATTTCTACCAAGAAGACTGAATAATGTAAAACTGCCCTCCAAAAATTAAAGAGAAATGAAGACTTGCCCAAATATACAAAAGCAAATTACTATATCTGCTGTAAGACAAATGCTAAAGGAAGTCTTTCAGGTTGAAGGGACAGTAGACAACAACACAAAGTCACATGAACATAAATGTCGGTTCTCTAGTAAAGGTAAATATATAGAGAAGCATACTGACCAGTACTACTGTAAGCTTGGTGCATAAAATTTAAATGACTAAGAAAATATATATATATTATACAAAATGAAGTAAGAAGGGGATCAAAGCATATTACCACAAAAGTAAATGTTCTCTCTGATATGTGAATGCTAACCCACAACAAGGGGCAGGAGAAAAAATAGAAGTTCAGTGGAATAGGCAAAGGAGAATGAAGGATATGGAGGAGAGATAGAAATAGGAATGACAGTGGAATCAATCTGACCTAACTTTCCTATGTACATATATGAATACAGCATAGTGAATCTCAGCTTCATGTATGTCCATAAGACTGGGGTCCTAATTAGAATAAGTTATATTCCATGCTTGCATAAATATATAAAAACAGATTCTACTGTCATGTATAACTAAAAAGATCAAGTAAAAATAAAAAAGGTATTGATAAAGTAGTAAAAACTAAAATAAATGAAAGCAGTAGTAAGAGAGGAAAGGATAAGAAAAAGCACGTAGTATATGTAAGAAATAGTCTCAATCATTATCTTCCATACCAGTAATTATTTAAAATATAAATGGAATAAATTTACCAATAAAAAAACATAGATTGAATGAACTAAAAACACAAGATCCAATCATGTTCTATGTACAAGATTCTCACTTGAGATCCATGAGAATACATGGGCTGAAAAGAAAGGATGAGAAAAGATATTCATGAAAATGAGAGCCAAAAAAAAAGAGGTAGAATTTTTATACAAATATCAGACAAAATAGACCCCAAACTAAAAACTGTTATCAGAGATAATAATAGGATCACTTTACCAACATATAATAATTATAAATATTCATGTATCATACCTCCAAGATGCTAAATATATGAAGCAAACATAAGTGAAGGTAAAAATACACAAGAACACAATAATAGGAAACTTCAATAGCCCACATTAATAATAGGAAAATGGAATAACATATCAATAAGGAAATAGAGTACTTAAACACACTATTGATGAATCCAACAGATAAATACAGAATCTTCCACCAAACATTAGTATTTAGGAATAAACTTACCAAAGGAAGTAAAAGTTGCACACCAAAACCTTCAAAATATCACTAGAAAAAGCAAAATGGAAGGATAGCATATATTCACAGATTGGAAGACTTCATATTGTTAAAATGTCCAATTTATTCAGCAAATCAATCTACAGTTTTCCTGCATCTTTTTCAAAATTTCACAGCATATTTTTTTTTTGCAGAAGTAGAAAAATTCTTACAGAATCTCTAATCCCAAATATTTAAAACAGGTTTTAAAAAGAACAAAGCTGGGTCTGGGGTTGTGGCATAGTAGCAGAGCACTTGCCTTGCATACGTGAGGCACTGGGTTTGATCCTCAGCATCACATAAAAACAAACAAACAAAATGAAGATATTATGTCCAAAAAAAAAAAGAGCTGGAAACATCATACTTCCTGTATTCAAAACATATAAAGCTACATTTATTAAAACAGTATGGTACTGACATAAAGGCCAACAAGGAGATTAATGGAATAGAGAGCTCAGGAAAAAACCTATGCATCTATGGTCCAATTATCTTTGATGAGGATGCCAAGACTTACTGAGGAAAGTACAGTTTCTTCAACAAATGGTGCTGGGAAAACTGAATAGCCACTTGAAGAATAATGAATTTTGACTCTTGAGACATATTTAAAAAATTAACTCAAAATGGAGTAAAGACCTAAAATTATAAAACACCTAGAAGAAGACACAGTTGAAAACCTTCATGCAAGTTTACCTGACAATGATATATTGGACATGACATCAAAAGACAGGCAACAAAAGTAAAATAGACAGATGGGACTAAATCTACAAAACTTTCTGTGCATCAACAATAGCCAAACTATGGAACCAGCATAGGTGTCCATCAATAGATGAATGGATAAAGAAAATGTGGTATATGTGCACAATGAAGTTTTATTCAGCCATAAAAAAGAGTAAAATTATGTCATTTGCAGAAAAATTGATGAAACTTGAGACCATTATGTCATGAAATAAGCCGAACTCAGAAGTTCAGAGCCTATTTTCTTTCATATGTGGAAATTAGAGAGGAAAAAGGAAAAGAAAGGTGGGTGAGGGAATCTCATAAAAATCAAAGGGATATCAGTAGAGGAAAAGGATCAGGGTGTAGGAGGCAAAGACAGAGGGGTATGTGCTAGGGAGTGATATGAGCCAAATTATATTGTTGTATTGTGTGCATGCATAAATATGCAAGAACAAATCCAATCATTATGTGGAACTATAATGTACTAATAAAAATGTGGGAAGAAAATAAAACTGTGTGCAAACCTACTGTTTTTAAAGAATATTTGACCATATCATTGGTTATATTTTGAATATGTATGATTAATTAGCAACCAAAAATCCCACTATTATGATCCAAATATAGTACACAAATTAAAAAAAGAAATTCTCAAAAATAAAATGTTTATGCATAAAAAACATAGTCAACATAGTGGAATAAAAACTATAGAATGGGAGAAAATATTTGTAAATCATATATCTGATAAGGGATAATACTCAGAATATTTTTTAAAAACCCTCTTACTACTCAAAAATAAAAATCATATAGCACAATTTTAAAGTATGTAAAGAACTCAAATGAGTACTTCTCCAAACACAATAAGCAAATGACCAAAAACCATATTGAAAGATGATCAACATCACCATCACTATGACCATCACTAATAATCAGAGATATGCAAACAAAACCACAATGAGATCTCCCCTCATACTCCTTAGGAGGGGTTCTATCAAGAATAATAATAAAAAAAAAGAAAACAGAAATAAACATTAACTAGGATGAAGCAAAATGGGAAACTCTGCACTGTTGGTGGGATTACAAAATAAAGAAGCTGCTACAGAAAACAGGAGAGTGCTTTATCCGAAATTTAAAAAGTAGAATAAATATGTGACCTAGCAGTCCTGCTTCTGGATGCATACCCAAAAGAATTGAAACCATGGTATCAAAGAGACATGTGCACACTCGTGTTCATAGAAGCAGTATTCACAATACCCAAGAAGTAGAAACAACCTACATTTTCATCCATAGATGAATGAATGAACAAACTATAGTGTAAAATGAAATATTATTCAGTTTTTGAAAAGAAGGAATTCCTATCATATGCTGCAGCGTGGATGAATGTTGAGGACCCTATGCCCAGTGAAATGAGTTGGTCACAAAAGGACAAACACTACATGATTCCACCATGAGGAGGAATACAAAGACGTTCAGCACAATGGAATTGAAGAATTTTGCTTACCAGGTTCTATGGATAAAGGGGAAAGGAGGGTGATAAATAGGTAGGGAGTTTCAGATTTTCAAGTGACAGAGTTCTAGAGATCTATTTCACATCCATATGAATGCTACTCTATTAGCCATATTAACAATACTGAACTGTAACTTAAAAATAGTTAGGATGGTACATTTTATGTTAAATTTTTTTACCACAATAAAAAATAGCACTAAACTATTATTTAACTGCTGAGTTTTGAGGCACCTACATTTTACACTTGAGATAAGCCCCAGCTTTGCACTTCCCAAAGAGCTATGACTGAGGCACCATGAAAAGGAAATTAAAATAAACATATTCCAGGCACGAAAAAAATGAGCATTTTTTTCCTGAATTTCTTTTCTTCCTACTCTGTTGAGAAATATATAGATTCGGTCCTCAATAAAGAAAAATACCAGCAAAAATGTTGCCAGATTCAACCCCATTTAAAATTTCAAAAATCTTGATACCATTCTCTGCTTCATGTAACATTCAAAGGCCAGCAGAATTCCTATTAGTCATTCAGCACCACACAGGGTCTTCCCAGAGGACTTGAGAACTCAGATGGTTTGAATAAATGTCAAATCTAGCTTTTAAAATGGCATTTAGAATTTAGTAAAGTGCAGTCCATAGAAATTGTAGCTTCAAGCCCAGATAGGACAGATATTTGAATACAAAATTCTGAAAACAGTTAACTTCTCTATAAGAAGCACACTCTAAAAGAAGAAAACAATCAGAATGCTAAAGAATGGGGAAGATAATTAGTATTTAATAAGACTTGTTCCACTTCAGTGAAGAGATTACAGAAGCAAAGTTAATAAACCTAAAAGTAGGTTAATCTACTTCATCCCTAATGCTTGCCATTTTTAATATCTTTATAGTATTCTAAATGTACTCAGAATTAGAAAAGTCTACCAACTAGATATTTTCTGAACCTTTATTCAAATATATTCAACAAGTTTTTGAGCATCCCCTGTTACAAACACTAAAGACATAGCGACCAAAAAAAAAAAAAATCGAACAAATGAAAACCACTCTCTAATTTAATTAAAAAAAACACTAGACATGTTTCTCTTAATTTTCACACATCGAAGAGGTATTTGGAAAAACTGAAAAGGAAATGAAATATAAGCTTTTCTAAATCTAAGGCTGTAAATTGTTTCCTATGCCCCCAATATTGACAACTGGTGGTCAGTCCCCAGCCAAATCTCATTCTCTGTGCCCCTCAGTCTTCTCAAGTATTGGCATGTCAGATTCTGTGTATGCAAAGCCTCACCTAGGAGTTCTTTTGCAAATAAGTGGTTGAGGGACTGGGATCAGGAGAAATTGGTAAGGGAGGGAAGAAAGAAGGAACAGAATAGCTGAGCAAAGATGTAGTATCAGCTGGAGTCTGTTCTCAGCCTGATCCCATGAGCAGTGGGGGAGTATGAATTTCACCGCCAAGTGGTCTCAGCTGCAGGCAAGAGGAGAGACTTTAAAATTCCAGCATCATTCATTGGTCATGGCTACCTCTGACCAATAGGTGGTATTTGGAGAGGAGGGAGTAAAATCCCAGGCACATTCAGCTAAGAAGGCTCCCATTTACTAAAGAATATTGGAGGATAGATGTACAAGTCCACAAAAAGAAATCCACACAGGGCAATAAAACCATGAAAGGTCTGAATTCCAGGGAAGCAGACACAAGGGGGCAGACTTTGAAAAATGAACAAAGAAATGGTCTGAAGAATTTCCTACTGATGTCCATGCCTGCTCCAGCTAACCATGTTTTCTTTAGCATTTGGCCTGTCTTCATTCATTCTCCAATCCCAGCAAACTTGGGACACCATCATGGAGTGACTGTAGAGAAATCCCAACCACAACAGTTGGTTGGCCTCAACCTAGATCATCTGGTCCAACAGTTTTCGGATACTGATATCCAAGAGCTGTCAGTCACTACAAATCCTGGGGAAATCTAATGAAAAAGGCCTGCATGGAGAGAGAAGGATGGAATCAGTCTCTCATAGACTGAGGTTGGCTCCCGTGAAGCTACAAGAGATCCTCCTCCATACACTTATTAGCCTATGTCTTAGGTCAGGTTCTCCAGAAACCAAGCCTGATCTGTGTGCTGGAGGTTGCAAGTGATGTTTTGATGGAGTGATCTCTGGCAAAACCTGAGACAAAATTGGAATAGGATAGGGAAGGAGCTAGGCAAAAATAGGGTTCTGATTAAAACCAAACAAAAATCACATACACTCAAAAACCAACATCTAGTTAAACTTTACCATCATGGAATTGTATCACTGTGTGTTGAACACTGGCTTCCCATGGATGGATCACAGCTTAAAGGAAGGTAGACTCATGCCTACTCCAGGCCTATTCTCATGATATTACCATAGGTTTCCTAGAAGACAGTACTGAAAAGGAGATTATTTTGCAAATGTTGAGGGAGAACTCTTAGAAGGAAACACAGGGTACTGGTAGAGCAGAGGAAAGAAATGCAAATAGTTTCAGTTGGTACTGGATTGAGGTGGATCCTCTGGGGAAGCATGATGGTCACCACATCTATGTCCCAAAAATGAGCCAAGGGGAGAAGATGTTTTACTCCAGTATCAGTCAGTCATTGGCTGACTGAGAGGACATAGTTTCCTGGACACTCCTGTAGAGGCAGTCCAGTACAGCAGGCACACTGAACTGTAATGTCCACTAGGGCTCCAATGCAGACACAGCCACTTCATGTAAATATCAACGCTACAGGAGCCCAAACCCATAGCATGTCTAAGGAACTGCCTGAAAAGGCACAATCCCAGCTTCCACCCACAGTTTCCACTTGGTCTTCTGTTTCTTTTTCTTCTTCTTTTTTTTCCCCCTTCATAGTGTAAGATTTATCAAAGATTTTTTTTAAATATGCTTCCATTTAAGTTATCTCTAAAGAAGCCAAATTTCAATTCCACAAGAAACTTGCCAAAAATACAGTTCATTGAGGAGATTCACAGCTTTGCTTAAGGTTGTTCTTTTACAGTCTGCATACTGAATCTGCACTGGGAGAGCCTCTTACCCAGCTGACCCCTGCCCACTGTAGCATCCCTCCACCTCTAGCATGTCCTCCTCACACTGAAGGGTGATATTCCTGGGTGTGTTACTATGACTACCGTACTCTTGAGTAGTCAGTGTGGATTTGAAATAATCATCCAATTAGCTCTTTTGTACCATGTTGTTGTGTTTTTCCCTCTACATTTTTATTTTACTTTAACATCACTGAAATTCAACAGAATTTTTTCATGTTGTTCTAAAAGATTTTGCTTTTTTTTTTTTTTTTTTTTTTTAAGAGACAGAAAAGGTACCATCCAACAGAAGCCAGCTTGGTACAAAAATGTCAACCAGGGAGCTAGAACTGGAAGTGGCCTTAAAGATCTAAATCATGTGCATTCCTATTATTTTCTGAGATGCCTGTGCATTTTCAAGAAGTATCTCTGGGCTGGTTTTCAAAGCTGTAGAGAAAGAGAGAGCACTAGGCCCACACAGATGCTCACAATCACAGAAATTACAGTAGCTCCACTTTTTTTTTAAATCAATTTTTTATGCTGTTTTGTGTTCCATAAAATAATTCGAGCAGCTATTTAAAAAACAAAGGCTTGAAAATCAGAATTAAGTCTGGAGCAGATGCTGTCAAATTGCAATCCACACTGCCACAGCCATTACCATTTCCATGCACATCATTTACATATTTCTGCCTAAAGACTATCTCTGGTTGCAGAAGCCTGCTCTGACACACAGGCTGGATGGACATGCCAGGCAAAGTATTGATTCCTAGAAGCATCCCTCAACCAAGGACTGATGGCAGTGGGTGCTGACACACCTCAGCTCCTACCTCTCAGACAGGACATCTCTGGGGCATGTGGTCTATGTTGCTACCCAGGCTCCTCCAGTAGGATTAAGTGCTCACAGTGGTAACCTCTTGATATTATATCTTCCATTAGCCTCATTCCTTTTCTTACCTCAGTTTTTTACTTTCCTTCCCTACTGAGGTTTCCTGGACTCCCTTTTTAGGTAAACTACCTACACTAAAATTCTTATCTCAGAGCTGCTGGGGCAACCCAGCAACCAAGACATTACCCAATTCTGTTCAATTCGAGGATCAACATTTGATATTAAAAAGAAAAAATATATATATATATATATATATTTAAAAAAATTTAATTTCCTTTCTCTTTAAAGATAAAATTAAACTCCATTAGTTTTAGTGATTGCATGAGGAAGGAATGACATGGTACTCAGTGCCTAGGAAATTCTAAGAAAGTTTGCTAAAAACAACTATCAGACAGGGTCGGGGGTTTACCTTTAATGAGTGAGTAAACTGTTGTTTGAAGAGCATAGGTAAGTAACTACAGAAACCTAGGCAATGTATTTTGGAACAACACAATCCTGGGATATGAGAACTAGCCCCAAGGTGGCATGAGATTAAACAAGGGGTACCCATATCCAGGATTTCCCAGAATGAAATTTATTAGGAAATTTACTGGAACAGAAGAGTCATCCTGGGCAAGAGCAAGACCAAGTGGATCCCACAATTTGGGTCAGAAGGAGAAACATCTAGATTGGTCAGGACAAAAATGACTTTATCTTAATTGTAATGTATCTGGTTTATTTTAAACTAATGTCAAAAAGTGGAGGTACATTCCTGGCACTAAGGTTCAATTATGAAGCTCTACATACCCCTCTGATGGTTTTGTCTACTCATAGTTTTCTGGGAAACCGTGCAGGAAAAACCAACTAGTTTACTTAGGGAAAATCATAGTGATTACTACTTGAGATGGTTGCAATTATGTCAAGCTGAATATGTATATAAGGCTTGAATTAAATTCCTAAATTCTTGAATTTTTAATTTTTGATTCCCCAATTCAATATCAGGCTATATATAAGGACTGGGCATGGAATGTACCTCAGTGGTAGAGTGTTTGCTTAGCATGTGAAAAGTCCAGGGTTCAATACCTAGTACTGAAAAAAAATTAAAAATAGACTTCAGTTTTTATTAACCTCGGGTCCCCAATTAATTCTTGTCTTACATATTGAAGGCCCTTAACAAAACATATATTCCCTATGCCAACTTAAAATAGCTATGTAGAAATCAATATTTACATAAAGTATATCAAACACATATGGTTTAAAATACAGTTGAAATACTGCTTTGTAATTTATCAAGCATATGACATCTAGTTAATATTATCTAATTATCTCTTCAGTACTTCTATTAGGAGACTATGTTAATTCTCTGGATTTCTGAATAAAGAGATAAAGGTGGAGCATAATTATTTCCCCCCAAAGTTCTGGCTTTATGTATTGCAATTCTTCTTTCTTTTCAACAATAAATTCTCCTGGCCTTAGTACTGTGTGCTTCTTTTTAAATCATAGGGTGTCTCCATCCTCCAAGATGCAGGTGTCTCTCCAACCAAATCTCCAGCTGGTGCCACTACTGTCCTATGAAATATAAAAGAGAGGCTGGGGACACAGAAGAGAGGCAGAGAAGCCCAGCGGTACTAGCACCACTTTAGAGTATGTAAAACTAAACCCTCCCAGGATCTTAGAAAAAGTTTTGTGCTTCTTCACTTCCTACCAGTGACCTTACCAGGACCTTCACAAGTTCACCACTATAAAGGGAGTAGCAATGCTGTAGTTGCTGCCTCTGTTTATTCCCATGACTTAACAAAGTGATCCCTAGAGAATTTACTAGATTGCTTTCATTGTGGATATCAGTTAACTCTGTTTCAGCACCCATGCCCTTTCTGCTATAATTTTATCATCCCCACCTACTTTATATCTGGGATAGACCTTATGATTTACCTTAACAAGTAAAATGCTTTAGAAGCGACATACAGTTCTGAGTCTAGGTCTGAAGCACCATTATGCACATTCTTTGGGAACCCTGCTTCTTCCAGGAGAAAAGGCCTTGGGTTAGTGTATCAGAAGATCAGAGACCACAGGATGGAGAACCATGGTGCCCTAATCAACACTCAACCGGCCCTTTGAAATAGAGCTACCTATCTGATCAGAAAACAAGACAGATCATGAAGAATCCTATCTGAGACCATACAATTCTCTAAATTGACCCTAGCCCAAATCTTTAAAGTATATAGTCATGAGCTAATTAAATAATTGTGTTAGCCTAAGACCCTAAGTTATGGGATAATTTGTTATGCAGCATTAGTTAACTGATACCATTTTTTTTACCCTGAAAGGAATGTGGGATAAAACATATTCAGTGTTCAAAGGGTTATTGCTGCCTAGAGCACCAAGTCATAGCACATTAGCTTTGTACAGTAGTAATTTCCTAGCTCCAGCCTCTACTGATCTTTACAGTCTTATATTCACCTCATAAAACCTTTGTGCACAAGCAAGGAAACAATCCCAATGGAGTTTTTCTCATTCTCTTTGAAAGCACCTGCCTTTCCTCATAGAATAATAATAACACAACAATAGCAAAATTTATTGAAACTGCATTACTAACTAGGCACTATTCAAAATTTCATAATAATTATTTCATAGTGATTAATTTTCACTAAACTTATATGAAAAAGTGCTGGGACATTATTCTAAGCTGAAAGATAAGAAAAACGAGGCATAAAGAATTTAAGTAATTGCTGAGATCACGCATGTTAGAAAGAAAATGCAATTCAGGAATATCTGTCTTCACAGGCCCAGGACTTCTGCCCTCTCCTATTCTGTCCCTGGAACACTCGGCCTCTCAAGTCAAGACCTACCTTTTCAATTATATCAGCCGCTTTATATGTCTCCCACTGGGTTTCAAACAGAATTCAAAAGATCTTTGTATACATTGAAATATTTAACCTGCTCAAAAATCTATAACTACTTTTATCCCTCATTACCCCCATTTTACAGAGGAAAGACTGAGCCACAGGGAAGGCAGGTTTCTTGCTCAGTCACATGGTATGACACATGGTATGACAGTGACAAAATCTCTATTCAAGCAAAGACCACTAAGCTCAAAGACCACCCTGACACTCTCTCTCGCATCATTTCTTTAATTCAGGGACAGGGTATTGTGGCACCCCAACAAGAGCTGATACTTCCCTCCTCTTTTCTTTCATACTTTTGTTATGCACCCCACTGCCCAAGGTTTTGTATTTTTGTCAAACATAACTTTCTAACTATCCTTTTTCCACAGGGGGATTTACTTTGCAAAGTTAGGGACCATATTTGGCGTCATAAAAACTCATATGTCAGGCTGGGGATACAGCTCAATTGGTAGAGTGCTGGCCTTGCATGCACAAGGCCCCAGTGCTCACACACACACACACACAAAAACAAAACAAAACAAAACAAAACAAAAAAACTCACATGTCCCCTTTTGAGAAAAGATGAAAAGACTTCCTATTCATCTTGTCTAATGGGAACCAGAGACTCCAAATTCATATGTTTAAGAGAAAGGCACAATAATGGAGACTGGTATACTACAGTGGTGACCTCACTGGGGCTGGTGCAACTATTTCCTATCTATGACATGCTGGCTGCTCTCAGCTCACAGCTACCCTCTTCTGCAGAGAACTGCAGCCATGCAATAAGTGCCCATCCTCCTAGGAATGCCTGGGACATTCCATCAGCTTGTGAATGATGGATATCAAGGTTCAAAAACAACCTACTGCCTCAAGTAGGCACCAATCTGCAGTGGGATTTCCACTCCAGAGTTTCCTGTGAAATCAGGCTAAAGCTAGTTTCTAGATTAATTCACATCTTTTCTTGGCTCTTTCCCTTTTCTGCCCAGCTTTCCTCACAACTTTACACATTTCTTTTAAGTGTCATCACTTAATAAATGCAAGAGAATCCCCTCCTCAGATGCTGTTTCAGGGGAATCCAATCCAAGAGAAGAGTTTCATAAAGGTAGGAAATGGGCTAAAGAATGGATCTTTGTCAGGGTGCTTGAGCATGTGCAGCACCCTGGGTTCCAACAAGGAAGCAATTTCACTAGGGATAAAAGTGGTTATTTATTCAGGGAAAGTGCTATAAATTTATTTTTTTCTGAGTGACAATATGCAAACGAATCAGAATATTTGCAATGGAGAGAGCAAAACAAAATGTGTGATTTCCAGCATTTAAATTTGAAAGAATGTTTCCAAGCAAGATTAAGTCTATTATCAGCTCTTATGAAAGGTGGGATATTATTAGCTCCTGTAGCAAATAATCCTCAAAATGCAATGGGTTAAACAAGGTGGAACATCTTTTTCTTTTGCATACCAGCTCAAGTTCCAGGTTAGTGGGCCAGCTGACTGCACAGGATCTTACAGACTCAGGCTTCTCATATTTTGCCAGCACCATATACATGAGGGTGTTCTTTTTTTTTGCATAATGAAAACCATGGAACAGAAGCTGATTTTACAACAGAGTAAAAAAAAAAAAAGAGAGAGTATGGAGAAAGCACATCAACCAATTAAAATTTATCACTTCAGTCCACACTCCATTATTAAAACCCAAGTCACCACCCAGCTGTTCAGCACTACAATGTAGCTGGTCAGCCTAGTGGCATAATATTATTGTAATATGTTAGAAAACAAGAAGAGGAGAATGGACTTTGTGATGTCAGAATTCCTGCAATAATCCTTACCTCTAGGTTTTATCATCTCTCTTTCTTCCCTAGTTTTCATTTTAAAGAAAATGAGGACACCTTAAGTAACAACTTTTTAAATTAACTACAATCTGTCTTTTTGTGTTATCTTTAAAACTTGTAAAACCTGTTTCAGAGAATTTTTGTTCCTCCTAAATGTGTCTATTGTAAGAAAATAGTGTTAACTTGCAAAGTGCATCAGATATTAGTCATTCCATTGTTAGTGCAGTTACCGGGATTTTTTTTCCTTCCAATTTCTATATCAGGGCTGCTAAATATAATTTTCTGTGAAGGTGAAATTATTCTACATTTTTGCTGTCCAGTACTATAGCTACTAGATATGTGTCACTGAACACTTGGAAGGAAGCTAGTATGACTGACAACCTGAAATTTAATTTTCACTTAATATTATTTTAAATTAAACTTAAAGAGCTCCATATGACTAGTGGCTACCATATTGGACAGAACAACACTACACAACAACTGTGATGAGACAGAAAATAGTTCATTTCATTTGTGTTCCAGTAACTGATTGTTCCAATTTTGTACTGATGTTTCCTCTGACAATTACGATCCTAACAGAAGGGAAAGCTTTGTTTCTTCATCTTGCATCATCCGGGCTGCCATCTTTCAGCATCAGGTCAATTTGTTGGCATGTGAAAGGCTTCTAATAAATATTTATTTAAATAAATAATGAATTAATGGGAGGTGCTCTGCCCACATCTCAAATTAGGTCTGCTAAATA
This sequence comes from Ictidomys tridecemlineatus, assembly GCF_052094955.1. Taxonomy (NCBI): domain Eukaryota; kingdom Metazoa; phylum Chordata; class Mammalia; order Rodentia; family Sciuridae; genus Ictidomys; species Ictidomys tridecemlineatus. The sequence goes on from NC_135481.1 coordinate 164,469,054, forward strand.
TAATATAATTGGACTTAGTTCAGGACGTTTTGCAGTGCAGGTAACCAATAGTAAAACAATAATTCATATAAATTATGCATCAATCTAATTTAGTTGTCTGGATGGCCACAATGATTAGATCAAACATTATAGCTCTAGTATCCTCTGGCTAGGTGTTATCAATGACATACATAGAACCTACACTACAGACAAATTTTTACATTCCAGATACTTTGCATATATCCAATATACAACACAACATTATCCAGTTAACAGCTGCATATGTCACTAGAACAGCAATGCAGTCAAGTATCAGAATTCATAAGTACATTTGCCATCTGGAGTCAAGATGAATGTAATTTATCCTGTCTGGGTTAACCAGAGTTTAAACTCAGTCAAGTGATGGACCAAATATAAAGAGTTTGTTTCATAAGTGTGGTCCACATCAGTCTCAAAGCTATTAGCACACATACTTTATACTTAACTCTACTTCTTTCTAAACTAAGTCATCCACTGTCATGAGTTACATATTTGCTGAACATCATAAAACACATACTTGTTAAGGCAGTTTTATTTAGAAATAAATTCCTAGTTACGTAAGTGGTACAAAGAGGTGGCTATTTTTTTCCTTTTCAAAATTAATAGGGCTTTATGGAAAAAAAATATATTTAGAGACTGGATTCAAAACAAACTTCTGTGCCACATACTGTCTCCTCTAAACCCATCATGAAGGAAAAAGAGGATCTCCAACCAAAGAGTGAGCCTACAGTCTCTCACCACTGTAAACAAAGCATAAGGAGAAGAAACAAAGGGGGAAGAAAAAAGGAGGTAAGAAGATGCAGAGAATGAGGTTTGAATTGTAACAAATTCTTCTTCAGATTCAGAGGTGAAAACAACTTCACGTTGAAGGATTGAGGTGTTGTGGCAACAGTAAGTCACATGCTTGCCCTTATGTAGAATGACCACTAGATCATTTTTCTTTAAGGGCTAAACTCTGTAGTTCTTTGTCTTGAGAGGGGTCAGGCATTCAGATAGTGCCCTATCAAGGGAGGAATAATCCTTCCATCTTCTAAAATAACTTCACAAAAGTCCAATCAAGCTCTTTAATGTCAATTTTGCATTTATGTCTAAATTTGAACTATTACATCATAAAATTTAATTAGCCAGATTTATTTTTAAGGCCATCAATCTTCAACTACCTTAGGGGAGAGTCTAGTGACCAAAGGAAGATGTACTTATTAAGAAGCATTAATTATTTGGGGATGTCCAAGTCCTACAAAAGGATTTGCTTTGGGACCTACAAAATACTGTAGAATTATGTTCCTGCTGCCCTTCCATTTCTAATTCTGTACTAGACCAGTGAGTAAATTGGGTCTCATATGTTTCCTACTACTCAAAGTAAAAGAAATTTTTCTCTTTATTTTGAAATAGGGTGTCATTAAGTAGCTCACACTGGCCTGAAACTTGTGATCCTCCTGCCTCAGCTTCCTCAGGTACTGGAATTAGAGGCATGTGCTAGTTACCCCTCATTACAAATAACGAAAAGCTATAAAGAACAAAAACAAAAAGACAAAATTACCTTTTTTAGAGCACTGGGAATTAACCAAGGACTTTCAACAACATGAGGATGGTCGTTTAAGGAATATATGTGAATCTAAGTAAAAAGAAAAAAAAATTCTTTGTGGCCTTTTAACTTGCCCTCATCCTTTTCCTCACTATCCAACTCAGCAGTATCCTTGAAAATAACAAGCCACATTTCCACTTGGTAAGGAACAGAATGGAGTTGAAACTTTCACGAAGTTTTATTTTTAAAGAATTGTCATTATGTATATCTATAAGAAATAAACTAAAAAATAACTATGGATAAATGGCAGAAAGATCAATAGAGGGAAGGGAGCAGGAGATTTGGGGGAAGGGGAAGGAAAGGGGACTGAATTAGAACAAGACATATTCTATGCTTTTATAAATTATGCCAAAATGGATTCTACTGTCATGTATAACTAAAAAATATGTATATATTTTAAAAAGCCCATGAGCCTCTTATATTAGATGAAAAATACATTGCCATATTTTAGGGGCATATAATGTTAAATGTTAAATGATTTTATATGCAAAATATTTGTACTTGCCATAAGAATTAAATGCCAAATTCAAGCCAATAGTCAACCTGGGCAGTACTGCAAGATTTTATGAGTGAATACAATTTAGATAATGTAAAAAAAACTGTCATTTATTTTACCTGACTGGTGAGTCCCTGGAAGATCCCACTTGAAAACTTACTTTATTTGACCTAAATTGGAGCTCATCTAGTACTGTGTGTATGTGTGTGTGTGTGTGTGTGTGTGTGTGTGTGTGTGTGTGTATCTTCCTGAGGACATTTAACAAAACAATAAAGCCAAGAGGTTTGAATTCATAGCCTGAAATGATAAATAACAACAAATAATAGATTTTCCAAAAATCTTAAAAGAAAAAGGTAAGGAATGAAGTGTTCATAGAAGTTTTGAAAAGCTCCAACATACTCTCAGAAAACTAGACATCCACACACATGCCAAAGGCTATATGAACACTCAGGAAGGACCTGAGAATTCCCTTAGGTTTTACCTTTTGCAGAAAGTATAATAAGGAAATGTTAGGAACAGTCCTATGCCCACAAATTTGATAATATATATGAAATTGATCAATTCCTTAAAATACACAATCAAAACTCACTCAAGAAAAAATAGACACTTTCAATAGACATACATCTATTAAATAAATTAAATCAATCATGCATAATATTTTGAGATGGCAGGGGTATAGCTCAGTGGTAGAGAACTTATCTAGTATGCACTAAACCATGGGTTCAATACTCAGGACTTCCATCAACAATAAAAACAATAATTATAATCTTCTAAAACAGAAATCACCAGGTCCACATGATTTCACTGGTGAATTATACTCAACATTTAAGTAACAAATTATATCATTTATCTGCAAACTCTTCCAAAAAGATAAAAGTAAAAGAAACACTTCCTAGACTATTCTGTTAGACCATCATTACCCTAATATCAGAAGCAAACACATTAAAAGAAAATAAAATCATAGACCAATATCTCTCTGAATGTAAAAGAAAAAGACTTCAACAAAGTATTAGCACATTGAATCCAACAGTGTATAAAAGGAGTATACACTCTGAACAAGCAGAATTTATCCCAGGCATGCAAGGATAAATTTAAACATTCAAAAATAAATATTTGTAACCCATAATTTAACAGGCTCAGGAAGAAAAAATGGCCAGAAATTTCATAAATTTGAGGAAAGACATTCATGTAAGCATTCATGAAATGCAATGAACTACAATTGTATAAATTTAAAAAGGTGCACATTAAGACACATACTAGTCAACTAGCAAAGTCCAAAGACAAAGAGTAAATCTTGAAAGAAGGTAGAGAGAAAGAATTCATCACATACAAAGGATCCTCAATAAGTTTATTGGATGATTTCTCATTAAAAATCATGGAGGCCAGAAGGCACTGGGATGGTATCTTTAAAGCAATAAAAGTAGACTGTAAATCAAAAACTTTATATGAAAAAATTTCTTTTAAAATGAAAGGAAAATTAAGATATTTTGAAATATTAAAAAGCTAGTTTGTCACTAGCAGTACTGAACTACAATAAATATAATATTCATCTATTTGGGGTAAAATGAAAGGACTTTAGACAGAAACTCAAATTTATATTAATAAATAAAGATAACTGAAAAAATGGCTAATATAAAAATATAAATGAGAGTATAAATATATTTCTTATCTGTAACTTTTATTTTTTTATATATATAATTATGAGACAGCTGGATAATACTAATAATCATAAATCATGTTGGTGGCCTTATATGGTATAAAGATAAAATTTGTAACAATAATAGCATTAAGTAAGGGAGAACATAGCTCATTTTTTGTATACTTTTGAAATTAAGTGGGATTAGAAAATTAATCTATCTAAACTGTTAAAAATTAAGTCATTAATGGTAATTCCCATGGTAATCATTTAGAAAATAACTAAAAATTATGCAGCAAAATAAACAACAAAGAAATCATTTGTCATAGTAGAAAATATCTCTTTAACACAACGAAAGAAAATAATGGAAGAATGGAGGAAGAAAAAAGATATAAGACAAATAACAAAGCATCAGACTTTAATCACTCTACCAGTAATCATGTTATAGTTATGCAATGTATAATATTTCCATCCATGACAGACTGCAAATATTACAGTGGTTCCTTGAGATTATATTGCCTTGTGACATCATAGCCATCTTAAGTTTTGTAAGTACACTCCATGATATTTACATAACAATAAAATTACTTAATAACAAATTTATTAGACCATATCCCAGAAGTTAAGTGATGCAAGACAATATTTGGTATTTACCTAGTATCTAAGAACTCCTTCAACTCAAAATAATCCAATTATAAAACAGATAAGGGGTTTGTTGTTGTTTTTATGCTAGTAAGACATGCATAATGTAAGACCATTTTAACCCTTTTAAAGTATGATTCAGTGGTCATAAATAAAATCTTCACCACCATTCATTTCCAAAACATTTTCATAACTCCAAACAGAATTTTTGGCCTATTAAATAATAAACTCCCCCTTTTCTGTCTTTCTACTCTGGTAACTACTACTACATTTCTATCTCTGTGAATTTGCCTCTTCTGGGTAACTTGTATAAGTGGAATCATACAATACATGTACTTCAGCATCTGACTTATAACACTTAGCATAACATCCTCAAGATTCATGGTGGAGCATGTTTCAGAATTCCATTCCTTTTTAAGGCTGAATAATATTCCATTGTATGTGTGTAACACATTTTTTTAATCCATTCATCTGTTTGTGGATGTTTGGATTGCTCACTCCTTTTAGCTCTTGTACATAGTGCTGCTGTGAACACTGATGTACGAATATATATTTTTTTTAATTCTTGATTTCAATTCTTTTCACAGGAGAGAAAACAATGAATTACAAGGTAATTCTATGGATATTGTTTGAGTAATGTGAGCAAATAATTTGAATAGGCTTGTCTCTAAAGAAAATATAAATATCCAATAAGTACACAAAATGGCCCAACATCATTATTCATCAGGAAAATACAAATAAAAACCATAATCAGATGCTACAATACAACCATTAGAATGACTTTAGAAAAATAAATCTAACAACTCCTAGTCCTGGGGAGAAGGGAAAGGCAATTAGACCTCTTATGCATTACTGATAGGAATTTAAAATGATATAGACATTTTGGAAATAATTTGCCATCTCGTATAAAGCAAAACATATACCTGCCTTATAGCCAGAAATCCCACTCCCAGTTATTTACCTAAAAGTAGTACAAAGGTATCCACCCAAAGACCTGTACAAGACTGTTGATAGGAGCTTTACTCATAACTCTATACTGATAATAACCAATATCTCTCCCTTAGGAATGAATACAAAACTGTGATACATCTATGCAATTAAATACTACTCAGCAATGAGAAGACATGGGTCACAGACACACGTATCTCTCAAAAGCATCAGGCTAAGTAAAAGAAGACAAACATGAAAGATCACACACTTTCTGATTTCCTTTTTGTGGCATTTTTGAAAATATGGGGTAGGATTGACTGTAATAGATGGGGTAGGATTGACTGTACAGAAATACGGAGTCTTTGAGGGATGGATATATTCTATACAGTAATCATGGTGTTAGTCATAGTGCCACACTTTGCCACCATTCCAAGGAGAGTACTTCTATAAAACACAACTTTTACTACATGTCAGTTATTTCTTAATCTATCCTACAAAAGAAAACAAAGGTGGTCCAAGAATGGAATCTATGCTATTCTATGTCAGCGCTTACACTCCTCATATTTTCTGCTATTTTTTTCCTTTCCAACAACAACAAAAACAGAAAGCTGGGGTGGGAGAGGGCAGTGGTTCTCAGATACTATAATTGCACTCTTCTTTAAATCTCATTTCAACAAAAATAAGCCAAAATAAACGACACGCTGGCAACTTGGCGGCACAAAGAAGAGACAAAGCAGACCAAATAAAATAACATGATTTCATTTGTTGAAATTTATGAAGTAATTTATTTATAATGATTACAGCTGTGTAAATAGCTGTAATGCAGCTCACAAGAGCCTTATGCAAACTCTGTTCTTTGTGCATCCAATTTTCTCCCAGAGAATGTGAATCCTGGGGAGCTGGATATGGGCAAGAAGCTTGAGAAGATGCAGACCTTCAGGAGAAGACTCTGTAGGCACAAAACATATTGCCTGGTAGATCACAAAAGCTGAGCCCGATTTCTTTTGAAGCTGTAACTCCAGACACATTTCATACACAAAGCTTGAACTGTTTATTGCTTATAAGCTTCTCTGAAAATGTCAATATTTCTTATCAGTGTTTCAGATTATGGGGGCGAATGAAGCTAAGAGAAAAAATAATGTAAACCAGTGCTTTCAGCACACACTATTTTCTTCAGTTCTCATCAACCTATAATAGAGATTTACGGGCTCCATTTAGTATAATAATAAACAAATTATCCCTAAATCAAGGATCAGCTGTTTGAGTTTAACAGATAACATCTGCTGCAGATCATACAGAGGAGCAGACCTAATTTGAGAGTGATACGCACCCTCCCTTCTCGCCCTTAGCCCTTCTGTTGCCTCTCCTGTTTTCCTCCTACTTTAATGCCACTCAATATTCCCATTGCTGAATTGGGATAAAGGGCAGGAAAGAAGACAAGAGTCATCTCAGGCAACATATTGTGAACACACCACAGTCACACTCTGAATCAGTTACCAGTTTTAACATTAGTTGTATTGACCTCCTATGAGATGAGGAATAAAGCAAGAGTTTCATGGTAATGTTATCTCATAGTTGAAGTTCATGTTTAGTGAGTATTCCATATTACCTTGATCTTCCAATAAGCAGTCTCCTGTCCACTTCCCCCATATCTGAAAAACCCACAACCTCCTCATATTAATCATATTTAAGAACCAAGTGACCCAGATCTTTTGTTCTCTTCATTATCAACTCTAAATAAAGATTGATTTTGATGGAAAAGAAAATATTGCTGACATAAAGTTTGTGTTATTTCTAACATAACTATTCATACTTGGGACCTTTAATTGAGTCGTTTATTTATTCATTCAAAACTATGAAGCTACTTTGACTTGGGATCCATAGACTACAACCGTAAACATCCAATCTATTCACTTATTTGATGCATCTTGGCCAAGTAGTTTCCTTGCTAGGGGAGAAAGATGATAGTCAACAACACAGGTAAATTCCCCACTTCTCGTGAAACTTAATATTCTCAAAGAAAACATGGAAGCAAATAAATAAATGTCCAAAGGATATCATTAGAAAGCATGTATAAGAAATGAAAAAATAAATAATGAGATAAAAAAAAGATAACTTCAAAAGAGCTAAAATGGATTGAATTAGGGAAATCAGCTTTCTCTCCCATAATTCTAATGCCTGAAGTGCACTAGCATGATAAGGCTTCAGGACAGAGTCAAGAGACCACCAGTCAAGGTAAAATGGTCCTTCATTTCACACATCATAATAGCAGGTTTCAACAGAAAATTCAGACTTGTCTAGGACACAAGAAAGGGTTTGGGTGGGCACCTAGGCCCAACGACAGTACAAAAACCAGGTAGAAACAGAAGTCATCAGGATCTTTGTGATACCTGCTGTCCACACCCCACCCCCATGCCCAAACCTCTGTCAGCCTTTCTGCCAACTCTAAGACAATTGGCGTTGGAGTCATGCATCTACTGATATTGGCATGGTACCTCACAGAACACAAAGTATCTTAATAGATCCTATTACTTTTTATTGTCACAATACCAAGAAGCAGGTCTTACGGTTTGCACATTATAAGAATAACATCTTAGCAGGCCACCTGGTCTATCCAAGTTCATATACCTGGTTCTAAATGTTAAAGTGGTAGCTTAACAATAGGGAGGATAGGCAACTGTCCCAGCACACTCAAAACTGAGGGGTTTTCCATGGGACTTTTAGTATAAAAACCAGGACAATAACAGTCAAACCAGGTCAGTTTCACCATGTCTACTTAATTTAATGTCTCATAGGCCTGCCCCTAATGACAGCTGGAGCAGGACTCTAGGGTTTGTTCTTCCCTGAAATCCTGAGGTAGATCATCCCTATTGACCAGAGATGTAATGATTCAGCACCCCACCTCCCATCAGCCTCAGGCAGCTATGTGTTAGGTCCCACAGGGTTGTATGGCCATGCTTTAAAATGCAAACCTAAGGGGCTAGGGTTGTGGCTCCAGAGCAGAGTATTTGCCTTGTAATGTGAGGCACTGGGTTCAATCCTCAGCACCATATAAAAATAAGTAAACAAAATAAAGATATTTTGTCCATATACAAATAAAATTATTTAAAAAATGCAAACCTAAGAGAATGACAAACTCTTTAATAGCAGAGCAGCTTCCAAGTATTCCTGTGCCACCCACTCCTCAGTAATTTCTAGGCGCATTCTTTGCCTAATAGAAGCATTGGTTAGAGAAGAGAAAGGGAGCTATTTTAAAAGTTTTGCACACATCTCATCAGTGTATTTGGCAATGCACCGTTCATGCCGGGTTAATCATTGTCGTGGGTGTCCTGGGAATGACAGTGAGCAATTTTATGAAAACTTTATAGTCAGTAACATTACTCCCACGATGTGGCAGGGAGAGGCACAAAGAAAAAGTCAGACAACTCCTCCCTGTTACTTGAGCTTAAGCGAAATGTAATCCTGACAAATATCAGATTGTAAAGAAGGCTAGTAAGTTCCTTCGCAACAATTTTCTTGGAATTATGCAAAGAACTGAGAATACTGACTAGAGAAAGCATTCCAAACAAAAATCATTTAATTGGGTTTTGAAGTTAACTGGTACATAATTTTTTTAAAATATTCAAGAGAAAAGAAAACCTGGTTCTTTTAATAAGAGCAAGGAACATATGTTGTTTACAATATGTCAGATACTCATTTCAGGATTTTACTGTATTAATTGCTTACAATACCTGCAGTAAATCATCACAAAATCTGTGCATTATTATCTTCCTTTTGCAGTGGAAGATGCAGTAGTTAGAAATAGAGCAGAGGCATATTTAGTATGTAAAGGAGCTGGAATTTGGACCTGAGTGGTCTGTTTCTGGAGTCTATGTGACTAAGCATCAAACTGCACTTCACCTGTGTGTTGCCAAGGAATTTCTGTCACGATGACAGAAATTGAGTGAATGTCCCAAATCCAAAAATCTCTGGAATTGTCCCATATCAGAAATCTTCTGGGGCTGGGGATGTGGCTCAAGCGGTAGCGCGCTCGCCTGGCATGCGTGCGGCCCGGGTTCGATCCTCAGCACCACATACCAACAAAGATGTTGTGTCAGCCAACTAAAAAATAAATATTAAAAATTCTCTCTCTCTCTCCTCTCTCTCCTCTCTCATTCTCTCTAAAAAAAAAATATATATATATATATATATAAAAAAAAAAAAGAAATCTTCTGACTCCACAAGTGGGAAAATTCCACACTTGACCTAAGGTGATGAATTCTCAAAATGCAGACACACTAGCTAAAAATACTGCATAAAATTCCCTTCATGCAATGTATGTAATATGCACATAAAACATACATGAAGTTCACATTTAGACTTGGGTCCCATCTCTAAGTCTATTTACTATGTATACATAAATATTCCAAAATCCAAGAATAATCCCAAATCTAAGACACTTCTGGTCCCAAGCATTTTGTATCAGGAATAATCAACCTGTATAAATAAACTCTGAGCAAAAAGACACCTTGCCTGTAAAAAAAAAGTTGGAAAGAATAATTCTTTGACAAGAATTATTGTGATTTGTTTTCCTCAGTGTTCAGCAGTAGTGCAATTCCAAGCAAAGAGGTAACTGTTCAAGTGATATTGTTTGCATTTCATTAAAAACACCTTTGAAACTTTTCCTTAGATTACATACACATGATTTCTTAATTAAATAGTAGCAAAGGAATTGAGCCTGCCATACATCCTCTCTGCCTTTTATTAAAATACCAAGGAATATAAATAAGTTAAAGAAAAAGACAAAAAAAATCATTAATAATAATGCAAACACAAGAGAAGAACAGACCTGAATGGGAAGGAAATTGTTACTAATGACAATAAAAGGGATTGAAGTTAAGATCTTTAGTCTTAGACTGCACAATATTTGTTCTATATCCAGAACAAGTTCAAAACAGGGCCTGAGAAGACAGAAAAATACTGAGCCATGCTTTCTCTTTGTACTGCATCCTGGATGAAGGAAATCCTCAGAGCTAAGCAATCATTCCCTAAGCCACTTCAAAGGTTCCCATCCACCTTTGGCCCTATCTGCATCCCTCTTACTGCATTCTGAGGAAGCCACGTCTGCCTGTGGCAGAAAGTAGAGTGGGAGACTTAACGGCAGATTGTGTCTTGAAACATTTAATAATATAAGGATAAGCCTTGAAAGGCAGAGTAGAAACAGAATAAATACGAACGGAGGACCTTTGGGATGTGTCACACGGGGTGGGAGAGTGTGATGTGTCAGTTGGGAGAGGCAGAAGAATGCCTAGATCCATCTCTTGGATCTAAACTGGATTCATCCATTTCCTGGGAAAAACGGAGACCATCAAGATAGTCCATCCACATTTCAATTCACAAACACTTTAATTTCTCATGCAAGACAATCTAAAAACATTGATTTTATGTAAGCTTTTTTTTTCTTCTTAGCATACAGGTTATAAAATTTTTCATTAAAACATGTATCTGAAACTTATTTCCTATAATCCATGATAAAATTTACAGTATGTATCAGCGTTTCTTTCAATGGGAGAAGGTAAGTATTACTATACAGGAACAAAGAAAAATAAGTACAATTACTAAAGAGAGCAATCAAAACAGACTCAAGATAGGCTGGTTAATGGGCTATAGTTGTGGCTCAGTAGTTCAGCGCTTGCCTTGCATGCAGGGGACACTGGGTTTGATCTTCAACACCACACAAATAAACAAATAAAATAAAAATATTGTGTCTATCTACAACTAAAAAAAAGTTTAAAAATAAAGGCTGGTTAAATTTTTAAAATAAATGGAAATAGAAAATTCAATTATTACACTGTAAATAGAAAGCAATGAAAGCATTCTGGCCACTGAAAAAAATCAAGACACTGTATATTTGAATCAAGTTAAATAGCTGTCCTGGAATCAAGAATAAAGGCAGATAGAGATAAAAACAAGGACAAATGAAAAAATGCAGAAAGAGGAGTTAAAAGAAGAATTTCACGTATTCCTTGGACAGAAAATGTGATAATCAGAAATGCAATAATCACAACTAGAAGGAAAGAAAAATGTTTCTACATAAAATCATCCTTGAATTCAAAAGAATCTACTTCTAGACCAAAAACCTTGGATGTTTGTTTTCTAAAATACAAGAAATAAACAAACTGGAGTTTTCATGCAGGGCAGAGTCAATAAATATATAAAATCATTAAGGTTGTTGCTAAACATCTCTACAATATTGCATATACCAAATAAATAAAACAGTGTGTGTGTCATTTGAATTGCACATGTTTACAGTTTTTGTATTGTACTCAGCAAAATTGAATTATTAAGATATCAAATTATCAGAGAGATATTCTCAGCTATGTATGCCTCAGAAAATATAACCAGCATAACCCACCCGCCTCCAAAATTACTAAGAAAACATGAATTCAAGTGAAATCCATTGGGAATTCAAATATGATAAACATTGAAACAACCTCAATATATTAGTTGAATAATATCTGTATGAATAATGTTTCAAACTTGAGTTTGCTAGCCAAACAGTTCCTGAAAACGAAGGTTTTTGTGGTCAAAAGGTAATTATTTAATAATCATTTTGGTTTTTAACAATTTTGAAAGGTTGTTTTCTGGGGTGAAAGGCAGAAAAACAATATGTGTGCCCTATTGCTCTATTTCTTTCTCTGCGTGGAGATAAAGGAGAGTCAATAGTGCTTGTTTTCTCTTTGATAAGAAGAAATTTGATAAGGTTAAAGTTATCCACAAGCATAATTTAAAACAATAGATCTATTTTCAAAATAACTGCTGAACATAAGCATAAATAAAATGTAGTCCGTACACAGAGAAAAGAACAATCAAAAGAAAACATGGAAAGTTCAACATGAAAAAACAGAATCTGAGCCAATTATTCACTTTTATCAGCAACATAAAGGATAATTTTCATGTTGTCCTTTGTTAATTTAAATATTGTGATACTGGATATGGTATTTGGTAGGATCAAATTTTTCAAATTAATCTAAAATATTTTCCTTTCAATAGAGATCCTGCATTCCCTGTTGAAAGGAGAACAAATCTGAACAGATCCAAAATAAGAGAAAGCAGTGCAAACACATTGTTTTATTATTCAATAAAACTAGAACTTGTTATAAAGTAAGAAGAAAAAATATCCAAGTTATTTGAAAATCATATTAGTTAACTTTCCTTCTGTTGGACAAATACCTGAGAAAAACAACTTGGAGGAGAAAAGATTTATTTTGACTCACAGTTTCAGAAGTTTCAGTCCATGGTCAGCTGGCAACATAGCTTTGGGCTTGAGGCAAGGCAGAATATCATGGCAGAAGGACAAGGACAAGGAAAACTGCCATCTCACGGAAGCTAGGAAGGAGAGGGGAAGAGAGAGAATGTCAAATCAGTGGGTAGACCAGTGACAAGATATAACCTTCCAGTGCTTGTCCCCAGTGACCAACTTCCTTGGAATAGAACTCACTTCTTAAAGTTTCTACCAACCTCCAATAAAATTAAAACTGCACTGAGATTTCACCTCATTCCAGTCAGGATGGCATTAGAACAGATTATGCTAAGTGAAGCTAGCCAATCCTTAAAAAACAAATGCCAAATGACTTCTTTGATATAAGGGGAGTAACTAAGGACAGAGTAGGGACGAAGAGCAGGAGAAGAAGATTAACATTAAATAGGGACAAGAGGGGGGAGGGAAAGGGAGAGAGAATGGAAATTGCATGGAAAGAGAAGGTGATACTCAGGGTTATACAAAATTACAAACAAGAGGAAGTGAGGGGTAAGGGAAGAATAATATAAGTGGAAGAAATGTTTTACAGTAGAGGGGGTTGAGAGAGAAGAAGGGAGGGGAGGGGAGGGGAGGGGGGATAGTAGAGGATAGGATAGAGAGCAGAATTCATCAGACACTAGAATGGCAATATGTAAATCAATGGAAATGTAACTGATGTAACTGATGTGATTCAGCAATCTGTATACGGGGTAAAAATGGGAGTTCATAACCCTTTTGAATTAAACCATGAAATATGATATATCAAGAAAGATGTAATGTTTTGAACGACCAACAATAAAAAAAAATACAAGTAACAATACATGTTGGTGAATGTGGGAGAAAAGTACACTCAGACATTGCTGGTGGGATGGCAAATTGATGGAACCACTCTGGAAAGCAGTATGGAGATTCCTCAGAAAACTTGGAATGGAACCACCATTTGACCCAGTTATTCCACTCCTTGGCATATACCCAAAGGATTTAAAATCAGCATAATAGAGTGACACAGCCATATCAATGTTTATAGCAGCTCAACTCAAAAAAGCTAAACTACGGAACCGAGCTAGGTGTCCTTCAACAGATGAATGGATAAATAAAATTATATATATATACACACACACATACTCAGCTGTGAAAAAGAATGACTTTATGACTTTTGCCAGGAATCTGGAGACTATCATGCTAAGTGAAATAAGCCAATCTCTAAAACCAAAGGTCAAATGTTTTCTCTGATATGCAGATGCTAATACACAATAAGAGGGGAGGAGGAAGAAGAGAAGTTTAATGAATTAGACAAAGAGGGTGAGGGGAATGGAGGGGGGATCGGAACAGGAAAGAAAATTTAATGAATTGAACATAACTTTCCTATGTTCGTATGTGAATATACCACCAGTGAAATTTCACATCATGTACAACCACAAAAATGAGATTCTAATTAGAATAAGTTATACCTCATGTTTGCATGACATGTCAAAATACCTTTTACTCTCATGTATAACTAAAAAGAACAAATTTTTAATGAAATTGAATAAAAACTCAACCAATTAGTCTATTGTTGAGAATAGAGCCTTCAAGATCAAATCACTTCCCAATGTTCCACCTCTGAACACTGCTGCTTTGTAGGGCCAATCCCTTAACAAATGAGTCTTTGGCAGACTTTCTAGATCCAAACTATAACAGAAATTAATGCTTCTATATGCTTCTAAATAATTAGTAGGCCATGATGGGTAGGGATACTTTCACTGTTTAAAGTTTAGTACTAACAACCATAAAATATTGCATATGCAACATACAGGGTACTGCAAATTTCCATGCATTTATACAGTCAAACCCTTTATTTGTGTTAAAAGAACAACTTCAGATACATTAAATATAGCAGAGTTTATTAGAGCAAAGAAATGATTTATGAGTTAGGTAATACCTGAGCTGAGAAATGACACACAGAAACAGCCTGATGAAGTAAAGCCTTATCTGGACATGTCTCAGTGGTTTTCAGCCTGTGATTGGCTGAGAGCTCAGCTGCTATAATTTGCTGAGACTCAGCTTCTTGCTAACAAGAATATAAGTCAATTAGATTGCACTTTATTTACACACTAAGTCAGGTTTAAGTTTTCTACATAAGTAGGCACCATTAGGCCAAATTTAATTTAATAGTGATTTCAATATTTAAAGAGAAAGAATACAGTAAATGAAATAATTATTTTCAAAAGTAAATATGAAGAAAAGAGGACAGAAGAAAATTTAAAACCTAAAAAGAGCCATTGATAGACTTTAAAAAAAAAGAAAAGAATGAATAGGTACATTCTAGAGCTAGATTGTTTACATATATGTGTATGTAAAATGTAGGCATACATTTGAGATCTGAAATAGAGTAGAGTAACAATAGTCAAGTCCACACCATAGGGTATAAACCGGGTTCAATCACCTACTAGTTGAGTGGTATCAGTCAAGTTGCCCTGTAGCACAGATTTTATCTCAGAAATGTCAATAATGGTTCTGCTTCTTTCATAGGGAGCTATCCACTCAGCACTCATGCTTTACATAATGTAAGTAATTATTATGTAGTATTCTATTTACTATAATCCTTAAGAAATCAAAGAGAGAAATAGAAGAAGATAACATTGTATAATGCATTATTGGCAAAAAAAAAAAAAAAGTTCCTTTAAAAATAAACAATTTGTGGGGAAGGGATTAGGAATTACCCAAATTAACCAGAAATCTTGTCCAATATATTTATACTTTCAGGAAACAAATAATTATTTCTTTGTAATATCATGCAATATGTGGGAAAAAGTCATGCCAATATTTTATTTCCAATGAACTAGTGGGCTAAGGATGTGGCTCAGTTGATAGAGTACTTTCCTAGCATGTATAAGGCCCTAGATTCAATCCCTATCACAGCAAATAACAACAAACACAAATAGCTTTTATATCAAAACTTGACACAGAAAAATTTTAAGTCAACACCTTTTCAAAAGGATTCTTCAGAGTCATACTATAAACCAAAAACATTAATGTTTTGCTTTCATATTGTTTTTCTTGGCCATTTTTCGTCTTTAAAAAAAAAGACTAGAATAAGGTAGAAATGAATTCTTTAAAAATAAAATTTTATATTTTAAAATTTAAAAATCATCCAAAAGTATTACATTAGAGGCAGTTCCTGTTCCTTAATTCAGTTTTCGCAAATGAAACCTTTTATAGAATTACAGTCAAAACCAGGAAGCTGAGAGGGTATAACACTGTCAACTAAAAGCCATATCTCCTTAGATATTACAAATTGTTTACCACTTATTAAAATTTCTTTTTTTTTGAAATGAAAAAAAGTTACACTTTTAAAAGAAACACCATCCCACATTCAGATTCATATACTCAGAACCCCATGCAGGCCACAGAGCCGCTCAATCCATGAAGACACACCACCCAACACCTTGTGGGCACTATCTCCCCGTCCCAGTCTCTACCAACCTCCAACCTCATTTCTGTCACTGTAAATTTGTACTCTCGTGAGCTGGATGTAGATAAAGTCCTGGAGCAAAGATGGCTTCCTTCACTCAGCAGAATGCCCATTCAATCCTCTAAGTCACACCATGTATTAATAGCTCATTGCTTTTTATTGTGCTTTTGTAAATATTTCATATCATGAGTGGATTACAGGTTTTTTTTTGGTCTTTGGAAGGACATTTGGATTGTCCCCAACTTGTTTCCATATTTTTGAGAATCCTACATTGTATGCCCTAAATTATACCTGTACACACATAAACACTATGCACACTAAATCTAGGTGGGAAATTTTGTGTTATGATAGGACCTGGTCTCTCTTCCTACAATATTTATCACATTTTTTTCTTAATTGCTTATATCTCCTAGCCAATTCCACATTACTTGGAACAAGAATTATGTCTAACTTTTGGTCATTATATCTCTGGCTCTATTAATTTTTTGTTGTTTTAGAAAGACTGTTATAGAAGAAAACACATTATAATCCAAAAGTTTTGAAAAACCTCACTTTAAAAAACCATTAAGCAGAAGTTCTACCTACAAAAATTGTTCATTTCGAATCTCTTAACAGAGAGAGACAATATACATTTCTAACACTTATCTGAGGATAGACATGATTTCTTAAGATAACTTTAATACTTGTTTGCCCATGATATAAATTTAGGAAACACTCTTAATAACTATTTCACTTATAATTATTCATGTATACCAAATAAAATATGAGCCAAAGGAATTCACTATTTTATTTTTAAATCTTTCTCCTTTACAGAGTTTATCAAAAGAATTCAAGGATGATTGATTTTTAATAACTCTATTGATAAAGTTTATCAATAGGTCAGAGAAATAAAAACTATATAAATTTACACAGACACACACATTTATACATATGCACTTAGAATATCAGTACTGAAATTTTTTTAATAAAATTTAACTCTCCAGAAGTAAAACTTTTGTAAATTATTGCTAGAAAAATACTTTCCTCATATGTGAAAATATCCATGTTATACCCAACAATTATAGGCATCTCACAAGCTACCTCCTGGCTTTCTGTTTTCTCTATTCCTAGCAAATTTCTTAACTCAGACCATGTGACACAGAGGCAGAAATTCATTCTAAAGTCTTACGCAGGACAAAGAGCTTCTACTCTAATTTTATACTGGAATTTATGTCTGAGTAATCCACAAACAAAATTAAAAGGCAAATAACTGAAGGAAATTTTTCCAAACATGAGAAATAAGGGAAAGTATCTTTATTATATGGAGTACTTACTTATTAATGGAAAAGTTATCTAGAGGAAAGTAAGTAAAAGGTATAAAAAAACTAATGAAGACACAGTATAATTCACATTTTATATTCTATTGATATATCTTCTGTGTTATTTATTATAGATATAGTATGTTACATATATATTATATTATATATTAACTCTATATATTGTATTTACTTTCTCTGATTTTTCTAATTCCTTGATGTTAAGTTTATTTAAAACCTTATAATTTAGCCAGGGGTATAGCACAGTGGTACAACACTTGCCTAGCATGCACAAGGCTCTGGGTTTGATTTCACACACACACAAGCTCATTATCTCCAACTGATTATAACAATTCTATTTTTTGCCCACTCAAGTAAATCATATATCCCATGAGATTGTCTAAAAACAAAATTCTGATGGTCTACACAAAAACCACCAAATACCAACCAAACTGTGAATATATTTTCTTCCAAACAGTTTTGACATTAAAGAAAAACATCTTGTGCTTTGGGAAAGCATGTGGACTCCTAGAGAGGGCCATCATCTGAGCCAGAAATTCATTCATTTATAAAAGTTGTGTAAGCCTCTAATGACTACAGGCACTGTACCAGATGCTGGGTGTCAAAAGTTGAAGAAGATATAGTTCTTTCCAACGGAGGATCTCAGAGTCCACAGTAGATAAGCAGAAGATCTGATTCTAGCATTATAGTAAATTAAGTGCCACATTGGTCCTGTTTATAAAGTGATGCAAAAATATAAAGGGATGTACTTAACACAATCTAAGTCTTCTGGGAAGATACTATGCCCACGCTGAATCTTAATGACTGAGTAGGAGTTGCTCAGAGAAAGAGAGAAAAGGGACAGAGCTTTCCTGGTAGAACTGACAATATAAATAAGGGCAGAGAGCACATTTGAGATTCAATGAATATTGCTATATCATAAATGGTAGAGAATGGTGAGCAATACGACAGTAAGAGGTAAATAAAGATAGACCATGGGAGTTCCTTTCTAAGGTTCTCATATTCTAAGGTTCTAAAAATTCTAAAGTTCTCTAAGGTTCAAAAATTCCAAGTAATTTTTACATAAGAAAGAAGACTCTAGTAGGCTTGAGGAATGGATGATACTATTATTAGAGACCCTGCAAGATGTCAAAAATGAAGAATTTAAGGAAGGAAGATGAGTTATAGAATAAGAAGTAAATTGTGAAAGTGGCCCAGGGTATAAAACATTCTAGCCTGAATTAATGTGAGGTTATCAGAGATGGAAAGTGAGGGATGGATTTGAGAACTGTTAAGAAGATGATATTCAGGCTTTAGTGATAACCTTGACATTTATCTAAGTAAGGCTTGTGACATGTGTGCATACAATAATTAAAACTGGGGCCTGCAGAAAGAGAGACCCAGTGGAGGGGAGAAGAGGAGTACTGTTTAAGCAAGTTGATTTTGAGATTCTTTTTAGTGACTCAGGGCAACATATGTCTCAAGAAGTTGGATATGTAATGCTGAAATCTGGAAATGTCACTGAAGCTAGAGACACAGTTGTGCAGATCACCAACACCCAGGGAATGTTACAGCGCATAGAAAAAAATAAAGTCACCTTAGAAAAGGGACAGAGCATAAGGCAATGAGGAGAGCACTGGGCACAGGATGAAACACTGAGAAACTCGAAGTATGAATAGAAGGCAGTCAAAAATCGGTCACTATATTCATACCATCAGAAATGTGTGTGTTCCACTGAAATCAAAGAGGTGTTAAACTGCAAGGAAGAGGGCAATCTGGAATGGCATGAGCAGCAACAGCTAGCTCCAGAGAAGGCAAAGACTGAAACTCTTTTAGCTTCAGGAGATGTTCATTGACATTAGCCAAATGGGTATTTGAAGAGGGATGGGGAAGAAGTCAAAGTTAAACAGCTGAAGCTAGTAGATCAGAAGAAAAGACTTTGGATAGAAGGATTAGAAGGAAAAAATAGGATAAAGGAAAGATTGTTATCTGAATGAAAGGAACATTGCCAAACTTATATGCTGCAGATTGAATATTCTTTATATCTGAAATGCTTGAAAGAAGAAATGCTTCACATTGGGAATTTTTTGGTTTTTTAGATCTTAGTATATTTTCTACTACATAATGAGCTATGTTGGGGCTGAACCCTAAGTCAAACATAAAATTATTTCATATACACCTTATACATATAGCCTGAAGGTAATTTATACAATATTTTAAATATAATCATCATATGAGGTCAGGTGCAGAATTTTCCACCAGTGGTTATCATATTCATGCCCCCCTCAAATTTTCAGTTTGGAGCATTTTGGAATTTGGGTTTTATGACTGACCAGTCTCGTATTATGAAGGATCTAGTAGGAGGAAGATGTGGAAGGTACTAGAAGGAATGCTGAGGAAACACATTTTGAGAGGAAGCAGGAGGGAAGAATATCCTGCAGGCTCTGTTCTGACTGAATATCTACTCATTCTAGATCAGAGTGTTTCAAAGTTTAGCATGTAGCTGTGGGTGTAGCTCAATGGTAGAGCTCTTGCTGAGCATTCACAATGCTCTGGGTTCAATCCCCAGCACTACAGGGGGAAAACACACACACACACTCACACACACACACACACACACAGTTTAACATGCATCAAAACAACTTGGGAGTGCCTTATAAAAAAATACAAATTTATAGCCCCAAACCCAGAGATTCTGATTCAGAAGGTCAAAGCTAGGCCCTAGAATTGGTGCTTCTAATAACTTCCAGGCGATGTTCTTGCTACTTGTCAATGGACCACATGTTAATTATCTTTCCCTCAAGTTCCACTCTATTTTCATTCTCTATGCATCAGTTCATTCACTCTGTTTTCTCTGTCTAAAGAACAATCTCTAATATAACCTGCAGCTTTCTTTCTACCATCTAATATTTTTTAACAAATGCTCTCATTTAAAAAGCCCTTTCCAATTTATTCCAACTGAATCTCAGTTCTACCTCTGTAGGGCCAAATTAGTCTATGTTTGATAGCTTCCTTTCTCTCAGCACCTTTTATTATGAGTATGTGTTTACTTCTCTTTGCTCCTAATAAACTATAAGTTTATTGAAGGTAGGGATTCCTGCATCTTCTTTACACTCTTACACATATGGTAGTTAATAGCCACTTATATCAGTCCATCTTTGCATTTTCAAATCAGCTGGAAGTAGGCAAATGTTGTGCCTATCATAAAACCCTTGTATCAAGCTGAAAATTTATGTTTTTAGAGCAAAGATTCTCAATAACTCAGAATGCACAAACTTTATTTCTCTGGGGCTTGTTTCTCACTCCTCTAAACCCCTGATATTGAACTTCACTGACTCATTTTGCTAAGATATGAAGTAGATATAACCAGAGGGAGAATGCATTTGAACTCAAGGTTTAATTCAATTCCAAACCAGAGCTTCATTGTATGCATTATTTATCAATAGCATTTAAGTGCCCATGGTGAGCCAGCCCTGACTTGGCTCTATAAATAAATCACATCATACTTGGTTCCTGTCCTCCTAGTTTTCATATTTTGAATAGGAAAAAGAACAACATATACGCAGTTTCATCAAAAATTTCATAACTAAGTGATGCTTAGCTAATTGGCCAAGCATGATAATTTGCCATTTAAATCTACGAGACAAGAACTGCTGTTTTGCACCATTTTTCTTTCTTTCTCTTTTTATTTTATTTTATTTTTTTTAAATAGCATGTCCCTTCTACTAGTGTAGAGATGTTTTAACTTGCTTCATCTCATCTTTAAAGGGAAGATCTCCAAGTAAGAATGTCTTCAGTGATGGAGAAGATGTTTTCTGGCTTTGTAACATCTAATGGAGAGCATAGAATCTCAGGAACTGAAAGGAATTTAGTGGACAAGAATGCCAACTTCCCTTTCTACTTCTCATGGGATAGTGTTATTTTGGGGTATTACAAGAGGTACAGGGGAAAACCATGAGGACCTTGGAGTTACTTATAGTCTGAGATCTTTAGTATTGATGAAAAAGAAGTAGGGAATGGAGTACAGAGATTGAAATATAGAAGAGATCATATGAAATGGTGTGGTTTGAATAATACAGAAAAGTCCTAAGGCTGGTATGGACTCAACAAAGAAGGTGAAAAGATTCTGTGCATAGTGGGTAAAGTAAGCACTAATTAGAGGAATGGAAGGTGGTAGACAATAGAAAGGAAATCCTGAAATTGAAATAAGGAGGAGATAACATGGCAGGAAGTATAGACATGATGGTTGTAGGAGCCATTGGAATTAAGTGACCTGTCTACTGATAAGAGGTAGCCCTAAGGAAAGAAAGAGGATTTCTGTAAAAGAGGGAAAGAAGGAAGATATGGCAATGGATAAGGAATTAATGCCAGATATAAAATCAAAGCAAGGAAAGACTCCAAAATAACAAATATGCATTGAGTTAATTTCGAGAAATTGAAATACACAAACAGACTGCAACGAAGTCATAAGTAAAAATAGAATGCTGGGCAACAATCTCATACAACCAGTCCAGGATGCCCAATGATTCACTACCTCTGTAGCAAATGTTCTGGAATGACCAGGACTGGATCATTTCGTTGTTGTTGTTCTTGCTTCCAGTATGGAAATGATTAGAGAAAGCCAAATGGGCCTCCTACCTAATCACACAGGATACCCCACTTCAAGACAGCCTGTCTCCAGCTTAGCCCCATGCCAACATTCTCCAGTCAGAGTACACCCAAAGCCTTCCTCGTTCCCTGTGATAAAGCTTTGTCACTCTTCTGCCGACCTTTGAGTCTCTGCTAAATGCAGATGATGGAGGCTGACTTCCTTACTATAACAAGCTCTGAATGAATATCATTTGCTTGTTCTCATTGGGTGGACTCTGTTTATTTCCATGCCTCTACACAAGCAGCACTGTTCTAGATGCAGGGAATAATGGTGACCAAGGCAGAAAAATATATCCCTGACTGTATGTGACTAATGTTCTATCAGGACAGATATCACCAAGTAGAGAAACTGAGCAATGTGATAATAAAATATTAAGAAGAAAATAAAGTAGGATGATGTAATAGACAGGGCTGTGGATGATGTTTTGTGGAACAGCAGAGGAAGACCTCAAGTAGGTGATATTTCAGCTGAAATCTGAAAAAGAGCCAGCCTTATGAAAAGCTAAGGGAAAGACTCCAAGATGAGAGAACAACAAATAAAATAATCAGCCAGTGCTGAAAGCCACTGGTTTATTTGGGAAACACAGGAAAGGCCAGAGTGGCAGGAATGTAGGAAGTGAGGCCCAGAGGGAGGTGATTCTGCAGAGTTGAGTGGGGTTGGATGCATGGGGCTGAAGCTGGACATTTGAGGGATGTCATTGGAAGGTTTTAGGCAGGAACACTTGAGATCATAAGACAAGTGCAAACGTACAAGCAGAGTGTTTTAAATGTTTCTTTCCAGTCAATTACCACTATGGAGTCAGAACAGTTCATCCTAAAGATTTCAAGTGTTTATAGTGATAACAGAAGTGCTGCTGGGATAATGGTGCTTCAGTGTAATTAAGCACCTCTGCTCTTCCATCATGAGATACAACAAGCATCCAGCTCTTTTCTGAGATTCCCACACACAGCTGATAATGGACAATCCATCAATATCCTCTTCTCGCCACCCTAGGACTGTTTTATGAGGATGCTGAAAGCTTTAATAAACCCCCTTAGATAATTTCTTTATGAGGCAGAGAATTAGTAGAGCAGAGAATGAAATAGGTTAGGATCTGTCAACAAATGGGCCACCATTGTTTTTATGGCTTCTACCACTGGTCCCCGGGTAGAATGTTCTAATTAGCTAGAATATTGATATCATATGTAGTTGCATCGATCTGCTCTCTCAACAGCAGCTACCCCTTTGCTCAAGTGGAGATGCTGCTCAGATTGCTAAATCACAAAAGTCATTACAGGTAATGAGCCAAATTCTGCCATCATGAAACCTGCTCCATCACTGAAAGCAGGCCCCTTCAAAAGCTAAGTTCACTTATTTCCCCCAGTCATGAAAGAGTGCTAGCCTAACACACTCACAAAGAAAAGGAAGTGTCACAGCTGGATGATGCTTATACTTTCTTGTAGTTTCTGCCTCAGTCTGATTTATAACTGCAGAGTCGTTCTGGTATCAGTATAATCTTGCTCTGCAAACTCCGCAGCCCATTCCAGAGAAGATAATGCATAATGATGCAGCAAAGGCAGTATTGTCTGAGCAGCATTGTCAGGCTCATGGCCAGTAGTACTGGGAAAGACTCCTTCTATTGAAAAAGTCATTCACTGGAGATAGCATCGACATGTGCCTAGTGTGTCTTGCTGTAGCACTTGCAAATCTCAGATGAGGAAGTGAAAAGAGGGTGAGGGGAATTTTAGCTAGCACTTTGTCAAGTCTGTTTCTTCTTTGTCCCAGGCACATTGGCAGACTATGTTCAGAGCCTTCCTTGGCTTTTGATGTGGTCAGATGATAGAGTCTTAGCCAATAAATGAGAGTGGGAGTGAAGTTCATCACTGCCAGGTCTGGCCTCTAAACCCCCCTCCACCACTAACACATAGGGACTTTCATGCTTTCCTTATCCTCCTTGGCTTAATGCTGATGAAACAACACATTCTTGGGATCTACTTTGAAAATATTCAAGATGGAACGAGTCTGGGTCCCTGAAAAAGCATTCGAATTACAGCTTCCTACCAATGGGGGGGGCATGCATTTGTGAAGACAAACAACAAGGATAAATATCTACTATTTTTGAATGTATATGTCACAGCTGCAAGTTGAGCCTAACTAAAATAATGGGTTTCTAACAAGCAAAGCCAGACTTACAAAATTCTCTCACAAAAAAATGTGTTCGGGATATTTATCACATTAGGGTAACTGCTAGGGTCCAGTGATAGACCAGTCATGCTTTTAAGAGTTTTATAGAAGTTTAAGTTATATTCCATGAGAGTCACTCATTGTAAGTATATACTTGTGTGATTTTTAGTAAATTTATACAATTGTGTAAGACATATGCCTCATTTGTAATACATAAATCTCTCTGTGTTAACTACACTATGAGTTCCTTAAAACAAAAAGATGCTTTTTATGACATGCTAATATTTGAAATAGTGATGAGTACAGAGCTGGGTGTTTATTGAACAAATCAATAGCCAGAAACCTTGAGATAAATCAGCTATTGCCTCGTCCATGTGCTAGATTGTGTTATGTCAACTTGGTTTACCGTAGGAACTGGGTTCCAGGATTCTCTCTCTTTGTAATCCCAGTTAGAATTGGCCAAAGAGAAAAAATATTCATGGGGTAAGGGAAGAGGAAGTGAAACAAACAATTCCTCTCCCAAGGTCATGGTGCTGAGGTGCTGCAGTGGACAGAGTAGAGGAGGCTGGCAGGTCCCGTTTGTTCCTATTTCCTCTGCTCTCTCTTCTTGTTCCTCTTTCTCATTTCAGGTCCTACTGTCCAACAGCTGTCCCAGGTCCACCACCAGATGTTTGGCTATGGACATATTGAGGTGAGATGGCCCTCCTTCAGTGCCTCCGTTTGTGATCTCACTTGAAGGAACAAATGCCCTTGTTTGTAGAATGTTCCTCTAACTTCTGATATCACTCACATCAGTGTTGCAGTAAGGCTAGTTAGCAGATGGTTCTCTGTTTCTTCAATTTCTCCTCCCAGATTTGCACTTCCCACCAGTTTCCACAATTGTAAAAGACCTGATTCTCACTGTAAAGCCCTCATTTAGTGCTGGTCATGATTGCTCTTTTTCTTCCAGGCTGAACTGTGACCAATACAGTCCTCCAGGCATGGACCATATGTAAATCCTCATTCTCCTGAGAACCTAGAGTTGCATCCGCTGCTCCTGCAAAGCTGCCTACTCTGCACTGAGAGGTGGGCCATCCCTGTCCTATGTGACATTTATGTTAAAAGGCCTCCCCATGCACAAAGCATTATCCACAAAATCTAGGAAGAATTTTGTTTCCAGAAATAAAATGTCATTATAGATTTTGTTTCTCTTTCTCTTTGTCTTCAGTTGGAGTTTAAATTTTTCCTGATAACATTTTAATTGCCATTAGAATTCCTAGGTAATTGACATCTCTTAAATCTTCCCTATTGGTGTTAATTGCATGCCTATATCCTGGGGAAGACAAAAACAATTTAAAGTAAACATGGAAAGAGACAGATCTAATATTAAAAAAAAGGACAGAGAAAAAGGGAGGGAGAGAAAATCTAAGAAGCAATTAAGGGCACTGTCATCTCATTCTCTTATTTTTTTACTTTCTTTTCACACTTGCCTTCAATTGTTTACTTTATACTAAAGATACTTTATTGGGTAAAATCAACATTTTCTATCCTGCACCTTTCTCAAACAGCAGAAGGCACTCAATATTCCTGCCTGGCTGTAGATTGTCTCCTGATATCTTGTCAATTGTAATTGGAGCATACTGCAGATCAGAGACAGGAGTGTCACCATTAGTGGTCTTTTCAGTGAGTTATTAGAGACGGATGTTCACTGTCAAGCAGGTAGTTGTCTAGTCATGATCTCCTGTGACAAAAGCAAAGTTCTCTAAGAGTCATTAGATAATTGGTGGTCATGTCAGTACTTAGGGGCTCTAATGCGTCTGATTTCTGAGAGCTTAACTTATGAAGTAGGCACAACATTTTGGTGAATCTTGTTTTAACTCAGACTTCCTTTGACCTGCAGAGAATCACTTGAGCAGTCCCCTGAAGTATACATTTGGAGGGTCAGTAAAGGAAGGAGAATTTACTATTTTTAAAAAGCTGTCCAAAAGATGCCACACCAGTTGTCAACTGTTCACTGCAGAGGAAACCATCAACTTAAGTACAAGTAAACACCAAGAACCAATTTGTGCTCCTAAATGGAAGAAAATCATCCTCATTAGACATGTATCTTTAAAGATAATGTGAAAAGAGGATAGATTTTGTGATAGAAATTCAGGCTAAAAAACAGGATCAAAGCGTTCAGTGATAGTGAAGGGAAAAAGAGCTGACGTGAGCACAGCCCATGCCGTTGCTGGAAGATCCTCTGACCCTGGCACTCCTGATATCCTGGTAGTCCCTGCATGGTATGCCATGGCCATTCTACAGGAGACTCAGAACAGCCCAGCCATATAACATGGTTGATAAGTCTAAAGTCTCATCGCCTGTGAATCCCAGGTAGTGGACTTAGAAGTTGAGAGACTGTGAGAAAGTGATTCAAGTGTTTTTATGTTTCAATTGCTTTTCCTAAATGAAATATGTCATTTCCAGGAAAATGGATGGAACATGAGAGCATTATGTTACAAGAAATAAACCAAACTCAGAAATTCAAGGGTCCTATGTTTTTCATATGGAAGCTAGAAAGGATAAAGGCAAGAGGTCGGGTGGGGCGTGGAAAACTTTCATGAAAAACAAGGCAGACCAGTAGAGAAAGAGGAGGAAGAAAAGGGAAAGGAGAAATACTGAACAAATTATATTGCTCTACCATATGTATATACAAATACAAATATGTAGCAACAAGTTCTACTATTAAATCTAAATAATGTGCCAATAAAAATATAGAAAATAATTTCCTGTCCTTAAGAGTGATCATAATAATAGTAGCAACATCACAAAGCTAAAAAATGAATTAATATATAAAGCTCTACAAAGTGTTTGCATCAAGATTTGCTATACTATCTCTGGAACCGTGGACATGCATGCATATCATCACAGGAAATTCAGAAACAAGCCTACCCATGTTTCATAATCACAGCTCCATATTGGTATGGATCTGAGTGTGTATTCATGCACATACACACACCACCTTTTATTCCATTCATGGGCACTTGGTCCATTCAAAATATATACACCACTTAGCTACTCGTTGCCAATTACAGCCTCTGGCCCATTTCCTATTTCTGAAGAACATGGTCTAGAGTGCCTTTGTATCCCCCCTGGATTCACTATCCATAACCAGTAGATTACTAGTCAGACAGCCCTAAGAGCTTCATTCTGAATGTCATATGAGCTAGGGACAGTAATCTATATTCCTTGTCTTTCCACACTGTAGTTTATATAGAATGTCATACACCCTATGACCATAATATAACTTTTTTCTTCCACTCCAGCTGATAAACCAAGCAAGTTGATTGGACTACACCAGAAGTTCACTCATTGTGGGCTACCTAAGAAATGCAAGGAATTTATTAATATTGATAACTTTTCATTCTTCTCACAATAAAACATTCACTGACTTCTTTCAAAGTTGATGCTCAAAAAACAATTTCCACTTATATTTCAATATGGTTTTTTTCCTGGTTTATTATTTATTTAGTCCAAATCAGTTGGTTTTTCTTTGTTCTTTAAGATTTCAGCACACTTCTTAATATTTCCTGGAAAAAAATGCATTTTTTACTTAAAATAGCCCAGAGATTGGCCACCAGTTGATCCAAGTACATTCTATTTCAACAACCTCATCAATCACTGTAGGTTTATGTATCCTGCAGCTTATGAGATATTTTGGCCTCATAATACTCTCTCATATCTTGTAAGTCTTTGTCTCATCACTGCAATTTTAATGAATGGTATTCAGCCAATGTAATAATGCATGCATTCATTCATTCCTTGCTTTCTTTTCTATATAAAGCACTAACATAATTTAAAAAGACAATGTGTGGTTAGTGAAAGCAAAGCAATGGCTGCACAGTACCCCTAAATGTTCTAAGTTCTGCAAAAATGTCTAACCTGTGCCACAGATTAGACTCTGAGCTTCCCAGCAGCAGTGTCAAGAGGGAAACTTTCAGTGGCTATGCACGTGAGTCTATTTGTGAACTCCATGCCAGAGATTTGTTGGGAGTTATCTGTAGATATTTCTGTCATTAAAGTCTTAGAAAAATTGAAACCCTGACAAACAGCTTAATAGACTTTTTTCCCCTTCATCAACTCAAAAGCTACAAAACTTCATCATGCACGTGCCTTTGTCACTATATGCAGCTGAACTGCTTAAACTGCATCTGTCTCACAGACAAGAAATACTGGAGTTGGATTTCAAAACAAGAGGTTGGTCCTTAGAAAGATCCTGATTAACCCCAAGAGGCTACATTTCTTCTCTTCATCTGTATGAAGCAATATGTTATTAATTTGCATTGATCTCAAATTCTGTTTGTCCCTGGTATTTTCTAGGGAACAGAATCCAATTTTCTATAAAAGCAAGCTGGTAGGCCTTCAACTGGTTTAAAGATCTGCATGTAGGCATCACAGTGACATTATTCAAAGTTCCAGATCAATGATTATATAATGGCAACTCATTCAGATACTGGAGGGATTTCTTATCAAATGAAAAATCATAGCAATGGTATAAGATGCAGTGCTTCTCTATTTCTCTAAGTCTTTTTGTTTGTTTGTTTTAATCAAAGCAGTAGTATCCATGTGGCATGTATAACTTACTAAGAAGTTTGAGCTTACATAAATAAGGTTCAGATTTGAAATTAAGCAGAAGTTTAATTGATCAATTTTGCAAATTTAATAATATATACAGTAATTTCTTTGCAGAATGGTAATGAGGTATACATAGTAGGCAATGCAGAAAATGATTATAACTTGCTTTATATTACAACCACAATGAGCATTTCATGGATAAGCTACAATAAAGGAGAGTGAAATGGGGAGGGGTGGAAAAACAAGTTCTATTGATATCCCTCTGAATGTCCTTGAACCAGAAGCGGAGAATGCCAAAGTTTAATATTTCCAAAAGGACTCTGGTAACTAAACATTTGAGAAGATAGAGACCATAATCTCCTTTTCAATAAGAGAAGTTCTCTAAGTCCCCCAAAATATTTCATCTGAACAGATTTTATTAAATGTTTTTAAGCCTGGAACTAAGATGTCAATTTCTGACATTATTTTTCATTCTTTAGATATTTATATGTAACTACTAATTTTAAATTGGCAATATAGATAATATATGCATTGGATGACACAGACATGGGGAAAGGAAGAAAGATTTGTAAGTCATGTATCAGTACTGTTGAACAAGTACCTCTAATTCTCTAAAGTAGAGGTAGAGTTGTTCCCTGCACTCTTTCAGTTAGGTGGATTTCTCAAGATGTGGGCAACAGTGGCATGCCTTAGTTGCCTGCAGAAATTTTATGAGCTCACACTTGGTTTGCCATGGAAACCAGGAAGTGTCAAACTGGAAGCTCCTTTGTCAGTGTAGGTCCCTGAATGAGGATAACAAGGAGAAAAGCAGCTGGTCAACCTATAGTATACTCTTAGCTGCACAATGTCATTATGGAATTCCTTGTTCTAAGTGTAACTTAACCAGTGTTTACTGATTGGGTTATAAAGCAACTAGATCATGATGGGAAGATTATGCTGCAAAAATCTCAAGTGATTAAACTAAGATTCATTTGTTGCTCACACTAAATTCCCATCATGGGCTATCTGATAACTCTGCTCAAGGTAGTCACTCAGGGACTCCGGACTCCATTGTGATTGGACAAAGGATGTCGCTCACCAGTTCTTGAAACATCTGCTTATAAGTTACACTAATCACTTTTACTCACATTTCTTTGACCAAATGTGAGTCAAATGGTCACATCTACCTTCAGTGGATGAAGGGAAATCATATTGTATGGCCAAGAAGAGGATTAAAACTATGTTCAAAATAAAAGTGCCAGGTGCACTGGTGTACACCTGTAATTCTAGTGGCTCAGGGGCTGAGGTAGGAAAATTGTGAGTTTAAAGCCAGCCTCAGCAAAAGTGAGGCACTAAACAACTCTCTAAATCAAATACCAAAGGATCTGGGAATGTGGCTCAGTTGTCCAGTGCTCCCGAGTTAAATCCTGGTACTCCCCACAACACACACAAACAAAAAAAATTGTAGTATAACCCTCTATGGTTTGACTTTGGAACATCCATCAAAGTCTCATGGCACCAAAATAGACATGTATACCAAAGGTACAGAATAGAAGACACAGAGACCAACATATATACATATAGCATGCTAGACAAAGATGTTAAAAACATACATTGGAGAAAGGATAGCCTCTTCAACACTGGTGCTGGGAAAACTGGAAAAATATATGTGGCAAAATAAAATTAAACCTCTCTCTCTCATCATGCACAAAACTCAAATCAAAGTAGACCAAGAACCTAGGATTTAGACCAGAGATCCTGAACCTAATAGAAGAAAAAGTAGATCCAAATCTTCATCATGTTGGATTAGGCCCTGACTTCCTTAACAAAACTCCTAAAGAACAATAAATAAAATAAAAATCAATAAATGGGATGGATTCAAACTAAAAATCTTTTTCTCAACAAAAAACACAATCATTGAGGTAAAAAGAGAGTCTTCGGTATTGGAACAAATTTTTTTACCACGCACACATCAGATAGAGCAATAATCTCCAGGATATACAAAGAACTCAAAAACTTAATACCAAAAAAACCAAACAACCCAATCAATAAATGGGCTAAGGACCTGAACAGACACTTCCCAGAAGAAGATATACAAGCGATCAACAATTACATGAAAAAATGTTCAACATCTCTACAAATTAAAAGTCTCATGTTGAACACATGCTCTCCAATGCAGCAAGTTTCAATGAGAGGTGGGGCTTTTAGGTGAGGGCTCTGGCCTCATCAGTAGATTAACCTATTTGATGGTTTAATCCACTGGTTGCTGAATGCACTCCTGGAGGTAGGATCTAGTTGGAGGAAGTAGGTCACTGGGACAGAAACCTAGAAGGATTTGCCTTCTCTCAGGTCTCTGCCTCTCTCTCTCTGCTTCCTGGCAGTCATGATCTGGGACTCTTTCTTCTGCCATGCCCTTCCACAGTGGTGTTCTGCCTCATCTCTGGCCCAAGATAATGAAGTCAGTTGACCATGAACTGAAACCTCTCCAACTGTTAGCCAAAATAACCTTTTCCTCCTCCAATTTGTTTCTGTCTAATATTTTGGTCACAGCAATAAAAAGCTAACAAATCCCATTATCTAGATGAGAATGCCAATTAAAAAAGACAAATTAACTAGTTTCAATACACAGAAAATGGAAGAACAATAATCTAAGCTCTCATAGCCCAAATTCCAGATGTGAGACACCTTTAAACTGTACAATCATAACAATACTCTAATAAAATTACTAATAACTAGCATTTGAGGGTGGTGCAGAGAAGTATGCAGCATTACTTGGTATAATTAACAAATGGTAGTAATGGCTAATAGCAATAGCTAATCAGCATTAACTAATGATAATGGAGAATAAAGAAGCAAAATAGCTTAATAGATAGATGAAGTACCAGCTCCTGGATATGTGACCTTGGACAAGTAAGTTACCCTCTCTGTTTCTCAGTTGCTTCATCTGTAATATGGTGAGAATAGTAGCATTTCAGCACAATTTTCTGTAGAATTGTGCTGAAAATTAAACCAGTTTAATAAAAAGCACCAAACAAAATGCATACCCCATGGGAAACCCCCAATAAACATATCCCAAGTTGTCACTATGCATTGGGCCCTCTGGCAGAGGCTCTGCATAGATTGCATGGTACAACGACCCCAAAGCTGATATTTTTTTATGGCCCCAAGGGGTTGGCTTCTATTCTGACCTTACCTAAAGTACTCTAAGTTATGTACCAGTCTAGATCTTTATTCCGATACCCTGGGTGCTTCTGGAATTCTGTCCAGATAACTAACACACAGGCATGAAAAGTCACTTCCTCCAATTATGAACATATCTATTTATTGCTTCATTATTCCCATTAATAAATTTGTATATATTCCTAATATAAATATGTATCAGAATGAAGAATAAAATAGAGTCTAGTCCCTCAACGGATGTAAAATCCAATTCAGAAATAAGAACTTTCTAACAACAAAAACCATTTAAACTGTTTTTACATGTGAAAGTCTGACCTCCCTAAGAAAAGATTTACCTATAATTGTTCCTGGCAGTTGACTAGCTCAGAGTATGAACCTAAGGAAGGTACCTTTATTGCTATTTGGGAATTTCAGGTATGCATCCAGAACACACAGTTCTACCAAGAGAGTTGAAATCAGGTTCCAACAATGAACCCTCAGTAATAATTCTTTACAACTTCATGAGAAGCTGGGGAAACCAATGACTCCTCTCTACCCCTGCTTAAAAAAAAAGAAACCAGACCCACTACAGAAGGAGTTGTTCAGAAAGCAAGTCCATGGTGAATAAGGACTGGCGGTTAATACAAGTGCTTAGCTATAAAGCATGTGGAGTTAGTTCTATATATGAAGATGTGACCACATCTGGATAAAATATTATTGTATTAATTAATTTAAAATGGCTCCTTGGGAACTTCAAAATAGATTGACACTCTAGACTTCCATCAGTCCTTTGGTAAAAAATCAAGAGGATGGCCTTCATTATTTTTTGTTCCATTTAACCTCTGAAAATTTCAGCACTTCTCCCTTGAATTGGTACAAGATCATCAGGAGTCGATTTACGGTGAATAAATTCTAATAAGAATCATGCCTGACAAATTAGCTTTACCCACAATTCCCAAAGAGTCCACCATATGAAAGGATTTGCTAAGAAAAGGTTATTTCAGAAATGAGGAAGAGATGCATTGTTATGACACACAGGGAACAAGAGATACCCAGGCAGAGCACACAGAGGCTGGGAAGGGCTAGCCAGTCTGGATCCTGCTGATGCTGTGGTTAATTTGGCAAATGGCTCATCTATCCCCTGTCAATGGCTGGGGGCTGATATACTGTCAAGCTGATGGAATATATGTTCCAAAATTTGAGAAAACACCCAGCAGCCCTTGACCTACACACCAATCAGCATAGCAGGATTTCTTAGTTGCATCTTTGCTGTTCCACCTCAGTTCCCTCTGTTACCCACAGAGCTGTATTTGCCCTCATGCATTTGTGCTGGAGAAACATTAAGTAAAATACCAATTAGGTAACTTACAATATATTTGTGTGTGTGGGGGGTATATTTAAATAAAATTTGTAAAGTGGCATGAATTTGGACTGGGCTTAGCCCAACAGACCAGACCAACAAAGGATTTCATCATAGTAAGTGGACTTTGGTTACCTAAAGCTGGCCTGTTGCCAATTAACTAATTATGCTATAACCAACTGCCTGGTTGATTGACTAAGCTGTGGCCAATTCAGTTGTTTCCTATGCCTCATTTCCATTTTTATATAAATGCTGCCTGATTGCATTGTTGGTTGGAGTCTTCATAACTTGCTCTGGTTCTAGAAGCCACCTGATCCTTGCATTGTTTGTTTTGTTTTGTTTGCTTTGCTATGTTTTTCTTTGCTCAAATAAACTCTAGTTGGTATAATTGGCCTACAGAATTTTCCCTTTTAACTATATACATATATACAAACATATATTGTAGTCAATATTTGTAATTCTAGGTTGTCTTAGCATACATTTTGAGTATAAGGCTGTCTCACAGAAAAAGAAGAGCTTAGTCACCCTTGACAGGATTTTCAACTTTGCTGACTCTTTCTATGTGTGGTCCATTCAGATACAATTACCTCCTGACAACCACCTCCATATGGAAAGCATAGATACATCTTACTGGACTCACCACAATAATTTCCATACCCTGCACAAACTGTATAGATATGCTATCCTGACCATTTCTAAATCATAGCATGGTCCCTTGGGATTCATGTCCACCTTCTCTAAGATCACCAATTAGAACTCCCCAAGGGAAGACTACTTGGGTCATTCCCTGGATCCATTAAATGCTTTGGCCCCTGGTTTCTCTCACTCTCTTGCCCCCACCTGGTGTTTGAGCAAAGTGTACCCCTTGATCATTCTGTCAGTCCTGGTCATTACCACTCTTCACTGAGAGACCTGTAAGTACACATACCACTTCTTTTTATTACATGTGCCTTGTGTTGTCTCCATGTCTCACCTAATTGACACATCCAAACCTAATGTCTTTACTGTTTTGGATTCTGCTAGAGACTGGCTCTGCTGGTAGGAATAAATAGGAAAGAGGTCAGATGAGAGCCCTTAGGGCACCTACCAGTATAAACAAGTTTTCCGTGAGAGGGACACCTGATTATGGATCAGACACTTAGACATTAGTCATCCAACAGATAAACAAATCTCATGAAATGCACACTGTAAACATCCAGGACCAAATTCCTTGGATTTCCATCAGAGATAAGAGTTTGAAGCCACTGTACAGAGAAACCTCAAGACCAAATTAGAGAAAAAAAAATCACAATTCACATACAAATATACTATGTGCGTGTGCATATGTACATATTATATATGTATATAATATGTACATACATATTTCATTTAAAGTATTTAATAATTATGCATCATATGTAAAATCATATTTTTAAATTTCCTCATTTACTACGAGATGCTGAATTATTTTAATTTTTAAAGATACATAACAACTAGTTTTGATAGTAAAAATATAAAACTGTAGTTTGAAATACTTCATATCACAACATTCAATATAGACATGACTGATATTTGAAATGAACTGATATTTGATGAACTGATATTTGAAATGTTTATATTTTGCATTAAAATGATTTATTTT
This sequence comes from Ictidomys tridecemlineatus, assembly GCF_052094955.1. Classification (NCBI taxonomy): domain Eukaryota; kingdom Metazoa; phylum Chordata; class Mammalia; order Rodentia; family Sciuridae; genus Ictidomys; species Ictidomys tridecemlineatus. Next base: position 164,503,915 of record NC_135481.1, read on the forward strand.
TATAATTACTGATATCCAATATTTACTGATACTCAAAGATTGATTTAGAAGAGAAGGATTCTGACTCATTTTTAAAAGACTCTCTTTCCAAATTACATGATATAAATGTGGTTAGTTTTATTTCAATAACTGATATGACAAATTGGATATAATAATTGTTGCTACATTTTTCCTTTTAAGCATTGGCTCCTGGCATGCCATGGAAAGTTACCCATGATCTGTAAGAAATTACTTAGAGGACTGCAGCCCACATGCCTGGTGAAGGCAATCTTCATGGGATTTATATGAATCTCATTAATTTTCCAAATTAGCATGTCTTTGTCCTGCTCTCTAACCATCAGTCCTACCTAGATATGAATTAAACAATAAATGAGTAAAACTGAAAACATATACCAGATAATGGCCTACACCTCATGATGATGGCTTATGTCCCCTTGAGTGAGAAACTGAGGGAGGTACAGGGTCCTTGCACATGAATCTGATTGCCATGTGACTGGTAAATAAGTACCCTGAGCCTCTCAAATTTATTTTAAAACAATAATTTAAAAATTATTATATTTATTGAATTTAAAAATAAACTTTAAAAGACATCAGTTCTACTGATCCCCAAGAATATCCCCAGAGTTGGAAAATACCAATAGACCTCATGACAGACATAGCTAGCTGCCTAAATAATACCCTTTTTAATTTTCTCCCTACCTAATAGGCCCTAATTTTATGAGCCAATTCTATCACTTGTTTTCGCTTCATAAACTATCCCAAAACTTAGGTAGTTTAAAACAGCCATTTGGAGATACAGGGTGGGTTTTTGTGTGGTTTTTCTTGGTCCTAGATCCCAGCTAGCTTCACCCATATGTGAGGTATTAGCTGCTCAGCTTGATAATTCAGCTTCTAGAGAAGGACTAGCAATTGACTGATGGTAATGGTGACTGGGCCCTGTGTCTCACCATCCAGCAGAATAACCCAGGTTTGATCCAAAGGCAGATCAATATACTTCTGGGAAAAGTCCCTCAAAGGACCTCCCTTCTAGACTGCTATGGTTTTAATGTTTGTCTCCTCCAAAATTCACAATGAGACTTTGCCATTATAACAGTTTCAAGAGGTGGGCCTAAGGCAAAGTGTCTGGGTCATGAGGCTCTACCTTCAGGCATAGACTAATGCTGCTATCACAGGAGTGAGTGAGTTAGAGCAGAGATCTTTGTTGTTGTTGTTTTTAACCTAAAGATTGAACCAAAGGGTACTTAATCACTGAGCCACATCCCCAGCCCATTTTTAAAATATTTTATATAGAGACAAAGTCTTGCTAAAGTTACTAAGAGCCTTGCTAAGTTACTGAGGCTGGCTCTGAACTCACAATCCTCTTGCTTCAGCCTCCTGAACCACTGGGGTTATAGGCATGCACCACCATGGCCAGTGAGACAGTTGGTTTTTGAAAGGGAACAGTTTGGCTTCCTCTTTATTTCTTGTGCACACTCTCTCACCATGTGATCCTCTCCACCTAGCATCAAAGCCCTCACCAGATTAGATGCCAGTGCTCTTTGACTTCCCATCCTCCAGAACCATGAACCAAATAAAGTTCTCTTCTTTATATATTACACATTCTGCATATTCTGTTGTAACAGCAGAAAACAGACAAAGATGGGACCCTGGGCCAGGAACTGGCACCATGTCACTTCCACTTCATCCTATAGATCAAAGTCAGGTGTAAGTCAAGCCCCACCTTACAGAGTGGAGAAACAGACTCCAGGGTTTAATGGGGAAAATTCCACATTGCAAGGTAAAAAACAGCAGAGTATTGATCATATTTTTATTTTAATTTTATATTTTGTCTGAGTTTGACATCATAAAAGCTGGCTAGCTGAGGGAAACTGTCTTCCTGTGGCTAACCAATTCTTAACAGATAGCAAGGGGTGCTGCCATTTATATGCAAAACAACCAATTCTGCTTCCACAATCCCATTTACTTACTTAGTTTTTACAATCAAATTAATATATCTCTTGGGGCTGGGGATGTGGCTCAAGCGGTAACACGCTCACCTGGCATGCACGGGGCGCTGGGTTCGATCCTCAGCACCACATAAAACAAAATAAAGATATGTCCGGCGAAAACTGAAAAATAAATATTAAAGAATTCTCTCTCTCTCTCTCTAAAAAAAAATAATATATCTCCTGCTTTAAGGACTAGATATTAAGCAACTAGAGAACACTCCTATGTCTGGAAGCCCACTGACATTATGTAAACTAGCTAGTCCTAAGCTGTTTACCCTCCTGTACCCTGTATGTCTCAGGGAAACCCCCATAGAGGCTTTGACCTTGAGTCCTGACTTCTGCTCATGGAGCTTTCCCAGTTGCAGGGATCCTTTCTCTTAGGTCTCTGAGCATAATAAACTTCTTCCTTCCGAGTCATTCTGTGGCTTCCTCTGGCCACATGTAATTTATCATATCATCTCTTATATTTATATTCTTAGAACAAACAGCAATGTGTCCACATAGGGGAAAAAATAAAGAGCAACAACTAAAAAAGAAAACAAAAATTCTTCCATTTCCCAACATCCCTTGCACTGAAGTGTAGTCAGATAACAGGGTTCCCAGTCAAGAAAGAGAAACTAAAAGTCTCAGGCTGGAGTTTCTGGGAAAGCTACCTAAGGGAGGCAAGACTTAGCTGGCTTACCTATTTTTCTTTGATTCTTTCACTTCTTCCTGGCAGGAATGTAGAAGCAATGCTAGAGGTTGAGTGGCCAACTTGAAATGGTGAGACAACAGGGTGAACATGAAAACCATAGCCTGAGATGGCTGAATGGAAAGAGGAAAAAAAACAAAAACAAAAAACAAGAGAGAAAGATTTAGCCTATTTACTGACCACATTTTCACAAGAGAAAAATAAAACTTTTTTTCTTGTTTAACTCACTTCAGGTCATTTATATCACTCAATGGTATGGGATATAAGGTGTAGAAAACATAATTAATACATTTACAACAGCGCACAGAACCACCACACCAACCTGCGCAGGAGCCCAGGGCCCAGGATAGGCCTCAGTCTTTCCGACCTCACCACCATCTGGGAACCCAGGTCTAACCTACTTTCATCTTAAGACACTGCAGCCATCTGCATAGCCTTCCACACAGTAGCCTCTATCTTGGAATAATTGACAGGGCCTAGAAGCAGCTGCATCTTGGAGCAAGCATCCCAAAGCCAGTGTTAGGCCCACCCTTTCAGCCCCATCTCTGAAAGACATTGCATCCACCTTGGGACACCTCCACTGCTATCTTGAGTTACCTCCTGCTATTGCCACCACCACCTCTAGTTGTATTAGTATCCATCCTGGGACCCCTGCAGGGTCGGGAAGCCCAACACCAAGGTGAGGTACAGATAATCTGCAGAGATACTACAAGATTATAGGGCAGAGACTGTAATACCTCAGATCCACACTGAAAGAAAGGAAATCACATAGACAACATGAAAATACAAGATAGGAAACTGCCCTAAACAAACCAGGATACTACAATAACAAAACCCAGGGACAGTGAAGTTGATGAAATGTCAGAGAAGAAGTTCAGAACGTTCACAATCAAAATGATCCGTGAATTAAAGAATGACCTAAATGAGCAAATAAATTTACAAAAGTGCAGTTATACAAGAGCGAGAAATAAGACAGCCTGTTTCTAAGTCAGTCCCCAGGGAGACCATTCAATAAAACAAGGACACAAGGACCATTCAGACAATCCGCCTGGGTCCTTCCCAGGGGACAATCATGGCTCCTGCTATAGAGCACAGCCTAGTGTTGGACACATATCACTTCTTAAATTATATTTCTGAAGAATACTTGGTACCATGGAAACAAAGATGAAAACATACACAAAGTAGAAATAAAAATGAGAAGGCCTATGGATAATATTTTCCCTAGAAATATTAAAATTTCTTTGACCTACTATACTTAGGAAAAATCAATAACATTTGGAGAATTAACTGAATTTATGGAGTAAGACCTTTGGAATTTCATCAATTTATTCAAGAAATATTAATCAAGTTCCTGATACTTGATTTATAATGATTCTTTATGAATTTAGTTAACACTTCCTTATTTCACAAGATAATTTGAAAGAAAATAAAGAAAATAACCCATTTCTTTTCTTGTCCCTCTCTCCACTCCTCTATTCTCTTGTTTCTTTGTTTCCTTCCTTTTCTCTTATAATTCCCTTCTCATTCCCTTGCATTCCTTTCAGGAAAATAAGATGAGAGAATAATTGCAATAACATCTTATTTTCTTTCTTTAGTTCTGTGATTCTCAAAGCATAGAGCAAGTGATATAGTATGATACAAAAAAATTTAGATAATATTCAATAATGCTGAAACACATGGTGGGAAGTTTTTTTTCTGTTTTCTTACTTTTATCTTTGCCTTTTTTTTAAATTACAAAATTTCTATAAAATAATAGCATAAAAATACTCCTGTGTCTCCCTCCTCCTTCTTGAAGCAAATTCCTTATTTCCCTCATTTATCAAATATTTCAGTTTCCTCATTTATATAATAAGATAGTATTGTTTTCTATGCTTAAAATATTATTTTGTAAATAAAGTTATATGCTGGATTACAATGGTGTGAATGCAGGGAAGGGTGAGAAGACAGTTGAGCAGTCTGTCACAGACACACAAGAAGTTACACAGGGCTTGTCTGTTTGCTTGCTTTTTCTTTCTATTCTTCACTCGTATACTCCGCTCATTCTTAAAGTTTCTAGTATTCCTTGGTTTTCTTGCCATTTACTGGGTTTCTTTTCCATTCTTCTGCCATGAACTTTAGGAGCATTAACTCCATTTGTGGGATTTGTTGTTGTTGTTTGTTTTTGGTTCCAAGTGTTAAGGTCAAGGTGAGAGACTTGAAAGAATCAGAGAAAGGTAGCTGCATGTCTTGCTACACACCTATATCCTGGTATTTTGGTTTGAATTGTATCCTATACAAAGGTAAGTTTAAATCCTAACCATTAGCACCTGTGAAGAGAACTTTATTTGGAATCATGGTCTTTAAAGATGTAATCAAGCCAATATGAGGACATATTGGATTACAGTGGGCATAAATATCACTCTTCCCTGGCTTCTTTTTCTTTTTAGCACTAATTTACATTCTGTATATTAATATTTACTTATATATGAGGAGTACTGTTCAATGTCCTCACTAAAACATAAGGTCCATTTTTAAATGTTTTATCAGAGCAAGAAAGGATGAATGTTTCTGTAACAGTTCAAATAGTATTTTGGATTTTGAGGACCACTTAGCTGTCTGTATTGAAAATACCAAACTCTGTTATGAAGGTGTGAGAATAGTCATGGATGATTCATAAATTAACCAGTTCATAGTTCATGTGGCTGTGTGCCAATAAATATCTGTGAACACTGAAATAAAAATTTCATATCATTTTCAACAGTCATGAATACTATTGTTATTTTTGATCTTTTCCACATACTTACCACTATAAAACTATTCTTGACTCACAGGCTTTATAGAAGCCGGCAGTGAATGGAACCCTGCCCTCAAGACTGTTTTGCATAGAATAAGTATAGACTAAATGTTTATCAATTAAGCAAATGTGAAGATAGGAAATATTCAGTAACTAATATTAACTAACAAAGGAATGAATAATAAATTCCATTATGTAAGAATTAGTTGATAGTCTTTAAAATCATAAAATAAAAATCTATTGTTATATTCCTCATCATTAATCTGCCCTGAAAATATAGAGCATATCAATGCAAGAAATTGTACAATAGAAACTGTGCAGTAGACATGTTGAATTTTGCATTCCACATTCAAAAAGACGATTCCTTTACCAATATTCAAAGAATATCCATGAATGCGGTGTGTCTGTTTTCAAAAGTCAATGCATATTTATTGGCATTCCTTACTCTGAGTTATTATCTATGTTCACTTTTCCTAAATCTTGCAATTATTTAACTAGGGTAATAATTATGATATGATTTTTGAAGCTAGGCCTGTAAAGGCCATTCCTATTCAGCCTGGGTATCCTGAAGTGCCCCTCTTAGGATACTACATCTTAGATCCAGGCTTCTACGTTTTGAGGAGGCCCAAGACATTTGGAGAGGTCATGTGTAGCTGCTGGAGTTGACAGTGCCATCTGAAACTAGGCTTCAAGATATCAGAGCTTAAACTACAAAAGTCCCCAAATGATGCCAGCTCTAATAGATGCCTATTCAAGTCATTCCAGCAATTGCAGAGGCAAGAACAGTAGGGCTCCAGACATCACATAGAATAGACAAGTCATTCTTTCCATACTCAGTCTGAATTTTGTAGCAATAGTTTCTTGGAAAAAAATTAATCATAACATCAGACCAAAAATAAAAGTATAGTACAGTTCAATAAAGTCAAAGAACACTTTTCATTTTACCCATAAAATTTACTAAAAATTAAAGCACAAGTATAATGGAAAATCTAAATTTACTTTAACAATGGTGCCCTAAAAAGTAATTCAGTGAAGGATATGAGAATAGGCTCAATAACTTCTCTTAAATACAAGAAGTTGAAGTTTTATAGAGTTCCAGTGAATGCAATAATGTAATACAGAGAAGAAAAGGAAATTTTGAAAAAGATTCTGGCTCAGAACCACACATTTTATTTGATTATTCCCATGACCAATCAGTTGTGAAATTCTGCAACTTTTACCAGGATTTCCATTATTTCTTCCTTTAAAGTGCTACAGACCAGGTTTATCTTTTTCCCAGCTCTTCTGCTTCATTACCTGATAACTTTTCTCCCTACTTCAAGCATCTTGCTCTTCAAGATAGTTCTCTTTATACCTCTAGAGTTTTTATTTTAAGCAGAAAAGCACAAGTTGCATCATGGCACTGTCTTCTTCAAAAAAATTTAATGGAATCTTTTGTGTATAAAATGAAGTTAGGAATATTTAGCATAGCCATCAAGGACTTCAAAGACTTAAACTTCAAACACTTAACCCAATTTTATCCTCCATTAAAATATCCTTCTTCTAACTCCATAACATTATTCACCATGTTTAATAATGTATTAGTTGGATACATCTATCATTCATACTACCTTAGTCAAGAATGTTCACAATAACAACCAAGATGCTATGAAATCTAGAAACCTTGGATTTGGGGAAATATTATTTTATAGGCAATTCACAGAATATATATTAAAGGGGTTTGTGGCCAAAATGGAAGGCTATACATATGAAAAGAAAAGTTCTCAATTTCTTTTTCTTTTTCTGTATCAGAGATTGAACTCGGGAGCACTTAACCACTGAGCCATATCCCCAGCCCATGGGAGTTCATAATCTGCTTGAATCAAATGTATGAAATATAATATATCAAGAGTTTTGTAATGTTTTGAACAACTAGTAATAAAAAAAATTTTAAAAAGACAGAGTCTTGCTAAAGTTGCTAAGAGCCTTGCTAAATTGCTGAGGCTGGCTTTGAACTCACAATCCTCCTGCTTCAGCCTCCTGAGCTGCTGGATTACAAGGCATGCACTTCTACCCAGCTCAATCTCTCTTTCTTCCTCTCAGCATTGTCATCCTCTGGGTTCCCCTTGGGCTCTCTATGTATGTGTTTACTGCTAGGATTTTGAGGTTATATGTCATAATTTTTTGCTTGGCAACATCAGTAGTAAGGTTTTGTGGGTTTTATTTTTTTGTATCTCCAATGAAAATACTAAAATTGATTTTCATGCACCTGTCTTGAATTGCAGTTTCATCCTTACATAGGAGAAAGGAATTCACTACTTAGCCAGGCTGAGGAAAGTACGTCTGATATTAGAGTCAATAGGATGTAATTGGGGCAAGAATAGTTATCCCAATATACTGTCACATTGAAGAGAAATGAATAAAACCATGCATGGGCCATACTAATTTCTTGCAAATTATATCAAAACTAGTTGAAAAATTATTCTTGAGTGCCACTATCTATAAACATTTGAAATTTTACTTATGAGAAAAAGTGCATAGATTTGATCTTTGCAGGTCTGGAGGTTGAGCATAGGGCTAAAGAGTGGAAATAAAGAGAGGTTATAGGTTGCTGATAAGGAAGGTGTTTTCTTTTTTTTGCAGGGGTGGATAGCAAGGATTGAACTCAGGGGTATTCAAACACTGAGCCACATCCCGAGGCCTATTTTGTATTTTATTTAGATAGAGAGTCTCACTGAGTTGCTTAGTGCCTCGCCATTGCTGAGGCTGGCTTTGAACTCACCATCCTCCTGTCTCAGCCTCCTGAGCCACTAGGAAAAAAGATGTTTTCTTAAAAAAAAAAAAAAGTGGGACCAGTTGTCTATATTGGTGCTACTCCCCTATACAACCCTAGCAGGATAATCACACATATGATTATAAAAAAGAATTACTAGATTGGCTTACATCATCAGAAGCTTGATAAAATACTATGTAATTATTGATTAAATGATTCAGTAAATGATTCGAATCTGAGTCCTCACTATATATTCAATTCTATAGAAATGAACTTTTTAATAATTTGATATTTATGATTTCTTTATCTGTGATGTGAAATAATATAATATCCTCATCTCTCAAAATGCTTTGAATACCAAAAAGATGCTTCATCTCATGCAAAATTCAAGTTTTTATTACTATTATTAAAATTCAAGTTGTCATTACTATTTTTTATTTGTTCTTTTTAGTTATACAAGACAGTAGTATATTTTGACATATTTATATAAACATAGAGTATATCTTATTCTTATTTGGATCCAGGTCTTGTGGACATACACAATGTTAAGATTCGTTGTGGTATATTCATATATGCACATAGGAAAGTTGTGCCAGATTCATTTCACTGTCTTTCCTAATCCTATCCCCCCTTCTTCACTAATAAATTTATTAACTTGTTTCCTAATAATTAAAAACTAGCTTCTTATTCAAAGAGCAATTAGTTTCTTTGAATAAGAAACTAGTTTTTTTTCAAATTTTGTTTTTCATTATTTTGTCTTTATTAACATAATAATTGTATATATCAATGGGGTACAGTGTGACATTTCAACACATACATAAGACATATACTGACCAAATCAGGATAATCAGCATTTTTCTCTCCCTATCATTTCTTTATGTTTGGGGTTTTCAAACTACTTTTTTCTAGATCTTTATAAAATACAAAATAAGTTGCTTTAAACTGTGGTAATCACCTTACATTGGAAAACCATAATGTACTCCTATCTTACTGTTCTTTAGTACCTGTTATTCCTTACTTGGCTTTAAGAAGTTTACAATGTGGGAGGGAAAAAACAATTAACCAACACAAATTAGGAGTAAACCTAAATAGAAAATAGTAAGTTGAACCTAATGAGGTCACGGATTACATTTTTTAAATCAATCTTATTTTACTCTAAAAATAATGAGTAATTTGATTCTGTTTCCTTACAACCCACTCTCTACTCCCTTCCCATAAACTATTTTTATTAAGTACTTATCAATTCATCTGATGAGTTCCTCATGCAAACTAAAAAGTTTCTCTCATTTTTTTTCTCATAGCGTCTGTTTGAGAAATGATTCTTTGCAGAACTTAGAGCAAAAAAAATATGTTGCTAGAATATTAAAGCAACAAAGATGATTAAAATATCACACCTTGCATGTTTCTTTGGCAAGCTAAATGAAAAAATAAAGATGAAATATTAGCATGTGTTTTACACATGAATATGTTGGGGGAAAAAAGTACTTTAAAAACAAACTTTTTACTTTGTTTTTACTTACATTTGGAATTTTAAAAAATCCTAATTTACGCTGATGCTTCTCTTAAATAATAGCTTGGATAATCTAGATAGGGAATACATAGTAAGTCAGACTTAGAAAAGTATAATATTTTTTTTGACCAAGAAAATAATACCAATCTTTTTCTCTTAGTATTCAGGATATTTTCTCTGAGTTAGCAGATTTGACTTTAATATGTCTGGATTTAAAAAAATGAAAGATTTCTTAAATGCCTTGTAAATATTCAAATCCCTTGAATCCATCATTATATGGTATGATCAAGTAAGTCATCCAATATATATTTTGAAACACAACAATTTTATTGGAACTTATGTGTCATAAAATTCACCATTTAATGTATGCAACTCTGAAACCCTCACTATAGCTTCATTTAAGAATATTTTCATCATCCCCCCAAAACACCCTATACCTTTTAACAGTTACTCCCCATGCTTTCTCCCACCAGCTTCTGGCACTGTAATATTTTTTGTCTATATGAATTTGTATATTCTAGAAATTTAATATACATAGGTAGCCATTTGTAACTGGATTCTTCCACTTAGCATTTGTTTCAAAGTTTGTTAATGTTATATTAGGTATCAGTAATTTATAATTATTTTTTTACAAATACTATTACTTTTTTACATTTTATTATCTATACATCTGTTGATTGTCATTTATTTATTTTTTGTCTACTATGACTAATGCTACTATGAACATAGTATACTTGTTTTAGGTGAACTATTACTTTCATTTATTTTGTGTTAATTTCTAATAGTGATAACTGTTTAACCATTTGAGAAAATGGACAGATTATTTTCTAAAGTTGTTGTACCATTTCACATTCCTCACAAGATTTAAATTTCTCAATATTCTTGCCAACTCTATCAATTCCTGTCTTTTTTTATTATAGCAGTCCTAGTAAGAATGAATTGCTGTCCCACTATGGTTTTGACTTGCATTTCCCTATGACTAATGACATAAAACATCTTTCATGTGCTTATTGACCATTTGTATTTGAATGTCTACTGAGATATTCTGCCCATGTTTTAGTCCTTTGTTGTTGCTGTTATTGTATTGTAAAGGTTGTTTAAATATTCTGGATGCCACAGTCTTCTCAGATGAAGAATGTCTCTTCTGAAGGTTGTCATTTCACTTGCTTTTTTTTTTTTTTTGGCATATCCTTTTGATAGGTAACAGACTTGAGAAGTGGGAACATGAGGTTAAGGAAATAAATTCTATAAACTAGACCCACATGCTGACCCTCACGTGTTTTCTTTTAAAAAACAATTTCCCTGAATCCCTGCCTGGCTTAAGTCAACAGGATATGTTGCATTCCTCAGCAAACAACCTGTTATCTTCAGGAGGAAAACAGACCCAAATTGTTGATAGGAGGAACACAAGTTACCCTGAAGGGTGCAGCAGGGACTTTGGTGACCCTTACACAGTCCGGGTTCCAGAAATCAGGAAGATAAGGATAATACCCCATAACTATACAGTCTCTTAAAGAACAGGTTCTAAGCTGAACTGATCTGTATGCTCCCTGAACGTTTACCAAGCACAGTGGGAACATGTAAGTCTAATTCAACCCAGCTGTGAGTCAGAAGTCAAGAGGTGGACTTCAGTGGGACTCTTGGAAACTTGCCTGGGACCTCCAATAAAACCAGAGGGCTGGAGGAGCACACCATCTTTCTCCTCTCTGAGAAGACTCCTTCTCTCTCATCAGAGTGTCCCCTTTCCCCTTTTTCTATGCCTTCTATTAAACTCATGGCTGCCACCCTGAGCAACATGTCTGAAATCTTGCAGTGATGGCAAGAACCTCTGAAAAACAACTGTGTGGCTGTCTGAGCCATGCAACAAGCCCTGGCCCTGAAATACTTTGAAGTACAAATGTGTTTAATTTTGCAGAAGTCCAACATCTCTCTCTCTCTCTCTCTTTCTTTCTGTCTCTGTACTTATGCTTTTGGTATTATATCTAAGAAGATTTTGCTTAATCCCTGGTCATAAAAGAAAAAAAAATCAAGGAGTAAATCTTTATGTTAGCAACAGTGTAAGAGTTTTAGCTCTTGTAGATCTATAATCCATTTTTAATTAAGTTTTTGTGTATTTTTGAGGAAGGAGTCAATTCATTCTTTTACATTATGTATATCCAGTTTTTCAAGCATCATGTATTGAAACAACTATTCATTCTCCATTGAATTGTTTTGGCACCTTGATATCATTACTTATCCTTTAATTGGTTGTTGGAAGTCTAAATAATCTAAGCTAGATTTATTTTTTTATTTTTTTTTACAGTGCTAGGGAATCAAATCCAGTATCTTACACATGTCAGTCAAGCACTCTACCACTGAACTACATCCCTAGTCTTAAGCAAGATTTTTGACTATAATGAATCTAGATGTTAAAATTTCCTTTAGTTTTCCATAGATTTGATATTCCCTTAAAAGATATAGATAGCTTTTCTGTCTTAAATATTAAAGAGGCTTTTGGATTAACTCCTAAAGTAATCTAATTCTTACTATCTGTGAAGATGTGAAAGTTTGTGGAATATCCATGGACATATTTGAATATTACTCAGCAAATCCTTATCTCTTTAGTTAAGAAACCAAACATTCTAAGTAATGTTTCTTTGTGAATTTTACAGCTGACAAAACCCAATATATAATCCTAGTTCAATTACCTGGGAGTCCTTTTTAGTTCTGGCAGTAACTCAAGGTAGGATTGATGCACAAAGCACTGCAAAGCATAACCGGAGTAGATTTATGTGAACTGAAATAGGTACAAGTATTTTTAGCAAGAACATTTGAGCCACAAAACAGAACAATGAAGAGAGCATCACATAAATGCTGTGTCCTGAAAAATTCACCAACTACTTAAAGATGTATTTATCCAATATACACTCTTAAGTAAAGATGTACTAAATTTTCTTTCCAAGTCCTATCTCAAGATCTTAACTAGTATGATCCTGTTACTATTCACAACCTCCTTCTGAGATAGTGAGAGTCAAAAGGCTCCTATGTTATAATAACTATGAGAGTTAGCTTTTACTAAAAAACAACCACAGCAAAATATAAAATAATGACTACTTGCTTAGCTCACAGTTTTGTGGAACAACTGGCCAGTTCATCTAATCTGGGATCATTCAACTGATTTTGGCCAGAAACATTTGGGAGTTTATGGCAAACTAGCAGATCAGCTCACAGCTGAGCTGAATAATCTAGCATGGGCTCACATTCTGGAGGTTGGTCAGAGCTCAGGAACCATATGCTTCTCATCAGCAGGCCTGCCTAGATGTGTTCACACCAAAATCTCACATTCCAAGAGAGCAAGAGAGGGTAAATCCCAATTTATATGTACTTTCCAAGTCTTTTTTTTTTTTTTTTCAAATTTGCTCCTACTCCATTGGCCAAAGCAAGTTAGGGGGCTGGCCAGATTCTAGGAATGGGGAAAAATTTGCCTTTACATCGAAAGATATGTAAAGAATGCATAATTGTGGAATTTATCATATCAGGCAAAATAAGGGCTACGTCATAGTGGTGCCAATATAAGGTCTTTAGCATGAAATTTCCAAACATGAGTTCTGTATATGGACTACTATTTAAACTTTATGGCTACTTCTAGGTAATTCCTTTAACAACTATTTACATATTACTTGAGAAATCTTATTAGTTATTAATTGAATGGATATAATATATGTAGAGGTAAAACATAAAAAAAAAGAAGTTCAAAATGAGAAGATTTTCCTGCTTAACATACTTATCCCCTTACCCCTCCATACCTTCTCCTTGTACACAACAATTTCTAACTTGTTCTGCGTTAGGGTTTTTGGAAGTAATACAAAGTAAAATATTTGTGTTTTTATGTCTGAATTTATCAACACTATGCCATATCTGCGGAGGCTTTATGATCAACAAGGAATTAGTTAGCATATTTTTTCTATATTTTTCCAATCTATTCTCTCCTTCTTATATTACTTGATTATATTTCTGAACATTTTAAATCATATGCTAAAGTCTCTATTTTGGACCCGCCAGTTTGTAGCTATAGCTCTCAAGTCCTCACCTAATAGGATGAGGTATTTAATGTTCTGACATGTTTCCTCCTGACCCTCACAGCCTCCACCTCTGCCACTGGTCAGTATGTGTCAGTGACTGCATCATTTTGACAGTGTTAAGTTGTGTAGCATTTGTAGTCTCATCTCTATTTTCAGTAAAGTTTTACATCTATAATTTGATCCTGGTAATTATGAGCTCATAAAATTGTATTAAAATATAATTAATATATAAATACCATATGCAGAAATCATTGATCTTGCTTGAACTCACAAAGAGGTAATTCTGTGTCCCTTAACTTGAGTCCCTAGAAGGAGAATATTTTAACGTTAATACCAACTGTATTCCATTACGTTTCATCACCTGTTCAAGATAATGGCACATTTCATTTTGCTTCAGTATGTAACATGATTTTCTCATACAAGGTTGGAAATCTCTTAGAGAATTGGATTGCACTTATTTATTTTTCTTGTTATTAGTATTTATGTTTTATCACGTTCCTAGAGTATCTACTTTCCTTATCCCACTACTTGTTAGATGATATAAAATACTTCTAGGCCATGCACAGAGCTGTCTTCTTATTTCTTTTTATTGTTCTCCTGGGTTATTTCCATTGTTTCCTAAGGCCTTTGATTTTTTCTTGGCTTCTTTTAGAAAGTGTGTAAAGATGAACTTAATGAGTTCTTCCAGAAATGAATATAACTTTTGTTTTCTAGAATTCTAGGTCCCCAGATTTTTTTCCCCTCAGAATTTTGAAGGCATCATTAAGATGCAAGGTTGTTGAGATGAGAATTTTAATGCCGACACAATTCTTATACTCTGTTATAAAATTCAGTTGTTTTTGCTTCATCTTTTTCATAATTATAATGTGTGTACATAACAGAGAAACTGATTGGAACTGATTTTTTGTATATGGTAAAAGGTAGATATCCATATTTTTCATTTTAATATTCAATTGGCCTAATATAAATTATTAAGGGGAAAAAGTCCCTTTGTCTCTGGTTTGCAATGCTACATTTATCATGAAATGCTACATTTGTCACAAGTCAAGTCAATTAATATACAAGTCTTCCAGGACTCTCCACTGTGTTCCATTGTTTTATCAGTCAACCTTAGCACTATGATGCCCATTCTTATGGTAAATATATACAGTATAGTTAAACGTGGTAACAGGTGTGTCAAATTGTCAGGATAATTTTAGTCATTTTGACTTCTTACATTTTCATGTAAATTTTAGAATCAACTCTCCAATTTCTAAAAAATTAATTTGCTAGGAAGTTGATATTTTATTGAATAGATAAATAGATACATTTGATGAGAACTGGCACCTTAATAATATTAACAATAGTAATTCTTCGTGGTTATGAAAATAATATGCATCATTATGTTTTTTAATTTCCTTATTTTCTACCAATAACATCTTGTAATTTTCCATGTGGAGGTACTGCATATTTTTTATTAGATTGTGTCTAGACATTTGATATTTTGGAATCTGGGTAAATGATATCATGTAGCTTAATTTTATTTTCTAAATATTTGCTGCTAGTGTATATACCATGTGATTTTAATGATGATCTTATAACCAGTGAGTAAACTAATTGTTAATTCTGAAGGTTCTTTAGATTTTCTGCATTAACAAAACAATTAAGGCATTTTATCTCCACATAATAACAGCTTTTTTAAAAAATTTGCTTGCTTTTTTCTACCTTTTAGCAATGGGTAGAACCTCTAGTTCAAAGTTGAAAATACATAGTGATAAGACATTTGTACATCAATCCTGGTCTCAGGTTTCTTTTCATGCAGTCCAAGTTCACCATATGAAAGCTTCTTTTTATTTCTAATTTACTAAGGAATTTTTATCATGAATGAAAATTTTTCATGAATGATGAAAATGAATCAACTCAATGAATTGCTTTTCTGCATCTATTGAGGTGACTATATAATTTTGATTATTCTTTATTAATGAGATATAATATATTAAGACTTAAGGTTTAAACAATCTTGTATTCCTGAAATAAACCTAACTTGGCCATAGTTTTTTTTTTTGTATTTTGCTATTTTTTATTGCATGCAAATTTTAATGCAGGAATTGGTACAACCAATCTGGGAAGCAGTAAGGTGATTCCTTAGAAAACTTTGAATGGAACCACTTTTTGACCCAGCTATCCTAATCCTACCCTAAAAGCTTAAAAACAGCATAAGACAGTGATGCAGCCACTTCAATGTTTATAGAAGCACAATTCACAATTGCTAAACTGTGGAAGTAACCTAGATGTTCTTATTAGATAAAGAATAAAGAAACTGTAATATGTATACACAATGGAATATTACTCAGCATTAAAAGAGAATAAAATTATGGCATTTGCAGATAAATAGTTGGAGAATATCATACTCAGCAAAATAAACCAATCTTAAAAAACCAGGGGCTGGATGTTTTCTCTGATAAGTGGATGCTAATCCATATGAGGGTGGTGCATGGGACAAGTGGAGGAACTTTGGATGAGGCAAGGGGTGGGGGAAGGGACAAAGGGGTAGGAAAGACAGTGGAATGAGATGATTATCATTACCCTAGGTACATGTATGATTGCATGAATGGTGTGACTCTACTTCATGCAAAACAGAGAAGTAAAAACTTCTACTCCATTTGTGTAAAATAAACCAAAGAGCATTCTATAGTCATGTATACTGATTAGAATAAATAAATAATTTTAATGCATGGATAAAAGTTTTTGTACGAGGTTTTTTTTTCATTTTTTATATTAAAGCCCGTATCTGCAGAAAAGCCTTGTTGTAGGGATTTTTTTTTAATTTAAAGTTGTTTTACCCATTTTTTTCTCCCCCAGCTTTGGCAATGACCACTCCACTTTCTAAATCTGAATTCTACTACTTAGTTATGTCATATAAGGGAAGTATTTGCCCTTTTGATCTATTTTACTTAGCAAAATGTTCTCAAAATTCATCTGTATTGTATTAGTTTTTAAATGCCTACCAGCAGTGTAAATAGTTCCATTTTCTCCACATCCTCAATACTTTTTTTTTATATAAAGGACAATCATACATGAGTGAGAGGATATATCACACTATGTTTTTTTTTAAATAGAGAGAGAGAGAGAATTTTTTAATATTTATTTTTTAGTTTTCGTCAGACACGACATCTTTGTCTTTGTATGTGGTGCTGAGGATCGAACCCGGGCTGCACACATGCCAGGCGAGCGTGCTACCACTTGAGCCATATCCCCAGCCCCTCACTATGGTTTTGATTTGCATTTTCCTGTTGATTAATGACACTGAGCATCTTTTCATATACCTGTGGCAATCTGTACTCTTTTTGAGATAAATTTCTATTCAAAATTATTTTCCAACTTTTAAAATAGGATTCTTTGTTTTTTGGAATACTTTTTCTATGGAGTTGTAGGAATTCTATACTTGGGATATTTATCCTTTTGAGATATACAGTTTGGAAATTGTTTTCCTGTTCTGTAAGTTACTTTTTCACTGCTGTTTCCTTCATTCTGCAGAGACTTTATGGTTTTTGTTTTTGTACAGGGGATTAAACCCAGGGTCACTTAACCACTCAGCCACATCCCCAGCCCATTTTAAAATTTTATTTAGAGACAGGATCTCACTGAGTCGCTGAAGGCCTTGCTAAATTATTGAGGCTGGCTTGGAACTCATGATCCTCCTGCCTCAGCTTCCTGAGACACTGGTATTAGAGGTCTATGCCACCACATCCCAGCTGCTTTACTGGTTATCTGATAGCCCTATCTGTCTATTTTTGCCTTTGTTACCTATGTTTTATTCTCATATTCGTGAATTCATTATGAAAAAAAAATGTCAGGAAACTTTTCCCCATCCTAGATATTTTAGTTTCTAGAAGTATCTAGAATTTTAGTTTTTTTCAGGTCTTGTGTTTTAATCTCTAACCCATTCTGAGTTGATGGTTGTGCATGGCATGAGATCAGGGTCTGATTTCATTCTTTTATATGTGGATATCTCATCTTCCCAATATCATTTGTTAAAGAGCCTCTCCTTTCCTCATTTCATTTTCTTGGCATCCTGTCAAAGATCACTTGACCAGAGCAAGTGGGGGTATATTTGTTTTGTTCTTTTCTGTTTCTGTTCGGCATGTCTGTCTTGACGTCACTACCATATCCTTTCTTCTCCTCCAGCTTTGAAACATAAGTTGAAATCAAGCAGTGTGATGTCTTTAGCACTGTTCTTTTTTCCTCAAAATTGCTTTGGCTATTTGAGGTCCTCTGAGTTTCTAAATGTATTTTAAACTTTATTTTCCTTGATTTGTGTATTTTAAAGTGCTATTGTGATTTTTTGATAGGTATTACACTGAATCTGTAGATTGTTTGGGGTAGTATGGAAATTTTAAGAATATTATGCCTTTCAATCCATGAACACAAGAGGTTCTTCCATTAATTAATTAATTAGTTAATTATCAGTGTTTTGTTGACTTTAGTATATGTGTATTTCATCTCCTTATATATTCCTAAGTATTTTATTATTTTTGTGGCTATTAAATATGGAATCATTATCTTAGATTCCATTTTGGATAGTTAATTGTTAGTGTAAGAAATGTAGCTGTATGTTGGCTTTGTATCATATGGCTATGTTGATTAAATTCATTTATTAGTACTACAAGATTTTTTGCTTATTTAAGTAAGAGTTTTCTACATATTAAGATCATGTCTTTTGGGCTGGGGATGTGGCTCAAGAGGTAGCGCGCTTGCCTGGCATGCATGCGGCCCGGTTCGATCCTCAGCACAACATACCAACAAAGATGTTGTGTACGCCGAGAACTAAAAAATAAAGATTAAAAATTCTCTCTCTCTCTCTCCTCTCACTCTCTCTTTAAAAAAAAAAAAAAAAGATCATGTCTTTGAACAAATCTTCTTGCTTTCCTACTTGAATCCTTTTCCTTTTCTTACCTAATAGCTCCATTAGGACTTCCATTACTACGTTGAATATACATGGTGATATCAAGTGGGTACCTTGTTCTAGTCCTGATCTTAGAAGAAAAGCTTTTAGTTTTTCACAGTTGAGTGTAATATTATGTTTAGGAACTTCCCCTCTAATCAGATTTTTTGAGTGTCTTTTAACATAAAGCATGGCAGCTATTATAGGTGGGTAGGGACCACCATATACATCTCAAGAATTAGGTAACATCTGTTGCTCAGGGCCAAGTAATGTGATCTAAAAGAAGAGAAAGAGCTATGTGAGATAGCAGCCGTGTGGGGTGACCCCTGCTCATACTGGAATGAGCAGCAACAGGGGCTGAGATGCAGGCCTAATCCTGTGTGAAGTAATTGCCGAAGGAATTGAAGCTAGAGCATGAAGCATGTTTAACTCAAGCAGAGATTACGGTGTAATTACTTGCTCCTATGAGGAGTGCTAATGAAAATTTGGAAACTCTAGCCTGCTGCTTTGCTAAATAAAGGTAAATATTTACCACAAGGTAGAGCAAGGGTGGTGGTTCTGCAAAAAGAATAGGACCCCCATAAGTGGGATTCCTGTGAACACCTCATAAGAAGAAGATGAGGAATGGCATAAGTTGATTGAGGTGCCAGAGCCAGGGACCAGATCAGTCATAAATCAAAAGACAAAGTCAGACAGATAAGCCAAGACCAGTAGGAGTAGATGTTGAGAATCTGCCCTCTCCTGACCAGCACATCCATTTCTCTATGGGACACTATACAGCAAACTACACTGGTCCTGATAAATGAAGCATTCACAACAGGAATGAAGGACACACACAACATAATGTTATTTAGACTTTAAAAAAGGAGATCCTGAATTTGTGACAATGTGGATACATCTAGAGGACATTACACCAAGCCAGACACACAGACACACAAAGCAATATATTACAACATGATCTAACTTGCTTACATATAAAATAAAAACAAAGTCAAATGTATAAAGGCAAAGAATAAAAATGGGATTTACTGGAGTTATAATGGGGGAAAGCAAATGGGGAGATAAGCATTAAGGATACAACACAGCAGATATATAACATAAGGAAGTCAAAAGATGTAATGTACACCCTGATAATTACAATTAATAATAGTATTTGGAACATTTGCTAAATGAGTAGATTATTCCTGCTCTTGGCACAGGGTAGAGAATGGGTAAGCATGTGAGATGATGAATATATGTTAATTTGTTCCACACCAGAATTCATTTTACTCTATATGTACCATATTTTATAGCATCCTATTGTACACCGAAAATATGCATAATTCAGCCAGGCATGGTGTCACATGTCTGTAATCCCAGCAGCTCTGGAGGTTGAGGCAGGAGGATCAAGAGGCCCTAAACAACTCAGCAAGACCCTGTCTCTAAATATAATACAAAAAGAGCCTGGGGATGTGGCTCAGTGGTTAAGTGCCCCTAGGTTCAAGTCCCAGTACAAAAACAAACAAAAAATGCACAATTTATTTTTAAAAGGTGCTTCTCTACTGGTGGGTACAGTATTCCTTCAAATATCACTGGGAATTATAAGTGTTAGTTGGCATCTCTTTCCCTCAGTCTATGGACCCACTTAAGTCTCGTGGTCTTTTTTGCTTACCTTGTTCTTTCTCTTACGGTTGCTAGTTTTCTTCAGTTGTCTATAGGTTATTAGTATCCAGTTGTTTACTGTTGAAGGACTATGTTGAAAATATAAGCCACTGTCTTGGGTGTATTCAGACTTTACCAGCTTCTACACTGAAGGAGAAGATCCACTGTACACCTGTGTATGTTATGAGAAAATACCCAATTGTCAGGCTTCTCATGAACCCCTGAAAACTGGGTACCTACATAGATCTGCCCCTCCTCCAAATGGCATAATAAGACAGAACTGAATTTGGAGAATTCATCTTGTCCATGCCCAAGCTCTACCCAGAAGAATTACTCTTTAGAGGGAATCTCTTGGATTTTTCTAGAGTGAGTCTTCTGGCTGCATTGGAGGGATGATGGAGGAGGGTTCCAGGAGTTATTCTAGAAGCCTTTAAGCAAAGGCATCAGCTAGCTCCTTGCTTTCTATGTTTCTCTTAGTTCTGCTGTAGGAATCTGCCAGTTCCACAGGCCACAGCATGAAGAAATCCACACTCAGTTGCTAACTTCTGCACTCATTCAAATCACATGTTGCTATGATTACAAGGACCCTCTGCCTTCCAGTCACCTGTGGAAATCTTGGTTTTGCTCATGTTCCTATCTTCTGTTAAAATCACTGTCTGTTCAATACCATACCTCTGTTTTTCCTTGTTTATTACTATTTTAGGAACAGATAAGATGAAAGGTTCGACAATGCAATGTCCTTGAATTTAAATATTAAAATGTTTTAACTTGAATATTATTTTTTACTTATTAATGTTATATCAACAACATGCATCTAGGGAATTTAAAGTGAGAAAGTCAAATATATCAAGATTATTTTTATAACACCTGGAGAGATACAAACACACAAACACAAACTTGGATAGGAATAGGGAAAACAAAAGCAATAGAAATACTCTCTGCCATCCCCCAGCCATCTACTTAAGAAGTTCTCTGATTTTAATATGATTTTTTACAAATCAAAGATATGGTAGAAGAAAATTTAAAATTTGCCTATGCTATGAATCAACAAAAATTAGAAATTAAGAAACATTTTAGAAGTCCATATCTGAAGAAATGTTATTTTATCTTCATTTTACTCATAAAAAAACATGTCAAGTAGGCTACACATACCATGTTTAAGATATATCATTTAGAAATATACTGTTACCAATAAAAATTACTTATTCCATTAACAAGATATTGTGATTTTCTATTTTAAAGTCAAGTATATTGTTGAATTTGAAAGTTTAAAAAAAATATGTATCTTCACCCTCCCTTTCCCTGCCTCCCATTCCAGTGCCAAACTCCATGGAACTGGAAAAATAAAACTAGAGTGGATCCCTGGGCCCATGACTGACAAGTAAGGGACTTAAGTGGCAGTGACTACCAACACAGGAAACAAGTTTGGTAAATTATTTCTTATGGTATAAAGAACCCTCATGTTATACCACTTTTTAATTTTCAGAATCTATTTCCTTAATGTATATTAAAAAATCACCTTCAACATGTGGTTGATTTGTTTCCATTTGCCTCTGTCGTTTCCATTCTATTCTCTGCACTGCCCTTGGAGGAGGCCTTTTCCTTCTGAATAATCTCTTCTTCATTCTTCTACTTGGTTGGGGTCACCAGAAAATACAGGCTGGAGATCAGAGGGCGGGAGATGTCAATGACAGGGTTTCTCCCAGCTCCCTCTGTGTGTCCCTCTCTGGTCTCCAAAAGGAGCTGTGTCCCTCCCATCTACAGTTCTTCATGCTTTTCTTCAGATCCCAGAATCCTCCCACAACTGGTAATCTTTACTCCTGCCCCTCTCCCTGGGTCTTTCTCTATCCCTTGATCATTCTGTGTCTCACTTGCATCATTAAAATTACTCTTTTCACTCAGACTGTGGTGGGGAAGGGCTATGTTTCTGGTTGAGACTTTAACAGGTTTCAGAAATGACTTAATTTAATAATTTAAACCCCATGGGTAGTGCTTCTCTAGGAACATATTTCTACTGAGATTCTCAGAGGGCCCCAAGTAAATCTATGCTATCCTTATAGTTTGAAATTCTATTGATGTCCCTTGATCTCTGAAAATTTTTGAGGATTAGAGGATTTATTTCTTTAAAAAATTATTGTGTTAAAAGGTCATGTAATACTTCACTATTTGAAATGTTTAATACCTTTTGTCCAGGAGTTCTTAATCTCAGTCAGAAGATGTTTAATACCAATGTGGTAGGCAGAATTCTAAGGTAATCCTTAAGAAGTCCTGCATGCCATTCCCACTTTATACTCCCTCATCATTCTCAGGACTGAGAGTTGGATTGATTTCACTTTCATGATCAGATTCTGTTACAGAGTACCTTTGCGGGAAAGGAAAATTATTGGGACAGACATGGCTTAATGACTCAAGCCCTTTCACAGCCAAAACTTTGTCCAACTGGTCACACAAGAAAAATAAGAAAGATTTGAAGTTTGAAGAGGGCTGACACCAACAAGGTTTCTTGTTGCTGAGATGGAGGAGATCATATGACAAGGACCCTCATTATGCCCCAGCATAATTCCCTGGCCAATATCAGGGAAGGCAACAGGGACTTCAGTCCTAGAACCATAAAGAAAATAACTCTGCCAAGAATCTGAGAGCTTGAAAGAATAAAGAATCCCAGGGAGAACTGGAGCCTTGGCCAACAAATTGATTTCAGTTTGATGAGATCCTGAGCAACAGATCCAACTATTAGGTGCGTGAACTTCTGACCTACAGAAACTGCAGGGTAATATATTTATGTTCTTTTAAGTGCTAAATTAAGCTAGTAATTAATTAAACAATTATAGAAAACTAAATGTTCCAAATAAAAAAATCAATACTCCAACCTCCAAGATTCTGGTCGGTTGGTTTGTCTGGGATGGGGTCAAGGCATGGGTATTTTCCAACACTACTTATTTCACCCAGGTGATGCTAATATTCAACCAGGAATGAAAATCCCTGCCTGTATTAGTAGTTTTCCATCACTTGATAAAATATCTAAAAAAAAATCAACTTAAAAGAGAAAATCATTGTTTTGTTTTGGTTCATGACTTCACAGGTTTTAATTACTTGCATTGGCCTCTATAAAATACTCTGGGCTTAGGCACAATACATCATGGCAATAGGAACACTTGGCAGAGGAAGACTGCTCACCTCATACCAGCCAGGAAGCAAAGAGA
Source organism: Ictidomys tridecemlineatus (assembly GCF_052094955.1). Lineage (NCBI taxonomy): Eukaryota > Metazoa > Chordata > Mammalia > Rodentia > Sciuridae > Ictidomys > Ictidomys tridecemlineatus. The sequence continues at coordinate 164,527,458 of NC_135481.1, forward strand.
GAGAAAGGGGCAGGGGTCTCAATAGCTCCTTCAAAGACACTCCCCCAATGACCTAACTTCCTTCCACTAGGCCCCTCACCTTATAAAGACTCCACCATCTCTCAGTAGCACCATAGGCTGACAACCAAGCCTACAATACTTGGTCTTCTGGGAGACATAAGATCCCAAAACTCTGCTCTTCCTCCTTTACTGCATGGAAATAATTTGAAAAATAAAACCTTTAGTGTAGTTTATTCTTTCCAGTTCATCCATTCAATAGACATCTATTGAATATTTTCTAAGTGCCAAGTTCCATGCCCTAGAGATTTATTTAATAAAAGAAGATCAGACATAGATACTTCCCTCATAAAGCTCACAGTCCAGTGTAGGAAATAACACAGTTTTAAGCATCATGTGTTTTACAGCACATAGAGCAAATTTCATGCTCATGAGAAACGTTGTCTCACAGAAAATGAAGAGTTTGTTTTATACTTAGGTCCTTACAATGCATCTCTTATTATGGTGTGTTCTCTCAATTACTTTAGTTTGAACCACAAAGCCTTGTTTGGGGAAGATAAATTTGCCTGGAATGACCTCAATCAGCACTCATTTGGTCTGTGGACAGAGGTCACATGCTTCGTTCAGGGAAAAAAAATGTAGGGAAATTATTTAACAGGAATTTAGTCATTACTCTTGGTAGCAGGACACTAGGATTGCCAGTGTTGGATGTCACAGTAAGTAAGTCTCTTAAAGATCATTTGGCAAAGAGTGTGAGGAAGACAAATATTAAACAAGTATCATCACAAAGAAATGTAAAATGCCTAGAATGATAAAAATTCCAAGGGGGTGCATGTACATTAGAGAGAATTGACTTAGAGTCAGGGCAGGGGAATGTTTATGAAGAAGTGTCCCTAAGCAAGGAAGATGAGCAGGTAGGATGTGGAATCAGACCCCTGTGGGAGTTCTACAAAGGACTGATACATAGAGCTCAGCCCAGAGATCCTGACTTAAATGTGTTTGGGGTGGGTCTGGACATTCCCAGATCCTCCAAACATACACCTACCCCCAACAGGAGAAAAACAAAACAAAAATAGCAGGTACAAAGGACTTGTGGCAGGAGGGGATCTGAGAGAGTCTGGTTTCTGAAAGAAAGCAAGGGTGAAGGAAAACATGACCCTCCCAGATTTTCTATAGCAACAGACACATTGTGATGTGGACTTGCCCTCCCTAGGTTGCTGCTGTCCAAAGTAGTTTTAAACATTTTTTTCTCATGTCAAAATTTAATTGCTAGGAATTCAAGATATAAAATTTTTAAAAAATCAAAGGATCATCCCAGCTTAAAAACATAAAGGAAACTTAAAATTAATTTTTATAATCCTCCATACCCAAATTCTAATGTAATGATGGGACAGGAATGAGAAGTCTCCTATAAAGAGAGGAAGAGGATCCCATTTAGCAGCACATGCTTTTTCTTTTTGGCTTTCCCAGTCTTGCAGTCAACATTGTATTGCAGGCATCAAAGAGAGTTTGCTAATACTGACAGGAGTGCAAATGATCTTCTTAATAGTGTTTTGGTATCAGATTAATAATTTGCATATGGCATATAAATAGAAATAAATGAGGTTGATTGACTTGGGATAATGCTCCTAAATCTTTTTTGGCACAAAAAGAGCTTATTGTTCACAGACTACTAAATCAGAGGTTTATGCTACTTATTCAGCCACTGTCTTCCCCTACTCTGCTTAACCTTAGCAGGTCCAATTTTTCTAACTCCCTAGCATTCGAAGGCCTTGCACACTTACCTCCCCTCAGATCTCTTTTTCCCTTAACCCCATGCTTACTTCCTCACTTGTCTCAGTATCACATCAGAGAAATTCCTTGATTCCCCCCTTCCCATTAAAAGCACTAATGAGATTCTCTATATACCTACCTTCCTTCCATCTTATTTGTAGCATTTATAAGCCATACCTATAGTCCAACTATAGGTGTGCCATTTATAAGCCTATGACATATCATAAAATTGTGTGTGTTTGTTTTTGTGTGTCCTGGGCTAGTAAGCAGGATGAATCACCAGCTATATCTGATTGGGTTGCTAGTTTATCCTTACCACCCAGAATGGATCCTGGCACATATGTTGTGCTCAATATATGCTCGTTACACTAATACATGAATGTCAATAGTAATAGAACAAAAATGTGCTTTCACAGAGAATGTAACTTGTCTATAGAAGTGAAGGCTCTTCAGAAGTTACACAAAGCAAGTAAAATATGATACAAATGGACATCTGAATGCAAATTGTAATACCTTTCATAGTCAGCTATTTCTGGATTGTTGGTGATTAAATTTTACAGAATTTCAACCTTCATTGAAAATGGTTCTCTGATAGATGTGACCGCTAGAATAAAAGTTAAATTAGTTTTTATGAACCATATTCCATTAAATTCCACAGGCATTTTATTTCATTAAGGCAAATAAAACTGTGATTTGAAGCTGAACCATCCCTCATCTTTCTGTTAGAAATCTCTGTGAAACAGACAGTGATATACTTGTTATATGACCAAAAAAAAAAAAAAAAGAGCTATATCATGTTTTCCTTTAGAAAGCAATGTAGAATTATACCCAAAATATGGGAAACAGCAAGTGCACAGTTCTTTAGTTCCCAACTTTGGTATTATACCTAAGATAATTAGTGAAATAGTATATTTCAGTGCAATCACACATCACTGCATTTTTGTGAACATATTCATTGCTTAGATGTAATTAATATTCACTATGAGGAGGAAGGGGATGACAGTTCTTTTCAAAGTTGAATATGTTCCAAGAGAAACAGGAAGGCTTTTTAAAACAGAATGATGGCTCCGCTCCCTGGTAACTTGACTCAGAGATTTGGGGCAGATTGGTAAATTTTGCATTTCTTGCAAAGCTCCCAACTGCTGCCAAACACTGTTCATGGTTCTGGGACCACTCTTGGAGTAACATTGGTCAGATGGGTTCAGAGTATGCCATTTCCTTCCTCTATCCCTTGTCCATTTCAGAGCCACCCCTTGAAATAGAACCACCAAAGCATACTGAATTATGTATTCATTAATTGGTTTTCACATGTTGCAGCAAGGGATAGATACACAGTTGGCCACAGTGTACGATCCTTTGAAATGTGTTGTTGAAGCTGATTTCTTAGTATTGTGTTGAGGGTTTTTGTATCTAGGTTCATTAGGAATTTGATCTGTGGTTTTCTTAGGGTATCTTGGTCAGGCTTTTGTATAAATGTAATGCTGGCATCATAAATGAGATTAATATTTTATAAAGATTAAGGAATAACATTAATTTTATATTTTTATTTGTTCTTTTTTAGTTTTACATGATAGTAGAATCCATTTTGATGTATTATACAAGCATGGAATATATCTTATTCTAATTAGGACATTAATTTGTTAAATGGTTGGTACAATCCACCAGTAAAGCCATCTGATTCTGGGCTTATCTTTGTTGGGAGGTTTTTGATTACTGGGCAATCTCCCTCTTAGTTATATTTCTATTCAGATTTCCTATTTCTATCCACAATTCAGACTTGGTACATTTTATGTTTCTATGAATTTTCCATTTTAAGGTTATCCTATTTGTTGTCATAATTGTTTTTTATTTCTGTGGCATCGATTTTTTAAAATTTTTTTTTAGTTGTTGATGGACCTTTATTTTATTAATTTATTTATATGTGGTGCTGAAAATCGAACCCAGTGCCTCACACATGCTAGGCAAGTGCTCTATCACGGAGCCACAACCCCGGCCCCTGTGGCATCGATTTTAATGTCTCTTTTATCATTTATTTTTTTTCTCCTCTCAGTCCAACTACAGGTGTGCCATTTTTACATTTTCTTTTCATAAAACCTACTCTAAGTTTCATTGATTTTTTCTCCTATTATTTTTTCTAGTCCTTATTTTATTTTTTCTACATTTATTTTTAACATGTGCTTCTTTCTTCCAAATTTGTGTTTAGTTTGTTTTTTTCTTCTAGTTCTTTTAGGTTCAAAGTTAAGTTGATTTTATTCGAGATCTTTCCTTCTTAAGGTAGACATTCATCACAAGACTTCCCTTTTATAATGCTGATGATGTATCCAAAAGTTTTTAAATGGTGTGATTTTGCTTGTCTCAGAATTTTTCCTAATTTCCTTTTTATTTCTTTTCAATCCATTGATTTCTCAAAAAGTGTGTCAATTAATTTCCACATATTTATGAATTTTCCAGCTTTCCTTCTGAGCTTGATTTCTGCTTGCATTCCTTTGCAGTCATGTTTTCAATCTTTCTATTAGGACTTATTAAGGACAGTTCTGGACTTAAAATCTAATTTATCTGATACAACTATAGACACCCAAGTTCTCCTTTGTTTTCACTTGCATGGAACATTTTTCTATCCCATCAATAACTACTTTATATGTAAGTGTATTAAACTCTGCAGTCAAAATACAAAGAGTAGCAAAATGGATAAAAATCAAGTTATATGCTGTCCATAGAAACTCACTTTAAAGGACATGCATAAGTTAAAACAAATAATTATAATATTATTAGTTATTTCAAAGTAAAAAAAAAAGTATACCGGCATCTATATTCTTACTATCAATTCCTTAAAGACATATTTCAGACAAAACTGAATCTATCCTCAGCCATTCCTCTTCCTCTCTTTCTTCTTTTTTTTCTCTATTTTTTTAATGCTCTATCAGTGGTAACACATTAGTTGGCAGACAGCATTTTACTGCTTACATTTCTACCAAGAATCATTTGTCTGTATGTGTGTTTTCTTTAATTTTAACAAATAGCATCATCTTCTTTATATCCTTCCTCAATATCTCATAAAGTTAAGACTCATTGAATTATCCTCAGTTATTCTGAATCATAATAATAGGGTGTTTTTTGTTTATCTTTTTGCAGAAAGCAAATATCATTATTGCATTCAATTTAACTATGGAGTAACATGGCTGGATTTGTCTTAAAACAACAACAGCATCCCATTTACCTAAGGCAAACAATCACAGAATGATCCTGGTTATGTCAACATTCTTATTTTGTAAATCCAAGAACTGAAGTGATGTACTCAGCTAGTTCATGAAAGATCCACATCTTCTGTGTCAAAAATCAAGGACCTGGGGACTGGGGTTGTAGGTCAGTGGTAGAGCACTTGCCTAGCACGTGTGAGGCCCTGGGTTTAATCATTAGAATGACATAAAAATAAATAAAATTATTGTGTCCATCTACAACTAAAAAAATTTTTTAAATAAGTAAAAAAATAGAGAATGAAGAACCTTTTCACTGAATCTTAAGGATTCCCTTCATCTATTTGCTAATGATTCAATTTTAAAATTCCATATAAAGAATTTTCCAGGTTTACCCATTTCAACATCAGCACTTCCTCTTTTCCACTCAACATATTAAAAGAATTATTTTCTTAAATGCATATATACATTATTGCTTTTATGCATATAATTTTTCAGTTAGTATTTTCCAGATAACCTTCACTAAATTAAAATTACACTTTTACGTTTTAGAGACTCTGAGAATATGTCAACATTTATTTCCTTTGGTGGAACCATAAAATACTTTTTATTCATTTTCTTTCTATGGCAACGTCTTACACTGCCTGACATTTATTGAATGTTCGAAAAATGGCAGAAAAAGTATTAATAGCATTAGAAGTAGTGATAACAGAAAAGAGCAAGGGAAAAAATAACAACATGGATGAGCTCATTTTTATGACCTTTCTTTTCTATAACAACCATTGTTTTTTCTGTTATCAATTATCACCTCTGGGGAATGGTTTTCTTGTGAGTCCATCCTTCTGACACAACAATACCTATGTATATTGTGACTTCTACTTTTTGCTCTAAGTCTTTACATTTCTAATTCTGTTGTTAAGAAGTCAGGAAGTTTGCTATTCAGGCAAATGGAGAGGCTGTGTATTTCAATTCTGCAATAGGAGCCAAAGACAATAGCAAAATACCAGAATGTATAACATGAAATGGTTATGGTAAGATGCTTAAGATACATAGCAAAATCTTTTAATTATCTATGTTAAAGGAGGTATTTTTTCAAGAATTCTGCTTAAAGTATTTCATTTAATCTTCATTAAAATGAGTAAGTAAAAATTATCTTCATTTTACAGAGAGGGAAATAAATGTTAAGAAACTTGCCAAGGTTTAAAAGTAATGGAATCCACACTCAGAGAGGAAAATTCTAGCACCCTCTTTTCTATGTCTATAGTATGTTTTCCTTATGTTTTGATATTAATGCTGTTGGTCCCTGGCTCAGTGCACTCATTCCCCAGATGTGGTGAGTGCTGGATGCTAATTACTCACAATTGTCTTTTTCTCTGGAGATCTGGCCCTGGCCAATGGGAGTCACCTGGGTAGAAACACTCAGGAGGTATAACTGTTTCCTTCCAACTTCAGTTGGTAGGGAGCAGCCTATAGTTAATGACCAAATCAGATGGAAGTATAAAGGCATCTTACTTTAAAGTGACCAAAGTCAGGGTTCCTGTATGTTCCAGAGCTCTCTATGGGATCAGGCTGAGGCTTTCCATGGGATCAGGCTAAGGCTAGACTCCACCTGAAGCTACATTTTGGCTTGGCTTCTTCTTATGTATCAGCTTGCTTCTCCCACTGCCCCTCTCCTAAGAGCACTTCCTCAATCTCTTGCACAAGAAGCCCTATCTTGGCTCTGTTTCTAGAGACTGAGCTTAGACTTTATTGCAGATTCAGGCTAATTTTTAGTCCTCTTCATCTACAATCTAGCGTCTCCCTGGCTCCATGTCCTATAGTTTTGACTTAAGACATTCTACCTGATCCAGCACAGGCACCAGAATGGGTTACAGTTCTATATATACCACCCATCCTAAGAATTCAATGAACACTTAATGACCCAAAACAAGAGAATCAAATTCAGCCAGTCAAATATTGTAATAGCAAGGGCAACAGTAGCAGAAAGTGCCTCCCTGAGACTAGCTGAACTAATCAGACAATAAGAAACTGCTGAAGTATCACTGAGAGCATGCAGTCAACTGATAAGGATTGGTTTAAAACTTTAAATGCTTGTATTAGGCCCAGTGGAGGAAATAATTGCTAATTTCTTGGTGTACTTGATGACCTCCAACTCATCTCTAAAGACCTAGAGCAATAGCCTTTTTCTACCATAAGCTACCCCATCTCACCAAGTCTGAAATGACCACACTTCCTTGGCACCAAGTGACAGCTGGTGCCCATCTCTATTATAACAGTAGTCATATTGATCAACAGTTCTGTTGACATCTTTTCACTCTTCCTTATTTCTGAGCCTTTGAGACCAATAGCCAAGTATTGTTATTGATGTATCTCTATCTATCAAGCATGCAGTCAACGAACAAACAAGAGTTTGTTCATAAAATGAATGAATGAATGATGGTAGAGGTGGAAACACACAGGATCGGAAACAGATCTAGATTCTCATGGATTTTTTTAATCCTCTCTCTTGATCATGAGTCAAGGAACTATAGCTTCAGATGCAAATTTCCAATATCTATATCTATGTCTCCATTCTTACATTAAAATGGAATCATTTCTCAAACTCAGAAAATATGATGGGAATTGTCCTTTCATTCTTTCCATGAGAAACTCTATTTTGCAAAACAGGATTCTGCCAGTTAAGATGCTTCCTTTCTCATTTAAAGAAATCTTGCTACTTCTTCATGTTCAACTCAGTCCCTCTTCTGCCCCAGAGGATGCCTAAGAACTTAAATTTTTCCCGAGAGTTATGCCTCATGCTGCACTGTATCAGCACTTATTATCTGGCCCATTCCATCCTGCATTGCTCTAGTATTGTCACTTGAAGTCTCTATAGATAAAATTTGTACTCTCAGAGATCATACCTAGAATACTACTGAGAAAAACTATTATTGCTTTCAACCAGAAGAAAGTCTCCATACTGACTTTTCTTCATCTGCAGTCCTCTCTTATTCTTGGTCATTTCTATATCTGCAGAATCAAATAGATCTATGTACACACACACTCCAGCAGCTACGACAATGTAGAGACCTTGTTGAGACATTTGATGCTTGCTGAGACGTAGTAATTTTCCAAGTAGCTTCTGAATTCTTAGCAGAAAAGTTGAACTAGTTATCTGTTGCCACAATAACATTGCCATGTAAACAAGCATCACACTTAAATAGCATACAGTGATATGTTCATTGCTCTCTTATCTGCAATCAGATGGTGTTACCTGGCTGGTTTTGCTAATTTTGGCCATGATTATTCATGTGTCTAGCAGTTGAGTAATTGTCAAGAGGGGCTACGGAGGTGATACGGCCACGCTTACTGTGTCTCATCCTCTAACAGATTGTCCTGAGTGTTCTCACAGAGAGATAATAGGGAGCCAACAGAAACATTCAAGTTTTCTTGAGGCCTACACTTAAAACTGGCATACCATCACAATGTAACCCCCTTAAACTTGGTCAAGTTGGGTCCAGGAGGTCAATAAGCTCATGCTTTTGCGACCCATTCTCAATTTTTCCAAATTCCCCCAGGGCCTGGGAACAGATGGGATTGACATTGTCATCTGGCAAAACACCCACCCAAGCCTGAAGCTGTTCTCACTGGTCTTTTAAAGAAGGCACTTATGTTAGCCTTCTCTAAATCCCTCCCTGGCAGCTGTGCAGCATGGACAGCACATGCCAGACCAGAACAGGGTTTCTGTAGGCTCTAGTCACTGTTTCTTGCTTCAGAGAACTTTCTGACCCTTTACCCCATGCAAGGAGTTAACCAAATGCCCCAAAGTTGACCAGGACTCCTACCTGTGAAGTTACCTGGGGACCCAGGAGGGTGGCATGGTCAGCAGACTGACCTAGTGCCCACCAGAGCACTTCTTTTATGAGTTTTCATGGAATTGAGCCACCAGAATAGTGGTGACTTGCTAATTTTGGGTGACTCTCACATCTGATATAGGACAAAAATCAGGGGTTCTGGGATACTGATGACCCACAGCCTGCCCATCACCCATCTGCATTTTGACCTTGGTGTCTGTAAGGGTCTGCAGTACCTGACAGCCTCGAGTGTAGCATGCAGTTGATTTTCAGAGTGTCCCACTTCCCTCTCCTCAGACACCACATCACATATCAGGAAATTTTCTGCCATTGGCTACCTTCTCCAAGGATTTGGTAATAACTAGTCTCCAATGCCAATGAACCCTTCCAAAAGATGAGGCAACATAATGCTTTCCCAGATATGTCTTAGTTGTGCCTCACAAGAGATGGACACTCCTTGCTCTAATGGGATCTCTACTTTCTCTTCCTGTATGTCCCTCATCAACCCCTCCTGCGGAGATTGACGTGTGGTGGGTAAGAGTGGGATCCACATTGAGAGATCACATTTTAGTAATACAGTGATTATGGTCTACAGATTTCAAGAAAAGATGTGGTAGAAAGATATGTCATTTTATTTATATTCTCTGAAATTCCAAATGGTATGAACATGACCATAAATCAAGTACCATACATATTTTCCTGCATACCCTGGGCGAGAATTAACAATTGTGGTCACATCCAATGAAGCGGCAAAACAAACGTTAAGTGGTGAAGAATAAAAAACTACATTGCAGTCTTCCACATCTTATTATTCCCAGTCAGTTTGCTTTCTTCCTGATGATTCAGCAACCGGTGGCATTTACTTCTCCAGTTTGCTTCTTTTGTTCTTTGTCACTTTTTTACGGTCCACTGGGTTTAGGATTTTCCTCATCATAATGAACCCCTAGTGTAATTATTCACAAGTTTTCTTCTCTCCCTGTGTCCCCTCTTCTCTTTTCTCCTCCCCTCTCCCTTTCCCATCTTCTCCTTTCTTCCTATCTCTTCTTCATTTTCCTTTCTCCTCTTCCTCTTCCTTCCTCAACCCCCCCTCTGCTCTTCACATCTATTTCTATTTCCAATTTTAATGAATATTTATTAGGTGCCTACTTGTGCCAGTGCTGTCCAAAAATTGGAGACGCAGCAGTGAGAGGCCAGCCACAGCAACATTTTCTCATGCCCCACAGAGAAGAAAGACATTTAAAGGTAATTACAATTCTCCTGGGGATTCCATTAGCCATCTATTATTAGTCCATGCCTGAAGTCACAGCTATACTTTAATGCTTTCCCTTGAGTGACTTGAAACTTAAATTAAAGCATAACCCACATATTGATATGTTTAAGGCTAGGATTGGTTTCTATCTTCATTCTACAGTCAGATCCACATTTTCTCATTCTCATTCTCTCTATAGTAAAGAACATACACACACACACACACACACACACACACACACACACATTTTTAAAGGAATAAATTTAATTATAAATATGAACAAAATGTCACATTTATTTCAATCTTGTAGAAAACCTGGTTAAACCTCCCAGAGGATCCCTCTCTGTGTCACAACATCATCATCTTTGTGACAGATTTCACATTTATATCAGGGGGTAATGACTAAATTGCTGCTCAGGGAAGTGGTATTTGGCTAAGGGGAAAAAATTGGTACCGAGAGAAAGATGTGTGACAACCAGAATACCTACGTCAATTTCTGACCTGAGTAATAGAATACCAATTATATAATTAATAAACATATTTCCCTATACCTTGGCAGAAAAGTGGCTGTGGCTAATCCCAAATGAGCCATGCTGTAGAACAGAAGGTGATACCAACTCATGGAAATTTTCTCCCATATGTGTCCCCCAAAAAATAAAATATAATAAAGGAAATGGAAAAGTGCTATTATGCCAAACACATATCAGATAATGAGATAATGAAATGCACACATCTTCTGAGGGAAAAAAGATGCTATTATATTCCATTGAGAGACATAATGTATCAAGAACTAAAAGCCTTCTTTCCATGCCATAATATTCTTCAAAAATATTCTGGAAGCATTATGCCACTGTAAAATATACCCATTAAGACTGATATTATCTACAATAATTTGAAAGACTACAGGTTGAAATGTAATGTAATCCTTCCTATATGTTCTCTCACATAAGAAGAGAATAACAAGAAATTCCATGTTTCACATTATACACATCAGAACTTTATAATCATTCCACATTTCTCTACAGAAACTTCATGACTATTTTTTCTTCCATCTCTATATTACTATTCAACAGATGTAAATTAAACACCTACTATGTGCCAAGCATTCTTCTGGAATTGAAGATAAAATGGTAAAAAGAAGGATGAAAACTTAAGCTTCATAAGCATACGCTGGGAACAGAGATTTTAAACTTTTATAGAAGTAGATTTAGAGAGTGTAATTGCACCAAAGAAAATGACACAGGACCATAAATATTGATGGGTAGAGACGGGACCTACATTACAGAAGGAAGCCATGGAAAGCCTTTTGGGAGAGGTACTGAGACGTGAAGGATGAAGGAGGCACTCATGTGGAGATGTGGGGTTGGAGTATCTGACAGGAGGCATGGAAGAGCTAGGTGGTTGCAGAAGATGAGAGAAGTTAACTGCTGCCATGGCCTTTGCCTCAGGAGAGCCCAGTGTTGGAACTCAACTCAGATCCTCTCAGATGCTTTTGCCTGGGTCTGCATGTCATGCTTCACCCTGGATCTTTTACTTGATATCTTATACCTGATGCTTCCTTTAGAGATCCTCTCCTGGACTACTGAAGCCTCTTTGGGCACAGGATCAGAAGTTCATGTCTTCAAGGGGAGCTCAAGGCAGTGACTGATCTGATACAGATGTATGAAAGCCCATTTCTTGACTCCAAATGGAGAAATCTCTGAAATTCATTTGCATTCCTGAGATACCAATGGGACGAGACTGAGGCTGAAACTTAGCCCAAAAGCATGCCTTTGCTTGTCTCCTTCCTCTTACTAGCTTTTTCTGCAACCTTACTGGTTGGTTTCTCCTGGGAACACAATTTGAAAACATTGCCTTTACTCAAATTCTCACTGCAAGATGTGTTTTAAGGGAATCAATCCTAAGATATCCTCCATGCCAATACAAAAGGCAGAAAATATGTCATAGTACATGCTGTGCATTATTCTGGTATGCATGAGTGGCAATGGAATTGTGGGAAGAAAACATTGATGACAATGATGAGTTTGGGCTCCAGTTTTGCCACCATGTAATTTTGTAAACCTAGGCAACATCAGAACTCTAGGCTTCTGTTTTTTATCTCTAAGATGGGGAAACTGAGTCTGTGGTGATCTCTGGGGAACTTTTCCTAGTATATAATAACATGTGTGCATGGTTACGAATTACATATTAATAACACATTTCATAACTCTGGAGAGACAATACTGCTATACCCCAAATAATGTGAAGGGACTGGTGAGCTATTTTTCTAGTACATAGTCCACTTGGTTTACTGCCATAAGCAGTAATGAAGAAGAGGCCAAGGGGAATGACCAGAAGTCAGGAGTCAAGAGGGCTACGGAACTATTAAGATGGTTTTCCCTAGACATGAGTAAGGATAGAAACTAGGCAACCCAATCAATGAAGGAAAAGGAGGAAGAGCTAAACGAGAATGCCCTAAAGAAATGTGTGTTCTCTAGGTGGGGAAAGTGGAAGCTGAAAGGAACCATGAAAACAACTGTCAAATCATGACCATGACTGGGTCACCCGACTTAGACATGTTCACTAATTTCTGCTACATCATAGCTAGAATGCCATCAAAGCTTTAAAAAAAGAGGTTATAACTGGGAACAAGCAAAAAAAAAAAAAAAAAGAAGAAGCAGCTCAATCGTATGCTAGGAAAAAGAAATATAACAGATGCTCAGAATTTCATAACATTACCTAAAAACCTTACAGTTAAGAACATAGATTTAAAATTAGCTGCACAATATCAGGGATATGATTTGATCTCAGGTTTCCAACTCTGTAGAATACCAGAACTTCAAAGAGATATAGTGAGGTTATAGCAGAAATGGAGATGACAGAAGAGGTAACACAGTACATAATAGCTAAGTCCCTAAACTCTGATGGCTGTTAGACCTGAGACAAATCCTCTAACTTCAAGTCTGGGTCCCTAAATTATGTGATGATAATAACTGTACATACCTCATAAGATTATAAAAAGGTCCTTTTGTTTGTATGTGCTTAATAAAGATATATTCCCTTTGGCCACATTTTCCCACTGAACTTTTTCTGAAATACATAAAAGATGTAGGTAAATATCCAATCTGACACTTTCTGAGCTCTCTCCCCCTTACTCTGCCTTCTCTTTTCCTGTAATATGGCTGGCTGTGTCCTCACTACTTACCCGGAGACTTTTGCCCCCTACATAAACTATCAATTTTGCACGTTGTTTTATAGATTAGTCTCTGAGATTTTCTCAAAATTCTCTGGCATTTATTACTAAGTCAATACTACTGGCCATAGATAGAAGAGATTCCCCCTCCTTCTGCCCCTTTGTCATCTGAGATGCTCAATTAGCTAAGCCCACTGATACTGGAGAGGGGTTCCTGCTATCTATGCCTTAATCCCTTCATTTACTTCAAGTGAAAAACTGTGACATAGTTCACATGTGGTTCTTGCAAGCTTTTTCAATCAAAGTTGGTTTTGTAACAAAATAATTTAGAAGATCCTTACATCCCCAGGCATTTTATGTCCTTATCTAAAATTAGTACCGTCATGGCTATACTATTTTTGGAAAGCAGGACATCTCTCACTCTTTGGGCTTACCAGCTTTAACCAACTGAGTAGCAGTATGCAATATGGCATATTGAGGTTTGGCAGCCATCCCTAAAACCACCAGGCAGCTCCACTGACTCCAGTTTACCAACATATTTGGGAAGTATGCAATTATAGGCTGCATAGACAATAGGACAAACATGATATGGATGTGAAGATGGAAAAAGACGGTGTCTTTAAGTCTTGGTCCTTATAATTCATTCCTGACATGGAGAAGCTTGGAAAGTGAATGAGTACAATCAGGAGGAAGCTTTCAAAGTGAGAAAAAAATAAAATAGGGCAGGGAAAGAAGGCAAGCAAATAATGTAGTTTCGGGTGCAGTCTAGTTTCAGCCTGGTTGTGCGAAGAGTTGAAAAGTGTACATGGAAAGTACCAGTCTCATTGCTAAAAGCTGCCTCAAGAAAAGGGCACAACCAATAGACATTTCTAGCTGATGCACTTCCTGGAAGCCTAAGGTAATTCTCTCAGGAGAAGAGGACAGATGTGAGACAATAGCAGTTATCCCCAGTGTTTAGGAGACAGGGTTCTCTCCAGGTTAAGGGGATTTGTGTGGGGGATCAACCTTGGTGAGAAAAATAACAGAAACATCAGAGAAAATAAAAGAAAAAGCTATAAAATTGAATTGAGGGATCATGTCTTACACATTTATTAAATTTCTAGCACTAGAACTAGTCCTTAGGTTAAACAGGTGCTCAATAAATGATTTAACTAAAATAAAACTGGGGAGTGGGAGGGAGTAGCAAATCGGAAATATCTGAGTTGGCAGAACATGGATATTTTATTTCCAAAGAAGTGAAAAACTATCTACTCAAGTGGTTGATTATATCTAATAAATTCTGTCTTATTTTACCTTCTCTGCTCTTTGGTAGTATAAATACTGTATGTGATAAATAAAGGAATTATACTTTCTTTAAAAGGGGATGCTCTGATCTTAGCCTGGTCACCTAGTTCTGTCTCAGTACCTTAGTCCCAAATGACCATAACCTCAGTTAATTCTTCTCCAAAATGGAAAATAAACTTCAATAACTGTGGCACCCAACGTGTGGTATTCTTGTAAAGCTCCAATGAGCTAAAGCAATGGAAAAGAAATATAGGATTTTGTTTAATGCAGTGACAAACTTTGATCCCGAGGGTTTAGGCAGAAAGAGTGACTGTAATGACACCCTAAGAAAAGGTGTAGGACAGAGGAGCAGTTAACCTCATGGACTGGGGCCACCCACACTACCAAATCATAACAATTCCCCCTTGCCATCTCTTCTTTCTCTTCCCATGTGAATTTCATTCCCATGGACTGTAATACTTTCCTCATGTGACAGAGATGATGTTGAGGGCCACAGCCGAGAAGGGATGACGCATGGCATTTTTGCCAGGAGTAATGGTTGAGAGGTAATGCCAAGGAGCCATTAAGATGATGACTTTTGAGTTCTCGAGGAGTTCCCGTTGAGTTCCAGTTGAGCTCTCTCCGGGATTCCTGAAGAGTTCGAGTTGGTTGGTGAAGTTCCGGTTGGTATGTGGTGTTCCTGGAGGAGCAGCGTGGGTGGCGTTAGGGAGAGTTCCCGGGGAGCGTGTGTAGAGTGTGCTGGTGGAGTTCAGAAATAAAGTTTGTTCCTGCTTGAGTGGCTCATGATTTGTGCCCAGCCAGACTGCGGCAAGATGAGATGTATTTTCTGAAAAGGAAAAAAATCCTCCCTTTGTTCCTACTGGATAACATTTCTGACTGGTACACTCTTTTTTAAATAATAATAATAATAATAATAATAATAATAATAATATTTTTTTATATTTGTAGAGGGACACAAGAATTTTATTTGTTTATTTTTATGTGGTGCTGGGGATCGAACCCAGTGCCTCATGCATGCTAGGCAAGCTCTCTACCACTGATCCATAACCCTGGCCCCTGGTACACTCTTTTTATTGTACAGATTATAAACCCTATGAAAAAGGTGTCAACTGAGCACAGTGCTTAGTATTCATACTATGACTTTCATTTAAAGTCAGGAAGAAAATACTTTACCAAAGAAGGGATGGTCCCAGGAGAAAAAAGATTTGGGGGGAGACAAAAGATGAACATCTACCGAGATATGAGATGAGGTGTCAGAGCTATAAGCTCAACTATCATTCTTTTATATATAGTATTTGACCATATCAATAAATCTATCTGAACATCTTCATCTATAAAATGGGAATACTAATGTATGCTTCACCAGGATGTTTGAGGATTAAAATAGATAATTTATGGGTAAAGATGCTTTGTATAAAGTAATGTGCTTTCAAAATTATAATAAGATGCTCTTATGAATTATTGTGTATTAACTACAGAGCACTTCACAAGCATATGTGCATTTTAGATTAGTGTTTAAAATGGAAAAAAAAACGAGAGAAAATATTTAATGGCTACCTTCTCAAAGCTCACAGGCAAATCCAGTATGCCATGAAAAAAATAAAGACATGTGCTTGCTCTAAGGAAAAAGCCTTGGCTGAAGGTGGCACTATTTTTCAATCAATTGTCTCTCCAGAACAGTTGTTCTCTGCTGAGAGTGACACAGGATGCTGTTTGGAGAGGTGTCAGTTCTATACAGTTTTCTCTTTTCACTCTGAGAAATCGAAAGTGATCCCAGCATAAAGCATTTGCAGCTGTGTTGGGAAATGAGCTAGTCACGCCTCGGCAATTTATGGCCAATTTTCCATTAATAGGAGAGAATGGAGTGTAGTTCAATCACTTAACAATCCAAATACTTGTTCTTAAGAATGGGGAAGAGAGAGTACAATAGTTTTGCTCTGTTTCTGAAAGAGCACTAATTCAATATTGTGCATCTTTGAAGAAAAACATTTAGATGGCTCTAAGTAACAGGAAGGTAAGTTTTATAGGAAAATGTTCATAAAGTCGTGCATTGAAAATGCCACCTGGAGTTCATAGGTAAGAAACAGGACCTGAGGGCCATGATTACAGTGTAGCTAAGGGGAAGCTATTGGAAGGAAAAAACTATTAAGAGGAAAAAAAAGAAAGACAGAGTGGCAAGCAGGACTGGAATTTTCAGGGCATAAGTCCAAGATGGGGGGCGGGTCTCAGTTAAGTGTTGGATTCCTATAGCAGGGGCCCAGAAGCACAGATAAGGTGAAGGTCAAAGAGAAGTTGAGATAGATATCAAGGGAGGCAACAGAAACTGGGACACAGAATGTGCCAAAGACCCCTGATGGCTAATTTGTAATTTCAGGGCAAGAGGAGTATGGAAGAGAAAAGATTAAGAGAAGGAGGATGAAGACAAGTCACCAGCCAAACTCTTTTCCCAGCTTATAACATCTCTTAGGGTTCTCAAAGAGGAAGGCAAAAAGTTGGTTGCAGGGACGGCCCACGTGTTTAAACATAAGGATAGAAACTGCTTAATATTCTGAAGGGGGAAAGACCAAGTTGAGTTCCAAATGTTAGGTAGCTTCCAGTTAATTTACTGATTAGTTTTCAATTCTCTCTATATGAAATATTGGTGGATGCAAGACAAGGATTTGGATACAAGGAAGACACATGAGGGGCGCTTTAGTCAGCTTTATCACTGCTGTGACTTAAAGACGCGACCAGAACAATTGTAGAGGAGGAAAAGCTTATTTTGGGACTCACTGTTTCAGAGGTCTCAATCCACAGACAGCAGGTTCTATTCCTCCCAGCTTGAGGTGAGACAGGACATCATGTCAGAAGAGTGGGGCAGAAAGAAGCAGCTAACATGATGATCAGAGGCAGAGAGAGACTCTACTCGCCAGATTCAAATACATACCCTATAGCCAAGCCCCCAGTGAACCACTTCCTTCAGCCACACCCCACCTGCTTCCAGTTACCATTCAGTTAATCTCATTAGAGATTAATTCACTGATTAGGTTACAGCCATGACCCAATCATTTCTCCACAAAACCTTCTTGCCATTGTCTCACACATTAGCTTTTAGGGGACACCTCATATCCAAACCATAACAAGTGGTTAAGTAAAATCTGTTTCAGAACCATCCCTCTGATGCAAAAGAAATCTGGGATATTTACCCCTGAACACTCATCCCCCATGAATCTTATTCCTTGAGGACTGCTCTTCAGCTTACTAAGCTCCACAGCATTTCCATATACTTCCCTTAGGGTAGAGACAGGGGCACTTGAGGAAGAAAGATGTCAAAGCGGCAAGTGTCACCCCAAGTAGGCCAAAGAGCCAAGGCAAGGCACAGCTAACATCTGCTATAGGTCCCTGAGTGTCCCCACTCCTCAAATGCTTCTCACCACAAGCCAACACACTTCCATCTCAGAATACACCTATTCTTTCCAAAAGTCAGCTACTTTTAGTACCAAATGTATTAGAGCAATAATTGCTATTGAGGTTATGTAGGCAAATAAGTCTTATGTAAATTGGATTTATGCAAATTGATGAAATATGAGTTCTTGAAGAAAGAGGTGTTTCCATGAAACATATGTTGAATGCTTCAGAATGGTTCGATGAAAGGAAGCCAATAAAAGTGAGTTCTTGGTTACTGGCAACATCTGAATCCCCAAATTACTAATAGCTTGTTGTCCTATTAGCTCTGGTTGCCCACAGATACCATTTGCTTGCAAAAGGTAAAGACAGATTGCCAGTAAGTACTTACCTTTCAAATGTCTACCACGTAGTTATCACCTGCCAAGGGAACTCCAGATTGGCTAATACCACCTTGACATTCCAAACCCCTTAAACTTATTATAATTGCATTAAAATGTCAAAAACACACCTCCCAGTACCAGGATGTTCCAGTCATGCTCAAATTAGGGAAGAAAAGAAGTGATTTCCTGCTTGCTCCCAGAACGGTTTGGTTGGTACCAATGGTATTGAGTAGGAAAAAGAATCTAGAGGCCCCATAGCATTAGGTGTGGCTGAGAAAAGTGTGAAGTTGTCAGAAATTCTAACAACTAAGGAAGCTTATTCAATCAGATTGCTTCAAAACTCACTTTAATTCTTGTTTCAATGTAAAGAAACTGAAGTTGGAAATCTTAGGGGATGCATTAAGAGTGTGATTTATTATGAGAGACAATATATAATGCCAATTAAGGGACGCAGAGTCATAGGAAAGACCTCGACTTCACATCAAACATTGGCAAATGAATGCCAATTTATATGTTTTAGGTTAAGATAAGTCTTTAAAACATGTATGAATCATTTTTATGAGCTCTTGCTCTAAATATATTTTTTCAATTAATCAACCAACTATTAGCCTTGCATATGTTGCCTGAGACTGACTTCAACTCCACTCTCAGAAAAATGCTGAGATGAAGAGGACTAAAGTGTTATACTTTAAGTTTCTCAGGAACATTGAAGTATAAAGAGCAAGCACTTCCTTGGAAGAGTAGAAATTGAGGCCAAGGGTCAAAAAGCTAAGGCTGAGAATTGTTTAGCCCAAACACAAGGAACAATCAGACAAGCTTAACAAAATTAAACATTGTCTTAGGAAGGTAAATATTCTCCTTTAGCTGCTGCACCTCAGTTAAGCCCTGCAAGGTCAGAAGAAGCACAGCAATACAACTGCAGGAATAAGAAAGGAAACACCTAAGAAACAAACCTTTAAGGAAATTTCAGAATTAGAAAGTTGTCAAATTCATAGAGGCATAAGGTTGCAAATGCTTCAACTCCAGAGAAGGCTTGGAGTCTCCTTCTCTTCTGATCATTTAACACTAAAATAATTTGCTTTATGCTTTGGCTGCTTGGACACTTGTCACTTTAGAAAGATTCATTCTGTGGCTCTTCAGAGTGACATGCACGATTCAGAAGGCTGGATGCCTGGCCTTGGAGATTAGAGCGTCAGCAATGACTGACTATGGATATATTCTCATGATTCTGGAGATGCTCTAGAAGAGCAAAGCAAGACTGCAAGATTTTGCTTTTTGTAATTTTCTCAAAACTTCCAAAACAACATTGCAACAACATGTGGCTTCCCTTCTACAGAATAAAAGTATTCATTAGGTGATTAAATGAAATTAGATGTTAACACTATGTTTCTAAGCTTATATGTATAAAGAAAGTTTCAGTAAAGTTCAAAAGTTTTATTTTATTCATTCCCCATGTTATTCCAGAAATAATTAAATTAACTTTTAAAGTGACATAAAATGCAGCAAAATAACAGGAACATCTGTGATTTTAATTTCTCAGAAATACCAAAGAATTCACAGGATTTAGGTTTAAATGTTAATTAACTTTCTTTTAACCAGAAGAATGAAATACAATGTCTCCTTCACCACCCCCCACCTTTTAATAGCGTAGATTTCCTCCTCATTCTGTGAGCCCTGGAGCAAAAGGGCACATAAAGATTTACCAAGGAGGGCTGGTGGCCTCTCCCTCCCATGATTTCCACATCTATACACAGCACAGTGCGAAATCTAATGTAAAATTCTACAGACCGTCAGCCCCCACGTTCAACTGCTTTACTCAGCATCCACCAGCAGTGCCTCTTCTCTTTGCCATTCTTTGGCTATAGGATGCTCTCACTGATAGCAGGTCTGCATTCAGAGAGGATACTACATGGCTTGGGTCTGTTTAGGTAGAGAATTCTGCAGTCCTGGTGTGGTAAGCAGAATGATGGCCTTCCAAAGGTGAGCCACTCCCTAGTCCTTAGAACCCATGGGTATGTTATGCTACTTGTGTTGGAGTTCAGAAAATGATGCCCCAAAGTTTAACACTTTAAAATGATGAAGACCTTGGAATTAAAGGAAACTGGAAGACTTTAGAAACTTCCTTACATGGAGGTGCCCCTGAATTTTCCTCTTTTTCCCACTAAGCATAAGGAAGATCTCTCTGAAGTTCCCTTGTCTGACTGATGGCCTTGGTTGCCCGGTGTTTTAGTTAGCTTTTTCACTGCTGTGACTAAAGGATCTGACCAGAAAAATTTTAGGGAAGGAAAAGTTTATTTGGGGCTCATGGTTTCCAAGGTCTCAGTCCATGGACAGCAGGCTCCATTCCTGGGCCTCATGTTGAGACTGTACATCATGGTGGAGTGTGTAGCATTGGGAAGCAGTTCACATGATGATCAGAAAGTAGAGAAGGAGCTCTCCACTTGCCCGATACAAATATATACCAAAAACCATGCCCCAATTCATACCTCCTCCAGCCACACCCTACCACTTTTATTACCACTCAGTTAATCGCTATCAGGGGATTAATTCACTATTGGGGTTAAGACTCTCACAACCCAATAGTTTCTCCTCTGAATCATCTTGCATTGTCTCACATGTAAGCTTTGGAGGGACACCTCACATCCAAACCATAAACACCTGGATAAATCAGTGTACCATGTTTGTGAAGAAATGTCTTTTTAAACAGTTCAGTCTCCTTGACCCAGTGATTCTACTACTAAGAATACATTTGAGGAATATATTTTTGAGGGTATGCTTAAACCATTATTTGACATTCTCAACCTCTTGGA
Source organism: Ictidomys tridecemlineatus (assembly GCF_052094955.1). Lineage (NCBI taxonomy): Eukaryota > Metazoa > Chordata > Mammalia > Rodentia > Sciuridae > Ictidomys > Ictidomys tridecemlineatus. Next base: position 164,548,537 of record NC_135481.1, read on the forward strand.
ATCAGAAACTTCACTGACCAAACCTTTTGGAATCAGAAACTTCACTGACCAAAACACAGAAAATTCCTGCAAATTCCAACACATCCATATGACAGAGTCTTGCACTGCCAATTAGAAATCCCATTTTTAAAGGGTTTGGAAGGGTGTGAGGAAACACAGAGGATGCTGAGCAAAAATGGGAACAAAATTGTTTACACAGTCTGGCCTTAAATTTGTAAAAATATATAAATATTCATTATCACTTTTTATTTTAAATGGAAGAACTGCAAATGATTTATTTAGGAAGTCTGAACTGTTTTACAATAAATGTTAAGATTTTTTAACTGTGACTCTAACAGCCAAGTTCTCATGTCCTTCAATGCCATGGAGGAATATTACCTATATTTTAAATAGCTAAAGTTGTAAGATATAACCAATATTAATACATGAATAACTATGTAAGTTTGTTATTGTTTTTGTCTCCAACTCTGGTTCTGAGGCATGAAGAGTGTAGCCATCTATAACAAAGTTTAGATACTTTCTTAACTGAGTCACACTCTAGAAAAAAGTGCAGTATTGGAGAAGTGAGATTTAGGACAGCTGGTGATGAAATTGTTAGTCTATGGTTTGAAGCAGTGGTTGTCAAAGTCCAGTCCCAGGACAAATAACAGCCACATCACCTGGGAATTTGCTAATATGCTACAAATGTAGAATTTCAGGACCATCCCAGCCCTGCTGAATCAGAAATCCTGGGGTAGCATGCAGGAGTCTCTGCTTAACAAGCTCACTAGGGAATCATAAGATAGGGTGATACTTGAGCATCCTTAGTCTAGTCGAATGGTCCTTTGCTGACATGCATGAACTGGCAGAGGCGGGCATGAGGGGTAGGGGTAGTGAGGGTTGGTTATGCCACCTCACACTTCCTATAGTTTTCAAGAGAGTTGATCTAAAGTAATCCATTAGATTCTAAAAAGATTTTTTGATTCAGAAATTAAAAAAAAATACATAGCCAATAATAGCCACAACAAGCCTTGATCTTGTTGTGGCAACAAAAAGATCAAGGGCATATCCATTTTAGACAATCGATAAAGAAAACTTTTTTTGTATCTAAGTCTCAGTGATTCTGTTTGAATGTGAAAGGACAGATTGGATGCCTAACTGTAAATGCTTGTGGAAATTTGTTAACTAGTTAATGACCTCCCTGCATCCTGCAAATGGAAAACCAGTGATAAAGTGATATCTCTGTTTTGGTCATTCCATCCTTCATAGTGGAACTACCTCTTCATTTTGAGACCAGATCCACCCTCCATTCCAGGTGATCCACCCTCCATTCCAAGTGATCCACCAGCATATCCCACCTCCCTTTCCACAGGAATGGGCATGTGATTTCCAGGAACAGAACTCCATCCGTTTGAGCAAAGGGACTGGCCAAGAGGTTCCATTTGACTCAAAGTGCACCCAAAGGAGTCCCTTCCACGTATTTAATATGAACACACTTGGAGACAAGATATTCCTCCTGTTCTCTGAAGTTAATAAACTGGGTTTTTGTCATACTGTACCCGGGTGTAAGGTACCTGCAATTTTTCATTGCATGTAGGAATATATACATTAGGAGCAAATGATGCTTATGAAAATCACACTACTACTAGACACGTCTATCCCTAGAGAGAAAAAGAGTGAGAAAGAGACAGAGAGTAAGTAAATGAGAGTGTGTTTGTGTGTGTGTGTATTGGAGTTTTATGGGTTGACAAGTATGTGCAGTTCTGTGTCCACCACCACAATCAGGATGTGGAACAGATCCACCCCCCAAAAAAATTCCTCCATACTCCTGTAATCAACCTTTTTGTAAGCCCTGACAGCCAATGGTTCCTATTCTGTTTGTGTTAGTCAGCTTTTCTGATGCAGTGACTAAAGGACCCGACCAGAACAATTTTATAGGAAAAAAAGTTTATTTGGGGGCTCATGGTTTCAGAGGTTTTAGTCCACATAAGGCCTGCTCCATTCCTCAAAGCTCAAGGTGAGGCAGAACATCATGGCCCAAGAATGTAGCAGAGGGAAGTGGTCTATACAGTGATCAGAAAGCAGAGAACTCTTCTCGCCAGATACAAATATATACCCCATAGCCATGCCTGCCAGTGAATCACTTGCTCCAGCCATACCCCACCTGCCTCCAGTTACCACTCAGTTAATCCCATCGGTGTGTTTATATATCAGTTTATATATCACTATTTTCCATTGTTGAGAAGAGTTACATTATATGGATATTCCAATATTTGTTTATGCATTCTCTTAGTGAAGGACATTTGGTTTATTTCCAGTGTGGAGCAATTATGAAAAAAAGCTACAATAAACACATGCATCCATAGGTTTTCCACTCATTTGGATAAATACCTAGGAGTGAGATTGCTGGGTCACTTGGAAAATATGTGTGTCTTTGTAAGAAATGGCCAAATTATTTCCAAATTGGCTCTGCCATTTTGCATTTCTACGAGTCATATGTAAGAGTACCTATTTATTCACCCCAGAGTTCTTAAGTCCAGCCAATCCTTTGACTTCCCAATTGTACAAGCTAATAAATTCCTAACTTAAGTTCCATTTCTATCACTTCCGGCCAAAAAATCTTTACTTACATAAGAAGTTTGTAAATAATATAACCCATCTTCTTCATATAATCTATTCTTTCTCTGTATTTCTATTTGTCATTCACAGGGATAACAGTTGGGAACCCATATGGAAGATACTGATCTAGGAACCATAAAAGAATATATCATTAGCCATGGGAAAAAATAGGATAAGTTCTCTGTGGTTGAGGTGGAATATCCCAGCAATTCCTGTTATTCTAAAAAATAAGATCCAGCCTGCTCTTATGACTCTGAGAAGGAAATACATAACCACCCCCAACAGATGCATCATTAATGTTCACTTTGGGTGATGGGGATTGGTTCCATGATTATATTAGAACCTGGTATGTCTCTGTGTGGGTGTATGTCTATCTGTCTGTCTCTCTTTCTCTTTCTCTCTCTCTCTCTCTCTCTCTCTCTCTCTCTCTCTCTCTCTCTGTACATATATACATATATATAATATTTGAGAACATTAGATATTTTTAGGTGAAGGATATTTTAGCCATGATTATTTCAATTGCCTGAAAGAAATGAAGTATCATTTTCTGCTCTACAGTTTCTTTCATAAAGGATTACTGTTCTAGGAAATCTGAGGTTGAATATCATCTTTCTGGAAACTTTTTTCCCAGTAAAATATCTAGAAGTCATGCTAAATAAGACCTCCTTTACCAGGGGCAAAACTGGACAAAAGTTAAGTCTATCTGAGACCCTAAGCCTGGGTATTTGTTAGAAGCAGAGCCAAGAGAAGATCCTTATAACAATTTCTAATTAGTATCATTATTTCATACCAAGTTCCTAGATAATGCACTGGGAGTACCAGTGCCCCTTCTTATGAAAACATAATGTACATTTGTTTCCAATTCTCTCCTATAGCTTTAGCATTCAGAGAGGAAAATAGACTGACTTGTCTTTCTCCTCATTTTGTTCTTCACATCAGTCTATAGAACCTGCATCAGGGACTGATAGTAGATTCTGTTAAAAATTTGTGTGGAACAACCCCTTTACAAAAAATCCAATTTCAGTATCTTCCCAGATTTTTATTGGTTGTAAATGCATTTTTAAAAGCCATAAGATAATAATAATATCACTCACTGAGAGATTTCTTCCCTAATAACTAATATTGTTCAGTGTGAATAGTTTGCTTATTGTACAAATAGAAACAGAGGGTTGGACTGGATTATTGTTCAATCTCTATTCCAGTATCATTAATCTCTGAAAATAATTGAGTCTGGTCCCATTATCATGTTAACAGATATAACCTATAAAATAGGGAATTATACCCAGTTTAAGACAGAAAGGCCTCCTGAGAAGATAAAAAAAAGTGACCTAAACTTTGAGGGAATTTTTTTTACAAATTTTTACAAATACATACATAATCTTTTGCCAGGTATATCACCCAATGTTAAGGACAATAAACAAGGAGAACCGACCAAGAAAAGGCTATGAAGGAAAATAAGACAAGGAAAAGTTCACTAGTAGAGAAGTAGGGAGAATATTCTGAGATGGAAATTTGGGGTCAATGAAGTTGCTGTATGATGTGTGACATGTACATCCCCCTCTGAGGTCCTAAAAAAAACAGTGTGCAGGCCCAATGGCAGGGCAGCCTATTCCCCACCTTACTCTCGCCCATGCAAGCAACTTGCTACATTTTTTGTTCTTCTGGCTGACAATTACCTAATAAATTTTGATGTATGCAACATGTCTCTGAGCAGAATAAAAGTGTTCGCATGCTGGAGTGGATATTTTAAAAAGAAGCCTTTCATATCTCTCAGATGGAATAGTATTTCAAATAGTCTCTGATGTCACCAATGCCCAAGTGTTGCAATACACAGGCCCTGATATCAATAAATGTACAGCCTATTACAGTAAAGCTGGGGAGAAAATATAATTAAACGTGTGGCCAGATGACATTTGGAAATATTAACTTACATTTTTTTCTTTTATTTATTTTTACTGTATTTACTATTCCCTTCTTCCATTCAAGTAATCACTTTAAGATATTAATAACTGAACATACCTAAAGACACACATTTTTTTTTCCTTCTCGAACTTCCCTTTTCTTATTTCCCATTCAAGTATTCCTAGGTGCAATGAAGAAGAAAAGAAAGGAAGATTCTTTGGAGAGGAAGTGATAAAAAATTAACTTACGAATTTACTGGCACCCATCTTTGGGAAGTCAAAGACTGGCTGGCCTTCAGAACTCTTGGGTGAGTGAAGAAACACTATCTATGTGGTGGTAGAAATACAAAAAGGCACTTTAGAACTAATTTGGCAGTTTTTGATTCATTACTTTTGTAACTGAAATATAAAAATGTGTAGTAATTCATAAAATAGAATTAAAAATAAAATCAATAAGTATTAAAATATACATCATATAAAAATAATCACCCAAAGTGCCAATTAGAAATTCACCACAATCAAAATTTCTAAAATCACTCCTTAGTCTCTAGAAACGACTTAAATGTTTGCTTTATATTATTTTAATTCTTGAGATACACTAGCAAAAATACTGTTTTTTAAATGTTTCATGCAGACAGCATAAGGCCAGTTATTGGAAACATGTCTACAAAATCATGTGAGGAGATTGACAGCATAGAGAAGATGCTGCAAATTGTTTTTAAACCCACTGAGGTGGTGGCGGAATTAGAAGAAATAAATGGAGTACTCTGAAGAAGCAGGAAGACCCCTTTTCAAACAAAGCACATAAAATACATTTCCTAAGCTTTAGAGAAGGAGAGAACAGTGATCAGGCACAAAAACTTCTGGGAGCTAAAGTCTTCATAGATTAGGGGAATAGGAGTGAGTAAATTATATTCTCGCTAGATGTTTCTCTAACAATATTGAAGCAAGAAATTTTAAAAATGGTTCTTGCCACTTTGGAAAGCAGTAGAGAGGTTCCTCAAAAACTAGAAATGGAACCACCATATGACCCAGATACCCCACTCCTTGGCATATGACCAAAATAATTAAAATCAGCATAGTATAGCAAGACAGCCACTTCAATGTTTATAGCAGCACAACTCACAATATTCCAGTTATAGAACCAGCCCAGATGCCCATCAATATATGAATGGATTAAGAAATTGTAATGTAAATACAAAATGGAGGGTATTTTTATTGGTTCTGCTTATAAATACATGACAATAATATTCATTTTGACATAATTATAAAAGCATGGAATATTTTTTTTCCTAATTCAGTCCCCAGCACTTCCTCTTCCCCTCTAATCCTCCCACCCCCTGTTCCCTTCTCTATACTCTACTGATCTTTCTGCTATTTACTTACAGTTTTTTTAATTAGTGTCTTGTGGATGTACACGATAGTGAGATTCTCAGTGGTGTATTCATCTATGCACATAGGAAAGTTAGGTCAGATTCATTCCATTATCTTTTTCTATCTCATCCTTCCTCCCTTCCCTTTATTCTCCTTTGTGAGTTTTACTGAGCCTTAAAGAAGAATAAAATTATGGCATTTTCTAGTAAGTGGATGGAACTGAAGAATGAACTTAGGAATTTATTGTCACACTTCTTTGGGAAATCAAAGACTGTGCAGTAGAAGAAGGTGGTTGAGAGGAAGGAAGGAATAAGGGGAAATGGGAGAAAATATGAAACTGATTTGACAAAATTATGCTCTGTGATGTACAAATACACCAGAGTGAATTCCACCTTTATGTATATCTATAAAGCACCAGTTAAAATAAATAAATAAATAAATGAGTGGAAGGAAGACCATTATAGTAGAAGAAGGCAGAGGTAAGAGGGGAGGGAAAGACAGGGAGCACCTGGAACTGAAATAGAGTAAATGAAATTCCATGCATGTATCATTATGTCAAAATAAAACCAACCATTAGGTACAATTATACTGCACTAACAAAAGCATAAAAATAGGTTTTGGAAAAAAATTGAGAAATAGGCTAACATTTACCCATCCATGGTCTCACCCTGCAGTACCGACAGCTTCACATTCATTGACTTCAGAATACACTCCACATTGCTTTCTCATCTTCCGTGTTTCACCATTCCCTAAATTCTCCCCCATTCTGAGAGGTCGGGTTCCATGATAAACCACTTGCCTCAAGACCTTTCCATAGACAATGGAAAAGCAAGAGAATGGAGGAAACACAGGCTAGCATAGGACTTGAGGTCCTTATAACTCATTTTGAAGATGTTGCTTCCCATTTAGACTTCACCACAAGTCATTTTTTTTGCTTTTTGATATGGCTTCCTAACACTTCATGTGACCTTGAATGTCCCTCCTGGAAGTCAAGCTCATCTAGCTACTCTCCTCCTCCATTCTTCTTGAACCTCTTCACAATATTTGAGAACAATGAGTTGATGAGTCCTGGAAACTTGGATCTTCTTTGCTTTCCAGTATGTTAGACCTAGCATGCTTTTGTCCTCCCTTTCTGAATATGATGCCTTTGGCTCTTGTTCCTGCTGCCATTATTCTTGTGGAAGTGCTTTTGAACTTAATCTCTCTGGGGTTATCTCCACCCAGTTCAGTATTATACAAACAACTACTGTCTCTTTTTATGAACGAGTTTCAAAACTGGATTTATTTGTAAACCCTGAGGTTCTTCCTGAATTCCAATCCCACATTTATACCTATTTGGCAGAAATTGCATTCTAGTGTCTTGTCTAAGCTCAATATGTCCAAAATTAAGCCAAAAATGTACTCCAAACTGGAAATGAAAAAAAAATTAAAACAACAATAAAAAGATGGATATAAGAAGGGGAAAAAAAGAAAGAAATGACTATTCTAAATACTCATCTTAGGAAAAGATTTTAAAAAATTAAAAGTCATGGAGATAGAATATTATAACTGCATAAAGCCAAAGAATGCTAACATTGTGTGGAGAGTTTGGAGGAGTTGAGAAAAAAATCAATTTTAGGCTGAATGTTATGATGCACACCTGTAATCCCACAGCTTGAGAGGCTGAGGCAGGGGGATTGCAAATTCAAAGCCATCCTCAGTAATTAAGTGAGGGCCTAAGCAACTTAGTGAGCCCCTGTCTCAAATATTTTAAAAAATAAACAAGAAAGGGATGAGTGTGTGGCCTGGTGTTTAAATACCCCTGGATTCAATCCTCAGTAGAAAGAAAAAAAAAAAAGAAAGAAAAAAATTAAAAGCAATTTTAGGATGAAACAAAAGACAAAGAGCTCTGTTTGGTCATAGCAGTTTTCTGTCCTCTACCTATCGTTCCTGTGTGGTTCTGTGTGTATCAGAAGACCTGGAGTCCTCCCCTAGTTTTCTTGATGATTTTGGTTTCACATTACCTCTTGATTTCTACCTTATTTAGTTTCACAACGACTTCCTGAGAAAAATGTCACCAACTCCTATTAAAAGCAAGAAAATTTATATATTTGACATTCTGATATACAAATATTAGAATCAAAAATAAAATCAATAAATATAAAAATAATCATCAAAACTGCCAACTGTAACTTTACTGCAATCAAAATTTCTAAAATCGGGCTGGGGTTGTGGCTCAGTGGTAGAGTGCTTGCCTAGCACATGTGAGGCACTGGGTTTTATCCTCAGCACCACAGAAAAAATAAAATAAAGGCATTGTGTCCCTCTATAACTAAAAATATTTTTAAAAATTCTAAAATTATTCTTTTGCTCTCTGGAAATGACTTAAATATTTGCTTCATATGATTTTAATACTTGAGATATTTTAGGAAAAATATCATTCTTTAAATGCTCCCAGCAGACAGCATAAGGCCAGTTGCTAGAAATAGGTCTGCAAACTCATGTAAAGAGATTGAAGGTACAGAGAGGATGTCATATTTTGTTTTTCAATCCTGGAAGCCTCCTTCTCTGTTGAGAGGTCTAAAAGCAGTTACCTTCTCAAATTTCCTGTTTCTCTCTTCACCTACCTTTGTGCCATTAGCCTGTTAATTGATGTCTTGGTAACAAAGGAAAACAACATCATTGTGCTGCTAATAAAAGACTGTGTGAATTGCTTCCCTTCCAAAATGCAATGATTTTAATTGACTTTATTTTCTTTCAAAAAAGAAATAGAGATGCACAATCATAGTGAGGTCTGCCCCCATTAATGAACATGCGTCACTCATTTAAGATAAAAAAATGGAAGCTTAGTAAATATCCATCTTGCAGCTACCCAGCCTGTAACATACAGAATCTGGTGCGTGAGTTTCCTTTATTCTTCTTCTCAGATTTCCCTCCTGGGACCCAATAAAGGACTTGGGAGCAGGTAAAAAGCAGCACATTATTCTGTAGCTTTATCCTGGCTGCACTTTGGAAAACAGATTTGCAGGCTCTGAACCAACAAGCAATAAGTCACTCAGCCCATTTTCTCAGAATTACCTCTGCACTGTTACTGTTTGCTTCCCAATAACTTTATAACCACAGAAAGTAACAAATACGCAAAGACATTTTCTTCTCTGCGCTCAGAAAGCTACGCCTTCATGAATATCTCTTCCTTAGCTATTTCCTAATCCAATTTTTTCATGTCAAAGCTAGAAATTTGTGTGACAGGGTATTTGGTACATTTCCACAAGGCAAGGCTCAGCCACAATTCCTTCATTCTTGGTAGCTTTTCAGTTACAGCTTCGCAGGTTAAGTCTGTGATAATTAGCTATATTCTCAGGTGAGGGAGGGGTGGTGTTAATGAAAGCCCCAAGTTATTAAAGAAGCCTAAGAGATGGGTAGTAAAGGTGAATATTTTACAATCTCTGTGTGTGTGAGTGTATGTGTGTGTGCGTGCATGTGCACATATGCATGCTATTAGAGGGTTATGTGATAAAATTTTCATCCACTCAAAAAATGTTTGTCATACCCTGGACTCTGTTATCGAGCACTTACTACGTGGGTATATAGCTGTGAACCTAATTGCTCATGGTCTTATTTTTTTGTAGAAATTACATACTGAACCAGAAGTAAGATGAAAAATCAGGGAATTCAAATTGCATTTACAAAATAAGTCCAAGTAATGGTGTCATGAAGAAAACCAAAGCCATGTAGTGATAGAGAATGTACCCAGGGAGCAGGCAGAACTGCTTAAGAGGAGGCAGAGGGGAAAGCCCTCTCTGAGGAGGCAACAGCAAGATGACACGATGGTTTGAAAACCTGGCACCATCTTTGATACTCCACCCATGAAAAAGTGGCATCCATATCCTCATCCCTTGAATCTGGGCTCTTCTGACTGTTTGACCAATAGAACAAAACAGATGTGATGCTGGATGGCTCCCAGGCTCAGGCCCTTCGACTTCATGTCTCTAGAAGGATGTAGAGTCTCAGAGCCTGGCCACCACGATGAAGAGAGCCCAAGCAGCACCCACTGAAATAGTCTACCTTATATATGCCGTCCCCTTCTCCTGGCATCTTGCCACATGTCACTTCCAAAAGCAATCACCTCTGTCTTTGAACTGTAGCCCGTACCTAATGGGAAATGCCCCATATCAGGACTGTGTAGAAACATAGCTACTGAGACTTAATCCTGACCTCCAGGCTATATGTTATACCTCTGGTATCTCTAGGTCAACATATTTACAGTCAGTGTGAAAGCATTATTCTTTGCTTAGGAAAAGGACCCCTAATCCTGCTAGTGCTGAGATGCAAACTTTAAACTGCAGGCAAGTATTGTTTAAGGTAAGAAATAGCTGGGGGTCAGACAAGCACTTGAGCAGCTTTCAGGTCTATGGCACTTTGTCAACATGTGTACTTTTCTTAACTCTATCTAGACTTGTGCCTGGGATAAGACAAAAAAAAAAAAAAAGTCAAACCCACTTCCTTTTCCTTCAGAATACTTGGTGGGGATTTTACAGGGTGACTCTAGATTCCTTCATTTTTCTAGGATGAGCTGATTAAGTCATTTTGCTTCATGAGCAATGAAGAGTTTAGGGGTGATTTTTTTTCCTGGCAACAGTTAATTCTGGTGAAAAGACATCATGAAAATATTGATGGGGAACAGTAATATTAATCCATCAGCGGTTATTTATTAGGGATACATTGTGTACCAAATACAACTCATAAATTTCATGAAATGCAATGTCATTAATCACTCACCATTTACAATGAAGACCCCTAGAACTTCATTTGAACATTTTCTTCTCACAATCTACTTATTGCAAGTTTAGCTGTAGCTGCCTTTTCTATCCTGTGACAAATCCCCTTTCCTTCTTTACTTTCTAATTACTAATCCTCCCTTATGATTCTAAGGGAAGTAACCGTTTTCTGTCTGTTGCTATGGCTTCCCAAGGGAAAGCAAAGTTTCCCTTCCTTGTTTCTTAGAGAAACCTTTTTTTTTTTTTTTTTTTTTTATCCCCAGACAGCAATGTTTCCGATCCCAAAGGAAAAATCTTATATGGTCTAAGGCAAAATATAACAAATTCCACTTTGATTTGATTTGTCTAGAAGTGTATAATGTAACTAACTCACTCTGGCCAATAAGATGGAAGGAGAATTCTGCCGGGGCATTTGGGTCAGATTTTCTACTTTCAAAAGTAGATACTAGGAAAAGAATGTTTTCCTGATACTCCCTTACTTCTTGCTCAAGGCACAGCCCTGGGATAATGTGATATTTGGAACTGAGGCAGTCACTTTGGGAATAGGAGAACAGATATCTGTTACTCTGAAGAAGATAGACGAGAAGGAAGAAAAATCCCACGCTTTTGATACTATCTGAATTTGACAAACGGTGACATTGCCTCAACTGGGATTCTTATTAAGTAATAACTCTCTTCGTGGGTGTAATCCATGCTTAATTCAGGTATTTGGATAGATATGTTTGTACTTTCCATATTGGAGAAGAGATGGGTAGGGCAGGATCACTTATATCAATTATTCTAGGGCAGGCTGGAAATGATGAACCCAACACCCTATACTAAATACTAAAAGGTATATGTTAAGTTACAAATTGATAAATAAAATGTGTTCATCCTCATGCCTCGTAGAATATTCTAGCGTAACAAATAAAAAGCCAACAGCCCCTTTTAACGTTTGGATACTCTTTTTGTAGCACCATAGTGGAGCATGGTGGTTGACACAAATCCAGCCTACCTCAACCTCAGACCCATGTTTATGTTCTCTTCTCTTCTCAGACCCTAGCTGTGTCCCAACTGTAAAGTACCTTGAGAGAATATATTTAGACACATTAGCTCAAAATTTAAGTTTCATCCACATTCTTGATACTTTCAACAACCATCCTCAGCCCACCCTTTGGGCACTCGTGATTCCATGGAAAGAGATTTCAGAGTCCTGAGTACTTGAAGTATAGTTTAGACCAAAAAAAGCTTGGATCTCTGCAACAAGACAGGAATGGGGGCTCTCCAAAGCAAGTGGCTTGGAGCAGCTACCTCCCGCACTGGTCTAAGGAGGCCCTGAGAAAGATCCTCTTCAGAGAAGAATTTAACCCAAATATCACAAAGAAACAGGCTGAAATGTAAAGTCCCAATCATTATGATGATCTCTAGACTCACTTAAAAATAATGGTTCCCTCTTTTACTTTCTTTGTAAAATATAACTTCATTTCAACAAATGCAAAGCAGTTGGTCTTACATGTAAATCCACAATGATGGATTTATCATGAAACCGATGAAGCTTAAGCTCCAAAGCTCCTCACTCACACTGCTTCTGAGAAGTCTCAAAAATATATTCACATCAATGCTACTGTAGCCATCCACTAAACAAGAGGGCAGATGTCAGCATATACTGGACAGAGGAGAATATGTTTTATGATATGTTTACATAAAAGATCCTTCTTAATTCTTAAAAGCCTTTCCTTCCAATTTAAAATAGAGCAACAAAATTAAATAAGCTATGTACTAAAGGAAAAATATTTATGATTCCACTTCTGTGGGATACTCAGTGCATTAGCGTTCCATACTACAACAAAATATACAAGTTGATTATTTATAAAGAAAAAAAAAAGGGTTTTGGCTCAGAGTTTTAGAGGTTTCAGACCCGGATTGATGAGACCAATGGCTTTGGAACTATGATGAGACTGCCTATATTTGCAGGAACACAAGACAGAACAATGCTGCTCACAAAAAAAGAAAAAAAGAGGAAAGGGCCAATCCCGCTATTCCTTCAAGCATGTCCTTCCAATAACCTGTCAACCTCCCATGAGGTTCATCTCCCAACAGCACCACCTTGGAGACCAAGCCTTGGCACATTGGTCTCTGGGGGACATTCAACATTCAAACTACAGCACCCAGAATAGACAAAATCATAGGGACAAAATTAAGTTAGACACTAGAGGCTGGAAGGATTGGGGAATTGGATATTGGTGCTTAAAGATTACCAAATTTCTATTTGAGTGATGAAAAATTCTTAAAATAAATAATGGTGATAGTTATACAATATTGTGATTGTGTATTTATTGTCATTCAATTATACACTTAAAATAGTAAAAATGAAAAATTTTATGTTATGTATGTTTATCACAATAAAACTATCCCCAGAAATTTTATTAGTTTTGGTCCCCACAAGACAGTTTTAAAATGTTTTTATTTATTCAATCCTATCACACGATTATAGAGTATTTAGGAAATACAAAACTTCATGAGAATAAAAGAAAGTAAAGAGTACATTAAAGGCATAGTCACCATTGTGTCCTTCACATCTTCCCTGAAGAGTGTCACATAAGTGGCTTTGTTTTTATTTTGTTTTTTGGTTGAGTTGGACACATTGTTTGACCTCAGATAGTTTTTCTCTTTGTAACAAGGAAACTTGTGCAAGAGTAGCAGAAACATAAAACCATACAGGTGGTTTAAAAATCTAATGGGCAGGAGACACTAAGCATGGGGCCTGGCATATTTTATACACCACAGATACAATTTAACACAATAACTCATAGGATTACCAACCCTACTTCACCTCCCACCTTCTGGGATGTTTATAATAAAATTTACATGACAAGTTAGATGCTCAGTGTTTGGAGGGAAATAAAAAAAGAAAAATGTCATTCTCTTCCTCCTAAAAGTGATAAAATTGAAAAACATTAGGACCAGTTAATCATAGGTTGTATTTAGCTGGATTTCCTTAAAGATTCCTTAAAGCAAGGCAATAGGTGTTTATTTCGAGGTGATTCTAAAATACACAGCTGGGTAATGGGAACAAGATTGAGATTGGGAGGAAGCCAGGGCAGGGTGATAATGAGCAGGTCACCAATATGGTCGGCAAGAACTCAGATCCACTTGGGACCTCCAGGTTGCCCTATGAAAACATCTGAATGTAGCCTCATGTGCAGGGTCTGAGCTGGCCCATACATCCTGCAGTTCCCATCCATTGCTGGCTGAAGGTTGCTCCTGGAGGTATCAGTTTCTCAGCACTTCCAACCTTCCCACCTCCTGCAACAAGAGAAAGTCTTCAGGTGGAGAGGAGCAGGTGTCTGCCAACTAACACCTTTCATGCTTATTGACATGGTGAAGACCCAGGGAATCTGGGAGGGTTCCACCAGTGTCAGCCTCCACTAGCAACTTGAAAAGTCTTGGACACAATAGAGAAAGTGCTGTATATGAGTTTCATAGGCTGCTGTGACAAAGTGTCATAAACTGGGTGGCTTATAACAACAGAAATGTGTTTATCTCACAATTCTGGAGGCTGGAAGTCCAAGCTCGAGGTATCAGCAGGAACAGGCTCACTCTGAGATTCCAGGTGGACTCCCTCCTTGCCTCTTCCCAGCCTGTGATAGTGCCCACCCATCCTTGGCACTCCTAGGCTTGCAGCTGTGTAACTCCAATCTTCCGTGGTCACATGTCATTGCCCCCATGTGTGTTCCTGCATGTCTTTGTCTTCACATGGCATTTTCCACTTCATATAAAGATAGCAATAGCAATGGATAATAGCTCACTGTCATAAGATCATCTTAATTTGCATATAGTTGCAAAGATCTTATTTCCAAATAATTCACAGGAGCTGGAATTAGAACCTGTTGTTCAACATATCAGTTTAGGAAAAATAATTCTTTTCACAACCTCTCTAGTCTCAGTATTCCGCTTGGAAAATGGGGATAATCATTTTTTATCTTTGGAATTTGTTTGGGGGAGAAAAAAGAAACCCTGAATTCCATAAAAACATTACTGAGCAATCCATGAGAATCCTGTGAAACAAGCCTGCTCTGAAATAAACCCAGATAACTTTGAAATAAGAGAAACAGGAATGAATGCCTATTGATAGTTGAACTTTGAAATGAAAAAGAATCAGGGAAGATATATACGAAATCTTTTTTAATATAGGACACAAAGTGCCAGGCATGCCTGTAATACCAGTAGCTTGGGAGGCTGAGGCAGGAAGATCACAAGTTTGAGGCCAGCCTCAACAACTTAATGGGCCCCTAAGCAACTTAGCAAGAACCTGTCTCAAAGTAAAAAATAAAAATGGCTAAGGATGTAGCTCAGTGGTAAAGTATCGCCGCTTTCAATCCCCAGTACCCAAAAAAGTAAACAATAAAATAAAATAAGGAGCATAAAAAGTGACCTAATGAAAGTGTTCACCTTTCCAAAGAATGTCTTAATTAGAAATGGTTGTTCTGTCCTGGGAACAAGAGAAACCAAAATATTTCTCAAAAATTGCTTGTTCCCACAGGCAGGAAAGATGTCCTGGGCTTTCTTTTATGTAGAAGGTCCTCACTCATAGAGCCCCAACCTCCAGATCCTAGTCCCTAACTCCTAGGTGGGCTTGCTTTCTGCTCCGCTAGCCACCTCCAGAGTCTGATTGGATTTCCCGTGTTGCCTGCTTTCCCAGGGAGACTCCCCCAGCTCTTGCACACTTCTCACCTGCTTTGTTTTTCACTACAAATCAATTTGCTGCCAATCAGATTTTATTCTTCAGTAGCAACGTGCATCTCCAATTTTGAGAAATGCATCTCTTCTTTCTGGTACTGATTTTTAGACTTAGGATACAGGATCTTAGCCAGGTAGCATGAGGAGGAAGGCAGCCAGACTCTGTCAGGTCAATGTGCCTCCTAGTTGCCTCTCAGTTGTTTTTGGATACACCCATGTATTCTGGTGCTTCTCTCTTCCACATCTTCCACTTGAATACCCAGAGAATCCTATTAAAAGCAGACTCTGCTCTCACCAGAACATGACTTAGTATGTAGTAGGAATGCCTCGTCTCTGTGAGAGGGTCTGAAAATCTGTGATTCTAACAAACGCATTGTGTTTCTGATGCTGCTGCTGTGGGGTTCACACTTTGAGAACAATTAGACCTTGCTTCTCAAAGTGTGGTCCATCACAACCACCAACAATCATCAGTATCACCTGTGGGCTTGTCAAAAATGTAGTTCCTTGGACCTCAGTTAGACCTAATGAATCAGAATCTCCAGGGGATGGGACCCACTGATCTGTATTTTCACCAGTTCTCACACACTTGAGAATACAAGTCTAGAACTTGAGCTTAACTAGTATGACAGCTTTGTTTCCTCCTGTCTGCCATGAAAGACTGAAGGAAGTTAGACACATATACATTAAAATCATATTGGCATCAATGAACATAGGAGAAGGAATCTTTGAGGGAACCTGGAGATTCTTTGTGATAATATCAGCTGAGTGAATTTATGCATTCCAGGGGAGGGGAAGGAGGAAAGAGAACAATCCTAGAGCCATGCAAATCCATGCAGCCTGCAAGCTTTCTTCCCAGGGAATGAAAACCACATTTGAGACGAACACAGAGACTCATAATTAGGGAATCCAGGAACACTCACTCATCAGAGCAGGAAAATAATTGCCCTAAAGATTTGCACAATACGCAGAAGGTTTCTCCTCTCCTTTTCCTTTTAATAGCATTTCTATGATAAAAAAAATGTGATGTTTTGTATTCACAGAATATTTAGACAATTTAAAGAGATAAGAAAAAAATAAAAATATCCATAATCATTATCCACTCCTCTTTATACATTTGAAATTTTAATATATAAGATGCAACTATATATAGTAAGAAATATATATGTGTGTGTGTATATATATATGTATTTATATACATAAATACATATACATATATGCTGTTTTAGTCAGCTTTTTCATCACTGTGATCAAAAGACATGACGAGAACAATGAAGAAAAAGAAAAGTTTCTTTTGGCTCACAGTTTCAGAGGTCTCAGTTCACAAACAGCTAACTCTGTTGCTATGGGCCAAAGGTGAGGCAGTACATCATGGTAGAGGACATGATAGAAGAAAGCAACTCAGGACATGGTAATCAGGAAGAAGGGAGATCTTTGATCACTAGATACAAAATATAAACCCCAAAGTCTACCTCCTTCCACCACACCCTACCTGCCTACAGTTACAACCCAGTTAATCCATACCAATGGATTAATCCACTGATTAGATTAAGGCTTTCGTAATCTAGTCTTTTCTCTGAAAATTCTTGCATTGTCTAACACATGAGCTTTTAGGGGACATCTCATTTCTAAACAATTATGTATGCACAAGTACACATTTATTTATAAAAATGTAAACACATATGCACACAAACCAACACTATACATAGATAACACTCTTATATGTAATACACGCACATGTAAAAACTTTTTAAATAGAAATAAATATGTATGCACACATATAAAACATATATCATATACATTTATAAATTTTATAACATTTATATAAAACAGAATCACATTTTGTTTCATGTAAAACATATATACACACAGACATGGATGTAAACATATATAAGAAATATATAATTTTGTAGCCAGCTTTTTTTTTAACACTCTGTTATATTGTACTTCACCCATTTAAGCAGGATATTCACACAGAAAGTGCAAATTTAAAAATTTTCAGGTGCCAACCAATAACTATCCCTGGTTTTCACCCCACACATCTAGAGGTTATAAACGTTTGCAGATTATGTGAAGACTCAGCAGAAAGTGAAGAGGTAAAAATCAACTCTTTCTTCCCATTAGAACCAGTGAACCAGGTAATTGCACAAGGACAGCCGGCTTCAATCCCAATGTGCTGGGTCACCACCTCACACATGGTGCCCTTCACACCCCAGTCCACATGCTAAGAACCAACCCCAGGGGATGGCAGAATCGAGCCTCTCCCTTTCCCAGTATATTTCTGTTCAGCTATTCCAACTCTCCAGTATTGCAAAGAATCTAAAAATGCAAAGTAAACTGAAATTTATTTTGTTTTGAAATTTAAAGAAGAAAAAAATTCCAGATAACCCCTTGAATCAGTGGTTTAGGAATTGGTTTAAATTAAATTGGTTTAGTAATCATGGTCATTAAAGCCATGCACAGCAGACTCAAAAGAATTGTTCCAGAGTCACCAAAAAATCCCAAGCCCCCCTTTTTCCTTTGTCTTTATGAAGAAGACTATCCAGGCAGAGTCTAGAAAATTTTTCACAAAATGGTGCATGCCTTCATTTAGATCCTTTAAAAATAAATGATCTTGCAGAGCTCATTTCCATGTTTATTCTATTGATTCAATTTAAAACAAATTGTAACACAGAACTCATAATAAGCCCAAACAGTCCAGGGATCATTTTCATTTTTAGAATAATAAGTCTTACTTTTTTTTCCCTCCCTCTACTGCTGCAATTATGATAGAAT
This sequence comes from Ictidomys tridecemlineatus, assembly GCF_052094955.1. NCBI lineage: Eukaryota > Metazoa > Chordata > Mammalia > Rodentia > Sciuridae > Ictidomys > Ictidomys tridecemlineatus. The sequence continues at coordinate 164,566,658 of NC_135481.1, forward strand.
AGAAAATTAGATTTTAATTAATCAGCAAGGGTTCCTTCCTTCCAATCGCTAGGAATTTTGAGCCTGTAAAACTACTAAATAGAGAAGTCACAAGGATTAAAAAATAGCTGGAAAAAAAAAAAGATTCTTTGGCCTGATGTTTTTTTTTCTCTTCCCAGAAGTTAATTAGTTTGAAGCATGTTCCTTAAGCTCAGGTGGAAATCTAAGCAGACATAGACCATGATTGCTGTGAGCAGGAACATTTTGCTAAAGGTGGAAACGAGATGCAGTTCTCCCATAGTCCCTCTTAAGACTCAGAGGGGCAGTTGAGTCACTTTTTGTGTACAACAAGCTTGAGCCAGTGGACTTACTGCCCAGAGACACCTGCTACAATAATGGGGTTCCAGTTTGGTATGTGGCAGGAATGTGATTGCAAATGCCATTGCTAGACTTCTCTGTTCTCTCTTTGCAGCTGTCCAAAGATTAGGTTTTTTCCTCAGGTACTGGCATTATGAGCCTTATTAATTATAGATCAATCTCTAATTTGAAGGTATGAGCCAAGACTGTAGGGGGTCTCATTAGCATAAGATTAAAAGCTGATTCAAAGACTAATTATTTTGTAACCATAAAAATTCAAGCTAGATTTAGGTCTGAGTAAAGCAGTTTCTCGAAATGAACACATCTGTAAAGGCTATTTTAAGATACACATGTCATTTTTCTTTTCTGAGTCCTTTTGCAACACGACCTCTGTTTCACTGCTGATGGTTAAATGTGCATATGTGGGCTTATATAGACATGTATCAGGAAACAGCAGGTGAGAGCCATTTCTGAATTGATGAAAGGAGTTTCTATAGGAATGTGTTGATCAAACTTGGAAGCCTGGCTTGAGCCAGAAAGACAAAGTCAAGTTCAAATACATGAAACACCAAGTGAGCTTCATTTATTAATGATTACTGATACAAGTTAAACAGGGATACTTCAATATATGCATATCATTGTTTGCTTGAACTGTGACTCATTAAGGGGAAAATTTAAGGTATACAGCCTGATACTAGGAACCACAAAACTATCATCTGTCATTCTTTTATACAATGATGATCATGGTGGATGGCAATTTTGTGGCCGTTGCTATAATTTTTATTGTTGTTGTTGTTGTTTGTTTATTTTACTTTATTTGTGTATTCTGGCTTAAAAGAATGGAATCTAATAAATCTTAAATTGGTTCCTTTCTTCCTTCTTTCCTTCTTTGTTCTTTCTTCCTTTCTTTCTTTCTTCATATTTCTATTGTGCAGATAGTTTGTTATCAATTAGGAATGGTTTTAGCTATAAATATCAGAAAACTCAGTTTACTGTGGGTTAAACAATAAAGATTTCTGTATCATATAATGCAGCTTCTGGAGGGTGAGGGTAATTGGCAATAGTTCCCTGTTCCCTTTGTCCTCTTTATCTTATTGATTTCTCGCCTTTGTGTATGTTTGCCTATGGTACCAAGAAGGCTGCTTTAGCTCCAAGCATCATGTCTATGCTCAAAGTCAGAGAAAGAGAAATTATAGTGCTTGGATTGCTATGCAATAGAGCAGTTCCTCATCCTTGCAGATCTCTGCTCAAGTCCCATAGGCTAGAGAATTGTATTATAGTGTCACATACTCACTCCTGGCCACAGTTTGAGAAAGTGAACATTCTCCTTTTTAAGGAAGGGGGAAACAGGACAGGGATCAGTGTTTTCTTGGTTAAACAATAGTGTTTGCCACACTCAGGATATCAAGAGGTCTGATTCACACCATATTTTACAAGCCCTTCGTTCAATGATGGTCAAATTTGGCCCATGAACCAGCAGCACAAATTTCAACTGTTAAGAAATACAAGTTCCTGGGACTCCACTCTGGATTCATTGAATGAAAATCTGGAGATGTAGGGCCCTATAATGAGGTGACTTTGATGAACTTTTAAGATGGGTAGAATTGCCTTAGCTATTTTCCCAGAATAATTTCCCGGCAGTGCTTCTGAATTACAGGGGATGAGAACATGCCTTTGACAAAGCTCTGTGAGCTTGCTGGAAGTACAGATTTTCCTGGCTCCATCCCAGGTCTACTGAATTAGAACCTCTGAGGATGAGGCCCAGAACTGAGCATTTTAACAAGTTCTCAAAGTCACTGATGCACACTAAAATCTGAGAATGTGTCTCCTAGACTAGTGTTTCTTATGTATGTGAATCACCTGTGGGTCATGTTCAAAATGTACATTCTAACTTGGTGGATGCTTTATTCCGCTAGGATTATGATTACAAAGTAGCTTCATCAACCAAAATTTGTTTTCTCAGGATCCTAGAGGTTGAAAAGATGAGATGGATGTGTCATCAAGATTCATTTCTTCCGAGGCCTCTCTCCTTGGCTTGTAGATGACCATCTATGGTCTTTCCCTCTGGATGAGTCTATGTCCAAATTTCTTCTTATAAGGATACCAATCATATCAGATTAGGGTTCTCCTAAATACTTCATTTGAACATAATTACTGTTTGAAATTCCTTGTCTCAAAATATGGTTACATTCTGAAGTACTTTAACATATAAATTGAAGTGGGAAAAAAATTCAGTCCATAATAACAAATATGAGGTGAATCTAAGAATCACCTGGGCTGCTGCTGGACTTTGGATCACACTTTGAATGACAGTGACAAGATTCTACATCATACACTGTGACCAGGCAAGAAGCGCTCCTACAACCTCATTGAAGGAACTCTCTGTATAATTCATGCATTGACCATTTATCTTTTATACATCTTTACACTTTAATGCAGTACATAATATAATAAACCTTCCATTATCTGATCTGCTCCAAATTGATTCCTCCTGGAGTTCATATAATTCTTAATTCAATTGTCCTGGGGACTCTCCTTGAGCAATAGAAATTAGAATGTTGGACTGCTGGATCAGAATTCTAAGTAACTTTGACAAATTGGAGAAACGTTACATTATAAATGAACAGGATAAAGTCCAACAGGGATAGGAGCAAAACAGAGCCCTTAGGCATGAAAAGGAAAGGATATACCATGAGGAGACCTATAAAGCACATATGAAAGAAAATCCAGAATCTCATCACTCAAGGTGAGAAATTATACTAAAAATGAGCATTCAGGCAAAAAATTGCACAGGATTCAGACAGCAAATGCCTCTTTTCTAATGCAAAGCCCCAAGTTAGGAATAAATGTACAACTGAGTATTAAAATCACTAAGTATGCTACTAACTTTTAAATATTATCCTTTTGAGAATTATTTTTCTTGGCTCCTAAATTGATATTAATATTATTGTCTACTTAGGTTGTACCTGCTATATGCCTAATTCCCTTAATAGTAAATATAATAATGAAAATTAATGCTGGTTACATATTAGATTCACTGGGCAACTTTTAAAAGTACCAATGTCCAAGCCCATCTATTTTTTTAATAATGCACACATAATTTATCTTATTGTGGTCCAAGAATGCAGTATACATTTTGCAGATTGACACTGGTATGGGGACCACACTTCAAGTAGCAATGCTTTTTTTTAAAAAAAAAAAAAAGAGAGAGTGAGAGAGGAGAGAGGGAGAGAGAGAGAGAATTTTTAATATTTATTTTTTAGTTCTCGGCGGACACAACATCTTTGTTGGTATGTGGTGCTGAGGATCGAACCCGGGCCGCACGCATGCCAGGGGAGCGCACTACCGCTTGAGCCAAATCCCCAGCCCAAGTAGCAATGCTTTAAAAAGCACTTAGTTTGATATATTTTTTAATTATTAAATTATGTATTTATTCTAATTTGTTATACATGATGGCAGAATGCAATTCATTTCATATTACACATATAGAGCACAGTTTTTCAAGTCACTGATTGTACAAAAAGTATTTTCACATCATTCGTGTCTTCATACATGTACTTAGGGTAATGATGTCTAACTCATTCCACCATCATTTCTACCTCTTTGCTCCTTCTCTTCCCCTCCCTCCCCTTTGCCCTATCTAAAGTTCCCCCATTCCTCCCATGCTCCCCCCTCCATCGCCATTATGAGTCAGCATCCTTATATCAAAGAAAACATTCGGCCTTTGTTTTGGGGGGATTGCAAGCCCATGATTTTTATATCCAATGGCTGCTATTGCAAAGTGCCACAAACTGGGAGGCTTGGAACGGTTTCTTGTCTCACAGCTCCAAACAAAGGCTAGGTATCTGAGATTCAGGTGTTGGCTATGCTCCCTCTGAACTCTGTTGAGGGAATGATCCTTCCTTGTCTATGCTAGCTTCAGGCAGCCCCATACATCCCTTGGGGCATGTGGCAGAATAACTTCAATCTAATCTTTAAATGGAATTCTTCCTGTGTTCCTTTACATTTTCTTCCTTCTGTTCATGTCTGTTTCTATGATCGACTTTCCCCTTCGATCACATGAAAACCAGTCATGTTGCATTAGGGTCCATGCTAATGACTTCATTTTAACTTGATTCCCCTACAAAGATGCTATTTCCAAATAAGATGACAGACTGAGGTACTAGAACATAGAGCCTCCACATGTCATTTTGGGGCACCATAACAATTTGTTTGGAACTGTGAGACGATAAAGTGTTCTAATCCTCCCAGTTTGTGGCACTTTGTAATAGCAGCCATAGGATATGAGTACAGATGGGCTTGGATGTTGGTAATTTTAAAAGTTGCCCAAGTGATTCTAATATGCAACCAGCATTAATTTTCATTGTTATATTTACTATTAAAGGAATTAGGCATGTAGCAGGTATAACCTAAGTAGACAACCAGACCAATTACATCAGAATCTGTTGGGAAAGCTCAGACCTGGGTGTTTTGTAAGTGCCCCGGGGTCTAAGGAGCAACTGAGCTTGAGAACCACTGACCTGGGAGCAGGTAATGGGTGGATGCTACAGGGCAGCCATCATTGTTATGCAAAATCTTTGGTAGTGAAGGTAGAGTAAGTGAACTCCTTGGGGCTTTATCTGTGGTCTCAGAATTTTGACAAAGCACTAAAACTAAGGCAAAGGACAGCATATAATTATCATGCTACAGTGGTTTTTATCAATCTTGGATGCACATCAGAATAACATAGGAGCTTTAAAAGAATATTAAAGCCTGGGTACATCAATATGATCAATGTGGGTTAAGCCTTGGGCCTGGAAAATTTTTAAAGTTCCACAGGAACTGTGTAGTTAAGATAAGAACCTCTGTTTATTTTTTTTTAATAAAGCTTTGCACTGTCCCTCAAGACTGAAAAAGCTGAGAACAGAATCCCAGGCTCTGGACTCCAAGACTTCACTCTTTCCACTCACCATCTTATCTTTTCAACACAATCTCTTAGTATTTCAAGTGAAGGCTCTATAAATACCACTTATTTTCCATTTCTCATAAAAATGTAGACAAGCCTTTCTCATCTCAAAGAAGATACTGTCCCCCTATTATTTTTAATAACTGGGCTAATACTCAGACCAGTTATTAAAATATGGCAATATTTTAATTAATACTTCCTACCAATTTATAAATAAATGCTGTCTGTTGTTCTCCCACCAGTGCCTTCCCATTACCTTGTTCTCTTGCCTCCTTTTCTGGGACTCCTGACATCTCCCTATGAATCAATAACTAAAGGGAGTAACAAGAAACCCATGGGATCCTGCTTAGATGCTACAGTGGTCTCTGTTCCAATAGGCTGGTATCCATGTTGTGCTAATTGCTGAATATTTTTGTATTTCCCCTTCCTTTGTATTCATGATTACCTAATGTCTCTATGCAGCTCAAGCCTTTTTTCTCAGATTGACACTTGGCTTTTCTTAATTGGAGCTCACATAGAGTCAATATGTCCAGAATGGAACTCATTGAACCTCCCTTAGTGACAACTTTTATTTTGGTGGCCCCCATGCACTGTTCCTCCACGTTCCTGTGTCGTTTCTTCTCATATTGACTTTGACTTTGGTCATAAAACTGCCTTTGGCAAGTGGGAGATTATCAAGTGTGATGGAAGCAGGGGTCAAAGAAGTACTTGACCTCTTGAATGCTCACTCCTGAACACAGCTACCAAACTATAAAGAAGTTTGGGCTAGGACCGTGATAAGCAAGAGAGGCCCTGGAGAGGAGTATGTGGTCTCAGTCACCAAGCCTCCCTACTCCAAACGTCTAAATGTTTGACCTACAGGATTGTGAGAAGAAAAATGTTTGCTGTTGAAGCTTGTCTATTCCTCAGGGTTCTCCCTAGGAAGAGAACCCATGGAGGCATACACATACAGAAAGATATTTTATTAAAAGGCATTGACACATGAAATTATGGAGACTAAGATGTCCTAAGCACAAGGTGAGTTGGCAAGATGGAGACCCAGGAGAACCAATGGTACAGCTGCGATCTGAGTCTGGAGACCTGAGACTCAGAAGAACAGACTGTGCAGTTCCAGTCTAAGAATAAAGACCTGAGAACCAGGAATGGATAGGGTAAGTTATATCCTGAAATAAGGTAGGCCCAACACCTAGGTATAACCAATGTTTCAGTCTGAATTTGAAGGCAAGAGAAAGCCAACATGCCAGCTTACAGACCCGTAGGTAGGAGAATTTCTTTCTTTCTGTCTTGGAGAAGGCTCAGACTTTTTGTCCTATACAGGCCTTCACTGACTGGAGACTCACCTGCAGGAAGGAAGGCAATCAGCTTTACCTAGTCTACCAATTTACATGTCAATCTGATCCAAAACAGACTCACAGAAAGACCCAGAATATGGAAATTGTGTTAGTCAGCTTTTTTCTCTGCTGTGACTAAAGGATCTGACCAGAACAACTATAGAGGAGGAAAGGTTTATTTAGGGACTCACAGTTTCAGAGGTCTCAACCCATAGACAGCAGGCTCCATTCTTCAGGGCTCAAGGTAAGGCAGGACATCATAGCAGAAGAGTGTGTCAGAGGGAAACAGCTCACAGGATGATCAGGAAGCAGTGAGAGAGTCTCCACTGGCCTGATACAAATATATACTCCAAAGCCACACCCCAATTCCCACCTCCTCCAGCCACACTCTACCACTTCTGTTACCGCTCATTAGGGGATTAATTCACTGATTGGGTTAAGACTCTTACCACCCAGACATTTCTTCCTCGGAATCTTCTTGCATTGTCTCACACATGAGCATGTGGGGGATACCTTACACCCAAACTATTACAATAATCGCCCCTTATCCACAGTTTCACTTCCAAGGGTTTCATTTACTGATATCAACCACCGTGGTCTGCAAATATTCAACGGAAAATTTCAGAAATAGACAATTTAAAAGTTTGATATTGCACACTATTCTGAATAAGTACATGGTGAAATGTCACTACCCCTCTCCAGCCAGGATGTGAATCATCCCTTAGCCCTGCACATGCAGGATGTGTATAATGCCTGTTCATTAGCTACTTGGTAGCCATCTAGGTTATCAGATGTACATTGCAGTATCTCAGAGCTTATGTTTGAATAATCTTTACTTATGGCCTCAAAGCACAAGAACAATGACGCTGGCAATTTAGATATATTAAAGAAAAGCCATGAAATGTTTCCTTTAAATTAAAAGGTGAAAGTTCTCAACTTAATAAGGAAAGAAAATATACAGATGTATGGTGAGGTAACTAAAATCTATGATAAGAACAAATATTCTCTGAAATTGTAAAGAAAGAAAAAAATCTCCTACCTGTGTCCGCTTTGTAAAGTTTATCATAGGCATGAATGTATTGGAAAAAAACATAGCATATGTGTATGTACATATAGGGTTTGGTAATATCCATGGTTTTAACATGTATCCTCCTGGATAAAGGGGAACTGGTGTAATGTTTTACCAAATATCTGGGCACCCTATATCCCAGTTGAATTGACACATAAGCTTAACCATCATAATAAGCTTCTAGGTGGTTTATTGTGAATTAACGGAGACAGAAAAGAATGTATTCCTAATATAATATGATCCAATAAAGACCTATATAAAACAGACTCAAACCTACTCCTTAAAATATGATCCCAGAAATGACATAATAATCGACCTAATACCCAAATCCAAAATTCAGGATTTCCCTAGACTTATAGTTTACTCCATTTTGTACTTGATCACTAAAATTTTTAAATTCTACCTCCTTTTTTTTTGTTTTGTTTATTTTCAAAGACTCTTTGACATCACTGCCACTGCCCTTGAAGGGACAGAGATGGCAAATATTTGACACTGTGCCATCACTCCTCCCTTAGACAACTGTGGTGGACACAGCCTATCTATCTAGGCTCTGTGTTCAATTCACCCAGGAAAGTGGGCACATAATTTTCCTTAACATCCTAGGCTTCTACTAAATCGATCACCTAGTTTGCAACCTATTTGCTGTCCCTGTCCCAGACCCTGCTGATTTATCACATGCATTAAAACAAAAGCCACTTCACTGGTTACACCAACCTCCCCTGTGACAATCCAAAGTCAATTTATCTTCCACCTTTTTTAGAGGGATTACCAAATTAATCTTTCTAAACTGCATTTAGAGTTGTCTGGGTTGCCAACCTGTGCTAACTCAGAGGTGTTTAGGGGTGTGATGGTTAGATTGATTCTAAAGAGAGCTTCCATTCTCTATCTGACTAGCATCTGTATGTTCTGTGATGTTACTTTGCAGCTTCTCTCAACAAGAGATAAAGTCTATTTCCTCATATCTTGAATCTGGGCTGACCTGGTGACTTTCTTAGAACAGCAAATATGACATCATAGAGATTTTGAGCCTTGACCTCTGGAGGCTTTGAGCACTGGCTTTGTCTCTCTTGGAACCTGTCACAACCAGAAGAATAAACAAGGGATGATCTGTTGGAGGATGAGGCAGGGAGTAGAGCCATGTCTCTCAACCTAGAACCCCTAGACATGTCAGAGAGCACAGCCAAGATGGTGGTTATAGTCTGAATCTGAAATGTCTCCAGAGGCTCATGTACTTAAAGATTGGGTCCCCAATACAAAAATGTCCAGAGGTAATACTTTTAGGAAATGAGTGGATCAGTAGGGCTCTAATCACATCAGTGGATTAACCTGTCCCAGGCCCTGGATGGATTAATAATTTGAGTGGCTAATTGGGACATGGGAAATCGTTGGAGGGGTACCCTGTAAGAGTTAATCTTGTCCCCTAGCCCTTCCATGATCTTGGCCTCCATAAGCTGAGCAGATTTTCACCACCACACTCTCTGCCATGATGTTCTACTTCACCTCTGGCTCAAAGTATCCACAGACTGAAACCACTGCAACTATGAGCCAAAATAAATCTTTCCTCCTCCAAGTTGTTTTTGTCAGGTATTTTGCTCATCATGCTGACTAACACAATAACAAAGCCACCCAATTACCCATAGCCAAACTCAGACTTGTAAGACACAGCCACTTAACTGACAGACTCATGAGGATTGGCGTATATTTGATACACAGCATTTTGTGTCCATGGACAATTAATACAAAATTTATGTGAAGGATCCGTGAAGTTGTTCCATCCCAACTCCATTTGGATGAGAAACTGGAAAATTGCTGCAAGAGATCTCAAGAATTAAGTCAAGAAAACAAATATAAGAGCCAACAAAATTGACACGTGACTATTGCAGGAAAACTTTCACAAGGCGATAAGAACACAGGGGAGCACCTGCAGGTCCAAGACGGGTGCTAGCACTTTCATCCCTGGTGGGAGACAAAGCCTGCATCAGCACCTATGTATCCCCAGCATCTTCAAAGGGCATTTGTCAGCAGCCTGTGACCTCGGCAGCTGACATCCCTGCAGGGAACTAAAAAAGGAAAAATGGTAGACACCACATGGTAGCTAAGAACACCGTGATTGTGAACACATTTGCCATGCTGCTGGAGGACTGCCAGATATAATAGGAGGCACCTTGAAAGGTCCTGCCAGAGGAAAAAATGCCTAGTGATGATACACGCACCCATATTAACCCACAACCTGAGATAGAAATGTCCATCTATAATTTTTTTAATAATTCTCTTTTTCCCTCAAAAAATAAAACTGGGTAATATTGAAATGCAATATCACTCTCTTTAAACTCACCCACTCACACACAATTTCCAGGTGCCTCATTTCTACTGATTTCCACCTTTTCCTTACTTACCTCAAACCACTTAGATCATGTGCTTTTTAATTTCCTGCTGCATCAGCTGAAGGGTTGAATATCTCTTTCTGAAAAAAAATCCCATAACCCCCACAGATGATCCCTATATAGACATAGGATACTTTTGCAAGGAGTAACAGCTACTATTCTCTTCCTCATGCTACTGTGTAAATTAGGAAAAGGTGATCCCTTCCCTCTAGCAATACAATTGAACTTGTAGTAGAATGCTACACACACACACACACACACACACACACACACACACATTCTTTGCAAGTCCTGCATGTAACAGTAAAGTCTGTTTCTAGTCTTTGAATCTGAGCTCAACATGTGCCTCTCTTTGGCCAATGGAACAAATATAGTGCAAAGAGAGAGGCTTACAAAATGCACATTGAGGTTTGACCTTTTTCTATGTACTTGGAAATCTAAGGTAATATTTTAAGAAGAGTAAGATGGACTGCTGGAAAATCCAAGTGGAAGAAAACAAAAGTTCCTCAACCTTCAGCCTTCTAATTACCAGACCCGTGAATAAGGTTGTCCTAGCCCATCCAAGACAGTAAGCTGGTAGGTGCCAGCTGCTGAGGGCCATTACCAAGTAGGAATGACGCATCGAAATTTCCTTGCCAAGCGTACCCCATGCTGCTTAGAGGACATTCGATGGGACATTGCATGCATGCTTTAATAAAGTGACCTTGCTCAAGGACCAAGGCGGATCCGGGTTTAGAGCTGATCAGGTTTGAGGAAGTAACCGGTTCCTTGAGTTTAAGGCGTTGCCAGTTTAAGATAATGGGTTTTAGGGAAGTTGGAAGTTGAAGATTATTGCTGGGATTAGGGTGTTCCTGCTGCTTGTTCCCGTTGAGTTCTCGTGAGATTAAAATGGGATTTGGAGATAGCCTCGTGGAGTAGGTGAATTGTGCAGGCAGACAGCAGAACGCGTTTGCCCCTGGACCTGTGTGGAGGCGGTGTGAGAGCTGGAATAAAGAATTGCTGTTTGAATCTTCAAAGCTGTGAGTGCCTCGTGATTCTGGTGCCAAGCCGAGACATTGGCCTTGGCAGCCAGCATCTGCATGACTAAGGTTAGGTGAGACCAGCAGAAGAATGTCTAAGTTTAGTCCAACCAGATTGCCTACCCACAAAATTATGAGCAAATAAATCATTGTTGACTTAAGTCATTAAGCTTTGGGTTACTTTATTTATGACGCAAAGGGTAATGAATGCCATCACTAAAAATAAGGTACACGTAGCTTTAGAGGCAAATGGTGAAATGGAGAGTCAGCACCTACTCATGTAACATGACATGCTTCCCAAATCACAGCAAATTATAAAGGGAAGGGTATAATTTTTTTGTTTTAAAAGCCAACAGTGGGCACAGCTCAGTGGTAAAGTGCTTGCCCAGCATGTGTGAAGCCCTGGGTTCAATTCCCAGCAATGCATGCACACGCGTATGCACACACACACACACACACACACACACACACACACACAACCCGTCACAGGAGAAGAAACACACAACAAAAATACAAAACAAAAGCTACTTTTAAAACTTAGAAAATAAAACAAGTGTATTTTTCTGAGAACAGTATTTAATGATATAGACACTATATAGGTGATCATATTTTCTTCTTTTCTTTGGTTTAAAAATAAAATCAGATTCAAATTTATGCCCCACCTCTAACAGGTGAAGAACTTTCCAGAATCCAGTGTAGCTACGCATCAACTTGGGGGGGGGTAATATTTTCCACATATTATATAAATATTTACTACTATTTCACTGCAATTTTTTTTTACCATTAATCTATATGTTTTCCTTTACAGCATTCGGAATGGCTTTTGAACGAAGACTTCACATGTACAATATTTACTATACTTACTGATTTGTTATATTTGATTTAAAGGCAAACCTTAATTTCAGCAGATGCCAATGCCCATCCTTTTTGCTCTTCTCCTTCCACTTTGTTCCACCTGGCCATAGATAGTCATGTGAGGGAAGGAGGTAGAAATTAGAGGTGGTAAAACATTTTGCAATTTTCCAAGTGCTAGAGATAATCTAAGATATGCACATTTTCTATTGAATAGCTTCCCTCATAACAATACACACTTTTATTAGAACTGTATTTTTGCTGACAGAGCTCAGAGTTGCTTCCCTCAGCATTCTGTATATGGGGGTTGCAGAATTCATACTCACTACTATGATATGATTTGCCTAATCTCATATTTTTTATTCTTATTTTTGTTTTAGTTCACAATCTTTCTTGACACTTCCAAATGACTTTGAAACTGACTGCATTTGAACCAAGTTATTTGAATTTTGATCTACATCTTTAATCAGGCACCTTGTTTTGAATACGTAAGTTTGAATAGTAGAGTCAAATGATGGTTGTTTTTTTTCTGTAATGTGAGTAAAGAAATTAAATAGGATTTAGGGATTAGCTTGAATGTCTTCTTTTATGTAGCTTAGATAATATAGTGTCTTATTATTACTGCATTCCTAATAATAAAGCATACAGTGTTTTCCAATGAAGTAAAACAATAGCTATATAAATACAAAACATATTACTCATATCTGTTGTGTACTTAGTTGTCCATTATTAATATTAATCATCTCTGCTTTCATGCAGGGAGCTTAAAGCCCCATATATTTTACAATCAAAACTGTCAAGAATTATAACACTACTCTATGTGATCTCTATAAAAGGAGGTATAAATGCCAATCAAAAGGGCCATTGGTTGCCTCATTTATATTCACAGTGCTTCTGTCCATAAATTACATTAATAGTTTATATTCTTCTTACCTAGTCTTGAAAGGAGCTCAAAGCATGTCAAGTCTTTTCTTCTTATAACCTCTGCTTGAGGAAAAAGCAACACTGGCAGGGCCTTAAGATACCTTTTGCCCCAAACAGCCCAAACACGAAGAGCAGGCTGCCCCTGTCCTCATTTTTAGACGTTCTCAGATCAGTGCCTTGATGTAAACGAGTGATAATAACCTGAATTGCTTTAGGTGGCACATGGAAGTCACTATTACAATCGTGTCCACCAAGTTAAAGCTGTTTGAGGCATGGTTCTTCTTCTCTCTTCTTTGGCAGAGATTCTTTTTTAAATGCTGAATACTGTGAAAGGTCCTCGTAAGCCTGTCTCTGCATAGGCTCTTTTTGAACTCTGGAACTCTCTACTTGATAATGGGGTTCAGGGCTTACCAGCCTGGTATCAATGTGTATTCTTTAGCAAATAACATTTAAATGAAATTCAAGAACACATCCAATTTAAAACATCCTTGATTAATCCATTTTGAAATGTCACTACTTTATTCCAAACACCTTTGGAGAATGTGCTAACAAGCACAAGGCAGTGACTTATCTGTTTAAAGAATGATGCTGAAATAAGAAAGGTCATTCCCCCAGGAGAGTAAAGTCTCCCAATCAACAGCAGCACGATACTATTTGAGGTAATTGTCTTCCTGCTTTTCTCAAATTTTCTAAGGCACCTGTTATTTGAATTGCGAACATTGAACCAGACTGGGGGAAAGCCACCTTCCAATTGACTTGCAGGTCAACCCCTTCCAACTACAGACAATGCAGGGAATATCAAGTAGACACCTACTGGTTCATGGTCAGAGTTGCATTTTGTCTCCTGGGCCTCACCTGTGATTTTCTTTCTTTCTTTTTTCTATTTTTATAACTCTCTGGCTCTAATTGAAAGCAGGAAAATCATTGTTGGAGTAAACTTTAATATCCATATTGGCTAGCACTGTTACATTGTAGATGGGCAGGGGGTGCCACAGGAATAAATAGCTATAAATGCTGCTGGTTCATTGTTGATTTTGTTTTCAAACCAACAATCCATTGTTTTAAACCACAATATTTCATTAATCATTATTTTAAGTAAAGAGTGACTATATGCCTGGCACCTGTGAGTCAAGGGAAATGAGGAGAAATCTGCCATTTCTTATGAGGGCAGTTGTTCATTTATTTCCTGAAACATATTTAAGTCACCATCATGTGTCAGACACTCTTCTAGCTCTGGGAAAGTAGCAGTGAATAAAGCATGCAAGGCTTTGCCCTCAGAGAAACTTATAATATAATGGAAGAAAAAGCAAAGAGCAGAATAAATAAGTAAAGTACATGCCACATACTTCTATGGAATATAGGAAGGCAGAGACAGTGAGGAAAATGGGTGGATTTGAAGTTTTTGTGGACTGTTCATGGAAGGACTTGCAGAAAAGAAAATATTTAAGTAAAGTTGAAAAGGAGTCGATGGAGTGAATTACATCTATATCTATGGGAAGAACATCTTAACAAAGAAAACTCAAAGGCCAGGCCATAATAGGGAACATGTCTGAATAAAGGAACAATTATAGATTCTATATTCCAAAAATAGCCACTACAGTATTTCCTATCCTGTGTGACTTTCCACTGCTTTACCATCCCTAACTTCTATCAAGAAACAGAGTTTGTGTCTTTCCGCGCTGAATCTGAACAGACCTTTGTGATTGGGACTTGTAGAGAATGGCAAAAAGAACAGAAGAGAGGCTATCGGACTTCCAGGCCAGGTCATAAAAGGTAGTACAGCTTCTGCCCATCTTCTTCATGGGATGCTCATCTTGGGAACCAGGCACCATCTTGTGAGGAAGCCCAGGCCACAGGGTGGCCTAGTGGAGAGGGACTGAGGTCAAGCTTCTAGCTGGCAGCCATGTGAATGAGCCTACTTGGGAGTGGATCATTCATCTCAAGTTCAGCCCAACTAACACTATGTATAGCAACAAGGAGCAACCCCTAATCAAACTGCAGAGCTGAGCAAAATAAATGTTCACTGTGGTTTTCAACACTATGTTCTGAGGTGGTCACAGTGCTGGATAACAAAACAAGTGAGGAAGGAGATGTGGGTGGAAGGAACTAGATTAGGATACAGTGAAAGGAGAAGAGAGGGCCAGATCCTGGAGGACTTTACCGACGATCAGAACTATTTTGGCTTTCACTTTAATGGGAAATCCACTGGGCCAGCAATGAAGTGCTTGTCATTTCCCAGTCATGGATATCTCCAAGAGGACACCCTCCAGCATGCACATCTCCTCAAATACACTGGGCAGAATTTTTTTTTCCAACAGAGAGATTCTTCTACCTTCCACAGGCAACATTCTGAACACATGAGGATAAACTTAGTTACATTCTATTCTAAAGAGCCCACTCCTGTCACAAAATTTAATATTTTTCTTTTTGGTAAGTGCTAGCTTACCAATATTCTCACCAGAATATGGACTGGTGTTTTAGTTAGCTTTTGCATTGCTGTAACCAAGCACCCAATGAGAACAACTTAAAGGAGAGAACGTTTATTTGGGGCTCACACTTTTGGAAGTGTCAGTCCTTAGATGGCCGACTCCGCTGCTCTGGGCCCAAGGTGAGGCCACCGATCTTGGGTTCATGTTCCCAGCAGAGAACATGAACATGGCTCACTTCAAGGCAGCTAGGAAGCAGAGAAAAAGGATGAGGGAAGGGGCACCCTTCCAGGGCTCATCTCCAGTGACCTACTTCCTCCAGCTGTGCCCCACCTATCTAGAGTTGCTATTTAGCCCATTCAAACCAGGACAGGCTAATTAGGTTACAGCTCTCACAGCCATTTCACCTTCAAACATTCCTGTATTAATACAGGAGCTTCTCGAGCATCTCATATCCATATAATAATAGTCAGCCACTGCACCAGGTTGCAGGGAGATTTCCCATCTCCATACACCACAGAGATTTCAGCCAGTTTGGACCTTAAAATGTGCAATTGGCCTAGGAGAAAAGGTGCTTCCCATGGAGGCTTCGGGGCATTGTTTTTCTTCTGGCTTAATAAGCCTTTAGTTTGCTGACTTTTTGGGGACTGCTGCATGGCCCATCTGTCATGGGGACATTTGTTCACTGTGTGGGAGGACAGGCAAACACAGTCCCAGAAACAAAACATTTTTCAGTGCTGAGCGGCTCAGAAAGAAGAACATTAAAAGAATCCATCATTGCCAAAGTTTTAAACAGGTTAACACACTCACGTGAGGTATGGTATCAGACCTCACTTGAATCCGTGCTTATGAAAGTATTCATTTTGGAAGCTCATAAATCTGTTCAACCTCCAACAAGTAAGGTGAGGAGAAGCCCAGTGATGACCACAGCTAAGGTAAGTCTAGAAGGAAACAGGCTATTGCTCTCTTCTCTGCTCCTGAGAGTCTTTTAAAAAGTTAGGGTAGTGTCTAAAAGCCTCTTGTGGAGAACTCCAGGAATTTGGGATTGAGGTCTAGAATTAGCCATAATAATTCCAGTCTCAGTTGTTCAGTTTGTAGGTAACTACTAACAGTGATAAATTTCCAAATGCAACATATGTCTCTGGGCAGATTTAAAGGGAATATTCAGATGGTTAGATTAGCAACAGGATTTGACAAAATATCCCTTAGATCAAGACCAGTTAAGAATAAGAGGACTTCTGTTCTTGTTTTTTTCTTCAAACTCGGGATCATATATTGGATGCCAATATGCCGAATAACCTTTCTGATGAATGACAAATAAACTTTGAGAATCTTATTCATAACTGCCCTGAGATGAAGGAGGGTATCCTAGCTCTGAAAGACATGATGGACAAGAATAATGGCTTCTTTTTAGTTGTCAGATTTATTTCCTTACATTTAAAATTACATGGTTCTATCAGAGGGGTGCTAAGTCTTTCTTAAGAAAATCCAGTCCAAAACAGACCTGAAGTATTCCTTTGAGATGTTCTCATTTTGTGGATGAGAAAACTGAACCCCATAATTGTTACATGACATACCCGATACCCTTAGGTGTGGGAGGGCCAATATTCATACTAATTATGTCCTATGGGTTGAGGTCTTTAATACTATTTACTGTAGTTGCTGATAATATGAGCCAATTATTCAAATATCACCCACATCTACACCTGGCACCAAAAGCCAATCGGTATTGGTGGTCTCCCTACATAAGCCTGTAGGATATTTGATGGGCTATATCTTGTTTTCTCTTAACTCTCCAATGCTTAGTAAATGATCTTACACAGAATAGGGACTCATTTTAAATACATAAATGACAAATGTGGAAATCAAAACATACTCAAAATTTTTTATTGAATTTTGTTGTTGAATCTTTCGTGGTTTCTTATTGATGAAACTCCAACATATTAAACACTTATGAACTGCTTTCTTATCTTTATTCACTCAATAGATATCATTGTCTCTATATGCTATGGACACAGTTACTGAGCAAGCAAATGGATCCCCTGGCTTCATGAAGCTGACACTACTGCAACTGTGTCCAACAATAACTGAGCAGTCAAAACCGTTGAACTAGCTCTCTCCATAAAACTCACTGACCAATCAGTCGGGACAGAACTAGATATTTAAGAAAAAGCCTAGCAGCTATTTAAGACAGCTGAATGTTATTTTCGGATAGTAAGTTACATGCTGTTCAACATGTAGAAGAATGATATGGCCAAAATAGTCTTGGTAGCTCCAAAGAACTTTGAATCACATGGTAGGATTTGAAAAAGCTGAGAGAAGAGACAATCATCTCTAAGTCATAGAGTAAAAGGAATAACGTAAGGAAGTATGTGAGGCCAAGAATGATGATTTTTGGTTAAGCCAAATTTTAGGCCAGAGAGGGAAATTTTAAGTAGGAAAGATAGTCTTATGGTGGAGGTATCTGTTGTGAGAAAACCCAGAAAGGCAAAGTGATATCTTTAATATTCACTTTGAAAAACAGAAAGTGAATGATGGGTGATCTGCAGTTGTAGGTGCACCTTACTCAAGGCACTTATGTGCAGATTGAAGATACACTGGGGGACTTTCTCCTCCATAACTATCCATCCTCCTAAGAACAATACCTCTGCAGGTGAGGAAACTCACTGAAATATAATCAGACTCTTCTGATATGGATTGTCAAATGTGAGAAACTATATGTCCATAATCACTTCTCAGTACAGGTTCCAGCTCTTAATACTTCACATTAATACTCCATAATTAATATATCAGAAAATGAATTTCAAGTGTGTGCTTTCACTTTGTGCATCTAACTCTGGATGCTTTGTAAACTGTCATGGAGCACAAGCATATTAAATGAAAATTAGTGACTGAATTATGATATGTGCATGTACCAATATGCCACAATGACACTTAGCACTGTGTATAATTAATATGCACCAAGAAAAAAAGAAAAAAAGTATTCTACATAAAATTTTTCATTCTAAACTTAAGTATCCCAAACAGCATGTTTTATTCAATGATCCATACCCTATATGTAACTAAATGAAAATAAATAGAAACCCAAAGTATAATGTAATGTTATGGATTCTATCTTTCATATATCCATAGAGATATTATAGCTGTGATACAGCCTATTCTATTACTTTTGTCTTAACACCACAAACTAACTAATTTTTCTTATTGCTCTCCAAAACTTTGCCCATTCAATAGATTTTATAAGAACTTAGTAATAGCTTTACATATGAATTTGGAAATTTTCACAATCATACTTACGTATTGCTTAATTCAATCTTGCATTAAAATATGTCACGTTTTTAAAATGAACTAAACTTAAAAATGCAAATATTTTCTTATTTTATGTATTTATGGTTACGCAATACCTATAGGTCAAATTTCAAATACTGCTCATAATGGAGGGGTGTGTGTGGGAGGTGAAGACAATGAATCAATTTGTGAATGAAATGTCTTAAGTTTTAAATTAACTATTTTATTGACCATGAAGTTAAAGGTTAAGTCTAAGTAGTGGACTGATTGCTCTGTTGGTCTTGATTATTGGCCTCAGTCTGTCAAAGTCCTTGGCCCCTAACTTAGGAGTCTCTTTATTCTCTAACTCTAGACAAACCTTTGACTAGCCTCGACTAACAGAATATGACAGAAGTAAAGTGTATGTTCTAAGCCTAGAACTCAAGAGACTGTGCCTGTGTTATATTTCTTGGAACCCTGTCAAGTCACCATATGATCTTGCTCAACTCCCCTGGGAGATGAGAGACCACATGGAGCAGAGCCCAGTAGTACTCACTACGGATCAGTTAGCAGCTAGCTATGAGGTTATAGCCAAGATCATCAAAACCATCTATTCTATCTACAGCTGCCCTCAGATGCATGGACAAGCCAAACCTACACCAGCAACTCTAACCAGTTAGTCCTCAGACTCATGACACAAGCCATAAATGCTCATGTATTGATCCATTCAGTTTGGGAGACTTCTTAGAATAATAACTAGATCCTAGATCCCAACTGGATATTACAGTCTCCTGGGTGGGCAGGGCGGGGTTGGGTGTCATGAGTGTAAGGAAGGCAGGTGTAAGAAAAGACATGCACAGCTGCAGAAGTGTTTGTGGCAGTGAGGTAACTATAGAGGTCATTAGTAAGATAGGCTCTCATAGATCTAATACCTATACCAATGTCTGTTCCCCTGCCTCTTAGTCTGGAGTTGTAGTTAATCCATGTGAGTATTGTTTTGTTTGGTTTAAATTTTACTGGTGATTCTAATATGTGGCCAAAATTAAAAGTCTCCTAAAGTAGAAATTTCTCCCTGGCTTTTCTGAATATTAAAATTCTAGGTGAGTGGTACATTTATTATCTGAAGTCTAGATAATTCTGATGTATGTTTGCTTATGCCCACATATCACCGAGAAGAGAAAGAATATGTCTTCATACATGCAGAACAATTCTCTAATTGTCCATCAATCTCTCCAGGCAATAAGGTAGTAATTTGTGCTTTAAAAGCTAATGTACAGGGCTATGGCTTAAAGGGTATATGAGAGAGCATGGTCCCCAAAGCCTGCTCTACCTTTGGCGTTAATTGATATAAGCCCTTCTGCTGCTTTATATTCAATTTAGGCTATGACTTTGGCAAAAACTGGCACAAAATGTATATGAGATTAGGATACCTTTGGGGAAGGAGATGGGTGGGGAGTAATATAGTTTCTATTTTTTAATTAAGTATGTGTCTGAACAAATAGGGGAGAGATTTTAAGAGTAGTTTATTAGAACATGAGATCTATCTGTAGGGTAGATCCTGTGGTGCCCACCCATATCCTCTTTTCTGGAGACTCATATCCCTCCCCCAGCTGCTGTGAGTACTGGCTGCCAATCTCTCACCCCTGCCCTATATCCAAAGAATTGCCTTTAGCCAATAGAAAGCACCTGCCTGGAAATATCTAGGTGGTTATACTCCTGCCCCACCTGGAGGCACCCTGCAACTGGCTAAAGCTCAGTACAAAACCCTACCCCTTTTTCCCCAGATTTATTAACCCTCGAGGCTCTACATTACAAGAAAGCTTGCAGTCCTTGGCTTCTTTCCTTGTTCATTCCTGCCTCCTACTCCCTGGGTGGATTTCTTGTATAGAGTCCCCAGCTTCTGGGGAATATAGCCTAACAAAATCTGCTCTCCTGCTGTCTCTAGCCATCTATCTGAAAGTGTCTCAACATTTTCCTGTTATGAATCCCTTCCTCCTTTTCACTGGCTTGGAGGAAGAGACAGTTCTCTACCACTGCATTGTTATTCCCTTTACCCAAATCCCCTCTTCTCAAATCCCACAGAACATTGTTGCAACGCATCTTTCAAGTTCCTCAGCATCTAGCCCTTCCTCTGAGTTCATGTGTAACCCCCATCTTAGGCAGGACCCTAGTGAACCATCTGGCTTCTCTGATCCACTCCTTTCTGGAAAACACTCAAGGTCAAAATCAAGCCCTGCTTCCTCTAGGAACAATTCTCCCAACCCTAGCCCACACCATCTCTTTCACTTCCTACTTTACTCATGGACCCCAGCCATGTTACTCTTCCTTGGAAGGAATCCTTATGTGCTGTATTTATGCATGACACTGGCCTTCATCCTTTGTTTTATTCATGTGTCTTGTCTTCCCAGTTACATAGCAGATATTCATGGATAGGGACTTTCTTATAATTTTGCATTCCTCAATACCTTGTTCAATGGATGTGTGTGAACAAATAAGCTAAAAGAAAAAGTTGAGAGTTACACAGAGATTTCATAATGCAGGCAATACACAATCTAACCTCACTGTCAGAGAACAGAAAAGGTTAACTAAGTGGTGGGAACTTGCCATTTCAGATAATCACATCTTTAACAATTATATTCTCTACAAGGAAAACCCAATAGACTGAAATACTTAAATGTCACTTTCCTGGTTAATTGTGAAGATAGATACATTTTCCCCCTTTTGTAAAAGCTGTTGTTGTTTCACATAATGACTTTAACTTTAATGTAAATGAGGCAGGACAAATCAATTTTTAGCCCTAAGCAAATTCAGTTTGTCAATATGGAAAGTAAACAGTAATAGAGATTGGTAGTTAATACTACAGTTTTAATCCAATATTTTAATACCTCCCTTTCCGCTTTCCCAATTATATTTTAAATCTCCTGTAATTAACACAATGTATTCAACCAGTATAAAGGTCAGTTCTATACCATTAAGAATAGCTTATTACTCAAATGATAGAGGAGGCTAGAGGCACAAGAAAGACTAATATTACCAAGTGGGGTGCAGTTTCATTTTTATTCAGTTAAAGTGGATGACTAGTTTTAGAAAGAGATTAGTAAAACTGAAAAATACAGGA
The DNA here is from genome assembly GCF_052094955.1 of Ictidomys tridecemlineatus. NCBI lineage: Eukaryota > Metazoa > Chordata > Mammalia > Rodentia > Sciuridae > Ictidomys > Ictidomys tridecemlineatus. Next base: position 164,588,329 of record NC_135481.1, read on the forward strand.
CATCATGTATCCTTAGCCCAAGAATTTCCTACCTAGATTATTTCAGATTTCCCTTATAAGTCTAAGTTGTCTGAGCCTCTAAACATAACATAATCTTGCTCTTTACCCCTCTATAACCCAGAATGCTGCAGCTACATGACAGGTGAAAAAGAAAGACGAAGGTGTCATGGGCTGTGTGACATTTTAGAGCTCGGTGTAGGTGTAGCTGAGTCATGGAGTGTAAGGAAGGCAGGTGTAGGAAAAGACATGCACATCTGCAGAAGTGTTTGTGGCAGTGAGGTGACTATGAAGGTTATTAGTAAGATGGGCTCTCATAGATCTAATACCCAACACAACAAAAGCAAAAGACAAGAGAGTTGGGCAAGTGGACCTTGAGGTGTCAACCTTAGATACGTGGGATGGAGGGATACTGTTAGTAAACACAGGAAGGCAAGAAGAATGGTAAAAGATGGTAAAACAAAGGGATCTTACACATGAAACCCTGGCAGGTCAGCCCTCCAGCAGGGAGTTTGAAACATCAGCTTGAAGCTCTTCAGAAAGAACTAGAACTTAGAGTTATATACCTGGATATGATCATTTGAATTCCAGAGCAGTACTAATCCAAGTGGGGTCGACAGACCAGGAGCATCATTTGGAAGGATAGAAATGCACTTCCTTGGGCTCTACCCTGAGCTACTAAGTCAGAATCCCCACGATCTATACTTTCACCATCCCAAATGATTCTACAAACACTGCAGGCTGGAAAGCACTGGGCTAGGAAGCTGATGAGATCAGCTGAAGGAGTAAGTAAATGACATAAGAAGTTTGCATGGTAGAGAATTCCTGCAGAGGTCGAAAAGCAGAAAATAAAACAACATAGTAGAAAGACTCTCAAAGGAGTATGAGAAAAATTATGGTGAATTTCATTGTAAAAAATCAAGGAAAGATAAAATCACTTGCTTACTAATCTTAGTCTTTTTCATAAAATGTTGAATTGTGTGTCAAAAAACTAGTCAGGAATAGGGTATTGTTAGAGTAAGTAGCTCAAAAAATAATCTGTTCTTCATTGTTGACAAATCAAAAATTATGACTGCTTCTATAAAATAGAGCTTTAAAATTACTTTGAGAAACACACACACACACACACACACACACACACACACACACACACACGGTACTATGAATGGTAATTTTCCAGCAGTAGCAGACCTTTTGGCTTCTTTGCCAAGAATACATGTCTTTAATCCCACACCAAATAGACAAATCGTTCATTTAGGAAGCTGCAGCACAATCAACATTGGAAATCTACAGTGGGTCCCAAAAGGAAGAAACAAAAGAGCTCTCTGGCCTTTCTCACCTGTAATTTATCAATTTTATCATTTCTCACAAAAATATTGAATTAGAGGGTTTTAATAACTTTCCTCCAGCAAATGAATTTCTCTCCAATGTAGACTAATAACAGGCACAAAACAACTTCTCTGTGGTCCCTGATGCTGAGAGAAAATTACTTCCAGCCATTATAGCTCAGTAATGATAGCATTTAGTGTATACCCCATCATCAAAGCCAACACAAAATCATCTGGAAAGGGCCTATTTTCACAGAGCACTGAGCTAGGCTCATAATTCTGGAGAGAAGTGTCTGGTTTGCATGCAAGGCACTGGCTGGCAACCTTCAAGCTGTGTATTTATTCCCCGAGACTGTCATTGGCCATGGCATTGGTGAGGACACCACTCCCAGTTTATTTTTACCCCACAACAGAAACCTGTAAGTTCCATTTCAAAGGCTGACAAGGTCTGTGGTAAACACAGTCTTGCAACTGCTATCCTTACCAGCTTAATATCATATTCAAACCTGGGTTGGTTTGGTGAAATGCTGTTTATATAGATAGAATGTTGGCTATCATAAGTGAAGAAAATACGGTATGCATTTTTTTCTGTTATGATTTAGAGATGAAGCATCCCTCAAAAGCTCCCACATTAATAATGCAGGAACGTTCAGAAGTGAAATGTTTAGATCATGATGACTGTAACCTAATTGGTCCACACTAATTTGAATGGAATAACTGGGTGGTCACTGAAAGTGGGGTGTGTGTGGCTGCAGGAGGTGTGTGCCCTGGAAGGCTTCATCTTCCCGTGGACCTGTCCCTTTCCTCTCTTTGCTTGACCACCACCATGAGCTGAGCACCTTCCCTCCACCATGCCCTTCCGCCATGATGTTCTGCCTCTCCTTGGGCTCAGAGCAATGGATTCAGCTGACCATGAACTGAACCTCTGAATCCATGAGCCAAAATAAAATTTTCCTCCTCTGAGTTGTTCTTGTCAGTTGTTTTCATCACAGGAATATAAGACTAACATTTTAATGTGTAATATATAAAATCTGATAGACAAAGCTTCGAGTTATGTTTACTTTCTTTCCACAAAACCTGACTGAGACAAGACATACAATGTCAAACTCTCCAAAAATAATAACTCTTCTTATTATTTAGTATAGATTCCTCATGATAATACATGGAAAACTTAGCAGAAAATATGACCCTCAATTCAAATTCTGCTTCTACCACATATTAGCCAGGAATTGTTGACTCAGTCACTTGACTCTCTGGTTCTTTTCTATCTCACTAGGAGAGCAAAAGGAGAGGGTTACAGTAACCTTACATTCCTCTCATCGCAGATATGCTGTACATCCCTATACCAATACCAATTGTCCTGAGACTTTCCTGCCTTAGAAACCAATCATAAAAAGATCTCTTATGTGCAAACCATATGAAAGAGATTTTATAGATATGTTTCTTTTTTAATGAACTGCTAAAGTTTGTTATTAAAATTTAAATAACAATAATTATAACTATATAATAATACTTAGATAATACTATTATAATTTAAATAATAATTTTAAAATAATTTTAATTAGAAGCTTTGCTCTTCAGTGAAACAATGACGAAAACAACAAAAAGTAAGTTTAAAAGAAAAAAAATAAATAAGGAGCAAATTGGATAAAAAGTATTCTGGATATGTAATGTAAATGGATGAATCAAGATACCATTCACACTGAAACCTACCAGAAAGCTAATTTCTAGTATCTTTCTATATCCATACCAATTCAGTCACCTAGAAAACATACAAATTCAATATATTGTTTGGAATAAGCCCATTTCTTTAAGTGTCCATTATTACTGTTGGTGTCAGGATGTCCCTCTTCTGAACCTCACTGTGCTGTAGCAAGCCACTTGCATTTTTCCTGTTTGCTTCTCAAATTTGCAGTCCTCTTTTCTAGCTGTGGAAAGATTTTCAATAGACGGACCTGCGTGCATTTGAAAATGGCAGTCAGGCAAGCTGAAATAGAGCTTCCTTTCTGGCTGCATCATTATCTTTTAAACATTCCCCTCTGCTGAGTTCCAGAGAGTCATTTTCAATGTGTACACACTTTTCCTACGATCATGCACTAGCTTTAAACATAAATATACTCCATTAAAGTCACAATAATAGTCTCACAAGTTTGACATCTAGCCATGTATAAAAGAAATGTTTTGTAGGAAATGTAAACTCTCTTACTTTTTATTTTTACTTGAGCTTAAAAAAATTAAAAGAGAAAAAAATAGGAACTTTTAGATTCTGTTGACAATTGAGAAGAAAAAAAGACTATAGATTTTCTGAAAAGGTTATTTCTCTAAGTTCCAAGGAGTCAAAGTGAAGTATCTTTGACTTTTTTCATGTTACTCAATCCCGTTACCCCTCCTGCCACAGCTGTAGTAGTTCAGAGAACCCAGAACCAAGGAGGAGAGGGGAAATGAGGAAGGAGGGAAGGGAAAGGAGAGAGTTAGAAAGCGAAAATGGAGACCAGGGTAGGGGTTAGTGCTGGAGAAATACAGGCACATTGAACTGAAGGGTGCAGTGATAAGTCAAATGGAAATTTTATCTATCAGTTTTACATTCCTGTTGATTCTCATTCCCCCTCCCACCCACATCCCTCCCACTGAAGCCAAGTCACCTATTGCTTGGTGTGGACCTCAGGAAAGGCCAAAGAACTGGGTACTCAGGTTCTAACTTCAAAGCAGCCTCTGGAAGCCCATTTCAGCCAGAGAAAAGAGTGGGTGTGAACACCAAAACTTACATTTGCAAAACTAAAATTGTTAAAAAAAAGAAAAAAAGTTTGAATGGCTCAGGGAAGAGAAGGGAGGATTTTTTTATTCCATATTTTTTATTGTTGCATTACATTTGTACATATGGATGGGATCTGTTGTTACCAATTCGGACATGTACACAGTATAACAATATAATTGGCCAATATCACAGAGAAGGGAGTATTTTTATTTTTGTTTGTTTTGCTAACAGAGTGTCAGAGAAAATGGGTGATTCCAGAGCAAACAGGGTGTGACTTCCAGGGCACTTCCTGAACCACAGGGACTGAAATGAGCTTCCTGGGCTGGTTGCTGGGGAGGATCCCAGAGAAGTTGTCAGAGAGGGAGTCACCCAACTTCCTGTTTGGAACTCTGGGAGGAGAATCTCCAGAGGCCCCACCCCCACAGTTTGTAGGACAGCTCTGCAAAGGCCAAAGTGTCATGAGTTCCCACTTCAACCTACCCCACACCCCCTACTTATGACACAAGAAAATCCAAAAAATCCCTAGAGAATGTACTTGCTCCCCGTCCCCAACAACAACAGCAACAACCAGGCAGGGAATGAAGCCTACATCATACTAGAAGCCTTGGCCAGGATCACAGACATGAGCAGTAGATGCAGAGAACATTCAACAACCAGAATTGATATGAGAGTAGTCCCCAAACTGGTCAAGAGGAGACACTGAGGACTAAGGAGACTCAGGACTATATTCCTTCCTCTCATTCCAGATGTGTGACCCCTGATTCAGCTGCTCTCCTGGGAACCAAAGAGGGGTAAGAACCCTCAAGAAAAATGGAATGGCCTTGTACTTAGAAAGTAATTCTTAGAGGTCCAAATTAACCTGGATATTTACCCCCAGTGAAGTTGCATTTTAAATCAGAAGGGACTGGGTTGTCTCAAATATAGAATTGATGAGCAAGCTGAATTCAGTTACAGATAAGATAAAATTGTACTTCTGCTTATCTGCATCCTAATGTGTCCACATCTCTGCACCCTCAGATCCTTACTGGAAATTTTGGGGAAACTGCTGCTTCATCATATGCCTAGCTTCCTAGGAAATGCATCTCTTGGAAGTCAGGAGGATTCAGTGGATGTAACTGAGCATATTCTCATCAGCCTTATGGAAAGAGTAGAGAGAGACACCTTGGAAGCCTGGAAAGCAGGAGTCCTGTCACCCACCATCCTCCTTCAAATGGCCAAACATGTTCAGGAAGCCCCTCTCGTGACCTATGCCTGCACCCCAATAGCCAATAAATACCTTGATATCTTGTGGTGTCACCTTCAGCTGTTCTACATTTTACTTCTGGGAGGTGAAAGGGGATGTTCCACCCCATGCTGGTCTTCCCTTATACCTTTTCCCAGAAGTTACCCTTAAGATTTTTTGCTTTGAAGCAAGCAGTTTATGGGGAGACTCCCAGGCTAGTGTTCTTTTGCTGGTTTGTTTGTTGGTACCGGGGATTGAACTCGGGGGCACTCAACCACTGAGCCACATCCCCAACCCTATTTTGTATTTTATTTAGAGACAGGGTCTCACTGAATTTAATGCCTCACCATTGCTGAGGCTGCCTTTGAACTCGTGATCCTCCTGTCTCAGCCTCCGGAGCTGCTGGGATTACAAGCGTGAACCACTGCACCAGGCTTGCTGGTCTTCAAAAGACTTGTTCCCATGACATGGGTAAGACTGGCAGCAAGATCCGGGAGCTGTATAATGCAAATTCTCAGAAACCCACCCATACCTACTGATCAGAAACTCAGGTAGGAATCTTTTGGAGTAAGCTACACCACCCTCAGCCCACGCATGCTAAGTTTGAGATTCACTGTTTTTGAGACCCAAGTGGGCCCTCTTTGGTGAGCTTCACTAAAGGTTGATGGCATCCTCAGGATAGAAACTGTGACATTTCATTGTACCTAAGGCTCCAACAGCCTCTTAGCACTTAGCCCATTTCAGTCATCCAACAAGAACTTCAATTCATTCAACACAGACACATTTAAAAAGTAAAGGTTCACTTGGGTTCACAGTTTCAGAAGTTCAGTCCACGGTTGGCTGACTTCATTGTTTTCAAGCCTGTAAATAAAACATTATGGTGGGGAGCACACAGTAGAGTAAAGCTGCTCATCTGGTGACAGCTGCAGAACAGAGACAGAGAGGAAAAGGTCAAGGACAAAATGTGTCCACCAAGGGCATGACCCCAGTGACCTACTTCCCCCAACTAGACCCCATCTTAAAGTTTCCACCACTTTAAAGAAAAAATGTTTAAAAAAATCTTTAAAAAGAGAAGTTTCTACCACCTCCTAATAGTCCATTAAGCTATGAATAGAGTAGATTAATCCATTGATGAATTCAGCATAAGTTCTTACCATCTAATCAAGTCCCAAAGGCCCCACCATAAAACCTGGGTGCATGGGGATCTAGATAGACCTAAAAACATTTGGAAGACATTTCAGATCCAAACCATCAGTCTTTCCCATAAACCCCAAAACTCTACTTCAAAAAACGTGAGTGAGATGAATCCCACTTACCCAGTGCAACTGAAGAACATCTGAAGAGTATTTTCTGAATTCAAATAAATTTCTTCACCCTAAGTTACAAGTTGAATAGATGGGACTTCACTCTCTGAGAAACATTCCTTTTGGTTTCTTAAAATGACACATACCTCATTTCATATCCATACCATCTCACATAAAGATAAATACAAGTTTCAGGGATGGGACAGATGCTCTTTTTGTCCTTGCTTTTTTTCTTAAAAAAACCTAAACATCTCTTGAAACTAAAACATGGAAATGTTCCCCAGTTCTGGCCACTGGGATCAGACCTGCAGGGAGGATAAGGGATAGTGAAAACTTCATCTTGATATAAAGAGATACAAAGAAACAACATGATTCTTCTTGAGCTGGATGTCGTCATGGTTACATGTGATACCTGAAACTGTAGCAGCTAGTCTGCAACCATGAAATGGAAGAGCTAAAGGACCAATCTAATATGGTAAAGGAGAAGACACAAGGGAGCCACTGTTCCATCTTTGGAAACACCTATTGCTAGGCTCATTGCTATGTGATATAATGAACATTCCCATTTTTAATCTATTTGTAGGTAGATATTATATTACTTGGAGCTGAAACAGCTTATCTGAATCAACAGGGAAAGGTAGACCTAAATAAGCTAATTACCTTGGCCAAGAAGACCATATTGCAATTAGCAAAAGAAAGAAACTAGCATTGCAGCAGATGAAAGGAACTAGCATTATTATCTCATGAGCAATGAACTCTATCAATAGCAATATAAAAATACATCACTTAATCCATACCAAAACCCTTGGAGGATGCTAGAAATAGTATTTAAAAAAGAAAGAAAGAAAACTCGGAGAAGTTAAGCAACTTACCTAACATCAAACAGCAAGCAATAATTTTGGTATTCCAACTCACATTGGATCTGGAGTTTGGTAGAGAGAGTATGAGACATAAAGAAAGCAATAATGCTTTCAGGGAAATAGGAGGAGTGTAAGGTAAGGTGATAGTGATAAGAGACTGAAAGTACCTATGAAGACCTAGAGATACACTTCTTTGATTAAAAAATAAATGTACACACACACACATTTTTACATAGTCCTTATTAACTACAAGTTACTTGGTATATTTATGTCATTATTAAGGAAAACTTTCACAAATGAATTAGATGGATCTGGTTTTGGCTGGATAACAATATATCTATTTACTTTTGTTAGACCTTGGAAATTTCAATACACTGTAATTGTATTTCTAATGACAGAAGATTCATCCCAGCTCATCCTGCATGCATTTCATTATTCGCCACACATTTATATTTGAGTAAATGAACTTGTTCATTATACATTGTAATCTTTTTGTTGTACGATGTTTCCATTTTTGAAAGCCATGTAATCACTTCATTGTGATGTTGGAAATTGTCATTATATAATATATAAAATTTCAAAAGGATGCAATTTAAGGATTTTGATCTTACAGCATAAATATATTCTTGACACGTAATACAAATAAACTCACTCCAGATGGTTGCTCAAAACAGATAAATCAAATTTCCCGGTAGTAACAAACTAAAATCTCAACCAAATATAGTCTTTTCGTTGATTAAAATAAGTAGAACATTCATGTCAATCAAACATAATAAATGGGACAAAATTGGGATAGAGCCCGATTTTTTAAAATTAGATGTTCTGGCCACCTTAAAAGTTCCCTGAGGACTCCTGAAGAAAAGGTCCCTCACACCTGAAAAGGCCCAGGTTTCAAGTTCAGTTCTGCCATATTTCAAAAGACATGCAAACTCAGCATATTAGGATTTCACCAGGAAAGAAGCAGACACAGTGAATTTGATCCACTGAGATAAAGTTGGCAATACCTTTTCCTTCTCTAGCACCTTCAAGCTGTATTTACAAGCCTTTCAAACATAGGCAAAAACAGAGCACTACAGAAAATGTTAACTAGAAAAAAACATACTGTCTCAGTAAAATAAATAACCCTCAAAGCCAGAAAACACCATGTTTCTTGACAGTTCTACTGTTCGCCCTGCCTTGGATAGTCACAGTACAGCCCCAAGCGCATTAATAAACAGCCTACCTCTTTCTGCTTGGTTGCTAGCGACCTTACCACATTGAGCAACTAGTAAAATTAAACCTCTTCTAAATAAGTCGCATGTGCACAGACTGTAAAGTGAATATAAATTAAAGTAATACATTACCCAAAACTGAGAGTTGCTTGCTAGTTTCACTTTTAAAGATATTTTTCATTCACCACCCTGAGCAAAAGTTTAGGTGGGGTTTACAGAAACCCACCTTTGTTCCTTATCCTTCTTTATATAACCAACTTGCCTGATCACATAACTTATGTTCACTTCAGAGTTCTCTCAATATCATGCTCCTGGCTACTGAAGGCCCAAAGCCCAACAAACTTTTGCATATTTAGTCTCTTTCTAATCAATGAAAAAGAATAGCCAAAATACCAATGGGGAGGCAGTGGGGGTGGGAGGCCAACATTCATCAATAGGTCAGAAAATGAGAACAGCAAATGCTTAATAAATATAAGAAAAAAAGGTGTCTTTTTTAGTAGTGTTACAACATATAAAAACATACTACTTTGATACTTAACTGTGAGATTAAGACTTTTAAAAATTTACACTTTTACCTTGGAAACGCTGAAGAAGAATGAGTGAATTTTTTCCAATATTGCTTATTGTGATTGTGTGAATTGGTAACACAACTGAAAATAAGAGGCACTCACCAAATGATCCCATAGTTCCCCTTCTATAACTAAATCTTCTCCTTAGAAGTCAGTTACACAACACAATCAACAGCTACCTTAAGCCACAGGGCCTCATCAGTGCAAAAGTCCTGGCTAAATTTTGATCATCAATCAATTAGCCCAAATCAGAAACACTAGGGACATTAAATATTCTCAGTTTACCAATAACTTCAGTCAATGTCAAATTATACCATATGGTACTTAATATATTCATTAATCCTCATATAGAATTATATTACAAGAAGCATATTGCATCAATTTCTCCCATTATATGTAATAGGTATTGCAATAGATGGCATGAATATTTTGCATAGGAGGGGTCTATTCACCCACTGATGCCTGACAAATGTTCGCCTTTGACTTTCATTAAAGCTGAACAAGGTTATTTTCAAACTCGATCTTTCAATAAAAGAAGACTCTAATCCTATGATGTTGTTGTTGTTTCTGCAGAGATAGCCAATTCATAGTGTAACTGCCATTAATACAGGATATAAATACTCATAAGATAACCTTTAATAATGATTCTAAAAGTAAATATGACTGCTTTATCTCATCCAAAACATCTGCAGAAATGTACTAGTGGCCAACATGGGCCCAGGCACACTGGGGAAATTTCTAGCACTGTCATTCTCAAGCCATTATCCTTTCTTGCTAGTGACTCTGCCTAGGTGAGTTCTTTAAATTGAATAGAAGGAAGATGTGTGAGTTGCTTGGTTACATGAAATCAGGTTGCACAGAGTTCCACCTGATGTCTGGCTGGGATTCATCACCACCTTTTAGGAAACTTGTCATTTTTTAAGAAAAGGGAGCTGCTATCACTGGGCAGTCATGACTCTTATCTACACAGCACGCCGTTGGCTTAGCCACGTTTTCTGCTAATTAAATTCACTGTGGGAGATTCCTAACGTGTGTCTCCATGGGAAATGGATCTGAAAATCTGGATGATGCCCTTAATTGCTTCTAGTAACAAGGTTATGAAACCCACAGTGTCATGCCTAAAGAAAGCGGAACTCAGATAAAGGTATACAGCTCACAGACCATGTGGGCTTCTTCTTTCTGTAGCTGGAACAGCTAAAATTGGGCTCAGCTGCAACTGGGCACTTCCTAAACAAGGCGTGTCACTCTATGCTTTTCAATTACTTACCTGAAAACGCTACAAACAGACAGTGGTGAAGAAGCACAATGGTTAATGAGCAGATGTTAATGTTTGCCTAAGCCTGTGCTGTGAGATTAGCTCAGGCCTGGCCAAGGAAGGGCTACTTCTAATGTGGTGAACAGACTGCCAGCTTATTAGAAATGCAAATTCTCAGACCCTACTTCCAACTTATTGAATCAGTATATCTGAGGGGAAATCCAGGAATCTGAGTTTTAGTAACCTCCCCAGGTGATTCTGATGTCCACTAAGGCTCAAGAAGTATACTTGGCCCCAAGTACACTAGGTTATAAATGGAAGACTGGCTGTCCTCCTGGCTCTGTCTAGTGTTTGCCCTGAGGAAGCTATTCAGCCTCTATGGTCTGTTTACTCATTGTTGTTGTCATCTACCACTCTCTAACACAGCTCCAAAACTTAGTCGCTCAAAACAGCAATAGCTCTGTAAGTTGGCTGGACTCCACTGGGGGAGTTTTCACATGGGGGTTTTGCCATGCTTATAGTCAAATGGTAGCAGAAGCTGGAGTCAAAGGAATGAGCAACCTGGCTGGACTTCTGAGGTGGCTACTTGGCTCACAAGCCTGGTGTCTGAACTCCAGTGGCTGATGACTGGGGAGGCATACCTCTCTCCACATGTCCCCTGCACGTGGTTATCTTGGGCTTCCTTATAGCATGGTCATCCCTCTTATGTCATGACTGGCATCCCCCAGAGTGTGAATTCTAAGAGACCATAACAGAAGCTGCTGAGTCTTTTCAGGTTTTAGGCCTGAAATCAGTACCATGCCACTTGGTCATGTTCTCTGGGTAAAAAGCAAGTCATAAGGCCAGCTCCGGCTCAAGGTGAGAGTCCTACATAAGATTTGTGGGGGAGAAGGGAGGGATGTTTAAAAACAAGCTGCCACACTCACAATGTGAAGAAGGTGGCCTACATCCCTTAAAGGCCTTCATGGTTTTTATCATCTATCATTCTCTCATGTAAGCAATACTAGTATTTCTTAGAGTCCATTACATCTATCTTGGGGAGACCCATTTCTCTATAATATCACTGCCACTCATTTAGCACTAAGCACATGCAGTCTCGCATTATGATTTACCTACTCTGACTTCCCAACTTGATTATAAGATCCTCAAGGCCTTTATGCCTCCTTGAAACTCCATTACCTGGTACAGTGACCTATACATCATATTAGACTTTCAATGAAGATGTGATAATGATGATGATGATGGTGATGATGGTGCTGATAGAACCCCTGCTGTTAAATTATCCTGTCGGCTGGAATGAGTACAAAGCAACCATTTACAGAGTTGAAAAATAATATCACATGCCTTTTGTCATTTTTCACATCTCTTAAAGTTAGACTTTGTAAGATACACAAAATGGGGCCATGAATATTATTTTCCATTGATATCTTTAAACAAATACTCTCCTGTTTTTTTTTCTCTTTTGTTTCATTCCCCAGTGCAGAAGAGACAGTGTTCTATGGTCATGAAATCACTTCATTTCCTCTGATTATACTTTTTTATCCCCACTGAAGTTAGGTGGGGCAATGTAGCAGAGTTAGTACATAATCCTAGTCAGTCATACTCCACCAAAGACAACCAAGTTAAAGTCCCATGGGAACTTCCACGCCTTCCTCACCATTCTTGCAGCCAGAATGGTAACAAAGCATTCCTAAAACTCCAAGATGGTACACTCACAAGAGAGAAATAACTTGTTTCCTGATTCACTGAGTGAATTCATTCCATCCAACAAAGGTATTCCCATTCATTTTGCCTAAGCAAGAGTCAACATTGGGTGAAGATACAGTATTTGAGGGTTTGTTTGTCTTGGTACCTAACCTACACTAAATGACACTTAGTTTATTCCCAGAGTCAATCCTGGGTGACAATGTCATACATAAATATCTTATGTTGACATTAAAACAATATTTTTAATCACTAAATACACTTCTACAACAATATTGTAATAGGAGCTGATTAATGCATGTTTGAATGTTCCACATTTAATTCAATCAAATTCACAATATATTATATTTGGAGCTGTGTTTCACTACTAAAACAAAGCAGCTCCTTCAATCTATCTCTGCAGTATATTTTCCACCACATCCCCAAGTATGTAACAAGCAAGGTGTGTATATTTGATTTTCTGGATTTGTTACCTTTGCTCATCCCATCCTTCATCTCATTCAATCATTAATTCAAAAACCATTTGTGAGTACTGCTATGTGCCAGATACTACTCATATCCTTGAGACAATCATAATGATATCAGCACACTCTGCAAAAAGGGGTGTGCAAAGGGCAATGAGAATACAAATCAATGAAAGTATAACAAAAGGGCTGAGACATTTTTATAAAATGAGGGGTATCCATATTGAGTTTTGAGTGATGGGTAACTAACTGTTCACCAGCTAGAGGAGTAAAAGGGGGATAGAGACAGGCCCTCACGTGGGGTCACTGCATCTTGGAAGATGGTCGGTGTTGCTGGCCTATGAATGTGATTAGTGTGGCCCCAGAAATGATTGGATAACTAACCAAGTTCATCTGGCAGCAAAAAGTTTTGTTCAGACCTGATTGTTATGGAACTTACATCTGTTTGACCCCATAACTTATGTAGGATACTTAGCCAAGTTGGGGTGATTCCTGATGTCTAAACTTAGAAAATTTCTCCAGTCTTATGTAAGTAAGGCTGAGCCTTGCAAAGGCTGGTTAAACCTAACAAAGGTCTACCATGTTCTCTTTTTTTTGACATATTATTATTACTTTCTGCTTTGCACCCCCTTAGTGAAAATTTTGTTGCCCCAAAGACTGTACCTTCATGCATCTTAGAGAAGGAGGCTAATATATCTGTTTTGGATGCTGACTGTGCTTGACTTCTTTCAGTTTACTTGACTTAAAATTATGACCAATGATTGGTTTCTTCACCCATCTAAGCCTATAGTTATTTATCATTTGTTAATTCAGTTCAGAACATAGTGTTTTGGAATTAACTTGATATAGCTTGAAGTGCATTTAGTGACTTGTAAAAGACATGTTGACATAGACAGGGGCCAGACTATGAAAAATTTTATATACCATATTAAGGAATATGGATGCAATCTTCTTTAAGCAAAATGGAATCCAAGATATGGTGTGACATGATAAAAATAGATTTGAAAACATATTTACATGTGTATTCCTTTTTTGATCCTGTAAAGAAATACTTGAGGAAGGCTGATTTTATAAAGAAAAGAGATTTATTTTGACTTGCAGTTCCAGAAGTGCAAGGTGGAGGGGCTTCATCTGGTGATGGCCTTGCTGTTAGAGTCACAAAGAGGCTCTGGGTATCACAAGGCAAGGGGCCGGGAATGTATCAGCTTGTCTAAGTATCTCTCTCCCTCTTTATAAATCCTTCAGGGTTTGATCGTGGGGATCCACCCTAATGACCCTGCCAAACTCAATCAGTTCCCAAAGGACTCAGCTGTAAATATCTCAATCAGATGAAGTTTTTACCCTCTTAATATCATTAACATATGACTTTGGAGAGTCCTACATGAGTTATGGGGGAACCATATTCAAACCCTAGCATTATATATCCATATTTCTGACAGTACAATGTCAAAGGTTAAAAGGTAAAGCAGCTAAGAAGCCCTTGCAAAAATCTAAGAAATGACAAAACTAAGGGCAATGGAATGGATGGGAGGATTTAGATTTCTATGATATCAAGAAAGCAGAATAAACCAAATATGATGATTCTAAGTTTAAATCTGGCTGACCCTAGGGTTTATTCCTCAAAGTGGAAAATGAAGTACTGCAGTGCCATTCATAACCCATTACGGAGGTGAGAGGGAAGAACAAGGGAGGTGACAAATTAAAGTGTAGCTTATTAAGAGCAAGAGGTCTCTGAGACTAAAGGTGAAAATTTTGACTGATGGAAGTGTCTAGAAATCCAAACTGATGTCGTGGTAGGAGAAATGGATTTGGAAATCATTTGTATACAGAAGTGACGGTCAAAACCATCCTGTTGATTGAACCAAGAGATAGAGGGCAGGATGGTAAGTCATGCAAGGATAGAATCCTGAGAAAAGGGAGTATTAATGGGCCAATGGAGAAAAGGGAGTATTAATGGTTACCCAAAAGAGACCAAGATGCATCACAGCAGTGGAGAAGGAGAATAAATGCTCATGCAAAGACCCTCTATGGATCCCTAGATCTCTATTGAATTGCCAGATGGTGGATGCTACAAAGCCCTCACACATAACTCTTTACTCACAAGGACAGTTCTCATCCCACATGTGACTGTAACACACCATACATCAAATAAAGTCTGGTGTTTTAATCTCCCCACATTATCTCTTTTGGGAGAAGACCATGTCTCGTTTGGATGCAAATGACCAAAAACTCAGGTTGACTTAAGGAAAAATGAAGAAAAAGCTAAAGGAAAACTCTGTGTTACATATGGTGCCTCTGCAGTCTCAAAGCATCCTGTTTCTCTATATCTGACCTTTAACTGTCCCCATGGCAGGCTATTCTCCAGATGAGTCATAGTTCCAGGACTATAGTTTATTTTTTCTCAACTGCAATGGAGGAAAATGTGCTCCTTCATGAGGATTCTCAGTGCTAATTGGTTTTCATCGAGTGATATGTTCTATTTTTAGTCAATCAATGAGGCCAGGTGATGCTAGGCCCTAATCAACTAGGTTGCATTACATGACAAGGAAGTAAAATAGAATCAGGGTTGTTTAAACCTGGCTTTTCTAGTTTTCTAAGTAAAAGCATTGGTCTGAAAGTTTAAAAAAGAAAAAAAAAAGTAGACCAAATTTCACCTTTGGAGGACTTTGACATGACCTAAATGACATACAGCTAGAAAAAAAAAAAGAATGATAAAAGTAAGTCAAGATGCTATTACTAGGAAAAAAATGAAAATTGATACTGGATAAACAAGTAAGAATTGGACACAGTGAGGATCCTTCTCAAAAACGACATTCAGCAAATATGTCCTAATTGACTGATTACAAGCTTAAATGCCCACTTTACTCTCATCATTGAAAGACAAGAAAATCTGTAATTGTGAAGAGAAGTGACTTTTATATGCGATAAGAAGGAATCAGAAAGAGAAACAGCTGGTATTTGTACCAACTGGCATCCTAACTGGTACAAGTAGAGAAAATTCAGAATAGCTGAAAGAGACAACAGTACTTAAAAACGGAAGGTGAGTAAGGAAGTTCCTCTTGGGACTAAGGGGATCTGAGGGTGAATGGTGTTGGAGCTGCCATGATTTGAAAGTCATCCAAGTTCAGAGGCAACTGGGTAATGAAAATACCTAGCTCAGACATATAAATCAAATCTATCTTATAAGAAAAGTTTGACATTTGCTAAATTACCTATGAAAACTTACCCTGGTTGTTAAGAAGAACCAAAAAAAAATAATAAGTTTGTTCATTTCAAAGCTAAATGTCAAGCTCCCTTAAAGATCTCCTAACACCTACAGACAGGGGGTGGGAGAAGGAATGCTGTGAAAATTAAAGGCAATAAACTTTTCTGACTTCTTCGTCTCCATAACTTCTCAGAGATAGCACCTGGCATTCTTCGCTGTGTGACGGTGCCTTTCAATTGTGTCTATGTTTTGTCAACCTATTTTTCAAAGCATGCTTACAGAGCATTTGAAAACAAAATTGAAACACTGGAAAATAGACACAGCAAAACTGATCCAAACTCACTTTATTCACAGGCTGTGGCCAGAATTAACAGAGAAGCCTCCCAAACAAATAATCCCACAATACTAAAGTTAGCAGTTCTAGAACCAGGAGACTGGCAAATGGCCAGACCAGCTCTTTACTGAATTAGAATTGAGAAGCTCCTTACCCCTACAGACTTTTTTGAATCAGTTACCCATTACTAAAGTACTGTACCATTGATTAGGAAGAAAATAAATCTGAAATGCAAGACTGGAATAGGTCATGGAAAAAATGTTTCAAGGTTATTCATTCTTAAGAAAGTTTTGCCTGCTTAAGTATTTTGAATCAAAATATACCAATATCATTTTAAGGTTTGGTTGGTTATTCTTGAGCACTTGCAGATGATGGCTACCCTGTGTTTGAATTGTATCTATCTCAACCCCCCAACACACATCTATATGTGATTCTATCTATGTACACCTACAATTAGACATATCTGGGAGTATATTTTGTGCAAAAACGTGAGAAGTTGCCCAAGAGTACAACAAAGTGCATCACTTTCTTTGGACTTCAGTGGTAGCCTCACGCTATTTCCTAAAAGTTGCATGGGAAACGAAGGTTCCCACCAGGGAAAGTATTGGGATATGCCGTTTCTTTGAAATATTACAAGAAAGGAAATAGAAGCCTGAGGATCTCTGAGGAGTAACTGTACATACAAATACACTTTATGAAGTTTGATTGAAAACAAGAGACTGCATTATTATCTGAAATAATTTTGAGTGAATGAATACTAGTTCAGTTGTCTCACAGCTTATTTAATTTTGAATAGGGAAAGTTAGAGAAACTACCTTTTATTATTTCTTCTGTAAGGAAATGTGTGCCAAGTTTAAACACCTGGTTTTAAAACAATGGCTGTTTGTGTACTGAGAACACCTTACAGTTACACATAGACACGAACACACGCGCACACACACACACGCACATACATACCTGCATGAATAAGTACTTCCTAAAATTATTTGTATGAACAGAGGCTTAGTTCTTGGGCATTGTTCAAACTGTTATTGTTTAAATATTAATGATTTTGATTCTGTATTAGACAGAAGCTATTTGTACACATTAGCAGACCCAGAGTCACACCTGCCTGTCCCTTACGGTTGTGTTATTTCCTTTTCTTGAAAACCAGAGTATCAATTGAAAACAATTCCTTCCTAATTTTTTATTGCCCCATTTCTATACTAGAAGCCTATGACTTTAATGTATTAGTATACCCAAGTGTCCTTCTTCTACAGGGAGAAGGAAAGGGTATCTAAAAGCAGGTAAGCTGTTTGTAGGAGATCACATATAGCTAGGAGTGGAAAAGGGCCATCTGGGAGTCACAAGAGGTCAAACTCTATCCATGGTGGGGGCACCAGAGTGACCTTTGGTGAAATTAATATGATTCCTCTGCCTCTGTTTAAATCAATCTGTCCATTGTGATCTTATCTTTACTAAGATGGCAATTCTTGACAACACAGCCTGGCTTCCTTCCATCCTTTCCCAACCTCTCCAAAAAGGGCCTTGGTTAAACAGAGAGTCAGAAAATAACACTGAAGTTCCTGTTAGCATCTCCTGTTTACATAGCAATGTGGCTCTATGGGAGCTCATCCCTCTCATCCACACTCCTGGGCATATCTTTGCTACCTCTCTAGATCTTTGAAAGATAAAGGATTCCTTATGCCATTATACAGATGTCCCTTAGCAACATTAAGTTGCTATCTCTAATGAAGAACAAAGACAGGCTTCCAAGGAGACAAAGCAATTGCTTTCACTGGGACTTCAGGAGTCCCACTGTCAGCCCTATTAGCAAAGGTCCAAAGAAACTTGGAGAATGGCTCATACTGTTCCTTTCCCAACCTCAAGCTGTGGCCATTGTCTCTCTGGCTCTTACCTCCTAAAGCCATCTCCTTTGGGAGAATTCCAAGTGTAGCTGGATGGTCACCAAATTGGATGGGCTTTTATTTATTGGCATTGTGTGGGAGAGCTAGAAAACACTGGAGAGAGAAATCCATTTTATTTTTCTCTATACATTTATGATTTATGAAAAATTGATCTACTCCTTTCAGTTAGGTAACCATGAGTCAGAGAAATACAGTTACAATAAAGTGGCACTGTCATTTCTAAAGTAGACCGCGCTCTGGATCACGAATGATAGCCAATTAAAATAAGTTATTCCTGTCTGGTAGGGTTGTGTGAAATGAACTATCACCCAAGATAAATTAAAGCCAGGGCTTGGAAGACTTCCTATTGACTAGCCTGCGGTATAATTTATAATTATTTCTGTTTACGGGCAAGGTGGGGCAAAGGAGCCAGGAAGAAAATTGGCTTAGCCCTCACCTGGAGATGAGTAAAAGCAATGAAAAGGGCATCTTCTTTATTAAGGTTTTGAGCCATAATATTTTTTTTTAGTCATCACAGGATGCAGATGTATAGGAGAATATTAACAAAGTGCTTGTAACCAAAATATCTAGCTCTAGTACAATGGCCAATAAGGTTTTATCACCTAGACCCAGTTCACATCCTGGGGGACTGGGATCCATTTCCATGTACTTCCTGTATTTCTGAATGTAAACACCTTTGTCGAAGGACTGTCTTTCAAGGGAGAACTTTCTATTTGGAGAGTGATTTTCTTGTTCTTTTTTCATTAAAAAAAAATTGTTTTCTGTACTGGGAATTGAACACAGTGGTTCTCTACCACTGAGCCATACTCCCAGCCCTCTTTAATGAATCTACTTATTTATTTTTATTTTAAGACAGAGTCTTACTAAATTGTCAGGTCTGGTCTTGAACTTGCGTCCTCCTACCTCAGCCTGTTAGGATTACAGGTGTGCACCACCACATCCAGCTTCTTCTATTTTAAATCTCAAATTTTCTGAACCTTCTAAGATTTAACAGAAATAGATCCCTAGAGTTTCAGCTACTAAAGTAAGAATGACTCCATCCTCAATCATGCCAACCATCATGATTAATGGGTCAGAAGGAAATTCCAAGAAGCCTGCTTCTGACTCTTCTTATTCCGTTCTTTCTCTTACCATCTTTCTATATCCGTGTATCTCTCTATTTCTCTCTCTGTCTCACTATCTCACTGTCTCTCCATATCTCTATCTACTTTCAGGTGTAAGCATTTCTGTAATCTCTCCTTCTGGGCATTTTCTCTTCCTCTACCTCATCTTTCATAAGTGCACAAATACACCCGTGACTTAAGAGTTGGAGATACCTCAACACCGAATCTCAATACCAAAATTTCTTTCCTGCCTGTACCCTTAAAATGTAGCCCTGAAATATGAGTCTTTCTGAAACTAGTTGAATCAAGGAAATTTCCTTCAATGAATGCCCTTCAGATCTCTTTAGTTGGGACCTTTTGTACCTGCCATACAGAGTCATTCCTCTATGACAAATTCAGATTACAGCTCTGTGTCTAATCAGCAGGAATGTAAAGATCAGAACCTAATGTTGATCAAGCAGCCTTGCAACCAAGTATACATCAGTACCCACATATGGTTCCACAGAGACATTCCTGCTTAGGACTGGGGCCAGCAGTGATATGATGCACCTGCCCTACCCACTGTGTTACTGTCTATCCTAGAACATGTCTTCATATATTGCCCAGTGATTGAGTTCATCCAGTGATCTTTTTCATTCATCCAATTAATAAATATTAAGTGAGCATCAGTTATATGCTGGCCTCTGGTGTAAACTTAAGGATGGTATCACAAAACAAGTTGGTAATATCATTCATTTTTCTTGGGTTTACCATTTAGTTAAGGTATTCACATTCTATCTCCAATGCAGACTATAGTCCCAAGCACTCTGATCCTGCCTGACGTTGACACGATTCTCTGGTACTTTTTTTTTTTTTTTTTTTTTTTTTTGGTGGGGGGATACCAGGGATTAAACTCGGGAGCACTTGATCACTGAGTCACATCCCCAGCCCTATGTTGTATTTAATTTAGTGACAGGGTCTCACTTAGTTGCTTAGGACCTCGCTTTTGCTGAGGCCAGCTTTGAACTCTCAGTCCTCCTGCTTCAGCCTCCCAAACCGCTGGGATTACAGGCACACACCACCACACCCGGCAGTTCTCTGCTTCTTCTGATGCTAACTTTCATTGTCCCAACTTCCTCAAGCTCCTGTGACTATCCCATCCTCCAAGACTATCCAGTTTTCAGACTTCCCACCTGCCAGGCTCATCTTAGCTTCAAAAGCCTCTGACCCATAATAGTAGAGGTGGGTTAAACTTTCTCAGCAACAAAGTCATTCCTTTATCTTAGACAGAATACATTAGTCTACTTTCTGAATTTAATCAGGAGTCAGGAAGTTCCTTCCCCATGGATGCATGCTGGCTCTCTGTGCAAAGTGGAGAGCTCTGTATTAGGTTTCCTTTACACCTTACAACAAGAAAAAGGAGACACTGAATGTCTTTAATGCTCAAAGCCTCACACATAGTCACAGTCTACAAGAGGATAAATAGAAACCCTCAGAACCCCAGAGGACTGCTTGGATCCTCTCATTGTGAAAATATTTAACTGTTAACTTACTGATGTCAAGTTCGTGGGTGTATGAGTGGCATCATTAGCCATTTTCTTCCACCTCCTTGAAATCTGAAGTCTACTCATCATAGCATTTTATGTCCCTAACACAGGTCATTGGGAGCCTTGGCATTCACAAAGTTTGTGCATCCAATGCTGTGACATGTTTTGTCAGTGAGCCTTTATATAGCCCCATTGTATAGCAAGGGGAAAGGATTTTCAACTCTCCTGGGAAGCCTATGATGAAATCATTTTCATAAATCTCTTCCCCTTTTCCACCACTTTGCTTTTATCAGAATTCTTGTAAATTTGCCCTCTCTGAGTCTATGGTTAATAAATTTAATGAGTAAGTAACAAAGGAAAGATGCTGGATCCTAGCACATATCCCAGAGATGTATGGGCAAAATGGGTTTAGACAGATAACTTGTGCTTGCATCTGCCAGACTCTGGAGTAGGGCTGCAGCAAGGTATGGTGGTAGCCAGGGATGTGGAGGGGGTCGCAGTCCTTCTCTGGGGCCTTGATCCCCTGGACAAAGAATTCCCCGCAAAGCAAAGGAATGTAGTGCATGTCAATTACCAAATCTGCAGCTAATGTTTCATTCAGCCCAAATAAATATTTCAGCAAAAGGAACTGCCATGATATATGTGAATGTTACTGAGTTAAGAAAGCCACTAAATCCACTACAGTTACAGAAAAGTAGGAGGGAAGGACTCAGGAGAATAGGTGATGCATTCCCTCCTTGGCATTTCCAAGTTCTTTGCTCCCCTCCCCCTTTTTCCCCCTTGTACTTCTCCATGACTCCCAATGAATGCTCTATTTGATTTTATTATCATTACTTTTATTTTTTGTATTCATATTCCTGAAACAGAGATACAAATAACATGAGGGAGAATGTGTATACCCTACTTTCCAGAGGAAAAACTGGACATTGAATAGTAAGCAGTGCAACCCCCTTATCAGACCCCCTTCCACCCCTGCAGAGGGTCTCTAACACTTCAGCTAATGCAAAAAGCTGGAGTTTATTTAAGCAGAGATGGGTAGGGCACTGTGACTAAAAATGGGTAGTAAATTCCACAATTAGGGAGCAGAGCTGCTAAAAGCTCTTACTCAAAGAGACCTGGGATTATACTGTGAACAAATTAAATTGCCTGCTGCTTCCATTCTCACCAGGTAACTGCAGACTTGTGATAGAAGGTCAAGCAAATATATTGAATTGTATCCCGCTTTAAAATAAAAAGTGTTGTAGAAACTTAGAATCCAACATTGAATTTTACAAACTATAATTCCCACCAAAGGAGATGAAGTCTTGATATCTAATGCTTTTTTTTTTTTTTTTGTAGAACATGGGGAACTGGTCCTTGGGCAACCTATATTCAACAAATGACACAATCTAACATTTACACAAGTGGAGAGTTACAGCCCTCTAGCTTCCAAAACAACCAGGGCATTGATTAATCTCTCCAAATCTTGCGGGTGAGGCTGCAATCTCAGCCTGGCAGTATTTCATAAATGATACAAAGTTTGAATGAAAGGACCTGGACAGGCAGATGTCCATTTGAGGATCTGGTGACAACAGGCTACTTCATTTGAAGATATTCCCCAGACATTTTAATCACATTGAATTGCCAGCAAGAACTCCAGCCAACCAACAAAATTCCCACATCATTAGATTAGGCAATCTTCATGTAGGAACTTCATAGGCTAATACAGAGCTCAGATCAATCATTTAATTAAGGAGTTACCTTCACTTGGATTAGCAACAGGAAAATGTAATATTGCTGTCACTGAGAAAAACTGCCCAAGGGAACTTACCAAATCCAATGTCATGTGAACCTCTCAAGGTCACATAAAAATATAACTGCACAGGCTAAATGGACCATACAAGAGCAGAAGCTGGTCAGTCCAATAATAATGAATGAAAGGTTTTCAATTCTTACCCTGAACCTCCAGGAACTGAAGAGAGCGTCTTACCATTACCCTGGCAACCATGAATTCCTAAGGTTCCACAGGATGATTTCCATGCGTGGTTCCTTTTTGTGCAGACCTCAGAAGGAATGTGGCTGGTATTATAGTTCAGTGGTAGATTGCAATGGCTTAGAATGGAATATGGTTTCCACAGAAGATCCTCACCCTTGTATCATTAGGACCCTTACTTATCTAACTTCTTACAAATTATTACAGAGTAAACAACAAAGAGGACTGCTATTGTTTGAATCTTAAATGTCCCAAAACACCTATGTGTTAAATTCTTAGTCTTCAGCTTGGCACTATTGGGAGGTGGAAAACCTTTAAGAGATGGGGCTGAGCAGGATTTTGTCTGGCCATTAGGAGATGGCCTTGAGAGGGATAGGGAGATGCAAGCCCTCTTCCTCTTCCTCTCTTTTTTGTTTACTGACCTGACTATGAACTAAATGTTTTTTGCTCTGCCACATTCTCCTGGCCATGATGTGCTGCTTTACCATAGGACCAAAGCAATAGGACTTCGTGACAGCTAACTTATATAACTGTAACCAAAATACAGTTATATAACTGTAGAGGAGAAAAGTGTAATTCTTCTCACAGTTTCAGAGGTTTAGTCCACAGTGGGCCAATTCCAAGAGGAAGCAGAGAGCATCATGGCAGAAGGACATGGCATAGGAAACTGCTCTGCTTTGGGCAACCAGAAAGGAGAGAGAGATGGGAAGGGAATGCAGGAAGATGAATCCTTCAAGGGCATACTTTCAGTGACACCCCCCCCCAATTCATGCTCCACCTGTGGACACTTACCACCTAGTTAGTCCATTCAAACCAGGATGCACCAATGATGTTATGGCTCCCATAATCTAATCATTTTACCTTCTGTATTAACACAGGAGCTACTGAGGAGACTTCCTGTCTAAACCAAACAGACCTAAACCCCCAATCTGTAAGGCAATAAGCTTTTCCCTTTATAAATTGATTATCATACATATTTGTTATATTGAAAAGCCACACAAGTACAAAATAAATTTAAATAAATGAGCAATTTATATAGTTCTTTAAGTCCCATCATCATTGTTTATAATACAGCCCTGACTCTATTCTTAGGTGCTCCTCCAAAAGTTTTTTTGACATTGTGTTTCCTTTGGTTATTTAGGTGACTAACTTGCACCCTTTCACATATATGATCTGTGTTTAGAAGTCACTATTTTTTTCTAGCTTATTTAGGATCTATTCCCTTGAGTGCCCTCTTCCCAGAGAAAAACCATCATGTGCTAACAGGAAAATACAGTAAATGTTAATTTATGCCAGTGGCTCCTCTCTTGCTTAAGAGAACAATTGAATTTGGGAAACATTCCAGGCTGAACACACTCCTCAAAAGGTCTTTACATCTTACCCTCACATGCCAATAAAGCAAATAATGTACACTACACAAAATTTGGTTGCTACACAAAATGTTGTATGTAGGGTAGAAATGAAGGGGATACTATGTAAAGGTAAAAAAAAAATCACTTTAAATTTTAGGAGTGGTCTATGGAAATCTGTTATATCTAGTCTTATAAACTTAAACAAATATTTCTAAACCATAAAAAGAATGTGAATTTATACACAAACCTTTTCATAACCCAGCAATTTTACTACTAGGTTTTATCCAAGAGAAATGAAAACATATGCCCACAAAAGGTTTATGCAAGAATATTTATAGCAGCTTTACTCATAGTAGCCAAGAATTGGAAACAACCCAAATATCCATCAACAGGAGATTTGAGAAATAAATTGTGCTGCATTCATATAATAGAATACTACTCAGCAATAAGAAACAAACTTAATATACAAAACTACGCAGTTGAATCTCAAAAATGAAACATAATATTGAGTGAAGGAAGCTAAACACAAAACATACATCCTATAGGATTCTAGTTGTGTAAAAGTAAAGAATGAGCTACTATGTAGTGACAAAAAGCATAAGAACTATTAGCTCAAGCTGAAGAAAGCTGGCCAGAAACACTCAAGAGGGAGTCTCTAGGGTGAGGAAGATGTTCTTTATCTTGATAGAACAATGTTCCATACCTTGTATCTATATCAAAGTACAAAATGTTCCACCTTTTGTATTACATGCAGCTATACACTCATTGATCCATGAAAGTAATATTTATGCATTTTACTCTGTGTAAACCATTTCAATTATAGTAAAGATTAAACAAAAATATAATATGGTATATATGGAAAATATATCCCATACACCAAATTAGTTTGTGCACACCCAATATAAATGAGATCTCTTTTGTTATTAAACAGTAAGTTCATGATTAATTCATTCTCTGAGTGTACCTTTCAGTTCCAGGTAAACCAGTGTTCCCTTATCTACAATAGATTCTGCACTTAGGAGGAGCTAGAGAACCTTAGGGGATACTGCAGACCCTTCCTATCTATGCATACTAGCCAAAAATAAAACCCATCAAATTGACTGAAAGGAAGCAAAAGGGGGCCAAGGACTATGTTTTAGGATCTATCAAATATCAATATAGCCTTGAGAGCATATGAAACAGTCCCCAAATCCACTAACTCAAATCCAAAAAGAGAAAGAGCTGCAGTTGGCAGCATCCAATAAATCATTAAATACTATCAACATAACTGCTTAGTTGAGATGAGCTCTAAACCTTGATTGAAATTTCTCCAATAAATCAAATGGAGCAAGGTGATTTTGTAATTACTCATAAATAACAATGCAGTCCTCATGTTTTAGACAGAAAACTTAGGCTTTGAAACCTGCTGACAATGAGACAAGACTCAAGATTACAATGCAACAGGCATTTGTGGTTCCAGCTTTAAGCACAGAAGAGCAAAATCCAGGTTTAAGAAAATCATCACAATTTTTAAAAAAAAAGTAACAATGCCAGAAAATGTGCACGAAGCAAAATAGGACTGGTTATAATGCCTCTCTTTTTCAGTCTAGCCCCTGGAAACGTAAGAATTACAGAGAAGGACAAAAGCAGAGGAAAATCTGGAGAGGCACATAGGAAAGGGATCATGTCTGTCCCCATTGCACAGATTTTGTGATTGGTATAACTATGGTGATTTTTAGTCCTAGTTGAAAATGACTAAATATTTTCATTTGTATTTCTTTGTCAGCTCTAAGTAATTACTTGTCCATTTGAAAAGCAAATGTTCGTAGGAACCTCATTTCCTGCCAACAAGATAATGTGGGCTTAGATGTCATAATTGAAGCAAACTGCATGGTCTTTAACTCATTCTCAATTTTTCAGATAATAGCAAAATATATATATTTTTTTTCAAAAAAGGCATTCTTAATTAAAACTATTATTTATTTTCATAATAGAACTAAAATCTAATCAATGAATGAATTTAAAATTTGCAGTTGTCATAAGAATATGTTACTAAATTATCTTTGTGAGGTCAAGTTAGAAGCCCTAACCTATTTATAAAATAAAGTTGTTAAAAATTAAGATATGAACTATCTTTCCCAGAAGGTCATTAGAGCAGATGGTGTTGGTGCTCCAGTGACTGTGACTTGGCTACACACAGCTGTGAACTTCCTGCCTGAGTGCTTTCTTTCAGCTCTTACCAAGCAGGGCTGAAATGGCTAGAAGTTCATGCCTGCAGAAGTCAAGTTCAAGATTCTGAAAGTCGACTTCAGCCAATGAAGGGTGGGAGGTAGAAGACAACTAACTACCCCAGCTTCTCACCACTTGGGTGGGACAATTCTGAGATGTGTTCCACACTGACCCCTAGTGGTCCCAAGTGGTAGTGAGCCCTGCTTGTCCGGTGTTAACTTGGATTTAACACAAACTGTTGGCTTCTTCCCCTTCCTGTCTCAACACTTGACTCCCTGATAGGAATTTCCTGCAACCACAACTCACATAATTGATCCCGCTTCCATCCTAGACTCAGGGTCTGTTTCTAGCAGAACCCAAGCTTAGACATCCGTCAGCATGATTTGGATTGGACACAAGCCCAGATGCCCAGATCTTGATAAAAGCTCAGTGATTCAAGACTACTCAAAAGTACAAACTGCTCCTGTGATAGACCAAAATGGGATACATCTGCACTGACACTGTAATTACACAGGGTTGATGGAGGATTGTCTGACTGCTTGACATTAGGAATTATTTTCTACATATGCAAAAAAATAATGATAATAATTTTAAAAATTCCCATTTAATCCTACATCAGAATAGGTGTATGACATGCCAGTGTGAAGTTATTCACTTGTTCCGTCAGTAATGTTTAAGTGGCAAACCTCTGTAGGGATATGCTTTTCTCATTCCTGTCCCTGTTGGTCTCTCAGGTATGCATAACTATATAATCCTTCAGTACAGTCAGAGTATTCCTATCTAAGACACTTCATTAGTATTTGAAAGTATTTGGAATGCTTTATGATGCCTGTGGGACCCATTCTGGAAAGACAGACAGTAAAGTGTGGAAGATAGATTGCAATTCTGCATCATCTTTCTATTCACCTTCAAAAAAAGAAAACTAGCCATTTGAGTCTTCAAGAGATGGGGGCAGTAGACCATTTGGAGATTCCTGGAGTAGACCCTCTTCTCAGTCTTTATATTAGGCAGAGAGTACATGTTCATGGGAGCAAAACTGGACTGGGAATTAAATTGTAGATTTTTTTTTTTCATTCTGTGCTAGGGATTGAACCTGGAGCCTCAAGCATGCTAGGCAAGTAGTCTATCACTGAGCTATACCTCCAGCACCTGGACTGGGAGTTAAAGATGTAAGTTTTATCCCCACTCAGCTGTGGTGTTATAGTCAGCTTTTGTGTTGCTTCAATCAAAAGACCTGGCAGGAACAAAGTAGAGAAGGAAAAGTTTATTGGGGGCTCACAGTTTCAGAGGTCTCTATCCACAGAAAACTGACTCCAAGGCTCTTGGTCCAAGGTGAGGCAGTCCATCATGGCGGAAGGGCATGGCCTAGGAAGGCAGCTCAGGACATGACAACAAGGAAGTAGAGAGAGCCTGTGCTCACCAGGGACAAAATTTAAACACCAAAGCCACACCTCCAGTGACCTGCTTCTTTCAGCCACATCCTACCTGCCTACAGCTACCACTCAGTTGACCCATATCAGTAGATTAATTCACTGATTGGGTTAAGGATCTCATAAGCCAATCCTTTCATCTCTAAACTTTCATGCATTATCTCACACTTGAGCATTTGGGAGGTACCTCACATCTAAACTGTAACATGGCAAGCAACGTGACCTCTGTATGTCAATTTGATCTCTCCTTGACCTTGGTTCTTTCTTCTCTGAAATGCTGGGAAGGAACTAAAGAATTCCTCAGCTTTTTAATTCTATTCTGTAAGAGTAATGTTAATGTATTATTCAGGTCAGTGATGGTAACTGTAGAAGAAAGTTACCATCTACCCAGGGCTTGAATGTGTCTTAACTGATAGATATCGGTTTGGGAAATTGTGCTTTTTGTAATTCAAAGGCCTCTTAACCTAAATACTTTAAGAAATTCCCATAACAGCCTTGCTAGTAGAATTCAGAAAATGTATTTTTGTCTCTGCAAAATAAATTCAGAATCTAGAATATAAAATAAAAAGAAAAAAATAATTGGGGGTTAGATGATAAAGTTAGAAATATTCATTTTGAAAAAGTATATGTCTATATCACTATGCAAGGTGAAAATAGACACAACATGTATTTTTTGAGCCCCAATCACTAAGGATGTCAGCAAGATATATTTATGGTGACATCAGGCACATCCTTAATCCCGGTATCTCCATTCTCTAATATGGATATGTACATTCTCAGGTTTTTACTTGTATGAACATTGGTCCATTTTCCAGTGTTATAACAAAATATGTGAGGCTGGGCAATACATAAAAAGAAGGGATTTAAGTCACAGTTTTGGAGATTCACAGACATGGTGTATGAAACAGCTCATCTCCAGTGAGAACCCCATACCAGATGGTGTCACAGTGGTGGCAGCATGTATAAGACAATGAGAGAGAGAGCATGTGTCAAGACAGGAAGCCAGAGAGAGGGGAGGGCCAATCACTCACTCTCTCAAAAACTAACCATGTCTCACAAAAACTACATTAATCTCCTCTGAGGGCAGCACCTTTAGTGACCTAAATACCTCCCAATAGGCCCCACCTCTTAATATTACTACACTGAGGACCAAGCATCTGACACACAACCCTTGGGAGAAAACCCACATCCAAACCATGGCATAATATAAATTTCTTTTCCAATCAACTGTAAGATATTAATTCTCACCCTTATCACACCTTTATTTCTCTATAATTTGTAATACCTATAGCTCTTCACTGTGAAAATCCCAGAGACATTTTAGCTCAACCTACAGAGGGGTGTGTTGGTTCATTTTCACAGATGGAAAAGGTAAGTCTCAGAAATATTAAGTAATGGTAGTAGTCAGGACTCTAACCCACATTACTGTGGCTCAAAAATACTGGTAATATTTTCCCTTAAAATGTTATTCATTTTTATTTTTTATTCCATATGTAATAATGATCATGGTAACACAAAATCATAGAAAGCTATATAAAGCTATATGTAATAGTTATTGTCCAACTGTAGACTCCTGATCTTTCAAAAGGCATTTATAGAATGTTTTTCTTATTTGTCATTATTGTTACTATTAATTAGTATTATTATTGTTATTAAGGGATCTTGTTACATTGCCCACGCTGGCTTAGAACTTGTGAGTAGCTAGAATTATAAGTGTGCTCCACTGTGTCTGGCTTATTTTTACATTTTTAATGTAGTCATATATGTATGTTTCCCACTGGTCAATTCTATTGTCTTAGAGCTTCTGCTAATTTTTCTTGAGCATATGTATAACTGATATATCTGGGTCTTGTTTTCTTATGAGATAATGAGATTAAAAATTGAACATTATTTTCTTCTATAGATAACCAGTTATCAAATAAAGCATCTTTTCCCTGTGAATTGAAACCTCACCTTTGCCATAAATCTAGTTTTCATTTGCACTTGGTCCTATTTCTGGGCTATTCTGTTCCTTGGCCTATTTGCCTGCTCTAGAAGTGCCTGTGATAAGCTAAAAAATGCCCCCCAAAGACACCTATGCCTTAATTCTGGACTCTGTAAATGTCTCCTTTTTTGGAAATAACACCATTGTAAATATGATTCAGTTAAGGATTTTGAGATGAGGAGATTATCCTGGATTATTGTAATAGGCCCTAAATCCCATGACCAAGGTGCTTCTAGAGAGAGATGAATTACAAAGAAAGGAAGAAGCAATTGAGATGCAAGGACCAGGAGGTTCCTTGTCTCATGAATTTGAAGAATGAGATCCTCAGACACAAAGGGTGAGAACAAAGTAACAGGATTTATTAAGTAATAGAAAGAAGGCATGCAGTGGTACATGCCTGTAATCCTAGTGATTAAGGAGGCTGAGGCAGGAGGATTGTGAGCTCAAAGCCAGCCTCAGCAATTTAGCAAGCCTCAAAGCAACTCAGTGAGATTCTGTCTCTGAACAAAATAGAAAAAATGTCTGGGACTGGGGCTCAATAGTTAAGTACCCCTGAGTTCAATCCCTGGAGAGGAGAAAGAGGAGGAAGAGGAGGGGTGGGGAGGAGGAGGAGGAGGAGTGGGTGGGGAGGAGGAGGAGGAGTGGGTGGGGAGGAGGAGGGTAGCTCTAATAGCAGGAGTACCTAAAAGGGTTGCCACTGGGGTGGATAGTGTCTAGGATTTCTATGATAAAATTAAAGGGGAGTAAGGTGGCCTTGAAGATCATATCCTAGAAATTTTAAATTGGGTCTTTTCAGTCCAGTTACACTAGAGCACCTAGTGTTCATGCACCCCCCTGTTCACCCAGGATGTTGTTCATGCACAGCTTTTCCTCAGGGACCTGCTCAGGTTTCCTGCACATATCTTCAGGCTCCAGTGGAGTCACTGGTCACGAGCAGTGTACTTGCAAACCCCTGGGGGAGATGGGGAGAGGAAGTCAACTTTGTCTACCTAATACATGTCTATGTCCTACTCTCAATGAGAGCCTGAAGGTAAGGACTCAAGTGATGTGGTCACAAGGCAGAGCATATTGCAGCCACCAGAAGCTAGAAGAGGCAAGGAAGGAATTCTTCACTAGAGACTTAAGTACACCTTGATTTCAGACTTCCGGCCTCCACAACTATGAGAAAATAAATTTCTATTGTTTTAGGCCACCATGGTTGTAGTGATTTCTTACAGCAGCAATAGCAAACGAATGCAGCAGCATTTTGCAGTTTGTAGTAATGCTAAATCATGTTCCTAGCCATAACCCTTTTTCAAATTTTTCTTGGCTTTTCTTAATCATTTAGTCTTCCAACTCCGATTTACTTTGCATTGCATTGGGGTGAGTTGTTATTTTCACAATATTAATCCTCCCATTCAGGTATATGGTTATGTATTAATATCTTATTTTATATCCTTGAATAAGATTCATAGTTTATTTTTTTCTAAACTCTATCTCCCTCATCTTATTTATTCTTAAATATGTTATTACTTTTGTCACAAAGAACAATAATTTTGTCCCATTTCTAACTACCTATTACAGTTATCGACAAAAACTATTGATTTTATGTGTATATCCAACACCTCTCATGACAAGTTTACAATTTTTTTCAGTAATTTTGTTGTCTAAGTGGAGTGTGTCAAAAGTTATTAAGAATAAAACAATTGAGTTTCTTCTGCTCTATTTAGCTGACAATTTTATTTACTACCTTTGTTGCCTCAATTAGCAATTGTAAAATATTGTTCAGTTTTAATAGTAATGGAAGTCATCCTTAGTTTTCCCATATTCTATTGGAATTGGTTTCAGGGTTTTACCATGTATTTTCATGTTTTGTGAAACATGTAAGTAAGTGCTCTCTATGATGGCTTCTTCTTTCCTTCCATTCAAATTTTACTTGCAATTTTTAAAATAAATCAATGCTGGATTTTATAAAAAATAACCCTTTAGTATCTAATAGCTGCTTCTCTTTTTAATTAATTAATTTAGGTATAAACCAGATGATATTTCAAAATTTGAAATCCCTTTGAACTCTTTGAATAAGTACCATTTGAGCATGGCATTCTTATTTACCTATTATTTGGCTGAAATCTTTTGCTAACACTTTGTTTTAGAAGGTATGCATCTATATCCATGAGTAAATTGATTTAAAAACTTTGTTTTCTTGTGAGAATCTTATTAGATTTTGGTATTAACATTCTATAAATTTAATAAAGTAAATTGTAAGGCTGAAGTTCTGCAGTCCCTATTTAAATCACAGAAAACTTTTCATATTTTTAAATGTTAGATAAGATTGGACTATAACACTACTTTGACCTAGTGATTTTGTTACATTGTTGGCATTTAATTATTTTACCATCAATTTATTGGTAAATGGCCTAATAAGATATTTTAATTTTGTTGAATTTACTTTATTTGCTTATGCTTTTCTAGATAATAAATTTTTGCAACATATTTATACATGATATTCTCTGCTAAATATTCACATCTCTCACGTATCTGATTTCTCCTTCTCCCAGTGACACAGATTTCTCATTTCCTTTTTTCTTTTCTGGTCTTTAATCATACCTGCCTTCTACCTATCTCTTCAATGAAATTGCTTTCGGTTTGATGTTTTCTGTTTTTATTTTTTTATTGAGAATTTATAATTGTATATTTCCTCCTAATTTTTTCTGTGGTTCACATCGTCCTTCTAATTTCTTAATTTTCAGTTATAAATTCACTTATTTATAGTTGTCTTTTTTCTTTCACTTTTTACAGAGCTAGGGATCCATCCCAGGGCCTACTGTATATTAGTCAGGTGCTCTGAGCTACACCTTCAGCCCTTATAGTCCTTTTTAATTAATAAAAGCAAATAAAACTTTGCATACTTTAACTTTAATATTCCATAGATTTTCATACCAAATGTTCTTTTTTCATTATTTTCCAAAGGGTGTAATTTCAGTTTAATATCTTTATTGATCCAGTAATTATTTAGAAAAATACTTTTTACTTCAACGTAATGTTCTTTCTGGCCTTTTTATTGCTTGTTTCTTGTTTAAGCAAGTCTCATCAGAGAATGTAACCTATAAAACCTCTATTTAGGATATTTATTAGAATTTTCTTTGTTGCTAAATACATGGCATGGAGACAGATGCTTCATCCAAATAGGGAAAATGTCCATTTCCTGTCAGTATTCTGCAAAGAAAAAGAACCATATTCACTGTGCTTCTATTAATCTGAATTTGTTAATTAGATTTTCAGTGCTATATATTGGGGCTTTTTTGTTTGGTTGCTTATTTTTTCCTTGTATTTCTAGCTTGCTTGCTTTGTGTCAGTGTGGTTTTGGCAGATAGGATTTTTTGATGCATTAATTTTTCCAACTGTTGTGTCCTCCTTGTAGAAAAATACTTTTACCATTAGTTATTTGTCTTTACCCTGTTTGATATTTTGTCCTTGTATTTCATTTTACATGACATTAATAGTCTCACCTTAGCTTCATTTTGACTTGGTTTTCTAGCATATTTTTGATAAAACTTTTATTACTCATATTTTATTGTCACACACTTTGTTTTATTATGACATTTCTAAATAGCATGGAATAAATCATTTTTGATTTGTACAAATGGAAAAGTTCTATTCTGATATAATTTATCTGATTTATATTTAATAATGATGCATATTAGTCCAAATTAATTTTGTTTGTTCTTTGTGGTATTGTGGGTTTTCCTTTTCCTTGTAATTATTAATTTATAAAAGCAAGGCCATTTCAGGTCTCATATATCTGTACTTTGCATATTCCCCTATTTTGAGATCCATGTCATGAATCAATTATTAGACTCTGTCCTTGAATACTTCCCTCAAGGTTCATGAGGTTTTATTTTCTAGCTACATTCTATCCTTCTCTCTGAGACCTCACAGCTCTGAAAATAGATCCTAACTAGAAAAACCAAACTCAAGCTCAGTTTCTTTACTATATGTGCAGAACTCAGGTCATCTCTGTGACTGTCCCCCTCCCCCAAAGGTGTGCAAATTTCACCTTACCAGCAAGTAAGTGATCAGTTCTGCAGCAAACACCAGATAGGTGTCCTCCAATCCAACTCAGTTTTGAACCATCTAGTTGGACCCTTAGATTCCATAGATTAAGGACTAGGTCCCCTAGACTGGTCCCCTTCTATTTCAGGTGCCCCAGATTGTTTTACCTGTACTTGTGCCCAATGAGGTAAAAACAATAATCTCCTTTGGGGGTTCAGTTAATTTACTCACAAAACTTAGGAAAATATGCTTACTAGTTTATTTAAAGGATATTACAAAGGATAAAGATGAAGAGATGCATAGGACCGGGTATGGTGGAGAGCGTCCATGTCCTCTCCAGGTGTACTACACTCCAGGAACCTCCATGTTCTCAGTTATCTATAAACTCTCTGAATCTTGTTCTTTTGAGATTTTGTGAAGAGTTTATTGAAATATGGACAATTGTGTATAAATGTAATTGTACAAAAAAGGTACGATCAATAGACTGAGTAAAGAAACACAGCAAGTCTTGTCTGTTCAGATTCTTCTTGAACACTCTGTGAAGAATTCCTTCCTCCAGGGTACAGGGCAGGCCCTCTTGTGAAACAAGTCTTATGATCTGCTATCAGACAAGGCAGGTCAAAGAATTTGTTTATAGCCAGTTCTAAGGCATGCAGGCAGGGAAGATTCTAATCTTCCACCTTAGGGTGGTATTATGAGCAAAGAACCATAGACAACAACTTAAAATACTTATAAAAAAAATACACACACACACACACATCATAATATCATAGTTGTCTATTACTTCCATTGTCAGGTGATATTTTGGTTGGGTATATTATTGTAGAACCCTACTCCTTCTTTTCTAAATTGCTATTAATGAGAAGGTAAATGCTAAACCTCTCCAGGTATAAACACTAATCCTTTTCTCACACAATGTGGGCTTCCTCTCAAAATTTAGGGTTACAAGGTCAGAGAGCCCCTCCTAGGCTTACATGCCCTTAGTAGATAGGAGCATCCTCTTTTTAAGGCCTCTGCTGGATAAGTCTCCTTGGGTAGCAGATTATAGTTTGGATCTTCAGAAGAGGACTGCTGCCTCTTCATATATCTCTGGACTCTTCATACCACTGATTCTGTTGAAAAGCTGAAAAGCATGTGTAGCCTCAGATGTTCCCTTCTTATTCTCAGATGATTTTGTTTCTGCAGAGAAGAAAGAGATGGGGTGGGGGTACAGAAGGAATTCTGATACATGGCTCCAGGCCACCATGGTTCTGGTAGATTTCATATCTGTATGCCCTTTTTACAATGACTTTTGTTCATATTTTCTCATTTTATCCTCAGAAAACCATGAAATAGTTAGACTGCAATCCCATTTCATGGAGAAGGATGTTGACACTCAAGAAGTAGTCAACTTATCCACGATCCAATGGATGATGAGACCCAGGGACAGAATAAGGGTTCGAGTGTTTGGGATGTGCATTACAGTAATTTGGAATTACTTATGCCTAATTTCACTACTGTATGAGTTTTTCAAAAGTATAATTTGCACTACTATTCCAGAAATGGAAAAACAAATCTCTTCTCTCATCAGCTTAACTGCAAAAAAGCAAATGGAATTTTCAGATATTAAATACCCAATCCCCTTTTTAGTTATTTTTTTTTCTTTATATCCTGAATTCCTACTCAGATAGGTGTTTAATTCTGAATGCAAACCTATGAGAGATTTGAAAGCCCACATGATTTTTTGTAAATCATGGCCAACATTTTCTGGACAACGTGAAGGTAGAGGCATTATCTGCAGCATCACATAATTATCATTAATAAAATATGTCTCAAAAGTTGCTCTTTTTTAAGAACTGCAAGGAAGGGGAACACAATGCGATAAGACTGGCATCATTTCACACTATATGTTTTTAATGCAGCGTCATAAATGTTGATTATTGGTGCACACACATTAAAATTCTTCTTATGCCAGAGAAAGTCCAATATTATATAAAACTGTGCTACTTGTACAAAAAAGTTGGTCTGAATCAATGGCTTAGCGCAGAACTTCTCAAACTTCAGCATGCATCAGGATAACTTGGATATTTGTAGTTACACAGAGTTCTGGACCCTGCTGACCCAGAGAGATTCTGATTCAGCACATCTGGGACAGCCTAAGATTGTATATTTGTCTAAACTTCTAGGTAGTGTTGATGATCTGATAGACTGACCAGACTCTGAGGAGCACTGGCTTCAAGAATATGCAGCTGGCCAACGTGTATAGAGTTATGAGTGGCTGGGTTTGTCCTTCGGGGCCTTTCCTGTTAATCTATAGGCTGTCCCCCTCTAACTACGAACCCTGACATCTTTTTAGTTCTTACCTTGACAAGTCCTTGCTGAAGTGAAGAGAGCTGCTGAAGGTAATCACCACTTCTAGGCATTTTAATAGAATACATCCAAATATAACCCTTGCCCCCTAAAATATGATAAATCCAGGAATTGGCAGAATTTATTCATAAGTGGAATTTCTACCTGCTCTAATCTGCCAAATTGACCAAACCAGTGAAGGTAATTATCTACCTCATGTGCAAATCAAGCCAGGGTTCATTTGTTTCAGAAGGGCTCAGCACACAGAGGACAGGCAAAGGGGAGTGGCTGAAAACTTAATTAATTTCTTTTAAATTTATATCTCCTTGCATGTTTGCACTCATGTACTCCCAGATGTAGAATTTGTAATGCATATTTCAAAGAAGTCGAATCCTGGAGTGGGGATGGGATAATGGTTGGGGAGAAAAAAGTACAAATACATAAAAGAAAACTCAATGCATTGCCCTCAAAATACTCAAATCCAGGGAGCCCACAAAGGCAAGTGAAATTCTCAGCAGGAGATCCTGTTTGTTCTGTGGAGCAAAGGTTTGGGAGTGGTTGAGACTTGCATTATAATTGACAAAACTTGGGATAAGAATAGTGCAGCCTTTTTCCAAAATTTTTGTTTGTTTGCTCATGTGTTTATTTCTCCCAGCATTGGTGTTCCAACCCAGGGCTTTGCATATGCTAGGCAAGTGCTGTACCACTGAGCAACATCCCTAAACCCCTCTATTCAACATTAAACCAAATCATAACAATATCAAGCAGTCAGACCTTACCTGTCTTCTTTGACTGGCAGCGATTTCAGGTCTTCAGGCTGAAAGCTCTATAATATCCAGCTGCACCATTTACTTTTAAGTGACCCAGAAAAAGTCCACAAAGCTGCCTACTTACTTTGAGATGCACCTGAGTTTGATTTTGAAAGTCAGGAGCTCTCAAAGGAGATCTTGGAACAGAGAGATCAGGACATGTTTGGCCCTATTTGTTCAACGTTAATTGTAAAACACTTTTCTCTTAGTCAATACCTCTTTTGAATCTTTCTTTCTTGACAATGGATTACATTATTTCATGATAATATGGCTAAATATTTCACTCACAATCATGGATGAATTCCACAAAGCAGTTAATGTGACTCACTAACTTCTTTGTCCCCATCTTCTACCCATGGCCCTGGAACAAAGAAACTGGAGTAAGAAAACCCTTTTTGCTATGGTTCCACAGGGCCAAAGTCATATCCACATATTGTCATCTCTGATGAAAGCAACTAGGAGGAAAGGTATTTCCATTTCACCCAAAATGATAAAATGTAAGTGCATTATATGAATAACATTCGTGTTTTGAGTGCCAGCCATTTGGCATGTGTTATCCTTTTCAATTTGACCATTCTGTGAAGTAGGAGTAATCACTACCTCTATCTCATTATAGGTTAGAAACAGATGGAAACTGTGCTTTTCCCAGGATTATGCAGCAAGGAATAGAAGCCCCAGGAAAGATTTGTCTGCAGAACTCTTGGCTTCCAAGCTCCTACCTTTATTCTGCCCACTCTCCCACTCAGGGAGTTATAAGAACCTGAGAAGAACAGCAGAAAAGCCCTCCAGGATCTCCTTTGGTACTGACCGATTTTAAACACATCCTCAGAATGAGCAGTAACATTAGCAGCCAGCAGTATGGAGCAAGTTATCTCTTCCCTACCCTGAAGCAGTTCCTTCTTCTGCCAGCTCAGCCCTTCTTCAGCCCAGGTATCTTAAGCACTTTCT
Organism: Ictidomys tridecemlineatus; assembly: GCF_052094955.1. Lineage (NCBI taxonomy): Eukaryota > Metazoa > Chordata > Mammalia > Rodentia > Sciuridae > Ictidomys > Ictidomys tridecemlineatus. The sequence goes on from NC_135481.1 coordinate 164,626,136, forward strand.
TCATATCAGACATTACATCAGGCACTGGAGAAATCACTTCACCAAGAAGACACTTATTCTGTCTTTCAGGGATTTCCAAATGTTACAGAGAAAACTCTTAGGCAACTTCTAAGAACTGAATGGAGTTTTTATTTTTTTAACTTTTTAAAAAAAACTTATATATCACAGCAGAATGCATTACAATTCTTATTACATATATAGAGCATAATTTTCATATCTCTGGTTGTATACAAAGTATATTCACATCAATTCGTGTCTTCCTACATGTACTTTGGATAATAATGATCATCACATTCCACCTTCATTTATAACCCCATGTCCCTTACCTTCCCCTTCAACCCCTCTGCCCTATCTAGAGTTCGTCTATTCCTCCCATGCTCCCTCTCCCTCTCCCTATCTCTCTATGAATCAGCCTCCTTAAATCAAAGAAAACATTTGGCATTTGGTTATTTGGGATTAACTAACTTCACTTAGCATTATCTTCTCTAACTCTATCCATTTACCTGAAAATACCATGATTTTATTCTCTTTTATTGTTTAGTAATAGTCCATTGTGTATATAAACCACTTTTTTTTTTTATCCATTCATCCACTGAAGGGCATCTAAGTTGGCTCCACAGTTTAGCTATTGTGAATTGGGCTGCTATAAACACTGATGTGGCTGTGTCCCTGTAGTATGCTGTTTTGAAGTCCTTTGGGTACAGACCAAGGAGAAGGATAGCTGGGTCAAATGAAGGTTCCCTGAATGGAGCTTTTAAGCACAATACAATATAATGCAAACAACTCCAGCTTTAAAACAACTGGTTTTTTTAAAAACAGAAAACGTCGTATACTTAAACCTCTTTGGATTTCCTAAGCAGAAGTGTTAATAGTAGGTCATAAAGCCAGGGGTCATTCCTACCCCACCTGCTTCCCAAACAGCAGCATGTTCTCTCTCATTAATATAACACAAATGCAGGTCAGGCACCACCTCCTACAAGGCAGAGATTTGGGACCATTTTAATTTCCTACATCTTTATATACATTTGATCCTATTTAATAGATAAAAGTGGTCACAGATAAAAGATTCCTACAATCTATGAATCTTTAATAGTACTACCCAATGTTGCCTTATATATTCAAAAGGGTTACAGTTCCTTGGCCACGGTAGAAGTACTTATGCCATGATCTTCCACCAATGCTAGAAATCAAGGCCTCTCCCACACTGACACCTGCCAGAGAGCCTATTGTTAAACATTACCAGCACAATATTACAGAAAATGTTGCTCTCTCAGAAAAAATTTAAAAAAATCCATGCAGCATACCTTTAATTACAGGCCCAAAGCAAATACAGGCACAGACGCATCTGTGAAAAAATCCTACAGGCAAAACAGATGTAAATGAGATAACTTGTAAGTAGTATGGGAAAATGACTCAGGACAACCTTATCAAGCATGCCACCCAGACTGGCCCATGGATGACCAGGTTGCTAAGGGGAGGAGACTCATGTTGGAGCTTTCCCAACTTTCCAGACACATAATCCAGAATAAACTGGCAGCAGCTCCTGAGCACTTACTACTAGTGAAGACATCCAGATGATAAGACAGAAACAAACAGAAGTGTCCATACACCAGAAATAGTACAGATGCAAACTCAGTGAGAACACAATCTCTCTCACCTCAGAGATGGCAGAATCATCTGGGAGCTGAGAAAGGTGGGTCTGGATACTAGCGTATATGAGATGAACTATCATTTTTAGGAGTCAGTGATAATTAGGTATCATTTTAGATTTTAGGCTTTTGAGGAAATAGTCTCTAATACAAAATTGTTCAATAGCTCTTTCTGCAATGATAGAAAATATTCTATCAATAGCATCATATCATTATATACTGCCCTCCAAAATCACCACTTCCTCTGGCAACTGAACACTTGAAATGTGACTAATGAAACTCAGGTACTGAATTTTAAATTGTTCTGAATTTTAATACTATAAATTTAAATTTACATGACCTCATGTGGCTAGTGGCTATTATATAGGACAATTCAATCCTAGTGATTTGAACCTTGGAATCAGGGTGAATGTAAGTCATAAAACTAGGGTAATAATTAATAGAACAAAGTATGATTCCTTGGTACAGTTGGTTTATTAAAGTACAGTCAGCTCTTCCAGCTACACATTAATAATTATGGGTTCCTGGAAAGATCCACTACTTTGCAAGCCAAATTTTTGTCATAGTTTCTTAAAAAGCTGGTCTCATCACTTAATGATGCCACCTTCATCAATATCCAGGAAGTGGTCCCCTGAGATGGTCAGAAGCTTCTGGGGGGCTCATTTCTCCCAGATCTTTAGATGTGGTCTGTGTCAGTCCTGGAGTCCATCCTGACCAAGGCAGGCAGAAAAACCACATCCTCCACCTTGTCAATCATCATGTCCGCCAGGTGCTTACTGAGCGGTAACTCCCATCTGATCTCTGCCATTTCACTTTGATTATGGGACCAGAGTGGCCCTGAATCCCTGTGGTTTTTAATTGCTGTCTTAACATCAGCTGCAGCAGGAGATTAAAGCAGCAGCCTACTTTACTACCATGATAATGCCTCAGCCTCTACTTCCAGTAGACCCTTTCATCAAGTGGTATAGACACAATATCTAGAAAATCGCAGCAGCACAAACCCCTTGGATTCTAAAGGCACCAGCCTATCTTAACTAGGCCCTTTTGTACCAGTAAACCTGAACTTTGGGCCTTTCTTCTGAGAGAGGAAGCACCTTCAGGTAGGTACCTAAATGACCAGTGATAGAGGTGGTTCCAGTGAAAGAATCTTTTATTTTTAATTGATACATAATATGTGTACTTATTTATGGGGAATAATATGATAATTCAATGCAAATATATAATGTGTAATAACTGAATTAGCATTCCATACCCCATCTGATTAAATGTATGATATGTCAAGATCATTGTACTGTCATGTGTATCTAATTAAAACAAATAAAAAAAAGAATTAGCATTTCCATCTCTTCTAACATTTATCATTTCTATGTGATGGGAAACTTCAAGTTCTTCTAGTTATTTTGAAATGTAATGTATATGTATATATAAAAATTATATATGTATATAAATAGTTATTATATAAAGATAATAAATTGTTGTAGGCTACAGCTATCCTGCTGTGAGAGAACTTTTATCTTGAAGGGGCCTCCATGGTAACTTTCAAAAGAACTCAGATAATTTTTGAGGAACTTTATTTCTAATAAAGCATAAAAACTGAGCTCCCAGAATGAAGTTGGCTTTACTTACTTTGGTTTGGTTATCAGGGGATAATTTGGAATTTTTTGATTGATTTGAAACTTTTTTTTTTGAGGAGTTAATATGTTTTTATCTTTGTTTTTTTCTCTATAGTCAGATTTTCTAAAATATTAACTTCACACAATAAAATTCGTCCTCTTTTTCATACAGTTTTATAAGTATTGGAAAATGCATACTATCTGGTAATTACCACCATAATCAAGATATAGAACCATTATAATCCCAACAGAAAATTCCCTGGGGTACCCATGTAGTCAATACATCTCCCTACTCCCAAGCAAACATTGATCTGCTTTGTGTCCTTAGGGCTCTGCCTTTTACAGAATGTCATATAAACAGAATTGGACAGTAGATAGCTTTTTAAATTTGATATCTTTCTCTTATAATAATGTGTTTGAGAGTGAAATTTTCAATTTCACTTTTCATCATCTCACTAAAAATTACAGGATATTAACAAGTGCTATTAAGGTTCTGTCCAGGAAACCACAGAGATGCTCACCAACGCTGTTGACAAGTCATGGAGAGCTTCTCAGAAGAGGAAATATTTGACTGGGGTCAAACAGAAACCATGCATGAGAGTAAGGTAAGGAAAGAGTCTTCAGAAAACTAATACCCCCCCAAACAAGCTTCCTACCTAAAAAGTGATGCTTTTAGATAACAAAGAGTCTTATAGTGTAGTCTAGAGAGCAAGGCAAATGTAACCTATAGCTCTAACTCAAGTTTAAAAAAAAAAAAAAAGTTCCTAAAAACTAGCAATTCTCAACCCAAGTAAAAATAATTATTCATGTTTCTAACAAGCAGAGATGCCAACCTTATTAACACATACATCACTTCACTTGCTTCAATCACATTAAAAGGCAAAAATCTTTCATGCTGGAAATCCGTCATTTGAACAAACAAATTTTACAGTAAACCTCACCCTGGACTGAGGATTTAGAAAGGTGAAACAAGAGTAGAAATCAATTCTGAGTTCCAGCTCTCAAGTCCCCCTGACACTTAAAGAGGAGAAAATGATTTATCATTTAATGGGATTATGTGTCCATTAGCTTTCCCATGGGAATGTTAGTGGGATGAAATTGAAAAAATAATAGACAGAGGAAGTTTCAGCCAAGTACTTCTAGATTCAAGGGCCGCAGACAGCTCAGTAGCCCACCAACTGCTTTATCTTGGACAAGTCCCTTGACTTCTCTAGTTCTATTTTCTTTTTGGTTATGAAAATGGAGAGGAAAAAGGATGAAGTTGGATCGTGCCATTTCAGAAATTCCTTCCAGCTTTCTACTTTGTGGTTTTATAAGTTGACATCAAAACCACTGCACTTAAGGAAACTTGCAGCACACTCAGAAATGGGGCTAGAATAAAGGCTCCATTCATGGTGCCAGGGTTCAATGAGCACAATGTGACTTTTTGTTGGGATGGTGGGTGGAGGGGTGGAGAGAGAATCTGGGAGGTCTGGTGTTCACTTTCTCCACCCCAGATTTTAAAGGAGCTCCTGAAACTATGGTAGCAATGCTGAGCATGAAAAGAAGAAAGAAATTAGAACACCCATTGACTGTAATAATCTTCCTGTGTCTCTCTTAGGGCCATCAGAAGGAGTCCCAGAAGCCAATGTACCTGGCTAGCCTCTGGCTATATCAAAAGACCATCAATCACCAGCCAAATATTCTTCTAGTTTGTTTACACTGGGACTTTTGGAAAAGTTATTATTCATGAGGCTAGATGCATGTGTCACAGGGTCCTGAGGACAGAGAACTGTTTTCAAAGGGGAGATCATTTTCCAATTCTCCACTTTTACCACTGTTCCTCACCTTGTTTACGGCTTTGTGGTGCCCTATATATCCACCACTACCAATACCAGAGCTTTTCCAGGAGCAGCCCTCCTCCAAGGAATAATGCAAGGTATTCTCCCAGCTCCTTCTTCACATAGGTGATACTCTGACACACTGGGAACTCCAGGAGGGTCAGGGTCCTAGCATGAGCCATAATTCCCAAAATATCAGGACTAGAGGGGACCCCAGTGAAACTGAATTCACTGTATTTCAAATCTGTTATTAAAAACAGAGCAAAATTTCTCAAATAAAGCTTACAAGGAAAACCAAAATTTAAAAATTATAAAAGTTATAGAAGTGGAGAGATAGTAGAACACAGAGAGTAAAAGACGAACTTTTTCTTTCCCCATAAATTTATTCTAAATTGACACATAATATTTGCACATATTTATGGGATCCAGTGATAATTTGATACATGTGTACAATTTGTAATGGTCAAGTCAGGATCATTAGCATTTCTGTCTCCTCAAACACCATTTCCAAGAGTTGCAAACGCTTCTAGTTATTTTGAAATATATAATACTTTTTTGAAGACTACAGAACAATAGAATAACTGTATTTTGGTGCTTGTTATCCAATCCTTCTTTATTCCTCCACTTTTCCTAGCCCCTAGTTACCACCATTCCACACTCTTATTTCTATAAAATCAACACTAATAGCTTCTGCATATGAGATAAACTGCAGTATATGTCTTCTTGTGCCTGACTTATTTCACTTAACAATATCCTCCAGTTCTAGCTATCGTGCCACAAATGCCAGGATCCCATTATTTTTTATGAATTTTAAGCTCATACTCTCATACACACACACACACACTCACGTGCACAGAATTGCAGACAAAGACATGCATTTGTACACATGCCCACACTGTTGGAAAATATATACAGTTTTAAGAAATAGTCTTCTCCTAACTGAGATCATCTTCACAAAGAGTAGAGAAAGCAAGCACTTTTATTGTGGATAAGCATTATGCATCCATTAGCTTTCCCATGGGAATGTTGGCAGAACGAAATTTTTAAAAACCATTTACAGAGTTCTCAGCGAAAAGTTTCTAGATCCAAAGGCAAGAGATAAGCCAGAACATGCTGTGCATCAAGGGCAGACTGTTAAGATACAAATCACAATCACTCTTTTGTGTGGTCAGCAGACACAACCTGTTACATACATGTTTTCAAGGTAAAAAATCACTGGAGTTCTCAAGTAAGAAGGTTCCACAGCACCATTAACCATGCATAGTTACTCTCTCCAAACTTTTCTTGGTAATTAAGGTAACCATCCATGTGAGCTAATCGCCTTTATCCAGAAGGGGGGAAAAATACAAACTCCTATCTTTTTGTTGGGAGGTAATTTTACAACTTGAGGTAGGCTCTGAAGTTTGCCTTCTAAAGAAGCTCAGGGATAGGAGCGTTATCTCCCTTGATGTTTATGTTTCAAAGACATGGTTCCCAGGTCCTTGAGAAAGACATTCCAAAGCTGACAAACAGCTTATGTAGTTTCTAACAGATTTATTTTCAAAGAGACAGGGAAAGTCCTTACATTTATACGTTGTCTAGGGTAAATGGTCTGATGAAGGGGAGGGAGAGGAAATCTCACCTTATTTTCAACAGGAGGAATTAAGCCTCTTACTTTAATTCCTATTTGTCCTGACAGCACATGTATTGGCTTGCACATACTCACACACCTCACTTGCTTGTATCATTTATAATCCTGAACTAAATAGTCTGAAACCTGCTGTTCTGAAACCACCCAGTTCTATCCTCAATGAGTACTTGATCAGCACTGATAAAAAGGTCATGGTCCAGGCTGAATGACACACCCAGCCTTCTACCCCAGCTCTTAGTAGAGTCAAAGAAATGATGTGGCTACACATCAGAACAATGTGGTGTTTTGGCTGCCCCAGATCAACTAAATCCAAATCTTAAGAAATGGAGTCTCTGATAGTTTGGATCTTAAGTTTATCCAAAAGGCTCATGTGTGGAAGGTTTGGTCCTATTAGGGGGTGATACAACCTTTACAGGTGAGGTCTAGTGGGAAGAAATCGGGTCACTGGGGGTGTGCACTCAAAGAGGACTGTGGGGCCCTTCTCTTCCCTTTCTTTTGCTTCCTAGCTGCTAGGAGGTGAACAATTCTGCTCTACCTCATGTTTCTGCCACAATGTGCTGTCTGTCCACAGGTCCAAAAACAATAGGAACAACTGACCACAGACTGAAACCTCCCAAAATGTGAGTCAAAATAAGCCTTTCCTCTGTGTTCAGTTGATTATGTCAGGTATTTTTTTCCCAGTAACAGAAAGCAGACTAATGGAGTCTGAGCAGTAGCATGGTTTAAAGGAGAAACAGGTGATTCTAATTTGCATCCAGGGTTGAGATCCACTGAGCTAAAGGCACAAGGGAGTAAATGACAGACTGGATCAGACAATGGCCCTCAGACCTGGTTTCACATTAGAATCTCAGGGAGCTTATAAAAATTCCGATGTGTAGGGTGATACACATTGTACCCCAGGCCCAATAGGTCAGGATCTCTAGGGCTAGGACTCAAGTACTAATAATTTTTAGACCTCCCTTAGTGAGCTTAGGATACCACCAAGGTCCAGAACCAAAGAGTTAAGAGTTGACCTCTTAAAAACTGTGGACTCATGGGCATGGGATGGTCTTAGCTAGCTTTGCACTATTGTGACCAAAATACCTGACAAGAAGAACATGGAGGAGGAAAAATTTATTTTGGTTCACAGTTTCAAAGGTTCAGGTTCACCAGTTGGCCAACTCCATAGCTCTGGGCCCAAGATGAGGCAGAACATCATGGTGGAAGGGCATGGCAGAGGAAAGCAGCTCAGGACGTGACACTTACGAAGCAGAAAGAGCTCAGCTCATGAGGGACATATACCCCAAAGATGTATGCCCTCAAACCATGCCTCCCATGACCTACCTCCTTCAGTCACACCCTACCTTGCCTGTAGTTACCACCCAGGTAATCCATCAGTGGATCAATTCACTGATTATTATTATAAATTCTCATAATCATTTCACCTTTCACCCCTAAAAATTCTTTTTTTCGGGGGGAGGGGTACTAGGGATTGAACTCAGGGCACTTAACCACTCAGCCACATCCCCAGCCCCTTGCCCTTGTTTAATTTTATTTTTGAGACAGGGTCTCACTAAATTGCTCAGGGTCTCACTAAGTTGCCGAGGCTGGCTTTGAACTTGCAATCCTCCTGCCTCAGCCTCCTGAGCTGCTGGGATAACAGGTGGGCGCCACCATGCCTGGCATTTCACCTCTAAGAATTCATGCACTGTCTCACACATAAGCTTTTTACGTGACACCTCATATCTAAACCATAACAGGGACATCCCTTGCAGTGTTGTGTTCATCAACTGACATGATTTTAAATCATGTTTCGTATAATGCATGTCACATGTCAATACTCAATAAATGATTGCCATTATTATTCTGGATATATATGATATCTAAATAAAAATATAAAATATTCTTTAAACTAATTTTTGGTCTGGATATGAAGTTCACTATCTAATGGAAATGTTTCCTTCTCTGTGGCTGTCAGCTTTTGAAGCTGGCAGAAAAAGTCTCATTTCTTTTTGTGCTATTCCTTCTGCCCTTACCTATCCTGGTTTTATCTTTGTCAACTAGTTAAAGAAAAAGACTCCTAAAAGTAAGGGACACACCTCTCCTCTGTTCCTCTCACCTGGGGTTGGACAGCCCAGCCCTGCAAATCTAGAAAATCCATTTCCCACAAGACTGTGGCGCTCAGCAGAAGAGATGAGTTTTCTTTATTGAGGGTGAGCAGATAAAATACTTCTAGTGATTCTTCAACATCAGCCTACTTTGGAGTCAGTCGCCTGGCTGGGTTTGTTAAAACACAGATTGAGGCTCCCTTCGCAGAGATGCTAATTTAGTAGGTCTGAGGGGTGGGACCTGAGATTCTGCTTTTTTGATAAGTTCACAGCTGTTGCTAGTACAGCTGGCCCAATGACCCAACTCTTTTGAGTTCCACTGGGCTACCCATTTTTCTCCTTTTCTTTCCTCTTTATCATGCAAGTGAAGAAAGAAGATTACAGTGCCTGTACTTTGTGCTTTCTGCACCTCTACTACTACCTAATCTCCAGCACGGTTGGAGGCAGCACTTGAGAAGTGCTTCATAGGGAGTTTTCAAAAGAAAATAACATACATAAATAGGCTTGGTGGTTTAGAGAGAGGCCCTTGCCTGTTCACCCATATGAAAAAGGCTCTTTGTAAAAAGCAGGGGGAGAGTTGGTGGGTGGGGGTGAGGGGTGGTTTCAGACAAAAGTCTTGTTTTCCTTTTACTGTTGTTTTTCATCTCCACCCCCATATTTTCTCACCACACCCAGGGCTCACTTTATTTCTCGCCCCAGGAAATTGTCTATCACGTAATAGAGAAGAATGAGAGCACTTTAGGAATGTAAATTTGTGGATGCATCTTTAATGCTGTAGTGTATGAGAAGATGGTAAATAAATAAGAGCCTTTCCCTATATACCAATGAATTTGAATTTACTTTAAAACTAAGAGCTTTTCTTTAAACTAGAGAGCTCTGAGAAAGCTAGAGAATTCACTTCAAGAAACAAAAGGAAGGCAAAAGCAGGTTGGGGAAAATTTTGAAAATGAAGAATAAAGAAAGAGTAGTTCTGGGGATGGGGTTGTGGCTCAGTGGTAGAGGGCTTGCCTGGCACATGTGAGGCACTGGGTTCAATCCTCAGCACCACATAATTAATAAATAAATAAATAAATAAATAAATAAATGTATTATGTCCATCTGCAACTAAAAAAAATACTTAAAAAAAAGAAAGAAAGAAAGAGTATTTCTGATTCTGACCAAATGCAAATAAGATGCCTCCACATGATTTAACTACAATGTCTTGGCCAGGATTTCTGCCAACTCAAAGCTAACATTCTTATGATGGCCTACAGCCCTCAGTTCCTGATTCTCATCAACCAGTTTAGAGTTCATCCTAAGGTTGCCAGATTTATCAAATAGAAATATAGGGAACCCAGTTATGTTCAAGCTTCACATATTTAAAATATAGTTGTCATACATACTGATACATAGAGGACCCTCACTGTTGATCTAAAACTTGAATTTAACCAGGTATCCTGAGTACTATCCTACAACCCATATCATCATCCCTTCTTACTGCATATTTTCTACATAAACTCAGGCCTAATTCTGATGATAACAGTGGGGTATCCAGCTCTCATCCAGGTTCTTGGATTCCAGAACAAAGAATTGAGCCAGACATACAGAAGTACATATATAAGGATAAGGTTTCAGGGGTGGAGTCTTGCTTCCTGATGTTTTGAAGTCAGCAGGTTGATTGGCATTTTGGCAAGTCACACCCATCTCTGAGAAGCTGTGTGGCTGCAGCAGGTCACCCCACTGCTGGTGCTGTGTGGAACCTGGGGCAGAGCTGAATGGGACTCACATGTGTCTGGGCAGTCTTGGCCAGAGGAGATTTCCACTAATAGTTCCCAGACACCAGATTCTCCTCTTCACTGGCTGTGATGCCAATTGTTGGGTCAAACATAACCCATGAATGGCTCTCAACAATACTCCATAACATAAAGGAGGGTGGACCGAAGGAGAAACAATAACCCAAGGCCCTATGTCTGAATAAGTCTTGCTTTGTATGCTGAGCTGTGAGTCCCCTCTTCCTGTGGACCTGATTAAATATCTTGTTCCATTTGTTCCCATTGGTTACTTTATTTTTGCCAAATTAGAATACAGAACCTGTGACAGGAGTTGTCAAGGGGAATAAGCCCTCAATGGAAGGAGGTGTCATGGTAAAGAGACTTATCCTAAACAGGGACATGATGACTCATTTCCCCATCTAGTACTCCAGCCAGCATATTTCTTGTGTTCTGCTTCCACCATCTTGATGTCCCTGAACTCCTATCTCATTCAGAACTTATTTCATATTTCCCAGACAATGAACCAACCCGCTATCGGCTTCACTACAGTTCTGGAAAGATGGAAGATTTTTTTTAATCCCAATTAGCACACATAACACCATGCAGTGTTGGGTTTAACTCTTCCCAAAGCCTGTCCACTGTGTCCACAATTGAGATTCCATTTGGCTCAACTTTGCTTCTTCCATCACTGTTTTCTTCTCCCATCACACTCAAAGGTCAAATCATTTCAAATGCCAAGCATTACTTTTGTCATTTGAATCTTCTTGGCCCTTCCCCCATCTTATTCTGTACCTTCAAATAGTATAAGAGAGTATCACCAGAAGCTTTATAAAAATACAGATTCCTGAGGCCATTCACAAAAATTCTAATTAATTGGCTTAAAGGACCTGGACATGGGTAATTTTAAATGCTCCCACGGGGATTCCATCGAACACCCAATGTTGAAAAGCAAGGGTAAAGCTTTGTTCCTTCACTGAAGGATCTTGTGAAAATACAGATTTGGGTTCAGTAGGTGATAGGGTTAGAGATTTTTGCATCCCCAAGTAGCTCCCAGGCAAGGCTGACACTACTACGTATCAGAGGACCCCATTTTCAGCAACAAAATCTTACAAGAAATCAGGGGCCAGATGTTAGACCCTTCTTGGAAATGATAGGTGACTCATCATTGAGAAAAAGTAACAGACAATCTACTATCTGTTACTTTTTGTACATTGTACAATATAGGAGGGTACTTAGTGTACTCTTAGAATACCAGTTACTCAGGGCAGATGGTGGAACTGTCATAACACATAAAGACAGAACTGCAATTCTTAAGTTTGCAGCTTCCTTGATGTTTAGAACATATTAAGACCTTAGACCTTCCCTAATAAAATAATAAGACCTAATTTTTTTAGACCTCTTCATTTATTTCAGAGCACTTTCCTGTAATTATATCTTGATCTTTTCCAGTCTCCATTTGATAGATAAAAACACTGAGGCCTAAAGATAATAGTTCTACTACTGTCATTATGTAGTCTACAAATAAGGATTTGTGGTTTTATAATATCAGTGTTTCTAGTAAATCCAGATGTGGCCTCTAATTCATCCCATAATTAATTATAAACCAGTGCTTCTCAAATGCTAATGTACATGCCAATCTCTGAGGCTTTGATAAAATGCAGATTCTGATCTAGCAGCTTTGGGTGGAACCGTGGTCCTTTCCAAGGTGATCCTGCTCTTGGTGATCCGTGGACCTCAAAGAAGACACCTGGGAATGCAGCTTCACTTCAGTGAATTCACCTTTCTCAGCTCTAACATATGGTGAATTCAACTTCCCATTATTCTCTTGTGTTACTAAGCACTCAGCAAATGCAGTAGCCAAAAGAATGATCTGAGTGTTTTGTGGTCCCAGCTCAAGTGAAGATAGTAAAAGGAATAAATACAAATTGCCGCAATCTGGCTGGGCACAAATCATGAGCCACTCAAGCAGGAACAAACTTTATTTCCGAACTCCACTAGTACACTCCACACACGCTCCCGGGGAACTCTCCTGAATGCCACCCACCCACCAACCGGAAATCCCTCCTCGGGCACTTCCTCAACCAATGTGAACTCTCCAGGAATCCCCCTAGAACTCCAAAGTAGCACAAGAACTCCAAAGTAGTGGGCCAAGGCGGACAATAAAGATCTACAATTGAATCAATCCAGCATCATCTTTAATGGCTCGCCTCTCAACCAATACTATTGCCAAAATGCCAGGGGCCATTCTGACTCAGCAGTGGCTCTCAGCAACAAATAAATATTTGTACCATCTTCACTTGAACTGAGTCTACAAAAACCATAATTTTTGTAAAAATAACCAACCAAGCCATGTGGGTTTGCTTTTTTCCTCTCTCTCTCTCTCTCTCTCTCTCTCTCTCTCTCTCTCTCTCTCTCTCTCTCTCTCTTTTAATTTGTTTTGTTACCCTCTCACACCTTTAAAATAAATACTTTTTCTTGGGGTGTGCCAGAAAAAACAATGACCAACTTTCCAAAAATGAGTTCTAAGCTCCAAATGCAAACAGCTCTTGATGTAAAAAATGAGAACAGTGTTTGTTTGGAAAAAAGATTTCCCAGTTGGCAGTGTCCTTAAAAATCATCCTCTTACAGTTCCCAAAAGACTGATAGAAGAATTTTCAAAGGTCTTCAAAACTCTCTCTGCTCTGGGTTTGGGAGGAAAAAAAAAAAAAGCAAAGGAGGAGAAACATCACCTCTCCCCCTTTAAGACACATAAACAACACACTTAAATATGCTTCTGCTCAAAGTGTCTGAGTGCATCCTCCCTCGTTATTTGTTTTTAGAAACCTATGACATATTTTAGCAATGACAAAAGGAATAATGGTGTCTCTATTATCACTGCCCACTTTAATATTTGTTGTACATTTATCATGTCAGTAGCCCCAATTTTCCACTGCTCCCTATGGCTTTGGTGATGACCTCTCATGCTGATTATAGACCTGGCCATGCTAGTTGTTCTTTGGCCCACAGGACAGTAGCACCTGGGATGCAAGCAGAAGCTTTAAAAAGTCTATGTGTTATCTGCTTTCTCTCTTGCTTCTCTGTATGAATAAATGCCTGCATTGCCCTGTTAGAAATTAATAAGAAGCACATAGAGAGAGGAGAGTTATCCCAGCGGAGGTTAACCTGGGCAAGCCGTTCCCCAGCTGAGCCATCAACTGACAACAAATTCATAAGCAATCCCAGGAAGGTCAGCTGGACTCAGCCCACATCAGCTGAACAGCAAAGCTAATGCCTAGACTCATGAGAAGTAGTAAGTGGTCGGTTGTTTTGGAAGGGGGCTTCCTTCTTCTAATAGTAACCACAAGGTCCCCAGGATAGATGTGATCCCCTGTTCCTCTGCTGATGGGACTTCTCATTCAGGCTCACCACACCTCAGGAACAAGACTGGCTCACGTTCCAAAGTGGACTAAGTTGGAAGGATGAGAAGATAGGAAAAGAACATTTTTGAGCTAACATAATCTAAAAATTCTAGAATCTGGAAGTTCACAGCATGAAGACACCCATTCTCCCACACACACAAAAAAATAAACAGCAGCTATAGATAGAATCAATATAAACACACCTGCCTACTCCTTGGCACTTTAAGCCTTTTGTTTTGTATTGCATTCAAACATAGGAAGAAATCAGCAGGGCTCCTGAAAGTTTCTGAGTCTTTAATCAAACAAATGATAAGGAAAATCTGTCACTCTTACCAAACAGAGATGTCTACAGCCATTTATTATTGGGAAAGGAAACAAAATATTGTGATTTGAGTTTATATCACAGAGAAAGGAAGAAAAAGGCTTTTGAGGAACAATGGTAAATCGGAAAGCCTTGTTCTGCAATAAAAAGGCAAAGTCATATGTACTGCTCACCTCCCGACAGAGATCTGTTTTACCGGATAGCTCTATTTTCACTATCAGATTAGTGAAGGTAGAAGACAATTTACTGATCTTCAAACCACCTCCACCTAATGTTACAAATACCTGTTATAGTATGGGTTCCATTTATAGATTTGAGTGTATACACCAACAAGAGCAGAAATGAATTCACACCAAAAGAAAGGCTCTGGGTCTTAGCCAGATATAGTGGTGTGCACTTGTAATCCCAGTGATTCAGGAGGCTAAGGCAGGAGCATTGCAAGTTTGAGGCCAGCCTCATCCACTTAGCAAGATCCTGACTCAAAATAAAAAAACAAAAAGGACTGGACTGGGGATGTAGTTCAGTGTTAAAGCACCCCTAGGTTTAATCCCCACTACCAGAAAAGAAAAAACAGAAGTGTTCTTGAGTCTTGCAAGGGCATTTCCTACTTTTTTCTGTACACCTTACATTCCTTTCCACTCCAGATTAACTAAGACTTTTTCAAACCTGGTCCAACATTTAGCTTCACTTGGGATTTACCTGGGGAGCAATTTATAAATAGATTCCCAGAGTCTCATCTCAGCCTGGCTGAGTCAAAACTTGCAAAGGATAACTTTGAGTCTTGGTATTTTTTCTTCAAGTAATACTAGTCCATACTCTGAACTGAGAATCACTCCTCTAAAATAAGCCTTTCAAGCTCACAGATGACTTTAATACAAACCTCTCTATTTTTAAATTAAAAATGGGGTACAATAAGAGGCAAATCAGCCCTTGAATAAATACATAGGAAAGATTCAAAGTTCTAGATGTAAATAGCTTTCCTTATTTGGTACTTGTTAGCTGTTAGATTTTAGAAAATCATTTAATCTCTGGGCATTATTCTTCAGATGTTAATTGGCAAGTTTAGCTTAATTAGTTCAAAAATTCTTTGACTCTGTCCCATGCATCAGTCCCAGAATAAACTCTGGATTATTTATTTTAATTTATCTCTCAATTCTCACCCAGAGCCTTGCCACTTTTAAAATATTCCTATAGATTTGTGATGCTTCACTTTGATTTGTATCTTGGTGGTTCACGTGGTACTTAATACAGACAGGAAAAAAAATCAAAAAGGGGAAGGAGAAGAGAGCAGGTAGGAAGTAGAATTTTCACTTCTGGTTCAAATGATTTTCGTAAGGTCCTCCTCATGAGTTAGTAACACAAAGCTGTATGTTTGGTACTGCACAATCACAAAGCATACAAAATGTATTTAGTAAAGACTCAGAGTGTTTAAATATGACTAGTGAACTACCACATTCAAACATATTGAAGAATAGCCAATCCCCTAAAAGTTTCTCTGTTGAGGCAATCCCAAATTCATAATCGATCCCAGGAAGGATGGCTGGACTCAGCCCACATCAGCACTCCTAGATGTATGTTGGGCAAGACAAGCCACATCCGTCTGGGGGGATTCATCAGGCCTCTCTTTAATAGGCAGTATGAGGACAGGGCAGAGGCAAAAAGGAAAATGTCCTATCTAATAAGGAAAAAGTTGAAAGTCACTTTGTGATTAATTACTTAGAGGAAATTGAAAACTCACTATTGAAATTGGTGCCAGGTGCAGTGGCACACACCTGTACTCCCAGCAGCTCAGGAGACTGAAGAAAATGGAGCACAAGTTCAAAGCCCAGACTCAGCAAAACTTAGCAAGGCCCCATGTAACTCATTTGATCTTAAATGTAGATAAAATATAAAAAAGGGCAAGGAGTGTACTCAATGGTTAAACACCCCTGAGTTCAATCCCCAATACCAAAACAAACAAATAAAAAAACACATAGGTCATTACTGCTGTAGGAAGTCATATGGGTGTTCATTAAGCTGGAGTGTGGCTGGGCGAAGTGGCACATGTCTGTAATCCGAGAGTCTTCGGAGGCTGAGGCAGGAGGATCACAAGTTCAAAGCCAGCCTCAGCAAAAGCAAGGTGCTAAGCAATGAAGTGATATCCTTTCTCTAAATAAAATACAAAATAGGGCTAGGGCTGGGGCTCAGTGGTCAAATGCTCCTGAATTTGACCCTCAGTACCCACCCACCCCACAAAAAAAGCAAAAAAAAAAAAAAAACTAGAATGTGGGTCTCAACTGGTTCTGAGATGGGCTGGAAGCTCAAGTAGACTTTGGGTAGTCGATGGGCCTTTTGGTATATGGGCAACGTCTAAGTGTAATTTCTTTTATCTACTACAAAACAAAAATAAATAAAATCAAAACATATTTATTGCTATATAACATGCCTCTTGCATCCAACTATAGATTGCAAAATGTTTCCTCTGTCAAAATATAATCATCTTTTACATTATTCTTCATGACTACAAAGTCTATGGGAAATGCTTGGGGCCAGAAGTGTTTTGAATTTGGGGATTTTTTTTTCAGAGTTTGTAATATTGAATAAATATAATGAGATACCTTGGGAATGAGAGCCACAACTGAAAACGAAAGTCATTTATACTTCATATTCACCTTATATATTGTGTATATAGCCTAAAGGTAATTTTTGTTTACGAGTATTTTTACTATGATCATTCACATGTAGTCAGGTGTGAAATTTTCCACTTGTGGGTTGCCACATATTACCACTCAAAAAGTTTTGAATTTTGGAGCATTTTAGATTTCATATTTCCAAATGAGAGATGTTCAACTGCCTGCCATCATAAGAGTCAGCCCATCAGTTTCCCATATTCTATTGCTGATCTTCAGAGCTGCAATGCAAAGTCTCAGAGCCAAATCTCACACAGACCTTCATTTATTTTCTTTAAATACTTTTCTAGAAAAATAATCACTGAGCCGAAAGTGGTAGGCAAGTTTGGAAGTATATTTACTGCCAAAATTGTTCTCTAGAAATGGATTCTCATTTAATACTTCCACAAGCAAAAGACATGTGCTAGATCATTCATGTGTGAGACCACAGACAGGAGAAGCAGGAAACTGAGAGCACAGCAGGCCTATGGGGCCCTGCTTCTTCTCTAGTGGGGAGTGGCTAACCTGTGGGCAGCTGGATTCTGGCTAAGGCACAGTTGGTTACTGTCACTGTGCAGCAGACCCTGAGCCAAGAATTCCACTGTGAATGGCTTATTTGGGAGCTGATTTTGAAAAGTACTAATTGTAGGAGGGAATATGTGAGACATGGTATGAGAACTAGTGAAGGAAGGGTATGTCATTGACCAAATTACCACTGGGAACAATTGGTGGTTTATTTTGCTGGTAAGTCTGGAAACAATGTGAAAGACACTTTGCAGCTTTCTCTCCCTGAAGAGTGAAGTAGCTGGAGGGTTTCTACACCAATTCCTACCACTCACTGGTTGAAATCAGCTCAGGAAGGAGATGATTCTCCAGCACCTCCAGTCTGCTATGAGCACCGACAGGCAAAGGGGGGCAGAGTCAGAAATGGTAGGGTAGAAGTACTACAGTAATCATTTCGGTGATCTATGTGTGAGAGAGCCAAGTGGATCAGTTATGTGCTTCTCTGTAATTTCTAGCCAGTCTCTTCTTTTAATACTTGTCCCCACGTGAGCAGCAGAGTTTTCCAGAGCTATCCTCAGTGTCCAAGGTTGTGGTGCAGCCTCACGGATGGGAATGCACCGTGATGATTATAAAAGTATAATGCATGTGCAATAAAATATACACATTTGGAACTTCTGCTTCCAGCCCTGATGGAGTAACACAGGCTAAACTTTCCCTCTCATCTTAAATAAACTGAAAGCACTGTATAAAATATAAAAATTGATGATTTTTCCAATACTGGACAACACGCAGCACAGGACAGTAAATCTGGAAGAATGATAAAAAACAAAACAAACATTCTTACTACCCGCCTTACTACCTGGACAGATTTTTCAGTCTTCAGCACACGGAGAGTAAATGGACCCAAAGGCAGGGGAAAGAGGAAGCCAGAGAAGCTGCAGTTTGTAAGATGGAATACCAGAGAAGAGAAAGAGGCACACAGAGAGAGACTTCCAGAATTCTAGAGGGAGTCACCATTGAGTCTCTAGCCAAAGAACTGATTAGCCTGTGTATGTAAGGAAATTAACTACACAAGGCTAGAGAAAGTGCCACTGAAAAGGAGCAGATGGAAAATTTCTCAGAGGCCATTCAGAATCAGAAATAATTCCTATTTCAACAACAGAATGGAGAAACCTCATGATACATGGGGCATCTGGTCAAGTACTTCAGAGGGATATTGCCTCAGAAATGGAACTAAATTAACCTTAGAATGAAGACTGTAGTCCTCCCTAAGAATGCTTAAAAGCAAGCCTCAAAAGAATCAAAGTATTTTTTAAGTACAAAACTCAAGTATATTTCCAGGCACACAAAATATCCAGCACCCAGCAATTCAGAAATTACAATGTCTTGCTTCCAAGGATTATAGCTCAGTGGTAGGACACTTGCCTCACACGCGTGAGGCACTGGGTTCAATCCTCAGCACCATATAAAGTATATACAAATAAAGGTATTGTGTCCATTTACAACTAAACATTTTTTAAAAAAAATTCCCAGGCATGTAAACTAGTAGCAAAATGCAACTCATATCATAAGGGAAAAAATCATTCTATAAAAATAGAGAAATGGCACAGATAATAGAATTAATATACAAGGACATAATAAACCTCTTATCTGTGGTTTCCCTTTTCACAGTTTCAGTTACCCAAAGTCAACCATCCTTCAGAAGAAGAGTGAATACGATAAAATAGATATTTTTAGAGAGAAAGAGAAAGCAAGCACTTTCACCTAACTTTTATACTGTCAACTGCTGTGTTTTATTTTATTGGTATTTATTGTTAATCTCTTGCTTTGCCTCATTTATAAATTAAACTTGATTGTATATGTGTATGTATAGAAAAAATATATATATGTGCTTATATACATATATACAATGTTTTTCCTATACACACATATATACAACGTATATGCATGTATATGTGTATGTGTTTGTGTATAAAAAGGAGAGAGGAAAAGACAAGCTACTATTATTACTATCTGTAATAGTAATAATAAACAACAATTATTACTATCTGTGGTCTCAGGAAGCCAGTGGGGGTCTTGGTAAATATTCAGTGAGGACAAGGGGAGACTACTGCATACCCCTTATATTCAAGAATGTAGAGAAAAGCATGAGCAGAGAGGTTAAAAGATAAAAGGAGACCCAAAAATAACCTCTAGAGATGAAAAACACAATGGAACACAATGTCTGCAATGAAAAACTACACTGAATAGTATTAGCAGAAGAGAAGATAAATAAATGTGAAGGCCATAGAAATAGAAAGTATACAGTAAGATTCTCTGTGAGAAAATGCACCCACTTTATGTGTACATTTAGAGACATTTTCACAAACATATATACTTGTTATAAGGCTACCAAAGTGAAGATATAGAACATTTCCATCACCCCCCAATTTTTTCTTGTGTTCCAACTGGGCATGGTAGAGGACACCTAGATTCCCAGCTACTTGAGAGACTGAGGCAGGTGAATCACTTGAGCCCAGGAGTTCAGAAGCCAGAATGAGCAATATAATTAAATACTGTCTAAAAGTAATGTCAAATTTTTAATTTTTTCCTATGTTCCTTTGTAGTCATCTTCCCACCCTCACCTCTAGTTCCAGGCAACTCCTGGTCTGCTTTCTGCCAGTATATATTATATTTACTTTATCTGGTACTTTACATTAATGGAATCATACAGTAAATCCTTTGAGCCTGGTTCCTTTTGTTGGGAATGGAAGTTTTTACTTTCACCAACACTGTTGTTTATTAGCAGTTGTACCCCTCTTTACTGCTCAGTAGGGTTCAATTTTAAGGACCTGTCATTATTCATTTATCTACTTACCAGCTGATAACCACTGGGTGGTTTCTAGTTTGGGGTGAATTTGTGTGGACAAGCTTACATTCATCTTGGACAAATGCTGAGGAATGGAAGGGAAGGACATGTGGTGAGTATGTATTTCACATAATAAGCAGTTACCTGTTTTTCAAAGTCACTTTACCACCTATATTCCTACAGCTGGTACAAAAGTTCTAATTATTCCACATCAGTATGTAGAACTATCTCATTGTGGATTTAATTTGCATTTCCACAACGACTAATGATGCTGAGCATCTTTTCATGTGCTTATTAGCCATTCATGCCTATATCTTTATAAAGCAATTATTCAAATATTTTAAAATCAGATATTTTCTCTTCATATCATTGAGCTGTCAGTACTCCTTATATATTCTAGATATGAGTCCTTTGTTAGATATGTTTAGCAAATAAGCTATCCCTGTTTGTGGCTTGTCTTTTCATTCTCTTAAAAGTTTCTTTCAAAAGAACAGATTTTTTTTTTTTTGCTTTTAATATTCACAACTGAATTTTACTCTCAACACAGTCTTACTTAACTGAATGAATCTGGTGAGGTTTTGCATTTTAGAGATAAGGAACCCTACAGATTTATTGCCTTATTCAAAATCACAATAGGTCAGAATCAATGTCAATATTAAAACTTCAGTTTTCTAGAATTTGAGTCATGTCAATTCAGGAGCGACACCAGGGTTTACATTTGAATGGCATCTAAGAGAAGCCTGCTTCACATGGTACTTTCTTGCAGACAGAAGGTCTCAAGGCTGTAGTTATAAGTCTACATTCCACTTGTGGCTGTGTCTTCCCACCCAGGAAGGAAGATGTGGAGAGAGAATAGAAGCCACCAGCAGCCTCAAATTCCTTCAAGCTGAAAGCTATTTATTAAACCTGACAGATGATAGAAGAGGAAGATCACGTGCCCTCTCATCTCCTCTGACCTCCCATCAACTTCCGTTCCCTTCTTGCACTTTTAAAAAATCACTTTTTAATGATATCCATAATTCATGAAAAGAAATCATAAAATCAAAACATATTACTCCTGGCTTATAAACGCCAGTGCTATTAATTATTAACAGGCCAAGGAGGAAGTCAGAAACTATCCCAAAGGTGAGAGAGATAAAAGCGCACACGCACACCCAAAGCTGATTGGAAACCTTTGTAATCAAAGGCTTCCAGTTCTTACCATGCATATGAAATGGAGATTTATTCCTTTTCTGGAGGAACAAGCAGTTTAGCTAAAATCGTGGCCTGAGTGATCATCTAATGCAACCGATGAATAAAATTGAAGTCCTAGGCAGAGCCTCCCAATGGAACAAGACAGCTAGACGGAGCCAGCAGCAAAACATTCTCTTTCCTGCCAGATCTATTTCTAAATAACACTGCCTCTGCCTTTTCTTTAATTGACAGATAATAGTCATATATGTTTATGGAACATGATGTTATGTTTCATTACACGTATACATTGTGGACTCATCAGACCAGACCAATTAGCCTATCTGCTCCCTCAAATGTTTGTCATGTCTTTGGGATGAGAACTTCTAAAATCCTCTCTTGGCTACTTTGAAATATACAAGAGAACACCAGCACTCAGTCTTCCTGTCCACCCTGAACTTAAATTCATGGAGCAACCTCTCCCCTTTCCCATCCACCCCCTCCCTGAGCCTCTGGCTCTTAACTATCCTTCTACTTTCAACTTCTTTCAGGCCCAATTTGTTCGGATCCCACATCTGAGATTGTGCAGTCCTTGTCTATCTGCTTATGGCTTATTTTACTTCAAAATGATCTCCAGTTCCATCCATGTCATCTCAAATGACAGGATTTCCTCCTCCTCCTCCTCCTTCTCCTCCCTTTCCCTCTCTCACTTCCTGCTTCCTTCACCTTCGCCTTCTCCCTCTCCTCCTCCTATTTTGGCAGAATGGTATTCTGTTTTGTAAATATAAGACATCTTTAAAGTTCATCCATGAATGGGCACTTGGGTTTTTCCATTTCCTGACTATTGTGAATGATGCCGAAATGAACATAGGAGTGCAGATGTATTTTCAGTGTGTTGATTTCAATAAACAGTGTTGGGAAAGCTGTGTATCTACATTCAGAAGAATGAAAATGGATCCTTATCTTACCCCTTATACAGGAATCAATTGCATATGAATTAAGAACTTGATCGTCGGACCAGAAACTATAAAACTCTTAGAAGAAGAGGTCTGAGGAAAGCTCCATGACAATGATCTGGGAACAGATTTCTTTCATAACCCCCAAAGTACAGGCCTCAAAAAAAAAAAATGATAATAGACAAATGGGATTGCATCCAACTTGAAAGCTTCCACACAACAAAGGAAACAATTAGTAGAGTGGAAATATAACCCATAGACAGGGAGAAAATATTCGCAAATCACACATTGGAAAAGAGCTAAAATTCAAAATGTTCTGGGAGTTCAAAATATGCAGATAGCCAGAAAACAAATAACCCTATTTAGAAATGGTCAAAGGACTTGAAAAGACATCATTCAAAAGGATACCTAAAAATAGTCAACAGATATAAGAAAAAGAAAATGGTCAACATCTCTAATCACAAGAGAAACGCAAATTAAAACCACAATGAGATATTACATCATACCTATTAGAGTGGTTATTAACAATCAAGATGGAAGATAAAAAGTGTTGGCAAAGACCTGGAGAAAAGGACACTCTTATTCATTGTGGATGGTATTATGAATTAGTACCGCCATTTTGGAAAATGGAGGTTCCTCAAGAAAACAAAAATTAAACTAACACTACCTCTTTTAATGCCATACTCAGAAACAGGTGTGGGGGTGTCCAAAATAAAAGGACCATTTGCAAAGTCTAGGAATCACTCTTGACTTTTATTGCTCCATTTCTCCCATGTAATAGGGTCACTCCCTTCTCCGCTAAAAATGGCAAGTAGAGAATCAGCAATCACCTGCAGAGGGGAGTTAACAGAAACTTACCTTAAAGAGCATCAACATCCTTAAGCTCTCCTAGCACCTAGAATTTCACAAATGGAGATACATACATTCCTTAAGGGTATAGAAGTTGTTCTACATCTCAGAACTCTCCAACTGGAGGCATGAAGAATGCAGAGAACTCAGGATATTTACTTCTTTGAGGCTCATTTTCTTCATCTGTTACATAGGACAAGCAGTATCACCAGCTTGTTCAGGGTGAGAATTAAGTAAGGTGACGCAGATAGAGGATTGGATGAGGAACCAGATGAAAGGTTAGTAATAAAGAGAGATACCCAAGAAATTTGTGGGAAAGAGTGTATAAACCAAAGTTCACTCAGCCTCTTAAATAATTTAGTTAAGTTTCATGTCTTAGGGCCATTAAAAACAACAACAACAACAGAATCTGTTTAAAAGAGGATGCTTTCATAGACGAAATCACTCCTGCTCGTCATGAACACAGGTCCAACAAAGTCTATGCAAGTGACCTGAGGTCTCAGCTTTGCTTATGGAATGACACAAGTCCATGAGGGGGATGTTGTTGGCTTTTCTCTACTTTGGAACATTCTGGTTCCACTCATATCATGCCAATTGTTGTGTCATTTAAAACAAAAGGGTTTTTCTGTAGTGTTTCTATCATTTCTTCCCCCCAACATTTCAATTCCATCAAAATTCTAGAGACCATATTATTCAATCTAAGGAATCTGTTTTCATTGGAGAGAGGAGGAAAAAAGATATTCCAGAGAAGTTAGACATGAGTGGATCTTTTCCTCAGTAAACAAAGAAAGGTCCTTTGAAGAAAACATCTGCTCCCCTCAGGAGGCTAGTTCTCATTCCCATCACCTTCTCCTTATCTCCCCAGAACATCCACTGCTGAGGGCCATTACCAACTAGGAATGACGCATCGAAATTTCCTTGCCAAGCGTACCCCATGCTGCTTAGAGGACATTCGATGGGACATTGCATGCATGCTTTAATAAGGTGACCTTGCTCAAGGACCAAGGCGGATCCGGGTTTAGAGCTGATCAGGTTTGAGGAAGTAATAGGCTCCTTGAGTTTAAGGCGTTGCCAGTTTAAGACAATGGGTTTTAGAGAAGTTGGAGGTTGAAGATTATTGCTGGGATTAGGGTGTTCCTGCTGCTTGTTCCCCTTGAGTTCTCGTGAGATTAAAATGGGATTTGGAGATAGCCTCGTGGAGTAGGTGAATTGTGCGGGAGATGGCAGAACGCGATTGTCCCTGGACCTGTGTGGAGGCGGTGTGAGAGCGGGAATAAAGAATTGCTGTTTGAACCTACAAAGCTGTGAGTGCCTCGTGATTCTGGTGCCAAGCCGAGACCTTGGCAATCCACCATCTGCCAAGTGTCTTCTTCTCACACATATCCTGCTCTAGGAGCCACCAGGAGAGAATGGTGTTCTGGGGAGGTGTCTGAATTGACTAAAAAATTTCCAATGTTGAACTGTAACACAGCATGTAACCGCTTCCTTTTCCTCAATTCCAATCCAAAGGCAAGATTTACTCCAGAACTGGCCAACAAGATCTTAGCCCTCACAGGCCGAAGATTCAGATGTCAGGCCTTTTTGGAAGACTTTAAGCCAAGCTTTCACTTCAGGCACACTATGATATCCTCTTCTATTTTCAGTTTGAATACTCAAATTGTATTACATTTCTTCTCTTAAATGCTTCTATTTAATTTTGAAAAGTACTGTGCATAAATATGCAGTGTTACTTTCTTCTTCTAACAATGATACATAGTTTTTATTTGGGGAAGAAAAGCTTAATAACAACTAATCACCAATAAATAGATCTAATGTTAAATAGATCTAATGTCCACGTGGGATTAGACCCTCCCCATCTTCAGCCCACCCAAGTTTCTGTGAGAGGTCTGTCATTAGGGAAAAAGATGTTTAGACTCCAAGGGGGTGTTATGAGCTAGGCTTTGGACCTCAGTGATTTCTATAGTAATTTCAGGATGGATTGTGCCTTCTATTTTTGGATTCACACTGGGAAGCCAATTAAATTAAAAGGCTATTCATTTCACTATATTTGTCTCCCAGGCTGCTTAAATAGAAATGCAAACGACTCCTATTGAGTGAGTTTTCTGCCTCAAAGAGAATGAGATTGTAACACCAAGCCCTGTATACATCTCAGAGCCCAATTTGCCTAAGGGGAGAAACACAAATCCCAACTCTTAGAGTTAATTATTGGCTTCTTTTGCAAAAGTGAGTTGAAGCCATCCTAAATGAGGCATAGTCAACTTTTCTGGCCATTCACGGCTCCACAGAGCAGTTTGGAGAAATGGGTCTGCACTTACTGAAATGGACAGAACTGAGAAGGAGAAGAAATACTTAATTTTTTTTCCCAGCAAAATTCAGAAAAATGTGAAAACAACAGAGCCTAAATATAGCAAATACTGCTTCCTTAGTATGGCTTCTATTTACAACAGGGCCTGATCTTGCAGAGAAGATAATTCCCAGCAATCTCATAATTCCCAGCTGTAAACTCCCATTTTTCAAATCCTACAAATTAGAGACAGACTGCTATCCCAATAGCTCAGACCAAAGAGCCAAGTGGTCAGTTGTGCTGACCTGCCTGTGTGAACGATTATGACAGCTCACAGAGGCTAAAGTTGTAATTGACTTAACCATTTGAGTGCCACTCTGAAGCTGGGGGGTGGGGGTCCACCTGCCTGAGACTCTTGAGAAAGGGTCAGTGTGGAGTAAACCCTGGGGAACTGACATCACTGTCTAATACAGATGCCATGGGTTAAAAAATGTCCTTTCAAAACTGGATTAATTGTTGGCTTATCTAAGAAAAGAGCTAGAAGCAATTAAAATATGCAGAGGGTTTTTCCTTAAAACATGTGGCCAATGTGACATAGGGAGGATGTTATCGGTAGACCTGCAAGTGATTTCAGTTTTGAACAGGTGAACTTCCCTGGATGAAACAGGACTTTGAAAGTAGCCTGGAGTATATAAAATCTATCTACAACAGGCTGCCATTTTGCATGCCTGGCCAGTCCAAATGGAGACTTGCCCATCATCAATGGCAGATGAAATGTGAAGCTGTCTCTAATGGCAGTGTTACTAGAGTCTCAGGGATGGGGAGGATGTGGCTGAGGATGGCTCTGTGGCCTTCGTGATGCTTTGTGGATGTAAGATCCTTGCTTAGCATCTGGATGGCCATCTTAAGGGACAGCTGCCATTTTTTTAAAAAAAGTTTCCTACCCAAGGATGTCTCTGAGAAAGGCTCACCACTCCCTCATACCAACCCCACTCTTAACCACCATATTAGGACCCACCTGGCCCTAATCTCTGAGCCTACCCCATAAAAGTCCTGAATCCAACCCTGTTTTGCCTCTTTCTGTCTATGGAGAGATAGCCTTTATTTGTCAGCTCTAACAAATAAACTCTCCTGTGTATCTCTGCCAGGTCTCTGTCTTTCATTTCTCGCTCACCCATTTCCCAGTTCCTCGATTTCCTTTCAGTGGAGACTCATCTGGCAGGATGGAATAAATGGAACAAAAACGTTTACAAAAGTATGAATCTATTTCCTAGGAAAAAGGAGCCATTTAGGGAATATCGAAAATCACTTGACTTTATATTCACTTTCATGAAAGAAAAAACAAATCCTCATCTGAGGACTGTTCAACTGCGTTTTGAAATTCACATCTATCTGCAATGATTGAAAGGGAGAAGGAAAAGAAAATGAAAAGAAGGGGATGAAAGGTTGACAGAAAAGCCCAGGATGTGACCATTTTATTAACCTGCCTCTCAAATTTTAGATTATACTCTTTATTTTTTTCTCTCATAAAATAGAATAAAC
This sequence comes from Ictidomys tridecemlineatus, assembly GCF_052094955.1. Classification (NCBI taxonomy): domain Eukaryota; kingdom Metazoa; phylum Chordata; class Mammalia; order Rodentia; family Sciuridae; genus Ictidomys; species Ictidomys tridecemlineatus. The sequence continues at coordinate 164,653,207 of NC_135481.1, forward strand.
ACAAACCTGAGGCCCAATCTTCTATCAGGCACTCTCCTTTGAAATTTATGTTGTTGCTTGGAAAATGCTCAAAATAGCAAATTGAATCAAGATAAATGGGCAATTTCATATTTATTTCTACTATCCCCTAAAAATACCAAAGCAGTCCAAATAATAAATATTAAAAAAATAATAAAGGAAGTCAACCAACATGTACCAGAATGTTCATAGAAACCTCAAACCGAAAACAGAACACATGCTCACCAGAAATAGGATGGATAAATTGTGGTATGTGCATACAGTGGAGTGCTAGGCAACAAGGAGATGCATAACCTACAACTACATGAAACAATATGAAAGTAATTTCACAAGCATATTATGTAACAAAAGAAGTCCCACACAATGGAGTGCAATCATCCCTCCACACCTGAAGGGGATTAGTTCCAGGATCCCCACAAATACCAAAATCTGTGGATGCTCATGTCCTTTATATAATATGGCATAGTGTTTGCATATAACCTATATGCATTCTCCCATGTACTTTCTGTCATCGATGAATTACTTATAATACCTAACACAATATAAATGCTATATAATTAGTTGTTGTCCAGTATTGTTCAAGGAATAATGATTGGAAGATTCTGGCCATTTTCAGTTCAGATGCATTTCTTTTTAAAATACTTTTGATCCTCAGTTGACTGAATCTACAGAAGCAGAACCAACTGGTTATTATATGATTCCATTTATATTATACTTCACAAAAGAGGCAACTAATCTATGATTGGTTAGTGGTCTCCACCGGAGAAAAGGAACATGAGAGAAATTCTGAAGAGTTTGTCATGTTCTAGTTCTTGATTTCAATTATGGATACACTTGGTGAAAATTCGTCAAGTTGTGCAACTTAGGTTTTTTGTTTGTTTGTTTGTTTTGTTTGTTTTAACTGAGGATTGAACCCAGGAGTTCTCCACCACTGAGTTATACTCCCCAGACTCTTTTTGTTTGTTTGTTTGTTTGTTTGAGACAGGGTTGTCACTAAGTTGCCAGGATTGTCCTCAAACTCAAAATCTTTCTGCTTCAGTCTCCTGAATTGCTGGAATCACAGGCATGCACCACTGTACATGACTCATTTGTGAGTTTTTTCTTTCTTTCTTTCTTTCTTTCTTTTTTTTTTTTTGCCTGCATACATGTTTACTTCAATTAAATAGTTACTTTAAAGTATGTATGATACCAGCAAAGTTGTTGGGTTTTTTTGTTGTTGTGGGTTTTTTTTTTTTTTTTTTTTTTTGTGGTACTGGTGCTGGTGCTGGGGATTGAACAGGGCTTCCTGCATGCTAGGCAAGCACTCTACCAACTGCACTATTTCTCCAGCCTCACAAGCAAAGTTTGAAAGTGATGTATATATGCTATATTTTTACTGTGGTGGTGATTTTATAACCATATACATTCATTAAAACTCACGAGACTGTGCACTTAAAAAATCAGTGAATTTTAATAAATGTCAACTATACTTAATAAACTTATTTTTTAAAAATATTAAATAGTTTAGGAAAATTCATTCTGCTGTCTATATACCATGAGAACAATTCAGAACAAATACAGATGCATGTATTTATTCCTGAGTTTTATTTTGCAAGAGAAACAAATAAATCAATGGCTCATATATTTAAATACGTACAAATTATTGGAATATAAAGATTCTACTTATATGTGCATCTTAGCATTAGCTGATAGGAATCCTGAAGCTAAAGATTCTTGTTGTAGTTCTAAGTCATAATCCTTTAAATTTCTGCCAGTGTCACTAATATGCTCATATCAGCACATTATATGGCTGTATAGAAGAATGCTCTCAGACATAACTACAGAACCTCATTTATTACTCACATATCCAGAGCCAGCAGAAGTTGCAGGGGCATCTCTGCTGATCTCCCAGGACATGCTCCTCTGTCTGGTGTTCGACTGGCCACTGACTGATAGAAATTGGCCTAAACTAAAAAGATAAACACAACTTGGTGTGGTTGTGATCTTCCAAGATGGTCCTAGTGATTGTTGGTTTCTGATCTTCATGCAGCTGTTTAGACTCCTCTCACATAAAATAGAGATGTCCTCTATAACTGATCAGATATCACAAAAATAACAGTCAATCCAAGAGTTAATCACGAAAGTCACTGTAGCTACTTCCCTGACCTCTTGAATCACCAAGTCTAATATAAGCTACATGCCATGCTGTAAAGACACTTCGAGTAAGTACTATGAAGAGCTTCACATGGCAAAAAAGAAAGGTCCCAACATCTATCACCAACTCGCCAGGCACATGAGTGAGCCTTCCTACAAGCAGATGTTCCAGCCCCGGTCAACTTCAAAATGATTACAATCACTGAGCCAGAACCAAGCAGCTACTTTGCTGAATTCTTGAATCTCAGAAATTCTGAAAGGTAATAAATATTTTTTTTGTTTTTGATGTTAAGTTTGGGAATAATTTCATAAGCAGTCATAGATAAACTAATATTCTAAACCCTTTACCATGTACCTCATCCAATAGTCTATCTTGAGTACAGTCTCATGGTAATATCAGAAATTCAAGATAACAAGTAAAAAGTATAGTACCTTTTTTTTCTTTTTGGTGGTTATACACATATATTTAACAATAGTTTTACACAGAATGCTAAGAGCACTTTTCATGGTTTACAGAGGCTTGAAACATACAGATTTTCTATTAATATTCATAACCATAGTACATCCAAATCTAATTCCTAAATAGATGCACTACAATTTGCTTAGAATTTAAAGCCTTAATGGCAAAAATCGGGGGAGGAAAAAGAGTATGTAAATTTATTTTACATAACTGGCTGAAAAATAAATTCTAGTAAAGAGAATTTAATATGGTCTCATATGCCCTGAAGAAGGTGGTGCCCGATTTGGAGGGGTAATTCCCAGGTCCACATAATGGCCTATTTGGAACTTCTGCAACTGCAAGGTCATGACATCATCAGTCTCATTTCAGCCAGAAATGGTGCTGCCAATTCCTTAACTCCATAGCCAGGTCTTTTAAGATCCATAAAAATAATTGCAAAATTGAAGAGTGTTTCCTTTTTTCAGCTTCTGGGTAGATCTTTTACTAAGCTGATCAGTTCTTTCAGAATTGCATCCAACTGTAAATCTGCAGCTCGCTGGAGGGTGAGTTTCCATGGGAGAATTTATCCCTTTGGTGATGGGAACCTTTATTGGTGGTGAAGACTTGCAGCAGCAGCAGCAGCAGCAGCAGCAGCAGGCGTGCCTTCTCTTGACTCTTTCTTAATTTCCTCTTGGGTAACAAAGGATTCCACTGCCATCTTCCCCCTGTGGACTATGAGATGCTCCAATACCTTTCAGATTGCTATTTGCACCACATCTTATAAGATTCCCTTAGTCAAATGGATGACTGAGCCCAGATTCATGAGGCAGGTGTTTCACTCACTTCAAGAAGGTTCTGCAAAGTTACATAGTAAATGGCACAATTGGTGGTTTTTGAATGTGTCCACAGAGTTTTTGACATTGTTCCATTTTGAAAAGTGGTAGCAATTTTCTTCTCTTTTCCTTGAATGTGGGCTGGACTTAGTGACTCACTTAGTGACTCACTTCTAATGAATAGAGTATAGTAGAATACGGTGTATGACTTCCCATGATAGGTAATAGAAAGGAAAACTTCTGCCTGTTTCTCTCTCACTCTTCACTCTTTCCTCTCCCTCTCCCTCCCCTCCCTCTCTCCCTCCCTCCCTCTTTCCCTGTCTCTCCCTAATGGATTTCTTGCTCTAGGAAAGCTAGTCACTTGTCATTAGAATAGACTTGTTGAGATATCTATAAAAAGAAACTGATGCTAACTCCCAAATACCATTTCCAACTTGGCAGCCATGTTGGAAAAAGACTATTCACCCCCCAGTCAAGCCTTCAGATGACTGCTGCCCCTGCCCACTTCTCTACTGCAGCTGAACCCGTAAGCTAAATTCACTCAAAAGCCACAGAAACCATGAGAGATAATGAAGTTTTACTATTACTATTTACTATTTTACTATTTATTACTATTTTACTATTTACTATTTACTAAGTCACTAAGTTATAGAATGATTTATTATGCCACCATCCATGTCAAGTACAAAATAAGATAAAGAATTAGAGTTTGTTTGTTTTGTTTTGTTTTTACAAAACACTAAGTAAGCCAGGATTTCTAATTGCAAATAATAAGACCCACTATAACCAGTTTAAGCAGAAAAGGAATACATCAGGTATTCAGTAATCTCCAGGAAAGCCAGAGCATCATGCCCAGAGCAACAACAATGCCCTAAGCATATGGTACCTCTGCTTCAGTTAGGTCCTCATTACAGTTCACAACAAGAATGTTGGTGGCCAGATTCCAGAATCCCCACCATTAATGCCTTAGAAAGCCAGTAGCCCTCACCACCCCCTTCACCCAAGGATAGATTCTGTGATGCACCAGCTACGTCATGTTGTCGGTTTTCAGAGTCTTATATAGATACAAATAATTGGATAGATCTATCTGCAATAGAGAATGGTGGGGAGAATGAGATGTGAGCTAAGAGAAGCATTATTAAGGCAGGGAATATCACAATCATAGCTGAATAATTAGGAGAATTGACAAATGCTTATATCTTATCCCCATACAAAATCATTGCATTACTAAAATATAGGTAATTGGAGAAATTATTGGTGTATCTTTCTATTTCCTGGAACTTAAATTCATAAATAAGTTTCATCTCCTAAGTATTTCCAATCAATTGCTAATGACCACCTTAGAGCTGTCTGTTAAGACAAACTGAGGTTACACCTGGGCACAGTTGAGAGAGACCTGGCTTCAGGTTGTGATGATACTATGGTACTGGCATGTTTGTGTTAAATTATAAGTGCCTAAAAAATAAACATCTCACTCAGTCTCTGTGTTTTCTTATTTCCTAGAGGGAGGATCTAAAACTTTTATAATTGTGTAAGTCAAAACTCTTCTCACTGACAGAAACCTCTTTTATCCAACTCACTGAAATGGCATGCAGGCCAATCTCTCTTCCCCTTGTACCACTCTCACACTTGGTAGAACCCTGAAGGATAAAATAGCTGTTCTGTCCAGATCTCTCTTCACATTTCCCCCGCTAGCCTTCTGACTGCCACTGAGGGACCCCTAAGGAACAAAAGAACTCCACAGAACACAGTGTAAATACTACTGACCTGTATCATTACTATGACTGACAGCTTAGCTCCCAGGGCTTGCTTATTTGTGCTCATTTTCTCTCACTTCCCTGAAATTCAGCCAATTTGTATGAATAAATTGTGGATAAACCGTCCTTACACTTTAGCCTTTCCATTTCCCTGTTTGGAGAGTCTGATTTTCCCCCATGTGAGTCAATAATGTTTATAGTTCTTGAACTTGGCATAACTTGCTGGCTCTCAGTCACCTCACACATACCAACTTCAGCACTACTACGATAAGTCTACAATAAGTTGCTTCATCTTCTTCTTGGTACTGATAGCAGGAGACTTTCCTATCTGAAGGTTGAATAACACAGCTATTGTGTAATGGGTTTAGTGGGACAGATTCTCCCCCTTTTGTCTATTCTGCTAAGTTCACTGTTTTCACTGAGTGTCCTCAACAGAAGTTGTCATAAGTCTTTTCCCGCTCTCTTCCACTTCTTCTCCTTCTCCTCTTTCTTCTCCTCTTCCTCCTCCTCCTCCTCAATCTCCTCCTTCTTTGGAAGCAGATTATTTACTTATCATATAGAACACCCTTCTCAGAATATAATGTATACACAAATCACCCAGACATCTGTTCAAATGTGGATTCTGCCTCAGATGACAGGGTCAACGTCCACCGTTGCCATCAAGCACCCAGGGAAGACTGACCCTCCAGGTTCATGGACCACTTTTGCATAACATAGTAGAAGACACAGTCTTACCTCCAATGGAAGGAATTCACTTGGTTTTCTAGAACTCTCTTCTCACTTCTCTCCTATGGATCCTATTCCTTCATCATCCATTCCGTAGACTTGAGTGTTCAATCCTGTTCCATCTCTGATCACACAGCACAGCCAAACCCTGCATTGCTCCCTACCTCTTCCCTCTCTGGATTTGTTCTGGACAAAATAGCTTTCCATTCTCCCCAGTGTGGGTAAAGACTCCTTCAATGAGTCAATAATCATTGAGAACCTATCATGAACTAGACACTTTGATAGGCACTGTAGATAAATCCATGAAAAAAAATACCCTGATTATCCCTGTTCAAATGGAATTTAAAGTCGAAAGAGAAAGATTATTAAATAATTAATTGATAATTAGTTTTAATTGTAAAGAGAATTAGGAATGCAAATTACAGGATGCTTTGAGAGAAAATAATAGGGAAAATCTAACTAGGGTCCCTGGGTCCTTATCACTTCACAAAATTTTCTTTGGGTTTGCAGGAACATAACATTTTCTATGGTGAGATAGAATGTTAGAGATTTCTATCATGAACCTCAACCTTTCTCCTGATAATGGCCACAGTGTACACTGGGTGTTGATAGCCACACTCACTTTTGGCAGGAAGATGAGCATGGCACAGTAAATGACTGGCAGGCAAGTCCTGGGCTCCAACTGAGTACCGGATTGCCTTTGTGATTCTTGCTCTTTGGCTCCCCTTGCTCATGGCCCTAGCCATCTGGAATGGCAAGCTGTTCCCTCAAAACTTCCCTATCCCTCCAAAATGACAGTAAATATACCCCAATTTGTTCCCTCTCATGGCTTTTTCTGATGATTTGCTACCTAGAACCCTGACTCAACTATTTCCAACAAATTGCCATTGATTATCAGCAGGGCTTTAATATCCATTCATTAAGGATTACAGGGTCCAAATTTACCTGCCAGATTATGGATTCTGCACCCTAATTTCAGAAAGCTTTTCTAGCTGTTATAGTTTTCCTTTCTAGTCACGCAACATATCATTTAGGCAAAAAAGAGAGGAAATATGGAGATCAGATATTCATTACTATGGACTATAATTTGGACAAAAATATATTATAATCTGTGTAAGAGGAGATGTTCCATGTCTCCTGCATTTAAGTTCATTCCTGAAGGAGGTTATATTCAAGGAAATAATGATCCATCACCCAAAGGTAAATAGAATGTAACCTGCATCATTTCTGAAATTTCTTGAAAAGGGATTCCATCTGTCCATGAAGAACAACTTAAAATCCTTTTTCTTAATATTCCTCCTTTCTAATACTTCATGTCTTCAGGGCCTTCCCCTGTATCTTCTGTCTTGCCTCTCTCAAAGCTCTCCTAATTCTCCATGAATTAGACACACAACACAGCCAAACCCTGCATTCCTCTTTACCTTTTCCCTCTCTGGGTTTCTTCTACCAGAGTCTTGAGAGTAGTTTTCCATTCTTCCCAGTGTGGATAAGGACAGCAGGACCTGGTGCTCTCAGTCCTGCCATCTGCTCAGTGTTCTGATTCAGTCCAGATCTGGAGGAAGGCCTAGAATTCTCCCAACCAGGAGGAAAAGAGATTATCCCACATCACCTGTGCTTGGTTTTGTTACTTACCGACACATCATTAACCCAAGCAATTCATTCATTTTATTTTAAGGAAAAGGAGCAGGGTAAGTACTATTAATACTGCAGTGTCTGCTGATTAAGAAAATAGAATAGCAAAAGGCTGGTGTGAAATCTGTAGACTTTTTATTCAACTGGCCACATTTGCATTCAATCAACATGTGTATACATACGTGTGTGTACCGTACATATACTATTTTATATATTATGCATCATATATGATATGATATATATCACATACATTATGTATGCACACACATTGTATACACATTATGATACAGCTACCTGTAATAGGTCCTGACAAGGATGCTCACCATCCCTTTGGCCTCTCCTCATTCCACAGGCTGAGACCCATAGATACCCATCATTTTAGTAACTTATCTAATGCTTGTCATGTCACTAATATTTTAAAATTTTACCTTAACATATCTCTTTTCATAAACTCTCCAAAGCTTTTGAAGTTAGAGACAAAGGAAACTCCTCTTGGTCATAAGTATGTCATAATTTTAGGCCTATTTATTAAAGGGATCTAATGTAATTGAGTGTCTTTGACATGCATCTGACTTCCCTGCTCTGTAGAAAGCCTCATAAATCCTCACACTGGGAGTCAGCTCTGAGCCATTACTTGTGACTGCTAATTGTACACAACATTAGTGGCGAATGGGGATGACACTGGCTTCCCAACCTACAAGTTGGTTTCATAATTCCTGGTTCACCAGCTGGGGCTTTGATGGGGCATTTTACAGCATAGCCTTTGCTACTCTCGTGAAACATTATAATCACATAAAATGTTATGCTGTAGAATTGATTGTATGTAATGCAGAACCTACCCGTGGCAAGTGCGCCTTAATCACCTCTTTTCCTCGCTTCATTGCCCATTTAGGAGTCCTTAGAAGGCTTTCCTACACATGAATAGGGGTGTGGAGTTTAATCAGCCACACCTGGTAAAGACACCCTCATTTCCAGTTCCAGTTCAACAACTCACCAAAAGTGGTATTGGGAAATTCTCTCAACTTCCGTGTCCTTTAATTCAATCAACAGGGAAAGGAGTATTTCCTTGGTGGCATTTCCCCCATTCATGTTGGGGGCCCCTCCAGAAGGCCTGTTGCAGATGTTCAAATCAATTTCTTCACATGCTCATGAAAACTGAAGCCAAAGTTTCATCACAACTACTTCATTTATTCTGAGTTCTACCTTGGTGCCAGGAAAACAGTTCCAGTTCTCAACCTTGGGGAACTAGGAAGGATGTACCTAGGCCACAAATTGGAATCAATGACCCAAGTCTTATCGCTGCTTACCTCTTTGGTGCCTCTAGGTAAAGTAACTCTCTAGTGTCCCCCTAAGCTTCCATACTGATGTGATTCCAATGCAGACAGAGTCTACATGTTTCACTGCCCAAAGTCGAGCCCTAGTTAGTGTCCGGGTGGATGGAGCAGCATGCCTAGCATGAGCAAACATCAGCCATTCGATATAGTGTTGAAGGAGTTCTGCTTTGACTTAGCACCAACCTATACAGAAAATGCAAAATGAACCCACTCAAATATAATTGGATGATGTTGATGAGGACAAGAAGTGGCACTTCCAGCCTCTGCCAAGACTTCAGCTGGGCTGTCCTCAGGTGGCCTACATGGGTGCCCTCCCAAGGTCAAGCAGCAAGAAGACAGTGCACTGGACATAGAGGAAAGCCAAGAACATACTCAGGGTCTGATGATGCACCACTGACAGAAATTATATCTCTGCTGTCACAAGGGTTTTCATAATTCAAAGAGACTATCTCTTTTTTAAGTGGAGGCTTTTGATTTTTGGCAAATGCACAAATAGGAAAAGGTCAACCAGCTGCGGACTAAGAATCTCATTTTCTCCCTTCTTCACCAACGCAAGCCATGCCGGTGTTCTTTAAGGTCCTCAACTGCTCTAACACTACATGGTGTGGCCCCTGATGACCAAATCTGTTGCACATCCCAATCACCTTTTTAAAAATCCCAATGCCCAACTGACCCCGCACCAATTTTTTCTGCCTGGCTGGGAAAGAAATCCAGGCATCAGGGGGTTTGGTTGTTGCTTTTGTTGCTTTTGATTTTGTTCCTTTTGCAATACTAGGGATTCAACCCAGGGACACTCTACCACTGAGCTATATCTCCAGCTCTGTTTATTTTTCATTTTTGAGACACAGTCTCCATAAATTGCCTAGGCTGACCTCAAATTGTAATCCTCCTGCCTCAGCCTTCCAAGTAGCTGGAACTACAGGTGTGAGCCATTACACCTGACTCAGGCATCAGCTTTTTACAACATTTATTGGTTTTATTTATATTTTTTTTAAAGATTCTCAAATGATTACACTGTGCAATGGTATTTAAGAATTATTGGAAAAATGGTTATGAGCACTTTCTGGGGAGTCAGATTGAAGTTTGAATCCTTGATCCACAACTTACCAGCTGTGTGATCTTGGGCAATACCCGAATTGACCCACCTCCTCCAGCCATAACCCACCTGCCTACAGTTATCACCCAGTTAGTCCTAGTTCAAACTGGGATGGATTGATAATTTATACCTCTCATAATTTAATCATTTTTCCTCTGAATATTCTCTTATTAACACAGGAGCTTTGAGGGGGACACTCTGCAGACAAACCCTAAAACCTAAGTATCTCTTTTAGTCTCATATTTTTAGATGTACTTTACTGCAACCATTGATTTGGGTGGTCTCCTTCAGAAGAATGTAAACGCCTGAGAGAAAGATCCACCCTCTCTCTAGAAACAGCACCTGATGAATGAGAATGAAATAAGATGTGTGGGCTAGATATAATTCCTTAGTAACATGCAAAGGGGGCTCTGCTTTTGGACAGAGAAACCTTTCGACAAACCACCAAAGTTTACACTGCAGACTAAAGCCTGGGGTTTATTGCAGGTGAGACACGGTGACTGGGAAGCGTCCTCAATTAAACCTTGTGCAATAAGAGCCTTGCTCATAAACAAGAGAGGTAGCCTCTCCCTGAAAATCTAGACCTGCTGAGATTCCACACCAGATAATTGCCTCATTTGAATTTTCTTATTTCATTTCAGTAAATAGTTCATATCAATTTTATTTCATTTAAAGCTCAATTATCAGTTTTCCATTTCTAAAAATTGCCATTCCACTCAAACCAGGATCCTCAGTTCTCACCCCATGTGTGGGTTTGAGAGAATAATCTTCATAAGTTTTAAAATGAATGAAATACATGAGTATCATATCAAAAAAGAATTATGCCCTGTAGAGATAGCCTGGTAGAGATTAGCTACCAGAGCAGTTTCTGCACATCTCAATAGGATTTAAATTTCCATCTATGTTCATCATTCTTAAATCATCATATAGGTGTGCTCCATTTCACAAAAGATGCTATAGTCTAACCTGGGACCTCAGGTCATCCTGAGTGTGACTTGAATCACAAAGTGTCTTTCCTCTACAGAGGTTCCGACTACAGCTCCTGTTCCTGCACATTTCAAATCATGGTACAAAATAGTGGACAGTGAAGTAAAGCTGGGATGGAGAACTTAGAGCCACCACCCGCTGAAGATGACGAAGACTCCCCAATGTATAAACTTATGAGATTTCACCAAAATTACTAAACTACTGATGTACAATAATGCTTTGGAAACAAGTATACTAGCCATCTAATAAAAGGGCAACACAGTCGATATGGACCAGCCCCTTCTCAAGGGTTTGTAGCAGACTTGCATGAATTCATCAGTAGAAACTTAATGAGAGTGAAATAAAATTGCAAGTCCCAGAACTCAGTACAAGCTCTTCTGGCTCCACCCTCTTTACCTCCTCCACCTTCCGTGCGCCCCAGTTCTTTCCTCACCTCCAGACTCAAGAACATGACTCCCCAGATGTTCAGGCATCAAAGCAAGACTCCAAGAAGCTCACAGGTTGGCTCTATACCAGGCAAGCACCTCATGAACAACAGTCAGTGGAGGCTGCAAATCGAATGTGTTCTGAGTAGATAGCATGATGGTTGGCAATTGTGAGAGCATCACATTTGCTGTGGAAAATGTTCCCTGCTAACCAGCATCTTGCTGTGTAAAACTGTCTAGCAGATTTTAGCCAGGCAATACCATTCTTACTCATATTATTTTCCTTTGGGGTCCAAGATTCTGTCCCCAAGAAACCACCAAGGTATATTGCTTGATCTAAAAGTGGACCCATGATCAGAGAATAGGACTTGATCTTTCAGATGCTTTCTGCTCTACATGCATTTTCAAAATTTTGCTTGCATTTCCAGAATGTACTTTACTAGGCTACACTATCTGCATTTCACCTCTTCCCTTCCCTCACCTGGCTGCTATGTGACCCCATTTCAGTCTCAGACATCTTGACCAATGCTTTTCAAATATTAATATGTACACAAATTACCTAGAAATGTTCTAAACGGCAGACTTGATTAGGAAAGTCAAATAGAGCACCCAGGAAGGACCCTGCATTTGTAACAGGTTCTAAGGGATGCGATGTTACTGATCAGGACTACACCTTCAATAGCAAATAGCTGGAGATTCTATATTCTCCCTCCCCAGATCCATCAAAATCTACTCATTGAAATGACTTGTTTGACACTGATGGTTCAAATGAGAGCAGAATCTTGGTATGATTCCATTCTCATCTGCATTTGCCATTTTACAAGAATAAGATTGTTTTGATAAAGGAGAACTGGTATCCTTGTGGAATTCTGCTGCTACATGTGGTTTGAGTGAGCCCAGGGGACATTCTCCTCAAACCACCTGAAACCCTGATCACTATCTACATCTTGAGGACCCACTTCCTTTGAGCAGTGCCCAGGCATGAAGCCAAGGCTGGAGATATATCTGTGTAGCTGAAGCATATGAAAGCAATGGTAAGAGTCCCCTGGTGATGGGACACAAGGTTTCTATCCCTCCACACACACACAAAAAAATGTTTGGATCTGTGCTGTTGTTTATTTCTGGGTCAGGAACACTGAACAGGAAGCTACACACAGTCACTTCTCCAGGCTTACCTGACCATATATTTGTGTTTAAAACCATTTCCCTGTAGAGACATTGTCTACAGAAAAGGCAGCAGGTGGTGTGAAGTGGCTAAAACCAACCTATTGCTTTACCATTCAGAGCAGCTGATGGTGAGAGTACAGGGAAGGATCCCTGCTCCCCCAACTAGTCTCTCCCTTGTTCTTCATAAGGATCTTTTTATTTATAGCTAGGGAAAAATAATTACCTACAGCTGTGTTTCTCAATTGCCAGGCACTTAAAGCAGCACTTTTGCACACCAGGTTGCTTCTTGCTGTTCATTGCCCTGAAAGAAACAACCAATCCCTTCTCCTCAGCACCATGATTTAGAATATTCTACTCTTGAGACAACTCAGGTTATCAGTCAATATCCTTTTACACAGACCCTCCATGATTTGTCTTGAGATCATTGGATTAATTTCTTTATTTCATTGCACAATCAACCAAATGAATTTAAAAGACAAGTAGCTCTCCTCTGAGTGCTTATTGAAGTTGTGAGAGACACTGGAAGGATTAGTTCAGCAGATTGCTCAGGAGCTAAAGTTCCAAACAGACTAAGATTGGAATCCTGGTCTGCAGGTTTCTTCACTTCTGTTTCCTCATCTATACAGCATGGGACTAATCCCACTTGGGGAAGGATTAAATAAATGCATGCAAAGAATTGACTCTCATGTTTGAGCAGAGGAGGTAACCATCAAATGGGAGCAACTATAAGATGGTTCCTGGTGAGGAAGGGATAAATCAAAACCACAGAATTAAAGTGGGAAGAGTCTCTGGAAGTCACCTAGGCCAGTGCAAAGGTCAGGGAACATGAGAATCACTGGGGAGCACAGATGCTGGGCTCCACCCTAAAATGATTCAGCAGGTCAGAGATAGAGCCATGAATGGGCATCTCTAACAAGTTCCCCAGGTGATGCTCTTAGTATCAATAGCTAAATCAACTCCTTTCCTGATACCAGATTCCCTCTTGTTCCTGTAGGATCACTTGGAAGCTCTGTTGGATAGTTTCTTAAAGGAGGAAGGAAGGAAATGAACCTTGCTGGGGACCCACAATGAATCATGAGATTTAAATATGTTACATTAATCTCATAGTAACTTATAAAGTTACTTCTAGTGTTTCTTGGCTTTTGTGTGCTTGGTTTTTTTGTTGGTTTGTTGTTGTTATTGTTATTGTTATAGACAAACACAAACCTTTATTTTATTTTTTTTCATTTTTATTATTTATTTTTTTTCATTTTTATTATATATATTTTTTATTATATATTATATATTATTTTATTATTATATAAAATATGTTTTATTATATATATTTTAGTTGTAGATGGACACAACACTTTTATTTTGTTTATTTATTTTTTATGTAGTGCTGAGGATCGAACCTAGTGTTTCACATGAGCTAGACAAGTGCTTTACCACTGAGCCACAACAAATTTTTTAAGATGTGGCTCAGAGGTAGAGCACTCGCTTAGCACATGTGAAGCACTGGGTTCAATCCTCAGCACCACATAAAATAAAGGTATTGTGTCTACCTACAATTAAAAAATAAATATTAAAAAAAACAAATAAAGAAAAAATAAAGAAAAAGATGATGAAACTGAGGCTACAAATGTCTTAGGTGCCTCAGACACTAGCACACAATGAAAAATTAAAAAGAGGATTTGAACCAATCTGAGACCTGAGTTCTGGTATCAATGATGTTCAAATACATCTGGGAACCCCAACCTCATGCCATTTTTACTGGGTAATTCTGAAAAACTGGATTTTATACATACACACACACATATGCATATATATGATACATATAATATGTATATAATATATATCACATATATAAGATATTATACATATTGTGCTGCTATTTGCCTGTATGGATTCACTGGTATTAGTAAAGATTCATGAAGATTCAATAAAATTGGAAAGGATTTAATATAATTCAATTAGATAATTTACTTTATCTCAAGATAATTGTTAAGTGTATAGCCCCAACAAATGGTTCGTGAGTTCAAATCCTGGCTCTCTTACTTTCTAACTCTGTGACTTTGGAAAAGTTTCTATTCTCTTAAACCTGTAACACAGGATTGGTATCAGTACCCTCATCAGAATGTTGTTGAGAGGAGAAACAGGTTAATACACGTACAGAGTGATCCAGCAATTTTAGTTTTCATTACATGAATCTAGAAAGGTTTTTAAGGTCTTCATATCTTTGGACTTGTAGATCTTAATAATTAAACCAGACATTTTTTCTCTCCTTATGGTGTCAATTTGGCACCTTTAGCGGTATCTTCTTTAGTCTTTGCTGGCAATTAGGGGTGATGGCTAAAAAAGGATATTAAAGACAACAGTACATTTTATCCACAGGGCCTGGGTTAAATCATCAAGGTGCTACAAAGTCACTTTGTTTTCTTGCTAAGGTGATCCCTGATTATTTTATTTTAAGGTAGAGACATGAAACTGTTCTAGTTGATGAGTCTGCCTATGTATCGCCCAGCCAGGAAACTCCTAAACTGCCCAGACAGCCAGAAGATGGGAAGATAAATATCCTAATCACCAAAGGATGGGCAACTTTTTACTGTTTATCAAAATTATTTTTAATTGAAGAAATAATATAAGTGATGAGGCCAAAGAACACAAATATTATGTATACCTCCTGCTTTAGATCAATTATAAAAAGAAAAAAAAAACTCAATTCTTCTCCTTGACAATGTGACATTTCAGCCCTACCAGCAAAAAGTGAAGTCTATTTCCTTAGCCTTTATGTGACTTATTTTGACCAATAAGATGCACAGAAGCAATGTCATGCCAATATGGGGCCTGGGCCCAAAAGGCCTCACAGTCTTCTTGGAGCTTTGCCATAACTTCATGAATAAGCCTAGTCTACACACGGCCCAGTCACTCCCAGTGCCCCACATAAGTGAGTCAGATGTTCCAAGAGCAGCCTGCTAGGTTCCTGTCATCGTATGTTACAGACTCATGAGAGGACCCAGTCAAGATCAGCAAGGTCTCGCTCAGAACAGCAGAACTACTCATCTGGTCCGTAAACTCATAATAAATCATAATGACTCAAAATGTTTGATCCCTCTGAGTTTGGGGCTGGTTTATTTCACATAGCAGTAAATGATATGCTCCTTACAGAAGTGATGGGGGGAATAAATCAATTTAAAAAAATCAATGACATCAAAAATGTTAAAAGTAGGAATAGTACTGCTTGTATAGTTCAAACTATTGAAAGTTGTTGATATTCAGCCATTTTTGACTCACAAAAAATGGGAATTTCATATGGACCAACTTAATCTTATTAAACATGTCTCAAATGTCAAACACAGCATTTTATGTAGTTATCTCATTTAATGTTTACAACAACTTTGTAAGGTAGATATCACTGTCTGCATTTTCCAAATGAGCAAATAAATGGTAATTAAATGGTTGTCGAAAGAATGAATGAAAGAAAGGTCAATGTTTCTCATTGTCGTATGTTCAGTACCTGGCAAGATAAGAATTAGAGCTCAGGTTGACTTGATCCTTTTGCCAATGCACTTTCCATGACAGGAAGATGGTGAGGATGACTGTCGAGCATTCACTAGGTATCATGCTGTTTTAAGACCTTTATAAGGACTTATCAAACTTAATCATCACATATACATGTGTGAGTTTGATGTGATTTATACATGGGAAAGTCAAAGTACTCCAAAGCTCAGTGATCTGGCCAAAATAATGCAAAAATAAATTTCCAAGCTAGAACTTGAACCCAGACAGGGCTGCAGGAAATCCAGTCAATGAGGCCTGGCTTCTGTTATGAAACTGAGGAAGGAGACATGAACCAAAGGAGGCAATGGAATTTTTCATAAGCAGAACCCCAGTTACAAGTTGCATCTTGTAACCTGAATTTACATTTCTTAACCTATTACCCAGACTCACTGTACTAAAAATTCCTGGTTTCGTAAAGCCTCTTTATTCCCTAGAGAATATGCATACTTTTTTTCTCATATATTTCCACATTATTATATTATTTTTCAGTCAGCTTTTTTACCAGTGTGACCAAAACACCTGACAAGAACAATTAGAGGAGGAAATGTTTATTTGAGCTCATGGCCTTAATCCATAGACGACCAACTCCATTCTTTGGGGACCAAGGTAAGGTAGGACATCATTGTGGAAGAGTGTGGTGGAAGAAAGTAGCTCAGGACCTCATACTAGAAAGCAGTGAGAGAGAGATTTTCTCACCAGGGACAAAATGTACCCCAAAGGGATTCCTCCAGTGACCCACCTGCTCCAGCTACACCCTACCTGCCTACAGTCACTTTCAACTAATCTCTATCAAGGGATTAACAAACTGATTAGGTTAAGGCTCTCATAAGCCAATCATCTCACCTTTAAACTTTTTTGCATTTTCTCACACATGAGCTTTTGAGGAACATGTAATATTTAAATCATAGGATGTTCCCTTTAGGGAAACTAGTTAAATTTCACCTGGAAACATGAAAGATGGCCTTCTGTGGCTCATCTGCCATGAAGTTGGCACTGGAGAAATCCCATAATTCTCTTTAGAGGCTGATCACTGAAGTCTGGGATTTCCACCATCAAATCACACTTCTAAATTGAGGCATTATCTTCAAAAGCTTCGTTTTAATTAATTCAAATTATGCAAACTTAAATTAGGAGACAAAAACTGAAGGACTAACAGAACAGATACATTAAGGAAATGATGGATGTGGCTTGGTGAAGTACAAAAGTGGGTGGAAGACACTGGTGTCCTGAGGAGAGTACATGTTCACTCTAAACAGGGATGTTGGTGCTAACTACAAGGCGATTGTAGCCATTGACAGTGACAGATGGTTTTGTTTTACAAGAGAAGACAAAACACCCAGATGTGGGTGGGTAATTTCCCTTTAAAATATTATAAGGAAAGAAACGGAACAGTGGGCTGGAACTGGTCCCTAGGAGTTCAGTTTGCAGCCCTGTGCTTGCTTCGATTAACATTTCCTTAGAGCAGAGCTACTCCAAGTGAGGTCCCTGGTGCAGGACCATTACCACCAGGCAGCTGGTTAGAAATGCAGGATCTGAGTCACTGGTGTCTGGGTTTGACTAGACCTTCGGGTGATTCTTATATACACCAAGGTAGGAACGGTCCACAAACAACAAAGACCATATATGCAAGATACCAGGAGGTCTGGGACAGATGGAGAGGAAAGTCTCCAATCCTCAGAGTCAGAAAGAGGAAAAGGAAGGGAGTGGACATGACCCTGTGGCTTCTGGGAGCTCTGCACATAGTACTTTCACCTGTATTGCCCTGAGGGGTCCTGTGTAGGCTCTAGTTGTTTCTCTTCCAAAGCCAAGATGCCAGACGCTTGGTAACTTCTTTCTTCCCAATCCCTGATAAAGAGACACTGTGTCCCCATAATTGCAGAGCATTTTCATCATTAAATCTGTTCGGAAGCATGTCTGCAAAGTTGTCACTATTCTCATGTAATTAGTCAAAGGCATCCATCTGCCTAGTGGCTCACCACACTTTTCATATTAATTTTTTATGCAAATAGGGTGATCCTGGGGAGGAATGGTGTCAAGCAGAGCAATACCTCACTGAAGCCAGCATAGGATACCTCACTGAAGCCAGCATAGGATGCTTCCTTAACATGCAGTCTCCAGAAAGGTCATGTTGAACTAAGCTTTTGTATTTGGGCTCCTCTGAAGTTTAAAAATAACTTGAATTAAAGTCATAGGAGATGTTGAAGATATATATATATCTGTAAAAGAAACTGTCTACGAAGCCAGTCATTCAAAGCATGGTTCAATTAATTTCTCCTTCTTCTTTGTTCCTCCTCATTTTTTGCTTAGCCATGCTATCTTATTTCATTCTTTCTTTATATTATTTGATGCCTTCTTTTTAAAGATGCTGAGTTATCTTTCAAGAACAAATTCCACTGCAGCAGTGACCTCAAGGACGATAAGACAGTAGATTAAAACCTAGCAGTAGCTTAAATGCTGAAGATGATTTGAAAGAAGGGGTCAATTGTCTAATATCAATTCAGTAATAACTGGAGAGACATTATTCTTATTGCCTCCTTCCAGGCAGAGCTATCTGGTATCTCATGAAGTTCTTTGGCACTGCAAGAGAGAATAAAATAAAACTGGATGGAGGCCAATTCTACCTCCGGTACTGGCCCCACATCCTGATCCTACCTAGAGATGATTGTTGAGTTAGAAATTAGGTTCAGATTCAAATAATTTCTTTCCCTCTGTATCAGATCACTATTGCTGCATACAGAGCATGCCAGCAGGCACTTAATGGCTAAAGGCAACAATCATTTCTTTATCTAACAATGGACCCTCCAGTGGTTATGCTGGGCTCCATCATGTGACTGGTTAGTGCTTCACTAGTCTAGGATGTCTTCCTCTTTTGTGGACCACAGCTGCCTGTGCAGATGTCAGCTTTTGGAGAACCTTGTCAAGATATTGTGACAGACACTATTGGTACCATGCCCAGAACTTTCAGGACTCTTCAGCTGGTCCCTGGTACCTATTCCCCAGTTTAGCAATGTTTTGCCAGTAATGGGTGGCCCCTGCAACCAGTCCTGGAATTTCCTTATCAATGAGAAGAGTTGCAAGTTGCTAAGAGCGATACCTCCCTGGGTGACCTCTAACCAAGAATGTGAAAAGGCAGTTCCCTTTCTTCAATGGAGATAAATTCTGTTGGATAATTAATGCTTCTCAGGGTCAGGTTGAGGCTGGTATTTGCCCTCATCTGCACTTTTTCTCAGTCTCTTCCTCCCCACACCCCCAAACTCTGCCTTCCCCTCTGCCTCCTGGGAGCATGTCTCTAATAGATGACTTCCTCAAGGACCTTCATTTCAGGGTCAGCTTCTAGAAACACCAATCTGAGGCAGATGGCCTCACCCAAATATTTTCAAGCAGCACAGAGAAACCCTGTTCGCAGGTAACCTGTGCCTAGTTTCTTCATAAAAGTTCATGTGAAGAAGAGTTTCTTAGCCAAAAAAAGGTTAAAAAAAATAAAAAGGAAGACCTATAAAACTCAATGTAGCCCAACCTATTTCTGTTAGCAAAAAGATAAATATACAAAGAAGTGAAGCAACTAAGTATAACTCAAGTAGCCAGGAGGCCAGAACACACTCAGGGCTGATTCTAACTTAATTTTGTCACTAAAATGGGGACGGACATGTCCTAAGCTCTACTAAGAGTTCACACCTGGAAAGGGAAGCCTAGAGTCGTACACGATAAAGAACTATGGTCCAAAGTCTGGAAAACTGGACTTTGGTGCTGGTTCTGGTCCTTGCTGAGCCTCTTTCTCCCCCCTCCCCCCTCCATCCCTTTCTCTTTTCTCATTTTGATGCTTCTCTCATCGCTTTCTCCTTCCTCTCTTCCTTCATCCTTCTTTCTTCTTCTCCTCTCTCCCTCCTTCTCCTTCCTTCCCCTCCTCCTCCCTCCTACTCCTCCTTCCTCCCCCTCCCCTCCTCTTCTGCCTTCTCCTTAGCTCCTGATCTTCAACATCATCTTCATGATTCTCCCTACCCAAAGATCTCTTTCCTCAGAATCTTTCACCATGTACTCATTTCTGCTTATTTTCACAAGGAAAGACTTGTGAGCCAGTGTTTTGGCAAAGCACACCAATTGGGGCTGACAGTTGTGAGGTGACTGCTCGGGGCATTTCTGTCAACTGGCCGGCATCGCCCAGATTCACGGCCCATGAACGAACTGTGTGAGCGGGGGGGCCTGCTCCACCAGAGGAATTTTATTGGTGTTGCAGTTCACAGATCTGCAAAGTTTGATTTATCTAACAGGAGATCAGTATGAAAATACTGTCAAGCTTCTGGAACTAGGAAGATATTTAGATCACTCCACTCACGTACATCATATTTATGAAAGGAAAAGGAAGTGGGTAGATTATAAATTAGAAAAACCTAGAAGAAAACCTCTATCCTTTCCAAATTTAATCTTTTATGAACCTCCTTCCAAAAAGCTGAGCTCAACTGTAAATACCTTATATTTGTCAAATATAATTTCTGGCTTCCAAACAGCCAGTTGCCAAAGATACAGCTTTCGGGAATTCTAGAGGGCTCCTCCATGTCTGCCCATCTCCATGTGTCTGCCCCTTCCTGGCACCCCACCTAAAGACAAACACCAAGTCTAACACATAAACCAGTCAAGAGCTGGAAGAAGTCAGAGAAATTAATGCATTTCTCCATTCTATAGATTAAAAAAAAAACAAAACAAAACCCTGAGGCCCACAAAAGCAAGTCTTATACAGAGAATTCAAGAAATAAACTAAGGATCAACAATAATCTGAAAACCAAAAATCCCTAGTCAGAGTCCCAGCTGTTCTGAAAGTTTCCTTTGTGACCAAAGGCCAATCATTTTACCTTTTGCAAAATTGGTCCCCACCGTCCATTCCTCTCTGTACCCACACCCTTTGTATGGACTTAGGAGTATCTACTATCAAGAGGTGGGATCTATTTCCTTGTCCAGCCCTCTGGGCTGGCTTGTGACTTACTTTGGCTAAGAGAATGCTGCAGAAGTGACAATGTGCCATTCCTGAGACTTGGCCTCAGAGGCACACAAAGGTTCCCTTTCTTGGGACCCTACTTAGCTATCATGTCAAAAGCTCAGGCAAACATGTAGAGATGGGAACCACATGACATGGAGATCAGCCACCAAGCAAAGCCTGCTCTTAACTGAGTTGGAGCTCACAAATGCTCAAACGTAGCCCAGAGAGGCAATCAAAGCTGCCTAGTTACACTCATCTATATTTGCCCCCAACAGTATCAAGAACCAAACAAGTGATTGTTATTGCAAGCCAGTGTCTTGTTATGTCACCAGTTTTAACTGACATGCTTGATTTGTTCATCTACACATCAAAAGGAGAAACATAACTATCTCATTTTTTAAGGGTTCTTTGAAATACCAACTTCATAGAAGGGATTAAGACTTAGACTGTCCACTGGGGAAGTCACTAGACACACGAGTCTATTTAAATGTAAACTTAATTATCAAAACTAATTTAAGTAAGATTCACACACTACCCATGTTTCACGTGCTTGTAACACATGGCAACTGGCCTTCGTACAGGACAACACAGGTATGGAGCATTTTGTCATCAAAGAAAGGTGTGTTGAATGGTGTTACACTGGAACCACTGTGTTTTAGTCAGCTTTTTGTCATTGTAACCAAAATGCCTGACAAGAACTTGAAGGAGGAAAAGTTTATTTGGGGCTCATGGTTTAAAAGGTCTCAGTCCATAGATGGCTGGCTCCCTTGCTCTGGGTCCAAGGTGAGGCAGCACATCATGTGGGAAGAGCCCAGAGAAATGCTGCTCAGCTCACAGTGGGGACAGGAAGCAGAGAGAGGAGGCAAGAGTCAGAAAGAAAATACACGCTTTGAGGGTATGCTCCCAGTGACCCACCTCCTCCACTCATGCCCCACCTGCCTACAGTTACCACCCAGTAAGTACCTTCAAACTAGAATGGATTCAGTTACAGCTCTCACAATCCAATCACTTTACCTCCCAAAATTCCTGCATTAGTAGGAGTTTTGGGGCACAACTCATACCCGAATCATAACACACTGTGAGAACTAGTGTCAGAGCTGAGTCTATAAGGCCAGACCCCCAGAATCACCACCTTATGACTTCCTCCTGCTTTAAAATTTTTCCTACCTGTATTTTAGTCTCCTACTTCATCGAAAACATCTAACTCACCAAGGAGTCTTTAGATTGACAGCACAACAGGTTCAGCCTTTCAGGAAGAGAGAGGAAGTGGGCTCTTAACAAGGTAGGCAGTCTTCAGGCTGATCCCCAGCCTTCCCCCCTTCAGGGGATTGCCCTAGTTTTTATTTTAAGCATTTTTTTTCCATGTTGATAAGGTTGATAGCTAACTTTATCTGCATTCAACCCTTAAAGAGGATTGACAGATTGATTTTTTTTTTTCCTTTTAATGCATGGATGTACTAGGAGGTTCCTCCCAATTCTCTTTTCACTTTTTTTCCCCCTCTCGCTCTCCAATGCCCAGGGCTCCCTCTGACTTCAAAGAACTAGAAGAGACTCAGAGGGAAATGGATATCTGACCTAATTAAGCACAGAGATTGAGATTTTCTCTTAGCTGATGAAAAATTCCCTTTTCTTCACAAGTCTATTCTGATTTGCTGGAGAGAGGGGACCTAGAAAATGATCCTCCTGCTGCTCCAGGAAAAATTACTGTCTCTGCCAGAAGCCTGAGGCCTATCAGGGGAGGGGAGGGCAGAGGAAGAAAAGAGGCAAGAGGAAGTCACTAAGAGCAGTGGGCGGGGAACCGCAGTACCCAGGTCCCATCCTGGCTATCCCCTAACTGTGGGGGACCCTTAATCTAATGACTCATTTTCCTATGCCTCAGGCTTCAAATTTGTGAAATAAGATGGCGATTGTTTTTACCTGGTACGAGTTTGACAGTTGAATACAGGAAAGTCCTGAAAACCACCTGTATGGAGCAAGAGCTCAGGATTGTTCCTAGTGGACAAGCCAGCACCCTGCCCAGATTTTGGGGGACCAAGAAATAGTGCTGGGTGCCCACCCGTGGCTCCTGTATGCTTTGTTGATGACAGTGTGCTCCTAGAGGTCTGTCCTTTGGCTAGTAGAGCCACTTCACCTGTACAAACAGGGAGCCCGTGTTATTCCAAACAACTTGTTACTGAAAGGAGCCAGAAAGCTCAGCTCCCTTGCCTTCAAGCAGACGATGTATGACCTGTAACTCACACTCCAGAGCTTTCCTCCAATCAGGCTGAAGTTGGACTTGGTGATTGCTGGCTTGCTTGGCCTCTTCTCTTTTCCTGTCCTGTTTCCCTTACCAACTCTCAGGTTCTTCCTAAGAACATTTTTTTTTTCCAGTAAGTTGCTGGAACGTGAGTCCTTATGTCAGGCCCTGTTTCTGGGAAACCAGACCTAAAAAGAATAACTAGCATACTTATGATTAAAAGTTACTATTATTATTATTATTAGAGTCATGTTGTAAAAAAGTGGCTTTGGTTCCTAAATGAGGTGATAATTGTATAATCTGCCTGAGTCTACAGCACTCAGCACTTTTTAAAACACATTCCCTTTTTCTTATTTCAGTTCATTATTATGACCGGGCCCTCTGGGGAGCAAGAAATTAAATGAAAAATCTGATCTATTTCCTCTTCTCTTTCCACCCTCTGCAATTTCCAACATGGCCAGAACCTCCTATGCATGGGTGCAGACACCTTTACCCATGGAACTAAGCTTGACCCTGTCCTGGTCTTTTTCCAAATACTACCATGCCATCCTAGGCTTTGGTCCACACATACTGCTGGAAAAGTCCAGTCTAGAGGGACAAACTCAGGGAAATTCCCGAACAATCCCTGAATAGCAAAAATGTTCAATCTAAATCCTACTTGGAAATCTTGGAGTACTTGGTTAAAACACAGATCCCCAGACCTTCCTCCAGAGGTTCTGGTTCAGTGGGTCTACATGGAGCTCAAAACTTGGCAGAGCTAATGAACTCCTAGGAGAGACTGCCACTCCTGTGGTAAAGATTCAAGTGGAGCAGAAGACACTTGGTGTCCTAGAAGACACTTGGTTCCAGGTGGAGGGGCACAGCTTGGGGGAAGCCAGGTAGGGACTGTCTCTGTACAGGCACTGGTTGTCTGGCTCTTGAGCAATAATGTTCTCAGCCATGCAAGAACATCCAGAGCCATCCCAGGGATGTCTGAGAAGCAGGGTGTGCAAGATGGTAAAAGAACAGTGTAAGAGGAAAGACAGCGAATGAATTGGACATTATGTTCCTAAATTCATACATGAATATATGACCAGTGTTACTCCACATCATGTTCAACCACAAGAATGGGAAGTTATACCCCATGAATGTATAATATGTTAGAATACATTCTACTGTCATATATAACTAAAAAGAATGAATAAGAAAAAATAAAAATGTATTAGGTTCATATTGCTGCTCTAACAAGTGCTCACAAGCAGAAGCTTAAAGCAATAGAAATCTATTATAATACAGTTCTAGACATCCAAAGTCTGAAATGGGTCTGACATCGAAGATTATATAGATAGAGATAGAGATAGAGATAGAGTTTTTTTTTTTTTGAGCTCTGGGGAAGTAATTTATTCCTTGCCTTTTCTACCTACTAGAGGCTGTCTAGATTTCTTGGCTCCTGGGTACATCATTCTACATCACATGAGGGTGGACAGTTCATGTCATGTCATCACAAATCCAGACAGAACAAAAGTCCTATTTTTTTTAATTCAAAATGTCTATATTACTATATACTTCTTATATTTCCATAGAAATTTCTATGTATGAAACAGCTCATACATTTCTACTAAAATACATTACAATTAGAAAAAAATTGCTTTTTCAATATAAGATTTCCAGGGTCTTTTTTAAAAAAAATACTAGAAGATCCAGCTGGAAGGAAACATGAAGAGTCCTTCTGGGATAGTTCTTGATCAGGGTGCTGGCTGCACTGAATATTTAATCCACAAAAAATTATTGAGCTGTACACTTGAAACTTTTGCCCTTTTCTATAGGTGAATTATACTTCAATGATAAATTAATAAAATGAATAAAGACAAAATAGGACTTTTATTCAATCTAGATCTATGACACTTGACATCCTTCAACAATAGATGAACTCAAATGTCTCAAAATAATAGGTAACTAATAGAATGAGTCAAGTATAGGACAACAGGAGTTGGGGGGACTCTGGCAAATTGACAAATGCTTAATTCTCCCTTTTATTTCAGGCTTTTGGAGCAGGGAGTTTTTATCATACTCCTCAAATCTATATTATGTCAATGTCATGTAATTGCTTTTCTAATTTCTAATGTATTGTGGTAGCCATGTAAGAGACATTTCCAGCCTACAAATGTCTCTCATAAAAAATATATTTCACAGATAAACAATTTATAAATGGCCTGCTACACACAATATTATTGTTCTCTTACGTAGGAGTTAAATTTGAGTGTTCCCATAAATAGACAGTCTACCACGTGTTGATTTCTAATACCAGACTCTGTCCAGCCAACATGCTTTGGGCCTTGGAGTCCTTAATATTCGGTAAAGCACTACAATATATTTGGTTTTGCTGCTAAAGTTGCTCTGGTTAGACAGGGGGAGGAAGAAGAAGAGGAAAAGGGGACGTACTAGGGAATGGTATTAGCCAATTTATATTGTCATGTTGTGTGGTATACAAGTATGTAACAACAAATCCCACCATTAGGTATAATTATAATGCAACAATAAAAACATGGAAAAAATAAAGCAACCCTGATTAGTATTCTGTTTCGTCCTACGGTTATTCATGTATGCATGCATTCAATAAATATTTGTGAAATATTCATGAAACTTTTCATAGGCAAGGCACTCTGCCAGCTTTATGCCTTCAAGGATCTTATTATACATTGGCTTAAATAAACATTGTCTTACTATGTGGCAGATCATGTATGAGTTACTTTACACAAAGTATAATTTTTTTTTTCCTTTCCTTGGTTTTTTAGTTTTTGGTGTTTTGTTGTGGTGGTTGTTGTTGTTGATTTAGTGTTTGTTTTTGTTTTTCAGTACTGGGGACTAAACCCAGGGGTACTCTACCACTGAGCTACACCTCCATCCCTTTTTATTTTTTTATTTTGAGACAAGGGTCTTGCTGCATTACAGAAGTTGGCCTCAAACTTGTGTTCCTCATTCCTTAGCCTCTAGAGTATAACATTTAATCATCACACTAATTCTACAATATAGGTATTATAGCCCCTAATAATAAAGAGAAACCTAAGACAAAGTCTAGGAAATGTTTTTTTTTTTTTTTTTTTTTAACTTAGAGGCCTGTTTTCCCCAGTACATTATACTGCTTCCTAAAAAGGAGATGGAGATGTAGCTGGAGATGTAGCTCAGAGGTAGATCACTTGCCTGGCATGTGTGAGGCCTTCTCTGGATTTAATCCTGAGTACTGTGTGTGGGGGGGGGAGGTGGGAAGATTTGGTGGAGAAAAGAAAAAATACATATGTATCTTGCTGGACATGGTGACTCACACCTATGAATCCTAGCAACTTGGGAGACAGAGGTAGGAGGATTGCAAGTTCAAGACCAATCTCAGCAGTTTAGCAAGGCCCTAAGCAACTTAGCAAGGCCCTGCCTCAAAATAAAAATAAAAGGGCGAATGACTATGTAGACAGAACTCTTTGTATGTTCTATTGCCTAACAGAACATACAAATCACTCTTATTAACTATTTCCATTTATTCATTCAGCAAATAATAATGCAATGTATCCTCTCTTCCCAGTAATGTGCCCAAATTTTCTCTGTGTCTTAATTAATTTCAGACACACTCTCCTCAGGAATTTTCTCAGCATCCTAACTTGGAGGTGAAACCCAAGGCTTTGTATTGCATTAGATGCAAATACCATAGGGAAAAAATCACATACAGTTAACAGCACACAAAATCTTCAGATCTGATACCTACCTTTCCCTACAATCAGATTGGAGTCTTAGGGAAGTGAATGACCCATAGACTTCAAGGCTTCCCTTCTTAGTTAAAAGAGATACAAATTGCTTCCCCAGTGCATCTTCTCGAGAGAGAGCTTCCAGGATAAAATGCTGAGGTTGCATGAATCTGTCTTCAAGCAGAAACCTGAGGCAGATGCCATTATTTTTTCATGTCATTTTAATAGGCTTGCTTTAAAAAGACAGCAGCATGTTTGTGCTAAGTTCCTTGGTATTTTATACTGGCTTCTGTAATGACTCTATGATTGTGGAATAAGCAGACTGGGAATCAAATGTTTCTTGGATATTTAACAAGAGTTCCCATCTACATAGTCATTCGCCCTTCTCTGCTTATACAACCCTTTGCTTTTTGCTGGACTCAAAAAAAAATCTCTGTTTATTCACTCAAGAGTCAACAAATATTTATGGAATACCTGTGATGTGCCAGCTGTGCGTGGGACCCTGTAGTCTGGGAAAAGTAGTCACTGCCCCTGTCTCATAAGGAGTTCACCTCTGAGGTTATGTTCTGCCAAAAATATGTCACCCTTTCAGTTACCCATGCCTAGACAATGAACTTCTTGAAGACTAAGTTTCATCTATGTCAATGTCCCTAGTGAGAACTACAGATGACAGATTGTGCTATGGGACGGATGCTTGGCACATATTTATAGCCTGAATAATTTAATGTTTGACAGGATAGTTTGCCTGCATATTATAAAGGAAGACTCTACTTTATATTTCACACAAACAGTCTTGGTTTTGATGCCCAG
Source organism: Ictidomys tridecemlineatus (assembly GCF_052094955.1). Taxonomy (NCBI): domain Eukaryota; kingdom Metazoa; phylum Chordata; class Mammalia; order Rodentia; family Sciuridae; genus Ictidomys; species Ictidomys tridecemlineatus. Next base: position 164,681,025 of record NC_135481.1, read on the forward strand.
AGCCTGGGGATGAAGAATAAAAGATTTGGAATTCACTCCAAGAAACTTTCATTTCAGTTCTACAGGAGTGAAGACATTTGTTCGTTCATTCATTCAAACAATATTTATTGACCACCTGATATATGCCAAGATTGTTCTGGATCTAAGACAGACAACTTCCTGCACTAGCAGAACTAACCTACATTTTAATAGGAAGGATGGTATATAAGTAAATGATTAAACAATGCAATGTTGGACAATGAAAAGTAGTATCGGAAAAAGAAATTAAACAGAGCATTCCCATTAGTGAATCATAATAAACCACACCAAAGGTTAATAGCAATAAATAATCATTTTATTATGCTCACAGATTCTATTACTTGAGAATTTGGACAGTGTACAGGAGGTTTTATTGTCCCTGTTGAGATATGGAGGGCCTTGGTTGGCGAGATTTGAAGGCTGGTAGGCTATACCACTTGGGGTTGGAATTACCTGAGGGCATCTCATGCACATGAGATGGAGATGCCCACTCTTACCTGTGAGTGCTACCTGGAACATCTCCATGTGGCTTGGAGTTCCTCCCAGCATGGCAGCCTCAGGGTAACCTGCCTTCATCTGTCCTGGCTTAGATTTTCACAAACAAGTATCCCAGCAGGCAATGTGGAAGTTCTGTTATCCTTAATAACTTGACTTCAGACGTTACATGAATTATGGACTGCATTTCTGCTATATTCTGTTGGTTTCAATAGAGCCTTCAAAGTTGGTCAAAATTCAAGAAGTAGGCACTGTCTTGTGATGAAAGCAATATCAAGAAACTTGTAGGCATGTTGTTTTAAAACTACAGAGGGCAATGTGACAGAGAGAACAAGCAGGAAATCAGAAAAGGCCACTTATGAGACCGTCAGTTGAGCTAAGGTTTGAGAAAGAGCCAACCATACAACACTACGGAGAAAAGACTTTCCAGACGTAGGAAGCAACAATGCAATAGTCCTCAGGTAGAACAATATGGGGTGGAGGGTAGCCAGGGCTTTGGTATCTCTAGGATTATCAGCACATGGTCCCCAGTTCTAAGACTTTACCTACAAACCACTGAGGGATAGTCTGGGTTCATCAGTCTCATGTTTACCCAAATGTGAGTCTGGGTGGGTTATTTTCTGTTCTACAGGTGTGAGCATAATTAAAAGTCAATTCTGGAATATTCATGGTATGTCAGCAAAGCTGCACTATATTGCACTAATGAGATAAGTCTCAAGTAAGTTAATACCTCGGAAGAGAAGGCAAGAAAGAACCAGACTCCTAACAGACTTGAGAAAGGGTCAGTTCTCCTTCAAGACATTATGAGATAGGCCAGCCTGGCAGCTTTTCTGAATATACAAATCTAAAATGTACACCTTAACATTCCTAGAAATAATATGAGAATTTTAAAAAAGAAAGAAATCTAACTGACAAGCTGAATTCCTTGTGTGACCCTCCTGGACTTTCTTCACCAAAGCAGATGGAATGGCTTTGGAAAAGCTAGGACTGCTTATTCCAGTCCCTTTCTTTCCAGCTCTCTTGGGGTTAAGCTGCTTATAGGAAGTAAGCATTGACTCATTCCTCTTTAATAGAGAGGCCCACTTAGGTGCCCTACCATGTCTGGATGATTAAATCTGTGCAACTCTGAGGTTTGGTATTCAGAAACCCATTTCTCCACAGATATAAGCCACTCCCTCCGATATCAGCTTTACTTTAGAAAAAGTAAAGATCCATCTCTGCTCACAGTATTTAAATCATACTTCCCATTTGGTTCAGAACTTGAGTGGGGAGGAGAGAGACTTCTTATTGACACCCCCTGAAAAACAGTGGCAATTGGAGAACTGTCACAGGAACCTCAAGGATGTAAAGGGAGTATAATTCATGGGTCACGGTAACAGGTGGAGAAGCTGGGGTGTTTCTGCAGCATGAGCATGGGCAGCCTTTTGTGATCACAGAAAGTTGCAGATGATTACCTTGACCATGAAGCCTGGCTTTACCAGTTTGCACTTGGCCTTCACCTTGATGAAGTCTTTGTCCAGGGGTGCGAGATATCTTTATGGAAGCAACTGTGAACAAAAGTGTGTCTTAGTAAAGATACTGACCTTTGGTTTTCTACAAGGCACAACCTTAATCCCATGACAGGTGGACAGTGAGCATTAGCCAGTGGATGTAGTCTGGGAAAGCAAATGTCAGCCTGGTGGCTCAGTCCCTTTTGTGCTGTAATAACAAAACACCTGGAACTGGGTAATTGAAAAAGAACAGACATTTTGTTTCTCATGGTTCTCAAGGCTGGGAAGTCCAAGATCAAGATGCCAGCAGGATAAAAGGACTTTTTTCTGCTTTGATGATGAGGCTTTGTTAAACATACCCAGAAAGAAATGCTTTGTCTTCACATGGCAGAAAGCAGAAGGGCAAGAGGACCAAATGCCATGGGAAGCCTCTTTGATAAGGGCCTGCCTCCCATCCATGCAGGAGGAGACCTCATGTTCAAATCATCTTTTAAAAGCCCCCACCTCTTAATGCTATTACATTGGCCACTGTGTTTTATCACCTCAATTTTTGAGGGGTCACATTCAAAGGCTAATATGTGGTCTTAGCATGGAGCAGTCTCAGTAAAGACATGAAGTGTGTGGGTAGCTCTAGGCAAATCTGAAGGTTTGAAGGTACCAGATGCTGCATCTTATTCTCATAAAACATCTGTGCTGCCCTCAGCACACATCCAAAGGCCAATGGGGACTGATGCTTTGACTTGGCTTTAATCCAGTAACAACTCACAGTCATTGCAACAGTGATCTATGGTTATACAGCAAACCTGGAAACCCATGGCTTAAAATAGCTGCTTATTATTTTCCATGAGTTTATGGGTTAGTTGGACAGATCTGCTGATCTAGGATCAACTTGGCTGATCTTGACAAGGCTTGCTCATCTGTCCAGCTATCTTCTAACTGCTTAGCAAAGACAGATTGCCTGTGCACCATGTGTCCCGTAGATGCCCCCAGCAGGTAACCTGGGCTGGCTCTCATAATAATAGTGAGGACTGAAGGATGGGAATAAAAAAATACCAAGTTCCTTTTAAGTTTCTATTTGTGTGTCATTTGCTACTGAATCGCTGGCCAATGCAGATTGCCTGGCCAAATGCAGAGTCCATATGAGCATTTACCTCAATCAAGTTGTCACTAGCACTAACCTGCCTTATGTAGGATCCATAGAGCTGTAGTTTCATAGGTTTGTGGGGCTAGAGTGAATAAGTTGGGGCATCCTGGAGAGATTGAGTCCCTGCACCAGTGGCCCCCTCTCTGCCCTTTCTCATTAAAACAATCCCTGTTTTAAATCAATATTGACTCAGTATCTAAAGATACTTAGAATGTTGAAGAAATACATCAGGAGTCAGTCCCAGTGTCTACACATCTTGGTCCAAAGCTGGTTCTCCTGAGATCTGGGACCAAGATAAGAGTTATGAAACCCATTATCACACAACCGAGAGTTCTTTGCAGGAGAGAGAGCAGTCTGGATTCTGTGCCAATTCTGACCTAACTAACTTAATGTCTTCAAGTTCCATTCTCTCGACTTCAAAAGGGGGAAAGAGGGAATGCTCTGCCTTCCCATGAGAAAGAAATTAGATAATGGGTAAAGCATTTAGCACGACGCAGAGCATGGAGTAAATACTCAATAAATTTTAGCACTTACCATTATTATTGCCATCTGAGAGGACATTATAAGTGTTCCTTAAGAGTGGACATAATGAGAAAGGAGTGGAGAAGAGACTCCATTAACAGTGACAGGCTTTAACAGAACTGCTACAGTGATAGTGGAAAGGGTTTGATGTATATTTAAGCAAAACCTTCACTGGGATGCAGAGGAAAGCGCTGTTCTCAGGAAAGAGAAGAATCTCATGTGTTTAGCTGAGGATAGCTCATGGGAGAAAGAGATGACCGGTTCACTTGAGATGGATGTTGCTGCCCCTTCCACTTCCCAGCCTGATATTTTCATGCCCCTGGGAGATGCTCAATGAAAAACATATCTTAGGAACTGGGTCTTTAGGCTTGGGGCAACTAAGGAGAAATCATGTGCTAGGTCCTCTTTTCCTTTAGTGGGCAGGGCTTAGAACAAAAGACTGAACAGCCAGAGGAATTAGAATTAAAGCATTTAAAATTAGATATATCGTTCTTGTGTCAACCCAATTAACAAACAACACCAGGGACTTGATATGCATGGTTGCTTCATACAGCTGTGTATATTATGCTTGGATCAGCCCAGGGGAAGTCATTTACATCATAGTCTAGGAAAGCAGAGCCCCTTGACATCTCACAGTGTACAAACTACACAGCTGTATATGGTTGCTCTGCGTAGGCCTAACTTTGAAAATTATTGAACTAATATGGAAATTCACAGACACTCATTGATATTAGTACTTGATCTTTGAAACATTGACAACTTTCTCTTGCCTAGACATAATGTAACATCAGTGTAAAAATTTGGATGATTTTTGGAGTACAACACAACTTTCCTTCTTGAGAATTAGGGCAGACCTGGGATTGTGTGTAATTTTCTGCATTGCTTCCTAATATTTCCATCTACGTTTGCTCTCTCATCCCAGTGGGGTGAAATGATGCTCTTTATCCTCAGAGATGTACCAACTGACTTCATTACTATTATTGGCATTAATGTTATACATTAAAGCTTTATATCTCCATTTACTGTTTACATTAATAAATCGTGAATAATGTAAAACCTACACACTTGGGAAAGATGTGTCTCAAAGTCCTTTTGTGAATAAATAAATTTTCAAATGCCATCGAAGCTGTAATTCTCAAGCTAAGTGGAGAGATAGGGTATAAGAAGACTTATTTAAAAGGCTCAATGCCTTCTAAAGAGGTTTTTTCTTTTTGGTTTTTTTTTTTTTTTGGAATCTTAAAGAATTGTGTACAGTTTGAGAAAAGTCTATTCAACATGCCAATAGTATTTTTAATATAAACTATGAAGGCCAACAAAAATCTTGACTAGTGGGAACAGAGATAAAATAAACTGAGAGAGCATTCAGAAGACATAAGTTAAAAAAATTTGAGTAACTATCTACTGAAACATGTAATTTCTCCTGTAAGAGTCGGTAAATTATAACTGAAAAATTTAAGTGACCCTTTCAGACTCTTGAATATTCCATAAACATAGGATTAAAGTTGCAGATATGAATATCCGTTGAATAAGATATTTTCACTCTTTAATTTGTATAAAACTTTGACTCTCTGACTCAGGACTGCCTCCTACATTCTTTGTGTTGTCTTCATTTCCACAGAAGCACTAGCAGCTGAATTTCTTGGAGGAGGAACCATTTTAGGGAGAAGCAAAGCTATTATTTTGTTGAACTTCAGTCTCCTTTAGATGTCTATATTCCAAGCAGAAAATTCCAGCCACACACATTTAAATAACATCAGAATTTACTGGTTTAAACATCTGTGAAGTCCAGGAAAGAATGCTGGCTTGATTCTGGTGTCTACAAGATGAGGCTGTCACAATTTTCTCCTGCAGTTCTAGTGTCTGCTTTCCACTCTGTGTTGACTTTGTTCTCAGACTGTGACCAAGAGAATGCAAATACCTATGTCCTTGTTTACATCCTGGAGTGAGATACAGACAGAGACAGTCAGTCGTGATCTTAGTGGCAAAATTGGCTCCAATTCTTCATTCCTCCTGGAATCCCCATCCTTCGTAATATGAACTTGTGATTCCTCTCGTGGGGAAGTGCAGTCTATATTCCCACTTCGAGTCTGTGGGGGCCTCACAACTCACATTGGCCAACAGAACATGGTATACATAACAAAGTGCTAGTCCCAAGCTTAAGATTCAAGAGAATCACATATTTCACACTTTCTTGGGATTTTCCCTTCACCTCAAGCACAAACCACAGCTACTCTGATGGGAGATTAGATGGAACAGCAATAAGCTACCTCTGCTGGGCCCAACCCAGACCCACCTATAGCCAGCTAACCTCCAAACACAGGAGTGGACCCAGTCTGGAGCTGTAGAACTATTTCCTGATGTATAAATGACTATAATGGCATGTAGGCAATCTCAGCTGAGGTCAGAAAAGCTGCATGGCTTACTAAGAAAGTGGTGAGTTACAACAAATGCTTATTGTTTGAAGCAACTGAATACTGGACTGATTTGTTACACAGCAATAGCTAACAGATACCTAGACTTCTAAGGCTGCCTTGATTGTGCTATCTTAGGTCATGGCAAATCTTTAAATCCCTCACTATGTTTGGACCTTTTCCAATCAATGCCCACGTTGAGCTGCAATGGGGAAGTCATAGTGTAAATCTGAATGAACAACCAGGATTAACTATTAGGAAGGGAATGGAAGGAAAATGGGGAATGAAGAGGGATTGTATTAGTCAAGGTTCTCTAGAGGAACAGAACCAAAAAGGGGATTGATTAGATTGGCTTACACATCCAGAAGCTGGATAGTACCACAATGGCCATCGGCAGGTTGAAGAGCTAGAGGAACCAGTAGCTGTGCAGTCCAGATACTGAAGCCTCAGAACAAAAGGGATCAATGATTTGACCTCAGTCCAGGACCAAAGGCTTCTGGAAACTCCCTGGAGAATCACTGGCAGAGTCTGCTTTGGAAGACTGAAGGAGCTGGAATCTAATATTCTCAGGCAATCGCGCCAGCAATGAAGAACTCGTTGGAGCTTGCATCTGTAGCTGCTTCCTTGTTCCAACTTTTATTTCATCCAAGCCTCCAACCTGTTGGATGGTGCTGCCCACACTTAGGGAGAGTCTCCATTTCAGTTCAGTATCCCATATGCCAATCATTCCTAGACATACCTTCATTGACACACCCTAAAGCCTCTTTACATTTTAAGCTTCTTTTAATCTAATGAAGTTGACAATTCAAATTCACCATACAAGCTGCAATCTTTGTGAGCAAACAGTCTGAATACCACCACCGCTTCATACAAATTTTCAGGTGGATGATGATGAAATGAGACAAGGAATATGGGGTGGCCTCCCTGGATTTAGTCACTCTAACCCAAAAGCCAACTTCACAGCATGTTGAGATTAAATGACCTGCCTCAACAAAATTATAAGCTACTCACTGCTCTAAAGGTTTAGGTTATTTGAAAATTCTTGTCAAATCCACCAAAGCCAATGTTTTAAGAAGCGTAGTGTTATCCTACGCTTCATATAAAAAGTATTAATAGACCAAATCCCATGCCTTTTAAGCTCATAAAGCCTTTAAAGAATAGAGCTTCCTGAACTAAGTTGGGTGCATTTTCCCATGAGGATCCAACATAGGCTTTCAAGGACCACAACCCACACATCTTTTCCTTCCAGGCTCCTCACACAGTACATATCAATGTAATGAAATTACTAGGTAACTCTACTTAAAAACACTGTCAGGTATTGTTTCAATATTTTTTTTAACATTTATGTTCTAAATCTTTTTGATCAAATACAATTGGAAAGGGTTTAAAATCACCTTTAGAAAAGAAAGAATATGCATTAGAATCATGCTAACCTTACAGGTATAAATATTGTTAAAACATCATCCAGTACAAAATCAGTAATGGAAGAGGGACTTCAAAGGGCAGACATCTACCATTAAGGGAAGAGAAATCACATTGCCTTCCAATTTAGGGAAGAGATAATCACGGGGTTTAGAAGAGCAAACATTTCACAAAACTGCATTTTCTTTTCTTCTCCTTCTTTTTAATCTCCCTTCTGCTCTTAGAAGAAACATGCTAAGAAATGTATGTGCTGGGAAAAGTGACCTGTAGTTCTAAGACAACAGCTGAATATCATTTTAAAAGTAGTACCTGCAAGTAGGCAGTTTTTATTACTATACAGCATATCAAAGCTTAGGGGACACCCCCAGCCTTTGTTACCAACAAAAGAGGTAACACCAAGGGATTCTGACATTAAAACTGGCCAGCTAGATTGAAGAGGACTTAACATTAAAAATTCTGTGTACATTTTATGGCTCATTCATTAAAAATTAAGGAAAATTGGATTAAACAGTTATGGAAAATGGGCATGAGAATATAGGAAATGTTCACTGGGAATGCTTCCCTACAGCTTCACATATTTAAAGAGACTTTAGTAGACGGTTGTGGTTTAAAAGATCCCAATTTATTACAATCAACAGTATCCCAGGCCCTTGAGTATTATTACCCTACCAGGTGACTGTTCTTGGCCATGTATTTGTTCCCTTTGACCAATGGGGTAGCAGCAAATGTGACTCAAGTAGAGACTTCAAAAGTGCTTGTATGTTTTCTTTCTCTTTCTATCTCAGATTCACCATCTGTTGTCATTGGATTTATGAGCCTTGGCTAGCCTGTTGCAGCCACATGAAGCAGAATTGAGTCATTCCAGCGTTAGTGGAGTTTAAACCCATAAAAATATTATATTCATAGTATCTGTGAATAAGTACATCCTGTCTGATCTCATTTCTGGTACTAAAATTTGTATCAGCTATTTCTGGCTATATAACAAATTGTCCTAACATGCAAGGACTTAAAAAAAAAAAAAAACATTTGTCATTCCATGAAATTTATATGAGTCAGAAATCTGGGCATGGCTCAGCAGGGCGGTTCTGATTTGGGGTTTCTCTTGGAGTTGAAGTGAAGAGGTCATATGAAGGCTTAATTAAGGCTGGAGAATCTGCTTCCAAGATGGCTCACTCTCAATGCTGATAGCAGGATACCTCAGGTCCCTACTGTCTACTGATAGAGGCCTCAGCACTAAACCACTTGGATCTTTCCATATCAGGGTCTGAGTGTCCTCATAACATGGCCACCGGCTTACCTTATTCTGAGGGATCTGAAAAACTAATTCAGAAGCTATGATGTTGGCCTGGGGATGTGGTTCAAGCGGTAGCGAGCTCGCCTGGCACGTGCAGGGCTGTGGGTTCAATCCCCAGCACCACATAAAAATAAAATAAAGGTGTTGTGTCCACTGAAAATTAAAAAGTAAATGTTAAAAAATTCTCTCTCTTAAAAAAAAACGCTATAAAGTTTTTTATAACATGGTCATAAAGGCACACACTATTATTTATATGACAGTCTACTGAATTTCACAGATCAGCCCATTCAATGTGTAGGTAATCAATCACACCGTGATTTGAATACCAAGATATGGGGATCACTGTAGACCACATTAGAGGCTGATTACCTGAATAATTTTGTAGATTTAGCCCTACAAGTACCGAACTCCAAGAGTTGTTTGTTTTCTTCTAGATCAATCTCTTAATTATCTGAATATCTATAGTCCTGCCTAACTTTCAGGTCCCATGGAATACTACTTCAAAACTTGTTTTGAAGTCCATAGACTTACTGTCTACTGCAGTTCAATGGCTGGAGTCAGTCCACCTCATCCCTGTATCCCTTCAACAGCCACAAGAGTTGGCAGAGATTGGTCTTATCTAGTCTCATGTTCAGTTTTTCCAAACTTTTGCTTCTTTTAGCAATAGTTGCCTGTCTTGCCTTGTTTTAGTCAGCTTTTGCATCACCTTGAGCAAAATAACTCAAAAGAACAACGTAGAGAAGGAAAAGCTTATTTTGGCTCATGTTTTCAGAGGTTCGGTTCATAGTTGGCCATAGTTGTGGGCCCAAGGTGAGGCAGAAAATCTTGGCAAAAGGGTGTGGTGTAGAAAAGCAGTTCAGGTTATGGCAACCAGGAAGGAGGGGTGGGGAAGCATACACAAAGAAGAACGACCCTTCCAGGACATGCACTCAGTGACCCACCTCTTCCAGCCATGCCCCACCTGCCTACAGTTGCAGCCAGTCCATTCAAATGAGGGTGGACTGATAACCTACAGCTCTCATAATCTAATCATTTTACCTCTGAATATTTCTGCATTAACAGGAGCTTCTTTGGGATGCCTCATGTCCAAACCATAACATGCCTCATATGTTCACATGACTATATTTGCATGGACCTTTCCTCCTAGGCACCTATTATTTCTGATGCTGCTGCTGTTGCTGATACTACCACCTGAACTTCCATCCCCAAATGCCTCCAGATGCCCTTGTGGAGTCATGCTCTCAGAGATATGAGCTCCTCCTTAAGCTCTGACACACACCCCTCTGTGTACATGTGTGCATTCCTCTGGGTGAGAATCATTTCCCTATCATAGTCTCTTCTTACTGTGGTGCAGGGAACCTCCCCCCCCACCAACCCACAAACACACACACACACACACACACACACACACACCCATCCAGTTGGAGATCTCACACTAAATCTAAGAGTTCTGTTCTCTCCCAGCCCAGTTACTGAATATGACCAGCAGTCTTCCTTAGTTATGGGGATTTTCTTTTTCCCTCTTGACCCCATGACACTTCCTGCAATATGGCTTGACTTGTTCCACTCTTCAAGTCCATCAGATGTGTCTATAAGTCTGAATCATGATTCTGGTTCATAAATTCTTGTTCTTTTCTTAATGCAAGTAGGTATATCTACTTAATAGGAATATCTTAATAGTACTGAAAATTTGTATTAGAATCTTTTCTAAAATTAGTAGTAAAAGGAACTGAGTTTGGGGTGATTTTTAAGATAGCAATAACTAACCTAGGCACAGATGCCCTAAGAGTGAATTTACATGCTTATTTTAAAAATTTCGTTCTCTTTCTTAGCATCAGATTATTTTGTGGTTATGAAACTTTTTACTTAAAGTCTTGTGTCAAATGGGAGATTATCCTACAACAAATAGCTCCTTCCCTTTGTGGGTACCTCATCCGATCTAGTGCCTTTGCACCCACTTCCACCTGGACCTCCACATCTCAGTTCAGAAGGAGATCTCAGATGGTGGTGCAGAGATGGTATTGCCAGTATTTGCCAGAAACAATCATCAAGGGCAGCACTAGGTAGTTGGGTTCTTCTTTTCAGTCTCCTTTCACGAGTTTGAAAAACCACTCCCAGCCTATGCCTTCAACAGGGACACTGCAGGGAAGCAGTTCAGGAAACACTAGAGTCTTTCCAGGATGGACTGACTGTTGACAGAAGACAATAAGAGCAGTTTCCATTCTCCTTACTCTGGGAGTGTGTGTGTGTGTGTGTGTGTGTGTGTGTGTGTGTGTTACTGTTTCCTTTTCCTGGAAATTTTTATTCTGAATTTGATCCCAAATTTGTCTTTTTCAGTATTTCACTTTTAAGATATAAACTTTGTTATGATTTGTTTAGACCACTCGGGAAGGGAGTGGGAAGCAATGAAGAGTTCACCCATTGCACCCTTCTGACCCAAAAATCCTGGTTTATGTTTTTAAAAGGTCTCCCTTGCTGCTGTGTGCAAAGCAGACTAGTGTGGGGTAGGTTTAACTGCAGGCAAAAGCATTAGGAGGCTGTTTCAGGTAAGAGACCAGGGTGGTGAGGGCTTGAATAAAGGCCGAGGAGTTGCAGAGAAATGGACAGATAAGAGAGATATTTTCAGTGTCAAAACAGCAGGATTTGCTAATAGATTAGGTAGAGGCAATTATGGGGAAAGAATCCAAAATGATTCTGTCTTAAGAAAATTGATTGGAGTTGTGTCTTTTACCAAGATTGAGATGATGAGCATGTTGTTTTGGTTTTCTTTTTGTTTTTGCAGTGCTGGGGATTGAACCCAGGGTCTCTACTGAGCCACACCCATAATCCATAGGTTGTTTTGTGTTTGTTTGGTTTTTTTTTTTGTTGTTGTTGTTGTTGTTCAGTTAGCGAGTGCTAATCAAGACTTTCACTTTGGAAAGAAATCTTTGGGATGCCCATATAGAGATTTGAATGGAGTTATGAAAAGACAGCTAAGCATACAAATTTGGAACTCAGGTATGGAACGGCTATAAATTTAGGATTCATTATTCATCCTGTCCCCAAACTTAGTGAATAATAATCATTTTATTCTGTTCAGAGATTGATTCTCTGTTACCTGAGAATTCTCTGGAATTTCAGCGAGAGATGACTCAAATGGCTGGAGCATGAAGGAGGATCCAAGGTGGCTTTTCCCTCAGCTGTCTTGTCCCTAGGTCGAAAGACTAACCAAAACACTAACATGCCACCTCTTCAGCACAGCCACCTTGGGATGTGTAGTCCATCTATTTCATGCCCACTTAGGGTTCCAGGCCCAGGCATTTCCAGTGACCAAGGCCATGTCCTTGCACGTCCTAGCTTGGGAAGTCACACAGCATCCCATCCTCTGGGCACCAGGACCTACCCAAGTTCAAAGGAATGGACATCAACCCTAACTTCCTACTTGATGGAGTAGCAAAGAATTTAGAATCATGCATAAAACTGTCACAACTTATTTATCATCATCATCCAGCTCCCTCACTAGAAAGAAAGCTCTATGACACAGGGATCATTGTTTTGTCCACTGCTATAGCCTGACATAGTAGTTACAGATCTTTGGAGAAACAAAACAATAGGATACCTGTGTGGTGTATGTAGAGATACATAAAGAAAGACTTATTTGGGGAATTGGCTAATGTGACTACAGAGGTCAAGTCGTCCCATGTCATGCCATTTGCAAGCAAGAGACCCAGAAAACTGGTGGTATAATTTAGTCTGAGTCTGAACCCTAAGAGTCAGGGGTGGGGGTACTGGTATAAGTCTCACAGTCTGAATGTCTCAGAACAAGGAGGTGTCATGTTCAAGGACAGGAGAAACTGAATATCCCAGCTCAATAAGAGAGAGTAAAAATTTGTACAGCCTCTGCATTTTTGTCCTTTAAGGGACCTCAGTGGAATGAATGTTGTCCACCTACATTAATGAGATGGATCTTCTTTATCCATTACACTGATTCAATGCTGATCACCCTCAAAGACACACCCCAAATAATGCTTTATCAGCTATCTGGGCATCCTTAGCTGAGTCAAGCTGATACATAAAATCACACCTCAAAATACAAGCAAAGATGTGTATTTGTTGAATGAACAAGTGAGGGATATAAAACTATGAAACCTGATTAGGCAGAAAGTATTAGAGGAAAGAGTACAAACCTCCATAACAAGCCCTCAGGGGTATGTCACCACTTAGGGGTCTGATAAAGGAAAGGTAACAAAATTCTTTCCTACAGAGAATCTGAGCCCTTCAGTCAGTCAAGGAAATATGGCCATCTAGAATCCATGCTTCAACCTCTGCATAATGCAATATCTGGGGCACTGTATTCTCTAGCCTCATAGCCTCAAGTGCCTCAAGTGCCCTTCCTCACAACCACAGGCTATGCCACCAGCATGTGAAGTTCTAGGCCCTAAAGGCATTTCTTCAATTTTGGATTGGGATGGACCAATTCAAATGTATGGATTGAGGAGACACACATGAGCAAAGAGACTCCTTGTGTTTCTAGATAAAATCTGGGGAGAAAACAGATAGGATGTGGAAAGGGGACGAGGATGTCAGGGCCATCTCTCCTCAACTACCAAATTCCCTGACACAAATCTGAGAGGCTGAGAATTCAAAACTTGAACCTAGCCTTCCATGTTTGCTTTAAAGATGTACATATATCAAAGTAGGGTGCCAGAATATATTTTTACTTATCAGTTGATTAGTTTGATGAGTATGCTAGGCCAGATTTAATATAGCAGTTTGCCTAATTTATAACTTTTAATATTTAGATATATATAATTTGTAGGTAGACATTTGTGAAATTATACTGGGTCCTATAACTGTCAGAGCTGGATATAGCTAGATGGAGAATCTGCAGTGGAAGGGACAGTATTGCTATATCCAGAAGACAGAATATCAGAGACTCAACTCCAATCCACGTAAACCCTTACTGCACTTGCAATTAAAATTTGCTAAAATTAGATTATGTTGCCACCAGGGAAACTGTGAGAATGCCCTAATGAAATCATGATCTAAACTTCCAGGCTTTTCCAGATATGATTAACGAAGAGGAAGAATTTAGAATGCTTTCCTATTTAATTAGAAATTTTATGAACTAGGAACCCTCATTTAAACAGCTAGGCATAAATATCAATCCCTGCATTTTGAGAGGATACATAATTTAAGTTTTAAAATTCAGAAGTCGAATGTTTATGAAAATCAAGTCTATATTACATGCTGGTAGAGCTGGGCTGATCACAGAGACCCCTTTGTCCACAGGAGGGTCTAACACAAGCCAGGTTTACTTTGAAATGTGTTTTCAGCTGAAAGTTATTGCAGTGGGTTTTGCTAGAATTGCAAATTAAATTTCAGGGGAAATGATCTCTACCCAGGAACGACATGCCATACAAAAACTCTTTGATCCTATACCTGCCACAATTTTAACTACTTTCTTTTTTTTTTTATTGTGGAACTTTCCAAACAGAAATATAGGTTGTACAATTCAATGATTATCATCATTTCCTTCCATTTGTTCTGTTTGGTGATAACTCTACAATAGACTCAAATACAATCCTACTCTTTACTGAAGGCACTGACGGGTTTTTCTTAGTTGGTTTTGCTTTTATTTCTTAACTTTCTTTATGTGGCTACTGAATGAGATTCATGGGGTTTTTGTTTGTTTGTTTGTTTAATCATCCAGAATGATGAAAACTTGCTCCCCAGATGGACATCTGCAGATAAATAAAGGCATTCATCCTTAGTTATGGATTTTCACAGCATTCATGTTGGCCTCCCTTTTCCACCCATTATTGCACAAATGTTTCCATTGTTAGCCAGAAAGGAAAATGCTTGGGGGAAGAAATGGAAAAGGTGACATCAATTTAACATAGCCTTTTGGAGTTAGCACAAAACGACAGGACAGCAGGAAGCAGTTCAAAAGCTTCCCCTGACAAGAGAAACTAAATGATTCTGAGAGCTGCTCCCAATCAGGCATGGTATTGACAAGAGACCCACTCCAATAATGACCTATGGAAGATTGCATTCTGGCCGCACACAGTAATTTGTTTTTCTAACCAGGGCATAGTGGCGGGACATTGGAAGACTACAAGGTCCCTGTGTAAATGGCAGTCACACTGCGAAAACCAAGGACTAGCCTCTTCTATTGATTTAGTCTGCTAAAATAAAACCACTTAACTGGGTCTGGTGACAGTGACCTTCCCAGGTCTCCATTACTGTGACAAGATGGTATCCATAAGCTCTTCCACCAACCTGGTCCCACCCTGTTCTTCCCACCTGTCACGAAGTGTGGTCTTTTAGCTGTGACATGTGAATGTCTTTCCCAGAGAGAAAGTCTTCATCACCTTCAATGTTTGCTAATGAATGCGGATGGAGGGGGCAGGCAGGAAATGGGATAGGCTGCTCAAGTTCAAGCAGAATTTAAATCTGAAATGAAGCCATTAGGGCAAGAAGGACAGAAAAGGAAGGAAGGGTGTGGAGATTCAAGAGGACCTTTGGCTTCCTGTATGAGACTGATTTCACCCAGCCGTGGGGAGAACAAATGTGTAGTAAGGAAAGTTCCATAAGGTCTTCTGGCCTCCAGGGATGTCTGAGCCTGCCAGGGCAAGGCCTGGTTCTTTCAGGTAAAGAAAGCCTATAATCTTTTCAGCGGCTGCAAGGGCTCAGACAGAGCTCTGTGGAGAGGCGTCAGGAGTGTCCTTGTTTTCTGCTTCATCCCTCAACCCTGAATGACTGAGGGTCTGGCCTGCACTCCGGACTATTTGGAAGCCCAGAAACTGAAAAGCCCCCAAGGAAAAGACCTGAGAAGGTCATTCATGGAACTCTGGCAAAAGGCTTGGTCAACTCACAAAGGCTCCTTATAGGGTTTGGGAGACAGGCCAGGGAGATCTAACAGAACCACCTCCCCTACCCCTGGCAGCTTGTCACTATGCCACATCCCTCCCTCCACCCAAAGGAAGCCAACTCCTTTCCTTCATCCTCCTTCCAAAGGCTTTGCATCTCAGAGGAAATGGTGTGGCATGCTGGCTCTCTCTCTCTCTCTCTCTCTCTCTCTCTCACACACACACACACACACACACACACACTCTCTCTCTCTCTCATATCTTTCTTTTCATTTTCTCTTCTTCCCTGATTGAATTTGCCTATACTTTCCTTGTTTCTAGTGAGGTCACATGCATGTTCATTTCTGGATATTTCTTAAATCAGAGGCCAAGGTTATTTGCATATATGGAAGAAAAGATTCAGTTTTATCATTCTATTAACTGTGTACCTGGAAAAGTGGGTATTTCTTTGCAACTATAGGAATGAGCTCAGTTCATTTTCTACCCAGCTTCTAAACTCGGTCCCCATGCATGAGACATCACAAAGAAAACCCATCACAGATACCCCCACCCAAACACCCAAAGTTACATAGTTATTAAATCTGTATATTATAAACTATTAGAAATAAATGTAGCTACCTCTGCTTGGTTATGCTTTCCTGGGGTATTGCTGTTGATGGCAAGATGTTTCTCCTGAGTGCTGTGGGAGAAGGGTGGAAAGGGGATGGGAAGCTTTAACATGTGGTAGATGGGAAGAGGTTTGGCCCGGGAGGTGCTCAACTGCAGCTCCAGTTTTTTGTGGAGCCATTCTCTGAGAAGCCACCATGTCACACTGAATGTTACCAACAACCTAAACTAGATCTATGGTCAAGGACTTTATTATAGGTAAGAGCCTGAAAATATTTAAATACATTGCAATTGTTCCATGTTGGCATTTGTTTATTTTTAAAAATGTTGCCAGTCTAAACAAATGGAACAGCCTAAGTAAGTAATGCTCTCTAGTTTTGTGACAAATCTATGATGTAAAATAAATCTCAAATTTGAAGAAAAAGTGCAAGGATTCAGTAAATTCTTCCAGTAACTAAGTTCTGACTAGTTACTAAGAGTAATCAAGTACAATTCCTAGGTGAGTGCTGTGGTCTGGGTCTTAATATTTGGGTCCTTAATGCCAATTCATTTAATGTAATCTTAATCTCCAGTGTGATGGCATTGGAGGTGGGGCCTCAGGGAAGTAATCAGATTGTGAGAATAGGGCCCTCTTGACTGGGATTAATGCTCTCATAAAAGAGCCAGAGAGACCCTTCACCCTTTCACCCTGTGAAAACACATCTAGAAGCTGCCAATTATGAACCAGAGAGTGAGTCCTCTCCAGATACTAAATCTGTCAGTGCCTTTATCTTGGATTTCCCAACCTCCAGAAAAGTGAGAAATGCATCATGGTTGCTCATAAGCCACCAAATTTATAGTATTTTTACATAACAGCTCAAACTAAATACGACAGTGAGTAAGGAATACAGCAGGATCTGGGAGACTTCGGCAATTGGAACTTTCTGTGCTGAAGAGAAAGGACATGGAGAAAGCAGCCATAGTGCTGTCCTCCAGGGGCACCAACAAGGAAGGGGCTTTTAGAGAGGAAAGAATAGATTGAATGGGTTACTTCTCTCAAGACTATAAAAAAAATGACTTAGAAATGTGACAAAAGACACCAGGACAAACCAATACTGGAAAGGCCTCATGAGAAACCTGTTCTGGAAACTGGGCATAGTGGTATACACCTTATAACCCTAGCTACTCAGAACCTGGGGACTGGGGTGAGAGGATGGCAAGTTCAAGGTCAGCTTGGGAAACGCAGGGAGACTCGAAGGAAGGAAGGAAGGAAGGAAGGAAGGAAGGAAGGAAGGAAGGAAGGAAGGAAGACAGGGAGGGGGAACAAAAAGAAACCTGTTCTGTTTAAGGAACTCCTTGGTGACATGGTCACATATTGCAGTCTTTAATTAATTAATCAAGTCTTTCCTAAAATTTCCTTTGGAGTATGGGTGGGTGATGTGTCCAGGTCACTGGCAGTTGGAACTTCTCAGCTCAAACAATATGGGCTGGTCTCATGTCAAAGAATTACGAAGAGATGAAGAAATCAGAGAGAAACTCCAAGTGAAAGAACTATGTTATGTGAAGCCTCTTGCTAAACAGAGGCCCTATTCTTTTTTTTTTTTTTTTTTTTTTTTTTTTTTTTAGTTTTTTTTTTTTTTATTGATTGTTCAAAACATTACAGAGCTCAAGACATATCATCTTTCTCCCACTCACAGTCAACCCTTTCTGTGGAGCTTCTCTGGCCCTAAGGGGTGGCTGGGCTGTTATAGTAAACTGCAACTCCTCCTTTCCTGCCCAAATTCTGAGAGCCAGCAATCAGTCTCTTCCCATCTTCCTGTACCTGGATGAAGTTAGGGATCATCTAAAGAAAGTTTTCTGGGGGTGATGCTGTAAGTAAGAATAAAGAAACAGAGGAGAAATGTTCCTTTCTATTCATCCCACAACCTTTTCTTGCTTTACTAGGGTGTGGTTTCCAGAGTAAAATTTAACAGTGGGGCTAATAGAACTATATATGAGAATACAAGTGAGGTCATAAATGACAAGACAAAAATGCTACATCTAATGAGGCATGCACTAACTCCAGATGAGGGTTCCAGTTTGAGAAGCTGGAGCTAGGGGATGAGACATGGTCTAATGAAAAGCTCTGCCTGGAGGGCTGGAGCCTGGGAGGGAACTCTCCTTAGCAGAGTAAAATAGCTACATGGGGAGGAAACTTGCCAAATAAATATTTGGGAAGTTTGTTCTCTGAGTACGACAGAGATTCTTCCTTCACTCCCCTATGAAAGCTTTAGTAGTATCTTTATGTTCAGTAATGCTTCTTGCACGAATAGATTATCTTTGGGTAATTTCAAGTGGCATTGAGTCTGAGGTCCAATTTCAAAAGGAGCATCTTCTTGACTGGTAAGCTCCTCCAAAACTCCATTAACATGGAGACTGTCTGGCTGCATGCATAAATCGATAAGCTACTCCTCTATGGACCCACAATGCTGGGTTATGACTTTGTAACCCTTCTCAGAAAAGAGGAAGAATCTAATTCCTCAGACTTGTGACTTGCTTTGCCAATGAAATATAGTGGAAAAGATGGTATACAAATTCTGAGCCCAAGTCTTAAGAGATTGTGCATGTTTGTTCTTGGTGCATATGACTTTTCTTGTGCCTTCACCTCCACCATGAGAATTTGCCCAGATTGCTGGAGGATAAGAAATAATGAAAGCAAAGTTGCCCCAGCAAAAGGTAGTCAAGTCCCACACATGGGAATGAGCCCAGTCAAGACCCACATAGCTAGCTGCCTAGAAAATCCGTGGGAGCATAAATGCATTGCCGTATGCCGCAGAGGTTTTGTGTGTGTGTGTTAGGTGTTGTCCAGGCAACAGAAGGCTGACAAAGGAAGCAGAGAAAATGTATTTCATGTGCGACATTCTGGGTATCAGATCAGCAGTGAGGAGGAAAAGAACAAGAAACCGGGCTACAGACCAGGCTGCAGAGGGCTAGCTAGATCAAGGGCTAGGCAAAAAAGAATATCACCTGCATTTGGATGCTGGAAGAGAGGGTAGCGCAGGCAAACATATATCTGAAGGAAGTGGATTGGGCACACAGGACTCAGAACTGGACCTAAACATGGGAAAGTATTGACTGTGACCTTAAGCAGGAGCATGATATGTGTTCAAACATATCATAGTTGGGACCTGCACAGACTAGACCTCTGGGCTTCTGAGGTATAAATGGAGGGTTGGGGGTCCAGGCAGACTGTCAAGCAGAAGCAAGATCAACAAACTGAGGTCAGGATTAAAAGTTAAGGAATCGGAAGCTGGGTCTTCTATACTCCTGGCTTACATCCATGATTTCAACATACTTCAAATTGAAAATACTCAATCTGGGATGCAAAAAATTTGCAACTGCAAAGAACATGCACAGGCTTTTTTTTTCTTATTTTACAAGCAATACAATATGACAACTATTTTTGAAGCATTTTCATTGTATGAGGTATTATAACAATCTAGAGATGATTTAAAGCATGCAGAGATTTAATGTAAATACCTTACAAAAAATGCCATTTTATATAAGGGACTTGAGTATCCACAGATTGTAGTAGTATCCAATGGGGGTCCTAGAGCCAATTTACCCATGGACAACTGGATTTCATCAGTAATGTAGATGGTTTTGTTTGGGGTCAGCTCCAGGGTTCATGAGTTCAGGGTCTAAGCACTGGGCTGATTAATGAGAGTGTGTGATGTCAGGGTCCCTAGCAGGGAACATGGTCCTGAAGTTTTAAGTCCATGTGCATGTGAGTAAAAGTCTCAGGATCTGTCTACATAAGGGGCTCTTAACCCTTCAGTGAATCACTGGGAATCCCAGATCCACGTAAATCAAGGCGCCAGGCTTTGCCCTGGACCTCCTAAATGAGACTCTCTGAAGGTGAAGATCTTACAGGTTTCTTTTGCAAAACAGGTAAGAATCTGATCCTGAAAGAAAGAACCAGAAATGGACTTTGGGAAGCCAGCACCTTTGGGAAATGAGATCCTAACACTGGCTCAAGGACCTTGTAGTCTGCAGAGAGATGGTTACTCATGGGGAAGTCAAAGAAGTGCCAAGAACTGGGAGGCTTCTGGCACACCTGTGTTTACCTGAGTAAAATCAATTAACCACTCAAATATTCCCTGTAATATTCACTTCACTCATAATAAAGGTCAAACCTGCTTTTGACACATGATAAATAATTTCAAATGCTAAAACTGATTTTAATACCAAAATATTTGGAAAAAGGGGTTATTTTAACACTAGAACTAGTAAAGGGGAATTTTTTTTTTAAAACTTGCAAAAAGCATACCTCTTGGAAAATGTCTCAAAAACTCGTTACGCATACATGCGTTCAGCTTTTGCAGACAAATTTTCTGAGGAATCCTAGACAATTCCCTAGCAGAGAAGGCGTCTGATGCGCTAGAATCCATCTGCATCAGAATAAATTATTTCTGTATCTCATTAACATGACAAAATTGAAATACTTATTAGAAATTTGGTTAAAGTATGAGAATTCCTCAATAATACAAATCCTTTGTAGCTTCATATACTCTGAAGCTATTGACCATAGTGATTTAAAAGAACAGCAACAAAATTACTTTTTAATTGTCTGCATTGATGATTTGTTAAAGGGTGTATAAAGGAAAAGCAAACTGGTTCACATAATGTGTATATAAGGAAAGCTCATGAATTTAGTTTGTGGCCTTTTATATTTTGTTCCACTTGTAACACTTCATGGCACTTGGCTTGCCAGACACTGCTATAGAAATACTGATTTAAGTAGTTATCATAATAACCCCCTGAGGAAGGCATTATTATCATGGCCTTCATTCTGGGGGGATCGGAGGCTCAGAAGTTGAGTAACTTGCCCTAAAATTTCCATGCAGATGGAGCCAAGCTTCAAACCAGGTGTTAGACCTGCTCCAAGTTCTGAGTTAACTGCTACACAATGTCCATTATCTTTTTACCTCTTACCTACAAGAACATAAAGACAGTTGGGCACAGTGGCACACATTTATAATCCCAGTGACTTGGAAGGCTGAAGTAGGAAGATCACAAATTCAAGAATAGCCTTAGCAATTTAGTGAGGCCCTAAGCAACTTAGTTAGACCCTATCTCATGATAAAACATAAAAAAGGCTGGAAGTTTAGCTCAGTGGTAGAGTACTCTTAGATTCATTCCCTAATACAAAAAATAAAAATAAAAAATAAATAAAAAGGAATGTAAGTACCGAATCAAGAGGAGTTATCTATAAATCAACTACCTAGAGAGGATGGTATAGGAAAAATGTTTATCTGGGCTGGGGTTGTTGCTCAGATGGTAGAGCACTTGCCTGGCACAGGCGAGGAACTGGGTTGGCTCCTCAGCATCACCTAAAAAATAAAACATCTACTAGAAAAAATATCAAGAGAGAGAGAGAGAGAGAGAGAGAGTTTTTTTCTTCCTGCTCCATAAGAATAAATGCGAGACAAGAGGTTCCATGCCAACTTCAATCAGTCACTTTTCTACTGGAGTCTGGGGGATCTCCTCTGCTCCTCAGCTTCTTCCTTCTCTCCATTCCCCACCCTACTTTAGTCTTCATTTACTTTACTCAGAGCCCCAATTGTTCCCCTGCCTCCGGTCTGATCCATTCTAATCTTCCTGAGCAGACCAGTTTCTAAAACACAAAGCTGTTGTCTACTCTAACTCAAATCTCTTCAATGTCACTGCTTTATGTTGAAGAGTCAAGTCTGATACAAAAAGTGCTTGCTTCCTACTCTTGCCAGTTCATTATCCTATTCCAAATCCGCCACAATAGGTGGTTTCTTTCTTCCACATGGACATTTTACCAAGCCACATTTAGCTGTCTACCATTTTCTCTCCCCTGATTATTTCACTCCTGGAATTTCCTCCCCCTTCCAATGACAATTTGAATCACCAACCTTAACCTAGCTACTTCTAAGATAGCCTTCAAAGCCCAGCTCACGCATCATTTCTTCTTCCTCCTTGCCCTTTCTCAATCATGTGTATACAGACACAAGCATTCTTATCCTGCACCTTATCACTACTGATTTGTACCTACAAAATCCCTCCTCTAAAAACTCTTCAGCTCAGAGATACTCCATGTGAACTTCATAGTAACATCACAGGGAGCAACTTCTCAGACCCCACTGAAGACCTAACAAACTAGAATTTCTAGGTTGGGGTCTGGTCTTTTGATTCTTCTGTGTGCTATCAGTACAGTAGCAATGCACTGAACTTGCCACCATCACACACACTGCCACATCTTATTGGTTTCTGACTCCCTGGTCAGCACCTTTGACTGTCTGGGATGAGGAAAAGGATCAATAAAAGATCAATGAATGAATGGATGGTGAGTTAATCCTCTAAATGATTCATTAAATCTTTCTCTTCTTCGAAGCTAAATTATGCAGGAAACACTATAAATATTCTTTGGTCCACTAGCACCTACACATATTCTTAGAATTGGAATTTGCCTTTAAGAGTTGAGATCTATGACAATTTTTAATTTTGAACTGGTTAAGGATCAGTGTATTGGGCCAACATTATAATAAGGGATACTAAAATAAAGTGAAGTTAGAGCTGTTCAAGACAAACACAAAAACAAGAATTCCGTAGTATGCACAGAATGTCTCTAAAGTACATTTTCATCTATTCTACAGTATAGCAGAAGGTGGTGCCCTCTGCTTCAAGTTTTAAAAGATTATGTGAGCTACCTTAAATAATCAATATCTTTCTATATACTACTTTTTGCACATAGTAGTTTAAGAAGGAAAATGAAAATTGGAAAACCCCAAGAATGCTATGTATCAAAATATTATCTCAGACCTTTTTAGTTCCTCTCATCAGTGTTCATGCTACATGTTGCTCAGATATATTCCAGACCTTCATGTTAAAATTAATAAGGCCACTGATGTGACTTTAAAAAAAATCACTTTTCTAAATACGATTTCACTCCTTTAAAACAACTGATAAAACAAATGATGTAAACGAGATAAACTCTTAAATATAAAACTGTCCAACCAAAGTAATAAAAAGTATATCTTAATTTTTGAAGCAATATTCTGGACTGTTGTCACATCAAGTGGAAAACAACATCATCCTAATGGTAACTTTTAACATACCTGCTCTGGTCACTACCAGCAGCTTGCAGAGAAATATATAACACACATTTAACTGCTGACTTTTAACTATGTAGCTATGTCCTATATACAGACCTGTTTAAAAGTAAAGATTTGACAAAGCAAAGAGCAAACTGTTTTTAACCATCTTGAGGTTAGAGACTTTAGATGACAGAGTATAGATTAGCATCTACTAGTAAAAATATGTCCACTGGACATTCAAGTAGAACGGCAAATAGAAAGGACTGGGGATATAGCTCAGTTGGTCCAGTGCTTGCCTTGCCTCCTATGCATAAGGCTTTGGGGGGAGGGGGAGATAGAGATAGAGATAGATATAGATAATCTGAGAGAAAGGCAGGCAAATAGAAAAAAAAATCATTATAAGGCATTCAGAGCCTGCATAAATAGGAATTATATCCTGCACATCACATTCCACTCCCCAAAGAAGTTTAGAAAAGGCTACCAAGGGGAGATACCCATGCTGGGAAAATGTACCCATTCTTTAAAGACTAATTTGTAGCTGTTGGTATCTTACATAACTTGACATATAATCAATGGTAGTTGATTCATCTCTTCAGAGATTCATCTCTTCACAGTTATTTCCATCTTGCCTACCTAGCAACATCTTGGTTGAGAAACTTCGACAGTGCTAACATTAATTATGGAAATCATGAACAACAGAAATAAGTAACTAAAGAGTAAACTCAACTTTTAAAAAAATTGTCCAGTATTACTGTTTCTTGACTACAAAAGACTTGTAGAGCAAGGGAAGTAGTTCATCAATAAACATAAAGGACTCTGAAAAGAATGTTGAAATGTACAAATTAGAAACTCAAAAAGCATGCCCATCTTCTATGGAAGCACCTCAAAGGACTCAAAACCTTGCTCTGACAGATTTTTCAGGACCACCTGCTTGCTTTGGCTCCTAAATTCTATACCATTTAGTTCCTCAGAAATACTTTCCACCTTCTCTGTTTTCTCCCAAGTGTTAAGTTCCTGATTTTCCCAGACAAGTCAAACAGTCAACTGGGAAGAAAGTATAATTTCAGCTGACTTGTTGATCTTGAGCCCCAACAATGGAGGAGGATCATTCCCAACTGTCTTGGGATAATAAAAACAAACATATGGATTAAGTTTAAACAGCAACAGAAAAAAGATAATGGCTAAGACTTTTCTGGATTAAAGATCTTTGCAATTCAGGTTGTAATTGTGATTAAGCTGATGAGAATGGGGAATTCCTTTCTTCTTTGGAATAATTCCAAAAAATCTTTTGAGTAAGTGTATGCTGTAGAAATTGAAACCCAAGAAGATGAAGTGGTTAACTATATAGGGATTTCACAATAAATTCTATCAGAAAAGCATCAGAAAGTGGCAGAGAAAAACAATGTGTATGTAGACAATTACGAATGAATATGGGTGTGTTGTGTGTGTGTGTGTGTGTGTGTGTGTGTGTGTGTGTGTGTGAACAGAATGAAAAACTAATTGAGTATATAACTATATTCAAATTTCTTGTATGTCACTTTATCTTTTTTTTTTTTTTTTAATTCCTAGACTTAAGCTATTTCACACTGAGAGAAGCAGCAGCACTGGATCACATCGGAAGCCAGATGCCATCGAGTACAATACCCTGGTTAGTACAGGGAGATCCAGACATTTGATCAACTATAGCTTCAGAATGCAAGCCAACCACAAATTCCATAACAGGAATATAAATGCATCCATTCACTCCCTCTCATTAACTTAACAGTCAGGCTTTGAACAATGCAATTGATTAACATATCCATTGTTCTCCTATGCTTTTGCCTCAAAATTTTTACTTCCTTAGGGATCAAAGATATCTGAATACTTAGCAAATAAATGCTCCTACAAAATAATTTCTGTAAAATATAGTGGCACCAAAAAGTGCCAGAATGAAACTTTTACTATTTCAAGGAAGTGACAAAATGCTAAGAAAACAAATTTATGAACCAGTTTTATTTTATTTGCATTTAACATGAGTATACACATTCATGTGTCTAACAAGATCTGCACTGTTACATTAAAAATACAGTACAATAACATTCAACATGAGGTACTTCATATTTATATATTTTTCCTTCATAAATAATGTTGTAAGCTGCTAAAGTCAAGCACTGATGCATAAGTTGCTACAGTGTCTTGAGTTAGCTGAGCTTATTAAACACCTTAAAAAAAAAAACAAAAAAGACAGTTCAGTGCAATAATTATGTAGAAATTAGACCATTTACTTAAATACTATTTTAAGATATGCTTAAAGAATGTTACATTAGAACTGCTAGCCTAGTTACCCTTTATCCCCAGTATGAACAATGACAAAGACTGCCAGATACATTGGGAAAAGCATCTACAGCGTACTCTGTTTAATAAAGTTGTGTTTATACACTAGAGTTGCCTGTCTTGTCAGAACAATGGTTTCTAATTTTAAAAGCTACAAAATTCAAAATTACCAAAGAAAACAAAGCAAGCACATTAGCTTTCATTCCATTTTGTTGAAATGCAGAAAGGAGACTTGGTCTAAAATATATAATTTTTTATTCTAAATACAATTTTCAAATTTTATCCACAGGCCAATCAGATGGTGAAAGTGTTTTGGTTTTTTTTTTTTTCCTTTTTATTTTTCTTCTCTTAATTGACAGAAAATTAAGTTCTTCTATACCCAGCTTACAGGATTTCATGTGGCTTTCGGCAGCCTAGCTGTGCAGAGGGCAACTCACGTAACAGGAGTGCTGACAGAGCAGTGAAGGAATGACCCCACTCTCAGGCAGTCCATCACACTCACCCTCTCAACTATGAAATTAGTGCCGAGTAACATTTCTTCTCCTCTGGCTTCACGTCAAGTGCCTTCTAACCAGTTTTACCATTTTGCATGATAGTTATGAGTTACTGAAATGTTTAACCATAATTTTAGAATAGAATCTTTTGCACAAGTATTTTTAAGTGAAAATTTATCTTTATTTCATTAATGTTTTGCCAAAACTACAACCTGTCATGTCCATAATAAGAAATAACTGTTAGATAATTCTAGAAAGCTGTTCTGGCAGTATTCATCTATAATCACCAGTAACAACTTTCAGTCAGCTATGCTAACAGACGTAGGTAAATGGCAAAAGTGATTAAAACAGTTCCCATAATCCAGTGTTCTCCTCCATCAGGGACACTCGCCAAAGGCGACAGGCCCACATCTACAGAGAAAAAAAGCAGCCCAGAAGCACAGTGAATAAGCAAGGGCAGTCACTCATTGGGCCTGGCTGGGGACAGCAGGGGGACCATTGTGTCCCACCTCTCACTAACCAGGCAGGGAGGAGGGAATTCCTGAGTCGGCAATCGCACTTGCATGCGCATGGGCACATGGGCTCACAAGCACACACACACCCCAGGACTAACTCCTGGCCCCAGACAAGCCAGTTTCAGGCTTGCAGAGCAGGAGAAGGAGGCGGCCAAGGGACCACACTCTAGGTGGCGGAGAAGCCATCTCAGGATCACACTGAGCAGAAAAGCTGCCCAAAAACACATGGATTCTTCAACTGGCAGTGATCACACTGGGCACTGCTAGGGTCACAGGTACCAAACCAACAAAAGCCATCACTGAAGGAGAATTTTTTAATGAGCTTTTCCTCCTTTGCTTACATTAGCCATAGACAAATAAGAGAGCCAGATGTGCTGCTGATGCAGTGAATTCAGGGACAACAAACTCTGTTACTCCAACCAATTTTTGAAAACCCTGCAGGCATATATTGGCACTTTAAGGTGGCCAGAGGCCAGATTCTAGCAGTCCAGAATGAGAACAGAACTATAATCAACAAATAAAATAGCATATGGTCAAAGATTAGATAAAGTATATTTCAGATTAAAAAAAACCAACAACAAATAAAAGTATTTTATGACATTAACAATGTAGTGCTACAAAATCAGTTGTTACTCCATTCCTCTAAAGAAATGTTTGGTCCTCTTTTAAATGGGGGAAAAGGGATCAGGAATTCTATACAGTACGATTTATAAAAACAAGCAAATGATAGGGACCCAAAGCTATGTGGCAAGAAAAGAGTACCTTTTTCAAACACATTATCAATTAAACTATTTGCAGTATGGGATTTTTTAGGTTCTCTTTTAAAACTTTTACTGTAAATTAGCAGGCCTGCAATTTTTTTTCTATTGACAATAAACTTTTATAATTTCATTACTTCCAAAAGAAGTGTTCATATTGTGTTACCTTGTCTTCTTAAAAGAATATAAGTCTCCTTTGCCTATAAAACAAGACTTAATTCCTTAGTTTCTTATTTTACACTGCCATTTTGAGTTAATGTATAATAATCTTATTGGTTTAGGATTAAAAAAGCAAAGCAAGAAGCAACAACTTTAAAAGAAAAAAATGTAAGAGCCAAACATGAATACTTTCTACATTCTAAATTATTACTTATTATAAAGTAAAATTTCTCTCAAAATTATACACTGAGGTTTATCTGGTTTTTTTGGGGGGTGGGCTTTGTTTAAAAATAACTCTTGATTGTTATTATTTTAGACTATTTCCATTCATCAAATAAAATCCAAAAGGAAATTTGAGGTGATCCAAAATTTTCTTTAGAGACATGAAACTGGGAGGTCGGTGGGGCATCTCAGAGAGCATAATCTCCCCAGGTGTATAGACGCAACTCTGAAAACCACAAAGCCTTAGTAAGAACTTGGCTCTTTTAAGCATATAGTTAAAAGCGGAATGCTGCATTTTAGCCTGTACATAATTAAAAAGGGTAAAAGAAATTAGAAACTGCCTACCGCTTCATTCATAACAAATTACCTGCACTGATCACATATCTGCAGATGAGCTAAGCATCAAGCAAGGAGGGGCCAGATGTGCACCCGAGCTCACACTGCTTGGGGAAGTGAAGCTTTAAGCATAGAATATAAGTTCAGGGATCTGCCCTCCCTGTACCCCAGTGCCATTTGTGCTATCTGAGGAGCATTGAAACTGGACAGTCACTTTGCCACACTGAACTTCCGTCATGCCTTCTTGTCCAAAGTAGCTGAGTTCATTGCCATCCAGTATCACACTGGCTGTGTAGAAGGTGTCCGGCTCGATCTGCACAGGATACTCAAACCACACAGGGAAGGTATTGCTGGATCCATCTGAGAAGTACTTGCTCAAGTTCTGCCCCAGGACAACACCCTGCCGCTTGAGTTCAATCTTGGCACTGTATTCTGCAGAACCACAGCTGGAGCCATACAGCCCAAAGCCTGCAATAAATACTCTTTTATCAACAGCAAACTGGATGCTGTCACAGCGACCCCGATAGCGCCACTGGTTGCTCCTATAGGCACAAGACTGGAAACGGTGACAGCGCTGGGGGACAAGGCCCTTGCGGGCTTTACTCACAAACTGCAACTCTGGCTTTTTGGCCGCAGTGTACCAGAGGAAGATGTCATTGGTCTCATTGAGAGTTAATACTCCGGACTGGGCAGCACCATTTGCAAAGTCATCAAGGGCCATTGTGGGTATGCGGATCAAGTACAGTGCCTTTCCTAGGACCTTACGTTTATTTTCAATGCTCAAGGCTAGATCTTGTCGCTGGCATTCTACTTCAGCCCAGTTGAGAGCTGCCTCAAAAACCACGATTTCTTTGGCATTCAGAGTTTCCCTGCGGAGGATACTTTCTAGTGTCTGGAAGTCGATATCACAGAATCCCTCAGACTTGAGAGCTAACTCAGCCTGGGCATCGATTACCTCCCAGCAACGCTGGGTCAGATCAGGCTCCTCGAACAGACAGCTCTGAGAGAGGAGCACACAGGCATTCTTGGCGCTCAGGCTTGTCTCCAGGAAATTAACACAGGCTCTGGCAAGGTGAGGGACAATGTACTTTTTGGCAGCATACAGTGTAGCCAACACTGTGTCAGCAGCCAAGTCAATTTCATCACAATAGATATATCTGAAAAAAAACATACAATATATAAATGGAATTTTCACAAAATGAGCATGCTCAGCAAGTAGAGAAGCAACTATTTTCACATTTGTTCTAAGAACATCATCTTATGTGACACTTATTATAAACATGCTTAAAGAAATATCTGAATATATTTATAAGTTATTACTATCTCAGCTCAGTAGTAAGTTTGTATCATGAAAGGCATTAACTTAGTATTACCATTCTGGCCTAAGTTTCACATGCTATATATAGTGTCTTCTCAACAAAAATAGAAGATACTGTAACTATTCAAACTTGACATCAGAAAAAATAGCAAAATTGTATTACATATGTTATAATTAGATAAAAACAAAATGCCTTTACTACTATAATTTCAGCATTAACCCTATCTTGATGCTTTTGGATTTCTCCTAAAGAAAAAAAAAAAAACTGATACTAAATATTTTTCAAATAGATCCAAGTTCACAAATAATCAAATATGGACTTCAATTCTACCCTCCAGGTTACTTAGAACACAGCAGGCTCTGTGCCAGTTCATTTGTTTAATTCAAAACTTCTAAATTCCTCCCACATATATTCTTTTCACCTTCAGAATTAAAGAATACATTTTTTTCCATATGTATTAATTAAAAGACAAAATGGGAAAACCTAAATGTAGAGTTTCTATGTCAATAAACCACACTTTGTGGTATTTTAGAGGATAGTGATAGTTTTTCAAAATAGAATGTGAAAGTAGAAATTATCTGCTTCTGGTAGATGGTTATGGTTAACATAAAAAAATAGAAATAATAACATTTACCTTTAACTTTTTCTAGCTAAAGTGCTAGGTACTTTATCTGAAGTCTTCCTGTATTTATTTTATTTCATCTTAGTAAAAGACACGTAACTCAAAAAATCAGCAATACCTTCTGTGAAAAAGTAGAGAAATTCAAGTATGCAAAAAGAAAAATGTCCAGGATCACAAATGAAACCTGCCCTTTTGCTCCTAGGAAGCCCTTCTCCTCTCTGATAGTCTAAGCCAGATGCCATTTGACAATACACTTGCAGCTCAGTTCTGCTTTGACCAAGAGCCAGGACTTTGGGAAGGATCCTGGAACATGGTGAGTAGGTTTGTAACTCTTACCCTGTAATTGTCAAGGGCACAGTCATCCCCTTGACAATCTCTTCTCCTGGAATACTGGCTTCTCACCCACAATGTACAAGGAAGGAAACCTGGTCATCAGTATCACAACTATGGCATGGCAGCCAGAGGCATCTTACAGCATCTCTGACTCCTACCACTTTATGTGGACTGTGTGTACAACTTTAAAAAGCTGTATTAATACATGGTCTAGGTATACAACTATGAGAAAAGACACTTGACCAATGCTGAATCAAATGAGTTAGGTGAGATGAAGCTCTTGGCCATCTTGCTGCTTCCTAATTATGCATATGTCTAGAACAACTCAACAAACTACTTGGCTGTAGTGAAGCCCAAAATGCTGAAGTATTGCTGCATCCTGCTCTGCAAGAGAAAATACTGTCAAAGACACTGAGTTGACTTCCTCTGATGGAGGGTGGGTGAGAGGACCCTTAGAGGTAAAACTGATTTCTGCACGTATTTCTCTAAAAGACCACAAAGATTAAAATTGGTGGATTAGTTTAGGTTTTGGTGCTTCACATGCTTACTTGCCTTTCATTTCCCTATATTCCACTGTGAAAGTCCTAGTCAACAGCAATTAGATTTCAGAATTTTAATATGAATAAAAAATACGTTTAAGCTCTAGAACTATAATTTTTCAGCAGGCAGTAATAATACATAGCAACATTTTAACCATTAATGGGAACATTGTCCAACTTGTTGACCCACTGAATGATTTTTTTGAACAATAATTTTATTTATTTCAGTGAAATGAAATCCCTAGAGCAGCAGATGACCTTGAACTCAATCTTTAGTGTCCTAGAAATGAATGCAGATTAAGAGAAAGCATATAAATAATATTTAGAATAACACTAAATTTTAATAACAGGGTAGATTATCACACATTGTCTAGCACTGGTACACAGTGCAGAAGATGATTCGTGTATCTGCTTGACATATACTGGAAGCTACAAAAGACCCACTAGATATAAAGCTAATGTAAATTAATATTACATATACTTTTGTATTTCTAGATTACCAATTGAAGTTTTTCTGTATACATCTACATGAAATCATAGAAAACGATTTATAACTTCCAAAAATTTCTCCTCTAATATCAAATGCAAATGCTTCTTATTCTGGAGAAAGTGTCCAATTTTATAGAAGAGTAAGTGTACCGTATTTGTGCAAAAAGATCGGACTAAGTCAACAGACAGCGAATTCTACATTTGCTGTTAGAAGATAACAACTCAGAAAACGTAGAAGTCTTCCAAATTGTAGTGTTTAAATAAGGTATATAATTTCTGGAATTGTGAAATAAAAATGTATTTCTTTGAAGACTTCTTCACACATACTGATTTCAGATAGAACATGTGCTATTAAACAACGCCTACACCTGAAAGTTATTTTTCTTTAATTACAAGCCATTAAGAACCAAATTGCTATACATGCCACTTGCCCCCACATCCTGTGCCAAGGTGTGGATAAATGCTTGCATCATTCCACATGCTTTCCAATTAAAGATGAACAGCAGTTTTCTCCAAAAACATGTACAGGATAAGCAGCACCCCCTTTCTTCATCAGAGTCTCCTTTTTTTGTTATGCAGAACTTACATTTAACTTTGAAGCCAGCAGGGTACAAATATAGCATAAACAAACTCTTTCCAAACATAGAAATAATGCTTACTTCAGCATGGCGAGAAAAGCAGCAGGTTCGACATCTGGTATACGGATTTCATCTTTGTCCTCGGCAAGTTCTCCGTAAAACATCGCATGGAACACAGAGCTCCCAACAGCTAAGACATACTGTGGAGAAAGGGAAATCTTATTTCATGCACTAAATTGAAAGTGTTTTCAGCAAATCAATCCAGAAAAACAACTCTAAGCAATCAGGTTTAGTGGGCATAGAGTACCTAAACCTGTTCCTTTGAAAAAAACAAGATACAGGGTATTTGGCAGGGAAATATAAGATGTTCATACAACATAGCTTCTATGCTAATTATTTCAAAGCTTTCAGAGATTAACGCAGGGGTCCCCTCATTGCAACATAAATACAATAAAAGCTTATCTCACTATTTCTAGGAAAGGGGTCAATACATGACTTTCCTAACCTGTCACAACAACTTCCCAGGGCTGGAGAGTTAAGAGGGTATGTTTCTGTGAGAGATATAAAGCAGTATAGTAGGAAACAATGAAAAAATTCAGCGTGGTCAAAGCCCTTTGGATAGGGTATGCTTTCTCTGTAACTGGGGGAAACATGCACTGCCTGCCATCGGCAAGCTGCCCACACCAAGTTCCAGGCTGACTGAGAGGGTCCCTTTTTGTAAATCTCAGGACAAAACCGGTAATGCAGCTGTTGCTTACTTTGTGTCCTGGCAACCGCTGAGTCCCACCTGGTGGCCCAACCACAAAATGTACATCTGCCATCAAATCATTATTGAACATCACCGCATTTCTATAAACAGAGGCAATTCATTAATTCACAGCAGCCAGCATTCTTAATCCCTTTCTCCAACATAAAAACCCATAAAAGACTCACAAGCTAAGCAACAGTTTAGTAACTTCATAGCAAAATTTAAAAAATAAAGATTGAATCTAAACAATTGTGTTTGTAGTTATTGCAAACACACAGGAAGTCGCAAAAGTTTTTTTTTTAAGTTATACAAACTTTTCACAAGGCTAAGGACAAATTAAAGGTTTCTATTTTTCATGGCCTATAGAATATAACCATGTCACTTAAATATTACAGCTTGCAAAAACATTTTTGTCTAAGAGGAAAACAGCTGTACTGTTTTGGAAAAGATACAAGGCAGTTTTCCATTACCAATAAAGCTTCTGGGAAAAGAGGAAACACAGATTTGTGTTAAAATACATTACAGGTTGTTCAAAAGCACAAACTTCAACACAGGAAAACTTTTAAAGTACATGTGCTGGCTCAGTACTTACCTTTCTCTAATGGTGGGATAGAGACCCTGCCAGTTGGGGGCCGGGATCAGGTTGTTGTTGCTGAGATTCTGCTGGTGGTACTGCTGGACAGTGGTGCTGCTGGAGTTGGCTGGTTTTTTCCGGGGAAATATATCAGCAGCCATCTTCTTCTTTTTTTTAGTCTTCAAGGTAATTATTTCATAACAAACTGGGGGCAACTTGCTGCTGCTACTGCTAGTGCCGCTGCTGTTATTTGCTTTCTTTGAGCTTTTCTTGGACCTGTTCTTTACCGTCTCTGGAAGCATCAAGAAGAAGGTGAGACATTTCATGTTCTTTTCCTTGTCATCTACCATGAGTACAGTATGTTTCTCTTTACAGCTAGATATCCCAAACTGGTTCAAACATCAAGGAAAACAGGCTGGCCGGAGCCAAGATGTTAACAGAAACCAACAAGCTGATATTTTGCTGCTTTTCTCAGCCAGGCAAGGTGACCTTTTCACTATGTTGAATAGAAACTGGCTTTAAGTTTTATCCAGTACTGGGTCTGTTAAATACATCCCCATCATGATTCCTGTTTCTCTTACTTGCTCATAAAAACAACCGTTTCCTAGATCACCTGAAAATGCTACACTGAGCGAAGACGACAGGCACAGAGCTGTAGCACTTGTTTTCTGAATTAGGTTAGCAAGATGTGCTGGAGCCGAGTGAGTCTGTTCAGCCAGCTGAAGTTGTGTGGTGAATGGATCGGAGGAGAGTAGGTATTACAGCCCTGCAGATGGAGTCAGACAGCCAGTGCTCGGAGCCAATAGCTGAAGTCACCAATCATGATTGGACCAAGCAAAACAGTGACACCTATTGTAACGTGCATAGTTCTGATATTAAAGGAACAGCAGTTGTATTCTCTGTCTACTGTATATTTAAATAAGATAAACAATGTATGAAATATATTTGAACATAGGAAGAAAGGAGTTTATGCCCACAAATTTCTCTTTAGTTAGAATATACATTTTTATTTTTTCAGCTAAACAAGCAGATCAAATTAACAAAGCATAGGACAGACAGCTATTTCTAGATTTCTAGTAAAAATATTTTTTACAGCAGCATTTAGTTTCAAATATTTTAGACAAAATCCTCTATAGTCTGTAAGTTTAAAAGGATTAACAATAGCAAAACCATATTAAACATATTTATTACATCTGAAAGAGGAAGGAGGTTGTTTTTCCTTTTCATTTTTCAGTGTCTTTAAATGCAAGTTATATTCCAGTATAAAAGAAGAGAACTAAGGCCATGTGTTCATTTTACCTTCCAGTGTTCTCTAGCTCCTGTCTAATGGTCTTTAACAGGACTCCCAGGTCACAAAACATTATTAATTAAGATAAGATTATACCAGTAGGCTGAGCTGCACTGAAGCCTAAGACAAATTCTAGATATAAAAATAACATTCAAATGAGATAAATCTGGTAATCAGTGTTTAAAGGCTGTAATTCACTAAAAATATGTCAGATGGTGCTCTGTTCTGGATCTCAAAATTCCAACTTAACTGTTATTTTCACATTTAATCTTGTTATAATTTTAAAGAATATAATCTACAATTTCTAACACAGAGCCAATAGTAAGGCTATTTAAGATGATAAATGTCTGATGCTACCTAGTTAAAATGCAAACAGGTTCTCTCTGCTTTGGATCAGAATATAAACTACTGTATGGTTTTCAAAAATATGAATCCTCCAACAATTTCTAGTAAAAAACAAAACCAGAAACACCTGCTGTAGAGTCTTCATATGCATATTTATTTGTAAAGAGGGACTAATGAAGATATTTAATCTCACCCCTATCTATTTGGATTATTCTCTTTGTGGGAAGCACGTCAGCCACTTGCTGCCCCCCACAATCTAATGTACCCTCCTCAACCACAGCCCTGATTGTTGCATTTTATGTAAGTAATGACTAACAAAATGAGAGCTTAGCATACGAGAACTATTAGTGTTAATATTATAATTAGTAATCTAATAAAGATAATTCCAACAATTTTTTAAACTCCCAGAATACTAAATTAAACCAAACAATATCCTCCTTTCTGTCATTATTATTATTCTAAAAACTATTTCAAAGACACTGCAGAATACAACTGTGTAAAGAGAGCCACAATCTTTAGCATAAGGTTACCCATCCCAATTTTATATGGACCCTGAGTGCTGCTAATTTATTGCAATTATTGTATTATCAATCACAGGGCTAATATATCATACATCTATACATACAAATGACCTTCAAATGCATTTTAATGAACAAGGAGTTTAAAAAAGCACCTGGAAAAAGGCATGAAGAAACAAGTAGGCTCCAATTCAGGTATCTACTCAGAATATGGTTAAAAACTAAAGGATTTCAATTCTCCACTGCTACTGAACTTGGATCATATCCCTCCTCAGCAAGGCCCCACCCTGGGAAGGCCCTTCTGACAGAAATTCATCTCACAAATCTAGTGTCTGGCTTTTCAGGTCAGAAGTAATCAGGATGGAAAGAGACACCAGCCACTTTGAGGAGACATCATTAACTGGCAGATGAATGAGACAAAACAGAAAAACATACAACAGCAACATGGAAGGCTTTGTAGTTCTTATTCATTTTGCATATAGCTCAATATTCACCACAAAGAGAGCCTCTAAAAAAAATATGGCTTTTGCAACACTAAGTTGAAGGAAAAAAAGAGTACATGCAAATACTTTTAAGAAAGAAAATCCTATAACATTTAGAAAATGATCTTTCTGAAATTAAATATTCTAGTTATGTGGAAAATTAAATTTTGTAGAAAGGCTTGAAAATGCCAGTTAAATGAAGTAGTGCTAAGTCCGAATCACCTAGAAAAGTGCTGCCAGGAGGGGTATTATCAATTTTCACCCAGGTGAATGTTGGGACAGATGAGAACGGCTGTTTAAAATCAAGACAACAGGAGCTGGGGTTGTGGCTAGCATGCGTGAGGCACTGGGTTTGATCCTCAGCACCACATAAAAATAAAATAAAGGTACTGTGTCCACCTATAACTAAAAAATAAATATTTAAAAGAAATAAAATCAAGACAACAGAAAAATGATCAGACAGCTATCTTTTCTTGCCACAGTAATAAGTCGGGTAATACAAGTTCTTGCTACTAAAAGTGTAGTCCCAAGATCCAAAGTAGCATCTCTCAGGAGTGTTTACTGAAACCCACAATCTCAGCCAGATTCTGTATCAGAATCTGCATTTTAACAAGACCCTTCACATTTATAAATGGTATGGAATTCAAGTTTGAGGAAAAAACTCACAGAGAAACTAAAGACATTATAGTGCCTTCCCAAAGATCCCACACCAACATTTCAGCTCTCAAGTGAATGAACAAAACAACTCAAACCATTTTAATTTGATTTTGAAATAAAAATTAGCCCTTCATATCTTGTTCTGAAAGTCCTTCTGGTTAAATGTCAACATTTTAGGAATAGGGGTGCAGACAGCCAATTGAGAGGGCTTAGGATATCTGCTAATCCTATGGAAAAGAAGCTTAAGATCAGATTATTTTAAAGGATAATGACAGAATTTATTTTAGTGGGAAAAAACAAAGGATTCAAAAATGCCAAGTGTGAAGCAGATGAACTATCTTTTTAAAATAATCTACTTCACAATTCTGTTTCAAAAAATTAGCAATGCAGCAGGGTAAAATTAGTAACAAAGTAATATGGTTCAATCCTAGCTGGACCACTTGAAGTAACATAGGGACAGCAGGGATTTAAACAAATCATTCAGCCTTTAAGGGCCTCAGTTTCCAGTTATAAAGTGAAGAGGTTCATTTACAATAAAAGAGTGTTTCTCATCTAATAGATGAGTTTCTCCAACTTTATACTCAATCCATAGTAAGAAGTACATTTTATCTTCTCACAGTATAAACACAAACACATAGATGCATACAAGTCAAAAGAATGAACAAAACAAAATTTACTCTGATATTTTCTACTTTATTCCTTTGTTTTGTTTTGTTTTAATCTTGACCCATTCAATTGTTCTCATGATCACAGTTTAATAAACATTGATCTAGAGTATTTTGAGGGGCATCACCAAAGAGTTTACCAACCAGAGTTTTTTTCTATCAAGAATTTGGACCAAGAATACCAGATGGAAAAGTAAGGCTCCATCCACAATGGGGTATCCATGAAACCTTTCAACCTGCAGGTAAAATTGGCAATGTGCATTTATTTTTCTGGAAAGAGTGATGATAGCTTTCATCTATCCTTTTGAGTAATCCATGGCACCTAAAACAATAAAATCTCGTGAAAACTCTAGTATTGATTTAAATATACAATTTTATGACATATTCTCCCTTGATTAAATATAAACAGTTGAAAATCCCATCTATTCAGTCTATAACCCAAACCTATCACATACTGGGTTGAAGGATAGTAAAGGATAACAGCCTAAGACCTACTGTCAAATTTTAACTCTAACATGTCTTTCCAACTAGCATTCCATCACTTGTTCTTACACTTACACTTCCTGGATTTTATAGCTGCTCTGAGATACAGTGAATCTGCCTTAATGAAGTAAATATCTGATCAAGAAACCCACCAATCTTTAATGAAAGCATTCTCAAAACATACCATGCTGATTATTATTGCATGTTGTGCATACAATAGGAAAGATTAGGAACCAAGCTCAAAACTTGTAAGTTAATAATAGTGAGGTTTCAGTTCAGCTTACAAGCACCTCAAAGTTAAATCACCATGATCAATTTCATTCAATTCTCAATAATGACAAAATTACCAATAGAATTTAAGGTCCAAAAGAAGGTTTGCAAGCTGTCCTACCTTTAGTACAATTTTACATATACAGATTGGGGACATGAATGAGATTTGGAATTGAAAGGGATTCTAGAAATCATGTAACACAGCTGTTGGCTCACAGATAATGCAAGGGGATATCAGAAGTTTGTAAAGATTGGTGAAAAGTCCACAATTAAGTAGTGGGGCAACACCTGGACTAGAAGGCAGAACTGCATGCCACGTTCTGTTTATTCCACTCAGATTTTCACTCACAGTAATCAGTCCATATCCTTACACAATGTTCTGTTTGTATTTCTAATCTACTGTATAAGAAAAATACATGTGCAGAGTTCAGAGATGAAAATCATGAACATGTACCATTCACAGCCCTACAGGAGCACACTACAGGAAAGAATGCTGAGACACTTTCTGGAAAGAAACAGGAAAGAATGTAACAGGAAGGAAGAGCCAGGAGGAAGCCTAGTGAAAAACAGAAGAGGCTCTCTACATAAAATGAAAGTTAGAAAACCAATCATTCACAGTTAACATCAAGTTCTACATCCACAACTCACAATACTGGCAACTCTTGTTTAACTTGCTCTAACTCTGGACTCTGTCTGGACTTGTACATGGTTTACTATAAGACACCTAAAAAGCAACAGCAGTGAGGTTAGCTGAGGTTTAAACAGGGCAAAGCAGAATAAAAAAAATATCACTTTAAAAAACGATTCATTGCACATAACAAAGTAGTTTTATCTGATAAATCAAAATGAAATAGTATTTTGTTTTCCTTATTTTTCCTTTCAATACTAAGCAAAAGTTAGTTATACTTGTTGATTTGGGAGGTAAGAACATAAGTGACAAAATATTGGCAGTTCATAAAGATAGTATCAGCTGCTGGAAAACAAACTATATGCTTGCTAAATTTGGAAATAAATATCAAGCATTGGCAGCATATATAGTGAAAAAAAGTAAGAGCCAAATGACCTTAAGGCTAGTAACTTAGGATCTGTGAGTCCCACCTGCCAAATGGGTAATTATATCCAGCTCACCCCTCTCATGTTTACAGTAAATGCAAAATTATATGTTTGTAAAAGCACTTTGATAAAGGTGGAAAACACTACAAAGGTAATCTCTATTAACATTACTTGTGATGCAACCAACAAAAAACACAAAACCCCAAATAAATATGGCTCCCTATCCTTGTACTCTTCCAGGCTGCATAGCTCAAGACCTCTCTCTCCAAGCCTACCTCTTGCCCCATCTGTAAGCCACAAGGGTCCTGAGTGGCTATAAATCTTGCTCTGATTTTGCAAATGAGGGTCAATAATCAAGATGCATTGTTTTATGTTTTGATCAGGTCCACACTCAATGTCTGAATCCTGTAGCATTATTTTTAAAGCTAGACTTGGAACCCACATTCTAGGCCACTGTGGACTTCAAACCACAATGATGTCCTGGTGTACCTACCTTCTGACAAAGCCCGAAGCTTCAAGCAGTCTGTCTAGCCAGCCACTCTATAATGTCTATGCTAGCAACTCAATTTGGCCTCTCTCAACAATGAGCCAGTACGAACTATAACGCCAAGAGTAATAACTAATATAAGCCTTTGAGCATGGCATACCTACCCAGAGCTGTCTACAAGGATGAGGCTCATGGTTCAGTTTTACCAATTCATCTTCTTATCACAACACAGACCTCCAGTTAATCCTGAACTGTACTTTTTAAATTTAGGGAGAAAAATGCCTAAAGTTAGAATGGGACAATTCTCAAGAGGCAGGAACAATGATTCTTTTTAGAATTCTATATGCCACTTAACAAGATATTTCATGATTACAGCTCTTAAACATACTGTGTCTCAGGTTGCATCTTGTTTGGAATACTAAACAACTCATCTAAATTCCAAATTATTCTCTTTTATATGTTAAGTGAAATGATCTTGAAAAGGAATATTTAAAGTTTATCATGAGAGACTCTAAAGATTGCTACTTAAAAGAATAAAAGTTCTTTAAGAGTTTAAGATACTTCGGTAAAAAAGTAGTCAACCAGAAATTGTTAGATAATATAGATGATCTTATAGATTTCCTCAAATATGTGATTTCTTTTCTGATTCTGGTTTTCAAGGATTAAAGAAACTATATAATATTTGGCAGAAATAATAATTTAAAAAGTTTCCTTTATATTTAATATTATGATTATGACCTTTACACAACTAAAGTGCTATGTGTAAATATATGTGCCATATTCTATTGATTATATACTTCCCCACAAACACACATACATTTTAGCATCTCTGAAATTAGGTTTTAGCTTATAATTGATGGCATCAACTGAATATAACTATTAGGATTTTTTCCCTTAGTGTACATAAAACAATGGCATATCTTATAACTAATGGCACTTGACAGTCAGTGAAATAAGGAAAAATTTATGTAATTCAAAAGAAAGAAAGGAATTTCTTCTTTAGGTTTGTTAATTATTCCCTTAACCAAGCAAAATGATGGCTCAGAATTCTGGCTGAACTACATTAGAATAATTGAGCTTTCATCAAGTAGTCATTTGATAAAGTATATAATCACAATTCTCAATTGAGACTGCTACTATGACAACCGTTGATATGGTAGAAAATCTAGATGGAAATCTCAAAATGAGAACTTCCATTGCTAGGACTAGTAAGAATTCCAGCATTAATATAATCCATTTCTAATACTCTCCCATAGCACACAATTATACACATATATAAAACTGATTCAGAGTCTATAGCTTTCTGGGCAATATTTGCTGAAGAAATTTATCAATCTAAGATTAACTTAAAACAACTTCCTATAAAGCATAAACCTAGAGCTAAATGAGTCCTTAAAAGATACTGAGTACTTTCAAACTTCAAACAAATAGAATCTAAAAATGTTAGTTTAAAAGGGAGAAATATTATCATATTATAATGATCCCATTTCATACATATATCGACTTTCTGTTAGGTACTTAACACAGTTTAACTAAAGAAATGTCCAGGGCTCAGGAAGTCTCTTCTGAAAAGTCTTAAAGGGAGATCTTCTGTTCCAAAAGGAGTTATATCCTACTAGAAACAGCTGGAACAGAACAACCTCACCCAACCATTCTGTGGCTTTTTCCAAGTCATTTGCTTTAGATGACAGAGGAAGAAAATCATGCGTTTTGATCAAAGAAAACAAGCTAGTTCCAAAGATACTGTTTACTTTGGCTGGTGATTTTTTTTCTGATATTAGGAAGATAATCAACAAGAACATTTTCACAATCATATCAAAATCCAAAGCCCCCGACTTATGTACTTAAAGAATATCTTACTCTGCTTGGGAAAGTCACCCCTTTCCAGTGAGCACATGCAATGGAATAAAGATTGTAGCAATCTCCAAACCACTAAATATTCTGTATCAGTCCTGACTATTAGTGAAATTGCAAATGTCACAGTCTATTTTTTTCCAACATTCACAAATCTTAGGGAAAAACCTTTATGAGAAATCAAAGATTCCAAATTCAAGTTAACTATGTGTATTGTTAAAAGTTAGTCACCCAAGGGTGCTTAGAAAAAAATTTTTCTCCCATTCTTCTACTTATCCTCTGCCTCCCCAAATACCTGAATGAGACAAATAACTTTAGATTTTAAATTGTTCTGAGAAAAGGCAAGGCTAGAAAACTCTGAAAGACATTTTTTTTAATTTTAGCAACACTTCACAGAAAAGACCCATTATGATTTTTTATTTTGATTATCATAAGGGTCTCACTTAATTAGTACTTAATGAAACATCATCCTTCATTTCTACAATGTATGTGATTAAAATGAAACATGGTAATTAAAGGAAAACAACACAAGATCTAAATCTAAGAGGTCTGCTATGCTGAGTGAGGTATGAAAAATACTACTGTAGGGAAAAGAAAAAAGCTGTGAAATTAGAAACTACTTTTACTTTCAACTTCCAACATATCTTCTCTTAAGTAGATACCAACAGATGTAATCAAAGTCATATACATTACTAAAATGAGTAAAATTATTCCCCAACAAAAAACACTATGTGGCATTAGAAGCCTGTGACAGGGTTAATGTAGAAACCAACTTCTGGCAAAAACTCAAAGTAAAATCTCTCCTGAGTCCAAATTAAAAAATGGCTTATGCTACTTGTAATTAGTTTTAACCTATATCCCCTGGGCATGTTTTGAAGGACCCAATATTAAGGTACAGTGTACTATAAGAGCTGGTATAACCTTAACTATATCAATACCATGTAACCTTCAGAGACTCTTCCCATTTGCTGCAGGAAATAATCTGGCACTGATAAAGTACTCCTTTGTTGCTCTCATCCCTCACACTGTTGAAATCAGACTTGAAGCTGAGGAGTTTATATACTTAGCTTGACTTCATGTGTCAGAACTAAAAGAAAATAAGGTATTCCAAACAAAAATTAAAGTCTAATAATATATTCAGCAAGTCTATTTTTCATTTTTGTAATTAAGATCTTCTATTTAAGTAGGCCAGTACTTGAACTACCCAGAGGTATAAAATAAAATAATCTAATTGCTCATAAAATAATACTCAAAGTTGTCTCACTTATAAAGTCAAGACTATTCATGGAGACTTGATATTAACTTGGGTTTCCCCAATCTCTATATCACATAGACACAGGCAGACAGCCTTTATATGTGGACCTCAACTCTAATGAGCAGACTAAAAACATTATAGTCAAAATACTCCTTCAAAGGGTGGCAACTCAACTGTCGGTACTGAAATTTTGTTTTAATAACATAAGCAGCAGCCATTTCTTTAGTTAACAGTTGCATGGACTTATACATATAAGATCCATGCTAATGATGATAACTGGAACCAGACCAAGAAAGAGCAGAGAGTCTCTGAATATAGTTTATATTATAGAGAAGAAAAAGCAGTGAGGTTGGCAGGAAGAAATGGAGCCATGTGCAGAGTGAGAAACAGTCCATTTTGCAGGGTAGGTGAATAAAGAAGACAAGTCAAAAAAAGCTAATGCTGACTGGAGCAATGACAGAGCTCCATAATGCACAATTCGTGTGGCTTACCCTCACTGAGAAAGCTAACATTTGAGTCAGTTTCCTCTTCTATAAGTAGGTAGCTGTGGGATGACAGGATTTATTAAGAGTTTAGTACAGGAATC
Organism: Ictidomys tridecemlineatus; assembly: GCF_052094955.1. Lineage (NCBI taxonomy): Eukaryota > Metazoa > Chordata > Mammalia > Rodentia > Sciuridae > Ictidomys > Ictidomys tridecemlineatus. Next base: position 164,724,302 of record NC_135481.1, read on the forward strand.
CTAGTTGATGTCAGTATTTGCTTAAAGTAATACCCCCTTATAGAATTTAAAATAAAACATTTTTCAAAAGACCAAAAAGAGCCAGGTACAGTGGTGCACACCTGTAATCCCAGTGGCTCAGGAGGCTGAGGTAGGAGGATTGAGAGTTCAAAGTCAGCCTCAGCAACTTAGTGAGGCCCTAAACAATTCAGCAAGACCCCATCAATAAATAAAAATGGCTGAGGATGTGGCTCAGTGGTTGAGAGCCCCTGGGTCCAATCCCCCTTAGCATTAAAAAAAAAAAAAAGAAATATCAAGTGCAGAGAGTCTCGGAATATAGTTTATAGAGAAGAAAAGGCAGTGAGGTTGGCAGGAAGCAATGGAGCCACGTGTAGAGTGACAAAGAGCCTGTTTTGCAAGGTAGATGAAATCAAGAAGAAAGTCTCTGAATATAGTTTTATAGAGAAGAAAAGGCAGTTTAAACTATGTGCAGTGGCAAAGAACCTGCCCAAATCTAAAGTGTACTTTGTGATGCTCTTCCTACAGAGGTTATCAGGTGAACTGAGAGTGGGCTCTTCTGCATGCCAAATGCATGCAGACAAAGCATCTACCCAGAGAGGGTAAATTTTATCTCACATTTCTCAATGAGGGGAAGCCACTTGACTTGCAATGCATTTTGGATCTCTGTGACCCCACTCCAACTCACCATCAGTTCTCTTTTGATTTGTTCTTGTCGTTTACTCATCCTGTAACCAGACAATACTCTCACATTACAAATGGTTCCATTGCTTTATACCATCTTCACTGTCTTTTCTTCCCTACAAAACCGCCTATTGAAAGTTTATGTGTCCTTCAAGATGCGGTCCATAGGGTAGAAACCTCAGCAAGGGGACTAGGGTTGTAGCTCAGCAGTAGAGCGCTTGCCTGGGTTTGATCCTCAGCACCACATAAAAATAAAGTAAAGGTATTATGTCCAACTAAAACTAAAAACAAACAACAAAAAAAGAAATCTCAGCAAGGAAGGTTTCCTGATGCTTCCAGACTCTCTATGGACAACTGCAATACTTGCTCACATTCTATTTTTCCTTATGTTGCCTGACAAGAGTGTTCATTATCTGAGGACTACACCCTATATTTCCAATGGGAGCTAACAGTGCCACACCCACACACCTGGCTTTTCATTGGTTATATAAGAAAAGGTTCAAACCCAACACTCCAAGTCCAATTAGCACTCTAGATTGCATTTGTGGAGTGCAGCTAGTCTAGAGATAAAATTGTCTGAGACTGAGGTTTATAATATGTTTTAGTTGTCTGAGTTGCAAGTTTAAACTATGTGCAGTGGCAAAGAAACTAGATACCTATTAAATGTGTCCTGGGGCTCTCCTGAACATGTCTAAGCACAAATATAGAATTATAATACTACATTCATCTTGCAGCTAATCCAAATGAAAATACTTAAAACTCAACTTAAAGCAAGTCCCTACATGTGCTCAAAGTAAGGCTTCATTAGAAGTCTAAAATTCAATGTAATGTAGATATTCAGAGAGAAGTATGGGTTAACTAGAAATAAGAATCAATTACCAGGACAAAGCTGCTTTTATCAACCAACTTCAATTCATGGTCTGGCATATTTATTTATAACACAAATAGAGAATTTTGGTGATTTAATGAACTGGAAAGAATGAAAAATTCTCAGTAGCTCACATGAAAGGAGTAAAGCAGTAATATGAATAATCCCTAAAAATGGATAATTAAAAAGACTTTTTATGTGGCTCTGAAATGTGTTTCGTCTGTATTTAACATTGAATGGATGAATTTCCACTACATTAGACACACCCAATCTTCAAACAAAGTAATAAAATAGGCTTGTGTATACAGGGCAGTCTACAAACTCATGCTTCCTCTGCAAACAAATGACACTGCTAGTATGGGTGATACCTCATTTTAGATGGCTGCAGAACATGGGCACAAGCAGCAAAAATACACTATTTATATCTCTGCTTTACTCTACTAAAAACCAGAGTGTAATCAGGCATTTGACTTAAAATAATAACAACCACCACCTCAAATTCTCAACTTCAGTCTATAGTCCCTTACAATATTGTATCAAAATAACTGGAAATGGTAATATCAATAATGAAGTACCTAAATATTTTGGGCATGGCTAGAAAGTCTCTGGTTGGACTACTGCCTTTAGCAAAGGAAACTTGTACCACCAAAAATGATTTTAAAAACCATTAGTAGTGCTGAAAATGTAAACAAACTGTTTTAAAGTCACAGTATGAGTTTTATTTTGGTCAAAAACAAAAAAAATAAAACTGTTTAAATGTTCAAATAGCAAATTCAATTAGTTAGAAAAGTTTTTTTCTTAGAAGGTAGGATGAAGTAAATATATTGTGAGTGTGCCTGTAGGATATGTGTATGATTTGAAACCATTAATCATTTTAAGCAATTCCGAACTTCACCAGTTAAAAAAAAGTATCTGAAGTAGGCACAAGTGACAGAATCCTCTCAGCAACATCTGGTCCTAGTGACATGACTAAATGACCTCATAGGAGGCCCATTTGCTTCAAACAGAAAGACAGGGTTTTCTTCAGAAGCTCCAAAACAAAAGGACAAGTTTTCACTATCAATGCTTCTGGTTCCTTAGCCAATTGAAGGTCACCCCAGGGAACCCTGAACAGCTGAAGGGAAGACAGGCTCAAGAGCCCATCCAGTCACCTTTTCTTCTCCATTCTTCACCATTCCCACCCACATGATGGGGGATTTAGGCAAGTAGTTGAAACAGCCTGAGTGACTGAATGCAGATTAGCTACTGTACTTTACCAAAGTACTGTTTCTTGAGGAATCATTGGGAGATGCATCAGTAAAAACTGTTTAATTTATTAAAGCTCAACCCTTGAGTACATACCGTCTTAATATTCTGTCACGAAATGGGGAAGCACGCATAAAACATTTCTGATGAAACTGAAATAGAATGGCTGCCTTCTATTTCTTCTACTGAGAAAAGACACTTGTTCAACTGTTTGTGTTACGAGTCAAACCAGTAGCTTTTTAAAAACATCAGCGTCACTTAAGAGAATAAAGTGTGCTTATTCAGACTGAGGTATCTGGCAGACATTTTCTCAACAATGAATGAAGTGAGCCTGTCACTTCAAGGAGAACTGACAGTATTTATTGCTGATGATAAAATTCAAGCTTCAACCAAAAATTAGAATTTTGGGAACCTTGATTATGAAACCAAGAGTCTGACAGCTTCCTAACACTTAGACTGTTCTGATGGAAGCAGTGATAGTAGATGAATGTGATTTATTTGATATTATATAATGAAAAGTGTCAACATCTGAAAGATTTGCATTACTCAGTGAAATAATGTTTCCTAATAACAATGCAATTACTGTACAGAATCATACACTGGTTTAAAAAAAATCCATTCAAAGTACAAACAGATCAATGGATTTTAGTACAATAACTGTACAAAATGTTCACAGATACAGTTTTATATTCCACATGCAATTAATCCAAAAAACTACCACTTATCAAGTTTGGGTGAGGTATCAAATATACACAATTATCTGGAAAGGCTTTAAAGTATTCCTTTCTTGGGCAGGGGATATAGCTCAGTTGGTAGAGTACTTGCCCTGGGCACCACACACACACACATACACACACACACACACACACACACAAAAAAAAAAAAAAAAAAATCCTTACTTGTCCAGCTACTTTATCTGGATAGGGTCAGATTTTCTTCATATGTTTCAACCAAAATAGCTACTTATTTTTAAGTAAATATTTAGAATTTTTATATTTCAATTTCTACTCCAGTAAAGATTAATAGGTCTGACTCCCACAAACAAGTTTTCTGGGCTTTTCAAAATATTTCAAAGTACAGAGGGTCCTAAGACCAAAATGTATGAAAACAACTGATGCCCAGATTCATAAGTAGTTTGGAATTTATTGGTAAAAACTTTCTTAAAAAACTACATATGATCAGGGCCAGGGACAAGTTTTTACACATACCTGTTTTCCTATTTCACTCAACTAGAAAATAAGAACTAATTCTTAGAGCATAATTTCCAACCATTTACTCCAAAATAATTTTTTGTACACTGTAGACAGACTGGAGGACGCAAGAGAAATATGACAATCTGTGCCACAAAAACTAACATCAGCAGTCAGAGCTAATATTCTGTTGTTCATTACACTGTGTGACAGCTTGGCACTGCCAGATCTCAGAAGATTCAGACTATGAAATGCAAGATCATTTTAATTGATACCTTAAGTTGTTTTTAAAAAAATTAAATAAGCTTTTGAGTAGACTTTATTTCTATAAGCTTCACACACACAAAAAAAAAAAACAGAAACAAATATTTTTCTACACATTGCTTTCTCCTATACGAAGCAGCAACCTCTGCTGCTCTCCAAAGTAAGCATGGCTGTCGATGCTCAAGAAAATTTTTTCACTGTTTTTTCATTTAAAGAGACACATCTGATAGAAACTGCTTCTCCCATCAGTGTCATTTTATTATCTACCTAAATATTATACTGATACGATTGATAGTAGATAGTATACAATATCAAAACATTCTAACAGATTAAATAGAAGAAAACTGCTTGTTGGACATAAGGTTAAGACTTTGAAAAATTCCAAAGAAAATATTTCATCTACCAGCAATAATTTTTCATTAAAAATAGTCTTTTACTTACAAAGTTGGTATTGAAACATTTTCTCAGCTTCACTCTTCAAAAAATGTTTGAGGTTGTGCATCTTAATAGGATTCTGTTTCTCAAATTATTGCACACTTAATAATGATATCATGTTACAGAAAGACTGTACAATCAAATATAGCTTGTCCTGATTTGGGGCATTTCATTTTTTTCATAATCCAACCCAAACATTATTATATACTGACATCTCTAATCCATACCCACATGGTCACATAACTTCCTGACTAATGTTGATAGAGTATATGCCAGAAGTCTTTTGCTAACCAAGAGTTCAGGATTGATTTTGGCATTCTGATGAGACCTTCTTAACTTTGGTAAGATAAAGTCTCTAATAAAGTAATCCAAAATTTCAGGTAAGACGGACAGATTCCACAGGTCTCGAAGAAATACTGATTAAATGGTATAAGTTAACTAGAAAATATACTAATTGCAACAAAAGAAGTTAGACAGCATGTATTAAATATGTGCTGAAATCACCAGAGCGAGTGGTGGGGAAATCTACCATGCAAGACTGACCATGACTGCACAGTGTACTCTTCCCTCCACTCTCTCTCTACATTCAGGTAACAGCTCACCTTCCAACAGAAGCACTCCAGCTTCAAGCACATAGGTGCCCTATATCCCAAGGTGGGCACACTCTGGGATGCAACCCCACTTACAAAGGGGTTGGGGCAAAGGCTGCATAAGAGACAGCAACAACTGAATCTGTCCCCTTGAACAGGGAGGTGCTTCTATGGAGCTTCTCACCATTTTGAATGTTGGTAATAAGATTATTTGGGGAACAGTAGTCTGCTCTAACCCCAATTAAGAATTTTATCAATTTTCAGACTTTCTACAAACATAAATAATTCCCTGAAAGCACATTAAATGTAGTTTGACTTTATTATAATTACATTCAACTCTCAAATACATTTTCCATTAATGCAGGTTATGAAATAGGTGGTGGTCTATATTGTAAGTCCTTCTCTGTTCACAAAGATTTAAAATATAATTGTATCTGAGGGCCAAAATAAGTCCCCCACTACTGAGTAGATATGTTTGCTTGTGCTGGATAGGCAAGATCACTACTTCCAAACAAACAAACAAACAAACAAAAACAGATGAGTAGAAGAAGCAAGGGAGCAATTCAAAAGAACTAAAACACTTTCATGAAGACAACAATCATTACAGAGTCTCTAAACAAAATGTAGAACTACAAAAACAAGGTCTTTTTTCCAAATGGGCTATCCAGTAATGTAGCCTAAACGATAGGAAATGCAATCCATCATCAGAGAGTAAGGTCAACACTTTCCATTCAGACTTGGCCCATAGTAGTGACTATTTAGGATTCAATACAAAATAACTTTTTAAGGATGTGATTTTCAAAAGTGTGAGTCTTCATAATAGCAAAACAGATCTAATCAGAGTTAAAAAGTCAAGACAAATTCATCAGGTAGACTGAGTCAGAACAACATGCTTATGAAATTTTATTTCTGTATGGTAATAATGGCTAAAATGTTTACATCTCTAATTGAACAGGGGGCTTTTCTTGCTCATATACTATCACAGAAAAATTAAGTAGAAATAACATACATGAGGAAGTAGATACACCTTGAAAAGAATAGTAGAATTGAAAATTTTCACATTTTTGTGTTTAGATAACAGTTGTAAGGCTTATACATTTCTAGAGATGCATTCATCATGATTTTTACTGTCTAAACTTTAGTTGCTTTATCTCTAAAATAATTATCTTTGGTCTTATAAGAAACACCACTTAGCTGCACAGCAATTCCAAACAGTACAAATCATTCAAATATTTCTTATTCTCTTAAAAAGGAAAGAGTCTGAGTTTATGAGATATTCTTGGATTTGAAGGGCACGAAAAGAGACTAGAAACACTTTAAGTGCAACTTGAAAAATACTGCTATAATGATTGCTATAGGGATGACTCCAGTATACTCTTGTCTGTGAAACAGAAGGAAAAGGACTGAAATCTTTGATTTTGTGGATTTAGTATCATGTTCAATTATGTGCCTTTCTGGGGTCTGAAGAGTTTCAAAATCACCTTATAGAAATGATTTCAGTTAGAACCTCACAGGGAAAAAGGCTTAAAGGAGACGTGAACGATGTCCTGAATACTAAGAAAGAAGAAAATGATTACATTCCACTTTAAGAGATAAATGCCAATGGGTTAGAGAACAAAATATAGTTCATTGATATTTAACAGGGAACCCAGGCATACTGTAAAAGGCTTCTCAGTGATATCGCTATCTATTATTGATTAAGCTAAAATCTGAGAGAAGTTTCTAGAATTCACAACTGAGGCTCTTCTGAAAGTTAAGTGTGACCTGGTCCTACACATTAACACAGCTTAGTGCTTTACACAGTACCCTATTTAAATCTCATAAGCATTCTCTGTATCAGTATCACCATTATAAATTTTACATGCCCTGGAACTTCTCCCTTACTGGTGAGATACTAAACCACTGGTGTTAGATTCACAAATGCCAAAAGATTATGCATATACTGCTTTCTCATGAATTCACTGGGGGAAAAAAATGAAGGAAGACTATATTCATTCAAAAAATATTTACTGACCATCTTCTATGTGCTAGGCACTTTGGGGACACATTAATGACCAAACATGAAATATTTAACTGGGCACAGTAGTGCGTGCCTATAATCCCAGCAACTTGGGAGGCTGAGGAAGGAGGATTGCAGGTACAAAGTCAGCCTCAGCAACTCAGCAAGGCCCTAAACAACTTAGTGAACCCCCATCTCAAAATAAAAAACCTGGGGATGTGGTTCAATGGTAAAGCACCCCTAGGTTCAATCCCTAGTATAAAAAAAATAAGAAAAGAAAAATTTGCCTTCATGGAGCTTATAGTCTAGCAGGGGTAGGGGAGAGAGACATTTCACACACAAAAATAATAATAAAATAATGTATCCTATTAGTGATTTAAAAGGTAACATATAGTATAGAAAAAGAAATGGCAGAGCACTGCATGAGAGATACAGGCTACACCTGGCAATTATAAAGTGAAGACTTGAAGATGAGGGAGTAGATCGTGAACATATCTGGAGTGCGGGATGCAGGCAGAAGGGAAGCCCACAAAGACCTAAAATGGGAATATGCCTGCCATGTTCAAGGAAGAAGGAACCATGGCTGGAGTGGAGAACATGAGGGAGAGAAGTGGTGGAAGAGATCACAGTTAGCAGGAACCAGATTGTATAGGACTTTGTGACTCTTAAAGAATCTGGCCTTTTTTCCAAGAGATCTCTAGAAGGTTCGGTTCTTTTTGCTATTTTATTGGTCTGTGGTTGTTGTTATTTGTGGTACTGAAATGAAAACAATCTGACTTAATATTTTAAAAACATTACTCTGGTTGTTATATTGCTAAAGAGAAACCAGGGAAAGAGAAAGGAGACCAGTTATTTGTTAGGAGGCCATTGCAATAATCCAGGCAATAGATGCTAGAAACTAGGGCACAGATGCTGGTAGTAGAGGTTAGAAAAGTGGTCCGGATTTACTCTGAAGGCAGGATTCTGGAATCATTTATGAAGACAGTGCAACAGGACTTGCTGCCAGCCTGGATCTAGAAAGAGAAAGAGAAGAATCAGGATGACCCCAAGCCTTTAGGTATAAACAACTTGGAAAATGAAGCAGGATGCAGGTGGTGAAGGTTTGCCAGAAAGATCAGAAATTCCACTTTGGTACAGTTAAGACTGAGTTATATTTTACATACCCAAGTTACTTGAAAGAAGAAAAAAAAAGCAGTCAGCTCTACAAGAGTTGGAGATATACATTTAGTAGTCTTATGCAGCTACATGGTATTTTATTCTAGACTTGTGGTTATCTGTGCCAAGAGCTTGGCAGGAGCTGAGCCTTGGTCCTTTACAAATTAATAGACTGGGTTAGAAGAGAAAACTAGCATAAATTTTAAAAACAATGGAAAAGAGGAAATCATCAGGCCAGTGGTACAGAAGGAAAAGCTGAGTGTGTGGATCCTCAAAAATCAATTGCAGAAAGGGCATCAAGAAAGAAGGGAGGGAGCTAGGGATACAGCTCACTTGATAGAGTGCCTGCCTTGAAAAAAAGAAGGTATGACCAATTTTATAAACTGATATAAATAGTATAGATGAGAAATTACTGTACAATTTAATTTAGCAATGTGAAATACTGTCTTTCAAAAAAAGCTCTGGTGACTTGTCTTCTACCCACCTTCACTCAAGATGATTACGCACTGAATACCACATAATGTTTCAATGTTCTCATGAATTCATTGTTTCAAGAATTATCCCCAAGGAAGAATTTGATCCAGTTTGATATTTGAGACTCTGGTCAGTAGACTTATTAAGAAGTACCAGTGATAAAATGCTGATGCCAGTGGTCATTTGCTAATATGTAATTTACATCCCTTAAAAAACAAAAATAATTTTAGGTAAAATTGGAAATAAAAGGATAAATTTCCTTTGTCCTGATGAAGAACCATGATAAACCAAAAGCCATTATTTTTTTCTACTGCTGTGTTTCCTATTAAAGAACAACACGAGTTTGTATAATATCATCATTACTATTTGATAATGTTCCAGAAGCATTTTATAACATTACAGAACGCTAACTCTACTGCAACCTGCCATAAAACCAAAATAAAAGGTATAATTATTAGGAAGAAGCAGACAGAAGTGTCATTATCTGCAAATGATTATATAACTAGAAAACCCAAGAGAATAAACTGCAATGTTTTTAGAATAAGAGACAGCTATAAAATAAATACATAAAATGAACAACCATCTTAGCCTAGCAATAGCCAATTTGATAAGCACATCAAAATAACAACAACAAAAACCTGAATACCTAAAAGGAACCCTAACAAGAAATACATGGAGTGAGGCAAAGAAAACAAAACTCATTCAGGCATGGAGGTGCATGACTGTAATCTCAGTGACTCAGGGGGATTGCAGGTTCAAGGTCAGCCTCACCAACTTAGCAAGGCCTTAAGCAAACCAGTGAGACCCTGTCCAAAAATAATAATAAAGAGTTAAGGAATGGGGCTCCATGGTAAAGTACCACTATGTTCAATCCCTAGTGCCCCCCCCAAAAAAAAAAGTAAAAAAAAAAAAAAAGAGCAGTGTGACTTGCTCTACTAGATTTCTATATATTCTAAATCTAAGATTAAGAGGATTTGGCCTTAAAATTAGAGATCAATTGTGTAGGTGAGAAAGATCTAAAACAGAAGAAAAGATATTAAGATTTAAATTTTTATGAAGTAAAAAACACAAAATAATGAAAAAAGGATATACAGTGTGACAGAATTAGCAAATGGGAGGGAGCTTGATAAGATCAATTCATCTCCATATACAACTGTACAACTATAGAATTTTAAAAGATCTAATGTTTCCCAAGTTTTTGTTTCATTTACTTCACCTCTTGGCTTTCTAAGCATAAATGTTTATGAGAAAAAACAATAAAAAAAGATATAAGATAAAAGGCCTGACCACATAAAAACGGTTTTGGTTTAGAAAATACCATCAAGTAAATTATAAAACAAATAAGGAGTTGTGGGAAAGGGAGAAAAAAACTCTACAGATATGATAAAGTCATAGTAGTTTTCATAAGACAGGTATTTTCAATCACCTTTAAAAAAAAAAATCATTTAAAAGTAGCAAAGTACCAGGACAACTCCCAAAAGGAAAAACAAGAAAGCAAATCACTAATTTCATTAGTTGAAAAAAAATTAATTACAATTAAAATAATATCAATTTTATAGAAAATCAGGAAGGATTAAACACTTAAGTGCTGAGACAGTGGGTAAAAGAATGTGTCATGGCATAAGCAATTTGGCAACAAGCCTCACAGTTCACCTCTGCCCAGGAATTCTGCTGTAAATCCAGCCTAAGCAAGTCACAGGGAAGCAGACTCCAAGCAAAGGTATTTATCTCAGCTCTTCCTGCTTAACTGAATCTACATCCTAGCCAATCTCGATTAGCCTTCCTATATTTGGTTTATTCCATCTCACCAAAACTCTATAGCGTGTGAATGACTACTCTTATCCCCAAAAAAGGAGATTAAAGAATTAGCTGATTAAGGTCACTTTGACAAGAGGTGGACAACCCAGGTTTTGCAACCTGAAAATTTAATACCATATTCTCAAACAGTAAAAATGGAAATAAAAAAAAGTATAAATGGAAATAACTAGGCATATCCATCATTAAAAACTCTATTTTCAAAGGACTTAAAGGAAACATCTGTGATATAATATTAAGTAAAAAAGCAGTTAAAACTATATGTAAAATTAAAATGCTGATTTTGTTACAAACCATGTTTATGCACACAAAGAAAAAGGGCCAAATTGAAGCATATTGTCCAATTAACTCATTGATTTCTGGATGATATGACTGTTTGAAGGATTTCAAAAAACAAAATAAAAAGGCTGAAACATAAATAATTTATTTCTGCACTATTGTACTCAGAACAGTTTTAACAATTCTAAGATAGGCAAACTGAAATTAGATGACTACCAATTATCTCTTTTGAGCATGAAAGAACGAACACTTCTTAAAAAATTGATCTTTGTGTGTGTGTTGCAGGAGGGAGGAAATAGGCAAATGCTTAAGACTGTGCCTTTCCCTTTGTTAAGGTATAACATTACACACGGTTTAACTTTGTAAAGAATCTGGGGCAGAGTACTTTCTAGGAACAAAACAACTTGAAAATCTGATACTGGCATTTTTTGCCACAAATTGTCCAAAATTTTTTGTATAGCTGTAAGACATTTCACTTTTCAATTGCTTACATATGTTAGGGCTTTAGAAAAATCATGCACACAATTTTTAGGTTTGTGTACCTGAAAGGAAAAGTATGAGACACAAACTGTTTCTACCTCATTTTGGAACTTGGTTAAACCAGTTTTGGGTGCAAAGATTGAGAGAAAAAATATTCTGGGAAGAACAATATAGTGGCAACCAGTATCACATTATACAACAGCAATAGTTCTATAATTATCTTAGAAAACCTGAAACTAGATATGCTCACCCTTATCTGCACTGAGTGTAAGAACTGAAAAGTAATGTAAAATCTTCAGAAAAGAGTCCTGTTTAGAAACTCAGGGGCAAGAGGGCCTGCCCACTTCCCCTTAAGGACCTGTTGCTATTGAAACCCACTGTAACTCTTCAGGTACAGTATCTGATTCTAGAGAGATTCTCTCTAAGGTTGGAATATGGTAAAAGAGTGGAGCTCAGGGAGAGGAGTTGAGAAAAGGTTAAAAGAAGAAGCCCCATGGCAGTGGCAAGAGGTCATAAAAGGGAGCCTAGTAGCCCAAGAGGCAGAGCAGCAAGGTGTGAGACCCAGATCTGAAGAATGAGATCCATGGAAAAAAAGAGGGTAGAATAAAGTGACAATTTATTTCTTTCTTTAAAGAATTTGAGAGGAACTGCAGCTTCCAGAAGGGAGGGGTCCTGAATTGATCACCAATGAATAGCTACTGTCTAGAGATTTATGTAATTCCTGGAGGTAACCTTTAAAGCTATTGGTTTATGACCTTTGGGGAGGAATCAGGATGTTGATCATGTGCTGTTCACATGCTTAACCACAGCCCATCAGACACTCTGTATCAGGAATTGTTACAATGAAGCTCCAACCCTGTCTGCCTACCAAGTTTCTAGCTCCTGCTCTTATTCGGGCTGTGAGTAACCCTAACTGACATTAGGGTATTTGGAAGGTGATCATCTAGCTTCTGCAGGATAAATGGGAGTGTTGACTGTGGCAGTTAGGGAAACTCTTCAGTGGGTCTATCTAGAGGACCTCAAGAATGCATCTGGGGCTCCTTCTTTAGTACCACCTGAAGTTTGATTGCTTCTAGGCAAGAAGATTTCATTAAGGCATTTATTTAACATACATGGACCTGAGACCAAAAGTAAACACACCATAGCTAAGAGGACAAGTAAGAGCCATAACCATCTAAGTAGTTGTGCCCACAGTGATGTCCAAGTTACAATCTGGTCAGAGTTTTGTTAAGTGGACCTGAATCTGGCCAAAATTGTTAACATAAAAATAACATTCTTCTTGAAAATACACAAGTTCTCCCAGCATGGGTAGTCAAAAGGTCCAGGGCTTGATAGTAGGACCATCCCTGCCAAAGGGTCTACCTTTTGGGTTAGTTTTTGCACCCTTCCTCTTAGCCAGCTGGGCAGGGACGTCCTAAGGTTCCTCCAACAGCTACCCCTGCTGTGCCTTCCATTCCTTATATCAAAGGTATTAATTACAGGGAGAGCTGCAGGTATTGCCCTTTTGACTATAGAATAGCTTTTAAAGATCAAGGATCTGAGGCATCTTAGTTTCCCCTGGTACTACTGAAATTTCTAGGGCTAGGTGGGCCAATGAGCAAAAGACTGTCCAGACAGGTGGCAAGAAAATATATGCCTTATCTCCACAAATGAAAAATAGACTCTATTCTGGCTCCAGGTTTATTTGGAATCCATACTGAAAAAACAAAGCAGGGGGTTTTTGTTGAGAGCATCTGGAGCCAGAAAGTTCTTCAGAAATTAAATCATCATCAATTTTATTCTAATTGAATAATGTATTGGCCCAAACTCCAATAATATGATTTTTTTTTTTTTTGGTAGTACTGGGGATTGAACCCAGGGCCTTGTGCATGCAAAGCAGGCACTCTACCAACTAAGCTATATTCTCATCCCCAATAATATGCCTTTTTAAAAAGAATTTTTGAGAGGAAAATGGTAAAGGAGGTCAGTTCCCTTAAAAGTTCCTGAACTCCATCCTGCTGAAAGACTGGAGGTGTTAACTTTGGAACAGGAGGCTTTACAGGGAGGGGGGAAATTTAAGCTTAAGAATAATTTTTTTTTTTTTCCGGGGCTTACATGTAATTGACTATATAGGGAACAATTATACCCTCTGTTGTGGTGTATATCACCTCAAATGTCCAGGAGCGTAGTAATGTATTTAGAAATCCCAAGACAGGTCCATCAGATGGAGTATAAGAAGAGTTTTCAAGGAAAACCAGAAATGTCAATTAGGTGTTCTTATGAAGCTTACTGAGCCCAGAAAGGGTCACAGAATCATTATTGATATTAAATTATTTGGCCTGGCTCTGAAAAATCCTCTTCCCATGCTTTTTTTTTTTTTTTTTTTTTTTTTTTTGTACAGGGGATTGAACTCAGGGGCACTCAACTACTGAGCCACATCCCCAGCCCTATTTTGTATTTTATTTAGAGACAGGGTCTCAATGAGTTGCTTAGCGCCTTGCAGTTGCTGAGGCTGATGTTCTCCTGTCTCATCCTCCCAAGACTCTGGGACTACAGGCATGTGTGACCAGGCCCAGATCCTCCCATCCTTTAAAAAACAGTCTATTTCTTGATTAGGAAATTATTTTTCATATTGCATCTGAAGTGACACAGTGCAATTTAAGTTTTTCCAAGCCTCCAGAAGGGCAGGGATAATTCCAAGTGATTTTCTTCCACATACCCAACTATCAGGTAAGTAAAAGGCAGTAGCCAAAAGTTGAATCTATCATAATACAGTTCCCATATCTACATAAAAACAGTATGATAACTATTATCCAATATCCTGACACAACCATACATTTTCACACCTATTCCAAGAATCAAGGGCAACTTATGTTAGTCCTACTCCCAAGAGCAGTTATCCAATTATCATTTATCAGACCCCAAATTCTCAAGGGCACTGCTACTTGTATCTCTTTCTCTGAACAGAAGTTTGAAATTCTCCAGTGGCTCACAGGAGTACTAGTTGGTGTCTTTTTCTCCCTGGGGATGCTTACCTTTAGGATTTTCTGCTGGTTCTCCAATCACTTTAACTGCTGTCAGAGAAACCAGGATTACTTGTGAGGGCCCTCCCTAGGCCTAAAGATGGAGAGAGAGGGGAGAGACTTGACCAATACTAAATCTCTAGGACTGAACAGCAAAGGACCATAAGGACCAGTATTTCTAACGCATGCCCCTGAAAGTTTTTGTAAGGTATTTTAGAATTTGGCTAGGGCTGGTATGTCCTGTATTTGTGCTATTTCTTTGTAAAGCAAGAAGTCATTATTCGAGCAGTGGAGGGCAGGGGAAGATTGGAGGAACTTGAATTGGGCGAAGGGGGCATGAGAGCAGGAAGGATGGTGGAATGAGATGAACATCATTACCCTAGATACATGTGGTGTGACTTTACATCTTGTACAACCAGAGAAATGAAAAGTTCTGCTCCATTTGTGTACAAAGAATAAAACTACATTCTGCTATCATGTATAAATAATTAGAACAAATTTTTTAAAAAGTCATTAGGGAGGAATGGTAATCCATGTAACATTTCATTGGGGCTTAAGCCTAAAGTCTATGGTGTGTTCCTGATTAGTAGTAAGGCTACAGGAAACAAGGTAGGCTACAGGAAGTGGGTTTCTTAAGCTAACTTTCTAAGGTATCTTTTGAAGATATTGTTGGTCTTTTCCACCTTTCCTAATGACGTGGGCCTCCAGGCACAATGCAAATGTTATTGCAAACCAAGATGCTGTAGATACACTTTGAGTGACAGTTGCCTTGAAGGACAGGTCCTTGTCACTCTGTCAACTTCTAGGAAGTCCAAACCTGGGAATAACTTCAGAGACCAGGATTTTTATTACTTCTAAGGACTTTTCCATCCTGCAAGGGAAGGCTTCCACCCAACTGGTGAAAGTGTCTACCCAGACCAGGAGATACTGCATGCCTCTTGATTTTGGCGTAAGTGAAATCTAGCTGCCAGTTTTCCTAAGGATATTTACCTTTATGTTGTATGCCTAAGGGAACTATCTTTTTATTGAGGAGATTGTTCTTTTGACAAATTTCACAGGCTTAGTGATCTGGTGAATCTGAGATTTTTGCCTGTGAATAGCTTTTGTACCATGTGATGAGTTTTGTCTATGCTCAGATGAAAAAATTGGTGGAAGGCTTTAATGAATTCTCACTGATTGGCCTCTGGTATGACTTTTCTATTTGTTTGCTACCATCCTTAGTGGTAAGGAGAGTATTCTTGTGAGAGGGCCCACTCTTTTTAAGTTCAGAGTACTGAGGCTGCATCTCTAAGAGTATTCCCAGATCACAGGTGCCTCTATTGTTCTTACAGTTAGCCATTCCTTGGCTGCAGCTGTAGCAGCCTGATCAGCTAGTTTGTTGCCTTCCTTTGTGATGACCCCTACAATATTTTACAGGGACTTCAATTGACAGAAAAAGCATTTGTCAATTTCATTATGGTATTTAACAGGAGATCCATTAGTTGTCAAAAAAAAGTCTCAGGCTGGGGTTGGGGCTCAGTGGTAGAGCGCTTCCCTGGCACATGTGAGGCACTGGGTTCAATCCTCAGCACCACATAAAAATAAAGGTATTTTGTTCACCTACAACTAAAAAAATACATATTAAAAAAAAAAAAAAGAGTCTCTCTTTCCAAAAGCAGCATGGGTATAAAGAACTAAAAAGGTATACTTGGAATTTGTGTATATATTAACACTTTTATTCTTTGCAAATTTCTACAATTCTTGGTGAGAGCTATAAGTTTTGCACACTGAGCATTAGCACCTGGTGAGAGGACTGAGCTTTCAATAGTTAGTTGCCTCTAAGGTGACCACTACATATCCTGCCTTATGAACCCTCAGCTCCATAAAGGAACTTACATCTGTAAAAAAGAACTAGGTCAGGAGTTTCTAGTGGGGGTGTCTTCTAAGTCTTCCCTAGCAGCATAGGTTTGGAGTACTACTTGTTCACAGTTGTGTTCAGTTTCCTTTTCCTAAGGAAGAAAGATGGCTGTCCCTACAAAGGGACAGGTTTTTAATTGGACAGCTGATTCTTCAAGTAATAGCACTTTGGTACCTGAGAGCCAAAGACTCCCTTTGTCCTCTAGGAGTCTTGTCACATTATGGGGAGTAAGTACAGTTAAATCTCTTCCTAACATCATTAATTTGACAGTCTTGGGGATTAGAAGTGCCACTGGTGTTACTGCCCACAAGCAGGTTGGCCATCCTTTGGCACCTAAGTCCAATTCTTTGATCAAGTATCCCACAGGTGGTTGTATGGGTTCTGTTTTTGAATCAGAATTGCTAATGCTTTCCCATGTCTTCCATAGACATGTAAATAAAAAGTCTGTGCAGTGGGGAAGCTCAAAGCAGGTGCTTGAAGTAGTGCCTTTTTAAGTTGGTTAATGACCTGTTCGGTTTCCCATTCCCAAAGATGGGTATTTGAGCTTTGAGTGTTTTTTTTTAATTAACTGATAGAGAGGACGGGCTATTTGCCCCATACCCTGGAATCCATAGTCTACAAAACCCTGTTTTACTCACAGCTCTCTTAGTTGCTTCAGAGTCCTAGGCAGTGGGAAAGAGGAAATAGGTTTAATCCTTTCCTCTCCTGATATTCAACACTAATCCCAGGTATTTGACAGACACTTGGCAAAGCTGGGCTTTAGACTTCGAGACCTTGTATCCTTTTCTGCCAGAATATTAAGTAATGCTTTGGTATTCCTGTGTGAGATTTCATCTGAAGAAGCACAGAGGAGAAGGTCATCCACATAGTGAAATGACCTCTGTGGATGGCTGAACTGGAAAAAATCCTGAGCTAAGGCTTGTCCAAACAAGTGTGGGCTATCTCTAAACCATTAGGGTTAAATAATCCAAGTGAACTAAGTAGACTGGTCAGAGGGGCTCTTTAAATGCAAACCAAGGCATCTTTTAAATCTAACATTGAGAACCTTTCAGAGTCCTGTGGAATTTGAGATAACAAAGTATAAGAATTAAGGATTGCTGAGCAAATGGGGACCACGGCTTCATTTACCAACCAAAGGTCTTATACTAATCTCCATTTCCCATTGGGCTTTTGTACTCCCAAAACAGGAGTACTGTAAGGGCTACTGCAAAATTCAGAAGGCCCTGTATTCTTAAGTTATCTATTACAGTTTATAACCCTTTCTTTGTTTCTGGTTTTAAGACAAAACTGTTTCTGATGTGGGAAGGAGATGGGACCCTTATATGGATTTTAACAAAAGTTGTTCTTCTCTTCCTATTTTGCCCATGCTTCTGGATTAATATTAGTCTCCATCAATGCTAGACAGAAAGTTCCTCCTGGTGCCATGAGAATGGATGGATACACACAGACTAAAATGTCCTTCCCCAATAAAAGAGCTGAGCTCTCAGGTGTGATTATCAAAGTAAACATAAAAAGAATGCCATCCCATTCATAGCAGAGGGGTCTTGAGAAGCTTCTTGTAAGAGGTCTTCCAGACATTCCTTTTACAGTTACAAGAGTGTTGAGACAAGACCAGGACTTGAAAACAGGGCAGAAAATCGGACTTCAAGTCCAAAGGGAAACTAATTTCCTCTCCCTCTATGGTCTTGGTCACTCAAGTTTCCCTTATGGACATGATGGTTCAAGAAAGGGGAGTCAATGAGAGACGCCCTGGGCCTCCTCAGTCCGGCTGCTGGACCATCAATGAAGTGTCTGAATTAGGGGACCTTCACCTCTAGGTACAACCAACTTCCAATAGTCCCCCTTGCAAACAGTACAAGGTTTGGGAAGGCGGTCCCCCACCCTTGACTTCCATGGTCAACCCTATTGAAGTATCCTTCCTGTCCACAACCAAAGCAAGCAGAGGTAGGCTTCCTTTCTCCTGAGCCTCACTTTGAGTTGACCTACTCTGTTGTAGTCACTAGAGCCACTATCTTTCAAAAATTTCTGTTCCTCCTTCATTTAAGTTTCCTCCTGATCGCTATTGTAAAAAATCTTACTGGCTATTTTAAGAAGATTGTCCTGAGTATTGTCAGGTTCTAAGGGAACTCTCTGGGGTATCCTTTTGATGTCTGAAGCTGACTAGGTTATAAAGTGATCCCTTAAGATCAATTGGCCCCCCACAGACTCTGGGGTCATGCTGGTGTATTTGGTCGGAGCCTCCCTAAGTGTTTCTAGGAAAGCAGAGGGGGTCTACCTGAGCAACCTGAGATAACTTAGAGTAACCTAAAGGCTTAGTGTAAGTCCTCCTGAGCCCTTCTACAATACAGGAGCTGAAAATGTTTCTTTCAAGTCCTCTCTGGATCAGTTAGGATCCCAGTGGGGATCATCTTGGGGCACTGCTTGTCTTCCCTCAGGGAAGTGTTCATTTCCTTGGCCAGTCAGGAAATCCCTGTTCCCATTGGTTGCATATATTTCATCCTCCACACACCTCAGCAGCCTGTAGGGCAGCCATCTTTTCATCTGGAGTCAGGGGTTCATTGAGAAGCCACATAACATCTTTCCATGCCAGGTCAAAAGTTTGAGTTAGTCTCTGAAAAAACTCTAAACAGTTGTCAGGGTCATCTAAAATTTTCCCTAAGTCAGCCTTTGTCTGCTTTAAACCATGTAAAGAGAAGGGAACATTCTCTTTACATGCACTGTGGTAGGTCTCCCATCTAGGCCCATACCTGCTTCTTACAAAGGCAGAAGGGAGGAATAAATACAAGGTGTTATCTTAGGGGCCTTGGGCATATTTGGGGTCCCTGATAGGAAGGGCAGTTACATGGTGTATCATTCTTTTTTAAAAGGGAGATGTCCTTCCATGATTTGGTCCTAAAGTGAGAACAGCAAGAAGTTCCATATCTATGTAGCATTTGTTTTTACATAATTTGGGGTTGTCCCTTAAGGCAAAGAAGGCCTGCACATAAGGGACTTCAGACCCTTTATGTTCTTGTTTGCAAAACAGGTCTAACTGTAAAATAGTGTTATAGTTGATATTTCCCTCTGGAGGCCATTTTCCCCATACTCCAGGTTATACTCACACGAGGCTCCTGTACAGAAAAATATCAGGCATTTCTTTTTTACAGTTTGTGGGTCAATCTGATCTCAACTATTTAAGATACATTCTAAGGGTGTGTGGTCAGTAGAGGGAGTAATTCCCATCTGTAAATCAAAAAGGGAAGGACAAGATGTCCCATTATTCCTTTTGTCTCCCAACCAAGGCGTCCCCTGGTGTTCCTCCCCTTTCTCATGAGTGAGCAAGGTAAAGGAAGGTAGCCTATCAAACTGGTCACTCTTACTGATGTGGTCCTGAATCCTGTAATTCCCTGTCTGTCATGATAAACTTTGACCTACCTGTGTTCGGACTACCACTAGCTGAAAGACTTCTAGAGGGAGAACCAGTATGAAGGTTACTCAAGGGTTTCTTTAAGGGCAAACCTCAGTCCACTGACACACACCAAAACCCAACACCTCATGCATCAGATCAACAAGGTCTTCTCAAAATACCAATATGGTCCCATCAAGATAATCTCCTGCATCTACCAGGCCCTCATTACTCAGGCAAACCGAGTCTCAAAAGAATCAGAGCCCATATCTGTTCAAAAGTCCCCAAATGACCACCACATAACTGGGTGAACAAAACAACCATCATTCTAGGCCACCACAATGCAGGCAACACACCAAATATATGCAACCAGAGATACACATCTGAGAATCAAGCTTGCTCACTTGAGAGCCCCATCCAAACACCACTGCGGAAGTCCACAAAATGAAAGTCCATTCAGACTTAACACAGGTAAGGCAACCATCTTGCCTGTACCAGCCCATTAGAGCCTCTACTTCACAAACCCATCAACACTCAGATAAAACTCCTGGACAAACATATCCAGCCCCTAGATGTATATACCCATCCAGCCAAACACACCTAGAGCATTGACCATACTGCAACAATCCAAAACATAGGCATCTGTTCAACCAGTCATGAAGCAAACATTTAAAAGACCCCAAAACAAGTATAACTCCAACCTTCCAAGCCCCAGCCTCCAAAGCAACAAAAGCCCATGAGACACACACAAAAACTCGCCCTGACAATTAACAGCAGACCAATGCTCCAAGAAACACTGCCATCCAACAAAGAACTAGACCCTTTCCTGTACCAGCACACCAAAACTTGACCCCATAAAAATCTCAAACAATGTTAACCAACTGTACTAATTATAGCCAATTAAATCACATATACAAAATTTTTGAGTATTTACCTTCCACAAAACATCCACAACTTTCTTAAACATTCTATAGCTTGTTTACCTCCTTAGTTTTGTCCTTATCATACAATATACTTTCTCTTCAACTTTTCCTAGCAAAATATATCTCCATGCCTATAACTTTCTTTTATTTCTTTCCTTCTCGGTGATCCTTTCACATCCTGAAATAATACTTATGAAATTCCCAAACATTACTCCCTTCCACAACACAAAGCGCATTAATAATAAAACAGCCCAAACTCCCACATTCCCTGCCTTTTTCCACAGCCTGGACAATGTTCTGATAATGTTCTGAGTAATATCCCCAATTAAGGAGAACATATAATTGGGTCCCTTCTACGAGAAGAGATGCATGCTTATTTGACTATGATTAGCTTGAATTATATCTTTCATCCTAGGGTCTAGCCTAGGAGCTGTTAAGAGAATTAAGGAAAAAAAAAACTGCAAAATTGGTGCCTATCTCAGAAGCAATTACCAAGGATATGATTGGGGTTCCAGCTCAAGGACTTGAAAATTCCCAATAGCCTTGATGGGGGGGAGGGGGCTAAGAGCAAGAGATTGATTTTTAGCAGAGGAGTAGAGAAAGAGACAGATTGTTGGGTTCATGGTCTGCGAATTAATGAGTTGCCTCTTTTCCAAAGACTTCAGATCAACCAAGTCTTCATATCTGAATCCAATCTGCATGGAGTGTAAGTGCCCTCCACCATGGAGCAGAATCTATCAGAAAGTGAAAGAAGCAGAAACTTGAACAAATAGGTTGACCTGGTTCCTGTTCCACAGAGAGAAGCTGAAGTAGAGCTTGACCAACATTCTTCCCTCCAGACAGAGGGGACTGAGTAAACCTCCTCCAATAAGCCTGTACCCAAGTCTTTACACCAGCCACGAAGCTACTAGTTTTGTCAGTGCATTATACTCACCCTTCCCAGGAGCCCCAAGGAGTCCCCAAATCTGAGACATCCAGCAGCAAGATGTAGGTTCTTTGTCTCGAGGATTCAAAGAATGAGACCCACGGACAGAATATATTTCTTTCTTTAAACAGAGAGGAAGTGCAGCTCCCATAAGGGAGAGGTCCCAAATGGGTCCCTGCATATCTACTGTCTATTGGTTTATGTTATTGCTGGAGGTGACCTATAAAGCTATTGGTTGATGACGTTTGAGAAGGGGAGTTTCTTCATCCAACCAGAGTGAGACACTCAGTGACCATGGGGGGGGGGGGGCTCCAATCAGGATGTTGATTAGGTGGTATTCAGGAGCTTGTTCACAAGTTATTTGGCCCCTCAGATACTTTGTACACTGGATGTTGCAACGGAGGTCTTCCCCCTCTGCAATCAAGTTTCTAGCTCCTGCTCCCAGCCCCAGCACAAATTCAAAAACATTTAGAACAATGTTGTGCGCACCAGAGTCACATTATATTCTGCTTCGCTCCCTCCCTGGTGGGAAACAAACCACCCTTTGTGAGTTCCTATCTAAGGAAAATGAGCTGGAATTTCATCCCATCAATTATAAACTGAATGTCATTACTTTGTAAAACTCAAGTCTTGACTTCCGCCAGCAGTTCCCAAACTCTTCAAAATTACCTGGGCATCTTTAAAAAAAAAAAAGAAAAGAAAAAGAAAAAGAAAACTACCTTGTGCTTTAATTGGCCTGGGCTGCAATTTGGGCATGCCAGAGTTTTAAAACTTCCCAGCGATTCTCCTGTGCAGCCAAGTTTGGAAACTACTTACTATGTTAAAGGATTTGCGAGGTGACGGGGAGTATTTTCAAAATAAATCGAAAAAACAAATATCTCCTTTGGTCTTTTTTAAACTAATAATAGAATTAAGATAGTTTTCTCCAAGCAGGCACAGACAATAGGTTGCTTGATAAATAGGAATCCCCAGCAAACTCTAACAAAACTTTCTTTGATAGTAGTAAGACAAAGCAGCATAAGACTTTTCTTCCCAACAGAGCAAACATCCTTCTCACCAAAACACCAAACTTCTACATCTATCTAACAGTGAATGAACTACAAATGCCCCTCTGAACTTGGGAGGACGCTCTCCTAGCACCAGAGGGAAATCAATCCCCGCAATCGCCCACCATCTCTCGCCGAGGTCCTGCGAGGACCAGAGCTGAGCAAGCCTTGGGTGTCGGTCTGAAGCACCCAGCCACACACCTGTCCCCCTAGACCCTGCAGGCAGCGCCTCAATAAAAGTTACTTGGGGGAAGTTTGCTCCCTGTGCGCCTCTCCGGGCGAGGGGGTGCGGCCGCCTCCCCGCTGCCCCACCTGCAAGGCTCCAAGATTTCCTGGCCGCGCCCCCTCCTAGGACCTGCTCCCCCACCCTGAACCTGAGCCCCCTCCAGAGTCGAGCACCCAACTGGCTGGAGCCCGGGCGGGTTCGCCTCGCCCTTCCGTGCGGTCGCTGGGCTGCAAGCAGCCGGCCCTGCCCCTGGCCCGGGGCGCCCCACCTAGAGCGCCCTCGGGAAGCCCGTCGGTACGGCCAGCGCCTCTCGAAACGGGGCGAGAGTCCCAGGAGCCCATGCATGCCTTTGGCTCGAGGTGGGCCGACAACCCGATGCCCCCGGCCCGGCCCCGCCGCAGTTGGACACTCCGGCCGGCGGCCGGGCGCGCGCCTCTGACCGGGCGGTCCAGCGCTGCGCACGCGCGGAGGTGCCCGCCCGCTCGCCCGCGGCGCCCTCACTCACCGCCCAAACTCTTCGTCGCCTCGGGCGTCGTCGCAGCTAGCCACCTCGGCCCGGTGCCGGCTTCTCTGGCTCCGGCCGGGGCACTCGGGGATCTAGCGCCCGGCGGGCTCGGCGAGCACCCGCACGCAGGGCACGCTCCCCGGGACCGCGCGCGCGCGCGCCCGTGCGCCGGGAGAAGGCGGGGCGACGCGCCCGAAGGAAGCCCTGGATACAGAGCATGCGCAGTGCCTGCTTCTTCCTAAGGTCGGAGGAGTGGGCGGGGATCCTGGACCAGTGCAAGGGAGAAAGGTGGAGGGGAGTCAGCTCTTTTCGTTCATAGGAAGGCGTCTTCCTCCTCGTTTCCCTAGTTTCTGTTGTCTTCTCTGGTTCGTGTCACAGTTAAGGTATCAAACGTTTATTGAGCACCTACAGAGGCAGGATAGGGCATCCTCCTGCAAGGGGGGATAGATTGTATTTGACTTTGGGACTCTTTTTAGACACTGATTTCAGTGCTTTTTGAACAGATGAATAGAGATCATGCATTACCTAAAACTGCGAACTTTAATCCCACTCAAACGATCTGGAAACTTCACTGAGAACTTCACTGAGAAATGAAAGGATAAGCAGAAGCGGAATCAGCAGTTAAGTTCATCTGGCGAGAAAGATGAATACAAAGGCATTAATTACCAAAATGGGCAAAGAATGTGTGAACCCCTGAGTCCTCTTGGGAGCAAGTTTAGTCCGACTGTTGTTGACAATGAAGGGTTGAAAGGCTGGAAAGGTAGTTGAAGCTCATCTGGAAATAATTTTTAACGCTTAGTTCAAGACTAAATGCAGAGTTGGGGAATACAAAGTGAAGACTAAAGACTCAAAATGCCACAATATATTGGAATATACTATTGTCATGGTTATAAATAGTAGAGCCTTAAGTTCAATTGTTTGCATCAAAAACGGAAATGATGGAAAAGTTTCTGGATTGTGAAGGACAAGGTAACTTAGTTTTTGTAACTCCTCTTTTTACAGAGTTGTCTATCGTGACAAGCATACATCCCATTAGAAGAGATGGTCATCTTTGGTTAATGTTTATATCAGTGGCTAAAAGACACCTCTAAAATATACAGCCATGGTCACTAAATGCTTCTTTTAGCATGAGTTTGTCTCTAAAAGAGCATATTTTTGCTTAATTGAAAAACCATTACTTCCACAGACATCTGGGCTTTGGAAAACAAAAACCACTTTTATACAGTCCAGATGCCTCATAATAAACTGTCTATTAGTATCCAAATATCTCTGAGTCCTTTACTGTGCTCATCTATAACATAGGATTATAACATTTAACTTGTATAATGGTGACTTTTTTGTGTTAATTTGGCTAATGCATGGTACCCAGATGGTCAAATGTTATTCTAGATGTTTTTTTAATAAATGTATGCTTAATCTCATCTGAGATTAACATTTAAATCAATAGACTTTGAGTAAAGCATGTTACCCTCTATAATTCATGTGAGACTCATTCAAACTAATTGAAGGCTGTAAAAGGAAAGACAATCTCCCCAAAGCAAGAAAGAATTCTTCCAGCAGACACAGTCTCTAGAATACAAGTCTTTCCTGGGTTTCTGGTCTGACAGCCTAACCTGCAATTGCCTAGATTGCCCAAGTATATGGACTAATTCCTTAAAATAATCTCTCTATATATAGACAGACATATTCTAAAGAATGTATATGGATATACATATATATGTACATATAAATACACATACATATATATTAAATATGTATATAAAATACGTGTATCGATATACATTTATGTGTATCTAGAATATGTATTTTTACACACACATACATATATATCTCCTTTAGAATATGTATGTAGATATATACCTTTAGATGTGTACATATGTCTACATACATATTCTATATATTGAGAGAACATATATACGAATATATAAACATATATTTATCTCAGGAGAAACGGGATAATATTCTAAGAATATGTATACAGATACATATTCTGTAAAAACACATACACATGTTGTAGTTTGGATCCCTTAATGTCTTCCAAAGGCTCACTGTTGGAGTCTTGATTCTCAGATGGTGAATCTATTAGGATGTGGTGGAAAATTTAGGAGGTAGGAACTAGTTGGAGGAAGTGGGTCACTAGTGGCATGACTTTGAAGGATGTATTTTCTCCCTAGAAACTTCCTCACTCTCACAATTTCTCTCTCTCTCTCTCTCTCTCTCTCTCTCTCTCTCTCTCTCTCTCTGCTTCCTGGCCACCCTGAGGTAAGCAGTCTGACCACACATTCTTGGCACCATGATTTTCTGCTTTGCTTCAGCTCATAGCAATAGAGCCAGGTGACCATGAAACCTCTTAAATAAAAATTTAAATCAATATAAATCTTTCCTCTTCTGAGCTGATTTTCTCAGGTGTTTTGTCACCAATGATGGAAAGCTATGTAATGCACATCTATGTGTAACATATATGTATCTGTTACACACATCCATATTAAAAAAAAAAAAACAGCAGGTCCAAAATGGAGTCATTCATACTAAAGTTCCACATCAACACACCAAAACCTGAGCTAGTTACTTATATGATGTGACCTTCTGAGAAATTGGGATGGAGATAAAAGCCAAATGCAATTGAGCCAAGAAGATTTTGTTACACCCCTATAAGAAAGTAACCTTAAAACAAACAGTCCTCTATTTGTTCCTTGTTCCTTCTTTTTCTACCAATAGTACTCACCCATTCTGATTAGCACCTTGGAGCGCCTTTCTGTTTCAAAGGCTGGTTGCTGCTCAGTTCATGAATCGCTGATAAAAGACAATCTAATCTTTGAAACTCAACTTGTGGAAATTTTTTTCTTTGGTGCATATGTATTAAAAAAAATACATTCTTTGGGCCCTGTTTCTATGGAGAACACTGGCAATTTTACCTTGGAAGTTTATTTAAAAATATGTAAATTAATTCTGATCTGTAAAACAAGCATTATAATCTTTAACTTGTAGGTTAGGAAAAATGAAATAAAAGCGGGTAAAGCACCCAGTTCATAGCAGGGTCTGAATAAATGGCAACGACTATTATTTGTGAATGAACAGTGAAGGCAATAACTGAAGAGAAGGGAGAGGGCACTATGAAAGCATTTTTCTCAGTTCACGTACAATATATATGTAAAAAAATAAATGTGTGTCTCTAGCTCTAGCAAACTAAAAAGATGATACATATGTATGTTTTAACCACTTGCAAATAAATTACCTAGTGAGCCATTGTAACAGTGGTCCATTTTCTATTTTGAATGTAGCCCTTGCTGCTCAGCCACCTGACTTACTTTTAAGAAGACATGTTTCTCTTCCTCTTTCCCTCCTCCCTAGTCTCTCCCCATCCCTAATCTCAGGGGAAACAGGATTATCTTTCTTCCCCAACCTAGGCAGAGCTATCCATCCTTGAGAACTCACCTATCACAGAAAGGAAATAATTCAGACTTGGGGATGGTACCAGAAGGTCTCAGAAATTATTATCTCCTGAATTAACCAGTGAATTACGACTCAGAGAACACATGGAATGTAGCCTTTCAATCACCTCTTTAAAAATCCCCCTGTTCTTGCTGATGGGCAGAATCACAGCCTCTGGGACAGGAGTCCCCTGTATTTTTGCTTTGCTAGCAAAGCAATAAATTTTTTTTCCCTTTTTCTCAAACTCATGTCCTCATTATTGGATTGGCATCAGGGACTAGGAATCAGCTTTCTATAACATAATTAACCTAAAGATAGAGCATAGCTATATTCTAAAACACCAAACATGCAAAGCAGAGATGTGAATCACTTCTGAACATTTTATTCTAATTCAAGTTCCAGTTCAATTCACTCTACTTGCTTCTAGGAAGGAAAAACCTAAGAAAAGCTTACTTTTGAAATAACTCTCAATCTCCACAGAAGAGTTGCATGATGCAGCATTCAATCCATTTCAGTGTGCTTATAGAATCCCTTCTGAGGAAGCCTATAGCTATAGAGAATATGCAAAACAAATGGTTAAAATATTCCATTTTTCCTAAAAATATCACAATTTATTATATGCTAAGCAATGTTCTTGTTCTCAGGAAATTTATCAAATGGCCTAAGGGAAAAACATAACAACAAGTAACCATAACTATAATTTAAGGCAGAATTGGACAAGTGCCATAAGAAGAACATGAAGGATTTGGTCGAATGTACTTCATGTAGATAGGAGCTGGGAGCTCACTCTCCTGATTATGGCTCCACTGTGGTTCTCAACTTTGCATATTTGGGTTTGATGAAAACCAATGAACCACACCAGAACTTTTTAAAAAGTTTTTAGCAAAGTTGATAAATATAAGTTAGCTTTCTCATTCCACTGACATTTACTTTTGAGCTCAGAGGATATCAGAAGAGAGGGTAAGACAGGAGAGGCACAACCCATTCAGATCTAAAAGCTTTCTTTTGTTCTGTCTCTCTTTGTGACTTTGGCTATTACATTTAAAGGAAATTTAAGTATAGAGTAAAAATAATTGATAATAAACTTCATGTCTTCATGGAATTTTATAAGAAAAACAAAATGTAAAAATAAAAGGCAAAATTGGGGTTTATAATAGGACAGTGAGTTGGAAACCACTATGAGTAGAAAAAAGTTAACATATTATATTAGTTCTGTGACCAGTGCTGCTATGAGGTGACACTCTTTTTCCTTTTAGCTAAAAATAAAATATTCCATTTGTGGAATAAACCAACTCCAGGACTGACAAAAAAAATAATAAATTATTTGGGGGAAAATGAACATCATTTTAGTAACCTTTAAGTAATAAGGATGATATTTTTTGCAGAACTTGTGAGTATATTCATTCTTTGAGTTTTGCCACAGTAACTGGGATATAAATTAATCTAGGTTTAAAGGAAACCCTGCACTAGAAAAAGAAGAGTTTTAATAAATTGAAAAGGGATGCCTGTAAGCCATGGATGATAATTATCATCTGATGAATAATAGTGGTAATAATAGTAGATGTGAAATAAGTTAAATCATACCCTGGCCCAGATTTTTTTTTAATTACAAACACAAACCATAGAATGGTGCCTTATATACTTAACTAATGTGAAGGTTCTAAATGGTTTTAAATTAAATTTAAAACACAATTAGCCCTATACTATTATTGTGCAGTCCTCTTCTTTCCATAGTGTTTTTTTTTAATTAATGCTATTCAAAAGCATTCAAACAGATCAGTTTCATAAGAAGAATGTTATCTCTTTACTCAATAGAGAGCAATGTGGGTACTTTCTTACCATAAGAATATTTGATCATAGAAAGATCAAACTTAACAAAATCACTAGCAAGTACAGTATTGATTATGCTTTATAGGTTCTCTGTCTCCCTCTTTCCTTTAGTATTTTAGCAAATTGACAAAATGTGATTGATCAAAACAACATTTCAACAAGATGATTTTTGCACATTTTAATTATAGCTATATCTCAAATCCTACAAAATCTTTACTTCAGTGCAGCATTTACAATATTAAATTGAATATACTCATAAAAATTAAATTCACAAATTATTTTGCATAAGCAAAAATTTTAAAAAGGAAATTTTTAAAATTTTTTAAAAATTTGCTTAAGCAGAAGAATCTCTGTATTGTGTTATTTTTTTCTTTTTCTTTGAAAAAGAAATTGAACCCAAGTGCGCTTCCCTACTGAGCCACATCCCCAGCCCTTTTTAATTTATTTTTTAAATTTTGAGAAAGAGTCTCACTATGTTGCTTAGGTCCTCAATAAGTTGCTGAAGCTGGCTTGAACTTTTGATCCTCCTGCCTCAACCTTGTAAACCACTGGGATTACCTGTGTGTGCCACCATGCCCAGCCATTATTTTTCCTTTAAAGATGAACCTTTATAGAACATTATATCCTGTTTTTGTGAATGTAAACATGAAGTTCATTAAGCAAGTTCTTGTAAAACTATGTGAACATTAAAATAATTACTTCCATTTGTCATATTTCTAGTTTAGTGAGGCAATCTAGATCAGTGTTCTTTAAAAGAAATGTAAGCCACAAATGCAAGCTACATATGTAAAGTTTCTAATAGACATTTTTAAATGAAACAGGTATAATTAACTTTAATAATTTATTTTATTTAACCTATCAAATATTTCATTTGAACTTGTAATAAATATGAAAAAATATTACTCATATGTTTTATATTTTTCATACTACATCTTCAAACTCTATTATTTTCATGTAGAGCTTAACTTATTCAGACTAACCACATTTCAAATACTTACAAGGCATTTGTGACTAGTGACTATCACTTTGAATATTGCAGATGACTAAGTCATTGGTTACCACAATTGGCTGTACATTGGAGTCACCTGAGGAACTTGTAACTTTTTTTTTTTGTATCTGTGCCACTGTATTTGGATACTACTACCTAGACATTTTGACTTTTTGAACAACTGTTCAGACTATTCTAATACATACATAAATCTGAGAATCACTACTCATGCATTTTTTTAAAAGAAGCACATCAAGGTTTTCACATTAAGAATTAGTACAAATTATTCTTTTTTTTCTTAAAACTATCATCATTTGAAACCATACTGAAATATATAGAAGTGGATATAACATATATAGCCTACATGGCATATGTTTATCGCTAGTACATTTTATCACAATTACTAATTGCTTATAATATTCCAATGCCTTGGTTAATCTGGGCATAAATTCAAATGTAACATGGATAATTCCAGACCCAGATATAATCTCAATACTTGATTTGAGCTTTTGAATAGGGATACTTGTGTATATTTTTTGGTCATGGAGGAAAAAATTTTCCTCTGCCCTCTTGAGTTCTGTGTTTGGGAATCTGTGAATCAAACTGAAATTCCCAAACAGGAAAATAGAGTTTATCCATATACACATGAGAATGCCTAAAAGGAATGAATCTCTAAAAGATTTGAGTTTTTATGCATAATTTTCAGGGAAACTGTAGAAAGGACTATTATGGGAGAACAGATGGATTTATAGGAAAGCCCATGGGAAATACCACTATTTATTTCTTTTTATTTTTTTTCATTTATTCATTTCATTAGTTAATTTACTATTGTTTGAGACAGTCTCACTATGTTGCCCAGGCTGGCCTCCCATTCCTGGACTCAAGTGATCCTCCTGCCTCAATCTCCATAGTAGCAAGGACAGCAGGTGTGTGCTACTGTGCTTGGCCAATGGAAAATGAAGGCTCGTGACACTGTTACATCATACAGGTTGCAAGTGGTTTTCACCATCTCTTGGTTTATGATGATAAAACTCCCCCCAATGAAGGTATTCACAGCAACCTCGTTCCCAGAAGTTTCTGCTTTTGTTGTGATAAATGGAGCTCTGAGAAGGCTTCCTTCTGTTTCTGCTAATTCTGAAATGTCTTTATTATCAACATTAATCAACATTTTCCCCAATTATCAAGATTAACTCCAATTCTGGGGTCTCAAGTGGGCCCCATAGTTCTCTGGATTCTTTTTTTTATATATAATTGTTTAGCAAATCTCCTATTAGACACTGTGTTTCTGACAGTGGCACATGAAATCTTTCTGTCATGACTACATTTATTTGATGTATTAACTATTCTATTCCATATCCCTCATCCTAAGTTAAAGAACTGACTCTCATTTATGGCAAATATTTCTCATCTTCTTTTCTCCTCTAGTGAGTATTGATTATCTATGCCTAATATATCAGGTATAGCTAATTCTGCCGAGTAGCAAATCATTCCAGGATTTGGTGGCTTTAAATCAATCACCTCAAAATTATCTAGGAGACTGTATTTACAAGATGTTAAATCCAGTGGTGACCTAGTAATACTTTTTGATAGCAAGAAAAAATTCTGGTAGTGGAAAAGATATTGTTAAAGTTCTGGTACAACTTAGAAAAAAAAGTCAATTTATTTTCCATGAATCCGAGTGAAGCAAAAGCCAATAGTGATTAGTGGGAAGTACTTTTGATGTGGGAAAGGAAGTAAGCTACTTTGGGAAATAAGGATGTTATAGAAATTAATATTTTAAATCTTTTGAGGATTCCCACAGGGCACTGATATATTTTCCAAAGGTCTTTGTTGTGATGAGCTATGGAGGGTTATTTTCTAAGTGCCAATTTGTGAACATGAGCACATGTGTACCAAGAAAGATCTGAAATGCAAGAAACTGATTTATGTGAAGCTACTTGTTTGCTTTTAATGTCCTTAATAATCTCATCCCTCATGTCCAAAGGTATAAATAAAGTTTGCTACTGTCAAAAAATCAAATCAAATCAATCAATCACCTCGCCAACCTAAAATACAAGTCAAGGCATACCAAGTATAAGAACAAATTTTTTTGACGCCAAAATGAGGGTGGTCATCAGGGGAGAAAACAGGAATTCTAGTTGCCCAGAATAAGTACTTCCAAATGGTGTTTGAGCAGATTTTTTTTTTATCTGAAATGTCCTTATTTTAAATTGAAAGAACAACAAGGAGATTATGGAAATTGCATTGTTCAACAAGAACAGCACAGGGTGTCCTCAGTCATTTACGTTATACATTCCAGGTTAGAATTGTGATAAGCAGGAAAAGACTTTTTTACTGGGGTTATTTATTATGTTTATGGCGTCAAGGAGTCCACAGAAACCTGCTGTGCTAGGTCAGAATGACCTAGATGACTGTCATATTTCCCCTAGGGCTAAAGAATTTTGTGACTTTGTTATTGTGACATTTTAAGTCCTTTCTCAATCTTTATTACTTTCCTCAAATCTCTGGATCTGCTGGGTGGTTCTGCTTCTGGGAAGATCTCCACCAATCTCTCAACCATCCATAGTTAGATGGTGGGTTGCTTGGAGGCTGGTGGATCTAGGACAGTCTCAAACAAGACAACTCTTCTCTGCTCCATGCTATCTCACTAATCTGAGATTAAACCTGAGCTAGCCTTCTGAACAATGAGAGACCACCTGGAACAGAAATTTGCACCATCACATTTTCAAGCCTGGATTGTATCAAGTTTCCACTGTCTTCTTGGCCAAAACAAGTCTTGTGGGAAAGCCCAGAATCAGTGCAGAAGACATTTCCAAAGGGAAAGGATATAAGAATTAGTACCTTCAATCTAACATACATGGTGTTTTCTTCAATTAGTCCTGTCATGTTTTATTCTATTTATTTTTAGTTACTATCACTCAGAAATATTATCTTAATTATTACAGTACTGAGTATCTCTCCTTTTCGTAAACTAGATCTCTCCTTCTCTAAGTTTTATGAGTTTTCTTTTTCATTTTTAGGATTATTCTTCATAGTTCAGTCACTTTTTACACTTTTAAAATCTCCTTTTAAATTTGCTTATGTGGATGGATAATAAACACAATCTTTGATCAATTAAGCAAACAGTGAATAGGTGCAATATGTTTAAAAGACTTTATGCATTGCCGGAGGTTCCAAAAATGTTTTAAGTCCTATACATTTTGTCAATATTCTAAACCTAATTTCAAAAAATAAATAAATAAATAAGTTGTTCATCATATACAATATGGATAAATGTTCCCTTCCTACCTGCCCATTGTCTATTCAACATTTGTGGCTTATGTGAGTATTTCTGATTGTATTCCTTCTCAAATGACTCATTGTTTAAAACCTTTCCATATGTGCATGGCCCTGGGTTTGATCTCCAGTATCTTACACACACACACACACACACACACACACACACACACACACACACCTTTTCTGGTTGAATTTTGAGAAAAACAGGAAGAGTTATACACAGGTTCTTAAACCCAGGCATTACAGTAAAAGATATTGTATTTTATCAATTGGCAAAATGACTGAACTTTGGTTTAAGAACAGAACAAGTTGTATTTCCTTCATAAGGGTCACTTATTTGGCATCTGGAGTTTCACAATCCTCTAGGATTTTTTGTGATTTTTTTTCCTTTAAGCAGGCATTGTAAATTATTTGTTATGAGATTAGAACTTTGTAAGAGTAAACTATAGCTCAGAGAGCTTGGAATTTCCAAGCAACATTTTGAGCCTCCATGAGTACATGTCAAAAAATAAACTAAGAAAGCATGACCTAGTTATATTATGCTGTTTGCCCTTTGAAAATGTGTCTCCCTGTGTAAATTCTCATAAGAAAGAAAAGACTGAGTCCTCTCCTGTGTGGCTGGAGAAGGCATTCTTTCTGATCAAATAATAATAACTTGCACTGGAACAAGCCCTGTGGACTCTGATTCTCCCAAGGTTACCTTCGTGAGTTTGAGGAACAAAGGGATTCAATGTGATAACAAAACGCTATGTCCCTCAAGACTGCCTTTCTTCAGTTTTCCTCAGAACCAAGCACGAACAGAATTCAAGTGAAAGTGGTTTATTTGGCAGTGACCCAAGGAAACACTGGTGGGGAGTAGGGAAGTGAAACAATGAAGTGGAGGTAGCCAAGTTACCAGTGTGGGCAGCTGGAGCTCAGTTCTGATGGGGAATGCTGGGAGCTGGCTTAGAATATATGGCAGAAATGTTCTGATGAAGGGCCAAGGGAGCTGGGATCATTACCCACTAACTCCTGTTCATCAAGCCACAAGAGAGCTATAATCATTATCTACCAAGGCCCATCCATCAAAGACTATGGGTTGCTATCAGAGAAGCTAATTTCCCAGGACCTTCATTCAATTCCTGCTCATGAGCTGAACATGATTCTGTAGCCAGAAAATGAGGTAAAGAATCTCAGTTGCTACCAATTGGAAGTCTAGTTCTTCCACCTGTATGAGCAAAGGAGTACCAGGATGCACTAAGTACAGGAAATGCTAGAGACATCATGGAGTCCCTTCCCAGAAAGACCTGAATATCATCTTCAATTCTCTTCAGAGATTCCCTTTCCCCCCATATTTACTTTTGCTACCTTCTCTGATTGTCTCAAAACTCTATACCTCCAATAGAGGGATGCTTTAAGAATGAATACACGAGATAGCAGCCCACTATTTTTTGAGAACAAGATGGCAAAATATAAGGTTTACCAAACCATCAGGTTATGGGCACAACCTCTGAGCAAGACTCTTCACATCCAGACTACTTCCAGACTACTTTCTAGAAGAAACTATACAAAGGTGTAATTGTAGCAGATCTGAAAACAAGGGTATTAGCAGAGATCCCTGTAGAACAATGATTCTCACTGGAGGAAATTTTATACCTGGTCTCACCTCATCATCACCCCCCAAGGAGATATTTGGCTATGGTTGGAGACATTTTGGATTTGGTTGTCACAGATAAGAAAATGGTGTTACTGACCCTCAGGAACCCTGGTATGCTTAGAGGACAGGATTGCTCACCAAACACCCTACATGGCACATTAGCATAAACTTCCCTGCGAGTATTTGCCATCTCCAAAGTTCCACAGTGATGCTGTTGAGAAAAACATCAGTGGGAAAAGAGGAAACTGCAGGTCATGCATCCCAATTTCCTCTCCAAATCATTACGCCCAATTTTTACTCTAATAAGCAAAGTTTCCTTTGATTTCTAAAGGTGAGTCTAACCATTTTGGGAGGCACAGAAGAAAGCTCATTATGTTTTTTGAAACTTTACTAAATCGAATAAGAGAGTAGCAGTCTGACCTTTCAAAATGTTTCCAGATGCTAAGCACTGGATTGAAATGCTAAATCGAAAGAACCAACTATTACTGATTAGTAGTGCTATGGCAAAAAGGGCAGCTTTCTTTTGATGGAGTGAGTCATGAAGGACGGAAAGATACTGACACTCAGTGATTAATTTCTGGAAATGTGGTTGAACGAATCAAATTATGTATCATTTGATGCCATTAAATTTGAGTTCCTGCATTATATGTAGACCTTTTGCTTTTCAAGCATTCTCAGTGTGTGAAATTGAATGTGCCATTTACAAGCTATCATGTAATTTTCTGTTTTCTGAAACAAAAGCAACAATCTGGGTACATTAAAGACCATTATATAATTGACAAACCTGCTTTTTAAAATTTGATCCAAAACACAATTACTATCATTTGCCAAATGGAGCTCTACCTTAACAGTGCAAAACCATTTAAAAAATTAAGATAACTGTGTTTTGTTTTTGTTTCTATAATACCTTCCATGTGTATACATTCTTGTAGTTTACAAAGTTTCTTTTTTTCATGCCCATTAACTCACTTAATTTTTAAATCAACCATACGAATAGAACAGTTATCAATATCTCCATTTTAACTTTTTTTAGCTCCTTGAAGGAGCTAAAACTTTTGGATTGCAATTGGCTGACTCACAAAAAAACGACAACACAGAGTGTCAACTATTTGTATCGCATCATATTACATTGACTTGATGTTGAACTTCAATTTTAAAAATTTTATGAAGTATTCCATACATATAGAAAAGTATACATGAACTATAAGTGTTTAACACGAGGAATTTTTCATAAAACCCCTGAAACCAGCTCTCAGATCAAGAAGCAAAGCCTGACCATCATCCCCAAAGTCTCTAATTGCCCTGCTTAGATGCTGCTGCTTCCCTTAGGGGGCAGCCAATATTTTTACATCTGACAGAATGTATTCATTTTGCCTGTTTTGAATTACATATAAAGGGAATTATATGGTGTGCACTTCACTGTGACTTCTTTTGCTCTTATTGTTTGTAAGCTCCATTTGGATTACTGAGCATGGTCGTACACTGCTGATTGTCATTGTCACATACTATCCTGTGTGAATATTTCAAAATGTGCTTATCCGTTTGATCACTGGTGGACATTTTTGTTGTTTCTAGTGTTTCCTATTACAAACAGTGATGCTATGAACTCATAAATATCTGATAAACACAGGTACATATTTCTCTTGTGTTTAGACCTAGGAGTAGAATTGTTGGGTCAGAGGATATGCATATACTCCACTGAAGTAGACATTGCCTAACTTACTCCACTTAAGTAGACATTGCCTAATAGTAGTTAAATCAATTTATACTCTAACCACTATGGTGTAAGAATTCCTGGAGTTTTTTTTATTTTTATTTTTATTTTTATAATCCTTGCTTATACTTAATATCATCTGTCCTTTTCCTCAGAGTTATTCTGTGAGGGTATCATCATGGAGAAATTTTGTTTTAACTTTTGGAGCCCAGATATTTTGGCATCACTTGCCTACAGGTTAACTGATTTTGATAATAAAACTTTTTTCTTCCTAGCTCCCACCTATGACTCACTTCAAATCCATCCATTTATTTCAGATTATGCATAGAATCTCTAGGAACCTTCTTCTGGGGGTTGTCTCTAGTCATTTCATTTTGGTGCCCATAAAGCATATAGACCAGTGCTTGCGTCAATATTGTAAATGCCAAACCCTCTGAGTGAGTACTCAGCATATGCCAAGAGGGATTTTGCCTAGTACTAAATACTATTGCCAAAGTCCAGGGCTATTAAAGAATATTGTATGGACTCAGCTTGACCTGACCACAGCCCTCTTGAGTAATAACCACCACAACTGCCCCTGAGTAACTCTGGTAAGTTTTCCCTACATAATTTTCCAACACACTGTAAATAAACAAAGCAATTACAGTGGTATGTGGAGCTTTATGACCACACTCTGGTGCCTGGTGCTTGGCTCTAGTATTATCTTGAGATAAACCAGGTACATTATGTCTTGAATGAAGTTGCTTTTTGTCACTTTTATAACCCAAATTTTGGGTAGTCTACTGGGTCTTGATGCTACCCAGGACTATGCCTTCTATCAATAAGTTCCCCAAAACTCCACTCAGTGAAATCTGCCTCTTTCCTCAGTCTCATGGTAACTCAGGACTTATACACTGGGATGAGATTGTTCTGGAACAAACACATACTGTGTTCCATTCTGTTCTCACCTCTTGAGAGCTAAATTCCATATCCCACTAAAAATGTTTCTTAGATTCCAAAGTATTACATCTGCTTCCAAGCTCTGATCCAGCTAGCCAAATCCTATTTGATTCCACATTTCAGTCCATGCCTCATAACCTTCTGTCTCTGGGTTCATCGTTCCTGATGGCTGGGGATTTGTAAAACGCAGTCTTTACTGACTTCAGCATCCATCTCTGTTTTTCTCACTTCTGACCCAGCAACTTCTCTCTAGCTTCCCATGAGTGGGTGCCCTCCTCTCAATGGTTCACCTCTCACAACTGCACTTTCTGTCTTCATATCAGATAGCATGGGATAATATGCTATAAAAATATTTTCAAGTAAGTAGGATAATTTGTATGTAAGAAAACCAGGAGCTGTCCATAATATTAGAGAAGTATCTCTGCACTCTCCTTAGATACTTCGCAGAGCTACTCAAGAATGTCAATCCCAAGTGTAACAGTGGTCTATTTTACGTTTTGAATGTAACCCTTGCTGCTCTGCCACTGCTCCTTATATTTAAAATGGACACTTTTTTTTTTTAATCTTTCTCTCTCCCTGTTCCTCCCTAATCTCTCTACCTCCCTAATCTCAGGGGAAACAGGATTGCCTTTCTTCCTCATCCTAGTAGGAGTTATCTTTCCTGGAGTACATACCCACCATAGGAACAAAGTAATCCAGAATTTGGGAAGGATACCAGAAAATCTCAGAAATAATCATTTCTCAAATTAACAAGTGAATATTATAACTCCAACAGAAAAAATGTGGAATGGAGCCTTTGAATCACCTCTTTAAAAGCCCTCTGTTCCTGGTGAGGGGCAGAATTACAGCCTCTGGGACAGGGGTCCCCTGTGTTTCTCTTTTGCTAGTAAAGCAAATCTTCTTTTTCCTTTTTCTCAAAACAATGTCCTTGTTATTGGGTTGACATGGGGACAAGAACTGATCTTTTGGCAACTGCCAGGTCATGGAGGGAAATCAGAGCTCATTAAGTTGTATACATTCTACTTTCAATGCTTAGGCCCCTAGTGTCCTACAGAGCAGCCAATATGTATAAGGAGGGACCGCTATTAGAAGACTTTGTTTATTATATTCTCTAATTCTAGCTTTGCTTTTATTGATTTGGTGGATTGTCAAATAGCAGTTTATAAAGAACCACCTCCAAATTGAGTGGCTTAAAACAATCAGTATATAGGTAGCTCCTGAGGGTGAGGGTTAGTGATTGAGGTTGGCCTAAACTGGGCAGTTCTAATCTCTGTTGGATTTGCTCACATGTCTGGATTTGTAACTATCTAAAGCTTTGGGTGGGAGGGCAGAAATGACTGGTCCCCGCTCTAAGTATTTTTGCCTTCTAGCTTTGAGGTCAGCAGACTAGCATAGGCAGGTCTTTGTCTAGGTGATGATGAGAAGAATGAGCAAGCCCAGTTGTGCAAGGGCTTTTCAAGTCTCATAAAACATTACACTTACTGACATCCAGGTAACCTAACAAATCATGTGCCTGGAGCCAAGAGTCAAAGTGGGTGGTACAGAAAAGTTAGATGGCTGGAGGCATGGTACAGAAAGGGTAAGAATGGGATTATTTTTGTACTCTATTGTACCTGGTAATCTTAGACAAGATGCTTACTCTTACTAAACCTCAGTCTGCTGTCAATAATTTGAGGAGTACTGGAAGCCAGAATCTTCTCCCAAATTGTTCTACTGATTTAAAATATGATAAGTAGGTTGCAAAATCATAAGTTCTACCAAACTGTTAAGTGAGGTAGATGACTTATCATTAATTATTATTATTAGTAGTATTGTTATTATATTGTTATTATATATTTACATGGTTGGCTTTAAGCAAACTCCGAGGTGAGTGAGTTTAGCTCTCAGTGCCTCTGGCCTCACAAGTGGTTTCAAGTTTTATCAGGTCTCCCAAATCTTCCATTATAGTAGTCTACTGAAACACACAGAATGAATGAGTGGATAAAGTTATCAAGGAAATGGGTAGTCAATGCTCATCCTTTCTTGCATACAGCCAAAGTGAATTGAATAACTTCTCTGCACTAATCCTCACCCTATTCCTATCAAGTTACACAAATGCAAAACAACAATAACAAAACACTTCCAAATAGAAATTTTATTACAATGTATAAGAGACCATATATTGCCAATTAACGTGGGTTCTACCAAATCTTCTTAGAGGAAAAAAAAAGAAGTTCCCAGGAAGACACTTTGGAGCTTGGAGAGATGAGTGGAAATTTTCCAGGCCTGTGTGTGAGTGTGTGTGTGTGTGTGTGTGTGTGTGTGTGTGTGTTTGGGGGTGTGGGGTGGGGGGTATTCCACACGGAAGCAAGGGTCTGCATAAAAAAATGTGTCAAAGAGAGGTAACATGTTAGAACATTGTTCAGTAATGATGGAATTTATAATAGGTCATAGTGTGAAAATAAATAAAGTCAGACATGAATTTTGAGGGCAGTAAGGTATTTAAATGAGTGGCATGCTCAGATTTCAGTGTTAGAAAGACTACAATGTTTCAGGCATGGTGCACTTGCCTGTAATCCTAGCAACTCCCAGAGGCTGAAGCAGGAGGCTTGTAAATTTAAAGCCAGGTTAGCAAATTAGCAAGGCTCTAAGCAATTTAGCAAGACCCTGTCTCCAAATAATTTTTTTTTAAAAAAATGGCACCCCTGAATTCAATCCTCAGAACCAATTAAAAAATGAAAGGAAGGAAGGAAAGAAAGATGGTGGGGTGAATGGACTCTACTTGCAAGTAGCTAGTGACAGACAAGACACTAGGATGATATCACAAGAGTTCAGGTAAGAGGAGCCCAGTCTTTTATCCTGATTTCCTGCGGGAGACATGAAAAGAAAAGGTGCACATAACAGATGCTCCATAGTGCTTATGGGGCATTGTGGAAAACTTTCTGGATGAAAGAGGTACATCAGTTCACATCAGGATCATGAATAGGATAGGATATCCAGTCCTTCACTGTATGTGTCAACCAACAGATTGACATTTATTTAGAGTATACTTTGGCAGACCAGCGTGGTAGTCATTATGGAGAAGCTATAACGATGAAGGGAAAGACTACTACTGGGAATTAGTAAACAAGAAGCTGTTGGAAATCACAGGATTGAAAAAGCCTCTATTGAGGAATACATAATGCTGTGGAGTGATTGAGAAAGGGGAGATTAAACCTTATTAGAAAGATTTCACATCAGGTAGTTGGGAGATATCATTCTAAGTCTAGATTGTTCTTCCTTCTGTTCATTGCCATAATAGATTCTATTTCCTTAATGGGAAACCAGCTAAATGCCTTTTGTTCTTTCTTTCTAATCTTTGTGAAAAGAAAACAACTGAGATGAAATCTCTTCTAGGATCTTCTTAAGGAAATGTCAAGGTTAACATTGAATGAATGTCCATTGTTATAGTTTGGATATAAGATCTTCCCCCAAGACTCCTGTGTTAAATAAAGCAATGATGTTCATTGGAAGGCGAGTGACTCACCTGAGATGGAAATTCTACTAAGAAATTTTATTGGGGGACTGCCCGAAGGGGAAGAAAAGGAGAGGAAGAGAGCAGCCCTGTGAGCCTGCAAGCCTCAGCTTAAGAAGGGTTGCTTGGTGGGTGCTGATTGGCAGGGTGACTCAGAAACAGGCAAGTGGACACTGTGTCCCATGGGAATTGGTTGAGAAAACTTTTTGACTTTGGCACCCTTTGGCTTGGTGCCCTTCAGCTTGGCGCCCTTCAGAAAGGAGGGGAAGGGGTAAGGGATTACCTGATGTTCTTCTCGAGAGATGGAAACTTAACTTCAGCCAGGAGAAACCCAATGGGAGAAATAAAACCAAAAGGCAAGGTTTCCCACACACCCAACATTCCTAAGTGAAGTGATTGGATCGTGAGAGCTATAACCTTATCAGTTAATCCTACTTTGAATGGACTTTCTTGGTGGTAACTGTAAGGCAGGTGGGGCATAGCTAGAAGAGGTTCTGCCTTACCTAGAGCCCAGAGTCAACCCACCATCCACTCACTGATCCTCTGGCACCATTAGCCAAAATAAACTTTTCCTCCTTGATTTAGTTCTTGTTTAGTATTTTGGTAACAGTGATGCAAAGTTGACTTACACAGAATTTGGTGTCAGAAATGATGTCACTGCTGTGACTAACATGACCATATGGTTCAGAAATCTTTGGACATGATCTCTGGAAGGAGTTTGGAAAAGTTTAGAGATGCAGACTGGAAAAGCTTTAAAATATTGTAAGCAGAACTTAATGGGTGATTTTGATGGGAGCTTAGAAGATCAAAATGCAGACAGTAAACATCCTGCTTAGGAGTTTCATAGAGAAATGATGCAATTGAAAATCACACTAGAAGCCATTCAAATTACATTTTGGCAAAAGAAAATTGTCTAAATTTTTGCCAATATCCTGAGATTTTGTGTGAGGCTATATTTAAAGGTGAGGGACTAATTAACCTTGCAGAGGAAATTTCAAGGCAGCACCACATTGAATCAGTGGTATGGATATTGCTAACAGCTTTAAATCAAGTTTACTGTGAGAATCAGGAGTAGAAAGCAGAGCCAAAGGATTTGAAAAACTTGCAGTTTGACCAGAAAATTACAGGTAAAACTGGGACCAAAGAAGTTGTGATTGTTAAAGAGATTAAAACCACTGAAGAATCTCTAAGTATTTTGCACAGAGATAATAAGAAAGAATGGCCTGAGGGTACCTAAGGAATTTGCAAGACCACACCCATGGTAGTATTCAGAGTCTAGAAGAAAAAATTCTTCTGTGAATAGATCATGGGGGTATCCTACTTGTACAGGGGAGCCTAGGAAATTTTTTCACTATTCTCAGAAACTCAGGGTTCAGAGATTATTGTGGCAGTGATTCTAGGGGGCACAGCTCCTGTGCAGGCTAGCAACAGACCTTTGTCCCTGTGGGATGCTCCTGCTGATAGATCAATCTAAGAAGCTGGAGCTGGAATGGAGACCCCAGAAATTGAGAGATGCCAATAATGTGGACAGTCTGCAAAGCAAAGCTGCTAGCTACAGAGAAAGCCAAGTTAAAAGAGAGCCAGCCCATGGTGCTGCAGCCAGCAAGGCCAAAGGGAGTGGAGCTGCCTACGCCCTTTGGAGAGTACATGCTGCCACGTGTCCTAGATACTGTATGCAGAATAATGGGCAGAGTTATGAGGCCTGTTTGCCCAGCTGAATTTTGGTCTTGATGTGGTCCCATTGTCACTTTCTATATCCTACTCCTCCTTTTTGGAACTAGAATGCTTACTCTGTACTACAATATATTGGATACACGTAACTTGCTTTTGATCTTTACAGGGTTCACAGCCAAGAGTTTTCCTTGAATATCAGATGAAACTTTGGGCAAGGTTGGGACTGTTGAGGATATGGGATTCTCAGAGATGGACTAAATACATTTTACATTATGAGATGCACATAAATTTTGGAGGGCCAGGGAAGGAATATTATTGTTTGGATATAAAGATCCTCCCAAAGCTCCTGTAATAATGCGGGCATATTCAGAAGTAAAATGATGTGATCCTGAGAGCTAACCTAATCGGTTCATCTCAGTTTGAATGGAGTGACTGGGTGGTAATTGTGGGTAGGTCAGGCTTGGTTGGAAGAAGTGGGTCATTGGCACACACCCTGGAAGGGTTTGTCTTCCCTGTGATCCCTTCCCCTTCTCTCTGCTTCTGGGACTCCACAAATGGAGCAGTGTTCCTGCCCCACAACTTTCCACTCTGATGATCTGCTGAGCAATGAAGGTGACCCTCCATGGACTAAAACTCTGATACTGTTATGCTCAAATTCGGGACCCCCAAAAGACCACCAGAGACCCAAGATTGATGTAAGCAGCAAAGAGGTGTTTATTGCGAGGTAGCTCGGTCCTCCTCGCGCACGCGTGCACACAGCAACTGGTGACACTGAGAGGCCCCGAGCCCAGGGTTTGCAGCAGTTTTATACACTCTTTGGGGAAGGCAGGGACTTCACATACATCATAGCATCTCTTAGCAAATCGTCACACACCGCGGGAAAATCAAATAACAACTCTAAAACATGATTAGCACATTCACCGGGTGGGAACAAGTTGGGTAGGGGTGATTGGTTACTACAAGAGGGGTATTCATTTGAACTAATTGGTTTAAGCCAAGAGTGGTGTACGTGCTGAACTACATGGTTTCCCAACATATTATCAACCACCATAAACTACTGGGAGGGTCATCTGGCATCCCAGGTATTTCCCTGTCTCATGCTGATTGGTGGTTGCTAGGGGGTTACTATGGATCCCCACCTAGCCTGACTGAGTCAGGGACACCTGGCGAAGCAGATCTCTCCTGTTATTTGTAGATAAACCACTTAGCAGGGTGGGAATGTGCCTAGGAGTGCTCTGTGGGTCTTTCCAAGGACAAAGGTGATTTCCCTTCCTTGGACAGGCTTTGCTCTGAGGTAAAGGCTGGTTTTTCAATACTGTGAAACAAAATTAACTTTTTATCTTCTAAGTGTTCTAATTGGGTGTTTTGGTCACAGTGATTTAAAGCTGATGAACACACCTGCTTTTGCTCATTGATGGTTGTTTTGAGAGATATGCATATCTCCCAATGCTTCTTCCTCAAGAGAAGTTAGAACAGTTTGACAAACTCTGGGCAGTCAACTCTGGGCACATCTCTGTGAGCAATTTAAACCATTCCTGAGAATGGTTGCAAGACAGCAGGTCAGG
This sequence comes from Ictidomys tridecemlineatus, assembly GCF_052094955.1. Classification (NCBI taxonomy): domain Eukaryota; kingdom Metazoa; phylum Chordata; class Mammalia; order Rodentia; family Sciuridae; genus Ictidomys; species Ictidomys tridecemlineatus. Next base: position 164,768,236 of record NC_135481.1, read on the forward strand.
GAAACCTCACTTGAAGTCTGGCCACCCACCTGCAGAAGTGGACATTTTTTTCTTCTCCCTCATGTCTTATTTCAGACCGTCCAGGAGCAGACTCTGAGGTGAATGATCATGTCAAAAGTTATTAAAAAGGGAATATAGAGAACTCCCAGGGAGTGAGAAAGCAGGGCAGAAGAGAAACAGTCTCACAAAAGTGTGATTAGTGGTGAAGTCCCTGATGTATTTTGATCCTTTGGGGGAACTCTAGAGAATCAGTCAGACCTTTGTAGACCTTCTCAAACCCTGGGGGCAACAAACTGGACTTAATATACTTTAGGACTAATCAGTCTTTAACTTTGGGATGCCTGCAGGAGACATGCATTCCCAAGCATTTTTAGCATTCTCTGAGTGAATAAAGTAGCTGCAGAGTTTAGGGGCACCTGGAAGGTGTTCTGGGGGAAGCTGTAAGAAGCAAATGAACTTTAAACTGGGCGAGATCAGTGAAGGTTGAGGCAGTAGGGTTACTGTAATGTAGGTACCCATGGAGTTAAAGAATTGCCAGTATTAGGGTAGTTGGGAATGGGCAGGACAGAGGATGTATCCATGGTGAGAGTGGATTCCTTGGAATTGAATTGATGGAAGTTTTTCTGCTGTTGTTAATGATACAGTCCGGGACAATAACTTTCAACAGAGGAATATGGCCCAATGGAGGGCACGTTTTATAAAAATTAAAGTGGAATTTTTGGTTGCCAAAAGAATGAGAGGTGATACTGTTACTTAATGGGCTAGAGTCAAGGATGTGCAGGATATTATCACAGTGAAAAATGCTCCAAATATAGGAATAACCACATATTCCACCAGATATTTATTCAAGTGGAAATATCACTTGTATTAGCCTAGAACTGAACTCCATTTTGTAAATCAATACAAAAATTTAACATTTTGCACAGTTTTAACATAGAATGACTTTTGTGGAGATGGAATGTCTGGGGAATGTTGTGCTGTTATTTTCAGAACTTTGCCAAGAATTGTTCATCCTTTCAAAAAAAAAAAAATCACCGTTAGTAACTGCATCTTATGATATTTGAGTGACCAATATGGCATACCTGATTCTGTATGCCTTTGGAATTCACAGTGATTTTGTTTTTAAGTAGGTGAGGAATAAATTTATATGATCCTTATTTCAAGGGGGGTGGAGAAGTCTGTGAAAGAGGAGAAGAAACAAGAAGAAGAATAAGAGGAGGAGAAATGAAAGAACAGCAAGTGAGAGGGAAGAAAAAGAGAAGCAGGAGATGGAAGATAAAAAGGAGAAAATAGAAGAGGAAGAGGAGAAAGAGGAGTGGGAAGAAGAGGAAGAGGGAAAGTATATAGCAGGTGGGGGATACAAAGGGATCTTGAGAAATAGCATGGCTCTAATGGTACCTGCCATGAAGGATCTCACCTCATGAGGTCCAATGGAATAGATGGGGGACATTTAATCTTTCTAACATCTGGTTGTACATTTTTTACCCTGACTCCTTTTTTTTTTTTTTGAAACCTAGGTGTGTTTAACTACTGAGCCATATCTCTGGCCCTTTTTATTTTTTATTTTGAGACACAGTCTCACTAAGTTTCTTAGGGCCTCACTAAGTTGCTGAGACTGGCTTTGAACTTGTGATCCTCTTGATTTAGCCTAGGGAGCCACTGGAATTACTTGTGTGTGCCCACCATGCCTAGCTCTTTGCTTTTTTTGTTGTTGTTTTGATTGGTAGGATACTTTCAGGGTAGGTAGGAATGTAGGCTACAGGTTATCTAAAATGCATATTTTGAAAATTTAGACAGAGCCAAGTCAATTCTAAGAAAAATAATTTATCATTAGAATAGAAGAACATGATATTTCCCAGGGGATGTTGATATTTGTATACAAAATATCTAGAGACACTTTAGGCAGATCACATACGCATTTTTCTTAGAGAAAAGTGAACTAGTATTTGGGGGCCTGATAATTAAAAAGATAATAATTCTAAGTTTCAAAGAATACTCTACTGAAATCAAATTTGATAAGGGTTTCTGTTAGGTCCATGGAAAATTCAGTGGACATCAAAACAACCCCTAAATTATGCATTAACTTAGAAAATTTCAGTGTTAGGTCATCTATTTGGGCAAGAAGGTAGAAGGAATTAAATAGAACGATGTTAAAGAAAAAAATCATTTCCTGAAATAAAATGTCTAAAGAAAATGATAAACTTATTTGCTGTCCCTTTAAAGTATAATTGATATGCTAATTAGAGACCATAATGAGTTTTCATTTCTTTCCCGTATAATATAAGTGTATAAGGAAATTCAAGATTGATGCATTTTCTTAAGCAAAGGATAGGCAGGCAATATAAATGAATGAGGAGGTGAATTAGAGTCCATGAAATGTGCCCTTTTGAAAAGGAAACTGCTACTTTTCAGCTTGTCTAGAGTTGCCATGTGGAATGAATGAAAATTATAATCTTATCAGACCTTTGGAGGACTCAGAAAAATTGGAAATTTGAATACTCGGAGTATTCAAATTTTGTCAACTATAAAAACTACTATGATAGTCAGACTTTATAAGTAGCAAGAATAACATTTGTAACAGAATAAAGTACAAAGCTATTGCTAAATTTTGAAGTTATTACTGTATCAAAGATTATGATTAACTCTTTGATATTCAAATAAGTTTGATTTATTGTTTACTATTTACTTCAAAATTTTTTTTTCCCCTTTACCTCTGTCCATTCTCAGTATTGTTTATACTCTGATATAAAACCAGTTTCTTAATCAACATTTGTTAATCCCTGCTCCATTTTCTGGGGATTTCAACATTGCTAAAATCCTTAGCACATAGTGAAATCCAGGTGGTTTATTATAAATAAATAAATATGTATAGCAAACACATCAATAAAACAAACAAAATAACAACAGCAAACAAGCTCCACCAAAATCCAAAAGTACATTCCTTTTCTGGTGCTGTCTCTATTTTCTAGTCTATAAATACTGAGAGAACATTCAGTTCTTAAAAAAAAAAAAAAGTCTTTGGAGAACTGTAGAAAATCCTCTTTGTATATGAATATCTCCAACCTAGATGACCTTAAATTTTATGCTTTCTTATGTCAAGTAGACCATTTCTCATGGTCTTTTACTTTGCTCTAATACATGTTTGATTCAGTTCAATTCAATAAAAACAACTAAAAAAACCCTCCTCTTATCAGATTAGCAATGATTAGAAAGATTAAAAATACTCACTTTTTTTTTTTTTACATTGGAAATTGAACCCAGGAATGCTTTACTACAGAAGTACATCCCCAGTCAATCTTATTTTAAAATTTTGAGACATGGTCTCCCTAAACTGCTGAGGGTCTCACTAAACTGCTGAGGTTGGCCTCTGGGATTACAGGCATGTGCCACTACCACTGGGCTCAGCCACTTACTCTTAACATTTTATTGTATGTCCTTCCAGGATTTTCTTTTGCTTAGACTATTTGATTTGAGATATATATATCAAATCATATATATATATATATATATATATATATATATATATATATATCTCAAATCAAATAGTCTAAGTATATATATATATATATATTTATATATATATGTTCAATTCTGAGTACAAAAAAAATAAATAAAAGAGTTACTGTTTCTGATACTTAAATGGGTCAATGTTTATATTTTATTAAAAAAACTTTTCTTATGTTTATTTTGATTTTCCATATATATATGCATATATAGATATATACACACACATACACATAATTTATATTATGTATATTTTGCCACCACACCCAGCTTAATATATATTACTTTATAATACAAAATAAATAGTATTGATTAAAATTTTATATTTTATTATTATTGCAGACCTGGGATCTTACCCAGGGCCTTGTGTCTGCTAAACAAGAGCTATACTTACTTTTCTACTTCTATAAAATGTAATTAGATTTTAATGTGAATCAATATATTTAATTTGCTTTGGATAACTTGAGGATGATTCAGTTAATAAAATGTCTTAAAATTATTTTCTTAAATTTCCTCCCTCTAAAATTAGTTTTGATTTGAATGAGTAAATTTGATTAAATTAATTTGAACAAAATATTACAATATTTAGTCTTTATTTCCAAGAATACCAATTGACATATTCTCCATGTTTACCTATTTTATGTCAGTCAGTAGTATTTTATAATGTTTTTTATACAAGTCCTTCATTTATTATATTTTTTTCTGAGTCTGTTTTTCACTTTGATACTGTGAATATAGATCTTCCTTTCCTCATTAGATTTTTTAAATAGGACAACTATTGATTTTCTATACTTGATCATATTAGTTATGAACACACTGAACTCTTGTTAATAAAATGTATAACTAAGACAGACACATATTTATTATGCATACTGAAAATCATAACCACTCATTGATGGGTGGGAACTTTCCATGTTTCATTGGAAGGCATATGTTTCAACTGCATTGATTTCCATTAAGCATCTCCAAATTAAGTATCCCACTATCACTTGCATCACTGATTTTTCTCTCCTTACTGTACTATTCCTGTCAACATTCAAACATTCTATAATCTTACTCATCTTAAAAATGAGATATAAAATCCTGTAACAGTTTATATTCCTCTCAGTTGCCATCTGATTTCTCTTATGAACTTATGTTTTAGTCAGCTTTTTGTTGCTGAGACCAAAATACCTGATAAGAACAATTTAGAGAGGGAAAAAGTGTTTTTTTTTTTTTTTTTTTTTTGCTCATAGTTTCTAAGTTTCAGTCCAAGGTCAGCTGACTTCATAGGTTTGGGCTAGAGGTAAGACAGAACATCACAACAGAAGGATGTACTGGAGGAAGACTTGTTCCACTCACCAAGGACAAAAACCCCCAGTGACATATTTCTTCAAGCCATGTCTTACTTGCCAACAGTTACCACCCAATTAACCCCATAGCAGTGGATCAATCCACTGATTAAGTCATGAATCTCATAATCTAATCACACCATCTCTGAACATCCCTTCATTATCTCACCCATGAATTATCGGGGATAACTCTAATCTAAACCATACATTCTGCCCCTGGCCCCCAAAAGTTCATGTCCAGCTAATGGTGCAAAATATATTTAGTCCATTTTCAAGACTCTCCCATAGTCTTAACAGTTCCAGCATTACCCAAAAGTCCAAGTCCAAAATCTCATCTGAGTATTATGGCAAACCCATGGATGTTTATCCCCTGTAAATATCAAAAGAAAGTCACATATATCCAATATATAATTGCACAGAGTAAGCATTTCCATTCCACAAGGAAACTGGGGCACAGAAATAAGGGATAGGACAAGAGCAAGACTGAAATTAAGCTGAGAAAACAAATCATGTAGCTCCACACCCAGCAAATGGGGCACATGACATTGTGATATTCTCTCCAAAGGGCTATGTAGATCCACCCCTATGGCCTTGTTGTTTGCAGCCCGCATGGCCTCTCTCTCAGCTTGTTTCTGCTTGATTCCTGCTGCTTTTCTTAGAAGAAAGCCCCACATTATTGACATACCTTAATCTTGGGAAACTCCACGGCAGCTTTGGCTTCCTTTCCACATCTTTATCCCTTGCAGAGGCAGCCTGAAAGAGACTGTAATCCTGCTTCACTTTGCTTGGCCTTCTAGGCCTTCCTTTGAAAGCTCAGCGGAAGCCTCCAGGACCCCCTAACTTCAGAATACTGCCTTTCTTAGAATTAGCACTGCATGGTTGATGTCAAATCTATCACCACTTCGAGCAGTAGCCAAGCCTCCTGGAACCATGATTGCAGCAGTCTTTGAGTGCTTGGACCTCTGAACATGGTGAAAAAAACTTCCTAGGCTCCTCTGTGCAAGCAAAATAGAGTGTCTCAGGGTCTCTTCTCAAAGAATTTTTACTCTTATATCCTCGAACCTGAGGTGAGTGTAGTCTCTCCAATTCCCAAGAATTCCTTAAACCATCTTTTCTATTGTTTTTGTGCAAATTACTTAGCATACCTTTAGTGGCTGTAATGTCTTTAATAACCACAATTTCCTTAGTTCCAGTTTACTCACAATTTTCTGGCCTACCTGCAAATTTTTCAAATCTTTCTACTTTCGTTTCTGCTCCTGAATGTCACATTAAACTTGACCAAAAGCTGCCAGCAATATCAGGTGTCACTGTCTGCATGCTATGCTGCCTTTAAATTTTCTTCACTAGATTAGTTAGTTCATCACTTTTAAATTTAGCCTCACAGAAACTCTCAGGACACAGGGAAAATTTAGCCAACTTCTTTGCCAGAATGTAACATGAATGCCTTCTAATTCAATTTTCAATAGAGTCCTCCTTCTCCTCTGAAACCTCATGAGCACAGTCTTTACGGCCCACAGTCCTATCAGCATTCTTGTCTTTTGAGCTCTCACCAGCATTGCTTATTAAGCTCCTCTTATAGTATTCTAAAGCTTTTCCAGATTTTATCTCTAAACTTTAAAAAAAAAATTCCTGCCACAAAAATTCCAGCTCCAAAGGCTTCTGAACCACATGATCAGATTAATCACAGCAATAATCCCACTTCTCAATCCAATTTGTTTTTGTCAGTATTTTCATCACTGTAACCAAAAGATTTGACAAGAACAACTTCAAGGAGAAAAAGTTTCCATTGGCTCACAGTTCAGAGGTTCCATCTACTGTCTCTATTTCCAAAGCACTGGGTCCAATGTGAGGTAGAACATCATGGCAGAAGGGCATGGCGGGGGGGGGGGGGGGGTAGGATGATCAGTGAAGTACATGGAAGGGGAGGATCCTTTCATCAGGAATAAAATACACATCCCAAAGTCATGTCACCACTAATCTACTTTCATCAGCCACAGCCTACCTGTGTATGTTTACCACTCCTTCAGCCTATATAAGTGACTCAATCCACTGATTAGGTACAGATGTCATAATCTAATCATTTATCTTTGAACATATTTTTAGTGTCTTGCACATGAGCTTCTGGGGGGCATCACATATCTAAACTGTAACACCTTTGTAGCAAAGTTCATCAAAGGAGTAATGTGTCCTTGCTAACCTTCTCTCTTTGTGCAGAACAGTTAACATAACAGAACTGACTGTAAAAGGACTGCAATACAGGAGAACTTGAAATTCAGAAAACATTTGTATACCACGTCTAATCAGTTTACATAAACAACCACATTCATGAGACCCCTTGATTTCAATCTAGGAGTCTGAAATCTTGGTACACATCTGGCTGAGGCTGCCTTCATGATCAGTCTCCAATACAAGCCTTGAATTCAAGGTCTCTAAAGAATTTTTGTACTTGGAAAGATTTCTTCCAACTCATTGCAGGGGGTGCAGAGGGGAGGTTTCAACCTCCTGTGTGATTCTAGGGGGAATGGATACTTGAAAGGTTAGGATTCACCCCAACTTCACCCATTGTACCTTTTCCCATTGTTGATGTTTTGTGGTCTTGGGACTCCACCACACATCTCATTTCCCATTTTTCTTTTGAATATCTTCCTGTAAGGTTTGCATCCCTATATTTCCACAGAATATACTCTTGTTAGGGTCCCCAGTGACCTCCAGGTTTCCCAGTCCAATGATCTTTTTTCAAGTCTCCATCTTATTCTGCTCTAAGAATCAGGGTATCATTTTCTTCCTTTTGAATTAGTATTATTCTTTGGTTTCTAGGACAACACACTGTCCTGATTTTCCTTTTACTTCATCAGCATGTCCTTTTTAATCTCCTTTGCTGGATGTTGCTCTGCTTCTTGAACTCTATATTGGAGATAAATTTAGAATAACAAGTTTGTTGGCATGGCGGGGTGAATATCTGATTTTTTTCCACATTTTTAAATTGGTGCATCATAGTTCTGATGGGATTTATTATTACACATCTGTATATGCACAAAATATAACAATATAATTTGGCCAATATCACTCTCAAGCACTTCTCCCCTCATGAATATCTAATTCTAATGGCTCAAGAGAGAAAGAAGAGAAATTGGAGGCAGTATAAAGGGAAATTAAGGCATTTTTTCCCTACTAAGTTTCATTATGAACTAAGCTGATGCCTGGAAGGAAAATTTGAGCCAAAATAACTTTTTTTTTTAAGATGGAAGATACTAGAATATGGTTGAATTCTGAAGGAAATAAATTGGTAGAGGGGGAGAAGAAAAACAGGATGCAGGAGAAAAAGTAAATATTGTGGACACCCAGTACACAAGCAGAGTGTTCATACTATAAGTAGAAGAAATTTTATTTAAAATTATTACAACAGAAATCAGGATACATGGGTTCCTTTGCTTATAGATTTGTTGATGTGGTGGAAACTTGAAGAGTGCTTTAAAATTCTTTGATTTGGGCACTGAAGAAATCAGTTATGAACTGGGCATGCAACCAAAGACATGCTAGAGATTCAAGGAGCAAGAAGTCTATGGATGTAGAACAAGCTATAGAACTTGATGGTGGATAAAACATGAGGAATGAGGATTGCTCATATTTATACTGACCTCTTCATGTTCCTGATAGAGATCCTTCCTAAATTGATGTCAGAGGCATATACTTCATGACTGAGAAATTTCTAAATAGTAATTAATCGGCCCCTATAGTATCAGTTTAAAGTTCCTTCCAGTAGCTGGTACACAATCCACTTGAAGGTTATGTGCAATAATCTGTAGGCAAATTCCAATGCCCTCAGGAAGGTTAGGCTCTTCTGCTTCAGCTGTACAACATCTCTCAAGATTTTTGCACTAGGAACTAAGTCTCAGCATAGATTTGGGAAGAGATCATTTAAACTCTAGCAGTTGGTTTTGGGGGGAAAAATTCCCTCATATTTGTTTTCAGAAATGTTGTAATAGAGAAACCATTTTGATTGGTGGTGTGTGTTTGTTGTTGTTTACTTGACAGGAAAATTTTATCAGTTTTTTTTTTTTTTTTGAGAATTGGAAGAATTTGGAGATGTCTACGTGGGTAGGTGAAGAAAGAGGTGGGCATTTGCATATGTGGGTTAGGTGGTCAGAGAGATGATCTAAGTTGGTGTTAAATCTCTCTCTGAGTCACGGTCTCTGGGTAGTCATTAAAACTGTGCAGACTTGAGGAAGACTAAAGCAGGAAAGGAGAAAGCCTTGTGGACCACCATATCTACTGACGCAAGAATGAAGCTGTAATGAACTCTGAAAGTGAGAATTTGAAGAGGAAGGTAAAAAACCTTAATAGGGTAGTTTCCTAAAACTAAAGGAAAGGTAGTATTTTAAGGAGGAACTAGTCAATTGTTCCAAATGGAATTGTGGTTCATATTCAATGAGAAGTAAAAAAAAATTAATCATTGAATTTGTACTCAAGTAGCCCATTCCAGACACAAGAACCTCACTTGAACATCACTTCAGTGATGTCATAGGGAATAAAGTAATTAGAATGGGTTAAGGCTGTGGTCCTCAAAACCACCACTGGATACACACGACTCTCCAAAGTGTATGGAGACAAATGTAAAAATTCTTTAAGAATTCCTTGCAGATGATAAGAGACAGAGATGGAAACTGGAAGAGAAATGGCCTAAGGAGAGTTATGATGAACTAAGGATAAATGTTTTGCATGGGACAGATTGGATTTGGATTTTTACCTGTTTTAAAGCTGTTGGAAGAAGATGGTTCAGAGTACAAATAATAAGAAGAAAGATAATAATATAAGACTCCTAAGAAGCTGGGAGAAGGTATGAGTTCAGACATGGGTTGAAAGCTTGGCTGTGGTTGGAAAGAGTCACCACTCCCACTGACATGAAAAAGAGTGGAAAAAGAATGAATTCAGATGGGTGTTGGTATGTAAACCTGATGGCCATTTTCTCCTTACATGTATTTTAAGCAAAGACTTGAGCCAGAAAAATTGTCAGGTGTTTGAGGTGCATCAATGAATAATAAAGACAAAGATCTTATAGAGCTCAGACATTAAAGGGAATGCGGCTACAATCTTTTTCTGAGAAGTAGAAGGTCAGCCTCTTTAAGGGAGGAAGTTAGCAGTGGGTGGCAATGGCCTAAAGAAAAAACATGAAAGCCTTGTCATTGGGAGAGAACTTGGCAAGTTTTATTGGGCATTGTTAAGGCCTTTTGAAGGTGACACTTATTCCTTTTTGGGAGACCCATTGAGTGGACTGGTGGGCACCTCTGTCGTGCACAGCTTGGCGATACACCCAGGGACAGTCAAAAAGGAAGGATCATTTAAAAGGAGATTCTTCTGTAGTTTATTTTTCTCTGTGTGTATATGCACAACTTTATTTCTGCTACTTATGATTTATCTCCTTTTGTGTACTTGAGAAAAGGTTATCGATTTTATTGATGTGTTCACATAATTTCCTTTTTCCTGTTTTCTCTAATACATTGTTTTTATCTTAATTAATTTAATACCGATTGATTTTCGTTCAAAGCTTCCTTCCCTCCACTTATTTTTATGACTACCTAGTTATTTTATACTTCTTAATAATAAAAGGCATTTAAGAGTTCTTTTTTTTTTGGAGAATGGGCTTTGTATCCATGCAGCTGATTTGTAAATATAATATTCTTTAATTTATTCACAATACTTGTAATTGTACCCCTTATTTTACATTGTTACTTTTCTCTAGGAATTGAAAATAGGGATTTTTAATATCCATTTGATTAGGATAAAATTTGGTTATTTTATCACTTTTACACATTTTTGGTTTTATTACACTATGGTGAAAAATATAAGTCATGTAATTTCTGTATTATAGAATTAATTAAGTTTATATTTATGTTTGTTCATTTTGTACCAACAATCCTATTAGCTCTGAATTTTGACAACTTTATTTCTTTTTTCCCAATTTGTAAGTTTTAGCATTCTCTTTTTTCTCTTACCTCACTGTGTAATATTGAAGAAGTGGTGATAGCTGGCTTTTTACTTTTTTTTCCTGTCCTTAAATACTGAAAACATTTTACACAAAATCTGATGCTTGTTATATTGTTTCTTTTTCTTCCTCTTCCTCTTCATCTCTTCCTCTCCTCCTTTCTAAAAATTAATTAATTAAATTGATGTATATTTGTACATATTTATAGGGGCACATATAATATATGCTGGTGAGAATTCAGAAAAAGGGGAATTCTTAAATATATTGAAGAGAACTTAAATTAGTACACCATATGATTCCCCCAAAATCTAGAAAAGAAGCTGCCTTGTGATCCTTGCTTCCTTTCTTGTTGTCTTAAGATATTATTTATCAAGTTAACACAATGTTTTCTCCTCTTATGTGCTCATGAATTTCTTTGAACAATTATAAAGAAAGTAAGCTTAATTTTAGACCACATCTTTTCTGTATCTATTGAGATGATTTAAATAGTTTTCTCTTTTAATCTACTTTTGCTGCCATTACTTATTGCTTCTCTAATTCTTTCCCTTGCCTCATGTGAATCCAAGTTTCTGAAATAAATCATTTCCCCTCTCCCTGAAGTACTTCTTTTAATGTCTTACAAGGCAGAAATACTGGCAACCAATTCTCTCAACTTTTATTTGTATGAGAAAGGTTTTATTTATTCTTCATTTAAGAAGAATAATTTTATAAAATATAGAAATCTAGATTGGTCGGCTTTTTATTCTTTTTTTTCCCTTTTAAAAATTTTTTATTTTAATTTGTTATATATGACAGCAGAATGCATTACAATTCAAATTTCGCATATAGAGCACAATTTTTCATTTCTCTGTATATAAAGTATATTCACACAATTTGTGTCTTCATACATGTACTTAGGGTAATGATATCCATCTCATTCCACCATCTTTTTTATCCCCATAACCCTCCCTTTTCCTCCTACTCCTTTGCCTTATCTAAAGTTCATCTAGTCCTCCCATGCTCCTCCTCCCAACCCAACTAGGAATCGGCCTCCATACATCAGAGAAAATATTCAACTTTTGGTTTTTTGGGATTAGCTAACTTCACTTAGCATTATATTATCCAACCCCATCCATTTACCTGCAAATGCCATGATTTTATTCTCTTTTATTGCTGATTAATATTCCATTGTGTATATATGCCACATTTTTTTTATCCATTCATCTATTGAGGGACATCTATGTTGGTTCCACAGTTTAGCTATTGTGAATTGTGCTGCTACAACCATTGATGTGGCTGTGTCCCTGTAGTATGCTGTTTTTAAGTCCTTTGGGTATAGACAAAGGAGTGGGATAGCTGGGTCAAATGGTGGTTTCATTCCCAGCTTTCTAAGGAATTTTCATACTGCTTTCTGTATTGGCTGCCCCAATTTGCAGTCCTACCAACAATATATGAGTGTGCCTTTTCCCCCACATCCTCACCAACACTTATTGTTGTTTGTGTTCTTAATATCTGCCATTCTGACTGAAGTGAAATGAAATCTTAGAGTAGTTTTGATTTGCATTTCTCTAATTGCTAGAGATGTTGAACATTTTTTTATATATTTGCTGATTGATTGTATATCATCTTCTGAGAGGTGTCTGTTCATTTCCTTGGGCCATTTATTGGTTGGGATACTTGATTTGTGTGTGTGTGTGTGTGTGTGTGTGTGTGTGTTTAGCTTTTTGAGTTCTTTATATACCCTAGAGATTAGTGCTCTATCTGATGTGTGAGTGGTCAAAATTTGCTCCCAAGCTGTAGGCTCTCTATTCACCTCACTGATTGTTTCTTTTACTGAGAAGAAGTTTTTCAGTTTGAATCTATCCCATTTATTAATTCTTGGTTTTAATTCTTGTGCTATAGGAGTCTTATTAAGGAAGTTGGGGCTTAATCCCACATGATGGAGATTTTGGCCTACTTTTTTCTTCTAATAGGCACAGTGTCTCTGGTTTAATTCCTAGGTCTTTGATCCACTTTGAGTTGAGTTTTGTGCATGGAGACACAGGGTTTTAATTTTATTTTGTTACATATGGATTTCCAATTTTCCCAGCACCATTTATTGAAGAGGCTGTCTTTTCTCCAATGTATGTTTTTGGTGCCTTTGTCTGATATAAGACAACTATAATTTTTTTATGTGGGTTAGTCTCTGTTTTCTCTATTCTGTACCATTGATCTACCAGTTTATTTTAGTGCCAGTACCATGCTGTTTTTGTTACTATTGCTCTGTAATATAATTTGAGATCTGGTATAGTGATGCCACCTACTTCACTCTTCTTGCTAAGGATTGTTTTAGCTATTTTGGGTCTCTTATTTTTCCAGATGAATTTCATGACTGCTTTTTCTATTTCTGTGAGGAATATCAATGAGATTTTGATTGGGATTGCATTAAATCTTTATAGAGCTTTTGATAGTATGATCATTTTGACAATATTAATTCTGCCTATCTAAGAACAAGGGGGGATCTTTCTATCTTCTAAAGACTTTTTTAATTTATTTCTTTAGTGTTCTGTAGTTTTCATTGTAGAGGTCTTTTACCTCTTTCATTAGGTTGATTCCCAAGTATTTCATTTTTTTTGAGGCTGTTGTAAATGGGTGGTTTTTCTTGTTTTCAGTTCAGAAGATTTTTCACTGATGTACAGAAATGCCTTTGATTTATGGGTGTTACTTTTGTATCCTGCCACTTTGCTGAATTCATTTACTAGTTCTAGAAGTTTTCTGATGGAATTTTTTGGATCTTCTGGGTATGGAATTATATTGTCAGCAAATAGTGCTAATTTGAGTTCTTCTTTTCCTATCCGTACCCCTAATTTTTTTCGTCTAATTGCTCTAGCCAGTGTTTCAAGAACTATGTTAAATAGAAGTGATGAAAGAGAGTATCCGTGGCTTGTTCCAGATTTTAGAAGGAAAGCTTTCAATTTTTCTCCATTTAGAATGATGTTGACCTGAGGCTTACCATAGATAGCTTTTATGATGTTGAGATATGTTCCTGTTATCCCTATTTTTTTAGTGTTTTGAACATGTATGGGTGCTGTATTTTGTAAAATGCTTTTTCTGTGTCTATTGTGGTGATTATATGATTCTTAAAGTCTATTGATGTGGTGAATAACGTTTATTGATTTCAGTATGTTGAACCATCCTTGCATCCCTGGGATGAACCCCACTTGATTGTGGTGCACTATCTTTTTGATATGTTTTTGTATTTGATTTGCCAGAATTTTATTGAGAAATTTTACATGTATGTTCATCAGGGATATTGTTCTGAAGTTTTCTTTGTTTGTTGTGTCTTTGCCTGGTTTTGGAATCAGGGTGATATTGGCCTCATAGAATGAGTTTGGAAGTGCTCCCTCTTTTTCTATTTCACAAGACAATTGTAGAGTATAGGTATTAGTTCTACTTTTTAGGTCTTGTAGAATTCAGCTGTGTATCCATCTCTTTCTGGGCTTTTCTTGGTTGGTAGGCTTCTGATAGCATCTTTTATTTTCTTGCTTGAAATTGATCTGTTTAAATTGTGTATATCATCCGGATTCAATTTGGGAAAATCATATGACTCTAGAAGTTTGTTGATGTCTTAGGTATTCTCTATTTTATTAGAGTACAAGTTTTAAAAATATTTCTAATTATCCTCTATATTTCTGTAGTGTCTGTTGTGATATTTTCTTTTTCATTATGTATATGTTAGTGATTTGAGTTTTCTCTCCTTCATTAACATGGCTAAAGGTTTGTCAATTTTATTTATTTTTTCAAAGAACCAGCATTTTGTTTTGTCAATTTTTAAAATTGTTTCTTTTATTTCAATTTTGTTGAGTTCAGCTCTGATTTTAATTATTTCCTGTTTTCTACTGCTTTTGGTGTTCATTTGTTCTTCTTTTTCTAGGGCTTTGAGATGTAGTATTATGTCATTTATTTGTTGACTTTTTCTTCTTTTAAGGAATGAACTCTATGCAATGTACTTTCCTCTTAGTACTGCCTTCATAGTGTCCCAGAGATTTTGATATGTTGTATCAGTGTTCTCATTTACCTCTAAGAATTTTTTAATTTCCTTCTTGGTGTCTTTTGCAACCTACTGTTTATTCATTAGCATATTATTTAGTCTCCATGTTTTGGAATAGTTTTTATTTTTCATTTTATCATTGATTTCTAATTTCATTTCATTGGGTTCTGATAGAATGCAGGGTAGCATCTCTACTTTTTTTGTATTTATTAAGTGTTGCTTTGTGGCATAATATATTGTCTATTTAAGAGAAGGATCTATGTGCTATTGAGAAGAAAATGTATGAACTTGTTGAAGGATGAAATATTCTATATATGTCAGTTAAGTTTAAGTTATTGATTGTATTATTGAGTTCTATAGTTTCTTTGTTCAGCTTTTGTTTGGAAGCTCTATCCAGTGGTGAAAGAGGTGTGTTAAAGTCACCCAGAATTATTGTGTTGTGTTCTGTTTGACTCTTGAACTTGAGAAGAGTTTGATGAATGTAGATGCTTCATTGTTTGGGGCATATATAACTGTTATGTCTTGTTGGTGCATGGTTTCCTTCAGCAGTATGAAATGTCCTTCTTTGTTCCTTTTAATTAGCTGTAGTTTAAAGCTTACTTTATTTGATATGAGGAGGGAAACCTCTGATTCTGCAGTCCAAATGAATGGTGTGATTTTTCCTAGCCTTTCACCTTCAGTCTGTGCATGTCTTTTGCTATGAGATGAGTCTCTTGGTGGCAGAATATTGTTGGGTCTTTTTTTTTTTTTTAATCCATTCAGCTAGCCTTTCTTTTGATTGGTGAGTTTAGGCCATTAACATTCAGGGTTATTATTGAGACATGATTTGTATTCCCAGCAATTTTGTTTTATTTTTGTTATTTAACTTGACTTGGTTTTTGCTTTGATTAGCTTTTCCTTTAGTGTAATACCTCCCTCTGCTGATTCTCATTGTTGTTTTTTATTTCCTTTACATAGAATATTTTTACCAAGAATGTTCTTTAGTGCAGGTTTTCTAACTGTAAATTATTTTAACTTTTGTTTATCATAAAAGGTTTTTTATTTCATCATTAAATCTAAAGCTTAATTTTGATGGATACAAAATTCTTGGTTGACATCCATTTTCTTTCAGAGTGTGATATATGTTGTTCCAGGATCTTATAGCTTTCAGAGTCTGTGTTGAAAAGTCTGCATGTAACCTAATTGGCTTTCCCCTATATGTAATCTGATTCCTTTCTCTTGTGTCTTTTAATATTCTCATTCTGTATGTTAGATATTTTCATTATAATGTGACTTGATGTGGATCTGTTGTGATTTTGTACATTTTGTGCCCTGTAAACTTCTTAAATTTGGTTTTCCAATGTTTTTCATGTTTGGAAATTTTTCTGATATTATTTTGTTGAATAGATTTCTCATTCCTTTGGTTTGGAACTTTATGCCTTCCTCTATCCTGAGAACTCTTAAATTTGGTCTTTTTATCATATCCCATATTTCTTGAATGTTCTGCTCATAGTTTCTTACTATTTTCACTGTATAGTCTACATTCTTTTCAAGATTATATATTTTGTCTTCATTGTATGAGATCCTGTCTTCCAAGTGGTCTACTCTGTTGGTGATGCTTTCAATTGAGCTTTTAATTTGATTTCAAGGATTTCTGTTGGGGTTTTCTTTAGAACCTCTATCTCCCTATTGAAATAATCTTTTGCTTCCTATATTTGCTTTATAGCTCTTTGTCAAAATGATATTTTGCTGCCTGTATTTGCTCTTATATCACCCTTTAATTCACAGAACATTTTAATTATGTATATCCTGAACTAATTCTCTGTAATTTCATCTGCTGTGCTGGTCATGGATTCTAGTAATGTGGTGTGGTGTCTTAATTTGTTTGGGGCACTTTCTTCCCTTGTCTTTTCATGTTGCTCATGTGTCTTCCTTTCTAGCTTTGTGGATCTGAGGCATTACTGCTTTTACCCTATAGGCTTATAGGGCTCCTGCAGAGTTCCAATACCTCACCTTTGAGGGGGAGGACAATGTTAACAGATCCCAATATAAACAAAATACCACCTAAAAACAAATAGTTGTTATTAAGACCTTTACAGTTTGGTCACAATATTCAGAAATGGTGAATTCAATTATTATGTACAATATAAATCAGTAGACTTGTAAAAGGGTTTACAGTTTCTGATGGTGGACAAGAACCAGGGGTGAGGTGTAGGAAGATATGCTGCGGAGGCATGAGATGAGGATATAGAGTTATTATATTTTAGGAAGTGTGAAAGTGAAATCTAAAGAAGAAGGTTAGTAGTAGGAGAATAGAGAGGTAGTAATTTTGGGTAGTCAAGTAAGATAAAAGACAGTAGAGTACATAAGACAAACACACATATATATTAAGAAAAAGAAAAAAAGTTAAAATAGTAAAAATTAGAGAGAAAAGAGAAAAAAACAAAAAGAAGAACAAAAAATATACAACACAACTGTAATATACTATTCAGTCATTTCAGTCGTCAATATCCTAATTCATGCAAAGTACTTGGTTTCACTTATGTTGAGGATGTGAGGGTAAGAGAGAAAAAAGGGAGAAGAAAGAAGGAAAAAAATATCTTGAAGGCAGAAAGAAGGATTATTTTGGTTGGAGATCAGTATCTTTCCTGCTTCCCTTCTTATCCCATAGGTTGGTTTGTCTGTTCTTGGTTGGTATTTCCGTCCTCAGAGTGGTGGGGGTTACCAGGGTGTGAGGGTTGGTCTTGGTTACAGGGCACCTGGAAGCGGGGTATGGCACCCACTGGTACCATTGGGAGACTGCACCTCCAGGATCTCCTTTGTGGTCTACTCCTGTAATGTGAGCACCAGGTCATATCTCCTCATCTTGCCTGTAGACCTCACAGTTCCTGCCCTCTAAATTATCTCTAAAGTGTATTCCTTTCTACTTCCTAATCAGAAACTTTTCTCTCTGGGGGTCTTGTGTGTCGCACTCTGGTAGCTGCGCACCTGTCACGGAGGGCAGTTTTGTATTGGGCAGTCACTGTGCCGGGTTAGGTGCTGCTGGGGCTCGGGGGGAATTAGAAAACTATGGGTACTTGGCTATCTGGTGTTCCAAACTGGTAGTTGCCCCAACTAAAGATGGTGATGGAGGTGACCCACATAACGGCTGTCAACTGTCCGTTTTCTTCAGAGCCTGTGATGTCCCCAGGTGCAGGCAGGCTACTGAGAGAGGGGAACTATGGCAGTAGCTACAGAATCCCAAGATGGAGGGACTGAGGGAGCCCCATGTTAGTAGTTGGGGGTCCACATGGGAGTGGCAACTGGAGTTCTTGTGCTTGGGGAGTGGCTGAGTGTCCTTCCTGGGAACAGCGTTTGGGAATTCTGCACCTGTACTAATGCTGGGGGTCTCACTATGGCACTCAGCATTTGCGAGACCTATGTGGTAGTTGGGAGTGGTCGTCGGGAATAGTAGTCCGGCATCCTTATCTAACACTGAGGTCTGGCAGGGTGGCTGTGATTCCTGTATGGGACCAGCTGTGGATGGGACCTCTATCACTCTCAGCAAAGCAGTATTCCCACTAGTTGGGACCCGGGTCATGGAGCGACAGAGAATGCTGCCTCCCTCTGGTGCACCATCTTGGAATCCCTGGCTTATTATTATTATTTTTAATACTTTAAATATTTCACTTTACTCACTTCTTACTTATATACTTTCTAAGTATTAAAATGTAATTTTTTATTCTGCTCTGTAGGTATGGTGCTTTTATCCTTTAACCACTGGAGTATTCCAATTGTTTTTCCTTTATTGTGACTTTCTGCAATTGAAATCCGATATGACCAAGTGTAGTTTCATTTGGGCATTTGTTTGTGTGGTGTTCTCTGAGCTTCCTGCATCTGTGGACATTAATTGCAGAAAACTCTTAGTCATTATTGCTTCAACTTCTTTCCATTTCTTTCTCTAATTCTCCTTCTGGTATTCCCACTACACACTTGTTAACACCTTTTGTAACAGTCCTACAGTTCTTGGATTTTCTGTTCAATTGCTTTTTCTGTGTTCTTCTCTTTTATAAGTTTATTTTGACATATCCTGAAGCTCAGAGATTCTTTCCATAGCTATCTCAAGGCATTCTTCATTATTGTTAGAGTTTTTGATTTTTATCGTATCTTTAGCATTCTTGCTTAGAATTTCCATCTCTCTGCTTACCTTATCCCTCTGTTTTTGCCTACTGTCTGCTTATATTAAAGTCCTTAGCATTCTGATCATAGTTGTTTAAAATTGCTGAGCTGATAATACCCACCTTCTTGCCACATCTCACTCTGCTTCCAGTGCTTTCTACACTGCTTTGAACTGTGTTTTCTTCTTTTTCTTTTTAGCAGTCCTTATAATTTTTTTGTTAAATGCTAGACATGACCTGCTGGTGAAGGAACCTGGTAGATAGGCCCTTGGTGATGTGTCAGAGAGGGGAAGTTGCAACCAACGGTCCTATGATTTACACATGATTTGGTCCCAGTCCTTTAGTGAGCCTGTCCCTGGAACTATGAACTCCACAAGTGCTTCTCAGTTTTCTCTCCAACTTAGCTGGAACAAGATGATTAAAAGGGACTAGAAGTGGATTTTTCCTTTCCTTGGGCAGACTGGTCTCTGATGAAACCTCCATAGGTTAGGCTCAGATGAAATAGTTTCTTTTGAGGGAAGACCTTGGTAAGAACAAATTGTACCTACATATTTCCAAATGGCAACCTGACTTTTCTCCCTGATGGAAGCAGAGATTTTTCTCATATCTTTACTGGGAAAACCTGGTCTTGCTCCAACTCACAAAAGCATCAAGACCTCCCTAAAACTCGGCCTTCATGAATTTAAACTCAGATCTGCCCACACTGAGCTTCCAGCAATTTGTCAATTATATTTCAGATATTTTTACTCAAATAATGTGTCTATCACACACACATATAATGAAATATTATCATACATATCACATATATACCAATTTCTTATAAGTATTATATTATATAAAAATACTACTTATATATACACACATACTATATCATATTATACATCACATCATATATATACCAAATTCATATCACTGTGACAGATACAACTTGATTGGGATGTGTTTTCTTTTAACATTCTACTTAATTAGGCTTGCTAAAATTTTCTTTTGTATTTTATACATATGTTTAGAAATAAGAATTTCCTGTAAATTTCCACTCCCTGATCTTGTTTGGTTTATGTGTCACGATTACATCATCCTCATAAAAAGTTGTGGAATATTCTTCCTTTTGCTTTAGAAATGTATGAGTAATATTGAAATGATAGTTTCTTTGAAAGTTTGTTAGAACTTGCCTAAAAATCTTTCAAGATCTGACATTTCCTCTGTGGAGAAATTTTTAAAATACTGATTACTTATCTTCAATGGTTATATGGCTACTCAAGTTTTCTGTTATCGTTGGCTTAGTGATGACACACCATATTTTTGAGAATTAGTATATTTTGAGTTTTTTAGGACAACATTCTCCTGTGTGTTCTGAAATAGCTCTAATAGCTAAAATCATAGCTAAAAATTTTCTTTTATTCCTTAGGTTAATTTGGAACTCTGTGCTTTTTCTTTGAGCTAAAAAGGTAAATTCCTTTTGATACTATCTCTTTCTGCTATTCTAAGTGCTGGAGAACTGTCAAACAGGTTCCATTTTATGCAGGTTATCTGCCAGTATAAACATGTCCTTCTTCATTCTGGATACATTGGGTAGTAGTCAGCATTTTTTCACTGTGGCCAAAATGCATGACATAAATTTAAAATAAAAAAAAGGTTTATTTTGGTTTATGATTTCAAAGGTTTCAGTCCATGGCCCACAGACTCCATTGCTTTGGGCCTGCGGCAAGGTAGAACATCATGGTGGAAGGGTGTGGCAGAGGAAAGGCACTAAGCCTGAGGAAGCTGGGAAGCAGAGAGACAAAGAGAGAAGAAGGATTCAGGGGCAAAATACAGTCCCTAAGGACATGTCCCCAATATACTAATTCTTTCATTCATGCTTCATTTACCTACAGTTTCCACCTCATCCCAGTAGTCTATCAAATTAACCCATAGAATGGATTAATCCATAGAATGAATTAATCTATAGAATGGATTAACCCATAGAATGGATTAATCCACTGATGATGTTAGAGTATAATCCAATTACTTCCCCAAAGCACCACCTATGGATATTGTTTCATTGGTAACCAAATCTTTAACATATGAGCTTTGGGAGGAACGTTCCTGATCCAAACCATAACATACAGGTAGACCGTATTTCCCAGCTTGCCTTGGATTTGGGTGTGGTCTTGTGTTGGTACTCTTGTCAGTGGAAGATGAGCTAAGCGATGCACCTGCTTCTAGATCTGGCTTTTCAAGACCATTGTCACTAATGGATACCCATGTCAGTTTTTGTGTCACAAACAATATGGCCTCCAAGACCTGGTGCCTTTAAACATCAACTACTTTATTATTTATTTCAATAACCAGTACGCTAGGCAGTACTTTGCTGGTTTTTCCTGGGATCCATTTTGTGACTGCATTACGCCCCACATGTTAGCGCTTTGATGTTCATTGTTGTTCTGGAGTGCTAAAATTCTCCTCTCAGTAGATGGTTTCTGGTGCATTATCCTATTCCCTGTGGTCTATATGTGACCCTTCTCTCTGGCAGGGTTGCTTGATGTTATAATTTGCATCTCAATGTCCCTTGAAGGTTCGTCTGCTAAAGGCTACATCATTAGCTTGTGGGTGCTATGTTGTGGAAACTTTAAAAGGTGGGGTCCAGTGGAATTAGGCTAGGTTTTTATGGGCATGCTCTTGGAGGAGATATTGGGACCCCATTCCTTTTCTCTCTCTTTACTTCCTGCCATACCACATGCTCCCCATCATACTGTTCTGTCCTGCCACAGGTCCAGAAGCAATGAAGCAAAGCTACCATGGACTAAAACTAAGCCAAAACAAATCTTTTATCCTTTAATTTAGTTATCTCAGGTATTTTGTCACAACAATGGAAGGTTGACTGAAACACTTGGACATCCTTGCAACATGGTTGTGCACCAAAAGGGAAAATGTAGATGCTGCCAACCTTTTAAAGGATTGAGCCTCATCCAACTCACACTCAAGGGGAGAGGAAATAGACTCCATCTCTTTAAAATCACATTGTAAAAGGGCATTGGTACAAGCAGCCATAATTCATTGGGGACCATTTTTAGTACTCTAACAGATAAGCTCTGCATATTTCCATACAGGATTCTTTCCCTCTTCTCCCAACTGACAGGTAGATGCAAATGCTCAAAGAGGCCTTGTGGTTCATGAATTGAAGATAGAGGGGCCCTCTGTTAGAAAGCTCCTTGCCTCCAATCCCTGCCCTGTGGTATTAAATGTGTAAGCATGAGCTAACACTGGGTTGTGTTAAGCTACTGATATTTCAGGCTTTGTTTATTAATCTTACCTTAAAATTCAGCTTTGAGCTAAACTAATAGCTTGAAGTTTTTCAAACCGTGCATTTAGTATGAATTGGATAGCAAACCTATGACAGGAATATTTTGTGAACATAATCTTTCAGGGGGTATTTTTTCTTTTTCACCCAAGCCAAGGTCAGAGATAATCACCTTTTCTTGTTGATCCATGTAGTATGAACTAGGAGAGGGTTGAGATAGAGAAAGTGGGCAGTGAAGATGGATTTTTCTTTGTTTCTTGTTTATTGTTATGTACAATTGCATTATTGTGTCCCATTGTGGATCTGTTTTATGTGTGTGGCTTTGTCTCCTGATTTCAGCAAATCCCTTCACCAATTGAAAACAACAAATCTCAAGTCCCTTTGGATTTGGCAAATGCCCTTAGCCTGATGTTGGCCTTGACTCTCTGCTGGCCTGTCTGAATTGCTGCTCTTAATCAGTGTTTGGCCTGTGAGAAGTCCACACTTTCTGTTCACTCATGGTTGCATTTGAAAACATGTTATTTATATTTTGGCTAGCATTTAAAATTGTTTTCAGTAGGAGGGTCAGTCTGGTTTTGTTATGTTTAATGCTGGCAGGAAAAGAACAGGGCATTTGTTTGTAAATGCATTTAAATTTGTGACAAATTTATGTGTTTCTCTTAACTTTCATGGATTTACTCATTTCATTTGGCTTTTGTGAATTTTCTATTCACATCCTTTTTTAAAAATTATTTTTAAACTTATTTTTGTTTTGTATTGTGTTTTAAACTAGACAGTACTAAGTGTACTGAACCAAGAGTTCTGATGATATTCCCATGCACTGCAATATCTTCTCGATAGTTACATTCCAAACCACCAGGAAGGTCAAGACTGACAACACTCCGCCTTTCCCTGTACAATGGGTCCTATTAAACAAGTCTATTTCTGCCTTTAAGCCCTCTCAGAGTTCAGTAAAATTTGTCTCATTCCAGTGGATTCTATTTTATTTGCTGTGCAATTTGCTATGAATTCTAGGTTTGCCCACATTTGTCCAATCCAACCTTTTCAGCTCTCAATATATGTATTAGATTGAGATGTCTTAGCAGCAGACCCTGAGACAAAGTGGTAAATATTTATTTGGGTCATGATTCTAAAATCACTTATCCAATCAAATTCTGTTTACATAATGAACAGAATATAAATGTGAATCTCCAGGACACAAAGGTCATAACCAATAAGAACTGGGTTGTACATTATAGTAAGATAGATGCTATCTTAGTCCACTAATTCCTCTATAACAAAATACCATAACTGGGTGGCTTGTAAATAGCAGAAATTAATCCTCATAATTAGAGTCCAGAAAGTACAAGATCAAGGTACCAGAATGGTCAGGTTCTAGCGAGGGTCCTCTATAAGGCTACAGACTGTCACTTTCTTGTTGTGCTCTTACGTGGTGGAAGGGGCAAATGAGCTTTGTTGGGTCTCATTTGGTTTTTTTGATTATTTGTTTTTGATATTGAAATTGAACCCAGAGGTGTTTGTATCACTGACCTACATAACCAGTTCTTTTTTTTTTTTTTTTTTTTTGAGACAGTATCTTGCTAAGTTGCTGAGGCTGGCCTGAAACTTGTGATCCTCCTGCCTTGCTTCTGAGTTGCTGGAATTCTAGGTGAGAATCACTTGCCCAGCTCCTTGGAACTATTTTATAAGGATATTAGTCCCATTACAAGGGCTCTACCATCATGGTCTAATCACTTTGCTAAAGTCCTACCTCCTAAAACTGTCACTTGACGGTCAAGACTTCAACATTTTAATTATGAGGGACACATTCAGACCACAGCAGATGCCACTGACAAAGCTTTCATTAAATAGTACCCTATTTTATAATCATTAAAGTAATAGTAGTAATAATAATGATGGTGTAATAGTTATCGAGCATTTTTATGAGCCTTTTATTAAATAATTTATTAATTTTTATTTAATTAACTTAATTCTCAAAAAAAAATTCAATGAGGTATCCCATTTCTTTTATTTCCATTTAGTAAAGGGAAACCCTAAAGAAGAGAGCAATTGCTTAGTCTAACATCACACAATTAGTAATCATAGAGCAAAATGTGAATCCAGGCACTACAAAAAATTCCATGTTCCTAAATCCTCTGCCATCCATTGTCTTGAGTTAATCCTATGTTTTAAGCCATTGTGAAAAATATGGGACATGTAGAAAAGTAGAAGGGAGAAATGACACTATAAATTTTAGTCAAACCATGATCCTAGTGAAACCTATGAGGCAATCTGTTTTATAGGAAAACAAACAAACAAACAACAACAACAACAGCAACAACAAAAAACTGTAACTTTAATAAACTGGGAAAATTACTCGAGGAATTTTAGCTGAAAGGAGGAAGAAAGAAAGGTATTAAGGAGTCAGGAGAGAGAAAGAAGAGGGAGAGGAAAGGAAGAGATAAAGAAGGACAGAGGGAAATAGAATGAGGGTATAAGTCAAATTTTTCTACACCGTCCCCATCCCAGCAGCAAGTACCGGTGATTGAACCCAGGAGGGCTCTAGCACTGAGCTACATTCCCAACTCCTTTAGTTTATTATTATCATTATTATTATTACTGTTTTGGTACCAGGAATTGCGCCCAGGGGTGCTTAACCACTAAGCAACATCCCCAGAAACCCTTTCCCCCTTTTTAAATATTTTATTTAGAGACAGAGTCTTGCTGAGTTGCTTAGGGCCTTGATAAATTGCTGAGGCTGGCTTTGAACTTGCCATCCTCCTCCTGCCTCAATCTCCTGAGCCCCTGTGATTACAGGCGTGCATCACTGGACCAGGCTGGTTTTTTTTATTTTGAGACTGGCTGTCATTAAATTGCACAGACTGGTCTCAAACTTGTGGTACTCCTGCCCTCAGCCTCTCAGGTAGCTGGGATTACAGGCATGTGCCATAACACCCAGCCATCTTTCTTAATTTTAATACTTTAGTTGGCATAGGGAATTTATTTTAGGAATGACTCATGATATCCAAAGGCAATTCTGTTAGAATGTGTGGGTGTCTATTTAGTTGTAACAGTGTGTATCAATCTTTTAATCCACTCACAGAATGTGTGGGCCTTTGCTCTTGGTCTCCCCTCTTATGGAAACTAGCAGTGCCTTAATTTTGTATCTCTGGATTGGACACGAAGTTGACTAAAAATACTCTCATAGTCTTTTAGAAGTCTGTTGATCACTGAGGTTTATGTCACATTTAAAATAAGTCAGCTGTGGTGGCACATGCCTGTACTCTGAGTCAGGAGACTGAGGCAGGAGGATCGCAAGTTCAAAGCTAGCCTCAGCAACTTGTGAGGCCTTAAGGAACTTAGTGAGACCCTGTCTCAAAATAAAAAATAAAAAGGGCTCAGGATCTAGTTCAGTGGATAAGCTACCTTGGGTTCAATTTCTGGTACCCTAAATCAACCAACAAACAAAAAAGACTCTAATATTTAGGTCCCTTTGCTGCTGATAAAAGCAGCATGATCCAAAAGATCAAGATAAATTGAGGTTTTATTATGCAATTTTAAAAGGAATTTATTTGCTCTTTATTTCAAGCATCAAAGTAGAAAGATGGGTAGAAGAAAAAAAAAATCCTTGAAGGAAAATAAATCAGGGCCCAAGGAAGGGCAAGCACATAACTACCTGTTTAATTATAATAATTTATAAAAGCTCATTATAGGATGATTTTCAAATATTATTCATTGAATTACAACAGATCTGACCTGGAATGTCTTAAGTAAGCTTCTTTGTTAGCAATCAGTCTGAAATTTTGAGGACTGCCAGGAGAGCATCTGCAATCTGTTATTAGTGGGTGAAAATATAAATTATTTTGAGCCATGGAGTATGTGGTTGTCACTGAGTGTTCCATGATTAGATATTTTAGAGAGAATTGGACAAATGGCACAATTAGGAGGAGCCAACCCTTCTAATTTAAGAAAACCTTGAGATAGATTTTTCATTTTGTACTCAGTCTAATAATTAGAGCCTCATGTGTGTACTTAATTTTGTTTTAGTAATTTCTGATATCTGATTTTTTGCTGGTGGCAACTGTCTTTGGCCTGGATGTACATTTTCCTCCTGTGAATAAACATGATCATATATAAGGAATCTTCTACTTAAAATAGCTTATAGTTCCCAGTCAACTGAGATACCACAATTTGGGGCTTTTTTTTTTACAGTATGGGTTCAGTTTGTTTGGATTTACAATCAATTAATTCCTTCTTAATTTATTTTGTGTTGCTAAAACTGAGTACCTAGTGCTGGCTATTTTTCTAAAGAAAAATGATTTATTTTCCTCAGTTTTGAAAGCGGAAAGTCTAAGATCTGGCGCTCCCGTCTCTTTGGTATTTGGGGAGGGCCACCTGGTTGGGTCACAACATGAAGAGAAATGGAAAGGGAACCAGCTGTGTTCAGAAGAGGCCAAGCATGTAGGGTGATCTTGCTTTATAATAACCCACTCTCATGGGTGATAACTCACTCCTTGAGACCAGCATTAACCCCTTCTGTGGGCACCCCCACAACCTTATTAGATTCCTTCCTCATTACCTCTCAAAAGTTCAACACCATTGCATAGGGGACCACACTTTCAGTACCTAAACTTTTGGAGAACACATTCAACCATATGCAAATCATAGCACCGTGCCATTTTAAAAATAAGGATTTCATATAATTAAGTTACCTCGGATGGTTAGAGCCGAGCTTCTTACAGTGTTGTACATAAACTGGCATGTACAGTGTTGTACATAAACTGGCATTACATGGTGTTTTAGTCAGCTTTTTGCGCTGCTGTGACTAAAGGATCTGACCAGAACAACTATAAAGGAGGAGGAGTTTATTTGAGGGCTCACGGTTTCAGAGGGCTTAGTCCATAGAAGGCGGGCTCCATTCCTCAGGCTGAACATCTTGGCAGGAGAGGGTGGCAGACGGAAGCAGCTCACATCAGGGTGATCAAGAAGCAGAGAGAGAGATGCCACTCTCTAGATACCAAATATATACCCGATAACCACAGACCCCAATTAACCACTTCTTCCAGCCACACCCCACCTGCCTCCAGTTGCCACCCAGTTGATCCCCTGAGGGATTAATTCACTGATTGGGTTAAGACTTCACATCCCAATCATTTCTCCTCTGAATCTTCTTGTATTGTTTCACATGTGAGTTTTGGGGGGACACCTCACCTCCAAACCATAATACACGGATGCTTGCTGAATGTGGAGAGTCTCAGACCTCACTCAGATCTATTGATTCAGAAACGTTGGCAGATATTATACATATAAAATGACCACCATTTACCCATATTCTTCTATAAGGATGATGAAGTGAATGGTATTTAATCGTGTACTCCAATTTGTACCTCAACACATTTTTAAATTTTGGTATAGGTAGGTCCAAGCTGTGTGACTATTATTGATTCAACAAGAATTTCCAGAGCAGTGTGAGAGTTCATCAAGACCTAATTCTTATCTGTAAGAAACTCACAGTGCTGTGGATAAGACAACTCTGTAAATAGATACCTGACAATTCAGTATGATCTATGTTGACATAGAGATATGGAAGCACAAAGCTGTCAAAGAAGAAGTGACTTACTCTGCTTGGAGAAATTGAGAGGCCTTTTCAGGGATGCTTCCTGGGCAGGGAAATTTCAAATAGAGCAAAAAGCACATGCAAAGATGACTCACTTCTAAAAACAACTAAAGGGTTTAAAGAATAAAAAGACTGGAATTTTCAAGGATATTTAGGAGCTTCTTCAAGCTTCTGGGTTCTGAGAATCTCACTCTTTATTTTATCTTAGCCTTCAGGGTGGTAACTGCATCTTTCATTCTCTAGATTAACATAACCCTAGGAAAGGCAAAGACTGATATCTGCTGTTCACTGCAATTCAGTGTCTCCTTTGTATTTCTTCTTTCCAACCAGAGTAACACAATCTCCTATTATTTATTTATTTATTTATTTATTACTGGAGATTGAACCCAGGGTGCTTTACCACTGAGCCTCATCCTCAGCCTTTTTACTTTTTTTAAATTTCGAGACAGGGCTTTGCTAAATTGCTTAGTGTCATGCTAAGTTGGTGAGGCTGGCCTTGAATTTACAATCTTCTAGCCTCAGCCTCCTGAGAGTCACTGGTAATACAGGTGTGCACCACTGTGCCCAGCTCCATTCTCTTTCATAAATCCTGACTGTACTTAGGGTGGATTCTTTTTTTCCTAAGTAGATCTTGAGAGATCCAGTTTTCAAGAGAAATAATGCTGAGACTTTGAGATAATCTAGAGGAGAAGTATGAAGAAAAGTTGGGTGGAAAAAGTGGGTGACTGGGAAAAAATGGAAACCAGGACACTACAGTTTTGTCCAGGTTAGAGTCACAAAATACTTTAACAAAAGCAGGATGAGAAGAGAACACTGGCTGAGACCCAAAATGTAGGAGCTGTCCTTGATTCTCCTCTTTCCCCTTTCCCTACCCACGCACACACACACACAGCAATTTCATTAACCAGTCTTCCATGTTTTCCACGGGGATGTTCCAAATCCGACAATGTTTTACCACATCCACTGCAGCAATTATACTCTAAGCCAATGCAGTTCCTAGCATTGTTATGATGATTACCTCCAAAATTCTCCTGTTCTCTCTCCCCCTGCTCCCCCTATCAGTTCATTATTCAGGCAGCAGCCAGAGTCATAAAAATATACATATATATAACTCAGAGCTCCCCATGTAAAACTAACAGATTTCCTGGTAATAAGTATAAACTCAAGGGCTCTCTCTGTGCTGATTCCACCTACTTCTCTGGGTCATCCTGTGCTTCTCTCCACCTTCTCCATTGTTCCCTGTGCTTTTCCTGTTCCTGAACTCACGGAGCCACATCCCCCTTTGAACTTTGAACTGGCTGTTCCTTCTGCCTAGAGCTCTCTTCTCCTGATGCTCCAGGCCTGGCTTTGCTCCATCTGATCTCAGTTCAGATGTTTTCAGATAGGTCTTTCTTCTCTTTCCTTTGCAATGTGGCATCCACTTATCACATTCCATCACATCATTGTGTAACTTCCTTCATAGCATGTGTCTGAATACATCTTATTTATTTTCCTAACTTCCTCCCTCCATCTTCCCTTTGACTTCCTTTCTTTATTTCTCCTGCACCCCGATGTGTGTGAGTGTGTGTGTGTGTGTGTGTGTGTGTGTGCATGTGTGTATGTCTTGCTCTTTTCTTTACTCTTGTGTATTTTCTGGCTTCTCTTATTACCATGTCATCTGCACATAAGCACCAGAAGAACAGGGACTTAGTACATACCAGGTAAATGTTTTTGCTTGCTTGTTTTGTGTCTCAGTGATTGAACCCAGGGTCACCCAATCTCTGAGCCACATCCTCAGCCTGTTTGTAATTTTTTTTAAAAATTTTTTTAGTCATTGATGGACTTTTATTTTATTTATTCACTTATATTCAGTGCTGAGAGTTCAACCCAGTGCCTCGCACATGGTAGGCAAGTGCTCTACCACTGAGCCACAACCCCATCCCCCTAATTTTCAAATTTTTTAAAAAACATTTGAGATAGGGTCTTGCTAAATTGCTTAGGGCCTCCCTAAATTGCTGAGGCTAGCTTTGATCTTTTGATTCTCCTGCCTCAGCCTGCCAAGATGCTGAGATTACAGGCATGTGCCACTGTGTCTGGCCCTATAAGTAGTTTTTGAAAGGTGGTTTAAAGAGACATTTCCAAGTCTGTGATTAAGAAAGGGGAAAGAGGAACAGAAATCACCTCGTAGGATTTTGGTAGCAATCATACTACCTATGGATGGGTGATGAGTGACAATGCTGTCATCTACATCTGGACTATCCTTAGAAGAAGACATTTTAGGTAGAAAACAACGAGATTGATTTAGTACTATTAGGATCTAATAGAATCTAATGTGCTCGAGTATACCTGGGGAGAGGTACATTGCACAGTAAAAATTTGGGTTTGGACCACAGGAAAAATGGGAGGGCCAGAGACAGAAAATCCATCATTATCCTTCTAGATAAACCAATATTTATGCAAATATTTATAATTTGACAATGTATGGTAACACACACATTTTGTAAACATTTTTAGTGGAAACATTTGTAGATATAAAGATATATTTATAATGCAAATTTATATTTTATAAATGTTATTAAAAAGGCTTTATGTTTAGGACAACAATAAGTGGGTACAGATAGACATAAAAATGATAGAATTTTTGAATTTTAAGCATTTTAGAATCATTTGGAATCATTTTAGAAGTATATTACTTTGTGGCCAGTTTTAGGATATATTTATATCATATTTCTGACATTTATATTTTAATAAGTAGTTTGTAGTTTTGTTCCCTTGGCTTTATATGTTTATTGACTCTTCTGAAAATCAGCAGTTTTAATCTAGAAGTATTAGAATGAGATTAATTCACTAAACTATTCTTTTTTGATGGTTTTCCTGCTAAATAAATCTAACCAAATTACATATAAATTGATAGAAAGTTGAAGTGTTCTTTTTAAATATTCTCATTGTAGAAAAAGAGTTTCTCTGCTATATTACAACATTGGGTATGGGAGAAGAAGACCTTTTTAAATTTTACTTCTGGAAAAGAATACTACATTTTTAAAACAATCACATACTATATTTTGAAATTTCCAATGTACCAAGTTTCTAATAAACCTGTCACAGAGAGTTACTGCCTGACTGGTGTAAACATATAAAGCCCTTTATATGCTTTTCTGTGTAAATAGAATGCTTTCTTAATATTTGGAAGTGACTAATTTTCTTAAGCGCACTGAATACATTCCTTGAGAAACATTTTATACAACTATTTTGCTTAGAAAAATCTCATTTCCTACAATTAATTCAGCACATGTTCATTTCCTGTATGTTGAACACCTGTACCAAGTATGGCAGGGAGAGGGAAAGAGAGTGAAGCCAGACCCCAGACCCCTAGGCTTAATGCAGAAATATTCCAGTGTGTTGTTCAGCATTGCATTGCTGTGACCAAAGTATCCAACAAGAATAACTTAGAAGAGGAAAAGTTTATTTTGGTTCCTGGTTCCAAAGGATTAGTCCTTTATTGGTTGAATCCATTGCTCTGCGCTCAAGGTGAGTGTTATGGTTTAGATGTGGTGTCCCCCAAAAGTGCAATGCAAGAAGAATTAGGAAAACCTTAACCCAGTCAGTGAATTAATCCCCTGATAGAAATTAACTGAGTGGTAACTGAAGTGGTAGGGTGTGGCTGGAGGAGGGGGGAATTGGGATGTGACTTTGGGTTATATATTTGTATCTGGCAAGTAGACACCTCTCTGCTTCCCAATCACCATGTAAGCAGCTTCCCTCTATCACACTTTTCCACCATGATGTCCTACCTCACCTTGAGCCCTGAGGAATGGAGTCAGTTATTCATGGACTTACACCTATGAAACCATGAGCCCCAGATAAACCTTTCCTTCTGTATACTTATGCTGGTTGGGTCTTTTAGTCACAGCAGCGGAAAGCTGACTGAAACAGTGAAGCAGAATATCCTGGTGGAAGGGCATGGTGGAGGGATGTACTTCATTCATGGCTGCCAGGAAGCAGAGCAGAGAAAGGACTTTAGGGAAGAAGAATCCTTCCAGGGCACAACCCCAGCCACCCACCTCCACCAGTTATGCCCCACCTGCCTACCCTTACCCCTCAGTCTGTCCATTCAAACTAGGATGGACTGATTATGTTACAGTTCTCATATTACAATAATTTAACTTCTGAATATTTTTGCATTAACAAAGGTGCTTTTCCAAATGTTTTCTCTGATAAGCAGATGCTAATCCATAGTGGGGCAGAGGGGTAGGGAGGAATGAAGGAACTTTGATTTATATACAGGGGAGTGAGGGAAGGGGTGGGACTATGGGGAAGGGAAGGGTAGAATGAGACAGACATTATCACCCTATATATATGTATGATTACACTACTGGAGTGACTCTGCACCTCGTACAGCCAGAGGAATGAGAAGCTGTGCTCCATTTGTGTACAATATGTCAAAATGCATTCTATTGTCATCTATAACTAATTAGAACAAATAAAAAAAATCAAAATAAACAACAGCAACAACAACCAAAAACAAAAACAAACAAAGGAGCTTTTGAGGGACATGTCATATCCAAACCAGAACACCAATTCTCCAAAATACAAGGAGTGCTATAAGCACATTATAATTGCTTCTCTTACGTTATCTTCATAAATGTTAGATTCATCAACAGTCCAACAAGTATCCAGGGGTTTCACATCTTCAGATTGACCAACCCTGCATTAAAAATATTTTTTAAAATATTCTGACTGGGCTTGGTGGCACATTCCTGTAATCCCAGCAGCTCAGGAGGCTGAGGCAGGAGGATCACAGGAGGATGTCGAGATTAAAGCCAGACTCAGCAACAGTGGGGTGCTAAGCAACTCAGTGAAACCCTGTCTGTAATAAAATACAAAATAGGGTTGGGGATGTGGCTCAGTGGTTGCATGTCCCTTAGTTCAATGCCTGGTATCCTGTTCCCTGCTTAAAAAAAAAAAAAATTCCTGGAAAATTGCAGAAAGCAAAACCTGAAATTGCCTCATACCTGTCCCATTTTAATAGTCTGTAGTTAGGCCTATGATGATTGTATCTATACTGAACATGTGCAGACTTTTCCCCCTTGTCATTATGCCCTAAACAAAAAAAAATAACAGATATTTACATAGCACTTATGTTGTATTAGGTATAGTAAACGATTTAGAGATGATTTAAAGTACACAGCAAATGGGTGTAGGCTTTGTGCAAGATTTATGCTGTATTAAATAAGGAATTTGACCATACAAAGATTTTGTCATCCTTGGGGGTCCTGGAAACAATTCCCCATGGATACTGGGAGATGACCGTATTATTATTCAAAGAAAGAAGTGGGGGTGGAAAGAATAATGTTGCATTTAAAGGCACAGCCTTCAGATTCAGATTTTCTAAGCTTGAAGTTTGGTATATTAATCAAAGTAAATGATGCTAACTGCTCTATCAAAGATCCCTGAAATCTATAACTTAACACAATGTGACAACTTAGATACCACTGTCCAGGGTGAGTGAGACAGGTCTACTGGACCTCTTTCTTTCATGAGGTGTTTCAGAATTCCAGGCTCCAGTGCTTATACCTACACAGAAAATAAGAGAAAATAAGCATAGAAAATCATGCCATATGTTGGAGGGGTCAGACCAGAGAATAAAGTTTATCACTTCTGGCCATATCCAACTGGCCAGAATCAGCCAGTACATTATTATGAATTTACTTTCAGGGATTAAAGATTGGTAAATTGGAGTCAAGGCATGGAGGACTTGAAATGTCAGGCCAAAGAGTTTGTCTTTAATTCCACAACAAACTACAACCCATTGCTGGAATTTGGAGAAATGATTGAATCAAAGACAAACATGAGAAGGTCATTTGACAGCACAGTGAATGGGAGGGGTCACATGGCTTTGGAAATTGCTTGTGCAAGAGGATATGGAGTAATACAGTAGCTTTGGGCAAGGAAAGGTGGGCAGGCAGGAAATAACTGTTTTCAGTTGAGTTCTCTACAAGCAAAGCCTGAGGCACAGGTACCTGTACAAGTAAGTTCATCGAGATGTTGCCCCCAGGAGAAACCAGTAAGGAAATGGGGGGAAGCAGAACAGAGAAGAGACCAAACTTTCAGGGCAAGTGTCAGTCTTCACTGGATCCCATTACTGGTTCTGGAGCACAAATTACAGTTCAGGAGTTGCTCTGTTTGAAGTTAAGGGACATGGGCTTTCATACTTCTCTATCAGCCAGTGATTAGCTACCGGGCATCCCAGGGTGATACAAACTTCCAAGCATTGGGAAGAAAGAGTGCCAATAGTTTAAGGGAAGCTTTCTGAAGAAGGGTTGTAATGGAAACTATTGGCAGCAAAGGAGGCAGAATCCGGAAGATGGTCACAGAGAACTGGTCAAAGTGATTTGAGCCATTAAGGGCTCATCTACAACATTGGCTACAGAGATGGTGTAGCGTGATTAGAGGGAATTTGAAGCAAGGGAGACACAGGAGAGGGAGGTAGAAAGAAAATATGAGTAGTACCAATTTCTGAGCAGTGACACCTTGGGAGAATGGTGTCACTGTGAATAGGAATAGGAATATTAGGAAGGAAATTAGGCCAAATGAAGAAAGACAGGGAAGATGAAAGGTCAGTTTTGGATATAGAATGCATATTTTCCATATGTTCATTGTTTACAACACTAGAATTAGATCAATTTTGGATTCATGCAAAAGCCCTAAGATTTTTGTCAGTTGCTTGAACTCAACACTCTTGTAATGATGGGTCTCCATTTTCCATGTCAGTGCCTTGGATTCTTTCCATTTTCCAAATATGTCTAACTAATTTTCACAGGAGGGCGATCAAAATGAAGCATTATTAAATGCTTTCAATTACACACAGGAAACATATAATTGAATGGCAATGTTTTATTGCTACTAACAATGAAAGTTGAACCAGATATTGATCACATTAGTATATTGTTCAAGTTAAACAAGACTGAACAAGAAACCATTATGCTTTTTTTCCCTCTGGCCTCTGGGGTTAGTCTAAATGAAAAAAAATAACTGCTATCTGTTAAAATAGACACAAGAGCAATCTTTAGCCAACAAACTAAATTGTGATAAATGAGGGAAGGGAACAGGCACTCACGGAAAATAACAAACAAATATTTCCTAATATAACATAATTACTTGAATCTTTACTCTGGAGCAACGTTCTTACTCCAGTTCAATTTAGCATGTGTCCTGGGTACTCTTTATATTCTGAATCCATCCCAGATCTTGTGGGAGGTAGAGAATACAAGAGTCTTGGTTCTCTGTTCTTACAATTCTTTTTTAAAATTTGGAATAAAGCCGTGCATATTTAAATCTTCTCAGTGCCATTAAGCGTGATGTTAAGTCATTCTGTTGCTCTATTAAAAATTCATTGATTAATACTTGCCATGTGCCAAGCACATGTGCAGATGACGTAACCTTTAAATCTTTTTATTAAGTAGGGTGGTGATAGCATCTTGCTTCCAGGACTGTACTATTCCTCCAAGTGTGGTCTTTAGATGAGCAGTATCAACAAAACCTGGGCATTTGGTGGAAGTGCAGATCCTTGACTCCATTCCAGATATGCTATAGTAAAAGCTCTGGGAAGGAGTCTGGGCATCTGTTTGATTAGACTTCTTGGTGACTCTGGTGTCAGGTCAAGCTTGAAAAAATGCTCAATTAAGTGAGAAAGCATTTAATACACTGCATAGATGAGTGATTAGGAACACAGTCAGGTTGCATCCTTCAGATTCAACTTTACAATCCTAGGACATTCCCTGAATCTTCCTTCCCATCTGTTTCCTCATCAGTACAAGAGCAAATGGTCGTAGAAGAAAATTCAGCATTTAGAATAGGATTTTGTATGTTGGGCAGGCTGAAGAATGAATGGCCATTACTATTGGAGCATTTATCTTGGTAAATATTGGCTATCTTTTTTTTTATTATTTATTTCTTTTTCTTTTGGTGAGGGGTGGTCCTGGAGACTGAACCCATGTACACTTAAACATTGAGCCACATTCCCAGCAGGGTCTCATTGAGTTGCTTAGGGACTCACTAAGTTGCTGAGGATGGCTTTGAACTTGCTATCCTCCTGCCTCAGTCTCCCAAGCTGCTGGGATTACAAGCATGCACCACCATGTCTGGCTTGACTATTTTTTTTTTTTTTGATGAGTGGGGAATGCTTATTAGAGGGTATTAAGAGCTTTGGGTTCAAATGAAGTCTCTAATCCCTGTTGTCTGTATGGCCCAAACTTCGGTGTCTCTAATATTAACAGCTGTCTTGTGGAGCTTTTGTGAGAGCATAAAGTGTTTAACATGGCACCTGGGACAGGAGAAACACCGAATAATGTCAGCCATTACATTTGTAGTGGTAAAGAAAAAATAATTGTCCCTCTATACTTCTTAGTGCTTAGCTGGAGATCCCTGTAGCAGAAGATAGATTAATAAGGGAAAAAATATCTTTTTAATATGTATATATCTACACACTTGGGAAATACCCAGGAACGAGTAACTTTCAAAGAGGTGGTTTAAAATTCTGGCCTATACAGCATCTTCAACAAAGCAAAAGGAATTTTTAGAGAGGTGGCAATACAAAGGAAGTCACTAGGAGAGACCAACATTGGGACAATAAATATATGGAAAAGTAATAAAGTGTGTCCTATCGCTTTCTCTAGTGCCCCCTCCAAGTTGATAAGGGTCTGAGGTTGTCTTTGGTGGTTAAACTATTTTGTCTTTGCTAATAGAAAGGGAACAAGGTCTTTGTAATTATGTCCTGCTTTTAGGCAAATAGGGGAGAACAGAGACTCTCTTGCAAACGTTCTTCTCAATGGCTTTCATTTCAAATTAATTGTTATATCAAAGTGGTATACTCTGGGATGGCATATTCTAGTCTCCTAACAGTGATGCTAAAAAGTTATTGTTGCTTAATGTGATGGGACTGTATGCAGACCCAAGGATGCTGGGGGAGTATTCAATCCATTTAATTGGAGCCCACTCTTCAGAAATCTGAAAATTACCTGGTTAGTCTATTGTTCTCTACTTGAGACCTCACTGACTACAAAATATCAGCAGAAAAGTTGTTCTGAAAAAAAAATACGTGAATTCCCCATGAAATATTCCTGTTCAGGATAGTAGAAATAAAATATTATGCCCCACCAAACTGCCATTTCTCAATTGGGAAAAGCAGGCTTGCTTTCTCCTTCCTTCTCTCCTCTTCCCTCTTTTCTTCCTTTCTTCCAGTCAGTCCAGAGCTTTCTAGTGAAGGATCACATACATGCAGAAAAGTGTGAAAAACATGAGTACAACTCAAAAAATTTTGACAAGAGAATGCAACTATGTTACTAACACCCAGATCATATAACAGAACACTATCATTATTACAGAAGCACTCAATATCCAGGGCCTCCAGATCACCATCCTTTAAAAATAATGAACATCCTCTGTTTAATGCCATAGATTAGTTTGGCTTATTCAAACTTAAGAAAATTGAGCTCATGCAGCATAAGCCCTTTTGTATTTATATTTTCACCTTCTACATTTTATTTGTGAGGCTGAATCATACTATTTTGAATGTTGTGGGTTATTCATGATTATTTCTGGATAATATTCTGCTGTAGGAATATACCATAATTTGTTTTTTTTTGATTCTACAACTATGGAATTTAGGTAGTTTCCAATTTAGGACTAGTGGAAATAATGTTATTTTAAAATATTCTATTTAAAATTGGTAAATAAATGCAAAGATTTTTTACTGAATATATCTAGGAATAGGATTGCTGTGTTATGGTGGGGTGCAGATACTCAACATCAGTAGTCAGTACCAGTTTCCCATAGTGGTTGTCACTATTAGTGCATGGGAGCTACAGTCTGCAGTGGGTTCTAACCAGGAAATTCTTGTGCTTGTCCCTGGGCTTCTCTTCAGCACTAGAGGCTACTGGGTAATCTTGCACCTGATTTCCTCCTCAGCATGAAACACTGTGGTAGGAGAACAGGAAAAAAAAAAGACAAACTCTTTTCTCCATCCAGAAGTACTTCAAATTTTAAAGGCAGAGTAACAAAAGTATTATGGTCAAAGCAGCCTCTCCAAGCAATAATGTCACTTCCTATTAAGGAACATAACAGAGTAGTCATTCCTTTTAAAAGTCCCTATTTCTGCAACTCTTTACAAGCTGAATGCCTAACTATGTTTTGAATGGTAGAAATAAAAGATCATATATGGTATTCTGATAGTACCTAAGTTTCAATAAAACAGATAGATGGGGTCTTTTGAATTTCACTCAGTTGTTATTTGAAATACCACAGCCATTTTCCAGTAACTTGAGAAATAGAAGAAAAGTGAGACTTCGTTGGTCGTTTATCGCTACACCTTAAATTCTCTGGTGAATAAAAGCAAAAGTTCGTGAATTCTAAAAGTAATGTGTAGGTTACCCACCAAGAAATGATGCCAACCATTGTCTTGTAAGCTCTCATCACTAAATCAAGTGCAGAAATTTCCAATTTGGAAAAATACATTGTCTTGGAAGGTCTGAGATCCTAAAATACAAGAGGAAGGGATGACTCTTTAGACCCAACATCAGGAAAAATTCAGGTTGATGCAAGAAGTCCATATTTTAAAAGATGTGTGCAAACTCAGTTTCTATGGAATGGGAACCATAGAAATCAACCAATAGGAAAAAAGAAATGAGAAAATGAGGAACTAAGTACAAGGAGTACTGAATGATATATCATTTCTCTGGGTAGCAAACAGATCCCATATCTACAGCTTACAACAAGAGAAGCTTTCTTCCTTGTTAATGTTTTGTACCTTTTATGCTGGCTGTAGCTATGTCTCATGTCTTTTGTACCCTGAAATGCAGAAAACATCAGTCTCAATTTTGTACAACTGACAGTCTTGCCATATTAATGCTGAAATTTCAAAGTGCCACAAAACTATGGTAGCACCACTCAAGAGTCTCCATGCCAGCTAGTCTGTTCTGCTGATCTGGGCCTGGATCACTGATTTCAGTCTGGTTTACTCACCTAATTGAGTGTTGACTGATGATAGGCTGGTCCAAAATAAGCTTTGCTTGGACAATATATCTCAGGTTCACTGGAGTCTCATTTTTCAGTAGGCTCAAACAGTGCTTGTTCATATTTTGGTATCAAAATTCCCAAACGGTGAGTGGAAGAACATAACTCTTCCTGCAAATATTATTATGAAAAAACCCACCTTTACGTCTACCAAGTCATGTCCCAGGTTGGCCCGGATTTTAGGGATCGAGATTTCCACCTTTGGTTAGAGTGTTTACAAAATCCTATTGCAAAGAATATGTCAGTACATCAGTGAAAAGTTGTTGTCATTTTTACAGTTCATCTTGTAAAATATAGACCATTATTGGTCATGATGGCAAAGGAAAGACTAGGTACATCTCTTATTTCACATTTCATTATCAGAGCAAGTCATGTGGCCAAGTCAGATGTCAGTGGAGTAAAAATATAGAATCCTTTTTAACAGATGGGCGATGAATATTTGTAAAAATAATAGTCTTCCACTGGAGCTAAGAAGAAGGGGGAAAATATAGGTTTCTTCAAGTGTATTATTACCTGAAATGTGAGAAGTTTGATAATATATATTCACATTTTAAAAAATTGTCCCTTAAATGTAGCTGGGGCATTTAGGGACCCCCATTCTCATAATTGCTAGTGCAATCAATACAGCCTCTTATCAATCTAACCCTTGGAAGTGACAGGCATATTCCCCGTGCCTGATGTGGCAAATTGTATAATGAACCCCAAAAGAATACTTAAAATAGGTCATTTTTAGAAAAGTTGGTTTCCCGTTTAGTCAAAGTATAACAGATACCAATCCAATTTCATAAACCACAGGTGTGTTAAGAAATTGAGATGTCTTTATTGTCTGCAACTCTTAAGTTATTTCTATTATGAGATCTTATACCACAGTAAGGCCTAAATTTGATTAATCCAAAGTTTCTATATGTTCACTCGGGGCTGCATGTTAAGCTCTGAGCCCTTCACTAAGTCATGGCTTGTGAGAGGGATACTATGAGCCAGGTGTCATCCTGGTCCTCAGATTTTGGAGCAGATTACTGGAGCATTCTCCTGAGGTTCTGTCTGCAGATCCTTTCTGTCCCACCTTAGGAATGATGGACACACATAGTCTCCTGGAAACACTGGATTTTCCATTCTTGTCATGCCATGTGTCTGTAGAGGACATTCTTCAGCCTTATGCCATGCTAGGGTTAAAGTGGCATGAGGTTTAGCAGGGCCAGTTGTTTAGAGATAATCCAATTCCATTCCAGGGCCTTCCTGACACCAAAGGGGACCTAACCTTTTCCTCACTTTGCTTCTCCAAACTTATCCTAGATTTCAGACAGTCCTATTCCCAGGAGTTAAGGGGACAGTGTTGTGATTTTCCTCTCCTTCCTGGACAACCAGGCTATGTTCCTCCTTCCCCTCAACACTCTTGCTTTGTTGAAGGAGTTCATTAGCTGGAGAACTTGGCTTTTGCTCCTCTTAATTTCTTTCATATTTAATTTTCTGTGTACATGCCCTTTTTTCTAAGTTTTTTAAAAATCCAAGGCCTGGTAACTGTTGTTACTTTACTCCTTTTAAAAATATCTTCTGTGCCTTGAAACAATGATTAGAATCAGAACATTGGCAGTTTGAGGGTGAGAGGAGGAGATAGGAGTCAATAGGAAGTAGAAATGGAAGCAATAAAAATGATTGTCAATATGCTTGTTAACATATTGTTAATATAAATTAATAACCTGAGCCCCAAAATGAGTCTTGATTTATGGCGTTCATTGATTTCTGAATTGTAGAGACCCTTTCCATAAACTATCTACATCCAATCCCCACCTCAAGCTCCACTTTCAGGAGCCTCTTGATTGAGAAACCGTGTCCATACATTTGTAGCTCAACCCATACGGCTTTAAACACATTGGTGTACATCAAACACAAAACTGATTTTATAAGAAAGTGCTGACTATCTCATGTAAATTATTGATTACTGTACTGAAAGTAAAAGCTGAAATGATTGTGTGGGTACAGGGGACACAAATAGGCATTTTGTAGATATTATTGAATGGAAAAATACAAAATACAATATCCAAAAGTAACAGCCAATGATGCATACTATAGTGTATTAGGTGTTTATTCTTGTGATTGTGTGGCTGATTGGGAGCTGCTGCCTAGCATCATAAGGAGTATAGTACCACCTACCCTGAGCCTGCAAAAACACTAAAACTTAGAACTCAAAGTATGTTTTCTACTAAGGCATAGGACTTTTTTTTTTGGCGGGGGTTGGGGGGAGACAACTGAGAATTGAACTCAGGGACATTTGACCACTGAGCCACATCCCCAGCCCTATATTGTATTTTATCTAATTAAAGACAGGGTCTCACTGAGTTGCTTAGCGCCTTGCTTTTACTGAGGATTGCTTTGAACTCATGATCTTCCTGTCTCAGCCTCCAGAACTGCTGGGATTACAGGCATATGCCACCATGCCTGGCTCTGACCATATCACTTTTGCACCATCTTAAGTTGAAAAAACTGTAAGCCCAAACCATTGTAAGTTGAAAACCATCCATGAGTGTGTGTGCGTGTGTACATAATAAAACAACTATATAAAACATAATATCTGTATGTGCATACGTGTTTCTTTTATATTACATAAATATATATTACAAATATATGTATATACATGTGTCTAGCGCGTGTGTGTGGGGGGTGTTTGTGGTGTGTGTGTTAGTAAGATATTGCTCTAGGACCAAAGTAAGGTAGAACATCATGACAAAAGGAGAAGTGCTGTTATGATCATGGTGACTAGGCAGCAGAGAGACAGAGGAAGAGGAGAAGGGGCACAGGGAAGATGCACCCTTCCTGGCCACACCCCCAGGGGCCACCTCCTCCAGCCACATCCCACTGGCCTACAGTTACTACCCAGTTATTTCACGCAAACTAGGATAGACTGATTAGGTTATAGCTCTTGTATTTCTGTCACTTCATCTCTGACTATTCCTATATTATCACAGGAACTTTTAGAAAACACCTTATATCCAAATTATTACACTCTCACACACACATATACACTTTGTGTGCATCTATTAAGTTGGTCTTTACATTTTCTACATTCTACATGGTAAATTTACATGTTCCCCCAAATTTATTTGTAAGGCTGAATCAATGCCCACAGCACTTGTGCACTCATTTATGGACATACCCAGATTCACAGCATATCTGGGTCGCTCAGCATGCACATCTCCACTGGGGGTGGAGTAGGCTGTGCTCTGCCTTCTTATTTCAGTTCTCATGCTATAAACAAGAGGCCTTTTATGGTCTAGATAGTGCTCTTTTTTTTTTCATTTATGTGCTTTTTTGTTGGTGATGTCACTGCCTAAAGTGGATCCCAGGCATAATGCTGAAGTGGTGTCTAGTGTTCTTCAGTGCAAGAAGGCTGGGATGGGACTTTTGGAGAACATATGTGTGTGCGACAAGCTTTGATCAGGCATGAGTTACAGTGCTGTAGCTGTGAGTTCAATGTTAATGAATCAACAAAATCTATTAAATAAGGAGTCTTTAAGCAGAAACACACACAAAATAAGGTATGTATTGATTGGTTGAAGAAAACTTGGTGAGCAGAGACTTTTAGGAACTTAATCCTAGGCAAATTTTCCCTAGGAGAAATGGGTTGGTATTCATTAATTCAGTCTTCACAGAGACTTTATAGAACATAACTTCTATGAATAAGGAGAATCAGCTGTGTATATCTTATATATAATAAAAAACAAAATGCAGGAAAAGGAAAGTTGAAGAGTCATCAAAACGTTAATGAATCTTTCAAGAAACCTCAAAGATGCAACAATTCTAACATCCAGTAATCTTTGAAGGCCGTGTGGAAGGATTATTATTTTTTTATTTGTACAAGGAAAAGCTATCACTGGATCCAGCTATTTTTCTTGTGGGATATTAAACATGCACAGGACTAAGGAAAACAAGAAAGGAAGACCTTATTGAAGACTAGTACTACAGTAGGGGAGAGAGATCAGAACTCAACTCAGCTGAATCGAAGTGTTGAGTTTTCAAGATCTAGGATGAGGCCTGTGTTTGCTAATCGCTTTTATCACCCTCCCATCGCCACCAAAAAAGGAAGCTTTCCTGTATCTTCAAGACTTGGAACATGGCTGGAGTCAAGTTCCTACCCTCCCACAGGGACTGGGAGATAGGGCACTATCTTCTTTGATGTTTACATTTCTAGGGAATCTCTCCCAGGCTCTTGAGAAAGACAAGAGACTTTGAGGGAGATTTATGTACATTTCAAAGGAGCAGAGAAAAAACTGCAATTATAAATTTTCTAAAGCGAATGCTCTCTCTTTTTCTCTCTTTGTGTCTTCCCCCCCCCCCCCGCCCCATGTGTGTGTGTGTGTGTGTGTGTGTGTGTGTGTGTGTGTGTGTGTTTATGGGGATTTGTAGAGCTGGTTAAGCAGTGGGTCATTGGGGGTTAAACAAATCATTGCTAAGAGTTTGCAAGTACTTGAAGACCACATTATTTATGAAATGAATAAATAATACTGCTTGCATGTTAGTTTTCAAAAATACGTTTTTGTGATCAATAAGACTCCAATTATTTTGTTGAGTGAATTGAATATTATCTTTTTTGTCATCCTCGATTTTACCAATCAATAAATATTACATTATAACACTATCAATGTACAAGACACTCAATTGATTTTTCTTTAAAAAAGGTCCTTATGCACAAAGAATTATTGGCATTATTAAGTAGTTAATGAACTGTCCCCATTAAATGAGTCATAGTCAATATTTTACTTCCCAATTTCTTTATCAAAAAGCAGTGTTCTCTTTGAGTTAGAACGTCAAATTCTATAGAGAAAAAAGTAAAAAAAAAAAAAAAAGCTTGGCATATGGTTTGGTGATAAACTTAGTACAGAAATACTATGGATACTTAAAAAAATAAATGAAATGCCTTTAAATGTTAAGAACACAGTTAAGAGTATAATAAAATGCTGAGGTGTAAAATCTTGAGCTTGATTTCACATATTGTGTATCCTAACATAACCTTCATAAGATAGACCTCAGATCCAAAGGCACACAATCAAATAAGAGCAAAAATGTTTCAAAACCTTGTCAAAAATATAATAAACCTGTATATACAGTTAAATGCAAAATATTTATTTATTTATTTATTTGTTTGTTTATTTTTGGT
Source organism: Ictidomys tridecemlineatus (assembly GCF_052094955.1). NCBI lineage: Eukaryota > Metazoa > Chordata > Mammalia > Rodentia > Sciuridae > Ictidomys > Ictidomys tridecemlineatus. The sequence goes on from NC_135481.1 coordinate 164,812,276, forward strand.
CCTGAGGATTGAACCCAAGAAGTGTTTTACTAGAGAACCATATCCCAGCCCTTTTTGTTTTTCATTTTGAGAGAGGGTCTCAAAATGCTTAGAGTATCACTAAATTGCTGAGGTTGGCTTAAGTGGTTGGGATTACAGGTATGTGCCACTATATTAGGCTCCCCAGCACTTTAAAATTTTTTTATTTTATTTTGAGACAGAACCTTGATAAATTGCTAAGGCTGGCCCCTGACTTGCCATCCTTCTGTCTCAGCCTCTAGAGTTGCTGGGATTACAGGTGTGCATCACTGTGCCGGTTAGAGGAGTCATTTTAAACTAAGCTGTATGTTACAAAGTTTGAGATTTTGATTTCCTTTCAGAATGTCACTAAATGGAATTGTCCAATGAGAAGGGCTGAAATGCAAGGAAAGGGGAAAGAAAAGTTGAAAAGTTACCAAAATATTAATGACTCAAGAAACCTGGACACATGGTAGTATTGTATAAAGCCCCTAGTCTTTCAGGGAGAGTTATAGCTTCCTTCTTCGAACACAAGAAGAGCCATTACTCGATCCAGCTCTTTGTTGTGGTGGTGGTTCTTTTATTCTCATAGCCCTGTGGAAGGAAAGGAAAATATTCTTAGTGTAAATAGGCTATAAGATGTAATGGATTAAAATAAAGTTTTTGAAACCATAATACATTGAGATGGAGCCCTGAGGCCTCACTGAGACCATTCACTAAAAATAACTAGTTTTCTCTCATAAAAAATTGCATACAAAAAAATTGCATACACATAAATTCTTTCTCTAACACACATGCATGCATGCACACACACACACACAATTCCGTGATGACTGGAAGATTAATATAAACTTTTTCCTTTAGATGCATACCCAAATGCAAACCTTTGCAAAGTTTGTCTGAACTTCTATTTTAAATAGATAGTTACATGTTATAAAGTGCACTATGAAATGGATATATTTAATAAGATGAAAATTTAGGAACAAAGTATATGTTCTCCAAATCTATTAGATAGAAACAAAACTAAACCATTGACATTTTTTTTGATCTGAAGAAATAATTCATTTGGAAATAATTCCTATTCCTGCATTAAATTGAAAATGTATCATGAAGTGGGTTTCATGTGACTGTATGATCAGGTTGTTTCAGTTTTTCTTACAGCTCCATCAGAGTGAAGCAGGTTTTGAACTTGGAGAAGGTAGGATATATTTTTCCTCATGAGGCAATGATTAAACCTATAATATTCATAACAATATTAACTGTAACAATGACTATTGTATTTTCTCAATTGGAAAACTTTTTGAATCATACACATCCATGCACTATTGATTATCATTTTTATTAAAATTTAGGAAATAGCTGATATCAAATTTAATGAATACATCCAAATGAAATCAATGGTCCTAAAAGGCCAACTCATTTTTTTTGTCATTGCCCCAATTAAATTGTAGCAGTGAAAAATAGAGCTGACATTGATTTTCTTTTTTCTTTTTTTGTGAATAGATTTTTTTTTCTTGATCAACAATAGAAAAAAATGTATTTCATAGGGATATTTTTCTTTGAGCTGTATTAGGTAGTTCCTATTATATTTCTGGTCATCTGCTTGATAACAAGACAAGTTTAGTATCAATTAGTCTATTGCTATGGTATTTCCTTTTGCTTGTTTTCATTCAACTTATTTTAAAACGTGAAGGAAGAATAATAGGGAAAAATGCAAAGACAGGAATCCAGGCTTGTCAACTGCATAGAATATGTCACTCAGAAGCTAATTAAAAACAGTGATTTTTCAATATGATGGGGGAAGGGAGTGCCTCAAATTATATTTTGACCAATAGGTGAAATAAATGCATTATTATAAAAGATTTTAAAAGAGGGTATAAAGGATAAACAAAGGGAAGTACCAATTGTTTTATATATCCCCACTAAGGTGATGGTCAGAAAATTAAAATAAAAACATAAAGTTGACACGGGGTACTCTTCTTTGACAGTTGTTTACAAATGTGTTTATTTATAGCATGAGTGCTGTAGGGGCAGGAAGGAAGTGACTGATCAAAGATGTTTTGATTTCTTAACTAAAATTCAACCCGAAGCTTATCTCCTTGATGCACATACATACCATATGGGTGCATACCTTGAGTACAATTTCCTGTTATTCTTCATTGCTGTAAAACAAATGCAGCTCACACATGGAGGAGAGTTATAGGGGTCTAAAATGTATCTCTGTTTATAGGCTATAAAACATAAAGTCATCAAAACCATCCATCCTGTGTCACCAGTGTCTACTAGCATATATCAACAAAATACAAAAAAAATTTTTGTGAAAATCTCCAATGAGCTTGAAAGTGTTTTATGGCCCTGTATCCTAATGAACTTTTCTGATTTAATATTTACTCCAAGGGAAGGGATTTTACTTTATTTTATTTTTGCTGAATGACATCAGCCATAAGGTCTGTTAAGAATACTTTGAGGGTCTTTCATTTCAATGAGTTATATCTGGACTCCAGTAGTGGACAAGAAACCTTAGCCAGGGTGTTTTCAACCTGAAGTCACTGGGTCAGACCAAGGACCATACTTGAGCCTTCATTTCCCTGGGAGAGATAATCTGGACCATTCCTTTCTATGGAGAGATTCCATTATTAGTTATGGCTCAAACAGAAATTTCATTTGCATCTAGAACATGCGCATTACCCAGATGAGCTTGAAATTGGACCTCCTTTAGCCAATCAGAGCATTGTTCGTGATTCACTTCCCATCACTGAACTGAAAAAGTGAAGGCGCAGATACATGCACTTCGCACAATAATCTCACAAAAGCAGCATTTTATTGGTTTGAGACTCATTTCAAGAATCTCGGTTCTCAGAACTTCCCCTCTCCACTTGCCTGACCCCATGTGTGGGAGGTACAGATATAGCAGTTAACACACCTTAAAGATTGCAAATGGCTTTTACATCATTGAATACAAATATAACTTAATACTCAATCCTGGAAAGGCACCTTTTCTTTTTGAAGATATGGGTTGAGGCTGAAGTTGCATTTTTATATGCAAAAATGTGATAGGTACTTTGAAAAGAACTGGGATCCTCATTTAAAAAATAAATTGATTCATTTCTATAAAATGCAAAAACGTGCAAAACTTACCTATGCTGTTAGAAGTAGCACCCATTTGCTTTGGGTGCTACTCGCTGGGCTGTGCTTTATGAAGACTGGCAAACTCTAGCCCTCTCAGGTGCACTTTTGGAAGTTTACTTTGTTTTCAATAATGAGAGTAAAAAGCTTACAGTTAAATGTAAGCAATGCTGTTCACTTTGGGATCTGGTTGTGGGAACTGGCTGATGACCCTTAGTATTATCTTTTGAGTCTTTTATACTGAAACAATTATACATTCATGGGAAGTTGCAAGGATGGCACAGAGAGGTCCCAAGTAGCCTTCACCTAAGAAACCCAGGAAATTCACATTGTTCTGATGACTACATATAGTTAGTTATGTGTGGTTTTAATCACATGGATTCTTCTAATGAGTACCCCAGAGATACAGGACAATTCCACTACCAATAAGACTTCTCTCATGCTGTTAGAGTCATCTGATTCTTAACTCCTCAATTTGTAACTCCTGATATTCACTGATTTGTTTTCCATCTCTGTAATTTTTCCATCTTGAGAAATGTCATATAAGTGGAGTCAGTATATGACACTTTTGGATTAACTTTTTATTTTATTCTATTTTTTAAACTTACATTAATGCCTTTGAGAACCACCCAAGTTGTTTGTGTCAATTCTTTGCTCCTTTTATCTTGTTGAGGAGTATCCCACAGTACAATGTACCAGTTTGTTTGACCTCTCACATGGTGAAGGACAGTTTGACCATTTCTGGGTTTTGGATATTTTAAGTACAGCTTTTGTGAACAATCATGTACAGGTTTTTGTGCAGACTTGACTTTTCATTTCTCTGAGATAAATGTCCAGGAGTACAATTGTTGGGTTATATGGTAAGATTAAGTTTAACTTTTAAAGAAATTGTCAAAACAATTTTCCAGAGTGGTTAAACTGTTTTACATTTTCCATGAGTGAGTCAGTTTCTCTATTTTAATTCTTATCATTATTTAATATTATCATTATTTTTAATTTTAGTTGTTCTAATATGTCTGTAATGGTACCACATTGTGGTCTTAATTCACTTTTCCCCCATGACTAGTGATTTGGAACATCTTTACATGAGCTTATTTGCCATTTGTTTAGTCTCTTCAGTGAATTATCTCTTCATTTCCCTCATTATGTGTTTTTAGTTTTGCTCTTTTGCCTAATAAATTTCTTCACTATTTTTAGCATCTTCTAAAATAAGTTTTTAACCCCCGCCCCTTGTTTCAGTCTTTCTGGGTTGTTATTTCTGTTTATCATAAGCAATTTTTCCACTTGTTTCCCTGGGGGCCCCTACCTTCCCAACTCCTTTATGTTGCTCATCCTTTCATTCTGCCTGGAAAGCGACTACCTACACTCTACCTCCTGTATGCTCTGGCTGCTGATGGAGAGTCAGAACATCAATCAGGACTGGGATCAAATAACAGATCTTACAGGAACCCTTAACTTTTCTTACAAAATATGCACAATCATTAGTTCTTCAAACTGACATACTACTTTAAAAAATAGTTCCCAGCAGCACCCTGATAGATATTGTCCATTTGACACTAGGCATTTCCTTGAGCCTGTCTTCTGTGCCAGGAGCACTCCTCCCTGTCTGAGATTTTCTCTGGCTTCTTTCTGGGCCCTTAACCAATGGTGAATAAGCACCCCAGCTTTTTTACTCCTTGCACAGGATAACTGTTTACCCAGAGTTCCCAACTGAGATTAAGCCTCAGTTGACTGGTAAGACTCATTTTATTGCCTGGTTTCCTTTCCCTATCTCACTCTCTACTCTCCTCCTGATATTTTCCTCTCCCAAATAAACTCAAATAATTGTTTCAGGCTTTGCTTTTGGATAACAAATTAGGTAGCACATGTTTTTCTTCTACCTTGGTGAAAAGTAGCCCACATACCCTCCATCTTTCCTACTAAACTGTAGGCTCTTTGCAGATAGGGAACTATGAAGACAGAAAGCAAACTAAGGGGGTCTCCTAGCTGAGAGCAGAGCATGCACAAAAGACACGAAACAAACATTGTCTTGGGATGTTCAAGTAACCTTGGGACTAGCAGGGCTCACATAAAGTGAGTGAGAGTCAGAATGACGAGAGCTGAAGGAGTTCACATAGAAAATCTCCATCTCCCCTTCTTCAATTAGGGAGTAAGTGTGGATATGAAAACAAATGGACCAAATAGAAGTCATATGGCTAGTAGAAATGTAATATTTCTTATTGTAATCAATGTCTATATGGATCTTAAAATTTTTAATGCATTTTAATGTTATTAATATACACAGAATAATAAAGCAGGACCTGCATGTTAAAGAGAAAATTGTACATGTGAATAACATTCAAGGTTATATTTTTTAAAAATAATTAGATATGAAGATGGCACATTTCACTGGATTAGGTAGTATGGAAAGGTCAAAATGATCTTCTTTGAATTAGGCACAGAGGCAACTGTCATTACATTTTGGTTAGATCTTCCTGGTGCTGCATTCTCATGTTATTAATCTCAAAGACGAACCAACCTGAAGCTTGACACAAATCCTCCTGAAACCAGGGGATAAAAGAATTAACCCCAACCAGCTGTTTCTGTGACTAGAGGCCATGAACCTTTTCTTCAGAGCTAAAAAATAGATTTGATTCTTGACCTGAGACATTGCCATCTATCTCAGAATTGATCAAAGTCTGTAAGACTCAGTAACTTTGAGGAGGAGAACGTTCCCTGGAGGCCTCGTTGAGAGGTCTCCAAATCCATTTTACTTTTGATTGAAGGTAGACTTCTAGGATGTAACTTAAACCAGGAGCAGAAAGAAGAAGATTACATACAGTAAGCCCATTCTGCAATCTTCCTTATAGATATATTTTCAGGAAATAAAAAACAACTTAAAGAGTAATAATTCGTTCACAGTAGGTTTGTTTATTTTCAATCATGTACCTTTCTTTTGTGTTCCTATCATAATGTTTACTCAGAAAATTACCTTAACATGCAGTGGCTTTCAACAATGGAAGGAAGGGTATTTTACTTACAAATCATCATCAATGTAACCAGATCTTGATGGGGAATAGTACTGGGAGCTGGAGACATTTGAAGGCCCATTTCTTGACTCATCTGGTGGGTGATTCTGGGAAGACACCAATAGCTGGTGCTGATGAGGCTGGGGTTCTCTGGGTATGGCTCTCTATCTCTATGGGAGGTCTCCTTATGGCTTCCCCCCAAGGGAAGTTTATAGCATAGGTGAATTCCTTACCTATCAGCTCAAGATGGTCTCTATAAAGATACTATCAGGCAAAATCATATTGATTTTTATTCCCTGGCCTCATAAATGATGCCACATGTAGTCTGCTCTGGTTTGTTGACCAAAGAAGTCACACAGGGCCACCCAGGTTCAAAGGGGGTAGACATAGCTTCTGATTCTCACTGAAGGAATGTCAATATAACATTGTAGGATAAGCCCATGGGCCATACTGTCTGCCATATTGAGTTTCCTGAAATGTGCTAAACTGTAGACCAATGACTTCTTTTTCATCATCCAATAGAAAAAAAAATAACACAGACTTCAAGGCTGACTCTGGCTCCTTGAACAGAATAACTAGACATGATTCAAAGCTTAAGAAAATACTCATATTACATATCAAGCCCAATGTTTTCCACATGGATGTTGCAATGGAAACAGAAAGAAACAGCACTGCTATTTTCAACTTATATTTCTTTATATGAGAAAGATAATTTTTATCTCAAGGTAGTGATGGTGATTAAATGAAATCGTTCATAAAAACTCTGAGCAGGGTAACTGCCCTTATAACAACTAGTTCTAGCGGGAGAGAAATAGTGATAGAGAGAGAAATAAATACTTTAAAAACAGTGAAGTACTAAAACTTGTCTGTTTTGAATCATACTAATAAATTTTCTTCTGCTGCTCCCCTAAATTTCACAATAAGTAGGCTGCTTTTAATTTATAGCACCCAAGCTCATAAGCATTAGTGCTTAGCAATTCAGGCATATCTGATGAATGCACATTGATTTGAATTTAAACAGAATCAAATCAAGTTCTCTCTAAAAATAATACCTTACTTCTGTTCCTGGTTCACCCAGTGAATCACTGGCAAGCTTTGTGCATTTTGCACAAATTATAAGATTGCTTTTGTGTTGGCCTCTTCCACTGCAAAATATCTATTGGTTAAGTCAGCAAAAGTCTTTTTGACTAATAGTGCTTCATATGTATGTGGCATATGACTTCCAATGGGAGACCACAGTGGAGCCTGTGTGCTTGCCAATGCCCTCTACACTTTCCCCTTTCATAGGAGACCCTGCTGGTACTTGCTGTCTGTGCTCTTCCACTAGCATGTCACCTCAAACTCTCCCACATCCTTTCTCGATTGCTTCAAGTAGGCATCTGCTCTTGCTCTTTCGCTCTGTATTTCTTTGCTAGCTCGTAGACTCCTTGAGGACAAGTGTTGAGTGCTCTATGTCACTGATTATTTCAGCTACCAATATGACATATATTTAGAATGTGTCACTTTCCAGGCACTGTTCTCAGCCCTGGGAATTCATAATGAGCTATTAAAGCTCATGTTTTGGCATGGCACCCCCAGAGCAGATCTGGAGATATGAGTCCATTTGAAAATAGTTTATTTGAGAGGTGATATCAGAAAACAGCAATAGGAGGTGAGGAAGTGGGATCAAAAAGGGAGATGCCAGTAAAGGGTATGTTTCCCAGCAAGATAAGCACTGGACAACTGGAGGTTGATCTTGCTGGTGAACCCTAAGGAAGAGTGCAGAACATATTTTTCAGAGTTATTGCACTGGAGGAAGAAAGAATTGGGGTGTTTATATTTCTACCATCTCCTCTCAAGGATGGTCATGAAGAAGGACTTACATTAATTCCTGAGAGCCCTGCAAAAGTGGGTTCTGCAGCTAGAGAAAACTCTCATGTGAGTCACTTAATGTGGTCAAAGGTAAACTAGAGTGGACTGGAACAATGAGAGGTGAGGAGGTGTATCCATTTCCTAAGGCCACTGGAACAGAGTACCATGGAGTGGGTGCTTGGAATTACGGAAAATTATCATTCTGCAATTCTGGAAGTTTGAAGTTAGAAATTAAGGTCTACACAGGACCATGTTCCCTTTGGAGCCCACAGAAGAATCTTTCCTTGCTTTTGTGGGTTTGCTGACAACCTTTTGTGTTCCTTGCTTTATAGAAGTCTCATGCTGATTCGCCATCTACACAATGATGTTCACCCTCGGACTTCTCTTTGTCTTCCGTCTGTGCCTATCTGTCTCTGTGTCCAAATTCCCCCCTTTTATTTTGGATTTGGGCCTACTGTAATAAATACATTTTAGTTTAATTACCTCTGTAAAGATCCTATTCCTATGAGCTTACATTCTGAGGTTCTAGGGGTTAGGATGTCTGGATAACTTTTGTGGGAGGCATGATTTAACTCATCTCAGGGGATAAGAGTAGGGGTGCTGTTTTTTGGTACTGGGGATTGAACCCAGGGGCACTTAACCACTGAACCATATCCACAACCCTTTGTTATATTTTATTTAGGGACAGGGTTTCACCAAGTTGCCTAGGGTCTTGCTAAATTGCTGAGGCTGGCTTTGAAGTCATGATCCTCCTGCCTCAGCCTCCTGAGCAACTAGGATTACTGGTGTGAGCCATCATGCCCTGCCCACCTGTAGTATCTGTTTCAAGGCATTTAAATTCTATTGGGAAAACTAACTTTATTTTAAACAAAATAAGTAACAATGTATAGTATACATGATGATGACAAGTGTTATGGTGAAAACACAAAGAAAAGCATGTTTTTTGTAACTCCCCAAAGCTTTTGCAATAATCCAACACACAAAGTTGGGGGCTCAATAAATATTTGTGAATATCATTATTAAGCCTCTAAACACAGAGAACATTGATCTTCACATTGTCACTCACTGGATGTTTACTATCTATCAATGACCACCTAAATGCATTTTGGGTCTCTTTGGAGTATTTATGCCTTTTATTTTTTTACTTTAATGGTTTGTTTATTTACTTATAAGGACTTTTAGCAGCTCCATATGTTAGATGTTGAGCTTAGGAACATGATCAATTAGAGACAATTTGTAATCCCTCAGGGCTACACACACACACACACACACACACACACACACTCACACACACACACAGAGTTATTCCACAGATTGGTTCTGGATCCTAAAACCCTGAGAAGATACCAAAATCAGTGGATGCTCAAATCCCTTGTGTAAAAAGGTGCAGTGTTTGCACATAATCTGTGGACATCCTCTTGTATACTTAAAATCATCTCTGGATTACAATGTAAATGCTATGTAGATATTTATTAGATTATTTAGAGGATAATGATATAAAAGAAAGCTTGGTATACACATGCAGTTCAGAACAGATGCAATACTTTTGAATTTTTTAATCTGGAGGTGGTTGAATCCATGGATGTAGAACCTGTAGATACTGAGAACTGATTTCTGAATATATATGTGTGTATGCGTATGTGTATGTTTGGGGGTATGCTGCAATATGTACACACATTTACACAGATATACATATGTGTATGCATATTTATCTATGCATATAAACGTATGTAAACCAACACACACATAGTGCTTCTAAAAAAAGTAATTTCATGAAACATTATCTGGAAAATAGAGTGTCAACACAGACACAATCTCCTGGTTTACTTAAGGTAGACGACAGCAATACCTCTTTCTCTCCATCTTATGAGGCTCTTATTTAATGCATTTACTTTTATTTTTTTTAAATGCATAAAATCTCATTAGCAACTCAGAACTGGGCATTCTAAGCACTGCAGGTATAATTATATAAAAATGTGCTGGCTTTGTTTCAGTTTCACAGTGCTAGAAATTATAGCAATAAAAACCTTTCTCACTCTGTGTATTGTAGGGAGAAAAATGACATTAATCCTAAACAATGGATAATAATTGAGAGGTGTTGTCAAGCAGTACAGTGACAGAAAAATCCCCTTGCTAATCTCCTTTGTTTCTATGAATAATTACTAGTTATAGAAAAGGAATAGGTCGGTGCTATAATCCCTTTTTATTATTAATTGGAAGAGAGACTATTTTAGTCTTATTTTGACAGTGCCTTACCCAAACTGCTAACAATTTCTTTCCTCTGTATTATTAGGTTAAGTCGCCAGTTGTGGTCACTGGCAACTGGACATCCTCTCAGCTCTTTTAAATCTTGCTCTCCAGGCTCTGTGCCCTGAGACCCATGGGGTTCCACTATACTGGTCTTAAATACACAGTTTTTTTTTTTTTCCTCCCTGAAAGCTACTAAGCACAGTTTGAATGCCTGTGCTTTCAATTAAACCTTCTAGGTTTTGTACTGGTGTTAAATAGGCCACCAATGGGGTTGGTTGCTTTTCAAACCAAGGGAAACTGTAGGGTGTAGAGAAAGATGATCCTTTTAACCAAAATAATGGAGATAAAAGACAGAACAAACTGCTGTTTTTTTTTTTTTCTTGACTTAGAATAGAAATGTTGTAAATGATACCTTGAAACAACAGAATCCCAGTAAAAATATCCACTGACAAGGGAAAAAGAAAAGAAAGAACAGAACTTTGGGCCACGTCTGTAGACAGAAAAGAGAGGCAATCTGTTTTTCAGGGGTGATTTCATACTCAGCAAGATGACAGAGAGAAGAATCACTTGAATGATTGTCCTCCTTCTAGCACTCTCTTTGTGGCCTGTGGTCAGGGCTGAGTCAGTGTTCTCTAATTGTCATGCATGCTGAAAATCAAGAGGAGGATAGAGCAAAGCTGGTGGCCCTCAGCATGCCCTGTGAGCACTTGAGTGTCTGCCTGAGAGCTTGCTCTGTTGATGGGGCAGGGTCACCCCAGTCACAAGGCGGATGAGAGGGATGGAATTTAGGGCAGGTGCTGTCCATGGAGCAGCCCTGCTTTCTCCCCCTGAGTGAGACATCTCTGAATGAGCCATGTTCTCCACACTCTCCCAGAGCTTCCGGGAGGATGGAGTCCTCATTGTCCAAGGTGATACCAGGTACCTGGGATTGGCTTCAGTCCTTGCTGTGTCTCTTCCTATTGATGCTTCCTGGGACTGTCCCCAAATAAGTTACAATAACACATTAATGTTATTGTCACTCTGAGGATTGTAGTGCTTTAGAAATAAAGGAGCTCTTTGGTTTTTTTTTTTATAATTGTACTTTTCTTCTTTCCTCAAAGCAATATTCATAACACATTCAGATTATTTTTGGAAACATATTATATTGCTTAAAAAGACCTGCAAAAATATCATGAAAACTGGACCTTTGTAATTTAGTAAAAGAGTTTCTATACAGTTTCTTAAATTTTAGAGGTGAAAATATCACATCTTCTAGAAATTTGCTAAGTTTTTTGTGGTCTAAAATGACCAGGGTATTCACACATATAGACTCTACTTAAGGGAATCCATAAATAATTTTTAAAGAATTGTTCTGGAAACACTAATAGCATAATGTTGTAGTGTTTTTCCTTTACAGAATAATTAATTGAGATCTTCTGCAATGCATGTTGTGGAAAGTCATCCCCCGTGCATGGGTACTCCACTAGAGATCAGGATGGAGGTGCTTACCATATCATGACAAAGGTCTGTTCCCTTCTGTTGTAATTTTCCTTGCATTGTGGAGTTTGCCGAAGTGATTGTCATACTCAAATAAGAGAAGCTTGTGGGATGAAGGAAATAATTAATAGTGAAACTAACTTCATATCCAAATACAGTTTACTTTGAGATCTCATTTTATGGCCACCAACTCATATGATTTACCCAGGAGATATTTCAAAATGATTCTTGATGATTTGCTACCAAATAGAAAAGGAAATAAAAATTATTTACCTGTCTTTTATAGAAATAATTCCCCAATGGAGCTAGGACTTATTACAGATCCTAAAATCCAATTATTAGGTTGTCTCTTCCTTTTGCTGAGTGTTCAGTGACTGCCAAGGTCAGGGAGATGAAAGTTTCAAGGATTAAAAATGGGCATCCACAGAAGTAATTTATCCAATTAGTACCTTCAGAAGTGGTTTATTTGGTTTAAACAAAGTATGGAAGTAAGAATGTGTGACCAGATCCAGAGGAGTATATCCCCTGTGATGTAAAAGGTCTTGAGGTACTCACATATGTGCTGTTTCTGAGATACAAATATAGAAACAGAATCTTCACACAATAGTCATATTATGGAACCAGTCTAGGTGTCCATCAATGGTTGAACGGATAAAGAAAATAGAGTATATATACACAATAGAGTTTTACTCAGCCATGAAGAAAAATAAAATTATGTCATTTGCAGGAAAATGGATGAAACTTGACACCATTATTCTAAGTGAAATAAATCAAACTCAGGGGTCACGGGTTGTATGTCTACTCTCAGATGTGGAAGCTAGAGAGAAAAATGGAAAAGAAAAGTGGGAGTGGATTTCATGAAAATCAAAGAGAGATCAATAGGCCATAGGAACAAAGGGATGGGAGGTGGGGATGAAGGGGAGAAATCTTGGGGAATGATATTGATCAAATTATATTGTTATATTGGGTGCATATATGAATATGTAACAACAAATCCCATCATATACAACTAGAATGCACCCATAAAAATGTGGAAAAAAAAGAAACAGAGTCTTCCTTTAGGATATATCATATATGTCTACATAGATAAGTAGAGTTCAGAATCAGTTTAACAAATCATAGATTTAGCCAAGAAAATGTCCATCCAGTAGCATTAGAATCACCTGGGCCATTTTCTTGATATGCTGAATCAATAATTTTAACAAGACACCCTGTACACCTTAAAGAGGAGCATAACTAGAGAACAGACCCAGGCCATCCAAGATAGTAGCCACTAGCCACATGTGGCTACTGAACACTTGAAATGTTGCTAGTCTAAAAAGAAACATGCTATAAATAAAAATGTATATACTGTATTTCAAAGACCCAGTATAAGAAAAATACTGTGAAGTATCTCAATGATTTTTATGTTGATTACATGTTGAAATGATAGCACTGGATTAAATTAAATATATTCTATACAGCAATTTTGTCTGTACATTACTGCTTGTTTAATGTGGTTACCAGAAACTTTGAAATTATATAAGTTGGATGGCCAAGATGAGTAAGCCTAATGTAACTCACCTCTTCTAATTATAACCTGTCTGAATAGAATATAGAAAGCAGTGGCCTTAGATCTCTGAAAAGTAACAATTACAAGTAGGTTGGGGATTAAAGTCAAAACATGAGTAATGGCCCATGTTAGGGTAGAGCTGAGTGGTAGAATACATATGGAAACAAGTTTCAAATTTATTTTCTGTTTTGTCACCCAGCTTTGACACAGGGTGAGTTGGACCCCAGAATTGCAAAGCAGGGGTGAAGCTAAAAATTTCAGGAAAAACATCTTTTTTTTTTCCCCACTGGAGAACTAGTAAATGGGATCTCTGATGCTGGAGATTGTGGGGACAATCCCCCATCTCCAATTTTTCCTCTTCCCTCTCCCAATATTGCCCACAGCCAGCCAGTAATCGACCTGGATATAAGGTGGTGATACAGGAACCTAAAACCTTGAGAGACATGCACTGTTCAACCTCTGTTACTGTGACAAAATACCAGAGATAATCAACCTGTAATGTATAACTAATCAAAGCAAATAAAAAATTAGAATAAAAAAAGATTTCTAATTGTCTGACTTTAAAATAGGGAGATGATCCTGGAACTCCAACATCTGTGACATTTGGAGGTCATTTTTTGCTAGCTGTTTTTCTTTACTATGTTTTGTCATAACACAAAACTTCTTTCTTTGCATGCTATCTTAGTCTATTTTCTATGGCTGTAACAACACACCTAAGGCTAGATGCTTTATAAGTAAAAAGAGTTATTCAGTTCTTAGATTAGGAGGCTGAGAGTACAAGATCTGGAAGTCTTATCTATTTGACTTCTGCGAGGGCTTTCAGGTTGCATCATAACAGGGCAGGGCCTCATGGTAGGAGCATGTGTAAGAGAGAGACTGGTTATAGATGGAGGTAGGAAGCAAGAGATCAAGGAAGGGCTAGGCTTAAACTTTTTATAACAACTCTCTTGCAGGAAATAGTCCACTCTACTCTTTGACCCTCTTCTGCATATGGCATTAATCTATTCACAAGGGTGGTAACCATATGACCTTCCACTAGTTCCTACCTCTTGAAGATCCCACCATTGCAACACCTTCATACTGGAGAACAAGCTTCCAACTTCTGGGGACACACCATATCCAAACCATTGCATACGTCTCATAATTTGTTGTAAAAATCTGGACATCGTAGATGATATGTTGTAGCAACTCTGTTATTACCTCCCCGCACAATTTTATTTTTGTTGCTAATTTTTCTCTTTAATTATTCAGCATTTTTTTCTAGATGAATATTGTAGATTCTGTTTTTCTTGCCATGTGCTGCTATTGGGTTCTGTGCCAACTTGAAAAGAAAAACATTGTTTTCGTTTTTTAGTACTGGGACCTAGAGGTCATTCCGGGGTCAGTGTGTTTAGGGAGCAGTGATGAGTGGGTCAGATTCTCATATTTTTCTTGAGCCAGTAATTGTTCTACTTTCTGCCAAAGATCCATGTATGGTTCACCTCCAAACTTTAGGCAGTATAAAAATCCGCTTTAACTTTTACTTCCTACTTATGCAGGGTTTCAGCATCCATCAGAGGTGAATGACTGGAACTTTGTTCTTTCCTAGGTCTTTCCTGAGCCATGCCCTGGTCCTGCACAAGACCCTTGTCATATGAGTGGTCAGCTAAATACTCAGGAATGTGTTGGAGCCTTTCAAAGTTCCCTATGACCATCTTGTTCTCAGAGTCTTCCTTTTAAATGTTTGTCCAGTCTCCTGTTGGCTCCAAATGAAATTCCAGCCCCTAGGCAGCTTTGATGTGACACTATTACCTGTAGATTGCCCTTGTTTTCTCTCATGCCTTGGGGAAAGAACTTTGTTCATCTGATCTGAACTTCAAGCCGTATCAAACAGAAAACAACAACCTGCCTGGGAATGGGGATTTTCCAGGAACTGATAATTTGATCAAGGTATTGACTACTCTCTGAAGATGCAGCTTTTAAGGACACTCCAAAGAGGTCAGTTTTCTCTGTTGGCTGGCAGGCTGCAGGCATTTCATGGTCACCTGGACACAGAGCTGGGAACGGAGCCGGGGATGGAAATAGTTCCAAGTGTGAAAAGGACACAGACCCACTGTTTGTAAGGAATGTTGACCTGGGTTGATTTTCCTGCATGTACCTTATTTTGTGGAGAAGGAGGTTGGCTGATGTTCCTTCACTGTTTCATCTGGAAAGTCTCAATCAAACCTAGATATCTCAGGGTGAAATATGCACGCTATTAATGCCTATGCTTGCCTAACAAAAGACTTAATGAGGATAATATATCTATAAGGGTTTCAAGCATGCCTATTAAGTATGATATACATATAAGTATATGAGTCTTAGCCATTATTATCATTATTCCCCTCTCCTCTCCAAAAATGGCTTCTTTCTTCTTCAATTTGGAGCACAGAGAATGGATTGTTGGAAGCTGCAGTGTCATAAGACCAGTGATAACTGAGGAAAACATTTATGGTGTAATTTCACAGAATTAAGACAATAGATAAAAACAATTCAGAGAGTTTAAACTCCAGGGTAATCTGCTACAGATGGAAAATGTCTATTCAAGTCTGGGATGAAGGTAGGCTAGGTTAAGCAGTGACTGGGGAGACATTTATTATCTTTACCAAACCACAAGTAGGGTTTCTCATTTTTCAACTTTACCTTTTTAAATTAAAAGTTATTTTACTTTTAATAACCTAATTGAGTGGGGAAATGCTCTTTCTGTTTTTATTTGTGAGCCTTATTTATGGGAACTGTGGCTATCCATAGTCAGCTTGCTAATGGGAACCGATTCAGCTCAGAAAATTAGAGCTTCCTGAATGATGTCATTTTATCTACCTCATTCATATAAAAACAACTCCCCAGTCTAGGGAGGATAGAAAAGTTTGGATTGGACTGACATATTTCCTGTGAGGAGAAACAGTAGTAAGGGGTGGCAGAAGTGTTTTTTTGGGAGCAGGATACAGAAGCAGAATTTTCTAATTTTTAAGAAAATAAAGTGACCTCAAATAATAGTATCTCTCAATAATCTATGACAAATTGACCTAAAATCCATGTTGGAATAGATCTAGTAGTCTTGTAAATAATACAAGACAGGTGTCTACACTCACCAGTGAAATGAAAGTCTAGCTCTCGGTTGAAACTGGCCTTTAGACACGAAGAGGCAACCCTGACAAAATGGCGGACTGTGCTGCCAGGAGTGGATGTGCACAACTGGTTTGTATTTATTTTCATATGGAGGGAAACACAAAAGTGGATTATTACAAGGATGCTTAGAGAGAAAGGGACAAGCCAAGGTGTTCCTTTTGACCCAGGTGCCCTGAATAAGAGTCTAGGTGCCCAGGTTAGGAAGCAGAGCATAGTCCTCTCCCTGCGAGTCTTCAGGTAATGCCAAGTGGCTCCACAGTTTGAAGACTTGGACGCTCAAGAAGGGAGCACCTGGACTGGGGTTGTGGCTCAGTCGTGGAGCATTTGCCTAGTCTATGTGAGGCACTGGGTTCGATCCCCAGCACCACATAAAAATAAAAATAAAATAAAATAAAATAAAATAAAGATATTGTGTCCATCTACAACTAAAAAAATAAATAAATAAGAGAAGGGAACACCTGACAAAAATTTCCTCCTTGACCAAACTAGCCAGGCTCCTCTGAGCCTTCTTCTCCAGGAGGTCTCAGCTCTAGTCTCTAAATGCTTTAATAAATGCTAACTGTTTCCAGTAGCTCAAGACGACCACATCCCTAAGATGGCCTGAGGCTTGCTTGAGAAATCTCAAGGCTGAAAGTAACTTTATTGTTTCTTCCAGGCAACCCCCCCCCCACTCCCCGTGACTGGGGCCTCTGTCTCGAAGCTTCGTTAGGACTGTAGAGCCCTAACTTCAATAACTGACAGATTGCAGGCACAGCTGGCTTGCTTGCTTTTCCCCTAACAAACCATTTATAATTTTTCCCTGAAAAATTAAGACTACTGAGTAAATTAGGACTACTAAGCCCCCACTTTGCCCTCTCCCTGCCCCCAGGTGTCCCTTTAGGACATCCATTCAGATCTGTACAAATAAAGATGAGTTCAGGTCATGTCACACTCTCTCCCCTATTGCAGTACTTACCATTGATTAAAATCTTCCCTTCCTGTTTTAGTGTCCTGTGTTATTTTTACCTCTGACACTGTGCCAGCAGAATTGTCACTGGCCTGCAGTAGACATCATCAGCTGCCTCTCAGGTAGAGGCCAGCCACTGAAGGGGATAATCATGGAAGACTCAAAGGGGAGGCATGAGTTCAAGTGAGGTGCATTGCTAGAGAATCCTGACATAACTGTGGGAAACTTAAGGGGTGAACTTGAGGGTCTACATTATGTCATCATGACATTATGCAGCAATCAGGAAAATCTGCATTTTTTTCCCAGTGAAAATGAATGCTTTAATATTTATAAACAAATGAAAATTGGAGACACTGTGATAGTCTCCATTTATTTGGCTCTTCTATACATCTAGGAATGCAGTACATTCTTCATCTGTGGGATAATTCTTCATGATTACTTTTACTTTCTCTATGTAAAGAATGAGAAAATTAATGGATGGTGTTTGTCACCTTTCCATCACTGTGACAAAGTAACTGAGAAAGTTAACTTAAAAAGGAAAAGATTTATTTTGGTTCATAGTTTCAGAGGTTTCAGTCCATGGTCACTTGGCTCCATTTTTTTTCCTGGGCTTGTGGGGAGGCAAAGCATCATGGCGGGAGTGTGTAATAGAAGAAAGCAGCTTACCTTGTGGTGGCCAGGAAGCAGAGAGAAATAGAGACACAAAAAGAGAGGAAGGACCCAGTTGTTTTTTATAGATGTGCAGGCAAGGACCTGCTTCCTCCAACCAGGCCCCATCTCCTGAGTTCCCACCACCTTCCAATAAACTATTAATTTATGACTCCATCAGTCAATTAATCCACTGACAAGATCAGTACCCTTATAATCCAATAATGTTCCATGTCTGAGCACTGCTGCATTGGGGACTAAGCCTTTAATGCCTGAGTTTGCAGGGAGCATTTCAGATCCAAACTATAAAAGGCTCAAAGATGGAAAAAGATTTTCCTAAGAACATCCAACTAATATTTGTCAGAAACAGAATTGGAACTCAAGACCTTCACTCAAACTATTATTCTCATCGTAGTATACTTTGTCCCATGTCTTTTGTAGAAACATTTTTTCTTACTTGTACCTTCAAAATGTCTGTATACCCATTTTACATGAGTAAAAACAAAGCCAATACAGCAATCACAAAAACATATTTCAAAGAAAAAAACAACAACAAAAAAAGCAAAGACATGATGAAATGAACCTCCACTGTTAGCGTGTAACTGAGTCCTAAAAATATCACATTGAGAGACCTTGGAAAATGGAAAAGTACCTGCATGAATAGGGCACAAGAGAGTACAAAAGAAATTTGACTTAAAAGGCCATTTGAGTGGTAATTTACAGGAGAGTAGCTGAAGTAACAATTGCTTTCTATTCATTTACCCAAGTCGGGAAAAGAAAGTTACTCTCCAAAGCTGAAATGCTGATCATTGCTTATGTGAACTTCCACTGTAAAGAGAAAAAAGCATTGCAGGAGTTGGAACCATTCCAGTGAAAAAGGTGGTCAATGTTGGAACAACTTGGGTAAAATTTATGAATTGAATGAAGAGGAAGACGGAAAAGGAGGAGGAGGAAGACAGGAAAGCAATTATGTCCAAATGAAAATTAAACCAACTCTTGCTGGATAGAATAAATGCGAAATTGCTCAACTAATTAGCCAGCAGGATGGTACCATTCCAATCAAGATCCTGCTGGTGCTTGAGAGTCGATAATCTTCTGGGTTAACAATTTTTATTGGAAGTTTTCTTTATCAAGGTTCGGAGCCTTGGCACCTTAACTAATTCACAGTTTTTTTTTTCCTAAGATGTTAGAGCTTTTAGTGCTGAAAATGAGGAACAGGAAGACCCACTGTTATGGATTGACTTATACGTTCCTCAGAGGAAAGGTCATGCAAGGACAGAGCAAGAACATGATGTCTGCAAAGCAGAGAGAGCTTTCAGCAGAAACTGACTATGCCAACATCTACCTCTCCATCCTGAGTTCTATCCTCCAGAACTGTGGGAAAATAAATATCAGTAGTTAAAACCCAGTCTGTGGTATTTTATGATGGCAGTCAGAACAGATTAATGCACTTCAACAGCACCAATTTCCCCATTTGGACATTACTATTTCATGTACCTGATTGTATTTTGTTAGTAACATTCACTCTACTTTTGTCAATCAGTAGGAAGAATTCGAAGATTAATGAGCAAGGCAGGGATTCCCAAGTTGTTATATAAAATTCACCCTTGGGTGAATTTTAAAATGAGTGATGAGAATCATGTTTGACAAGTTCTTTTCTGTTCTCCATTTAATTTCATTGCATATTATTTACATTGATCTATACCTTTTCCATTAGCTTCACTTTTCCTTTAACCATGAGTGATTTCCCTATCATTAAAGCTGCCACTTAAAGACCACTTAAAAATATTTTTATGAGGATTTTGCGATATCACAGGAAAAACTTTGGCCTTTTAATTCCACGTGCTTTCACATTCATCCAGGAGGGAGAAGTTATCTAAGAAAAGTGAAGATGAAAGATGCACATCTCCTAGTTTTCTAGAACCTACTAAATATAGGCATCCATTACTAGGGCTATCCATCCTTAAAAGGCAGTTTTGGAGCATGGATATTGAACTGCATTAATAAAAATACAGCAAGCAACTTATGCAATTTCTAGAGTACTAATTTAATGAGCCTTGAGTCTACCCCTCCAGACCTTTGTTTTCACTAACCATGCTCTTCTGAACTCTTTATGGAAAGAGTTCCTACAGCTTATTCTATCTCAGTGCATTCAGTGTGTCACATTTATTATACACTCCAAGATATGTTGAGTTTTACTGAAAGTTGTCTGAACTAATTAATGTCTTTTGTCCCTTTAAAACTGGATTCAGTACTAACTAATAAAATTATAGTTACTTTATCCTAATGCAGTTTAGAGTTACATTTCTTTCATTCACTGAGACTCAAAGAGTACATACATTTCTCTGGTGCAACTTGAGAAATTCATGGTGAGTCCCTCAGATAAAAGAAAAGGAAAGTGGATCAATTTAGCCAGACAATAAAAATTAAGTTACTTCTATTTTGACTAAAGAAAACATCTTCTTTTATGGGAGAATTTAAAAACCGCAAATTATAATTTAAAATGATAGCTGAAGGGCATAATCTACAGAAAGGCAATTTTTGTAAGATATATTAAACTTGAACTTTTCTATTATATTTGATGAGATGTAGAATCATAGCATTTTAAAACTTGAAATAAGAAAGGGGCCTTGGAGAGCTCCCATTGAAAACCAAGTCACACATGCACATGCAAACCCTTTCTATGAGCAAAAGTGGAAATTTGCCTTTGAAAGATGGAGCGGCAATTCCCCAGAGGTCCCTGTGCAGAGTGGTTTTCAAATAAAGACACAGATAATAAAAAGTTTTGTTCTCTTAATATCTATCTGGCACACACACACACACACACACACACACACACACACACGCCAAAAAAAAAAAAGAACAAAAAACAGGGCATCCATTACCTTGAGTAACAATACTGCATGTTACTCAGGCACCCCAGTGGGACTGTTAACTGGCTTGTCCACCTAGGAGGAACCTTGTACCCTACATTTTCCATATCCCTCTCAGGCTTAAGTTCTCAACATTTTTTAAAGATATTTTTCCCTCTAAGTTTTCCATCCTGGCACCAACTAAGTAATCAAGTAAGTAATTCCGGGGTATAGAGATAGAGCAGAAATAACAAGGGATTTGAAATCAAATCGACCCAGCTCTGCATCCAACTGTCATTTACTAACTATGGGGTCTTGGACAAGAACTTAATTGCTTTCATTTTCAGTTGAATGATGAGAAGCATGATTTTTTGCTTGTGGCATTGTTGTGGTGATTAGGAGAGTGTATCTTCTTTAGTTTGGATGTTGAACATTTCTTAAAGGCTGGTGTGTTAAAGACTTGGCCCTGTGGTTGGTTGTGTTATTGGGAGGTGGTGGAGACTTGGGGGATGAGGACTAGTGGGACACTCTTAAGTCACTGAGGACATGCCCTCAAAGGGGATTGTGGGACTATGG
This sequence comes from Ictidomys tridecemlineatus, assembly GCF_052094955.1. NCBI lineage: Eukaryota > Metazoa > Chordata > Mammalia > Rodentia > Sciuridae > Ictidomys > Ictidomys tridecemlineatus. The sequence goes on from NC_135481.1 coordinate 164,833,705, forward strand.
CCCCTTTCTTCTCCCCTCTTTTTTTTTTTTTTCCTTTGCTTCCTGGTTGTGAGGTGAGAGGGCTCACTCCCTGATATGCTCCTGGTGTGATTCGCTGCTTCACTATAGGCCTAAAGCAATGGAACTGATTGATCATGGTTTGGAACCCTCCCATCAAACTGTGAGCCAAAAGAAATGTTTTTTTCTTAATGAGTATTAGGTATTTTGTTATAGTAACAGAACGCTAACTAACATAGCATCCAATCCTTAGTACACAGTAGCCAGTCATTTACCATTATTTAGTTTTCACATGGAAATCGAACGATTTGCCATACAGCTGTAGTTTCTCAGGTTCAATCTGGATAGTGTTGTTTCCTCTGTTGTTTTATTTATACCATTGTGTGGATCAAAACTGGTTTCAATCATATCATGTGAAAGATGTCACCTGACATCCTCACCTTGGTTCTAATTCAGGACCAGTGAAACCCAGTAGGACAAAATTGTCCAGTGACCACAATAGTCTCTCACACAAATACTCTACTTCAGTGAACAATTTATCCACCTTTAAGAACTGTATTCTAAATGTAGAAGAATTAACTTTTGATGTTTCTCATGAAAAATTAAGTCCCAACATATATAATGAGAACTCATTTGTGTCAGGCATTTCACAAGATGTTCAGGAAGCAGCAGTGAACCGTAATCCTAGATGTCACATAGTTTACAATATCACAGAGAAAACAGACACTTAAAAATACTAAACCCCTTTCCATGCTGTTATTTTTTAAATTCTTTTATATTCCATGAAAACTTAATACCTACAGTTTTCTCACAGTGCAATTCTCAATTATAGGACTCTAGCCATTTCCTAATAATGCAATAAGCCTTCAAGACCATATATTTGTATCCACATGTAGTGCTCTTTTGCTAAAAAATGGTTCAATAAGCAGAGTGAAGATTTTCTAGCAAAAGATCAAAAGTGAAGGGAAATAGAAATTGGTGTTTTCTGGTTGGCCCAGGGTAATGTATGCAGTAAATAATATGCCCCCAAACGGGCTCTCATCTTTCCTGTAGATCAATTTACTTTAATGCCAGAGAATGGATGGGCCCAGGCATAACCCCTGTTTCTATCTCACACACTTAGTTAACCAGGCTGGGTTATTAGCAGAAATGTACTGGTGGATCTACACAATGAAATTCTGGATTATGAATATCCAGGTTCAAATTGATACTATTGCTTTGGAGAACTCTTTGGCAATATCCAGAAAAGCTAAACATGCATATAATTTCTGACCTGGTAATTCTATTCCTAGATAAAAATTCAACAGAAATGCAAACCATGTTTACCATGGTTTAGATTATGAGAGTTGTGACCTGATTAGTGGTTTAATTGGATAGTAATTATAGGCAGAGAGGGCATGTGTAAAAATTGTCATGGCACCACTACTTTTAATAGCTCCAACCTGAAAACCACCTAAATACTCATTAATAATAGAATGGCAGATAATTTATGGCATGTTCACACATTGAATTATGATGCAGCAATGACAATGACCAACCTATAGCTGTATACAACATTTTAGTTGAATCTCATAAATGTAATATTGAGTAAAAGAATATAGATTTAAAATGTGCCCTCCCCAAAAGAGATTCAGCTAGACAGGACAAATAAGTTTTGAGATTTTCTTGCATAGTAAGATAACTGTAGTCAATAGGGATGATGTATTTTATAGATTTTTTTAATTTTTATTTTTTAATCTATTTTATGTTTCAAAATGACTAAGAGACTGGGGAGGCTAATGCAAGAGGATTACAAGGTCAAAGCCAGCTTCAGCCAACAGTGAGGCACTAAGCAACTCAGTGAGACTCTGTCTCACAAAAAAGGGATGGGGATGTGGCTCAGTGGTTGAGTGCCTCTGAGTCCAATCCTTGGTAATAGCCACCCCCAACAAAAAATAATGACTAAAAAAAATAATAATGACTAAGAGATTAAATTCCAAATGTATTTCATAAAAAATGTCAGGTGAGGTGATCTGGGTGTGTTAATCAGCTTGATTTAATCACTTCAAATTGTCAAGCTGGTATTGTGGCTCAGTGGCAGAGCACTTGCATAGATGTGTGAGGCATTGGGTTCAATTCTTAGCACCACATATCAATAAATAAAATAAAGGTCCGTTGACAACTTAAAAGATATTAAAAAATAAATTGTATGTATGTTTATTGATGCCATAACAGAATATATAGACTAGGTGATTTATAAAGGAAATTAATATGGCTCTCATTGTTTTGGTGGTTAGAAAGTCTAAGACAGGGGGCACTTCAGGTGAGAGAGTATTTGTTGGGTCAGAATATAGTGGCAGGCATCCCATTTCCAAGGAAGAAAAATCTGGCAAAACTCATTGTTTTATCAGGAGCTCACTTCAGAGATGCTGCCCTTCATCCATTTATGGGGTGATGCTCTCATGACCTAATTACCCTTGAAAGAACTCACTTCTTAATCCTATCATAATGGTAATTAAATTTCAACATGGGTTTCTAGAAGGAACATTGAAACCATGGAAATATATGGATATCAAAACATCACTTTGTAACTCTACAAATGTATACAACTATGAAATGGCCATTTAAAAATAAGTTTTCAAAGAGGAAGAGAAAAAAAAAATTGTCTCCAATGAATTTTCTTATACCTAAACAGACTACACTGAACTTTAAGATTGGAAGCCAGGATCCTGGTAACCCTGAGTATTATGGTTTAGATAGGAAATGTCCTCCAAAATCTCATGTAAGATAATGTAAGCAAGGACATTTAGAGGTGAAATTATTGTGTTATGAGAGTTGTGAACTGATCTGTGGATTAACTGGATGAAAATTATAGGCAGAGAGGGTATTCTGCAGTCATTATTGTGACAGAGTGTACTGTGTAGTTGTTTGTTGACCACTGACCTGTGGCTGGAGGAGGTAGATCATTGGGGGCATGTGTTTGGAGTTTATATTTTATCCCTGATGAGTAGAGTTCTCTCTATCTGCTTTCCGATTGCCAGGTCCTGAACTTATTCCCTCTGCCATGCCCTTCACCATGAGATTCGGCCTCGCCTTCGGACCAGAGCTATAGAGTCAGTCATCTATGGACTGAGACCTCTGAAACAGTGAGTCAAAATAACTTTTCCTCCTCTAATTGTTCTTGTCAGGTATTTTGGTTACAGTGACAAAAACCACTGACCAAAGTACTAGGGAAGGCAGTGACTGAGGGGAACACATTTTTGAACTGCTTGGTGTCCCACTTCTTGATCAGGGTATTGGTTATATGGGCGTGATCCTTTGTAAAAATTAATACATGATTAATTAGTAATTAATGAATTATGATTTGTGTACTTTTTTCTATATAGGCTATACTTCAATAAAAATTATCAGAAATTTTAGGTCTCTCTCATAATGAAGGGGAGGAACATGAGAAATAGGGAGACTGACCCAAAACTCTACAAGAACATCAAGATCAAGATGGCCAATTGTATTTAAAATGATCTGAGGCAAGAGTGAGTGGGACCTCCATACTTTAATATCACTGCCTTCTTTTAACCCTTAGATTTTCAACTTTTGCTCTTAGAAGATAATTGAATCCAGTGGCTGATGCCAGAGAAACCCAGAAATTGAATCAACATTTGCTTGAACAAAGTTCTTTTATTGCCTCCTGTTTATTGCATGCCCTAAGTCACTGAAATGGACAATGCACATGTTAGCCCAAAGCCTCCCAGGTTATGAGTAAACAGGCTGCTTACACAGGCTATTTCAGTGACACATCTCCCCGCAATTGTGTAGCTTAAATAGAAAGCAGAACTGGAATGAGTGGTTTTGTTCTTCCACAAAGAAGGACACTTGTCTCATGGAGGCATGGATTTATTCAATAATCAGTCACAGAGCATCCACTATTCTCCAGGCCCTGTTTTAAGTGCTGAGGTCAGCAACAAAGTTAAATGCAATCCCTGTCCTCCTGGGACTCATAATCTAGCCAGCAAGTTAAGCCATTTAACAAACATCTAAAGTGATGGGTAGCACTGTGACAGTGAATTCTATGAAAGGCCTTGAAATAACAGAAATATGAGTGGCTGATCCCTTCTCAGGATCAGAGGAGACATGAGTGACAGGGTAACACTTGTGCTTGGTTGTAAAGAATAAAGTAACTCCTTCAAGGAAGAAGAGATATGAGGAGTCCAGCCTGAAGGGAGACATTCTGCAGTCATCATTGTGAAAGGGTGTACTGTGTGGTTGTTCCCTGACCACTGACCAATGATGGGTGCTTGGAGGCAGAAGTGGGGTTGAAGGACTTCGAGGTGGTTAGAGACTGGATTATTAAAGTATATGAGATATTGTTGGTGCCCCACTCACATCTCCTCTGCTGACCAATGTGTTGCTTCTCCAGCTGTTGTGCATGGGTCATTGCTTCTTTTTTCCCTAGACTTTCCTTTGTTCTGTAGCCAACTATCTTACCCAGAATTGCCTGAGAAACTATAACCCTCAATCCTTGGAAACTCTGAAGCCAACAATGGACTGCTCCATGCTTCGGGATTAGGCAACTCTTCACATTGTTCCTGTTCTGGAACTCCCCACAGGAGCCTAGATTTCAGCTGAGCCTATGTCCTTGCTTTGCTCCTTCCACCTGCGCCATCCCTTATTCCCTTTCATCTCAGAGCTTACCTCCATAAATCACATGCACAACCCCCGTCTCAGGCTCTGCTTATAGGTTGACTGCATTTTTGATTTTGTAAAATTTAAATCAGTGAAGTGACTCAATCAGGATGGTATTTTGTGAAATTAGCATCATCATAATTTTGAATGTGAGTTTGAGATTAAGTCCCCTAGCTTCTTTTTCATTGTAAGGACATATTACTTTTAAACAATGCTCTGATATAACTTAATTCCCAATTTGAGGATGTGTGTGTGTGTGTGTGTGTGTGTGTGTGTGTGTGAGAGAGAGAGAGAGAGAGAGAGAGAGTGAGAGCGAGAGCGAGTTTCTAAGATTCTAATTCTGTTCTGTTAGGAGACAGATTGCATGTAGGAAAAATAGTTCTCCCTTTCATGCATGTATTTCATTATAATTGTACCAGAATTTACTGCTGTATTTAATTGTTTGCCAATAGTGATGTGATCATGTTTCTTAAGGCAGTAATTACTTCTCATTGCTGTGTTCTTTGTTTGAAAAACATTCTTATCCTATAGTTCACTATATTACAATATTATTAAAATTAGAGCTTTACTGGTTGACCATGGGCCAGAAAAGGGGATCATCGTTGGTCATTCTGATAGGAGTAATTTAACATTGTTATAATGCTTTTTACTTTTCTTCCTACCCTCTCTGATATTCTTCCTTTCTTCCTGTCTTCCTTCCTACTTTGTCACCTTTCTGTCTTTGACTGGCTAACTCTATGGATTAAATATATAATCATTAGCTTTCTACCACTCTGAATAATTGGCTTTTAAATTTTGTTTTGTGAAAATTCAGTCTTGCTAATTGGTTGACCTTTATGAATAAAATATGCACCTTTCTATTCAACAGGTGCTGGGGTGATGTAGTGTTTGCTGTCAAGTGCTACTCTATTCACTGGAAATATAATTGTCTTTCCAAATTATAACTCTGGTCTTGATCCTTGCCATGTGAGTGGCAAATTCATGTATCTATACAAATTCATGTATCTATATAATTTATTCTCAGTCACAGAGAAAAGGAACAAATCTTTATTTAAGGTATTAAATGCATACGAAAGCCAATGGTAATTTCAAATGAAGAATTACTCTTTTTAAAAATAATGACGTTATGTTCTACTTTTATCTCCACCAGAAGAACTACTACTTAACCTTCAAAGTTAAGTCAGAATATCACTTCCTATATAAAAGATGAGCTGAGCAGGATAATATTTTTTCTTATTTATCTAATCCAGAAGTCAATTCTCTCTCTGAATTCTGGTGAACTTTAGTTCAGTTCCTTTTAAGTTGCCATACACTATGGCTTGTGTATGATTTAAATTTAAATTTAAATGACCCCAAGGGGTCATGTCTGAGAAGCTGCATCCTCAGAGTAGAGAGGTGAAGAGGTGGTATAGAAACTTTAAGAGGTGGGGCCAAGTGGGAGGTTTTTAGGTCAATGGGGATAATATAGTTCTCATAGGACCTTGGTTAGTTCTCATGATAGGGTTGTTATAAAAGAGCAAGGCTGTCTCCTCCCCAGTTTCTATGGCTTCCTGTCCAGCCATATGGTCACTCTGTCTAGCATGCCCTCACACTATGATGCCATCCACCATGAAGCTCTCAGCAAAGACATGATGATGTGGTACTATGCCCTTGAACATATAGAACTATGATCTAAGAAACCTCTTTTCTTGATATCAGCCTCAGGTATTTCATTATGGTAACAGATTAATTTAGTAACAGACTAGAAACACCCTCTAATTCCATCTTGGACATTGTATCCATTAGCTGTCACTGCAGAACAAATACCCCCCAAACTCAGCCGCTTAAAATAATGAAAACTTATGATTTCTCAAGAGACTGTGAGTCTTCTGCCTTGTCTAGACTCACTCCATTTGTGATCATCTGCAAATCAGGAGGTAGATTTTCTTTTCTTTTTGGGACTTTCTCATGTTTGGAAGTACAGCAAGTTTTAGGTGGTCTAATTTAGCCACTGAGCCAAGCGTGCTGTCTACAAAGTGGTCTTTATGGTGCAACAGGTTAGCCCTGTCTTGTCCATATGCCAGCTAGGCAGGGTTCTGAAAGAGGCTGTAAAAGTGCAGAGCTTCTTGTAGCTGAGGCTCGGAGTTGGCACATCAACATTTCTTCGACATTACAGTCAACCACGAGGCAGACCACATGCAAGGAGTGAGAAATAGGTCTCACCTCTTGACGGAAGAGATTACAAAACTAGCTTACAAAGAACGTGGTTAAGAGAATGGTAGAAATTTGGCAGCATTTTGCAATGACTACACTTACACATGCTTTGTACATGTTTTCTACAATGGGTCTAAAATCTTTTTGAAGATAAGGCAACTATAATTAGCTTGTAATCCAGGATTAGTGGTGGAGTTTAGAATGGATACTTATTGCTTTTACATTCACAGCATCTCTTCCTATTTCCATCTGATGATAACAGCTCTTTGCTTTTCTTTCCTTGTGCTCCCCTATCCCTTACACACTGTAATGTCAGTATGCTCAGTTGAGTGTCCCAACTCAAACATCTGGTCCAGGGATCAGAAGCAAACTCGAGATGGGATGACGAGACTCTTTGTTTCAAAAATTCAATCTGGCAGATCACAAAAGGAGGGAATATGGTTGAAGCTGAGGTTCTTTGCTTTCTAAAATCCAGTTCTTTAATCCTTCTCTCAATTTTGAGAGCCTTCGTATTCTTCCAGGTAAATCTCCTTTATCTTGTTTCTTAGGGTTGAAAGAAATATCTAGCAATCATAAGGATCTTACATACATCCAACTCTCAGAAGTTTGTGAGTGACTGAATGAAGGCAGAAGTCCCAGTTCGTTGACCGTCTTTATTATTCTGGAGTATTTGTTTTGTGCTCTCACAGTACATGGATGCCTTTGGATTGTCCACCCTGCAGTCCTTTCTCCAAGAACTGATTCTTCTCTCATCCACAAGACTAGTGGAGAGTCACCAGGTTACCCCAAGTGCACTTTAATGCATAGCTAATGTACATTTGATGAGGGAGGCCAGGGAGGGCCCAGCATTTGTAAAAGGACCAAGTAAGTGAGACAATCTAAAACATAAGATGTTGAATTAACATGCACAGGAAAATATTTCCATCTAAATTCAGAGAATTTTTTTTATGTGTTTATCAATTTGGGTAAGTCTCTTCATTCCCCTAAACTTCAATTTCTATACCTGTAGAATGGAGACTGCAATTATTTCCACCCCAGGGCCATTTAATTATTAAATGTGACCATGAGTATGAAGTATATTGTGTGCTGTTTAGTTTCCTCTAGTTTCGTGTGGTTCTCCTTTTATAAAATATCTGATTTGAGGGTTCCTGAATCATTCAGATCCCATACAAAACTCCCATTATGTGCTAAGTACTTTATTAAGATTTTTATTCAATAAGAATAATATTAAATTCTTATTCTGAGAATATAGGAAAAAAAACTCAGTTTCTTCTTTTCTCTCGCAACATAATCAATATGGAATACTTCTACCTACAGATGTGCAGAGGTTTCTCCCCACAAACCAAGCAAGCAATTATTATCTGCAATGGACACCAGCTGGGTGTTCTTAATCCTATTAAATTCTACCAATATTTAACCTAGAGGCAGTGACAGAATCCATAGGTTGAAGGCTCAGTCCCATAGGACTGTCTCCACTTCGCACATGTCAATCACAAGACAAATTCAGGTATCTGGTGTGTCCGACCCATGAGCTATAAATATGTGCTCCCATAATCCCCTGTTAGGGTTTGATTAGCTTGCTAAGATGGCTCACAAAACTCAGGGAAACACTGTGTACTCATTCACTGGTTTGTTATTAAAGATATTACAAATTATACTGATAAAGAGGTGCATAGCGCCAGCCATGTGGGAAGGAGAGTGGAGCTTTGTGCTCTCTTCTGGTGTGCTAGCCACGCTTCAGGACCCTCCATGTCTTCTTGATCTTTCTGATGACCAGCCCCCTATCCTAAAGACATCTAGAAGCCCTCAATCACCAGCCATCTCATTAACATATAAAAGACACTTGTATCCTTTTGGAAATTTTAAGGATTTTAGGAGCTGTATGTCAAGAAACTGCAAAGAAGACTAAATATTTATTTTACAATAGTTCACTAATAAAACATCATTCTAAGTGATTTATGTATATTAGCTGATTCAGTTCTCACAGGAATACTCTGAGTAGATACTTCTGTATTTTTTACAGATGAGGAAAACAATCTGAGGTACTCAATCCCCTCTCTTATATCTTTTCATCTTTGGTCTTTTCCCAGTGCTTCTTCAACCTTGCACACTTAGGCTCGAAAGCAAAAATAATAGTATTTCCATGGTCCATAGGATAAACAGATGCAGCTAATCATAACTGCATATTGGTGATCTGCTTGGCTCACATCTCTTAGGGCTAATGGTATAAATATTTCAAGCATCTATTTGCTGATATGCAAAGGCATAATTTAGGGTCATTTTAGAATAATTTTTGACAACAAAAAAGAGAGGAGAAGATAATTTTTGGATAAACACAGGTAACCAGACATTTTACCCTTTGCCATAGAAAATGGACAGAGGCAACATACAAATTTATCTCTAGTGTTGTTATGGTTTAGATGTGAGGTGTCCCCCAAAAGCTCACATGTGAGACAATGCAAGAAAGTTCAGAGGAGAAATGCTTGGGTTATTAGAATCTTAGCATAATCAGTGAATTAATCCCTAATTTATTAACTGAATGGTAACTGGAGATAGGTGAGGTGTGGCTGGAGGAAGTGGTTAATTGGGGGCATGGCCACGGGGTATATATTTTGTATCTGGAGAGGTGGAGTCTCTCTGTTTCCTAATCACCATGATGTGAGTGACTTCCCTCCTCTACTCTCTCCGCCATGATGTTCAGCCTCATCTGGAGCCCTGAGGAATGGAGCCTGTCTTCTATAGACTAAGACCTCTGAAACTGTGAGCCCTCAAGTAAACCTAACCTCCTCTATAATTGTGCTAGTTGTGTACTTTAGCCACAGCAGCGAAAAAGCTGAGTAAAATAACTATAATGACATTTTATGAATCAAGGCTGGTTCTAATTACCAAAGTGCTTCTCCATTTTCAATGTTTTTCCTTTGTGTGCTTTTCTGATGGTCAGATGCCTGGGTTTCTAGATTAGCAATAAACATTAAATTGTTTTAGAATGCATACTTCCATTTCCTTACCCAGTTTTTATTTTCTTTGCTGAGACTCAGGATTCTCATCAGAAAACAAAGTGGTGTCGATGTGGAGCAGGTGTTTGATTCTGGAAGGAAAGTACTCTTTCCAGGACTGATGGGAAGAATACATTTTTGCAGTGCCTTGGAAAAGAAACATGCTCATAGCTTCATTACTGACGTATGAGTTGTGTTTTAAAATGTGTGAATAATTAGCTTCTATAAGGAAATGCTAATGGAAGGGGACAGCAATAGGACTGTATACATCATAAGTGAATCCAGCAAACCATTAGTTAATCAAGAGAGAAAGGAATACACCTGTCAAATGTTTACAATTGCTGTATAGCTATAAAGAAGGGAAAGCCAAAAACTTTCACAGAAGACTTACAGTCACTACAATCCCCTAAATTTTGCAACACACTTAAATGGTATTTACTATGACCCTCGTGTAAGAGATGGTTGGTTAATGGTCTCAAGTTGGGATCAACTCTGGTGTGATTCTAGCTATAGAGCTGCAGGGGGCATCAGCTGAAGCTCGACTTTGGCTGATACCATAGCCTTCTCAGCCCCTTCCACTTCCCTTCCTTTCTCTTCCCCCTCTTTTTTTTTTAACAATACATTTAATAAATTGCTCACAAAAATTCTCCATATCAATCTCTACTTCCTGGGACTTTAACTTCAGACATTTCATTTTATTAATGAGATGTTGGACTCTCAAAAGCAGTTAGAAGCTGGTTGAGGATAATCCAGCTCATATGTGGAAGAACTGATATTAAAACTCACATTTTTTTTAACTTTCCAAATCTATTTCTTAATAGTTGATAGCTAATTAAAATACTTTCCTCTCTCTGCATTTTAGTATCAAAATCATACTAATTTAACCATGGATTGTCATGTCTGAATTTCAATTTTTATTTCTAGGCCGTCAATGTCTCTACTTGGATGTCCAAGACGTCTGAGATTAATCAGCTGAAACTTAACGACTTTTATTTTCCCAGAAGGCTGCCATTTTTGCTGCCTCTTCTCTCTCGGTTGAGAGCAATTCCACCCTTCCAGCTGTCCAATCCAAAAACCTGCAGGCACCATTGGTTTTGGTTGTTTTCATACACTCCACTTTCAGCCCATCAGAGAATAAGTCCTATTGTTCAGCATTTGTGAGCTTTTTGTCATTGTAACCAAAATACCTAACAAGAACAAATTAGAGGGAAAAAGCTTATTTTGGGCTCATTGTTTCAGAAGTTCTATTCATGATCAGCTGACTCTATTCCTCTGGGCCTGAGGTAAAGCAGAGCATGGTAAAAGGGAATGGTGGAGGAAAGATATCAACTCATGGCAGCCAGAAAGCAGGGAGCGGAGAGAGAGAAAGAGAGGGAGAAAGAGAGGGAGAGAGAGGGAAGAGGGAGAGGTAGGGGCCAGGGGGATATGCCAGGGAGAAGATTTAGTCTAAGACCACAATCCTAGTGAACTACCTCTTACAGCCATGTCCTACCTGCCTACAGTTACCACCCAGTGGTCCATTCATATTATTAATCCATCAAATGGGTTAATCCACTGATTAGGTTTCAGAACTCATAATCCTCTGAACATTCCTGCATTGTCTCACACATGGGCTTTTCACGGGATACCTCTTATCCAGACCATAATAGCATTCAAAATATGATAAAACTGACTACTTACTTTGACCTGCACCAGTACCACCCTGGTCTCTTGGCATTTGCTCTTGTCTGGATGGATACAGAAGCCTTTCCTATTCTCTGGCCTCTACGTGGCTAATTCTCAGTACAATAGTCAGAGCAATCATTTTAAAGTATAAGATAGGAAGATCAGCCTGTAAAGCTTCTTAGTTTCTAAAAGAGTAAAAGGCAGGGTTCAAAGTGACCTAAAAAACTATGCATAACATGTCCTGCTCCATTTCCATTCTTTCTCTGAAGTCCACCCCCACACTCATTGCACAGTACCCTCTTGATGCTCTTCAAACACACTGAGCGTGCTTCTGCAATACAGCCTTTGCATGGGTGCGTCCTTCTGCATGGCTTGCTATTCCTTAAGATATCTACTTGGCTTTCTCTGTCAATTTTTTTTTCAAGTGCTTGCACAAATATCACCTTTGTATTTAAAATGATCCCCCCCAACTAAAAATTGATTTCCTTTATCCTATTTTGCTTTCTTTTATTCCCATAGCATTTACCTTCTTGAATGATATTCATTATTTTTAACTTTTTTCTTTCCGTTGCCCCACTAGAATATAATTCTATGATAACAGAGATCTTTGTTATTTTTTGATCACTGATGTATTCCATGTGCCTAGAGTAGACTGGCATATAATAAGCACTCAACAAACGTTTGTTGAATGAAACTTTCCTGTTTCATTTTGAGCACTTTCTGATTGGCTTGGGAATTGTACAGAATAATGGTGTAGAGCTCAATGACTATTGAAATAATTTAGTCTTTTTATGTTGCTATTACAGAATGTAAAAGTTTGGAGAATTCACACACAAAATATATTTTTTCTGTAGTTGTGAAGGTTGAGAAATTCAAGGTCATCTTGTGAGTGTCTTTGTGCTGCCCCATCTCATGGTGAAAGACAGAAGGGCAAGGAAGCTCATGCATGAGAAAGCAAAAGACTGAATTTGCAGCTTCAAACCCTTTTTATAATTAGCATTAATCTATTCATAAGGGTGGAATCCTCACAACCTAGTCACCTCTCAATGTCCCCACTTCTTAGCACTATTGCATTGGGGATTAAGTTTCTTACATGCATTTGGGGCACATATTCAAACCATAGCACTGTTAAAGGACACTTTGTCCTTCCTACACAAAAATAGAGAGCCACACTTCATACAGTGCTACAAAATCCACATTTCCCATAGGATTAAAATGCTAATGACCTATTTTCATTTTGCTTGCTCATCAGTCTAGTGTCAAGTTGCTAGGGAAGGAATTATATCATAGTAAGCCATTTTAATTTCATAAAAAACATTCAAGTATATATAGGCATTACTAAAAAAAAAAAAAAAAAAACACTGGAGGGAATCTTCTCAAAGTACCACAATGTTCTCTCTGAGCAGTAGGACTCCAGGGAATTGATATTGATTTCTGGTGTACACCTCTTCTGAAGAGTTTTATAGGCTCTGGGAACATTTTGTGTTCTGTTGAACAAAAGTTTCAATCACCTTCATAGGTCATTCCTCAATTTTTAAACGTAAGAACACTTAAACATTCCCTAAAACTTAAATATTCTTCCATCTCAAAGAAGGAAGCAATACCCCAAAGACGGTTAAAATATTCTATTACAAACACTCTTCTTCAGTTATATGTTTTCAATCACTTATATAATCATAAAGTTTGAGTTTTCATATATGTCCAAATACCATTTTTATAAGTGATATGATGGCACTTTTGTATTGAACAGTTTGGATGGTTGTTGGAGGGTTTTAAAGTCTTAGAATAGTCATCATTTTGTGATAAATCTCAAATGGTCCATTGGTGACTAAGGGATGGCTGTCCTCATGAAGGTAAAATCCCCAACTATTACAAGCACGATATTGAATTCAGAGCCTAATGTGTTCCTGGCTCCTCCAGCAACTGGCATTTGCCCCAGAATAGCTTTGTGGAAAATAAGTGATAATTGACAGTTGGAGGTCATGCCCCATAAATATTAAAAGTTCTGGGCTAGAGGCAAGTTTCAGAGTAGAGCCTGGAACTACTCATTTATTGGTAACATCTTTCAAACTGCCAAAGGCAGACATTTCAAACTAATCAAGGTTTTAGACAAATAAGGTAGTTTCATTTTTGACACCTTTTCTTTTTGTGGATGCAGCATTTTGCAAATGTAATGTGCCTTCAGTCTTATTCCAAAGGAACACGGTGAGAATGACCTTGAAATTACTGCTGAACTTGCCATTTACTTAAGCAGACGGGATACCTCCCTACCCTCCTCCCCACACATACCTTAAGAAAATTACTAATGACTTCAACAAGAGATGATATTAACTGAACAGAGCTAGTGACAGGAGGGGGTGAGAGAGTTAACTATTTGGTTAATAATGAAACTTTTGGAAAAAAAAATACACATACTCTGAACTAGCTGTGACCATACATGCAAATTAAAACTGATGCACATTTTTGTGTTTTGTTGAAAGGAAAATACAAACTGTGAGGATCCATTATGTTGAGCTACATTTAGAAACAATCAACTTGAAAGGAGAAGTTTATTCATTGTATATGACCTTAAACTCTCCCCTTCTGAAACAGGTGCAAAATGGCTATGTCTCCATGAGATGCATAAATGTAATATACTTCTGGAGGGCATTTTTCTTCCCACTCAGATTCTTGTTTTTATTCAAAAATTTTACATTGTCAATTAAATGCTAACTTCAGTTCCATACTTTGCTGCAAGGAAGTACTTAATCATTAATAGAAAGAAATGGAAAGAACTCACAGCTGTCCAAGCGGTAAACTAAACATTTTCTGTTTTTAATATCATCTGGCAAAAAAAAAAAAAAAGAAAAAGAAAAAGGCCAAAATTATATGAAGAAAAAAGACAAGTACTTTTGGAAGTTTGAAAAAATTGTTTAGCATTACTTTATTTTTATAAGAAAAAAGCCCAAAGAGGTGCTTATGTTATGTACATTATAAATCACACCTACATGTTTTAAACTTTAAAATGTTAATTTGGCTTAGTTCTTACTTAGTCAAAAGTTAGTTTCTCCTAAAAGATGCATAAAGACCTCCACATTACTAGAAAACTCTTCAGAGAATGTGTTAGTACTCTTATTAGGACTCGGATGGTTTTCCAAAAGTTACACCTGTGTTTCTCTAAATTAATTATTAGAAGATGTGTCTTAAAATTCTTCTTGATCCATAGCTTCCTTCTTCTGTTTTATTTTTTAAAACTTCACTAAGGAACAAAAAAGTAATAATTTTGAAATTATATTGAACTATAACTGTTTTCTTAATCTACATTAGGAAATAAAATCTAAATAAAAATAGAAACCTGTACAAGTCATGCATTTATATTTGTCAGCAGGTTGTTCAGTGCTAGGAGAATATTTTACTTCTTAAAATATTCTTTAAAAGTAAAATGATTAAATCTGTCTTTTCCCCCAGAAACTTAAGCTACAAAGAGTTGTTCCTTACAGTTCAACTTCATTTTTCTCTTCTTTGGTCCTCACTTGTAATTGATCTGGTCACAACCCCCCAGCCCCCAGGATAATGTGAATAAAACTGTTCCTAGTATGGAAGTTGATTAATATTTTATTTACCCTCTTCCATGACTCTTTAAACACCTACTTAACTACTTTTCTTGTTTTATAGAATTCTTTTTTTTTGGGGGGGAGGGTACTGGGGATTGAACTCAGGGGCACTCGACACTGAGCCACATCCCCAACCCTATTTTGTATTTTGTTTAGAGACAGGGTCTCACTGAATTGCTTAGTGCCTCACTTTTGCTGAGGCAGGCTTTGAACTCAAGATCCACCTGCCTCAGCCTCCTAAACCACTGGGATTATAGGTGTGCACCACTCCACACCTGGCTTGTTTTACCGAATTCTGTGTCCCAAAGTTGTCATATTTTTTGAAATTCTTCCCAGCCTCAAATTTTAGTTCAAAAGCCACTTTCTATAAGCAATGTCTTTATACCATTTAATCCCACACCACTACCAAACTATCTTGCTTCCCCTTCACTGTTATCATGTTGAAACACTTTTTCACACATTTGATTTTCTGCCCTATGTTCTGGTTCTCTTTGGAGTATGTGTGGTCCCTAGTTTGTGGCATACTTTTGGAGGGCAGGGCTCATGTCTCACGTATTACTGTGTTCTCCCTTTCATTCAGACATGTCCTTTGCTTAAAGGAATTCCATAGATACATGAAGAATAAATATATTAATAGTTCTCATGATATATTTTTATTTAATATAATAATAGTACTCATATATGTTTTTATCAAACATTTTATAGTACTCATGATACATTTTTACTGAATATATTTATAGTACTCATGGCATATTTTCATTTAATATACACTGGCCATAAGGACAAGGTTTTTGACTAAAATTATAATATTTAGATATAGTCTCTATAGTCTGTTTTTCAGTTGGAAAATTAAGACACAGAAATTTTGGTGACAGAAAAGTTAAAATAGGAAACTCCCCAACACTGTAAACATCAGCCATGTTTTGTTTGAAATTTCCTACCCATATTAACAGGAAAAGAACTAAGAGCGGAGCATCCTTTAGAGAGACAATCACTTCCTGGTAAACATGAAAGTCTATTCTGCACTGCTTTGGAATAGTTTGTAATGAATAATGAATGTCCTTGAAAGAACACACTACAGTTTGCTCTAAGATAAACTAAAATATAAATTTAAAAAAAAGAAATGTAAACCACTCTGTACCTTCTGTTGTTTAAAAATCATGATATTAGTCAAAGAGAGATGTGGAATTTCAGGAATTGTTTGTAAAATCAGCATACATTCTTACCTTTAACATAGAAAACATCTGACCCACAGTGGTCCCAGTTTGTTCATTGCTGTTGGAGATACTATGGATAAGCTGTCTATTCCTTCATAGCATCCTGGCAGCAAGGGATAAAACTCTGGGTAAGCCAAGTTGGATGCTTTTCAAGGCTGCCATCCCTAGTAGATTTACAGCCACAAAGAGACTGTCATTAAATGTAGTCACTGTCTCTGTGCTTGGAATAATCCCAAACTGGTATACTCAGTCAGGGGTGGACTAACATCAAAGGAGCAATTAGGGGCAAATGAAAAGATTAGATTCTGACATGTGGGGTGAGAGGTCAGTAGAAAAGAATTGAAATGCTGATTGGGTGATGTTAGATAATTTAGATCTAACCAAAGAGTAATTTCTTCTCTGCCAAGTTACTCAACAGGGTCAGCTGCCAGAGACATTATCACAATCAGCTCTTCTCAAATTTGAGAGTCCATGAAAATCACCTGAGGATCTTGTTAAAATGCAGATTATGATGCAGTGGGTTCAGGCTGGGACCTGAGTTTCCACATTTCTAACCAGCTCCCAGGTGATGCTGTTGTTATTGGTCCTTAAGACTTATTCTGATCTGAATATCAATAGTTTAGAGTTGTAGTATTTAGTACCAAATTTGCAGGGATTGAACACTGAATTGACATCACAAAGTAGGAGGAAAACCAGCAGATTGCAATGTCCCAGGAGTCAGTGAAGCAAATGACTTACAGAGGACACCATCGAGCAGATATTCAAATGGATCCAGAGAGTTTAGGGATGGAAATGGACCATTGCATCTGTCAACGCCAAAGTTGTGGTAATGTTAGGAGGGTGATTCCAATGTATTAACAGAGACCAGGGCCTGAACAAGAGAGGAAACAGAAATAGAAAAAGGAGGCAGCTTGTTGAGACAACACCCCTATTGTGAAAGGGTGAAGGAAAATGGTATTGTAGTTGGGAGAGATTTATGACTTAAAGAAAATTTTGTTGATACTAAATATATTAAGCATATCACAGAGTATTTATATGCTGCTAAGAATTCAAGGAAAAGAGAAAATGTCTGATGCAGGAAAGGAACAAATACCTGAAAGAGCTAAATCCTTAGGTGGGCAAGTAGTGATGAGGTCAAGTAGCCATGTGGAACAAAGAGGAGGAAATATAGGGAAGGCAGAGTGCATGTACAGAAAGACTGATAAATTGGATGCTGTAGAAAATGGAGGGTTTCTTTGATTCTTTTTCTTTTTCTTTTTTTTTTCAGTGCAATAAGAAGTCACTCAGAGAGACAAAGGAGCTGTGTGCTAGGGGTGAGGGAAATGAGGTGTGAAATGTTATTTCCTGAAGAAAGAAGGGAGGAAGAGGAAAAGAAGGAGGAGGACAAGGACCAAAAGGACAATAAGAGGAAGAGGGAGACAGAGAAGGAGAAGAAGAGGAGAAGGAGGAGGATGAAGAAATTGGACATAAAAGTGCAGAATTTCTGGACATCACTTATCCCTTGAGGTCAGTGGTCATGAATATAAGGCTCTGAGATAAGGTAGAGCCATTCAGTTTTTCTTTGTCAGTGCCAGTGTACAAGTATTTGAGAATGGGTGCAGAGAATTTAAACCAAAACTTAAGAGTTTGGTTATTACAATACAGGAAGAAAGACATCATGGAATTGAGATGGTGCATGGGCTTATTCTATTCTTCCAAATTTTCATTTTTGCCTCTGAAAATAGTATAATAAATCTATACCTTTTACCATGTGACTTGCAGCATCTGCCAGTAAACACTGTCTCATTGATTGTGGGCCTGGTCATAGGATTTGCTTTGGCCAATAGAACCTGAGACATTGTCATATGACCTTAAACATATCTGCATGCTTTGTCTGGTTCTATTTAGATTCTGCCATTACCATGATAAAAGCCTGTTCCAGACAGCTGCCTGTCCCAGAAAGAGGGAAGTTGGCTTAGACTTGAACCAAACTGGCAGCCTGATACATCACTTCCTGGCTGTCCTGCAGATGCATGCCTCAGAAATGCATGCCTCTTCTTATCAGCCACAGAGATTTTTGAATCATACGACATCATTTCGTCAGAAGTCTGATTAATACTTGGGAGTACAATCATGCCTATGATAATGTGAGGGTGTCATCATAATAGTGAATGAAATCTAAACCGGAGGAGGAGGAAGTAAAGCTCTGAAGCAAACAGACCATGACAAGGTGTCAGTGTTAATGCATTGAAAGTCACATCACAAAAGGAGTCAGGCTAGCAGAAAGAGTGAGCTCAAGAGACAGGATGTAGGGGATAGAGAATGGAATGACTCAACTTGAGATTTTGCGGGGGCCAAGTCATTGGTAATGTGAAGAAAATGATAAAGTACAGATCGTGGTTATGGTTATGTGTGACTGAGGTAGGAGAGAAAACAGAGGAAAGATTATGAAAGATGGAAGAAGATCTGATGAGTGAGAATTTATGGACAAATCACCTACCTGGACATGTACACCATGACCTGTGCAACACCTGTCTTGAAATGACCAAAATGGGGCTGGGGATATAACTCAGTGGGTAGAGTACTTGCCTCACATGCATCAGGCCCTGGGTTCAATCTCCAGAACCACCACCACCAAAAAAAAAAAAAAAAAAAAAAAAAAAAATGGTGTCAGAGGTCAAGAAGTAAGGCAATTGCTAACATCTTCAATTAATGAGAAAATTTCTGGTAAAGCTGTCCATGTCAGTAATATGAAGGGACAACAGCAGGTATGGCCTAATGGCTACAGAGTCCAAGAAGATGGACTTGTTAGGAGAGGCCAAAATAATTATTTGGAACCAACAATAAGAAATAAAGATTCTTTCCGATTTAGTAGTGAATGGAGTGAGCATTTTTAAATTGCCACTAGTTCTGGGGTAGCAACAGGGAATAGCATCCAATTAGAGTCAGGTGGAAAAGGACTCACTTCTGAAAGACGAGGAAATGTGGGTTTGCTACTGATGCACTGTGTGAACTAAAGACAACAGAGGATTGGGGAGCTTCTGATTGGGTTAGGTAAGAAAATAAGCAGGGTTAGTTAAGGATGAGAGGCCAGGACATGCACAATCACCCAGACAACTCTGGAGACTGAATTAAAAAAGAAAACAAGGCATGATGGGATTGTTTCTGTTGTCTGCTGGTGCCTGATCTCTGAGACAGGTTTTAGTGGGGAGTGGAGAGTGACATGCCAAACATTAAGGAGGACCCAAGGTACCTCCTTAAATCTTAAACTGCATCATGTTCAGGCAGAGGTGATAAACCCACCAAGACTGCTTAGCTTTCTTGCAGCACAGATGAAAATAGACAAAATATGTATCTACTGACTTCAATTTTGTGTTCCTTTCTCCCTTTTTCCCTTCTATTATCACTTTGCCTCTCACTTCTGGTCTTTGAGAGTATATATTTTTTCTATCTCCTGGTCAAAAAAATGCCCACAAGACAAGGTTAAAAGAGCACATGTTATTATTTATGTCAAATTACTGATTGCTTGTTAATCTATATTAAACATTTACTATGTCAGGCATTGTGCTTACTGTCTTACTTAAATTATCTCATTTAAACCTCACAAAGATTGTGTGAAATGGGAAACAATTGTTCTCACTTTAGAGTAATGTCAATTAAGGCTTTGAGAACTTAAATAATTTATTCAGGGTCACTCACATGGCATGGGGTTGAACGAAGATTTGACCTCGGATTCGGGGCTCTAGATCTCAAGGGATTCATTAATTGAAACTGTAGTTGATTTTTCAGTGGAAATATGTGGATAATTCTGAATAATTTGGGACACTAGAAGTAGGTGGAAAGTTGCCCTTCCTTTGTATTGACCTAGCATGCTATTTATCACTTTTTTGCACTGGATTTACTTTTACAGTGACTCAATTTGCAGTGGTTTCAACTGCATAGGCATCTTTATTCTCTTTTGAGTTAAAGTTCTATCCTTTCTTGATCACCACATCTGAAAAAAAAAAAAGCTCTATACACAAGTAATTCTTAAAACAATATGTTGGTTGCATGAGTTAAGAGTTATCCAGACATCTAGTTAAATCTTCTTCCTTAGGCATATATTAAAATCACCTGGGGATTCAAAGAAGTCCCAATGTTCAAGTCACATTCTGGACTGGTTTAAGTGAGAACCACTGATGCTGGATTTAGGCATCAGTATTTTCAAAGCTTGCCAAAATGAGTCCACTGGGCCACCCAAGTTGAAAATTCTTGCTTTAAGGGAGGTAGGTTCTAATACTTGCTGGTCCTGCTGAAAACATGATTGCATTCTCGTGACATAGGATTTGGGAGACAGGAAGTAATAAGTATTATAGTAACATTGATGTCAAAAGACATGGAATGTTAATTATGGTATGTTTCCCTTTCTATACTATTACCAGAGGCAATAATAATAAATCCTATTTATTCCATTTGATTTTCCACTTTCTTCTTGTTTTGCCATTTCATCCAGTACCTGTATCTAGCTTTCACTTGATTTGGATCCAGTTCTGCCTTTAACTAAAATGACTATATCTGACTGCTTAGTAGGCATAGCAAACACTCTTAGGAATTGCATTGGAAAACAGACTCATATCTTCATAATTTTCACTATCCCCAAGATGCATTCATTCTAAGGGAGGTGACGAACCCACTTAGCCTGAACTTGAGCAGCATTCCTGGATTTGTGTTCTAAGCCACCTGGCAGTTAGTGGCAGGACCTGGCAGTGCTAGCTGATGAGCACTACCATGGAGCATGAAACAAGAAGGGAATCGAAGCCAACCTTTGCCATCAGTATTTGCAGATATTTTTTGGAGGGAAGCTGGAAAGGATAACCCATGTCCGTATTCTGTCAAAGGAATCTTAAGCATGAGTGATAGGAAAAGTCTCAACTAAATCTCAGGGAATCTGTTCCTTTGCAATCTTGGGCTTTTCTTAACTCTTTCTGTTCCTCTGTAGATTTATTGCAAAAACTTGAAATCATGATTCACCCCTTCCTGTAGCTCCTTCACTTGTGAGACAGTACCACTCCTCCCATCAAGAAATGAAGTCTATTTCCCCATTGCTATGGACCAGCCATGGCCAATAGAATTCAGAGATGTGCCAACATTTCAGTACTGAATGCAGGAGGCTCTATAAACTTCTTCTCCCCTCTCTTAGATACAGGAGTACACTTTGGAGCATGAGAAACCTCATGTCAGGAAGCCCAGCTGCTCTAGCCCTACTATTCTAAATCAGACATCCTGCTGATCCTAAACATGTAAGAGAGGCCAACTATGAGAGTAGAGCACTGAGGTGGTCTGATACGAATGTATGTGTCCAACCGAGACCAGAAAAGCTGCTCAGTGGACCCCATGGACTCATGAGCAATAATCCTTATTATTTTAAGTCACTGAGATTTGGAGTTGTTTGTCACACAGCAATAGCTAACTGATAATGGTTTCAATTACTTTGCATTCAAAAGAATGATTGGTGTGTTAACATCCAAGGCACTGTGGTCAAGGTTGTGAATCATAATTGCCTGTGGATGTCAATCTAGCTCCTAGATTTATATTACAGACAGACTGGAGTAGCATGGCTGGGCTAATTTCTATGCTCTTATATATTTCACAAATGGCTCTGATGCCTAGCGAAGAATTCATTGAAGATTTTCTTCTGGCATAGAGTATATGATTCTCCCATAAGAGGCTCCATTTTAAACTTATAATCCACCAAAAAAAGCACATGATATGTAAATGCCTAGATAAAGTCAGAAGTATATTTGGACATCCTAGGAATGAAGGGACCCAGACTCTATACTGAAATCTAAAAAAGGTAATAGACTTTGGGCCCACATGTTTGCTGGACTCTTCTTTCCTCTTGATCTTTGTTTTACCCATAATAATGATTATTATTATTATTATTATTATTATATTATTATTTTAAAAAATAGAAACTCACTATATAAGTAAAAAGGATCTATCACATGAATTTAAGGAGTTATCTCAGAAAGTATGACAGAAAAATCAGCTGAGCTTTACCAGGCATGGACTTGGAGACAAGTGTAATCAGGACCAAGTATCTTGTTTGCTCTAACACGCTTCTCTTTCACATTCTCTTTCTCACCACAAGAATTCCCTGGTTTCACTGGGCATATCCTTTACTTTCTTCCTTTCTATAGACTGCCTTCCTCTAACTATCTTATGTAGCCCCTCAAAAAGGGTGGATTCAGTAGAGGAATTGACCTGACATTCCTGATACAAATAACTTAAGATATATATTTCCTAAATACAAACTATTAGGAGGACTCTGATCCATGTCAAACCAGCTATGACAAAGAGAGCCTTCATATTCTACAGGATTGATCCTTCTGGAGCTGAAAGCAGGTTCACCAAAATGAAGTGAAATTGTAGAAAAAAATTTATGAATGAAATGGGTGACTCTTTGAGAACAATACATTATATTTACATTGGGTCTGGTGAGTAGATAAACAAGTGTCAATTAAATT
The DNA here is from genome assembly GCF_052094955.1 of Ictidomys tridecemlineatus. Classification (NCBI taxonomy): domain Eukaryota; kingdom Metazoa; phylum Chordata; class Mammalia; order Rodentia; family Sciuridae; genus Ictidomys; species Ictidomys tridecemlineatus. The sequence continues at coordinate 164,856,513 of NC_135481.1, forward strand.
TCTGAAATACTTAAAATATGAGTATGCCAGATCATTGTTGTTTTCTTCAGCTTTAGTGAGCTATAATTGCCAAGATTATATGCATTTAGGAGGTACAAATTGATAATTTAATACATTATAAATTGTCACAATCAGCTGATCACTTTATATAGTTATTTTTTAGTGAGATAAGAACATTTGAGATCTATTTTCATGTCAAATTTCAAGTAAATAGTACAGTATTGTTTACTATAGTCACCATGATATAATTTAAATTCCTGAAACTTATTTAAAGTTCATAAAAGTTTAAACTATGATGACCAATTATATGCCAACAAATTGGATAATCTAGAATAAATGGATAGACTGCTAGAAATGCAGAATCTGCCAAAACTGGATCATGAAGAAATAGAAAATCGGAACAGACCAATAATGAGTTAGAAGATTTAATTAGTAATAAAAAGTCTTTCCTCTAAGAAAAGCCAGAGATCAGATAGCTTCAGTGACAAATTCCACCAAACATTTTAGAATTAATGCCAATACTTCTCAAACAGTTCTAAGAAACTGAAGAGTAGAGAATACTTCTAAGCTCATTCAACAAGATCAGCATTACCCTCATACCAAAAAAAATTGATAAGGATACTATAAGGAAACAAATTACAGGTCAAAATCGTTGATAAACCTAGATACAAAAATGTTCAACAAAATACCAGCAAACCAAATTCGACAGCATATTGAAAAGACCATATATTATGATTACATGGGGTTTATCCCTGGGATACAAACAGGGTTCAACATATGCAAATCAATAAATGTGATGCACAACATTAACAAAATGAAGGAATAGCAGAATAAAACTTCTCTAGGGCTGGAAATGTGACTCGGTGGTAGAATGCTAGCCTAGCATGCGTGAAGCCCTAGGTTTGACTCCCAGCAACACAATACATAAATAAATGAATAAGTAAGTAAATAAATAAATACAATTAAGTTAAATTTTAAAACTAGAGAGGAAAATGAAAAGAAAGGTTAGGGGCAGGAACCTTATGAAAATCAAAGTGAGATCAATAGAGGAAAGGCACCAAGAGGTTGGAGTTGGAGAGTGATCAGAGAAGTGCTGGGGAGTGCTATTGGCCAGATTATACTGTTATACTGTGTGCATGTGTGAATATGTATCAACAAATCCCATCAATATGTACAACTATAATGGACCAATAAAAAATGTGGAATGAGAAAAAAATCAATATATGCAGAAAAACTATTTGACAAAACTCGGCATATTTTTGTGATAAAACTCTTAACCAATTGGGTACAGAAAGAATGGACTTCAACTTCTTACAGTCCATTTATGACAAACCCACAGGTAACATCCATAGTCCATTTATGACAAACCCACAGGTAACATCGTTCAACAGTGAAAAGCTAACAGCATTTTACTTTAAGATTTGGAAAAAATCAAGGATGCCCACTTGTATTCAACATAGTAGTAGAAATCTGAACCAGAAGAGTTAGGAAACCCAATGAAATAAATGTATCTAAATTAAAAATAAGAAGAATTTAAACTTGTCAATGTTTGCAGATGACATGATCTCTTACATACAAAACCCTGGAGACTCCACCATAAAACTATAAGAACCAGTATAGTTTCAGAACACAAAATCAACATACAAAATTAGTTACATTTCTGAACACTTAACAACAAACTTCCTTTAAAAAAATAAAATAGACAGTCTCATTTACAATAGCATTGAAAATAATTAAAATACTTAGGAATAAATTTACCAAGGAGGTGAAACACACACACACACACACACACACACACACACACACACACACACACTGATAACCATAAAACAATTCATAAAAGAAATCAAAGTAGATGCACTTAAATGGAAAAATATATACTACCCAAACGATTTAGAGATTTCATGCCATCCCCTCAAAATTCCAATGGAATTTTCCACAGAAATAGAAAAAAAATTCTAAAATACATATGCAACCACAAAAGACCCAAAATATCCAAAGAAGTTTTGAGAAAGAAGAACAAATCATTTCCTGATTTCAAACTAACAGTAGGCCTAAAAATAAACACATACACCATTGGAATAAAATCAAGAAGCCAGAAATAAATTCATTCACATATGGTTAACTAATGTCTGTCAAGAGTTCCAAGAATACACAATGGGGGACATGATAGTCTCTTCAATATTTATGTCAGAAAAACTGGATGTCTATATGTGAAAGAATGAAATTTAACCCCTCTCTTAGACCCCTCACAAAGATCACTGAAATTGGATTGAAATTTCAAATGTAAAGTCTGAAACTGTAAAACTCCTAAAATAAATCATTGAAGAATGTTTCTTAACACTGATTTTGTCAATGATTTTTTTTTCAGATATGACACTCAAAGCACAAGCAATAACATCAGCAAGAAACATGTACGACTACATCAAACAAAAAAGTGTCTGCATAGCAAAGGGAAAAATTAATAAAATGAAAAGGAAACCTACAGAATGGGTAAAAATATTTGCAAACCATCAAATTCTGCTCGATGTCTGTTACATCATAACTGACCTTGAACACGTATGTCCTGTTTGTAGGTTTTCCTGTGCCGTGTGTTTGAGAGATTTGGTTTCTTATGTGTTGTTTGCTTCTAACCCAAAGTAAATAAGAAACTCATACAACTCAACAGGGAAAAAGAGCAAACTTGGATTAAAATAAGTGAAAGTCACAAACAGTTATTTTTTTTCAACAAAGACATGCAAATTGCCAATAGGTATATGTAAAGATGAAGTAAACCATAAGATATAAATCTTTTTGAGTTCTATGTATATTCTAGATAATAATCCTCTGTCAAAAGGTTTTTTTCCCATTCTGTAGGTTCTCTCTTCACATTCCTAATTGTTTCCTTTGCTGTGCAGAAGCTTTTTAATAAATCAAAACCACAAGGAAACATCAGTTCATGCTTGCTAAAGTTGTTGTCATCAAAAAGACAAAAGTTTTGCTGAGGGTATAGAGAAAAGGGAATTTTTGTAGGTGGAAATGTAATAATGTAGAGTTTTAATGCTAAAAACATTAAAAATAAAGCTCCCATATGATCCAGCAATCCCATTTCTGGGTATATATATCTGAAGCAAACAAAATCAGTTATCTTGAACAGATATCTGTATTTCACATTAATTGCAGTACTATTTACAACTTTCAGGACATGGAAATAACCTAAGTGTTCAATAAAAAAGAAGGAAACCGTACCATTTGTGATAGCCTAGATGAAATTACAGAGCATTATGCTAAGTGAAATAAGTCAGACCAAGAAAAATACCACATGGTCTTTCTTACGCATGCAATATAAAAAAAGCTGAACCAAGAGCAACAGAGTGAGTAGAATGGTAGTTTCCAGGGATTGGTTTAGTAAAAAAGTGGGATAATGTTGGTCAAGGGTAGAAATCAAATCACTGTTAAATAACACTGCATGCAATTTATATAGCTTTCATGATAATGCCAATTTTTGTAAAGAAAGGAAATACTATTTATGTTGAATGTGAAGGTAGTGCTTCTCAATTGTCAGAATGTAAATCTAACACTTACTTGCTTTATATCTTTTAGACACAGACTTAAATATATGCTTTCACCCCACAGAGGATGCAAGAGAGTCATTAAAGAAATGGTCAAGAAATAAACACAACCCCCTCAGGAATAATTTTTCTATCAATCTGACTAATCTTTTTCATGGTTTCATACCCATGGGCAAGGCATATGTGCTCAAAATAGAGAAAGGATTTGGCTGATAAATTTGGAAAGCAGAGGAATAATTGTTATTTTGCTACATTTCTTTGAAATGCCCTTTTAAAGGAGCCCAGGTACAAAACATCACTGCAAAGATTCATTTCATTTAATATCCAAAAAAATAATCCACTCATTTTCAAAGTTAAAGAAAGTGTAATTTCTTTTGCTTGTATAATTTGGTAAATGTTTTAAGAAATCACATTGAACTTATAGGTTAGTAGGAGGTGGTTATTTATCAGTTAACTACACTGAAAATTGTTCGTTACAAACTGTGGTAAGGACGGTGATGGAAAATTACAAGCAGTTTTGAGATCATAAAACTAGGACACCTTGTTAGAGTGCCAGTGGAGTGAGTGGGAGGAGGAAGCGATATTTAAATGGCAAACTGAGGAACTCATGGGTACTGAACTATGCAAACATGAGTTAAGGCAGGGGACCCACCGGTTTTGTGGGATGAGGAAGCATAGGTGGAGAAAGTGAAGGAAAACCAGTGCAGACCAGGTGGTACAGGGGAGCTAAGACTGGACCAGTGCAGACCGGTGCAGACCAGATGGTTCAGGGGAGCTAAATAAGACTGGAGAGAGAGAGAGAGAGAGAGAGAGAGAGAGAGAGAGAGAGAGAGAGAGAGAGAGAGAGAGGCAGACTCTATATCCATGTGGGGCAGAGAGAACACTCCATATTCAGGATTCTGTTTTTATCCTGAGAGCAACAGGAAACCATTGAGACAATTTAAGGAAATGAGTGGCAAGCGCTGGTTTTCCTTTTTACAAAGGTTATTCTAAATGCTGTGCTGAAAATGTTCTAAAAAAAGATAGACAAAAAAGATGTGAACCAGAAGAGTTGAGAGGCTACAGGCAAGAGGTAATCATACCCTGAAGTAATAGAGACCATCTGATGGATGTGAAAAGTATTTCTAAGGTGGAACTGACAGGATTTGTTGATGGATTGGATGAGAGGGTAGATTGGTTGTAAACATGACCCTGCTCTTCTGTCTTTTCCATGTGACTGAAATGTCCTCTTGTGTCTCAACTTGACTGAATGTCTGCCTTTGGCCAATAAAAGCAGAAGTGCCAGTGTGGAGATTTCTAGTCTATGACTAAAAGATCTTGCTCTTTCCTGTGATCTTGTTGTCTCCATGGGGACATGCCTAAGGCAGCCCTTTGGAACATGATGGATGCATGGAGCAGACCCAATGGCTTAGGCACCCCACTGGAGGCTGGTCTAGATCAATGCACAGACATTTGGCACATAGCCAAGTGAACAAGCCCATTCAAAAGTTTCAGAGCTCCCAACAGATCCCCAAGTGGTCCCCATGCATGAGCAATGAAAGCAGTTGTATCACACGGCTGAGGTTTTACTGTTGTTATGGAGCATTGGCGATAATAATGATGATGATAATAATAACAATGAGCGGATACAGGAGCAAGGGAAAAATATTTAAAACAGTCATCTCTTATGGGCTGAATGTTGTATCCCCCCAAATTCACTTGTTGTAATCTTAATCCTCTTTGGGATGGTATTAGGAGGTGGGACCTTTGTGAAATAATTAGGTCAGGAGGGTGATGCCCTCATGAATAAGATTAGCATTCTTAGAATAAGAGACATGAGAATTTTTTTTTGTCATTCACCTGAAATAATCAGATATCATTTATATGCATGCTTCTAAGTGGTCTCTCATCAGACACTGGATGTACTGGCACGTTTATCTTGGACTTCCTAGCCTCCAGAATTGTAAGAAATAAAATATTCATTGCTTAAGTTACACAGTTGCTTTAGTCATCTTTTTCGCTACTGTGACTTACATACTTGACAAGAACAATTTTAAGGGATGAAAAGCTTATTTGAGGGCTCATAGATTCAGAGGTCTCCGTCCATAGGACACTGGCTCCATTCCTCAGGGCTAGAGGTGAGGCTGAATATCATGGTGCGGAAGAGTATGGCAGAGGGAAGCAGCTCACATGATGATTAGGAAGCAAAGAGAGAGACTCTAATGACCAGATACAAAATATATACCCCCCCACAACACCCCCCAATGCCCATCTACTCCAGCCACACCCTACCCGTCTTCAGTCTTCAGTTACCACTTAGTTAATCCCTATTGTGGATTAATTCACTGATTGGATTAAGGCTTTAATGACCCAATCATTTCTCCTCTAAACCTTCTTGCATTATCTCACACATGAGCTTTTAAGAGATACCTAACATCCAAACCATAACAACTCTCCATGATGTTCTTTCATAAGCCACAGAAACTAAGACTTCATCAATGTCAAGTTCCTCTTTTTAGCAGAATTTAATATATTATCATAATGCAGAAGTTCAAAGGTAGGGAAATAGAATCGTTGGATTTTGATGGGAGACAATTGTACCTTGAAGCCTTGCTAACACAGTATAAGGAGACAATTACCAAAAGTTGGATTGATAGAAGTGTTGGTCCTTAATAGCGAATGATACTGAAAAAGAAGATTCCAAAGGCATAGATACAGATTTTTTTTTCATTTTTTCCGCAGTCTGGTGTATCTATGTTGTCAAAACATTTTTTTATGTTCAATCAACCATAACTTTCAAAAGGAAGATTATAAGATCATATAGCATAGAAATCCATAATAAAAAATATTTAAGCTTGCAAACTCTGTTCAGTAGAGTTTCCTGTTGCCTTGAATTTTTTTTGTTGGTTTTGTCCCGATTTTTTCTCTGTCTCGCCAGACAGTCACAAAGAGGAAGACGCAATTGATGGCAGGAACAAAACAGTCCCCAACAGTGACACTGTCAGTTCAAAGTTGCATCTCTTCAAAGAGCATAAAAGGAGAAATTGAACAAAAAGTCCATTCCTGGGGTTTGACCGTGGATAGGTAGCAGTTATGGACCAGGCTGCTTAAATGCAGCCCTGACCTCTGTTTATTGATGCGCTTAAGAGTTCTCCCGCTTAATTGTTGCTACCAGGGTGAAGTCTTAAAGCACGTTTCCCCTTCAGATGAGAGACAGATATTCAGAGAAATAAAATTGCCTCCTTTTCTTTCTGATTTGAACTGTGATTGCTTGATACTATTTTTTTGAATGCTTTCAAAACGGTTTTGAAATGTTAGTGTGCATAAAAATCATTAGAGAGGTTATTAGACCACAGATACCTGGAGATGATGATTCATAGGTCTGGAATTGGCTTGAGAAGCTACATTACCAGCAATCTCCCAAGTGATGCTCTTTCTGTTAGTCTGTGTACCACCTTTTCAGTGGCAAGACCTTAGTGATTGATGTATCCCTATTTGCAACGAGAGAGAGAGAGAGAGAGAGAGAGAGAGAGAGAGAGAGAGAGAGAGAGAATATATCACACAAAAAATTTCTCACAGGCAAATTAATTTTTGTTTGCTTTGTCTTGAAAGTGGTTCTGGTTTTAAGTTACTGCTGCCAAAACATAACTGCAGTTTAACTGTGCTGGATGGAAACAAAGGTGCAGTTCTTCCAAATAATTATTACGACAAGTAACATGAATTAGTAAAATGTACTAATGCTTTTCTCTCCTTCCCTAAGTCCCAGGCCTTCCAATAATGCACAGTCAATATTATGAATCTGAAGTTAAAAAATATGAAGAGTTTTATAACCCTTCCATGCATATAGTTTGCTTCTTGGAGGAAAGCAGTTTAATGCTGTACTATAAAAGAAACTCCATGAATGGAAAGAGACAATGAAATTTCTCCTGGATAAAGCTACACTTTCTACTTGATGGGAACCAGCATGTGTGGAAGGCAGACTCGTATCATGCCCACTTGGCTGCAGACTTCTGTTGTTGAGCAGTATTGAGGTTATTTCCTTTTTTTTTTTTTTCAGTTTCTCTAATGTCATTAACAAGAGTCTGTGTGTGTGACAAGGAGGACAGGTGGGTGGAGAAAAGTTATTTCCTGGCTCCTGATTTTTCTTAATCCTTATCATAATTTTTGTTAATATTATAAATGAGGATGTATATGTGGCAGAAAATATAGGAAGGCTTAAGAATGAAAGGAAGCATGGATCCATTTCTCAGAAAATCATTGTTACTACTCTCATTCATTTCTTTCTTATATTTTCAGAACTGTATGAATTCAAATCTGTTTTTTATAAAATCAGTTTAATAATTCACAGGTTTGAGTCATTGTCTTCTTTTTAATAACATCTTGGACCTTTTCACATATCACAATACTCACTAATAACAAGGTTTTTAAAAATATAGAATTTTTATCTTTGTCCTTTATGATAATTTATTAAACCAAATCCATATTTCTGGGTTAAATGTTAAAATCAGTATCTTTCCTTCCTCATTTCTTCCTTTCCCTCTTTCTCTTTTTTGCTCTGATAAATTTCTGAGCTTGTGGGAAAATAAGAACTTTGTTTTCTAAGGCCAGAAGCAAGAGAGAAAACTCAAATACAGAAAATTTATTAAAGTGCTAGAAGCAATATTTGCCTTATGGGTATGTTTGTATTTTCTAATTGCTTGGAACCTGGATGGAATTGGCCACTCAACAAGGAAAACAGAGGACAAAGCCTGGAACCCCAACAAATGAGAAAACAGAGCCAAGTCTGAAGAAAGATGAGCTCTACTCAGAGAGGAAACCTGGAGGAACCTGCTGAACTCAGTCCTGGCTCTGAAGGCCAATATGCGCATGTGTGTATTTTGTTTATTGCAGAGTCTGTGACAGGCTCCTAGGTAATTCTTTATTTCTTCATGCTTTAAATTGATTTCACAGATGTATTTAGTTTGTAAAAAATTCATTGTACCTTTAAATTAAGATATGTGCCCATTTCTGGGCATATACATTATACTTTAGTAAAAGTATTTTTTTTCCCCTGGAAAAAATTCCAAATTGGAGAAATGTAAATTAAACTCAAACTTTTTGCAGATAAATTCCCAAAATTAATAAATACCAGAGGAAATGAGCATTCATGACAGAGTGTCAACTGAAGCAACAGAATTCAGATCTGACTTACAGTAACAGTCAGTAATGGAATTATTGAATAATAATTAAATAACAAATAGGATATACAGGTGACAGATATTTTCAACTCAATTAAATAGTACCAAAAGTGTGACAAGGAAATATTATGATTATTTTATCAGTGCAAGAACCGAATAGTAATTCCAGAAATATAAAATAAAATTTTAAATTAGAAAATCAATAGTTATTTAATAACAATTGAAGTTAATTTTATTCCTCCTATGCTCCCCCTCCCTAGCCCAATATGAATCAGTCTCCTTAGGGCAGAGGGGTGGGAGGGAAGAGGAGGGGGTGGGGGTTAGCAAGGATGGTAGAATGAGATAGACATCATTATCCAAAGTACATGTATGAAGACACGAATTGGTGTCAAAATACTTTATATACAACCAGAGATATGAAAAATTCTGCTGTATATGTATAATAAGAATGCATTCCGCTGTCATTTATTTTTTTAAAAAAATCAATAAAAAGAAGTTAATTTCAATAGTGTATTTTGCTGAATATCTAAAATTATTATAATTTCAACATATAGTTAATATAAAATGAGAAAATTTACATTTGTCTTTATGTAAGTCTTTAATATCTTGGTTGTATTTTACCCTTCATTATGTATCAATTTGAATTAGTCATTTTTAGACCATTCTGTATGTACACACATGCATAAACACACACACACACACACACACACACAGAGAACTTTAACCATAGTATAGTATGTGTAATATCCATGGGCATTGGCCTCAGTTGTAATATATAAAGTACCATTCTTGATTCAGATTGTTATGTGTCTCAGTACTGTTAACTTTTTGTTGTTGTTGTTGCTACTGGGGATTGAACTCTGCCACTGGGGTCCTTGGCCACTGAGCCACATCTCCAGCACTATTTTGTATTTTATTTAGAGGCAGGGTCTCCCTGGGTTGCTTAGTGCCTTGCTTTTGCTGAGGCTGGCTTTGAACTTGCAATCCTCCTGCCTTAGCCTCTTGAGTCACTGGGATTACAGGCACGTGCCATGGCACCCACTATAGTGTTAATTTAATGGAACATATATGTATGATTTATTGAATCATTTTCTTTTTTATTGATTCTTTAAATAAATGACAGTGGAATGCATTACAATTCTCATTACACTTATAGAGTACAATTTTTCATATCTCTAGTTATAAAGTATGTTGATACCAATTCTTGTCTTCATACATGTATTTTGATAAAATATGTTGATACCAATTCTTGTCTTCATACATGTATTTTGGATAATGATATCTATCACATTCTACCATCCTTGCTAATCCCCTTCACCCTCCCTTCCCCTCCCATCCCTCTGCCCTATCTAGAATTCATCTAATCTTCCCATGCTCCCCTTCCCTGTCCCACTATGAGTCAGCCTCCTTATATCAGAGAAAACATTCAGCATTTTTTTAGGGGGGAGGATTGGCTAACTTCACTTAGCATTATCTTCTCCAATGCCATCCATTTACCTGCAAATGCCATGATTTTATTCTCTTTTATTGCTGAGTAAAATTCCAATGCATATATAGGCCACATTGTTTTTATTCAGGCATCCACTGAAGGGTGCCTAGGTTGACTCCTCAGTTTAGTTATTGTGAATTGTGCTGCTTATAAACATTGATGTGGCTGTGTCCCTGTAGTATGGCTGTTTTTAAGTCTTTTGGGTATAGACCGAGGAGTTATTGAATTATTTTCTTACAGAGAAATATTAATTTTTTTTTACTATTTCAAATAAGGTCTTAAGAAACATTGTTTATAGAAAACCCATGTGCACTTACATATTTTCAAAGCATAAGAGTTTCAGATATGGATTTGCTGTGCAATGGGTGCTTTTAATAGCAGAATAGACACAACTGAAGAGCTACTTAGTGAACTGGAAAAGTGATCTAAAGAAGTTACCAGAATGTGATGCAGAGAAACAAAGGAATGGAAAATAAGAACATTTAAGACACATGAAGGATATTGTTACTTATGTCTAAAGCTAGACAAAGAAAGGGGGAATGAGATTGTTGGTGTAGATAATACCTAAATTGTCCCTAGATTTGATTGACATCGATCCTCAGATTAAAAATTTCAAAGAAGCCCCCCAAAATTAATTTTAAAAATTATTATTAAAAAATTTATCTAGACAGATTGTAGTAAGTTCAATACATTGAATCAAAACATCTTATCAGTTATAGAAAAATAAGGCAAAGATTGCCTACAAAGGAATAACTATTAGACTAAAAACTGGATTCTCACAACAGTGGAAGGCAGGAGTCAGTGAGCAAGGTCCATAAGGTTCTGAGAGAAAATATCTGTCTAAATACAAAGTTATTCCCTGAGGCAAAACAAGGTAAAATACAGACATTTTCAGGCAAAAACTGAGAATTTACAAGTAGCAGACCTTCACTAAGGGGATTCATTAGGAATATATTCAGGTAGGAAAATAATAATTCCAGAATGTATATCTGAGTTGAAAATGGAAAAAGACAAAATTTAAATAATGGTCATATTAGTAAATCTAATAGCTGACCAGACATAAAAACAATAATTTGTGAGTTTAAAAAAAAAATCAAGATAGACCTGGATACTGGATACCAATAGAATTTAATTTGAAATAAATGGTGATTGGAGTTAATTGTTCTAAAGAATTAAGATATTGATTAGACATCTGAAGCTACGAATACATGTTAAAATGGTCAGAGGAATTCCTACAAGGATAGAAATTGAAATTAGTGCTAAGAAAGAAAAGGGAAAACAGACGTCAGTTTAAATGACATTGAGGAGTAAACAAATACAAGTGGGTACAATGAGAAAAATAAAAATAAATAGATCTGCAACTATAATCAATGAGGAGCCAAATGCCTCACAATTTTTTCTGTCTATTAGAAAAGAATAACTTATATGCACTTTGCAAAATAAACATAAAATAAACAAATATATAACACTACATAGAGGATTTTGGAAAGTCATTAGTATACAGGGAGATTACAACATACCTCTTTATGGGGTTGACAAGTTAAAGTTGTCAAGCAAAATCGAGTCTATAAAAGTTTCCAACAATATAATTAATAAGTTTAGTGAATAATAGATACATTTAAAATATTCTTCCTGCCGATATATATATAAAATGTATGGAAATTAATGAGATGTTAGGTCAGAAAGAAACTTCACTCTCAATAATTTATAGTCAAACATACAACATTGTCTAACTTCAATGAAACTGTTAAAAAGACAAGCTTTAGACAAATTGAATTTAACAGGATTTATCTTGAGCAAAGAAATACTCATGAATTAGGCAACACTGAGAAACAGAAGAGATTTAGAGAGCCCTCTACAGCAGTATGAGGTGTTAGTTGTTATAGCCCAAAGGAGAACAAAGTACAGAAATCATGAACTGGCTACAGCTAGACATTTGTGTATTTGGGCATGGTCTGAAGAGACATTTGCCTTAATTATGCATGGTCTGATGGGTTGGCTTCCTGTGATTGGCTGAAGGTTGGCTGTTTATGATTGGCTAAAATGAGGCTATTTGTTTATAAAGGCTTGTACTCCTAATTTAGAATTTTCTTTGCTTATCTACGAAGGTAGGTAGTTGTGTGTTATACAGGAACTCAAAGTGTAAAAACAGGCTGTCTTTTGCTTATTTAGCAGAATTGAGTTAGGAATAGCCAAAAGGAAGGAATGTGAAATAAGAAGTAAAGATTAATTTGTCCAAGACTGGTATCCCAAGGACTGGTCATTTGGAAAGAATATGACCTCCTTCAGAGATCCATGGAAACTGGCTTGGCTGAGCATGTGTCAACTATAGGTGGGGACAGTGTTCTCGAATCATGCCAAAGGAGGAGCAGCTGCTACAATCCTTGCTATAAACCCTGAATTGACAGGAGAGGACTGGGGCCAGGATTCTGCCACATCTTATTTGTGCTGCTTGGGAGGCTCTGACCATAGAAGCATGTTTCTCCAGTAGTGATTCTTTAAAACTTATGACCAAAATGAGGGGTTCCTTTCCCAGAGTTTGGCTTCAGGCTGTGTCAATTTTCTGTGCATTATACATCCACTGAACATCTCATTTCTGTGAGTTTCTCTCAATGAAACTTTATTCAGTAGGACTGATGTGTGCACTGTTAGGTCAGTTATCCTTCTGCATTTCACAGAACAAAGGGACTCTCAGACACCATTGGAGGGAGTGGAAATTGGCCAATCCATTTTGGAAAACAAGTTGATTTTGCTAAGCAATCTGTATGTGCACAACACCTGTCTCCAGGAATTTCACTCTAAATTTTTTTTTTCACAGGTACACTGGAGGATTCCATATTCTACCATGTTGTAATCTAAAGAGGTAGTCACACATGAGAAGATTCCATTCATTGCTTGCAGATGAGTAGCCCTCATAGGCAAGCAGGGTTCCAGGAAAGACCCTATACTGCTTCTCACCTAGGTCCTCAGAGAAGGATCTTTAGGGTATGATGTTTGCAAAATATCAGCCTCATATAGTGTCTGTGTAAATAAATAGACTATACTTTTCCCAGTTGGTATCATAGCTTCTGACATTTGTTATTTATTTATTTATTTCCAGGGATTGAAATCTGGGGCACTTAACCACTGAGCTACACCCACAGCCTTTTTCTTATATATTTAGAGACAGGGTCTCACTAAGTTGCTTAGGGTCTCACTTGGTTGCTCAGGCTGGCTTTAAATTGACAAAATTGACAACCCTCCTGCCTCAGCTTCCTGAACTGCTGGGATTACAGGTGTGCACTATCGCACCCAGCAGCTTCTGACATTTTTGCAATATGGAAGTAAATAATTAAATATGTACTGCTACATTCCATTAACTTTCTAGAAAATATAAAATATGGCCATTAAGAGAGCATGGCAACAAACAACTTGATGATCAGCAGGACTTTTTGATTTTTAAGTAATTTGCTTTGATGTTGTGGCTATTCAATCAATATTTGAACTTTCAAGATTCAAACTTCACATTCTTTTGTTTTCACTCCAATTTCCTTTTTGCAAAAATTTCCTGAGATTAGAAATTAACTATAATTAAGTTGATATAGGCATATTACTTCTGACAATGTTTTAAGAATTCTTAAAAATTTTCAAGAACATAAACTGCAAACATGATTTTTTTTTAACAAATGAAAGAATATATACAATATACACACCTTTAACTACATATAATGATGTCTGGTTCCCTGACTTGGAAAACAAGTAAATCTTTATGTTTCTATCCCATAGGTAAATTTGAATTTTATTTTGATAAAATAGGTATCTTTTAAATTTATGTTTGTTTATTTGGCATAATGTTGTCATAAAATGTATCCTTTTCTTGATCTAAAAGGTACTTTTCCTTTTCAGCATTTCCCTTTGAGCTATATACCATATGGAGAACTAGAAAAACACAGCTTTACTGATTATTTACATTCTTGTGGACTAGAATCCCTTCAGGGATTGCATAAAAATCACATAAGACTGTGGGTCCAAAAATGTCAGCAAAATGCATTCGCATTTCAGATATTTAGCATTTTTAGCACACTTACCTTTACTTTCCTTAAATCTATTGCAAGTGTTATTGCAAGCATTATGACTCTTCACCCACATCTCTTCTTCCACACATACAGGAAGATTATATTCCCTTCTTCTTTGAACTTGTAGTGATCATGTGACTTGCTTTATCCAAAACAATGTGACTACTGTTATGTAATTCACTTCTGGATAAGCATTTAATTGCCAGAAAAAGAGGAGGAAATATTGAGTAAATATCTACAGGGCTTTCATCCCTGATAATCACTTGGACCCAGAAACGTACTTTGTGAAAGAAAAAAATAAGCCTTTGTTGTGTGATGTTATGAGAGTTTAGGCACACGTTTGTTGCTGTAGCCTAACTTAGTCTATCCTGACTAATTCACCATCTAGTCTATTTGAGGGAGAAACATTTCTACTAATAAAGACGTTGTATTTTAATGACTCATTTTACTGACAAATATTTTGTTGTTGGAGTTCAAAGATTTCTATTGATAATGAGCCTATTATTTTCCTTAGCAATTTAATCTCAAAATCTTGGAATTATCTGATTCTTTAATCTTGATCCTCATTTGTAATGAATTGCTAGGTTTGCTTGATGTCAAAAATGGACATTGGAAAAGCTGGGAAATGAGATCATGGTTCTTGTTTCTGTGAGTTGCTAACAGATTTTGGGGGGGGGAGACTTCTATTTTTTGGTTACGTTTTTTCTGTGTTCTATGTTTCTTCTATGTCTACCTTTTTAAAATAAAAGAGTTGGGCTATGATATTTTAAAGTTAATTTTTAGCTCTAATATTCTATGTTTTTTATTAATTTTTTGGTTTGTTCTAATTAGTTATACATGACAGTAGAATGTGTTTTGACACACTATACACAAATGGAGCATAACTTCTCATTCCTTTTGCTATACATGGTGCAGACTAGTAGTGTAATCATACATGTATAGAGGGTAATAATGTCTGTCTCATTTTACCATTTTTTTCCATCCCAGCAGCCTCTCCCCTCCTCTCACTCCCCTCTGCACAATCCAAATTTCCTTCATTTTTCCCTACCCGCCCCCACTCTGGATCAGCATCCACTTATCAGAGAAAACATTCGACCTTTGTTTTTTGGGATTGGCTTATTTCACTTAGCATGATATTCTCTAGCTTCATCCATTTACCCGTGAATGCCATAATTTCATTCTTCTTTAAGGCTGAGTAACATTCTATTTCTATGTCTTTTGAAGTGCTTCTCAAATAATAATCTTCATTTTGTTGCACTGTGCAGTTATTTAGTCAAAACTCGTGTTCTGGGCTCTTGCCCCTTCTGTGCCTAATGTGATGCTTTCCATCTTAAATGTCACTCTTATGTATTCCTAAGTCTTTAGTTCTTTTCTGCTAATAAACAAGTTGTGAAATGCTTAGCAGTCTGAAGACCTGACTTTCTTAAAAAATATTTTTTAGTGTTGATGGACCTTTATTTTATTCATTTATATACGGTGTTGAGAATTGAACCCAGTGCCTCATACGTGTGAGGCAAGCACTCTACCGCTGAGCCACAACCCTAGCCCAAGACTTGAATTAAAAAATAAAAAATCATCAAGCTTTTTGTTTTGTTTTGTTTTCAACTCTTAAGCAAGTTCAGAAATCACAAGTTCAGTTCAGAAATAAAAGTATGTGCCATCGTTTCCCTAGCGCATGCTGGTAAGAGGTATCAATAATCAATTACTGATACTTTTCCCTTTTGACAATACTTGAGAGTCATTTTCAACCTTGAGCATTAGAAATTTACTCCCTGTCAGACAGAGATTTCAACTTTTATGTTGAAATGTTTTTGCTGTCCCTGGCTTAATGGATAGAGTTCACCTTTATCTAGTGTTCCAGGTCCTTCACAATCAAGCGACACATTTCCTCCTCAACCAACTTAACTCCACAATCTATTTAATTTTCTGGAGAGTTTATTATAATATTGTTTTACTTATATGTTAATATCTTTTGTCTGGAGTGATTGCTGTGAAAAAAAGGTATATCCATTCCTCTGTCACAGACTCAAATTTTGATTATGCTCAATGTTTTTCTATAAGTGCTCCTTGTTCTACCACTCCTCTAAAAATTTTTACAAAATTTTGCCCTTTTAAAATGCCACCCCATGAGATAGCTGTATCTCTAGAATTTCTGCAATATAGCATAGTTAATAACAATTTAAGTGACACTTTAAAATGATAAAAACATTTAAAAACATTTTTTTGTAGTTGTAGACAGACAGCATACCTTTATTTTGTTTATTTTTATGTGGTGCTGAAGATGGAACCCAGTGCCTCATACATGCTAGGCAAGCGCTCTGCCACTGATCTATAGCCTCAGCACCAAAACACTTTCTCAATCACAGCTGCTTTTGTTTATTGGAAATATGGAAGAATTATAAATGTGAAACATATTTTTTTTCTGATGATAATACTTGGTGCACATAAGGAATTGCAACTTGAAAGAAATCTATGACAGTCCATTAATCCATGACCACAGTGCGAAAGCACTCATTAAGAAGCTCCTGATGTTTTTCTTTTCTAATGGGTTATATTTCTTTAGGGTAGGAAGCATGTCTTACATTTTATTCTGTAGCCCAGTATCTTTCCTATCTTCCTGACATCCCTCTTAGCTACAACATCAGAAGTGGATAGCAGACATAGAAAAAGGACTTGTTTTAGTAAAGTGCTGATTCTAGAACACAATTTAAAAATACCCAATACATAGGAGAAAGAGAAGTTGCGAATATGCATTGTATCTCAATGCTTCTTACGAGAAAAAGCCTGGAGAGAAAATAGTTGGACATTTTTGTAGTAATTTTTCTCTATTATATTTTTTTAAAAAAAATATTCATTGCAATGTAATTTCTTTGACTGTTTAGTCAAATAGTAAAAATCTAATAGTTTGTATTTTGTATGCCTTTGCTTATTTTTTATTTCATGTTCTATTAATCACTTATTTTATTTTTACAAAAGTATCCATCCTTGACCAGTTGGAAATTAAACACAAAATAAATTGATGCTTTACTACAGATTTTTGAGAATTATTGCTTTATATAGGTAGGTATCTGACTGATTGTTTTTCTGGATCTTTTTTTCCTATATTATTGGGTTTTAACCAGAATTCACACCCTTATTTTGACTTTTTAATGAAAACAAATATTATATATACAATATAATAGGTTTCTTTTGAGAGAATATTAGTTTAATAATTATGCAACCATTCTCAGCTTTTAAATCAGGGAACTGAAACAACCTTACTTTCCATCCTCAGGGAATGCCATTATATTTAGAAACACAAAGAAAGCTGAATAGTGGTGGATAAAGAATTGACTGTCCACCTTAATTTATAGATTTCCTGCATATAGCTAGTTCTTGTTCTAAATTACAAATATTATTAAACACAAATTCTTGTCCATGAAAAATGAATAACAACTTTCACATCCTAGGAATGGATAATGCATTGTGTTCAGAAGCAGGTTTCCATAGGAAAAATGCTAACATTTAGAGGTTACCAGCTGTGTTTAGGGTATAAGAGGTATAAAGCACATCGCAGGAATATAGTTTCATTGCTGCTGAGGTCATGTGGGGATTTGGTTCGCCTACATTTTCATTTAAATTGTATTCACAAGTAATGCCATTGTGAATGAAGTTATATCATTAAAAGTGTCAGATATTTTAGACTCCATTTCCATATGCCCTATTATATGAAGACTTGCAACTTGAAATCTCTCCAGATTAATCTGAGAGGAAAATATAGGTTCTCATTCCGAACACATCCCAGAAGGGATTAAATGACCTGATTTCAAGAAAAAAAAATAGAACAGGCTATGCAGTGACTAATTTGCCTCTTGGTAAAATAAAAGTGACAAACAACAATTTTATTCATAATAGAAGTTTCCCCAAAGCAGACTTTTCTGCTAACTCTGGCATATTCTATTTGTAAAATATTTTGTATGTGTCTTGTGTCAGGGTCCTGTGTTTGTGAATTCAGGTTTTCTCCTTGCAGAAGCATAAAATCTAGCATCCATTTTAATATAAAATTAAAGATTTGTAGAAGGCATAGGTAACATATCACAACAAATACATAATTTTATCGGAAAGTAGGCACTCTGAATCTCTTTCACCCTCCAGGAAAAACATCCTTTTCATCTAGTGAATATTGTTTGTAGATATGTATTTAATATGCATTCCTTAGGTTTTATGGAATATGCTCTCATTTGATAATAATATGAAATATAATTTTGGGACTTTCACCACTAAAGTAGAGTTCTCACCATATAGAATAGTTTGTTTAATAAAAATTAAACTTATGGATTGAAAAAATAAATATGTGTGCAGCATTGTCTCTTTTTTTTTAGCCCTATGATCTGGGAAATAGTTATGTTTATCATTGCAAAATATTGGGGTGACTAATAATTTAGTTTCAGAATAATAAGTCAAATGTGGTACAATTAAGTCTAGATTTACTGATTTTTTGAAAAAAAAACTTTTAGGTTTTTGATCCAAAAAGTGATACCTCTTTCCCAAGATTTTTCTCCCAGTTTCAGACATTTTATATCATTACTTTTAAGTAAGAACTTTAAATATTTCCCTCTTTTCAATGATATCTTTTAAGATATTTTTAAGAAAAAGAGAAGGGAGCACATAAACAAGAAAATGAATGGACTGAAATAGGACATTCAGCTCATACATTGGTCTGAAATATTGTTTTTAAATATGTTGAGAAGTTGTCTCATCCTTCTAGTACTGGTATTGGGAGTGGACTAACAGTATATGACAGCTTTGCCAAAGTCTGGATTTATCATTGGGTGACGTTTTCAAGTACTTTCTAAATTTTTTTCTAATTATTCTATTGCATATTTTAAAAGTGGAAGTGATTAAAATCTAAATTTCAGCTGTACCTAATACCTCATTAGTCAGTACCTTGGCGTATGTCAAGATCAAGCAGAAATATCTATCACGGCATTTGATGTCACATAGGAATGAGATACCAAATTACAAGGTAAAGAAGCTGAGGGACCAGAGAAAGAAATCCAAATTCATTGGCAGTTTACTTACCCTGTCTTGTCACAGGCAATGGAATGCTTTGAAAGTGATCCCTAGGAGAAGACAAATTCTGAGTGTGACAATAAGATTGCAGTTACAGGGAGAAACTGAAGAGATGGCTGCAATCTTCGGAATATGAAATCTCACTCAGCCAATATTTCTTAGACACAGTGAAAGAATACACTGTCAGGCTGTGAGTGCTGTTGTACATGTGGGCACGCCTGTAGAAATGTAGGTCCCATGCTGCCCATTAACGCATAAACACAGAATTAAATATATTTCATTTAAACTTTAGAACAGAGCAATTCACATATACTTCTGGAATTGTAAGAAAGGTTTTCTATCTTAGTGTTGCTTACTTTGAATTATAATTTCTTTATGTGGTTTTTTAATAGTTCCCCGTTGAGCCCTCTTGGACTATCATGTTCATGTATAATGGTAGGATATGTAGGCATTTCCTTAAAAAAAAAAAAAAACCTTCTCAAAATATACTGCTTTATTGTCTTTGGGGATAAATGTTCAAATAGGAGATTTAAAAAAAATGTGTAATATATATATATATATATATATATATATATATATATATAGATAGATAGATAGATAGATAGATAGATAGATATCCTTTTCCTTGCTGATTTTTGGAGAGTGTTTGAGTCAGCTTTTGTATTGCTGACGAAAAGACCTAACAAGAACAGTTTAGAGGAGGAATATTTATTTTGGCTAATGGTTTTAGGGATTCAGCCCATAGTTACTGATTCCATAGCTCTGGGCCCAAGGTGAAACAGAACAAAACAGTGGAAGGGTATGGCAGAAGAAAACAACATAGGACATGGCATCTAGTAAGGGGGCAGGGAGATAGCGCTCTATTCACCAGGAACAAAATATAAACTTAAAGTCATGCCCCCAGTGACTAATAACCTCCTCCAGCTATACCCTACCTACTTACAGTTACCACCCAGTTACTCTGTATTGGTGGATTAATCCATTCGTTAGTTAAGGCTTTATAACCTAATAATTTCACCTCTGAGCATTCTTACATTGTCTCACACCTGAGCTTTTGGGGGGATACAACGTATTCAAATCACAACAAGAAGAGATTCATGAAATCACTAGTTGAAACGGTGTGTAATTTCACTTTTCATTTTGAAGCTTCCAAACCAAACTTCTATTTTGGTCCCATCTTTCCTGATGCAAAGTTCAAAATGATATATCCCTACATCTGTAATCAGATGAGAAAAGAGTTCAAAAGCTAGAGCAACCCATTTTTGAGTTGCCAATTTCTAATTCTGAACTAGCAGCAAGGAGCTCTCTAAGAAAGTGTACGCTATCTCACTGGGATGAGACTCACTCTCATGGACATCTCAGATACATAGTGGAAGTTTCTTATGTATTGGGACCAATGATTGAATCTGGGCATATTTATGAGATAAGCAACATTTTCTTTTTGTCTTTGAATACATTTTCTTTTCCTTCCTGTGGCTTCTCCTTACATTATCCCCTGGAATTCAGCAGCCATAAGGATTCATTTCTTTCTTTTTCTTCTTTTTTCATTCAAATCCCTAAACATTAATCCTAAAAGACCGCTTATAAATTTCTCCCATTTTCATACCCTAAGGAAAGTATGAATATGTATTCAGAAGTATTTCTTACAGGAACAGTAATTGTTTAAGAGTTGTCAAAGTCAAAAGTAAAGAAGAAACTGGAATTCTAGGCATCCATCATTGGCAGGGAGGAGTGTTTGTTGGGTTGAGGTCAAAAGGGATTCATGCTGTGCCTTCTGTTGAGTTAGTTAGATCTTCTATTTTTGAGTGAATCTTTTTTTGCTGGACATTATTACTAGCACTGGAAAAAAAAGAAATAACAGTCTACTCTGCTTTCAAAAAATAATGTACATTATCCACAATAAGTGTTCCCATCTAACCATATAAATGGCTTTCTTTTCTTATCTTCTTTTTCCGCTGAGCAAACAGGGAAGAAAGGAAAAGCAGAAATTAAAAGTTGCAGAGTTCCCACTCTCTGCTAAACATTTTGCATATATTAGTCCACTTAAGCCTCATTAAAGGTTTATAAAAGAAGAATTGCTATCTTTTCTTTTTAACAACCACCATCTTTTATTGAGCCTCTGCTGGAAGACAGCCAGTTTCCTGCTTATTGCCTTCATTCTCCCTATCATCTTGTGAATTAAGGATCCCCTTAGTACTGTTTTTTTTTTGCAGATGAGGAAACTCAGGCTCAGAGCAGTCAACATACACAGCTATAAATACAGGGCTAGGATTAGGGGCCCATTAGCATTTTTCAGAAGATTTTTAAAAATAACCAATGATTGTACAGATGGGCAATGATTAAAATGAGAAGCAAACTAAGATTTATCTTGATCAATGGCAATGCTAGTTTTGTTATGATGACTATGCATGTGTATGTGTAGTTGAGATAGGTATTTCTTGTTTCAATTCTTTCTAACTTTGTTCAGTTCTTAAGTTCTTTTCTCTGAGCCAGTGAATGATTAATTTAAAAATAAAAAAAAAAACAACAACAAAAGAACAAGAGAAAAGAAGAAAGGAAAGCCTGAGAGAAAGTATTTCTACAATCAAAAGGAAAAAAAACCCTATTAGGATATAAGATATGATTAAAAAATTTAGCAGTTTAGAAAAAGAAAGATTGATAACCCTATCTATGGATGATGAAGTGCTAGCCACTGTAGTAAATTTGATAGATTTTTTTTCACATTTAAGCCTCCAATGAGTCCATGAAATACAGCTTATTATCCCCATTTAACACATGAAAACGACATGATACACAGGTCTAAGTAATTTAACCAAGATTAAACTTCTAGTGAGATTAGGGAAATTAGGGTGTGCTACTAATATCATCTACTCATAAGTGTATCTCATATTTTCTCTTCCAACATTTCTTCTTCGCTCAGATATCGATTCTCTTTTTTTAAAAGAAGGCAAGCATTACCAAGAGAGCACACTGAAGGTCTAGATTCTGGCTAGTTCAGATACTATCATTTTCCTTTTGGCTAGTTGGGGAGGCGGAGAGACCCTGGTTTCCTTTAGAGGCAGATGACAGCTCAGAGACCCTACACAGCCAAAGGAACAGAAGGGAGAGCTCAGAATTCATTGCCTGTGCCAGAATAGATAGGACCACGGCATGCAGAACTAACCTGATCATCTTAGTGTTTGTAGTTTATGGAAAAGAAGAGACATTGGAGATTTAAAATAGTTGGGATATAGTGTACCATAACATTATATTCCATTTCCGAAGGTAAAATGGGATATTGTTTTATTTTTTAATTTGTAAGAGATATATGACATTTAATCTTTGATACATATTCTCTGTAACTTGAGTCTCTAAGGGGTCCTTTTCATCTTGGTTCTTTTAATTTACTTAAGATCTTGGGGTAATAAATCTATCTTGTTGATAGGAGATCCAATTTGAAAAGGAACGTGTTGTAAAGAATAACCAAAAATAAAAATATGGAAAAACCAGGGAATACAAATAAAAGAACAGAAAACAAGGTAAGCAATATTAACACCAAAGAAAAAACAGTTCAGAGTAAAAACAATTTAGATCAAGGGAATCTGACAAAATTTTTGCTATTTGTGCTTAAAATAAAAGGCTTCCAATAATATTACAATGGTTATATCATGGTTAGAACTCTAAAAAATAATAATAATTCAAAAATTATAGCAAGTGATTTTAATAGGCCAATCTATTTTTCTCAGATCAATTAGACAAAATGTAAATTTCAATGTAGAGGTTTTGAAGAAATGTATCTATATAATTGAATTAGTAGATACTGATCTTTTTTCTCTAAGGGTAAGTTTATGTGTTCCTTACAAACATAGATCAAATTATCCACAGAAAATCAGTTTAAAAAAAATCTTAATACATTTCAAAAAGTAGAAATGCTAACCATGTGTTCTCTAACCAAGTTGAAATAAAAATTTCTAAAAGATATTAGTCACTTTTTAGAAACATCCAAATCAATAAAATATTACAAATCAGAGAAGATAAAAAATAAATATTTTACTATTTAACTTTTTAGAGAATAGGATGATGGAGTAGGCATGGTGGTATATGCCTGTAATCCCAGAAAATCAGGAGACTGAGGCAGAAACTTAATGAAGCCCTAAGGAACTTAGTGAAACCTTGTCTCAGAATAGAAAATAGAAAGGGATAGGGATCTGGCTTAGTTGTAAAGTGCCTGTGGGTTCAATGTCTAGTACCAGAAAAGAAAAAAAAAGAAAGAAAATTAAATAATGTCATGAATCTGAAATTAATGTATAACCAAGGTTGTATTCAAAGGCAGATTAATAATTTCATTAAAAAATAAAATGAGTCGGGGGTCAGGCTCACGCCTGTAATCCTAGAGGGTCAGGAGACCGAGGCAGCAGGACTGTGAGTTCAAAGCCAGCCTCAGCAAAAGTGAGATGCTAAGCAACTCAGCTAGACCCTGTCTCTAAATAAAATATAAAATAGGGCTGGGCATGTGGCTCAGTGGTTGAGTGCCCCAGAGTTAAATCCTTGGTGCCCACCCCCCACCAATAAATAAATAAATAAAATGAAATCAAGAAGGTATCAAATTTAAGAAATGTAAAAGAAACCCTAAAGATAGTAAAAGAATGAAATAATGAAGATTTAAACAAAGTTTAAAAGGAGTTAAAAAATAGAATAAAGGAATATGTTTAATAGCTTATCAGGGAGAAAAATAGAAGATTTTTACATGTGGGAAATTTAATCAAGACTTATAATGAGAAATGACTTACTTGAAAAAAATAGAGAATACATTGAAATTATAACAGAATGGTAGGTAGAATTTTGCTAATAAATTATTATAAAAAGCAAACTTTTGCTAATAAACTTGACAATCTCAATAAGATATATGATGAGACAATTATAAATGACCAAAATATTCTCAAGAGAAGTAGAAAACTTGAATAGAGGAATAAATAGAATTAATTAGATGCAACAACACTGTGTACATATTTAAATTTTCAGAGAAAAAATGGGGGCAATAGTCCCTAATGCATTGAACACAGCCTGATTCTAAAACTCATTAAACTAATGTTAGTGATTCAAATTTGAAAAAATCTAATTATAATAAAAATTGACTAGTAGCACTATTGCAGGAATGTAAAAATTCCAATATTGAGGAACCGATTAATATAATCTGGCTGTTCAATAGTACAAAAAGACAATATTATATGAGTATCTTTATATTTAACAACATTCCTTTGACAAATTTCAGCATTATGCCTCAATTAAAAAAATAACTGCTATAGGAAATAATTAGAAGATGACTGATTTAAAATGAGTTTTAAGTATTTGTATCAAACAAACAATGTTGGCACGCATTCCTCTTAATAAAGCTCTGTTAATGCCTTTTATAGAAATAGGAAAATGACAAATAATATAATTCCTTTTATTGCTGCAGTAACTTAACTTTGTAAAGAGACTTTGCAATCAGTACAATTAAGGCAGCAAACATAAATTATTGGTGGACCACTTTTGAAGGGGAAATCCAATTTTTATTAGTAAATGATTTGAATGTTCATGTCCAATATCCAAGAGTATCCATGAAAAAAACTATTAAACTTCTCAAAGAGCTAGTAACTTTCCTATGATCAAAATCAGTTGATCAAGAATGTTTGCTTTTTTTTCTACAACAAAAATTGCCAGTTGGAAACAAAATGGAGGGGAAAAAAATCTTGCTTACAATATCAATAAAAATGGAAACTACATAGGCATAAACCAGAAATATACAGGTTCTGTTTTTAAAAATGAAAAATTCAAAACCTAGGACCTATAAAAAAAGAGCTGAATAAATGGAGACACCAGCTTTTACATGGAAAGATAATATCACATAAATTTTTAGATTTCTTCCAAAATTTTAGTAAATGGCACAATCTTAGAAAAATGACATAAACTTAGCAAATGGCAATCTTAGCAAAATGACATTGTTCTCAAAAGTCCTGACCAAACAGAAATGCCCAATCCCCTCTACCAATCCCAAAGGATCTTCCATATACAAAGACTCTAAAGCTTTAATTTAATCAACACATATTTATTGAATGTCTACTATATGTTAGATACTATGTTAGAAATAGAATAGAATCAAGTTTATAAGGGCAATGCTAGTTACTATGAAAAACTCCCAAATTTCTGTGGCTTAATAGAATGAGAAGCCCAAAATGGATGTTCTAGGTGGGAGAAATGCTCTCCTTGTTATGACTCAGGCTTCTTCACTTGTGGTTCCAGCTTATGCAAAACATTGCTCCCCAAGATCTTTATCCTTTTCTCTATTCTGTCCATTTAAGGCAAAAAGAGTACAGATTATTTCAGATGAGCATTTTATGTGGGGCAGTTCTAGAAATGGTCCACGTCCACTTGAGCCCACATTGGTCGTATCTCAGTCATATGATCATACCTAACAGACAGCCTGGGAAATGTAAGCTAATTGTGTAGCCAAAGAGTTAATAAAACAGACTTTCTTCCTGCTCACTTGCCATTTACAATATAGTCAAGGAGATGGGTATTGACCAAGTAACATATGAAACCTATGAAAAATTTCAACTGTGGCAGGAATAAGGTGCTAAGAGAGCTCATTATTTATAGTTCATTTTAATCTTATTAGAGACTCGATAAATATTCTCTGAGGAAATGAGAGTTGGGTGGCAAAGATGTGTAGATAAAGAGAGGAAGGAAGGGTACAGAGACCTTGTGAGGGAAAGTTCATGGGGAGCAGTGGGAGGCAAGGGACACACAATGCTACAGGAGACTGGAGAGACCCTCATGTGTATCAGGACTGTAGAATTAATCCTTTAGAGCTTAAAAGCTACTTTATGGACAATATGAAGCATTGAAGAGTTGTAAGTAGTCAATTCTCTTGGTCTGATTTACATCTTGGAAAAAATCACTCTTCCTGAATTATAAAAATGTGTTGGGGTTGAGGAAAAAATAAATGTGAGGAAGCCTTTTGGGAGGCTGTAGCAGAATGATAATGACTTAGACAAGGGTGGTAGCAGTAGAGATGGGAAGAAGTAGAAAAATTAAAAGAGATTTAGGATACGAATTCAACAAAGTTCACTGGTGATAAACTAAATTTGTTATTCATCTGCTCGGTCCTTTTGCTGGATGGTTTGCCTACATACGACTTCAGTGTTTATTGATGAACTTTAAAAGGGAACAACTGTTGTTGGGAAGCTAAAAGCTAACTCAGATAGCCTTGGGTCAGACTTTCACAAACTCAAGCAACATTAGAGTTGCCGAGTCTCACAACCCCTTTCTGTGTCAACACCTTCTCCCTTTGATTCCACTTCTGCATTTGATCACAAGGAGGGAGAAAATAGGTGCATGGAACTAATGTGTGCTATGATGGACTATGTGTTCCTAAGGCCATTTGCATTTTAAAAGATTTTAGGGGAAAAGCATACCTATTTAAAGAGACTAACCCACAGAAATAAAGCAATGGTGCTTTGAATATTTGGGGAGCAGTAGCCTTTAGGTTGTGCAGCAGATGACTCTTTCAGTACCTTCAATAAGGACATTAATTCTGGATCTTCTTGAGACCTCCTAACTCTGGTGGGGAAAGCTCCTGAAGGCAGCCAAACCCTGGAACTAGAGTTTATCCCAGGTCATTGAGACATATGCATGCCAATGGGCTGAAGTAGGATCTGAAGTTTAGTCTACCTTATTACAACTTGACTTCACTGGGCAGAACTTAAAAACTAGAGGTAGATTTTTATTTGTGGCTGAAGATAAACATATACCTGCATTTAAAAAATAGTTTTGTATGTATGCAAAAATACATATTCCATTTTTGTGCATGTACCCTTCAGGAAACCACAAACCACTCAAAAAGGCATTATTTATGGGTGTCTTTCCACTGTGGTTAAGAATTTGCTGCTCTATTTGAAGCGAATTATAGGAAACCCTGCTCCTTTTTCCCTCCTTCTACTTCTTCTTCTACGGCTAAAAATATCTGAGGTCTTGTGAGGTGGCACCTATGTATCCCTAGATGTCTCCTTATGTGTGTTTGTGGGGGTGTGTGACTATGTGACTCAGCCTTCTTGCTCAGCTATCTCACGGATCAGTCCCTAAGAAACCCACACTTGCTTTTGAGTTGAACACAAAGGCCAACAAACAGAGTCCCTCTAGCTAGAATTGGAAGAAAGAAACAGAATTTTGTTGCTGGCAGTTCCATCCCCTTGGCAGAAAACTCCCATGTGCACCTGTTCAAATAGAACTCGAGTGATTTTTAGTCCTCCCAGCATTTGGCTGACAAAAGAGTGCAGAGTGATTCTTAATTTATTTTACAATTCAGTGAGCACCAAATTAAGTTTAATAGCCATGATAAACACACACATGCACACATACCTCCCCATTCCCAATTAAAAAAAAAAGATTTATTACATTCTGGCTAATAATAAACACCTCAGCTTTTTTTTTTCTTTTTTAACACTATGAAACTATTTTCAGACATTTAATTATTATTTAATCATAGGATTTGGAACATTTTTTTTCAAGGATCTTTGTAATACTTCATCTACAGCCTGTAAATGTTGCTGATGTTTGTGCTTAGAAGGGGAGTAAGTAGTGATGTTCAGTAACACTGAGTATAGGACTGTGCATGAGGTCACAACTGTGTGACATCCCACAGAGTGCATTAAAGAAGGAAAGTGGCTAGACAGACAACTAGATGTTTGAATTCTTGTTCTCTTTGGTGGGTGTTGAGAGATTGGTCAAAGATGTCTTCCCTACCAGCCTGAATAGTCTCAGAAAAACTGATGACTGACATCACTTATGAGCCTAAAGCTGGAACAAAGCTGATTTTAAATATGACTTTGACCAACTGCAGCCCATGTGCTTAGTTAGTGGGGGTCTCAACTAGTCCTTGGGTTAACATATGTCCCTTCCCATGCCCAGTGTCCTTTCATGCAATGATGTGCTTGAAAGAAATAATTTATAACCCTGACACCCAGATTTGACGTGGGAGAGGAGAGGCCATTGTATTGATTAGTATATATTGATGACTGTGACTGAAGGAAAGTGAAATGAAAATGCTCCATTTGAATATCTGTTCCATTATTAATTAGTGAGTACTTAATAAAAATATTGATCTCCCAGTTAGGTTTTGTCATGTGGAAGCCTAATACATCAGCATCATTCAGGATGTAAAAGTTTTTATACTTCTGACCAGTGGTTACTGTTTGTTATCATATTTATGTAGGAATCCCAAGTATATGGCAGATAAAACAGTTACATTGGTTGACCTGATAGTGAAGAGTATGGAGGTTCATATCCTCAGTTTTCACCTTTAGTTCCCCTAATTTCCCATGAACATCTTTATGGGACCTCCAAGCTCTATGGAACCCAGCTTAGAAAACCCAGTAGTGAGTACCTTCATGTTTGAGGATGAAGTCAGAGAGAGGACCGTGGAAGGATGGCCACATACTTCTGCGGTAGGGGATTGTTACTATGTTGTCACCACATTGGGCCCTTTATACATTAGGTCCTTTTCAGACAAATAACTTTTCTCAGGGCACAAAATATGTGTGGACAAGTTGGGTCCAGAAGGAGACACAAGAGTTAACACTTCTAAGATCCAACAGTTTTACGATTTTCTCTTATCCTTTCTAGAATGGGTTTGTGGATTGGTTGCTAACTGAATTTCTCCTCCCTCCAATCTCTGATTTGCTAGTAGAAAATCATACCCAAGAATATAAACATACAGACAAAGAAGATAAGTAATCAAAGCTAAGTAATAATCTCAGAATTTCAAAGCTAGTAAGTGCAATGCTCAACCACTGAGTAGCAATGGTTTAGGAGCTGTTGAAAGAACATGGTTGAGGATAATGTAACGCCAACTCCAAACCCTCCATAGAGAATTGTCAACCTATAAAATTAATTTATTTAGTTATTTTCTCTTCCTATTTCTCAGTAAGGAGAAAAAGCATTCAGTTGTGGTATGAGATCATTTGGGTCTGAGTATCTTAGTAATTAAAAAGGTATTTAAAAATATAAAATAAAATTTCAGGGAAAAATGGTGGAGTAGTGTCTTTTCATTTTACCTGCCCCACTCCCCCACCCCCCCGTCTGAAATCTTTGAGGGCAGGGAATATTGGAGTGAACATTATGGGACTCCCAGTTAGAGACACTGATGATTACTAAAGCCCCTGGCCACAGACAGTAAGGAATATGAACTAACTCTGGGTAATTTTAGACTAATTTAAGGGAAGTTGCCAAAAATAAATAAAGAACCATTCAAATGGAAAGCAAGATGCTGTTTCCTTTGAAAATAAACTAGAGGACTGATGGGATGATAGAAAATGGAACATGGTGGGTGTCAGAAAAGAAGACTAGGGGAGATGCATGTAATGTGCTATTTGACATGGCCCAACAGTGGGTCAGTGGGCTAAAAAAAAAGATAGTTTGAAAACACAGTTTTTATTGTTTTACCTTTGGTGAATGAATCTTTGCTCTGGAGAACTGGCCTAGAGCCCAGGAGCCACACATTCATGAAAGCATGGTAGCTGCTCATCAGTGTTCACCATACAGAATGATTTGTATGTGGGGAGGTGGGGAGCAGTATTTAAAGCTGATTGATGGTTTCTTGGGTAGACATTGTAGAAAATTAGTAGGAAACTAGTCCAAAACAATATTGCTAATATTGTGCTGCTCACTAGCCCAATTTGCTCTGTATTTAAATAATCAGCCACCGCACACTCCTGATCCCTAAACCTATCGGAATGAATTTCAGAAATTTTAATGTGAGAGGAAAATTGTCTACATTCAAATACTAGGAAGAAACCCAAAAATCTTCAATATGCAAATGAGGCAGAGCATGATTTCATATTAATTGAGCAAATATTTGAGAAAAGATTTGTACTGTTTTAGGCAACAGGGATAAAGTATGAAGCAGACATGTTGTGGCACTTAACTTTCAGAAGGGGTGAAATGAGCATCCTAGGCAAAGGGCAGGTGAAGACAGATAGTGGGAAACCTGGTGAAACAGAGGATGTCTTCAAATGAATTCCTCTCTGTATACCCAAAGAAATGACAGAGAACTAGAGAACTCAAATAAGAAAATATGTAATAATGGATAGTAGCTGGAAAGTCACTAAAAACTAAAATAGCATTATGACAGGAACGTTAAGCAGAGTAGAGGCAAGAAACTGACCCTCCACAGGGTAGGGGATGCCTGTGGGGGTTTCCACACCCTGAGTGTGGACTATGTAGAGAAAGAGCCTTAGTGTAGTTGTGATAGGTCCTCTCCAGAAGAGTGAGGAGCCTTCAATAGAAAGAGGTAGGAGGTGCAGAGTTGGATTCTCCAAGGCTGTTAATGGACACTGGCTCTACATGTGTGCTCACTGATGAAAATACACCTATGAATTTATGCACTTTCTTGTTGTGTGTATAAAAAAGTTTACTAAAACCAACGAAGATGTATAGGCAAGAATGAGAAAGGAATGAAATTCTTGGCAAAGAGAACAAAACATGAAAGCATAAATTGGTATTTCCTATGTGTGCTGAGAAAGAGAAGAAAAGCAGGAAGATTTAAAAGAGAGAGATGTAGAGGGAAAGAGAAGAGAAGAATAATTCTTCACTCCTACAGCATAAAGTGTAGAATTCATGATAATCTAGGCTTACCAAATGGGAAGTGATAGGCATAGACTTTCAGAAAAATTTCTTGAAGTTGCAGGAAATAAAATGACTATAAAAAAATGGATGTGTCATGTTGCATTTCTTCCATGATAAACCACTGGTTAAAACTAATACAAACTTTCAGATAATGAAAGTCTGCATCTCAAAAGGAAGCTGAGAAAAGAAAATACAACAATATTTTGTATCTGGCATTGCCATGGAAAATATACTAGATGCCTGATTGCAAAGAATAATGTATATCACTTATTAACTCATTTATTCTGGAAGCACTTGTGCAGCCTTTACTATGGGCTAGACCCAGTGGCAGATGCAAAGACATATATCAGAGAAGAAGCTATTGGCAGAAGAGAAATATGGTATTAGAAAACATGGGTAAAGGAAAAAGAAAACAGAATGATAAATCACAATGTTTGAATTAAAGCCTTTCTGAACAATAAGAAAGGCAATATATATAATTGGTAAAAATGATAGGGATTGGCTAGAAGAATAAAACCCATTTTTGAGAGAGAATAAAACTAAGAAAATATTTTCAGAGTATTGCATCGGCAACAGAACTTTAAACTCAATATTTCATATTGCCTTGAAATTTGATGGAGTTGCCACACAATCTACATGGGACAAGTAGGACAACAGGGAAGCTGTCACCATGTCCCTCACCTTACCACTTCAGTGTCAACTGCCAGCACCTGCTGTCTTGTCTGATGGCTTTCTCTGGCAGTTGGTGTGTGCTCAGCCTGCATGTCTTCATTAAAGATTAGAAATGCCAAGGGAATTAACCACTCCTCACCCACAACAGCTGTCAAGCAGCCCCCAATCAATGATAGATTGATTATAAACATTGTGTATTGACACACAGATAGATTGGTATATAAATTCCTCCATTCCTTTATCCGTAGGTAGGACAATTCCAAAGTCAGTTATATACTGACTCTCAAAGTTGTCTCCCACAGTGATAACTGAGTTGAACCTCACACCCTGTACCATCTTTATTTTCCTTCCTGTCTCACTTCCCCTGTGGCCAATCAGTGTTTCTTGGGGTCATTCCCCTAATTAATCTTATTGTACTCACAACTCTTCTGCTTTTAGGGAAACTTAAACTAAGAAAAACATGGCATCAGTGTGAACAAAATATCTAAAAAGAACAATTTAGAGGAGGAAAAGTTTCTTTTGGCTCACAGTTTCAGAGGTTCAGTGCATTGTCAGCTAATTTCATAGCTCTGGGCTTGGTGTGAAGCAGCACATCATGGTGACGGAGCATGGTAGGGGAAAGTTGCCCAGCTCATGGCAGCCAGGAAGCAGAGTGAACTTGAGTGTAGGGAACCAGGGATAACATAATCCCCAAGAGCATGTCCCAGTGACCTCCTTTCTCCAGCCATGCCTTACCTGCCTACAGTTACCACCCATTCCATCAATTTAAATTATTAATCCAACAAGTGGATTAATCCACTGATTAGGTCACTCTTTTCCTAATTTAATTTTACCTCTCAACATTAACACATGAACTTTTGGAGGATACCTCATCTCCAAACCCTAACACCAATATTTCAACTCTTTGCACCTCATATATGATTGAAGATAAAGATATTAAGAGAGGCTGAGAGAAGTTAATAGGGAGGATATATTTGGAGAGAACTGTTGGAAAGATTGCATTCTCCCACCATGTGGGATTGATAATGGGAAAGATAAGTCAGGAGATTATGGAGCCACAGTTGAAGAACCTCACATGTACCCATAAGTTCAAAGTTGGGAAGCACAGAGATTGATGTCTGACTCCAAGGGTGAACAACTGCAGGGTGAACAAGTGCATGGAACTGGGCTCAGGTGGAGCATGCATCAATAGACACAAGAAAATGTTTCCTCTGGGCCAGCCAGGTATCCACAGGAGGAAACAAAATGTAGATTATTGTGGTTGCAAGTAGCAGTGATCCTTCCCATCATTGTATCCACATCTTTTCCTGTACAGCTTCTCCTGTTAAAAGACACTTTATTTCCCCACCCTTTGCATCTGGAAAGACTTCATGACTTCCTTTAGCTAACAGCATCTCTCAGAAATACAACACACCAGTTCTAGGCCTGTGCATCAAGGGGCTTCACATATTTCCACTTTTTCATCACACTCTCCTTGGCCTTCACATGAGCAAAAATGAGTTAACCTGTTATAAGATGGACTAGAGTTGAACCAATCTAATTGCCCAGCCAAACCCCAAGATGTAAGAGCTGACTTGCAGGTGACCATAGACAAATGCCAGCAAGAACAGCAGACCCTCCTAACTCAGTCAAAGAGAGCCTAAATTGCAGGTCCATAGAAGTCTGAGCTAAATTCATAGTTGTTATAAACTACTAATTTGAGGATGGTTTGTTACACAGCCAATGCTTACTGATACAGAGTTACTATTTAATATTCATTTTATCATTTTTTAATATGGAAAATAAGACTAGTTAATTCACTGAAAGTGATCTGAAAAGGATGCTATCTACCTAAGAGGTGGTCTAAATTTAGGAAACATGGATATCTCAGAGATGGACTCTAACCCCATTACATATGTCCCCACTGTTAGATACACTGAGATGCAATTTCTAATATTATAATAAACTCCAAGTACTTTTACTTGATCATAACTTTCTTGAGGCTGATAGTCAGTCATGCCTAACCCATCCTTGTGGTGAGATAACAAATGCTTTTGTTTTGGGAGTGGGGTACCAGAGATTGAATTCGGGGGCATTTGAACACTGAGCCACATCCCCAGCCCTATTTTGTGTCTTATTTAGAGACAGGGTCTCACTGAGTTGCTTAGTGCCTTACTGTTGCTGAGGCTGCATTTGAACTTGAGATCCTCCTGCCTCAGCCTCCTAAGCCACTGGGATTATAGGCGTGCACTACTGCACCCAGTGAGATAATAAACTTTCTATATTCTGGATGTGTGTGTCAACTGCTTTTGATAATTAAACACTGGTAAAAAAAAAAAGCAAAACAAACTTCTTCCCATTTAGCTTGTCAAAACAATTAGTTTTACTTTTCATATAGAACTATTGCCTGGAGCAGTAATATTTTCTTAGTAATCTAAATTAAAAAAAATTGTTGCTTAAAAGTCGATAAAATCCTCTGTGAAATAGTCCTGTAATGAAAGTAAAAGTACTTTGAAATATTAAAGAGACAAGACAGCGGCTGTATATTGGCTAAAAGGGGCACATGAGAGAGATGTTCCAACAACTTGGAAGTGAGGTATGAAAAAGAAAGTTTAAACCAGCCCTTTACTGAATTTCATTGAAAATAGTTTCCTCTCAGACATACACTAAGCCAGTAAAACTAAAATGACTCTGGATTAAAGGAAAATATACCACATAATGGTAAGGAAGCCAGGCATGGAAGAGAAGAAGGTGCTTGATAAAAAATGTGATTTATGAAAAGGAGAGCAAAATGAAATGAGGGTAGAAATTGTGAAAAATTGGTTAGTTAGTAATATTTTGCCAAAAACAACACCAAAAAACCTGATTCATTTGTATCTGTTGCCATAGTGTCAGGGATATATTTTCTTATCATGGTTTTTATCCTTAGCCTCTATGACTATGTCTCTCTTTCCCTTCTTCTTCCATCTATGTTTGATTTTACTCTTTCCTGTATCAGAATCATAAGATATTTAATTTATCTTATGATGTTTTCAAAGAAAAAGCTTTTGGTTTTCTCCTTTCTTTCATCCCCCATCCCCCTGCCCTGCCTTGTAAAATATTTTTAAATTTTACATTTCCTTAACTGGTATTTGATTTTGCTGTTTATCTTTTGGTTCTTAGATGAAAAATGACTTTTTCAACCACCTTCCTCTTTTAATAATAAAAGCCATTAAGGCTATAAATTTTCCTCTGAATATAGCTTTTGATATGTTCTGCAAGCTTTGTTGGGAAGCATTCTTTCTTTCTTTCTTCTTAGCAAGTTTTAATTTCCTTTGCAATTTCCTGCTTCACCAAAGATTATCTAGGAAACTGCTTCTTCATTTTCAAGTCATTAAGAGAGTTTTTGCTACCATTTATATATTTCTAATTTAATAGCTTCTGCCAGGAGAATATAACTTACAAAAAACCTGTCCATTTACACACTTATCTAGGGTTTGTTTGTTTTCCTCTCCAGGTCCACACAAATGACCAGCCTTTAAAAATGTTCCAGGAATATTTTTAAAATACAGTCTAAAGAAAAGATGTGCACATCAACCACTCTGGTTTTCAGCACATAAGAACTTGTTCAGCATCTGATTTTCTTTATTTTTTGAGCTAGTGCTTTCAGTGCTGAGAGTATATTAGTGTGTACAATATAGTCTTATTTATAGGAAATTCTCTTTGCTTTTAAAATAAATTGAAGTTTTGAGCTGCTATGAGGATTGGCTCCTACCTGCTATAATTGCTACATCCACAATTGCATCACTTATCATTATATGATGTCCTTTTTGATCCAGTTTGGTCCTTTCATTCTTAAATTCCACTTTGTTGATATTGATTTTGCTGGTTTTATTTTTGTTTTGGTTTTCCTGGTATATATTTGCTCAGTCCATTTATCTTTATGTTATTTTAAATGTTCCTTGTGTATGACATCTGGCTATGTTTTGCTCTAAGCCTGTGCATCAGTGGACTTCGCATACGTCCACTTTCTCATCATACTCTGCCCAGCCATCACAGGAACAAAAATGAGTTAACTTGCTGGAAGGTTTGAAACCACATGGGCCAGAATTAAACCAATCAAATTGCCCAGCTAAACCCCATTCATGAAGAAATGTTTCACCTATTTTGACAGAATCCTTTTCTTTTGTATTTTATACAGTGACTAATATAACTGATCTACAAATATAACTGTTGTACTACACTCATTTTAATTTTACTATAGCTTATATTATTGTTTCTTCTTTTACCTTGTTTTTCCTTTTTTATTCTCTTTCTCCCTTTGCAAATTTGGGAGACTACTCTATTCCCTCTTGTCATTCAGGTTAATTTCTATTCTCTTGATCTAAATTATCAGTTAACGATATCTATTATTCCTTACAAAAAATGATTACCCGTTCCTGTCATACACACAAAAAGAAAATCACTGTTTTCTTCCTACTGTTCTCCCTTCCAGTAAAATCAGATATACAAAAACCTACTTCCACCCTCCTCCCCTCTTTTTTTAATTCCCCTAAAGAGCTGCCGAAGTGTTTTTACTGCTTCCCTGGTGACTATTTCTTCAAGGATTGGAAAAGATCAGTATTTATTAATTTTTTAAAAATTCACCTTTCCTTAATTTTATCCTTTTATTTCCTTACTTATTATCATTAATTTCTGATATCCCAGAAATTAATTATATTGTTTAATATACACTATTCTGATTCATTTTTTGGAGGGTGGTGCTGGGGACTGAACCCAGGGTCTTGTCCATGCAAGACAAGCACTCTACTAACTTAGCTATATCCCCTGATTCACTTTTAGACCTTGTTTATATTTAACTTCATTGCTTAGTAACCAAGTATAAATTTGTGTATATATATATCAAATATCATAATATACACATATGGATGTGCAACATACATATTATCATATGATCGTTGCTTATATTTTTCATCTTTTGGGTTTCTGATTTTCTTTTTTTTTTAAATTTTTAGTATTTATTTTTTAGTTCTCGGCGGACACAACATCGTTGTTGGTATGTGGTGCTGAGGATCGAACCCGGGCCGCACGCATGCCAGGCGAGCGCGCTACCGCTTGAGCCACATCCCCAGCCCCTGATTTTCTTTTCATTTGCTGTTGGGATAGGGTCTTTTCAGAACTTTGCTCAGATGGGTTCTTGAGTTATTATCTCCAAGTTCTTTCTGCTCCTTAAATAGCTTTTGTTCACCCTAATAGATTAATAGTCTCTTGGCTGAGCATAGTTGGCACTGTTTCACCATCTTCTTTCTTCCAATGTTGGTGATAAGGTACTATTTTTTTTTCCTGACTGTAAGAATACAAAATGTACTTTTTCTTTTGAGAACAGATTTCCCCCCATGGTACACCTATGAAAATGTCTTTTTAAAAATATTTATTCAGCTTGAATGTTAATGAACGTATAAAATGTGTGGCTCCAGTTCTTCTTCAGCTCTGTAAATTATTCTTTTGGTTTATGTTTGGTTTCCCCCTGGTGTATGCATATCTCTTCTTCAGGGATAATTATTGATACTACTGATCACTTACTCAATTTTATTTCTTTCTCATGGCTTCTCTCTCTTGGTAGATAGTGTCTTCTTGAGAAGTTCTCTTATTTGACCTTCTAGTCTACTAACTTGGGTCTCAACAGTCCTATTTTCTCCTTGAATAAGTCCAATGAACGTGATATACTCAAATCTCCTTAAAAATTCCTTTACCTTATTTTCTAATTCAGTTTTTTTTCCTCTCTGTTCTGCTCAAATAGTTTCATTTCACTGAATATAAGTCCTGATAGTTCCACCTGATCCTCTCTCTGGCTAATGAGTTCCCATAGATTGGTTGTTATTTTCCTTTGTTGACTCACTGGAATTCTGATATGGTGACTAGAGTATTCTAAAATCATCCTACAGATGGCAGAAAGCAAAGGATTCTTTGCCCCTTTGGGCTACATCCTAGAAGCAGACAGGATAGCACTTTTCACCTTTCCTATCCCCCTGTATTGTCTCACTTCCAGAAAGGAAATGCACAATGGGTTTATAGTCTTAGTTTGGCCAGCAGGACTCTCAATCAGAACCCTTAGTTTAGATAGGGGGTGGAAGAACCATTTCTCAGCAGCACCCATACAATACATGAAGCATTTTTTGCACTGTATTCTCTCTGCATCTGTCATTTCAGTCTTTGGTGCTTCCCCATACCTTATCAATAACTACACCTTTTACTGGAGTAAGCATAGAGTCATTTTCTGATGTGTACAGCCAATAAATCTCAACGAGAGAAGCCATGAGCTTGTCTTCAGTCTACATATCTGCTAAGAGTCCTCAGTATGCTGGGTTCAGTAAAGCCTCAGCACCTGGGTCTTTCATTATACGTTAGTGACTCACAATTGTTCTCTCATGTTCTTGTTTAGTCATTACTATACTAAACAAACAAGCAACAACAATAACAACAAAACAAAAACTTACTTTTCACTTTTTTGCTTTTAGGAAATGTGCAAAGATGACTGAAAGGCTACAGCAAAGTTGGATGGACCAGTTAGAAAGTATGTAACCAAGCGGCAAAACTGGGAAACATTTCATACTCCCAGATGAAGAGAATGCAAACATCTGCTTAAGGCAGAAACACGCAGAATCCTGTCTCAATTACACATTTATGTGAAGACCAAAGTGAAAATGGAATAAAATGACATTCAATACTACAAGATGCTGTCCATCATTTATTTATCTCTCTGACACACTCGGTGTTTTTAGATCGGGTTCCCTTAGAAGCATTTGATTTGTTGAAGGGTGGATCCCAGGACAAACTCATAGGGGAGGGAGAAGGGGAGAGGACAGAGTTGACCAAGGATGTGATCTGAGCTGGAGTTTAGGGATCAGCCCCAGTCTGATCCCTAAACACCAAGTTGAGGCAAGGAGCTTGACTTTTTTGTACTCCAGATCAATTATTCATTAGCCACTTCTGGGGCGTTTCTAAGAGAACAGGCAGATTCTTTGGAGAAGTGGGCAGTCATGATGTATTAGCAGTCACCACTCCTGGTGGTTAGGAGGTGGGTGCACCTGCTGCTGAAGGTGATCCAAAATCAACTTCTACACCTGGGTAAATATCATTGACTGTCTTATGCCTCAGTATTTCCATCTATGAAATGCAACAAATGTGATACTTCCACAGTGCACATAACTTCAACACTGAAATATGTGGTAGGCCAAGAAATTAATCCCTATTTCTTTCTCTGCTTACCTCCAAAAAAAAAAAATGCTGTTTTTAAGCCTTGGGGACCGCTTTAAAATATCACCCTTTTCTTAAAACTTTTTCTCCAGTGAAAACACAAAGTTTTGGAGGGAGCCCATACTACCTCGAATACTTTAATATACTCTTATTTAACAAAAGTAATAATATTGATTGATAAACTAAAAGTGACACATCTTTCTAATTCTGCCCAACTAAGTGACTGTGGGTAAGTGGTCTTCTCACCATCTTCATTTAAAAAAATGTTTGGGGTGAGACAAATTGATTCCTGAGTGACTTTTAAACCCTAAAAACTTGTCAGTTGTGGATGTGATTTCTCACTTCACACAGGGAGGAGGCAGAGATGATTTTCTTTGTTGTTGTTGTTTACAGGGAACAAGTTTTCCTCTTGCAGCCTTAATACAAAAGCAAGAGAAAGAAATGTAATAGCTCTGAGGTAACGGCAGCTTGGCTTTGTTTGGATTCAGGGTCTCTGATACGACATATTGGATGTGTCAATGGAATGTGATTTATTTTGCTTCGTAACATTTGGGAACAGATATTTGGTATTTCATCCAAGGAAAGCAATTTGCAGAAACCTTTTAGAAGGTGGCTGGAGCATCAGTAATCGGTGCCATTTCTTTATGCCAACATTTCCTTAAAGCCACACAATCTTTCATTTTAATCATCCCTCTCAGCAGGCTCCTTCTAGGGCTCTGGAGCAGGGCACCCACCCCTCAGAAATGAGGTTCTATTTTTAAAGTCCACCAGCCAACAAACTCCCTATTAATCGTGTGAAATCTGCTCAGATGGCTGCTCTTCTGGGTTCTCTATGTCCCCCACCCCCCTCTCCGCTCCCCATCTGCACAGCCCTCTCCCGGAAGATATTTTTAGTTCTTAGCAGCTACATCCTTGAGAATTACTAGGTGGATGCTATACTTTGCTCCTAAGTAAACATTTAAGAGATTCACATTTTCATTCCTAATATTTTCAGAAAGATTAAGAATTCCACTCCTTAATACAGGTCAGTATTAATAAAGGATCAGCCAGGATTTCGAAACCTTCATCTGCTTTGGAATTCCTCTTTCTTACAAGGAGATAAATATTCTATTTATTCAAGGCTACTTAGTCTTCTCCTGTGGATCAGGAGTGACTTTGACCCATTGTTCCAGAGATGATCTCTCTAAAAAGCAGCACTGGGAATTATGTTGGGGTGGGAAACTCTTATCTCTCCTACTGCATACATATTCCCTAAGGGTTCCAATATGAAACCAGTAAATGCAGACATCTCTTTAAGTCACCGTGTTAGGACATAGCAGTTACAGTTCACAGCCCAACAGTATTTCAGACAGCTATAATAGTCAAAATATTTTCAAAGCACTTATAGGATTTCCAAGAAATAAGATATCTAATAAGAATTTAGCTTAGCAAATATGAACCCAAGTGTTTAATCACCCACTCTCCACAGTGGAAATTGTATTGCTTAGCATGTTATTAATTTACTGCTTTGATTTGTGGGTTGTGGTCTTTTTAAATGTTTTTGAGTAGCTTATAGATGCATATAGGAAAAAGAAATTTCTATAAAAGGGCAAACAATTAAGAGTCTCCTTTAAAAACCCCTGTCCTAATCTTTCTAAATATTGTGTGTGTGTTTTCTAAATAAATGTAATCTGTGTAATATTATATATGAGACACATGCTACTTAAACACATATCACATACACACATGGGTGTGCACATATGTAAAGTGATTATCCGTTGTTTGGCCACAATGTTTTTCCACCTTGATTTGTACCCTTTTTATTTTTTTCTTAAATATTATACTTTGAAGGGCATTCTATATTAGTATGCATAGGATGGATGGATAGATAGATAGATAGATAGATAGATAGATAGATAGAATATATATAGGTCTGTCTTCTTTTTCATATGTGGCTACATTGTGTTCCCAATTCAATCTGGCTGAACCAGAATTTACTTAACTAATCCTGAAAACTGGTTTCTAATTAGCAGAGAGACACGCTGAGGAAGAATGATGAGCTCTTGATTGGTACAGAATGTGAGGCTAATTACTCTTTGGTAGCTTGGAGGTTATTAGTTGACTGTTTCTTGGAATTCTCTTTCTGATTCAGACCCTTGTTCTTGCCTCTCCCTCCCTCTTCTAAACCTTTAGCAAATCTAGGTGACTAGTATTGGTTAAAAAAAAAAAGTCCCAAATGTCTTCTAAAGATGAGTTCTCCATAAACAAATAAATCTACTGAAATACCATGATTGTTTAGCTAGGGTGTGCTTATTTCCCTAGCTTATGTTTCCCAGGGTCTATTTTAGACTGGCACAAAATCTTCCATTTGTTCTTCTTGTTCAGAGCTTGCAGTTTATTTTCTATAATCTGGACACTGCTCCATGGACCACAGGAGAGATACGTCATTAAAGAAGTCTTGGCATTTGTCAAACAGTGAGCAGCCTGAGGTGATGGAGCTGGCATCTGAAAGGAGCCCAGTCAGTGCTGGATAGCTGACTGTCAGGTGACTCTGATGACTTGGGAACTTGAGTTTCTTCATTGACTGCCTGCCTGTCTCTATGGGTGCAGTAAGAGGACTATTAAAGGAAAAATCATAGCTAGCTTCAAAATGACATTTTTCCAAAGCAGCCTTCACTTTCAACTACAGTTACCAGCCTTGGTTTACAGAGAGAAACAAGTCTCCACCTTTGGTTCTACTTCCCTGGATATATGGTGGGTCTTGTGTCTTATGTGAACTGATGTCTGGCCTGACACATTTTTGGGAAGAGCATCCCAACACACTGGCAGATGGCTGGCACACCTGCTTTCCTGAATCTCCATTTTTTTAAAAAAAAAATATAGTGTTTACCTTATTCAAGATTTCTGTGTAAGATTTTGCACCTTTCCTAGAGAATTTGCAGAAAGAGACAATTCCTATAAAATAGTGTAATTTTAATAAGATGTTTACTTTGTCTGATGACATTATAGAGTCTTGAGTGTTTTTCATATGCTTTAAATGACAACTGTCTAGGTTGGAGTCTTACAAAATTTGAGATACAGGTTTTTGTACAGATGTAATGACAAGAGAGGTTTCCCAGGATGAAATTTTATGGAAGTCAAGCGATTAGGATGGCACAGTAAGAATATAGCCTGATTCCACTAGAAAGTTCTGGCACATGAGGTGTACCACATAGTTGCTCTCCTTGCAGTCAGGGGCTGCCCTCTCCTACCTCATATTGGAAGGTCATCATTCAGTTGTTCATCATCTGATTTTGGAAAGAGGGGGAAGGCTCCAGGCATTTCCAGGGGGGCTCTAAGGAGAGAAATTCTCCTGAGAAGGGGGCAGCTGCAAACTCTTAGCAGCCAACAGGAACAGTGACTCAATATGCACCAGTGCACCAATCTGGTTTGTGGTCGGGACCCATTGTACCACCAAAACCTGTGGTGTAAAGCTGAGTACTTTGTGTTGTGACTTACACATATAGCACACACATATTCAGCTATATGGTAAGAAGAAAATATTCCCAAATAATACCTATTTGTACACTTATGGTTCAATTTGAATCATTTCTGTTATTCTAGTCTTTCCTAATTCATAAAAAAGTGGTAGTTTTGGCCAACTATTAGATGTAGTTTGAGAAAACACTAATTTATATCTAAATATTGTTTAAAAATAATTATGTTTAAATGATTTACTAGCTTTTTATTCCTTGTAGGTTTTTAGTGGCACTTTCAATGTCACATGACTGGAGTGACCTTATAATTGATTGTTCAAACTGGGATCTTTTGGTTTACAACTATGCCAGGGCTGCTGGGAAACCTAGGGTGCATATACATGTTATCAGGGCCACCAAAAGTATTGGTCAGTAAACATTGGCACGTTTTTTGGTTGTATTGATGTGGCAATAAGATGTGGCACAAAATGGAAAGTCTTTGCCATTGGGGAAAGAGAAGTGAGTCAATTATATAGACAAAGGAAAAATAGCAAGTGTGATAAA
Source organism: Ictidomys tridecemlineatus (assembly GCF_052094955.1). Classification (NCBI taxonomy): domain Eukaryota; kingdom Metazoa; phylum Chordata; class Mammalia; order Rodentia; family Sciuridae; genus Ictidomys; species Ictidomys tridecemlineatus. The sequence goes on from NC_135481.1 coordinate 164,899,344, forward strand.
TGCTATGAAGGAGACATGAGTTTTCATGAGGGCAATTTGACAAATTTAGACAAAGTTTTCTGAAGCAAGTGGCACTTGATCCCACTCTAGGACAGATAGGGACCTAGGCAGGTAAAAGGCACAGAGAAGTCAGCTGAGTCTAAAAGCAGGTGGGTGTGAGGAGTGGGAAGTTGCACTCTATCATTTATTTTTCCATGAGTTTTTTTTTTCCTTAAGTTTTAGTTTTTAACTTGTCTATTCAATAGCAATGTTCTAGAAGCTGGGTTACATCAAGGAACATAATGCATGAGTGATGAGTTCATTGTTCTCATGGACCGTATATTCTTGAGAGTGTGATACATGTTGAAAGGATGATCATTTCCCTGTGGTGTAGCCACAAATGCTGAAGCTCATTTGTTCATATGCACAAGAGTTTATTTCTGGACTCTCTTTTCTGGTTCATTGGTCTTGATGCATTTATGCCAGTACTATCACATTTTAATTGTGTTACGTAGTAGTTTTGTATTATGTTTTGAAATAAGAAAGTGTAAGGCCTTAGCTTTGTTTTGCTTTTTCAGGATTGTTTTGTCCAAGGGTCCTTTTGAGATTCCATATGAATTGTAGGACAATTTTTCCATTTATGCAAAACAAAAACAAAAACACTGTAATCATGATAGGAATTGCATTGAATCTGCATATAGTATGTTCTTTTAATAATATTAAGTTGGTTTGGGTAGTATGGTCATTTTAATAATATTGTCTTCCAGTCTATGAATACTAGATGTGTTTCCATTTATTTGTATCTTTAATTTCCTTTATCATTTCTTTTTGTGGTACTACAGATTAAACCCAGGGGCACTAAACTAGACTATAGTACTACACTGTATCCTCAGTCTTTTTTTTTTAAGGTAGAGTTTCACTAAGTGCAGAGCCTGGCATTGAATTTGTGGTCCTTCTACCTCAGTTTCCCAAGTCTCCAGGATTATAGGCATGCACCGCTAGGCAAAGCTCTTTTAGCTGTGCTTTGCCAACACTTCTCAGCATATAAATCTATTACCTTCTTGGGTAGTGTATTTCTAAGTACATTGTTCACTTTTTCTGTTCCTCATTTCTGCATGTATCTTTATGATCTCCTGCCTCCTGGTAAATTTGGAATTTGGTTTTTCTTCTTTTTCTAGTTGTTTAACATATAATAGTCAACTTACAATCTTTTTTTCTCCTTTTTAATGTATGTATTTACCCCATAAACTTCTCTCAGCTCTACTTTTGTTGCATACCATAAATTTTGATATGTTGTACTTTTATTTCTGTTAGTGCTTTTAATTTTTGTTGTGAATTATTTTTTGACCCATTGATTATTTGAGTGTACATTCTTTAATTTCCAAATGTTTATAAATTTCCCAGTTTTCCTTTTTGTTCTTTCTAGTTTCATTCTACTATGGTCAGAAAAAAAATACTTGGTATGATTTCAATCTTTTTAAAGTTGTTCGGACTTGTTTAGTGTCCTAATGTGTTATCAATCCTGGGGAATTTCCATGTGTGCTGAGATGGATCTGTGTTCTTATTTATTTATTTACTTTTAGTTGTTGATGGATATTTATTTATTTACTTTTAGTTATTGATGGATGTTTATTTTATTTATTTTTATGTGGTGCTGAGAATTGAACCCAGTGCCTCACACATGCTAGGCAAGCACTCCACCACTGTGCTATAACCCCAGCCCCAAAAGTATCTATGTTATGCTGTTGTTGGGTGGAGTATGTCTCCTAAGTTCAATTGGCCTACAATATTCAAATACTCTGGTTCCTTATTGATCTATGTAGTTATTTTTTTCATTATTGAAAGTGAGGTATTAAAATATACTATTGCTGTGCTGCTATCTACTTCTCCCTTCAATTCAGCCATTGTTTGCTTCATGTTTTGGGATTATTTGCTGCTAGACGCATATGAATTTATAATGGTTTTATTTTCTCAATGAATTGACATTGTAATTATTATATAATATCATATTTTGTTTCCTTTGATTTTTCTTTACTTTAAAACCTATTTTAGCCAGGCATGCCTATAACCCCAGAGGCTCAGGAGACTGAGGCAGGAGGATCTCAAGTTCAAAGCCAGCCTCAGCAACAGCAAGGTACTAAACGATTCAGTAAGACCTTGTCTCTAAATAAATACCAAAAGGTCTGTAGATGTGGCTCAGTAGTTGAGTGCCCCTGAGTTCAATCCTCAGTACTTGCCCCCCCACTCCCAACACCCCCCAACTCTCCCCCCCACTCCCCACTCCCACACCCCCACACCCCACACCCCCCACTCCCCCCACCTCCCCACCCCACCCCACCAAATTTTTATTTAAATATAAAAAACCTATTTCTTATTTAAATGTGGCTACTCTAGGTCTATTTTAGTTACAATTACATGGAATTTTTTCCACAACTTTTTTTTTTAAGACAGAGAATTTTTTTAATATTTATTTTTTAGTTTTCGGCAGACACAACATCTTTGGGTTTTTTTGTATGTGGTACTGAGGATTGAACCCAGGCCACACACATGCCAGGCAAGCGCACTACCACTTGAGCCACATCCCCAGCCTCTCCCCAACTTTTGACTTTTAGCCTATGTGTCATGATAAATTAAATGAGTCTCTTGTAGATAGTATAAAATTTGCTCTTATTTTTTTCATTATCAATGCACCATTCTACATTTTTTATGTTGGGGAATTTGGCCCATTTACATTTGAAGGAATTAGTGATAGGAAAGAACTTATTGTAATTTGTCAATTGCTTTCTTATGTATTATAGTTACTTTATGTCATTTTTCCTCTTTCTTTTTTCTTCCTTTTCTTTCTTTCTTTTTTATGACAGTCTTGATTCCATTCTCATTTTTCTTTGTGTACATTATATTTTGTGGTTACTCTGGAAATTACATAAAAAATTCTTATTTTTATAACAGAACTTTAAAGCTGGTCGCTTAACCTCAGTTACATACAGAAACTACTCATTTACAATTCTCCTTTTCATTATGTTATTGGTGTAATAAATCACCTTTTTATATTTGTATCCATAAGCATAGTTTTAAAAGGTATGGTTAATTTTATACTTTTATCTTTTAAATATTATACCAGTATAAAAAGTGTTTCATATTCCCATAATTACAAGATTCTGTATTGTTAGCTTTACTAGAAAGTTTTGTATTTCATATGTTTTCATCTTGCTTTCTAATCTCTTTTTGTTTCAACTTGAAGGACTTCCCCTGGCATTTTTTTTTTTTGTAAGTCAGGTTAGTAAGCTCATTACTACTACTTCAGCTTTTGTTTATCTAGTGATTTAAAATTTTTCTCCTTCATATTTGAAAGACTTTTATAACTAATATAGTACTTTAGATTGGCAGAATTTTTTTTTCTTTCAGTGTTTTGAATATATTACATCACCTTCTTGTAGTTTGTAATGTTTCTATTATATAATCAACTGATAATCTTGTGGAAACCCCCTTGTATATGACAGTCAATTTTCTGTTATTGCTTTACATTTCTTTATTTGCTTTGATTTTCAAGTGTTTGATTATAATGAGTCTTGACATAGGTCTCTTTAGATTATCTTATTTGGATTTTATTCTACTTCTTGTAATTTACCTAACTGCTTTGTTTTTCCTTTTTCATCAAGTGTAGGTAGTTTTTAGACATTATTTCTTCAAATAAGCTCTCCAATTCTTTCCATTTCTTCTTTATGTAACTCTCATAATGTCTGTATTGGTCAGCTTGATGCTTTCCCATAAGATTTTACCAGTTCTTTTCTTTGCTAGATCAGTCTACTATTGAATTCCTCTAGTGAATTTTTCAATTCAGTTAATGTATTCTTCAGCTCCAGAATTTCTGCTGGTTCTTAGTTTTATAGTTTTTATCTCTTTTTAAAAATACTCTCATTATGTTCATGCATTTTTCCAGAATTTTCTGTGTTGTCTTGTACTCCACTGAGCTTCTTTAAGACAATTATTTTGAATTATTTATAATATAATCCAAATTCACAGATCTCTCTTTATGATTAGTTTATGTATATTCTCTTTATTCCTTTTATTGACCATGTCTCCCTCTTTCTTCACATGCCTACTTATTTTTGGTGGTATTTGTGCATTCAGAAAAATGGCTTCCTTTCTTAGACTTTATGGACAGCTTTGGTACAGAACATCTTCAATACTTTGTCTAGGCAGAGATTCTTGGGATCTCTCTTACATTTTTGCCATAATTTATCTTTGCTGGGATTGTGCATAATTTCCCAATTAAAGAGGTTTGCTGATTTCTTTTCAGGAGCTCTTAATTTCTTGCTCTCTCTGGTGTGACTGGTGTGCAGATCTTTCTGCAATTGCAACAAACTGCTAAGCTCTCTTTTGTTCTTCTTAGCCTCTTGATTATCAAGTATGCCTTTTCTATCACCCTCCTAGTCTGGAGAGATAGAAAGCAGTCCATCAGATAACTCCTTACAAAGTCAGAAACTCGGCTACAACATTCCACTTTTCTTTTTCCTCCTGTCGAAGAAGCCCCAGATTCTCTCTTGATAATGGTGAGCTTCACCAGCTTCTGTCTGCAGTATTGAAGGTTTTCTGGTTTGCAACAAGCCACTGAACTTCATTATTATTTTTTTCCTTAGTGGACTCTAGATAACAGAAGTATGCCAGACCCTAGTCAGTACTTCGAGTTAGATGAAACCGAAGCCAGACCTCACAAAAGACAGAATGTTGGACATAGATTACATTCTTTTCTTTCCCTTTTGATAGAAAACCCGTCTATTGGACTTTTACTCCCCATAGCTCCATGCTGTGTTAGTTTGGTGGAAGAACAATCATGAGTAAAATGAAATAATTTTTCTTATCCATTTCAATGTATCTACTCTTAGCTCCAAACATGCCTGGGGTACTGCAATTTTTAAAAGTGATTTCTGAAATTCCCTTAAAGGCTTTTGGGAAAGAATATTTTTAAGTCCGTGGGGGACTTAGGTCTGAGTCGGGGAAATGAGGTCTGGGGTTTCCTATTATGCTATTTGCTCTAAAGAGACCATTTCAAAGAAATAGTTGTTGAGGAAGAGGAGAGAAAGGGACGATAGCTGGAATTATGAGGACACAGTAGGACTTTCAAACAATGTCTCAGGTACTATGGCAGATTGCATGCTGATGAGAATAAATCAATACACAGTAATGACAGATTATCCTCTATATGAAAGTAGTAATTTTCAAATTTTTGTGTGCATTTGAACATATGGCAAGCTTGTGAAAACACAGATTGCTGAGCAGAAACCCCAGAGTTTCTGATTTAGAAGGTTGTGATATTTGCATTTCTAGCAAGTTTCCAGGTGATGCTGCTGCAGCTGGTCCTGGGACCACACTCTGAAGGTCTCTGCTCTAGAGGAAGAATAAAGAGAGGAAACTGGATGCAGGTAGCATGGATTTTTTTTCTCTCTCTTAGTTTTGCTTTCTCAGGAACATTAATGTCAGTCAAATAACTTCAGTGCTGTTTTGTAGCTTGGTTACAGAAACTTTTGAACCAAAAGGAAGAGAACTCATTTCAATCATTCTCCTCTGTTGTCTCTATAACTGTATATGTTCTTCTCAGATAACTTTCCATGTTAGATATAGAACACGAGGTCATTTGTGCATTTTACACGGGCTCAGTTAACTGTCCTTCACATCGACTTCTTCTTTCTTTACTCAGAATTCTCACCTCTCTTTCACAACTTTTTCAGCTGCCCGTAAGGTTCTAATTTTCTCCTCAGGTAGCAATTTGGAGCAGGTGTAGTGATTTCTCTGACAGAATCAGTGAGACTTGAGAGGAACTCTGGGGACATAGATCTCATCAGCTTGTCAACAGAATTCCAGCATTGGCCACATTTTAATTTGTACAGCAATTCACACAATGGGGGATCTATGCCCCTGGTAAGCTCACTTAAATGCTTGAAGTTTCAAAAACATGGCAAGAGCGCAGGGATTTTGACACAATCTGAATTTTGACTACTTGATCCACCATGGAATGATTACGTTAGACACACACACACACACACACACACACACACAAATTGAAAAATAAAAATAAACATAGTAAACCTGTGATGTGTAAAGAAAAATGTCAAAATTTTCACACTTTAAAACTTATCTCATCAGGGAAAATGTTTTTTTTAGAAGAAAAATCAGCAACTTTTGGTTAAAAAAAAAAAAAAAAAACCTCTCTCTACACAAGCTGCATCTGTTCAAACGTCTGTCTTTTCTTGTCAGATCTGCTTGAGTTGAAGTTCCCAACGTGTTAAAGTCAGCTCCAAGTTCTTTTAGGGGCTGAGAGTATGGAATGTACTGAACACCCAACCTCAGTGAACTGAAGTGGAAATGAAAGTAAATCCATTTCAAAAACTTTCCCTCCTTCTCTCCCCCATATTTGATGTGAAGGAAGAAGCTGAGCTTCCAGGGTGGTGATAATGGAATTTCTTTGCCAGTCAGATTCTTCATCACCTAATCCAACTGTGTCTTAATCCTTTCTGCTTTCTTTAGACTCCCTAACATAGGTCCAGAGACCTAACTATAGGGGCTCACACTAGGGAACCCAGGATAAGAAAAAGAAAAGCAAAATAAAATGTTTCACATCAAAATAAAAGCAAATGAAGGATCATGGGTGTGGAAGTTGGTGGAGAGTACAAACTATGAATTCTTGTTTTCATAGGACATCTCATTAGCTATACTCTAGAAAATCTTTCTCTTTCTCTTTCTCTCTCTGGAAAAGGGACAGGGTATTAATAATAATAATAAAATGCAATTCTAAAAGCTATTCAACTGTTTAAGTTATAAAATATCTGTATACAAATATAAAATATTCTAGAAATTGGTGATTATATTATTTATGTTATATTTCATATCAATTATATATATATCAATTATAAAGTATAATTAAGTGTATACAATATCAACTAAACTAACAACATACACTTCAAATGAAGAATGATGTATGTTAAAGTTGTGACTTAAGAAGCAGTCTTATGAGAGTTTATTATGAGAGATATCTTTTTTTAATCTCTCTTTACCAGAAAATCCTCCTTTTATAATGAGAAAGACTGTAGTCCTTGAAGAAGAAGAAAAGGCTTTTAAAAGGATAGCTTGAAAAACTAGTTTTAGTTCTGTCTCTATTAGAATAAAAAAAGACCTCTAAAATTAAAAAACTACCAGGGAAACTGAGAGGATCAGTTAAAAACAAACACATGAGAAAATGTTTTGAAAATGATAAATCCCAATATAAAGTCAGGTATTTATTACTGAACATCTACATATAACCTACTGCAAGCAGCTGGGCAAAGTGGCACATGCCTATAATCCCAGTAGCTCAGGAGGCTGAGGCAGGAGGATCTCGAGTTCAAAGCCAATTTCAGCAACAGCAAGGCACTAAGCAACTCAGTGAGACCCTGTCTCTAAATGAAATACAAAATAGGACTGGGGATGTGGCTCAGTGGTTGAATGCCCCTGAAATAAGTCTCTGGTACTGCTCCAAAAAAACAAAAACAAATCACTGAAAGGTGATTAAATTCAAAGAAATGTGTTATCTAAAATGTTCCTCCCAACCTGAAACTTACTAACTAGTTCACCAAATCACACGGTACTGACTGAGTGCATGGGAAATGAAATCTACAGCTAGTCAGTGAGAAGTGAGGTCCATATAAACTGGAGGAACCTAGAAACTTCTTTGTGGAGAATGTGGAATTTGAAGGTATGGAAGTTTGACTTAAGCAGATTAAGAGAAAGAACTAGGGGTCCTATTTCAGGTTGGTAAGAGAAAAGGCAAGGATCAATTTGGAAGATGAAAAAGAATTTACAGCTCAGAATATAAAGGCCAGAGGCCAACTCCTATATTAAAACTATGAGGAAATCAAGTACAAAAAGCTTAATGACCTACCCAATCACTAGGTTGTGTTGGAACTAAAGTAGTCCAATTGCTATTATCAACTTCATATTTCAAAGAACTTTTTTTAAAAAAACTTTTTAGCTCTAAATTCTTCTGGTAATTGCATTTTAAGCTGATTTCCAACAGAAATGGCAAAATGATTTTGTGTCAGATTTTTTTCTGTATCTGAGAATTAATAGCAAGTGGCTACTTAGACCACCTGTTAAGAAGGATTCTGAGGTAACATGAGGGCATAGATTAAGCAGCTATGAGAGGTATGCTTGATTATTAATGTCTTATAGTCAAGTAAGTGGAGAGTCCTGTTTGTGCCCTGTGTTTGTTGTCTTGGTCATGGGATCTCACTGATGGCAGTGAGAGTTGTAGCTACTCAGGGTTTAATTCTGAGATACCAGAGAAATATTGCAATACTTTATTGATAGAAAGGGATAAAAAATTATGGAGAGGGCAGGTGCTAGCATGATAATTGCTTCCTTTTTTAAAAAACCTTTTAATCTTGAGGTAAAAAGATGAGGATGGTGTTACTAACACATATTTAAATATGACTTTACAGCTTACAAGTCCTACTTGCATCTATGATTTCCCATGATCCTCTGAAGTGGCCAGTTACTATTGCCAGCATTTTTATATGACAGATGAGGAAAATGAGTTTGAGGGAGAGAAAAATTATTCACTCAGTCATGCAGCTAGGACAAGATGGACACATACAACAACTTCTTGAGTGCTTATTCACACATTTATTTTTTGTTTGTGCATCATCATGTTGTCTGGAGCTGGGTCACCCATTTTCAAATTCCATTTCCCCCACTGACAGTCCTGTAGACTTGGGCAAGCAATGCAATCCTTCTGTGACATGGCTCCCAGCTCTGCAAAGTAGACATGACAGTACTGACCACCTGAAGCTCTGAGATTTCATTGGTCAGTGTCCTGGTATACAGTAAGTGCAGTAACTGGGTTGGCTTTTATTGTTATATTCTTCTTGTGTTTGTGGTGATCTGCTTTTCTCTTTGCCAGATAATTTTCTCCTTTGTTTAAAATAATTTCTGATTACCAAGACAAATCATGTTCTAGGGAAAATTGGCAAGAAGCAGAAAACAGCAGAAAAAAAAACATTCAAAAATACCCTTAATAACATATGTATACCCTTGATACTTTACAACATACATTATTATCTTAATAGATAAGCAATTTGGGTGGGATAGAGACTAGCAATCAGTCACGTTAGAGAGAAAAATATACTTTTAAACAGAAGATATGAGGCATGACCCTGGAATCTCTGTTGACTCCCTCTTACAAAATGTCCTTTCTCTAGATTACAAACCTTGTGAATTATCATAGTTTTATGCATCTACTGCTGCTTTCTAGTGATGACTTGGTAAAACTCTTTTTTTACACTGTATAGCTAATTTGAATTTTAAGATTTTTGAGGAATACAGAAAAAAACACATTTTTTCCTTTCCCTCCAGAATATGTCAAGGATGATTCTGAAGAATCCTCTGACCTTTGCTGACTTGATCATTCCATCCCTCATGTCTGTCTGTGCTGCTGAAACAGAATGCTCACGACTCATTTATAAAAATAGAAATAAATTCTTGCAAAGTTCCTGAGGCTGGGAAGTCTAGGATCAAGGTGCCAGCATCTGATGTGGACCTCCTTACCGTGTCCTTACCTGGTGGAAGGTGGAAGGGCAAAAGAAAGCAATTTCCTTCCTATGAGCTATTTTATCCCCACACATTTTTTAAATTGGTGCATTATAGTTGTACATAGTGGTGGGACTTGTTATTATATATTCGTACAGGCACTCAGTATAACAGTATAGTTTGGCCAATATCGTTCCCTTGTACTTCCCCTTTCCTTTCCCTCTTCCCTCTACTTGGTCCCTTTCTTCTACCGTTTTCCCTTGATTTTGATGAGATTCTCCCCCACCTTCTTTTTCATATGAACCTTGGCGCCTCCTGAGTTTGGCTTATTTTGCCACAAGCCCTTTTTATGGAAGCATTAAATCTATCAGGGCTGAGGCCCCACACCTTACACATATGCCATTAAGTAAGTCCTACTGCATCAGTGATGAAGTTTCCAATATGTGCTTTTCCAAATTAATCAATGTATATATTTTGTTGCTGGAGATGGATCCCAAGGCCTCATACATGCAAAATATACACTCTGTCACTGAAATACACCTCCAGCCCTTCTACCACATGATTTTTTGTTTTTGTTTTTGTTTTTTGTACTAGGACTGAACCCAGAGGCATTTACTAAACCACATCTCTAGGCTTTTTTATTTTTTGAGACAAGTCTCACTAAGTTTCTCAGGGCCTCACTAAATTGCTGAGGCTGGCCTTGAACTTCTGATCCTCCTACCTCAGCCTCCCAAGCCTCTGGGATTACAGGCCTGTGCTGCCATACCCTGCCCACTACAAAATTGTTCAAACCATAGCAACATACATAAGGGCATCTCAGATGAATCTGGGGTTTAATTTACTTGCTTTGAAAAGAAGCGAAGCCTGTTAAATTATTGAGCACTCATGTCAAAAACCTGCTTGTAACCCTTTTAAGAAGCTGATGTGTTTTGGACAGGCCAGTGTTTTACAAGAGGAAACAGCTATTATTTCTGGCTATCATTCATCATCAAGTCTAAGACTGTATTGATGATAAGATTCACTACTATTTTATAGGCCATTAAGAAAATTCTGCCAAATAGTTTTAAGAAGACATCAATTTTAAAATGCATCCCAATTTCAGAGATACTAAAATATGAAAAATTAGCTTCTTATAACTGATGAAATATGGAATGCATTTTATACCTTCTGGGGAAATTCTTTGGGGACAACATTTGATCATTTGAAGCGTGTACAGGTCCTTCCTTGGCTTCACACTCTGTGGACTGCTTCCAGTTGCAAATTATCAAATCTACTATGAACCCCTCTTATGTGGCCACATAAAGATCCTTTATCATTATCCAATTCACAAGTTCAACTTACTGAGAATGATATCCTGGCAGATGAGTTTAACTTGCCCGATGGAGTTATGTTCTTTATTCCCTTTTATGATCCTTGATCATTGACTATCACATGGAGAGAACTAAATACATTACTCACCCTAGCGCACACACACACACACACACACACACACACACACACAAACTGAGTAGAAAAAAGCATTATGAATATATCTGGAAGAATAATTGAGAGTAATTTCTGTATTATCCTTGCCTTTTGGGTAGATTCTTAATTTCTCCTTCCTAGTCCATAATGCTCAAGAACAGAGAAGGCCTTACACTGGAAGCAGAGTTGACATCATTGGGTATCAAGAGATTAGTGAAGAAAATTGCCACTTGGGTCGTTGTTGGGAAGTTTAGGCTCATCCAGGATGAAGCTGATGGGGGCAAGAGTGAGATGCTAGGTATACTGCTTACCTTTGTAACGGGCCCTTTGCATTACAATTCTACATCCAGTTTCCACCTCTTGAATATGGCCTGGCTGCATGACTTCCTTTGACCAATATGGCGGAATTTTAAAAAGCTGGTATTGAGCCTAGATCTCAAGAGACCTGTGCACCACTATTTATTTATTGGTGTCTCTGTCAATGTCCTATGAAAAACCTCAGGGAGACTCTTCATTGGTGAGTGTTTTAGTCAGCTTTTTGCTGCTATGACTAAAAGATCTGATCGGAATAGTTTTAGTGGAGGAAAAGTTTATCTGAGGGCTCATGGTTTCAGAGGTCTTATCCATAGAAGGCTGGCTCCATTCCTTGGGGCTTAAGGTGAGACAGAACATCATGGCTGAAGAGTGTAGAGGGAAGCAACTTACATGATGATCAGTAAGCAGAGGACGGGGGATTGATTTCCACTCACCAGATACAAATATATATCCCACAGCCACACTCCCAATGAACCACTTCCTCCAGCCACATCCCACCTCCCTTCAGTTTCACTCAGCATCAGAAGTTCTAATGGACTTGAAAAAATATGACTGAGATCTCTCCTAAATAAATTAATAAATTAAATTAGATTAAATTAAATCACTGACAATCAAAAGAAGCTATTGGGGATGACCAATGCAAATCCTACCTAGTGCCTGAAACCTTCTTCCTAGATCTTCTCTTGGGCTGGTAGAGATACTTTGCCCATATATACTAGGAGGCAGAGTGCCTTAGAGTTGATGTTCCCCAGGAGTTATCAGTAGCCATGGACTTGTGAGTACGCAAACCTGGCTCTTTTGTCTACCCGAGGGATGGACTCTGGATATCATTTAAACTATCAGAGCTCTCCACTGACCAGGCAGGGGTGGGGTCTCACCTAGATCACACACCCTACTTGTTCTCCTTCCCTTTCATGTCCTGCTTATTCTTCTTTTACAGTTTCCCCCGGAGCTTGTCCCTAACAACTTTTTTTTTTTTTTTTTTTTTTTTTTTTTTTTTTTTTTTTTTTTTTTGCCACAGAGCTGCCTCCCTAGCCTTTAATTTTTTTTTTTTTTCACTTTGAGACCGGATCTTACTATGTAGCTTATGGTCTTGCTAAGTTGCTGAGGCTGGCTCTGAACTTTGATCCTCCTATCTCAGCTTCCAGAGCTACTGGGGTTACAGGAATGAGCCACTGTGCCTGACTCCTAACAATTTACTTTTAGACTCTGTATAACTCAACCCGAGACAGGTGATTTGGGATAACAAGAGATTTTGGTGTATAAGTCAACTTTGCATATGATGTTACACACTGGAAATCAAATTATCCATAAGCCATGAGTATTACAATTATAATAATTGTAATTAAAGCATCATTTAGTACTTAGGAACAAAAGTAGATGAGTAAGGCAACTTTTTATGGAGTACAAAAGTAGTTTCTGCTTATTTTCTAAGCTCATTTAATGAATATGTATATTTGAAACATAGCATTTAGTTTTCACTTTTTCTTTTCAATTCCTAATTCATACTATTTTTAAGTTGTTCCCTGGGTTAGCGTTACTTATTATTATTTTTAACATCAAGAATCACAGTAAATACCAGATAACAAATTCATGATGTGAAGATTGAAAATAACAGCAAGAATATTAAAACTACAAAGTTTAATATTCTATTTAATATTAATACTACTCATGCAGCCTTAGGTCACAATATTAGAAATGTAACAATGAACAGGAAAATTAGACTAAATGTAAGAGGAAATTACGTTGTTTTTCAGAAGCAGAGAAGAGCCACCACCTACGAAGATGAGAGTGAAGCTGGCTTGTACTACTAGGATGGTCCCAATTAACCATCCCCATTTAAACACAGCTAGGAAACTTTTAAGAACATTACACTATAAATAAGATCTTTAAATTAGAGCTCATGAAAAGTGAGAAGATAATGAAAACAAGGAGCAGATTTAATCATAGCTTCTGTTTCTCCCCCACATCTCCCTTCATATTTTATGTGTCAAAATATAAAAAAAGATAAAATAGAGTTGAGGTCAAGATTTTATTTTAGATTTAAAAAAGAGCTCCTGTAAATGTTAACTCAAACTAAGATACGAATGGTTATTTACATGGTACCACTGGTATAAAGGTTGGTATCTTGTATTTTTAGTCGTGTGTGTGTGTGTGTGTGTGTGTGTGTGTGAGAGAGAGAGAGAGATACTGGGGATTAAACCCAGGGGCATTTTACTCTGAGCTACATCTTCACTCTTTATTTTTGTATTTCGAGAGGGCCTTATTACATTGCTAAGGCTGGCCTGGAACTTGAGATCTTCCTACCTCAGCCTCCTGAGTTGCTGGGATCACCGGAATGTACCACCGTGTCTGATGTTATTCTCATGTTAGACACAAAGCTTAGTTCTTGCCTTATTTGATGCCTTTTAGCATTTAAGCTGATGTAAGTTCAAGTTCGCGTATTTCCTTCCCCATTGAAGAGATGAGGATCGACTCCATTTCATTCTGTGGTAATTTAAGGAATTTACTCTGCAAATATTTCTAGTGTTATTCTCTAAAGTGATAGGTTAAGAACACAAGTGAACTCGACCCACCATAGAGTGAAATGGTCAGATCAAGTGTGACATCACTGCTTAATTGTTACAACACTTTCTGTTTCACTGTAAAACAAATGGTATTCTTCAGGACCTAAGTCCGCTCCTGGGTGAGCTTATAATTTAGTAAATAACAATTAGCAGATACCAGATAGTGGAGTTTGGGATAGTCTGAATAAAAAAGGACATAAAAGCATAGAATGCTAAGAAAAAAAAAGGTTTAATCTTTGCCTGTGTTGATTGGTAGTAGTGGCCTGGAATTTTGTGGTTAAGTAGGATCCAGTTGTGGTAGCTGGTATGTCAACTTGAAAAAGTTTCTTGATTGACTAGCAAAGTGTGCTATGCACAGGAAAATGTTGTTGGTGTGTAAGCCTGGGTTGGAGATGGTACTTCCTTGGGACCTTGAAGGATAGGTGAGGAAAGTAGAGTATTCCTAGAGAATTATCCAGTATGAAAAACGAATCTGCAAATATAATAATGTAAGGGGATCAATATGAGTAAATGAGGGCATTGGCTGTCAAAATAAATAATATTACAGAGGTTTGAAAATCAGAAGAAATAGTATAGATTTGATACAGCTGGAACTACTTCTTGAAGATTTTACTAATTGAGTTATATACCCAAACTATGGCTTAGGGAAGGAGTGACTTAGGGAAGGAGGGAAGAAAGAAGGGGCTTAGGAAAGGTGTGGCTTGAGGAAGGTGTGTCTTGGGGAAGGAAGGGCTTAGAGAAGGAGAGGCTTAGGGAAGGAGCGATTTAGGGATATTGTATCTACTGGTGCTATGAAAAGAACAGAGAAGAATAGAATGGATTTTTAAAAATTTCACAGTACCTTTATTTGTTTAGTTTTATGTGATGCTGAGCATCGAACCCGGTGCCCCACACATGACAGGCAAGTGCTCTACCACTGAGCCACAACCCCAGCCCCTAGAATGGATTTTGATGCAGAAAAAAATCAATAACCAAGCTCAGGAGGATGAACTGAAAGATATTTTGAGGATTTCATGAAGAAATGTGGTGCCTTCCTAACTAAAGAGAACAGAGAGGCTGTCTCTGAGATATCAAGATGCCATACAAGAACTACATCTAATGGGAAAGCCCAGTCTCAAATTACCTGCTAAATCAGGACTTTTTGTTTTTTTCTCTTGGTGATACTCCTTATTCAAGTCTTCAGTTCAATGAGATAAAATAAGTTGATAAGTTTACCTCTGGACATGCAATAGTATAGCAGTTCTCAAATTGTTGTTCTTAGAGCAGAGCATCAGTAACATCTGGAATCCTGTGAGAAATGCAGATTCTCTAGCCTTGTTCCTCACTCATGAATCACAGACTGTGGGGATGGAGTCTAGTAATCTTATCTGTTTCAACATGTCTCCAGGTTGTTGAGACACATGCTAAAGTTTGAGAAACACTGCCTTAGTGGTGTTCCTAAAACTTCAGTGTGCATCAGTGACCTTGAGATCTTGTTAAGGGCAGATTGCTGGGCCCATTGCAGAGGCTTTGAGTCAGCAGGTCTAGTGTGCTCTGTGGAGAGGCATGCCTCCTAAGCCTCCAGGGGATGCTAATGCTGCTGGTCTGGGCCACATTCTCAAAGAGTAAGGCTGAATAGGGCTAACTGGCATCCCTTAATGCTGGTCACTGATTTACTGAAAGACTTCATTTTTCTGCAAAGCAGTGAACTTGTTATTTTGCCTAGGAGGTTCACATATTAAATTTTGACCGCTTGGTGGCAATGGTGCAGAAATGACAAGCAAGAGTCTGCTCATCATCAGGTAGATGTTGGCTCATGATTCTGTATAAATGGGTAATTAAAGAGAATGATTCATAAAGAGGTAGGAAACCTCAAATGATATCAGTGGGAACATTCATAGTGCTCATGAGATCTGAGTTTTCACTTCTAGCTTTGTAATGGAGAAGAGAGCCTGCATAGATGTGTAGGTAGTTCTTTTACAATAATTGGAGAAATATGTAGCTATCCTAGGGGTCTTCTCACTTGTAATCTACAAATATACAATGAAGAATGTGGACATTATTATGGATTGGGCCCAGTGAATCTGATTTTACTTTTAACTCAGTTAATTCTTGAATAGACACATATGCAATACCTGATTTAATGGATTAGGATTCAGTCTTAGAGAAATTTTGTGACTTGTTTGAATTCAAGAACCTGATAAAGGAAGAATGCAAGGAATCCAGTAACTTCTGCAAGATCCACATCACCTGTTCTTTCAGTGGGACCACTTGACAGTACAAATGAGGGCCCTTCCATGTCAAACAACCTGAGTTCTTCTTAATTTACTCTGCTTCTAAGAATATTCCTATTTGTAGTATACTCAGACCAGTCACCAAGTCTCCTTCCTAGTTCTCTCTGGAGGAAACGAACAAATTAACAAACAATTAAAATGCCAAGTTTGAAGTAATAAAGGGGAAAAATTAAAATTCATCCCAGTCTCACCATCCTCGACTGTACAATAGAAATAAGAACATCTCACAGGGCATGCCTGTGGCATAAGAAAATGATATTCGATGGTGGATATTTTCATTTTTATGTTTGTTTACTCTGAAAACAAGCAAGTTATTTGGTTGAAAGAACTCTGCAAACTATAAATCAATATATGGTTATACAAAATATAATTATATAGGATTAGGAAAGAATGGAGTTTAGTGAGAGGAGAGGGCTGAATAGTGGCCTCCCCCAACAATTTGTCTCCTACTCCCTGGAAATCTGGGGAGTGAATTTATTTAGAATAAGAGTCATTGCAGATGTGATTATATTACTTCTTGAGATAAAGTCATCTAGGACAATTTTGGTGAAACCTCAATCCAGTAAGACATGTCCCTGTAATAGAAACATAGAGAATCAAGACAAATGCAGAGGAGAAAACGAAGATCACATGAAAACAAAGGTGGAACTCAGAGAGTGATGTGTGATGAGCAAGAGGCCAAGCATTGCCAAAACAATTGAAAAAGACAAGGAAGGAGACTCCCCAAAGCCTCCAGAAATACTGTGGCTCCATTAAAACTTTGATTTTTGGATTTCTGGCCTCCAGAGCTGCGAGAGAATAAATACCTGCCATTTGAAGCCATCCAGTTTCTGACAATTTGTTACAGCAGCCGCAGGAATCAAATACGGTAAGTGAAAGGAATTAAGAACATTTTGTTTCCTTCCCAAAGAATTAGGAGCTGGCACCGGGACAAATTTTTCAAGTAGACAAAATTTGTCTTTGGCATATTTCCATCTCCCTAGGTGTGGAGGTGGGAATGCAGATGAGATTTTTTTCTGGCTCTTTGCAGAATCTTTTTTTTTTTTTTAAATCATGATCTATATTCTGGGTTTTTATTCACCCTCTTCCTCTTCCATCAACAGTCACGCTACCATGTCCCACTCCTTCAAGTAGAAAGAAAGTTTTGAACAGGTCAGCAATAATGAATGTCATGCCTGCAGTTCTGTCTTAGGTTGATTCTTTAGAAGCAGAGACAAAAATGGGAATATTTACCATGTTTTATTAAGGGAATAATTTCAGGAGTAAGGGGAGGGGGAGGGCACGATAATGAAGAAGAAGAAACTCAGTATAAGATGTGGGTTCCTGTGAAGTCTAATTTCCACCTGATCCTACTCAAATTTAATGCTATTTAAGTTTTTTTTTAATTGAAATTTTAGAGAAGTTTTAAATTTACAGAAATACTAAGCAGAAAGTGTCAAGAATTCTCATGTGCTCCCTTTTCCCCAACAAGCACAACCTCCCCACTATTAACAACCTGCACCACAATGGCACTATGTATAATTGATGAATTTACATATCATTGTCACCCAAAGTTCATGATTTATATTATGTGAACTCTTGGTATTGCATATTCAATCGACTTTGGCAAATATATAATGACTTTCTACATTTATAATCTCAGAATACTTTGTCTGCCCTAAAACTCTCCTGTGTTCTGATTATCCATCCTTTCCTTTTCTCAGACTCTGGCAACCACTGATCTTTTTACTGTTTCCATAGTTTTGCCTTTTTCAAAATGTATGTTTGGAATTACATAGTATGTAGCCTTTTCAGATTGGCTTTTCCACTTGGAAATATACACTTTAAATTTTTTTCATGTCTTTTTATAAATTGATAGCTCCTTTTTCTTAATAAAATGGCTTAATATTCTATTGTATAAATGTATCATAGTTTATTTATCTACTCACCTACTGAAGTATATATTTTGGTTGCTTCCAAGTTTTGTCAATTATGAAATATCCTGCTCTCAACACCTTATGTGAGGATTTGATGTGTATACGAGGTTTTAGTTTATCTGGGTAAATACCAAGGAGCATGACTAATGGATCTTATGATGAGAGTATGTTTAGTTTTGCAAGACACTTCCACGTTGTCTTCCAAAAGGGGCTGTGCTATCTTGTATTCCTACCAGCAGTAAATGAGAATCCCTGCTGCTCTATAACTTCAGTGAATTGGATTTTTGGCATTATAATAGTTTCATAGAACTATCTTGTTGTTACTTGAAATCCTAACTTACATTCTTATGGGACACAATTTGATCATTCCAGGTAGTAACCATTTAGTCTGTTGACAGCCATTACCCAGCTGATGGACTGCTGGTCCTTGAGTCAGATCTGTTTAAGCCACAGGGAGTGAGATGGGGAACACCATTATAAAACTGCCTTCCATGACTTACACATATCCTGTAAACACTTCCCTCAGCAGGTGTTTCTGGGACCCCACTCAGATTTTTTCTTAGAGATCAGAACACCCAGCTCCCAGCTGAGTGATGTATGATATTAAAAACCTTTTCATAGACTTATTTGCTATCTATAGATCTTCTTTGATGAGATTTCTGTTAAGATCTTTTGACCATTTTTCCCCCCACTAGGTTGTTCATGTTCTTTCTTTTCTAAACATTTGTTATTAGTTGATGGAATTTTTTAAATTTTATTTATTTATTTGTGTGTGGTGCTGAGAGTCCAACCCAGTGTCTCACACATGCTAGGCAAGTACTCTACTACTGAGCCATAATCCCAGTCCTCATTTTCTTATTGTTGACTTTTAAGGGTTATTTTTATATTTTGGATAACAGATGCATATTTTACAAATATTTTTCCCCATCTGTGGCTTGTCTTCTCATTTTCTTAAGATGCCCATTTTTTCACGATTAGAATTAAGGGGCTATGCTATTGGACCAACCCTTTCATTATGTACAGGAAGTTATTCCTTGTAGCGAAGGTGTGGATCCAGGAGCCAACACCCAAAGCAGCTGGAACTTGGGTGTTCTTTCATCCTGTCTCAGGCATTATCTGTGTTACATTAATGGAGGAGCATAAGGTGATCCAATTCCAAATAGCACTTTGATCCCATTCCCCAGGAAGCTCAGTCTTCTTGTAACCCGACTTGGGAGAAAGTCCTGAATTTTTTTTTTCCTTTTATTTCCGTGCTATTGTTAAAATCAGTTTCCATGACTTGTTTTCACCTGGGTAGGTCTTCATATCTTGTACCCCAAAGACTGACAGTATAAAAGGATAACTAAAATAACATGAAAAAAAAAAGCATTTGAACACTGTGTGAATGATGAGGAAGGCTTAAAGTCTCCAAATAATCCATCATTTAATCAACAGCATTGACAGTTTTACTTAAGAACACTGGTTAGTGGTTGAATTTTTAGGTGTATCCAGAGAGAATGCATAGCCAATTCTTTCCACCATGTTTTGCAAAGTGTCCATGCATTTGTTCATTGAGCAAATGTCCTTTGAGTAATTATTGCCCAGGCACAGTGCCATATGCATAGGTATTAATAATTAGTAAAACCAGACATATTAGATGCTCCCAGAGATCCTACAGCCTAGTGTGAGAGAGAAACTATCAGATAATAGCCCTACTGAGTGGTTCCCACCTTGCTGAAATTAGAACTCCAAAGAAAGATGTATCCATTTGGAGTTAAGCTCCAGAAACTGGAGCTTCTCTGGAAGGCTATCTCTGAGGAATGAACACAAATTAGTGTGAAGAGCAAGTAGGAATACCTAAATTCGGAGATCACATGATCAAAAATGAGACTTTAGATTATAAGAACATTACTCTGTGGTATAAAGGATAGACCATAGAGGAGCAGAGAAAGTAGAGGTAAGCTATCACAGCTTCTGGGTATCAGATTACTCTTTGTGGTCTACCGTGGTAGCATTGACCATGGGAAAAGAGATAGAAGAATTACAAAGTTAGTTAAGAAATAAAATATGTAGAGCCTGTGATAGATTAGCTATTTGGTTGAGGGAGAGTTAAGTGTTCTTTATAATCCCTAAATTTCTGACTTGTTTGATAGGAAGAATGGGACATCTTTCACTGAAATTGAAAACACTGCTGGAAGACCAATTTTGGGGTGATAGAGATGAAGAGTTAGGACTGGTCATGAATTTATTATTGATTATGCTGACATTGAGGAGGTCTTTGAGCATATATGATGTTGCTACACCTTAGAGAAGAATTCTTGGCCAGAGACTAAATTTACTGATGAGTCTGTGTATAGATATTATCCTGAATCACAGACCTGGATGGAAATGCACAGGGAGTTAATGAAAAATCCCATGTCTTCAAAAGGGCAGGTGACTGATGGTCTTTGAATGAGGATGATACTTCATATGAGATAGAAGCAGAGAGAGAAGAGACTTAGAGGGGAGCCTAGGAAATTGTGATTTTATAGAAATCAAAGGGATTGAGGTTTCAAAGAGAAGAGAGTGTTTGAATCCAATGCAGATGGAATGTCCAACAAGAGGAGCCCTGAAATGTGTTCACTGGATTTAGAGACATGGAAGTTGATTGAGTTATGGGAAAAGAGACGACAGATTTCATTAGATTGAGTAGAGTTAGCAAAATAAATAAAGTTTTTTTTGAAAAGTATTTAGCCTAGCCAAGTTTGATAACATTTAAATTAATAACAAATAATTCTGACCATCTGCCAAATGTCAGGTCTTCACTAAGCATTGTGGAGGACTTAAATATAAGATGCAATTTACTTTTTAGAAATAAGATAAATACTGCTGATGAAGATAGAGAAAATTCATGGAGAGATAAAAGATTATATTTACTGAGACTTTTCAACATTTCCATGTTATCATTTTATTTCATGCAAATAGCCCTGTGGATCAGGTAATTAGTATTTTTACTATAAAAGAAATATATATCTCCAAAAATCATTTTAGAAAATCTAAGTAAGAAAATGAAAAGCATAACACCAACCACACAGATATAAACCTTTTTTGAAATACTTTCTTTTAATAAAGTTCTATGTAAATTAGTATATGACATATCAGTTGAACAGTAAGAAAACTAAGACTAAGAGAATTTAAGTGCTTCTATGATATAAATTTCATTCCATTGTAAATTGATGAATCAGAATTTGAATGTTATTCTGTTTGATTTTAAAGTTCATATATTGCCTGATAGATGTACTAATAAATATAAGAATGCCTACTGGACAAAATGTATACATTTGACACTACTAAGAGGGAGAATTTTGGATGGAAATCATCAAATGTAGTTCACACAACATCTGGGTTTGAAGGGATCTTGAAAGACTAATAGGATTTAGATCGGGGTTCAGCAAATTATGGCTTTTGGGTTAAGTTTAATCTACTACCTATTTCCACACAGTCCATGAGCTAAGAATAGTTTTTCCGTTCTCATATGTAAAATGTGAAAAAGGTTATTCACCTTTCAAGAAGAATAGTTGCTTGATTTTGCCTTGGGGCCCACAAATATTTAGTATGTACCTATATAGGGAAATATATGAGGGTGGGCCTGCAGGTCAAGTCAATTTCAGGAGCTCAAGTCTGGAGGAAAAAAAAACATAAGAGACACTCTGTAAACAGGCAGTGAACCAACCTGGAAAGGCTTGTCAAAGGTCTGTGTCATGGTCAGACTCCAGGATGTTTTTGTTCCCAGGCAAAGGAGTTTAATCAATATTTTGCCATATAAATGTTTGCATAATTATCTCCTCTACTAGATGTTGAAGTTTTCCTGGGCAACATTTTTTCCCCCTAACCTGTGTGCCCCAGTAGATATTCACACATGACTGGTTTGCACACTATGGACTTAATCCATGCTAGTTGATAAACAGCCTCATACCATGTAGGCAAGCTAGTTAATCATCACCAGTGTCCTTCTCTCTTCGACTGTCATGCACTGGACAGTCACAGCCTTTCTTGGAATATGGCATTCTGAGGGACAACAAAATATGCCCATCCATTGTTAGCAAATAGTGGGAGAATGGTGGAGAGAAAAAAATCTTCCCCAACATCTTGTGCCTGATGCTGAACCTAATTACAATATTGAGAACAGATTGACAAATTCGAACGAGGGAGTGTGAACTTCTAGCTGGATTATGCTATTTTGAACAGGACAGCCATGCCCCCTTTGGAAATAAGGATATTCAGTTTGCAATAAATTCTGTTCACAGCCCAAAGCTGAGCCCAGGGACCCAGAAAAGCATAATCAAAGCCATGATTGATGAGCTGTCGGACATTCTGAGACACAGACTGTGACGCATCCAGTCACCAAGGACCTGAGTGTTTGTCATAATGTCATAGCACCTGCTGCTGACTGATACCTGGGATGCAAGAGTGCGTCAGAGAAAGAGAAGTGCCTGATGTAGCCGCCCCCTCCCCCAGGGTGCCTGCTCCAGGAAGGTAGCGGGCATCTGTCATCGGGAACGACAAAATGGAGCCACTCAGAGGAAAGCAGCATGAGGTGGGGCAAGATGGCACATTCCCGATGCCAGGCGAGGAAGAACAGGTGCTCCTCGGAGGAAGGCTGCCTCTGCTCCCAGGGCCCTGGCGGCCTGCCACTCTGCGGAGCCCAGCGCATGCTGGCCTCTTGGCAGCAGAACTGGCCGGGCAGCCACCACCGTGAGGCACTCTGTCCCCTAGCAGCTCTGTTCTTGGAAAAACTACATGGTCTCCAGGAGGCTGAGATAAACGGACTTTCAATGTTGTTTTCCAGGAGAGGAGAGTGCATTTTCCCCATGCAAAATAGTTTTTAAGATCCTCACCCTGTACCCCAATCCTGCAGTGAAAGATGGCCTTGCCAGCTCATTTGATTGTTCTTCCCCTTGGCTTTTGCAAGACATGCATGGATTTTTCTATGTTCTCTCTCCTCTGCCAAGTTTGCCTCCTCTGAGGCTCTCTGGGAGGGTATTTGTAACTCCACAGTTCAGTTTGAGGAAGGGGGTGGGGGTGATGGGCAACAATAACAGAAAAGAAGATAATTGATTCTACAAAACAATTATTTGATTTTTAAAATACATGATTATGTAAATCAAGTTAATATGTCTTTAAATTCATTAAGTGGATTGGAGGGTTACTCGTCCTGGAGGGCTGAATGGAATTTGGGTGAAGCATTTCCATTAGCCAGGCTCTGGTTATTGACCTTCTGTTCACAAGCCCAAAAGGCCTCCTAGGGAGGGAGTTTATCAGAGTGGCAGAAGGAGAGCTCCCACTGAAAATGTCTGAAATGTACCTGCTTGAAATGATATATCCGTTTCACTGCCTTCCAGCCCCAGGATGAAGTCCCCAATATATAGCAAACCAGTATCAGATCAGTTATCAAGGAAACAAAGCCACCAAAACAGTACACATTGGTTATATTTTCAAAGCAATTTCTCAGGTCTGAGATTGGAGGATCTAAAGACACAGGAGAAGTCAAGACATTGTTTCCATCCTCTTTGAATTTGGGAATTTGGATTCACATAAGATTAATCCCTTTTTTCCTGCTTCCTTCAAAGAGCTTGAAAAGTAAGGCATAGGTATTCAAAGATACCTGCTTCCTGCTGGGGCCCTTCCAGGTACCAGAGGAGGCAGTGGAGAGAACTACAGTTGTCCATGAGCCCGTGCAAAAGCTGATGTCTTAAAGAAACTGAAGCCAGGCCATCAGCTGAGCCCTCCTAAGGATGGATATTGCTTGAAAATCTGTTTTTGTTTTTCTTCCAATACTGTTATTTTATTAAGGTATAATTAATTTACATGCAACACAATGCACAAAGTTGTAAGTATGCTGATAAATGAGTTTTGACAATTATATACACCCACCCCATCTGGAATCCACCACCCATCAAGAAACAAATTATCTGTCACTTCAATAAATCCCCTTCTGTCCCTGCGCTTGTCTTTCACCCAGCAAAGGAAACCACTGATTAATCTGTCATCACAATTGAGTTTGTATTTTCCAGAGTTTCATACAAAAGAACAACCATAGAGTATGTAGGGTTTTTGGGGATGGGGTGGGATGGAGGGGGTGCTGGTTTTGTTTGCTCAGAATGATGTTTTTTAAGATGATCCATGTAGCAGCCATCTTACTCAGGAGCATGTATTAATTCCACTATATTATTGAGTCACATTCCATCACATGGCTATACCAAAATTTGATTATGCATTTATTAGTTGGTAGACATTTGGATTATTTTGAGTTTGTGGGTCTTCTGAGTTAAAGCTGAAATCAATATTTTTATGAATTTCTTTGGTTGGGTGTATGTTTTCATTTCTTTGGGGTAAAACCTAGGTGTGAAATTGATTGGTTTTATGATAGGTGAATAAGGATAACACTACTAGGAATCATCGAAACAATTTGGCAAAGGGGTCACACCATTTTCACTCCTTGCACGCAGTGTTTGAGAGTTCTAGTCATTCCATGTTTTTTTCAGTCATTGGTAATATCAGTTTTTATTGCTTTAGTCATTGCATTGGATGAGAAATAATCTCTCTCTGGGTGCAGTGGCACATGCCTGTAATCCCAGCGGCTTGGGAGGCTGAGGCAAGAGGATCGTGAGTTCAAAGCCAGACTCAGCAAAAGTGAGGCACTAAGCAACTCAGTGAGACCCTGTCTCTAATATATATATATATGGCTGGGGATGTGGCTCAGTGGTCGAGTGCCCCTGAGTTCAATCCTAGGTAACCCCCCCCAAAAAAGAAAAAAAAAAAAAACAAAGAGAAATATTATCTCACTATAGCCAAAGAATTTTAAAGCTGTCATTTTTGGGGTTACCTAGTGCTGAATTCTAATGGAGCCTTAGTTGGGCTATGAAAAGCAAGAATTGCAATAGGAAGAAGGTTTATATTTAGTCTGCATATTTCCATTTTAAAAGAAAACCTCCACGCAGCAATTTGAGTTCAAAATTCCTCCACAGGAGCCTACTTTCTTTAACAGCTGTTTATAAATATTTACCTTCACATTTTTAATGATGACAATGCATACAGCACAAATACCAGGCACTTTAAAGTATAAATATTCATCACAGAAGTTGCCAGTTGTTTCTATGTAGGACACACAATTCTGCCTGTGTTCACCAATACATCTGGGGAAGTCTGTGTGGGTTTCTCTGGTTTGGGATTTTTCATAGGCAAGGGTGGATATAAAGCAAATTATTTTGCCTCTGGAATGAACTATATCTTCTTTCATACAGCAGAATAATTATAAATCTACCTCTTGGCTATGTATCTAAAACGTGAAGCCTACTCTCTGGTACATGGGAAATGCATAATAAATGCAAACTATTCAAAAAAGGAAATCGTCAGAGATTTACCCTCCCTATCTTCCTTTACCCTAACTATAGAGCTGTTTTGATATCTTAGGCCACCCATATCCCATAGCAGCTGGTATACAACTTAATTCTGGTTTCTAAAGAAACACTCTCAGGAAGATTATATCCTTGGAGAATAGGACCTAGAGGAATTTGCAAAGCCTTTGACATTTTATGTAAAATTGTGTGAATCTTCTGAAATTGTGCACCAAATGTATAAGAATTTTTTTCTCTTCCTGTGATCGTTACAACAGGTTCTCCAATGGAACTGGCATTTCAGACACATTTGGGAATGTCATCTTTACCAAAAGATGGTGAAGCCTTAGGAGATTATGGAACAAACTGAATTAGAATTCAGTTTCAGCTCTGACACCTATTAACAAATTGTCTCTGACTGACTGACTCCATTGCTCAGTTTCTGCATTTTTAAAATAGACATAATAATATCTTATACTTACAGGATTACTGAAAATAGACCAATGATATGATTGGGAAATGATACCCACCTGGGAAATGCCAAAAAAAATTTTGTTCCCTTTCCCTGCAGTGCCTTAGCTTCTGGTTATTGAAGTTTTCCTTGTTGACCCTTTTCTTCTAATCAGTGTAAAATAGGCATAGTCTCTATTAAATTCAATGACTTCAGGAAATACAATATATCAAACTTCTTTAGCAATTCTTACCTTTATTATGAACTCATCAGATCATTTCTTTGAAATGTAATGTTTGCATCAGTTACCAGGAAATCACAAAAAAAGGAAATATAAAAAGATGAAAATTATTTCATTTTAATTAGAGAATTTCCTTTAACTAACAATACTATTGAATTAGTGGATAAATTCCAGGATTTCTTTTTTTGTAATTTTTTTGTAACTCTCTGCATCTTTAAAATCTCTACTCGAAACTACAGGAGCTCAAAGATTTTTTTAATTTATATATTAGAGGCTCCTCGTTTTTTACCTCAGGAGTCAGCAAACTACGGCTTATGCACCAAATCCCATGTATGGCTTGTTCTTTTAAATAAAGTTTTATTGGAACAAAGACACAGCCTGTTTTCTATGTATGTTTGGAGATGCCTTTGCTCCCCAGAGCAGAGTAGAGTAGCTGCAACACAGACTCTGTGGCTAGCAAAATCTAAAATTCTTATTGTGTGGTCTTTTAGAAAAAAAAATGATTGACTCCTGATTTTAACACAACCAAGTGTCCCTTTGATGCTTTGGGGATATGAGAGGAGGCAAATGACCTTGAGATATAGTAGGGACGGGGCAGAAGATATGATCCATGCTTTGAACAAATCTGGGCCTGGGGTTGATTATTTCATGATGACTGACCAATCAATCACCTTTTTGTTTCCCTAGAATTTTAGGATCTTACCAAAATTTATCTTTATAGAATCAGAAGAATCACCAGGTGGATCAAAAAGAGTTCCAAAGACAGTGGGTTTCAGAGAATTTATTTCTTTCATTCTTTTATTTTTTTATACTTTATTAAATATCCTAAAAAGAGTTTGAGAACTGTAAATCAAGGACTGAATGTAAGAAAAGGATACCCATCCCAACATAAACTATGTGGAAGGAACAGAATGAAACAGAGTGAAAAATGTTAATGAATTAAATCAAATAATTGTGACACATTAATTAAATTACCACCAAAAAATAGATATTGGAGGTGGAGGATAAATAAGCATAAACTTTAACAAACGTATACCTTCAAGAACTTTCTAGGCCTTTGACTCAAAAAGGATATTTCTCATTTTTTTTCTTCAACACAGAGGCAGTTTGATTAAAATCTTTTGGGGCCAGAGAAAAAGTAGCAAGCTTATGACTGATGGGTGGAAGAAGAAGGGACTTAGAAAAAGTAAGCAGAGTAAGGAGGGAAGAAGTTGCAGAGAGAATTGAATTGTGTACAGGTCAATCTGCCAATCACAGCACAGTTGGCCTTAGAGCAGTGATACCCAGCAAGGGCTCACTGATGAATACTCATAGAAGTCAACATTCGAGCACCAGTTTTTGCAAAAAGAGAGTTTTATTGTAGGTCAGTCAACAAGGAGACAGGAGGAACACTCAAATCTGTCTTCCTGATGGACCAGTGACAAAGGAATTTAAGGAGAAATAACATCTAATTGGTTATAAATGGAGAGTTTCCAGTCTCTCTTTGATGCTGGGGTCTCCCTCGGCACCTCTTGCTTCTGATCTAGGTCTAGGAGGGAGGCTCTGTTCTTGTTCTTCAGGTTGTGCTCTTTGGAGACTTCTGTATCTTTTTTCAGGTTCCACTTGTTGGTGGAGAATCTTTGCTCTACCAATCTCTTAAGATCATTTTTAGGTCAGGTCCTATGGTTCTATATCTGTATCCTAAGAAATAGCTTAAATCATTTTTTTTTTTTAGAAACAGGGCCATTCAGAAGGACAATAGAAGGAAAGATGATGGGATCCGAAAGAACTGCCTTTCAAAACCACACAGAGGGTGACAGACAAATGTTGGGAAGCTCCACAGATTTTAAGGTGCCTTTTCCTTGAAACTTTATAGGCTCTGAACTTATCCCTAGGTAGTGGCTGAGAAGTCTGTATAGCTTCATTTCCTGACTTTGGGGTGGGTGGGTGGAAGACACAGCTTGACATTTCTCTTCCTCTTCCCTCCATGAGACAGGGCTAAGAGCAGATGCAGAGCGAATTTAACTAACAGAAAGCTACGTTTGTCTTCCTGATTTAGGTTTTGAGAGCAGAAGTGCACATGGAGAAGAAAAGCATCTGTCTCAGGATGAAAATGAAAAGGTCCTTGGGATAGGATTTGCTTTGCCTTGCATTCCTCTGGACTTGGAGTTGCAGAGGGTTATTCTGGTACAGGTGATTATTGAGGTGGGGGGGTACTCTTATGGGAAAAATATGGACATGGGAAGTGAGGTCAGTAGCTTAAAGAGGTGTTTCAGTTAACTTTTTCAATTGCTGTGATCAAAAGACCTGGCAAAAACAACATAGAGGAAAGAGGAGAAGTTTATTTTGGTTCATGGGTTCCAGAGGTCTCAGTCCATAGATAGCTAACTTCATTGCTCTGGGTCAAAGATGAGACAGAATATCATAGTGGGAGGGCATGGCCAACTCAGGAAATTGCAACCAGAAAGGGGTCAGGCAGGTAAGGAGGGAGGGAAAGAGAGACAGAAGGAGCAAATTATAAATTATATATAAATTATTATACCAGCAGCAAATTATAAATCCCAAAAGCATTTCACCAGTGACTCACCTCCTCCAGCCCTACCCTACCTGCCAATGGTTACTGCCCAGTTAATTCAGATCAATGCATTCATCCACTGATTAAAGTTTTAATAATCTAGTCATCTCACCTCTGCACTTACTTGCATTGTATCAGATGAGCTTTTGGGGGACACCTCAGATTTAAGCCATAACAGGCAGGGAAGTGCACAAATAACAAGGTGACTCATGCTTCAAGCCTGATCTCAAGGAGAGCACTGGATCATGAATGGCATCACAGAATTAACTCTCATTTTCAGGTGAAGGACAGCCAATTTTTACCTGCTCCTAATGACAGCGGTTGAAATCTTTGGTGCAGGCTGTTCCCAGGGGTTAGGGAATAATTTTCATAACTACTTACCTTCATCACTCCCTACCTTCAGGTGAAGTGACTTTAGGTGCCCATGGTCAATTAAAGGAAAGGACCTTTCTGAGCCATTAGCAGTCAGTACAGCAGCTGGAGGAAGAGGAACTAATCCATTAAGGGGGACTAAAAGATTCTGTTTTAGTCAGCTTTTTATGTGTGTGTGTGTGTGTGTGTGTGTGTGTGTGTGTGTGTGTGTGTTGTGATCAAAAGACATGACAAGTATAATTAGAGGAGAAAAAGTTTATTTGGGGCCTCAGGGTTTCAGAGGTCTCAGTCTACAGAGAGATGACTCTATTTTTTTCAAGTCTGAGGTGAGGCAGAAAATCACTGTGAAAGAGTGTGATAGAGGAAAACAGCTCAGGATGTGGCACCAGTAAGCAGAGGCAGAGGTACAGCTCCCCTTACCACAGAGGAAATGTAAAGCCCAGGGTACACCCCCATCTACCCACCTCCTTCAGCCATGTCCTACCTCCCTATTGTTACATTAATTAATTAATCCCCTATCAGGGGACTAATGCATTAATTAGGTTAAGGTTCCTATAACACAATCATTTCACCTCTAAAATTTCTTGCATTGTCTCACATATAAACTTTTGGGGGATAACTCATATCTAAACCATATCAGGCTCCTAGTATATATTCTAAGGAAAGGAATGAGTGGGCCATCCAGCATAGAATTCAATGGAGGGGTCACTAGGGTTGGGTGAGGATGGGCAATGTCTTATTCACAGATGACTTCTGGCATGTGACGGAATCAAGGAAAGTCCTCTTCCATCTTGCACAAGGGTCTCCCTTTCTCAGTTGCTTATGCACACGGAATGCCCATATTGCATTATTTGGAGAAAATTGTTTTTTTCGGGTAAAGTTAACTGAATATACACTGAAAAATCCATACAAATATTACCAACATAATTAATTAAGTGTAAGGCCTAGAAATATTTTGTGTCTGGAGATGTAAATGTGGTTTTTTTTTTTCTTTTTCCAAAAAGAAGAAGTGTGACATGATTACAGGAGCCCTGTTAGAAGTAATGAAGCAAGGTGAGCCCTATCAGAGAGAGGTGAATACCATTTGTATTTGTTCTACCTCTTTAAAATGCTTTTTCTGTTTCATACTTGTAAAATAGTATGATGAAACATTCTATTTAGATAAAAACTGCTTGTAGTCACATTTATATATTTTATTGATACCAAGATGCATGCTTTCCCATATTTTAGTGCCGCCAAAATGGGGATGAATCTTGTTTCTTACAGTCCCTTTGGGTGAGGTGAATGTTGAGACCTAGCAACATGGTTCATACCTACAAAAACTTACTTGGCCAACACTTAATTTACTTTATGTACAATGTTGGCACTGTCTTTGTTCTGTTCAATTGCCATTAAGAACTTGGCATTGAAGGCAGAAATGCACAAGAAGAGGGCTTTGGGGTTTACATTTGATATTGATGAAGCAAACGTTTGATGTTGGAGGAATAAACGTGACTCCATATATTTGGCAGAGCTACACCAACTGCTTTATATGAATAAAGAAAAGGAGACACAATCAAGTAGTTAAGTTTTATTACTGAGGCTCAAGCAAAAGCATTTCCTTTCCCATGTCAACTGACGCAACCAAAGGCAGGAGAAATGGTCATATCCCCTAGAACATGTGAAAACATAAAGCCACAAGAAGCTGATGTAACTGATTTGTGCATCACACAAAAGATGGACGTAAAAGCATTGTGACAGAGCTTAACTGACAGTATTTTAAATTTTTTTGTTGGCACATGTACAATTTACAATGAATAGAGTTTGACATTTCATGAAATACATTGGTGGCAAATAGCATATTTGTTATAGGGAAGATAACTTGATAGGTCATGAAATTTGGTTGGTGAAACCCTCAGAAACATACCTTAAGGCGAAAGAATTAGGCTTATTTAAGTTTGTGGCAGCAAATGAGAATGGAATTCAGAGGAAACCTGGGAGAATCTCAGTAGGGGAAAATGGGAGGGGAGAAGGAGAGGAACTTCTGATGGATTTGGAGCTCTGGATGAATCTAAA
Organism: Ictidomys tridecemlineatus; assembly: GCF_052094955.1. Lineage (NCBI taxonomy): Eukaryota > Metazoa > Chordata > Mammalia > Rodentia > Sciuridae > Ictidomys > Ictidomys tridecemlineatus. Next base: position 164,930,447 of record NC_135481.1, read on the forward strand.
GTGAAATTAAGGAAGCAGGGGGCTGGTTCTCTGTGAATGCTTTCAAGAAATTAAGATATATATTATCCAGGAAGATTGAACTCGGGTTGCCATTTGTAAAGAACAACAGTTACTTTTGAAAGCAAAGAGGGATTGTTTAGCCATTTTCATGGTTGTGGAGTGGCCTTCAGTCTGTCTTATTGCAAACGTGATTATGATGTGGCTCATCTAAGCATTATTTGCATTCAGGCTGAGACATCATGCCAGTGGGGCCACTGAAGTACAGTATGTGCAAAAAAATCACTGGATTTAAAGTTAAAAGCCTGGGCTATAATTTTTTGGGTGTGGGAATTTGTTCAGTTTTTATAACCTTTCTGAACTTCAGTTTTCCTTAACTGTCAAACAGATTTACTAACACATACTTGAAATGGTTGGTGAGATGATAAGATGAAATTTTGAACACATATGACAATAGTAAGCAATCAAAACTCTGTTCCTTCCCTTTAAGCTATCCTAGACAGAAGGCCCAAGCCTCTGGAGGACCTGGCTTTGAGTTGAGGTACAGAAGGGAGCCTGATGATTGGGAAGAAACATAGTTTGTGCTTCTTAGAGATGTTCCCATGGTAGCAAGCAAATTCCGAAGCAGAATAGTTATGAGGCTTGCACACAGCTGGGATTCAGGAGCCTGCCTAATGCTTCTGAGATCATGTTCTCCCAAAAGTGGACCTTGAGCCAAACATTCCTGGCAAATGATTTATCATGGATTCCCTGGAGAGGTCAGTAAAGATGGTGGGAAGCAGGCAAGGGAAGGGAAGAAGCTGAGCAAGGGTGTGATTTCAAATGAAAACCCAACCTCAGCTTGATCTTACAGGAAGCTCTGAGGCATAAATGACACTTGAGAGTTTGTCCAGTCTGAAGGCAAAGGAGCTGGGCTTTTGCATTAATGCACCAGTCAGGCATTAGATATGGGCTTCTTTGGGAATTAGCTGCAATGCCTATGGTGGCAGAAGGCAGTCATTAGTAGCAAAGCATGCAGAAGCTGGGGAAACAGGTGCAAGATGCCAATAAGAGGGACATAGGAGCATTTGGATGGGGGCACCAACAGTGTCCCCTGGTCTGAGGAAACAAGTTCAAATGGTTTTATTATGAACTTATTCATGGAAATCTTCTCAAGCTCCCCAGTACTGTTGAGGCATCCCACTATTACTGTGTTCACTTAAGGAAGCAACTCTTCTTCCAGAATCTGTCACTTCCTGGTGCATAGCACTAATTGAAAGGCTAGCATTTCAAATGAAATATGTCAGAGATAATATTTAAAAGATGTCGTTCTGTCTGGCATGTCACTGGAGTGTGACATGACTACAGGAGCCCTGTTAGAAGTAATGAGGCAAGATGAGCCCTAGCAGATTCATTCTGCAGAGCACCGCTCAAGGACTGAACTAATATTATTACTGACCATAAATGTTGTTAGGGAGATGTGGAGAGGATGTTAACGCCACTAAGCATTACAATCAAATCTCAATAATGACCAGTGAAGCAGGCTAATAAATTGTAGATTATGTGTGCTATGCATATTCATTCTGTCAGAAACTTCAACTTCCTAGCTGCAAGAATTTCAAGGGCTTCTGCTGCGAACACTGAGCTTAAAGCCATACATAGGGAAAAATAATAATAATAGCTGGCAATTGTGATAGAATTATGAGTCCTTTGCCATTAAGCTAGTTTCTTTCCTTTTTCCCTTCCCACTAAAACTAATGAATAAATAAAGATGAATTTTTGCTACTAGGTAAGAAACTCCCAAATGCAAGTATAACATACCCCTATTGAATCAGGAGGAATGGAGAAACCAGACCAATTTCCTCTATCACTTGTCCTGTACAGTGTAACATCAGGGCTCCCAGTCTTGTTTTCCTGGCTCTAGGGCTTGCCAAGCACATTTTGGAAAAATTAAAAAGTACTTCTCACTAAGAAAGAGGATGCCACGTGCATGCACTTGTTAAAAAATAAATCTGCAGTCACCAAAAATCCATCCAGGAAAATTTAAGGAAAACCCTTCAGGAGAAATAGTTTTATTGAACCAATGATTTTGGTCTTCTGAGGATCTTTAGGAAGCCATAGTTTTGTTGTTGTTGTTGCTGTTATTTTAAGAAATGGGGCATGATTTTAAGGATTCTAAATTTCTTTAGAAAAGTCCATTTTGGTGGATCTGTCCTCTTACTCAGGGTGTAAGATGTCATATGACAGCATTTCCCCAGATACAGTTTAAGCCTCATTGGTGCCCTTTACCCAGGACGCTGCTGCCCCCTAAAGTTAGACAGAGGAATATACACATATTCCCACCCCAGATCCCAATGCACCCTATTGCCAGATAAAGTAAAATGTACTTGGGCAGGAAGCAGGAAAACTTCAGAGGCTTTTCCTTGGGCAATAATAGAGCATTAACATAATAATGACCTTAAAATCCATCTATATCTCACCCACTTCTATATAGATGAGAAAATGTGTTCAGCAGGAGGACCTAATTGTCATGAGCCACTGTAAGTGGTAGCATCACTGGAAGCATCCTAACTTACACTGACAAGATCCTAAGGTTCAAGACAATAGATGATGCTTCCAATTAGTGATGTGGATTTAGAAGAGAGTAGGTTTGGAGACTTTGTTTGCTGCATAGCAGCAGTTTCCTGTGAGGTCTAGCTTGTTAGCACAAGAGAAGAGCAGCCTATAGCTTCTGTTTGGCACATCTAGAAATGAGTGATAAATATCCTCCTAAGATCTCCTTTGCATTTTCTTCCAAGTGAATATATCACCTCTTCATATTCATATTTTATCTCCTCCAATCCCAGGGATCCCTCAGCTATCTGGATTCGTGTTCCAGGAGTTGAATCATTTGGGCATAGTCCAAATGATTCTCAACCCTATGTCCTTCTCTGAGTTTCCTTGGCAGGTAGTGCTCCATGGCTCATTAGGCAATTATTGGTGGGGGAAGGATTCCAGTCAACTGTACCAGGAGTCCTGGGATATTTATATTGAAACAAATAAAAGGAAATAAATTTGATTCAAATAAACCTGATACAAGTATTCCTTGTATTCTGATTCTTTGTATTCCAAGTATTCTGATATAAGTATCCCTTCAAAATTAGTATAAAAGCATAAGTCTTTGATATTTAGGATGAGTAATTTGTAACATCACAATTTAGTTTCCTGGGAATCTCTTCTTCTACAACTAAATATTGTACAAACATCTTTATGGAAATTAATGTTTATTTTTCTTTCCCTTTTTCTTTCTTTCTCTCTCCCTCTCTTACTTTCTCTTCTTTCTCTTTCTTCTTTTTTTCTGATAAGCATGATGTCAAGTTTTTCATAATTCTAACCCATATAGGCTGTAGTAGACGCATTAACAGCAATTGAGTGTCTCTATCTCAATCCTCCAGTTGACTCAGAGACCAACTCATAAGGCAGAAGTCTTTAAAAAGGAACAAAAGGGAAATAGAGCTGTAACATATCTCATAAGAATGACACCTAGAAAACAGTCTGATTGTGCCAATAATTTACTGTTTTAGACCTCTTTTCACTATTCTCTACTAAAGCTAAATTTGGTAGGCAAGAATATTGAGACTTAAGAACTAAACACTTTTATTTACTCATTTGGCCAATTTTTAATGGGGTTTATTATAGACATGTATAAGACATGACAGCAATTCCAAATGCTATCTTTCTTAGCAAGTCATCTTCACCTTCTCAGAATGAAGAAAAATGGATAGATCTTAATAAATGATTTGGGGTGGAAAAGAGAATAAAGAGTTAAAAGGGATTTTAGTTTTCATGACCAGTAGATGTTTGACTATTGTCCCTTCTAAGGGGCATGTTCAGGAGAAGGCAGGAAAGAATGGGCAGTAAGGACAGGGTAGCTGTGGTCCACACACACTTATCAAGTCCAGCCATTTAAGGGTTAACATAAATATGGAACCTTGAAAAGGATAGTGAAGAAAAGGAATGCAGATGAACTAGGGATGCTAGGATAGATCCTGGGAATTAGTCTACTGATTAATATTTTCCTTATGCCATTATACTGTCATTCACTTATTTATTTTTATGTGCCAGGATAATCTTGGATTCTGGAGAAGCACCAGTAGAAAAAAAACAGACATAATCACAACCTTAATGAACTTATAACCTAATGTTGATCTATTGTTTACCATTTCCTCAATCAACCCCTAAGCAATGTGTAACCATGTTGCAAAATTTCATGGGCTATAGGCTGGGCAAAAGTGAGCAAGATAGAAGTGGCATCAAACAGCTCATCCTTCAAAGTCACTAGAAAAGGTAAATATTAAACTCAATTCTTAAATTTAGATGCTAGCCAACAGATAGAGTGACTAATCTACAGGATTTATAAAGAACTCAAAAAAACGTAACACCAAAAATGTAAATAACCCAATCAATAAATGAGCTCAGGAACTAAACAGACACTTTTCAAAGAAGATATACAATTGATCAACAAATATATGAAAAAAAATGTTCAACTTTTTTAGTAATTAGAGAAATGCAAATCCACTACTCTAAGATTTGGAATGGAACCATCATTTGGCCCAGCTATCCCACTCCTCGGTCTATACCCAAAGGACTTAAAATCAGCATATTATAGTGACACAGCCACATCAATGTCCGTAGCAGTTCAATTCACAATAGTTAAACTGTGGAACCAACCTAGATGCTCTTAAACAGATGAATGGATAAAGAAACTGTACTACATATACACAATAAAATATTACTCAGCATTAAAGAAGAATGAGATTATGGCATTTGCAGATAAATGAATGGAACTAGAGAATGTTATGCTAAGGAAAGTAAGCCAATTCCCCAAAACCAAAGTCCGAATATTCTCTCTGATAAGTGGATGCTGATTCATAATGGGGGGGTGGGCATAGGGAGAATGGAGGGACTTTGATTGGGCAAGAGGAGGGACGGATAGGGAGGGAGCATGGGGGTAGGAATGATGGTGAAAGGAGATGAATATCATTATCCTAGATACATGTGTGACTGTACATGTGGTGTGACTCTACATTGTGTACAATCAGAGTAATGAAAAGTTGTGTTCCATTTGTATATAAGCAATCAAAATGCCTTCTGCTATCATGAATAACTAATTAGGACAAATAAAAAAATTAGGTGCTAGCTTCAGTAACAGTATTTCAAAGAATCCTCACAAAAATTTTAAGAATTTAGATGAAGACTGCTACCCTTTAATTATTATTATTTTTAATAATTGAGGAGTAACACCAAGGCCTGGTAGATTCAAGTGGATTTGCCCAAGCACACAAACATGGAATGAAAAAAATATCTGGACCGTAGCTCAATTCTTGCTTTTCTCTTAAAAGTGTAGTGGTTAATAAGAAAAAAGAGTGTAGGTTTAGCCAGTGCCATGGCATATACCTGTAATCCCAGTGGCTCAGGAAGCTGAGACAGGAAGATCCCGAGTTCAAAGCCAGCCTCAGCAATGGTGAGGTACTAAGAAAAGGGAAAGAAAAGGGAAAGAACTGTGCTGGGTATTGAATGGTCAAATTGTTACATGCACTTATAAACATGTCAAAGTGAACCCTACTATAATTCACTAATATAAAATAATAAATAAAAAAGGTAAAAAACAGATTTATATGAAGACCAGACAAAACATCTCATGAGTTACTTCACAATAAAATAGGCAAAAGTAACAAGCATTTTTGGAAGCATAAACACCCAAGAATGCTAACAACCGTCACATGGAGATAATAGTTACAAGAAGATGAACTGTGTGCATAAAGAAATAGCTCAAGATGGGTTCAGCAGCACACACCTGTAATCCCAGCACCTCAGGAGGCTGAGACAGGAAGATTGCAAATTTCAAGCCAGCCTTAGCATCTTAGTGAGACTTTCAGCAATTTAGTGAGATTTATCTCAAACTAAATTAAAAAAGGACTGGGGATGTAGTTCAATGGTAAAGTTCCCATGGGTTCAGTCCCCAGTGTGAGAAAAAGAAACAGGTCAAGAAACTAAACATATTAGTGCATATCATTCTGTTTAGCAATGGTGTCCACTGAGTTTTATAACTGCACTCATCTCATATACCATGATGGACAAGTCAAATCTTTTGACAAGACTGATCAAAAACAGGGACAGATCACCACTGAATAAGCCGTCATCTAAAGAAATGAGATCTCAAGAAATTTTCTTTTGCAAAAGCAGATGTACAACAAGGATATCTCTTTATTTGTTGAGAAAATTTCAACAAATATTTATACATGCTCACCAAGTGAAAGTTGCAATATTGCACTTTCATGGAGTAGAATTTGCAAAAAATAAAAAAAAAACGTATAAAATGAGTTAAAACTCTAAAAGTTTCTATACAATTCATTATAAGATTTGGAAATAATTCAGTATTGAAAAGGATTCAAAGATGAAATACATAATATAATGAATTGTAAAAAAATAGTGCTGACAATATAGAACAGCAGTGGGGAAAAAACTAAAAAAAAAGAAAAGAAAGCTAAAAATATTCTAAATGTGAAAAAGTATATTAAATGGATAGATTATATGCCATTGCACAGAAGTAGTTCATAAAAGCTGGCTGGCTTTCCTGATCATTAACTGTATTTGGAAGTCTTGCATCATGACGAATAGTTGTCTTTTCTCTTTCAGGACATAGCTCTATTTGGAGAATACATTCATATTCATTTTCTTTCCATATATACTGACATATTCTTTCCCTACTAAATGTTCCCTTCTTCTGTACCATGCTTCTGTGTTGTTTGGGATACACGGAAATCCATTTGGCATGTGCTCCTATCCAGACCACAAATTTGGCAGAAATGATACTGATGATCAATCAGTAACATAGTTGCCTAAGTGTCTTCTTAGCTTCACCAGGCACTTGATGATTTTTCACCAGCTCCCTCAGGCAAATGTGGCTTTAATTCATTAAAAGCTCCTGAAATTTCATCAGCTGGAAGGAATGCCGATGTAGACAAATGACACATTTTTATAGTGAAGTTTTTGTCCTTGCTGTATCTCATGGCCAATCTGCTCATCTAAATTTTCTGCCAAATGCACTGGGCTAAATGGGGAAAAAAAAAAAAAAACGTTATTGATGAAACCTTGAAATTCACTTTTAGAAGCCTTGATTGCACTTAATTCTAATCTGTCATCATGGTTTGGGGACTCTATCGGAATCCATTTTTTTTCAACAAAGTCCACTTAATCTTTAAATAGTATTTATGAAATGCTCCACTTTTACCAGATACTCATACATAAATGAAAGGATAAAATCTAGAATTTTTCAGATCAGATGACTGCATGAATTCATGCATTTTATTTTAAAAAAGTGGGATCAATTTTGAAAGTGCCACCCATTAGCCAAAGTTAAAGATGAACTAATTTTTCTATGTTAGAGTTGGTAGTAAATGTAAAAAAAATCTACCTTCTTCAATGATCAAATCCCAAGCAAAAATAGTTTATTATTTAATGTGTTTTGTAACACTGAGGGAACCTCTGTGTCAGAAAGTGCCAATGGTTCAAAAGATTGTGAGCACCTTGATTTCTTTTAATCTCTAAGGAAGGGTGGTTTTTGAAAGTCAGTCATGGTGCTATGTGTTGAAGGGAAAGAAATAGCACACAGTTAAGTAATTTGGCAATTGTGCCAAATACAACTCAAAATGTACTAATCCCTTCCTGAAATATGTCTTTCCATACCTCTTAGAAAGAGTTGTTATTGTGGTTTTTGTTTGTTTGTTTTAAATGGAAATTGTAGGTTTGGGGATATTAGCTTTCAACATTTTAGGATTTTAATCTTTTGGGATTGTTATCTTTAGGGATTTTAGGCTTTAGGGATATTAATCTATTGGGGTTTCAACATTATAGATTATAACATTTGGGATTTGACTCTTTCAGGATTATGATAACTGCAGTAGTTGAAAAACTTCAAGTTAGTTATTCAGTGTCTGTATTCTCATTATTTATCCTTACAGGTCATGGTAAAGATTAAATGAAGCACTACATATAATACCCATTACTAATCAGCATTATATATAGCCTTTTGGTGCTGCATTTTCTTTTTCTTTGCTCATCTGTATCAGTCAGGTAATCCTGAGTGCATGACTGAATAACTGCAGACTATAGATTAGTTTAGCTGACATTTAAAAATAACCATCACAGTGCATCCCATGCCCACATGGTGTCCATACACATTCTTTAAATCATATTTAATATCCCAGTAAAGACAATAAAAAAGATATGCTCCCAAACAACATAATCCCTTTATGCTGTCTAAAATACATTTGATGCTTTTTCCAGAAAGGGTGCAAAATCTGTAGGTAATGTTCATTCTTCTCTTTAATATCCTGAAACTTAAATAAAGTGATGTGAAGTTAACTGCGAGACCAGCTTATCATATAAGAAAAGAGAGGGGAAAAAAACAAAATTAGTGGCTGTATATACATAAAAAACATACATAATAATATAAGGACTTCATATAACTATGAAAGTCTACCTTTCTGCAATTGGTCCCATAGTTTCAGCTTCACAGATGGCATTTATAAGTACTTTTTTTCTACTATCATATTTCCTTTGCCCTGAGCAGGCCCCTTGCCTCGTGGATTGCCCCAAACCTTCATTCCTAGAGTGTTGGGCATTAGCAGTCCTGCCTTAATTGGGATGTTGTAGTTTTCCACTGACTTTAATCACAGGGCATGGTAGTCTTAGGATCCCTAAGGGATGGCCTGTATTTTGAAATGCTTATTTTTTCTATTGATTTTACAGCCATATAATTTCCCCTTGGCAATTAGGTCAATCACCCCAGTGAGTTCAGTAACATCCTTCTTTCCCATTTGACTCAGAGACATGATGAGCCCAGAGCTGCCTTTCTTCCTCTCTGCACCTCCCTCCCCAGAGGCAGCAGGGCCTAAAGAGTGCCTCATTTTTTTTTCTTTTTATATTTCTCAGGTTCCTGGATTAACACAACAGAGGGAATAGAAGATGCTGGAGGAAGTCAATAATCCATATTAATTCAGTCTCAGCAGTTATTTCCAGGATGGTCTATGTGAACATAGATGCACACAAAGATGGCCTAACCCAAGCTTTGAAGCATATTCCTCATTAAGGGCATATACAGAAGGCATCTAAAAATAGTAATTTTTGAACATTTACTTTTTATCATTTTCTTTTTGTTGCGACCTTTTTTTCCTTTCTCAGTTAGAGGCATCTACATTGCCTTGAGGATAAGCAGATCATTAGGGAGAAAATGAAAAGAAGAAGTGGTCAACATTCAGCTTTCTGACTTCCAAAACAGTCTTTTGAGAATCAAAAGGGAGGGCTTGAGAGAGAGAGAGAGAGAGAAAGGGCAGTGTTTAGGCCATAATCAAAGAATTAAAAAGAGAACAAGAGTCATCAGGTCAAGATGGCATCTTCACTGCATTCATAATGGCAAGAGGGGGAAAAAAATCACACACACACACACACACACACACTCCTGGACTCAATAAAAGACAATCATTTCTACGGTCAAAGAACAGAACAGAAAAAAAAAAAAAAACCAAAATGGGAAATAGCACAACAGATTGTGAAATAATCTATAGTCCCAGAGTTTTAATTCCTCTGGGGAAAGAGAACCAAGTGTCCCAGAGAACATATTATGGGTTTGGGTGCTCATCCCCACTAGGATGTACAGGTGAAATTCTTCTGCTGAGCCTTTTTTCAGGGTAGAATTCTGAGTGAATGGAAGCCTGAGAAATGTCGCAACATGAACACTAAGCACAGCTGTATGGTCAGGAGCTGTGAAAACTGGGCCACTGATGGGATCCTGCAACTGCCATCTTTCAATATGGCCGCTTAGGAGCATTCTCCAAAGGAGGCTGCTGTGGAACCCCAACCAGACTAAGAAGTGACTCAGTTGATTGAAAAATGTGTCTAAACAAAAAAGGAAATGGAAAAATTTACCAAGCAAATATAAAACAAGGGAGAGACTAATGGTAATAAAAAAAAAAAACACTGTCATCTCAAGCCAAACATGAGGTGACAAACATAAATGCCAACTGGACTCATAAAAGAATGGGAATGGTTTAGACTTGCCTCTTAAAAATCAAAGTTCTTAACGTGAGATAGGCTCCATCCATAAGATAAAAGTCATTTAGAACAACACCACACAGACAGATTCAAAATAAAGACATGAAAAAAAATGAAATAAAGACAAAGTAAAAATTGGTATTAAAAAGTAATACCTGGCAAAATAAAATTTAAGTCAACATGACTAGGATAAAAAGGAACACTATATAATTGTGGAAAAGTGCAAATCGAGAAAAGTGATACCAAACACAAACTTGAAGTGTACTCAAGAACATGACTTCGAAGTTACCAAAAGTAAAACTGGGAGAATTACAAGGACTCATTAGTAACTATAGAAATATTGTTGATTTTTAACAAGACTCTACCAAAAAGTAGATGAATTAAGATGACAAAAATAATAATAAATTGAGTGATTTAAGCAACAACACAAAAATTTATCTGTTATATATATTTACTCATTGGTAATCTGACTTCTGTGATGTCACATTACCAATTACTTTCCTCATTCTATTTTTCTTCTTTAATGTACTATGTGTAATATTCATGGATGAAAAGTAGACAGATACTGAAATAATTAAAATTTTATTAGTAATTCTGATCACCAAATTTATGATCATAATATACTGGAATATTCAAAGGTGGGACACAGATTTTTACGTTCTGAAGTAGCAAAGACCCAGGAAAATCCAAGCTGGAGAAACATTGCCCAGGTTGAAGGTGTGGTGTAAGATGAGGAATAGATTTAGAGGCATTTGGGGGAAGATTTCTGACATGAGGGAACCACTAGAAGTCCATGGAATCAGTCTTGTGAGAGAGCCGTGCCCTGTCAGTGTTTGGGGATGAGGGTTTTAGGAATCCAAGCTACCATCTTATGCTAACACTGTGTGTCTCCATGTGGGAGGCCAGTCCCATGGCTCATCACTCTGTATGGGTTTGGAACTTCCATCAACAATTGTCAGTACAACACCTAAGGAAGTGCTAGCAACAGGATGACACTTGTGCCATGGGGACTTTACCTCTCTGCTTCTCAACTGGCTGGTGTCAACAATCATCGCCAATGTCAAGATTCGGACATTTATAAGCACCCCCATACTACTCTTTGATCTCTATAAAGAGTGGAGTCCTTAATGGACAAAGGATCTGTGATGGTGTGGAGGACAAAGTGTCCAGTCACTTGGGTGGTGCTATCTACCCTGTTATAAAGAAAGCAGGAGACAATGTACTACATTCAGGATGCTGCTGTTTGCTGAAGATAACATTCTTTCTAAGACAGAATGGACATAATATAAAGAAATTTTTTCAGAAAAAAATATAGCTTTTATTTTCAGTTCTTTGTAGAGAATACCCTATCCAGAGAAACATTCTCAACTGAAACCTGTCTCTTTGGGACACACAACACATATCTACTCACTCAATGAAATTTAATTGAAAAGAGGAATTTTCATTGAGGATGAAAGAAAGATACTCGTCTCATCTTTCATTTATTTTTTTCTCTATTTTTTTTTACAAACTATTTCTCCCTCCCACTCTGCATAGCAATATGTAACTACCAACCTCCCATAGTCCATGTGAATGAAACATTCTATGGCAGGCCTCTGCGGACTGCTCTTCAGACCCTATGCCCAGCAGTCATCCCAATGCATTTTTTTTTCAAAAGCTTATGTGTGAGAAAATACAAGAATGTTCAGAGGGAAAATGATTAGGTTATGAGAGATGCAATCTAATAAGTGGATTAATACACTGATATGGATTAACTGGATGGTACAGTAGGTAGGCAAGGTGTGGCTGGAGGCGGTAGGTCACTGGGGGTGTGCTTTTAGGATTTATATTTTGTCCCTACTGAGCAGAGTGTTCTATCTACTTCTTGAATGTCATGTCCTGAGCTACGTTTTTCCTCCATGCACTTCTGCCATGATGTTTTGTCTCACTTGTGCCCAAAGCTATGGAGCTAGCTAATCATGGACTGAATCTCTAAAACCTTGAGTCAAAATAAACTTTTCCTTCTCCATATTGGTATTTGGTCACAGTGACAAAGCTGAGTAAAACACCATACTTGCTTGCCCATCACCAATTCAAGGAAGAGGTATGACCCCTTTGTCTTTCTTCACTTCCTGTCCCATCACATTTACTGAGTAACTATTCCCTATGATATAAACTACACTATGTGTACAGTGGTAACCAAATAGAAATGGCGACTGTCTTTATGACTCTTACACCCTTCTGTGGCAGTTTGTTATTTAGCCATGAACACCATCAAATACAGTCAGTCTTCCATATCCATGGGTTCTGCACTGATGGATCCATCCAACCAACCATGGATTAAAAAATACCTCTTACAAAACTCACATCTTTTCTGAACTTATACAGATATCTTTGCCATTATTCCTTAAATAATACACCATAAAACTATTTACATATCATTTACATTATAAAAGCCATTATAAGTAACCGAGAGTTAGATTTAGAGCAGAAAGAAGGATGCATGTAAACTATGTACAAGGGATCTGAGCATCCTCCGATTTTGGTATTCACAAGCAGTCCTGGAACCAACTCCTTGTGCATGCCCAGGGATGACTGTATAGAAAGTATAAACTCTGAAACATTCTGTGGAAGAAAATTATTTTGTTCTACGAAAGAGCCAATGACATGGCAACTTGCTTTAGTTTGAAAAGAAGGAAATTCCACTGCCCTTGAGCTGATTCTGAAAGGTGATGAGCAAAAATGAGCTTCCAGGGGAGGAGAGGAACTCTACAGGCTCAGCTAATGGGGAACAGACCAGTTTTCCTCACTCAGAAAGGCGAGGACCATCTGTGGTTTACACATATGAGAGAAAACTTTGTTTTAAAGATGGTAATCTCAAAATTTCTACTCCTCACTTTTAGAGGTGTCTCATATTGATGGCAGCATCTAATTTCATGGAAGAAATCAAAGGCCAATCTAATGTACTTTGGCTTAGATATAATTTTTTATCTTTGTATTAATTCTCTTGAGTGCTTGTGTTATGCCTCTATTTCTTCACATTTAGGATACTCATAGGTGTTTGACACTTATATTTAATTATTGTTTCCAAGGTGGTACATGTTTTCTCAGGATATGTTTTCATTGTGTTTTATCAATTTGATTTGATATCAACTGTTGTTTGCACCTTCCCCACTGTCTTGAAAAATCACCCATTTCTCACATCTTAACTTCCAGTTTGCTGTTATAAAGCTGCATTGCTTTCTTCTCAATCAATTTTAGCTTGTGTCCTTTCCCTCTAAATTCTGGCAGATGTTACCAAGACCTTAATGCAGGACCCAATCTTCCCTTCATAGAAGAGCTACCTTATTCTCTCCAGGCATGATTGGCCCCACAAAGAGCAATTGATCTCAAAGCCCTTTTTAATACTCTGTGTCCTCACTCTATTGCCATTATGGATTAGACAGTGAGTGGGCATCTGTCCCAAGTCACACTAAAAAGATTTTCTCTCTTGAGAATTTATAATTGGGATTTTAAAGTCACTTTCAATCTTTAACAGCCAATAGTTCCCAACCCTTGATTCTAGGCCCTTCTCAGAAATAAGAGGTCACAGAGCTCACAACAACCTCATATCTTACTAATAATTTCCTCTTTTATATTTGTGTTACTACAGTTGTGTTTTTATTACTTAATAATTCACTTAAGCCCATGTATCAGAAGAAATAATTCCAATCTTCTCAGTGGCTGCTGACTGCCATGAACATGTACAGGATTAGGAAATAAAGAATTTAAAATTGATCAAAGACAGTTTTCTGCTTGAACAGCAGAAATTTGATTGCAAGTTGCATGTAATAAAAACCCACACTTTGCGGGTTTGGAAAAGAAAGATAAAGAATTTAAAAGGCATCAAGACTTTTCTTTAGCTCGCTATAGCTTTTGAAGTTCTCTAGGGGGCTCTTAAATCCCTACCAGGCAAATAGAGCAAAAGAAAGAGAGCCTGTTGTTTTCTACATCAGTGGCCATTTCCACTTTGTCCAGAAGACTCTTTTTTGATCAAAAGTTCAGGAATAAAATAAATGGGTTTTTTTTGTTTTGTTTTTTTTGTGCATGGAGACAGGATCCAAAGACTTTTGGATTCAAGAATCTTGATAGTACAATAAAGTGGGAAACAATGGTCAAGGTGAGATGAACCCTTTCACAGTGTAATAACTGGTAGTGGTGGAATAAATTTGTCAAAGTTAGAGTGATCACTAAATTTAGGGAGAAATGCAGGGAAAAAGACAAGCCAGTATCCACGTGGCTACAAAACCTATCAGAGATTTCCTTAGTGGACTGCAGGCCTTGAGACCTATCACTAGTCTTATATAAAAAGTTTTTCAACAGAAACAAAACATAGAATCAAAAAGGGAGCAAATGAGATAATCCCATTTGGGGAGTGCACATGTCTGCATAGACTAAGAGAAGAAGCAAAGGATTTTATTTGTGTTTAACAATTAGTGTTAAATAATAATAAAATTACTACTCATTAAAATGTGCATGACTCTTTCTTAGAGACAGCTTCAAATGCTTATGCCAAAAAAGAAGGAAGGTTAAAAGTTGAAGAGCTAGGTTTCTGTTTTTCATTTAAAGAATAGCAACAAAAACATAAATAACCAAATCGAAATGAAGATTACATATCTAACAAATAGAAGGAAGTAAATAAAGAAAAGACATTAGTAAAAAGGGAAAAAAGGTACCACAGATAAGGTCAGTAGTGCAAGCAATTATTCTTTAAACATACTATAAAAGTTATATGAATCTTGCATATTTAAAGATGCAGGAAAAAATTATAATAACATGGTTAGGGAGAAACATATTTTTATATATTAGAAAACAGTGAAATTGAAACAACATTTCAAGAATTGTGAATGTTTCTAGGAGGCAAATTTCACTTGTTTACTAGCTCAAATACTCAAAGGAATAGATAATTCTAAACTTACAAAAATTCTTTCAAAGTCTAGAAAGAGTGACTATTTAGAAATTTGAGTCTAGTAAGATCATAATCACCATAAAACACTACAAAACATCATAATTAGGACAGGACAATAGGATAAATGGAAATTAAAATTCAATCACTCATGGGCATGAAAGCAAACCCTTCACTTCACACTCAAAGTCAATATGAAATGGAACCCAGCACTGTATAATACAACATAATTCATAAAACATCCTGACCAGTTTGTGTGTATTGCTTGCATGTAGATTATTATGTAGTATGACTCACCATAATAGCAGACAGGAAAAGAAAACTATAACATCTTTATGATAATACTAATAAATTTTAAAAAGTTTAACAACCATTCATGACATAACCAGACCAAAAAGACTTAACAAATGTGGAATACAGGTATTTTCTTAGCTGGTGAAGTATTTTTATTTCAAAAAAGAAAAAAACACAAATTTATTTTATGATTGTACTAGTGATAGTTCTCCAAAAAGACAACCAATAGGATGCTTGCCTGTGTGCATGTGTATGCAGGCACACACACACACACACACACAAGATTTATTTTAAGAAATTGGCCTATACAATTACACAAGCTGGCAAGTCTAAATTCTCCATAGTGGGCTGGTGTTCTGGTAGGTTGGAGACCCAGGGAAGAGCTATTATTGTAGTTTTAAGTCTGAATGTTATATGCAAAATAATAATAAAAATAATTCCTTAAAATTCACTATCATGATGATAAAAAAAGACAGTTTCTTTAAAATCAGGAGAATGCAAGCATGCCTACTACTCACATTGTTATCCAACATTTGCTAACCAGTGTTATAGGATAAGAAAAAGAAGTCAAAGGTTGAAAGATTAGACAGAATAAGACCAAATTTTCTGGAGATTATCTCAAAGAAAGTTTTATACCAGAAAATTACAGGTTTAATACCAGAGTGTCTGAAGTTCATTTTCTATTGTTGTAACAAAATGTCACAAAATGGGTAATTTATAAAAGCAAAAAGTTTATTTTGTTTCATGGTTTTGGAAGTTGGGAAGTTCAAGAGCATGGTGCTGTTATCTGTTTACCTTCTGGTGAGGGCCGTCTTGCTGCCTCATATTGTGGCCGAAGCAAAAGGGTAGGGGGCAAGAGTGAGCCAAGGAAGCTGAACTTGAATTTATAACAACCCATTCTTTTGAGAACCAAATAGTTCTCACTAGCCTTCTCTTCCTGACACTGCCATATTGAAAATTAAATTTTCAACACATGAACTTCAGGGGAACACATTGATTCCATAGTGGAGATTTTAGCAATTTTTATGAATATAAGACCAATGTGTGAAAATATCAATTTTATTTGTATATATTATCCATAAACATTTAGAAGCATGTAATGGAGAAAGATATCATATAGCCTGGGGATGAAGATTAGTGGTAGAATACTTACCTAGTATGTGTGAGGTCCTGGGTTCAATCCCAGATACAGAAAAAAGGGGGGGATATTTTATTCAATAGTTATAAATGTACCTGCTACACATGCATTTTACAAAAGGTACAATCTTTATGTAATGATGAAATTTAAAAAATAGAATTAAAGAACTGAATATATAGACATACAGTTATAATGAACAGAAAGTCTCACTAAATGCCGACATTTAGATGCTGTTTAATTCCAAATTAATTTATAGTCAAATTAATTAAAATCCAATGTTATTTTTAAATGAAATTTGGCAAGCTGTAAAATGTATTTGAAGAGCAAAGGGCCCAAAGAGCCATAAATACAAATTTCTGTACATGTATGTATGTGTGTATATGTATATATATTCTATATGTGTATATATGACATATATGTGTGTATACATGTATGTTCTATATGTGTGTGTATATATATACACATATATGTGTCTGTATGCATTTAGATATGTAAATATGTATATAAAATATAGGAATAGATACATAATCTCCCATGGGCACATAACAGAGACCCAAAAGTAGACTCATGAATCTGAGTTCAATTTGGTTCAGTAGATTAGTGGGAAAGTTATTGATTATTCCTGTGAATCAATATGTCCTTTGAAGAAGCATTTCACAAGAGAAGAAACATGAGTGACACATAAACATGGAAAAGTCCTCAGAGTCATTAATAATTCAGAGAACTGCAAATTAAGACCAACAATAAATATTTCATAGTCACTAGTTTGGAAAAAACTTAAGTCCTGCCAATGCTATGTTTGAGGAAGGATGTAAATCAAAGGAAACTCTTATGACTACTGGTGGAAGTATAAATGGAAGTTACTTTGAGAAATAATTGACATTGGTAATGTGTGTATAACTACACAATTCCATTCTATTCATAGGCATCTGCTCTTAATTCCTGCATATGTGCACCTGGTAACATGTACAAATATATTCAGAGTACACTGTATAATAGAAAAAAATAAAAATAACCTACATTAGTTCTCTATTGCTGCTTAAGAAATGACCAGAGATCACATGGTTTAAAACATTTATTCTCTCACACTTTATAAATTAGAATCTTGAACCCGTCCTAATTGAATTCTCTGTATGGTCTTATGAGGCTGAAGTCACAATGTTGGCTAGGTTGCTTGTTTATTTCTTAAGCTTGTGTGATAGCTGGCAGAATTCAGCTTCATGCAGTTGTAGGATTGGGGTGTTAATTTTCTTGCTGGTTATTATGTAGAGACCACTCTCAGTCTTAGATGTTAAAAGTAGTTCCTTGACCCATGATTGTCTCTGGTTTTGAATCTCCCTGACTTCATTTAAACATTCAGCTAAATAGATCAGGCCACCTGTGATACTCTTCCCAATGTAAAAGTAACTGATCAATCATTTTAATTACATCTTTAAAGTCTCTTCACAGCAGTATCTAAGGTAGTGTTTTGAGTAAGTGGGTGAAAATGTGTGTACACCAGAGTTGAGAATCTTGAGGGGAAATCCAAGAATTCTTTCTGCCTGCTACACAGTTCACCATTAGAGGGAGTATATTTTTATGATACAGTCATATGACATTAACTTAAGGAAATGAAAACAAAGTTCAGCTACATATTCATATGTGGATAAAGAGTAAACCTATTTTATTGAAAAAAATAATACTATGTATGATTGCAAAAATATAAATGCCAAAATGAGCAAAATTACACACAATTTAGGTCTATACTATGCAGAGGTGGAGGGACTCTAAATATAATGAAAAAGATGATTAGCACTAATTTAGAAGCTATTCCTGGATTGGAGGATGGACAGGAAGTGTGATTACAGAGAAAAAACACAAGGGGATTTAAACTATTAATGCTTTATTTCTTAAGCTGCATGCTAAATGTTATACATATATTTAAAACACTATATACTCATATAATGCACTATTTTTGTATGATAGATTTCACATTAAGATATTTTCAGATAAAACTAAATAGATTCGTTGAAAGACTCCATTTACAAAATCAACAAAACATGAAATAATAAGAAATGTATAGGCCTGATATTTAAAAATTCTGCTGAATATCATAAATTATAGTTTGAATAGATGGAAACGTGTCTTTTTCAACATAGGATCCAATAGCACAAGTATGTCAAAGACATACTTTTAAATACCAAAGTTGTCAGCTTTCCTATTAAATTTATAATGTCTGTGACTTTCAGCTTCATACAAACAGATCAATCTTAAGTCCTTTCATGATTTCCATGAAATGCCTCCTTTCATTTCCTAATCTTCCCTTGAAAAATGAAACTAACTCCAGTAATTTGATACCATTTTACTGCCCACCTAGAGCAAATGCTCACATGGTGATGCTCTTCATGGTCCTGCCCCATGGGTTCATCTCTAGCAGCATGTTCTGCTGTGACCAATGCATTTAAGGAGTGTGAAGAGGAAGTAGCCCCCATCTTCTCTTTAATTTCCCAAATAATATCTGTGAATATAGAATCCTCACAACTTGATTTACTAATTAAGAAAGTGACATGTTTGGAAAGGATTTTAAATGACAGCATTTGTCAAGCTGTTTGTTTAGTGAACTCTCTGGGTGCACTGTTACACCAGAACTGTCTTAATTAAGGTTAATTGGAGCATAATTAAAGCTGCTGCTGACAGAAAAGAGTCCACTGGTTGTAAAATGGTGAAGACCCTTAATGTCTAGACTAAAGGACAACGCAATTGAGATAAACCAAATTTCAAAATATACTGTGCCTTCAACAGAGAGATGATGCTCCTGGTCTGACCGGTTTGGAAGAATCTTGTTCATGTATTTGGAGGTACTTACAGGTTTTGAATAAGGCAATTCTTTTTTTAAAAAAATTAATATATATATATATATATATATTATATATATAGTAAAATGATTATTTTCATCAAGCTAATTAACAGTTATTATTTCATAGTTACCTGCTTTCTTTTGGAAGGATACCTAAAATCTACTGTCTTAGCAAATTTCCCAAATAAAATACAATATTATTATGAATGGTATTCCTCTTACTATACATTAGAACTCTAGGCTTGTAGGCTGGTACTCTTTGAGGTATATCTCCAATTTCTCTCCTTTATTCCCCCTGATAATCACCCTTCTGCTTTGTATTTAGATATTCAACTTGTTGTTAGATGTCAAGTATAAGAGAGATCATGCGGTAGTTTTCTTCATGTATGTAGCTTATTTCACTTATCATGATGTCCTTTAGATTCCTCCATCTTGTTGCAAATGGCAGGATATCTTTTTTAATAAGACTGA
Organism: Ictidomys tridecemlineatus; assembly: GCF_052094955.1. Taxonomy (NCBI): domain Eukaryota; kingdom Metazoa; phylum Chordata; class Mammalia; order Rodentia; family Sciuridae; genus Ictidomys; species Ictidomys tridecemlineatus. Next base: position 164,950,181 of record NC_135481.1, read on the forward strand.
ATGATATTTCATTGAACACATATACCAGAATACCTTTATGCAATTGGCCATTAACAGACATTTAAATGGTTAACATATCTTGGCTATTTTTTTTTTAGCTAAAAAGTCCATTTATTTCAAAGCAGTAAAAATATGGAATGCTTCATGTATTGTGTGTCATTCATGCACAGGGATCATGTGAATTTTCTCTGTATCATTCCAATTTTAGTATATGTGTTGCTAAAGCGAACACATATCTTGGCTATTATGAGTAATGCTTAGGAATATGGGAGTGAAGATATCTCTACAAGGTGTTGATTCAATTTTCTTTGGATATATATACTCAGAACAGGAATCTCTGGATTATATGTATTTCTATAGGTAACTTTATGAGGAACTCACATACTGTTTCTGTAAAAGCTTTACCAATATATGTTTCTACTAACAATGTTTAAAGGATCCCTTTCTCCAAACCCTTGCAAATACTTACCATTTTTTAAATCATAGCCATCTAATAAAGTGTGAGGTTATATCTTATTATGGTATTGATAAGTATTTCTTAGTGATTTTAAGCACTTTTTCATAAGATTATTGGACATTCTTACTTCTTCTCTGGAGAAATGTGTATTTGAGTTCTTTGCCCATTTTAAAATTGGACTCTTCATTTTTTGCTATCAAATTGTCCTATCTATAAAACTATTGCTAAAACCAATGTCATGGAGCTTACTCCCATTTTCTTTCAGGAGTTTTATGGTTTTATTCTTACATTTTGTTCTTTAATCAGTTTGGGATTGGTTTTTGTGTGTGGTGTGAGATAAGAGTCTAATTTTATTCTTTTAAGATTTTTCTAGCACCATTTACTAAACAGCTTATCATTCTCCTACTGTGTCTTCTTGCTATTCTTGTCAAAAATCTGTTTGTTATATATGTTTGAGTCCATTTCTGAGCTTTATATTCTGCTTTATTACCCTATATATCTGTTTCTATGCCTGTATAAAAAGTTTCGGTTACAATAACTATGTAATATAATTTTAAATCAGGTAGTATGATGCTTCCAACTTTGTTTTCTTTCTCAGAATTGCTTTGACTACTTAGATTCTTTTGTGGTACCATGGAAATTTTAAAATTGTTTTCTATTTCTGTGAAAAATGCCATTGGAATTCTGATAGGCGTTTTGTTGAATCTGTATCACTTTGGATAGTATGAATGTTTTAATATTAGTACTTCTTTTAATCCATGAACATGGGGTCCCTTTTCCATTTATTTGTGTCTAATTTACTTTTTTCATGTTTTATAGTTATTCCTAGTTATTTTATTTGATGCTAGTATAAATGTGGATTAAACAATTCTGATTCTAGCCTCACAGCACTTAAGAAAATGAGTAGGATGGCTTAACTATGTTAAAAGTTAACTCAGCAAAAATCAATCCCACTTTTTTCTGTATTCTTATCTTCTTCCTTGGCAAAAAAGCAAAAAGTGGGTGGGGTTGGAATATTGGCAGTGAGAGCAAAGACACTCATTTTCTAGTGGTCTTTTCAGTAATGAAAAATAGACAAGAGAGAATGTGGTGGCCTATCCCCTGTGTCTTTCAGTGTCACTATGATACCTCACTGTACAGACTAGGGACTTATGTTAATGATGGGCCTGGGTTTCTTAATAGTGAGGGCAACTGAAACCAATGCTTGGGAAAATCATGAAATTACCTGTCCCTGGTACATTTAAAAATAGGATGAAAGCACTTAGCAATGGCTAGTTTTACTAAGAATTATTTGGAAGGTAGAAATTCACTAGACCCTCTGTAAGAAGGATCAGGTTTTCTTCTTTTTAAATATACATATATTTTCAAATTTCAATCCATGTGGACAATATTAACATTAATACTATGGTTAAGATTAAATATAAATTACTTACCAAAAAAAGTAATAAGACATACAAAATTCAAGTCCAAACATATTATTATCAGATTCAATCAACATAAAATAATTCAGTTAAATTGTTATGCAAGTTAATAAATATTTCTTTCCTAGTCTCCATGTAAACCTGTAGGAAAAGTTCCTGTGGCAATGCTGGTCTACAGATCCCCTGGTGTGTACAGCTGAGACAGATAATGTGTTAAAATATTTCTTTCTTGGACATTTGGAACAAATTGCATATCTATTCCCTCTTTCTCCAGTTGGCCGTTGCTTTATAATTGTTTCATAATATATCTTCTGTCTTCACTATGGAAATTTGAAATGCTTATAAATTTGTAAAGCAATTTTTTAGGCCAGATCCACTTACCCTTCTGACATGTTTAGATATTCTTCAAAGAATACATTATTGCTTGAAAGAGAGGATTTACTGCTCAATGAAGAAAGAATAAGATATACTACCAGGCATATTGCTTGCTTTTGTATTCAGTTTGAATGTGTTGGGTTTTTGGCAAATGAACCTTTGATAAAGTCATCCTTTTAAAATTATTTTTTTCCTAACTCTCATTAAAACATAAAAAAAAATTAAACAAAAAAAGAACAGTTTAAATACAAGCATTAGCGGTAACTTTAGGTGAAGTAGTGGGCATAAGGTCAGTTTCTACTAAGTGGGTAAGCCTGTCTGATGTTTACCTACAAATTGAGCCTGTTTCCAGATATTCAGTGGGAAGGTTTTTCTTACATGATGATAATAGACACTAAATACAAGAAAACTTTCCATCCTAATGCAAAACTGCTTATTAATTATATCAAGCTATTGCTAAGCTTGACAGGTGAGTCTCTGCACCTAATGGTGTCCCCTGACTTGTGAGGCTTTAGATTAAATGCTGAGAAGGCAAAGGATTAATTTATAATGCAAAAGAGGTAGAATATCACAGATGTCTTTTCTTAATAATTTCTTGTTCAGTATTCAGAAACACAGTGTGTGTACGTACACACATACACACATATACATATATATTCATACATACATACATAGGCTTGTGGTTAGCACACAAGTTAATTTTAAATACTATCATCCTGTAAGCATCAGCAATTTACAAGTTTTCAGGAAAATGAAACAATGATATACTTGAATGTCTGAGGCTCTGATAAGCATAACTAAATCTCCTTAACAGACTGGAAGGCAGTTCAAGATTTTTTCATTCCTCTGTGTAATCATTTAAAACAATACTTCTCATTGTTCTGGACAACAAACATTAAGGGATAGATGTTCTCTTTTATTCTATGATACACTCCAGCTATTTACTGAGCGAAATTCTGATAACTTGTACATCATTTGACCACTGAAACTTGAGGTGTAGTGTCGAGGACATGAATTGTTATCCAAGCTTTTTTATTACAATTGTCCCTTATATGAAACTTGATCAAAACATTTACTGGAATTTATGATTTTTTAAAAAAATTTTAAGTCATTTTATTGTTTAAATTTTTCCAAATGACATTTTACAAAAACCACCCTAGTTTCTTCTTTTCTCCCCCTTCTACTTATAAAAGAGTACTCTGCCTGCTGACACTACTATCGAGAATTCATCAAAACAGTACTAGTTTATACTATTTACCCAGTAATTTTTATATGCAAATTAAGAATTTCTAATGTATGCCATCAGAACACAAGTTACATTCTTGGCCATTTACTAATGGACACTACAACAAATACAAAATGTCAACTTGGAGTGTTTCTTTAAACTATGAAGGGAGGAAACTATTAATTTCAACACATGAAACCACTGTTTCTGTTAGTCAAGAATTGCCAGATATTGGTGATTTTATGTGGTTCATCTAAACAGCTGATGGTGCATGTGTTTTTAGACTATTTTAAAAAATTTAAATCTCAAATGATTCTATAAAGAGCAACTTGCCTTTGGTAGATATCTTGAGATTTCCTGGAGATGGAGTCATATTTTCTTTAGAGTGATTTGAATTTAAAATATGTCTGTTTGAAAAAAGAAGGGGTGAGGGGGAGACAAATATATGTCTCCCATACTGTTAGCATTAACAGGTTTTTTTAATGTTTTTTTAAAGGAAATCAAGACATAATCAGTGAAATGTTTTCATGAGCCCTAGGTGTAGTATTGAAAAGCACCCTGATTCCTTTTCTCAATATTCAAAATTACATTAAAGAGAGCTACATGAAAATGGCTGATCATTTGGGAGGGATTTTCCCTTTATTGTTGATTTCATGATATAAAAATATCTGCATAAATCTTTGTATAGATTTTTATGCATAAAAGTGAGTAATTATGTGGAGCTTTTCTGTCCATTGTTGATTTCAAGATATGCAAACCTTGTTCTGTAGGCAATTAATAATTGCTCAATTACATCCCCATTTAGAAAGCAAACCTATGTTTCTATAGACCCACCCATAAATAGAATTTCAAGAAAACATCCAACTTCAAGTGAGTTTATTTCAATTTTCCATTGAATTTGGATGTTTAGAAAGTAATTTTCATCCAAATATTGCCATAGTCAGCAGTAATTTTGCTTTTTAAACATCTGCATTCTGTATTGGAATGAGATGCTGTGCTAGATTTGTTCAGCACAAAGCAGACATGTGAATTTGGGGGCGATAGTAAAACAAATGTATCTCTGATTTTACATCTCTAGTGCTAATCAAGATTTGATAGTGTTAGTTTTTTAAAACATATTCTCACATGTAAGTAATAAGAAACATTTTATTCTGAGCTAGGGAGCAAACTTTTAGATGCTATACATACATTGCTTTGCACCTACACAATACTGCTCATCAACATCCAGGTCTAGCATTTTTTGTTACATCCATTAATCTCAATGAACATCTTTCAAAAATGTTTTTACCACTATATTTCATGAGGGAAAATAAATTATTTATTTCATACCACCAGTTTTTCAGGCACCAAGCAAGATGTTTTTGTGTATCTTAGCTCATTTAATTATCACAACTGTATTTATAGCTGTGATTCCCGTTACCTATCCTCTAGTATAAAGAATCACATACCTAAATTGTAGAAAAAAATAGATTTGAAGTTAGATCTCTTATTCCTCATTTGGGAAGGATTTTCCAAGAATTGCCCTGAAATGGACATGTGGGTGTAGCTAGATGTTTTGAAATTTCTACACTACTATGTCTTAGATTTTAACAAAATTTACCTAGGGATTTTGCTAAAATGCCAATTCTGATTCAGTAGATTTGGATGGAGCTGGAGAGTCTGCATTGCTTATTAGATCCCAGGTGATTGGTGATGCTGCTGGTCCATGGATCCCATTCTGGGGTATTGAGGGTCTACCTATGGAACGCACAGTGAAGTAGAAAGTTATGGCCATGCCTTTAAATGAAAAACTTGCTTTGAGGAGAAGCAGGTGTTAGAAATCAATCACATTCTAACAGGGTTGCCATTAAATGTAATATTATGGGCATAGGAGCTCCTGGAGCCCACAAAATTAAATAGGAGTTGGGAGATTTGGGAAAATTAGCCAATAGTATTTTAATTTGGATGTGGTATGCAAGGTAGTAACAAAAAATAAGAGATGGTCAGTAATAGGATGGTCAGGGATGAAATGAGACAGAGACAAGTGGAAGATGTCTGGAGCTCATGCCTCCTCTCTTCTATGAGTGGCCTCTGGCAAGCGAGTACTTAAGGAAAAGATAAGTATCTGAGATTGTACTTTCATTGGAGTACTCATCAAAGTCAGTCTGATCCTTTCTGTCCTCCTTGAAGGCAGAAGCTATGATTTGCACACCTGCTATGAATAAATGAGGCCAGGAAGGTCTTCATTGTAATCTAACTTAGAAAGGTTATCCATTAGCCAGGCTTTGGTTAATGGAGATAAATTTATGTGTCATCTAGTCATTTAATATCTGAAGTTTATTCTAGGAGAAACAGCAACAGCTGTACCTGGGAATTTATTAGAAATGCAAATTCTTGGTCCCCACCCCAGACCTACTGAATCGGAATGGAATTTTAGCAAGATTTCCAAGTGACTCCTGTGTACATTGAAATTTAAAATGCACCAGTACAATAGAAAGCGTGAGTCTGGAGAAAGGTCCAACTGACTGCTAGATTTTGATGGGAACACAGGAGAATTTGGGGAAAGTCAGACTTTTACTTCTGGGATTACCAAAGAGTGGAAGTCCAGAGACCATGAAGATGCCAACTTAATTGAGCTAGACTTGCAAATTCAAAGGTACTGCTCGAAGCATAAAAAGAGCTGTTTAGTTAACCTTGTTAACTTGGATACACCAGGCAATTCACAGAGGCTCAGTTAGATTGCCTTTCAGGGCCAGAATGTGTATGCAATTACTTCTCTGGCAGCATCAATAACTACGCATTACCTGATCCCCAAACAAGAGAATTTGTAGCTCAATTGAACAACAGTTATCTCCACTTGAGATACTTTGCATCCTAGTCTGGGGAAGGTGTATGTAGGGGTTTAAGACTCTTTAAGAAAAACCAAACCAAAACCAAAAAAAACACTGGACTCTTCTTTATCATTATGCTTCTAATCCTTTTCAAAAAGTTCTTTCTTAAGGACAGCTCAACATCTGGTATCTTAAACTGTAGTGTCAACAAGATCAAAAGTACCATAGGGAGAGAGTCATGAGCACCGCTTTTAGCTCCTTGCTGCTTCCTCTACTGTGATACAAAGAACATTGTTTCAATTGATTTATAGGCTGCATTAATTAGCAACTCCTGTGCTACAGACCATCTCAAACAACTTCAGTGTAGGTCAGGATTCTGGACTTAGTTGGACAGTTCTTTTGGCTTTAGGTGGAATGTGTTTGTGATTAACTGCTTGGCTAGGACCTGATGCTCAGAGTTTGCCTCTATATGGTCTGTGGTCCTCCAACAGATCAGCCCAAGCTTGTTCCTACATCAATAACTGAATTCCCAAGGTTAACAAAGTGCTCAAGATCCCAGAGTCCCAGGTTAGAACTAGAACATTATCATCTCTGCTGAATTCCACTGACAAAAGCAAATTACAGGGCCATTAGACTCCAGGGTGGGGAAGTAGAAAATTCCTCAGAGTCACACTGCCCATGCTGTGAATATAGGGGGGGGAAGAATGAATAAAATAAATAAATCCGCCACACAGGCCAATGGAGGGAGGAGACTTTTGCAGAGAGGGACCCTGTCTCATTCATCTGGACTTCTCTAGCACCATCTTGGTGTTGTCAGCACCTGACACTTTTGGACATTGAACAAATGCTGCAGAAACAAATTAACTCATTTTAATTTGGCTCTTTAAATAAGCTTTGAAATCTCTGACCAGAATCCAAATTCTGTTGAAATGTGATAATTATCATTCTCACGAAGAGGATCAGAATGTCACCCTCAAATGTACTACTTTTGCATACAAATTATTTTGAGTTGAAGACAATTGACAAAAAGAAGATTCAGAAAGAGCTCTCTGCCTTCTCTCCAGCTGCCTATCAGCAAAGCATAAATTTCCATCTGTAAAGGTGTCTTCCTCTCTAGTACCAAGAAGATAAGGATGACTCCAGAGATACTCATCAGAGGAGATGGCACTAAAATAGGTCTGCATAAATAAACACCACTAAATAATCCTTGTCTAGCATTAATTTCCACCACGTATTTCCTTTCCTCAATTTATCATCCCTAGAAACTCAAAACCCCTTTTCTCTGTCTAGTTGCTTCTCCGTAATTTATCACTCCTGTGAAAATAGCACATAAGTCCTAAGACTAACTACACCTTTGAGTTTTCACTTCTCTTCTGAGAAGCCCCTGTGCGCATAAAATTTTCTCTATGAATCTTTTGTGAATTTAGTTTGCAAACCTCAGATAGAGAAACTAAAAGGATAGAATGAAAGGTTTCTCCCCATTAACTCACAAATATTACCCTGATTAGGGTAATTTTTTTTTCCCAATGGCGTGTTTGACAAATTTCCATAAGGAAAATAGAAAAAAAAATCCATAGAATTTGAATTTCTTCATTGAAAATGGGCCTTGTCTCATTTAATAAACAACTACCGCAGAAAATTTTGCTTCCCCCAAATTATTTTAACATGCTCAACCCCAGGGCTGCAAAGGTCACAGCATACTGTTTTCCAATCTCAAAGGAAGACTTTGGAGGACTCAACAGAGAGGTTTTGGACATTTTATTACTTACTCTTTGCATCCATGTGCTGGGATACAATAGAAGGCTATACCGTGCCTTTGAGCAAGGGTGCATATAGGATAAGTTGCATGCCCACTGTGCAAGTGGACTTCCTCAGATGTTTTATGAGTGCACTCATTACCTTTACAACCAAGGTCACTCTCTCTCTTTTCCAATCATTGGAGATAAGGGAAATGACCCCATTTCCTCTTGCCACATTCTTTTTCAGACCTTCTTATGTCATTGTAAGCTTTCCTATTCACTGATTAGTGTCTAACCCAGCATAACATTACTTATAAGGAAAAATTTTGCAAGAACGAATAAAACTTTAACCCCATGTGTAAGGGACTTATGGCATACCAACCAACAGAGTATTACATATCCATTGGAAAGACATCAATGGAAAATATTTTATGATGTAAATATTTAAAAGTTGAATATGTATGTTTGCATTTTATAAATTATGTCCATGTTTATAAAATTAACATGTATTTATATAATGTAGAATATTTATTAAGTAATTATAATATAAAATATAAAATTATTTATAGAATATTACATATTGTAAACATACCTGAATATAAGACAGGAACCATGACTAAATGAAAGACATGTAAATACCTCAATAGATGAATAATTAATATATATTTACAATATTTAGAAGTTATTAATTTCTATGTTTTAATCTTTCAATATTTTTCAGTTTTACAAATATCCTGCAATGTAAATATATGACATGCTCAATTAAAAAAAATTAACAGAAAGGCAAAAGAACGAAAGGAAGAAGGGAGGGAGATAATTTTTTAGCTATTTTATAAAGACTTCCTATAACATCACATGTTACTATTCAAGGTATTAAATTTATTTCCTTACCTTCTAGTAGGACCACAGTAAAGTCTCCTAGAAAGTTCTATCCAGGGAACAAGTTAAATGGTGCAACCACCTTCACAGTCACGGAAATCCACTTTCCGGAAATAATCATTGGGAAGAGCATACATGTCTTAGCCGTCAGAGAAGCATATATATGGGGACAAGGTCCTCATGTTTTTTACCTTGCTGGAGAAGTTGAACATCAAGGACAATCCTGAAGGCTTAATTAAAATCACACAGGAGATATGTAGAAGACATCAAGGTGACCTCTTGTGGGGAGCATTGGTGGATGTGGAGGATGGGGGAGAGGAGGCTCATAGGATGCTTTTGGTGAATGCAAAAGAAGGGGTATAAGATCTGTTCACTCAAATCCACGGTTAACCAGGAATGGAGGGGTAAATTTGGAGAGGACGCTCCTCAGGCTGACTGGCAGTGGAGAAATGGTAGTTCCATCCCATTGTTATTTTTAATCTTAGGTGGAGACCTTCTCCTTTTCCTTATTCTGCTTTTGTGTCTGCTTTTTCCTCTTAATTTTTATTTTCTTTTTCCTCTTCTTTCACTTCCTCTTTTTCCTATTCTTTATCCATGTCTCACCATCTGAATTACTGCCAATTGCTAGCAGACAGAGGACCACCCTCCTGATGGATATGCAAATTCCCAAGCATAATTTTGATTATCCTTGAAAGTTGCTATCTCTCCGATTACAGACAAAAATCATTCCTATTCACTTCCACCTCAGTATTCTCTTCTAAGCCATTTTAAATGCTTCGCTTCAGACTTCTTTCCCTCCTGATTTATAAACATGGGATGTCAGAGACTTTCTTCAGGCTAGTTCATTTAAATATTAAAACATTTCATCAGTGTGCAACTACCTCTAAATTTCAGCTTTCATGGCTTGTGCATTTACTAAATTAATAGTCAGCACTTCCATAGCATTCATGATTTTCAAAGCAACCCACAAACATTAATTAATGCTAATACTACCCCAAGAGAATGCTGTAACTAGCTAACTGACTGAACTTTATCTCAAATTATTTTTAAATGGTTTGCAACTTGGGAGGGATGTTGGAAAGAATGTGCAAGAGTGTATAGTGTTTGGTATCATTTGCTGCCTCCTGAAAGTAATGATGCAGCAAATTGAAGTGAATCATCCTCAAAAGGATATTAAGGTTTGATCCACCTGGAATTAATCACCTTTAAGAATTACCTGTTGCCCATGCTACATCGACCAAAGCAGTGCTTGGAATAAACATCCAGGGACAAAAATAGCTCTTAATCTGAGCATCATTTCTCTCCTTACTTTAATATTACAATTCTACTCTTTTTTACTTTACTTCTTATCACTATTTACAAAAAAAAGAAAAGAAAAAACAAACAGAAAACCAAACATAAAAGATTAGCAGAATGAAAAATAATTTGCTCAATTAATAAGTATTCATTTAATGCCTACCAAGAGAGAAAAAAACAATAAAAACAAATTAAAACAACCCACTGTTAATGCCTTATAGTGGTCTTAAATTTAGTCACGAGTCAAGCTGACATGTAAAATTTCTACAAGCGAAATGACTGCTAGACTTTTCGTCTATGAGTAGGAAAAGGAAATCCTTGTAGATTGAAAAATCTGGGTGACAAGTTCAAGGAAAAATGAGACATAAAATTGAACTTTTTCAAATTGCATGGTGAATTTTAGATCAACCTGAAGTACTAAGAGAACCACAACAAGTGATTAAACAGGAAGTAGAAAGTAGAAAGGGTTGTTTTAGGCTGAGTCATTATAGCAGGAAATCCTAGAGGATGGAGAGATGGGGGTCATCAGTTTAAGGATTTTGTGGGAGATGGGGTAGATTGGTTTGAGACTACCCGTGTGATTTATAAAGTAGTCATTGGACTCAGACGAACCTAAATCCAAGTCCATGTCCTTTGTAGATGAGTGACCTCGAGAAAATTCTAGTCTTCTTGATCTTGCATTTTCTATGTTGAAAAGGAGAATGTTATTTATACCTACTCACAGTGATGTGAAATTTAAATGAAGTAATACATGTGAAGTACTTATATTTGCCTTAGATAAGTTATGATAGAAAATTGGAATAAATGATATCCCAAGAGTTAAGTCTTTTGTTTTTTGGTTTTTTTTTGGATCATCAAATTAAACATTTTACCATCAATGCCCTTGTGATGCAACTAAAAGACTTATGATAGCATGTATAAGAACAAATTTTGCAAGAACACTAAAGTTATCATCCCAAATGTAGAGAAATATTATGGCATACTGACAGAATATTAAGCATCCATTATAAAGACATCCATGAAAAAAATAAAAAAGTCTTAAGACTTGGATTTCCATGTGTTGGATGATGTCAGACTACTCTAAACGACCCCTCTGCTAAAACAAAAAGAGATAATCATAAGTATTTAAAAACATGAGATTTTTTTAATTTATTGCTGAGCAGGCAAGAAAGCAAAGAATCTTCAAAAGCTAAACAAATTACAACAAAGATAGGCAAAACAAAAGGGGGTGTCCAGAAAGCAGTTATTGAATATGATTGGAGTCCCAGTTTTTATGGCCTTTGGCATGTGGCTGTTTGGTAGATGTGAGAGATCAGAGAGGGGTATACTGAGAATGCCTTATACCTAGACTCCTTTGGAATCTTGGGGGAAGGAAGATTTTCCATGGAGGATAGACTGGGAACCTGAGCAAATGTGTCTGGCTCTGAAGAGATGGAGAAAACTCAGATGACATCTGGTTTCCCAATGTTTTTGTCATTAGGAGTAGCACAAAGTGAATAATCCATACATGCTCATTGACTTAACCTTACCAAGTCTTGATTTTCATTCGTTAAAGGGATATGAGATCTTTAGATCTATGTGTATGTATTCTCTGACCGAGGAAAATGATGCTCACTGTCTATGGATAACCAGGTTTGAGAACATGATCTCATCCTTAAAATGTATGCCTTATTTGCTATTGCCAAGCCTGTACTTTTTGAAACCATCTCAGAACCAACTCTGCTTTTACCATTATCTATCTTCAGGTTATTCAAGGATTCAAGCACAAAGCAAGACTTACACTCTATCCTAAATCTGCCAGCAGCAAGTGTTAAGCAATACAAAGTACCAGATAAACAACATAGAGTAATAACTTGGATTTAAGATGCTGTTGGAAAAAGTTATGATATAGCCAGAACCTATTCAGTCTCTGTGTTTAATAAACACTCTACCACTCCCATTTTTTTTATTTTTTCTTTCTCCTGTGGAAAGAAAATGATGTCAGTTTTTGTCCTTCCTGGGATTCATCTCATAAACTGTAACATAAAAATAAAATAGAATATGAATTTCATATTTCAGGTTTTCTATATGAAGGATCTCAAATCCTTGGCTAAGCTATCTATTACTAAGTGCCATCATAGGAAAGAAAATATAAATTATAGAGAAAATAGCTGCTGTTTAATAAATAGAATGAACTTGTATCTAACGTTTCTCAGTCTCTGTTTCCCTCAACACCACTTTGGGACTATACCAAAAAATAACTTCTGGATTTGGATGGATTCTCAATAAAATAAAATCTATCCTCGGTATAGTCCCAAATTTGAATAAATGTGAATAATGAAAATGCAGTAAAAGTAGACACTGTGTCTTTTTTATTTATTTGTCTAGATTTAAATTAGGTATTATCTAGAGGCTACCAGATCTTGAAAATCTTGAAAAATCCAGGGCAACTTCCAACGCCCCATTCTCAGCCCAACCTCCCATTCAATAGGCAGCGAATTCTCCAATTTCACTGCATGCTTTCTACAAGTCCCCAAAACTTATGCCTCTTGTTTCTCAGCCTCTGTTGCCCTCAACACCACTTTCACACCATGTCATGTTGCCCTAAATATAAAAAGTCATCCTCTCTTGATGTCCATAAAACACTATTATAAAAAGAAAAGCCTAAAACAACAGTCTACCCACATGCAGCCTGTGAATAGTTTTCCTCATGACCTACGATTTCTTGGGAGGTTACAATTCACACTGCTTGTTGTAAAAGCTATAGCTCCATCATTAACATAACTTTCATTAGCTTTTCTACTTTCTCTATTTCACCACACACATCTCTTGCCTCCTGGGATCACCTCTCAAAGAGGCTGCTTATTTCTAATTTCTGTCTTGAGTTCTGCTTTTGGAGAAATCCAATTTAAGATGATACTATGTAAGAATCCCATAGATAGATACTATAGTAGAGTGGTTGGGAGCACTAAATGAGGTAATTCACATAAAGTGCATGGAGTGATGTCTAATAATTTGTAAACTCACAGTGAAATAATCGGAATTCATTCAATTTCTAAGGTGGCTTAGCTTCACTCTCCATTCTGTAAATCTCCATTCCAGTTTCAAGTTTGGGAAATAAAATGCGATTAGATTAGAATATGTTCCATGTCCTGCAGTGATTAGGGCTATGAGACCTGTGTAAATCCATGGCCCTTCCAGTATGACATGAGGTGGGAATAGAACCTTGTCACTAAGGAAGGGTCAGCTGGGAAGACAAGATGTCCTCCCCACTGGAGTTTGACGCCTGTTTTACAAGAGAATAAGGGCTCAGGAAGAGTCTGGGATTTTCCAAAGTCACAGAGTAAACAATGAATTGGAAGTAGTAGCCCCCTCTGAATGCCAGATGTAGTAGTCTTTCTTCTGTAATGTAAGTTAAAAAAAGAAAAAGAAAAAAAAAAAAAAGCTTACTGATCATGATTTTTTTTTTTTTTGGCACAGACTGTACACATGAGTCTGAAATGTACTTAATGTACCTATTCCTGAATTGCTGACATTAGTGAAATCGTTTCTGATTTGTGTCATTTTGCTTCAAATGAGTTGGAAAGAAAATAAGCTATTGATTTTCCAAATCTTCTGCAAGTCATTGGTGAAGAGTGAAAACTCAGATTTCCAGCTAGGCTTTAAAATGTTAACATCCAAAAACGCATTACAATGATGCTTACCGCTAAAGATTCCCTTGCACATGGAGAAGGGATGTAACGAAGTTTGCTAAGATCCAGGTCAAGGTGAATTGTGAGTGGGCTGGAATCAAGAAGGAAAAAAGTACTGCACTATGGGAGCAGAGAAGGATAAAATAGTAGCATAGTGAAATGTGTTCAAATTTCATCAACAGGAAAGAAATCTGGCATATAGCAACCAGTCATAGCTCACTTTATTACTATTATTTTTCTGCAGGAAATCATGGGCCACTTAAGACAAAGAAATAGTCCCAGTGAGCAATGGGAATCAGACCAGCAAGCCCAATTTTAACCCAAAGGCATAGTTTGACAGTTATGTGCTACAGAAAAAAATACAACTAGGCCTCCACAAATCATCCCAAATATTTCTATTCCTAAGAGAACTCTCAGTCAATAGGTGATCTTTGGAGTTCAAAGGGTAACATCACTAATATGTTAAAATGGCTTTACCCTACTCAGGCACTGTGTATAAATCTAAAATTCTATAGTTCCTGAGAAATAATCCAACTTCTAGCATATAACAACTTTCTGGATTCCAAGAACAAATGTCACCAGCTGAGGTGAAATTGCATATTTCTGTAGTTTGGTTCAATGTCAGAAAGTTTGTAAAATGAAGTGTGGGGCTATGACCCCATTTTACAACTTACCCACAATAAAATCTCCTGATAAATTCCCCAAATCACATCCGCTACTAAAAACCCTTAGAAAGTAGGATAAAGTGACCCTCTTTAGTAATCAGATGCTATTGGTTTTAAAACATATTTTACAAAACAATTTTCTGTGTTTTTGCAATAAAGAAAATTATTTGACCTTGGTTCACCTAAGTTGGAAAAAAATACAAAAAACACCCCCACAAACTATTCCTCCCTATATACTAGACTTTGGAGGAATTTTAGCTGTGGGTTGTATTCTACACAGAGTTGGCAGAGAATAGATGGTTTTAATTCATATTGTATCCGGGCAGTCACGATTTTTGTGCATTCAGTTAGACTTCAGATAATTATGTATTCTATTGAAAAGAATAGTTAAATATATTTTCATTCCTTTCATAGTTCTGGAAGAAAACTCTGCAAAAACAATACAGTAACACCTTAATTAACCAATTATTGGGAGCACAGAAAGGGTTATAGTTAGATTTTTGGCTAGATAAAAATCAATCTGGAACTACTTTTCCCTATTTTTTAATTGAAAATGCTCTAAAATTTAATAAGTACATTGTAGTTATAATGCCATGAGGACCTTTCCTTCTGAAAAAGTATAGGTTGTCAGAAAGAAGCACATGGATTTAGGCTTACTTTATATTCATCTAAAATTGTGTCTCAAAAGACTTATAAAATATTAGTATTGCATAGCTCACAACTACATGGTAGTTTCTATGTCTCGTTACTTCTCCAAGTTTTCTGTATGTCTATATGTATATGTGATATGATGTGTGTGTGTGTGTGTGTGTGTGTGTGCGCACACGCACATACATTTAATCCTTATACCTCATTGAGAAGAAGATAGTATTAGTAACATCCCCATTTCACAGATAAGAACACGGGAGCAAAGGAAAGTTAACTTGACTACAAAGTTAGTGCATAGAAGAACCAGATTAGGAATCACTACACTCTGGTTCCCAAGTCTGATTTTTACCATGACACTATATTTCTCTGAGTCTGAGTAGATCTGTTCTTTTTTTAGCTTTTCCTTCTTGGAGGGAAGTTCTTAAAACAATGATTTCTTGGTAATTGGGGTACTATGATTCTCTAGTATGGGATACAGTAGGCATGAATCTCCTTTTCTTCTCTAATCATCTTTGCAACTTTAGGAAGTCACTTTGGGCTGCCATGGGGTTCTGTTTTCTTGTCATAAAGTAAATGGATCCATCTAGATCTGAGATGTTCACTACTAGCATCATGGGACTACTGGGCTCTTGAAATATGGTCAGTCCAAGTTTAAGATTGCTGTATACACCAGATTTTCAAAATCCTGGTATAAAAAAAAAGTAAAATACTTCAATTTTTTTAAATATTGGTTGTATTAAAATGATAATATTTTGGACATATGGGGTCAAACACAAGTATTCTTAAAATTGGTTTTACCTCTTCGTTTTCACTTCCTTTAGTGTGACTACTTGAAACATTAAAATTCCACGTGTGATTTAACTTTCTGGCTCTCATGATGTTTCCATTGGATTATGCTGGTCAAATCAGCAACTCTTCACCCACATGCTTATTGACATTTTCTAGTGAAATAATACATACACAGCAGCAGGAGCTGCACAATCCCAGGAGCATTAGTTTCATATCAAGATCTGACATGCTCAAGAAAACTTTAGAATGCAAGAGCATGACATTGACATTACAAAAACAACTCAAGCCCACTCTGTCATCATAAAAAGTTAATTATTTGCAAATGTTGCTGTTTGTTATTAGGAACAAATTAGTTGGTCACACTTCAAACAGAGGTGGCATTCTGGTGTGTCAACATATCACACGTATCCCATGGTTTTCTAATAACCCTTCCAGCTCTTGAGATCCTGTGGTTCTGTTCTGCAAGCCAAACCCAGCCATGTGCATCCTTAAAATGGAAAATAAAGCTGCAAAGGTAGAACACACAATTTGTTTGTAAATTGTGAGACTGTCAGAGTATTGTTATCTTTGTTTCTCTTTCTTAAAAAGGAGCTAATGACCTTGGGAAGTTGCCAACAGTGGACTCACAGGAGGAAAGCAAATTCAAGGTGACAGGACTAAATGGCCCAACAAGCAGTACAAGCCTGTGTTCCTCTTATGGTTTTGTAATTATTATGCTGAGCTGCTCACTTTCACAAACAGCTCTGTTTCCACCTGCACTGAGGTGTGGCAAGAGCAGTTGTTCTTCAAAGTTCCACCTGTCAGTGCTTGTTGAGGGTGAGGTCCTTATGTAGGTGCCAAGTCAAGCCTTTGGGATAAGGTGGTAGTTTGATTTTTCTCTTGCATTGTAGAAGTTGGATGATAAAAACAAGTTCCTGGTTAAAGGCTATACTTCTTGATAATGGATCACCTTGAAGATGTGGTGGGATGACTCATAGAATATAGATGTTGGGCGGGGGCGAGAAGTAGGATAGTAGTAATTAAAAAATGTTAAATATTAAAAATGTATTTCCAGAGTATTTTGTACTGTTTTACTAAATCTATACATTATATTACAAATGCATCTTGATAAAAGCTAGATGTATTAAATAAAAGGAAACCAGTACCAAAGAGAAAGAAAACCATTTGTGAAACTCTTTCTAAACCATTTGTGAAACTCTTTCCTTCCTTTCCATTCTTTAGATCATAAGACCAAGCAATAATACTGTTGTAGCATTCAAGGTCTTAATTTTAGACACTCAAAGGATTAACATTATAATGTGGTTCTTAAATCGTGGTCCCTGGACCATTAACATTAACACATCTGGGAACTTTGAAATGCAAATTCTTGGGTCTATCCCTAGACCTACTGAAACAGAAACTCTAAAGATGAAACCCTGTAACAGATATTTTACAAGGGTATTTTTATGCACAGTTTAAGAACCTATGCTATCTATAGCAGACACTGCTGGAACCAGGCTAGATTGTCTTAGCAGCAGGTGTACTAATCTGTGACTATTGCAGCTAACAGCCCACAACTGTAACCTTTTCCAAGCGATTGTTCTTGGTTGAATCATCTTGTCCTGAGATGGAGAAACTTTGGAGGTTGTTTTGCAGTCATTATTCTGGACCCTTGTCAACAACTGACTAATATTGGGACCAAAAGCCCAATCTCATTGTCTCAAGGTAGGACAGTTCTGAAGAGTGCTCTAAACTCTAGAACTCCTCTATGAGATCAGGCCAAGTTTAGCCTTTTCCCCTGTAGCCACATCCTTGCTTTGCCTCTTGCCTTTACTTGTTTTTTCCCCCTCAGTCCCTTAAAGGTTCACCTGAGAGTCCTACTTCAATACATCATATGAACCTAAATCCCTGCTTCAAGATCTACTTCCAGGGCATTGGCTCACTTTCCATCACAGATGAGAAACCTATAGTCAGTCACCTGTTTGTATAAATAAAGTGTTATTGGAAAACAGCTATTCCAATCCATGTATTGCCTATGACTGCTCTAGTGCTGTACAACATCAGAGTTAAATAGTTGCTATAGAGATCATATAGTTCTCAAAATCCAACATACTTAATGAATAGTTTGCTGATGTCTACCTAAGATGTTAGGCAAGATCAGATGGATGAAGGCTAGAAGGGAACAAATGATGGTATTTATTAAGCAACAGTGTGCTGAAGCTCATTCTGCACATATGTCTCTATCCAGCTCTATGTGTAGCAGCATGTTGGCAGCTTGAAATTAGCCTTAATGAGAATATTTTCACTATGGAAAATGGCAAATGTTACAAATCAGATAGTGTGTGTATGTGTGTGTGTGTAACCTGCCTGCCAAGAGAGTCTGATGTTAACCATGTATCGGCACATCACTGGCTGGCTGTAAGCTGGATGACTTATACACATTAGCAAGGCATGAGCAATAAAAACTCTCTAGTGGAAAGTGAGAGATAAATGGAATTAATGTTATTCTCAAATTGAGATCCTCCCAAGTACATCCCTAGTATGTGTAAAAGGATGCAACTTTTTTTTTGGTACATAAAATAAAATTAAAATTATAGTGTACTAGTTCTTGTAGTCTTCCATCCCCTGCAAAGCATTGAAGTCAGTCCAGGGAAGAGTGGGGTCTTTCTGTTGTGGCCACACATGAACTCCCTGTCTGGGCTGTCTACTGAATTTCCTCTGGAGTGGGACACTCCCTCAGTTCTCTTAGTGGGTTACTACATTGTGTTCTTGTGGACTGCTTTGGTATACACAGTTTTTCTAACAGATTCTCTTGGGGATCCCTTAGGTCTCGATACTTCCAGAGTCTATACATTGTGTTATCCTTCAGGATTTTTGTTCTTAGAAACTTCTTCTTTGATTTACTGCTTTTATCCTTTTTTTCATTAATTTTCAGGGAGGACAACCCCCATGGTGAAGACATTCAAGCAAGTCTCTAGAGAGGCCTATGAAGAAGGAAATAAGGTTTCTCACCAAGAGCAGTAATGTAGAAGATGATTCTCCACCTCCATGTAAGGCCAAGCCTGCTCAAAAAAAAAATAAAGTAAAATGACCACAAGGCAGTCCTTCTTGTTCTTGTGAATTAAATTTGGAATGGTCACAAACTCATTGATCAAACACGTTGAATGCGCCCTCTCATCATCAAGCAAAGATACTGACAGCATTGGTGGTAGTTTGTCCCTGTAGCCAATGCATCCTGTCCCTCTTACTCATTTGAATGACTCTGTTGAATGATACTGTAGTGCATTTCTAAATTTTTTAAAAGGATGTGTAGTGCATTTTATAGTGCATTTTAATCTTTGGATCTAAATTTTGCTAGCATAGATTATTTATATAAAGCTGTATAATTCTTATGCTGAAAGAAACTAAAATTCTTATTTTTATACTTACTATGTTTGCTTTAAAAATGGCATGAAAGTTGGGAAGGGCTGTAGGAGAAGGTGGTAACATTTCACTGAATTAAATACAGGGAGCTCTTAGGAAGCACAGACCGCCTGACAAAGGTGAAGCCAAATGCCTCATAACTACCCCTGTGTTCTATTGTCTCCTGGATACTTTTGTTGTGAGCATTTTCACTGCAAGACTTTGAATTTATACCGTCATCAATGCTATCTTGACGGCTGAAAAACCCATTGCTAATCACATAGTGTTTCATTTATTCTTGTTCTTCTTTGGTCTCCTCATTCAATTAGTATATTTCTTTTTGCTTTCTCTTTCTTTAAATTATAATTCATTTCTGGTTAAAGGAGTAATTTTGTCACTTTCACCTGAAATATTATGATAACAATAATTATAAAAGACACAGCAAAGCATTTCCCATTTTTTAAAGGCTAAAACTCTAAAATTCTGACATCATCAGTTATTGCACGGTTTCCTGTTCTGGGAGCAGAGACTGGCTATACCTGGTCCATTCTGATACATGTTTAAACTCAGTGAGCCGGAGCCACTATTTGGAACTCAGGTGAATTCAGTTTTATATGTACAGAAATGCTTACTCCCCAAAAAACTAAGAGGAAAAATTAAATCTTTTTCATTTGTGACCCCCTTCCAAGTTAAATATATGAAGAAGGCTAGTAGGAATCTGTTAGAAGTCAACACAAAATCTAGCTTAAGTTGGTGGTCTCTAATGGGTAAAAATTTTGAAAGTAACACATTTGAAAATGTAGGTTTCTAAATTACAGCTTTAAGATATTTTAAATACAGAATTTGAATCAAACATATGCTGGGTTCTGCATATTCTGAATGCAGTTGATAGCCACTGCTTTAGAGCAACTCAGCTCTCATTAGTTCAAATTCAATGTTGATGTGTGAATGAGTGAAAACATGTTGATTTGCTTACTTAAAAAAAAAACCAGATGCTTGTTAACACAAATAAAGCTCAAGTTGGTAGAACTGCAAGAAATATAAATGACTCTAACCCCAAGATTCGCAAGAATTACCCGGTGAACTAGCTAAAAATAGAGCGTCCTGTGTCCCCTGGCCACTGAGTCACAGTCAGTGAATGTTGAATTGATCCCCAGATCACGTATGTTCAACAGCATCACTAAAATTCTGGTAAAGTTGTATATTCATCATATTTTGAAAAACACCACCCTTGAAGCTCCTGCTATCTGAAAGAAAGTCAGCAATGGCCATTTCCATCCCCACCCCCCACCCCCCAGAGAAAGCAAAAAGTAATATGCTAATTGAATGAAGAGACCAAAGAAGAACAAGAATAAATAAAACACTATGTTTGAATGTTGTTTCTTCTAGTGTCTTCTGTTCACTTTTGACTTTGCAGGGAAATAGGAAGTCTGAGTTACTATTGCAGAGTCCTATCATTTGTTCTACCAAGACAACTGGCAGTGGCCTTTGAAAAAGACAGCTATTGTACAATACAGAGAAACCTGGTAAAGAAAATTAACTTTTATCACCACAATTTTTCCCAAGCTGTCAATTAACAGTATCTCCACAAGGAACAGAAATCCTTCCCACCTGGTAGTAATTCTTTTAATCAGAGTAATGACAATATAAATCTCACGTCATCCTCTCTTATTAAGCACATTACCAGCCACCCATGGTGTTGTCAAAGAATAACACAAACATGAACACTCTAGTGAGGGTTCTTGTCAGTTTGGGGGTGCCGTGCTGATGACAACTGCAGCAGCTTCTTGCCCACTCGAGTGCCAATTATCTCAAGAATCTTCACCCATCCTTAACCAGCTAAGTAAACAGTGTCCGAGAGAGTGGCTGCTCAGATTCCGCCTCTCCACTCTACCACCCACAATCATTTTGCATGTTTTGCTGTCTTCATTTGAGCTTCCCTAGGCACAGACTATACAGGTTTTAATGAGAACTGTTTCACACAGGGAAATGGAAAACCCCAAAGGAACAAGATCAGGAGGTGACAGAGGAGAAAGTCATGCATGTTAGAGGTTATGTTGTCAAGTAGGTCTGCACAGGGGCTCAGGGGCTCCATCAGAGACTTGAGAGACAAAGTCTAGGTATTTTCAGCAAACGGCCTTAGGAAAACAGTGAAAGGCTGAGAGTTATGGTCATGACTTAAATTGGGTGAATGGTATACTGTCTTTAACCACATGATGAATGTTGGTCCTGGGGACTTTTCCTTTTCTTTCAATGGATGAAGCTTCTTCTGGCTGTAATTTGTTGCCTAGACTTTGCTAACTTTTAAAAACATGTTCCATTCCATTCGTTTTTATAAACCAATAGTCCTGAGTCAATACAACCTTGCAATATTCAGGAAAACAAGCAAGCACACAACCAGGTAAATGGTTCAGCTCCACTTCAGGTACATACCTTCAGTGTGGCCCTGTAGGCCAGATTCTTTTCCTGTCTCCATTTTCCACTGAAACTATTCCAAGACTTCTCTTTTCATCTTAAGCTGATCTACCTCTTCGTAATCTCCTTCCTCTGAACATATAAACTTTACAGTCCCCATATTTTTTCTAAATAAGAGGCTTTCTATGGAGGGAGGTTCTTTCACATAAGCACAGATGCCAGAAATATCTTTACTTCCTTTCTTCCAGTCTCAGAGGAAGGGTGTTCAAACAATGGAGAATCCAAATCCTTCCCCTGTCATTGGTGTCCACACCCTTCTGACTTTAATTTCTCCTTTCTTTTTTTTTTTTTTAGTTTTGGCTTTTCCTGATATTTCTTTTCCCAACATCTTATAAACAAGTACATGTCTGTGCTAAACGTAACAGACACAGAATCAATCTCTCTCTCTCTCTCTCTCTCTCTCTCTCTCTCTCTCTCTCTCTCTCACTCACTCACACACACACACATACACACACACACACACACTCACACACACTCACACCCTCCTATAAATCTCTCTGAAGCTAATTTCCCCCTCAGTTTTAGTCAACACACTCTAAAAAAGCTCATACCCTATATTACTTACCTATTGCTATATATTAGTTTACCCTAAAACTTAGTATTTAACTACACCAAACATCCTAGTTTCTGTGATCCTGAAATGCTAGGGTGACTTAGCTGGATCAGCCTGCCTCAGGAATTTGTAGTGTATTTCATCCTAGGCTCCAGTCAACTGAAGGTTTGATTGAGACTGAGATCCATTTCTCTCTCTCTCTCTCTCTCTCTCTCTCTCTCTCTCTCTCTCTCTCTCTCTCTCTCTCTCTCGTCTCTCTCTCTGTCTCTCTCTCTTTTATATTTCTTTCAGCTTATTATTTTTATTATAAATATTAAGTCATATCACTTCTATAACTTAGTGGGTTTCACTGTGATGTTTCTATACCTGCATATACTGTGTTTTGACCATTATGGATGGTTATGATGATTATGGATATCAAATTACTAGGTAATTTGTATTTTTCTTAGTGATTTAAAAATATATGTAAGAGTAGAGATGGACATAGTTATACCAACATGTGGACATGGTCAAAACACAGTATATGCAGGTATAGAAACATCACAGTGAAACCTATTTCTGAGATGCTTTCTAAACATGGCTCTTGGTGGAAGGCCTCAACATTTTGTCTACTCTTGAGAAAAGACCTCGGTTCTTCTCCATGTGACTTTTCCATATAGCTGCTGGAGCATCCTCATGACAGGGCAGCCTGCTTCACCCAGAGTGTGCAATCTAAGTGTGCAGAAACTCATAATACATTCTACCATCTAGTCTCAAGTCATTTAATGATATGCCCCTCAGTCTACTAGTTAAAAGTGAGTCGCTAAGTTTGGCCAATATCCAAGTGCCGCAGCCTGGCTGCAGCAAACTAGCCGGGGGTGAGGAACAACTTGTGTAGATTGATACAGCAGGAGAGGGAGCCGTTTATTGTAGGACAGGAGCGGTATTTATACATTCCACACAGCTTATCTTAATTAGCATAAACTAGATACACCAGTCAACCAATAAGAAATCTCCACACTTAATGGCTCGCTGGCCTTACTTCACAAACCACTCTCTCTGGCATTTTGCCAGGCGCCATCCAGACTTGTTTACAGACTCTAACATTCCCCTGGCAAAATGCCAGGCGCCATCTTGACTTGTTTACAGACTCTAACACCCAAGAGGAGAAAATTATGTCTATCTTTTAAAGAGAGATATATCAAATCATTTGTCTCCACTCCATCCCAAGTACTTGGCTTCTTGTACTTCTTGTACTTAGCTACATCCATAGCACATTTTTTTGGTTGTGACCCAGAGTTTCACTAATTTGATGAGGCTGGCCTCGAACTTGGCAACCCTCCTGCCTCAACTTCCCAAGTATCTGAATCTGGTTAAAGTATGTTTTAAAATCTATTAAATTCTCCTTTAGCCTTCAGTTCTAAGTACATTATACTGCTGCACTTCTCCCATAATGGCATTGAGACCATTCCTGATAAGGATAACTGTGACTTCATAATTAGCAAGCCAATAAATACTAATCCTAACTCAATTTTTTAAAGCAAGACATTCTCCTGTATTTCCTTTCTTCATCTCTGAAAAGATGATCCATTTTATCCTTTCTTTCCTTCTCAGGGATTATGGATATCAAATTACTAGGTAATTTGTATTTTTCTTAGTGATTTAAAAATATATATAAGGGTAGAGATGGAGATAGTTATACCAACAAGCAAATTAATACCACTAAGGTTCAACACCTAAATGCCCAGAACCTCTGAGTAGGTTGTTTTTGTTTTTTGGTACTATTTGGATTTTGAACTCAGGGACTTATATATGCCAGCCAAGAACCCCACTATTGCACCACACACCCAACTCTTCCCACAAGTCCTTAAAAACAGAAGAGGTAAAAGTAATACAGAGAGATAAGATCATTATTGTCTCTGAAGAAGGAGAAAGAAATCTGGGGCAGCTTCTAGAAACAGAACTGACAAGAAAATGGTCTCCTCAGTATCATAAATACAAAAAACTGAATTCTGTCAGTGACCTTAATAAGCAAAGGAAAGGCATGCAGCCTACCAATTCTTTCATTTATTTTATTTTATGTACATGTTTTTATTGTATGTACACACATGCACATATATGAGGCTCAATGTGATGTTTTGATGCAATAATTAAATCAAGTTCATTAAAGTATCCATCACTTCACATACTTATTTTGTTATGGTAAAAATATTTTAAATGGATTCTCTTAGCAATTCTCAAGTACATGGGACATTTTATATAGTCATCAGGATAATTTCTTCTGTCTAACTGGAACTTTGAATTCTTTCACCAATAACTTTCCATTTATCAATCCCCACCCATTCAAAGTCCCTGGTAACTACCATTTTATCCTGTACTTCTACAATTTTGTAAATTTAGATTCTACATGTAAGTGAGATCATGCAATGGTTTTTTTTTCTTTTTTCTTTCAGTTCCTGGCTTATGTTATGTAGCATAACATCTTCCAGGTCCATCCATATAGTTGAAAATTACAGGATTCTTTCCTTTTGTTTAAGGATGAATAGTATTCTACTGTCTATCACATTACTTGTATTCCATTCATTCTTTGGTAGACATTTAGATCCATCCCATTTCTTGGCTATTGTGAATTATGCTGCAGTGAATGTGAGGGTGCAGATTTCAGACATCTCTTCAAAGGACTGATTTCATTTCCTTTGGAAATATACCCAGTAGTGGGATTGCTGGATCATAGGGAGGTTTATAATGACTGTAATAATTTGCATTCCCACTGACAGTGTGCAAAGATTCCCTTCTCTTATATCCTTGATGGCACTCATTATTCTTGTCTTTTTAACAAGAAAACAGTATCATAGTATTCTTTGAGTTTAGCTTAGGGAGGCCTGTGTCAAACTTCTGACTACAGAACTATAAGACAATTAATTTGGGTTATTGAAGCATCCAAGTTTGTGCTAATTTGTTATAGCAATAATAGAAAACTAATGCACATGCATGCATGGGGGTACTATTCCTTTGTTGTGTATATATTTTGCAAATATTTTCTCCCAAACTGGGGGGCTTTTTAAAAAGCTCTCTTTCAGGTCACAGAACTTTTAAAATACAATAGGAGTTGGATTCATTCCCTTTTTCTCTATTGTTTGTGCTCTATAAAAATGAATCCTTCCAATACATCAAAGTCATTGACATTTTCTGCCCTTGTATGGTTTAGATGAGTGGTGTCCACCAAAATCTCATGTGTGAGACAATGCAAGAACATTCAGAGGCAAATGATTAGATTATGAGAGTTGTAACCTCATCAGTGGCAACTGGATGGTAACTGCACTGCACGTGGTTCGGGTGTTGTGGGAGGAGTTAGGTCACTTAGGGGTGTGCTTTTAGGCTTTACATTTTGTCTCTGGTGAGCAGGAGCTCTTTCTGCTTCCTGGTTACCATGTCTTGAGCTGCTTTCTTGCATCACACTCTAACACCATGATCTGCCTCACTACAGGCCCAGAACTACGGAATTGGCTATCTGGACTGAGACCTGTGATACTGTGAACCAAAATAAACTTTTCCTTCTGTAATTGTTCTTGTCAGGTTGTTTGGTCCCAGTGACAAAAACAAAACAAACAAACAAACAAACAAACCTGATTTAAACAGTCCTCAGTATTAGTTCAGCTGTGATTCTTTCTCCTCTCGTCGGCTTTACAGTAGGAATACAATTTATTTCCAATGGACAATAATTTCCCTAGTGCATTTTATTGACTAGTCCATCTTTTCACTGATCTTCACATCCTTCATAAATCAAACCGATCTGTCTTTTCGGTCATGTTTCTTGGCTTTCTATTTGATTTATTTGTCTCCTTGTCTACTCCTAAATCAATTTTACAATCTCTTAATCACCATACTTTCATGATAATAATTGTTATGGTATAGGCTCGATAGTCTGTTCTTCTTCAACTCTTGGTCCTTTTCTCTTCTTTATAAATTTTAAAATTAGTTTTCAAGTTCCTTAAAACCCCTGTTGGTACTTTGATTGGATTACATTACATTTATAGGTTAATTTTGAGAGTACTGACATTTTTACAATATTGAATCTTCCCATCCATGAACTTGGTTTATCTCTCAATTACTGGTGTCCCTTTTTATGACATTGAATATTGTATTCTAATTTTATCTATCTTGCAAAAGGTTTATGAATATTTTATAAGATACCTTTAAAAAGTATGCTCTCAAGTGTTAATTCCTGATACCTAGAGATGCAATATTTATAAAGACTTTATGTCTAGCAATATTTCTGAACTCTTCTATTAACTCCATTTATTTGTTTTGTTTCTTATGTTAACAATTGTAACAATCTTAGAATCTATAAATAATAAGCATTTTGTTTATTTACAATATTTTTATTTTCAATACCCTTTTTTGGGTCTTAATGACCTCTTTTTAGGACTTCTTTTACATACTAAAAGGAGCATACATAGTGAGTGTCTTCATTTTGCTGTAGATTTCAAAGGCTATGTTCCTATCATTTACCTTTAAGCATGCAATTTGCTTCCTTGGTTTACCAGCTTTCTTTCTATTATTAATTTGTAAGTATTTACTTTTTAATGAACAGATGCTGGTTTAAATAATTATTCTGCTTTTGAAAAAAGTATTTTTTTTCCTCTTAGTTTATAGCAAACTACAATAATAATTTTTAAAAATATTTTGGAAAAAGATCTTTGAATTCTTAGAATAAACTCAACTTACTAATGGTATGGATATTTATGTGTGTGTATATGTATATATAGACATATGTATATGTGTGTGTGTGTGTGTGTGTGTGTGTGTGTGTGTGTAAATGTAAAACCTGGACTTACTTTGTTTAAATTTATTTGGATATTTTTGTACCTATGACCATAAATGAATTGTTCTGAAGTTTTGTTTTCCTTTACTATTATCATCTTTAAATTTTCATGTTAAGTTATATTTAAAGATTGTTACAGTTTGGATCTGGAATGTCCCCCAAAGGTCCATGTGTTGATGGCTTGGTCCCCAATGCAGTAATATTCAGAGGTGGTTCTTCTGGGAAGTGACCAGATCACAAGGACTTCTATCAGGATTTAGAGACCTGCTCTCTCTTGCGTCCCCAGGCTTATCTTGTACCACTTCTCTGTTAAGTCTCTGCTATGGTGCAGTTTTTTAAAATAACACTCCCTCTCTTCATGTCTCTGCATGTTTTATATGCTCTTCCTCCTAGAGAGTGTATGCTTTTTCTCATAATAGTCTTATCAATTTTTTTCTTCAAAATAGTCCTATTTATTCCTGCCTTAACATTCATATGACCCCATGTAATACTCCCATTATTGTGCTTAGATCATGAAATTATAGGTGTTAATCTGGCCCTCCTCTATAAGATTCAAGACTTCTCAAAGGCAGGAGATATAAATGATCACTTCAACTTGCTCATGGTAATTCTCTTTTGTTTTCCTTTCCTTTTTTTTTTTTTTTGTTTGTTTGATTTTTGATACCAGGGATTGAACTGAGGGACCCTTAACCACTGAGCCAGATCCCCAACCCTTTTTTAATTTTTTATTTAGAAATATGATCTTGCTAATTTACTTAGGGTCTTGCTAAGTTGCTTAGGCTGGCTTTGAACTTGCAATCCTCCTGCCCAGTCTCCCGAGCCTCTGGGATTATAGGCATGCTCCACCAGGCCCCTGCCTTTCCTTTCCTTTTTATTTATTTTTTATTTGGAGGGTGTGTATGCCTGTATGTGCGCACATGCATGCTGAAATTAAATGCAGTGCCTCATGCCTGCTAAGCATATGCTTTATCGCTGGGCTACATCCCCAGCCCAATGCCATGACTTTCAGACGATATTTTGAAGACATTTTCTTAATTTATTTAGAAAACATCAACTGTGTATATTTCTATTCTATGTTCAAAAAGAACAAATGGAAAAAAGGAAAAGAATGCATGAGAGAAAGAGGAAAAATGAAGCAGGAAAGATGAAATACTGAAAATTACTAAACATGGATGAAAGGGATATGAAAATGTATTCTACTATTTTTTCCATTTTTGGAGAAAAAAAAACAAATAAATTTTTTATTTGGAGATTTTTAGAATTGTTCTGTAGATAGAGTTACCATACAATATTGATTTCTGAAGGGTATCTTGAGAATATTTCTTTTCTTGAATACTTACCACATTTTATAAATAGTCATTTCTTTCATAAAAGTGGAATGAAATTCACTAACGACTTAAAAACAATTTATTATTGGATCTATAGGGAAGTTTTAAATTTCCATTTTTGCATCTAGAGTTTTCATAATTTTAGTTTATGAAGTAAACTGACAATAGGCAAATTAATGGGGAAAATACAAATGTATTAATGTGCAGAAATGTAGGAGGCTTACACAAAGTATCAGATTCAAAGTGGTTAAAGTTTAAAATTCCCTCTTATGGGGAAGAGGGCAGTAAGAGTGTAAGCAAGTTTTGAGGGGTAGTAAACTATTTCAAGGGCAGATAAATAGACTGGGACAGAGCTACTTTGGGTTCTCAATGTGATGTTTGACTTACTTTCAGACTTTGTGAGATGAGTTTAATCTTCTCTGGTTAATGAAATTTTGGTAAGAAGACTGAAGGCAATTATATTTCTCTTCTAGTGGATCTGGTCAGGTAGATAAGGAAACGTTGCAGAAAGTCTCTACCTGTGCTGAGGAAAGACAAGCAGTCAGAGGGACCTCCGATCCGAGGCAGCTTCTAAGACCTTTCAACATGCTAAAGCATCAGTCAGATCACAAATTTACAATCAATAATTCTGAACTGTACAAATAAAATGAATCATTTATTGTCTTTCGCAGACCTTGTCTTCTACCTGGTGACTCATTCTGTTAATTATTGACTCTCTCATACTTCCGGTTTAAACTCTCAATTTTGGATGATTCAGTCTCTTATTTTTCTAACCCCCACTTTCCTAATCCTTAAGATAAGAGCAGGGGTTTTATGACATTTGAGCAGAAACATTAAAGACATTTTCTGTCCTCAGGTCATCAATGATCTTTGTCAAAGGTGACTGGTCCCTTCTGGTCCCTGGACTGGTACCTGCTGCAGTTTACTGGTACCTTCTTGCCTTCGGAGTTGCTTCACAGGCATGCACTGATGACATCTTCAGGTCTAGCTTTCTGCCTCTGCTGTTGGTCTGGGTACTATGGCTTCTTTGATGCATGTTCAACCGGTTACCACATATCTATCCACCTCTCCCAGAACCCACGTGAATTTCTAAGATCTCTAAATGCCATCTGAAGTCCATGAGAAGAAAATCTTAAACTCTTTTTCCAATGCATGCTTGATGAAACACAATGGAAAGCAAAGGGTCTCTTTGAGAGAGGTGCCCACTCCACAAGGCTGCACCCACTGATCTAGCATCTATTGTGATCAGGGGTTCTTCAACAACTGATATGTTCAGTGGGTTCCTTTCTCTACATCCTTCCTTGAACACCTGTGATCTAATCAATAAAAGGGAAGCTAGACAGTGCTTTTAACCTCTTTATCTTCTTATTGCTCTTCCTAAAAACCCTCACATTGCCCTAGAAACCTTCTGTTGGTGCCCAGGTGGCTGAGCTTACCTCCTCTCACAGTTTGGGCTCTTCCAAAAGAGGGGCATATGCCAAATTATCATGCTTTGACTCCCTACCAGATTTTGTTGTTGTTATGTAAATTGAAACTTTAGAATTTACAAATTGCACCCCCTGCTTATTTTTGTCACCACCAAGGAAGCCTTTTACACATAAAGTATTTTCATTCTTTTACCAAGTTGTTGAAATCTTGAGTCCTCAGAAATGTCGCTGACAAATATGCTGCTTCTTCTAAAAATATGGTAGGATTACATTTGCCATAAACTCCAGAATTTAGGAATGGTCTACATTTGGTTGACTAAAGGTAAGCAGAAAAAACTGTGACATCTCTTATAGAAGTTTAAATGTGGGATGCACAATATGCCAGGTTCCCTTTTTCTGCCTTGGCAGTTATGGAAGGATGCTTTAAGAGAATCCCATCATTTTTGGGTTCCTTAGTGATTGCAGTGGAAAAATGCACCTTGCTCAATCACCAATCACACATGGCTTGTACCATGAACATTTATTGTACTAAGTTTTTGAGATCTTGGTGATAGATGTTACAATTATATAATTGAAACCATCCTAACTGATACACAGGCCAATATTTATTAAGTTGGAAAGTAGTTATTCCATGTATTTGTAAAACAAAACATAGTATGATCTAAATTATGGAAAATTGAATATGTTTATTCAATTACTAATTGGGATTAGAAAGTAAAAGAATGAGTTATTATTTTGAGAAGTTCGGAGAAGCTGGAAATGTTGAAAGCAGGAATTACAAGCATAGTGACCTTCAGTCTATAGGATAGCCTTTCAGTGTTTAGGGAAATTTATCTATTAGGATTTCTGTCTTTTCAAAGTCTAAATAAAAAATGAATTTCTAGGCTCCCTTGCAGGTAGCAAATAGTCATTTCACTTATAATTAACTTTGGAAGATGTTGATTTGGAAGTGGGATATGGGAGAAAATTGTTTTGAGTAAGAATTTATTTTGCTCCTAGTCAGCCTCTGGATATGGGGGATTGTAATGATTTCAGTGGGCCTACTGTCCTAAATTTAGTCATCATATCTATCCTTCCTTCCTCATTTATTTCCTTAAAATCCTCAGAAAGGGCTCTGGGCCTTGTTTTCCCCTTCCCCTATGCCTTCTGATTGATCTTGCTGCTTCCCACTATGGTCCTTGGTGGTATGTAGTGCTTCCTGTTCTAGCAATCTATGAACATAAACTCTATAGTGACCATTTATGTGTTTGTCTGTCTTATCATATCTGACCACAACAAATCACAGGTGCATTTTTAGATGAATGGTATCTCATAGTTTTGATTTGCTTTTCCCTAAGGATCAGTAATTTTGAATATGTTTGTGTTTATTGATCAATATATTTGGAACAAAGTATGTTTAAGACTTTGGCTCAGTTTTGAATTTTTATTGTTGATCATGATATTGTTGTTGAGTTGTAGAAATTCTTTATATATTCCAAATATTACTCACTTTGGATATATGACTTAAAAATAATTTTCCCATTGTGCATATTACCTTTACTATCCAGAAGTGTTTTTTTTTTTTGATGTACAAAGCTTTATAACATTGATGGAATTTATTTTGTTGTTGTTGTCTGTGCTTTTGGTATCATGTTCAATAAATCATTGTCAAATCCAATGTTATGGAGATTTTCACCTGTTTTCTTCTGTGAGTTTTGTGGTTCTAATTCTTGCACTTAGATATTTGAAACATTTCAGTTAATGTTCAATTAGGGAAAGGTTCAACTTTATTCTCTTGCATTTGTATGCACGTTTTTTCTAGAACCATTAATTGAAAAGACTATTCTTTCTCATTGAATCACCTTGGTACTGTCATCAAAAATTATTTGGCCATAAATGTGATGGGATTATTTTGGGGTCCTCTGTTCTATTGTGTTGAGATATATGTCTATATATTGTTTGGTTTTTCTTTTAGGTGTAGGTTTATCATGCTGAGGATTGGATGTAAGGGAGTGTTCCATTTTAGCATCCTATTACAAACAGCAGAAGTGTCGTTCATTGTGGTTGATCTTAGAATTCTGCCGAAGACAGACTGCAACACTAGAGAAATGTTCTGAAAATACATATATCAAGGTGGAAATATTTATTACAAAGGAATGTAGATGGAAATGAAAGAATGAGAGAAAAAAAGCCAAAAAGTTATAGGAAAAATGGGAAATTGCTGGAAGCCAGAGTTCAAAATTAAATAAGTATGGAAAAGTTAAAGTTTTACTTTATCACAGTAATATAAAATGTAACCTTTTGAATATGTGCAAATATTAAAACTGGAAGTTGTATACAAGAAATTAAAACTCTAACTTTGACTTCAGGATGGAATTCTGGTCAATTTCTACCTTTTATTTTATGTAATAGAAAATTGACAATAAAGCAGAGAAATAAGCAACACAATGAAAATATTGTTGCACCAATCCTGAAGTCTTATCTCCTGTTATACAAAGTAGCAGTTAATAGACAAAACTGTTTTGTATATTTATTTTTATTTCAAATGTTTCCCCTACCCAGAGCATTAAATTTGTTAAGGAAAGTGCTATGGTTTGGATCTGAAATGTCTCCCCAAATCGCATGTGTTCCAAGAATGATCCCCAATACATCCAGGTTCAAAGGTGGGAGTTTTAAGCAATGACTCCATCATAAGTGCTCTGACCTCTCAATGAACTAATGTATTTAATGGATTAATGCATTGATAGCTGAATGAACTACTGGGAGGTGGGACATAGTTGGGGAAAGTAGGTCACAGGGGGTGTTCCCTGGCACCGTTTATGTTTTCTTGCTCCCTTCCCCTATTTCCTGGCTGTAATGATTGGGGTTTCCTCTGCCATACTTCCACCATGATGCTTTTACAATGGAATTGGCTGACCATGGACTGAGACCCCTGAAACCATGAACCAAAATAAACATCTCCTTCTTTAGGTTGTTCTTGTCAGGCATTTTGGTCACAGCAACATAAAGCTGGCTAGCACAGCAGGTAAATGATGACATACAAAAAAGCAAACGTCCCTAGTGATAAATCTATTTCTAAAAGTAATGGCCCAGCCTGCCTTTTATTTTCCAAAGGACAGCACCCCTGGGATATAAACTAATTCATCTCATTCCTAATACTTTAGTAAGAACGGATGCTAAAGAACCTTAAGAGTGGGTTTAAGAATTATTTGGAGATATAGATATTCCTTGGGGCTATTGTTAGGAACATGGAAGCCCAGAGTCTGAGCAAGATTGTCTGCCTTTTTCTCTTCCATACATGTTATATTAAGCTGTCATTCACAGACACAGCAGGAACATAAAACTGCCTTGGAATAACTTGGATGACAGAAGCTCTCTGGCTATATGTAGCTCTCAAAAAAAAAAAAAATCACATCACAACAGATCTTTCTTTTGATATGTTCAGTATTTCTTGATCCATCTCACAATGACAAATTAAAACGTTTGTACAATGAACTCTGACATTGGTGTGCATCAACTGCTCCTGAGTCTAAGTAGTTTTAAAATTTTTTTCTGGCCTGCATCTTTAATCTCAAAATTTCTTGAATTTCTTCAAAAGAAGCCCAGGAACAATGGGCAATGGAGAATATACTTTCCAGCTCAGACACTGTACCTCACTGTCAAAAGAGGCTTAGATGTGAAGATAAAACTCTGAAGAATGCATATGTGGAAAATCAAATTGTAGAATTTGAATTCTGAAAATCCTATTTTGCAAAATTTATTATCAAATGTTATGCAATATGTTAGCATTCAATATAAACTGCAGCTTAATAACAAACAAGCAGCTATAATTTTTGTTCTGTGACTGTGAATATATTTTGCCTAATTTTATTATATTTGGAATCCCAGTTTGGATCTTTATAAAAACTGGAAACAATATGATTTTTAAACACCATGTGTAGCAATTTTGTTTTGTAATTTATAACTGAGTAAGAATTATCTATGAAGTGTATAGAACCTATTTAACTTTCTTCTATCTTATATTTTTATGCAGATTGACTCCTATGTCCATTTTCTGTTTAGAAAAATCTAAGACAGTTGCTTCTGTTATTTTAAAATCCTCACGAGAGTTTTTCATTTAAAAGTTACTTTTTCTTATATTTAACAAGTATTTTTCTAGTTTTTATTTTGTTCCTATAATTTTTGCTATTTTTTAGGATGTAAAACTAAACAGTACAAATAAGACCTTTGCCTTCACAAACATATAATATTCCTGCTGAAACATTGAGCAATCATAGAGTATATTTATTTATTTTTAAATATTTTTTATTTTAGTTGTAGTTGGACACAATACCTTTATTTTATTTTTATGTGGTGCTGAGGATCGAACCCAGGGCCTCGCATGTGCTAGACGAGCACTCTACCACTGAGCCACCAGCCCCAGCCCCCATAGGGTATATTTAAATTAAACTTGGGATTTTGTACTAGCATTTGGTGTGTATCCATCAACTCATTTCTTTTGTTGGGTCATTACCATTCCCTAATACTTAACACCTTAAAATTATTAAATATGTAAGAAACTAAAAACCAATACAAAAGAGACCCCCTAAATATAATTGTAGTTTCATGTGATAAATTTAGACACTATAATTTACAAAATGGAGAATACTAAAAAAAAAGAAAAAAGAAAAAGAAAGAACACACTTTCATCTATTGTATCTATTTTTCCATCTGCTATCTATATTTTTATTGTTGGGGGTGCAGTAAAGATTACAAAGGGAGGATTTTACAGAAGTGGTAACCTTCAGTCTGTGTTCAGAAAATGAAAATGGAACTCATTTTATACACTTTGGATTAGAAAAAAAATTAATAGATTTCTGTAACAGAAAAATGGTTCTGTTAGGAATAGACCGTCTATACAAGGGATAATTGCTAGCATATCCCAGGGATCAGACAATCTTGGTGGCAGATATTGGGGCTCTTCTCTTTCCTACTGGCCCTTCCCCTTCCCCAGGTCAACTTCTTACTGTCCAAAAACCTTCTCTCTGTGCCTGAAGACGTCTTTGGTTTCCACAACTCACCCTGTGCATAAGTCTGGAAAAACTGAAAAACATATTTCCTTCAGGATCTGCTTGGAACAAATAGAAGTTGAGAATTGGTTAAGCGAAGTATCCTAGCTCCTTTAACACTAAGTAGGCTAAATTTAAGATGTACATTATGAACTGTTTTCCAGAGTTCCCAAGAAAGATAGAAAATAATTAAACATGGTGCTAACCTATTTGATAACAGTTCATCTCCATGATGCCTTCTCTTCTCTGTGGCTTTTCCACTCCTTAAGAGGCCTAGGATCACAAATACACTACTACTTGCCTCAGAGTTTGCCTATGGGAAAACCCAGCCGAAGACACAGCTGAATCCTTATAAGACAGTTTCTGCCTTCAATAAACTTGCAGCCAAGTGGAACCTCCCAATCACTTCGTCCATCTCTAGTAGTACGCAGGCTAAATTCCCCATTTAAAATCAACAACAAACTTCTCTCCCATTACAACATCAAAATGCCCCCCTCCGTGTACATATATCTGAGCAATAATTTAAAGGTGATTTAATTATCTACTGCTATCGAGATTTGAATCCAAAATTCTTGACTTTGGGGCTAATGTTCTCACCATATAGGAAAGGTACATCAAGGAGGATGGTTAGCAGAGAATAAGCTGGTACAATTGACATTTCTGTTAAGGCCATGAGTTCCCCCATGATTGCAATAACAAACTACCCTAAAGCTTAGCAGCTTAAAACAATTATTTATTATTGACTAGTAGGTCTATGGGTCATGTTGAATGGAGTGAGGTTCTGGAGATTTTGTTAAGCCTTGCTTATCTATCTGTGGTCACCTGATGAGGACAGTAGGAATGGCTAACCCATGTGACTCCTCATCTTCCAGCAAGCTGGCTTAAGTTTATTCACATGGTAAAGGTGCTGGTCCAAGAGATAAAGCAGAACTGTGTAAGGACTCCTAAGTTCAGAACTAGAAGAAAATCACCAGTGCTGCTGTCTATCGGTCACAGAGGACAGAAGATCAATCTGAATCAACAGGTGGGGAAAGAGCTTTTCCTCTTGGTGGGTGTTGTTGAAAACTCACATTGCAAAAAAGTTGTAAATACATAAAGGGAAATAATTGCAACTTTTTAATAAAACTACCTACGATCCATTAGCAGTATATTAACCTGAATGTATTCTGTGCTTATAAGATTCCCAGGATATTTTTTAAAGAGGACAAATGGCACGGTATATTCACTTTATTCCATCGCCCTACAAACCATTTCACTGTTATTCTTCTCCTTGATTATTTCCTGTGATTATTTTCTAATTTTAGATATTCTATTCTCTGGTACAATATTGATCTATTTTTTTTCTATTTTATTTAATGTTCTCAAGCTGTAGATTGGTCTTCAAAGGTAATTGGACTGTGGAACATTTATTAGAAATATTATAACATATAAAATTATATTCTCCAGTTTTTATAATGGCTGTAGATAGGGAAACCTGTACATTGCGAAAGGGACTGGGGAAAAAACAGAAGGCTGTTAAGTATGCCCACTGTCAAGAAATAGCGTCCTTGCCACCCTGTGGAAGTTTTGGGAATTGCACTCTCCAAAATCCTGGAGGAATGGCTCCTGAGCAGCTCCTGTACATCTCTGCTGTGTCCAAGAGAATGCAAAACGTACCATGCCAGGTAGAAGGACATCCTCATGTGGTGGAACTGAACATGCCTACCTCATTTTGTCAGGTTGGCCACACTTCTTAAGAGCCTCATCTCAATATTAATGGGACAGTGTCTGAGGTGCATTTCACTACCTGGATTTTAAGAGCTAAAAATCCTTTGAATATATCTGACACAAGTCTGAAAACTTTTTTTAAAAGATGTAATAGTTTTTAATCAAATATTCCCACAAATCATAAATTGCATTCCAAACCAGATTCAAGACAGAATTACAATTCCAAGTGGGGAAGACTCAAAGCAAAGTTACTACTACTTTAAATGAATAAATACCTGGAAAGTCATTCCAAGAAATATAACTGCTTTAAAAATTTAGACAAAGTCTACCTATTTTCTTTTTCTTTTTTAAAAATTATTATTATTTTTTTATTATTATTGGTTGTTCAAAACATTACATAGTTCTTGACATATCATATTTCATACATTTGATTCAAGTGGGTTATGAACTCCCATTTTTACCCCGTATACAGATTGCAGAATCACATCGGTTACACATCCATGTTTTTACGTACTGCCATACTAGTGTTTGTTGTATTCTGCTGCCTTTCCTATCCTCTACTATTGCCCCTCCCCTCCCCTCCCTTCCCCTCCCCTCCCTTCTCCTCCCCTCCCATCTTCTCTCTCTACCTCATCTACTGTAATTCATTTCTCTCCCTTGTTTTTTTCCCTTTCCCCTCACTTCCTCTTATATGTAATTTTCTATAACAATGAGGGTCTCCTTCCATTTCCATGCAATTTCCCTTCTCTCTCCCTTTCCCTCCCACCTCTCATCCCTGTTTAATGTTGATCTTCTTCTCATGCTCTTCCTCCCTGCTCTGTTCTTAGTTGCTCTCCTTATATCAAAGAAGACATTTGGCATTTGTTTTTTAGGGATTGGCTAGCTTCACTTAGCATAATCTGCTCTAGTGCCATCCATTTTCCTGCAAATGCCATGATTTTGTTATTTTTTAGTGCTGAGTAATACTCCATTGTGTATAAATGCCATATTTTTTTTTATCCATTCATCTATTGAAGGGCATCTAGGTTGGTTCCACAGTCTAGCTATTGTGAATTGTGTTGCTATGAACATCAATGTAGCAGTATCCCTATAGTACGTTCTTTTAAGGTCTTTAGGGAATAGTCTGAGAAGGGGAATAGCTGGGTCAAATGGTGGTTCCATTCCCAGCTTTCCAAGGAATCCCCATACTGCTTTCCAAATTGGCCACACCAATTTGCAGTCCCACCAGCAATGTACAAGTGTACCCTTTTCCCCACATCCTCGCCAGCACTTAGTGTTGTTTGACTTCATAATGGCTGCCAATCTTACTGAAGTGAGATGGTATCTTAGGGTGGTTTTG
This sequence comes from Ictidomys tridecemlineatus, assembly GCF_052094955.1. Lineage (NCBI taxonomy): Eukaryota > Metazoa > Chordata > Mammalia > Rodentia > Sciuridae > Ictidomys > Ictidomys tridecemlineatus. The sequence continues at coordinate 164,988,197 of NC_135481.1, forward strand.
ATTTGCATTTCTCTGACTGCTAGAGATGGTGAACATTTTTTCATGTACTTGTTGATTGATTGTATGTCCTCCTCTGAGAAGTGTCTGTTCAGGTCCTTGGCCCATTTGTTGATTGGATTATTTGTTTTCTTATTGTTTAATTTTTGGAGTTCTTTGTATACTCTGGATATTAGGGCTCTATCTGAAGTGTGAGGAGTAAAAATTTGTTCCCAGGATGTAGGCTCCCTATTAACCTCTCTTATTGTTTCCCTTGCTGAGAAAAACTTTTTGGTGTGAGTAAGTCCCATTTGTTGATTCTTGTTTTTAACAAAAGAAACAATTGAAAAAATTGACAAAATTAAAAGTTGGTTCTTTGAAAAAATAAATAAGATCGACAGACCCTTAGCCATGCTAATGAAGAGAAGAAGAGAGAGAACTCAAATTACTTGCATACGGGATGAAAAAGGCAATATCACAACAGACACTACAGAAATACAGAAGATAATTAGAAATTATTTTGAATCCTTATACTCCAATAAAATAGAAGATAGTGAAGGCATCAATAAATTTTTTAAGTCATATGATCTGCCCAGATTGAGTCAGGAGGATATATACAACCTAAACAAACCAATATCAATTGAGGAAATAGAAGAAGCCATCAAAAGACTACCAACTAAGAAAAGCCCAGGACCGGATGGGTATACAGCAGAGTTTTACAAAACCTTTAAAGAGGAACTAATACCAATACTTTTCAAACTATTTCAGGAAATAGAAAAAGAGGGAGAACTTCCAAATACATTCTACGAGGCCAACATCAACCTGATTCCTAAACCAGACAAAGACACTTCAAAGAAAGAAAACTACAGATTAATATCTCTAATGAACATAGATGCAAAAATCCTCAATAAAATTCTGGCAAATCGGATACAGAAACATATCAAAAAGATCATGCATCATGATCAAGTAGGATTCATCCATGGGATGCAAGGCTGGTTCAGTATACGGAAATCAATAAATGTTATTCACCACATCAATAGACTTAAAGATAAGAACCATATGATCATCTCAATAGATGCAGAAAAAGCATTTGACAAAGTACAGCATCTCTTTATGTTCAAAACACTAGAAAAACTATGGATAACAGGAACATACCTCAATATTGTAAAAGCTATCTATGCTAAGCCTCAGGCTAGCATCATTCTAAATGGAGAAAAATGAAGACATTCCCTCTAAAATCTGGAACAAGACAGGGATGCCCTCTCTCACCACTTCTGTTCAATATAGTTCTCGAAACACTGGCCAGAGCAATTAGACAGACGAAAGAAATTAAAGGCATAAAAATTGGAAAAGAAGAACTTAAATTATCACTATTTGTAGATGACATGATTCTATACCTAGCAGACCCAAAAGGGTCTACAAAGAAACTACTAGAGCTAATAAATGAATTCAGCAAAGTGGCAGGATATAAAATCAACATGCATAAATCTGAAAACTTTTTATTAGGTAACTTTTTAAAAGTTCAAGGCACATATAGGAAAGTACACAGGTCAAAATTTCATAGCTCAAGAAGTATGCAAAGTGAACACACTCACATAACCAGCATCCAGAACAAAAAAGAGAGAATTACCAGTACCCAAGAATCCCACCTTATGCACCCTTCTAGTCTGTGCCACCTTCCCCTTTATCCTGACTTCTAATAGCAGAAATAAGTTTAGACTCTTTAGGAATTTGTTCTAAATCAAATCACTTCTGTCTCTTGCATCTGATTTGTCACACTGAATAGCATATCTATGAAATTTATTCTTCTTGTTATGTATGTCTATAGAGCACTCATTTTCATCCACTGTATAATATTCCAATGTATACATAGATCACAATTTATTTAGTTTTACTGTTCCGGTTGCTTAGATTGTTTATAACTTTTGATTTTCACAAATTGTCTGCCCAGAACATCCTAGTGCATCCTTTTGATGCACATATGCCCATATTTATGACATATTTACTAGGAAGTGAAGTTCCTGTGTCACACATATGCATCTGATTGGCTTACATCCATTTTTATTTCTACCAGTTTGACTCGAATGTACATAGAGGTCTCCACTAATGTGAATATCCAGCATAGAGTGGTTTATAAAAATTTGTGGCCAATTAAAAACCAAGTGACTTGGCTTGAGCACTGAAGCTGATGAATTAAAAGTTATAATTAGAGCACAGCCTTTATACTGGCTCATGTGAGTATATAAAATGTTCTCTTTAAATATTTCCTTATAGTTTGTGAAGTCCCTTTTTGTCCCTTTTAAATATAAAATTATATAGTTAATATGATATCTCAGTAAAATTCAAGGAACAATTAACCTACTTTATAGGATTTGCAAAGAGTATAGCATTTAGCCTAGTACAGGACCAGTATTCAATAAAAGCTAATCACATTTTATCAATAGCAGCAGCAGAATCCCTTCAGGGGAAGGAGGGCATGTTTATCTCTTTTTCCTGGAAGAGGAATGTAGTACATGAAGAGGTGAAATAATTTTTCCAGGGAAGCAAACCGAGTCAGAGTCAGACTAGACTGGAACTCAGAACTTCTTATCCTATACTTCAGTTGCTAAAAGTGATAATTTGTTTAATATTACTCACTGTGCTGTGTTAGTCAGCTTTTGTTGCTATAACAAAATACCTGAGAAAAATCCCATAAGGAAAAAAAGTAATTTTGACTCATAGTTTCAGTCCATAGTAGGTTGGCTCCTTTGTTTCTGGGCCTGAGGAAAAGTGTAACATCATGGTGGGAGAGTGTCCTGAAGGAGGCTGGTTGCCCCATGACAACCGGGAAGCAAAGAGAGCAAAGAAGCTATCAGAAACTGGAGATTCCCTTTTAGGACACGCTCCCAGTGAACTAATTCCTAAAACTAGACCCCCCTCCTACAGTTTCCACCACCTCCCAATAGTACATTCAATTATGAACCCATCAGTGAACTAGGCCATGGATGAGCTCAGAGCCCTCATCAGCCAATCACTTTCCAAACATCCCATCTCTGAACATTGCTGCCCTGGGACCAAGTCTCGAATACATGAGCCATTGGGGACATTCCACATCCAAACTATAGCACACTATATTCCTTCTTTTCCTGCTTTGTCTCAAGTTCCCACTCTCTGCCAGTATTTCTAGGGATCACATCCCAAATAAAGTATTTATACTTCAGTTTTTACTCAGGACCTGTTTCTGGGGGAATTCAAAGACTCTCATCTCACTAGTTTTTTTCCCCATCATTCATCTCCTTGATTTCCATTCTGTTAAAAAAAAGAATAACAAACAACAATAACAACAACAACAACAACAAAAAAAAAAACCACTTCAAAGTGTCCTTCCTATATGACACTTTCAGTTTCCTTCAGTGTTCTTGAAAGGTCAGCTTATGCATAGTCAGCATATCAATTCTTTCTACAGAATTGATAATTGCTGTGGCAACCACCTCTATCTCAGTTTTGTTTTGTTTTGTTTTGTCCAGATTAATTTCTTGGAGGACTCTGGCCTGGATTACTTGTGCTTCCTATGAGGAGGATTTGTGTTGAATAGGAAAGTTCGCTCTCATTCCTTGACCTCAAATACCCCAAGAGAAAAGACCTTCCATATTAAAATAAAGGTCATGGCTTCCTCAATCATGGCAAATCTCGAAGCATGAGAATTTAACTAATGGTTAAATCCATATTAAGTTTAATTACAAATAGATGAGTAGATAACATTCAATCCATGCCCCAATGATTTATGGAATACAAACGTGTTGGAATATTGCTGTTTAAATCCAAAGCAGGCGAAGAGGCTCAGCAATCACAAGGACAACCTTAATACAAAAGCTATTGCTAAGCATTAGTCAGGCAGTTAAGATTAACATGGGATAGCACAACCCTCCATTAGTTACTCATCAGCAAACACAGAAAAACGAGAGTTAGATTATAGCTCTTTGGTGTATTTTTAAACGTGAATAAATGGAAAAGCACAGAAGCTGAGCAAGGACCCAGGGTTATGCAACCAGCTAAATTGCTGAGCTGTTGGACACTAAGTCCTTCTAGGTTTAATTCATTGTACCAATAGGTATCACAAGAGACATGACATTAATTCAGTCATTTCAAACTCTTAGGATTTTCTTTTCTACCAAGTTTCTAGGTGATGATATTGATGATCCAAGGGCCATTTTTTTTTTAACTAGGGATTGAAGCCCACTTAACCACTGAGCCACATCCCCAGCCCTTTTTATTTAAAAGAATTTATTTAGAGACAGGGTTTTGCTGAGTAGCTTAGGACCTTGCTAAGTTGCTGAGGCTGGCTTTCAATCTTCCTGCCTCAGCCACCTGATCCCCTGGGATTAAGGCACATGCCACCATGCCCAGTCCAGGGGCCATCATTTGATGGACCATTTTGAGAACACTTTCATTAACAGAATAAATTTATTCTAGATTGAATCTTGGATCACATTCACGCAAGAATCCTGACCCATCTCACTGGCAGATACAGGAGAATATTATTATAGAAGCACAAAAATTAATAGGCCTGGGAAGAGAATGTTAGAGGTGCAATGTTAAGGAATCCGGTCTCAAAATAAAGTTTCTAGGAAGAAGTTAGATTTTCAAAGATCCCAAGGAAATATGGCAACAAATATGACTCAAAGTCAGACATGCTAAACTTAGAAATTACCAAAGTTCAAAATCTCAGCTCTTGCTCTTCCAACCAGTTTGCCTTCTACTTGTCTTCTGGAAACTGAGTGAAAGATTTTGGCCATTGTAAGCAAACAGTGAACTAGCATGAACAAAGACATAAAATTAAAATAGGTTCATTATTTTATTGTTCTCAAATACCTGTATCTGTATGTTCCACATAATGAATGCTTGGATAGACTGCAATTTCAGAAATGCCTTCAGCCATATTCTTCTTTCCATCATTCTTAGTCAACCCTTGAAATTTGGTGATTCAATGAATGAATCTAAATTCAGACTTTTCCCTCACTATTTATGGGACTGATGGATTATAAAACCTCTTGAAAACTCAAGTTTCCTCAGTAGGAAAAGACCAGAAACAAAAACAGTATTTTCTTTGTACAACTACTTCAAAAATTAAATGTGCCTAAAGCACTCGGTAGTGATAGCTCAGTATATTCCATCATATCACCAACTTTTTTGTTCCATGCTACCATCGTTCCTTCAATCACTGTGGAGCTCCTGTCATTGTTCACATCACATGTTAGATTTCACTTTTGTAAATGGATGGTGTCTGAGTGATGATTACTTATAAGAATGGAGAACTTTTTTTTTTTTTACTTTAGAGATTAGAAAACTCAAAGAAGGTATTGTTCTCTCTCTCTCTCTCTCTGTGTGTGTGTGTAAATAGATGTACTTCTATATTTGTGAAAGAGAGAAAGATAGATAGGGAGAAGTAAAAGTATTTGAAATTTTCTGGAACAGAAAACAGTCATTAATGAAAACTATGATGAAATTTATAATAGTATTGTTTCAATGTTAATTTTTTAAACTTTTAAGTGTCCTATAGTTATGTTAGATTAACACATTGGAGGAAGTTGGCTATGAGAGTACTATTAATAAGTCTTCGTACTATTTTTGTAACTCTTTTGTGAATGTAAATGATCTCAAAATTATTTTTTAAACTACTGAATTAATTAGGAAAGAGCTAGAGAGGTTGTGATAACTTTTAATAGCCTCATATAGGATAAACATAATTCACACATAGATTTTGTATGTTTGCTTTTTTCCTGGAAATAACTAATATTCATCCAGAAACAAGTTAGGGCAGATGCTATGTGCTCACTGAAACCTATTTTCTCTTCGCTGTGGACTCAACCTTAGACTGTTTCCCAGCTCCTCTTGCAGTTAGTTGTGGTCTTGTGATTGCATCCTGGGGGATGGGTAATGGGTGGGAACAGTGATTCCAAACTGAACCTCTCTTAATCCTCTGTGTTCTCTATTTTTTATACAAGTTGAACATCCCTAATCCAAAAGTCAGAAATCCAAAGTGCTCTAAAACATGGAACTTTTTGAATGCCAACTGATGCTGCCAGAGGAAAATTCCACACTCCTAAAATTTATTTCATGAACAAAATTATTAAAAATATTGTATGAAATCACTTTCAGGCTCCTTGTATACATAAAATATAAATGCATTCAGTGTTTTGACTTGGGCCCATCTTCAAAATATCTAATTATATATATATATATATATATATATATATATATATATATATATATATATATATACATATACAAATTTTTCAAAGTCCCAATCCCAAACACTTCTGGTTCCAAACATTTCAGATAAGGGATATTTAACCTGTACAACACTCTAGAGGAAGAATGAGAACAAAACAGAAAGAAACTGGACCTGAATGAGGATGCAAGCCTGCCATCCAATCTGATGTTCATGTTTGACTTTAAAGGAATAGGAAACTTGTTGGAAGGTTGAATTGGCTATTGACCTAACCCTAATGCAAAAATGTGGACAGCATGCTGTGAAATTTAATTGGGCAGTATTGTTTTCGATTAAGCAAGCATAATTTGGCTTGGAAAGAAATCCTAAAGGAGGTTAACTATTTCAAATATAAAATTTCATGGTGACTTTTTGAAATGAGATACCAATGCTAGTATGTGTCCATCCTGGTATTTGTATTTTAGTGGCTTATATTCACATATAATTTAAAGATTGTAAACATCGTGAGAACAAGGACCTTGACTCTCCTGTTTTTATCTATATTCCCACAATTTAACACAGTTCCACACATTCAATACCAATTCAATGGAATCAAGAAATGTGGAAAGAAACTGTTTGGTTCAAACAGAATGAGGAAAAGGTTTTCTAGTATATTTTGATAAAAACATAGCAGAAGTCTGTTCCTCTTGTAGTTAGTATATATAATTTTATAGATCAAATTCCTTTGAATGAATAGGAGTGAAACTACATAGTGCTTTTATACCATTGCATGTATTGTCAAGTGGTACTCTGTCTGACACTGAGTAAGTATTAATACCTATTGAATGAATGAATTTTATCAATATCAATAACTGGTTTAGTTTAGAGTATGTGGAGATAAGATTTATATTATATGTTGCTTTAAATTGCTGATGATAAATGAAGTTAGAAATACATATAGTGTGAACCTCAACTGAATTCATTTTTGTATCTCTTACAAAGGTGCCTTATGTGTCCTAGAAAAATGTAACTAATGATTGGGATGGAGAAATAGCTTAATGTTAGGGTGTGTTTAGCATGTGAGAAGTCTTGGATTCTATCTCTAGTACCAAAAAATAAATACATAAATAAAAATAAATTAGTGATAGCATAGAATTGCTTTAGATAAAAAGCCTAATTCTCATTTTGACTAATGAAGGAAAATTCACAAACTTCATATGTTGGTTTAAAGTAAGGGAATAAGCATAAAACATTAACATACAGTTTTGAGAATGAATTAAAGTAAAATTTTACTTTGCCACGAATCCAATTATTGCAAAAAGACACATATGTACCTCATTTGTTAGTTCCCGATAGTTTATTCTAAAATAAATTAAAAAGCTGTGAGATATCTTCATGTGAGATATTTACATTCTGGTTTTGCTGTGTGCAGGTTTTCCCAAAAGCTGCTGAAATTAATTTCTGAACTCTACCCTTTTGATATCAACTTCCAAGAAGAAAAACAAAGAAAATAGATAATAGAAATGACTATTATTATAGCTAATGAATTGATAATGTCTCCATATTAATAAAGTCTTCTCACCATTTCACTGAATAAAATAACATGGAATGGAAAAAATGGAATTGCACAAGGTAATTTGATTCTGAGTCTGGTATAAAAAACAGAAAAATAAATAGTTCTGTCGACTGGATAATTACAGATTTATTAATACGTGCTTTGAATGCACTTCTGTATCATGAGTGATACAATGGGAATATTAGTATTTTATTCTCTATATTCCTCCACTCCTTACCTTCATTCCAAGCAAGAAGATGTTTCCCTATCATTCCCCTGCCTCGGTGCAATTTTTTTTCTTTAAATCCAAAAGCAAAACACTCGAAGAAAATCTCTTGCTTTGTTTCAAAAGCTAAACCTCAGTGAGATATACAAGGATCAGTATTTCACTTGGAGGGGGGTAAAAGGAAATGAGTGCTTGTCAAAGAGAAGAATCACAAATAAGTGGAGGGAAAAGAAGTTTTATCATGAGAGGAAAGAAAATGAAATCTATGGATCTCTAACCCAAGATCCCCACTTCTGACTCACAATCTCCAAAAATCATGAGGATCACTAAAGGGATAGTTTTGGCACACTTCTAGGAGGTGGGACTGAGTGGCAACAGGATTCCACATCTTGTGAGGATTCTAGCCTTGATAACTGCAGACCTATGAGGCTTCAGGGATTGGATTAGTTGGAGATTAAAAGAATTTACTGGTTCCTAATGTGTGCTGGAATTCAGCACATTCTCTCCAGGTGTTCTGTTCTGCTTGAGATCCCTTGTCTAATTCAAGACTTTTGCCAAGTGAGGGCAGAATGAATGAAGGGGAGTCATGTGACAGTTCCTAATAATAAGATTCAATTTCCCTTCGGACTTAAAGTTGGATTTAATATGATTGAAAGAACATAAAGAAAAGTGACATTTATTTGACTTTGAATTATAATAGTAGCAAATTCATACCTCCTACGCACTTGTAATATTATCTATACTATATAGCATATTAAAGAATAATATATTTTCCTTAAGCTAAATAAAGACTGTTTTTGTTCTCAAAGGCAAATCTTAAAGCAGAAAATGTATGCATGAACAGAAATTTTCTTTCAATAATGAGTTGATATCAAAGCTGTTTCCAGTTACTAGTGCCATTTCCAAATTAAACAGGCTTTTATTATAATTCAGCTGAACAGAAGGAAAATAAAGCATAGAAATGTACTTCCTGTATTGTCATCTAGAAAACATACTACTGACGGATTTGATTATAATACAACATTTCTTTTCAAGTAACTTGTAGCTTAGAATGCATATAAAATGATGGGTTTTTTTTTTTGAATATTCAGAGATGAAGCCAAAATTTGCTATTGAGATACTTGTTGCAACCCTAGTGAAACTCTAATATTTCTATTTTTTATTCATTTAGTTCCCAGCTACAGGCATTGTGTTAGTGTTCCCATCATTGACCCCCTTCCTGAAATCATGCTCTTTGCTCCTCTGTAGTTCTTCCCACTAGTGTAAATAAATATATATTTCCCAAACCACTAAGGTTGAGCTTGGCTGTGTAAAGTGGTTTGGTCAATGGAGTATTAGTGGATATGCTGCACGAAATAGCTTTAAATGTACCCTTTGTTGGAACTTAATTTCTCATGTTCTTGCCTTTCATCATGAGAAGAACCTCTCTCCAGAAGTCAGCATTCTAATAAGCATGAAAACTGTAGGTCAGATCTGGATCAAAACACTAGCTAGAATCCAAGCTTAGCTAAATCCAGCCAAACCTGGTTGACTAGAAGACATCTGAACAAGAAATAAATATGTATTTGGGACAGTTTTTTACACAGCATTATACTGTGTACAGTAGACTGATATATCTTTCCATTCTCTGTATTTCAATAGATTTCCAGGCTACTCATGGTGTTTTAAATATTTAGATTACCAAAACTTATCAATTTATTTCTCCTTATGAAGGACCAATGGACATTTATATGCTATGGTTCCAAATTAGTATGGAACAAACTTTCAGTTGAGACTATTTAGTTCAACAATTAAATCCAATTTATTTAAAGGAATATTTTATTTCACTACAGGAGGGAATAAGAGTTGAATATTAGTAAGATATTATTCCGAGGACAAGACAAGTAAAAATATGAACTACTAAAAATGGAGAAAAGTAATATGCTTTTGGAGAAGAGCAAACAATATATTGTGATTATTACTTAAGTTAGCCATTCCAAAAATAGTATGATCTTAATAGATGGAATATGGAAACAGGGAAATATGTTTTTAGTGTGAACAACATTAATTTATTCAACTTTTATCCATTTTCTTACTGAGTGAATACTTTGAACTGTCTTCAATGAACCAGATGTTGGTGATATGGTAATAAATAATATAATAATGATATCTAGGTTACTGGGCATGACAGGACAAAATGGGTAGGATGGGACAGGTACCAAGTTCCCTGCATGGGACAGGGTCCAGTTCCTGAATGAGAGGCTAACAAGCCAACAATATTGTGTCCAAAGACATTTGCAGCTTTGAAAGAATCAGGAACCATTGCAACTGGTGTGATATGATCCAAAAAGGGTCAAACAACTGTCCTGTCCACTTTTCAAGTAGCTGAAGTCTTGGAGAAAGACATGAAGAACATTCTTTCCCAGGGAAGAAAAATTTTCCAGTTCTACAGGATATTTACCTCCAAGTCATGGGACATTTTGGATTGGTGACTGATTGGCCTTGTATTGTGGTGTAAGGGAAGGAAGAACATAAAGCAGACAAAGAAGTTCAGTTTACATAGATAACATTGAACCAAACAGGTAAAGGAATTAGGAAAAGAAATGTAAAGTTTTATCTGTTTCTACAATAATACTGCATAACAAACTGCTCAAAAACTTAGTAGCGTAAACTAATAATTACTTAGCATTTTTTTTTACAAGCATATAGGTCAGTTTTGTGATCCTGCTAAATGGCTCCAGGCTGACTGATTTGAGCTGGGCATGCACTCCTCCATTGTCAGCTATAGGCCAATAGGATAGATTTGCTAGTTTATTGTGGGTTTACTTCTATATCTGGGGACATGGCTCACTGAGCTCTACTCAATGAGGCCTCTTTCATGCACCAGGCTACCTAGAGCTTATTTAAATGCACAGGAATACAAGAGAATGAGCAGAAAAACACGGGACTTCTTGTGGTCAAGGCTTGCAACTGTCGTCTCATATAACATTTGTGTTTTAGTCAAATTTACACCCCTGTGGCCAGAATACCTGACAAGAAGAACTTAGAAGAAGAAGTTTTTTTGAAGCTTATGGTTTCAGAGGTCTCAGTCCATAGATAGCTGATTCCATTGCTATGGGTCCAAGGTGAAGCTGTACATCATGGTGGAAGGGTTAAGTAGAGGCAAATCCCTCAGCTCATGGAAGGAAGAAAGAAAGGAAAGAAAGAGATAGGAGTGGATGAGGAAGGGCTGCAGGAAAGTGCATATTTCCAGGGCAGACCTTCAGGACCCAATTCCTCCAGCCATGCCCCACCTGTCTACAGTTACTACCCAGTCAGTCCATTCAAACGAGGATGGACTGATTAGGTTACAGCTCTAATCATTTTGCCTCTGATTATTTTTGCAGTAGCACAATATCTTTTTGAAGATGATTCATGTCCACAACATAATAATTTGCCATATTATTTTGGCCAAATCAAGTGTATAACCCACAAGATTCAAGAGTTGGAGATATAGATTAGGCCTTTCTGTGGGAGGAAGAGTCAGTCCCACTGCATAGGGGCATGGGTAAAGGGAGAGAAGAACTAGGGTCACAACTGTGATCTGTCTATTACAGTAACCAACTATTTTCAATTTCCTATTTCGTGGCTGGCAATGTGTTTGAGACTCTTAACAACTTGATCTCATCAATTATGGGAGCCGTTCTACCAGAAGAAACTCTGTCTCAGAGATGTCATATTTATGCATCACCATGCAGACATCATCAGCTGGTGAAATTAGGCTGGTAGTTCTGATGCTTTTTAAAGCATAAGCTCTTTAAGAGATCCCTCACACTGCTTCCCTAAATCAATGGCTTGCAATTTCCCCCAAAATGGTTTATCAATTGAAATAAAATCAATTCTACCGCAGCAGGAATCAGAAGAGTTAGGTGAGAAGATGATGTGGTCTGAGATTGCATAGTTGACAAAACCCATGCTGGGAATGCTAGACAGGAATGAAAGGTGACCTGAGGTTCACTGGGCAAAATGAACTTTTACAAGGGAATAACCATCTGGGGAGCTGTATCATTCCAAATCTTCACATCCAAGGAGACCTAATGAGTTCAGGTTCTACTGAGGCAACATTGGTAAGAGAATGGGAAATGAGAATGTGACTTCTGAGCAGAAAAATCCATATCACACTGTAATTTCATCTGGTTGATGGAAAGGATCATGAAAACAGGATCTATCCCCAGGGAAAGGGGTTGCACACATGAGCCTAGCGGTTTGCAACCCCTAGTTGTCTGGGTTTCTGGAATGGGAATTAGGAAGTAAATTGTAAGGTGATGCTAGCATGGATATTTCCTATTTTGTTCTTTGCTGCGCTGTTAACACTTTGAAGTGTTTCAGGTACATGCAGACATAGAGTAAATATTTGTGGAGTCATGAAGATAAGTGTACAACTAGATATAAATAGCACCCCTGGGGTTAAATCATTATAAACTCATGGGATCATAACGGAGAAAATGTCAGACAATTTCCAGATCCTTGTAGGTAAAAGAGGTACGAAAGTCCCAGTCAGACATGGAGGCTTCTTACTTAGTGATTCAGAGACCAGCACTGATTCTCCGAGTGGCCTGCAAACAAAGGAAGAAGACTCTCTGGTGTTTGCATTGTGTAATTTCCATTTCAAGCCATTTCTCTAGTGATGTCCAGTAAAGATTCAGAATATTCACCTTTGGCAACACTGAACTTATGAACAGAAGGTGATTGTTGCTATCAAGTAGACCCCTGCTGTTCTAAATGAATTTTCAGACCATTAGCAGCATCACCTAATTCTCTAATAGAAATTGAGATTCTCAGGTCCTGCCCCAGACCTACTGAATCAGAATTTTGAGGGTGAGATCCAGGAACGTTTTTTTTTTGTTTGTTTGTTTAATAATCATTCAATGATGCTGAGGGCCATTACCAAGTAGGAATGAAATTTCCTTGCCAAGCGTACCCCATGCTGCTTAGAGGACATTCGATGGAACATTGCATGCATGCTTTAATAAGGTGACCGTGCTCAAGGACCAAGGCGGATCCGGGTTTAGAGCTGATCAGGTTTGAGGAAGTAACCGGTTCCTTGAGTTTAAGGCGTTGCCAGTTTAAGATAATGGGTTTTAGGGAAGTTAGAGGTTGAAGATTATTGCTGGGATTAGGGTGTTCCTGCTGCTTGTTCCCGTTGAGTTCTCCTGAGATTAAAATGGGATTTGGAGATAGCCTCGTGGGTAGGTGAATTGTGCGGGAGACGCCAGAACACGATTGCCCCTGGACCTGTGTGGAGGCGGTGTGAGAGCGGGAATAAAGAATTGCTGTTTGAACCTACAAAGGTGTGTGGTGATTCTGGTGCCAAGCCGAGACATTGGCCTTTGGCACAATATGCTATCCATCGTTTTATGATGTTTTAGAACAAAGCAAGTTTCACAAAGTTACATGGGGTTTTTTATCTGTCACAGGGTTCAAAGAAACAGTTACCGATAGAAAATATTTCTACAACCTCAAATTAGATTATATTTAGGTATATTTGCAAAACTCATCCTTAAGGTATTCCTGCAGTTTTGTATTTGAAAGGACAGTTTACAGAGATGGAAAGTTGGAATCCAGATTTTTTTTTATTAGAAAGATAATAGTACATAACTTAAACTTTGCAGTTTTTATTATTCAATAAGAAAACGCACATATTTTTATTCCTAGGTGATTGTCACATATGGTCCCTTTATTCTCTCCCATGTCCCTTCAGTGTGCTTGTCTCATGAGTGCTTCCTGTGTGCATGGGTACCATGGTATTCTGGTGTCATTTTCTTAATTGCACTCTTCACTGGGACTCCGCTACGGCTGCTGCTTTTACTCCCTTTGCTTATAACTACCAGGAAGTGGGTTTCTCCCACTTCTCTTATCTCTACTATGACTTCTGCTACTCTGTACATTTCTCCCAGATCTTCTCTTCTCTGGGTTGTGATGATGCCTTCTAGATATTTGCCTACAATTAGGATGGCTCTACTTGCTATCCTCTCCAGAACTTTCTTGTTTTTAAAACTGAGGCTTTTCCTTGTTGTTGTTGTTGCTTTCTTCCTTGTCACTATAACTTCTAGAAAGTTCTTCATAAAGTTTTCTTTTTTTTTTTTTTTTTACCCGTAGTCTCTTCACATTCATTTTAATTTCTGGAATGCTTATTTTTCCTACTTTTTAAAAAATTTTCTTTATAGTAATTGTAACGACTGCTTTTTGAAGTCATATTAGAGGAAGAGGAGGAGAAAGTCAGAGAGGAGGAGGAGGAAGAAGAGGTTTTAAAAAAAATTTTTTAATGTTTGTATCTGCTCTTCTGTAACATTTTTAATACCTTTTTTCTTTTCTATCCAATTTCCTGAGCTGCTTCTGTTTTCATTTGGTTTTGAGTGATTTTAAGACTTTAACTTCTGAATTTTCTTCACCCTCACTGGCAGCAAACTCTGAGTCAACACAGACATCCTTCTGTTGCTGTGATGGATCATTTGCACCCAAGTTTCTCCCCAGTATATTTCCTTTACAGTGAAAACCCACTATTTCTCATCTCCACTATTAGCTCCCTGAGGGTGCATTGAGGGTCCTGAGCCATCAGTGGGAACCCAACATACATTGGTTCCAGAAAATTCAAAGGACGTTCTTGAATTATGCTGACATGACCCCATTTGTGATATTTAACGCATCTCACATTTCAAAACTGAACGCCAAAGGGCTGATCTCTGGTGTTCATGTCATCTTTGGCTAATTTTTTCACATGGAGTTCCTTTCTGCTATTCAAATTTCTATTCTGTTTCTTCTTTCTCTTTATTTTCTTCCATTAGCTCCTAGTGGAACTTCACACATGAAATTAAGGCTATTCTTTACACATTCACCTTCCATAAGAATCTGTTATCATATTAACACTTGTACTTTAGGATACTGTTGCATTAATTCATGTTTCTTCTTATCATATAATAATTTCTGTTCCGCCATCCATACCTTTTGGATAGTGCATTCAGAGGCAGGATGAAAGTTCTTTTGGCACATGAATTTGGCAAAGGATTTGTCCATCTTGCAGTCTGAGCTAGGGAGGGCCCCTGGAAATAAGCTTTTTAATAAACCTTCTAGATAATTCTTATGCGTGCCAATGTTTGAGAAACACTGAGTTGAAAGACTTCAGAGGTCTCATGGATATCAAGAGGTTCCTATGACTTTCTTCTACTATTGTCCTGTCATATGACCTAAAATGGATTATCCACAGCACAAAGGCAGTTGAATTTTTGCTAAGGAATAAAAGGAAATTGGCACATGGGTAAACAGATTTGAACACCTTCTTCTTCATCACCATTAGTATAGTACCTCTTGTTTGCATAAGCATTCTTTGAATTGCTATGAGGAAATTTAGTAACATTTCTTAGAGTTGTATAAAATAATGGTTCATAACATGGATTTGGAGCCCAGAAAAATCTGGTGTCAACTCCTACTCCACTATATATTATCAGGAGACTTTGGGCAAGTTCATCTCATCTCTGAAGGGTCAGTTTTTATTTTCCTAAAAAATAGCACCTTAACAGTAGCTATATAATTTTTGAAGTAATTTAGAAAAGGAATTCACATAATGGATTGGATCATATTTTGATGTTTTGTCCATGCTAAATTCTTAATAATGTAAGTTACTTTTATTACTAGTATGACAATAAGTATTAATATATGTACATTGCCAACATATTTTTCAATTATATAATGGATCAGTCTGAGTTTGTAGTACACTAAACATTTTTAAAAGAGGATCACAGATATTGACCAAAGTACTACAAAAATCACATATCCTTTCATTCTGTGAATCAAATTTTGCTTTCTCCTAATAATTTAAGTTTAAGTCTCGATTTCCTACTCATGCACAGCAACACTTGTGAGCGGGTTTCTCTTTTGATGTGTCCCCAATGTGACTCAGGAGATCAAACTGAAATAATAAAATAACACTGCATGAAAAGAGACCCAGGCTACACTTGTTAATGAGTAGATAAATGTTGTTCAGCCCCAGGAAAAAATTGCACATGGAGCAAAGCAATGGCTTTTGTAAGACTCAGCATACACCTTTAAATTATTTTCTGTCGGCTTCCAAGTTCTAAAGAGTGATTGGTGTGCACAATGAAAAAAGAGAGGGAGAGAGAAAGGAAGGAAGGAAGGAAGACTTGAGGCTAGGAAGATAAAGAGGAAAATGACCAACCTCCCTCCCCTTACCTCTCCTTCTCACTCCAGTCTCACTAATGGTTTAAGAAAGAAGGCAGATGCTGAAGCCACAACTGAGAAAGAGAATTGTTTCAGGCCCCAGGCAATCCTTCTATCAGGGAAGGTTGAGGTCAGACACTGAGAACATCAAAGAAAAGAAAGGTCTTTGGGGTAAAGAAGAAATGGCATCCCCGTGAAGAATAAAGAGGAGGGAAGTCAAAATCCATATTCTACTGTTTTCTCATGACAAAAACATAGCAGATTTCCCCAGAAAACTGATTAATTGCCCTTCCCTTTGAGCTATCTGAATTCCCTGTCTTTTATTATTGAATTATAGATATTAGTATGGGAAATAAACTTCTTAGCATAGTCATCAACATTTTTGCTCATTCATTATTTTGTGATTTTCCCAGAAAGACCTAAATGGGATCATTCAAATTCAGAGGTTTCTGTCTTTCTTTTCTGAAACAAAATAAGTGCACCAGAAATAGTTATTTCTAACTATGTGATAGTGCAGTGTGTTTAATGAGTTGAATACATAACTGACTGGGGTCTTTAAATTTTGTGGAGTTTTTTTTTGATAGGATAGATATAGAATAAACCCTTCTGGTCCTATGTTATTGGTTAGAGTTTAATCTGGAAGAAGGAAATATTAGAAAGAATGGTCTAATAATCTTGTAAGGTCTCTGCCAATTTTCTTAACAGTAAGGCCATTTTTGAAAATGATCAACCCCTGGGTACCATATGTTCAGAACATTCAGTGTTTTATTGCTCTATAGAGTTTTTTTCCTTGACAAAATATCCTCTTAATCTTTCTCTAGTGATAAAGGAGGGAAAGGCTTTTTATTATTATTTTATTTTTTTAAAATCTGCCTGTCTGAAGCTTTATTTTGGAAACTCCCTGGATTCTTGGGGTACATGGTTTCCAGGACAGCTATCATTTAGAATGTAATAATGTCTTCTTTAGAATCATGATAAATAATTTGCAGTAGAATAGAATGTTTTAGTAGTATACCTTGGGTTAGGTTTGACAGAATCAATGTATTTATGGCAATACGGCATGTAAATTGGTTTATTTACATACAGAATCCTAGGTCAAGGTCAAATTCCTTTCTAATCAATATGCTTTTCATATCCATATGTGGTAATACTTGAAGATACTCCCAATTTTGCCTTCCAAGACCTGTGCTCTCTGGTGCTTGGAGTAAGATTTCAAGGCTCCTCATCTGAGATGCACTGAGGAACCTACTGAGGAACAGGCCAGAGTTTTACCAGTGATTAGGCAATTGTTAGTTTTTGGTATTGTTAGGAATGGGTATTGGTGGTGGAAGGCATAAAAGGGACCATCGGGGTATTCAAGTTTTATAAAATCCCAGAGCGAGCAAGCAATGTATTCAGGCTCCTAAACAGATAATTCAGGAAGACATATGAGACTGAGATATAGAAATGTAGAGAGAGAGAGAGAGAGAGAGAGAGAGAGAGAGAGAGAGAGAGAGAGAGAGAGAGAGAGAGAGATCATTCCATTGACTGTATGCCCTTATAAGTTATTCAAACTTTCTATGTGTTTGCTTCCTCTGTTAAATGCATGTAGTGGTCATAAAAAAAAAATGAGCCTCTTGGATTTCTGACTGTGGCAGAAATGAGGCCACAATTTCACAGGGCCACTCCAGTCAAAGAGAAAAAGCATCAGGGACATTAAGGGATGTCCATTCCAGGAAATTGGGAGCTCCTTTGATGAGTGATCTTTAGCTTAAAGGCTTGGTGGTAGGTTAAATAATACCCACCAAAGACATCCGCTTCCTAATCCCAAAACCAGTGACCACATTGTTTTACACGGCAGAAGGGATTTTGCAGATGCCATCAAGGTAAGGATCTTAAAATAGGGAGATTATTTTAGACTATCCCAGGAGACCCAAAGTAATCACAAAGGTCCTTATAAGAGGTAGACCAGAGGGTCAAAGTCAGAAAAAGGAGATGTGATAATAAAGGTAGAGTTCAAAGAAAGTGGCAAGGAGGGATGGATGAGAAGATACTGGCCTTGAGGATGGAAGAGTCACAAGCTCATAGACACAGATGCCCTCTAGAAGCTGAAAACAAAGAAAATGAATGATCTCCCAGATCCCCAGAAGGAATGCAGCCCAACCAACACTTGGATTTTAGGGTTTCTGACCTTGAGAATGGTAAGATAATGCATTTGTGTTATTTTAAGCCTCCAAATTTGTGATCATTTGTTATGGCGGCAATGGAAAATCAATACAGACTTCCTATTGGCTTTCAGAAAATACCTTAGGATGGGCATTGCAGACAGAGACTCTTCTACTAAATCTTTATTTCTTCCCTCTTTCCTTTATCTGGAGTCTGATGACTTTCCCAACCTCCTCTAGCTCTTCTTAACTTTCCTTCACAGGAATTTGCTCTGATAGACTGCATGTATATTTAATCCTATCTTGGTGTCTGTTTCTTGGAGGACTGGGATTAATACATCTAGTAAATTTGTTTTTGATTTTGCAAGGGTTTTTAAGGTACCTACCATATGGTAATCATTCAAATTATGAACTATCATGATTGTTAGTTATAGTGGCACCAATAACGTAAGACAAAATGCAGTTCATCTGTTCTTGGACAAAATCTTGGGAAGTACCTCTTAGTTTATTTGCCTAAATAAACTAAGAGGTACTCATTTAAATTTCATCTAGACATTTTGGTCCCTCACATTGTCTCAGTTTAGTAGTTAGCACATCCAGTCCAGCCTGAGAGTAAACTTTAAAGTACACTCAGAGAAAATGTTGTGATTGTTCAGAGCTGTTCTACATAAAGTCTAGTTTGGGTATTTGGAGCCAAGAATCATGCTGTCATTAAACATTTATGTCTTCTTCTTGAATTCAGCAAGAAAATTGTATTTTAAGATTCATCTGTTTCAATTTTTATCTCTCTATACTGGGTCATAAACTCAGGTAGAAAATAGAACATGTTTGAAAGGTCATTTCAGGAAATTAGTAAAATTTTCATCTGCCAGAACCTCATGAGTTCTGCCTAATCAGTGGAATTACTAAATATGACAGAAGTACAATCACAAACTGAATTGATGAAATAGTCAATTAGCGCTACTGAACAGACTGGTTTTGCTTTCCATGGTTTCAGTTACCTATGGTCAACTTTATTCTGAGAAAACTGAATGGAAAAATTCCAGGAAAAAAAAAGTCAAAATTTTTTAAATTGCAAGATATTCTGAGTAGTGTGATAAAATCTCACAAGGTCCTATTTAGTGCCATTGGAGATGTGAATCATTTCTTTGTCCAGTATGTCCATGCTAACTTCCTGTTAGTCACTTAGTTGCTGTCTCAAGAATCAGCTAGCTTACTGTGTATACAACCAGATATGAAAAATTGTGCTCTATGTGTGTAATAAGAATTGTGATGCATTCCACTGTCATATATAAATAAAAAAATAAATTTAAAAAAAAGAATCAGCTAGGTGTCAGTGCTTGTGTTCAACTAACCTTCACATCTTTATGTAATAGCCCAACACTATGTCACAGTGCCTACGTTAGTCACCTCGCTTCCTCTCATTACATGGGTTTTATACTATCTCACATTTTCATGAGAAAAAGGGTAAGTACAGCACAAAAAGACATTTTAAGATCAAGAGGGTACATTCACATAACTTTTATTATAGTATATTGTTATAATTGTTCTACTTGACTGTTGGCAATTGTTGTTGATCCCTTACTGTGTCTAATTTACAAATTAAATTTTATCATAGGTATATATGTGTGTATG
This sequence comes from Ictidomys tridecemlineatus, assembly GCF_052094955.1. Lineage (NCBI taxonomy): Eukaryota > Metazoa > Chordata > Mammalia > Rodentia > Sciuridae > Ictidomys > Ictidomys tridecemlineatus. Next base: position 165,008,116 of record NC_135481.1, read on the forward strand.
TGTGTGTGTGTGTGTGTGTGTGTGTGTGTATATATATGAAAAAACATAGTTGATAAGGTATATTTGGTTCAATACTACCTGAGGTTTCAGATATCCACAGATGGTCTTAGAATGTAACCTTATATGTTGTTATGGTTTGGATATGAGGTGTTCCCCAAGTGCTCCTATGTTAATACAGGAATATTCAGAGGTGAAATGATCGGATTATTAGAGCTATAACATAGTTAGTTTATCCAAGTTTGAACAGACTGATCGGGTGGTAACCAGGCAGGTGGGGTATGGCTAGAGGAGGTAGGTCACTGGGGGTGTGCCTTGAAAGGTTTACCTTCCCTACAGCTCTTCTTCTCTCTCTTTCTCTCTCTGCTTCCTGGCCACCATGAGCAGAGCAGAGCACCATTTTTCTGCCAGGCCCTTCTGCCATAATGTTCTGCCACACCTTAGGCTCAGAGCAAGGGAGTAGATCAACAACGGGCTGAACCTCTGAAATCATGAGTCAAATAAACTTTTCGGCCATCCAAAATTATAGTATCAATTTATTCTACCACAATTAGTGTAGAATATTCTTATTTCTTCTTCTTCTTCTTCTTCTTCTTCTTCTTCTTCTTCTTCTTCTTCTTCTTCTTCTTCTTCTCTCTCTCTCTCTCTCTCTCTCTCTCTCTCTCTCTCTCTCTCTCTCTCTCTCTTTTGTGGTAATGAGGATTGAACTTAGGAACACTCAACCACTGAGCCAAATCCCCAACCCTATTTTGTATATTATTTAGAGACAGGGTCTCACTGAGTTGCTTGGTGCCTCTGCTGAGGCTGGCTTTGAACTTGTGATCCTCCCTCTTTGACCTCTGGAGCTGCTTCTTTTTCTTTCTTTAAAAATTCGTTCTATTTTGTTTTTTATTGAATTAAGGGGTATGAAATTGTTTTAATATCATTTTTAAATTTGCACTTCCTAAAATACATCTAAGTTTAAGCACCTTTTAATATGTTCACTTTTTCTCTACTTATAAATTATATGTTCACATGCTTTTCTGACATTCCATTTGTGAAATCTATTTCTTAATTTTTTTATTGAGTTGACAATTTATATCATTGAAATATTATCTCACTCTGTGGCTTGTCTTTTAATTTATGCAGCACATCTTATGAAGCATGGATGTTTTTATTTATTGTATCGGTTATGTATTGCCTCATAAAAAATCACCTTGAAATGCAGTAGCATAAAAGCACCATCATTTGTTTGTTCCATTCTGTGGATTGGCAATGTGAGCAGGTCGCATCCCTGATCTGTGTAGTTTTGGCTGGACTTGATTGTGTTTGTGGTCATTTGGCAGGTCTGTTGGAGAACAGGCCAGATGGCCTCAGTCATGCATCTAGCATTTGCCTAGGACTTTTAAATGAGCACCTTGGTTCTCCTCCATGTGTTGTCTGTTCCTGGTTAGCTCACTTTCTCACTCGGCAGTGTGGTTCCTGAAGGGTACAGGTACAAGCTCATGTCTCTTGAGCTTTAGCTTGGAAGTCACCAACATCAGACCTATTACTTTTTACTTCTCAAAGCAAGTAACAAGCCCAGATCAGATTCAAGACTATAAAGCCACAGACTCCTATTCTTCATGGGCAAGAGCATCAACTGCAAAGAGGAGACATGTCAAAATAGGAGGAATTTGCAATCTTCCTTGTTACATGTAGAATGCATTTCTCAATATTTTATTTTAAATTCTGTATCTTTATTATCTTGAATAAGTATTCTCCCACTTTGATCTTGTAAAGATATTTACTCACATTTTCCTTCTAAATTTATTAGGTTTGCCTTTTGAACATTAGATGTTTAATCCAGCTGAAACTGATTAGTATATATGGAGCAAACTAATTTCATGTTTTCTTGAATGTATATAATAGTTTCCCTTTGATCGTGTGTTAGTTTTTCTTTTCTCTGTGACCAAAATATCTGACAAGAACAACTTAGAGGAGAAAAACTTTATTTCCTCTGGAAATTTTGGCAGTCACTAGTAAAGTCAAAATAGGACATTGAAGGAAAACAGCACATATATATTACCACTTAAGTTGAAAAGCATAAAATAGAATTCTATGTGTTGTTTATCAATATATGTATGACTAAAAATATTACTAAATGAGTAGGAATGATAAAATAAGTTAGTAGTTGGGGGAAGAAAGTGTTATTCATCCTTCAAACAAATATTAATATTTAATAGTTAATAGTTTATGTTGGTTGGTGGGTTCACAAAAGCCCATCAATTTTATTCTTTATAAGTGCTGTTCTACTGAATCACTTCATAATTAAAAATATAGAAAAACAAGTCAATTTGAACAAAGATTTATCTTAATTCTCTGAAAGCCATGGATATCTAAGAAGCCAATTGAGATACAGTATTCAAGGCCCAGTCATGCATTTCCCAGAGTAGTAATTACTAAGATCCAACCTGATACCAACAAAGAATTTATTTAAAATCTTTAATAAGAGTAATAAATCAAATGGATTTTTATAAATATCTGAAAGCTGTTAATTTATTTAACCTTGACCCAGAAAGTCACTTACTTGATTTTTATTTGATGTTTTGCAGATATAAATATGCATGAAAAAAGTTTGAAGATGTTTATTTCTATGACTGACTGACATAACCAAGAGCTTTGAAACTCCACAGTGCAGAAAACATCTCTCCTTTCTATTTTCCACACCAACAATAAAAAAAAAAGTCATCAAAAATTTTTCACCTGAAGATGAGCAAGAGATCTCATTAAAAAAAGATGGAGCATTCATGTAAATACATGAGATGATCTTTTGTGAATTTTTAACCCGTGTCAAATAAGTAGGTTTTCATAAATTAGAGTTGCTTTCTGATTTTAAGCAAGCATTCTTATTCAAGGGAACAGAAAGTTGGGAAGGAATGAATTTGATGGGCAGATGCTGATTGGAAAACTCCTGAGATTCAGCTGCGGTTATGGAACAAGACCAGGAGAGACTTGGGGATTTGGATGATAAAGGGAGAGTATTGGGTCTAAGCCCCCTTTAATTCACTCTACCTCTACCTCAAACCCATTTGGGAAGCAGTACATCATCAAATCACATGAATCTGAATCATTATATAATAAAATACATACTGTACTTCTTCCCATATGGATTCATGAAAGAAATGTAAGCCAACAGAAATTTATATCCAATCTCTCTAGCCTCTAAATTCAAAACAGGGAAGAGCAGAGGGAGGGGTTGAATCCTAATGGAATTTAACCAAGACTGACTGACTTTACTTGAATTCAGCAAGATTAAGTTTTTTGATAACAGTAGACATAGAGTACTCTAAAAGAAAGTTTAGTTATAGGTAAATTAATTTTTTGAATCTATAAAACTTTGGTTCCATAACAGAGTAAAGGAAGCAAATAAAAGAAAGTTGTTGTTGTTGTTTTTTAAAATAAAGGTGTGATTTCAGCTGACATCCAGCATCACTGCAATCTCAAAAGTTGCACAGACTTCTTTCATCTTGAGAAGAGGGGCTGTGTTTTTGTACTTGCATCAGTCAATCACTGGCTGTTGGCTGCTACTTTGAGACAAAGGCAGAGGAGTGTGATATTCCAAGAGAGGCAATTCTTCCTATGAGATGGTACAAGTCTCTAAGAAGGAGCAGCTGTGGGCCTTGGCAAATGCTTGGAGCAGCTGTGAAGGGGAACTGGTGGGCACTGGAAGCATCCCCTGTGATCCGAGAAATCGGTTGAATTCCCACCTCCACCCCCTGGAATCCCTCCAACGGTGGAGAAAAGCTCAAGGCTTTTCTCAGACATTCTTATTAACACCCTAGGCTCTCACTCTCTTTCTCAATTCTCATTCTTCCCACAACAATTTCCACCAAATCTTACTTGGGAAATTACTTTTATGTTCTTATGCATTCCTTCCGATGCTGTAGCTTATGGTGTAAATGTTATTCTCTGAGTCCTTCTGGCTCTTTGGCTCTAAATATTCAAAACCAGACTTTGAACTCAGAGGTCTGCTTTTCTCTCAAAAGCACGACTCTTGCAATCAAATACCTTCACTTTCAATGCTACAATCTCCACTATGCATTAAAAAAAATTTCCCATCAGAAACTCAATTGATTTTTTAAAAAACCAAACTCTAATCTTCACCATCAATTTCAGGCAATAAATACCTTTCTTTCCATGAACCAAGTGTCACTGAAAGGAAAACCAAGAGAATGGCACCAAGCCATCTCTAGTGGTTATTTCTGGAAAGTAATTTATACAAAAAAAAAGAAAAAAAATTTTTGAATACTAACTGTTAACCTTTGGTATTGTCTGAATGAATTTACAATGAGTAGAATTGGATAAAAAGAGAAAAAATGGTTATTTTCAGAAGACCTTCAGTCATGACAAACTTCCTAGTAGGGTTATCCTGGTTCACACGAATTCCGTTGCTCAGCTGCAATATTGATACTGACGTTACTTTATGTAGACTTGTCTTAGTTGTTGGTGATCCATCATGCCCCAAACCTAAAGATAGATGTTGCATTGAGAGGAAGAGGGCTGAAAATGCACAATCCTCTGGACTGTAGGCAAATGGTAGAATTTATCATCAGCAGTAGCAGGTGATATAAAGTCAGCCCCAAGTGCCAGACTGCAGCAGAAAGGAAAACAAGTTAGAAGGGGCTATTGACATCATAGGAAAGAATGTTGACCAAAGGAAAATACCTGAGACAGCTTGTGAACTACACAGAGGATTCTTCTCTACAGTATGTTATGAAAGGAGAGGGGCTTGAAATAGTCATTATATGGACTGTGGACTTTAAATACATAAAGTTTCCATAGAAAAGAAGAAGGTCTCTTTAAACAAAGAAATAGATTAACATCAAATACACTTCTCTGAATTCTTACCATCAGCCAAAACTAGAATTATAGACTAACTGGAATAAGTTATAGGAAATGGAGGGGCTGATACTTTCAGTTTAGTTGAAATTTCAGGGGATTTTGTTTTTATCAAGAGAAGCATCTCCCATAGCCAGTTTCTTATGGGAAGGGCTCATGTCTTTGTTTTTCTCATCATAATGAAGACACATTAGATCAAGAAATAGTTTTTCATTGATCATAATCTATAAAATCCAAACTCTGGCTTCAGAAATGTTTTGAGAAACTTAGAATCCAATATTGGTGTTTATGGGGAAAAGAAGTTGTCAAAGACACCCAGTAAATAAGAGCTGCCTTATTGCCCCCTCTAGCTGGTAACTCACATAGGGATAGTTCATGAAATTAAGCAGATGGAGATAACAATACCAATAAGATTTCAGATAATAATAGATTGTCCAGAAACAATGGGCCTTCCTGTTATTAACCATAAAAACCACATTTCAAACCCAGCCATAGACATCTGTGACAATCACAGAAATATCCCTTTTATGAGTAAATCTCTGTCACATTCACTGCATGGAGAAACAGCCTAGGATACTGCTTTATGTAGGTATTCTGGCTCTCGAATGGGAAAATAAGGAAGGTGACTGAACGATGCAAACCCACCAAAGTGGTAAGTCATTATAGTTTTCCTTGAATGGTGGTGGGGGATAAGAATCCAGACATCTCCAGGGAAAATATCACTTCATGGAAACCAGAGTGGGAGAGAATAAGTGCTTTATCCCTAACCACAATGTCCAAACTACTCATTGTCTGCAAGGTTATGTGTTACTAGTAATTGAATTGACTGGTGAAATTCAGCTAAATATGTTGAAAAGATATGAAAAAGTGTGTAAGTTCAGTGAATGTCATTTTATCTTGGTTCAATCAGTTAAAGACCATGATGCATACATATCCTTATATCTCTACTCTATCTATCTATCTATCTATCTATCTATCTATCTATCTATCTATCTATCTATCTATCTCTGTGTAACATTGAGTAAATCTTAAGATTCTTCCACTTTTTTTCCCCAGGGATGACCATCTGAATATTTCTATGTTCTGGGAATTATTACTCTTGGCTAAAAAGAGATATAGGCTAAAGCTAACTAAGGCTTTCCACCTCATATAGATAATATTAATCACTCATGGTAATTGTTCATGCTGGCCAACATTTCTAGTTTTCCCTCTTCTGGCACATTGAAGGAGAGTAGCTCTGCTCTCATCAAGTTAGACATCAACAAGTCATTTACTTAAGCTATTGAAATATGATAAGTGACATATATCACTTCTGGGCTAAAACTTTAGAGCCAGTGTGTGGTTTGCCAAGTTACCTTACCAGTACCACAATAATCAGCAATTTTTAAGACATTGGGTAACTGATAATCTTACATTCCTGAGTGTCAATGCTGCAGACCACCATGCTGAGTTGATATACCATGATGAAGAAATAGACCACCAGAGTTTTAATCTACTTTGATACTGGTAAGTGTGGCCTAGTTTATCTTGACAGAGTACACTGTAGGGTAAATAGAGGAGATTGCTCTTGATTGGAGTTGATTCTCTTAGGGGCTTCACCCTCCCCAGGACTTGCTCAGCCATCCTAAAGGCTTTGGGCAACTCAATGACTGGGAAACCCTCACACTGATCATTAGTTTAATCTTTTGAATTGCTGTGCTAAAATCTTCTGTTGTTGCAGTATTCAAAAAGACAGTTTAAGAGCTTCTGTCCATCAAAGGTATCATGATCACTCTGATCTCTGGAGATTTCCTCACTGCAACTGTAATATCAGTGTCCACTCATAGATGTCCACTTTTACTTGGAGATTTTCTATGTCCAGAGAGCTGATGGTATCATGACCATTCTGATCTCTGGAGATTTTCTCACTGCTACTGTAATATCAGTGTCCACTCATAGATGTCCACTTTTACTTGGAGATCTTCTATGTCCAGAGAGCTGATGCTATCTATGTGAGACACTCTGTCCCATCACTGGTGAACCACTGGCAAGTAAAGGTTGATTGCTATTTTTATTTATGTTTTTTTTTGCTTGAAACTATTTTAAATATGGTGCATGGTTATACCACTATAACTAAGAACCAAAAGAACTAAGCACAATATAATTTCCTAAATTTACCAATTTCTTATCTATCCTTCTCAGACCATGTGGTAAGCTGAAATAAGTCCAAAAAAGCAAAGTAGCAAGGTCTTATAATGTTTTTCTTATGTCTGGAGCATGCTATAAGTAGAGTGTATAAGGATTTGGATGTTGTTATGATTTGCATATGAAGGCCCCCCCAAGAGGTCATGTGTGAGATAATGCAGATGATATGATTAGATTATGAAAACTGTAGCCTGGTGAGTGGATTAATCCATTTGATGAGATTAATAATTTGAAAGGACTACTATGCCAGGTTGTAACTATAAGTAGGTAGGATGTGGTTGGAGGAAGTAGGTCACTGGGGCATGCCTTTGGAGTTTATATTTTGTGCCTTGCACTTTCTGCCTCCTGTCTATCATGTCCTGAGATGGTCTCCTCTGCCACACACTTCTGCCATGATGTTCTGACTTGCCTTGGGCCCAGAGCAATGGAATTAGCAACCATTGACTGAACCTCTGAAACTGTGAGTCAAAATAAACTTTTTCTTCTTTAAGTTGTTCTTGTCAGTTACATTGATCATAGCTATGTAAAGCTGACTAACACAAATCTGGATGGAATATTCCCCCAAAAGCTCATATGTTGGAAGAATGGTCTTCAGTGGGGGCAAGGATCAGAAGTGGAGCTTTTGCTTTTAGTAGTTGAATGGATACAGAAAATGTGGTATATATACACAAAGGAATATTATTTAGCATTAAAAGAGAACAAAATCATGGTATTTTCAGGTAATTGGGTAGAGCTGGAGCATATAATGGTAAGTGAAATTTGACAATCCCAAAAAACCAAATGCCAAATGATTTCTCTGATTGAAGGATGGGAAAGGGGAGGGAGAGGGAGGGAGGAGACACAGGGGTAAAAAAGATGGTGGAATGTGATGGTCGTCATTATCCTAAGTATATGTATGAAGACACAAAGGATGTGACTCTGCTTTGTGTACAACCAGAGATATGAAAAATTGTGCTCTATATGTGCAATATAAATTGTAATGCATTCTGTTGTCATATATAACAGATTAAAATTAAAAATAAAAAAATGGGGAAAAAAAGAAGTGGGGCTTTTAGACAATAGCTGGATTAATTGATTAAACCTAGCTGGAGGAAAAAGGTCAGTGGGGGTACGCCTCCTCTCCATCTCTGGTTTCTGGTTGTCAGTTTTCCTTTGCCACACACTTCTGTCATGATGTTCTTTCTGTATCATCTCAGAACTAGAGCAATGAAGTTGGTGGACCATGGACTGAGACTTTTGAAATCATGAGCTCAAAATAAACTTTTTTTTTTTTTTTGATCAAGCGTTTTGGTCACAGGGACAAAAGGCTGACTAATACTGAGTGATAAGCATGATTTTTAGAATGACTTCTGATAGCCTGACAATGGTTTGTCAGGACCAGGTCCTGCCTGTACTCCCGCCTAAATATAACTGATACATGACATGGTGTCCTTCTATCAGGAGCACCTGTAAGTAACTTACAATAAGCTTCTAGCATTTCCAAGGTCAACTGGAAGGCTTTCCTGGAATGTACATATGTTTGTACATATGAACTCTTGAAATTAGTTATCTGAAGGTTTGACAGGAGTTGCAGAACTTTCTTCAAAACTGACTCACGTGGCTGGCAGCTTGAGGCTTCAGTTCCTCTCCACATGAACCTTTTCACAGACTGCCCACATGTTTTCATTACATTTCTGGCATCCCTAGAATGGGTAATAGAGAGCAAGACAGAAGATGAATATCTTCTATGATCTAACGCCTGCCGTCATAAGCCATTACTTCCTTGCATTCTATCAGCTGGGAATGGGTCACTCACTAAGTCTGGGAATTCAGAGAGGAACATTAGGAACATTCACATTTCCAAAGTAGGGAAGGAAAACAATTAGTGAATATATTTTAAAGTAATCATATCCTATTAGTCCAGAAAACTTGTGCAAATTCCATATTCTTTTCTTCTTTACTTACAAGTTTACTCTCATGCTTGTATTTTGAAATAGACATTATTATCGCTGTGTGTATATATGTGACTGCATGACTAATGTAATTCTGAAACCTGTACGCTCAGAAAAATGAGAAATTATATCCCATCTGATTCAAATGTATGATATGTCAAGGTCATTGTACTGTCATGTGTAACTAATTAAAACAAATAAAAAAGTATAAAAAATAAACAAAATGTAAATAATGCTGAATTGAACATAAAAAAAGAAGATAGGAGGAAGGAGACAGTTAGTTTATCTTTTTTTAAAAAAATGCAAATCTACTGTATTTTCAGTAGTTTTTCCCAGGTTTCTTTCTTCTTTATGAGGTAATAGCAGGATAGAAGATGGTGTTCTTTTTTTTTTAACTTTCATCTTGTATATGAACCCAAGAGACTATTCTTTATTCCATAATGAATAAGATGTTGTAGGATTGCCTTGCTTCATCTTGCCATTTATGCAAAGATGCATGAAAAGAAAAAATCCATGATATTTTTCTCAAGGACTACTTATAACTTGTCCCAGCTGGATTTATATTCTAGAAATAACCATGCAACAAGTAAGGGCACTGATCTTCTCGATTTCTCAGTTTCAAAGGCTGGGCACTGACAATAAACTTTTGCTCAGTTTACCTCTCTCACCACACCCATCCTCTCCTTCCTCCATCAATGAGCTCTTGAGCTCTCATTCCATGCCACACATAGGAAGACAGAACAGCAGCTTAATCACTGCCTTTCAGATATTGTTTAAAGTTTGTCCTTGAAATCTTAGATATTTAAAATGTAGATTCTTAGAAATTCCTCCAGACCTTAGAATCAAATACTCTTGGGTAGCTATTGGGAAACCATAATAATAATGTTGAGGCTTATTGTATCTTGTTTGGAAAAATTCAATCTTGGTTACCATGATGATGGTAATTTACTTGTGTTTTGTGAATCAATAGGTATCACACTTCAGCAGGCTTCAAATTTATGAGCCCATTCCCAGAGTTTCTGGTTCAATAAATTGGGATGGGGCCAATAATTCATATTTCTAACAAGGTCCCAACTGATGCTAATAGTACTGATTTCAGGATCACATTTTTAAAACCAGCAATATCAATACTAATTGTTATGTGAATTTGTTCTAATCAGGTCTACTTAAAACTCCCAGGGTCAAAGAACTTTGGACCTAAAATAGAATTTGTAAATCATGATGCCATAGTACTTCTTTGATACCTGATTAAACAACAGTTGAATTTCACAAATTTTTATCTTAGAGTTAAACAAGTCAAGGAAGGTATAGAAACATCGCTAAGATTTTCCAACTTCTGGTCCAATATATCTCCATTGATCATCCCACTTAAGAGCACCTTTATAGATGCCCCTCTGGGGCCAAATTACCATGGAGTAATAAAGGATAATCATCCCAGCTTGAATCAATCAAGGTCAGAGAGGATGATGAAACTGTGGATTATGTAAAACTGAATGAAAACAATAAGAGGTCATGTGCCTCATAGCTAAAGAGGAAGTGGAAGGACTTGTTTGCTTTTTGGGGTATCTTATTTAAATCATCAGAGGAGCAATTTCTTTTTATGAGGTATATTAAGAAAGGACTGTAAAGTGAAGCTGTGATAAATAAAGCCTATAATTTTAGTGGCAGAGCTTGTGACCAACTGCCAAGAAAAATATTAGCATAGAAACTGATAGTCTGAGAGTATATGAATCCTGACATTTCAGATAAATATTTAGCACATGACCCCATGAGGCAAAAATAAAGAACAACCTTCTAAACTGTGTGGCCCTACAGACTCAAAGGCAATATGATGACTAGGTCCTGCCTGTTGCTGACTAAATAAAAAGAAGTTTGATTCACCACAGATGAGCAATAATTGTCTTCATCACTAATTATTTATATCATAAGGCCATCTGTGATGTTCTCATGATTTCCAAAAGAGAATGCACTCAACTTGAAAGGGAGGAGATCTTGCCAGTTTAGAAATGACATCTGGAAGGGTTTGGAATTGTAGAGCTGCTTACAGGTGCCAAAAGGAAGCAGAAATCTGAGTAATTGCATCTGTCCAAAAGTTCTCAGTTGGGTTGGGCTCCTCAGAGGGAAATCTTGAGACAGGGATAAATGCATAAGCTATTTGAGTAGGTTGTGCTCCTGGGGTGGAGTGGGAGAGTCAGCAAGGAAGTAGAGAAGCAGGACAGAGACAGAAAATCAAGCAGGAGTAGAAGTCCCCCAAAGGATGACTCATCTGGACCCATAAAGGAAGTAAGCACTGTAAGTTTACCTCAAAGTTTTTCTGGATCCAAAGAAGCTGAGTTTTTATTTCCTTCCACTGACAACCATTGATCAAATCTTCCCCCGGTACTTCTGCTGCTCTATGAAGAAGCAAAGTGTTCCATGGAAAAGCCCTGTGGAAGATCTACATGTTCTGAAAGTTCAAAGCAAGAGCTCATTAATTAGTTGGGGAAAAGCACCCACTATGAGTGTTCCCATGGGAATCCAATGTGTCTGTTTTAAGATTCACATATTCAGGGAGATCCAAGATGGTGGGCTCGAGGGAGGCTACATTCTGTGTCACTCTGTGACCTGGGATTCAATAGTGGGAACACTGTTTCTCTGCAAGTGATCAGAGCTCCTCCAATGCAGGAATCATGGCCTCCATCCAACATGTATTTCCAGGCCTCAGCATCAGCAAAAAACTTCTGGCCACTCATCCACGCTTAATTTCTGGATGCCCAAGCAGGACTCCTGGTCCCCTACCCATGCTGGCTGTCACTCCAACAAAGGATACCTGGCCACCACTTCTCTGTGGAACCCCATCTACCAATATGGGGCTCCCCCAGTCACCTCCATCTTAGGACACTACAACCACTGCCACAGTCCCATACATGTGGTAGCCTGCACCTGGGAAGACTGCACAGGGTCTGGAGACAGCCACCAGCTACAACACGACACACCAAAGATCTGCATCTCTGAACATGCAGCCCACCGCCACCACCCGACCCCACCCAACCCAACACCCTATTGCTGAAAGCAGCTGCCTCCATATTGAGACACTTTGTCACCATCTTTAGTTGGGTCAACCTCCATCTTGGAACACTGGCTGGGGCTTAGAAGTAATATCAAGGTAGCTTTAGTTCCCAACTCTCCCGCCTCCCAGCAGCCACTAACCTGGCACAGTGCTTCCGACTACACAGACGGAAGGTAGCTTGCAAAACCTGGTTCTGAACTACCCAATTCAAAACAGCTCTTCCTGACAGGTGTGCAGCCCCCAGAACACAACCCATAAGACCTACAGAGAGAAAGATTCCTGGTTGGGAAGTAGAAAGGAGAGGGCGAGTGAGATACAGTTTAGAGACTAAATTAGAGACCAGGAATTTTCTCTAATTATGAGGTCTACAGGCAATATAAGGAGATAAGACCAGGTACCCACATTAAACTAGCATACCCCCCTGCTTTGCATTGGACAAGAAGAAAAGTAGAAAAGATACTGATCTTCAACAAAAACAATACTTGTATCTTCCTTTGAGATTTTTTTCCTTCTCTTCTCTCACCCTCACATCCCCAAAATTTATGAAACCAAGTATTTTTCATGAATTAGGTTACTGAGGACTGGGATGTCTGAATAGTATATTACAGTTGTGTTGTACATTTTTAATCTACTATTTTTACCTTTTTAATTTTTCTTAATATTTATGTTTTTTATACTCTATTGTCTTCCTAATTACTTGTCTCCCAAAAATGACTTTCTCTCTCTTCTCCTGCTAGTAACCAACTTCTTAAGATTTTACTTTCATGCTTTCTAAGATCTAATAACTCTATCCTCACCTTCTACCCCCTCAAAATCTCATCCTACACCTCACTCCTGGTTCTCTGTCCACCATCAGAAACTCTAGACCCTTTTGCAAATCTACTGTTTATATTGTAGATAATAATTGAACTCACCATTTCTGTATATTGTGACAAATTGTAAATGTCTTAATAGCAGCTATTTGGTTTAAAACTGTATATTGTTTGTATTGGGATCTACTAATATTGTTCTCCCTCATAAAGGAGAAGTATTGGAACTCTGCAGGGACAATATAAGTATATAGGGTAAATTAATTGGGTACACTAAATGCCTCAAATCCACAGTGCTAAAAAGGAAAACACTCAGACAACATGAAAAAACAAGAGGAGATAGTGTCCCTGACAAACAAGATACTACATTATTAGAATCCATGGCTAGCACAACAGAAGAAATGACAGAGGAGGAGTTCAGGGTGTACATAACTAAAATGTTCTGTGAATTCAAGGATGATATAATAGAGCAAATAAAGGCAGCAACAGATCTTTTCAACAAAGAGCTACATAAGCAAATAAAGACAGGAAATACAGAAAGATTATTGCAATAAGGAGATAGAGGTTCTGAAAAAAAAAACCAACACAGAAATCCTTGAAATGAAAGAAACAGTAAACCAAACTAAAAACTCAATAGAAATAAATTAGAATAGAATGAATTGGAAAATCAAATACAAGAGGATTAAAGGACACCAAATGTGCAAAATCACAATAGGTCCACACCAACACAAATTATAATGAAAATGCCTAACATACAGAATAAGGAGAGAATTTTAAAAGCCCAAGAGAAAGGAATCAGATTACATACAAGGGGAGACCAATTAGGATATCTGCAGATTTTTCAACCCAGACCCTGAAAGCTCTGAAAGAAACTGGGTGCCAACCAATAATTCAGCAAAATTAAGCTTAAGATTTGATAATGAAATAAAAGCCTTCCAAGATAAACAAAAGTTGAAAGAATCTACAACTAAAAAGCCTACACTACAGAATATCCTTGGAAAAAATATTCCACAAAGAGGAAATGAAAATCAAAAAAATGAAAATCAGCAAAGGGAGATATTACACTAAAGGAAAAACCAATCCAAGGAGAAAACAAGTTAACTTAAATACCAAAAATGACTGGAAAAACAAACCATATCTCAATAATAACCTTGAATGTTAATGGCGTAAATTCATCAATCAAAAGATATAGACTGGTAGTTTGGATTAACAAAACAAAACAAAACAAAACACCCAACAGTATGCTGCCTTCAAGAGAGTCATCTCATAGGAAAAGAAATCCCAAGACTGAAGGTGAAAGGTTGTGAAAAAGCATAACACTCACATGGACTGTGGAAACAAGCAGGGGTTTCCATTATCAAATCAAATAAAGTACACTTCAAGCTAAAGTTAACCAAAAGGGATAAAGAAAGACATTTCAAAGACATTTCATACTATACATCAACAATACATAATAATTATAAATATAAATGCCCCAAACAATGGAGCATCTATATTCATCAAACAAAATCTTCTCAAGTTCAAGAGTCAAAGAGACCACAACACTAATATTTCTGGGGGACTTTAACATATCCATCACCACTAGATATATCTTCCAAACAATAGTTAAACAAAGAAACTATAATACTCAATAATACAACAATAACTTAGACTTAACATGTATAAATATAGAATATTTCATCCATCAGTAAGTGAATACACTTTCTTCTCATCAGCACATGGATTCTTCTCTAAAATAGACCATATATTATGCCACAAAGCAACTCTTAGCAAATACAAAAAAGTAGAGATACTATCCCACATTCTATCAGATCATAATGAAATGAAATTAGAAATCAATGATAAAATAAAAAATAGAAGCTGCTCCAGAACCTGGAGACAAAAATGATATGCTATTCAATAAACAGGTTGCAAAATATATCAAAGAGTAAATTAAGAAATTCTTAGAGGTAAATGAAAACATTGATAAAATATATTGAAATCTCTGAGACACTATGAAGGCAGTAGTAAGAAGAAAGTTTATTGCATGGAGTTCATTTCTTAAAAGAAGAAAAAGTCAACAAATAAATGACCTAACATTACATCTCAAAGCCCTAGAAAAAGAAGAACAAATCAACACCAAAAGCAGAAGACAGGAAATAATAAAAAACAGAGCTGCAGTCAATGAAATTAAAACAAAAGACACAATTGAAAAAATTGACAAAACAAAAAACTGGTTCTTTGAAAAAAATAAATAAAATTGACAAACCCTTAGCCACACTAGTGAAGAGAGGGAGAGAGAAAACTCAAATTACTTAACATCCATGATGAAGAAGGAAATATCATGACAAACACTACAGAAATACAGAAGATAATTAAAAATTGTTTTGAAAACTTGTACTCCAATAAAATAGAAAATATTGAAGGCATTGACAAATTTCTAGAGTCGTATGATTGGCCCAAACTGAATCTGGATGTTATACACAAGTTACACAGATCAATTACAAGCAATGAAATAGAAGATGCCATCAGAATCCTACCAAACAAGAAAAGCCCAGGATCAGATGGATACCCAGTTGACTTCTACAAGACCTTCAAAGAAAAACTAATACCAATACTCCTCATATTATTTCATAAAATATAAAAAGAGGGAACACTTCCAAACTCATATTGTGAGGCCAATATCGCCCTGAATCCAAAACCAAAGACACATCAAAAAAAGAAAACGTCAGACCAAAATTTCTAATGAACATAGGCACAAAATTTCTCAATAAAATTCTGGCAAATCAAATACAAAAACATGAAAAAGATAGTGCACCATGATCAAGTGGGATTCATCCCAGGGATGGAAGGTTGATTCAATATATGGAAATCAATAAATATAATTCATCATATCAATAGACTTAAAGATAATAATCATATGATCATCTCAATAGATGCAGAAAAACCATTAGACAAAATACAGCAACTCTTCATGTTCAAAAAGAAAAAAAAACATAGGGATAACAGAAACATATTTTAACATTGTAAAAGCTGTCTATACTAAGCCCCAGGCCAATATCATTCTAAATGGAGAAAAATTGAAAGCACTTCCTCTAAAAACTGGAACAAGACAGGGATACCTTCTTTTACCACTTCTATTTAACAGAGTTCTTGAAATTCTAGCCAGAAAAACTAAACAGATGAAAGAAATTAAAGGGATACAAATAGGAAAAGAAGAACTCAAACTATCACTATTGGTCAACAATATGATTCTATACCTAGAAGATCCAAGAAATTCCACCAGAAAACTTCTAGAACTAATAAATGGATTCAGCAAAGTAGAAGGATATAAAATTACCACCCATAAACTAAAGGCATTTCTGTACATCAGTGACAAATCCTTGGAAAGAGAAACTAAGCAAACTTCTCCATTTATAGTAGCCACAAAAAAAAAAAATAAACAAATGAAATACTTGAGAATCAACTTAATGAATGAGGTGAAAGACCTCTACAATGAAAACTACAGAATACTAAAGAAAGAAATTAAAGAAGACCTTAGAAGATGGAAAGATCTCCCTTGTTCTTGGATAAGCAGTATTAATATTGTCAAAATGACCATATTATCAAATGCAATTTCAACATAATTCCAACAACATTTCTCATAGAAACAGAAAAAGCAGTCTTGAAATTTATCTGGAGAAATAAGAGACCCAGAATAGCCAAAGCAATCCTTAGCAAGAAGAGTGAAGCCTATGGCTTCACTGTACTAGACTTAAACCATACTACAGAGAAATAGTAAAAACAAAAAACAAAAAACAACAACAACAAAAAAAAAAAAACAAAAAACGGCATGACACTGGCACCAAAATAGACTTGTAGACCAATGGTACAGAATATAGGACACAGAGACAAACCCACATAAATACAGTTATCTCACATTAGACAAAGGCACCAAAAACACATATTAGAGAAAACATAGATTTCTTCAACAAATGATGCTGGGAAAACTGGAATTCCACATGCAACAAAATGAAATTAAGCCCATATCTCTCACAAAACTCAAAGTGGATCAAGGACCTAGGAATTAAAACAGAGACTCTGCTTCTAGTAGGAAAAAAAGTAGATCTAAGGAAATAAAATCAAGAAACAATAAATAGTATGAATTTAAACTAAAAAGCTTCTTCTTAGAAAAAAAATTCAGTGAGGTGAATAGAGAGCCTACAGAATGGGAGAAAAATTTTACCACACTCACATCAGATAAAGCACTAATCTCTAAGATATATAAATAACTAAAAAATTTAACAACAAAAAAACAAATAACTCAATTAATAAAGGGGCCTAGGAACTTAACAGACACTTCTCTGAAGATGATATACAACCAATCAACAAATATATGAAAAAATGTTCAATATCTCTAGCAATCAGAGAAATGCAAATCAAAACTACTCTAAAATTTCATCTCATTTCATTCAGAATAGCAGCTATTAAGAATACAAATAATAATAAGTGTTTGCAAAGATGTGGGGGAAAGGCACATACATACATTGCTGGTGGGATTGCAAATTGGTGCAACCAATCTGGAAAACATTATGGAGATTCCTTGGAAAACTTGGAATGGAACCACCATTTATCCCAACTATTCCATTCCTCAGTTTATACCCAAAGGACTTAAAAACATCATACTGCATTGATACAACCACATCAATGTTCATAGAAGCACAATTCACAATAGCTAAATTGTGGAACCAAACTAGATACCCTTCAATAGATGAATGGATAAAGAAAATGTGAGATATATATATATATATACACATACACACACACACAATGAAATACTACTCAGCATTAAAAGAGAATAAAATCATGGCATTATTAGGTACATGGTTGGAGTTGGAGAATAATATAATGCTAAGTGAAATAAGCCGTTCCCAAAATAACCAAATGCCAAATGTTTTCTCTTATGTGAGGATGCTAATCCATAATGGGGATCGAGGGGGGAGCATGGGAGGAATGGAGGAATTTTAGATAGGGCAAAGGGGAGGGAGGAGAAGTGAGGGGGCATGGGGGTAAGAAAGATGGTGGAATGAGATGGACATCAGTTCCCTACATACATGTATGAAGACATGAATGGTGTGACTCTGTGTACAACTTGAAATGTGAAAAATTGTGTTCTATATGTGTACTATGAATTGAAATGCATTCTGCTGTCATGAATAACAAATTAGAATAAATAAATAAATTTTTTAAAAAGATCCACATGTTTTTGATGTCAAGGTTGTCCCAAGAAATCAACTTCAGGAGAATGTTAGAAAATCTGATTATTTACTCACACATAAATCACATTCCCACACACAGCATTACTAGCAATCTAGGGTGATATTTTAATCTCTACATCTTTTCCCTCAGGTGACTGGGAATTGGGAACTTTTATTTAAGTTTTGTTATATCTCTTTTAAACTATCCCCCAAATGTATACCTTTTGAGATTGCCATAATGGGATATGTCTTTTTAGGAAATGTCTTTACATGACATAGAGTGCTCAAAATCACTCGAGTGTGTCTTAAACAACTCTATTTGATTATCTTACCATCACCCCTCAATACAAGACAACCAGGAATAACATATGGGCTGCCAAGGATCAATACAGCTATCATCACAACTTAAAATATACCTCCCTTCATTATTTAATGTAGAATTCTGGCATGTTAAAGCAATGCTTTGATGCCCTGGGGTCATATGACATGGATGAATCAGTGTATAGAGAGACATTTGAGTCATATGTCAATGTGTCATATTACTGTAAACTTTCAACTGTTTTTCCAACCAAGATGAAAACAGGAAACAAAGCAAAGCTATGAGAGCCATCTTCTGGAGACATATATTAAAGCCATGCTAGTACGATATACCTCCAGCACTTCTATCAAAACTGAACCTCCTCCTCTCTCTATGACCTACCTCGGTACCCAGTTTAGAACCTTGGAAATCATTAGAGGCTCTTTCTCATACACACATCTAATCTGCCCTTCAATTCTACCAATCATACTTTTTTTCTAGCCACTTCCTTTCTTTCCTATTGTCAGTGCCCCTATGTAATTCCTCACCATTGATTATTTGAAATACTGAGCAGGCTTCTGATAAGTATTTTTTTTCTTTTGACTTTAAAATTGGCTCTTTCTAATCCATATTCTATAAAGATGTGGAACTTTAATTTTCTCTAAAACAAAAATTTTATCCTGTTGATCTTTTTATTTAAACAGTTCCATGCAGTACCATTAAGGTAGTCTGATAATGGCTCCCAAAGGCATGTCCAAATCCTCATTCCCATTACCTGTGAATGTTACCCAATTTGGAAAAGGAGTGTTTGGAGAAACAATTAAGTTAAGAGTCTTGAGATGAGATTGTGCTGTATTTTCTGTGTGTGTCCCAACTACCAATACAGATATCTTTATAAGAGAGACAGGCACACGGAAATACAATCACAAGGAAGATGGGGTGAAATCAGGGCAGAGAGAAATGGAGTCACAGACAAATATTGCCAGCAGACACTAGAAGCTGGAAGAGGCAAGAATAGGATACTGTCTACAGTTTCCAGAGGGAGTACAGTCCTGTTTACACCTTGATTTCAGACTACTTACCTTCAGAATTATTAAAGAATAAATTATTGTTGTATTATGCTACCCAGTTTTAGATAATTTGTTGTTAAGATCTGT
Source organism: Ictidomys tridecemlineatus (assembly GCF_052094955.1). Classification (NCBI taxonomy): domain Eukaryota; kingdom Metazoa; phylum Chordata; class Mammalia; order Rodentia; family Sciuridae; genus Ictidomys; species Ictidomys tridecemlineatus. The sequence continues at coordinate 165,027,617 of NC_135481.1, forward strand.
AAACAAGTCAAAATAACACCTGGCATTTTGCCAGGGGAATGTTAGAGTTCGTAAACAAGTCTGGATGGTGCCTGGCAAAATGCCAGAGGGAGTGGTTTGAGAAGTAACAAAAGCGAGCCATTAAGTGTGGAGATTCCTTATTGGTTGACTGATGTATCTAGTTTATGCTAATTAAGATAGCTGTGCAAAATGTATAAATACCTCTGTTGTCCTACAATAAACGGCTCCTACTCCTGCTGTATCAATGTACACAAGTTGTTCATCACCCCCGGTTATTCTGCTGCAGTCGGACTGCGGCAATTTGTTATGGTAGCCCAGGGAAATGGACAGATCTATTATCCCTAAAATAATGATCAGACTATTTTTTAACACTTTTGTTCCATTTATTAACACATAAATCATGTCTATTATTATTTTTTTCTTTTTTTGATTTGTTCTTTTTAGTTATACATGACAGTAGAATGTATTTTAACATATCATACATACATGGAGTATAACTTCCCATTCATTGGTTGTTCATGATGTGAAGTTACACTGGTCATGTATTCATATATGAACATAGGAAATTTATGGCCAATTCATTCTACTGTCTTTCCCATTACCATCCTCCCTCCCTTTCCCCCATTACCCCTTGTCTAATTTGGTGAATCTCCACTCCCCATCAACCTATTGTGAGTCAGCATCCACATATCAGAAAGGACATTCAGGCTTTGGTTCTTTGGTATTGGCTTGTTTTGCTTAGCATGATAGCCTCCAGTTCCATCTACTTACTGGCAAATTCCATAATTTCATTCTTCTTTATGGCAGAGTAATATTCCATTGTATATATGGACCACATTTTCTTTATCCATTCATCTTTTAAAGGGCATCTAGTTTAGTTCCATAGCTTAGATATTGTGAATTGAGCTACTATGAACACTGATGTGTCCACATCACTTAGTATGCTTATTTTAAGTCCTTTGGGTATAAACTGAGGAGTGGGATAGTTGAGTCAAATGGTGATTCCATTCCAAGTTTTCTGAGGAAACTCCATAGTGCTTTCCATAGTGGTTGCACCAATTTGCAGTTCTACCAGCAATGTATGAGTGTACCTTTCCCCTCATATCCTCATTTATTGTTGCTTGTATTCTTGATAATTGTCATTCTGACTGGAGTGAGATGAAATTTTAGACTAGTTTTGATTTGTATTTCCCTAATTGCTAGAGATCGTGAACATTTTTTCATGTTTTTGGATAGATTTTTTTTTCTTCTGTGGAGTATCTGTTTAGTTCCTTAGCTCATTTAGTGATTGGATTATCTATCTATCTATCTATCTATCTATCTATCTATCTATCTATCTATCTATCTATTTGGTGTTAAGTTTTTCAAGCTCTTTATATATCCTGGAGATTAATGCTCTATCTGAGGTGCATGTGGTAAAGATTTTCTCCCATTCTGTAGGCTCTCTCTTCACATTACTGATTGTTTCCTTCACTGAGAAGAAGCTTTTTTAGTTTGAATTCATCACATTTATTGATTGTTGATTTTACTTCTTATGCCTTAGGAGTCTTACTAAAGAAGTCAGATCCTAGGCCAACATGGTGAAGATTTGGGCCTACTCTTTCTTCTAGTAGGCTCAGGGTCTCTGGTCTAGTGCCTAAGTCTTTGATCCACCTTGAGTTGAGTTTCATGCAGGATGAGAGACAGGGGTCTAATTTCATTTTATTACATATGGATTTTCAGTTTTCTCAGCACCATTTGTTGAAAAGGCTATCTTTTTTCTGATATATGTTTATGACACCTTTGTCTAGTATGAGATAACTGTATTTATATGGCTTTGTCCCTATATATTCTATTCCATATATTGGTCTTCATATCTGTTTTAGTGCCGATACCATGACATTGTTGTTACTATTGCTCTGTAGTATAATTTAAGTTCTGGTACTGTGATGTCTCCTGCTTCACTTTTCTTGCTGAGAATTGCTTTTACTATTTTGGGCCTCATTATTTCAAATGAATTTTTGAAACTGCTTTTTCAAAAATTTTCAAACTGCTTTTTCTATTTCTATGAAGAATGTCATTGGAACCCTAATAAAATTTGTATTACATCTGTATAGTGCTTTTGATAATATTAATTCTTCCTATCCAGGATGGTGGGAGATCTTTCCATCTTCTAAGGTCTTCTTCAATTTCTTTCTTTAGTGTTTTATAGTTTTCATTGTAGGGGTCTTTCACCTCTTTTGTTAAATTAATTCCCAAATATTTTATTTTTTTTGAGGCTATTATGAATGGGATAGTTTCTCTAATTTACCTTTCAGTTAATTTATCACTACTGTATAGGAAAGCAATTGATTTATGGGTGTTAATTTTATATTCTGCTACTTTGCTAAATTCATTTATGAGTTCTAGAGATTTTCTGGTGGAGTTTTTTTTGTGTCGTCTAAATATAGAATCATGTCATCAGCAAATAGTGATAGTTTGAGTTCTTATTTCTATTCATATCCCTTTAATTTCTTTCATCTGTCTAATTGCTCTGGCTAGAGTTTTAAGGACTATGTTGAATAGAAGTTGTGAAAGAAGGCATCCCTGTCTTGTTCCTGTTTTTAGAAGGAATGCCTTCAATTTTTCTCCATTTGGAATGATGTTGGCTTTTGGATTAGCATAGATAGCTTTTACAATGTTGAGGTATGTTCCTATTATCCTTAGTTTTTCTAGTGTTTTGAGCCTGAATGGATGCTGTATTTTGTCAAATGCTTTTTCTGATCGGACTATCTCTATATGATTCCAGGATTTTTGTGATCTGGGCTATACCTTCATTTCTTAACCTAGTCTGTCACAATTTCCCCCAAATGAAATCTGCACTCTAGTGTTTGAGAATAACTCTAAGTTCTTGAATTGTGCCATTTCCTTCCTCAACTTCCTGCAATGTGTAGTTTACATTTCTCTAGAACTCTCAAACTCTTCTCTATGTATCATAACTTGCTTAGGTGTACTAGAAAATCTGCATGATAGGCAGATAAGAAAGGAAATGGATGTGCCAATCTGAACTAATTATAGGGGGTAATTTGTATAAGAATGCATTGACACTTATGTGACTTATTGTCATTCTAACATGAATAAAAATGATTATTCTAAATTCAGCTGATACTTATCAGGTTTATAATTATAGTGCTAAGTCATTTGGAGGTTGATGATTGATGTTTCAGAAAGATATGTGGATTTTTCACATTTTTAAGGATGAATCCCTGCACACACATAGCCAGAGAGATAGTGTCCAACTCAGTTTCCACGTCCTTGACTGGGGTATGCATTTGTACCCCTGCTGCTGAACATATTGGCTCTTCATGGCTCACATCTCCCTTCTTCACCAGCAGCCTCTAGCCAAAGAGTGACCAAGAAGGAAATATACAACAGCCCTCTCCTTGCCCAAGGTGGGACCAAATCTGTGGTGCAAAAAGTGATCCAGGGCTTCCCCTGGGGTCAGCAGAAACTCCCTAGAAGACTCCACACACTTACTCAGTTATTTCTTTGTTTTAACTTCTCCTCTCACTCCATCTCTCTTGAGAGTACTTCCCCATGAAAACATGTATATAGCAGCCTACCCCCACCCACAGGGGATACATTCCAAGACCTCATCAATGGACGTCTAACGCTATAGATAGTACCAGACTCCACATACACTGTGTTATTTTCTATATATTCATATCTATGATAAAGCTTAATTTGTAAATCAGGCACCATAAGATATTCACAATGACAATTTAACATAGATCTTAGCAACCTTTAAATATGACTTTTTTCTATCCTTAAACTAAAAGCTTTCACCTTTTCATTTATGGGAAGCACCTTATGGCTTCTCTTTGGAAGGTCTAAATTGCCAGCATCACTACCCTTGTGCTTTGGGATCATTATTAAGTAGAATGAGGGTTACTTGAAGAAGTACTCTGATACTTCCACAGTTGATCTGATAACTGTGCTGGCTCCAAAGTGACTACTGGGTGGGTGATGTAGACAAGGGGGATGAAGTTGTGAGACTATATCATGCTACAGTGCACAACTTGAGACTTATCAATTGTTTATTTCTGGAATTTTTTTTACTCAATTTCTTACCTCAGACTTTACTAGGAAATGTCTTAAGACAGACAGAATCCCAAGGTTTTTTACTACCAGTCTACGCCCAATGTCAGCCAAGAAATGCAGCAAAACTTCAGTTATCTGATACAATGTCATATGCAATATGATAAAAAAAAATGCACAGGTAGTTTCAAAGAGTTTAAATCACCTAAGAAGTAAAAGCGTATATACACAGCTTTTTATAGAATGCACCCATGAGTGAATATATGAATGAATGAAGTTCTAAAAACTTTAACAGACAAGAACCAGCTATTCTGATAGTTTCCTGAAAGTGTACACTTATGTCAATGCTCCTCCATGGAAGTCTATCATGAAACAGAAAAATGTGAAGCTCAATCTCTCTCTTGCCTCATCTTCCTTCTATAAACATTAAGGCTTCACTCCAATCCCTCATCCATGAAGAATCTTCCAGACGTTGGCTACATCTCCTAGAAGGAATTTTATTTTTTACTCAACCCTATGTTCTTTGAATCATTTATTTATTCTTTATCAAATACCTAACTAAAGAATCAAAGTTACTGCTGCTGAAATGAGAATGCTTCAAATACTGAAGACAAGTCAAAATAACTCATGGTCACATGAGAACAGTCCCATCAATACAGGGAAAACAGTCCCTTGGGGAACGCTGCTTTGGAACTCACATTGTAAAAGGAGAAGACAGAACTGGCTGAATAAGAACACTGAACCCAGAGAAGAAACACAGTGTCTTTCCTGCTTTGTGTAGTTCGTATAGTCTTGAGAAAGGTACATGTTGACATCACAATGTCATTGGAGGAATAAATGGAATGATGCACATTGTAAAAGCATAACAAAACTCCAAGAATTATGAAAATGTTGGTTATTACCCTCGTTATTCCCTCAGACCCAGGAGATTATTCATTTGTTAATACTTATACTTACCTTCAGAAGACTGAGTCTAGATGTATTCAAATTTAATTTCTATTGTAGATCTTAGATTTAATGCCAATTCATCCCACAATTTAATTCTGAATGGTGGATAGAATATTCACAAGAATAGCCTTGTATTTAAACAGAAAATAAAATCATTTTTATCAATGTCTACAGTCCATTACATAAAAAGAAATTAGTTCCCTTCTAGGCTTAGAACACACGGTGCTACACAAAACATCATGTATCTCATTGTCATGAAGGAATAAGAGGCATTGTACCGATACACACGAGAAGGATGGCATATCGAAAATAGAGCCGACTTCTGGGAAAGAACATAATGGATGATATGAGAGAGAGAAGCAAAAGAACCTTCTGATACATAGTGGTCAGGGAAGATCCCTCTCAGGGATGGATATTAGCTGATAGTTGCATGATAAATAGAATTGTTCAGGTGAAGAGTTGGGGCAAGAAGCTCAAAACACAAAGAATGACCTTTAAAATTGCCCTGAGTTAGAAGAGCTGTGTGCAATGGACAAATGAAGAATTGTGGCAAAGTAAGAAGGTCACTTCTATGGAAGAGAATGAAGGTCTGGCACTTCAGAAGAACAAAACACTGAGAACAAGACACTAACCATCTCAGTGTCCCAGTTTCCTCATATATAAAATTGAGTTAATCATGGTGTCTATGATAAGATGAAATCAACTAACATACACACAGAACTCAAATGTGCGCCTTGCATATAACAGGGATGATATGCATTTATTATTCATAGGTACTCATATAAACACAATTTGGTATTCTCAAGTTAGTGACTCAATCTTTCATAACAGCTCAGAAAACGTAATTATAGTTAAAAGCATAGTGCAAATGCTCTAAATCTTGGCACACAGCCCAGCAGATGGAAAATGGTAGAAAGGAAGTTCGAAAGACAATAGGAAAAGTAGCAGTCTTAATAATTCATTTTGCAAAATGAGAGTCAAAGTCTAAATTTGATAGAACAAGAGAGGCAAGTGATGAAAGCTACTTAGAGTTATCAAAAATAACTATAGAATTAAAAACAGGGAGGTAGCGACTCAGTAGAGGTGTGGAAACAAGGTAGTTCTGACAGGTGTATAAGTTAAATCTCCATAAAGTTGAGAACCACCACCATCTGCATCAATGTCACCTAATTATTAAGACCAAAAAAATATGCTCTGTCAACATGACTTGGTTGTCTTATAAGAGAAACTGTTCCCAAGAAAGAAAAGATTATTTACCAATAAGAAAGTTTATTGATGCCCTTAGGAAATTTATACCAGATCAATTATCCTAACATAAGAATTGGCTCATTGGCTGTTTTAGTCAGATTTTTTTTTTTGTTTCTGTGACCAAAAGACCTGATAAGAACAATGTAGAGGAGGAAAAGTTTATTTTGTTCATGGTTTCAGAAGTCTCCATCCATAGACACTTGAAAAGCACAATGGAAATGTATAGAAATAGTCAATTCAGATAATGAAAGTGGAGTGAAGGAAGAAGACAGTAGCTTTTTTTTAAAAAAAAAATCACAAATGTTATACATTATCCCATTTTTTGGATTATGGATATTTTTTTGATAAGAACTAAAAACAAAAACAAAATGGTCCTAATTAGAGTAAGTTGTACTCCATATATGTATAATATGTCAAAATACATTCTACCGTCATGTATATCTAGAAAGAACAAATAAAGTAAAAAAAAAAGTAACATGGAATGAAAATATAGAAATGACTGGAAGCAAATAAATCGGCAAAAATATTATCCTTTTGCCCAGGATGTCAAACCCTATCAGTCTTTTAAGATTTTTGCCTCATTTAACTTGATTCTGATTATTCAGCAGAACATCTGGCCAATGGTCAGTAAATATTGATATAATTTTATATAGTTGAATTCTCATTAAAGTCAGAGTTGTTAAGGATATTTAGATATTTCCAGCAGTCAAGATGCTATTTCATTTTTGGTCCTTTTCATTAAGTTTCATTTGCATCTAGTATCAATTTCAAGTGTGTTTGGAGATTCTATCATGAATAAAATCAGTATGGAAGACGAATGAAAACAAATTAACCTACTTAAGTGTCTCTTAAAATTTACTACTGCAATGGACTTAATGTGTCTCCCCAAAGTACATACATTGAAATCCTAGCCTCAGAGTGATGGTATTAGAAGGTAGGGTCTTTGAGAAGTAACTAGGTCATGAAGGTAGAAATCTCATAATTGGGATTGGTGCCTTTACAAAGAAAAAAATCGTTTTTTTCTCTCTAATCTGTGTTACATGAAGATTCAATGAAAAGATGTAAATCTGCATACTAGAAAGCAGGTCTTCACCAGATGAGGAGTCTGTAGGCAATTTGATCCAGGATGCTCCAGCCTCCAAAACTGATAATTGGTTTATAGCCAGTCAGCTTATTTTATTTTTTATAGGAGTCTTATCTTGGACAGTTATGAGCCTATTCTTGAGGATTCAGTGCTACAAGACAAGCAGGACGTATAAGTTCCAAGTGTGTGCCATTCAGATCTTCCATCAGAAGAGAGTCCTCATGAGCTATTGTCATCTGGTTGCTGCATCTTCTGGATCCACAGCAACATTTAGTGTTCCCACTCTCCTTTGGTTATCTCCATCCTATTACTGAGAACAGTGAGGGAACTAGAATCAGGTTATCCCTGACCAAGTAGGACACCTTTAAATGGGCAATCTCTGTTCCAGTATTTCCCACTGGCCTAGCTAAGACTTTCTCAAAGAGGCTCTGAGGCTTATCTTGTCCTCTCCTCCTACCCTCCCTCTCTTCTTTCATAGGCATCCGATCTACAGTGGGAACTGGGGCTTTCCCTCCTGCTCCCCCTCCTCTTTATCCTTGATAGGAATTTTCCCCAGCAAATTGCTTTTGCATCTATTTATCTATGGGTATTTGCTTCACAGAGGTTCTGCACTGATGGGTGAATGAAGTCAAGAAATGAGTTTGTGGAGTTGAAGAGAAAGCATCTTTCTGTTACTTACATAAGAAACTTAGGAACATTTAAAAATCCATTTGAAGTTTTTTTTTTTTCCATTTGAAGTTTTTCTGGAGAAATGGAGAGATAGGGGGAGTTCATAACCCACTTCAATCTAATGTATGAAATATGATATGTCAAGAGCTTTGTAATGTTGTGAACAACCAATATAAAAAAATAAAAATTAAAAAAAAAAAAGAAAAAGAAATGGAGAGATAGGACTCTTCATTGGCCATATCTTTATTTTCTGGTCAGTTCCTCTGAGATTTAGATTTACACATTGATTATGGACATGGAGGCAGCTGCTCTGTATTTTGAAAAATGATCTGCTGAAGAGAGAAACTGTGAGCATCAGTAGATAGTTGAGCATCTGGTTCCATGCAGTGTAGAGCTCAACTGTAAGACAGAGACAGCACTAAGTATGAGTTCCAGGCAGGGTTCATGCTACAATGGTCGACAGGGGAATGTAGCCTCCAACATTTTATCAAGGAAGACTTTGCTCCCAGCTGCAGGGAGAAGAGTCAGCAGATGGCTCGACTGTGTTCCCCTTCTGGGCCTGCCTCACTGAGTTCACCAACCCTTTCTAGGGCAGCCCTCTGTCTAACCTGAGCAATTCATGGATACAAAGGTGTAGTCATGGCCACTCAAGGAGTTTAACCTCCAATGGACAATATTTACTCTGGAGCTTCCTGATGGGTGGATGGGGCTTCCTTGGGTTCCTGTCTCCCTTAAGGGTTGATCCCTAGCAGATACCTTGACCCCCAAACTCTGTTTTTTACATCTGAGTTCCAGAAACCCCACTTGCAACAGTCACTAAGCATGAATGTGAAGGAAAAGAAAAACAGAAGGAAAATGAACTGGAAGAAAAAGAATTTGTTGGATGAGGAGCCATAAAAGTAAATAAAGATTTGTTAGTTTCTTAGAAAACATTTTTTTTTTTATCCCTGGGAAGCAACTTTGAATTATTACTGTACATAAGGTTGCAAGAATGGAAAAAGAAGTATCATTGTCTCACCATGATTAAAAACAGAGATACACACACATGAATTTTTCCTAAGACCTGGACATATCCTCTGCATGAGAGGAACTTGATTGAGGATTCTTCACTGGGTAGCATTTATGCAAAACTATCAGAAATAAATAACCACTTTCGTCCCCCCAAAGTGCAGTCTAGTCGTGGAGAAAAGACAAATAAATGATTTTATTGAACATTACAGGGATATAGTGCAGATAATCTGTCAAATGAAAATTTATATGACAGGCATATTAAGTATTCAGAGAGAAAGATGAATTCAGGACTTTTTTAATATGTTTTTTATTTGTTCTATTAGTTGTACATGACATTAGAATGCATTTTGATACATCATACATAAATCGAGTATAACTCATTCTTCTGGTTGTACATGATGAGAAATCACACCGGTTAAGTAATCATATATATATATAGGGTAATAATGTCCAGTTCATTCTACTGTCCTTCTTACCCCCATGCCCCCTCCTCTCCCTTCACCCCCCTCTGCCTAATGCAAAGTACCTCTATTTTTCTTTAGCCCCCTTCCCTTACTGTGAATTAGCATCCTCAGATTAGAAAAAAAAATTGCCTTTGCTTGTTTGGGATTGTCTTATTTCACTTAGCATGATATTCTCCAGCTCCATCCATTTATCTTAAAATGCCATAAATTCAGGACTTTTTAAACAAATAGTTCTGAAGATAAATAATGAATGAGATGCTTCATAGAGATGAGTGGGTAAAGGTTAGATTACTCCTGGATCCACCCTGAGAAAAGAAAAATCCTGACAACAACATGCTGCACTAGTATAAAAAATCCACCAGAGAGCACAGGCAGAGCACTGCTTATTGGTTAAGGTGGGGCTCCTGGACATGGTTTCTGGCTTGGGCTCTGCCCTGGCTCTGCCCTTTAGAATTCTATCATTAACCTCTCTGGATTTGAATTCCCTCTCTATTAAATGTTGATTAAAAATAGCTACCTGTTAGAGTTATTATGAGCCTTAAGTACACATATTTGGGCAAAACTCTCCAAGTAGATTGTTATTCTTGGGGAAGTTTTGGTCACTTAGGTGAGACATGTTTCTTGGAGAAGAATATGTGGTTAAAGTCTTCTGCATCTACTTTGTAAAGCATCATGAACCCTGGATGCTCAGAAAAATTGAGAGGGAGATAGTTATATCCCTGAGGTCAAATTATCTTTGGTTTCATCAAAGAGGACACTGAGTCTTTGTACATCAGGTTATCTGGCAATGCTAAATATTAGGCACTCAATACCAAATTTTCTAGGTATAAGTGAAGATCTAAGCAGGTATATTCAGACAAATAGCTGTTCTTTCATATTGCCCAATACCCTCTGTCAAATGTATAGTCACATGGTCACACACACACATAAACACACACACTCTTTAATTCCCTCCACAGAGTAATTATCTTATATTGCATGTATTTTGTCCCTAAGCAAATTTTTAGCATAGATTTAATATATATATATATATATATATATATAGAGAGAGAGAGAGAGAGAGAGAGAGAGAGATGGCCATTTCCTGTGAACCAGTCTCTGTGCCCACCCTCTGCACAGCAGGTCTGGTTAATGCATACAGTTATGTGCCTCAGTCCCCACTTCAGCTTGTCTGGGACAATAATGCCAGAAGCAGAAGTCCCTCTGCCAAATTATAGACTGTGTAGACTCAACTGAATACAAGTGCTACAATATGTACTGATTTTGAATGTTAAAGAGTTTGTTGCACAACTTCTTTACACATACACCCAACACATCAAAACACATTAAAATTATTTTTTTAATTTAAATTTTGTTTAAAAAATTAATTTGTTCTTTTTAGTTATACATGACAGTAGAAAATATATTTTACGCCTTAACATTAGTGTATGTGCTGTTTCTTTTGAAAAAAAAAAAAAATTCCAAAATACAGCCAGCAGATGGCGAGAGTGGATTACATTTAAACTACAGGTAAATGGGATTTTCAGTTACTAGTTTTTGGAGACAGCACTCGCCTTAATTATTTTTATTTAGTTTTTGTTGTTTTTGTTAGTTTTCACTTTGCTTTAAATAGAGTGAAGTTTCTCCCTTCGGGTAGAATTAGAAGCATAAATCTAATTTCAAGAGAGAAAACAACTCATACTAAGGCTTAAAGTCTTTAAATGCATTCTTGTTACATTTACTCCCAATTTTTAGGAGGGTGAGCTTTGGAAAAGGAGAGTGGTAAAGGCAAATATTTTGGACTATTGCCAAAATGTAGGTAGCTTGATTAAAATGGTCATTAACTTCTGGAATACTCAGCAATACTGCTTCCAAAATATGTTCTTTGTATTTTACTCTCACATATAATTATTGGCCAAAAATTGTGGACTTAGCCCGAGAGGATAAATTTTATGAGTAATACAGGCTCTAATTGTTGTTTTCAGGGTTGCACAAAGCAGCATGAATTCCAGAGCTGAAATTTCCTTTAGGTTATCTATCCAGCATCTTCCTACATTGCTGCAAATGAGATGCCAAGGGTCACTTTGTGTCAGGAATTGGTAAGAAAAGCCATCGGAATGTTTAAATTTCTCTCAGGACATAAAGGTTCTTTGTGCACACATATATTGTAAAGCTGAGGCACACAGTTGTTCATGAGGCAAAGAGAAAGTCAACAAAAAAAAAGGCAGAAAAATAAATAATACAAGCCCAGTGTACAGTGACTTTTTAGGAAGGGAGATGTCAGGATTGGCAAAGTTTACAAAATATATCATTGACCAAAAATAAAAACTGTTCCAGGCTAACTAAATGTTTCCTTCCTTTTTAAAGATGACATTAACATAGAAGGTCTTTAGCTATCCTGGAAGTGTTAATTGTCAAAACAGCTAATGTGTGGGATTGTGACCCCCTGGGGGGAAGGAAAGAGAATACTCATCTTTCTAAGTAGATAAGGCCTAGTTGCAAACAGAGATGAAGAGCAGAGCAATGGGTGTGTGTGAGTGTGTGTGTGTGTGTGTGTGTGTGTAAAATATTTCTATTTCTACTTTATGCCTCAGATACTATATAAGGTTATTGTCTAAGTTTGGCTCTACTATAAAGCTTGCTGTTGTATCTATGCCTGAATGAAAGTTTCTTGTGTCCCCATGAGAAATCCTTCAAATTATGAGGCTGGTTATGACTATCTATTTAACACATATAATTTTAAAAACAAATCAACATAAATAAAAACACATGGGAAGTAAAGGCTAAATAAAAATTTCAGAATTAACTTTAATTTTCTAATTGTATTCCAACTGATGTCTTCCCTGAATATCTCAAGCAAATTTTGAACAGTTATCATGAAAACAATATACTTGTAACATTTGTTTGTTTGTGGAAGTGCAAAGATTATAGATATGTGTACGTAAGAGGAAAAGAAAACCTGAAAAAGTCCATGAAAATAGATTTTATTTATTTATCTATTTATTTATTTGGTATTGGGGATTGAAATCAGGGGTGATTTGCTACTGCACTACACCCAGCCCTTTTTATTTTTTTTTTTGTTACATAGATATTTTTATAGCCACTCACGTAAGCTTAATATCCAAGTTTTTTTGTTTGTTTGTTTTTACAAATCTAAATTAAACAAAATTCTTCACCAAACCATTTGACTGAATTTAACCAGCTTTTTAAAAAAAAAGTGCAAAATTTTTGAATGCAGTACTCATTGCATTAGGAAGACACTAGAAAACATCTAAGGGTTAAAAATCAGGAACATATTTCAGTACACAAGAACATATGTGTTCTGGAAAATATTTTGCTCTGAAAATGAGTGACTGGCTGGGTATGGTGGTATACACCTGTAATTGCAGCAACTTGGGAAGCTGAGGCAGAAGGATAGTGAGTTCTAAGTCAGCCTCTGCAACTTACTGAGATTGTGTCTCAAAATTTTAGAAAAAAATAAAAGTTTTAAAAGAGTTGGGGATGAGGCTCAGTGGTAGAGTGATCCTGGGTTCAATTCCCAGTACCAATGAATGGATGAATGAATGAATGAATGAATGAATGTGTAGATAAGGAACTGACATGAAAATTGGTCTTGGTTCCTAATCTTACTTGAAGACAGGATACAAAATTGTACAAACAGTGCAAAGGCAAAACATCATAAATTTAAAAAATAATTTCATGGGGTGAGCTCAAGAAGGCTTCACCAGCAAAGGTATCCTAGTAACCTGTTAGCAAAGCCAGGGTGGCCATGTATTCTTTGTAAATCCAACTCACCCTCTGCCAGGCTCTGGGGTGGGAGAGCTAATTTGGACTGCTATCCCAGACCTATCAGGCAAGATTTCTGCCACCCCTCTGTAAGCTCACCTCTCACCCCTCTGCCAAGGCAACTTTCTTCTGCATGTGTTTTCTGTGCTCCTCAGTCTCCACACTTGTGTCAACCTCAAAGACAAGGACATAGTCCTAAACATAATCAGGAAATGGCAATATGTACAACAGCACACCTTGATCGGTCACTAATTTTCACTATTGTGAAAGTGATTTGATTCAGGATTAAACAAATGGTTTTATGTTAACTAAAAATAACTTTATGGAAAGTAAGACTACAAGAAAATTCATCGATATATCCATAGTGGAATACTTAGGGGTTGTTGATCTGCATCATCTGTTTTCCTGAATTTCTTTGTAATTTTTTCTCTGGATCTTTATGGCTACATATTTTTATTAGAAAAAAAGCATACAAATATGTATTTATCTACTACTTAGGTCACCATTTCAGTTTCACTTTATTCTTCTATTAAAAAAAAAGGCAACTGATATCCTGTGGGTTTATATTCTAATGATTCTGAGCATTAAAAAATTAAAAAAAAAAATTCTTGCAAATGGCACATAATGCTAATGAGTTGTATAGATTTGGGAGATGGCTTATATTTACAAGTTTGATATTAAAACAAGACTCTTATCTGGGGAACAAGCATACCTCCTGGGTGATGCGAATGGAGAAATAAAGGCAACGCATTCATGGCATACCATAAGGTTTCTTTCAGCGTGGTACACTGCAGCATCTTAGCCAGGACCTCAGAAAGTTAAACTTTCATCTTTAGAAACCAAAAGTGTACCCTAGCCCAACACCCGCTGTCGTGAGACTTCTCAAACCCAAGGTGGGGATGGGGAGAGAGGTACATAAGTTCCTCCGCCGACAGCTACGCTCTCTGCAGTTTCAGTTACCCGTGACCAACAAGGTCCAAAAATAATAAATGGAAAATTCCAGAAACAGTCCATTAATGTTAAAACAACTTCTATCACAATATATTGTTATGATCATTTTATTAGTTATCTTTGGTAGTCCCTTGCTGTTCAATTTTTGAATTAAACTTTTTTATAGGTATGTATGCATAGGAAAAGACATAGTAGTGAAGACAGGATTTGGTGTCCTATGAGGTTTTAGGCACTGGTGGGTCTCAGAAAGTATCTTCTGCAGATAAAGGGGGGAATGCTTTAAGGGGTTTAGTGAAAGGAAGATCCCACAGGCTGTGTGTGGCGGGGAGGCTTCCTTCAGAGCTATTGTTCTTCTCTGAGTGGTTTCCAGATAACATTGTTATTGTTTGATCACCACCCACTCAATTCTGTTCACAAAATAAGACACAAATAAACCAGGTCCATAAAGCCTGTGGGGTGGGGGGAGAGGATGGCCTGAAGCATCCCTTTCCTTCTATTTCCTTCCATGCCCTACCCCAGGGCTGCACAGGAAAGCCACCTCCAGGTCATTGCTCTTTGCAGCAGCTGACTCTGCCCTTGGGTATGGAGAGAGTCTGCTGATGATGCTATCTACAGTCAGCAGCTAGATCAGGAGGCAATGGTTTGGATAAGGGCTCCAGGGCTCTGTATGGTTGGCCCTCAGTATTTGCAAGTTCTACATCCATGGCTTCAACAAACCTGGAATCAAAAATATTTAAAAGTCGCCTGTGTACTATATCGTCTGACTCTTTTGGTCATTATTCCCTAAACATTACAATATAACAACAAGTTTCATAGTATTGTAGTATCTAAGTAATCTAGAAATTTAAAACATATAAGAGGAGAAAGTACATAGGTTACATGGAAACACCATGACATTGTGTATATGGGCCTTGAGCATTTTTCAGATTTTTATTATCTCCAGGGAGTCCTGCCATCAATCCACCAGGGTTCTGAGGGACAACCCTACTTGTGGATGCAATGAAAGTTTATCTGTGTCTTGGATAATCTGCCCACCACCCAACATGGTGGGTGCCTACAATTAAGAACTGCCTATGTTCCTCCAGAAGCAGAGCCACTAAGTTCTAGTAAGTTTTCCAGCATCCTTTTGTCTCCTTCTAACTGTTCTGTGTATACTTTTCCTACTGCCTGCATTAAGGATCTGTGAGAAGGTAAGGGGCAGTGGCAGCAAGCCCATTCAGAGGACTTACAATGCAAACCCACAAAAATGAAAATGAGATCTATTTGCAACTCTGATGGGAGGCTCCCCCTTCCTGGTCTAAGCCTGTCACTTTTTGTCCAGTTTTCTGTGTTTTTGTCTGGGTCTAAAAATCGTTGTTTTTTTTTTTTTTTTAAATGGCAAGGACAGAGGCAGGGCAAGGGTAAGGAACAGAAAAAAGAAAGGTAGAGTTGTGGCTTCTTGGAACTGAGATTAGGATTCTGTCCTGGACTGTGGTTGTGTGGAATAATTGTACTACTTCTTAGAAATCCCTGTCTGGTTTTACAATTCCAGTAAACACATATTTGCTTTTTCATTGTAAATATTATATGTCTACAGAATAGTCACTGGATAGACAACTCCATTCCACCATAGCTATAATCAGAATCATTTAGAAAAATGAAATTCAGCATTAACATGTTGTGAATATAATAAAACTAGTGCCTCATTTATAATTCCCAAACCCTGTGAAATCACAGGCTTTCCCCCTTCCTTTTTTTAAGGCATATTTTATTTTATAGATAGATTCATAGAACATGATACGAATGTCTAGGGCTTACTGAAATTTATAGAGTATTTGTTGAGAAACAAGAGAGAATCCCTAGGACACAAACTAAAAACAAATTTTTAATTTTGTTCATTTAAATCTCATGTAATTGGATAGAAAGAGAAGAATTTGAAATCTTTAGAAAGAACCCCAAGTTGAGTTCACATGTGCTTAAGTATGAAGCACTTTTATGCATTGTTGAAATCCTTAAACACATATAAAGACAATTTGACACATATATTGATAATACTTATAATTAGTTTGTTTTGGATATTTATGTTGCACAAAATCATCTATAGTTCCACTTGGCCTTCTAGGGGGCTGTGAATTATTTTTAATTAGCTCTGGTGGATTATTTGGACTTTCATATCTCTCTCTCTCTCTCTCTCTCTCTCTCTCTCTCTCTCTCTCTCTCTCTCTCTCTTCTCCTGAAAACAAGCCTACTAGGTTGTCCTTGAATCAGCTTCAGACTTGAAAGATTTAGTAAAAAAAACCACTTTATAACACTTTGGGTGGGAGTTCTTAATGGATGCATTCTTCCTCTTGAGACCCTCCCCACTGTTTGATCTTTCCCTGCAAAGCAATTCATTATAATATGATGGACAAAAAAACAGGCAGGATAATTATGCTGAAATGGGCCAGAAGCCAGACACTGCATTTGTCCCTCTTGTTGATAGCTGCCATCCTTACAAGGCAGGTCTAGCCAATGTAGTTGTGAATTACTATGAAACCCTGTGCATGGACAGGAGCGGGTGGCTGTCTGGATTAGTAGATGAGTCAGAAGCTTGTCATTTTTTTTCTATATTGATTTAAAGCTCCTGGAATAAGCATTATCCATGACCTTTAGGGAACAAAGCATGGAGAGAAACTGAGGGAGCAGAGATATTGTAGAATCAGGACACTCAGTCAAGCAGAAGTTTTGTTTGTTTGTGTTCTGGTTTTAGTTACTTAGGTTGCCAGCTACTACTCTTTCTAGAGTAAAATCACCAAGTCAACCTAGGGAAGAACCCAGCTCTTCCAAGAATGGACACCAAACATGCTCTCTTAAGCTATGTTACTGTAAGGTGAAAGGGTACATATTCCTCTGGGTGGTTGTGTACAAGGAGTTTGTTGGAGAGTTCCAGGTTAACATAGGTAGAGTCCTACCATCCCTCTCCAGCAGCCTCCATCACAGGAAGGTAGAAATACCTTTTACTTCCAATTTGTCCCCTCCACTCCAAACTTCTGCCATGTGCCACTAAAACTTGCAACATACTGAGCCAAGACTTTGTTCAGCTAGCACTGTGGCTGCCCATTAAAGGTACTGAAGTGTGCCTTGGCCAACCAGGACTTCAACACTGGACAGCAAACAATAGATTGGAGCAGAGTAAATTGGGCTGGGCTTTCTGTAGGAACACTATTCTTTGTCCCTTCCAAATATGACCATTGTCATTTTCTATTACATAGTAAAAAAAAATAAAATAAAATAAATATATATATATACATACATATATCATATATGATATATATGTGTATATATCATATATATACGTGTGTACATATATATATTATATATTTATTATATATGTATGTATGTGTATATATATATATATATATATATATATATATATATATATCCCCATTTCCCTGGATTAGAAGTCCAGGCACAGGTTAACTGGGTCACGTGGGTCTTACCTAGCAGAAATCAAAATGTTGACCAGGTGCAATCTCATCCAAAGTACTCTTTCAAGTTTCCTGGTATTGGTAGGACTCAGATTCTTGCAATCATAACATCAAAGTTCCTGGGGGCCTTGTGTGGTAGCTCTCTTCACAACATGGCTATTTGCTCCTTCAAAATCAACAAGAAAGTGTCTCTGCTGACTTCTTCCTTCTCTGATCTGTAGCTCCTCTTCTAATGGGCTTTCCTGATGAGGTGATGCCCAGCCAAGATAATTTCCCTGTGATGGTTTGAATGTGTTTCCCATAGTTCATGTGTCGGAAACTTAACTCAATGCAACAGAGTTGAGAGGTGAGGTCTAATGTGATATGTTTAGGTCATGAGGGCTCCACGCTCATGGGCAGAAAGATGTCACACATAAAAGAGCTTCAGTCTGTGAGTTACCTCTCTTGTTCTCTCATGCATGCACATGAGTGGGTGCTAGCTCACCTGTCACTTCTGCCATGAGATGATGCCTCATTGAATTGTTTTGTAAGTTTTGTTAAAAGTCAATTGATCATAAGTACAAAAGTATGAACTCACTTTTAAATGGGACTTTGATCTTGCCTTGAACATGGGAGATGTCAACTCTGAGCCCAACAGTATGGCACTACTTTGCAAAACTGGCAGTTGGTTAACTTACATTTGATTATTATTATATTCTCCTTCTTGCCCATTTGATATTGGTGTAATTACTGCTACTTACTTAGGCTTCCATAAAAGACCAACATTAACATCGTTTGTTTCTTAATCAACTCCCAAAATTTTGGCATGTAGCTTCCCCCCCCCCAAAAAAAAACACGTGATGACAAAATGTTATGATTTTAAAGACAAACTTTCTTATTTTAGTTAGAGGCTTCATGAAATAAGATAACACAGGTAGAAAAGTTTCAAAAATCATAAAATGCCAAAGAAATATTAGTAATTATCAGCATTGTATGCAGAGAATAAGAGTAAACAGAAGCAGCAGTAATGCTTTCAGAGGGCTTAAGTTGATAAACCAGATGTCATAAGAAGGGGGTAAAAACCAGATTGGCAGATAATCCACCTATGAAGAGTTGAAAGTTGACTTTATCTGCATGACCTAAAATATTAAAAAGCTTGATCAGGATCAAAATGCTCCTCTTGTTTAATTTGATATGGGGGATAAAGTTGCCTTAGTACTTGGTCCATTCTCTTACAACTTTGTCCTAAGATATTGATTTCTCCTGTTAGTAGATGGCCCTCCTTTTAGGGTATAGGTGGAATGAGCAAAAGCTTTTGTACTGCCAACTTAACTGTGCTGAAAGACCTTTCCTCTACACAGTGAGAGAGTTACTTTGCTTGAAATTCCTAGGATTAATGAACACTTAAGGGCAATTTATGAAACTTTATCTATTTGTTCTGAGTTGAGGCCTCACTACTAAATCTAAAAAAAAAAAACATATTGTCAGGATTACAGTCTTTATTTATCCACACACTATTTATTGTCATCCATCAGACACTAAGTCCCAGAGTTTGGAACATAGGACTTAGCACATTTAGGGAGAAGGAATGATCAGAGACTAAGGAGCTTCATGCAATTTGCTGTTAGACTAGGTAAAAGAGGGATGGAGAATTCCAGGCAGTTAGTAGGAAGAGAGAGGACATTGGCTTCCCTGGGGGTTAAGAAAGACATTCCAGATTGAGGAAGGACAGAGGCTGCTAGTTGGTTGCATCATTTTCCTACAGTAGAAGATTGCCTCTGGGGAGCCCTGACTCTGCATTAATAATGGACATCAATGTTCTCAGCTGGCAGACCACTCTGAGTTCTCAATCCTTGGACTGCTTACTACATCATTTCATTTAGTGTTTCTCTGGCACGCCATTCCTGCATTCAAATCCTGGTTGATTTGTGGAGGTATTTATCAGCTTTTATGATCACAGCTCTTCCAGGTAAGTTATTTTTGTGCTCTCTGTTTTATAGAACATAGAGTTTCAGAATCTTGCTTTAACATGAGAACTTTAGAGGTAGGCCCATAATTATGATACAACCCTGAGACTCTAAAGCTACACAGTCAGACTATCTGCCCCTAAAGCTTGAACATCAGAAAGTTGTGAGGAAACCTGCATATTAGCCACTGGAATTTCACAAGGGCCCCAAATTCACTTTCAAAAGCAACTCTGTGACTACTTGGGCAGTGGATGCTTAGAGCTTGTGGCTCAAGAAGATTGGAGGAATGTCGCAATCATTTTAAAAATTCTTTTAGTTGCAAGGCATCCTGTTGAGTGTTAATAAATCAAAGTACATATTGGGGAGTAAAGAGGCAGAGGAAGTGAGGAGGGATTCCAAGCTCAGAGACAAAAACTGCCAAGAAAGATTCTGCCTTTAAAAAGAAAGACAGAGGAGGGAGATAATAAACAAGGGATGCCTTCATGCTGCCCTGGTGTGACATGCAACAGGGGCTGGAAAACATTCAGCATTTGACATTAGAGAAGAGAAGGCAGCAGGAAATATGATTTGAGAATAATCTTACTTCCTATCCCAGAGGTTTATGCTCATAGTCAAAGGAAAAACAGAGCACTCAAGTGACCAGTACCACACCCCACCATTGGGTGTTTTCTTTGAAGTGTGTGGGGGGGTGCTAAGGTATGCTGGAGAAGACCTGGTCCCTTCATGTGGCCCAGAGCCAGCCCCTGCTCATCCATTCTCGCCCCTCTGCCTTTTCCATTAATCATGCCATTAAGTTCACAGTATGCAGCCAATTTAATAAAGCACTTTTATATTTCTCAAGTATACATGTATATAAAAATTGAAATTAAAAGGAGTCATTCTCTTTGATTTGGCCCTGGTATCTTGATTGCTTTCTGTTGGGCCCATCCTGATTTTGTCTTGGCTCTAGGCATTTGGGCAGGTTCATTTTTATGGCTGACTTGGATTCCCTTCTATTGCACCACCTCCAATGTTTTTCTCATGATAATTTTCTTTGGCA
The DNA here is from genome assembly GCF_052094955.1 of Ictidomys tridecemlineatus. Classification (NCBI taxonomy): domain Eukaryota; kingdom Metazoa; phylum Chordata; class Mammalia; order Rodentia; family Sciuridae; genus Ictidomys; species Ictidomys tridecemlineatus. The sequence goes on from NC_135481.1 coordinate 165,048,244, forward strand.
GCAATTCTTAATCATGTCCAACTTGTTAGTTAGTGACACTGGTTTCTTTTGTTGATCTGGCCAGTTAACCACATTTAGCAGAGTCAAGAGACAGGGAAGGTTCAGAAGAGCATGTTTAGAAAAGCACTGTTACCTATTATTACTTACAGAGTCTTACGCTTGTATCTCTAGGTAACACCTTTCTCTGAGATCCTCTTATATAGCTGTGTACCCTGTTGCTCCTCAAGCAATGATACCTTGTTGCTCTCCTTCCTACTCCTTCTAGGTGCAGTTACCATCCTGGTTGTCTTCATCATTCATATGAGATGCTGTCTGGCCTCTTACACTCCAATAATCTCTAACATACCTCTTGAACCACTTCTCCTGGAATCACAATCAGAGACTTGGCACTCATTGTGAAATCTTAAACTCTACTATTCCAATTTCAGACCACAATTATCCCTGAGTTTTTCTCCTTATACACAGGTTTTCTGGATACCCCCAAACTTCAAGTGCTCCATCTTTTCTTTTCTTTCTTTCAGTTCACTATCTCCTTCCTTCCATACCCCACACCTCTTCAGTGAAAAGTTTGTGTTCCATTCAATTTTTGGTCCCTTCCTAATGGTCTTAAATCAGTAACAATCCAGTCATCTATTCTAATATTTCATAAAAGCAGCGGACAAATACCCCTGGAGGAAATCAGTCAGCTGTGTAGATAGATAGTAAATTCCTTACTTTCACATATTAAGATGCCGAAACAAAAGGACTGGGTTTAATTCATTACGAGTAATTGAAAGTCTCCCAGTTCAGGTTTTAACCCATTAAGACATGGCTCCACTGTCCAAAGAAAATCCATTGATATCCTAGTTCCTAAATCAATTGACTATTTTCAGTTTTTATCTTTTCTTGTCCTCTGCAAATGGTGTCTGCTTGTATTAGTTCATTTTTTATTATTTTAATGAAATACCAGAGGCTGGATACTTTATAAAGAAAATGGGCTTATTTAGCTCATATTTTGAAAGTAGAAAGTCCAATCAGAATGGCACCAGCTCTGGCAAGTCCCGGAACCCTTGTTGTATCACTTCATAGTGGATGATATCATGGTGGGAGCACCTGACTCTGTATGTCCTCATGTTTCTCTCTTCTTATATTTTCACCTGTTTTCAATCACTGGGGCTTCACTTTGATAACATTATCTAATTTTAATCACCTCTCAAGGGTCCTATTTCTGAACAACAAAGTCAGATTAATAACTCACAATGGTAAATAAACTCCAACATGAGTTTCAGTGGGGACAGAACCATTCCAAACTATAACTTAACTTTATAACTATATAATAAAGCATCCTTTTTTCTTGGTTTATACCACTTTCCCTATTTCCTCTTTCCTTTTTCTTCAATCATTTTCAGTTAATATTCTGGTTCTTCTTTTATTGCTCATCTCTTTAAATATATATTTTTTAAATATTCTATTCCTAATGTTCTCTTTCTTCTTTCCCTGAATGTCCTAAGTTTCCTCAAACTCCAACCCACTTCTTCATTTGATTTCTCACACTCAAGAGAACAAGGAGTAGAAGGCAGGGAAGGAGGGAGGGAAGTGCTGGGTGTTATATTGTCCAAATTATATTATTATATTAAGTCCATGTATGAATATGTAACAACAAATCCCATGATTATGTACAACTGTATTCCACCAATAAGAACATAGAAAGAGAAAAATAAATAAGTAAAAGTAAAGTTTATGGAGGTATTGCAAAAAAAAAAGACCCCCCCCCCTAAAAAAAGGACAACTCTATTTGTTTTGCTCTTCAGAGAAGAAAAATAAAGAATCAAATAGGCATTCTTGCAAGGTTGTATTACCCAACCTATATCCTGTCTAATCTACATCTCTATCCATTCTTCCTTCCAATCTATTTATGGCCATTCTGTTTTCTTCCCTGCTCATTAAGTATTCATCATATATTTTCTGTCTTTTTGATCGTGTCTTTTCTCTCTGATATTTTCAACTTCTTCTTTAATGAAATTTTGACATTAGCATGTATCTACACGTGGTCAAGACTTTCCGGTCTTTGGAACAAAATGGAATGATACCAAACTTCCTTTTTCTATTTACTAAGGAATTGTTTACACATTTTATGTTCTCATCTTCAATCATGTTTCATTCTCAGCTTAAATTTCCATTTCATTGATGTAAGCAAATAGATTTCATAAATGCATAATAATTTCCCTGTCACTAAACCCATATTTCCAGTTCTTACCTAAGTAGATCCTCAATGACATTTGTCCCTTTGACTGTTCCTTAGTTATTAATCATTTCTTCTATCACCTTCTGTGTTAACATATATTTGTGATTTTTCTCCTCCCTCCCTCCTATTCTGTCTCCTTTGAAGGGTATTCTCCTCTACATTGGCATGAAATGTTGGAGTTCATACTACTCCATCTTAGCTCCTCTTAACATATCACATGCTGTCAATATTCATTTCTTTTTCCACGGCTGTAACTATCTATGCACTTCATACATTGAGTCTTTAAAAAAAATCAGGCTAAAATAAAGGAAGAAACTACCAATTATTAACTGAAACACAAAGCTAAATTTATCACTCACTTAAGTAAGGAAGAGCCATGATTTTTAGACTAAGGATCCCCAAACAAAGCACTGAATTGATTTTACTTGGGATTTTTTCCCAAGCGCACAGTTCAGAGGATGGGTTGATGTCATGATTGCTTGGGTAAGACTGCTATGAATTCTTTGATTTCAGAATGTTCACTAGAATGAAGTTCTTGCTAACTAATTGTCTTTCTAAAGAAGGATGCTATTGCTCATTGACTGTCAAAACCCAGTGAATTACTATGGATTAATTAAGCTTGCTTAAACTTGTTGTGATGGCAACTTATGATTATGGCTACACCACAATAAGTCATTTCTGAGAAGCATGGAAATTTTTTAAATTCCTGATTGAATTGTTGTTTTTTTTTTAAAGAAAATTGAACTTTAAATACTCAAACATTTATTTCCTTTTCCAATTTGAATATCTCAAAAGCACTTGAACTTAACATGTTCAAAATCAAATGTATGTTTTTTCTTCCAAACTTTATCTTTCTCTGATGCACCTATCCATATAGATCAAAAATCTGACAAATTTCTTCTATAAAGACACGAATAAGAAATACTTCAGTCCTAGTGGGACATCCGTCTCCATCATTACTATTCAAATCTACCATTGTTGCATGAAAGCAGCCAGAGACTTGTCTATGCCTTAATTCCTGGACCATTGCACAGCAAAAGAGATTTTTGCAGATATGATTAAAGTTATGGATCTTAACATAGGGAGGTTATTCTGAAGTGTCTAGGTGGGCTATACTCCTTCAAGTAGAAAAATTTCTCTAAGATGTGTCTTCTCTTCAGACTTATCATGTCAGTTCCTGACTCCACCCACCCATTCAGACAGACTTGAGCCTTGCCTCCTTTGCATCCCATTCTTCCCTGTTAATATTTTTATTTAAAATACTCATAACATGTCATTAAGCTTATATGCCTGACCTCCTGTCCTGACTTCAGCTGTGCATCACAGAGCTTGTTAGAAGGATTAGGGCATTGGATACAATGCCTGAAGAAAGAATGCATGAACCAAAAAGATGTCTCATTGTGTAGTTTTGCCTCTGCGAACAGCACAGGTGCTACTTGGTTTCGATCCAAGTAACAGCGGCACCTAGGAACTTGTTAGAATTCCAAACTGTCGGTCCTTGATTCCTTCTAGCCAACCAGAATCCCTCAGATAGACCCAAGCATCTGTGCTTTAATAAGTGCTGTAGGTGACTCTGGTGGACGTTAGAGTTTGAAAAACATCTGCTACTGGATGTTCCTCCAGTTTACTCTCAGAGAATCCAGTGGGAAGCTTCCAGCTCATGTGCCCTCCCAACTACACCTAACCAGAAAGAGTAGAGCAATGAAGAGGGGCAAAGTGAAAATACTTCAAATATGGATAAAAGAGGAGCAACAATGCCTGGCTAAAATCAGGAATCAAACAGTCCTAAATTCATATACAGGGAAGTCTGAAAGCAACCTGAGAATCACTTTTATATTCTGGAATTCAAATTGAGGCAGCAAATTTTTGTGGCTTTGCTTTTATGTTTAAATGGCACCACTGGAATTTTGCCTTGCCACAAATATTAGAATAAAAGAGAAAAGGGTGGAGATTTGTTTTAAGAACTCCAGAGAGTAGGCTGAAGTATCTGCACATTTTTTCCCCCAATAGTAGAATCTGGCCACAGAGAAAAGTACGTAAATCCAGAACTAATTTCTCTTTTTCTCAAATCTGGCTTTTTTCCAACCAAAAATTAACTTCTGCCCCACTAGGTCTCCTGAAGCTCTCTGTGTAGTCCTGATATCCTTATAAGGGTAAATTTTCATAAGTCAGTATAATTATCACTGGGGCACATTGAAACAATGCAGATCAGGGTGTTGCTTTGCTATGGAGAGAAGAAGGAACTCCCAATCTCTCTCTCAAAACTCTGCATGTGACGAAACATCTCCTATTTTCATATACAGTATCAGATGCAGGCAAGATCTGTGTCTTAGCTTTTTATAAAAATTTGGTGGTATCCATGTCCATCAGTGTGTGTGTGTGTGTGTGTGTGTGTGTGTGTGTGTGTGTGTGTGTATGTATGTGTGTGTGTATACAAGTGTTTCTCTAGGACCATAGTAAGTTTTGCTTGGCATTTGCTACAGGCAGTAATACATTATTATTATTTTTTGTTTACTTTTACATATAATTCCATAATGAAGCAATTATAAATAATGAATAAAATTTCTGAAAGTTTTCCCAAATACTGATTTACCCTTTCAGCTTCCTTCTTTCTTCCAAGCAGAATTTGCATAACCCTCTATGAAAAGCAAAGCTCATAATTGTACCCAAGTGAATCATTCTACTTTTCGACAATTCCAGGAGGCAATGGAGAAGTATCAGGCCTTTTAAAAAAGACTGGCTTCATAAAATAATTATACTCACTTGACCTGAGTGCTCCTGCTATGGAAAAAACACTAGCGTTCCATTCTTTGGGATTTAAACATTCAACTAGACAAAATATTAAAATTTAAGAAATGTATATTTGGTTCCCTTAACTGGAGATTTAAAGATTTTTTTTTTCTTTAGGGATTTGGGTATTAGTGTTTGGACATAAAACTAGGAAAAGGAAGTATGTGACTCTGGAAAAATAGTGATTTCCCAGACAACTAAAGTCATTTCACAAAATTGCCACTCGCATTTAAATTTTCACTAGTTATTTTCATGAAGGTTGTTATTTATGCTGGCCATTGCCTTTAGTATCACCTACAGATTTAAAAACAGCAGCCAACATCTGGATGGCTGAGGAACCAGTATCAGGCTCAAGATCACCTTTTTAGAAGATAGACCTTGTTTGTTTTCTCTGTACACATCAGGTATATCAGAGAAATGTAAACATATTGGCTTATGATACTCTTTATGTTAGCAGAAATAAGTAAAGAAAAAGAAACTTTTTCAATTTTGCAGAGTGACTAGGCTTAGAGATTTGAGGCTCTGTAATTCCAAGTTAGATTGATCCAAGATTCCATTATACCACAGAGAAGTCGTCCTTATTCTATGCACCAACTAATTGGGACAGCTAGAAGAAAACCAGGATGCAGAAGTAGCTCCAACCAGCAGCACAGCTGATGCTAAAAGAAGCTTCCCCACTTGTCTCCTACTTTTCAGTGCTCCAAAACCAATAGGTTTGTTTTTCTTCTGATAATTACCATTTGGACAAATGTTGTTGATACACAGTTGAAAAATTGTCCTTCTTGTACCATTAACTTTTCAAGGTAGAACTCTCTTGCAACATCAAATGACTTCTTTCAACTTAAATTAATAAAGCAAAGTTCAAGACTTACCCTAATTGTTAATATGACTTTCCATTAAAAAGAGCCTCCAACATCTTTGATTCCCATCATCATTGATATTTCCCTTTTATGAATATCTGTACTCTTGTGCTGTTTGAACAATTCCTAGAATTGAGCCTTCTGCTCTTTGTGTTTTGGTTGCCATTCCTGCTGCTATTTCTTACTTTCTCCTGCCTCCTCCTACACTGATCTAAATTCAAGAAAATTGCCCTGGATGAAACTCTAGCCTCTGGACATTACTGCTGCTCCATTTGACCTCATTTTCAGAGGGAACAGCACCAAAAAGAGAGAGCTTCTGACCAGGGAACACAGTGAATACAAGTACCACCAACACAGACTGCTGTGAATACTAGTTCACATATATATGAACAACTTCTTGGTAATGCTCAGAATTAACTTCTGACTCCAAGGGAAAATTCTTAGAAAAGTTGGAACATAAATCCAACTTATCTGCATCTTTTGCATCTTTTTTTTTTATCCTGTAGAGAAAAAAAATAACATTCACAAAGCTCTCTAATTTGGAAACATGTTGGCATTTTAAGGGAGAAATTTTATGGGACAATGTACTAATAATATAAAGTGGTGGCCTGGCAAGACTCTGTGGATGAAAGTTGAAGGAGGTGTGGTTGATAAGGAGAATTTTTAGATCAGCCTGTCTCTTTTGTCCAGTATGCATGTAACAGAGTGTCATGAGAAGACAGAAAACTATTTCATGTTTAGTTGCACTTTGGGGATATAAATCCAATCCATTAAGACCACCATGTGCTCTTCAAAGTGCTTGGTAGCCCTTCCTAGTCATCATTTGTAGGCTGTGCACTGAATAGAGTATATTCTTTCCCTGTCTCTCTCCAGAGTACTGTGGTCGTCCTGTCTGTTCAAATAACATTTCTCCAAGTTTTTATTGGAACACATGACATTAGGGTGGTATTTCTGCACTTCAAACACTCAAGCTTCTTGCCACACACCGAGTCATATGCTCCTAACAGTTTGAATTTGCCCAGATTCCCTGTTGGATGTCTTTCTACAATAGGAATAGTAAAGAGATTTATTCATCCTTAGTGTGTTAACAAGCCAAATATATGTGATGAATTCACACTACCCCAATGTACAAAATAATCTCATACTATGTGTTTTTCTTGCTCTATCCAGCTATCTGTGGAGTGATGACTGTAACAGGATGCTTTGGCTGATACAGGGAAATAATCTTCTGGTCAGAAAACTCAGATTTTTTTTTTTTTAATTCTTGCAATTCCATTCATCTTCTTGAACGAGTCAGCTTGATTGTTATCCAGGAATCCCAGTTCTCCTCTCTTAATGTTGGAAATTAAGGGAGGAGAACCTCCTCACTGGTTCCAGGTTCCATGAAGAGAGAAATACAGCTCTGGCTGACCAAGAATAAACAAGGACATCTGTAGGAAACTCCTGTGAATATATATGTTTTTACCTCCTGAATTATTTTAGCCTGAGTTTCTTGGTAGTTAAAAACAGAAGCTGAGGACCAGTGCTATATTTTATCTTTGAGGCACTTATTTAAAATATTATTTGTAGAACATGGCTGAGAAAAATAACAATATACAGTATATATAACTCAGATGATATCCTGAGTTACAATAGTTTGACTTGGGATTTTTTAACTTTATTGTGGTACAAAATGTGCATTTGCATTCATTCTGTTTTTCACTTTTAGTACAGTGCTCAGTAATACATGAGATATTCAACTCATTATTTTAAAATAGGCTTTATGTTAGATGATTTTTCTCCACTGTAGGCTAAAGTCAGTGTTTTGAGAAAGTTTCAAGTAGTCTAGATTAAGTCATGAATTTCAGTAGATTATATGTGCTAAAAGCTTTTTTGACTTATGCTATTTCTAATTTAAAGTGGATTTATCTGGATGTAACAACCATTCAAAGTTAAGGAGCATTTGAATTTTTTTTACACTAAATTTACATCTAATTTACCAACATAATATATCTGTACCTCTAGTGATGTGTTAATTTTGGGGAGACTTTGAAGGAAAATTTTGCTCTCAAAATACTTTGAATTGGTATTTGTGTTTTCTCTGTGATAAAGCTGATAATATGTGAAAAATCATGCTTACATATGACTGTATGTAATAAATATTATACAAATGTTGTCAGGTAAATTTGATCTGGAAACTGTGTTTTTTTTCACAGGGTTCCTTGGAGTGTTGGCTTGCTCCAATAAGAACTCACTTCCTGCTCCTTACCTGAGTGTCCATCCGTAATATATGGCTTATATTGCTTACTGGCGATTTGCATGCTTTTCATCGATTTGCTAGGGGGCTCTTAGTTCCTCATTAAGTTTCATTTCTCTCATTACTCCATTTAGGTCAATGCCTACCTTTTGTTTTCCTGTTCTAATTCCTTGGACAGTTAAATGGGTCATGTATGCTGGGTTATGAGCATGTGGATTGGCAAGTCTGGCCTCTTCAGACCCCAAGAGGCATTGCATGATGGGCCCATTGTTCTTCACCCAAAGCTGTACACTGTTTTCTGTGTTTCTGTATTTCAAATACTCAAGCTCCTTGCCACACACTGAGTCATATGTTTGAACTTGTCAGTAAGAATTTTCCAGGATTCCCTTTTGATTTCTTTCTTCAATAAGAACAATAAGGAAGTTTATTCATTCTCAGTTTGTAAGCAAGCCAAATTATAGGTGACAAATTCAGACTACCCTAATGCAGGTGGAAGAATATTATACTACATGTTTTTCTTGCATCTCCTTTTCTTAAGAAGTGTCTTTAGCTAGGTGGAGATACTTCTTCCTACATTGCCTTCTTGGTAATCATGTTCCCAAGGACTATGACTTCTTAGGACTAAGTTGAGATCCTTTTCCATGTGTTACTCACACATTTGGTGTTTATCCTATAGTAACACTCAATCCTCTGTAATTTAGCCTCTGGTTAACCTGGATGTCTTCCTCTTGTACTGTAAACTGTTTGAAAGCCTGAGTCTGATGGTTCTTCAGAATAACCACAAGGTTGTCATAAAAACTGAATGGCTAAACAAAGGAAAGGAGTGATTTGTGATACTGGTCAAAGAACAATAGAAGTTGATTCTAATCCTGGGGAAGTCTTCCCTTAAACCTTGAAAATAACCAATGCCATAACTCAGCAACTATCAATCAATAGGTTTTTTCTACTTAGAAGTAAATACGAGGAGAATTTTAGGAGTGTATGAAACACTTGGTAACATGGTGACATTTAAAGGAATTTTTAGAGAGGAATTAATATTGTCAAAGATTTCCATCTTTTTTTCCCCAAAAAAGCTATAGTTGAACAATGCAGATTGGTCTGTCCCTAGCATTGACCTTCTGGTCCATGGAAATGTATAACCAGTAACTAGATAAGACTATTAAAGGAACCAAATGTAGGATCCAGCCATAGATGGAATCTGTCTACAACACTGAGGTAGGTGACTGTCAAGATGCTTCTGAGCAAGAACTGACAGAACATCTTATCTTCTGTCTGCTGAAGCTTACTGTCTACTGGTACTGACCACATTGGAATCTGTTCTAGCTATCAAACCTCCACCAAGCACTTCTCATTGGTAGACCAGCTCCTGGAACTCTACAGGCAAAGCAATCTGAGCAATGCATTTTTCAGTCCTCAAGACACAGAGAAGACTGAGAGAACTAGCAAGGTCCTCAGGTTGTAGGCAATCCCAAAAGGCAATGCCTCTGGGCAGCTGTATCCATGTCCCAGTGAATAGCCCATCTTTATGGATGAAGGCTTTATGATGTTGTGGATGTCCTCCCTTGCTACAAGAAAATCTTAGGAAGCCAGAGGTTTTATGTTAGTCCCCTTCTCTGCCTAAAAATGACACATGATTTTGGTAATCTAAGGAAGGCCCATAGAATTTCAAAGAGGAAATGCAGTACAGTGTTCTAAATCTTCCCACCCAGGCTAAATCTTCCCATCATATCACCACATCCACAGGGGTGTCCAGACTGGGCCACTTATTAGTCTGATGACCTCTGAATCCTCACAATCCTCCCTTTGGCCTTCAGCCTAAGAAAAGGTTTTGTGTACTTGCCAAGTATCAGGAGACTGTATCACATCCTGCATCTTCTAAAGCTAAAAAGTAAAATCTGATTTTTTTGAGTTCTCAAATTTCACTCTCCTATCCCAGCCAGGTGCCTGCATGCATCTTTTCTAAAGTTTAGGATCAACAATGTTGTGTTGGTAGTGTGAAATCAGGCATGAAGGAAATATATATTATTTATGACATGAAATCATTGCTACAAACCAGGGCTCCCCTACCTGGTTTTTAGAGCTACTTATTACCTAAATATTTATTATCTGCTATCACATGACTATACTGCTATTTTAAAACTCCTAGCAAAAGAGGTAAGAGTGTCTTTGCTTTTTCTGGAGACCTGCCTCCTTCCTGAGACAATAGCCTTTTCAGGAGCCATGGCTATCATAGTTAACAATTCAAATGACAGTATATTGTATATTTAATTTGACACCCACCACACCCCATTTGTTATCTCATTGAAATTTCTTACAAACATGTATTCATCTATTTATGTATCTCTAATTTTTTATGAATAAAAGAATAGAGGACAGATAAGCCATTTGCTAAGGTTCATTTGATTATTCTCTTTGCCAAGGATTCAGTGAGGCACATGTGATATCAAAGCCCATGAGCATGCACTCCTGCAGCTTCCTTACACACTGGTCCAGGAGGATGTTGTATTTCTACAGGGCTGTGATCACCAGTGTCTTCAGCAACTCTCTTCTGCATTTAGCACAACCATATTTTTTGCTTATGAAAGAGGAGAGCTAAAACGATAGTTTCATTTTAGAACTAAAGGAGGCATTTGAACACTTTTGTTCTGAAATAAACCCTTTTGAAAATGATTGCTTTATAAAGGTATCTAACATTTGAGGCTGCTGGGCTTAGAGGAGTTAAAAATGTTCAGGAACACAGGAGGGAGCAATACAGCCATCATATCTACTTTTGCTAAAATAAAATAAAACATAGGAGAGAAAAAGCCATTGACATTTTCTTATGAGTGATAACGGTAAAAATTGGGAATGGTTTTATTATGAAACATGGTACATTGCAGCAATCTAGGATTGTATTGTTAGCAAATAAAAGTACATCAACGTGCCATATAGCAATGTGTCAGTCAAAAATGGACCACATGTATGATGATTGTCTCATAAGATTACATCTCCTGGAGATATAGCCACCTTAGTTTATAGAGGATCACTCTGTGGTGTTCACACAATGACACATTTACCTAACAACATATACTTCAGAACGTGTTAAATGCCATATGATTGCATTGGATCCAATTTAAAATGAAATTTTAGATACACCATCAATACACGATTACAGTTATGTGTCTGCAAGCAAATCTTGCACTAACTTATCTGGCAACTTTAGACCTGTAGGATATTTGCTTTCTTTTTTCTGCAATCTACTCACTGATATTTTTGGCTGGAAAATTTCCCATCATCTTTGATATCTAGGTATCTTAAAGATTATTTGGTTTATGTGTTTTAAATATAAGGCCTTCGTTTACACAAAGATCTGAAGAACCAATTGCCCTTGGTCACACGTCTATGTCATTTGTACCTTTGTCTTCATTAAAATTTTGAAATTAAAGAAACAAAGAAAAAAATGCAAGTTATTTTAAAATTAGGAGTTAAAATGTCATCCAGGCATTAGGATGGGCAGAGCAGCTGTAGGAACAGTAAAGAAGTGGGGAAGAAAATCTCATAAAACCTAAACTATAAATTCTAAGCTATAGGCAATATTTTCTTCTAAGGAGAGAACAAATGTTCTGGGAGATAAAAATGAGCTAATATAGATTTAAATAAAATTTAATAAAATGTCAATGCTAAGCTTATACCATTGGTGTACATAATTTGTTTTCCTTAGTCTAGTATAGAGACTGTTACCTTCTCATTTGTGTATAATCCCAGATTGTATACAAATATGTTAGACACAGGACTGCAATTCAGAAAAACAAAAGCAAAACCAATTCACATCAACATCACAAAAGGACAAATACCTAGGACAAGTCAGGTCTATTTTTCCATCTTTCTTTGCAAATCAGGTAACCTCTTATCTGCAAGATGCAACAGGCCTGACAGAGCTGTCACACCTGTTCTTAATGAACCTGGGTTGAGCTTTCCCAGACTCAAGAAGACCACATACAGGTAAGCAACTAGAAATTTGCGTGCAGTCTTCTTGATCTGACATGATAAACTCTGTTAGGGAAGAATTTTTCCATTTCAGTATTAGTGAGTCCTGAAGGAAGGGTGTGGTCCTTTTAGCATGCTGATTTCCTATGGAATCATATTCTGGCAGAGAGTGGTGATTGTTTTACTCAGACTATAAGTGCACTTACAGATTTCTGTGTAATCTCTACTTCTACTCTCTGCTTTTGTCTGCCACAGATATAATCACTAAGGTCTAAGACATCAGGAACTGATGACAGGCAGCTCTGGTTTTTTTAGCTGCTCTTCAGTTGCCCCAACAGAATTAAAAGATGTGTGTATGTGTGCATGCATGTGTGTGTGTATTTTCAGTGAGCACTCATTTTTAGTTGACTTTAAAAATCACTATCTCACTGATGAAACTCAAAAATCAAAGAAATAATTTGTGTAAGAAAGTTTTTATTTCCTTTCTGAAACCCCTTAAAGTTTTTATTCAAGAGTTCCTGCAAAAACAAAATGTAAAAAAAAAAAAAAATGTATTATTTTGCTGTATTGTCTTCTGGGATCAGATTTCTTGCATTTTATCTGACTATAAGTACACTTATAGAGTTGTGCTCTGACCACAATAATAGCTTCTTACATTTTTGTGGAATTCTTTATGATTTGGGAATTCAACTATATTCATATATTAAGCATAATACATAATTCATGGGCGGGAGCTCATGCATGATTTTCTTCCAAATCAATGTCTGAGCAAAGTCACCTAAACATGAAAACTTAGAGCAATAACTATGTGTCAAAGTTACGTGGATTAGGATTAAACGGGGGCGGGGGAGTGTTGGCTCTGATCTTACAAAGATATCAAAAGCAGTCCGTGCTTTAACATTCTTTTTTTCTCTGCCTGTGCCACTCTGATCTATTTGCGGAAGCTGTTTTCATTTTCATCCTTTCCATACAAGGTACGATCTTATCTTGATTCCTAGTTGCCTAGTTACAAAGGTTCTGAAACTTTGTTGTGCATTAAAGTCACTTGGAGTGTCGTTTACCCTCTGGTAGCCAGATCCTCAAAGCTCTGAATAGACAGGTGGGTGGGGCCTGGCATCTGAAGGCTAATGAATTTCCCAAGTGATTTAAAGTTTTATTAGAGTCATTAGATCCAGCTTCCTATTCCAATATTATGGGTACTCAGGGTCGGATTTTGCTTTACTCAGGTGTGTTCTTACTTCTGTTTGATGATTTCCTTGCACTCTTGTTTTTTCTTCTTTTTTGGTACCAGGGATTAAATCCAGGGGTGCCCCATCTCCAGGCCCTTTTTATATTTTTTACTTAGAGACTGGGTCTCCCTAAGTTGGTAGGGCCTTTTTAAGTTGCTGAGGCTGGCTTTGAACTTGAAATCTTCCTGCTTCAGCCTCCCACACTGGGATTACAGGCATGCACCACCATGCTGAGCTTTCTTGCACTTTTGTCTTTTTTAAGTGTGTCCCCAGACCATCAGGATCTTTATCATCTGGAAGATGGTAAAAAAAATGCAGAACTCCAAGAGACACATAGACTAAGTTAGAATTTACATTTACATATCCCAGCTGACTTGTACACTAGAGTTCAAGTGGTATAGCCTTGAAAGACAAAACTACCTGGATTCACTTTCTGTACCTTTTGTGGCCATTTCCAATTTGACACTTAATTATTGGTTATTCTCTTCTAGAAATATACATTTTTTTTTAATTCCAAAGGTAGTTAACCAAACCCTCTGCTCTAGAAACTTTTAAAATAATTCCAACTCATATTCCTTTTTTTTTTTTCCCAAATTTCTGGTAGTCCCAATCCTGGAAGCATCTCCCACAGTTTTTGCTTATATCTTACAAACACTCAAATAAAGTGGAAAAATAAATGAATTCCCCATACTTTTCATTTCTAGCCTCAGAGCACTTATGCACATGATTTTTGCTAATCAGAACTCTGTCTCTTCACTGTTTTATTAACTTAGATAACTCTTAATTTTCCATCTGAGATCAACTCAAAACTTCCTTCCTCAAGGAAACTTCTCTGACTTCATTAATGAAATATGACCTCAAATAGAGTTTCTTAGAGTACTTCCATATAATTTGTCCCAGGTGTAACTTTTGTAGTGCTTACACAAAGGTAAAGGATATAATCTCCTGAAGGCAGATGTCACTATCAGCACTGCAGTTAGGTTTAGAACTTAGACTTGAATCAATGGTAAGAACACCAAACTAAGAACCAGGAATTAAACTTGTGCACCTGGAAGGGGGTTAGGAATGACTACCAAAAGGAGTAAATGCAAATTTATTTTGAAGGAAGGCACCCTTCATTTAAACCCCCTAGTTTCTTGCAGAAGAAAAGTAAAATAAATAAATAAAGAGATGAAACAATGAACTAACCTATCTGGGAGAGTCAACAGAAACAACCAAATAGAAATGTAAACATCTAAAGAATTGAGATGTTGAAACTATCAGTTGGAGAATATAGGGGGAAACAATCCTGAATTATATGATAATAAATATATAAAAGTTGGAACAATTAAAAGAAAAGGAGTAACTTGCATATTATCAATAGAAACCAGGGAGATTTAAAAATGGACTACACAAAACGTTTAGAAACAAAATAAATGATTGCTAATTTTGAAGCCCAAGCATATGACATAAACACTAGTTTACACAGGAAAGGACATTAATGTGGGGAAAACTAGGTATGATAAAATCAGACTATAACCCAGAAAAAAAAGAAGAAAAATCAAAGAGGAAGTTCAAAGTATCAATGATAGAATAAATATAATCTAATGGATGTGTCTAACCTGTTATTTGTGTTACAAGGACAAATATAAACAGTCAGGCATGGGCTGTGTCTTGTTTGAAAAAGCTGTGTGGAAAAATTTCAAAATCAATGAAAAAGAGAACTCAGAGTTTATACCAGTAGGATTGACAAAACTAAATTTACACAACTATTGAAACTGTAAAAAGGATCTTTTTAAAGCCCATAAAGGACAGAACTAAAAGTCACAAAAGAACGAAAATTAAGACAGATACTGATGCTCATTACCAGTTCCAGAAGCCGAAAGATAGTCTAGGAATATCTTCAAAATGCTCACAGAAAATAACTTCAATTTAGCAAAATAATCTGTAAATTACAAGTATAAGAACATTTCACATTGAGACAGAAACAAAAAGAGAATTTACAATAAATAGATCTATATAATGAGCAAACAAAATTAATAACGTCTACTTAAGGACAGATATTAGTAATCTTGAGGTTTCTTATATATGTATTTCATGTTATATATACGTATATAATTTCATTATATGTGTGTGTGTGTGTGTGTGTATATATATATATATATACAATTTCAAAAATTAGAAGATAAACCTGTGCCTCCAGAGTACGAGACATTTTTAAAAACTGACCATTTGATAAGCCATGAAGCCGATATCAACAAAGGTTTGGCATTATTGAAATTCTCACATTTGACTATGATGAAGTTAAAGTAGAAATCTACAATAAAAATAGAAACCCCAAATTCTCCTATATTTAAAAATCTTTTTTAAAACACACTTTTAAGGAACTTCTGGGATAAGGAAAGAATCCCAACAGAAATTTAAAAATATTTAGGATCTATCAATCCCTTTATATCACTCCAACATTTCTACTCAGGGTTTCCAGTGCGTTGCTAACTTCCTTGAGCGTTGTGTGTGTGATTGATGGGTCACCAGTTCCTACTCTGTCCCTGTTTATGATGTTCTCCGGGAGCAAACTCACTGTGGGTCTGTTTATGTTACATATTCTTTCTGCTTGTTTCCTTTCTTTTTCTGACTAGTTCATTTTTGAATAATGGACATTAATTTAACATATTATTTTCAGGAATATTTGGAGGCCTAGAATAATGAGAATTTCTCCCTGGAAGAAATGACGGGAGGGAGGAAGGAAGGAAGGAGGGAAGGAAGAAAAGGAGGGATCCTGGAGGTCCTGGAGGTTGCAACCTTAATTCAAGGTGAAGGCCTCAGGTGCTGTGGGTCACCAGATGAAAGGAAGTACTCTAGCGAGGAGCATAATTACTATGATGCATAATTACTATGATACATTACTATGATCCATCTAAGGGAATGGAGCTCAGGGGTCTTTCCTCAAGGAGGGGCTATTTGGCTTTACACTTCAAATAGATATAACTTGGCAGAAATTTAACTACGCGGTCAACCTCTCTTGCATTCTTTCCTGGCATTTCTTTGATGCGTGGGATACCGGTAGGAATCTGCTCTCCACATGAAAGCCTAGAATTAAGGAATTGAACACTTCATGAAATTATTAATACCTGACCTATGGGGAGAGTGGAGGCCAGTTGAACCGTTCCTCAGATGAACAATTCTCAGGTGCATTGTACAACTTCCTCAGATGGTTCCAGGAGTGTCAAACCCTAGCCACCAACCTAGGCATTAAGCTTTTCTCTGGAAGGGAATTTTCTTAAATGATTCAGTCTACCTCTATGTGTGTTTTTTTTTTTTTAACAAACACCTAAAACCATTCTTTGATAAATCACCTTCTGGACAAGGGAATATCCAATATACATTTCCCCTGAAATATGCTGTTTTACAGATGCTAAATTGGGAACTGAGACAATAAAATTGAAGTATTGCAAATAAAAAGGAAGTCAAGGCTTGGGTGAGATACCACAGTGTAGATTCCCAAGAAACTCTAAGGAACTAAGCACCAGATAGAGAAATTCAGATAATTTCCTTTCATGTGGTGCTCACTAACCTCTTGAGCTAATTTCTTTTCCTCTCCTCATTCATGTCCTACCTTATCGGGTACAGAAATTCTTTCCTGTGCTCTTTCTACCATTCCCTTGTAGTAAGCTGAATAAAACTGTCATAACCATTGGCCTAAGAATTCTTATCAGGGAATACCTCTCCTTTTCATCAAAAATATCTTAATATATTTCTTTATAGAGATGATGCCTGCATAGAGACCATGTATTCAATCAAGGGCAAAACATACATAAGTGAA
Organism: Ictidomys tridecemlineatus; assembly: GCF_052094955.1. Taxonomy (NCBI): domain Eukaryota; kingdom Metazoa; phylum Chordata; class Mammalia; order Rodentia; family Sciuridae; genus Ictidomys; species Ictidomys tridecemlineatus. The sequence goes on from NC_135481.1 coordinate 165,065,351, forward strand.
ATCTAAACATAAAATTTAACTGCAGTTCGAGTCTGGGAGCAGGAGACTGGAAAATAGGAAGTATTTTAGCTTTCTGTCATTGTCATAAAATACTTGAGAAGATCAATTTAAAAAGAGAAAAAGTTTATTTTGGCTCATGGATTCAGAAGTTTCTGCCCATGGTCATTTGGCACTATAGCATATTCTATCAGAAGCACACCGTAGAGGTCACCTCTTTACATCATGATAGCTGAGAAGTAAAGAGAGAAAGAGGAAGGGGTTGAGGTTCTAACATCCTCCTCAAGGACATACTATGACCCAACTTCTTTCCAGTAGACTCCACTTCCTAAAAGTTCTACCACCTCTCAAATGCACCTCAGACAGGTAACCCAAACTGTAATACATGGAACTTTGAGGAACATTCAAGATCCAAACGATAGCAGGAGGATTGTCCAGCAAGATGAGAAATTGGACAATGGATTTATTCAGAGAAGTTATCTCTAAACATTGACTCAGGTTGTTTGTGTTTTATGAATTATATCCTGAGATGTTCATTAGTATTCTGTGGGTAACCCTAAATATATGCAAAGTCCGGCCTTTTGTGGTTCAGAATGGTACATGTCAAAGTGACCCAAGAACAAGGTGGTTTAGAGTAAGTGACAGCCAGGAGAGTATAGCCTCTTTTCTTCTGTAGGAACTATGAGAAAGGAGGATTGGATGCCTTCTAACGGACGAATAGGAGGTGAGTCCACTCTTAACTAGGTCTAAAATGTGATGCATGGGTTGGCACTGGGATTACACATTCTATTTGTGTTTCTGAGTGCTGAACCTGGGGTTTGGAATATCATAGGTAATTGCGGACTACTTGGTTTCATATCTAATGTTCAACATCTTAAAATTCATTCATTCAACCATTTCTTATTGACAACATGTTATATGTCACTCTCTTGTTCTGAGTATTGAATATAGAACTGTGAACAAAGCACATAAAAATTCTGATCTTCCCAGGTTCACAATTTGATAAAGAAGAAGGAAACAAGATAAATAAGTAAGATTCACAGTATGTTTGTTAATAATGGCATATAAGGGAAACAATACAGACAGGGGAAAAGAATGTCACCTGCCATTATTAAAACAGATCTGTATCCCAGAGTCAAGAACCAGAATAAAATATTTTACCTTTTAATGATCATAATACCAAAAGGGATGGTTAAAGTAATTCTTTAAATGCAAAAAGGGTTGTTATTTTGTGATAAAGTAGCAAGAATGTAAGTGTATAAATTCCTTTAACTCCTTTCTTGATTTCCTAATGACATAGATACAGAGTTGTTTTTGTTTTTGTTTTAAAGATATTCTAGAAATATCTGGAAAATAAGTGATTTGATGTGTTTTGGAGTGGATGTCTTCCTCAGGGATTTGATCCTTCTGGGACTTCTTATCCCAAAAGTCTGGAAGCCAAATTAAGGAATTAAGAATCTTCTCTTCACCTCCAGAAAAGGAAATATGGGGAATCAAGATCCAAGAGATACCAGAGGTCTCATTATAGGACTTGCAGGTCAGGGGAGGCCAAGAAAAAATAGAATATCTTAAAATCACTAGGCAGGCCCTTACATGTGTTCATTACAAAATCTAATTGCAGCAGGAAGGAAAGATAGTTTGAACATTTCCCAAACCCAGAAGGCATTAGGAGGGAATAATTGACACATTGACCCATTCAAAAAAAATAAATAAATAAAAGGACAGGGCAGAATTGGGACTGAATTTTAACCATGTACTTACATGAATTAAAATCTTTCCCATTAATGGAAGGCGGTGTACTTGCTAAAATTAACAAAAGAACATGCTGTCCAAACCTTGCACCATCCTTTCAGTGGGAAAATTTAGCCTCATTGACCTTCCAAACTACAACTGAAGGATTCCTGGCTAAAGGACATCTCCATGGTTTCTTCACTCCCATTTGGAGAATGATCTGTTCTCCTTTTACATGGAATGCGAATCAAGGCTGTTCCTGATATATAGCAAAGATATAACTCAAGCATTTTCTGATTGGTCCCAACAAGTCATTCTGCTTATAATTACCTGCAGAGCCTAAGAAATTGTGGTCTTATATTGCTTGTAGCAACCTTTGCATTTTTCTTCCAATATCCTCCCATTGTCCCAATACACCAAACAGCAAATTTTACCCAACATTACTGTAAAATAGTATGGAAAATTCAATGGTAAACTTGTTTCCAGAAGCAGCTTTATTGGAGAGGGTGACTTAAACAAATACAGAAAGGCCAGGGCCTCTTCTCTACTCCCAACATTATGATGCCCTGAAATAAACATTATTAGCTCTTACCTTCTATGTGAAGACAATAGGAGATTTTAATTAGCCTTTTGTTTGTGCTAGAGGTGAGGTTGCAGCACTCACTTTTTTTTTTTTTAGTACATTTCATTTTACTTTTGAACATCATTAGACAATGTGCTTGTTGATAGGAGGGATATATGACTTATTCCGACTGTTAGAATTTGTGAGGAGTTTGTTTCCTTATTTAGGAAGTATTGGGAGACTGTTTCTTTCTAACTCTGATTTCACAATAAAATCAGAAGGGAACTTGAAACAGAAGTATATTTAAAGAATTATTCAGTCTATATGGAGCCAAATATTAGAAGCCAGACTACTGTTAGTAAGCAAAGGATTATATTCCCATTTCCGGGCCATGAGTGATAGCTCTTCAAGTCCCACAGGTCTGCTGTGCTTTAAAAGGAGAAGAAATGGTCCTTCAAAGTTTGTTGTAATTCCAAATTCTTTAATTCGTTTGGCAGACTGGCCTTCTAGGGAGGCCAAGGAAGAAATATCATTTATTTATTGTTATATGTGTTTTAAGATTTGTGTGGCACAGTGTGCCATGCTACTGTTAAAGATCCACCTACCTGAAAAACTTCTCTTCATACATGTAGGTCTGGGTGGAGATAATTAAACCTCTAAGCCAACTTCAATGTGTGCCTCTAAATCAACTGTCTGTTGTGACCTAATCCTAGCTGAACACTAGCTCTTTATAAGCCCAGGCATTTTGATTGACAATAGGGATGGGGGCCAAAGCTAGAAGGAAAAATGCATAGAAGCCAAAGGAGAACATCAGTCATTTTCTGTTGTGTTCATGGCCTGCCTTGTTTCTCATATGAATTCCTGGTATTTCCTAAAGGGAGACCTGGATTACATTAAAAACAATTGTCTACCCAAGAAAGTTTTGCTTTGGGATATTGATGACAACATGTGTGTGCTCTTTTTAGACTGCGCCAGGCAAACTAAACATGCTTCAGAGCATCTCTGTTATTCCTAAGTCAGTCAAGAAAGGGCTTCGGTTTTGTTCCCTTATCCCTTTTCAATCTAACTACACAATGACACCTGATAGCGGTCATGCGTTAGAGGTCTCCTTGGCTGAGATGAATCCACTGCCTGAACCCTTCAGTAGTTCCTAGCTTCCAACATTCATGTGGATCTGTGTAATAGGAATGAATGGACAGCAACATGAAGATATGCCTCTCATTTCAGATTTAAAGTGCATAAACCCACCCAAGAGGACCCACTGAAAGCCCTGTTGAGATAGTTCTGCATGGTAAAGACTCCAGGACAAATACTATCAGTGTCCATGACTGGCAGGCTACAGTGGCTATGCCAGAATCTCTGCCATAAAGGGGGCTGGCTGAGGCAGCAACTCTGGGGGAAAAAATGAAGTGAGGTCTGTGAAGAATAGGTGAAGATAATTAGATGGAATCAAAGACAAAGAAAGAATCCAGTGGAATTTTGTTTCTCAGAAATGAACAGGAAGTAAGATAATACTGAGTGACCCTGGCATCCTTAGTAGCCACAAGGTACAAGTTCTGACTGCAACAAAGAATTTATGAAGTTTTTCTCCCCCACCTTCCTCTTTTTCTCAGCTGGCAGAATCTTCCCTTGAAATTATCAGTTGGAACAAAATAGAATTTATTGTCTGGGAATGAAGGTAAGAAGAGAGATGAAGTTTTCAAGAATAAGGGTTAGTTTAAGGAATTCTATTCTCTCTTTCTCTCTCCCTCATCACGTTCTTTATTTTTTTTCTCCCTCTCCCCCTTTTATTCCTCTTTCTCTTCCCTCCTTCTTTCTTCATGTTTGGTTATAAGGAAATATCCATATCCAAGGGATTCAGACCACTTTTCAGAAAGGCCAATTTGACGTAGGGACCTGAGTACTGCTCTTCCACCAAACATCCGCTAAGTAATCTACAATCCAAAGGTCCTGCGAGGCTGTGTTCCCGTCAGTAATTCTCTTTGTTACAAAGAACCCTTGGATTGAATTCTGTATAAAAATTAAATAAAGATTTGCACTGAGAACATGCACATGGGGAATGCAGAGTGTGTTTCCTATTAAGGCGTTTAGAAGAGAGCCTAGGAAGAGAGCCTTTTGTTTCTGTTCATCCCAGCAGCCACCAAATGCTGAGGGGTCACAATGGCCACCCAGTCCTATTCAAAAAGCAGAGATTCATTAAAACACCTTCATCATTTTCTTGATGGAGAAGTTGATCAAAAAGATGCACAACAATGTCAGAGTTAGGCTGGAAAAATATTTGGAAATTGTGCTGATATCATCAGAAAGAGGGTCCTGTAGCTTTCCTTCAGGATGAGGGCTAAGTAGCATTAGAGTCATTAATCTGATTAAAAAAAAAATGACATGGGTGATACTTACCTAGTGTGGAAACCCTCATGAGTTTATAGAGTTTCCAATATAGTCCTTGCAATCTGTATTTGCCTTAGCCTGGATGTATACAAGGGAGCCTCCATATGCCAAAGGTACTGCAACTTATCATTTTAGTCCATTTTTGTTGAGCCTATGTAGATTCTCTGAACTGTTGCCAACAATTACTATAAACAAATTTGAGAAAAGAAATCTTCATCTTCCTTAATCCCTCTTTTCTTATTCTCATTCTGATCTTTCCCTTCCACTTTTTCTGTCACTATCTGTTTCTCTCTCCTGCTCTCTTTTTCTTACTCTTTCCCATGTCTGTTTTTCCATATTCCTGGGATTGATATTAAGTGTGCCATCTCTAAAATGAGCATCCTTATAGGGATCTGTAGCCTCAGGCTGAATGACTCTTACTTTCCGGGTTTATAAACTATCTGTGCTTTTTCCAGTATCAAAAAAAAAAAAAAAAAAAAAAGCAGCTCTTGCTTTAGAAATCCCTCAAGCAGCTCAGATTTTTAAAATTTTCTATAAAATCATCAACTTTTACTTATTCTCTGTGATGATATCTAGTGGCTAGGCAATGCTCTGTCCCAATTCCTAAGAGGACAATTAAATCTCCAAAGAAATCTTAATTCGACATTCTTTGGATCAACAAAGAGGGGGAGAAATAGTCTCCTTTGCAGAGACCTGAGGATCAAACCAGGTAGACCCTTCTTAACTAAGAAAGCAAACTGCCTCTGTGATTATGAGAAGCGTTGGTCCCTTTTGGAGGAGAGTAGCATCTCTGTAGGGGAGATTTATGTGAGACAAGGAAGTGGGAGGCAACAATATGGGGAACCCACAGAGAAGTTGCCATCCGCAGACAGGCTGGCTGGCAGTTATGACAGAATGCTGGGATGCTGACTGAGCCAACCAGCAACTTCAATCAACTGATCTTGTGTGGGTTGGGAGAGGGTGGGATCATAATTCTTGGAGTTGATGGTGAAGCCCCCGCCAGGAAGAAATTTGTACTTCCAGGGTCATGCGTGCCAAGTGACAAGATGTAAAGAGATCCAAGGAGGAGGAATGCTGAGCCCACACCACAAACAACGTGAGAGGACATTTGTTCTCTAAGCCAAAGTGTTATTCCAGGGTTTACAATTAATTATATGAGTGCTTTGTTAGCAAATTGAAGCTAAAAGCAATGTTCTAAAAGCAATGCAGCTGAAACACTGCTATGACAATCTTTTCCAAGTTTTACTCCAGACTGTTGCAAATCATCTAATGTTTCCTAAGGGAATAAAGCCTTTAGAAGGTCATGTAACAGGGTTATTAAGTAAAAGGGGAAAAAAAGAAGTAGGCTTTTGTACTATTACAATGCCAATTCACCAAATTCAAAGATCTTTAATATTTCACAAATCCTTATAACCACCCCATGAGGATTTTACAAAACACTTCAAAGAAAAGTCTTTCTTTTGGCCTTGTTCTATTTTATTTTAAAATAAGGAGTTCTGTTCTCACTATTGGGTGTGTGGCTGGTCCTGTCCTTGGGCTCAACATACTGAACTTAATTGGATTTAGACAAAAAGTGAAATCTGCATCTATTGATACAGCATGGAAATCGATTTGGTTCAATTCCTAAACTCTGAGTGGGAATCACTGGAAGAAACATGTAGGTGGTATGCTACAAGTCAGTCCTTGGTGGACTTAGATGAGAAGCAGAGGCACATTGTCTTGAATAGGGTTCAGATTGAACATGGATGTTTTGATGACCGAATCCAAGGGTGTGGCCAGCCCTTGATGCCACATGTTTTGAGCCAATATACATTTCAGATGAAACCATTCCATGTGAATCAAATCTAGCCTTTTTGAGACATTATTTTTAAAAAGAGAAGAAAAATGTAGTCAGGCCAGCTATTGACATCTTTTACATAAAATAATCCCTCCTCCTCAGCACAATTATTGGCATCGGTAAAGTAGCTCAACTGATGATTGAAAGTCTATTGAAGTTAGACTAAAACACATTTTCTCACATATATTTCAAAGTGTGATTTTTTTTTTTTTTGGACAACAGAGAGAGAATGCCTTTTCTTATTGGATCTTAAGAGATAAATAAAACAAATAATCTCCCTTCCTTCTTCTCTTTCTCTTCCCCTGTATACTTGCCTATCACTCACAAATCATGTATACCCCCATTTCTGTCCTTCCTTATTTATATATTTCTATGATCCAAGCAGAATTTGGGAAGACTTTCAAAAGTATTTACAAAAAGATTATACATAAACCAGAAATCCCTGTGAAGAAAAATAAAAGAGTTTCTGTCTTTAGTATTTTGCTCTTATCTGGACATTTTATATGAATGGTGTCAGTCCATTTGGGCTGTTCTAATGAAACACCACAAACTAGGCATTTTATAAAAATAAAAATTTATTATTTATAGCTCTGGAAACTAGAACGTCCAAGATGAAAGTGCTTGCAGATTCAGGCTCTGGTAAAGGTCTTTTCTGGTTCACAGAGCTGTCTGTGAACAGCTTATTTCTGTGTCCCTCCCTCCCTCCCTCTTCCTTCCTTCCTTCCTTCCTTCCTTCCTTCCTTCCTTCCTTCCTTCCTTCCTTCCTTCCTTCCTTCCTTCCTTCCTTCCTTCCTTCCTTTCCTTTTTTCCTTCTTTCTTTGTTTTTCTTCTTTGTACCAGGGATTGAACCCAAAGGTGCTTAACCACAGAACCACATTCCCAGCCCTTTTTTATTTTTATTTTGAGACAGGGTCTTGCTAAATTGATTAAGGCCATGTCTACTTTCTGAGACTATCTTTGAACTCATGTTCCTCCTTCCTCAGTCTCCTGAGCTGCTAGAATTATAGGCAGGCACCACCATACCCGGCTCTGGCCCATATTCTAAGGGCACTGATACCATCAGGAGTACTCTGCCCTCATGATCTGTCCACTCCCAAGGGTCCCACCTCCCAATCCCATCACATTGGTGATTAGGTTTCAATTCATGAATTTTAAGGGGGCAAAATATTTAGATCATAGCAAATAGAAGTAAGATGTGTAGCCTTTTACATCTAGCTTCTTTTAGATGCTAACTGAAAATTATGCTAAAATACCTTTGAGATTCCTCTATATTGTAGTATGTCTCGATACTCTATTTCTTTCTATTGCTGAATAGTAGGCAATTGTCTGAGTGTTCTACATATGCACCAGCCAATGATATTTGCTTTGCTTTCGTTTTTTTTTCCTACATATTATGAAGTTTTGTATATATGTTCTACATTATTTGCTAAACCTTTGTCCTTCATGCTTTGTATTTTTCTATTCTTGATTCTTAGTTCCCTTCCTGTTTATTTTCAATCTATATTGTTTAAAGTTTTTGTGAATATTTTTGCTTATTTTCTCCCTGAGAGGACCTGGATTCTTGGTCTAGCAGCAGAACTTATATTGGGGCTCAGAACTCCTATTCTGTGGTGCTGAGGGTCACAATGATTCCATCACCAACCCTGGGATTCCCAATGTTCTGCAATGGCTGCTGTTTGTTCCTCTGTCAGTCACCTTTAAACGTCATCATTTCAGGCAAGGACTTCAGCTTCTGCCCCGTGAGCAGTGAATCCTACCAGGAACCCTCCAATTTCATAAATTCCTGTTGGTGAACTTATCTTTGGTACTTTGCCACCTACATGGTGCTTTTGGTCCCAGATAATCCATAAAATTTCAGCTCTTCCATGCCTCTGCTTGCTTCTGGTGCTAGAGTTCAAAAAGGTGACAGCGTCTGCTTTACTTAGCTTGTGAGTTTTAGTTTCACTCTGATTCAATTGAAGTTTTATTTTAGAACATGCCTATTACAAAAAATTTTTTCATTTTAATTATACTATGTATACAGATAAGTGCACATACCACATATGAATGGCTGGGTAGAATCTCACAACTGAGTATACCTTATTAAAAATCAAGAAAAAGAGCATGACCAGCACTCAGGAGTCCCCCACACTCTCTTGTAGTCAATCCTTACCAAAATTTGTCACTGTCTAGATTTCTACCCGCATAGGTGTGGTTTGGTTTATATCTAGGACTAGGACTAATAGTGCTAATATGCACCTACTGCTGCATGTCTTTTAGTGAACAAATGTGCAACATGGCCATTCGTCATGTTTCTGGAAGTGAAGTCTAACGAAGGCATGTGTCATAAGGAAGACATGTGGTCAGTTTTAGTAGATATCCTTAAGTGATTTTCCAAAGTGATTCTAACAATTTAAATATCCATCAGCAAGTTATTATTTGCAATTGTCCTATATCCTCACCCATTCTCAGCATTATCAATCTTTTTCAACATAACAGGTTTGTTGTTGTTGTTGTTGTTTTGATAAAATGAAAACAATCTCAGGTTTTTGTTTATTTTTCAATTCAATGGAAAAGAATCAGACCTCTCAAAAAAAACAAAAAACAAAAAACAAAAAAAACAACTTTTCTTCGCTTTCTCTGGACCTAACCTCAAGCAAACATATTTTCAAGGCAGCTTACCAATGATATAGTCCCTGCTCACAGTTCAGATCCCATTCTCTGACACCACATGGAGCTTCCTTCTAGCAAGAAGACAGTCCTGGGGAGGTGGGTTCTATTCTTCAAGACATAAGGTATTCAGAGGAAAGAAAGCCATTTGCAAGTCTCTGTCTTTGTTTCCTCCTCTTCAAGCCTTTTGTTGACATCCCACAAAGTTGTTTATTCTGTTTTGCTCTTAAAAGGGTAGAACAATGAAAGGAATACAAAAGGCAAAAGAAACCTACTTTATTTACAGAAGGCCCCACCTTCTTATTTAACCCTTTCATAAGTGCTTTGTTTTTCCTATTCAGTTATAGGTTTTGGAAGAGAAGGAACTGTGTCTCACTCTTAGATTTTGAGATATAGCTATAAATTTTTGAGGCAAACATTTTGAAAAATCTCAAAATTAACTTGGGGATTCTGTAGGTTACCAAGTAGTAGTAGATGGCTTCTTATGCTGTTTTTACATTTTAAAATGCAAACATTCATAAGTTGACAACAATGGTTCCCCATCATTCATTTACACTTTAGTAAGAACAACTTTATCTGATTATTTTTTAGGAAAGCAGTGTGGTAGACAATTTTGAAAAAGAAAAATTCTCTACGACTTTGCAATTCTCTATAGCTCTGTAGCAGCTCCTTATAACACGAGAAGTGTTTTCCATTTGTCATCTATTTAAAATCTGGGATGTCCTTGTGACTTGCTTTGGTCAACTGACTGCAGATAAAAGATTGTATGCTAATTCTATGATTTGACCTCAAGAATCCTGGTGAAATTGCTTGATTTCTTGGAATTCTGCCACCATTATATTCAAGTTCAGGTTAGCTGTAATACAGAGATCAAACAGAGGAAAGACAATGTTCCAGTTACTAGTATACTGATCCAAACTCAGAAGAAGTTACAGCTAGAGGAACAAAGCTGTACACAACTCAAAACTGACCTCAGGTATATGAATCAGCTCAGTCAGGATGCTCCTGAACTCCTGAGCAACACTAAAGTTTTATTGTTTTAAGTTATTGGGTTTTGAAGTTTTGTTACCCAGCAAATTGCTAACTGATACAAATGTATATAGATCAACTGAGAAGAGTAAGACTGTGGGAAATACATTACCACAAACTTTCTTTATGTCACTCTTTTCTTCTCTTGCTTCTACAAGGTTGATACAATTCATTGATCACATTCCTTTAAAGGAAAATATAACTTATCCTAAGAACACACCATAGGTAGAAAAATAGCAAATTTAAATGTTTTCTGTGATTCAATATGTACTCAGATTCACATTTGGCTCTGAATTTTGGTCTTTTTCAATTGTTAGTTTGGGGGATGTTATTTATGCTCTCTGATTTTTTTTTTATTCTGATCAAGAAAATGGAGCTGATGACAGCATTAACCTTGTAGGGCCATTGTGAAAAATAGAAGAGTAGCCAAGGGTCTAACCTCAGGAGGGGATATAAGTTTCAGTTTCCTGGTTCTGCAATGAATCAGCTCTGTGACCTTGGCCAAGTATTTCAGTCTTTCAAGATCTAGTTTCCTGAGCTATAAATTGGTCATAATAATAATCCCTGTCTCACAGCATTGATTTGAGATTAAGTGAGATAAAGCATATAAAGTCTAAGGTTTGGTCTGATAAATAGTGTCATTCATTTTATTGCTCATAATAGTATATTCCTCTCTTCAAGTCCTAGACAATGCAAACCCCCTTGACCTTGCTCCACCTCATCTCCAAAACCATAAACACATCTCTAATTACATAGTCCCTCTCTGTTACTCTGCTTAACTCAACACGTTAGGCACAAAACCAGTTCTGCTTGAATAAAAAGCATGTGGTAGTTGCCTTTCACCTTGTCTTTCTCATTTCTTGTTTATGTTTTAGCTTGTGTGGCAAAGAGAGAGTAGAAGGATGAACCTATAATAACTCTGTGCTCTTCTCTATGCATCCTTACAAAAGACAAAAATCTTAGTAGATGTATTTGTATGACAAAGCACTCTAACAGAAAAAATAAGTGTTAATTAAGCTATGCCATTTGCTAGATGATATCTAACACAAAACCACAAAACAGCAACCATCTACAGAAATGGTTCATTAAAGAACTAATGCTGCAGAAGAGAAACCGAGCACACATTTGGGTTCAATTTCATATCTTTTGTGAAAGCTGGTGTTTGAACGACACAGCATACAGATAGATTTTGAGTTTGATAACACATGAGGAATAATCACATTAAATTTTATCATTATTAAAATTAATAGAACAAAGACTTTTTTGATAGGAAGCACTTTATTAGGATAACTAAAAAACTGATATATACACGTATACATACACAAAAAATTGAATTGTTACACACATTGTGTTATGAACTATGAGCATCATTGTCTCTAATAATGTGAATTGTTTACTGAGAGTCTTTATGTGCTATTTGATTTTTCTTATCTTTTGAATCCCTTACTGTGACTCTATTTGGTAGAAAATATAACTTTCCTTTTTTTTTAGGATGAAAAAAATTATTGAAATGATCAGTCAATGATTGGTGAAGAAAACTAAGCTCTATAACAGGACTACATAATACAAAAAGGATGATCACTTTGTTTCACAAAAGTAAAATTGTGAAATAAATTTAACCAAAGATGACAACTGTTTGGTAATGCAAAATTTACTATATTTTATTTCTTTTTTATATTTTAAAATTTCTTTATTTGTTCTAAATAATGATACATGACAGTAGAATGCACTACATCATACATAGACACATCATACATAAAGGGAGTATAACTTCTTTTTCTTCTGGTTAAACATGATTAGAACACATTGGTTATGCAGTCTTTTTAAAAAAAAATTATTTTTTAAATACATGACAACAGTGGAATGCATTACAATCCTTTTACACATATATAGCACAATTTTTCGTATCTCTGTATATAAACTATGTTCATGCCAATTTATGCCATTATACATGTACTCTTTTTTTGCATTGCAATTCTTTTTTTTTTTTTTTTATTGTTGGTCGTTCAAAACCTTACACAGTTCTTAATACATCATATTTCACAGTTTGATTCAAGCGGGTTATGAACTCCCAACTTTACCCCGTATACAGATTGCTGTATCACATCAGTTACCCTTCCATTGATTCACATCTTGCCTTTCTAGTGTCTGATGTATTCTGCTGTCGGTCCTATTTTCTACTATCCCCCCTCCCCTCCCCTCCCCTCCCCTTTTCTCTCTACCCCTTCTACTGTAAATCATTTCTTCCATTTGTATTATCTTGTCTTACCCCTCCATTACATATTTCTTGATATATCATATTTCACATTTTGATTCAAGTGGGTTATGCACTCCCATATTGCCCCTTATACAGATTGCAGATTCACATCAGTTTCACTTCCATTGCTTTACATATTGCCATCCTAGTGTCTGTTGTATTCTGCTGCCTTTCCTATCCTCTACTATCCCCCCTCCCCTCCCCTCCCCTCCCCTCTTCTCTCTCTACCCCCACTACTGCAATTCATTCCTCCCCCTTGTATTATTTTTCCCTTTCCCCTCACTTCCTCTTGTATGTAATTTTGTATAAACCTGAGGGTCTCGTTCCATTTCCATGCTATTTCCCTTCTCTCTCCCTTTCCCTCCCACCTCTCAACCCTGTTTAATGATGGTCTTCTTCTTGTGCTCTTCTTCCCTAGTCTGTTCTTAATTACTCTCCTTATATCAAAGAAGACATTTGGCATTTGTTTTTTAGGGCTTGGCTAGCTTCACTGAGCATAATCTGCTCTAATGCCATCCATTTCCCTCCAAATTCTATGATTTTGTCATTTCTTAATGCAGAGTAATACTCCATTGTGTATAAATGCCACATTTTTTTTATCCATTCGTCTATTGAAGGGCATCTAGGTTGGTTCCACAGTCTTCCTATTGTGAATTGTGCTGCTATGAACATCGATGTAGCAGTGTCCCTGTAGCATGCTCTTTTTAGGTCTTTAGGGAATAGACCCAGAAGGGGGATAGCTGGGTCAAATGGTGGTTCCATTCCCAGCTTTCCAAGAAATCTCCATACTGCTTTCCAAATTGGCTGCACCAATTTGCAGTCCCACCAAAAATGTACAAGTGTACCCTTTTCCCCACATCCTCGCCAGCACTTATTGTTGTTTGACTTCGTGATGGCTGCCAATCTTATTGGAGTGAGATGGTATCTTAGGGTGGTTTTGATTTGCATTTCTCTGACTGCTAGAGATGGTGAGCATTTTTTCATGTACTTGTTGATTGATTGTATGTCCTCCTCTGAGAAGTGTCTGTTCAAGTCCTTGGCCCATTTGTTGATGGGATTATTTGTTATCTTATTGTCTAATTTTCTGAGTTCTTTATATACTCTGGATATTAGGGCTCTATCTGAAGTGTGAGGAGTAAAGATTTGTTCCCATGATGTAGGCTCCCTATTTACCTCTCTTATTGTTTCTTTTGCTGAGAAAAAACTTTTTAGTTTGAGTAAGTCCCATTTGTTGATTCTAGATGTTAACTCTTGTGCTATGGGTGTCCTATTGAGGAATTTGGAGCCCGACCCCACAGCATGTAGGTCGTAGCCAACTTTCTCTTCTATCAGATGCCGTGTCTCTGATTTGATATCAAGCTCCTTGATCCATTTTGAGTTAACTTTTGTGCATGGCGAGAGAAAGGGATTCAATTTCATTTTGTTGCATATGGATTTCCAATTTTCCCAGCACCATTTGTTGAAGATGCTATCCTTCCTCCATTGCATGCTTTTAGCCCCTTTATCAAATATAAGAAAGTTGTAGTTTTGTGGGTTGGTTTCTGTGTCCTCTATTCTGTACCATTGGTCCACCCGCCTGTTTTGGTACCAGTACCATGCTGTTTTTGTTACTATTGCTCTGTAGTATAGTTTGAAATCTGGAATCGTTATACCACCTGATTCACCTTTCCTGCTTAGTATTGTTTTTGCAATTCTGGGTCTTTTATTCTTCCATATGAATTTCATGATTGCTTTCTCCATTTCTATAAGAAATGCCGTTGGGATTTTGATTGGCATTGCATTAAACCTATAGAGAACTTTTGGTAATATCGCCATTTTGATGATGTTAGTTCTGCCTATCCATGAACAGGGTATATTTTTCCATCTTCTAAGGTCTTCTTCAATTTCTCTCTTTAGGGTTCTGTAGTTTTCATTGTATAAGTCTTTCACCTCTTTTGTTAGGTTGATTCCCAAGTATTTTATTCTTTTTGAGGATATTGTGAACGGGGTGGTTGTCCTCGTGTCCATTTCAGAGGATTTGTCGCTGATATACAGGAATGCCTTTGATTTATGCGTGTTGATTTTATAACCTGCCACTTTGCTGAATTCATTTATTAGCTCTAACAGTTTCTTTGTAGACCATATTGGGTCTGCTAGGTATAGAATCATGTCATCTGCAAATAGTGATAACTTAAGTTCTTCTTTTCCTATTTTTATGCCTTTAATTTCTTTCGTCTGTCTAATTGCTCTGGCCAGTGTTTCGAGAACTATGTTGAACAGGAGTGGTGAGAGAGGGCATCCCTGTCTTGTTCCAGATTTTAGAGGGAATGCCTTCAATTTTTCTCCATTCAGAATGATGCTAGCCTGAGGCTTAGCATAAATTGCTTTTACAATGTTGAGGTATGTTCCTGTTATCCCTAGTTTTTCGAGAGTTTTGAACATAAACGGATGCTGTACTTTGTCGAATGCTTTTTCTGCATCTATCGAGATGATCATATGGTTCTTATTTTTAAGTCTATTGATGTGGTGAATAACATTTATTGATTTCCGTATATTGAACCACCCTTGCATACCAGGGATGAATCCTACTTGATCATGGTGCACAATTTTTTTGATATGTTTTTGTATCCGATTTGCCAGAATTTTATTGAGGATTTTTGCATCTAGGTTCATTAGAGATATTGGTCTGTAGTTTTCTTTCTTTGAAGTGTCTTTGTCTGGTTTCGGAATCAGGGTGATGTTGGCCTCGTAGAATGAATTTGGAAGTTCTCCCTCTTTTTCTATTTCCTGGAATATCTTGAAAAGTAATGGTATTAGTTCCTCTTTAAAGGTTTTGTAAAACTCTGCTGTAAACCCATCAGGTCCTGGGCTTTTCTTAGATGGTAATCTTTTGATGGTTTCTTCTATTTCCTCAATTGATATTGGTCTGTTTAGGTTGTCTATATCCTCCTGACTCAATCTGGGCAGATTATATGACTTAAGAAATTTATCGATGCCTTCACTATCTTCTATTTTATTGGAGTATAAGGATTCAAAATAATTTCTGATTATCTTCTGTATTTCTGAAGTGTCTGTCGTGATCTTGCCTTTTTCATTCCTTATGCTAGTAATTTGAGTTCTCTCTCTTCTTCTCTTCACTAGCATGGCTAAGGGTCTGTCAATTTTATTTATCTTTTCGAAGAACCAACTTTTCGTTTTGTCAATTTTTTCAATTGTTTCTTTTGTTTCGATTTCATTAATTTCAGCTCTGATTTTAATTATTTCTTGCCTTCTACTTCTTTTGCTGTTGTTTTGCTCTTCTTTTTCTAGAATTTTGAGATGAAGTATGAGATCATTTATTTGTTGGTTTTTTCTTTTTTTAAGGAATGAACTCCAAGCAATGAATTTTCCTCTTAGAACTGCTTTCAATGTGTCCCATAGATTCCGATATGTTGTGTCTGTGTTTTCATTATACTCTAAGAATTTTTTAATTTCCTCCTTGATGTCTTCTAAAACCCATTGATCATTCAGTAACCTATTGTTCATTCTCCAAGTGATGCATGATTTTTCCTTGCTTCTTTTATGGTTGATTTTTAGTTTCATTCCATTATGATCAGATAAGATGCATGGTATTATCTCCGCTCCTTTATATTGTCTAAGAGTTGCCCTGTGACATAATATATGATCTATTTTTGAGAAGGATCCATGTGCTGCTGAGAAAAAAGTGTAGCTGCTTGATGTTGGGTGGTATATTCTATATATGTCAATTAAGTCTAGGTTGTTAATTGTGTTATTGAGTTCTATAGTTTCCTTATTCAACTTTTGTTTGGAAGATCTGTCCAGTGGTGAGAGAGGTGTGTTGAAGTCTCCCATGATTATTGTATGGTGGTCTATTAGACTCTTGAACTTGAGAAGAGTTTGCTTGATGAACGCAGCAGCACCGTTGTTTGGGGCATATATATTTATGATTGTTATGTCTTGTTGGTGTATGGTTCCCTTGAGCAGTATGTAGTGTCCTTCTTTATCCCTTTTGATTAACTTTGGTTTGAAATCTATTTTATTTGATATGAGTATGGACACTCCTGCTTGTTTCCGCAGTCCATATGAGTGATATGATTTTTCCCAACCTTTCACCTTCAGTCTATGTATATCCTTTCCTATCAAATGCGTCTCCTGAAGGCAGCATATTGTTGGATCTTGTTTTGTGATCCATTCAACTAGCCTGTGTCTCTTAATTGGTGAGTTTAAGCCATTAACATTTAGAGTTATTATTGAGATATGGTTTGTTCTTCCAGCCATATTTGTTTATTAATGCTGTTAAACCTGATTTGTTTTTCTCTTTGATTTTTCCCCCCCTTTACTGTCCTACCTCCCACTGTTGGTTTTCATTGTTGTTTTCCATTTCCTCTTCCTGTAGTGTTTTGCCAAGGATTTTTTGAAGAGATGGTTTTCTAGCTGCAAATTCTTTTAACTTTTGTTTATCATGGAATGTTTTAATTTCATCTTCCATCCTGAAGCTTAATTTTGCTGGATACACGATTCTTGGTTGGAACCCATTTTCTTTTAGCGTTTGAAATATGTTATTCCAGGATCTTCTAGCTTTTAGAGTCTGTGTTGAGAGATCAGCTGTTATCCTGATTGGTTTACCCCTAAATGTAATCTGCTTCCTTTCTCTTGTAGCTTTTAAAATTCTCTCCTTATTCTGTATGTTGGACATCTTCATTATAATGTGTCTAGGTGTGGATCTCTTATGATTTTGCACATTCGGCGTCCTGTAGGCTTCTAGGATTTGGGGTTCTGTCTCATTCTTCAAGTCTGGGAAGTTTTCTCGTATTATTTCACTGAATAAGTTGTCTATTCCTTTGGTTTGGAGCTCTGTGCCTTCCTGTATCCCAATGACTCTTAAGTTTGGTCTTTTGATATTATCCCATATTTCTTGGATGTTCTGCTCATGGTTTCTTAGCAGACTTGCTGAGCTGTCTATGCTCTTTTCAAGTTGAAATACTCTGTCTTCATTGTCTGATGTTCTATCTTCTAAGTGATCCACTCTGCTGGTAGTTTTCTCAATTGAGTTTTTAAGTTGGTTTATTGCTTCCTGCATTTCTAGGATTTGTATTTGTTTGTTTTTTATTTCCTCTATCTCCCTGTGAAATTGATCTTTAACTTCCTGGATTTGTTTATGAAGTTCCTTGTCAATGTGATCTTTCATTGTCTGATTTTGCTGTCTCATGTCTTCCTTGAGACTCCAGATCATCTGAAGCATGTATATCCTGACCTCTCTGTCTGACATTCCATCTGTTGCAGCTATTACCTCTTCTAGAGTTGAGTTGACCTGCATTGCCTGTGGTCCTTTCTTTCCTTGTCTTTTCATACTGCTGGCGTTTCTTTCTGCTTGGTGAAGCTGTTGTGTTTTTGAGATTTTCCCTCTATTTATTTATATTGCTCTTGTATAGTTGAAAAGTCTCCCTTGCAGGACAGATGGTGGCTGTGATCCTCCACCAATTGGTGCGATCTGTCTACCACGCTGGCGGGCCCTAGGTCTGCTCTGCTGGCCGGTCGAAGGTCCGCCTACCCAGCAGGCGCGAGGGGCACCTCTGTCTCTCCGTAGGTTGCTGGGCCTAACCTCCCGATGGGTCCCTGGTATGCCTACCTTGCAGGCACTGGGGGAGGGGACGGGCCTGCCCCACAGAAGGCCGCTGGTGGGTCGCAGGACCCTGTTCCCTGCAGGCGCGTGTGTCAGCTCTGTCTCTTCGCAGATTGCTGGGCCTGACCTGCCTGTGGGTCGCCGGTTCTCCTACTTTGCAGGCACTGGGGGTGGGGCCGGCTCCGGTCCGCAACCAGCCGCTGGGCCTGATCTGCCGCTGGTCGCAGTCCCGCCTACCTTGCAGGCACTGGGGGAGGGGACTGTCCTGCCCCTCAGCAGGCCACTAAGCCTGATCTGCTAGAGGTGACAGTCCCGCCTACCTTGCAGGCTCTGGGGGAGGGGACGGGCCTGCCCCACAGAAGGCCGCTGGTGGGTCGCAGGACCCTGTTCCTTGCAGGCGCGTGTGTCAGCTCTGTCTGTCCGCAGATTGCTGGGTCTGGCCTGCCCGTAGGTCGCCGGTTCTCCTACCTTGCAGGCACTGGGGGTGGGGCCGGCTCTGGCCCCAACCAGCCGCTGGGCCTGCTCTGCTGGTGGTCACAGTCCCTCCTACCTTGCAGGCACTGGGGGAGGGGACGGGCCTGC
The DNA here is from genome assembly GCF_052094955.1 of Ictidomys tridecemlineatus. NCBI lineage: Eukaryota > Metazoa > Chordata > Mammalia > Rodentia > Sciuridae > Ictidomys > Ictidomys tridecemlineatus. The sequence continues at coordinate 165,083,985 of NC_135481.1, forward strand.
CCCACAGAAGGCCGCTGGTGGGTCGCAGGACCCTGTTCCCTGCAGGCGCGTGTGTCAGCTCTGTCTCTTCGCAGATTGCTGGGCCTGACCTGCCTGTGGGTCGCCGGTTCTCCTACTTTGCAGGCACTGGGGGTGGGGCCCATTGCAATTCTTAATACACATATATTCCTCAATTTTTCATATCTCTGTTTGGCACCAAATTCAAATCTTCATACATGTATTTTGTATAGAAAACCATCACATTCCACCATCCTTGCTAATCCCCTTCCCCCTCCTTTTCCCTCCCACCCCTTTTCCCTATCTAGAAATAATCTAACCATCCCATGTTTTCCCTCCCTACCCCACTTTGGGTCACCCCCCTTATAGCAGAGAAAACTAAAAACAGCATACTACAGGAACATAGCCACATCAATGTTTATAGCAGCACAATTTACAATAGCTAAACTGTGAGCCAATCTAGATGCCCTTCAGTGGATGAATGGATAAAAAAAATCTGGCATTTATACACAATGGAATATATTACTCAGCACTAAAAAAGAACAAAATCATGGCATTTGCAGATAAATGGATGGTGTTAGAGAAGAAAATGCTAAGTTAGCCAATCCCCAAAAAACTTTCCTGTTTTATAGGTGAGGAAAATGAGACATAGAGATATAATATAACTTGTCCCCAAATTATAGTTAGTGGTCAATTCAAAATTCATATAGAAATTACCTAATTCCAGTATCCAGGTTCTTCTGATTACACAGCATTGTTGCTTCACATATGTAATTAATATGTGTGTATGTATATATATATATATATATATATATATATATATATATATATAATATACATAGAACTAAATATATATATAATAGAACTAAAACACATATATTATATATAATAATATATATATAAAATAATATATATATATATATGTTTTAGTTCTATTCCCATCTACTCTAATTAATTCTCATGCTTAATCCAGATGTGAAAACATTGAGAAATGAAAATTAAATTTGTAGGTACCATGGAAAAGACACTTTAAATACATTGCCACACTTATTTCTTAAAATATCCTAAGTCAGAGATTTGAACTTCACTTTATAATTGAAAGCATGAAGACTTAATTGAGTAGTTCGACCAAGGTCACAGAGTCAATAAATTGCATAGTTGAAATTTTGACTCTACTATGACTCAAAAATCTATTTTCTTTGTACTAAAACACTCCTTGTGAACTCATTTACTTCCAAATTTTGGGGTTTTGGGTTGCACCTAAATTCCCTAACTTTATGCAGAAGAGTCTATTCTGACTTTGCTTTTTCTTAGAAAGTATTTTTCACCTCAGTTTTCTCGCTCCTCTCTAAATCCTCCTTAAGTTTTCTTGCTGAGTTTCAATTTGATTTGTTGAGATTTCTCTTTGCTCACTAGAGGGAGAATCTGTGATTTAGAAAAGAAGTTTTAAGTGCATGCATTTTTTTGTCTTCAAGTTTCTGAATGCCTCCAAAAATTCACTTCTGAAGATCTGAAGTGAATGGCAGAGGCCATAAATATTCAAAATGAGAGTATATTGTTTTAGTTAAAATTTATGGAGTGATTCAGGACTCCAATTTAATTTCCATAAATTGACATTATGAGGTCTGTATTGGAGATCTGTCTTAAAATTACCATTCTCAAGAAGATGAGACTTTTAAAGATGCCTTCATTTCACTAGTTAGCAAGTTCATGACTTCAGGCTTAAGTATTCAGGAACTGAATGGTTGTGTCCCTGTTTTTATTATCTTTCTGATCTCCCTGGAAGCAATTTGATGGAACTTTATGTGTCACCAACTCCACCATTAAAGCTACTCAGGCTCTCAAGGCAAACAACAAAACTTTTTCTGGGAAAAAAAAAAAAGTATCATTACATTTTTACAAAAGTCTCTCCTACATTTCGTAAAACTGTCAAAACATCTTGGAGAATATAATTTTTAGAATAGCAGGCAATAGGAAAGGTAGCAGAATACAACAGTCACTAATATGGCACTATGTAAAAACGTGGATGTGTAACCGATGTGATTCTGCAATCTGTATTTGGGGTAAAAATGGGAGTTCATAACCCACTTGAAGCAAATGTATGAAAGATGATATGTCAAGAGCTTTGTAATGTTTTGAACGACCAATAAGAAAAAATAGACTGTCTCTTTGATTCCAAATTAAATTGCTAGTTGGTATCTTCTGATAGTGTTGTCACTTAATTAATTAATTGGTTGACACTGTCTTAATATGACTCATTTTTTTTTTTTTTGGACTTGGACCCATATTTGGAGGTTTGGAAATTTGATTAAAACATGAATAAATAAATCTGACTAGTCCATCTATATCCATTAAATATATGAAATCTTCAAAGACAAGAACTTAGAGTTTGAGTATTGTGCTAATGCAGTGTCTGGGGCACAGCAGGCACAAAATAACCACTTGGTGAAAGTGAATTAAATCTCCTGAAGTATAATATGCATTCAGAAAAAATAAATCCTCACTCTTAGCTTTTATCCAGAGATTGTCTCTTGTGACTCAAAACTTCCCTTAAAAGACTCATTCTTAACCTTGGTAGATTTTCACTCCCCAGGGGACATTTGAATGTCAATAGTGCTGAGTTGAGGAACCTCCCTTTAGTTTCTCCACAACTCAAGCAAGGCCAGAAATCTCTGGATCCAGAATTTCAGAAATAAGTGTATATGGCAAAGAATTCTTGTTCTACTAAATCTTACTATTAAGAGTTTCAGTGAAAGCGGTTACCATCAAGTTTTCCCAGGAGTCTTAGAGAAAATGTAAACCTCAACACCATGTTCTGATCTCCCTAGACAGAGTCAGAAATTATTCTTTACTTATTCTCTTGGCTCTTTGCTTCTTGAGAATCCTTCACCACTACAAACCACAGACTCAAAGCATTCTCCAAGTGCATGGCTTGTAAAAAGGAGAATCCATTGAGAAGTCCCTGGGTGGAATGAAAAATCACAGCACAAGCAGAAATTAAATGCTTTTATAATTCACTTAGGGAAGGGTACGATTAGTCTGTACATCCTATAAGTCATCTATACAACATCTCATTATCCTTTTTCCTTTTATTTTTAATGGACAAAAAATTCCTCCTCAGATCTTTATTTCTTGCTTAAAATGGGACTAAGTGGCTATATATTTTTTGAGGTATTTCTTTTTTTCCATTTTTAAAATTTTAATTTGTTCTACATGACAGCAGAATGCATTACAATTTATATTACACATGTAGAGCACAATTTTTCTTTCACTTCTTCAGTTGTACACAAAGTAGAGTCACACCATTCATGTCTTCATACGTGTATTTAGGGTAATGATGTCCATCTCATTCCACCATCTTTCCTGCCTCCATGCCCCTTCCATTCCCCTCTCTCCTCTTTTCCCCTTTGCCCTGTCTAGAGTTCATCTAATCCTCCCATGCCTTCCCCCCACATTATGAATCAGCATCCTTATATCAGAGAAAACAAACAGCATTTGTTTTTTGGGGATTGCCTAAATTCACTTAACATTATATTCTCCAACTTCATCCATTTACCGGCAAATGCCAAGATTTTATTCTCTTTTAATACTGAATTATATATACATACATATATATATACACACACATTTTCTTTATCCATTCATCTACTGAAGAGCATTTAGGTTGCTTCCATAGTTTAGCTATTGTGAATTGTGCTACTATAAACATTGATGTGGCTGTGTCCCTGTAGTATGCTGTTTTTAAGTCCTTTGGGTATAGACCAAGAAGTAGGATACCTGAGTAAAATGGTTGTTCCATTCCCAGTTTTCCAAGGATTCTCCATACTGCTTTCCATATTAGCTATACCAGTTTGCAGTCCCACCAGCAATGTGTGAGTGTGCCTTTCCCCCCATATCCTCGCCAACACTTACTGTTGTTTGTGTTCTTAATAGCTGCCATTCTGATTGAAGTGAGATGAAATCTTAGAGTAGTTTTGATTTGCAGTTGTCTAATTGCTAGAGATGTTGAACATTTTGTCATGTATTTGTTTAATTGATTGTATATCACCTTTTGAGAAGTGTCCTCAGTTCCTTGGCCCATTTATTGATTGGGTTATTTGTATTTTTGGTGTTAAGATTTTTGAGTTCTTTACATATCCTAGAGATTAATGCTCTATCTGACGTGCGTGTGGTAAAAATGTGTTCCCATATTGTGGGCTCTCTATTCACCTCACTGATCATTTCTTTTGCTGAAAAGAAGCTTTTGAGTTTGAATCCATCCCATTTATTGATTTTATTTCTTGAGGTACAGGAGTCTTATTGAGGCACTCAGGACCTAATCTGACATGATGGAGATTTGGGCCTACTTTTTCTTCTAATACACACTGTGTCTCTGGTTTAATTCCTAGGTCCTTGATCCACTTTGATTTGAGATTTGTGAATGGTGAGAGATAGGGGTTTAATTTCATTTTGTTGCATATGCATTTCCAGTTTTCCCAGCACCACTTGTTGAAGAGGCTATCTTTTCTCCAATGTAAGTTTTAGGCACTTTTGTCTAATATAAGATAACTGTAACTGGGTTATTCTCTGTGTCCTCTATTCTGTACCATTTGTCTACCAGTTTGTTTTGGTGCCAAAACCATGCTGTTTTTGTTACTATTGCTCTGTAAGTATAGTTTAAGGTCTGGTATAGGGATGCTACCTGTTTCTCCCTTCTTGCTAAGGATTACTGTGGCTATTCTGGGTCTCTTATTTTTCCAAATAAATTTCATGATTGCTTTTTCTATTTCTATGAGGAATGTCATTGGGATTTTGATTGGGATTGCATTAAATCTGTATAGTGCTTTTGGTAGTATGGTCATTTTGACAATATTAATTCTGCCTATCTAAGAGCAAGGGAGCTCTTTCCTTCTTCTAAGGTCTTCTTTAACTTCTTTATTTAGTGTTCTGTAGTTTTTATTGTAGAGTTTTCACCTCTTCCATTGAGTTGATTCCCAAATATTTTTTTTTTCAGGCTATTGTAAATGGGGTAGTTTTCCTAGTTTCTCTTTCTGAGGACTTGTCACTGATGTACAGAAATTCCTTTGATTTATGGGTGTTGATTTTGTATCCTGCTACTTTGCTGAATTCATTTATTAGTTTCAGAAGTTTTCTGGTGGAATTTTTTGGATCCTCTTGGTATAGAATCATGTCATTGGCAAGTAGTGATAGTTTGAATTCTTCTTTTCCATCCACATTCCTTTAATTTGTATCATTTAATTGCCCTGGCTAGAGATTAAAGAACTATGTAATATAGAAGTGGTAAAGAGCATATCCCTGTCTTGTACCAGTTTTTAGAGAGAATGCTTTCAATTTTTCTCCATTTAGAATGATGTTGGCCTGGGCTTAGAGTAGATAGATTTTATGATGTTGAGATATGTTCTGGTTATCCCTAGTTATTCTAGTGTTTTGAACATGAAGGGGTGCTGTATTTTATTTTCTAATCCTCTTTCTGTATCTATTGAGATGATCATATGGTTCTTATTTTTAAATCTATTGATGTGAGGAATTACATTTATTGATTTCCATATATTAGACCATTCTTGCATCCTTCGGATGAAACCCACTTGACCGTGGTGTTCTATATTTTTGATATGTTCTTGTATCCAATTTGCCAGAAATTTATTGAGCATTTTTGCATCTATGTTCGTTAGAGATATTGGTCTGAAGTTTTCTATCTCTGATGTGTCTTTGCCTGGTTTTGGAATCAGTGTGATATTGTTCTCATAAATGAGTTTGAAAGTGCTCCCTCTTTTTCTATTTCCTAAATTAAACTGAAGACTATTGGTATTAGTTCTGCTTTAAAGGTCTTGCAAAACTCAGCTGTGTATCCATCCGGTCCTGGGCTTTTCTTGGTTGGCAGGGTTCTGATGGTGTCTTCTACTTCATCATTTGAAATTGATCTGTTTAAATGGTGTATATCATCCTGATTCAATCTAGGCAAATCATATGACTCTAGAAATTTGTCGATGTCTTCAATATTTTCTATTTTATTGGAGTACAAGTTTTCAAAATAATTTCTAATTATCTTCTGTATTTCTGTAGTGTCTGTTGTTATATTTCCTTTTTCATCCTGTATATTAGTATTTTGAGTTTACTCTCTCCTTCTCTTTATTTGCATGGTGAAAGGCCTGTCAATTTTATTTATTTTTTCAAAGAACCAACTTTTTGTTTTGTAATTTTTTTTAAGAGAGAGCGAGAGAGATAGAGAGAGAGAGAATTTTTAATATTTATTTATTTTTTAGTTTTCGGCGGACACAACATCTTTGTTTGTATGTGATGCTGAGGATCGAACCCGGGCCGCATGCATGCCAGGTGAGCGTGCTACCACTTGAGCCACATCCCCAGCCCTTGTAAATTTTTTAAATTGTTTCTTTTGTTTCAATTTCATTGATTGCAGCTCTGATTTTAATTTTTCCTATCTTGTACTGCTTTTGATATTGATTTGTTCTTCTTTTTCTAGGGCTTTGAGATGTAATGTCAAGTCATTTATTTGGTGACTTTCTCTTCTTTTAAGGAATGAATTCCATACAATGAACTTTCATCTTAGTATTTTCTTCATTGTGTCCCAAAGATTTCGATATGTTGTATCTGTGTTCTCATTTACTGCTAAGAATTTTTTTAGTTTCCTCCTTGATGTCTTTTGCAACCCATTGTTCATTCATTAGCATATTATTTAGTCTCCAGGTGGTGGAGTAGCTTTTATTTTTTATTTTATCATTGATTTCTAATTTCATTCTATTATGATCTGATAGAATGCAGGGTAGTATCTCTACTTTTTTGTACTTGCTAAAAGTTGTTTTGTGGCATAATATACAGTCTATTTTAGAGAAGGATTCACGTATTGCTGAGAAGAAATTATATTCACTCCTGAAGGATAAAATTATATATATATATATATATATATATATATATATATATATATATAAAGTCTAAATTATTGATTGTGTTATTGTGTTCTATAATTTATTTGTTCAGCTTTTGTTTGGAAGATCTATCCAGTGGTGAAACAAGTGTGTTAATGTCCCCCAGAATTATTATGTTGTTGTCTAGTTGACTGTTGACTTGAGAAGAGTTTGTTTGATGAACATAGATGCTCCTTTGTTTGGGGCATAGAAATTTATTATTGTTATGTCTTGTTGATGACAGTATAAAATAGCCTTCTTTATCCCTTTTGATTAACTTTGGCATGAATTCTACTTTATTTGATATGAAGATGGAAACCTCTCCTTGCTTCTGCAGTTTATGTGAGTATTATGCTTTTTCCCAACCTTTCACCTTCAGTCTGTGGATGTCTTTTCCTATGAGATTAGACTCTTGGAGGCAGTATATAGTTGGGTCTTTTGTTTTTTTCAATCCAATCTGCCAGTCTATGTCTTTTGATTGTTTAGTTTAGGCCATTAACACTCAGGGTTATTAGTGAAACATAATTTGTATTCCCAGCCATTTTGTTTACTTTGGTATTTAATTTGACTTGGTTTCTCCTTTGATTAGTTTTTCCTTTGGTGTAATACCTCCCTTTGCTGATTTTTATTGTTGTTTTTAAATTTCTCTGCATGGAATATTTTGCCAAGTATGTTCTGTAGTGGAGGCTTTCTAGTTGTAAATTCTTTTAACTTTTGTGTATCATGGAAGATTTTTATTTCATCATCAAATCTAAAGCTTAATTTGGCTGGATATAAGATTCTTTGTTGGCATCCATTTTCTTTCAGAGCTTAGTATATATTGTTCCATGATCTCCTGACTTTAAAGATCTGGGTCGAAAAATCTGCTGAGATATGAATTGGTCTCCCCCATATGTGACCTGATTTCTCTCTGTTGATACCTTTAAGATTTTATCCTTATTCTGTATGCTAGGCATTTTCATTATAATGTGACTTGGTGTAGATCTGTTATAATTTTGTACATTTGGTGTCCTGTATGCTTCTTATATTTGATTTTCCAATTCATTCTTCATGTTTGAGAAATTTTCTTATATTACCTCATTAAAGAGATTGTGCATTCCTTGGGTTTGAAACTTTGTGCCTTCCTCAATTCCAATAACCCCTAGATTTGATCTTTTGATGATATCTCATAATTCTTGAATGTTCTTCTCATGGTTCCTTACCATCTTCACTGGGTGGTCATCTTTATTTTCTAGATTGTATACTTTGTCTTCAATATCTTATGTACTGTCTTCCAAGTGATCTAGTCTGTTGGTGATGTTTTCTATTGGGTTTTTAAATCTGGTTTACTGTTTCATTCATTTCAAGGACTTCTGATTTTTTTTTCAGAATCTCTCTCTTTCTTGAAGTAATATTTTTTTTTACCTGTATTTACTCCCTTATCTCTTTGTTGATGTGATCAATGGATGCCTGTATTTTGCTCCCTTATCTGTTTATTGGTGTCATCAATGAATGCCTGTATTTGCTCCCTTATCTCTTTGTTGGAGTGATCAATTTTTAACTGTATTTGCTCATTTGGGTCATTCTTTGATTCATAGATCATTTTAATTATGAACATTCTGAACTCCTCCTCTGACATTTCATCAGCCGTGCTGTTCATGGGTTCTGTTATTGTAGTACCCTGTTTTGTTTGGAGCACTTTCCTCCTTTTCTTTCATATTGTCTATGTAATTTCCTTTCTTGCTGTGTGGATCTTAGGTATTACAGTTTCTACCCCATAATCTTGTAGTGTCTGTTCAGATTATCTGTATCTCACCTTATATTGGGCTTCCTGACCCTGCCAGTGTCCCAGGGTGAGTGCCACTGCAACTATAGATGGTGGTGGCAATAGCAGGAGGTAACTCAAGTTAGCAGTGGAGGTGTCCCAAGATGGATACAACATATTTCAGAGATGGGGCTGAAAGGGTGGGCCTTACACTGGCTTTGGGATGCCTGTTCCAAGATGCAGCTACTTCTAGGCCTTGTCTGTTGTCCCAAGGTAGAAGCTACTACAAGGTGAAGGCTATGGGGATGGCTGCAGTGTCTCAAGATGAAAGTGGGTTAGATCTAGGTTCCCAGGTTGTGGTGGTGGGAGGGGTGGACCCAAGCTTACCCTGGGCCCTGGCTCCTACAGAGGTCCGCGAGGCAGATCTGTGCCAGGTCTGAGCTCCAGTGGGTGTCTGCCAATGGTGGGATGGACTTGGGCTGATGTATTTATTATATTGTTACCTTTGATAAAGTCCAGAAGGAAGTATGGCATGTTTTTTCTTGTCAATCAAATATCAAATAGAGAAGTTGGACTGGACTTATAAGCTACTAGTTGATCAGCACAATTTAAACTCAAATAATGGGAAAAATATTATGGAGTTTGGGCCACTTGGGTTCAACTTCTGGTTCTTCCACTGTGTGACTTTTGAAGCATTGTGTACGCTCTATTTATCTTTATCTATATCTTTGTCTATAATACAAGAAAGTTTAATTACAGGAATCACTCTTTTGAATTCTAATTTATTGAATAGAGTAACTTTAATCTGATTCTATGACTAATGGGGCGGTAGGAGAAGATGACATGTATTGGTATATTGATATCCAAAGCATGACTGTAAATACTCCACTAAGAAGTTAATCTAAAAATGCATATTGTCTGAGGGATACTGTCTAATTCTTGGGACCTACTCTCTTAAAAGCTGAATTCTTCTGGAGGACCTCTTAGAATTATTCATATGAACATATGAAAGCCTCTTGTGGTTTTTCAAACTTAACAAGGTGCATCTTCTAGGGATCTATGGTTGAAAAAAAAATAAGTTAACTCCACTTAGTCATCAGGCTCCAAAATAACTACCCAATAGTCTTTGCCTCCTCATATTTATACCCTTGCGTAGACTCCTCTATCCCTGAACTAACACTGGCACTTTGTGATGACTAGAATGTAATATAAATGACATACAAATAAAATTTCTTGTGCTTTTTGACCTTTATTTTTAATTGGAAAATTAAGAAATTGCTCTCTCTCTCTCTTTCTCTCTCTCTCTCTCTCTCTCTCTCTCTCTCTCTCTTTCTCTCTTGCTCTCTCTCTCTCTCTATATATATATATATACACACATACTATATATATATATATAATTTATATATAATATACACTTATATATATTTAAAAGGTATTTCCACTTCACTTGGGTCTAGTACATACTACTTCTGGGGGAAGCCTACCATCATAACATGAAGATACTCATGAAAAGTCCATGAGGACCTGAACTAGGGCCTTTTCCCAACAGCTAGCACCAAGTCATCATGTATTTGTTCAATCACTTTGGAAGTGAAATTTCCATGTCTTCTCAAATCCTCAGTTGAATACACTTACCTGATTGTAATCTCATGAGAGACTCTGAGCCCAAATCACCCAAATCCTTCACCTATGGAAACTGAGAAATAATAAATATTTATTATTGTGTTAAACCACTAGGTTTTAGGATATTTTTTACAGCAATAGAAAACAAATAGACAACACTAGCATAAAACAACAAAATATAGTTTTTGAATGGAAATGTAGAGATTCAGAATTGAAGGAACTACAAGGAAAGATTTGGTGTCTTGAGATAACTTGGGATTTTGGATGCAGGACATAATGAATTTCAGAGTGTAGCTATCAAAATGAACTAATGGCAATTTCAGTTCTCACATTCTTTCTGACATACCCTTTGAGATTCCAGGTAGAAAGCAGGGCTGGTGAGGAAAATGGAGTGTGTTGATTAGAATTCCCATAAAAAATGTGTACGATTGGAAAATGTTTTTTTTTCCCCCAAATAAAAAACCAAGATGCTATTTCCAAACCAAAAATTATGGGTGCTTATTAGGTAAAAGAAGAAATGTCAATACCAATAGCCTGATAATTTAGAAAACAGCCACTGTATATCTTCAAAAGTATGATGCTATTAAATGTGGATTAAAAAAATAAGTCAAAATTTTCTGTTTAGTGTGATTTTGGAGATTTTAGAAGTGGTCTTCATTTCAGCAACTTTGAATACTGCCAATCTGTGTTAAATAGAATAGATTATAATATCTAACATAATATATTGAATAACTCAGATCCAGTGGATTTTTTCTTTCTTTCTTGTACCAACAAGAATACTAACTAGAAAATAGGGCACCTAGAATCTTTTCTTTTTGTTTCAATTCAAGGATTTAGGCCAACAGAGGTCTGCTGTCTTCCACACATGGCTTCTAAGTTTGTCTTCGGAAATAGCCCCATTTCAGCTGAACAGAAGGGAAAAGGATCATGGAGAAATACACCTGCAGTTAGCTTATAGTTCATTCCTATATGAGTGTCCCCCTACTGCTGCCTTTCATTACCAGAACACAGCTACATGGCTCAACCTGAATGCAAGTGGGGGCTGTGAAATAGAGTCACTTACTAAAGCAGCCACTTCTTAGTAGAACTTAATATTAAGAAAATAATAGCATAATTTGGGGAGGTGTTTTTGTTTCTATTTTTGTATCTATTAGCCATTTCTACTACATATAAATAAATTCCTTTGGCCACTTTTTGTTGTTTGTCATCTGATAACATATTACACTTACTAATCTCCTTGGAAAGAAGTCAAACCCTTGCTCAACACAATGTATGAACAAATGAAATCCTGGGTCTCATCAAGATATTTATAATTAACTGTTGATTTTAGGCCATGCCTTTGAAAATACTTCTTAGGATTGTGGTGTTTTTGAAGTGAATTGGTTCTTTTTTTTAAATTTTTGCTTTTGAAATGCTAGAGAGATCTTCAGCCCTGTACAATAAAACATGTGAGATGGGAGCTTGTCCTCATGGTTTCTGCATTGGCAAAAGTGACAGATATGGTTGCTCCAGCACTTCCAGTTAAGGACAGACTTGTTTTGATAACTCTCCTCCAGATGCAGGCTGGTATGAGAACTTTGGACTCAAAGCTATTTCACTGCTTAGAATTTGTGGTAACTTAATTTGATATGTAGAATTGGCTAAAGATACCCAAAGAGATAAAGGAATAAATAGAATCTACTCAAGTTTGAATATTGCAGATGCTAAAATGTAAAAGAATGTTTTTTGAGGAAAAAACATGACTTTGGGGCTAGGAGATGCAAAAATTTTTAAGAACTCTCGTGACATTTGAAAAAATAAAGGTCATAGGAGGAAGTCTTGGGTTGAAGTCTGTGCTATGTCCATGTTTGTGGGGACAGTGTGTATATGTGTGCTGGTGTGTGGTGAGGAGGCTGGGGTATTTAGAACTAGAGCATTCATTGGTATTTCTCCAGATCTGCTTCATCATTTACTCATGAGATTATTCATGGTACAAAAATGTTTAAGTTACTAGAACGTTACTAGAAATATTATTTTAAGGCAAAATTAGTAAGGCCTGTTCTAAAAATAAGTAACTTATGGTCAAAACACATTTCACAAGTTGATTTTATGATATGCATGTCAGTCCTATTAAATGAATCTATTGATTGTGGCAAATAATTCATCTAATAGAATTTAGATAAGAATGATTAAAATTGTAGTTATATTTCTAAGAGAAGCCCTTAGCCCTGGAAATGCAAGTGATTCATTTTCGCAAGTAAACTCCTGAATGCAACTTTTCCTGTAACTGCTATAGTTGACATTTGGATGTCAAGAAACCATCTCAAAAATAACTCAGACAGAAGGAACAGACTCTGATTTGCCCACAGAATTGTTCCACTCTCCCACGTTGCTTTTATCAATTACAACATCATGATATGCATAGTGACTAAGGCCATAGGTGATTCCTTCTAGATTCCTCTTTGCTTTGCCACCTATGTTCAATCTACAAGCATCCTGTTGATTCCGCTTCAAAACTTCTGATCTGACTTCTTCACACCATCTCTCTTGCTATTACTTTCATCTCAGCTGCCACCATCTGTCCCTATGCATTTGCAATAGTTTTATATTTGTTCTCCCTACTTCCTCTGTTAGCTCCTTACAACCCATTTTCCATACAGCTGCAAGAGTATCTTATATAACTATGCAAATTAGATCACGTCACTTCACTGCTTGAAGCCTACCATCCTATGAATGATAGGGACAGAAGAGATTTGAGACCCTCACCTTTACAACTTCCCTCCTACCACATATCACTTATTCTATAATGCATGGTGTCTGATGTAGACTTCTTTCAAGTCTATGTTCATCATTTCCATACAACCATGGATCACTCCCTTAAAAGATGTTAACATTTTAAGGCACCTTTTAAAGGAAATGGAAAATTTTACCTGCAGAGTTAGAAGTAACTGTACTGGATGGGAACAAAGAAATATGAGACTGAAAATCTAGAACAGGAAAAGGCAGTAGAAACCCAAACTATTTCTGTGTGAGCTATAGGAATAAATATATGCTTATTTACATATGCAATTTAACATATGTAAATAAGCCAATCCCAAAGAACTAAAGGCAGGATGTTTTCTCTGATATGCAGATGCTAATTCACTGTAAGAGGAGGGGGAAAGTAGAGGTACTTTGGATCAGAGAGAGGGGAGTGAAGGGAGAGGAGGGAGTATTGGGGTAGGAATGATAGTAGTATAAATTGGATATTATTACATATGTGCATATATGATTACATGACCTGTGCAATTCTATGTCATGTACAACCATTCATAAATGTACTCCATTTATGAATGCTGTGTCAAAATGCATTCTACTGTCACGTATAAGTAATTAGAACAAATAAAAAATTTTTAGAAATATAAAATATAAACCAGTGTATAAACATTGCAAATAACTACTTATACACATTGTGTAATTCATAAGAATTGATAAATGCAATGTATAAAATATACCTTTGCAAAGACACATATACATATAAGCAAATAAAAAGAATTAATCATAAGTTGCCTATGAGGATGAAATAAATGAAGATGGAGAAAGGAAACAGAGAATAAGTAACAAAATAGTAGAGGGTATGGAGAATGGAGATGATCTGCCCCCAAAAGGATATTATCGATTTGACCCACCACATTTGGGATCAAAATCAGAAAAGAGAAGAAGGAAGAAGAGAAGGAAGACAGAAAAGTGGTAAAGAAATAAATAAAATAAAAGTCTTACATACCCATTACAACGGTTTCTGGTAGTGGTCTGACAGAAGACAAAAGACTATTTGGGTCCAATTGGTTGATTGATTCAAAGCATGTTTAACAATTCCTGCCACACAGCAAGGACTCATTGAATATTTGTTGAGTTCAGCTGTATAAAATTGAATTGCTTTGAAAAGATGGGTTTATTTCCCTGAATTCTTGAATTCATATTCTTTAGGCTATTCTTATTTTTTCCTATGAAAAATATCCAGAATATTAGAGAATATTAGAGAGGACTCTAGAGTCCCTTAGTATAACTGCGTTCAGTTAAAAATACCTTTCTTTCATTGGATAAGAACTTATTTATTTTGTTTTCTGTCACGGCTCTGACATTTACTTTGAGAGAGGACCTCAACTCATCCTACTCTTATCCCACGTGGTTTGAAGGAGGCTGACTATTCCCCTTGTAGTCATCTCTGGAAGCAAGTATCAGACCTATGCTCCACCAGAGGGACAGGATAGTTTGGATTTAAGACTGGATATGGAATCCAATTTGGGATAGTGTAGACACAAGTCTAGGACCTTTTGGCAGGTGGTGAGGATATTTAAGAAAATAAAGTGTTTATTTCTCCAGGAATATCTACCTGATAATATAAGATTTGGGAGGTGAAGATCACCATGCGTGAAGAAACCTGGCCTATAAATTATCCAACACAGAAAAAAGAGAGATTACAGAAAAAGAATAAAGGAGAGAAGGTGGGAGAGAGGAAAAGAGGGAGAGAGAGGAGAGAGAGACACAGAGGGAAAGAGAGAAAGAGTTTTATCTTGTATCTTTTTTTTTGCTTAAGCATGTTTGAGTTTTATATTTCCTGGAGTTATTGCATCTTTACAGAGAGTTTCAGATGTCACCTCCATACCTCCGTAACAGGAATGTCTGACCTTCCCAGGTAGCCTAACTCATCTCTGTATAGCTTAGACTGTTACTAAATTTTATCTAATATCTTTCCTTCTCAAAATTTTCAGTTTTGATAGGAATTTTATGTTTTATAGTTGCATAGAGAAGCTTAGTGCTTTTTAGTGAAATACCTTCCCAGGTTAATTTTCCAGCAGCCAAACTCATCCAGAACTTCTTTATACAATAAGCCAGTATTACATTCCTACCTCATTGTCTTAAAATCAATAAGTACATATTGCTTACAGGGTCAGTTGGGTGCTTCTTCTGGTCTTTGCTAAGCTCACATATATTTATGAGCTGGAATTGGGGAAGGTCGCTTGGCTGATTTTTTTTTTGGGGGGGGGTATTGGGGATTGAACCCAGGAGTGCTTAACTGCTGAGCCACATCCCCAGCTCTTTATACATTTTATTTAGAGACAGGGTCCTGCTGAGTTGCTTAGGGCCTCACTTAGTTGCTCAAGCTGGTTTTGACTTGCCATCCTCTTGTCTCAGCCTCCTGAGTCACTGGGATTATAGGCGAGAGCCATTATGCCTGACCCTGACCAGCAGACAGCCCTAGGATGGCCTAAGATTGAAAAAAACAGGTTTTTCTGCAGATAGTTAGTTTAGGCTTGTTGTTGAGATAAGAGAGAGTCTTCCTTAAAAAAATTAGTAAATAAATAAACATGGATTCCTCAAGAGGCTTGGCCAAAAGATGGCACACATCATCTCTACCATTTGCTATTGGTCAAAGCAAGTCACAAGTCCAGCCCAGATTCCAGAAGATAGGAGTTGCTGCAGAGTCATTGCCAAAGACATAGATTAAGGGTTGGGTAGAGAACTGAGGCAGTTGTAGAATCACTGGAGTACAGAAACCAAAACAACAAACAAGCAAACCATTAAGAATTTAGTTTCGCTGAATCACATTCTGTTTACATATAATCTCAAAACCTTAATCAGATTCAGTAGTAAAGTGAGTAAATTTGGCAAATCAGAATTTATGTCCTGTCTTTCATTCAACACTAACTAAAGAAAAAGTAGAAAACAGAAAGATCTCATGTCTATTCCAAACTCACACTTGACCTATATGTGTTGAAACAGGATTTGATTGGAGGAATAGAATGATTTTAGTTTGTGTTAAGATATGTTAAGTAAATACCTACTATTTACCTCCTAGTAGGAGCAAGTTAACCATGTTGAAGCATGGAGACAGAAAACATGTAAATAATAAATGCTTTAAAATTAAAAAAAAAAAAAAACTGTCCTCACTGCCATGAACTTGGATCTACACTGGCCAATGATTTAATGCTTAACAGATTCCCTGGACTGCAGTCAGACTCTATCCATGTTTCTTCTATAAAGTAAATGTTCATTCATTCATCCATCCTTCTCACAAATATTTCTAAAATGCATTTCATATATAATGATATATCATCAATGATACAATGAATTAGAGATTGTGACTTATGCAAAGGCAGAGTGGGTTTTAGCCTTAATTTTGTTTTCTTTTATGTAAAAAAACAAATATAAATGTGATCGTATGGGTGGGAGGAACCTGACAGGTCTGTGGATCACTGGATATAAATTCCATGGCAGGAACTTCATAATGCCTGCTGGGAATCTGGGCAAATTTCATTTGCCAGGTAAAGTGTTACTTGGACCAGAACATGGAGCTTAACATTAGTCCTGAAGTGAGATAGCATTTAACTCTAAAACACTTTTAAATCTTGGAATAAAATTCTAGTCCCTTGTAGAAATATTCAAAAAATTTTTTTTCTTCATCTTCTTAAATAAGCAAAGTGGGAAATGCTTTTGTGGTTAACATTGTTGGAATCAGTTCCTGTGGAGTCTCTCAAAGTGGATGCACAGAGCCAGATACTCATAAACTTAAAACTAGTGGGAATTTTGACTACATGTGATATTGTTTTTATATCTTAAATTTTTGAAAAATTCTGCTTAATTAAAAAGGCCAAGATAAAGGGGCCTAGTTTATATTAGAGGTTAGAGCTAATTCCACATTATAACCCTGGAAATATATCTAATCTTATCTTATAACCCAATAAGCAAAATGAGGATACTGAATACGCCAATCACAAATATTTCTCTAGGTTTACAAGACTACATATTTAAACTGCTCATGTGAACGTCAGAGCCACCCTGCCATTCTGGAAGGGTGGTCCTCAGAAACTTCATTTTACACCTAAGAATGGCCAAGGTGAGATTTTCTGGAGTAAAATCTAATAGAGGGACTTGCAGAACCATTAAAAAGTCTTCAATAGATTTCGTACAACTCTTACGCAGATTTCAACACTGCGTAGCTACACAGAGCTAATGGCTTCCAAAGATGCTTTGATCATAGCAAGATATTTAGTTATCACCACCCCAGGGGGATGGATTCTGTCTGATGGGCCTTCCAGATGCAAGGTCTCTTTCAAATGCATGTACAGGAACTAAACAAAGCTGTTTAGTCTGGCCTTTAGAATTGTTACCATCACAGAGAAAGGAAGACACACAAAACCACAGTCCATAAGACCTTGACCTCCTTGGGTCCCAGTTCCCTTATCTGTAAAATGAGAGGGTCAGACTAGATGACGCCAAGGTCCCTTCCTGCTCTAAAGATATGTGATCTCTCTTCCTAACAAGATTAAAAACGAAAAGTCATAAATAACAGTAAATATGTCAAATTCCCTTCCCTTCCTACCCCACAAAGAGTTACAACATACTAATTTATTTCAATTCTCCAGGCTTATATTTAATTAAACATCTACTTGTTAGATGTCTCCTCTAGAAGATACTAAGATTCACATAACTTTCTCTGAGCTCTCCAGGACCAAAAATCGTCTTATTCATGTTCTCCACAGCTAGATTTGGGAGTTCAATAGAAACAAGGTAAACTAAACAAAGCCTCATCTCTGGGAAAAAGCATGTTTTTTTTTTTTTTTCTTTTAACTGTCTTGGTATGCCACTGAATGTTCTTTACCATACTGGTGTTCTTCTCTCCCTATTGCTGTTAAGTATTGAATTGTTCATAACTGCCTCCTACCCCATCTCTGATTGCTCTTAAACAAGAGTGCCAACTTTTCTGAAAATGTATTCCCTCAAGTTGGAGCATCTTACAGCTAACATCTAAATGGTAGAAGCAACTAAAGGACAGAACATTGTCTCAAGGTGAGACAAACTTTATGTAATCCATGCTCCAGGATGTCCTATGGATCAAGCTGAGACTAGACTTCTAACGAGCCCTTTTCTTGTCTGGCTTCTTATTCTGTACCTCTTGCTTCTCTCCATCTCTTTCTCCTGGGGCCTCTCTCAATGGATCACATACACCCATAGCTCCTTCTCAGATTCTGCTTCTAGGGAATGTGGCCTCAGATTCTAGAGCCACATAGCTCAATCTGGGCATTGCTTCCTGAGACTAATCCCAGGTTTTAAAAGACTCATTAACTAACTAAGCTTCTACCCACTCAGGAATCAGTCACCTCCTGCCTCAGGAAGAAGAGAGTGGCCTAGGAAAGTTTTATGGACCTTAGTGAAAACTTACCTCATACTACAAACTAAACAAGCTAAATTTTGCCGCTAAATGGCATCCTCAAGGACCCAGAGTTGAAAATGAAGAAAATCAAAGCATTTCCGCTGAACAGTATCTGATTTTATTCTCCATTAAACTCTGGCCCATCATTCAACCAAATTGGAGATGTGGTCTGGAGGGTGGGAGTATATGGTAATAGATTTCAGGGTCACAAAATCAGGATGTCTTCATGGGGAAAGTATTAGAGGCAGGAATCCAAATTTGAGATCATTTTATTCTTTCTATTCTCACATTTCCCCCAAGACCTTTCTGTGGCAGCAGTGTCTGAGTAGATAAAAGCCTTTGAGGGAGACTGGATTCTATCTCCAAAGCCAGGGAAGAGAGAGGGTTCATGAGAAAATAGTGAGAGCAAGTGCTGAAGGTTGGTCCCAGCAGGGAAGGGCTTTTTTGGGGCTTGACAGGGAAGAGACCAAGGAAGAGATGCCGTCCTACATCAAATGTAATAGAGTTGTGAAAAAATGGCAAAGCTGTAGAAAGAAAAACAGCTGCAGAGAAGGAAATTGAAGTAGCTTCCAAAAGGACTTCTTCTGAAGCCCCCAAGTACAGCACAGAATCAGGAGAGAGAGGGGACTTAAATCATAAAATATTAGATGTGGACCACTGAAAGACATTCTCAAGAGCACCCAAGGGGGCCTTAAAACAGGGCCCCTGGAGCGTATGGCTTATGTGTTGAGAGATTGGCTATCTGTGTGGCCATGGGAGGTCAGTTTTGACATGTCAGAGACTGTCTCCTCATCCATAGAATGAAGATCACATGACTATCTTCTAGGCTGGGTAAGGCCAGCTGTTTTTTCTACACAAAGTACATAGAAGAACCTGTGGATTAAAAGATTTGCACTGCTTACAATCCCAGAACTCAGACACTGTAGGGAATAGGCTGTTATTATTATTATTATTATTATTATTATTATTATTTTCTCAGATCAGAATAGTAAGATCTTGGAGATTTTGTACCAAATAAAATTACATTTTATTGGTGAAAGAATTCATAGTCTATCACTATCATTTTCTACCAGTGATGTAGCCACTTTAATTGTGTTTGATTTCACTATAAATTTGTGTTTAGTCTTTGTTCTATAGCTTTACTGCCTTCAATGTGTTCAGGCATATTTCTTTGAGCCTTGTTATGTGGTGTGTCAGAGGGCTGGAGAGAGAGAAAGAGAGAGAGAAAGAGGGGGGGTAGGGAGGAGAAGGAGGGAGGGAGGGAGGAGAGAAATAAACTTCTGAAGCAAGCTTTAGTTTCTCAGGGAAGTCTGAGGAGTAATCCAAGCTAAAGAAAGCAATAGTGCTGTTTACTCCAGTAAGGAAGCTGTTTACTACAAGGAAGTAACAATAGTTAGAATGGGAAACAGGAAACCGAAAAGAGGAAACGATTTACAAGCCCCCAGAAAATATGCACAGAGGGAAGTTAATGAAAAGGGATAGGGCCAAAGGAAGCCCCCTGTGATTCAGGTTACAAAAGTGAAAGCATGTCGTCAGACCAGTGCTTATTTCTCTCTGCTGTCCCTACATTCTTAATGGGATCTTGCTAATATTCAGAGGGAAAAATCTAACTGCTTTAGAATCTTCACCACCCCACTGTTGGTCAACAGTAGAATGACTCATGTGAATTTGAATTCTGCAAAGGATAAAATCAACAGAAACTCTGAGAAACATGCAAGGAAAGAAAACTCCAAGGACTTATTAGAGATTTTACAAGCCAAAGCTAGGCTCCCTTTTATTTTTTCTTTTCCCTTTTGCATGACCATGAGTCGGTCCAGAGCAGGGAGCAGACAGAACCCAAGGCTCACACATATATTTATTTAGTTAGCAAGACATTCCAATTTTTATGGCTGAAAGTTCTTAACTTTCTTGTTAGCAAATGTTAACAAGGTTTAAAATGTATAAAATGAGCTGTGGCATGTAAAAAATTTTGGCCTATCCTGGCTCCTTCTTTTTTTATACCTGTGTTCAATGAAAATGTCCTACTGACAGGCCGAATGTCTGGGCAAGTTTATAGATAGTGTTCCCACCTCAGGGCCACAAGGTCACAGATTTGTTCCTGATTCTATTTAAAAATCACTCAACAATGGTAAGTTTGTGTGTGTTTTTATGAGCAGGAGCTGTTTTATATGAACCAGGATCTTAAAGATACTCCAAGGAATCTTGAGTATGTGCTGGGCCATGCATTGGGAAAGGCTGCTATGGTACTTGCAACAAAACCGGGGAGCTTCAGGAATCATGGGCAAGGGCTGACTGTAACAATTCTCAGACATTGTGTCTACACGAGGCCAAGATGCAGTTTGTTTTCATGACTGTAATCAAAGCACTTGAAAGGCATTTCAACCTGCTCCCAGCATCACTTTACCCATGATCATAAAATGAAACAAGACAGAGGGGGAAAAAAAAGGATAAAGAAAAAAACAGACCTCAGTCGATTTTATAACTATTTAGTCACTGTGAGCCTTTCCTTCTTGGTAGGGCATAAATATGGTTTCTGGGAAGTTGCCCTCAGAATTCCCAAAAGCCCCTTAAGTGTAGAAGTGAAATAACCATCAGCGATCTAATGAGCAAAAACAGGGGCACTCCTGGCAGAGGTGGCTAAGGAAGTTGCTCAGTTGGGTGGCTACCATGATTTTCTGAGACCTAGTGATAAAAGTTCAGAGCAATTCAAATCTAAGCTCTATCCCTGTGCTTAATTGCTCTATGACTTTAGAGAATGAGTTGTCCTTTCTAGGTTCCCATGTTGTTCCCCCTGAAATGAGGAAGAAGGGTAAAAGTAAAAGTTAAAAGATTCATCATTTGAGAACTTCAGATAGAATGGATGACTTAAAATGTGGCAAGCATCCATTTTTGTGTGTGTTTTTAAATAAAGCACAGGTCACTCTCTCTCTCCCAACCAAGCTGTCTCATAGTCTATGGTGTGTATGTCTATCCTGGAGTTGTACATCTTGGATGTCTTTCTCCCACTAGGCAAAAATTCTTCATTCACCCTCACCCAAGTGGTAACATCTGTTACCCAGGGCTCCTGATATATACTGTTCCACATCTTGCTTTACAAATATACAGTAGTCCCTTGGTATTTTACAGGGAATTGTTTCCAGAATCAATCCATAGGTGATCTTTTATATAATGGCATACTACTAGAACCTATGCACGTCCTCCTGCATGATTTAAATTATCTCTAGATTAGTCTTAAAACCAAATAATATATAAATGTGATATAGTTATTATATTGTTTAAGGAATAATAACAAGAAACAAAGTCTGTACATGTTCAATACAGATATTATATTTTTAAAAAATAATTTCTATCATAAGTTGGTTGAATCCAGGATGCATAACCAATGGATATGGAGGCCCAACTGTACTATTTTCTGGATTGAATTTAAGGTGTCTGTGTGAGGGGGTGTCACAAACTCAAGAAGCCAGTAACCTTCAATTGTCTTTCTCTTCAACTTGTCTATCTGTCTGACCCTACTCCTCTTTGGAAAGTGCCTCTCAAAGCCATTTCTAGTTCTACAACCTTCCCTATAACATGTAAATTGTTGTCTTTCCTAAAATTCTAAAATTCTCTTTCTCACACATACCTATATATACAGTCACCTCAAGTAATCATTATACTTTCCTGCAAAATAATAAAAAAAAATTTCTGTGATGATTAATGCATTGTCAGTGGCACAGTAACAGCAGAATGGCCCCTTAACAGACATTATTACCTTGTGTGTGTGTGTGTGTGTGTGTGTGTGTGTGTGTGACTACATGACCAATGTAATTCTATGACATGTAGAATCTGAAAAGTAAAAAATTATATATATCTATATATATATATTAAATATTATATATCAAAGTGCATAAATGCATTCTACTGTCATATATAACTACATAAAACAAATTTTTTTAAAAAGAATCACTTAAAGGGTTGTTTGAAACACACACAAAGTGACTCCATCTTCCTTCTCCTGGAAATTAAAATATATCTTAGGATCTTTGGGAAATTATTTTGAGATCATTTCCCAGATAATTCTAGTATGTGTCTCCTTGTTGAAAAGTGTTGAGTTTTCTTTTCTGAAGTGGAAGCATCTTCTTCCCAGATCTCATTTTGTCCAATCCTGTTTAGATCATATAATTATTATGCTTACCATATGATAGACAAAAAAAATTATTCACATCTGCCATGAAAGTAAAAAAAATATACTGTTAGAATAAAGGAAGAAATGGATGATGTGAACTATTAAGGAGACTGATATGAAAGGATCATATTCATATAAAAGATTGTTCAGTACTGACATTTAAAGCAATTGAAAAAAGCCAATGTGTAAATTTATTACTCACTAGTTCACATTTTACTTTTCTAGATTATGTCAATATGAACCCACAGGTCATTTCAAGTCTATGGGGGGAAAACAGCTTTCCCTATATTCACTCTCCACTATAATGTGACTTTGTACCTTTTGCATTGATAGACAGAAGCTTTGTCCACTCCTTAAATAACCTGGCTACTATGACTTTCTTTGATCAATGGCAGAAAGGAATATGATTGTGTCAAGTGAGCATAGACCTCAAAAGTCCTTGCACTTTTATTCCTTGTCTTAAAACCTCCCCACCAGCCATGTGAGCAAGCCTGGTCTAGTTACTGAAGACTGAGAGGCCTCACAGAGACAAGAGGAGTCATCTTGGTTTGGGCCACCCAAGACCAGCCAACTCTAACCACAGAGCCATGAGAAATTTATCTCAGATTTAGAAGATACAAACAGTTGCAGTTACATTGCAAAGGGTTACAGACATAGAAAGGGTGAAGAATTGAGGCCATTTTTTATATAATCTACCGTATCTATGGCATTGGGGCTGCTATGCTACTAAAGAAATAGATGGGCAGGACACAGTGGCACATGCCTGTAATGCCAGCAGTTCAGAATGCTGAAGCAGGAGGATTTTAAGTTCAAAGCCAGCCTCAGCAACTTAGTGAGGTCCTGCACAACTTAGCAAGACCCTACTTCAAAGTAAAAAAAAAATAAAAAAATAAAAGGGTTGGGGGATATAGCTCAGTGGTTAAGCACCCCGGGTTCAATTCCCAGTACCTACCCCTCCAAAATGAAGTAATGAAATAAATGAAGGAATAGATACATATGACATATTTGGAACAGTTTCTAATGCTGAATATGTATTCAAATAAATATGAACTATTATAATTGTTTGTAAAATGGATCCAATAAATATTAGAAATATTAATTAAATCCATCATGGTCCTTGCTCTTAGACACTGATATTGATAGTTATTACAAACCCAGGGAATATTCTAGGATCACACATTGAGACTCAAAGGAACAACATGAAAACAAACCTCAGCTTTCTTTCCTGAACAGAAGCACATCACTAAGTATATGTTGCTTGTTCTATTCAGACAGATAAAGATTTCAAAGGTAAAGATGACGCATATCTTAAAGAACTAGAAGAATTTTGTTTATTGTTTCTCAATCCATTGTCTTATTCTCATGAAATGACTGAATGACGTAAGAGTGTAAAACCTATCACAGAAATAAGGACCGGGTGACATGTGACGAAGTTTCCAACTCATCAGGAAAAACTTCAGATCAACATGTTTCTCAAGAGACAGCTCACATCTGGGGCCTGTCCCTGTCTCCAAGAACTCATAAAATTTCTATCTCCAGGGTACAGGTAAGGCCTTCACATTCTTTGAGAACAACAGCCTATCCATTTCCTCCATGGCTATAAAGTGACTTTATTGGACTCCAGTATCTAAAGGAAACAGAACTCCTGGGTTAGAGAGAGCCTTCTGGGAGTCACTGGTCCTAGATAGAATCCTGATTCTAAGAGATGTGGGCTTGGGAGATGCTCTTGAACTCTTTGAAATGTAAGTTAATTTAAAGATGAAAGAAAACTTCCTGGCTTGTTCATTGTTCTTGAGGGCAAGAAAAATTTATTTAGCTGAGAAGTGCTCAGAAGATGTGGCTCCATGGCACCAGCTATTACTAAACAACATTTCCCTATGATTTGAGTCCATGTATAATCGTATTGCTCGATGGGTAAATGTAGTTGAGACATTGAGATAAATGTCTTTCCAATTCCAGTGAGATTTAGTATTTGACACATCCAAAAAGGTACAGTAACTTCTATAAAAATTTGAGTAGAGGAGTCTCAATCCAAAGAGAAAAGCATATATTTATGTGATCAGAGAAGCATGCCTACTTGTTTAAAGTTTCACTCAACCTTTTTCTGGGACTCTGTTTCCTAAAGGCTGGTCTGTGGAAGGAGGGTCCAGTAACAAATAGTTCTCTGTGCAAAGGGATTGGGGAAATAGTCATGGTACATATCACTCTTGGGCATTCACAGTAGATTGTGACAGATAAAATGTTTAGAGAGCCCAGGCAATACATGTTTAACTGTTTCTCAAAAGTTCAGAACTAAGGGATTCCTCTTGGTTTTCTCATTCAATTATATCAAAACATCTTGAGAGATCATGTTGTTTCAGAGAGATGAGTATATTTTGAGTAAAAGAGATAACCATAACATGCTATTTTTTTAAGACACTGTTTTAGACACAAAACACAATTCAATATCTTTGGAAAGTAGTAGTATTTGGTATTGAGATAGAGACTACATATGAAATGAGTATTACATGAGTTTCACAGATTTGTTCTTATCAACCATTTATGTTTGGGGCCTTCTGTTTGAAATCTGAGTAAGTCTAAACAATGCACTACTGGCAGAAAGTCCTTATAAAAATTGTCTGAAGCAATTTGTTCATAATAATAAAATACCTATAGGATAGAATTACTATAATTGAAGGTAGGTGGCTATGAAGCTAGGGCCACTGATGGTTCTAGTAATATCTACAAAAGTTAGATATCTTCTCCATGACCCTTCTCTTGCTCTTTATTCCATTTGTCTTATTTGCCCTCCTTCCGGACTCTGATATTCCAACCATTTATTTTGCCATTCCGCATCATAGCTATATGAAGTCAACCGAGATGGGCACAAGGTCAGGACATAAATATCTTTTTCCCTTGTTTCTTCATACTTTTTCTTCCTCACACACCCTTAATTTGGCTATTGAGGGATTCTCAAGACACAGCTTCTTTTTCCTAAGCTTTTGAATTTTTTTTTTCTTTTAAGTAAGAGAAAGATTTGTCTATGATATGCTTAAGAGATTTTTAAGCAAATCTCTTTGATGTTGCCTGGAATTTTTTGTCACCTCATCTTATTTTGGTTATAAACTGTGAATGAAATCTATATTTTTTTTCAAAAACAAGAAAAAATGAAAATTTGATGGGTATAAGTCAAAAATTATGATCTGTATTGATGGGAAAGATTTGGAAATAATAAAATAGTCTTTGGGTATTTAAGGGCTGGTATCCAACATTCTCTACACTTCTTTCTCTCCTCTTCTCCTCTCTTTAGCTTATTTTTCCCCTCTGGTATTTAAATAGAGTATATCTTAAGTCCCTTTAAAACAAGTGCGTTTTTAAATAGAGTAAATCTTAAGTCCCTTTAAAACAAGTGGGTTTCATAGGGGGTGACAGAAGAACCTGAAAGATGAGCCTCTTCCTCTTGTCCTGGCTATGCTGGGAGTTTGTTGGACATACTCACAGTCCAAATCTCACCCCAAACAACAAAAGCCTATAATGTTCAAGGCCGTGGCTGGTGAAGGGAGAAGCCAATAAGCCTGGGAAAACACAGGTTTGGTTACTCACCAGACAGCATTTTGTTCAAGAGGAAATGGGACTTCTGAGCCTCCAGCTGTTGAAGGGGGGATAGTCAGGCCTGAATGACCATTTAGATCTCATCCTCCCCTTGCAGTTTCCCCACAATTGCCTCCTGGGCAACTACCCCAAATTAACAGGTATGAATGTGATTTCATAGGCACAAAGTGATTAGTTCAATCCCCCTTCTTTTGTTCATGTCTCCACTCTAAATTTTCCACCATGCAAGACTGGACTGAGAGTTGGTCACAATTCTGACTCTGAATTTCTGCTTCTGTTAGGAGAAGCATTAATATCAAGCCCCCAATGGCCTTCCCACAATAAACTGCTGAGGCCCTGTGCAGAGCAATCCAGGTGGTTGATCTTCCACACTAGCATCTGATTGGTTGCTATTTGCTGGGGCAGAATGAATACCTAATCTCTGGAATCTGTACTCCACACAGCTAACCCAATTTAAACATACACACACAGATACATATTTTTACTGGCCTGATTTTAGCTCCCTGAATTAGTGTTTACTTTGCTTTTATGGTCCTTTATTATTTTCTGGAGTTCTGTATAACTGTAATCCTAATTTTGAATCTTCTGGATCAACCTGGCTTTATAGCCAAAAACCCTTAGCATAACATACTTGGAATTTGTGCTTTTGCTCTCCTGGACCTTGAAATGGAAACATATTATCATCTCTAAAAGAAAATATGGTACCAATTGTAGTTAAACTAAAGGGGACATTCTTGGGTAAAATAGCCACAAGTTTCTGATTGACACTATAAAATTATCACTTTCCACATGAGATTCCCCCCATGCCCCTAGTCTCCTGTTCTGTTCTCACCCCCCACCAAAGCTTGCTCTTGGGAAAGTAGCAGCAATCAGTTACTCTCAAGTTCTATGGACTTAAGACATGACATTATCTCACCTGTGATCAACAGATTTTAAATTCAGTGCTTACTGTGGAATGAAATACATCCTTGGGGATTTTTATTTGGTATTGAGATAGAGACTACATATGAAATTGGGGTGTTGCAAAGAGCCTTTCCAAGCCTTCTGAAATGAAAAAGGCATGTCTGAATAGATGAAAATTAATTGGGTAAACAGGGAGTCTTTGAAATAGGCAAGAGTTAGAAGCATCAATTCACCCTAATCCCCGCATTAGTCATTCAGTTTCCATCTAAATGTGTATAATGAGATCGTATCATTATCTTGCACGATGGAAAACTACTATTTTTCAAATTAGCAGCAGCAACAGCAACAATACCACAATCGTGTAAATTAATAGTTTCCTGGCTCTCCAAGCATTTTTTAATGTTAATCTTCATGTCAGCTCTTTGAGAAACAAGAACAGATACTAAAGATTGTTACCTGTTGTATCATACTATTGGTATTCAGAAACCCAAGCTGCAAGAATCTGACCTGAGACAAACCTTAATTCTTCTGCTTCATAATTAGCATTGCTGTCTCTGTTATATATGGCTGACTCTATTCAAGCTAATTATTTACAACCAAATTGTATTCAAGGAAGGAATATAAAGAACTAGAAACCAAGAATAATACCTAACAAGTAGCATTGACAATAGGAAAAACTGGATCTAGAGTCTGTCTAAGCCTTCAGTCTTTTCCTTTTCAGTTCACCGAGGGCCTGCCTGGGTATGTATGGCCATGTGGTCCTTTCTTCTGTCACTTACTTTTTCCTGCCATTGTTCCCCATTCTAACAGATGAAGGCAAAGTGAGTAAGAACAAGTGTTCTGATTTCTTATAGTCCATCATCAGGATTCCAAAGAAGGCCTTGAGGATTTCAATAAGTTTATTTGAATTTTAGAGCGGTTGAGATTGTCAAATATAACCTATTTTTCTGGTTCTTTCTCAAGACAACAAGCAGACCCATACACATGAGGAAAACTATCTTGACCCGTCAGCGTCTATGAGGTGGGCCTTAGTTTTTCCTTATCACATTTACTTGGCTATAACTACAAGAGTAGTTATATAAGTAAAGTTCAGATTGCTACGCGAGTAGAAATGGCACCATACTGCTCCCAGAGTTTAATGTTGCCATATCTTTAGAGTACTTTTGATTTTGGATGGACCACTCCATTGAAGAAAATGGGAAACATGACATTTTTACTAAAACAATATGAAATATAACATAAAAAATGTTTGGGATAGCATCATCCTGGGTTAGGTAAGGCTAGATGAAGAACCAAAGCAGTCTGTGCTCCCTCTCTTGCATTCTCCACTGTAAAATTCATATTCTCTGTGTAAGCAGGTTGTGTTCTCTAATTATCCAAACCCTCATCATTCTTATTGTTGCACACAAACTCTTGAAAGCTTTCACCATGTGGTACTTATCTGCACGGCCATCATAGTTTAGAATAAAGTGCTCATCTCTTGAGTGTAATGGATTATTGGAAACACATTTTTGTGTTCAATAAACTGTTTGGATAAAGCCCCACTTCTCATCCTGATAAAATGATCATTAAAAATTAAAAAAAAAAACTCTTCAGAGCCCTAACTCTCTGTCCTTTTATGAGCATGTTTAGAAAAAAGTGGACTTTGCCTCTTCTGTACCCATGTATGTAGCTTTGCATTCCTGAAAAATCATATTTATTATTTTTCTGTTCTTTGTATCATCATTTTTTTTTAACAGGAAGAGCAGTAGCTCTCTGTTTTTAAAATGCTGACAAGTGGTGAAATAAGCTGTATTATTACTTATGTTGTCCTGTTTTAGAAGCTAGGAATGAACTAAAGGATTGGGACCCTGATATCTCAAACTATTCTCCTCTTAAAAAGAATTTTTTTTAAAAATGTGGGTTCCTTCCGTTTGATGAAAGTTTAAAGCACAGGGATGCTCTCAAACAGGCAACCTTGCAGATTGGAAATGCAGAAGAGTGGTATTTCTCCCTTCATGGGCACTGGCTTCAGGAAAGAAGACAGAGGAGCTGGCACCACAACACATACCCCAAGGCAAAGAGTTCGAAAATGAATTGTTTGACTAAAGAAGCAGTAGGAGAAATGTTTGCCAAAAAGGAACTTCAGAAGCTCTGCTGGAACATGAGTTAGAGGGAGTGAAAATATTTCAGATGGAATTTCTGCTAATGTTGCTGACAATGGGCTGGCTGACTACCCTGCTTGCAGATGGTGCCAGGGTGCTCCTCTTGAAGAAGTACACTGGAACAGCTGTGAACCACTCATGAAGCTCCCTTATTGCCAGAAAGAAGATGGCACGCTGGAGAACATGAACTAAGAGTTCCTTTTAGATTAGAAGGCTAAGTCACCTCAGATAAAAGTAGAGGATCAAATCCATTTCTTCATGGAATTTAGTTATCTATCACTGTGTAACAGCTTACTTTCCATTTAGAAGCTTAAAGCAAGTTTCAGTATCTCAAATTTTCTGTCGGTCCGGAATCCAGGTATAGCTGAGAAGGACTCCCCTGGCTTGGAATTCTTTGCATGCTGCATCAAAGTTCTCTCTGGGTCTATAGTCACCTGAAGATTCAAGTGGGGAAAGATCTGCTTCCAAGATTGCTCACATGATTATTGACAGGCCAAAGATCCTTGACAGCTGTTGCTGCAGTTTCAGCTCCTTAACAACATGACCTCATCATAAAGACACTCAAAACATGACAGCTTGCTTGTTCCAGAAGAAAGGGCTCCAAGACCTCATCCCCTCATACACACAGACTGAAAACTCAGGCCTGAGCTATGGACTTTTGGAAACCTAAGCTTGGAAATGAAATCCCATGATTTCTGTATTCCCATCATTAGAAATGACATCTCACTCCAGTAAGATTGGCAGCCATTCTGAAGTCAAACAACAACAAGTGCTGGTGAGGATGTGGGGAAAGGGTACACTTGTACTTTGCTGGTGGGACTGCAAATTGGTGTGGCCAATTTGGAAAGCAGTATGGATATTCCTGGGAAAGCTGGGAATGGAACCACCATTTGACCCAGCTATTGCCCTTCTCGGACTATTCCCTGAAGACCTTAAAAGAGCGTACTATAGGGATACTGCTACATCGATGTTCATAGCAGCACAATTCACAATAGCTAGACTGTGGAACCAACCTAGATGCCCTTCAATAGATGAATGGATAAAAAAAAATGTGGCATTTATACACAATGAAGTATTACTCTGCACTAAAAATGACAAAATCATGGAATTTGCAGGGAAATGGATGGCACTAGAGCAGATTATGCTAAGTGAAGCTAGCCAGTCCCTAAAAAACAAATGCCAAATGTCATCTTTGATATAGGAAGAGCAACTAAGAACAGAATAGGGAGGAAGAAAGAGCATGAGAAGAAGATCACCATTAAACAGGGTCGAGAGGGGAGATAGAAAGAGAGAGAGAAGGGAAATTGCATGGTAAAGGAAGGAGACCCTCATTGTTATACAAAATTACATATAAGAGGAAGTGAGGGGAAAGGGGGAAAAAACAAGAGAGAGAAATGAACTACAGTAGATGGGGTAGAGAGAGAAGATGGGAGGAGAGGGGAGGGGAGGGGAGGGGGGATAGTAGAGAATAGGAAGGGCAGCAGAATACAACAGACACTAGTATGGCAGTATGTAAAAAAGTGGTTGTGGAACTGATATGAATCTGCAATATGTATATGGGATAAAATGGGAGTTCATAATCTGCTTGAATCAAATGTATGAAATATGATATGTCAAGAGCTTTGTAATGTTTTGAACAACTAATAATGAAAAAGTAAAAAAAAAAAATTCTTTTAAAAAAACAACAAAAACCCCCTAGATATATAAAACTGCTTTTCCCTAAGTATGTGTAATTGATTTTGATAACATGGCAATATTTTTATATTACTAATTCAAATTTGTTTTAAAAAAATTAATGTGGCTTAATGAAGTTAAAATTAAGTCAGTGTGAAAAAAAAGAAAAGAAATGACTACAATAACTAAAGAAGTCCAGCACACACTCAAGAGGAGGGGATTATACAAGGACACAGGTACCAGGAGGCAGGAGATCATTGATGAATATTATGGTAGTTGCCTACCAGAGATGGTGACCATATTTTCCATTTTAAATGGAGGGCAAGGTTATCTTTCTCACCCAGTAGTACTAAGTCTATTTATAGGAAATGAAACCATCGTTTTGAAAAGCAGCTCTGGTTGACTCAATGGATCATAGTCTTCACTCTGCACAGCATCCTGGTTCGTAATAATGAACTGGTGATTGTGGAGGCCATGAGAGGATATGTTATTAGGTTCAAATATATAGAATCTCTCTCTTTGGGGCTCCAAGGAGACTAGTCACACAGAGATCTTGCACCTACTTCATCTAAGGAATGGACTTGGCCATGAGAAACTAATCTTTGGTTAAATAATGAAGAAACACATGGCTCAAAAGCTGTCAGGAGTAGAATATAGTTGCCTCTAATAAGAGCTTGCTAATATCATATCTCTGCTACATGTTTTTTCACACAATAGTGAGAAATTTACTACATATCTAGTCATTATAACTCAACTCAATGTGAACAAGTCTCTAGTTTCATGGCCATTTTATAGTCTTGGTTAACAGGGCCTTATTATAGAAAAATGGCAAGAATTTTCCTCAGATCAACAAAAATTCAGATTGAAGAATACAACAAGATATTAGAGCTGACAAGGACATTTGCAATCAGTTACCTCAACTTCCTCATTTTATGGGTAAGGCAAGAGGCCAGAGCTGAGAATAAACCAGAACAACGAATTCACTGGTTAACCTACTGTAGATTCCTGCTTCTACCAGCATTAATGAAATTAGGAAGACAAAAAAAAAAAAAAAAAGAGAGACCAAAAATGGCCCTATTTGCTGTGTAGTCATGTGGAAAAGAAAATGGTGGAGGCTAGGGAATATTTTTCAAACAATATTTTTAAGCTGAAAATTCCTGTAGGGGTTATAGTTACATTCTCATGAACTAACAACAAACAAAAAAGGTCTTCATAAACAGGTACTTGAGTTAATGACAACTAATTGCTGGTGAATTTCATAGTCAGTGACTGTCACTCCATTCTGGAAATACATTCCAAGAACTTGACTGAATTCTGTGGTCATTATTGTGGGGTCTTGAGGGTGGATGGCAACACACCATGGAGAAACTGTCCAGGAAGCAATGATGTCAGAGTTCTTAATCCACTTTATGACAGAGTCCAGTTTGTCAATAAGAAAACTTTGGTTTCAGTTCTATACCTTTCATAAGTAGTGGTTTCCTCTTGGAATAGTTACAAACTTTGGGCCAATTATTTTGTAAGATTAGAGAATTGGTTTAGGCCAAATGATTATTATCTACCAGCAATAACAGCCTGCCATTTGGGAGGAAGGAGTATAGGAGAAATTCTGAGATAAAGTAAAAGGAAAACAACAAGAAACATGTTGGTAGAAAAAAAAAATCCTAGATTCTACTAGTTAAAAAAAAAAAAAAGAAAAAAAAGATCTTTTTGTTGGGATATAGGGAATCCTGACAGAATTTCAACATAGGAAAATGGAAAACAGAAATGGAAAATGAGAAATGCCTGTTCATTAAAGAGAACTCAAATTGAAATACAGTGGAAGGCTCTGGTTAGATAATCACCATTCCCACCAGTCCTAAAGTTCAGAGAGTCAGTGAATGGCGAAAGACAAGGTCACTCGAGGAAACAATGCTAGAACAGGGAAAGTACTGAGGAAGGAAAGGGCTGGCCTCCAGCTAAAAGTGGCCTGAGATGGAGTCAAGATAGAACACTGGCAAGCAGAAACAAGGCCTTCAAACAAAGGACCCTGAGACTGGATGCTTCCATCCACCTCAGTTCAAAGAAAAATCAAGATCCCAACTCCAGTTACTTTCCATGGCAGGTTTACTCTTGTCCACCAGTATATTTCCAGGACTAAATGTCACTTGCTAAATTCCAAAGCTTATAACCTGAAGGAGCATATTCTTAGGAAAATGGTCCAAGAATGTGTTGGTCTCCAGTAGAAAGTCAAACTCATTTGTCATTGACTTCAATGTTAAATGGCAAAATAAAATAAAATAAAAAGCCAGGTGACTATTAAATTTGGTATTTTAATTAATTACACTAATACATTCATGTCTCTTGAAGGGGGGAATGTGACTCACACTGTTCCTAATTTTCACTGTATTTGGATTATCCCACATTGTTATTGACACAGTAACATTTCACAAAAATCTACAATAATTTTTTATATATTAATATACTTACATATTCACCTAATTTATACTAAAATTTATATTCTGGGTAAATCTCTGAAACACGTTAGAGCTGTGGCTTATGAACAGAAATAAATGAAACCATTGTCCTGCCATATATAAAGATTTTTCTTCTACGAGTTTGAAGCAACTTCCTCTTCCACCAACAGCTACCTTAAGAGAAGAAAAGGGAAGACATATTCTAATTAAAGAATAAGATGTTTATAATGAAAAGGGAAGGAACAGAGTGCAGAAGGAAACTGGGTTTGAAGTGGGGACTCCTGGATTCTAAAATGAAGTGCTTCTGAAGTGCATAGCCAAGTCACTGACTTGGCACTGGTCACATGCTTCAGTTCTTTGGCTTTTAATTAGATTATGTCCAGTAACTTTGTGCAGTTCTGTAATACTTTCTAGATATTATGAAAAATAAATGTAATGTTCATAGAAGAAAGTTGTAAAATATGAAAATGTTCAAAGAGAAAGAAAAAATACCATCAATATAACCATTCAGAGAATCCACAGATAAATTGGGAAATACCCTCTACCTTCTAGTCTTTTGCTTCACATGCACGTGTGTGTGTGTGTGTGTGTGTGTGTGAGTGTGTGTGTGTGTGTGTGTGTGTGTGTGAGAGAGAGAGAGAGAGAGAGAGAGAAATTTTGAAGTTTCTTGTGACATAACTTGTTCAGTTAAATGCATATCATGGAAATTTTTCTTGTCTTTGTACAATATTATACAACTTGTTTTATGGATTGAATATTTGCATTTATAAGTTCACAAGCTTGACTGTATTATATTCAATTATTCTGTTTTTAATCTTCCACAATAATTATTAATACTCTAATGACTTTGCATTGCAATGTTTGTAGATAGTCAATATGGAGGAAAGAGAAGTGTAGAGAAGGTGAGGGGATATGAGTGTAAATATTTATGTGTATACTTTAATGTTTTTTCACAACTGGGTTTTTGAATTAATTTCCTTTAAATGGGTGCTCAGAGTGATTGTTTGGATTACTGCAAGAACAGTTGATTACGAGAATAATTTGGTTAGGTTTAAGTAACAGAATTTGATTTTTTTTTTCTGAATAGAGCCATGCTACTAGGCTGTGTGGGCTGGGAAGTCCAAACTCCTTTGGAGAAAAATGACCACTGTGAAAAAGATGGAAACATCTGGAAACATGCTAAAATGAGAGTGCTGGGACACTGATGACCTTATAATTAGGTAAAGAAATTAGAAAAGAATGTGAAAGAATTAGGGGCAACCTAGGCAGGATAGACTGAGAAGACAAAAAAATAGAATTACTACAACTTCAGTGGTACTACCCTGAGCTCTGGATTTACTGTTTAAATGACCTACTATAATTACACACTTCCTTCCCACTCCCAGATCATACCTACCTTTCTCAGGTTACCTGCTCTGCTCTCCTCCCTTTGTTCTTCAGAGTCAATCCCACACATTCTTTGAGAATCAACTCAAGCTCTGTTTTTTCAAGGAAGCCCTGCCTGACCTCCCAGACCAAACAAGATAAACCCTTTTCTTGTGGTCTCCCATAACACCTGCTGTCTGCTTCCTTTAATTTACCTACCACCAGGCAGTGCAATTCGGTCCTTACATTTCTTCTTGAATTGAATGTTTTGAAGGAGGGATTTAACCTTATTCGTCTTTCTAATTCCAATGTCTATAACAACATTTAGACTATTAAGGAGACTCATTTGTTGAAGGGAAGGAGTCCTTCCACAAGGAAGTAATTGTGTAATAACTGAGTCAACTGCAGCGATTCAACCAAGTCAAGTACTATAACAGTAGTTGATGGAGGACTGCCAGGCCAAGTATATATGATTGTTCCATTTGCTTCTCTTTCATCCCATAGAGTAAGTCTACTTGTTGCAATGTCTACTTGTTATAATCGACATTGTACTATCTAATGTCAAGAATAATGTGTTGCCAACACAGCTGGCTCAGCACTCTACTGTAGAGTGCAATTTAGTGCCAAAATGAGGGTCGGTGCAATGACTGAAGCCCAGTATGGAAAGATCACTCCTTTCATAAAGAAAAACTTTTGCATTCCCTGAGACAGGACTCACAATGTTCTTTCTGCTCCACGTATCCCTGTGCTATTGACTTTTTAATTTTTATGGAGTGTATCAACTGTTCTCATTTGAAAAATGAGTTGCTCTTTACCATAATGAATAAAGAAAATGAAGAGAGGTAAGTGTCCAGATCAGATTAATGGAGAGGGTGTCACTAGAAATTTTTCCTTAATGAAAAATTTGACAGAATTTGAAAGTCAATGATTAGAGTCTTGTGAAAACCACTGCACAGTAATTACAAGTTCAATAACATCATTAAAAATTCGGCATGTCTGAAATATCATTCATTCTTATTTAACATAAATTAATTGTGTTAAAGAGATGTGAGAAATATCTTTGACACTATGGCAGTGTAACTGTATTTGTTGGGAACTAGTCAAGGAAATGTTGTTGTTCAGCTGTGTGTTATTTTGTTTTATTTTGTTTGAAGAGTTACTCATTAAAATTTGTACCATCAGATGTTTCAGTTTTGAAAACTAGGGACTCAAGTTACTTAGGGACCTGTCTTTGCCATATTATGTTTTAATTACTGCTACTAAGATCTTGGCTGTTGTAGCTCTGTGAATATTTTAAATTATACGAAGTAAAAGATTTAGCGAGTAAAGAAGATGGAAATCTCTAGAAAATTCTAAATATACAACAAATAACACTCTCACTAACAGACTGTACCAATAAAAACAAGACACTTAAATGCACGAACATGTTCTAAATGCCATATCATTATAAATTATTTCCTGTGTTCTCAGGCCTAAAGATTATCCAAGATTCTGGTAAGACATTAAAGCCACATGACCTTCTAAAATAAAAGTGTGCAGATGCCAAAGCATGTAAAAATATTTCTAACATGAGCAAAATTTTATTTAAATTCTCTTTCTCTCTACATATACCTGAATGTTATCTCTTCTATCAATTTTGCCTCAGGAGAGAAGCAATTACCATTTATGTACTAGTCTACTGTGCTGATTTTTAGAGCTCCCAGACAAAACCTAACTTCAACACATCTTGAAGAAGAAATATTCTTTGTTTGTGGGAACTTTTTGATAGGTTTCATGTCAAAGCTCCAAAGGCAGAGACACCCATGGACATTTTCATCTTAGCCCATCACCTTGCAAATACAGCTTCCCAAACAAGGCCCCGCGAGCTTATTCTGCAGCCCATCAGCTTGAGGTCTTCTCTTCTGCCACAAGCCTGGGAAGGTCTTTCCTTTTTAGTGACCACTTTCTAGTCTCTATCAAATCAATGATATGGCATAGACATGTGGAACTCCAGGAAAGTGCTTCTTGATTTTTTTTTCAAAGACCACCCCCACTACACACCTGTTGTACCGTTGTACCTTTGTGTCCAAGGTGATCTCAAGCCTGACACCATGTGTTGTTATGTAAATAACATGAAAACACCACTGTTAGTTCTCTTTGGTGTAGTTAGACAAAATCTTTTGCATAAGATAACAAGATATGGCCTGACATGAAACCCATATCACTTCAAAAAATGAACCCATCTCTTTCTCAGTAGCTTGCCTCTGTGAGACAAACAGATGTCGTTAAATTTCAGAATCATAGATAACAACATGGATGGAAGAAATCACAGTTAATTTAGTAACAATATTTTAAGCTTAATGGAGAATTAAAAAGGAAGTAATGTGTTCAGGTGTTTTGACCCCTTAAGAAGCATAAGTAGACACTGAATTCTTCTGAAACAGTAGGCTTTTTATAACTGATATTTTATAAAAGTGTATCCAAAGACAAAGCTGATAAGGGATGGTGAGCCATATGCTATGACTTCTTTTTGATAATGTACACTATCCCCCCCCCAAAAAAACCCCAATAGGTAGTGATAACTCTATGTGATTAATTACACTGTAATTCTCCTTCTACTCCCTATAGCCACATGCTGTGTCACATGCAACTTTGTACTGCCTGCCATCAGAAAGTGGAGTGGAGTTTCTCACCCCTTAAATGTAGCAGTCATATAACTTGCCATGAGTAGGACAGTGTGATGAGAATGATGATGTCGCAAGTTTCAAACCAGGGTCTCCAGAGGGTTACATGCTTCCAATGTATTCTCTCAAAATCCTGGCCAGCTGCCATCTGAACAAGATCAGACCGGGTCATGGACAGTGGGTGACCATTTGGAGAAGACATTAAGCCACTTCAGTTAAAGCCAACCTGGACCAGTCACCCCCACCCAACTGAGCAACTGATGGCTGACACATGAATGAGGCCAGCCAGAACCAGAAGTGACCAGCTGAGCCTAGTTTAAATTGTGAACCTCTATTATTGTGTGCTAAAAAATAAGTTGGTGCTCTTTTAATTTTCTGTATCATTCTTTTCAAAATAAGAGAATCTAATCACGGGGGGGGGGACCAAGATACTTATATATATATCCATCCGTCATCTTGTATTCATCAAATATTCCACTGTTATATATGAATAAAAAAGAAAAGAAAAGAAAGATGAAGTTAAAAAAATAATGTTCTGAAAGACAAAGATGGCTGAGGAAGTGTTCCATACTAAAGGATACTTATCAGCATAAAGATTAAATGCTGCACATAGACCTGAACTGAATACTAGACTGGGAAAAATAGCTTTGGAAGACATGGTTTGAAAATTGACATTATTTAAAAATTGAAATTATTATTAGATAATAATATTTATTCAACTTAAAATTTTCTGAATTTGATATTTGTTCTGTGGTTATGTAAAAAAATCTATGTATTCCTAAAGGAGTATCCACAATGATGCAATTATAAAGAGTTACAAAATTTGAAAGTTAATTCTCAAAAGTATCAGCAGCATTAAAAATATCAAATATATTGGGGCTGGGTATGTGGCTCAGGCGGTAGTGCGCTTGCCTGACATGCATGTGGCCCGGATTCGATCCTCAGCACCACATACAAACAAAGATGTTGTGTCTGCCGATAACTAAAAAATAAATATTAAAAAATTCTCTCTCTCTCTCTCTTTCAAAAAAAATCAAATATAAATAGATAAATATATCTATATACACATACTATTAGAGATTGATATACATCATATATATATTATATGCATCAATATATAATACATATTTGCACATATATGCAAACATATACATATATGTGTGTATAAATAGAGAGGAAGGAAGCAAATAGCAGAACATCAATCATTGAGGAATATGAATGATGAGTATTCTGGAGCTTATTTTTTGCAACTTTTGATTCATTTGATTTTTTATGAAAAAAAGTTAAAATGTATAAACTGCTGAGAAAATCATAATGTCATTTCATTTATGATTTTATAACTTGAGGGATATAGGAGAGTGAGGTGAAGAAGTGAAGTCTGTTTTCCACTGTGAGTATGAGGAGGAAGCACCTTCTCCTCCCTGCTTCTTTGTACAGATCATGAACCCCACCATGATTACTCGGGACCACAGAATCCACAGATCATGATACTCTTTGGCAATTGTCCTCTCTCACCAGCACATCTGCCAGCTCCTAATATCTTGGTGTCTCCATCTAACTGTCATACAGTCATACTATGATTCACATATCTCAAGGGCTTTGCAGCTCCTTCGTGGATAGTCATTTTACCACCTCACAAACATGGGACATTTTTAGATGGATCATTTTACAGAAAAGTAAAAGACAACACAGACAGAAATAACTTTTGAATCATGCTGTGAGTCTGCATTAAAGCAGAGTACTCTCCTTCTTGGAGCTTCTAGTGAGATTAATACAGTAATTTAATTTTAAATCTTCTAAAGCAATCTTTAGAAATTACAAGTTAATCATATCAGTCATCCTGTGTCATTCTTCACAATTATTCTTTTGCTTCTTCCCATATCCCCTGAGGATGTTTCAACCAGTAAACTCCTTTTCACTATGGAGATTAACTGCTTTTGCTGTGACTTAGTCACTAAATAGTAACACAGGAGAAAGACACCCCCACTCCACCCCTGCCGAAAACACTTTCTTATTTATTATTTTTGTTACTTTACAGGATACATTGAAGTTTAACTCCAGTGCTACTGGAGAGTAGAGAGTGGAGAGTAAGTGTCCCTTTGGAGAGGATATAAGCTACTTCAGCATTTTTACTTTTCAGTATTTTTAATATTAATACTGAAACGCCAGTGACTATAGTGAAATCATCAAATGTGATTTCCAATTGAAAGGTTTGGAGATAATTCATCCCACTTCTTTCATTTTAAAAAGAATAAGGTCCAAAAAATTATGAAAGTGACGCTAGGTTATACTTTGAGACAGTTCCTGTTTCAAAACTGTGTGAGATTGTAGACTTATATCATAAGTTCAGTGTCTATTTCACGTTGGTTTATTTCTAAGGTTTGAGTAAGTGAAGGAGATATGAGACAAGGATGCAGGAAGGTGAGCCAAGCACTTGTTCCCCTTATAAGTCATAGGGACACTCCCAGAATTTGGCTATTTTGACTGCCTTTGCAGGATGGTATGTCAATTACGTCTGAAATTTAGACTTGTTGTTACTTAAACATTACAAACATGATACTTTAGAAAAGACCTAGATTGTTTGTGGATGGGGACATCAAAAGGTAGCTCTTGTGAGCTAAGAGGGCTGTTTCAAATCAGAAAGTAGTAACACTAGATGTGGATTGTTGTGGCTCTTAACTCTTCATGAGCTGAGTTTACCAATAGATATTTGAGGTGTGTGCTTGCATGCATTTAGTCTATTCCTACACAGGTCAGTTCAGCTGGGTATGGTTTTTTCTAGGTATATATGTTTTCCAAAGATGAAATCCTGCATACAAAGCACAGAATTTTGTTGTGCTCAAATTCTTCCATAATATACCAATTGCATTGACACAAATTTGTTTCTGAAACAAGTCTAGTAAAGGACTGACTGTATATCTATTATT
This sequence comes from Ictidomys tridecemlineatus, assembly GCF_052094955.1. Lineage (NCBI taxonomy): Eukaryota > Metazoa > Chordata > Mammalia > Rodentia > Sciuridae > Ictidomys > Ictidomys tridecemlineatus. Next base: position 165,124,333 of record NC_135481.1, read on the forward strand.
AACTATTTATGGACAGACCAAGTCATGAGCTAATATATTCCAAGTCATCCAAATGATAATTGGCAAAGCCAGGACTGTCACCAAGATTTCTAGACTAAAAATTGAAATATTTTACCAGGTCACGATAAGATTTTTTATTCAAAGGATAAAGTGCAGGAAATGGGCATGCTTTTAAATGTACAAAGTGCTCACCATGATGTAATCTGAAAGTTCAGTGTTTTACTTTGTTCTTAAAGACAAGACAGCAATGTCTCTGCCTGTTCCTCTTAAATAACTTTGCCTAATCCTCTAGGAAGCAAGTATGCAGACATAAATTCACTAAATTTCATGTCAAGAATTAAACAGGCCAACTATCAAAGGGAGAGGATAAGTCGTAGGGTTAGAAGCAACTACCCCATTGGAAGGGTATTAAAGTGATATAAAATGGAAAAATGGGAAAAACTGACAAAACATGTTGGACCTCTTACAAATGACTTGCACCTTTGTGATGAAGTATGTTTGGGTTTAGAATTCTTGATTCTTGGAGTACATCAAAATTCCTAAAATGAAAATTGACATGTGTCTTGGGACTACACAGTATATTAGTTAAGGTCTTCTACAATCAAACAATAGAACATCTCACAATAGATGGATACATGGATAGATGAATAGATAGATCTATGATAGATAGACAGATAGGTAGATAAATAAATTTATTATTATAGGTCATTGGCTCCTGTGATTAGAGAGGCTCTTACTTCCCATAATCTACTGTCTGCAAGGCATAGACCCAGAAAAGTGGTTGGTGCAATTCTACCTTAGTCTGAAGGCCTGTGAACTGGGAGAGTGGATGCTGTAAATATCAAACTTAAGGCCAGAGGATGAGGAGACGGAAGTATCAATTTAGTAGTGAGAAAGGAAAAAAGGGGTGAATTCCTCCTTCTTCAATCTTGTGTCTATTCAGATCATCAAAGGACTAAGATGATGCTTATCCACATAGGGAGAGCAATCTACTTCATTGAGTCCACTGAGTCAAGTGCCAACCTCATTCAGAAACACCTTGCAGACACACCTAGAAATAATGTTGAATCTGGGCACCCCTTGACCTGTCAAATTGCCACAGAAAATTATTTACAACATCCAGTTCTTTCCTTTTAGAATTTGATAGTGGAGCACAAGTTTGTGTATTTCTTAGGGTCCAGTGATTTTGCCTAGACTTTTAATAAGAAACATGAGGAGGAGATGGCATAATCTAAGGCCAGCCTATCATAATCTTGTTTTTGAGTTTATAACCAACTTTGTTAACCATAGAATATTGTTATGAAGAATAAAAGAGTTAAGAAGTATGAAAATAATTTGCAACTTTTGAAGTAGTATTTAATGTAAGGTAAAATAATAGAAAAAAACTTCACCTAATTATAATTATTTTGTAAGTAACATGACAACACTGTTTAGAACCCCTAAATAACTAGTTTGTTCTTGGTTCCCATTAGTAAAATAAAAATATCAACCATAAACATAGTTTATTTTGAACCAAGTCTATTTCTTTTGTTGGCCTAAAATTGGAATTAATAAATGATCTGTGATTTAGAATTGCAAATATCTCTAGTTTCAGGGTATATGCCAAAGATTTTTTAAAAGGCAAATTTCCTGTATCCTTGCCACAACCTCTTTCATTCCCCTTTCCCCACAGACAATAATTTTAGTATGTTTAGTGAGGATGTTTGAATTTGAATGTGTTACTGTTTGAATATGTGCATTTTAAAATTTTGTGACTGGTATTGTTTGTATTTATATGATGGTATAATTTATACTAGAACTGTTTTACATATAATTAAGTTACATTAATAATATTAAAATTCATTTATATTGCCTTATTTTCAGTTAATTCATTCCTTTTGCTAATGATTTGCATTGTATGTACATATGGTAAATTGCAAACAGTTGACCTAGATTTTTATCCTTCTCTGTTTTTTGCTTTTTACTATGTCAACCTGCAAGGCTCTCTTACATGGACAAGGTGGCATGCTCTACTTTTTGACACTTGTCTTGGCCATGTGATTTTCCTTGTTATTTTTGCTGATTTGATATAAATAAAACTTGAGGAAAGCATTTGTATACCTCTACTCATTCTTCTATCTCTGACATTATGATGAAAAGCCATGTTTAACTGAACTTACTGGTCCCAAGAAGAAGGTGAGAGATACATGGAGCAGAGCCAGGCTGGATGTGTGTGAGAGAGAGATTTGGGTTATAGATATCTGAGCAAGCCCAGCCTAGATCAATAGTGTCCCACAGATTCATGAGAAAAAATATATGCTGCTGAAATTTTGTGTTTGTATATACAATTAGTGTTGTAATACTAACTGATACAATGTACTATGAAAATCGGTACTCTAATTGATTTTATTTATTTTTGTATTTTTTTGATACTGGGGATTAAACTCAGGGGCACCCAACTACTGAGACACATCCCCAGCCCTTTTTTTTTTTTGTATTTTATTTAAAGACAGGGTCTCACTAAGATGCTTAGTGCCTCACTGTTGCTGAGGCTGGCTTTGACCTCCTGCCTCAGCCGCCCAAGCTACTGGGATTACAGGTGTTCACCTCCAGACCTGGCTACTCTCATTGATTTCTAATTCAGGCTATCAGTTATGGAAAAAGGCTAGGCATTTTATACAAAGACAAAGCAGTTTCTAATATTCATATTTATTTAAAAATCTAATTTGATGATATATACATTTATATAAAACCTATCATATTCTACAATGTATTTCCATTCTTATTATCTCATTTGATCCTCTCAACTCTAAGCAGCAAGAAAAGTGGTCTATAAGCCCTCCATCCCCTCCCCTCCCCTTGACTCATGCCTTTGGTTCTTCAATCATTTTATTCTGGCTCTTCAAGATACATTAATTTCTCCAATATGACCACCTAATTCCCATCATCCCTAACAGGCAGACTCAAGATAGCTTTATATCAGCACATTGCTACAGAGACAACTATTCACCTACCACAAGGGTAAATCTTAAGAATGTGCATACGTTAGGAGCCATTCTGTGGCCGCACTTCTGTAGCAGCCCAGTGAAAATCTAGATAATAGAATAACAATAATAACAAAAAAAAAGAAAGAAAAGAAAAAGAAAGAAAGGAAAGAAAAAGAAGTCTGCTGAAATGGATAACTCTAGTTGCTTGATTATGTATATTATTTCAGCATAGCCAGTTCACAATTTTTTTGCACTCACATTAAAGTGGCCATTGTGTACAAATGAAGGACAAAGAATCCTTGATCATTTCGTGATATAAATATGGAGATGAGAAAATTTATTTGATAAAACATTCACGGTACAAACTTGGAGGGGTCCTCCAGCTATGGCAATAAGAGAGAACAAAGGTTTTGTTTGCTACAACTGCATATGAGAAGGAACAGTATGTTAGATATTCTGTGGGTTTCATTGAAAAGTGACCAAGAGAATGATCAATGGTCCTAGTCTTTGATTTGAGGCTTATGTAAGGGACAGATGTGACATCAGGATAACTACCTATGTCACATGCAATAGAGGTAGGACCATCATCTACTGACTAGGAGGCTGGTCCTGTAACTACCAAAGAGGCTCTGCTGGTCAGACAACTTGTACAGCAAAAATAGCTCAAAGGAATTTTCTATAGAGGCAATGATACAGAAAGGTATTGGATGGAAAGTTAAGAGACCAGGTTTGTAGTTTGGGCTCTGTAGTGAATGCCTATCTGATTCTAGACAAGTTATTCAACTTTTCTATGCATCATTTTCTTTGGTTGTAAAAGGAGGACTTTGACTAAGACCAGGAATGATAATGAACTCTTCCTAGGGTGAGTGCAGACGTCTTTTGCTTTATCAGAGGTAGGGAAAGTGACAGTGTATTGCCTTGCCTTTGCTATGCCTATAGAACTGATTTTAAAGACAGAGCCCCAGTTCTGTGATTAACCACCCACTCTGAAAAGTAGCCTGTTAAGTGTTGATAATATTATAAACACTCAAGCAAACTGTCAAGGCCAGAATTTCTCCCCACATTCCTTAAGAAGATCAAAGAAGTTGAGAATAATGTGATGTGTGCTTTTTCCTGTGCTGATGGATTACACAACGAGAAGAAAGTCCAACTAATCCATCTCCATCAGCCTTCTCCTGCTTCCTCTGCTCTTATACCATTTGTTTGAAAACTATGTTCACCTACCACAAAGAGCTGCTTGAAGAATCAGGAGCTACTAACCACCTGAACTTCCTCCCTGGAGGAAAGGCCAGGATTCTCAAATCATTTCTCCACATTTTCAGCTAGAGCAGATTGTGTGTGTTTTAGGAGTGATGAGTCGTGATGGGGCCACTGCTCTGATGCAGTCCTCAGTGGCTCCTGTGTCAAACAGTAGCCTTGAACACCACTCCAGGGAGGGAAGAGAGCAGAGAGGTCAATGCGTCGTAATGTCCAGGGTAATGTGTCAGCTCATAAGTCTTCAGAACCTCCAGCCATGAAAAACAGCTGCAGCTTGCCAATGTCTGAACCCTGGGCTTATTCCCTCTCCTTGTTTTGTCCTTACGTGAAAATCTGTAACCGGATCCGCTCCTGCTCAGCCTCAAAAGCAACCCATTTAACAAGAAGGTCCTGGGCCTGCCAGGTATTTGAGAAGAAATGCGATGTATCAACACTCTGCAGTATTTCATCTTGCAGCAGCTCGGTCTGGCCTCTTTGCAGCCTCCCTTGCGCTGCCTCTGGCATTGGGTGTGCTTTCTGTCCCCATTAGCGTGTCATTAGTGCCATTAATGAAAATCCGGTTTTACACACTGAAAAGTGATCCGAAGCAGTCTTGAGGAAATGCTATAAAGCCTGCTCCTGCTGTTTGCAGGAGCCTTTAGCACACCTGCAATTTGGACAGGGCTCTTAAAAGGGTCTCTCCCCCTGGGTGGAAGGAGGTGCAACAAATATAAATAGTATAATAAATGGTACAAATAGCTTCATTCTGGGAACGTGAAAGCTCTTGTCTGCCTCTATATAAAGTCCATGCACTCCATGATGCAGAAGTTAAATGGTAAGGATTTGTAGCTTGAGGAAACTGGTCATTAACCCCAGGTACAGGATTTGTATGCCAGGTCCACCAGTCTTAAACGGTCCTCTGGGCATTTTCCTTAAGGAAAAGTTAAGAAATAGACATTGTTAATTTAAAATAATCATCTGTTTAGTGGCAAACTGAAGCATAAATTAAGGAATCTCTTTTATACTGTGTAATGTCATGAAAAAAAGGCAGATCCAGTACTTTTAAATCCAACTCTACAGAATCATTTAATGAAATTAGGAAAATAAAAGGGGGGGGGAATATGAGGCAATTTCAATAAGAAAGAAGGGAAGAGTTCCTGAGAAAAGCTATGTAGCTTCTCAGAGCACCCCTAAAGCAAAAAGTACCATGGCCATGAGAATTGAGAAGAAAAGGGATCCTGTAGGTAAGACCTTCATTGAAGGTAATCAAACTTTCAGGAACAGGACTATCCTGATTCCACATAGTTGTGCTGTGAAACTGTGGGTCAACTCAATGTGGTTGTTTTTTTAAAATATATTTGACTCGTAAGAATTTTCATTACTATAAAGTAAAAATAATTAAAAAATCTGTATGTATGTATGAATATTTTTATTTCATGTGTTTAAAATGTTATTTATTGGGTATTGTTATCGTGTACAACATGATGTTTTAAAAATATGTGTACATTATAGAATGGCTACATTGAGTTTATTAATATATGCATTACCTCATACGTTTGTCATTTTCTGTGGTGAGAATACCTAAAATATACTCTCTTAGATATTTGGAAAAATTTTAGCGATAAATTCAAGACATTTATTGTATACCATCGTGACAATAGTAAATAACAGTGTGTTGCATTCTTAAAAATTACTAGGAGACTAGTTATGGGCTCTTAGGAAAATCATTTACCCCCAGACCCTCTGTTGCTTTGTTCATGTGTAATGCCAGATTCGTGGAACCCCAGTAGACCTCCAGGAGCTGAATCCGATGCAATCACACACGAGTCGTTATTGCAAGCTCAACCCAAGCCTGGACTCACAACCGTTTCCGACGAAGTGGTCCAGAGGGGTGAGTCCTGACCCTTAGTTCAGTGAAGATTTATAGGTTTTGGGGGGGATACTCTATGCTTCACAATATCACACAGCAAATCATTTCATACCTCAGGAAAATCAAACAACAACTCTTAACATTGATTAGCACATTCATTGGCGGGAACAAGTTGGGTAAGGGTGATTGGTGAGTTCAAGAGTAGATATATTTGAACGGATTGGTTTAAGCCATAAGGGGTTGCAAGAGTGTATATGCTAAACTGCAGGGTGGCCTAATCATGTTATCAATCACCAAAACTACTGGGAGGGTCACCTGGCATTTCAGATATTTTCCCTGTCTCATGCTGATTGGTGGTTGCTAGAGGGTTGTTATGGGTCTTTACCTAGCATGACAGAGTCAGGGACACCTGGGTCCACAGATCTCTCCTGTTAAACAGCTCAGCAGGGTGGCTATGTGCCTAGGAGCTTTCTATGGGTTTTTCCAAGGACAAGGGTCACGTCCCCCTCCCTCTGGACAGGGCTTGAGGTAGAAGCTGGTTTCTCAAAAAATGGAGTCACATCAGTTTCTCACATGGTGAGCATAAGTTACATCTATCCCTCAGGGTTCCTGCCATAATTAAGTGACATCGCAGCACAGCAACCAGACAGATATGATATTAAATATCTTTCTAATGACAGCTTTGTCAGGTGAGTGGGGAAATAGAAGTAGGTTTGCTACTTTGAATTTTTGTAAATGCAGAGTAACAATATTAGGACATTAGACAATACATATTTCAGGTTAAGAATCCTTATTCTATGAACAGATGGCTTATGGGTCTGAATCAAATTCTGAATCCTACTATCTGTATCTATGTATCTATGAGTATAATAAATCTATTGAAACCTCAGATTTCTTCTCTGTAAAATGGGATAACAGTAGTCTTTAATATGACTAAGTAAGATGTTACATTCATGGTTTAAATTTCAGCCCAGTGCCCTGGGTGTTTATTATTTGAATAACAATAACATCTTGTTCTATATTCAATAAAATCAAAATCAATAAATAGGTAGATACATAGATTAATAGATTAATATGGGTATCACCACTGCCTTAGAAGTAAGTATTGAAAAGTTCTTTAAATATTAAACCTAAAATTACAGAAAAAAATGTTTACAATAATAGATTCATAAGGTATTCCTTTAAGAAAATAAACAAACAATCAAATAAATAAATCAGAAAAGAAAGTCGGCTTATTCATCCCTCATGAAGCAACATTTTCAACTCTGTATTTAAAAGAATTCTTACTTATGGATATTTATCCAGTCATTGCGTGGTGGGATATTGCCAATGATATGACATTCATTACATCTCAAGTCATCTGGTTCTAATTTTTAAGTGATCCTTATTTTAAATAGATTAATCTTAAATTCTGCTCAAATACACTGGCCTCTTGCTTTCACCCTTCTGTCACAGTTTCATACTTGCTACAGTCCTGAGTCAACCAAAGCTCTTTCCTATTGACAGCCCTTCACAATTTTGAAATTATAGGAAATTAGTTTTCTTCCTCTTTAGGAAAGTGTTGCAGCTCATAAAGTGGTAAACTCTGCCCTTTTTAAAAGTTTTGGGAAAGAGCAGTGATGCTTCCCACCAGCTCCCTCTGCATCTGGTAAGCAAATATAGACCCTCATGGGGGAGAACCCTCTGTCTTTATTCTTGATGTTGGAGCTATATGGGTGTGAGGGAGGAATCCCATTTCAACTGATGAGCAAAAATCAACTCTGCAAATTATTTTTTGGCGCAGTCATTATAAGGTCTAGACTTAAGAGGAAATTCTAGGAATTCTGACTAAAACTATTAGCAGGACAGGCTACATAATCTGCAGAGCCCAATGCAAGATAAAATGCAGAGCTTCCTTTTCAAAATTGATTAATAATTTGAAAATTTGGATGTGATAATATCAAACCACGTTTGGGGTTCTTCTGAGTGTAGGAATTTTGGGGGGGCCCTGACCACAAGTTAAAATATTTTTATTTTTTTGACTTCATTTTATCAGGTGTAAAATTTGTTTGTTTATTTGTTTGATTTCCATCTGTCTGGTATCTTTGCATTCTCACTATAAATCCCTCAGTTTAATACAAAGGAGTGTGATTTGTTGAATCAAATGTGAGAATATGATTGTCTCTCCAGAATCATCTTTTCTGTAGCTTAAGAAAATTTTGACAACTTAATAGAATATAATAAGCCTTTAAATAGTTACTAATGCTCTGTGATATTATATGATATAAAACATGCAATAAGATACAAAATATTAAATAGAAAGGGATTTAAATTATTTAAATCTTCCACAGTCTTGGTTTATAAGTGCTGATTGCAGAAAAAATGATAACAGTCGATGTATTTGAGTGAGAGAATTTGGAAGGATTTCCTTTCTTTTGCAAATGTTTTAAAATGTTATTATAAACTCACTAAGTAAACATGCAGCTACAAGACCATTAAACATATAGCCTAAAATTTTCAAAGCAATGAAAGAAAATTTCTCAAGATTAAATAAGCCACAAATTATCAGGATAAAAAGCCATGCTTGAGTAGGATGAATTGTGAAACAAACATCCCCTGACATATTATGGCAAAATTTCAGAATGACAACATTCAAGAAAATAGTCAAAGATTCTAGTGTTTGGAAGTTTGGAACAGATTCGTGCAAGGAGGAAGTGGAGGGGAAGTAAATGTGCTGCTAGACTTCACAATACAATCATTCAAATGTGAAAATAAAGAAATACACTTGTAGACATGAACTAATTTTGGAATCATCACAACTAGACCTTCTCTAAAAAATATGACCATGGACATGATCCAGCAGGGAGACAAATGAATCCAGTGTATGGGAAACAACAGTGAGTCAGGAAATCAGGAAAACTTATTGAGTGCCCTAAATAAGTTGTTGAAAACATTTAGAGGTGAAATTTCAGCTGAAAAACACAGCATGAGAGTATAATGGAGTTGCCCTTAAACATGTAAGCTCTGGAATCAGATTCCCAGGAGCAGCATTTGATTCTAAGTTTTGTGATTTGGGGTGATGTTTGGACAAGTAACTTAATTCCACTATGAGATATATATATATATATATTTTTTTAACCTGTGAAATAAGGATAGAATGTTCACTCTTTTTTCAAGAGAATTACATGGGATCATATAGATAAAAAAGCTAAAAGAAGGTCTGACACTATGAGCCATGAAAATTACTAACTGCAATTATTATCATACATATTAGAGTAAAAACAGAAGACTGTAGCATTGAAATAACTTTTTAAATGTTATTCAGGGGAGGAGATCAAAATGGATTAACTGTAACCCCTTTATTGCTGTTTTGGAAAATCTTCAGCAACGTATAAGATAATACATAATGATGACATTGAATTTATTCAGAAATGCAACATTGGTTTAACATTCATAATCAATTCAGACAATTCACCACAGTAACAGAACAAAGAAAATTATGTCAGTTAATGAGGAAAGATCCTTAAATAAAATTTTTACATTCATTTGTGATTAAAAAGAAGCCATTAAGCTGTGAATGGTAGCATACACCTGTAATCCTAGCAATTTAGAAGGCTTAGGCAAGAGGATCACAAGTTTTGAGGTCAACCTCTGAAACTTAGGGAGACTGTCTCAAAATAAAAAGGACTGGGGATGAAGCTCAGTGATAGACTAAACCTGGGTTCAGTCTCCACAGCCCAATCCCCCACACACAAAAATAATAATCTGATAAAGGTACCCATTCAAAATAATAGTAATGAACAATATACTTGATAAAAATTGTCAGTTGCCTCTTTAAAAATTTGGATAATACAAGTGTGTAGTCATGGACTAGAGGTCCTTGTCAGTGTAATAAGACAGGAAAAATTATATGTATAAAAGCTAAATACTAAGAAAAAATTTATTATTTGAAGCTAACAAAATTTGATCAACAAGAAAGTCAAAATATTCTATAGATACAATACTACAAGTAATAAATTAATTTAACTAGAACTTGAGTATACTAAAATAAAAACCAATTGTACTTCTGAATATCAAAATTAAGTAATTAAATTTTAGTAAAATAACACTTAAAATTCCATCAAAAATATCAAATGCATCTAGTCTAACCTAATGATAAACATGAAAGATCTCTATAGTGAAAATTATAAAATATTACTGATAGAATTTTGAAAGAGCTAAACAGACCATGGTATAGAATAAAAATCTCAATATTTTAAAACTGTCAAATTTATCCAAATTGATTTAATATTTAATCTAATTTAAGCAAAATTTTATATGGCAGTGCAAAAGAACTGGAATAGGTAAAGTACAGTTTTGAATGATAATAAAAAAATCTTGTGCTATTGGCTATTAAGACCAAATATAAAGATGTCATTATTCAAAGGTGTAGGTGAAGGTACCAGGTAAATAAAGCAGACAAACAACTGAAAAAGAATAAAGAAAATCAGGAGTTGCCCAAAACATATGTGGTAACCTGATTTTTGTCAAAAGTAACACTGTAGTACAGTGGTGAAATTATTAATATATGATATTGTGATTTGTTAAACAACATAGAAACAAAATGTATCTTGATATGTACCTCAAACAATACATAACAATTAGAGAAAATACTTGAAAAAACGAGATAATATCGTAATAACATTGTAGTAAGCAAAGATTTCTTAAATAGGACCCAAATAGGGTATTCATTAAAAATTGGTAAATGTAACAACAGTAAAATTAAATCTTCCTCATAAGAAAATTTCACCTTTAAGAGTGAAATTAAAAGCTCAGAATTGAGTTAAAAAAGATGTGATTCCAAAAGGAAACTCATATCCATTATATAAAAAGAGCATCTTCAAATTAATAAGAAGTTGGTGGGCAATCCATATACAAATTGGCAAAAAAAAAATTCAAATCATTCCTTCACTAAAAATTTAGTCAAATGATTAGGAAACATATTTATTAAACTTATTAATTATTAGAAATATTGTATTTAAAACTGCAGTCATATAATATATTAAATATTGTTGAGGATATCAATCAGAACTTTCTCTAAGAGTTTAGTATTATTAATTGATAAAAGCACTTTGGAAATCTACTGTCTTAACTGATCAATTAAACTACAGATCAATTAAACTCCCTTCACCTGGAAGTTTAATACTAAACATAAAATTATTATATTATTTTTTATATATCCAAAAGAATTGTGTATAGATATTAAAAAATATCTATAAATACTATTTTTATACTCACTATTTTTGATAGTCAAAACTTAGCAACTACCTCACTGCCCATCAATATTAGGAAGGACTTATAAATCGTACAGCAGTCTCCCCTTACCTTTGATTTCACTTCCTGTTGTTCCATTACCAACAAATAGACACAGCACGAAAATATTCAGTGAAAATTTTCAGGAATAAACAATTCATAAGGTTTAAACTTTGTACTGTCTAGAGTAGTGTGACAAAGTCTCATGTTGTGTCCCCATCCTGGCATGAGTATGAATCATCCCTTTGTCCAGTGTGTCCACACAGTATCCCATTAGTCATTCAGTAGCCCTTTCAGTTACCAGGTTGACTGTCAAAGTAATGCAGTGCTTGTGCCAAATCACCCTTATTGTAGCTAATAATGGCCACCCAACACAAAATACTGGCAATTCAGATATGCCAAAGAAAGGCCATGAAGTGCATCTCTTAACTGAAAAAGTGAAAAATAATTATTTCATAAGGGGAAAAAATGTATGCTGAGGTTGCTAAAATCTACAATAAGAATGAACCTTCTCCCAACTCCACTATGAACCAGCCTCCTTATATCAGAGAAAACATTTGGCATTTTGTTTTTTTGGAATTGGCTAACTTCACTTAGCATTATATTCTCCAACATAGTGGGGTTGGGAGGGGAAGAAGCATGTAAAGATTTGACGAACTCTAGATAGGGAAAATGGGAAGGAGAGGAAGGGAGGAGGCAAGGGCTGTTAAAAAGATGGTGGAATGAGATGGACATCATTTCCCTTGGTACATGTATGAAGACACAAATGGTGTGAATATACTTTGTATACAACCAAAGATATGAAAACATGTGCTGTATATGTGTAATATGAATTGTAATACATTCTTCTATCATATATAACAAATTAGAATTTAAAATTTTTAAAAAAAAAATTCCAGAAAACAAAACAAACAAAATAATGAATCTTCTATCTGTGAAATTGTGAAATAGAAAATCAAAATTTATTCTAATCTTGCTGTTGCTCCATAAACAGCAAAGGGTGCAGCCATAGTGCATGATGAATGCTTATTTAAGATGGAAAGAGTATTAAATTATGAGATTTGTTATAATCCATGATTTCAAGCACCTACTGGGAATCTTGGAATATATATCCCACAATTGGCAGAGTGACTACTGCATATTCATAAAATTGAGTATTTTACAGCAATGTTGAAAGAAGGAAGCTAGAAACTAAAGGATATACATGATACTGTTCAATTACTATAAACTTTAAAAACAGTTCAAGAATAATCTATGGTATTAGAAATTAAGAAAAGTATACTATAAAATGTAAGTATACTGTTGTTATGTTGATTACAACAGTGATTTGTGAAAATTTATCAAACTGTACACTTATGATTTGTGTAGTTTTGTAGATACATATTTCATTTAAGAGTTTATAAAAAATTTTTATTTTTTAAAAAATTTTTGCATGCATACAAACATAGATATGCCTAGAAAATACAGAATATTTTAAATGCCATTTGTAATAAAATCAAAATAAATCAAATAAGAATAATAAATAAAACCAAATATTACAGAATTCTATCCAGTAAACGATAAAAGATGGTTAAAGAAATAAATTAAGGTTGCAATATGTTCAAAGATTTGAATGCGAGAAATAATATTGTAAAGATGTCAATTCTCCACATAATTTAACGCAACCTCAATAAGAATCATGTATATGAGTGAACATGGTGGCACACACCTGTAATCCCAGAGACTCTGGTAGCAGAGACAGGAAGATCCAAAATTTGAGGCCATTCTTGGCAATGTACTGAAAAACCTGTGTCACTAAAAAATAAAATGACCTAAAAAAATAGAAAAAACTGGGGATGTAGCCCAGTGATAAAACTCCCCTGAGTTCAATACCTAGAACAACAAAAAATTGTGTTTATGTGTGTGTGCGCGCACATGCACATACACAATTTATGCTTTATATTATGTCTATTTAGTTCTTCTACATTATGGTTGCATATGAAGTTATCCAAAAATTCAGAGCCATAAAAGAGAAAGACTGCCTCCTATTTCCATTTTGTCATACAGAACACTTAGAAGTCATTACTTCTAGCCCTAAGATAAGAAAGAATTTAATGAACTAAAAATCAGTAACTTTTTTTGAATACCATAGAGAACTGCAGCTTCAGGGGTACTAGTCTCCTGAAATCTAGGGAGAGAGAGCTTGAAAGTCACAGCTAAGCTCTTTTCCCTTGGAGCAGAATCTGCTAAAGTCATAAGCTGGTAGAGATAATTAAATGACAATTTTCATGAATTGCTATGGACTTGAATGAGTTTGATAAACTTCTAGGGGCCACATTCTTGAGAGAATCACCCTTTATTGGCTTTCCCTGTGGGAATCCCACCAGGTTCTCATTGAAGATCTAATATTGCTTGAGACTCTGCCAAGGGAGGGGAAACAAAATAGTGAAAGATTTTTCCAACCCTCCAAGAATAAATCCTTTCTCAGAGTCTTTTCTCATTTGGGGAAAAGACTCATTAGAAGCCCCTCCAGTTTTCCTGTCTCTTCTAAGTGGGGAACAATCCACACAGTGAGTGGGGTTAAGAGTTTCAGGAAGTACCACCAGGAAACACGTCAGCAGGGATTGGAGTAAGGTGGGATGGGGTGGGCGGTTACTGCCGCAAAATGGCTTGTCACAATCCATCTAAAAGAAAATTATAGAATGTTCTCCAACTTCTACATCTTACCATTGCATTAAGAAGGCACGAAGTATAATTGTGAATTTCAACTGAAAAGTCTCAAGAAACAGGCAGGAGCCTATTTAACAAAGTCCAAATTCAAGAGAGACATTCCAGGAATTCCATGACTCTAGCATCTATGGTTCTAGTATGAATTAACAAAGTCAAACTTTATTCGGATTAATATAAATCCCCTCAGTACTCATACCTACCTCAGTCCTGACTACTTAATATAACATATCAGCTTTCATCAAACCAGATATACCAATGGTTAATAAAACCAATCAACCAATCAACCAACTAACCAACAACAAAAGAGACAAAGCAATCAAGCAATCATCACAACCAGATCTGATGGGGATTTATGAGACATGAAAGTTAAGATGATTTTACTTAATACACCAAGAAGTCTAATAGGAAGAGGAAACATGAAGAAGAGACAGAAAGTATAAGCAAAGAGTTGGACTCCTTAAAAAAGAGAAAGGGAGAAAAGGGAGAAGTCTAGAAGAATCCATATGGTACTAGGATAAAGCTGGAGACATTGATATGATTTCATGTTTCGCTTAATAAAAATACAAATCTCTCCCTCTCTCTTTATATATGTGTATAAATATATATATATATATTTATATACACACACACAGGCACAAAATATATATACACATACTGAAATGTATATACTAATATGTATACAGGTTAGTAGAAACATATTCTCTGACTCTGTTATCTGAATAGGCCTAGAAACAGTGATACTCATTAGCAATGACCAACTATATCCACTAATCCCAGAAAGTAAGGAAGTAAAAAAAATCAAACAAAAACAAAGCAAAACCCACAATGATGAGTTTCTTTCAATGATACACACGAGCTAAGTTGAAGAGCTCTCAGTGGCCAACCCTGGAATATGATAAGCTGCATAGTGTATAATATAGTGTGGTATAACAGCTCAAAATTTAAAATGAGTATCCATGAGTTCATGCTGTTGGTAATAAATGATTGTGATAACTTTTCTATGTTCATATATGAATACACAACCAGTGAAACTCCACATCATGTACAACCACAAGAATGGGATCCTAATTAGAACAAAACACCCGAGATAGTAAAATAATAGGAATAAATGATTGAATAGATAGATTGAGGAGAACAGACAAATTGGTGTAGAAAAAAATCAATTCATTTATGTAAAGATTTGGTACCTAGGGAGAAATATAACAACAAGTCTTTTAGTGTCATTGTTGAATTGAGACTTACTAGAATGGAGGAGAAATAAAGAATAATTGTAATGTAGACAACTACCTTAGACAAGTCAGCAAGGTTAGCATCAACAGTGAGAAGTCATGTTGACTGTCTATACTTTTAACAAAATGGGATGAGTATGTCACTTTATGTGTTTTGTCCACCCCTCAAACCCATAACTCTGCCTTTTTTTTCTTTCTTTTTTGTACCAAGGATTGAACTCAGGGGCACATAACTTTCTCTAAGTTGCTCAGGCTGGGTTTGAACTAACAATCCTCAAGCCTCAGCCTCCCAAACCGCTGGGATTGCATGCATGTGCCACTATAGCTAGCCCTTTCTCATAATGAGAAAAACATCACACAAATTCTAATGAGAGAATTCAACTCCAGCAATATTCCTCAAAACTGTCAAGTTGATAAAAAAGAAAAAAGTTTGAGAAGCTCTCACAACCAGAAGGACCCTAAAGGGACATGAGACTAAATGTAATGTGACAATTCTAAAATAGAAATAAGAAGTCAGGTAAAAATTAAGGAGACATAAATAAAATATAGATTTTTGTTAATACTACTATATCAGTTTTGGTTCATTAGTTGTGACAAATGTGTCATACTAAGATGAGATATTAACAGTAGGGAAAACTGGAGTGGAGTACATGGGAACTTTTTACTAATTTGGAAACTTTTCTGTAAATCTAAAATTCTAAAGCTGTAAAATTCATTTTCAAAAGGAATAAGAAAAATTGAGTTAAAAATCAATAAGCATTAATTATAGACCATAACTTTTATATCTGGTAGAAGATTCTTCTGGCTTTGTTTGATTCATGCATCTGATGTGTGGTATGATTCATGTGTCCACCAGACTAATTTAAGATATTAATAGGGGAAACTGTTTTATCTGGGAACTCTGAACATGTTTTTAACTCCAATTTTGTCTACAAATATAAAACTATTCTAAAATAATTTAGAACAAATTAAGTGAGAATTAAATATATTTTTAAAAAATAAGCAAGCATTTACTTTCACACTGGCATGTTTGCAGGTTGGCTCGGGGGTGATTTTGCTCAGTTTCAAGTTTGGAAGTCATCTGGGGCAGCTTTGATCCATCTGCTTATTCAGAACCCAATCTGGAAGGAAGCATCCACCTAACATAAGATCCTCTTATGGCAACATGAGGAAGCAAGAGAGAGATTAAGCAATTAGGCAACCATGTCTGAAGCCTTGCTTATCTCATATCTGCCAATGTCCTATCAAGAAAATCAAGTCATAGAGCCAAGGTCAAAGTCAAGTAAAATACACCTTGGCAGCCAACAGGCGACAGCAAAGCAATGTGTATATAATACTACTAAAAAGGAAGGAAGATGAGGGCAAGTAACTCAATGGACTGCAAACTACATAGGATCAAAAATATACAGAGCAATCTTCAACAGGAAGAGTAAAGCTGAACAATTTACATTACTAGATATCAAGGCATATTATAAAGCTATAAATAGTAAAACAGTATCATGTTGTCACAAAGAAAAATAAATATTCCACTTGAATGGAATGAAGTCCACAAAGAAACTCATTTTTAATGGCAAAAGTAATGGCAGAAGGCCATGATTGAAGACCTACCATATAACACAATTGCAGGTGGATTATACATCAAAATATATATATAAAAAAATTAGTGAAACCTTCAGAAGATATATATATATATATATATATTTTTTTTTTTTTTCATACCCAGGATTGAACCCACTGAGCAACATCCCCAGCCCTTTTTATATTTTTACTAGAGACAGGGTCAATCTCCCTGAGTTGCTTAGGACCTTGCTAAGTTGCTGAGGCTGGTTTTGAACTCATGATTCTCCTGCCTCAGCCTCCCGAACTGCTGGGATTACAAGCATGTGCCATTGTGCCCAGCCTCATAAGATATTATATGTAAACATCTGTGGATGTTTGGTAGGCAAAAGATTTATTAAAAAGAATTTTGGAAGCATAAAACATAAAAGTTGAATATAGTCAGCATATGGAATTATGGAACAACATTGGTACTTACTATATGTTTAGTTAATATGAAATGAGATGAAAATTTTAAAAGAGGTGCAATTGTGTTTATTTTAACTATTCCAATATGTCATTTAGTTTATAATATCTAGAATGGCAAATTTATTATCTGAGGCCTAGGATGTAAATATGTAATAAATGGCTAGCATGATTCATTAACTAGAAATGACTTTTAGTGAATTTCAAGAAAATCCTGCTGAGGGCCATTACCAAGTAGGAATGACGCATCGAAATTTCCTTGCCAAGCGTACCCCATGCTGCTTAGAGGACATTTGATGGGACATTGCATGCATGCTTTAATGAGGTGACCTTGCTCAAGGACCTAGGCAGATCCGGGTTTAGAGCTGATCAGGTTTGAGGAAGTAACTGGCTCCTTGAGTTTAAGGCGTTGCCAGTTTAAGATAATGGGTTTTAGGGAAGTTGGAAGTTGAAGATTATTGCTGGGATTAGGGTGTTCCTGCTGCTTGTTCCTGTTGAGTTCTCGTGAGATTAAAATGGGATTTGGAGATAGCCTCGTGGAGTAGGTGGTTTGTGCGGGAGACAGCAGAACGCGATTGTCCCTGGACCTGTGTGGAGGCAGTGTGAGAGCTGGAATAAAGAATTGCTGCTTGAATCTACAAAGTGTGGGTGCCTCCTGAATCTTGTGCCAAGCCCAGGCATTGCCATTTGGTGGTCCGTACGAGGGATGTCTGAAGCTTGGGGGTAAGTGAATTTGCTCGATCCTGAAGGAGAGCAAAAAAATGGGTGACCATTTCAAAAAACAACGTGTTCTTGTTTTGATTTATTTTGTTTTTATTTCAAGTTGCCTGTTCCTAGAACTTTCTCAGGCAAACTGGTGAAAATGGTTGACTCAAGGTTTGAAGTTTTTCGCCTCCGAGGAAGAGAAATTGTTAGAGGAAGGAGGCACCCCAATAAGACCAAGAACAGCTAGGGCATATGTTGATACAGTACAAAAATGTAGCCCATGGCTTTTTAAAGATGAGTTATTAAGTATATCAATAGGACCATCATGGTATCCTGTAGAAGGATTTTTCTTGAACAAGAAAGAGATGGCTAGTTCTGTTTACTTTAATTGTCTAAGATCTTGGTTTCTACAGACAGCTGATTAATTTACAAAGCTAAAGTGTTAAAATATCAACCACTAAATATGAAATCAAGTACTCTTTACTTATTAAGTTCCATAAGGTAATATATTTAAGCATTATGTGTGTTTTCATAAATTGGTAAATGGAAAAAAAGTTTAATATTGCTTTGGTCTGTGTCTTTGCTAAACAAGGTTACTAAGAGTTAAGATTCTATCATGTGTAATTTATATACAGAGAGTATAAGAAGTTTCAGTTGGGTTTCAATTACAGTATAATAGTACCTTAAAAAACATGAAAGTATTTCATCTTATTAAAGTGGAGTAATTTTATAAGGGTTGTTTCAGAATGTGAATTTATAAAAAGTGTTAATGGTTAAAAAAGGGATATAAAAAGGTTCAAGATGTGGAAATATATTTTAATATAAAAGGTTAAAGGTTAAATAAATGTTTCTAGATGAGATAATCTCTGTATGGTAAAGTAAAAAGTTGTAAATGCCATTTAAAAAGATTTTGAGGAAACTAGACTTACTTTAAAAGCTTGAGAAAGGATGAAAGAAGAAAAAGGTATTTGTACATGGCAGATTGAGACAAAGCTTCTCAATGGAGTAAAAAAGAGCCTTTGGTTGAAGGGCAGCCATGTAAACTAACATTAAAGCGATTTATACAGAATTTAAGCCTCCTTTAAAAGAGTGAAGCTGTAGGTGGTGAAAAGGTACATTTAAAAGTACAGTATAGATGATAATTGGAGGGCTTTAAAAGGTTAAATAGAAGGTGGTCGAGATACCTTCATGGCGGAAAAAAGATTGCTTTACTCATCAAACTATGTACTTATTAAACTAAAAAGAGGGAGATGAGATAATCTTTGTGTGGTAAAGTAAAAAGTTGTAAAATGTCTAAATAAGTTGCAAAAGGGTTTAAAAGGTCAAATTGAAGGTGGTTAAGATGCCTTCATGATGGAGAAAAAAATATAACCCATGAAAATGGGAAGATAATAAGATAAAAGATTTAGATAAAGAAGATTAAAAATTTGAAGTGGAAAACTTCAAAAACAGAAGTACAGGAAGGTAAAAAAAAGAGAGAGAGAGAAGATGTAGAAAGATAAAAAAGATATAGGAAGATAAAAAAGATGTAGAAAGACAAGAATTTTAAACCCACAAAATAGGAAACAAAAGAAAACTAGGAGAGAAAAAAAAGCAACTAAGGGTAAATATAAAAACCTTAGAAGAAAAGTAGAAGATAGAAATAAGATAAAAAATGGTTGAAAATGTCAAGTAAAGGTATTTCAGATAGAAAATGCAAAAGGCTAAGACAACTATGGTTTAAAACCACATCAGAAAAATTAAAAGGACTAAAGTAATTCTAAAAACTAAGGCAGAATGCTTTTGAAAGACTTAAATTTAAAAGGATCTTAAAGGGGTATATATCCCCCAAAGATAAACTTAAAATAACCCTTTTTTACTCAAAACTTTTAAAATTTGGGTTCATCAGGAAAGACATATGTATCCAAAAAATGTACATAAGCCTAAGGTACTTTGGAAGGATATTCTAACAGGACAATGGAAAGGTCCTGACCCAGTGATTTGTCTGGAGTCGGGATTCTGTTTGTTTCCACAGGGAGAACAGCAGCCGATTTGGATTCCAGAGACACTAACTAAAGCAATTTCTACAGACCAAAAAGAAGATAATTTGACTCAAATCCATAACAGCTGATATCCAGAGCTCCAGCTTGGCTATTCTTACATCTGCGACAGTGATTAACCACGGTGCCTTTTTTTCAATATCTATTTTATTATTGCATTTTTCCCACATCGTAAAGTTCCATTTTATTTTTTGAGCTCATACAAACCTAGGTTAATATTTTTCTGATCAGTTTTGTTTTTTGACTGTGTTTTATTTTTATTTTTGACTGTGGAGTTTTTAAACATTGCAATGGAGATTTTACCTAGGTAAAGCTACAAGGCCGTTATTATTGTCTTATGTGTTGTATGTTATGTATGCACTGTTTTGTGTTGCATGTCAGTATGTGTGTATGTCCATATTTTTATATGAGGAGCGCTCATGAAAAAATGGATCCGAATTTTTTTTTATTCACGTGATTTAAGTGGTTTAATCTAATTAGGTAAACAGCTGTTAATGATTGTTTTCAAAGGTGGTTAATAGATCTGTTTGCTTACTATTGTTTTTAAAGGTGATTAACAGATCTGTTTGTTTACTTTCACTTTTCCTTTTCATTATATTTAATAATTCTGTTCAGGATAATGTCTCTTTAACATCATTACCAGAATTCCCATCTCCATCCCAGTGCCGGTGAAGACTAAGAAAACCAAACTACAGCTTCTATGATAGCTACCACAGTAAACTGTATAAACTGATGCATCAATGAATATAACTCAACAAGTAATGCTCAATCAAGGACTTGATTTACTTTGGGAGGAAATGGACATATTGATAGACTCCTCCGATTTGAACTGCCTGCAGAACCTGACTGGACTATTTATCAGTTGCATGCATTGTGAACTATCGTCTGGTGCAGCGAATGGTGGTAATGCTGGCATATTTTTGCTGATGGTGTCACCAGTGATGCAATTTCCTTGCCAGCGCACCCCATGTTAATTGTGGTAATGCTGGCATCTTTGCTGATGGTGTCACCAGTGATGCAATTTTTCCAAAGGATCCGTCAATTGGCTTGGTGTCGTGGCATTTCTGTATCTTCATCCCTTCTACTAGTGATGGTCTAAAATTTGGGGGCCAACAGAGGTGAGGCAAGAACCTCACCCCCCCCACTGGCACCAAGGTTAAATTTGGGGGCCAACAGAGGTGAGGCAAGAACCTCACCCCCCCCACTGGTGCTTAGGCCTATCCACAAGCATGGCTGAATGCTGGACCGGTAGTCAGCGACGGGTTGATCTGATTGCAGTGGATTCAACCTAAGACAGGAAATTGATGTGTAAAGGTCAGTTCTCCCATGACGGGTAAGAACCACATGTTGAATTGGACAACCTACCAGGCACGGTCCTAAGCCACATTGCTTGTTGTTTAATTAATCAGAAGGGGGGAGATGCTGAGGGCCATTACCAAGTAGGAATGACGCATCGAAATTTCCTTGCCAAGCGTACCCCATGCTGCTTAGAGGACATTTGATGGGACATTGCATGCATGCTTTAATGAGGTGACCTTGCTCAAGGACCTAGGCAGATCCGGGTTTAGAGCTGATCAGGTTTGAGGAAGTAACCGGCTCCTTGAGTTTAAGGTGTTGCCAGTTTAAGATAATGGGTTTTAGGGAAGTTAGAGATTGAAGATTATTGCTGGGATTAGGGTGTTCCTGCTGCTTGTTCCCGTTGAGTTCTCGTGAGATTAAAATGGGATTTGGAGATAGCCTCGTGGAGTAGGTGGTTTGTGCGGGAGACAGCAGAACGCGATTGTCCCTGGACCTGTGTGGAGGTGGTGTGAGAGCTGGAATAAAGAATTGCTGTTTGAATCTACAAAGCTGTGTGGTGGCTCGTGATTCTGGTGCCAAGCCGAGACATTGGCCTTTGGCAAAATCCCATTAAAAATATTATAATAATGAAAAATTTGGAGATATTTTTGATACATGTCCTTAACTTTTGCTGTTTACAGGATGGTAGATAACCTTTTTTTTTTTTTTTTTTTTTTTTTGGTGGTAGTGCTGGGGATTAAACTCCAGTCCTTTGTGCATGCAAGGCAAGCACTCTACCAACTGAGCTATATCCCCAGCCCTGGTAGATAGCCCTTAGTTGTAAAAGAAACAGCCTTTGCAGATACCATATAACACAGACATCTCAATAAGAAGGCCTCCTGCTTTGAGCTGATTGTAGCATTTCCTATCTCTTAGAGATGCTGATGTCAGCAAATTTTCCTAATTTCTTTTTTTTTAAAAAATAATGCCAATTTCTTATTTCCTAAGAAACAGTTCCTTGTCTCAGTGGAGACACCACAATGGAGTGTTTTATAAGTATAATGACTCCCTAGCAAAAGGCTCACTGCTAATAAATCTTTACTCAGAAGGAATCAGACTGTTGAAATTCTGAGCTAAGAGAACAACAGTGTTTGATTTCTAGATTGAAAAGGAATGATTTTTTTTTTTAAATTTTCCTTTCTATATAACCAATTCCAGTTTAGGAAGTTAAGTTTTGTTATTTTGTTGTTGATTTTGTATTTATCCCCCAGCTCATGAAAAGAACATGAAAGTTAAAAAAAAAAAAAAGCAGAATTTTACCAAATCATGTTCTTTATCGCCACTGTCACCCTTATTTTCAAATGCACCAAACATTTATAATCTACCCTTAAGACAATTTCCTAAACTAGAAGGGCTTCTAACTTGTAGACTGAAATCCACCACTAAAGAGAGAAAAAGTAAAGACGTTATGACTATCTAATGATTCATAGTTCTTTTCTCACCTAATATTAATTTGAAAACAGAGATGTCTATCTGTTTACAATGGTCCTGACAAAGCATCTCTGTTAAGCCCCTGAGTTTGAAAGGTTTTGTTATAGTCCTCCATATAATGAAATCATAATATTTGTTAGGTATTCACATAAATACTCATTCAAGGGAGGTGATACAATTAATTAAGACTAAGAGAAGTGAAATATCACACCTATTTACAAAGACTTTACATTCTACTATGTAAAGGTTGATTAAAAAAATAGAAAAAGCTGTCATCAAAGTCAATGGAAAATGGAAATCCATTTTTACTTTTGTAGAGAATCTTTCATTGGAATTTGTCTCATGTTTATCTCATGTTTTACAGGTTTTCAGAGGAAGATCACAGAGGTAGAGCAGCATTCTCATCATGGTATCAAGCTCTACCATATCAACAAGACGTCATGGTTGATGTTAATCTCCATGAACTGCCTGAGGTGGTGCTTGCTGACTTTCTCCACTGTAGACTTTCTCTTCACTCCCTTTCTAAATGTACTTTTTGGAAGAAAGTCCCCGATGCACAACCGTGACTAAGTAGTAGAGTTCTGTCCCAATTCCTTGAGGGTAGAATATCTACATAAATTATTTTGAATTATTCAACACAAGAGATTTGTTTGTTCTCTGCTATTTATTTATGTATTCAACCATTTATTTATATCAGCATGGAATTGTGAATGTTTATTTTATATTTTGGCTTATAATTCAATACTACATGACGTATTATGTTGCTCAAATTATTCTAGCTCTGGTCATCGAGAGCTATTTTAGTTGACTCTTGTGTCCCATTAGCATATGCCATCACCATGTGGTTTCTTCAAAGTGCTTTTTTTGGTTTTTGGACTTCAAGATGCTTTAGGCTCATATATTTCTTGCTGTAGTTCAAGAACAAGTCATTTCTCTAAAGTTTTATTTATTTGTTTTGGTTTTGTTTTAGTAAGTCCTTTTTTTTTGAGAATGATATTTAAAAAACCAAAATCTAGACATTAGGCATGCCAATTAGGTAGGATATCAGCTAACGGACCTTGAAAGTTCATGTGTATGCACAAACCATGTGCAGATACACATTATTAATATTTCTTTATTTTCTTTATATAATGATCTCAACATTAATTAAAAATGAATTAATCCTGAGTTTCTTATCAACAGATCTACATTAAGGAAATTCAACATATAATAAACTTGAGGAAAAAAGAAAGTGATCTTAGGAGAAATTAAAAGCAAAGAAAGTGGTAAATATTTAAATAAGTCTGAATAAACATTGACAGTTAAAAATATCAATAATTGGAGATTTCAGATATATTTACATGTAATTAAAATTCACAATAATAGAAGCATAGAAATTGTAAGAGTAAGTGTTGTATCCTAATTTCCTTGTACTTTCTGAATGTGATTATAGTGTTGATAAAAATTAAATTTAGTATGTTAATAGTTGCTTTTAGAGTAACTACTGAAAGAAATTTTTAAGTGTTTTAGTTAGCTATCACTGTGCATAATAATATTGCAATGAACTTAATTGCCTCAAAACATTGTTTTATCTCAGAGATAATATGTGCCAGGGTTTTAGGTATGGTGTAGCTTGCCTGTCTGCTTCAAAAATGATGAACAGTCTGGATTTTTAAGGAAGAAATTAAAATCAATGATATGTTATTTGAAAGAGACAAGGTAAAAAATGTAAAAGAATATATACACGCAAGGTATATACTGTAAAAGAATTTATACACACAAGATGAAAACAAAGGATAGAAAAGGTGTACTTTGTGATCATTGATCAAAATCTAATAGGTGTAGTTCTCTTAATATCAAGGAGAAAATAGATCTTAAACTCAAAAGCATTTCTAGAAGACAAGAGAGTCCCTTCCTAATAAGAAAAAATTAAATTCAACAGGAAGATAAAACAATTCTAAAGTTTCAAAATGTATAAAACAAAATTTGCCTAAATCATGGGAGAATAGAGAAAATCAATCACAATCATATTTTGAGAATAACATACTTCTTTTTCAGTAATTCATAGAAGAGGCTGGCAAAGAAATCAATAACAGTCTGAAAGATTGGCCCAAAAGGATTAATAAAATTTATTTTACAAATACAGAACTTTATACCCAACTGCAGAATACCTTACTTTCTAGCATACACAGAACATTTGTACAAATTGACCATATCCAAAGGCTAAAACCAATCTCAAGAAATTTGAAAGCATATAAATTGAAGAATGTTTTCTAACTAAAGTAGAATTAAGCAAGAAATCAATAACAGAACATAAACAGAAAGGACTTTAGAAAATGATTCTACCATCTAAGTGGATAAGAAAAATATCCACATGTTTATTTTCACTAATTTCTAAATAAAACTCATTATTTCTCTTGGTTTTGGCTGCGACAAGCAAAACAGTAGATTTGCAATCCCTATGCCTGTCATGAATAGAAATCATGGATATCTTCTTGTCATATTATTAATGCTGCAAATCTCTACAATTTTTTTTAACATTGACTACTTTGAATTTTTGAGAGAATTAGATTGTTCATTCTGTTGTTTAAAGTATTAATAAAGACACATATTTGACTTTATCTCACATTTATTGATGTCTTTGACTACCTATGTTTCAATATCATTGCTTTCCTTTATAAGCTTAACCCATTTTTCTTTATACACTGATAACATTATTCTGAGAAAGGTTTGCCTTTGAGGTCCATGGTGTATACAGGGTCAAGAATCTCTTTGTATAAATGACTCCTTATGCTTTTCAATTGTCTGCTCCTTCCTATAGCCATATAATGCAGTGCAGTGGGGCATGTTCTCCAGTATTCCAGGAGTCTCTCTTTCTCAGAATAATAGTAAAGGAAAGAAAGAGGGAGATGCTCTCCTTATGATATTTGCATTTACCAGAAAATTCATAAGTCAACATGAGTATTTTCAGAAATCAGCATATGGGAAATTATATGCTAGATTGTTTAATTCTCAAGATGCCTCCAAATTTGAATCCTTATATGGTAAACTTCAATCTGTGTTGATACACAGACTAAGTGAAAGTCTAATTTAGGCACAGACTCTTAGGTAGAGTTGATCACAGCAGCTAAACCTCAGTAAATAGCAGGAAGTCAGTTGATTCATATAAGGCAGAAGAGCTAACTATAACCAATTAAAACTTATTTGTCCATTACCTCCTTTTTCTGTCCATAAATACAGCCTGACCATGTTGTAATCCCAATGTTTTTGAAGATGTTTCAGTTCTGATGACTACCCAATTCTGGAATCATGAATAAAAGCCAAGTAAGGTGATTTTTCAGGTAAGTTTATTATAATCTTGTCTTTTGATAAGGGGTTAACTCCTAAGGCGAACAATTCGACAAAGGATCCTTTGAGAGAGATTGTGTGTATGTGTGCATGACCATGTGATCATGAAGTTAATGATGTGATTTCTCTCCTAAGATATCTCACACTACTCTTATCTCACAATTCAGAAACCTGATAAGAACCCGATTATGCAGCAAATCCCTGGGGCAAAGGAGCCCAAGCAGCAGGCATCATGTAGGGAAGAGACATCCTAGGGATAAGCAGGTCTTGGACATGCTATTTAATTGGGGTTTAGGGATTCATCAACTCTAAGAGTCAGTAGAGTCCCAGGTAACATGCTTCAAATATAAAATACAGAGAAGAAATCCATCTAGTAAATAAAACAAATAAATTAGCTATAGTTCATTTATACAATGGATTGTTACATATGATGAGAATGGATGAACTACTGTTACCGCTGTTGACCGGTGATGAGTCCTTGCTTCCCCAATGTTGAAGAATAACACCAAAGAAGCACGCCAAGGCAAAATCAGAGTAGAAATTAGAAGTTTATTAAAGGACAGCAGAAAAGACTTCTCCCGGAGGAAGAAGGGGACCCAAGAGGTGGAATCCGTGGAAGTGCGGTTGTTTCCCCTTTTTATAGTTTTGGTGATGGAATGTAGGTTGGAAGGCCCGAGGGGTGGGACACAGGTGGGCCTAATTATCACCTTTTGGGATGGGATTATTACTTCTCTGGAATGGGCTATTTCCAAATCTGTTGGGGCTGTTGGTTAACACTTCTGAGGTGGACTTTGGCTTAGGGCCTCTTCAGGACTTCATTAACATTCCATGAGTCCTCCTGTGTTTTCCCTGAGTCATTCTCAGCATGGCCTCCATTTTAGATTTCACTCGGTATTAGACCCGATTTACCTAACTACACTGACTACCTAACTTTAAATCTGGCTTCACTACAATGTCACAGAGTAGTGTGGATAACTCTCACAAATACAAGGAATGTATTAGGTTTCTCTAGAGGAACAGAATCAACAGGAAGTATAATTATAAAAAGGGGACTTATGTGATCTGAATCTGGATAGTTCACAATGGCCCTCTGCAGGTTGAAGGGCTGGAAGAACCAGTAGATGTGCATTCCAAGTGGCTGGAACCCCAGAACAAGAGAGATCAATAGTGTTACCCTAGTTTGAGACCAAAGGCTATTGGAAACTCCCTGTAGAATCACTGGTAGAGTCCTCTTTGGAAGAATAAAAAAGGGAGAAAGAGTCTGAGAGTCCGATGTCCTGAGATGATCACAGCAGCAATTAAGAACTTGTTAAAAAAGATAGTGTACTACAATAAAGTGGGGTTTATCCCAGGGATGCAAGGTTGGTTCAACATATAAAAATCAATAAATGTAATTCATCACATCAGTAGACATAAAGATAAGAATCACATGATCATCTCAATAGATGCAGAAAAAGCATTGGCAAAATATAGCACCCCTTTATGTTCAAAACACTACAAAAAACTAGTGAAGCCAGATTTAAAGATAGGTAGTAAGTGTAGTTAGGTAAATCCTGTGCATAAAGAAAGGGGTCCATATAGAAGATAGAGTCTGATCTGAGCCCGGAAAACCAGAGCAACACCTGGGGAAATTGAAATGTTAATGTTCCCAAGATCCCCCAGGCCCACCCTAAAGAGCTGTTAATGAAGTAGCTTGCAGCAAACATTGAGGTGCTAATCAAACCACCCCAGGCCCTTTTTACCCAGATTACTCCTCTCTGCCCCATCAGTCCACCTATCTCCCACTTTTTGGCCTTCCCACCTGCATTCTATCACTGCAGAATAGAGGGAAACAAAGGATGGAATGTGAGAGGACAAAAGAAGACCTTAGATATAAAAAAGGGAAGACCTCCCTTTTCCACAGATTCTGGACTTCAGGTCCCCTTCTTTCTCCAGGGAGAAGTCTTCTCTGCTACCCTTTAATAAAGCCTTCCACTTTCTACTGTACACTTGCCTCAGCATGCTTCTCAGGTGTGATACTTCAGCACTGGGGGAAGCAAGGACTCCTCACTGGTAAACAGCGGGAACACTAGCTATGGTAGGAACATACCTCAATATTGTAAAAGCTATCTATGCTAAGCCCAATGCCAACATCATTCTAAATGGAGAAAAATTGAAAGCATTCCCCCTAAAAACTGGAATAAGACAGGGATGTCCTATTTCACCACTTCTATTCAACATATCCTGGAAACTGTAGCCACAGCAATTAGACAAACAAAATAAATTAAAGGGCTACAAATAGGAAAAGAACTCAAATTATCATTATTTGCCAACAACATGATTCTATACCTAGAGGATACAAAAAATTTTACCAGAAAACTTCTAAAACTAATAAATAAATTCAGCAAAGCAACACCCATGAATCAAATACACTTCTGTATAACAGTGATGAATCTTCTGAAAGAGAAGTTAGGAAATCTACTTCATTTACAATAGCCATAAATAAATAAATAAATTAAATACTTGGGAATCAACTGAACAAAAGAAGTGAAAAACCTCTACAATGAAAACTATACAACACTAAAGAAAGAAACTGAAGAGGACGTTAGAAGATGGAAAGATCTCCCATGCTCTTGAATAGACAGAATTAATATTGTCAAAATGACCATACTACCAAAAGCGTTATACAGATTTAATGCAATTCCAATCAAAATCCCAATGACATTCCTCATAGAAATATAAAAAGCAATCATGAAATTCATTTGGAAAAATAAGAGAACCAGAATAGCCAAAGCAATTCTGAGCAAGAAGAGTGAACCAGGAGGCATCACTATACCAGATCTTAAACTACACTACAGAGCTATAGTAACAAAAACAGCATGGTATTGGCACCAAAACAGACATGAAGACAAATGGTATAGAGTAGAGGACACGGAAAGAAACCCAAATAAATACAGTTATTTCATACTACACAAAGGTGCCTAAAAACATACATTGGAGAAAATATAGCCTCTTCAACAAAAGCTTCTGGGAAAACTGGAAACCTATATGCAGCAAAATGAAATTAAACTTATATCTCTCATTCTGCACAAAACTCAACTCAAAGTGGATAAAGGGCCTAGGAATAAAGCTAGAGACCCTGTACCTAATAGAAAAAATAGCAGGCCCAAAGCTATAGCATGTCAGCTTAGGACCTGACTTCCTTAACAATACTCTTAAAGTGCAAGTAGTAAAATCAATGATCAATTAATGGGATGGATTCAAACTAAAATCCTTCTTCTTAGCAAAAGAAACAATTAATGAAATGAAAAGAGAGCTTACAGAATGAGAGTAAAGTTTACCACAGGCAGAGAGAGCACTAATCTCCAGGATATATAAAGAATTCAAAAATACTTAACACCACAAAAACAAATAACCCAATCAATAAATGAGCTAAGGAAATAAGCAAATACTTCAGAGAAGAAGATACACAATTGATCAACAAATTTATGAAAAAATGTTTAACATCTAAAGCAATTGGAGAAATGCAAATCAAAACTACTCTCAGATTTCATCTCACTCCAGTCAGAATGTCAATCATCAAAAAATCAAGCAACAATAAGTGTTGGTGAGGATGTGGGGGGAAAGGAACACTGATTCATTGCTGGTGGGATTGCAAAATGGTACAACCACTTTGGAAAGCAGTACAGAGAATCCTTGGAAAACTGGGAATGGAACCACCATTTGACCCAGCTATCCCACTCCTCTGTCTATACCCAAAGGACTTAAAATCAGCTCTCTACAGAGATGCAGCCACTTCAATGTTTATAACAGCTCAATTCACAATAACTTAACTGTGGAAACAGCCTACATACCCTTAAATAGATGAATACCTTTAAAAAAAATGCACACACACACACAATGGAAAACTACTCCACCTTAAAGAAGAATGAAATTATGGTATTTCTGGGTAAATGGACAGAATTAGAGAATATCATGCTAAGTGAAGTGAGTTAATCCCCAAAACCCCAAAGGTCAGATTTTTTTTTTCTGATAAGGGGATGCTGATTCATAATGGACAGGGGGCCAAGGAAAAAGGGAGGAACTATGGATTGAGCAGAGGGGAGGGAGGGGAAGTGGGGAAGGAGGTAGAGGATGGAGGGTACGGTAGAACCATGTGGATATTATTATCCCTATATATGGGTATGAATGCACAAATGGTGTAACTCTATGTCATGTACAACCAGAGAAATGAAAAGTTGAGCTCCATGTATATAAAAAATTAACTAAAAATATTTTTTTTTTAAAAAAAATAAAAGAACCTGTTCAAGAAGAAACAAGCTTGCATCTGCTGCTGCTTCCTTGTTCTTCCAATTTTTATTCTAGCCAAGGCATTATCCTACTGGACAGTGGTGCTGCCCACACCTACTGGAGGGTCTCCACTTCAGTTGGCTATCACACATGCCAATCATTCCTAGACACACCCTCAATGACACACCCAGAAGCCTCTTAATCATTGGCATTGCTTAAATCCAATCAAGTTAAAAATTCAAATTAACCATCACAATGGTTGAGTGAAAGAAATCAGCTAAAAAAGAGCACAAACTTCATGAGTCCATATATTATAAAGCCTAAAACACACATTAATAGTAATCCAAGACAGGGTTAACCCTTAGAGGTTAACCAAGTGTGCTTTTGAGAACACAATATCTGGGAAGATGCTTACTAAGATGTGAAATTCAGAATGAGAAAATTCATAAAGAAGTATTCCATGATGTGGCTTTTAAAATTAAACTTCAGTTAAAAATTTAAAAAGTTCTAGAGAAAAGATGACTTGTCTTGAAGAAAGTCAACAGATCAAATTCTTGCCTCAGTTTTCCAATCTCAGTTCCTTTATTTTTTAATGTCTGAGAGAAAAGGAAAGGCTAGAGCAATTTGGAGAAATAGAATAAGTACACAGAGAAAAGACCGAATTATCACAAACAAGGAAAACAGTATACTTATGCAATTAAATTAAGTAAAACAGATACTTATTGAGCACCTACAAAGAGTTAGGTATTGACCTAGATATTTGGTATATTTGGGGAAAAGGGAGAAAATTTTGACAAGTTCCTTCCCTTGTAGAGTTTACAATCTATTGGGTGATGAGAACATTGTAAAAACAAAATATTTATCTAATACATGTTATAATTAAATATTAGTACTTTCAAAAAAGTGAATCAGAGAAAGTGATCAAATTTTGTAAATATGTACAATTTTAACTTTTTATGTTATCATTTAAAATAAATAATGTTTTAAAAAGCACTAAAGGAAAACTGGTTATTTATTTTACAATGTGGTAAACATATAACATTTAAATAAGATTTGAAGAAGTACAAAATTATTTGTATTCTTCCTGTCATATAATTATAAAGAAAACAAAATTATTTTCTGACTCTTTGGAATGCTTATGGTCCCTTATTCAATCCCAGGATAGTCAATGAATGCAACTGAGTCAGCCTTATAGTGTCACCCCAGCATATGTGAACAAAATCCCTGGCATCATGAACAGTAAGAATAAAATTGGCTAAGACATGGATCCTTGTCATTTTATTTGCTTTGTTATAGTTTTGTTCCCATATTTGTTTTTATCATTAACTATGTCCTCTAAAGTACTTTTGAGATGTGGGAAGATGTGGCAAAGCAGAGAAAGAACTTGATTGTATTTTTTTTAAATATATATATTTTTAGTTGTAGTTGGATACAATACTTTTATTTTATTCATTGTATGTGGTGCAGAGGATGGAATCCAGGGCCTTGCACATGCTAGGAGAGCACTCTACCACTGAGCCACAACCCCAGCCCCTTGATTGTATTTTTTAGCGTAGCCTTTGTTATTTATTAGTAGGTTCTTGTTTTTATGTAGTAGTTCAAATAGTGAATAATAAGAAGGAAGTTAACACATTTTTTTACTTTCTAAGATTTCAAACATTATTTCAATCTTGATATAGTAATTAAATTCCTGTAAAAATTGGATGAATTTACTATTAATCTTAAAACTGTAAATTAGAGTATACTTTGCTGAAAATATGACCATGTTCATGCTTCCTAGTTTAATAAGGTATTAAACTAGAAGTTTCAACTGAAGCACCAAATTATGATAAACACCAGATTTTAATGGAGGTGCTGCATCATGAGCAAAGAATGTAGAAGAAATGGTTGAGAACCATTTCAACTTTTAAATCTGTAACAAAGAAAAAAGAGGATCAGATTATTGAGATTAGTGAAACATTTTTTTCTTCATTAAGAGCTTTTGTCGTACTACAAAACCTAGATCCTCTAAGGGATGGGTGGTAAAATAGGCAAAATACCTTTCCCACCTCTTGGGTCTACTGAGAGTGACTTTATTAGGAACACATGAAGAACTGGTAAAAGTTGGTCCTTTTAGTTAGAAAATCACAGTGATGGAATCTGAACTTGTATCTGAGTGTCCTAAGGTCAAGAATCTGTGGCTATCAGCTTAAGAAGGTAAAATAAGAAAAAGTGAGCATTGAGGACCAAGTTTAATTACATAACCACCTTTTCTCAAAGGTGTGATTGAAGATGCATCAGTTTCCTTGGACCTGTGTGTGGGTTAAATGGAAGGGTATGTGTCTAAAGCTAATCTTGATTCTTGCCCAAGGTGACACTTGATAGGTTATTCAGAATTCAATAGTGTCTGTATTGAACGATACTCATGGGAAAAAAAAAAGTGGTTAAGGGTGGAGTGACAGGTAAGGAATGGATTAGAAGACACAGGAGTTGGAGAAACAACGAAAATCTATTCAAGACTCCACCAGAGAGTGATGTTGATCTCTACCAAAGTCAGACACTTGAACTTACTTCATGAGAATATCAAGCCAGTATGGATTTTTCCTTCCTCTACCCTTTGTTGTCTTTTCTCTACTCTCTTCTTGCTTGTTCCAGGAGGTGATAGTCATACAGCTAGCAAGTGGCAGAAGATAAAGGGAAAAAGAAGAAAACCATAGCTTTTCTGCAAAAACAAATAGGTAGTTTATAACCAGTCCTAACTAGGGAGAAAATACATGTTAATGTTATATCTGATCCAGAATGTTGAGAATGTTGATTATTTTCTAGAGGTAGACATTTTTAAGTATCCAGTTGTGAGTAAGTGGCTTGAAGTGATATATGAATTTCTATTAATTTAAAGGTAACTATAAAATCATGGTGACTGCCTAGATTTTTCTCTGAAGCCAGAGGAGGTATTCATTGCTCCTACCACTAGATTTAAAGGGATAGTTAGACAAATAAAGCTCCTTTTAGGATCATACCCTATGAATCCAGCATGTTTACTGTTACTATGACCCATGAGTAAGGCTTTCTGTATCTACCATGAAATGTGTTTGGGTAGAATGTTATGAAACCAATAATTTAACTTATTGTTTTGTTCTGTGGTGCTTGACAATTTCCTCAGAGCTACCTAAAAGAATGTTCTAGATCTGGTGTTCTAGATCCAATTCTAAATCTTGGATTCTTGCACTTTAGTAGTTTTGCAAACAGTCAAACAGCTGATCTTATTAAACATGAAGATTTCCATGCTACATCCAAGAGTGTCTGGGTTTATAAGATTTGGAGTAGAACATTGTTAATTAGCAACCCAAGACATCATAATGTTGATGGTATGAAACATCTCTTTGGGAAACATTGTTTTAGGGTAGTGTGTCTAAAACTTTAATGGGTATATGAATCACCTAGATAGCTTGTTAAAATTCACTCTGATTCATGGGTGGGGAATGCATGAAATTCTATGTTTATTACAAGATCCTAGGTGATGCTGAGACTCTTGCTCCAAGTATCACACTCTGAGTAATGATAGGACCTTGTTTTCCAAACCTACCTGCCTTCCTTAAGAATCACAGATACTAGCTATGAGAAAAGGTCTCAGGTCTCTATGATTAACTTGTTGACTTGCAGTCTTCAGGTGAGAATCTAGAAAGTGAGGAAGGTCCTGAAGTCCCAGCTAAAGTCTAGAGCTATTCCAAAGCCCTCAGGCTATGTCTAGTTGGGGTCCTCAGGGAGAGCCTAAGGCATTATGAACAAAGGAATTGTTTTTTCTGCTTTTCCTGGTCACTAGTCCCTAAAGGAGAAAAAGAAGATAAAAAAAAAAAAAACATAGTCCACAAATTCTAAGTTCCTCCCTAAATGACTCATTGCCCAAGCTTGGCCTTGTGCAAAGCCTCTCAACCAGCCAGTGGTTTTCAATCTTGACTAGACACAGGAACCATGAGTGACTTGGAAAAATACCAACCATGATATTCTGATTCAATTGGCTTGGGTATTGTGATTCTGATTTAACTGAGATGCTGGGATGCTTACAAACTCACACAGGAAATGGGCAGTACAAGTTGAGAGTCAGTGCCCTACAAGATGTGGTCAGACACAGTTCTGCAAAAAGAAATCTTGTTCCATTATTTTGTGACTGCTACAAAAATTCTGTGCTTGTAGTCATTTGAGACCAATTCATTGCTTCTAGAAATTACCTGTCAAGACTATATGACCCAAAATTATATCATATGCACAATTTAGCACCCATTAAAATTTTGGCAAGGTTTACAATTAGGCTGACAGCTATTAACAGAAAGCCCCATGCCATTTTTGTGCTATTATAATAACAACTAGTATGAATTCTATTGCATCACTCTCTCCTTTACTATATATTATCTATTCTTACATTGGTCTTTAAGTAATATTTTATTATTGTTGCAAGAAGATGAAAGTGTTTTAGTCCAGATGGCACAAATGATCTCTTTTTCAAGCTCTAGGCCTAACAAATTAAGTGAATACTTAAGTCTAAGTATAGTGTCAGTACATAAAATGCAGCATGATCATAAATAAATCAAGATTCTCTTCCTCAATCTGGATCTCTTCCAGTACCTTGTCTCCATTAATGGCACTTCTCTCACCCCAGGAAAATTTTTGGAAGCAATAAATTGACCTCAAATGACTGCAAGCACAGAATGTTTGCAAGAGTCACAAAATAATGGAGTAAGATTTCTGTTTGCTGAACTCTTTCAGACGAGACTCCAGTTTTGCAATTCAGAAACATAAGACTTTACCTTTGAAACCTCCTCCCCATCATCTCCCACATCCAAACCTTCAACATATTCTCTTGATTTTTACCTCTCATCTCTCTGGAATTCACTGGATTTTTACTTTCATATTCTCTATCACCACGCTCCTTAGTCTAACACGTGATCATATTTAGTTTATTCAGCCCTCCAAATCAGCCTTCTTGAATTAATCTTCTCTTGCTTCTTTCTGACCCTTCTTCTCTTTTTAGATGACATTCTTTTAGAATCCAAAATCTCAGGGTAAAAAACAAACTCTTTAACATAACCAACAACATCTCCCATGACCCTAGGTCTCCTGTTCTTCAGAAGCATCTGAACTCCTCTAGATTTTTTTTTTTTTGTTTAAGCCACACTGACTCACTCAGCCCTTCACATGTCTGTACTCTCTTCTGCCACAAGACAGTGTTTTTGCCTCTACCATGTATGAAGTGTCATTCATTCCTCCTTCTAGTCATCTAGTTAATTGCCATTGACCCTCCAAATTTCAATCTCCTCAGCACTTTCTCAGGAAGGTCTTTCCCTCCTACATTATTAGGGAAATTACCTCAGTTATAATAATCTCAAGAACCTCAGGCTTATTGCACTTATCGTAGATGCAATGTGGCATTTACTTGTGATTGTTCGATAAATGTTTATGTTGCTCAAGAGATGACAATCTCCAAAAAAAGAGAAAACGTATCTTTTTTTTTTTTTTGCTTTATATTAAACCCCTTGCCTAATGTAGTGATTGGCGCATAGCAGTATAAAAGAAAAAAGGAAAAAGAAGCAGCTTTTTTTAAAAAAATATTTTATTTACATTTTATTTTTTTTTCTTCTTAAGTCTCTTTTTTATTATTTTTTTTATTGGTTATTCAAAACATTACAAAGATTGCAGAATCACATCAGTTACACAGCCACATTTTTACATAATGCCATAATAGTAACTGTTGTATTCTCCTACCTTTAGTTTTAGGCATCTTTGTATATGGTGCTGAGGATCGAACCCAGGCTGCACCCATGCCAGAAGAGCGCGCTACCTCTTGAGCCACATCCCCAGCCCCCCTCCCCCCAAAAAAAAAGCTTAATAAATGAAATACAAAAGTTGAGACTAACAAAAAGCAAGCATGTTATGGAAATATTATCTGTGGGTTTACAAGATTTATATAAATAAACTCTTATTCTAAGTGAAATCTTATGTTGAGCCAAACCAGGTAAGTCATATAGATGCAGATCAGGGCTCTGGTTAAATCAAGAGTGAGGACAGCACAGGTTGACACGCAGCTTTCTGAATTCTTGCACCAGTTCTGGTGTATACTAGTCCCCTACTCTTCAAAACCCTAAGACTCCATAGGTCATGAATTGTCAAATACTGGTCTGGGTTAAGCTATGCATTTAACAATAGAGGGATCTGGGTATAAGGGATTAAGGGATTTACACAATTAACCAACAAGCTCTGAGCTTCTGTCCCAGAAAACTTTGCTTGGTCTGGGCTCTTAAACATTGGGGGGGTGGGGGGGAGGCCATACAGTGGAACACAGTTTTCTCCCTTTGCAATGCTTTTTTGCTACCCTTTTGATACCATCTATGTCTTAAGCTGCCAAGTTCTATTTATTTTTTAGGCTCCATCATTCACAACCCCTTTTATTCACTCTTTCTTCAAATCCCCTGGGTGAACTTGGATGCATCAGCCTCAGTGTTCCCACAGCACTGTATCAAAACCTGAGTGTGGGACACAGAATTTGAAGAGTGTCTCCAAGATTCCAGCCTCCTGGTGACATTCTATGGAAATCCTAAGGACTGTAAAATATTATAGATTTCACTCCTATGATTAGTTATGGCACCATTATACTTAGAAAGGAAAATTTCTCAGGTAAGCCTAATCTATCACACGTGTTCTTTAAATCTGCATCAAGAGATCACCTTCAGAGAAAGTCAGAGATGTGTAGCAAGAGAGGAATTCAATATGCAGGGAGTTATAAAGAATAAGGTGCCACATGGTAAAACCAGCAAGATGTTTAGGACTCCAGTCCTATAATAACAAGGAAATGAATTCTCCCAACAACCTGAATAAGCTTGGAAGAAAAGCTTTGGCTCCAAATGACAGCACAGCCCAGTTGACATCTGGATGACAACATTATGGGGCCTTATGCACATAAGCCCACTTGGACTCCTGACTTGAAGAACTGCGATAATAAAGCCAAGTGTTTTAAGACAACTGTTTGTAGGCAATTTGTTATACCAGAAATAGAAAACAAATACACTACCAAAGAAGACCCTGCCAAAAGACCCATGAACATGGAATATCTTTCCATTTTTGTGTGTCCTCTATAATTTTTTCATCCATGTTTCATATAATTTTTATTGTGAAGATTTTTCACTTCCTTTATTATATTTACTTCTGAATGTTTGTAGCTAGCATAAATGGAATTTTTTTTCTTGATTTCTTTTCTTGCAAATTTACATTGTTGCAAAAATGTTACATTTTTATGTGTTGATTTGTATCCTGCAATTTACAGAATTTATTATATCTAACAACTTTTTTCTGGGGATTAAATCATGGTATAGGCACACATGGATAATTTGACTTCCAATTTGCCAATCTGGATGCCTTTTATTTCTTCCTCTTGTGTAAGATTTCAAATACTATACTGAATAAGAGTGACAAAAATGGACCCCCTTGTTCCAGATCTTAAAGGAAAGACTGTCAGCTTTTCCCAATTCAGTATGATTCTGGTTTGGGTTTTTCATATAGGGCCTTTAACACTTTTAGGTATGCTCTTTCTCTTCTAATTTGTTAAGAGTTTTTATGAAAAAATGTTGAATCTTATTGTTTTTCTGCATCTACTAAGATGGCCATATGCTTTTATCCTTTGTTATGTTAATTGGCTGAATTATGTTTATTGATTTGTGAATATTAGGTCATTCTGTCATCCCTGAGCCAAATCTCACTTGTTCAAGGTGTATGAACTTTCTGGAATGCTATTGGATTCACCTTGCTACTATTTTGTTGAGAAATTTTGTGTCTATATTCATCAAGGATCTTTGTAGTTTTCAACACCCTACCAAATGGAATCTGTATATTTAATACAATAACCATCAAGATACCAATGATATTCTCTTTAATTTTTTTAAGCCTGAAATTTATGGAACTTCAAAAGATCAAGAATAGCCAAAATAATCCTGAGCAAATTAAACAAAAGCACAAATTAGTAAATATTACAAAACATACTATAAAGCAATAGTAACTAAAACAACATGGTCCTGGCATAACAACAAACAAAACAAACAAAAAAGCACATGTGCGCGCGTGCACACACACACACACACACACACACACACACACACACCAGTGGAAGAGAACAGAGGGCTCAGAAATTAATCCATGTAACATGCAGCCAACCTGTGTTTGATAAAGGTGCCAAGAACATACAATGGAAAAACAACATCACTTCAATAAATGATGCTGGCAAAACTGGTTCTACATTTGCAGAAGAATGAACTAGCTCCCTTCCTCTTGCCATCCATAAAACTCAACTCAAAATGGAACAAATACTGAGCAGGGAGGAAGAGCAGGAAGAAAAGATTAACATTAAACAGAGACATGAGGTGGGAGGGAAAGGGAGAGAAAAGGGAAATTGCATGGAAATGGAGGGAGACCCTCATTGTTATACAAAATTACATATAAGAGGTTGTGAGGGGAATAGGAAAATAAACAAGGAGAGAAATGAATTACAGTAGATGGGGTAGAGAGAGAAGATAGGAGGGGAGGGGAGGCAGGATAGTAGAGGATAGGAAAGGTAGCAGAATACAACAGTCACTAATAGGGCATTATGTAAAAATGTGGATGTGTAACCGATGTGATTCTACAATCTGTATTTGGGGTAAAAATGGGAGTTCATAACCCACTTGAATCTAATGTATGAAATATTATATGTCAAGAGCTTTGTAATGTTTTGAACAACCAATAAAAAAAAAAAAAGAAAAAGAAAATTATGAAGTTACTACCAGACAACAAAGGTAACACTTAAACACATTGGTAGAGGCAAGGATATTTGGGATAGTGCCCCCAGAACATAGATAACAAAAGTAAAATAGGCAAATCAAGTTATATCAAGTTAAGAAGCCTCTGCATACCAAAGGAAGCAATCATTAAAGTTAAGAGCAAACTATGGGAGAAAATGTTTGCAGAGTATTCATCTGAATAAATATGTATCAAAAGAAGACATGTAAGTGACCCACAAATGTATGAAAAATGCTCTATAGTCCTTATGATCAGGGAAATGCAAATCAAAACCACAGTGAAGTGTCATCTCACCCCAGTTAGAATGGATATTGCCAAAAATACAGAATATAACAAATGCTGATGAGGATGAGGGAGGATCCTTATGCACTGTTGGTGGGACTATAAATTAGTATAGCTGCCATGAAAACACTATACTGATTCCTTGAAGAGCTAAAATTAAAATTTTATATTGTTATGGTTTGAATTTTAAACGTCCCCCAAAGACTCATGGATTGAAGGCTTGGTCCCCGATGCAAGAGTGTTCAGAGGTGGGGCTTTCAAGAGATGATTAGGTTAGGAGGCATTTGATCTCATCGATTAATTAACCCACTGATGGGCTCATACTTAATGAATTTGGGGGGAGGGGATTTGTTATCAAAAGAGTTCTCTCTTTTTTTTACTGGCAATCACAGGTGAGCAGCTTTCCTCTGTCATATACTTCCATCACCATGTACTATGTCACCACAAACCTAAAAGCCAATGGGGCCAAGCTATTATGGATAGAAACCTCTGAACCTGGGAGCCAAAATAAACCTTCTCTCTTTTAAGTTGTACTATCTCAGGCATTTTGTCACAGTGATGAAAGGCTGATTTAGATATATGCTAAGGTGTGAGAAACCATGGTTTATAGCAATATTGACGCCTCAAATATCAATGTGAGTGTGAAGTGTGGGAAAAGGGGATAAAGATAACAAAGCAAGTTTAGAATTCTTTGTATACTTTTCATTATGATTTCCAGATTCTATGTTAAGGTAGGAAATTAATGCTATTACTCAAGGAAAGAGATTCCTAAATCATAGCATCTCAAGTGATAGTAATATAGATAGTTTGAAATAAAATAATATATTAATTAGGGAGTTAATATATTTCTATTGTAAAAAAAAAGACATTATTATTATGAAAAGTTAATAAAACGAATTATCTAAATGTAATCAGGTAGGATAAAACAGTTTTTTTTTTCAACTACTAGTTAGTATTTTAATGGGTAAGATTTTATTTCAGGGACATGAGATGTTCAAGAAATTCATATTTTTTAATCCATCACTTCACAAAGACCTCAAGTAGAACCATAGAGGAGGAGGATAACAATAGATAAACAATCATAACTGAGACAAGTTTCAAACAAAATCAACTAGTTGATTTCTGAGATTACTTCTAAAATCTAAGCATCTCATTTAAGAAATTTAAGCAAAGTAGATAAGAGTGAGGAGATGTGTTTTGTAAGGCCTCCAGATTGTTTTAACTCAAAAATTGCTCCTCATCTCTATGCATGAGGAATTGCTGTTCAAGAAGGTGAGGCTGCTAGCAGAG
Source organism: Ictidomys tridecemlineatus (assembly GCF_052094955.1). Lineage (NCBI taxonomy): Eukaryota > Metazoa > Chordata > Mammalia > Rodentia > Sciuridae > Ictidomys > Ictidomys tridecemlineatus. The sequence goes on from NC_135481.1 coordinate 165,165,116, forward strand.
GGTTACAAGACACAGCTGCATTAGGGCAAGGTTCCTAGTTGTCAAGTTCTACCAACAGGGGAAACAAACCAGTATCAGTTGTTCCTATCACAAGATAAATCCTTGAAGCTGTGGAAAACATATTGATGTCTTTATCTGATGAGTTCAAGCTGTCAGACAGAGCTTTCCCGTCAGAAAGACCCAAAGACCTTTGTTGGTGTTGAAGCTTCGTAGGAATAGAAGCTTTGGCATGAAGTTAGATGGTAAGTGTGACCATCAATTCTTTCATCTACACATAAAAAATGATTCGGGAAGAGGAAGATATTGCTATAAATTTAAAGATATGGCTGAAGCAGGAGGATCGCAAGTTCAAAGCCAGTCTCATCAATGGTGAGGCACTAAGCAACTCAGTGAGAGACCCTGTCTATAAATAAAATACAAAATAGACCTGGGGATGTGGCTCAGTGGTCCAGTGCCCCTGAGTTCAATCCCTGGTACCAAAAAACAAAAACAACAAAACAAAACACAACTGAAAAGATACATACAGCATTGAAGTAAGCAAAAGAGATTATAATAGTTCCTTCTTATCCACAATTTCACTTTTCATGTTTTCAGTTCCTTGTGGTAAGCCATGCTTTGAAAATATTCAATGGAAAATTACAGAAATAATTCATAAGTTTTAAATTGCATGCTGCCTTGTGTTGCATGAAAAAAATATGTGTTGTCTGCTTTGTCCTGCTTACTACATTATTGTTTATTTTGTCCAGTGTATCTGTTGGTCACATATTGAAATGTCAGTTACCAGATTGACTGCCAAAGTATTATAGTGTATGTGTTTCAGTAACAATTATTTTACTTAATATTGGCCCCAAAGTTCAAGAACCATGATGCTGGCAAGTCAAGAATGCTTAAAAAAAAAAAAGCTATAAAGTACTTCTTTTAAGTATAAAGATAAAAGTAGAGTAAGATATTTTGAGAGTCAGAGAGAATGATCACCTTCACAAAACTTTTATAGTATATGGTTATAATTATTAAAATTGTTATAGCATATGGTTATAATTGTTATATTTTATTATTAGTGATCGTTGTTCATCTATTCCTGTGCCTAATTTATAATTTAAACTTTATCATTGGACTGTGGATGTAGCTCAGCAGTAGAGTGCTTGCCTAGCATGAATGAGTTTCTGGTCGATCACCAGCACCTAAATAAATAAATAAATAAATAAATACACAAACTTTATCATAAGTACATATCTATAGGAAAAAAATAGCAGAATGTGGTTCAGTAATATCCATGGTTTAAGATATCCATAGGGGGTTCTGGAAGTTATGCCCAAAAGACAAGAGGGAAGGGTCATTCGCTGGATATCCTTTCAGTAAAGTTCTGGGCTTACTGGGATTATCTCATCCCCTGAGATATGTGCTGTATCTTTGACTAGGTTATTTTAGAACTCAGCTCAGATCAAAGCTAATGTGTAGGGCACAAATGGCAATGCAAATTATTCCTGACTATTAAATGAATTGTGGAGCATAAAGGGCCAAATTTTGCTCTAAAAAGCCAGGTTTGTGTCTACTTGAAGTCCATTTTTCCTAATTCACCAATAAAGATTTATATTTTTAAAAAATTGGGGCTGATTTTAATATCTTTTCCAGTTCTGTCACTTAATGGATTAAACAAAATATCTGTTCACTTTATATTCCTGAATGAGAGTCATACTGTCACTTTTTCTGAATATTATTATTATTTTTAGTTTTAGGTGGACACAATTTCTTCATGTTTAATTTATATGTGGTGCTGAGGATAGAACCCAGTGCCTCATGCATGCCAGGTGAGCACTCTACCACTAAGCCACAATCCCAACCTCTCTGAATACTATTTTTAAAAATCAGTAATCAGGTAAAGCCAGTGGCTAGCAGGATTCAGAGACCCCAATTTATTACAACCATTATCAGATGTATGATGGAAAATGCTTTTTGAAAAAATTCTGCACAAGTCCCTCACATTTCTGTATGTCTTGTGAGCAGAGGACTCCTCTGTGTTTTAGAGTATCTTTTCAAGGATATCATACAGAGAAGAGACTTGGAAAAAGACAGTGTCTCCTCAGGAGCAAATGGGAAGTTAGCTTTGTGCTCTAGATAAAAGAGACGGTGTCTTCTTTTAGAACAAAATTCAGGAAATTTTTTTATCTATTATAAAATATGTTGGTTCTTTATATATAGTGCTCCTTTTTCTTTGAATACAAACCAAAGCTTATAAAAGCATTTTCTACACCTCATTGCCATCAATTGGATTTGAGGACAAGAGGAACTAACCAAACTACATTGATGTTCATGCTTGCTGTGCCACACATTATGAAGTTCTTTATCTTTGACAGGTCTTCTGCCAGCATCCATGATACAGTAGTAGGTTGGTTGACAGCTTGCAAGAGGAATAAAACTCCAGATCCTTCCTTCTCAGTTCTTGAGAAACACATGGGTTTCACAGATAGACTTCAATCTAAAATCCTGTCTCTGCAGCAAAATCCATATGATTTTGATTGAGTTATACAATAATTTTGAAGCTCAGCTTTCTTATTTAAAAATTAGGGAAAAAATAAACACAGACCTTACAAAAATCTTGTGAGAACAAAATGAGGCATTATATATAAAAGTACCTAGGACAATGCCTGGAAAGTTGTAGATGTTCATTAAAAAAGAATATGGCCTTGTTTAGTGATCCTTCTCCCTGTATTTTTCAGAACTACTCTCCTTTTCTTTGATCATGTGCTTCCCATTTAATAAGCAACAGATGCTGTCCTGAGTTCTAGTGAATCTCTCTTTATTCATAAATTCAAGTTATACTTATATCATTTCATGCATTTGACTTTGGCCTTTAGTTTAGTCAGCTTTTTTCACCACTGAGACTGTTCAGAACAACTCTAGGGGAGGAAAAGTTCATTTGAAGACTTATGGTTTCAGAGGTCTCAGTCCATGGACAGCAGGCTCCATTCCTCAGGGCTCAAGGAGAGGCAGGACATCATGGTGGAAGAGTGTGGCGGAGGGTAACGTCTCACATGTTGGTCAGCAAGCAGAGAGAAAGATCTCCACTTTCCAGATACAAATATACACCCCAAAGTTACACCTCTGATGTATGCCTCCTTCTGCCACACCCCACCTGCGTTTAGTTACTACTCAATTAATCCCATCAGGTGATTGATTCACTGATTCACCCAGTCCTTTCCTCTCTGAACCCTCTAGCATTGTCTCACATGTGAGCTTTTGGGGGAACACCTCACATCCAAACCATAACAGCCTTGGAATTCTTGAAAATGCCAGAATCTTCCCTTCCCATGGCTACTACTATTATCTAGAAAATATCTCCTTTAAATATTTGTTCCAGTTAAACATTAATGTATACCAAGCTACCTCAAAACTCAGGAGACTCAGAATAAGCATCTTTTAGTGTTCATGAGTTTCCATACCATCAGGCTATTCTGCTGGATTTGGAAGAGCTCACTCATACATGTGTGGTCAGCTGTGGACTTGAAGGCAGCTCTGCTTACTTTGGCTGGGCTCCTTCTATACTTGGGGGTTGACTGACTCCAAGCTACTCTATTTTGACATTGGTTGAGACCACCAAAATCTCCTGTGTGCCTCTTTCCTTCCAAGAGACTCAGTGAGGCTGACTCAGTTGGTGGCCATGGCCAGTTCTCAGACAGAAAGAGGCATCATTCAAGGTGTCTTGACGCCCAGGCTTGGAACAGGTCCACAATCGATTCTTTGCATTCTGTTGGCAGAAACAAGTCACAAAGCAAGTCAGATAGACCTGTCTCTTTGTGGCAAGAGTTTTAGCATCTCAGTGCAAAAGGTTTAGATACAGGGAAGTCATAAATAGGAACAGAAATGCCATCAATCTGCCACAACATCTAAGTCAAAAGACCCCCAGATTCTCTTCTCTCATTTCAGCCTTAGAAGAATTGCCAATAAATCTAATGGAAAAGTGAATTGATTTCAACACATCCAGTTTTCTTATGGTATTTAGTAAATGAAAGGCACATAATATTTAATTTCAAACATTTGAAAGCTGAAGAGGTGCAAATATCTAAAGAAAACTATATTTGCAGCTCATATTTGTTTTTACTTAAGAACAGGTTATGAGTTCTCAGTGGGAGACTTGGACCCGTGAATATAACGAATGACTCACCCTCAAACATAGCAAAGATGACAACACACAAAAAATTTAAATCTAGGAAACTAAAAGAACAAACTGTGAAGGCAACCTTTAGTTAAATAAGCTGATCCTTACCCATTGATTCTCCCCTTTCTTGTAAATGTACATAAACAAGAGAGGATTACAGTAGGGGATGTTAAAAGAAACAACCTCTTGTTGCACAAAGGTAATGACTCCATGGAAACCAGAGGCCACCCTCTGGGTTTCTTGCTTTCTTTGGTTGGTCGAATGCCTCCTTCCCTTAAATTAAGAGTTCTTTTTTTTTTTAACCACCATAGAAGACCCATAGGTAAGAAATTTAACATCAATACTCTTAGAGGAAATTGTTTCTGAGACATAAGAGAGCAAATCACATTGGTTCAAAGGTTCTTCCTTATACAGTAATAAACATTTGATCAACTGGTTTTACAAGATGCATCCCACTCTGCCCTTGGGGTTTTTCATTACCAGGCTCTCCGGCTTCAAGGAAACCATCCTCATCTAAGTTTAATACACTTGCTTTATTACTTATATTTCAACTCATTTTGGAAATTTCTTTCAAGCAGTAAAATATTTTGTATTTTAAAATATCTCTCCATCCAATCTCTTACCCCCATAGCTTATGTTCAGTGTAACACACAAACAGGCAGAAATTGAAACTAAGGCATTTCTAAAAGTTAGAGAAACAGTAGGGTTGGGGTGGCAATTTACTCTCCCAGCAAGGGAGTAGGCAGAGCAGCTGGAACTGACCAAAATGTCTCTTCCAAGGAAGCCAGTTTGTTCCTTTCCAAAGACTTTGTTTATGTAAGACTTTAATTATAGCATCACCAAATCACAAGTATTTTGCCATGGGAAAATGTAAAGGCATTAAGCAACTTAAATACCACCCCGCCCTTTTCAGGCAGACAACACAACCATTAAGCAATTAATGCATGTTAAGACATTTCCAATTTTTGGCTCTAGTGCCAGTTCAATCATTTGGGATGGGAGAGAATAGTTAAAACCTACTCATTACACTTCTTGATGGAGAGCAGAGTATTTTTCATGCTTCTTTTAAAAATGAAATTCCGATCTCCAGCCCCCACAATGCACAGAGCATTAACCTGGTTGCAAAACAAGATTGGATACTGTTGGACAGTGCCCGGCACTCACACTCCAATAGGTGGATGAGTCAGATTTGGACTTTAATCTTCGTTAATTGGGTAGCTTCCTGAGCTCACAGAATTTTAGGCCTTTTGAATCTTTTGATTCTACTGACATATCTGACTGTGGTTTTTCTGTGGGTCCCACAGAATGGGAAACTTGATTTATTTCTATTTCCAAAACACAAACAGCAACCTACTTTCTCTACTTGTGGCCAGAGTTGGTGACAGTAAGACATTTGTGTAATGGTAAAATTACAGACAGGTATAAAGATGAAGAATAACCAGGGATTTTTGTATTTTTTATATCTATTCATTGAACAGATTAGACTTCTACAAATTATACATCATTCTATTTACTTTTGTACAAAAAGCACTTCTCCCAAGTAAGCCATTAACATATGGTACTTACTTGGAAAATAAAAATTATATTATTCCTATAAAAGGCAAGAATATATACCATTGGTTGAAGAAATATTCACTGAGATTTATCAAGTGCCATCACTGGGTATTGCTGAGCAGCAATTAAAGAAAAACAAGAAGTCCCTAATGTCTCCTAGAACGTACCTTATGGAAAAAGACAATCTACAAAGAAATATATAAGATAATAGAGAAAAATATTAGGATTAAATTAAAACAGTGATAGATAGATCTCAGCAGGCTATTATACCTTGGTTTATCAGAAGAGAAACCAGTTAATCACTAAGCTGAGAACACAGACTTCATGCAAACACTGGAGTGCACAGTTCTTTAGGAGAAGGGGCCTCTTATGCAAAGATGGGGTTAATGATCTGACATTATCCTAGGCAAATAGGATATTCACTACTATATTTTTTTTTCTTTACCCAAAGAAGTTGTCAAAATATATTTATTTGTATGCCCTCCCAGATTTGTTATTTCTGTTCGAAAACCAAGCTATTTGTTCATGTTTGGTTAAAGTGCCATTGAATCATCATAAGATTATTTTCTATAATTTGTTCCCTTTTGCTGTTTTCAGATTGGAGTATGTGGATAAGACTGAGGTATTTTCATGTTGAAAAAGGGAGGGGAGGGGAACGGAAATCCTACCACAAGACTTGTAGGCCTAATTCCTAATGATAGGTAAATTTGCCTGTATTGTGTAACAAACCACTCCCAACTATGTGGCTCACACATCAAACACGTAGTTAGCCCATGCATCTGTATGTTGGCTATTTGTGCTGAGCTTTGGTGGGCTCTTCTTTTGAACTTGATCACGTTTGTTCATGTATCTGCAGTTGAACGCCATGTAGGCGGGCAACTCTGCTTCCAGAGGTTGGTTGGCCCTTGGTTGAGGCTGTGGCTTGACTGGACTATGTGTTTTCCACCATGCTGATATTAGCCAGAGTGGATGTGCAGCAGCAGGACTCTAAGAGAATAAGCAGAAGTTGGCAGGCCTCATCCCAGGCTCGGAAAGGGTACAGCATCACTTCTGCGGCATTCTGTGGGCAAAAAAAAAAAACCTCACAAAACCATTCCAGATCCAGTGACTGGTGAAGTGGGATCTATTCCTGATGGGGGAAGTTGCAGTCTCTTTGAAAATGAGATAGATACAGAAAGGAGTAATTGGTAGCATTTAAAAAAAATAATCTTTACCACAGTCAGCAAATGCTAATGGTCCATTATGAAAATGTCTATGTAACAGAGGTTGACCACCATTTTGTGCAAATAACTACTGAACATTTTTGGCTTTTCAGTCTGTTGTTTCTGTCACAGCTATTTAATGCAGCCATGTAGTACAAATGGAGTCACAGGCAATGAGTCAGTGAGTAGACCTGGATGTGTTCCAATAAAACTTGATTTACAAAATAGGCAGTGGATTGGATTTGGCAACACGGCCATAGTTGGCTGATCACTTGCCTATTACAAAAGTCTTACCATTCAAACAAACAGGCTATAGTAGAATACAGTCTCTGATAGCTTCCATAAGACACGAACAGACTCTGGAAGGAATGACCTTGATTCACTCATCAGACCACAGGGGACATATGGATGAGCTTTGCTCAGTGGTGTGGGGGAAGTGCATTCCTTTGGCTTTTAACCCAGCATTTGTTTACTGAACTACTTACGTAAACTAAGATATCTATCGTTGGTAGTGGTTATTTGCTGCCTGGATGTAATAATCACTTATTTCCTTTTGTTTGTTGTGGTTAGTTCACTTTCAAGGAAGAAAGAAAGACAAAAATTTCTATGTAGAACAAATGCTAAGAGGCAAGGAAAAGGAAATCATAAAGTAATGAGAGAGCTCCTTAAGGGCAGGGATGGGACCCTGTCCAGGAAGCCAGATTCTTCAGCTGGAAGTGATCCTGCACTTCAAAACACTTGTTCTCACCCTGAGTACATATTAGATCCACCTGGGGAGTTTTGCAAAATCCTTATGCTCAGGCCACTCTGCAGGGCAATTAAATCAGACTAAATGGGGTTGAAATCCAGGTACCAGTATTTTTTAAAAATCTATCCACATTAGTCTAATATGCCATCAAGTTGGGAGCCAAGATTCTATAGTCTAGGCACATCTTAGTGACCCCGTCTTTGGTCTGGACCATCCCATTCATGCATGTCTCCCATTTACCTGAATTCCTGAGCATCCTTCAGCTGTGGGTCTAAGGATACTTCCTAGGAACTCAAAAATAATGTCGTTACTTGTTAACCTCTTTGAGTTGTGTCACAACTCTAGACCCTGAATTTCAATGTTTGTTGACTGGCAAATTCTCTTTTCTTTTCAAAATCTCATATTTCTTTTCAGCAATCCAGTCAATATGTTTATCACATATGCCCAGAGAACTCTATTTTGGAAAAATCAATAACATTTTCAATAAAATTAGTCTTACTGTTGAGTATAAAAAATGAATAGCTAGAATTACCTTTAAGTGGATTTCACATAAAATCTTAGTCAGTTTTCTAGCAGACAGAACAATCTTCTATTTAGTGGACATGCCAATACAGTTAATATTTTATTAATTTTCCTTTAAATTTATGAAAGCAGCAAGGCAAACAGTTTGAGAAATCCTGATGGATGAGTCATGTTCCCCTGTCATTTCACCTGGTGATGGGTGGAAATTTAAGCTAAAATATTTAGAGATTACTTGGCTCTATGCTTTCTTCCCCTTCCATAACTATATGAAGGCTTCCAAAGTTAAGTGCCCTTCTGAAAGTACATAATGATGTTCCTGTCAGTATGAACCCTGTTATGTGAGAGCAGCCTCAAAAGATTATAATGGAGGTGAAAACTTCCTTTCTCTTTTTATTTTTTTAGCTTTTTCAAAAAACTATTTTATTCATGCATTATAATTATATATAATAGTGGGGTTCATTGTGATATAGTTATATATGCACATAGCATAAGTTAGTCAATTTCATTCTCCAGTACCTCCTCTCCCCGTCCCCATTTCTTTGCTTGAACTACTTCCTCTACTCTACTGGTTTCTCCTCTATTTGGTGAAATTTTTTTCTTTGCCTAGGGATAGAACAGCTGTCCCAACATTGTAATGAAATCCATTCCTTGTGTTCATAGATGATGCTGGTCACCGTGAACATAGACTTCTGCACTTCCCGTCATAGAAAACATAGCTCAATTATACACAGTACCCAATATTGGATAATGATAATAAATGACTATGTTAGTGGGTTCTGTATTTATTATGTCATACTTTTATCATATTTTAGCATGTACTCCTGCTTACAAAAAAACAGAAGTTTACTCTAAAACAGTTTGCCTCAGGACACTGGCAGCATCCTCTTACATGGCGTGTTAACCACATCTCTTATGCTTCAAGAGGCCACATGGGAGAATTGACCTATTCCACCTAGGTTGTATAAGCTTACTCGACGGTGTTTGGGCAATGACAAAATCACATGACAATACAATTTTCAGAATGTATCCCCATTAAGTGACCCAGGACTATAGTAGGAAAGCAAATTTCTGATGATACACTGTTTAGAGAGGCAGGAGGCTTGCTTTGGGGTGGAAGGCTCTATTGCACTCCCAAGAAGTAGTTTACAAGATGCATAAATACTGTTGTCTCAGAACCCTTCCTTTTTCTGTCTCCACTTCAGAGATTGTGTCTCCTCTACAAAAGTGACTCCCTCCAGATGTCTCCTCAAATCCATGCTCATGGAATTCCAGGTTTCCAGGTTAGTCCCCTAGTTGTCCCCTTTGTCTAGCTTATTCCCAACACTCATTGGCTTGTGTCAGGATACAGAATCACCAGGCTTTGACCTTTTTCTGTAACTTCCCCATGGACACATCTTGGAGTTCACAATCAGGAGATGAAATACCCGAAGACTTCCTAGAAAGCAAGAAGCCTGTCTGCAAAGAGCAGTTGTTTCTTATTAAGTTTCCTTTGCACAAGTCTTCTCTCTTTCCCATGCTGTACCCCAAAAGCCCTGAAGGTACAGTCATCAGTATTTCGGGGACCAGCAAAGAGAAAATCTGGCTGAACAACTGTCCTGACTCTGGAAAGCAATCAATGCCCAGATTTCTACAGCTGCCTGAAGTTTAGGAACCAGCATATCCAAACTAGAACTACCTGATTCTTTCTGCTGACAAAGTCCAGGCAATCACAATCACTGGGATGCTAACACTAATGAAAGTCCTTCCCAAAGGAACTTCGAGAGTTCTAGTATTTGCCATTTTTATGCTCCAAATGGATCCTGCCAATCTCAGGCATGAAACACCATTAGCCATTCTGCAAGCCTGTCCAGATTCCCATCAAAGGTAGGCTTGGTATCAAGAGAACAGACCAACTATTAAGTCTGGGCTAGTTAACAAGATCAAAAATCACATCCATTAGTAATCCCATAACCAACAACAAATAACTACTTTAATGCACAGTTATTTTAATGAGCATCCAAAAATTCAAACCAGAACATCAAACCCATGATTTCAGTAAATTATTGCTTTTCTTTTGTTCTTTGGGGTTAAATTTTGAAAGTTTTCAAGTGTACAGAAAGTAGGGAGGTAAATAGAATGAAAACTTAATCAATTATCACTTTTCTTTAATAGCTTTTAACTTTATGCCATATTTGTCTTATCTCTTTTTTCAAGTTATAGACATTTATAGACATCACAGCATTTCCTGTTGCCTCTCCAAATTCAGTGAACATTGCTAAAAGTTATTACATGAACAAAAAAAATCACTTTACCCAAGAAAATTAATATTTCCTTTATCTTATCTCGTACTTCAGTTCACAGTTAAATTTCTCCAATTGTTCCCACTTATTTTTAAAGCCACTGGCTCATTCAAATTTAATCAAAAAGCATGTCTTCAATTGGGATATTATGAAGAGACCACAGTCCAGTGAGGGGAAATGGATGATTGGAGAGACAATGAGGTTTGGGAAGGAGATAAAGACCCAGTGGTTTTCCAACAGGGTAGAATTGATAATGGAGGCAAAATCTTCAGGTAGAGATAGAAAGAATGACAAACATGGACAGGTAGACACCAGTTGGTCAGTTTAGAAATATTGATTCAACTTGTTCACATATGTATGCTCTGTAGATAAAGTGTTCAAAAAAACCAACTTCTTAGGCTGGGGATGTAGCTCAGTGGTAGAGTACTTGCCTAGCATGACTGAGACCCTGGGTTAATCCTGAGCACCACCCCAATCAATCAATCAATCATCAATAGGACTGGGGATGTAGCCCGTGGTAAAGCATCCTGGGGTTCAATCCCCAGAACCAAAAGATAAATAAACAGAAATCTCACCTACCTCTGGACGTCTCTTTTTAAAGAGAAAAAGAACATAAGGAAGAGATGATGATAGAAGTAAAGATGGAAAATTAGAACATACTATTTCATGAAAGCTCCAGAGGAAGGAAGATTTAGAGTGTGATCGTAGAGATGTTCATGGTGCACCTACATCAGCTAGCTCATTAGAAATGAGTTAGGTCCCAACCTAGACCCACTCAGTCAAAACTCTAGGAGTAGGAGCCAAGGAACCTATTTCAACTTGTTCTCATGGAAGTTCTTATGCACACTCGAATTTGAGAACTGCTCTGCTAAATGTCAGGGTTTCCCTTCATAACACACCCTGCTTCTTCAAACGGAACCTTCCATCTTTCTTCTTGTTTTTGGTAAATCACAAAGACATTTTTCCCCATTCTTAAAAAAAGAGAGAGAGAAATCAAGAAATCATAGAAGAAAATACAATACCAGCCAACCAACCAAAATAATACAAAACAAAAATTAAAAACATCCACCTGTTTTCTACCTTCACATGTCCTTAATGCTTAATATCTTGAATCATACATGAATTGCAACAATGCTATCCATAGTCTCACCACATACCTCCATTGAAGAAACTGAAATCTATCTTTTACAAAGTCTTCCCTCACCACTTGAAGCAAGAACATACTCTTAAAATCATCAAATGACTGGATAAGAGGAATTCTTCATTCTTAGTTTCTTTGCTCATCAGTAGCATTCTTGAAACTTGATTCTTTGGACTTCTAAATGTTATTTTCATTTACTTTCTTATTTCCTATTTCTTAGACCTTCCTAGTCCACCTGGTCACTAAACATGTGCATATTCGCAGATTCAACTTTTCACGTTTGCCCTTTACTCTTCCATTCTCTCTCTTCCAGACATTCAGTATTTTCATTTCAGCAGAATCTCTGAGTGACTGATCATGATAACCTGGCACTATTGGACTCAAGTCTCACAGAGTGTTTTATCCTTTGGACAGTTCAAGTTAGAAGCCTTCCTTTCATCCTGCATTCTCCAAATCTTTACACTGTTCCTACCATCCCTTTCTAACTTTCTTTTACCTAGGAGTAGGCTTCCAAAGCCCAAGCCTTAAATCTCAGGTCATCTCAGCATAGCATTGCTCCACCATACTCCATGATGTATCAAACCCTGGGCCTTTTACCTAGAACATTTTTCATCACTAGTCTAGTTTCTAGTTCTTGCCTCAGCCTTATGATGCCCATCAGAATTTAAGGATATAGTCATGGTAATATTTTTTGTAATGAACTTGAATAAAATGAATGAGAAAAATACTCCATAGTTAGGATCTGAAAACATGAAAATTCTAGTTAGATATTCAATTTTCTTGCCCAGGAAATAGTTTTAACAATATTATTGCTTATCTCCTAAGGCTGCTATGAAAAATGTAGATTTAGTATTCATAAAATCTGCAATACATTTTTTGCCTATGCACAGTGCTTTATTTTGATAGGTGTGTACATTATCTTATCTCTCCTCTAAATGATTTTTGTGTGTGTGCTGGGGATTGAGGGCCTCAAGCATGTTAAGCAGGTTGTATATCACTGAGTTACATTCCAGCACTCCTTTCTAAATGATTTTGATTACTCTTTAGATTGCAATATAAAAGGCGAGGGTTGAGGTGTAAGCAAAATTGTGAAATAGTTTCCCCATTTTATTGAGTCCCTTGTGTATTTTTTCTTCTGTCAAAGCTGGGGTTTTATGAAGGTCTAATTATTGGTTGGCAGACAACAACTAATCTCAGCAACATGGTATTTGAGATGTGAGTTTCAGGTGTTTGAATGAATGTGTACATGTGAGTGATATTGTAGAGAGCAGCTTTGAGGACCAGCCAACTTCTCTAGCATCTCTGAAATCACTTCCAAGTCTCTTACCAATTTCTTTCTTTTTTGGTACTAGGGATTGAACCTAAGTGTGCTTACCCACTGAGCCACATCCCTAGCACTTTTTATTTTTTATTTTGAGACAAGGACTAGCTGAGTTGCTTAGGGCCTCACTAAGTTGCTGAGGCTGGCTTTGAATTTGTGATCCTCCTGCCTCAGCCTATTGAGTAGTTGGCAGGCATGTGCCACCACACCTGACCTCTTTCCACTTTCCTTTTTTTTTCTTTTTTTATTAATTTTTTATTCTAATTTGTTATATATGACAGCAGAATGCATTACAATTCATATTATGCATATACAGCACAATTTTTGATGTCTCTGTTTGTTTATAAAGTCACACCATTCATGTCTTCATACATGTACTTAGGATAATGATGTTCATCTCATTCCACTATCTTTCCTACTTCGATGCCCCTTCCCCTCCCCTCCCTCACCTTTGCTCTATCTAGAATTTGACTAATCCTGCTATCCTCCCCACACAACCCCATTATGAATCAGCATCCTTATATCAGAGAAAACATTCAGCATTTGTTTTTTTGGGATTGGCTAACTTCACTTAGCATTATATTCTTCAACTTCATCCATTTACCTGAAAATGCCATGATTTTATTCTCTTTTAATGCTGAAAAGTATTCCATTGTGTATATATTCATCCACTAAAGGGCATCTAGGTTGGTTCCTCAATTTAGCTATTTTGAATTGTGCTGCTATAAACATTGGTGTGGCTGTGTCTCTGTAGTATACTGTTTTTAAGTCCTTTGGGTATAAACCAAGGAGAGGGATAGCTGGGTCAAATGGTAGTTCCATTCCAAGTTTTCAAGAGAATCTCCATAGTGCTTTCAATATTGGCTGCACCAATTTGCAGTCCCACCAGCAATGTAAGAGTGTGTCTTTACCTCCACATCCTTGCCAACATCTATTGTTGTTTTTCTTCATAATAGTTACCATTCTGACTAGATTGAGATGAAATCTTAGATTAGTTCTGATTTGCATTTCTCTAATTGCTAGAGATGTTGAATATTTTTTCATATATTTGTTGATTGATGTATATCACCTTCTGAGAACTGTCTGTTCAGTTTGTTGGCCCATTCATTGATTGAGTTATTTGGTTTTTTGGTGTTAAGATTTTGGAGTTCTTTATATATCCTAGGGATTAGACCAATGGTACGGAATAGAGGACACAGACAAACCCCCATAACTATAGTTATTTTATATTAGACAAAGGCACCAAAAACATACATTAGAGAAAAGATAGCCTCTTCAACAAATGGTGCTAGGAAAACTGGAAATTAATACGCAACAAAATGAAATTAAACCCCTGTCTCTCGCCGTGCACAAAACTCAACTCAAAGTGGATCAAGGACCTAGGAATTAAACCAGAGACACTGCACCTATTAAAAGAAAAAGCAGGCCCACATCTCCATCATGTTGGATTAGGCCCCAACTTCCTTAATAAGACTCCTATAGTGCAAGAATTCAAATCAAGAATTAATACATGGGATAGATTCCAACTAAAAGGCTTCTTCTCAGCAAAAGAAGCAATCAGTGAGGTGAATAGAGAGCCTACATCTTGGGAGCAAATTTTTACCACACGCACATCAGATAGAGCACTAATCTCTTTCCACTTTCTAATGAGGTGGCCTCAAAGGGCTTGAGGACAAAAACAGAGAAGATGGAGTCAGGATTTCCTACAGCCTTGTGCCACCCACAGGCACGATGCCCCCACTTCTGGCACAAACAATTAGAAACCCAGGACAGACTGTTCCTGGTGATTCACTCATTTATGTTCCAGCATCATTTCAAAGCTCAAGACTGAGGCGTGAATGTTCTAAGTCCTAAAATAGCAAAGAGTGTGTGTTTTGTGCACTATTTTATTTATTCATTAAAGTAATAACTCTACTGCTATAAAACGCCTTGAGGAACCCATTACTCCAAATCACTGTTAATAATCACTTAAAATGCAGTAACAGCAAAATAATCAGCAATACAAAAGAGAAAACTAAGTACTATAAGGAGAGAATGATATATGAAAATTATAATCTAATTTAAGAGATAATACACCAAAACGGAGAAAATTCACACATACAAG
Source organism: Ictidomys tridecemlineatus (assembly GCF_052094955.1). Classification (NCBI taxonomy): domain Eukaryota; kingdom Metazoa; phylum Chordata; class Mammalia; order Rodentia; family Sciuridae; genus Ictidomys; species Ictidomys tridecemlineatus. The sequence continues at coordinate 165,180,143 of NC_135481.1, forward strand.
AAATGGAATTGAGTTTAGACTTTTGGTTTTCCTTTCCTTTTCTTTTTTTAGGAAGCCACACTGAAATGTGATTTCACACAATATTTTAATGTAAACATTGCATTGTGTATATCCTGGATAGAACATGCAATGTTAGTCATTTTCCACAGCAAGGAGGAAAAGAAATTAACATTTATTAGGCCCAGAGAGCTTTACACACACCTTAAAATTTAATTCCCATAAAGATCATGATAAATTATCACAGATGAAGAAATGGGATCTCAGAGAAGTCCAGACTGTTGTTCAAGGTCATAGAGCAGAACTGGTTTTGCATTCATAGTCCTGTCACTCCAGAGATCTTCACTGTCTCTTTTTCTTAAAAATAATTTGTAATAGTGTAATATTCACATGAAAAAGTACACCAGTTCTACCTGGAAAGTACTGGAGCTCTCACTTAGTAAACATTTCACGTGAGCAGTTTCACAAAATTCAATTTTACCAGCATCCCCTCACCCCCCACAGAAAACCACTATATTTGTTTTCAATATCATATATTAGTTTTGCCTATAAATGAATGGAATCATATAATTTTTCTTTTGATTTATTTTGCTCCACCTTGGTTTTGTGGAATTAATCATATTATTAAAAAATGAATATCAATGATTTTCATGGCCATATGGTACTCCATTACAAGACTGTAGTATAATAATAAGTTTACCCATTATGGTGGATAAAATGTAAGGAATTTCTATATGTCACTATTACAATAATCCTGCTATGAACATTGTTGGTGAACGTATTTAATATGACTGTTGGGTCTATACCTAATAGAATTCCTAGGTCATGGAATATATGTATCATCTGCTATATTGAATAATGCCAAATAGTCATCCAAAGTAGCTCTAATCGACCTTCAATTTTTTATTATTCTACATTCTTGCCAATACTTGGCACTGATCTGTTTTTTTTTTCATTTAGCACATTCTAAGGATGTATTAGTATTTAACAGAGATTTAAATGAAGTATATACTCTTAACATTCTTTTACTTATCCATCTTTTTTTGACAGTGTGCATTTTTTAAATAAACAAACAGAACTCTTAAATTCTTGCAGCAGTCCGCAAATATACCTATCCAGGAGAAGTAGACAGACTATGAACAAGAAAATGATAACTTTGGGTGACAGCCAGTGGATCAGTAACTATTTTTTTTAAAAAAAAAGGAATGAGAGTTAATAAGAAAGCAGTAGCTTACAACAAAAGCCCCTACCTGCACCCTGTCTGTGTACATGCCCTTTGTCAACCTGACCTTGCTGCACCTCCAATCAAGAAGTAGAGAGAATTTCCAATGGTTAAATATGGACTGACCTTTTGATTCAGCAAAAAATGCCCGTAATTCAGGTCACTTTTGCCTCAAGATATGCAGCATGTTCTTCTTCTCATTTCCTTGGACACTTCCAGAGCCATGAGGTGAACGAGCCTGGGCTAGCCTGTGGGAAAATGAGAGGTGCATGGACCAGAGCAGAACTGTCCTAAAGGAGACCATCTGATGGTCTGAAAGGAAATCATGAGGGAGTCTCCCTAGGGTCATCTGAACCTGGGCCAGATCAGCATACTTACCAGTCACCAGCAGATTTATTAAAAACAAAAACAAACAAACAAACAACAACAACAACAAAAAACTGTTGTTGTTTCAAACTACCAAATATAGGACAATGTTGTCCCATTTCATACATGTTCCCCAAATAGGTCCCTGTTTTACTCAGAGTTTTGAGTTTTTCTGCCCTTTTGTTATTTTCTTTTCCTAGGAAAGAAACTTCTCCTAAATCTCTAGTATAACCAAAAAAGCCAAGAGAGAGAGAATTCTCCTCCTTGGTCTAACTATACCATCTTGTAAGACCCTTGTGGAAGATGCTGGGCAATTTCCCAGTTAAAATGGGTTCTAGGAAAGCAAGTCCTACTCTACGATCTAATTTACTTCTAGATGATGGCTGCACATCATTTCCCAAATCCAGCCCATGAAAGCCAGGAATTGCCTGTGTCAGCACATGCAGCTCCCCCTGAACTCTGATGTTCTGCCAACCAGTCCTCCTCCCAAAGCAATCAAACCATTCCTTTTGCCAGTGATGAAAATGACTGCCTTTGATGTCTCACCGGATCTGTGCTAAAGTATTTCCAATAAAGAAAATGACTATGCACAAATCCTTTCTTGGAAAAGAGGCCCTGTGTCCAAGTGGATGGAGCAGTACTCTGAAACAGGAATCACTGGGGTACTATTAACATAAGACTCAAATCAAGTTGGTGGGAGGTGGAGCCTGGGATTCAGCATTTCTAACCAGCTTCTAGGTGATGCTGATGTGGCTGGTCCACCAGTCACACCTTCAGTAGCAAACGTCTAGAGCACAGGTTTTGGACAAGTAGGCCAGTGACCCAATGGTTCCATTTGCTCATTGGGTTGACAGAAGACTTATATGAGAAAACATGTTTGGGTGGACTAATCTCACACCCTTGCACCCAGGACATATGGAACTATTATATTATAGAGCTACTGTATTATGAAGTCATTGTATTTTGCAGAAATGCATAACTGCCTAATATTACATATGCAGTATCCATAGAAATTCATTCTTGATTTTTAATCAAGATCTTCAGTATGTTCAGACTTCCATGTCTGTGCTCTTTGCAAGCAGTCTTAAACCAGAAGTAAACTTCAAGTTATCGAATTAAGGAATTATATGTCCTATTTTTGATGGGTAGTTTTAAAAGTAGGACATCATAGATAGGCCTATCAAGAGTCAGGACATTACTTTCTTCTCTGACACTCCTCTATTTCCCAGCTCTATAACCCCCAGACACATGCATTTACCCTTGTATTGAAAGATTAATTTGAAAGGGGAATGAATTTTCCCCAAGAAAAATACTCAGCAAGTTTTCCAAACACTTTCTCCCCATGCAAATAAAATAATGAACAAAAATATTCAGGTTTATGAACTGATGAAAAAAGTCTATATTATAGATACATTCATTAAACTCTTGCTACTCAAAGTATGATCCAGGGACCAATAACATTAGACTCACCTGTAAGATTATCAGAAACAAAGAATTTGGGGTCTCACCCAAACCTACTGAATCACAATCTCTGGGGTAGGGCCCAGAATTCTGCATGTTAATCACCTTTACAAGTGATTCTGAAGCATGGGAAAGTTTGAGAAACCTGAGTGAAGACCACAGACTAACTGCCTAATTCGGTCCTCTCTCAATTTGTCACAAATACATGATTTCAAGACCTATCTATGAGCTACTGAACTAGAATCAACATTTAACAAGATGCTCAGGAGCTTAATGAATTTTAAAGTTTAGAAACTGATGCTAAAGCCTAGAGCAAGAATTGGGTCCAACTTACCCTAAAGGGAACTGACTAAATAAGGTGTAGAACCAGGTAAAATACAAGCAAAACAACAGGAAAAAGTAGAAAAGTCTAGCTCGTACTGCCCTTTCATCAGATTGAGGCCAATAAGGGATGGTATCTTTAGGTATCAAGCTTCTGCCATTTACACAGCTTCTTAGCCAAGTTTTAGGGTACACTTAAATAAAGTGAATCACAAACGGTATTCTTGCTGGAAGAAAAATGTAAGTAATTCTCACCTTGGCAGCAACAGTGGACAAATACATAAAAAGAATAATGGTTTCTCTGCTCCCTCTCTGTTCAATTCGGATCAGAGGCTAAGATGAACATGTCGGGAGGGAGACTTTGTTCTTTGGTTGTGGGTGAAGCAGCCCTTCCCTTATTTTCACTCAAGTCAACTGCACGTGACATGGACTGATTCTTCCAGTTCCAATTTCCTTGAGACCGCAAGTATCAAACAAGACTCCTGTAATGCAGAATCTTTCCGGACAAGTACATCTGTGGACCACATCAACCACCATCTTATCTTGACCACTATTTGTACAGCACATGTCAGGTATTATCAGCCTAGGTCAGCAGCCATGCCTAGGCTTGTCTGTGATTTTTCACCATCAAGGGATAAATATAGGGAAAGCAGGCCCCTGTTGGTCACTGAGTAAGATCTAGTTCTAAAGCCTTCATCAGAGGCTTTCACGTTTATATTTTGCAGGAAAAATTACCTACCTCCATATGCATATAGCAGCTGCTGATTTAAGCATATAAAACTCATCTGCCTCCTTTGTTCAGAGTCTCCCAAAAGTGGATACTAGGAGGTAATTAAACATGCAAGGTTTTTATTAGGGGAAGTGTCTTGAGAGAAAAGGGAGAGAGGGAGTCAGGGCAGGCTGAACAGACTTCATTCATGTATAATGCAGGTCTGAATCCTGTAAAGGAGAGAGTAGAAGAAGAAAGTCTGAATGTAAGCACCCAAGACCAGTGTGTGATCTACAGGAACTTTGTCAAATTCATCAAAGTGTCCTTAATAAAACGAGGGCTTCCAAAAAAAATGGGTCTTTTCAGCTTGTGCTGTGGTGCATACCTGTAATCCCAGCATCTCTGGTGGCTAAGGCAGGAGGATTGTGAGTTTAAAGCCAGCCTTAGCAACTTTGCAAGGCCCTAAGCAATTTAGCAAGACTCTGTCTTTTATAGAATATGAAAAAGGTCTTTTTCATACTTTATTTAAAAATGTGGCTGGGGATATGGCTCAGTGGTTAAGTGCCCCTGTATTCAATCCCTAGTACAGAAATGAATGAATGAATGCATGAGTAAATAAATAAATAAATGGGTCTTCCCAAGTATCCCTGCCATGTTCAATCCTAGGCTGGGAGCAGCCTCCATGCAAAGTAGGTGAAAGATATCAGGCTAGAGCAGATGAGACTCTAGATCATTCTCACTGCCGATGGAGATCTATAGGCACAATCCCAAGACCATAGTTTATTAGAAACATTCAGTGGGTGCCTAGTGTTTAAAGGAGTATATTCCATTATTAGAAACATTCAGTGGGTGCCTAGTGTTTAAAGGACTATATTCCAGTGTATCCAACATCTCATAGAAGATCTCCTGATATAATCTTCATTCATAATATAATGTCAATCTACAAACCTGCCTTAGGCATCCTCAGTATCAGAGCAAGTTGTTCACTGTGTATTTTCACAAAGTCTCTATGTTCACTTTAGAAAAATTGCAGGGTGAACTTTGACATTATTACATTAAACTTGAATAATGGGATGATGATCCTCAACCAAAGTGTTGAGTGCTGTTGAATATCCAAGAAGGGAAGAGAGCAATATAGTATAGGAAAATGTGAAATGAGATGGACCTGCCCCCAAACATAAGTAGACTGTTGGCAGCAAGCCCTCTTGAGTAACTCTGTGAGGTTCCCACAAACTCTCCTCTGACATATTCCCTGGTAAGATTGTTACACGTCTTTTCAGTAAAGAAGATTAAGAGATGCATTGTGGACTCGATATTCATTAATAAAAGATCATAGAACTTAAAAGTAGGAAAACAGCATTTCAATTTTATTGTCTTTTGTGTTAACTTAAACAAGTCATTTCACTTCCTCTGAAAGCTATAACTTGCCCCCTTGTGAAATGATGATAATTGTATTCTATTGCAATTCACTTGATAGGGTGACTTTGCTTGTTGATTGACATCACTACATGTAAAACTTGGAAATGCCATACAAAGGAAAGGTGACTGTGGGAGTTAGATTCAAGTCCTCTTAAGGAAAAACCGTTTGTTTTAAGGACATGAGTGGATTGCTACTGGAAACAGAAAGTAGGCTGGCTATTATCTTTTCTGTAAGTTTTCTTCCCTCTGTGTTAAGATTTGTAGACTCTTCTTTCCCTCCAGGTATTTTTCAGTTTATATTCTAGTCTACTGTGGAGCAAAGGGAAGAGCCCTGAACCAGAGATAACCCCTCACTGGAAGCTCCTTCTACAAAGGAGAGCCCAGGGCTTCTTCCTCAGGAGAGACCTGGAACTGGAGCATTACATCACAAAAGAGGGAGCTGGACATTACAGGTGAACATTAAAAAGTGATTTCATCAATAGAAGTCAAACTGCAAAAGAGAAATCTAGAAGCCAGTCACCATCCTTCTCCTTCCAGTCCACATGAGTTTGGGCAAAGCATCTATCTGGTTTGAGTCTTTGTTTTCTTTCTGGGGGCAAAAATGGGTTATTGGCAAATTCAAATGAAATAATTTGTATGAAAATGCTTTATAAACTCTCAGACATGTGAGATGGAAAGAATGATCATCAGAATTGGAAAAAAAAAAAAAAAAGAACACAAGCAAGAAAGCAAGCTAAGTTACTAACTTGCCAGGAAGTGGACATGCACCAGTGAAGAAATTGATTCAATGGTCAGTAGAAAGTACACCATTATCAAGGCTGTTTTTAATCATCTCATCCAAAAGTCATTGACAAAGCATAAATAGTCATAGTGGTTGATTAAACTAGAAGTTCCATGGTGGTGATAAAGACGATGTAATCATCTTTCCATAAAAGACAAATGGCAAAGTAGAAATTCCCTTTAACGAAGAATTGAGAAGGCCTTTAGAAACCAAAGAATCAGATTGTTAAGTCAGAACATCAGTCTCTGTAACAGTTATTTTCTTTTTAAAAATTTGTGTTTTCAAAGGCTTGCTGGTTGGCACAGAAGCAAACCTCAGAGCAAATTCAGGAAAAAAAAAAAAAAAACAGACTGAGGACGCATGGAGACCTTAGAGGAAGAGAATTGGGTCCTGTTCTGATCCTGACTGCTGTCTGAAGCAAGTGTTGTTGTTGTTTTTTTTTTTAATTGTTGTTGTTTGTTTGTTTTCATCCTCTAGGACTCCGTTTTTTTTGGCTACAATATTCTGACTATGGTTGAGGACTAATTTTAATATCCTTTAATTTTAATATCCTTAACAGAATCAAGGAACGTAATCTGATCATGGCTTTAACATTTCTTTCAGAAATGTTAAATAATATGGAAAATGTTAAAACATGATAACATTGGTGTACTGTTTACCTGTTCTCGTGCTAATATTATAACAAGTCACCCCCAACCTTGATTGCTAAAAACCACCATCATATATTGTTTTCCTAAGTCTATAAGTAGGCAGGGCAATTTGGATCATATGACCTGGGTTGGCTGATCTTGATAGAACCCAACCACACGCCTGTAGTCAATAGGCAAGTAGCTGGGGAATACGGCTTTATGTTGGCTTCAGCTGGTATGGTAGAATGGCTTCAAGGTCTTCTCTCCCAGGTTTAGGACCTCACACCTTCCAGGGGACCAGTGCAAGGCTTGTTCACATGCCTATGGTAGATTCTCTGAAAGACAATGGAAGCATACAAGGCCTTTTGAGCTTAAGTTTAGAACAGGGACATAGTTGCTTCCAGTGGATTTGATCGTATTTAAACTGACAAAGTAAGTCATAGGTCAATTTATCAGTGGAGAATTAAGTTTCAATTCTTGATAGGAAGAGCTTCAAAATCATAGTGCAGAGATGTACAGAAATAGGCAGTAATTAATAATTAGAGAAATTGTGTGGGCCACAGTCAATACAACTATAGGGTAGCTACTTGGGTCAATCTGATTTTGAAACATTTTGCAATATTCTTATAAAAGTATTGCAGCTTAAAGATGCACTCATTCAGAACCCGGGATGTCACAAGTAGTAGCAAACTACTCATTTTTTTTTTTTCTGGATAATCCTCAGAACAAACACAAGAATGGGGATATGGCATTTGCTAAGGAACAACAAATTACTAGCTTGTTTATATTCTTTCAGAAAACAAAAAACCTGTTAGCTTCACAGATGACCCTAAAAATTCTCTTTGCTCTCTTTGTCAGTTCATAAATGCAAACCTAGGGTATTTTCTGGTGCACTCTTTCTGTAAGTTACAACAGATGCAATTACTTAACCAGAACAAAAGTCCAAATACTACCAACATGTAAAATTATCCAAACAAAAGCAAAAGAGCTCCCTTTTTCCATATGAAAGTTGAGTAGTTACTCACATCCTAGAAATGGAGAAGTCATGTATCCTCCAATTTTTTCCTTCATCTGCATTCCAAGTATTCAGTGGGCATTGGTGCCTAGTAGACAAGACATATATAGATATCTCTTCTAGTGCATAAAGTCCTGATGGAGGAAGTGACTCAGGAAATATCTGTAGCTGTTTTGAGAGAGACAGATGGGCATTGGTCAAGCCTAAGACATCACTGGAGGAGGCAGACACCTGAGAAAAGGGGAATCCAGAATGGACATCTTGACTCATATAACATAAGCCTGATTCTCCTAACTACAAATTCACTTAGTGACTGTGGGTAATTCATTTTGGTTCTTGAACAATAGTTTATTATTCAAGAAAAAAAAGGGGATTAGGGTAAAACAGAGCTTATCGCCTTTTATGTGCACATGAGTCATCTGGAGATCTTATTGCAATGTAAATCCTGATGTAGAAGGTGGGATGAGGCCTGAAATGAAACATCTCTAACCAAGTCTCCCAGTACCAAAGATTCTGATGTTCCTGATCCATGGACTATTCTTTGAGTTGCAAAGGGTCAGGTCAGAGAGTCATGAAATATTGGCTCAAAAGGATTATTACAAAATCCCTGTTTTAATCCTGTCTCTAACATCCTATCCAGCTCCTCAAATCTTTGAGATGTGGAGGAAAAATCTATTCACATTCTTAAGGGGACCTTGGTGCATATTACTCTATAAGAATAAAATAGTCATTTGAAATTTTCTATAAAAATGTATGATTTTAGAAAAACTCCACAGTTTCCTTGTAAGGAAAGGCTCGTTTCTTGCCTAATGGCCTACAATGAAATGGAGACCTCTTTCAGCTAGTATTCAATAGCAGCAGGATAATCTTTATATTTGCTTTAAATGAACTCCCCAAGGTCACTGTTTCACTGTTGTGTTAATTCTATACAGAAAAATATGGCTGATCCTAATAGCCATTCTTACCTAAAATTGCAAGAGAGATAGCAGAGTAGCAGCAGAAAATCACAACTGGATTGGCAAACTCTCAGTTTCTTTATACAAATACACAGTATCTGGTAGAAAAATAGACTAACATTCTACATACAATATAGGATGCATATACTAGATCTATGCAGATACTATAACATATTAACGTATTGCCCATTTCTATCACACACTGTAGTGTGCTCTGAAGCTCATAGATCATTAGTCTTCAATATAAAACCTAGTCACTTCTTATAAACCAAGCAACAATTGCTGTCACTGAGCAGTATCACCAGATGCAGCTTGATGTCCTCCACAATCACAGCCATTCAGTTTGTTCTAAATGGGTGGGCATGTTTTTCTGCATTTGCAACTTAGATTTCAAGGCTAGGAATAGTAAAGATGAGGAAGACAGAATACAAAAGAAAAGAATAAAAGGACAAAAGACTAAAGCCAACAGAGAAAAGCAATTACAAGGTGTATTAATGTACCCTGTGCAGAGGGAGGGATTTATTACACTTTCAGGGTGTGTGTGTGTGTGTGTGTGTGTGTGTGTGTGTGTGTGTGTTTGCTTAAAAGGTAAGGGAAAGGAGCTGACATTTGTTAGTCTGAATTGGATAAGTGCAGTTGCAAAGAATAAAGGGAGCTTTTAGAAAGTGGGCAGCTGTGGCAGAGCCTGAAGCCATGGTACTTGATACTGTGGTATAGTCTCTTGGTAATTCTGGGCAGCTTTTGAGAACAGCAGGCGAAGCATTCAGGATGGAGGACAATAGAAAATGTCAAGAGAGAAAGAAAGAATCCAGAGTTTAAAAGACTGTTGAATGACAAGTAGACCAGATCAAAGAGAGAAATTATCAAGTATTTATAATTATAATGCTAATGGAGACCAATAATTATAAAAAGAAACTAGACCCGCCCACCCCAGAACAGGATGAAATTGGTCAAAAATTCAAATACTCACCAGTTCACCCATTCTGATTTTTCATTGTATATTTAGTTACTCAAGTGATCAATGAAAAGAAAGTTTGCTAAGCAACTTAGAATTTCTTTGCCTTGAAAATTATACTGTGGAAATATTTTTTGGAGGAGTACAAGATGGGGCTCACCTATAATCTATTGCAAATCAAGTCACAGAGCCCATGGCTCAGCATGAGATTTTGTCATCTACAGGAAATGTTTTGGGAGAGGCAAGATTCTGAGAACATATCACCTGGGTCTCTGGAATTTTTACTTCCTCTTTTTTCCAATCTGTGTCATACACAGATGTGGGAATGCAAAGCTCCCTCATGGCAGATTGGGAGATCGGACTTGATGGGAAAACCCTGATTTTGGAAACTTGCTTGGGCTTGCTAAGGACCGGAGTGGTTTAGAAGCCCAAGGAGAAATGTTGAAATCAGTCATTGCAAAATCCCTTTTGCAATAAATAATGAATAAAACTGAAGGAAAATCTCTTTCCTCCCCAAAGTAAAAATCTACCACTTAACTTGTCTAAACAGCTCCTCATAATAGAAGACTAAAGGCAACATAAACTAAAATGCTTCCCACGGCCAAGGCCAGAACCTCCGGCCAACATTGATTGATTCATTTATTCACCAAATATCTGTCAGGATGTGGTATGTGGCAAGCTCAGCCCTGGACATTGCCCTGAAGAACAAGAGCATGACAACTTCCATCATCTCTTCAGAGAACCATTGTCTGCCCCACCTCAAGTATCCACTAGTCTTTAGCCCTTGTTATTTCAATAGTAGCCATTGATATACCTGAATTCTATTATTTTTAAAAATCCAGGGTTTGTCTCCTTCTGCTACAGTACTACTGCAAGATCCAGTCTGAGTTTCTTCACTGTAGTATCCTCAACATTTCAGTGTCTCATATTTAAAAAAAAAAGAAGTTTATTAAAGAAACCATGAAGATTGGTTGTTGGCTGGAGATACACATCAACTAGAGAGACGCAATCTTATACACAAAGAGAACACTACAAAGCAAGAAGTGAAAGATCCCAAAGTGAAAGATCCTAAGAAGATCAATAAATTTCTGTAGGAGTAAAATTTGAAAAGATCACTTCTGAAGAATTCTATCAGAGAAGACTCTTCTCAACTCCTAAAAGCACAATTTGTTTTTGGATTCAAATCAGTGAAAAGAATATTCATAACAATGAACCCATTTATTAAAATGCCATTGTGGCAGTAGCATTTGTTACAATATCATAGAGTCCACAAAATATGCGAAATATATCCAGAATATGAATACATGTCAACAGCAGCATTTGAAATAGGTAATGTCAGATTATTTAATAAAAATACTGGGAAACTGTTTTGTCTTTCTAAAATCATTATGTTAAATCCATTTCTTGCTCTTGAACCTAATATAAATTATACATTAAATTACTCTTTAATTAAAAACAAAGCTCTGAAAGAGAACACTGATGATTTGTAAAATAATTTATAGTGGGAAACTCATTAAACTTTTCAATAAAGAAAAAACTCTCTATCAAAGACAAAAGAGAGACAGTAAGCATGGAAAATACTTGTAAAACATTATAGAATAGGACTCATGCCCTCGAGACGTAAAAATATTTTATAAATAAACAAAAACCTCTCATGTGAGTAAGAAAATGTGAAAAAGGACTTAAATGCCAAAGTAAATACAAAGGATTTATAAAAAAATTAAATGTTAAATCTTGTACCTTATTTTTAAAGGCAAAAAAATGAGATATGATTTCTTACCTTAAAAAAATGGATAAAACTTTTTTGTGAAATAGGTGAATGTATGGTTTGGACCTAGAATGCTCATGTGTGGAAAGCATGGTCCCTTGTGCAGCAAGGTTCAGAGGTGGGATTTTAGGCAGTGACTGGATCACAAGGCTCTGACCTCACTTATAATTGAATGGACTCCTGGGAGGTGGGACCTATTGAAAGAAGTAGGTCAGTGGGAGCATCCATTGGAGAAGTTTCTATTCTGTTTTCTCTCTCTCTCTCTCTCTCTCTCTCTCTCTCTCTCTCTCTCTCTCTCTCTCTCTCCTCTCCTCTCCTCTCCTCTCCTCTCCTCTCCCCTCCCTCTCTCTTTCTCTCTCTCTCCCTCTTTCTCCTGTCTTTCCTCCCTCTCCCTCTCTCTACCACCTCTATTGACTGTCGTAAGTTGAACAGTGAACTTCTGCCAGACCCTTCTACCATGAGATTTCTGCCTTGGAGCAAGCTGACTATGGACTGAATCTTCTGAAACTGTGAGCCTAAATAAATCTTTCCTCCTCTAAGTTGTTCATGTCTGGTATTTTGGTCACAGCAAACAAAAAGCTGACTAATGTGCATGACTTATGAGGTCATGGGGAAAAAAAACATGGAAAAACATTAATGGTAAAAATGAATTGCTACAGTGTCATGTAGGGCCACTTTAATGTTTGCTTCCTCACTTCCCCATGAATTTGTATGTTTGCTCCCCACTTTCAGTATTTACCATTCCCATTTGCTTAATGTTTAACTTTATGTATGGATAATACTTGTTAATTTTGTTGCATTTTTAACTAACATAAAGTACATTGTTATAAAAAAGAAAAAATGAAAGGAACTTTAGGAATAACTTAGTTTAATCAAACTGCTCTAAATTTTCTTATAGGTACTTTCACATAAACAAATGCATGATGACAGAAAAAAAGAACAGGATAGTGAAGAAAAGGAGGAGAAGAGAGAAGAAGCAACTCCTAAATGTTCATTTATAGAGCTGTTACTCACGCAATAAAGTAAAGTACAATAAAGGAAAGAAATAGATTGGGGTATGTTGATATAGAAAAATCTCCAAAATAACAGAAAAAAAGAGAAAGAAACAGTGTAAAGAGCTATATTAAAGCAAACAAGCAAGCAAAAATACACATTGACTCTGGAAAAATGTATAAGGATTTTATGCTGTGTGTTAAGCAATTGTCTCTGCTAGATACCCACCTGCCATGATGCATCTGGGACTCCATAAACCATGTCTCTCCTTTGTCATTTTTCTTTCTTCTACATTCTGGCAATAGAATACTCATCATTCAGGAAATAAGAAGAAAAGTGAAGATGGAAGAGAAAAGCTTCCTTTAGATCACAAATCACATCTGTGAGTGTTTAGGGTGCTGGAATCCCAGGACCATCCCCACCCAAGACAACTCCAAGCACCTGTGTAGGCAGCACTTGACTCTTTAGTTCCTGGAGCCTGGAAGCACCCACAGTGTTCCATTTGAGGGATTATTCTTCTTTCCTCATGTCTAAGACCAGGACAGGAATACCAGGTTGTATCAGGGAGAGACAAAATTTCCAATTTAGGAAAATTAGTTAACTTGAGAATGCCTACCAAACACTGTCTATCCATGAGAAGGCAAACTTTGGGTAGTATGGCAGTGTTTTTCAAATACATTTGATCCATGGGGAAAATATATATTTTGCTTTAAGGAGGACTAAAGCACACAAATATACATGCTTGTGTACATGCACACAAACACACATACACACACACACACATAGGTACACAGAGTGAAACAAAGTTTCATGGAATAGTATCTTTTTGGGGTTTTTTTGGTACTGAAAATTGAACCTAGGTGTGTTTTACTACTTAGTTGTGTCCCTAGTCATTTTTATTTTATATTTTTATATTGAAAGAAGTTCTTTCAAAGTTGCTGAAGGTCTTGTTAAGTTGCTGAGGCTGACCTTGAACTTTTGATCCTCCCATCACAACCTCCCAGTTGCTGGGAATACAAATATGAACCATGGCTCCTGGTAGAACCTAAATCTTATCCTATGTGTTTCCCCTTGAAATTTTGTCCTTTTCCATTACTTATTATGTCAATAAAACAAAAATTTAGACTTCACCCACCAACCTTATTTCACAATCTAAAAATGGTCTAAAACCCATAATCACAATAATAATGGCATAAAATAATCCATATTAGACTTTCTCATCAAATTGATCTGGGTCCTAAAGACATTTATTGCTATTGCTATAGGTTACTTGGCCTCTCTAAAGTACCTTATCTATAAAACAGAATTTTTAAAAATCTGTTTTCTGCTTCTTTTTTTTTTATACTAGAGATGCCCTTCGATAGATGAATGGATAAAGAAACTGTGGAATGTATACACAATGGACTATTACTCAGCAATAAAAGAGAATAAAATTGTGGCATTTGCAGGTGAGTGGATGGAATCCAGGGGTGCTTCATCACTGAACTACATGTCCAGTCCTTTTGTTTGATTTTGAAACAGAGTATTGCTAAGTTGCTAAGACTGGCCTTGAACATGTGACCTTCCAGCCTTACCCTCCTAAATCACTTGGAATATAGGCATGCATCATTATGCCCAGCTTAAAATTTGTTTTTTTTTCTTATACTATCTCTTTTCTTCTCTTTTTAAAATTTATTTATTTGTTCTAATCAGTTATACATGACAGCAGAATGCTCTTGGATGTATTGTACACAAATGGAGCACAATTTTTCATATCTCTGGTTGTACACGAAGAATGGTCACACCATTTGTGCAATTATACATGTACCTAGGGTAACAATGTCCATCTCATTCCACCATCTTTCCTACCTTCATGCCCCCTCCCTAACTCCATTTTGCCCCATTAAAAGTGTCTCCATTCATGCCATGCCCCTGCCCCCATTGTGGATTAGCATCTATTTATCAGAGAGAACATTTGGCCTTTGGGTTTGGGGGACTAGCTTACTTCAATTAGCATGATATTCTCTAATTCCATCCATTTACCTGCAAATGCCATATTTTTATTCTCTTTTATTGCTGAGTAATAGTTTTTGTGTATATATTCCACAATTTCTTTATTCACTCATCTATTGAAGGGCATTTAGGTTGGTTCCACAGTCTGGTTATTATGAATTTTCTGCTATGAACATTGATGTGGCTGTGTCACTGCAGTATGCCATTTTTAGGTCCTTTGGATATAGACCAAGAAGTGGGATAGCTGGGTCAAATGGTGGTTCCATTCCAAGTTTTCTAAGGAATCTCTATACTTGATTGGCTGCACCAATCTGCAGTCCCATCAGCAATGTACGAGTGTGTCTTTTCCTCCACATCCTCAGATCTGCACTGCAAGAGAGGAAGACACATTAACAACATGAAAAAAAAAAACAAGGAATGAAAATGCCCCAAACAAACCAAGATACTATAACAATAGAATCCATTGACATCACAGTAGATAAAAAGATAGAGAAGGGGTTCAGAATGTACATAATTAAAATGACCTATGAATTAAAGAATGACCTAAGTGAGCAAATACAGGCAAAAATAGATCACTTCAACAAAGATATAAGAGAAAAAAATACAGGTAGCAAAAGATTACTTCAAGAGGTAGAGATTTGGGGGAAAAAAACAGAAATCTTTGAAATGAAAAAAACATTAAAACAAACAAAAAACTCAATAGAAAGCATCACTGATAGACTAGATCATTTGGAAAACAGAATCTCAGACAATGAAGACAAAATATACAATCAGGAAAATAAAGTTGACCACACAATGAAGATGGTAAGAAACCATGAACAGAACATCCAAGAATTATGGGATAGCATCAAAAGACCAAATCTAAGATTTATCAGGATAGAGGAAGGCACAGAGTTTCAAACCAAAGGAATGCACAATCTCTGCAATGAAATAATATCAAAGAATTTGCCAAACATGAAGAATGAATTGGAAAAATCAAATACAAGAGACTTACACGACACCAAATGTACAGAAGCACAACAGATCTACACAAAGGCACATTGTAATGAAAATGACTAGCATTCAGAACAAGGAGAGAATTTTAAAGGCTGCAAGAGAGAAGAATCAGATTACATGTAGGGGCAGACTAATTCAGCTCTCAGCAGATTTTTCAGCCCAGACCTTCAAAGCCAGGACATCCTAGAACAGTATATACCAAGCTCTGAAAGAAAATGGATGCCAACAAAGAATCCTATATTTAGCAAAATTTAGCTTCAGATTTGATGATGAATAAAAACCCTCCATGATAAACAAAAGTTGAAAGTATTTACAGCAAGAAATCCTGCACTATAGAACATTCTTGGCAAAATATTCCATGAGGAAGAAATGAAAAACAACAATGAAAATCTGCAAATGCAGGAACTACACTAAAGGAAAGGCCAATCAAAGAGAAATCAAGTTAAGTTAAATACCAAAAAAACCTCAAATGACTGGGAGTACAAAACATATTTCAATAATAACCCAGAATGGCCTAAACTCTTCAATTAAAAGACACAGATGTTAGTTTGGATTTTTAAAAAAGACCCAACAATATGCTGCCTTCAAGAGACTCATCTCACAGGAAAAGACATCCACAGGTGAAAAGATGGGGGAAAAAAACATATCACTTACATGGACCATGTAAACAAGTGTGGGTTTCCATCCTTGTATCAGATAAAGTAGACTTCAAATGAAAGTTGGTGAAAAGGGATAAAGAAGGACATTTCATACTACTCAAGGGAATCATACATCAACAAGATATAACAATGTAAATATTTATGCCCCAAACAATGGGGCATCTATGTATATCAAACAAACCCTTCTCAACTTCAAGAATCAATTAGACCACAACACAATAATACTGGGTGACTTTAACACACCTCTCTCACCACTGAATAGATCTCCCAAACAAAACTAAGCAAAGAAACTATAGAACTCAATAAAACAATCAATAATTTAGACTTAACAGACAATATATAGAATATTTCATCCATCAACAAGAAAATACACTTTTTTTTTCTCAGCAGCCCATGGATCTTTCTCCAAAATAGGCCATATGTTATGCCACAAAGCAAGTGTTAGCAAATACCAAAAAATAGAGATACTACCCTGCATTCTACCAAACCATACTGGAATGAAATTAGATATCAATGATAAAATTAAAAAATAGAAGCTACTCTAACACCTGGCAACTTAATAATATGTTATTGAAAGACACATGGATAACAGAAGACATCAGGGAGGAGATAATAAAATTCTTAGAGGTAAATGAGAACTCTGATACAACGTATCAAAATCTCTGGGATAAGATGAAGGCAGTGCTAAGACAAAAATTCATTGCATTAAGCTCATTCATCAAAAGCAGAAAATGTCATCAAATAAATGACCTGACATTACATCTAAAAGCCCTAGAAAAAGAAGACCAAACCAACACCAAAATAGAAGGAGACAGGAAATAATTAAAATCAGGGCTGAAATCAATGAAATTGAAACAAAAGAAATAATTCAAAAATTAACAAAATAAAAAGCTGTTTCTTTGAAAAAATAAATAAAATTCACCAATCCTTAGCCACCCTAATGAAAAGAAAGAGAAAACTCACATTACTAAAATTTGTGATGAAAAAATAAATATCACCATAGACACCATTGAATATAGAAGACAATTAGAAACTATTTTGAAAAATTATACACCAGTAAAAGAGGAAACCTTGAAGACACCAACAGATTTCTAGAGGCATATGATTTATCCAAACTGACCCAGAAGACACAGACAATTTAAACAAATCCGTTTCAAACAAGGAAGTGGAAGATGCCATCAAAAGCCTACCAACCAAGAAAAGCCCAGGACCAGATGGATTCTCAGCCAACTACTACAAGACCTTCAAAGAAGGATTAATACCAATACTCATTAAATTATTGCATGAAATAGAAAAGGAGGGAAAATTTGTTTTTTAAGACTTTATTTTTTTGAAGTGGATTTTTAGGTTCATAGCAATATTGAGATAAAGGCACAGAGTTCTCCTATATTACCCAACCTTCTCCCATTACCAACATCCTCAACCACAGTTGTGCTTTTATTACGACTGAGGTCCCTACATTAACATATAATTATCACCCAAAGTCTATAGTTTACAGTGGAATTTGCTCTTGGCATCCTACATGCTGTACGTTTGAATAAATGTATAATATTTATCCAACTGTATAGTCTCATGCAAAGTATTCTCAATACCCTAAAAGTCCTCTGTGCTTGGCTTTTTAAAACTAATCTTTTAATAAGATTATGAGATAGCTGGTTGGAGAATGAAATTACATGAAGTTTGCAATATGGTTGACCCATGATTGGTACCAGTGGTTCACAATTCCATGTAGGAAACAAAGATTTATTATGAGAAACTGACATAGCTCCTGTTCTCATGAAAGTTGTCTTCTTACTATGGCATTAATAAGCTAAAAGTTGCTACTTGATCAAGATCTCAGGCCATAGTGAAAGGCAAATTCACCATGGATTTTTTTTTTTTTCCAAAACGACTCTCAGGTTCCTGTTAGCACCCAGTTAGTAAAGAATAAATCATGTAAATAGGGGAAACCAACCATGGAATCTGATTTTTTTTATGGCAGAAGTTCTCAAGCAAAGGTGATTTTTGTTCTTCAGGGGATATTTGACAATGTCTGAGACAGTTTTGGTTGTCATAACAGGGGACATGCTCCTGGCATCCACTGGTGGTGTTAAGGTATGCTGCCCAATATCCTACAATGTGTGGGACAGGATCTCACAACCCAAAATCACCTGGTCCCAAGTGTTCATAGTGCCAAGATTCAAAAAGGTTGTGTTATGGAAATTGAACCACTGCAATTACTGGTGAGTAGAGATGTCGTCCAAGAGTCTTGATGTGGGAGTCATTTTCGCCTGCAAAGGCAAGTCTCCAAAGCTCCCAGTTTCAATTTCCTCATCTGCAAAATGGATATAATACCTCTCACCTCCATAAATTGGTTGTGATGTACAATTCAATTCAAAGATGAAAAGCTTTAAGTATTAGATTAGGTGGCCAATTTCAAATGAGTGCCTGTTATTATTATTGGCCTTTCCATAAAATTTAAAAAAATTGCCTGCAAAGTTCAAAGATTCTGTTAATTAAAACATACTTATCAAAAACATAAGGTTGGTATAATTATGGTAACAGCACCCAGTTTTCATTGCTAGGAATGTGGTTCATTTGAGGGGCTTGCATTATAACATCACAGGTTCAATATTAAATCAGTTTCTTAATAGTGCCAACATTCCAAACATCTGATGTAAAAATAAACAAAGAATATATTATGGTTACACATTATTCATTCTGTTTATAGATACATCCCTTTTCAATACTGTCTCAGGCTCAGGGAACCAATAATACAAACCCTGCCAAAAATTACAAATTGTGTCTTGCTTGCTACTTGATTATTTTTCCAAAGTTATCAAGGTTCATTTAAAAACCAACTTGCCAGTAGCAGTTACAGAACATGAGGGGGATGACTCAGTAATTTCTTTTACCCTAGTGTTTTCACACCTCAGTATTGTTACCTCTCCTAGAGGACCATTTGTCTTACAGTTGCATCATTATGCTGGTCTGTTCATCTCCTTTGTAAGTATAGCACATATTCTGTTAGTCCAGAGGGGGAAGCCTCTGCCTTATCCATAATGTAGCTTTGCAAAAAATTAGTTGTGCAGGGTACTCAGGTAATTGGAATTCTGTAAGCATTTCTCAAGGGAAGTATGCTTAATTTAGTTCATTCTTTCTTTGGTCTCCTCCATCTTTGCAGAGATTCCTGATAAATATTTACTGGAGGAAACAAAGGTGGTCCCTGTTCTCAGGTAGCTTGATTCATATAAATATATAGAGAGGAAATGGCATTGTTATTTATTAGGTAGGAAAGGAATTATAACACCAACTTAATGTCTTAGGAGTGCAATGCTTATTGATTGCTATCAAATACTAAAAGACTCATTAGATCTAGCTCTAGACTCTAGAGCACACTGGGGCTTACATAAAAAAGCATATGTATATCAGAGGGCATTAGAAATCTATATTTAAATGAACATATCCAGATTGCATCCTTTTCTCACCGTACACTTAGATGAGTCCTTCAGGAAAGGAAAATGCTTTCCAATTGCCACCTTGATAGCCAGAATTCTATGCCAAGAGGATGTGGATGGGAAATTTTGTGCTTTATCAGATCCATATTTCATATAAATTAATGCAAATCAACATTTTGCCAGTCCACCATAGAAATAGAGTTAGGTTAGGATATGTTAGAAATTGTTACTAGCTTGCTATGCATCGTTGTTACCTCATTTCACTTATACACTTTCAGGTATACTTTCCTCTGAATATATTTCATTCTCAGCTTGGAAGGTCTTATTTGTCTTTGTATATCTAAATGTGTGCACATAAACACACATAATCACACACATTATGCATAGAGCTCTGCCCCTTCCTTGCCATTTCACTCACACTGGCTGAACTTCCAACTGTTAGCACTTGCTTCTGTTTGCCTGAGGTCTTTCTGCGATCATGGAAGCCTATTCTGATCTTCCACAGGCAGGAAGAAAGGGCCAGAGAATGAACACTTTCTTCCCAGGAGCGACCTCAAACTATCAATGTGAGGGATGATGAATAAAACCACAGTGTTACCAGCCTTTGGAGAGAATTAAAGTACTTGCTTAACATCACTTCCCAGGGCTCCCTGTAGGGACACTGGTTTCCCAGGGTGTTAACCTTCTTAATGTCTGTCCTTCCTGACCACTCTCCTTCTTTGTCTCATTTCTTCATCTCTCTGGTGCTGTTATTTCCACCTCTCAAATAAACTACATATGCTTGACTCAGAGGCAATTTCTGAGGGCTTCCAATGGAAAACACACACACACACACACACACACACACAGACACACACACACACTAGTTACAACCTCTAAAAACAAGCCTCATCCAGTGATTCATGCAGAAAATAATCTCTTTGCCATGTTATTCCCAAAGCCACAGGATCTGTCCCTTTCTATCAGATGTTTTGTGCCTTGTTTTTTTGTTTTGTTTTGTTTTGTTTTGTTTTTCCCATACTAACTTCTCTTTAAGACCCCTGATTCCTAAAGGGCATTATCCACACTTTTTCTAATTTGTGTCTTCCATAACACCTGCTTCCCCATTGGGCAAAAAAACCTAGATATATTACATTATTCTGAAATTTGAAATATAAACCCTGCCCATGCAAATAAAGAATGAGTCATTCTAAATGAAGACAAATTTATTAATTTTAGAAGATTCTTTTTAAAGACAATGCATCTGGATTTCTGGAAGGCATTTGACAAGATTATATGCAACGTGCTTATGGGAGCTTTAGTGAAATCTGAGCCAGGTGATATTACAGTTGCGTGGATATATAGTGATTTGAACAGTCATATTATATTGGTAAATGGCACACTGACAACCTGAGTGAAATTTTCTAAGGATGTGCCAGGTTTCTGACAATGATCTTTTCCTATGATATCTTTTGTGTGAGAAAAATATATATATTTATTTTTCTCACTAATCTATGGGATGGTTAGAGTTTAGCTGATTTTGTCTGGGCTTGAATAAATTTGACTGTAAGCTGAGGCCTTTTATACTTTATGTCAACAAATAACATAAAGATTTACTAGTGTCTGTATCAGATTTGTAAATAATAAAAACTCAGAAAAAAGCCAAGATGTTTCCTGGTAGATTCATGAGTCAAAATGTCCTTCACAAATTGGGATAACTGACAAAAACCAATTAGATATATTTAAGACAATCCAATGTAAAGGCCTATAATCTGAGCTCAAGTAGTCATTTTTATTAAGGTAGCATAACCATGATTCACATCTTTTCTAATCATACAAACAAGGATTTGTGCAGTTAGTAGAGTCAAAATTATTCAATAAGAAACAAAATATACTGGTTGAAAATAAAATTTGATATAATCCTAGAAGGCATTAATAGACATGGAATTTATTCTTCTGAGAACAAGTTTCTGGATATTAATATAAATCTGCATTTCTTGAGCTCTTCCCAGTTCCACCAAGTTCCACACAAATAGTCCTGCAGGAGTTTCACACTTGTTAAGAGTGCCTATAATCAACTTTTTTCTGTTGGTACATAGCAATCCACCATGAGAGCTCTGTGTTTCCTTGGGGAGCTCATGGTACATACCACCAATGCCAACCCCCTCATGTTTCCTCTCTTGTCCTTGAATAGTGTTGCTAGAGCTCAGCTCAAGCAGTTACATCAGTGCTGTGTTTTAACGCTTGTGAAGAAAATATTCCACCTTGCTTGGTTGCATAGATATTAAAATGAGGCTCTCTCATCTTTTCAATATTTTAGGGAAACTATAGCCCCATTACTTAGGTTTGAAGAGAAAGGACTGGAGTTTATGAATTGAAGATATTATCTGCAATTTGCATTTAGTTCAAATTACATTTGTAGAATTTCTCATTTTGTCTATAAAATTGGTAAATGGCATAAATTTACCAATAGTAATAATTGTAATGAGATGTAGTAAACACTGACATCTGACACTGGTTTCTTTTAGACAAAATGGGAAATTCTACAAAAGTAATTTGAACTAAATGCAAATTGTAGTGCTTTATATGAAGCACATATTATGTACTATCACACTAGTTTATTATGTTTCCCAGACAAATTTTCATGTACCAAGATGAAAAAAGAGCATTTATCAAATAGTTTAAGTAATCCTCAAGTGTAGTGACATAACTGTCTAGAACATTAGCCTAGTAAATATGTGAATCAATATGTTTAAAATAAAATATTTTAAAAGTTGTAGTCATTTTATTAAACTACATTTTTTGGAGAAAAAACAGTGATTGATATTATTATTATGAAGTTAACCATCTCTCTATGTGCTCTGTTGGTCAGTACAGATGTTTCTAAATTGTCTGAGAAGCCATTTAGAGGCCATGGCAAGGTAAAGACGGTTTTAGGTTCTATACAGCTACTGTTGGCAGACACAGAGGTACAGAAATAACAAGAAAATAATGACTAATACTTTAACCTGGCTACTAATAGATTGAACTATTTAACAGATCAATACCCTTATACTTCAAAGGAATCTTCTAATCAGTTACTTTTTTTTTTTCAGATAAGGAAACGAATGTAGGCAAGTTAAGTGACATTCCAGCTCTTCTTAGGAAATATCAGAGGCAGAATCAGGACTCAAGTCCCCTGCTCACTGTATAGTGCTCTACTCCCACAAGCTAAGCCTACTTCTTACCCTAGTGGTGACCCAACTGGCAAGGACATTACATCATTGTAATAGAGCATATTGGCTTCTGTGGTGATGAACCATTTTTACTCCAAATCCTCCAGTGACTAGTAATTTTGTCCCATACCCTATGATTTCATGGATCATGCACTTGGATATGAAGCGATATCACATTTGGTAAGACTTCCTTTTGATTTACATATAACAAATATATATCACACAAGCAGGTAGAAGTTTCTTTGTTTTTAAGTCTGTGTATGTCTACAAGTTAGATATCATTCTGATACAAGTATGATATATCCTACAGTGATTTTCTTCTTTAAATTTCTGTAGGTATATTTGATTGATTATGCTTTGAGATAGTCTTAAGAATATCCCTTCAAATTGTTTTTAACCCCCTGTGAGGTAAGCAACATCTAAGATGGCCCTGGGTGATCCTCACCTACTGGCATCAAGCTCTGTACAATTCCCCTCCCAAAGAGCGTGGGCTAGATTTATTAACTCATCCGTAATAAATAGAATAGAGCAGAAGTGATGGAAAGTCATTTATGAGATTAGGTTGTAGAAATACCTTGGCTGCCGTTCTTGGATTCCATTGCCAAGAAATCAAAGTTGTAAGCAGTCCTATAGATGGACTCATATGAGAAGCAACTAAAGCATCCAGCGACAGCTAGTGAGGACCTTAGACCTCCTCCTGTCATCCACGTGAGTGGCCTTGAGAACAGATCCTCCCCAGATTGAACCCTGAGATGACAACAGTTTGGACATTTCCTCTCAGTTTCAGCCTCATAAGATCTAGTCGGAGGCACCCTGCTTAAGCCATACCTGTATTCCTGACTCGGAAAAGCTGTGAGATAATGTTCACTGCTTTATACTACCAGTTTCAGGTAATTTGTTTTAAAGGAATAGATAATGGACTCTGCTATGGACATAGACAGGTAAAACTGCAAGTAGCATCCACAATTAGCATAAATAAGTTTGCTATTTAGCTCCACAGGAAAAAAAATGCAGCAAATCGAATGTGAAGCCATATCATATCAAATTAGTATTACAAAGATTTTTCAGGAGTGATGTATCCATTCCCGAAGTGCAGAAAACCATAGGTACTGGGGGTTTATAGCTTCCTTTCTCTCTGAAATTTTCTTTAGCAGCAACAATCTCTCCTGAGATTACATACTCTTCTGGGGCAGGGGAGACTGTGACCATGACTAAGTAATAAAGGGACACAAGGATATACTTCCTTTGCCTTAATTGGGACAATGCAGGAAGCCATTCCAGCCCCAGCACTTTCCATGGGGCCATCTTTTCTCTCTGCCCAGTACTGCTTCCTTACTTCCTTATGGTCTATCTCAATAAACACAATGCCTTCCTCATCCACACCCCCACGAGAAAGAGCAGTGGTAGAAATTAAGCAATAAGTGAAAGTTCACTAAATTGTCCTATTATCAGTATTGATAAAATTCATGCTAACCACCACCGTCATACAACTAACACAAGTTAATAAAACCCAGCATAAATCAGGATTAAGAACCAAAAAATAAGATTCAACTTTAATCTGTAAACAATTACAGATAAAGATAAATTGCTGAAGTAACCCTATTATGTCTGAATATATGTTAACCAGGAACCAAACGGGATTAGCTACCCCACTATGTTTAGTGCTAAATACAAATAAGTACGTAACGAAATTATTTGTCAAAGTACTATCAGCAATAGCTTAAAATTCAAAAGAATTGACAATGCTTTATATCTCTCTAGAAGACCTGTTCTATAATATTTAAACCTGGTAAACCTTACCATCTCTTGCCAATTCAGCCCACGTGCCACCATCTGCAGCAAACCTCAATGAAGTATTAAAGTAAGTTATGAGTATTAACATAAAAAAAAGTTAGATCAAGGTATATCCCGTTCAATGGAAAGAAATGGGCTACATTTTCTACCTCAAGAACATTTCCCATGATGGTAAAAATTCTAAGAGTCAAAAGAGGATTTAGTATAGACAGCTCAATTGATACAATGCCCATCACCCTCCTTAAATATGTCTCAAACTCAAATACATAATTTATATGATTATAAGAGGAAATAGGTCATAACAAAATAAGTGTAGTGGAAAGATCCCCATATCATAGTCTTGAGTCCAGAGAACCTAATCTAAGGCATAATGTTTCTGGTTGAATTCTTTCTTTTTTTGGGGGGGGAGGTCAATGCATTATGAAAATATTCCTAAATAAGTAGTTATATTTCTCTCAAGAAGCTCAATGGTTATGTTCTCTTTCAGGATAAAACCCAGTATAGCCTTCTATATTACTCTTGACATGCCCTTCTGTCCTGATTATAGCTTAAGTTTGTCACTTACACAGTTTTACTTCAAACAGAGTTGAAGTGGTCCAGTGGATTGAGCAGGTTGTTTGCAAGAGTCACTGACCTTTCTTAGTCTCCAGACCTGCTCTCCAATCTTATCCAGTAGACAGGGCAATTGTTGACTCTATGTTTGTCTTGGCAGGGGCAAAGAAGTCCCTCACCAAATTGAATAATCCAGGCAAGACTTAATGTTGCACTGAGAAAAAAAAATAAAATTGTGGGCAAGTTGTTCTTTACTTCCTAAACTTTCTGCTCTTTGAGTCAGTTGGTCTCTGCCTCTGACTTAGGCAAGCAGCCTGATTTTCTCAAACAGATTTTGTGAGAGACAGCGTGAGATCATCTCTCACCTTTTAAACAGAGAATAAAAATAAAATGAAGGTTGGAAAGAATACACAACTTTTGAATACTAAGCACTGAATGCTTACAATACTCTAAGGATTTCTGAAAATGATCCCCATTCAGCAAGTAAGAAAACTAAAATTGAGAAAATATGAGTAACTTGGACAAGGTCCCATAAACCATACATAGTCTAAGAAAAAGAATCAAAACTAAAATATAATGCAAAATACCAGTGTGTTCTTTCAAAATCCTATTAGGACACTGTCTAACAGGCCCACCCAGGATTATTTAATTCTCTAACACAGGGATTGGCAAACTATGGCACATGAGTCAAACCTGGCCCATAGCCTGCTTCTGTAAATAAAGTTTTATTGGAATGCAGCAATGTTTATTTGTCTATGGATTGCCTATGGCATCTTCTGTACTACAATGATATAGTTACAATTCAATGGTTGAATAGTTGCAACAAAGAACCCAGGGCTCATAAAGTCTTTGGAATTTATTGACCAGAGCTTAGCTTTAAAGTTACTTTTTATCTAATAGAATTTTGGTTTGATAGCAGCAGGGATGTGTGTGAGTGATTTGTATGATTTGTGTGTGTGTGGGGGGGGAAGCAAATGTTTTGACCTGTGGAATATACTATCCAGATTTTTGTTTTGTTTTGTTGTTAATCTAACTTAGAAATGTTATTCCAACATTCTTTTGGTGCCTTTATATACTCAGTTTATCAAATTTTCTTTGAGTCAACCTTACCACCTATTTGGTTTCCTCACTAGAGAGTTAAGTATACTTTTGGTTCAAGTTCACTTTTTATTTGTTTCAGATCAGTTCTTAACTTTGTGAAAATTACACTTTGACATAGGAAGATCTGTGATATGCAAAAAGAAAATTAAAAAAGAAGAAAGAAAAAAGGAAAAAAGGTCTGACTTTAAAAACCAAAACCTGTTTTCTTTCTGATGCCTCCTCATGACGGTGTAAATTAAAACTTAAGCATGTTGATGAGCCCTTTCACTGTGATGTTAAAACGGTCGAGCCAAAGATCATGAAGATTGTTCCCCCTTCTGTTGAGTGTGAGTTCTTTGGGCAAGAACTCTTATGTAAGTCTAATAAACACATCTTAATAAATGGCTTCATTCAATGATGGTGAAAAAAATAAGCAAGTGTCCTTTCAAGCCTCAGCAAGCAGAAATTGATTTGGAAGACAAATTGAATGGCTCAGCTCTTTTTGTTGTTGCTTTGTTTTCCATACTCAGAACATGAACAGAATCTAAACTCTTCCTAGTCTCTAAGATTTATCTTGGTATAATAATAATATAATAATAACAATAATAAGGTCTTGAAAAAGCCTTGTCAGAAGGTTGGCTTTTGTGTAAGCTACTTGTCATTGAATGATGTCAGGAGTTCGGGAAACAGAAGATCAGACAACTGTTCTCATAGCCAAAGCTGTTCTTTGATTTTCCTTTGACAAGCACCAAGTGAGATGTTCTCGTCTGTTAAATAGGGATTATAACCCTTATGTGGACTTGTGAAAGATTGAAACAATATGCTCAGATTTTCCCCGGAGTTTAGCGGGTGTTCAATAAACCCAAGTACCCCATTTAATTGGTCCCCATGATGTATACGAATACATACCATCTTAATGTTTTCATCAGATCAGGAGAGCACACATGAGTTTAGGAGGAGTTCTAAAATATACTTTAAGAGAGGACTTTAAGACAATCAGTGGTTTTTATTCTGCCAGTAAGGTCTCTTAGGCTGCAGTACTCTTGTTCTGTTGCTTCTAAAACAGCTTCATGCCTTAGTACATTGATGTCTGATCCGATCATTTCTATACCTGGATTCCTAGCCAACTGAAGTTTTAAGAGAGATCATGAAAACTCTCCCACTCTCCCCTTTCATTCATAGGGTGGATTTTTATGTTCTTTATTGGCAAGCTTAAACCTATCAGATTTGTCATTCCCAAATCATCCACAGAATAAAAATGCTTCCAAGCCACCCACAAACTCTCAGCACATGCTCACTTGGGTTTTAATGAAATGCAAAAGTCTATACAACTTCTTCTTCCTGGATTATTTTCCTTCACATATTGTTGACTCTTTAATTGCTGAATGGACTTATGCCTGCTTTCTTCTTGACAGGAACCTGGCAACCAGCAGAATAGGCAGCTATTTATATGCGGCTTCTGTCATCCATTTCAACTTTTTTCCTCAAATGCAGCGTGCTAGTCTGTAATCCAGGGCTAGAATGTATTTTTTTTTCTTTTTTTTCGCCAAACAGCAGGAAACCAACATTCACAGAGATTTCTTTCTAGGTCATGCCCACAGGTTTTGTGAGAAGTGAAACTAACTAGAGTGTATGTTTTCATGACTGAAAATCATGGCTGCTTTTTACCCACCAATGGTTCTTGACCTGATCTACCTCTAAAGCATATTAAAATTCACATTCTCAGAACAATGATTGTGATTCTCTTCTTGACATTTCTGCTCGGTAAGAGAAGGGGAAGAGAGCTCAATTTTCTGCCAATTATCTGCCAGTTTATTTAAACATGTTATTTTATCTCCAAATGACATGGTGAGATAAGTTATCATTATTTCCAAATTTTATCTGAAGAGACAGAAGCTCAGAGAGTTTAAGGAACTTGTCCTGCATCCTGGTTGAGAGAAGGCAGAGCTGATTGTCCAATCTAGGTCAGAGTTCAAAGATCATGTTTTTTGCTACATTGGAAGACATTGTTTTACAACTTTTAGTGAATCTACAAGTAAGTCACCTGGAGAACTTGTTAAAATACCTATTCCCTGGCCCCATCTTTGAAGTTTCTGTTTCAGAGACTGGAATGAGCAAGTATTTATTGTCCTGTGGACCACACTTTGAATTAAACCATGCTGCTTTAACAGTTTCACTTTCAATGATGTTATAGCTGATCCAACTCTCAGAGCTGAATCCTTCTTAAATTTTCATGATTTAAGTTATATTGATGAGATACTCAGTAGGGTAAATACCCATTAAGGCATATGAATGTTGCCCAGTCACCTGGTGTAATGTTAATAACAGTATTTTAGAATTTGAGGAGTCCTCAGAGATTTGTCTAATTCAATATCTTTGTGCTACAAAGGAGCAACCATGACTTGCTCAACTTTATTATAGAAATAAATTTTCTGATTCAATAAAGAGGTACAGAACAGAGCTGATGGCTGTTACATCATCCATTTCTAGCTAACCACATTCTTGGAAAACTAGAGCAGAGTAATTTAGACCATTTTGTGACTAGAGCCCACCTGTCAATATCTTCAGCAAATAGATGTTTGTGAATCCAAACTTTTCATTCATATACCAACTAGAAAATATATGAAATTTGGGATGTCAGTTATTTACAAAAATTGGTAATTGAACCTCTCTGGTTGGTATGTGTGGGAAAAGATATGTGTATCCCTACAAGTGAGGGGTAGTTTTATTGTGTTTTTCTTGAACCTAGACCAGAAATCCTAACTCAGAATTTCCTATCATTGCTTGCTTTAACATGACCCTGATTAAATTCCATTTTTAATCACACCTAATTCCTCAACAGTTTCTTTTATTTATACCTTCTATATTGTATCCAAGCATGAGAAGGTTCATACATATTCTGTTTTTCAATCTGTCATAAGTAATTTTTTCATGGATGAGCTAATTTTACCTGGGCTTTGTTCTTGTCTGTTACCCACATTCTATGTTAGTGCTTTAGTAATTATTTCCTTGAGGAGTTTGGGGAGAGAATGCTGTGGTGGGGCTGACCTGAGCTATCAAACTGAAGGTTGAAAAGGATTGAGTCTAATTAAAGGGCTAAGGAGGCTCATTATCAAATGTCTACAACTGGGGGGTATTTTCAAAGGAGAACAGATGGGTGGGGCCTTGGGAGATTTTCTAAGATGACAGTAATCCCTGAGGATGGGAAGGAGATTATAAAGTCTGCCTGGCTGGTTTGGACAAATAGAAAAATAAAGCATAATTTTACAATGCAATAGAAGCTTTACATCCAGGGTCAAATTATGACTATGAGACAATTTGCTAAGAAATTTTTAACAGTGGCAAGCTTTCAGCAGGACAGCCAAATAAGGAATTTAGTGTGAAAGGGATGTTTATTTAATTGCATATAGCTTTTGGAAACTCTTTGTATTTCTAAAATATAATTATGTTACTTTTTCTAATAAGCGAAAAACAAGTTATTTGTTATTAATTTATTTTTTTAGTTTATTATAGATATAAGTAACATTGGGATTCATTCTGACACAATTTATAAACACATGGAATATAATTTGCACCAATTCAGTCCCCAGTATTTCCTTTTTCCCTTCTCCCCTCCCTCCTCCTGGGCCCTTTCCTTTACTAGTCTTTCTTCTATTTACTTGTAGATTTTTAAAATTAGTGTACTGTGCATATACCTAAAGGCGCAATTGACTGTGGTACATTCACATATGCACATAGGAAAGTTTGATCCGACTCATTCTTCTTTTCTTCCCTTTCCCAGTTTCTCCACCATCCCACTTAGTCCCCTTCAGCTAATCCACAGATCTCTCTTCTATTTTCAAGGAATGCCCCATCCTTCTTTTTTCCTCCTCCTCCTCCTCCTCTCCTCCTTTTTGTTCTTCTTCTCCTTCAACTTTTTTTTTTAATTTTTATTGTTGGTTGTTCAAAACATTACATAGTTCTTGACATATCATATTTCATACATTTGACTCAAGTGGGTTATAAACTCCCATTTTTACCCCGTATACAGATTGCAGAATCACATCGGTTACACATCCACTGTTTTACATATTGCCATACTAGTGTTTGTTGTATTCTGTTGCCTTTCCTATCCTCTACTATCCCCCTCCCCTCCCCTCCCCTCCCATCTTCTCTCTCTACCCCATCTACTGTAATTCATTTCCTTCAACTTTTTCTCCTTATTTTGGTCTAGCTTTTACATATGAAAAAAAATGACCCTAGACTTCCTGAGTCTGTTTTATTTTACTTAACATGATATTTTTAAAGAATTCTTCTTTAACAGTCTCATTTTACTTTATAGCTAGGTAAAACTCCATTGTGTATACATACCACATTTTCTTTATTCATTCAACTGTTGATTGGCACCTAGGCTGGTTCTACAGCTTGGCTATTGAATTGTGCTACTATAAACATTGAGGTTGCTGCATCCTTATAATATGCTTATTTTAGATCTTTTGGAAATATACCAAGGAGTGGTATAGCTGGGTCATATGATGGTTCCTTTCCTAGCTTTTTGAGAAATCTCTGTACTTTTTTTCTTGAGTGGTTGTACTAATTTGAAGTCCCACTCACAATGTATGAGTGTAACATTTTCACCACACTCTCACCAAAATTTATTATTATTTTTATTTGTATAGTAGTATAATTACCATGGCAATATTATAAGACAAGGGACTGAATTCCCACAAAGAAATACCATTGGTCACTCATAGCCTTCCAATCTTCCACAGCATCTTAAAGTTTGCCTGTGGGTACAGATTGCTCAAAGAGATTCCAGTATCTAAAACTGACCTTTAAGGCCTCAGTCTAGGCACTCTAAGGTACTGGAATATTAATTTAATTTTTTGAAAATATGATACAATCTCATAAAATTACTGATGAGCCATATCCCAAAATATATGATACTTCTACAAGACAGAGAAAAGGAAGCTTAAAGCTAAGAGAGGAGCCCCATAATGTTTGTTAGTTACCATGGAGAAGATAGAATTTAAATAAGAACCAGGTGTGGTGGCTCATGCCTGTAATCCCAGCAGAGGCTGAGGCAGGAGAATTGGGAGTTCAAAGCCAGCCTCAGTAAAGGCAAGGTGCTTAGCAACTCAGTGAGACCTTGTCTCTAAATAAAATACAAAATAGAGCTGGGGATGTGTCTTTGTGGTCAACCTCCCCTGAGTTCGATCCCAAGTAGCCCCTCCTGGTGGGGGGGAAGCCCTTTAAATCTGAATGAGATGTCAGAGCACGTGGGTAGAGAGAAGCAAGCATTTGAAGGCATGACCCTTACTCCAATATTTGAAACATAAGATGATTGTATGGATTCTCATATAGGTACATTTGTATACATTCACTGATAAAGTTAAAAAGATTTTTTAGGGGGGCCAAATTTATAGTTTGTGGGAGTGACTTGAATGTCAGAGAGAATTTGAAAGGGATTATGAATACTTTGGATCATAGGAATATTGTGAGCATAGTAGATGTTTTTTGCCTGCTTGTTTTGTTTTGTGGTTTGATTATATTGTCTGGTGTATGCATAAGAGGTTGAAGAAAAAGCAACTGGAAGCTGGAATTCTTTACAGAAGAATTTGGTGGGGTTCAATTACTTCAAGGGACATTTGGGAAAAATTGGGAGAGGTGGGGTTCTAATTCCCTAAATCCTACCTCAATTATAGCAAAGAGAGTTTTATTTGTCAGATGTACTGGACGTCCACTTGGACATGTCACTCATTGGAGGAAAGTTTTCTGCCTTTAAGGGTGAATTAAACCCATCCTCCCCGTGTGAGCCCAGAAGGATCTGACCTATCCTGGAAATGTGATACAATAAGAGATGGTTCTAAAAGGCAATGAGGAAACATAAAAACTTGACAGGAATTTGTGACTGACTAGCCATACAAGACAGGAGAAGTTTCTCTAAAATATGACACTGAGGACTTGCATTATGGTCATTTGACGGCTGTTTTTATGCATGTAGAATTTTTATGATATTAGGACATTCAGCATAAATGTCTTCCAGGAATTGGGAAAAAAATTACAGTGAATCCTGGTAGAAACATGTGAGCAAAAGATGTAATTTCAAAATATTGAACAGAGAAGATGTGAAAATGGGTTTTAGACAGGTTTTTCCAAGAGAGGTGGATGAGAGAATGACAACATTTCCAGTAAAAACTAATACCCAAGGCCACACAGACATTAAGTCATGAAGTTGTAGCCAGGAGAACCCAAATCTAGGCAGTCTGGTGCTGAGTCTGTGTTTTTTCAAAGGGCAGGTGCAGGATAAATTTGAAAATGGCACAGGATAAAGTGGCTGAAGAAGATTAACAGCCTGCATGCTATTAGTGAAGCAGAAGATAACCTAGGTACCTGTTATAGAACTCGGGGCTTTCTGTAGCAATTTCTAGTAAGAAACTGGACACAACCAAAATACTACCAATTAGAAGACCTGTAAAATAAAAGTATTATTCATGATCTGCTGAGAATAAAATCAGGAAAACTATCCTGTTCAAAATAATCTCAATCAACCAACCAATCAAATGAAATATTTGGGAATAAATCAAACCAAGGAGGTAGAAAACTTCTACAAAGAAAACTATAGAAAACTGAAGAAAGAAATTGACAAAGACCTTAGAAGATGAAAAGATCTCCCATATACTAGGGTAGGCAGACTTGATATTGTCAAAATGGCCATTACCAAGAGCATTATATAGATTCAATGCAATTTACTTAAAAAAAAAAACCCAAAGATATTCTTCACAGAACTAGAAAAAATTCCTAAAATTAATATGGAAAAATAGAAGACCTAGAGAAGCTAAAGCAATAATGAGCAAGAGTAATACTGGAGCCATCATAACACCTGATCTCCAGTTATGCTAAGGAGCTATAGTAACAAAAACAACCTGGTATGGGCATCAAATAGACAGGAAGGCCAATGACAGAGAATGGTAGACACAGACAAACCCACATAGTTATAGTCATCTGATATTAGACAAAGGTGCCAAAAATGTATGTTGAAGGAAAGATAGAGTTTTTAACAAACAGTGCTGGAAAAACTGGGTATTCATATGTAGAATAATTACATCCTATTTCTCATCCTGCACAAAATTCAAATCAAAGTGAACCAAGAACCTAAGAATTAGGTCAATTCTCCAACATATTGTCTCTGTCACCAACATTCTTAACCCTGAAAGCTTAAAAAATAAAACCAAGAATCAATAAGTGGGATGGCATCAGATTTAAAACCTATATACAGTAAAGGTAATAAGTACATGAAGAGACAGCCTACAGAATGGGAGAAAATCTTTGCCAGCCACAGCCCTGACGGAGGATTAATATCCAGAATATATGAAGAAGTCAAAAAACATAACAGTTAAAACAAACAAACAAACAAACCAAATAATCCAATCAATAAATAGGCAAAATACCTAAATACACATTTCTTAAAAGAAGAAAAAGAAATGGCCAATAAATATATGAAAAAACTATTCAGCATCCTTAGCCATCAGGGAAATGTATATAGTGTTGATAGAACTGCACATTAACACAACCACTTTGGAAAACAGTTTGTTAATTTCTCAAAAGACTAGGAACGGTACCACTATATGACCCAGTTATCCTTCTCCATGGTATTTATCCTAAAGAACTAAAATAAGCATACTAAAGTGATAGAGGAACATCAATGTTTATAGCAGCACAAATCACAATATCCAAGTTATGGAAACAGCCCAGGTGCCCTACAATAGGTGAACAGATAAAGAAAACTGCTATGTATTCACAACAGAGTATTGCTCAGCCATGAAGAGGAATGGAATCATGGCATTTGCTGGTAAATGGATGGAAATGGAGACTGCTATGCTGAATAAAACAAGCTAGGTTAAAAACTTCTCTCATATGAAGAAGCTAGAGAAAAGTAAGGGGAAAAAAGTAAGGGCTGGGATTCCACAAAAATAGGAGGGAGTAGAGAAAGTGGATTGAGGGAGGAAAGAGCAGGAATGAAAAAAAAAGGGGGGAAATGTGGGAGAAAATTGGCAAAATTATGCTATGTACATATATGAATATGCTGCAGTGAATTCCACTTTTATGTTTTTCTATAAAGCAATAATTTAAGAAACAATAAATAAATAGAAGGAAGATCACTACGGTACAGGAAGGGGAAGAGGAGGAGGGAGGGAAGCACTGGGGATTGAAATAGAGCAAATTATATTCCATGCAAGCATGATTATGTCAAATGAACTCCACCATTATGTATCACTATAATGCTCTAATGAAAACATTTTTTTCAAAAAAAGGCAGAATTTATAGTTAATAGAGTACTATGTAGCAGTTTTAAAATGATGAGGCATGATTGTATTATTGAATCAAACAGATGCATTTGACATGCTGATGAGTGAAAGGAAAAGTGACCAATCATCTACTTTTTTTTTTTTTTTGGACTACCATTTGCATGAATAGTAGCATATTGCCTGTTTTTTGTTTGTTTGTTTGTTTGTTTGTTTAAGCTGTAGAAACATATCTAGGAAAAGGATCTTTAAAATGCTGAAGATGATTAACTAGTTATGTTCAGATGATGATTAGAGGAGTTGGAGTGGTTTTTACTTCTTCTATTGATTTTTCCTGTATTTCATGAATTTTTCTAAAAGTTCTACAAGTAGTGAAGTAATGAATCATAAATGATAAAGCTATTTTCACTTAGAAGTAAACAATAGCCAAGTGAATTAAAGGTTTTGAGACTTCCAGGATTGTGTAGATGGAATGGAAAATTAAATTTGGTTTCACTTGGGATACCGTTCATCCTTCTCCAGTGAGGAGACCAGTCAACTGCATTTCATTTTCTTGAGTTTCTCTTTTTTTCTTCTATTAAAAAAAAAAAGACACCAAAACTTGGAGCACAATCCTGTTCATGCAAAGGACAGGATAAAAATGTCCTGAGACTATGTTAGAGACAACTTATGATAGAATTTGGGAGTCAGAGAATATGACCTGCCCACTAGAGTCCCCCATCCAGATAAGTCAACTTCCTAAGCTGCAACTTACGCCTCGTTTGCTTATTTTATTTCGTGTGTGGTGTGTGGTGTGTGGTGTTTTAACTGGTTCTGTCTCTGGTTACAGAAAAAGACATAATCTCTCATCATCCTGTTATCATCAAATATGTCTTCTTGACTTACAATTAACTCTGCCAGCTCTGCTTGCCAAAGTAAATTGATGTACAGAGTCTTTACACATTTTTTTCTGAGCCGAATGCTATTTTATGCATTGATTCCAGTTTAAATAAAAGCTTAGATGTCTACAAATTTCATGGATTAATATAATCAGAGAAAATCTTGGAGAACATTCCTTGTCATGCAGGCCAGAGGATTTATAGGGAATAATGTCAGCTTTCTTTGTGGTACATTTTTTTCAAGCCCATTTACTAGTTCTCCAAAGAAAAATTAAAAAAAAAAAGATTTTTGCAACCTTTGAAGTTCATATTAAACTCTTAACACTAAGAAAGCATTACAAATATAGGCCATAAATAATGGCATACCACCACATAAATCCCCCTCCATTTTATTTTTCCTACTGTTATGTTGTCATTTCAGAAGCTACCATTATCAGCTTCCCTGGATTAAATGATCTCATAAACAACTCTGTTGGAAAACTCCTTAAATAAAGATAGCTTAGTAGTCAGCTTTCCAAGTGTAAGGGAAGGGGATGCCACATTTCAGCTGAGAGAATCATCTCTCTTAGGAGGAACAAGGTTGAGTACTGGATTCTAATAATCTCGTAGTCTAAACATTAAAGGATTTCCAGTAGATTGCAAATCAATCAATTAGACTGAAGAGTTGTGTGGCTATGAAAAAGTTTCCTCTACCAAGCCCCTGATCCTACTTGACAATTTTTCACTTTATTTAGTACATATTTTACATGACATTGATTTGTTGTTACTTATAAAATAACTGTATTGTAGCCACCCAGAGGACATGCTGTGTTTTATAGCCTGATTCTCAGAGTATTTTCTCTTCTGTTAGGTTTAGTGAGATTTTAGGACACATACATGACAGTGGGAATGTAGGCATGTCAGTTAGGCTGACAAGCTGAGTTGAACCATCAGTGGCACTGTGAAGTAAGGTCCCTCTTACGACTCACACATTAGCTATTGTCTCTGTGTTTGGGGTCCTCCATTTCCTTTTTTACAATTTGTTTTTTTAACATATTTAAAATAGCACTTAAAAGATAGTTAGGGGGCTGGGGTTGTGGCTCAGTGGTAGAGCACTTGCCTAGCATAGGTGAGGCACTGGGTTCCATCCTCAGCACCACATAAAGATAAATAAAGGTGCTGTGTCTATCTACAACTAAAGAAATATTTTCTTTTAAAAATAGCAAGGTATGTACATCTCATGTCAGATTTGTGTTTAATCTGACAAGAAAGGAAAGAGAGATTGACTGTACTTTTTAACATGCTATTTTTTTTTCTAGAGGGCTTAGGTAAAGCTTGGCGAAGAAGTCATAGTTTCAGAACCAAATAGTCATGTTACACATGGACATAGTATCTATATGAGGTTACCTTGGTCCCATGTGGTTTGTGGTGATTTGGGGGAAAGGACCCATATTCTAGGCCTCTTTGGTCCAACACTGTTAGATTGCTTTCCCGGGCCCCCATAAGCACAGGTCTTTCTTGGATAGGATGATGGAGACCAGAGATACCCTCATTCTCAGCCTTGGCTGTGTGGCTATATCTTCCTCATTCTACTCAGCTCTCAAACAACACTGTGGATTTGCATGATTTTCCTGATACCTGAACCAGTTCAAGGAACACTTTTTCAGTACCCATGCTTATGTTCTTTGCCTTTTTGTTCAAAATTCTACCCTAAAATGGTAAACACACACTCACATGTGCATACAAATAGGCTCCTGTTCTATCAGCTTTCATTGGGTGATGAATTCTGTCATCACATTCTAGTCTTTAGCACATGCTAAATTTTAGGGCTACTGACATTTTCAGGCATTTCTAATAATTTCTCATCTGTCATCAAGCAATAAGAGCATTCTTTGTCATTTTCTAAGATATATTATGGGATGAACTTTATATATACAATTTTATGTCATTCATATGCAGGCACTGAACTTTAGATATCACCAGTCCTATTTTTAGATGTGGTTCAGAGAGGATTTTGTTCCAAAGTACATAGCTAATGACTAATAGAACCAGTGCTATTCGAAGGATGACTGTCATTTCTAAAGCCTTAATCACTTACACTTGATTACAATGTAGTCTAAATCTATGCTGTTTTATAAAGTTAGAAAACTTAGCAGTGGAAGGGATCAGAATTTGTTCACAGAGGCATGAAGAGCCAGATACTTCTGGCAGCTGGTAACCTTTACCATAATATCCATCCCTTGATCTCTCTTGACTCCTCCATGAGCCCCTGATTTCCCACCTCCAGGCCTCACCCTTCCCTTCCTCTATCAACTCTCCTTCCCTCTATCACCCCCTTATTTTCTCTTTCTCTCCTTCCCATTGCTGTCCTCTGCCCTTTCTTTTGCTCCCACTACCCTCATGGTTCATCTCTCCAGTGTTCCATCTAATGCTATCCTTGCGTACAAACATAATTTACAGGGGACTTGTAATGTGCCAGGCAATGCACTATGTTCATTACGTAAGTAAATCTATTTAATTATTTCAATACCCTTTGTTAAATTGCATGAGTAGAAACTGGCCCTGAAAGACTAAATAACAAGTCCAGAACCATTCAGTGCATAAGTGGTATAGCCAGAATTTGAACTCCAGCAATTTGACCCTTGATTTCCTCAGTTTGAACCCAGTGCTATACTTAAAAACGGAACTGTTTTACTAAATGGAAATCAAAGAAATGCAAGTTAAAACCACAGGTATTGGTCATGTTATCCCCTAACCCAGTAAGCGGAGTTTTTAAAAAATGGCAATATTTGATATTTGACACTGCTGAATATAAGGATTCAGAAATCCTTATATTATGAGGAATACATCTGACACAGTATTTTTTGGAAACAATTTAAATTTATATTCAAGAACACTTTAGAACTCCATATGGTTTGGCTCAATCTTTCCTCTTCCAGGAATGTATTCTGAGAAACTAGCAAAAAAAAAAAAATACACATAAGAAGTTGTCTGCTGAAATACTATTTTGAGCAAGAAAAACAGGAGGAGGCAATGTAAATGTTTAGCAATGAGGTAAGTAATTAAATGTGATAAAACCAAATCCTTAAGTGCATTGCAGGCATTAAAATAAAGAGGTTTTAATCTCTTTTCTTGGGATATATAGTATATTTATAGAAAAGGCCACAAAAATCTAACAGTACAACTTAATGAGTTTTCACAGAGACACTACTCCTGCACTCACTATGATGATCAAGAAAAGGACCAGCATTTTGGAATCCTCCACCATTTCTGATCATGGCTTCTTCTGATCTTGTTATCATCATTCTTTTATTTTCTAAGGATACAACCCTAAATAAGATACCTCATTTATTCCTGTTTTTGAGTCCTGTATAAATGAATTCCAGTCTGTTTGTATTTCATTGTGTCTGGGTTATTTTAGTCACTGTTTTTTTTTTTTATCCATTTCATTTGTCTGTTGCATATTCATGAACTTCTATCCCAGAACACTGGTGTACATAATTTTGAATCTGTTTTTCTATCTATACCTACAGCATTACTTGATCATAACTATACCTATGGGTATTACTTGACTCTTTGTATGTTCAACTAGATTAAATATAGGTATAATCTATTTTCCAAAGCAATTGCATTGATTTATTTTTCTACCAGGAGAATCTTAAAGTTCCAATTGCTCAATTATCTCCATAAATTTGTATATTTTTGTTAAGGGTCTAGTTAAGCCTTTTGGTTTTATCATGTTGTTCTTTTTCCTTACTTAGTTATGGGAGTTCTTTGTAAGTTCTCAAAGCAAGACATTTTGGCTCTATGTGTTTGAACACCTATTAATGATTAAGTTCTATTAACCACAGATGTACATTTTGGTATTGTATCAATCCATTTGCTGTTTTGTTTTTGTTTCTTGGGTTATAAAAATCTTCCTCTTCTCTATTATCTGGAAGGATTTCTTATATTGTCTTCTAAATCCTCTGGGCTATTTTACCTCATATTTATGCCTATGCTGCAGTATAACTTGATTATTAAGGATAATGAAAGGTAGGAATTTCAAATCACTATTTTCCTACTTATCCTCTGGTCTCCATCGAAGAAAAGGCCCCTTCCTTATTCCTGTACTGTCATCTTTTATACATGAAGTACGTTTTCAGGTTTTGCATTATTAGTCTATTTATCTTTTCTAATCTTAACTTTGAACTACCTTCACCTCTATAAACTCCATAAAATGCTACCCATCCCTAATCCAAACTTTAAATCTACTCCTAACCTTAACTCTGTCACTAATCCTAACATGAATCCTCACTATTAGGTTAATAGCACTGTCTTCTTAACCCCCAACTGTCTGTACACAAGTGAAGAGCTCAGCCTGACAATCTACTGAATCATGAGCAATAATATATGCTCAATGTTTTATGCTGTAGAAGTTTGTGATACTTGGTGAGGCAGCTAACATTAGGTAATGGATCCAACATTCACATCACAAAAGAATGTTGTGATATTTTAAGACAGAATTCACAAATTTTATGAATGGGTGGTTTCTTAGTTGAGCCTGCAATAATAGAATAATAGAACATGTCCCTTGAACAATGAATATTTATTTCTCAAATTTTTGTGGACCAAAATTCTAACAACACAGTGCCAGGTTCTTGGTGAGGACCTTCCTTTTTATTCATAGATGGTTGACCTTTAATTTTATTATTTTATTTTTACGTGGTAGGGAGAGAGAGCGAGTGCACAAGAACGATCACACTCATATCCTTCTTATAAGGGTACTAATCCCCTTATGAAGCTCCATACTATGGCTTAATTACATTCTAAAGATTCCATCTCCAAATACCATCACATTGGAGATCTGGGTCTTAATGCATAGCTTTGGGGGAGGAGACAGACATTGAGTCTACACAAATGAGTTTCTCATATGTGGACTTAATTTGCAAATCTTCCAGCCTAACAGTGTGTGCATCAAAAGCTGGACTTTTACCCATTCATCCTGAAGATTTAAGGCTATGCAACTACTCACTTCAGAAAACAACCAACCAATTAGTCAGGTCACAGTTACCAGCAATCAGCAACCCATACTCAAAGCCCTAACCAAACAATGTAACTCATGGTACTGCATGGAAGGTTATTTCCCACAGACTTCAAAATCCTTGAAGAACACAATCTCAGCTACCACCTGTGCCATATTCTGATATTGGATGTGTTTTTTGGAGACTAAGTTCTTCCTTTTAAGGTAATAAAATATGGCTCCATGAATTAGGAGCCATATGCCTTATTGGGTGGTAGTCACATTTAAAAATATGTTTTAATAAAAAATACTAAGAAAAAGAAGAAGAAAGAAATTCAGTTAAATCTTTAATGTCACTTCTAACAATTGTTTCCATTTCTTGGAAAAACTCCTAGGATAATAAATGGAGCAAACATTTCCATCATAAATACATTTATTATTTCCACATGGTGTGTGCATGTGTAGTATGTGCAATTAGGTTTGCTTTCAAATTAGAAATGCTTTAAATCTCACACAAAGAGTCATTTCTCTTTCATCAGGGGTCCTGCCAGCCAGGATTTTCTCACGGAAACTGGAGAGACCCAGAGCAGCTCTACAACTGTGCTCCTTAGAGACTTAGGGTCATGTCTTTGGTACTTTCATATTATTCTTTATTATTTTTTAAACAATGAAGGAATGTGTCTGTGTCTGATTCGGTGGATTTCCATGTCCTTGCCCATCCATCTTTCTTTCGGTTTCCCATGTTGCCTAAGTTCTGTAAGGGTGCTACTTTTGCCCCAATGATGCCAGCACACCTAAAAACTATTTGTGCAAGCCTCCTTTAAATGCAGACACGGTTTGTGCCAAGATAAATGACATTGTCTTGTGTCCCTGCCTTTGAGCAAGCAGAGCTGAGGATCATCTTTCTGTAGCTACACTCTGGAGTTCAGGAGCGCTGGCCTCAAGTGACATAGAACCATTTTGTACATTCATATTGTGACTTTGTAGTTTCTTACCTTAATTTTCTTATTTGTGAAAGGTGGCAATAATGCCTACAGGACAAGCTGTTCTAAGAATGAAAAGTAGCATTCTTAAGCTAAAAAGTAAAAATTAATAATAGATCATTGCTTTATTTAGTAATAGTAGTCTTGGTGTAGGGGGTTGATACAGTAAAATATCAAAAAGGCAGGGAGTTCTGGGGCTACCTTTGGGTTAAGTGCCTCCAGGTTTTAATACCTGGCGTCAAAGGTGAAAAAAAAAAAATTGTTAACACTGCAGCTAGAGAAAAAGAGTGTATTTTAGAGGTGACCGACAGTTCTAATGGGGTTCTGGGCAAATCAAACCATTTTATTTTATTTATTTATTTTAATTTGTTATACATGATAGCAGAATGCATTTTAATGCTTAGTACACATACAGAGCACAATTTTTCATGTCTCTGGCTGTACACAGTAAATTCACACCATTTGTTTCTTCATACATGTAATTAGGGTAATGATGTCCATCTTATTCCACATA
Organism: Ictidomys tridecemlineatus; assembly: GCF_052094955.1. Classification (NCBI taxonomy): domain Eukaryota; kingdom Metazoa; phylum Chordata; class Mammalia; order Rodentia; family Sciuridae; genus Ictidomys; species Ictidomys tridecemlineatus. The sequence continues at coordinate 165,222,080 of NC_135481.1, forward strand.
TTTCCTGGCCCCATGCCCCCTCCCTTCTCCTCCCTACCTATATGTCCTATCTAAAGTTCCTCCATTCCTCTCATGCTCCGCCCAACTCCCACTATGGATCATCATCCATATATCAGAGAAAACATTCGGCATTTGTTTTTTGGGATTGGCTAACTTCAATTAGCATTATATTCTTCAACTCCATCCTCTTACTTGCAAATGCCATGATTTTATTCTCTTTCAATGCTGAGTGATATTCCATTGTGTATATATACCACATTTTCTTTATCCATTCATTTATTGAAGGCATCTAGGTTGGTTCTTCAATTTAGCTATTGTGAATTGTGCTGCTATAAAAATTGATGTGGCTGTGTCCCTGTAGTATACTGTGTTTAAATCCTTTTAGTATAAACCAAGGAGTGGGTTAGCTGGGTTAAATGGTGGTTCCATTCCCAGATTTCCAAGGAATCTCCATTCTGTTCTCCAGATTGATTGCTCCAGTTTGCACTCCCACCAGCAATGTATGAGCGTGCCTTTTCCCCTACATTCTCATCAACACTCACTGTTGTTTGTATTCTTAATAGCTGCCATTCTGACTGGAGTGAAATGAAATCTTAGAATAGTTTAGATTTGTCTGCTAGAGATGTTGAACATTTTTTATATATTTGTTGATTGATTATATATCATCTTTTGAGAAGTGTCTGTTCAGTTCCTTGACCCATTTATTGATTGGGTTATTTGGTTTTTTGGTGTTAAGATTTTTGAGTTCTTTGTATATCCTAGAGATTAGTGCTCTATCTGATGTGCATGTGGTAAAAATTTCTTCCAAAATTGTAGGCTCTCTATTCACCTCACTGATTGGTTTTAGATTTTATTTGTTTGTTTGTTTTTTGCTAAGAAGAAGCTTTTCAGTTTTAATCCATCCCATTTGTTGATTCTTGGTTGTATTTCTTGAGCTACAGGAGTCTTGTTGAGGAATCCAGGACCAAATCCAACATGATGAAGATTTGGGCCTAGTTTTTCTTCTAGTAGATGCAGAGTGTCTGGTTTAATTTCTAGGTCCTTGATCCACTTTAAGTTTTGTGCATGGTGAGAGGTAGGGGCTTAGTTTCATTTTGATGCATATGAATTTCCAGTTTTCAGATAACTATATTTAGGTAGGTTTCTCTCTGTGTCCTCTATTCTGAACCATTGGTCTACATGTCTATTTTGGTGTCAATACCATGCTGTTTTTGTTACTCTTGCTCTGTAGTATAGTTTAAGGTCTGGTATAGTGATGAAAGATTGCATTGGCTATTTTGGGTCTCTTATTTTTCCAAATGAATCTCATGGTTGCTTTTTCTATGTCTATGAGGAATGACATTGGGATTTTGATTGGAATTGCATTAAATCTGTAGAGTGCTTTTGGTAGTATGGTCATTTTGACAATAGTAATTCTGCCTATCCAAAAGCAAGGGAGATCTTTCCTTCTTCTAAGGTCTTCTTTAATTTCTTTCTTTAGCATTCTGTAGTTTTCATTGTAGAGGTCTTTCACCTCTTCCATTAAGTTGATTCCTACATTTTTTTTTTCAGGCTATTGTAAATGGGGTAGTTTTTCTAGTTTTTCTTTCTGAAGATTTGTCACTGAAGTACAGAAATACTTTTGATTTATGGGTGTTGATTTTGTATTCTGCTACTTTGCTGAATTTGTTTATTAGTTTCAGAAGTTTTCTTGTGGAATATTTTGGATCCTTGGGTATAGAATCATGTCATCAGCAAATAGCGATAATTTGAATTCTTCTTTTCCTATTCACATCCCTTTAATTTGTATCATCTGTCTAATCTCTGGCTAGAGATTCAAGAACTATGTTAAATAGAAGTGGTGAGAGAGAGCATCTCTGTCTTGTTCCAGTTTTTAGAAGGAATTCTTTCAATTTTTCTCCATTTAAAATGATGTTGGCCTGGGGTGTAGCATAAATATCTTTTAAAGTGTCAAGATATGTTCCAGTTATTCCTAGTTTTTCTAGTGTTTTGAACATAAAAGGGTACTGTATTTTGTCAAATACTTTTTCTGTATCTATTCAGATGATCATATGATTCTTTAAGTCTATTCATGTAATGAATTACATTTATTGATTTCCATATGTTGAACCAACCTTGCATCCCTGGGATGAATCTCTCTTGATTGTGGTACACTCTTTTTGATATGTTTTTGTATCCATTGTGCCAGAATTTTATTGAGATTTTTTGCATCTATGTTCATTAGAGATATTGGTCTTAAGTTTTCTTTCTTTGATGTGTCTTTGCCTGGTTTTGGAGTCAGGGTGATATTGGCCTCATAGAATGAGTTCAGAAGTATTCCCTCTTTTTCTATTTCATGAAATAATTTGAGAAATATTGGTATTAGTTCTTTGTTGAAGTTCTTGTAGAACTCAGCTGTGTATCCATCTGGTCCTGGACTTTTCCTGGGTGGTAGGCTTCTGAAGGCATATTCTATTTTTTTTACTTAAAATTAATCTGTTTAACTTGTATATATCATCCTGATTCAGTTTGGGCCAATCATATGTCTCTAGAAATATTTTGATGCCTATGATATTTTCTATATGGGAGTTGGGTACTGGGGATTGAACTTTGGGACACTCAACTAATCAGCCACATCCCCACCTCCCCACCTCTATTTTGTATTTTGTTTAGAGGCAAAGTCTCACTGAGTTACTTAGCATCTCAATGTTGCAGAGGTTATCTCTGAACTCACAATCCTCCTGTCTCAGTCTCCTGAGCTGCTGGGACTATAGGCATGCGTACAGTGATTGATCATATTTATGATGCACTGTATCTTGTATTAGAATTTAAGCTCCTTTTAGGGTAAGATTTCTTTTTTTTTTTGATAAGATTTCTTATATATTCTGTTCACCATGTTTAAGCAGTTAGAACCAGATTAGGCACATTGTGAGCACTCAATATATATTTGTTAAGTAAATTCATTCTATATACTTAATTTGAAAACCGATAATTTACTTTTAACTTTTTTTTAAAGAGAGAAAGGAGAGAGAAAGAGGAGAGAGAGAGAAAGAGAGAATCTTTTTTGTAGATGGACACAACACAATGCCTTTATTTATTTATTTATTTTTATGTGGTGCTGAGAATTGAACCCGAGTCCCACCCGTGCTAGTGGAGTGCTCAACCGTTGAGCCACAATCCCAGCCCAATTTACTTTTAACTTTTTAAAAGTCAGGTTTTGATGAATAACTTACATAGAGCAAAATTCAGTCTTTTAATACACAGTCTTATGACTTTTAACAAATGTTTATGATTGTATAACCACCATCACAGTTAAGATATAGAACAGTTCATCTGGCCCAAATATTCCCTTGTGCCCTTTGTGATTGAACACCCATGTCACATGGTGACTATAGTTAATTACAATGTATTGCATATTTGAAAATTGATAAGAGAGTGTATTCCAAGTTTTTCACCACACACACAAAATGAGGTAAAATAAAGCAAAACAAACATCCTAAATATGTACCCAGTTTCTAGTAAATACCTACTGTTTCATTGCTTTACCTTTTCTAGAAAGTCAAATATATGGCATCATATCATATGCAGTCTTTTGCATCTGGCTTTTTTCATTTAGCATATGGCTCCTGTGATTTTTCATGTTGTTCCATATATGATTAGTTTCCATTTATTGCTGAATACCGACTATATCACTATACTATTATAACACAGTTTGGTGGAATATGCATCAGTTGAACATTGTGTTGTTTCCAACTTTGGATGATTACTAATGAAGGAATTATAAACATTTACATACAGGTATTTGTAGGCAATAAATTTTTATTTCTCTTGGGTAAGTACCTAGATTTTTATTTTCTCAGGTAAGTACCAAGGAAATAGATGCCTGGTATGATATGACATGTAAATGTTTAACTGTGTGGAAAGCAGCCAAACTAATTGCCAGAGAGGTTATACTATTTGTATTCCCACCAATAATTTGTGTCTGAGAGTCCAATTGTTCTCGTTTTTTGCCAGCATTGGGCAATGCCAGTTTTAAAATGATGGTCATGACAATGACCATTCCATTCTAACAAGTGTGCACTGGTTTCTTTGGTGCATGTGTGTGGTTTTAATTTGCACTTCTCTAATGGCTAATCACCCTGAGCACCTTTTTGTGTTTAAGTACCATTCGTATATCTTCTTTGTTAGAGTGTGTGTTCAGATAATTTGTCAATTTTTAATTGATTAATTAATTGATTGTTAGGTTTTGAGAGTTCTTTGTTAATCAGGACTATAAGTGCTTAGATATTAGTTATGTATTTTGCAAATATTTTCTCCAGGCTTTCTATTGCCATAAAAAATGTCTTCTGAGGAGCAAAAGTTTGAATCTTGGATTGAATATAATTTGTCATTTATTGTTTTCTGGATTGTGCTTTTGTATAAAATAAATCTATTTCTGACCTCAAGTAACATAGTTTTTTGTTATATATTTTCTTCTAGAATTTCTATTGTAAATTCAGTTAAGACCTATTGTAAAGTTATTTTTATTTTTAGCATATAAATGGACATCCAATTGATTTAACATCAGTCTCCTTCCTATGGTATCTGTTCAGATGAAGACCTTTCTAGAATCCCCGATCCTTTTCTAAAAATGCTGTTGATATTTTGAAACTCAAAAGTTATGTGTTATCTCAAAAGTACATCTAGACTTGTTTTGCAGACACCTAAAACAAATTTAAATTTCTTTGATAAGCATAACAACTAAAATGTTAACACGATTCTACTGTGCCTTTGTTAAAAGAAAAGCTTGATAAATATTCAAGAGATGATTATGAAATGTTTAAAACACAACAAATTCTGGGAAACAATTTATGAGAAATTATAAAAATAAAATTCCCAGTATGGATAAACAGGTTTTTCAGTGCCATTTGTTAAAAAGACTATCTTTTCCCCAACATATATATTTTGTTATCTTTATCAAGAATCAGATTACTGTATATGTGTGGGCTTATCTCTGTATATTCTGTTCTATTGGATGGGCCTTCAAGTCTGTTTTGATACCAACGCCATGATGTTTTCATTACTATATCTCTTATCATTATTTGAGATCAGATATTTTGATGCCTCTTACATTGCTCTTCTTGCTCAGTATTGCTTTGGCTATTCTGGGCCTTTAGGACTGTTTTTTCCTAGTTCTATGAAGAATGTCACTTACATTTCGATGGAGAATGCCTTGAATCTGTGTATCTTTTTTAGTAATATGCAATATTAATTCTGTTTGTTCAATAATATGAGAGGCCTTTTGACCTTCTAAGGTCTTTGTCAATTTCTTTCTTCAGTGTTCTGTAGTTTCTATCATAGGGGTCTTTCATCTCTTTACTTAGATTTATTCACAAATATTTTAATTTTTGAGGTCATTGTGAATGGAATAGTTTTCCTGACTTCTTTCTCAGCAGATTCATTATTGGCATTTAGAAAAGCTACTGATTTTTGTATGTTGATCTTCCATCCTGCTACTTTGCTGAATTTGTTGATCAGCTTTGGAAGTCTTCTGATGGAGTTTTTTCGTCTACTAACATAGGATCATGACACTGGCATACAGAGATAATTTGACTTCTTTTCCTATTTTTATCCATTTGATTTCCTTCTGTTGCCTAATTGCTCTGGGTAGAATTTCAAGAACTATATTGAATAGGAGTAGTGAGAGTGGACATTCTGTTTTTATTTCTGATTTTAGTGAACTGTTCTTAGTTCTTCTTCATTCAGTATGACATTGACTTTGGGGTTGTAGCATACAGTCTTTACAATGCAGGGGTAAGTTCTTTCTATCTCTACTTTCTCCATTGTTTTCAACATGAGTCCATTGTTTTTAACATGAATGGATGCTGGATTTCATTAAAAGCTTTTTTTTTTGCATCTACTGAGATGATCATGTGACTCTTGTCCTTAATTCTATTTATGTGGTGGACTACATTTTTTGACTTGTGTATGTTAAATCCATCTTGTACCCCTGGGGTGATCCCCACTTGATCATGGGGTACAATCTTCTTGATGTATTTTTGAATGCAGTTTGCTGATACTTATTAAGGATTTTTGCATCTCTGTTCATCAGGGATATTGGTCTGCAGTTTTCTTTATTTGATGTGTCATTTTGTAGTTTTGTTATCAGTGTGATACTGGCTTCATAGAATGAGTTTAGTAGTATGTTTCCTCCATTTCTATTTCATGGAATAATTTGAAGAAGATTGGAGTTAGTTGTTCTTTAACGGTCTGGTAGAACTCAGTAAAAAATCAACTCAAAGTAAATCAAAGACCTATGATTTAGACAAGAAACAATGTAACTGCTAGAAGAAAACATAGGGTTAACAAGCCAATATATTGTTCCAGAATCAACTTCCTTAATAATTCTTTAAAAACTCCTAAAGTTCAAGAAATAAAACCAAGATTTAATAAGTGGGGTAGCTTCATATTATAAAGCTTCTAGAAAGCAAAAGAAAAAAGAACATGAAGAATAAGTCTACAGAATAGGAAAAAAATATTTGCCAACTATTCTTCCAACAGGAGATTAATATTCAGAATATATAAAGAACCAAAAAACACCAAAGCAACCACAACAAATCATAATAACAACAACCTTATCCATAAATGGGCAAATGAACTAAATATATATTTCTCAAAGAAGAAACACAAAAGGCCAGCAAGTACATATAAGGGGGGAAAAATAAAACTTCAACATCCTTAGCAATTGGGAAAATGCAAATCAAAACCACACTGAGATTTTACCACATTTCAGTGAGAACAGAAATCATCAGGAAAAATAAATGCTAGTGAGAATGGGAGAACATGCATTCAAGCATTGTTGGTGAGACTGCAAATTAGTATAGCCACTTTCAAAATCAGCATAGAGATTACTCAAAAGACTAGGAATGAAACTACCATATGGTAAACCTACCTCATTCCTCAGTACTTATTCAAATATAACTAAAATCAGCATAGTATCATGATATATGCATACCAATGTTTACAGCAGCACAATTCACAATAGCTAAGTTATGGAACCAGCCCAGGTGCTCTTCAAAAAGATGAATGGATAAAGAAAATGTGATATGATGTTTTAATCAGCCATAAAGGGGAATGAAATTATGTCATTTGCAGTAAATGAATAGAACGGGTGAACATCATGCTAAGTGAAATAAGCCAGAAAGCAGAGGGCTGAATATTTTCTATTATATACAGAAGCTACAGAGAAATTAGAATTTTTTTTTTTTAAAAAAAGTTGGATCTAATGCAAATAGAAAGAAAAATGGAGTAGAAAAAAGGGGATGGAAGGGGAGGAAGGTAGAAGGTAAAACATGAGTATTAATAACAGAATGAAGTTGACCAAATTATGCTGTATGCATATGTGAATATATCACAATGAATTCCACTTTTATGTATAACTATACTGAACCAATTTAAAATAAATTAATAGAAGAAAGACCAAGAGAGTACAGGCAGGGGGTCAGGTAGAGAGGGGAGGGGAAGGAATAGGGCAATGTTGGGAATTGAAATGGAGCAAATCATGTTATATACTCTGATGAATATGTCCAAATGGACCCTATAATTATTTGAAACTATAATGCATTAACAAACATTAATAAGAAAAGAAAAATACCAAAATTCTCAAAAGCATTTTAGAAATGAAATGTTTTACTAATCAATGCTCTTGGTGGTTAAACAAAAGGAAATGACTTTTCAATTTGAGTTCGAAAACGGTGTACTGCAATATATTTTCAGAAAATGCAGGAATACTGGAAAGCAGATTTAAATACGTATTAAGGGAAGCAGGGGCTTAGTCAAGACCCTGCAAGATCCAGCTCCGGGAGATGCTACTTAAACCACAGCTGCATTGTGCCATCACCTCTGGACAGTACCCCTGAGCTACTGCTCTATATACTTCTGGCTGTGATGCTACACTACCTCCCAGACACTCATTGTAACACTGTTAGACTATCTACTCTGCTGTAGCTGCCCAAGGGGTTTTCCAACCCTGTAACTTTCCGTCACACCCTTCAGATTCACAGTCCAAACTGGGTGTCAATCTGTGATTAATACCGCCCCAGGCACAATCTCCAGCAGACATAAAGTGATGAAAAAGAAATATCCATCTATCTTTTGTACTCACAGTAGTGGGATTCTTGAATTTAAGAGTTGTGGGGGATACACACATTTGGGTGAGACAAAAATGAAACCACAAATGTCTACCTGGATAACTTTAGCAAATACTTTCATTTTATAAGCAAAGAAATTGCAAAAACAAACAAGAAAACAAAACACATTAGACTGCAAGAGAGCTGTGTATAAGCAACTTAGGAAAAAGCTGTCTCAAAAACAAAACAACAGGAAAAAATGAGCTGGGGACTAGGGATGCGGTTCAGTGGTTAAGTGCCCCTGATAACAATAAAAAAAAAAAAAAGTCTCCAAGTGAAGACTTACTTGAAATAAGCAATATAGCTAAGGTATAGACCATTGACCTAATTGCTATTAAATATAAGCCTGAGTAAAAACTAACTGGTGTTTTCAATCAAAGTACTTCTATTTTTTTTCAAATTGGCACTTAGACAGAGCTATCTTGTGTGGCAACCTGTGAGGTATTGGGAGGGACTAGCAGCCAATTTCTCAAGAAGAGCTTGATGAAAGCACCCCCTGAAATGTTGCACTGTCACTCCGCTACAAGGATTTGTTCTGGCATTGGTCAGCAAGAAGCATGTACAGTTGCCTACAGTGAGCACACATATTCCTCTTCCCAGGTAATTGTGGTCTTCAGCCAAAGTCTGAGTGAAAAAAAAAAAAATATGATCACTTTCTTGCCAGTTGCATGTATCTAAAACAGAAGAAGACAAAAACAATGTCTGTGGTTACCAGAGTGATTGCATAATTTAGGTTTTCTATAGGACTATAGCACAGGGTTGTGTGTCTCATTAATTCTGACTTTTTTGTTGTTGTTGATCATCTTTGGAAATGGCACTTGGTGCTGAAAGCTTCCCTGTTTTGCAGGCAAGCCTAGGCAACTATGACTTTTTAGACATTTGCCTTATTAAAGACTGGACATCTTTGCCAAAGTAAGTGATCTTTTCCTAAGAACAATCTTGAACCAGATAAGTTTTCAGCTTCAAATATCAGGGGAATGATTACATTTCAATAAGGTTAGAATTGTCTACCTTCAGATAAACGGGTTTATACTCCCATTTTGCAGAGAGGTATCCGAGGTCCTGAAAAGTTAAATATCTTAGCAAAAATCCCTGATTGAATAAATTGTAGAAGTTGACTCTTTGATCCAAATACAATACACTCATACCCTCTTAGACGGCTTGTATCCATCAAAATAGGCTGGGCTATACTGCAGTAATAACTCTAAGTCTCAGTGTTTTAGTGTGTTATTGAAGATTTTCTATTTCCATGATGCCTTACCCAGGCAGAATGCTAGGGGCATGTTCTGTGTGTCTTTATTCTCAGGACCAGACTGATTGAGACACAGGTGCTTTATCACTGAGTAATATCCCCAGCAGCTCCCTTCCACACCTCCTACTTTTTGTTAAAATTTTGAGAAAGAGTCTCACTAAGTTATTCAGGCTGGGCTTCATCTTTGCCTCAGCCTCCTGAGTCACTGGGATAACAGGTGTGTACTACCACACCTGGCTTCCTACCATTTTTAAATTTTTATTTCCAGTTTCATTTCTTATGTGATGCAAATACAACAGGGCCTTGAAGTTGTGAGGAACCAGCGGCATAGTGCATGTGAATCATTTAACAAGGATTCTGGCCCATGGAACATATTCAATAAATATTTTTATAATTATTATTTTAAGTTCCACTAATGGAATTATAATCTTGCTGGAAGAATTTTGGTAACTATGTGTTATAGGTTGAATTTTATTTTCTTTTCTCCCCAACTAAAAGATATGTTGAAGTTCTAACTCCCTGTACCTCCACATGTGGCCTTATCTGGAAATAGGGTCATTGCAGATACAGATGCAATTTAAAATAGGTGGCACTGGAGTAGGGTGAGTCCTTGATCTGTTATGACTATTGTTCTTACAAGATAGCCCTATGAAGACATGGAGACAAACAGAAGAATGGATATGTGATCACAAAAGTAGAGAGTTGAGGCTAGCAACTACAAGTCAGAGATTGCAGGCAAACCTCTAGAAACTAATAAAGAGAAAGAAAACATTTTCCTATGGGTTTCAGATGGATCATGGCTCTGCCAACATCTTGATTTTAGAGTTTTAGACTCCAGAACTGTGAAGAATAAATTTATATTGTCAAGCCATCCAGTTTTTCCAACTTGTAAGGGTAATCTTAAGAAATTTGTACATCATATGTTCTATCAACTATCTATATAAAATGAATTTCATACTTATAATTAGAAGACCTGTTCTCAATTGCTCAGATTCACAGGTTGTGAGAACTTGGACAGGTGTCCTAGCTGCAATAATTTGTAATTATTCTGTACATACACACATATAAATATATATGAAAGGGATAAAAATATAAATATGGGGCCAGGTGTGGTGGTGCAAGCCTATAATTCCAGTGGCTCTGGAGGCTGAGAAAGGAGAATTGCAAGTTCAAAGCCACCCTTAGCAATGGAGAAGCACTAAGCAATTCAGTGAGACCGTGTCTCTAAATTGTTTGTGTTCCTAAGTCCCTTCGTGGTCCAGGGTCACTCGGCTACCTTGTCATGGGGGGTAGAGACACAGAATCAACACACAGACTTCAGGAGCTGGGGAGAGAACTGGCTGGAGACCTACATCAGGTCATTGTCCAGTAGCTCAGTTTATTTTTGGAATGCACACAACTGTTATAGGGTTCCAGGGGGGGGTGCCTGCCAATCACACATAAGCACCTTAACATCCATAAGCCAATCATCTTATGCCTAATGTAACCTCACTATGAGGAAGCACTAAATATTGCTGTCCTGATGGAAGGCAGTCTGAAAGGGTCTTTGTCCCTAAGGGAGGGGGGCTATGCCTTGGGGGGTTACATGCCCTGAAGCATTTGACTCTGGGTGGTTTCCTGACCTGGTAATCTGGTAGCTTGGCAACGCTGACCACAAGTGCTGAGGATGTGGTTTCACAAACGTCTCACTAGGGCAGAGTGCCCCGTCCTGCAGGTGTTCCTGTCAGACCTGTATGAGCGTAGGTTTTCCTAGCACTCTGAGCTACTCATAGCTACTAGCTGTGAACCGAGAGTTACTCCAACACCAAATAAAATACAAAACAGGGCTGGGGATGTGGCTCAGTGGTTGAGTACACCTGAGTTCAATCCCTGGTACCAAATATATATATATGAAATATGGGATATATGGATATTTGTACAGAAAAGACGAAAGAAGAAATGGATGAATTCAATCTGAAAGAAGATAATAGGCCTTGAAATGATTATTGTTCACATACCTGTGGTATATTATTACATGGATGATCCTCAACAAATTATATCTCCTTGGCTTGTGCCTGCCATATTGATTCTGAGACTGACCCTGAGAGTTGTTTCGGCTGTTGTGAGGAACCAGTGGCGTGTGGCACATTTTTAGTTCGAGGAGGAAAACGAACACAGTTGAACCCTTAACATATAGTAACCAAAATTCTTCTAGATTAAATTCAGTTAAAGTAATAATCACAATGAGACTGCCAGGTAAAAAGATCCAGACTGGCTACTAGAGATGTATGAGGTTATATAGTCACCAGCATCAGCATGAGCAACGATTATCTGTGAGTGATACCATCTTTGATTCCACAACCCACTTGATTTGCTAGCCAACTGTAGCCACTTGTATGACTTCAGGTAAGATCAGCAGAAGAACTGCCCAGCAAATCCCAGCCCTAATTGCTGGCCCATAAAATCTCCAACATAAAAAAATGGTGGTTGTTTAAAGCCACTAAACATTGATATATGGTTTGTTACATAATAATAGTAACTAATGTACAGGGGGAAAAAAATCAATTTATCTCTCATATAGACTTCAACCTTCTGAGCTCTGTTGATTTTATGACTAAGTGTCTACAGTACTTCCCCTTCTTTCAAGGAATAAATAATGACTGTAGCAAGTAGAACTAATTCTATGTCTAGAATAATACAAAGAAGGCCTTAATACCAAATTCAATGATTGTCATATGTCTTTCCTTATTCTTGTAATGAACTTCATATTCATAAAATTTTTATAAACATTTTTCTATGACATAGCATCTTAGTCAACTTTCTGCTACTGTAAGAAAATACCTGAGATAATCAACTTTAAAAAAGAAAAAATTCATTTGTCTTACAGTTTTGAAGTTTTCATCCCAAGGTTGGTCAGTCTCATTGCTTTTGGGTCTGTGACAAGGCAGTATATCATGATGGGAACATGTGGCAAGAAACAGTTCTCCTAGCAGCAGTCAGAAAGCAGAAAGAGAAAGAAAGGGTCTAGGGCTCCAGTATTCCCTTGAAGGGCATGCCCCCAATAACCTAACATTCTCCCACTGGGCCCCACCTCTTAAAGGTCTCACTAGCTCCCAATAGCACCACAGACTGGGCTTTGCAGGGACACTTATCCAAACCACAGCAAAAATCAAAAGCTAAAATCAAAAGCCTACTTTCTTCCCTTAAAATGAAGACAATGATTCCCCCTCGGGTCGTTGGGCACCATCGCTAGCAGTCAGAGAAATGCAAATCAAAACTACCCTAAGATACCATCTCACTCCAGTAAGATTGGCAGCCATTAGGAAGTCAAACAACAATAAGTGCTGGAGAGGATGCGGAGAAAAGGGTACACTTGTACATTGCTGGTGGGACTGCAAATTGGTGCAGCCAATTTGGAAAGCAGTATGGAGATTTCTTGGAAAGCTGGGAATGGAACCACCATTTGACCCAGCTATTCCCCTTCTCGGTCTATTCCCTAAAGACTTAAAAAGAGCATGCTACAGGGACACTGCTGCATCGATGTTCATAGCAGCACAATTCACGATAGCAAGATTGTGGAACCAACCTAGATGCCCTTCAATAGATGAATGGATAAAAAAATTGTGGCATTTATACACAATGGAGTATTACTCTGCATTAAGGAACGACAAAATCATAGAATTTGGAGGGAAATGGATGGCATTAGAGCAGATTATGCTAAGTGAAGCTAGTCAATCGTTAAAAAACAAATACCAAATGACCCCTTTGATATAAGGGGAGTAAACAAGGACAGGGTAAGGACGAAGAGCTTGAGAAGAAGATTTACATTAAACAGGGATGAGAGGTGGGAGGGAAAGGGAGTGAGAATGATATATAAGAGGAAAGGAGGGGTAAGACAAGATAATACAAATGGAAGAAATGATTTACGGTAGAAGGAGTAGAGAGAGAAAAGGGGAGGGGAGGGGAGGGGAGGGGGGATAGTAGAGAATAGGACTGACAGCAGAATACATCAGACACTAGAAAAGCAATATGTCAATCAATGGAAGGGTAACTGATGTGATATAGCAATTTGTATACGGGGTAAAGTTGGGAGTTCATAACCCACTTGAATCAAACTGTGAAAGATGATATATTAAGAACTGTGTAATGTTTTGAACGACCAACAATAAAAAAAAAAAAGAAAATACTTATTTTGAATATTTTATCTAAAAAAAAAAAAATGAAGACAATGAGACCGCAGAGAATTTTCATTACTTGACCAAGACAGTAATGCTGATAAATTTAAGAGAAATCCAAAAAATTTTAATGATTTTCTCCAACACAGTATTTAATTCATAACTACCCAGTTAACATTATTAAGATTAGTCTCTAGTGAAGTTGGAAAATAAATATAATACAGATAAATTAATTTACTAATAGGTAAATTATACATAAGTATAAATACTAACCCAAAATACTAAAAAGAAGACCATAATTATCTTATATATTTTATTATTCTTTCACTTTTATTTACTCTTAATTAGTGTATTAATTGTGCATATTAATGAGGTTTGGCGTTGTATTTCAATACATGTATACAACATGCACTGTTCAAATCCAGCCAAATTCAGTCCCTGTTACCAATGAATATCTGCAAATTGTTCCCATTGTTTACTCTCACTGGGAAATCAGACAAATTTTAAATAGAGGTTGAGACTTTCTTGGCTTTAGCCAGTCATGATTACTTTTACTCTAGACACCAAAAGGGCAGAACCTGGATCGCCCTTCATTGCCCTTCAGAGCAACTGCTAATAATTGAGCCCAAGTTGCCTTTCTCCCCTTCATACATGTGGATCTGTCTGAGCAAGCCAAGTAGATTAGCTTCTAATATTTCATACCAGAAATTTGCTGTTGGGGATTGTTCTATGTGTGCAACATGTTCCACTAGTTGGTGGGGATATTCTGGTGTAGAGGTTTTATCATTTGGGGTGTGGCTGTACAAATAATTAATGTGGGCAAAGGTGTGATGCTACAAGGATTTATGCTGTATAACAGGAGAGCGATATGGAAGAAATTGCATGTGACTCCATTGGAAGGCTGAATATATTTGAAGCTGAATATGTTTGTAGTTTCAAACTCTGGCCAGAAGAATGAAAACCATACCAGCTATTTTAACAGAAAGTACTTAACATAGGCAATTGGGTAAGTAAGAAGCAGAAATACTTCTACTATAAGAGACAAAGTAACTGCAGAGAAATCCATCACCCCTCAGGCTGGGAAAGAAAGTGAAAAGTTAGCATTAATAAAATATAGCAAGCTTGTAGGAAAGACCTGTAACGTGGCAAACCAGACCACTGAGATTGGGAAAGCTTCCTAACTGATAATGTCACCTCAGAAACACACAAGTTGAGTTGATCCTGTTGAGTTGGTAGTCAGAACGAACCAGTTGGAGCTGGTACCTGTCTGGGGCTGCGGTCAACTGTCCCTGGGAATGAAAACAACTGAAGGTCTTAAATATGGGGTTCAGCCCCCCACCCCTGACCTGTTGACCTGTTGACTCAATATCTTACAGCTGGTAACATATGAAGGCATGTTCTTTGTAATCTTTTCAAATACCAGTTGTTGTTATCAACACAGATATGGCCATCATAACCTGAGGCTCCTTCTCAAAATATTTTCAGATGTTCCAAACAGGTTTTATATGTCTATGAATTATCTTTAGCCATCCTGACCTTTCCAGCAATTGGAGGTATGTATGTATTTAAGCTGTCACCACATATAACACTTTTTAGTGGATATAACATAGTCAAATGCAAGATCTGTCTGGATCACCCTGCCAAAACTTTATTTCCAGTGCTAGCATCCTGGGAGATTAGTCAGGAGGTAGTTAATTAATCACTCATTTGATGCCTATTGTTTGCCAAAAGCCCTGCCAAGCAAAACCATTCAACTTACATATACGCTAATATAGTCTTGGCCCTTGTGTAATTTTTATCTGCTGAGAGAGATGGGCATTAAACAAACATATTAATCAATATGAATTTGTGAATCTCGGTACATTTTACAAAGATATATAAAAACAGGGTGTTACAAAAATGTGGTTATTATTAAACTGATTGCAAAAGTGACTCTATGTAACCACGTGACTTGTAACAAGACTTTGGAACTCCTCCCAACAAGAAATGAAATCTATTTCCCTACCACCTTTTGAATCTGAGCTGGCTTCAATGTTTCATTTAGCCAATCAAATATTGAAGAAAGCCATGTACAATGGAAACAACCCAAGTGTCCATCAATGAATGACTAGATAAATGTAATATACACAAGCAATAGATAATTGCCCAGCTATGAAAAGGAAGAAAATTCTAATACGTACAACAATGTGGATGAATCTTGAGAACAACATTTTAAATGAAATAAACCTATCACAAAAAGAAATACTGAACAATTCTACTTAGAAGAACAACATAGAGTAGTCACAATCATGGAGACAGGAAGAAAAATGGTGGTTGGCAAGAACAGGGGATTGGGGGAATGGGGAATTACTGTTTAATGGGTGTAGATTTTCAGTTTTGCAAGATGTAAAGAGTTCTGGTTAGTTGCTGCTGTTAGTGACAGTTGGACCATAATATGAATAAGCTTAATATTACTGACCATATACAACCTTATACTGGTTGTAATAGTAAATTTTATGTCATGTGTACTGAACAACAATATGTAGATGGGGGAAAAACCCCTAGAAATTAAGTATCTTATGAATTGGATTCTAGGTCTTTTATTTCTGTGAGCAATTTTGTAAATCCTTACAGAGTTATTCCTTACAGAGTTATTCTATAACTCTGTATTGTATAAAACTAATACAAATGATTCTTGTTTCGGCACACGCACATACACACACATATACATACATACATACATATACACCCCTCCAATTCTCCCAACACTATTTGTCAAAAAGGATTTTGGTTCTCCATTGAATTTCTTACATGTTTGGTGTAAAAGACTGATATTTATTCCATTGATCTATGTGTCTGTCTTTAATATAGTAATGTTTCCCATACTGTAACTGTGTAATAAGACATGAAATTGAAAATGTGTCTTTCAACTTTCTCTTTCAAGATTGTATTGGGTATTCTGGGGTGTTTGCATTTTTTAATTCTAGGCTAAGATTGTCCATTTTGTATGTGTAGGGGGGAGCCAGCTGACATTTTATTTGACACATAATATTTATGGGGTACAATAAGATAGTTCAACACATGTATAGAAGTAATGATAAAATCAGGATAATTAGTATATCCATCTCCTCAAATATCAGTCTTTTCTATATGTTGGGAAATGTTAAGCTCTTCCAGTTAGTTTGAAACATAGCATAGATGACTGTATACTGTGGTCCTCTGCTGTGCTTTAGGACACCAGAGCTAATTCTTTCTGTGTTTTGGGATTCTTTATCTAATCTTTTCTATCTTCTCTTCCTCTTTCTCCTGTCCTTCCCAGTCTCTAGTGATCATGACTCTACTCCTTACTTCTATGAGATTATTTTTTTAACCTTTAAAAATGAGTGAGACCATAGAGTCTTTGTCTCTCTGTGCCTGGCTTATTCCAGTTAACATGGTATCCTTCTAGTTCTCCATACTTTAATACAGATTATAGGATTTCATTCTTTTTATGGCTGAATAATAGTTTTGTAAATATACACCATATTTTCTTTATCCATGTATCATCTCTTGATGGGCTCCTTGGTTGATTCCATATTGGGGCTATTGTGAACAGTGCCAGCTAAGATTTTGACAGAGGCTCTATTGAATCTGCAAATCAACATTGGGATTGAACTAAATTCAGGTTTTCATAGTTCCATCATTATTAATGAGCTCATACATTTTTTGAGCATTTACTCAGTTCATATTTTTATGAAATTATGATTTTTGTATCCTTTTGAAAATTATTTCTATTCCAGATATTAAATATTGGAGTATCACAGGGCTCATCCCTAAATTCTGAGCAACCAGTACACTCTGAAACAATTTTATCCACACCCACACCTTCAATTAACCTCAGTCTACACATAGATTTTTTTTCTCTATCTAAAGCTTCATTGTCTAAGCTCCAGACACAGACTCAATTCCTTCTGCTTACTAAACATCTCCACTTACATATCTCAGACATTTCTAGCTCAGCAGGAATTTTTCCTTCAACTCACTGGCCTCATTCCTGTTCTACCATTGATCTCTATGTCATTAAAGGGAATATCTTCATGTGGTTGCAAAAGCTAGATACCTAGGAATCATCATTTTTTATCCCTTCTTTTCTGCTTTTTCTCCCACTAAATTCACCTTCAAACTGTCCTCAAACCAATCCACGTGTATGTATAGTTGGTGATATGCTTTCCTAATCTAAGATATAATTATCTCTTTCATAGATTACTGCAATAGTATTCTAGCTGGTTTTCCTACACCCACTGTGGCTATCTTTACTCCATTTCTCTCACTGTAGGTTGGTTTCAAAAATGAAGCCTAATCATGTCATGATTAAAACTTGTAATGGCTTCAAACTTGTAATGGCTTCTTGTATCTCTGATGATAAAGATCTACCTGCTTCATGTAATCTACAGGATCATACATGGCTTAGCTTTTGCCTGTTTTTCAATCCTCTCTTATATTACTCTTCTCTTCTATCCACTACTTTAGTCTTCATTCACAATTATTCCTTTTGCATCTTAGGTTCCTTCTACATAAACCATATTTTATCCATATTTCCATTTACTTTATGTATCTTTCATATATCTGATAATTTTTATAAGAAAGAATTCTCTGTCTCCTCTCCGAGGCAAAGTTTTGCGATATGCTTTTAGAGAACAGTGTTGCTTTCCTCGAGGCATCTATTAATCTTTTATACCAACTCATTTCAGTAAGTATTTGATTACTGCCCATCTTCCTCCTAGACTATAATCTTCATGAAAGCAGAGACCAAGTCTATTTTGGGTGACTTTGCATAATGACTAGATACCATTTTTCTGTTGCAAATAAGACATGAAACCAATTAAAGAAGAAGAGGAAGAGAAATAAGGAGAAGGAAGGGGAAGGAATGCAATTGTGAATAGTGCATTTTTCTTATTTCCTAGTTCTGTGTATTTTTCTACATGTATTTCATTGTCAGAATCTCTTTCTGTAATTCAGAAAGATGACTAACAGCACAAGTTCTATCTTTAGTTATCCCAACGAAAAATGCTTCTCTTTCTTATGAGTCCCAAACAAAAGACTCAGCCTAGCACTTGTGATGAGGATTGTATCACATACCCAATTGTAAACCAGTCACTGTGGCCATGGATAATTGATGGCTTTTGAGTCCTGGGAACAAGATGAGATTCATGCAAACCATGTGGACCAAGAGTTTATAAGGAAATGGCCCTAAAAAGAAGGAAAAAAAGAAGAAAGTAAATGAATTCTATATAGAAAAAGCATCAACAAGTCTTCAGTACCTACCACATGGTGTCTGTCATCTAACTTTTGCCCAATAAACTCCAGCCAAATTAATAAAGTGCATCAGCTGCAGATGATACCACAAAGAGGCTATCAAAAAAAAAAAAAAAAAAGAGAGAATTTTGGGGAAACATTGGTAGATGAATGAAATTGGCCTTGAACCTCATTTCCATCATTTAAAACCTGGAAAACCATTGGCAGGTTATTTAAACACGTTAATTTTCATTTTTTTGCCTTGACTTGTGATAATAATCCCTAACAGGGATTTTGTGAGACAAATGTACTAATTGGGTTCACACAGAACAAGTCCTCAAATCTTTTTGCATTCTTTCCTGCTCTCATCTTCCAAATTTGGCGCTTTATTTATTTATTTATTTTGAAGTGGGGATTGTTGCTATATAGATTCTAGAGCCTTATTTTCCTAAGTTTTTTTTTTCCTATTGAAATATGAATGCCTCCCTATTAGGCAGGTATAAGAGAACAAGAGAGAGAAAGGAGAGAGGACGGAGTTTAAGAAAAACTAGAGAAATGATGGTTATGAGTCAGGCAAGGTTGACAGGTCTGCCTTAGGCCCACCTTTGTGCACCACCCAGTAGAACCTTGAGCCCATAATATCCTTTCTATTCAATTCACACCTGGTTCTCTGGGAGCTGCAGCTCAGAATTAGCACAATGAATTTGGTTGTATTGTTCTGTGCTATTTCCTCCTGCCTTCCCCTGAAACCGCATTTCAATCAATTGCTAATGTCAGCGTGGGAGTCCTAATCCTAGTTTAGAGCTGCTACAAGTCACCACATCTCCAGGGGTAAGGGAAAGGAGTTTGACTGCAGAAGGGAGTATACATGAAAGCCAGACAAAGCTTTCTGTTTTCTCCCAGGCAATGAGTGAGATCCAACCTAATCATTCTCATAAAATACCTTCCTTCTTGCCAGGGCAGGGGTTAACTCTGCAGCTAGAACTTCTGCCAGGTTTTGAAGATCTCTAGAAACATGTACCCCAATTCCAGGTAACTTTTTTTATGGACCATGGGCATCTAGCTTAACATCCACAGTACAGGATAATGTCTAAAACTGAAATAGTATGTTTCAGGTGAATGTTGAGGCAGGGTAGAGCATGGAAAGTTTTTTTCTGTGCCATGTTATCAAACATGTAACCACGAAAATAGTTTAGAGTCACAATTAAGAGCTTTAAGGAGAGATACCAACAATGCCTGGAGACAATCAGGGAAGATCTTATTTCCAGGTGCAGGGTGTTAGGGGACAGACAGATGAAAGTGGTGGGAACATGAAGTTAAGGGAACAATTCTATAAAATGGGCCCACTGTGCAGACCCCCACATGCTTTCTTTTCCAAGAAGCAATTTACCTGCAGCCCTGCTTGGCCTAAATGGACAGGATATGCCACCTTCCTCAGCAAAGTACCTGTCATATGCAGGAGAATTGCAGGCCTGAAATACTCTTGATAAGTGGAGCCCAAGTTCCACTGAAAGGGGAGATTTTTGTGACCCTTTTTATAGACCAGATCCCAAAACTCAGGGAGATAAGGATAATTCCTCCTAACCATAAAATTGGTAAGGATTTATGATTTCAGTGAGAACCGGTCAGCAGAAGCCAATGTAACCTAGAGTTGCCATGATAATGGAGACTTGAAAATCTGATGTCATCTTGCTCTCAGTCAAAAGTCAAGTGGTGAACTGGGCAGGACTCTCTGGAAACTTCTCTGGGATCCCCAATAAAACTGAAGCGCAGGAGAGGTACACTGACCCTCTCCTCTCTGAGAGGACACACTCTCTTCCTTGAGAGTGTCCCCTTTCCCTTTTCTTATCTCTTCAATAAACTAATTCAGGTTACTCTGAGCAACACGTATGAAATCACAAGAATTGGGGTTTGAGGTGGGAAAGGTGAGTCTTTGAACTGCCTCAGTTTCTCGGAAGCACTCAGCTCTGTAACAGTGGGACTACCATCTCCATAATATATAACAGGGAACCTTGGCATAGTTGATGGAGCATCACGTCCTTGCCAGTTAATTTCAACTTTAACTCTAGTGATATCAGTTATCCTAATAAAAATGCAAGTGTAGAGTGATCAGTAATTGTTAATCAGAGAAAGCCACTTCAGAGATAGGTGGCACAAGCACATTCCTTATTTCTATCCTGATTTTGGCTTTTCTAGTTAGTTCCTGAATGGAAAAATATTGGTGTAAAAAAAAATGGCTTATTTACCAGCATGATGAATGACAGAAATCAGAAAAATTAATGACTACCAATATTTTAGAAACATTCCCAATTATAGATAGGAAATTAGAATCTAGTGAGTATAAATAGAAGGCTGGTAGTTGCTAAAGGTTTTAGAGATAGTTTGTTTCATAAGCCTAATTTCAAAAGGAAGCAATTCTCTCGAATGTTGTGTCCCCCTGAAATGAATTATTAAGCAAGGTATGATCAGGGTGGTATCAAATTTATAGACAGGTTTTATGAACTGCTTTTGTAAACTAATGTCCATATGTGCTGTGGAACTTGGTTCAAGACTTGATTTCTTTATAATCTGGCAGTGAAAGTATGGGACAGTAATGAATTCTCACTTGCCTCAAGTTCTTGTTAGTGGCTGCCATCACACACCCGAAAGAACCTAATTTAGGTTGCAATTAATTTGGTTCAGTTACGAACACATGGTTTTGTTTTTCACGAATCATCATCAGATTGTGTCAGATGTATCTTAGAATATTGATTCAGGAGGACAGATGGTGATAATTATTAGGGTGTTGATTATATTAGGAAAATCAACAGACATTTGTACAAAGCTGTGCACATCACAAGATGCTTTGTTTGCATATGTACTATCACAGAAAGTGAAAAAAGCTGAAACCAAATAGTAATGAACTTTTTTTTTTCCCCCACAGCACAGTGTTCAAGTGTGAAAAGGATATTTTCCCACTGGGTAGGACATGAGTCTCAGATGGCAGAGGTACCAGGATGAGCAAGGCTGGGCCTACAGAGCTTCTCCAAGCCTCAGCTGGCACTACATTTGCCATCGTCTCATTGGCCAAACCAAGTCACATGATTAAGTTGATAGTAAAGTGGGATGACTTTATAGAGTCTTATCTGCTGGCTGAATGTGCCGAGGCAATCTCACAATTATAAAAAGGGGGTGGCTCTACAATGAAACAGGCTGGACCTCCAGTTCCCAGGGGGAGGAGAGACATTCTGGAATACCACCTAAGCATCCGACTGAGAAGTGAGCAGGAAACAATCTCCTATAAGAGTAAGTATCTGAGCTCTTGTTTTCTATTGCTGTATTTGGATTTTGTTTTATTTGCTTGATTTTCACCCCACTCTAGCCAAGCCTACTTTGATAAATACAGAAGTCTTTAAACATTTCTCTCTTCTACATCGTGATAGGACTTCACAATATATTTGCTGGTCTCTGAGTGTGTTTAGAGTTACGCTTTTTCTCAGTAAATCCCACATCTTGTACTACAAAAAGAATTTGTAAGTTTCACAATCAGGAAACATGTGTTTGAATCTTACATATGCTCCTTCATAAGCTGTGTGATACTGGAAAGTTATTTAGCCTGAGAAATGTCTTATAGAATGTTGAGCTAGTGACATTCACTGTGACTCTAAGGCCATAATAAGCATCCATAAATAATAGCCCTTCATTTTTCTCTTAGTCTGTAAATTACTTTGCAAATACTAATTGTTGTTATTAGTATTCATTTGGTGGTTGCAAAATGGGGTGAGAAATAAGTACTGGATTTTTATAATTCTGGAAACACATCCTTTATATTTGACCAATGCAGCCTTACTAGATTTAAGCAATAACCTATCCCCAGAATTCCAGGCTCTGTGTTTTATGGACATAGGATAAATTCCTGCATTAAGTCCTTATCCCCTACAAAGTTCCAAGACCTCCTTTATGGGGCTTATGTGTTCTTTTATATTGAGGAAACTTTTTTCTACATTATCCTCAGCCACTCCATCACTGACTGTTCTGCATTACCCGCTACCCCAATCTTCCCAGGGTTCACAGCCTTATGTCTCTGCCCGGGAGGACTGGAATCTCCCCACTTCCTTGCCAGGCCACCTGCACCTGCCTAGCCAGCACTGAAGGCTGGCTTCCAACCTTGTACTTTGGGAAAGCCACTGCTGTCTCTCCTCCCATCCTCCAGGCAGACTTAGTCATTTTCTTCCTGGGCTGGAACAGGGCCTTATACATTCTTCTTCTAATACTTCATTTATTTTGTTTACATGTCTGTCTCCCCAACAAGATTCTGAGCTCTTGGGAACCAGACTGTGATATTCACCTCCACCCTGAACACCTAACCCAGTGCCTAAAATGTTAACAAAGTTTGTAGGGATTTTGAAGAATATTTGAAATTATTGAATAACGATAAGTTAAAGGAAATACATTGCTTCAAAATATGATTTCTCCTCCAGATTGGTTGTGAAGCTGAAATTGTTCTCCAAATACCCAGAGAATTGGCTTTTTTTTTTTTTTTTTTTTAAGGAGAAACCCAGGCATCTGTGTTTCCAGAAACTTCTCCAAGTGATTCTCATTCTGATGCACATCAAATTTGAGAGCCATTGCATGTAGGCCAATCTGACTTAGAAACTGCTGGTTCCAATTGTTTTGGATATTTCCTTCCGTCAAAAGGAGCAGAAACAAAAGTCCCCATTCAGAGAGTTTAGGAGCCCTCTCCCCACCTGGGCTCAGGTGCCTGGGCTCTCCTGGGATAGTGAATGTGGCCTTCCTTATCGCTCAGCCAGCCTTTGATCAGGAGCTTCTTCATTCTGGCTCATTCTTCACTTCAAAGCTGGGAAACCCGATCAGCAGCTCTCTTTTCCCTTCACCCAGGGCCAGCCAGCCCCACAGGTGGGCCAGTCACTTGGGAAGACTGTACAGACAGGCTTCAGCATTCACTGCTAGAGGCCAGGGCAAAATCTTTTATGTGGCACTCCTGTCTGATTCGCCCTCAACACAATTGGTGCCAAAGAGAAACCAGGAGAGGAAATGTGAGCTTGTTCTAAGCTGGCCGCCGCGGGTGTGGACTCACCACAGTTAGGGTGCAGTTTTAGGAACAGTTCTGCAGTGTTCCATCCCCTGATCCCCGAGGCAAGACTTCCCTGGTGAAACAGCAAAGCCTCCCCATAGAAAAGAATCACTTGGAGGTTCCAGCATAAATCTTCTTTTATCTCAGCATTAAAATTAGCTCCCAAGTGAAACTTTACATAAGGGAAGATGATAGATGAATTGGCTTTGTGAATTCAGGTCAGCCTCCATGGTAAATTATTCCTCACATGAGAAGACTGGCAATTGCAAGCGTAAGATGTTATTTTAAACCCTGGATGACAATCCACTACCCTTACATTTTCCTCTACGCAAAGTATCTTGCTTTCAAGTGACCAAAAATAAGCATAAGGTCATTTACAATAAAAAGGAATTATTGTGTATCTCAATAATAGGTCCCATATCATTCATTATTAAAGCACCCACCTTGATGAGTTAAGGAACAATTAATACAATCACAGTTTAGAACATTCTTATGACCCCACAAAGAAAACCTGTACCCATTAGCAGTCATTCCCATCCTCTTCCCTAGGAATAATTCTGATCCATACTTTCTGTCTCTATAGATATGCCTATTTTAGACATTTTATATAAAAGGAGTCATATAATATGCAGTCTTTTTCCACTAGTTTCTTTTACATAGGATAATATTTTTGAGGATTATTTATGTTGTATTATGTATCAATACTTCATGCCTTTTTATGGCTCAATAATATTCCATTGTATGAATATGCCACCTTTGGTTATCCATTCATTCATTAACAAACATTTGGGTTTGTTAGGTGGCAAGGATTCTAATATCTCTACATCCACATCAAAATTTTTTGATTGTTTATCTCGGTAATTTTAGGCAATCTAGTTGGCATATATGGCAACTTTGATTTGTGTTAATAACAAATGATGTTGAGCATTTTTTCTTGTCTTTCTTCAAAAAAGTGTGTCTACATACATACTTCTTTGAAGAAATGTTTATTCAAATCCTTTGCCTATATTTAAGTTGGAGTATTTTCATTTTCATTCCTGAATTATAAAAGTTCTTTATGCATATACAGGCTTCTTACCAAATATATGATTTGCATATATTTTCTCCAAAACTTTGTTGTTTCATTTTCTTGATGTCATTCCTGCAAATATAAGTTTGTTTTGTTTTTCTAAAATTGTTGTGAAGTCCAATTTATCAATTTTTCTTGTGTTTTTGCTGTCATATTGAAGAAACCATCACCTAATCCAAATTGACAGATTCACTTCTGTTTTCTTCCAAGCATTCTAAACTTTTAATTTTCAAATCTAAATTATTTATCTTGCATGTTGAGCCATATCATTTTAATTGAAAGACCATTTTTTTTCTCATTTTGTCCAAAAGTTAATTGACCATACATTTTAGTTTTTATTTTTGGACACATAATTCTGTTTTATTGATCTACATGTCACCTTTCTATTAGTATTACTTGTTCTTTGTTACTGAAACTTTGTAGCAAGATTTTAAATCAAGAAATGTAAGTTTTTCAAATTTGTTTTTTTCTTTCAAGATTATTTTTTTAACTATTCCAGATACTATGCATTACCATAAAAATTGTGATATCATATTGTGGATATATTTTAAAAAGCCAGCTAAGATTCTGAGTATGCATTGTATCCGTAGATCAACTTGGGACACATTGCCATTGTAAAACTTTTAAGTCTTCCAATCCTTGAACATGGAATGTATTCTCATTTGTTTAGATTTTCTTTACTGTTTTTCAACAGTATTTTTTAATTCTCTGTATAACAGTCTAACATTTCTTTATTAAATTTATTCTTAAGCATTTTTACATTATTTTAAGTGAAATTTTCATTTTTGTGATTTATGTGTTGTTTTATGGTATCGAATAATCTTTTAACACACAGCCTTGCTGGACTTATTTATTATTGGATATTATATTTATTTGCAAATGGTAAACTGAATTTGTATTCCTGGGATAAATCCATTATGTCATGGTTCAGTTCTTTTTACAAACTGATGTATGCAGCTTGCTAATAGATTTTTGAAGATTTTATGTCTATATACATAAGAAATATTTGTATGTAGTTTTATTGTACTATCTTTATCTAACTTTAGTGTTAGAGTAATAATATAACTGTGGAATGATTCAGGGAGTGTTCCCAATTTTTTACTTTTTAAGTTTGAGAAGAATTTTTTTAAATTTTATAATATTTAATAGAATTGACCAGTAAGGGCATCCGAACCTGGGAGAATTTTAAATAAATAATTCAATCTTTGCATTGTATATCTACAAGTAAGGTATACCAATACAGTTTATATCTCTTCTTGAGTGAATTTTTATAGTGTATATATTTCTAAGAAATTGTTCATTTTATCTAATTTGTTGGTCTTAAATTTTTCATAGTATTTCCTTACAATTAATCTTATTTCTAAAATATATAATTATATCCCCTCTTCAATTGTGATTTTAGTAATTAGAGTCTTTTTTTTTTTTTTTTGGTACTGAGGATTGAACCCAGGGGTACTTAACAACTGAACCTTGTTTTATATTTTATTTAGAGACAGGGTCTCGCTGAGTTGCGAAGTGCTAATTGGTGAGGCTGGCTTTGAACTCATGATCCTCCTGCCTCAGCTTACTGAGCCGCTGATATTGCAGGTGTGCACCACTGCACCCAGCTTTTTCTAATCACCATAGCTAAAGTTGTGTGGATTTTTGATCTTAAAAAAAAAGCCAACTTTTAGTTTTGTTGATTTTTCTCTGCTTTTTAATCATATTTTCTATTTTATTCATTTTCTTAATCTTTATAGTTTTCCTTTTCTGTTTGCTTTGGTATAGTTTGCTTTCCTTTGTCTAGTTTCTTATGGTACAAAGTTGTATTATTGATTTCAATATTTCTTCTTTTTTTTTTTAACTGGTGAATTCTAAGCACCTATTTCTATATGTAATTACAACGATGGACGTTCCGCAGAGCACATTTAATTGTATTACATAAATTTTGTATGTTTTGATTTTATTTTATTCATCTCAAATTATTTTACAAATTCCCTTATAGTTTTTTCTTCAAGCTATTGGTTTTTAGGACTGTTTTATTCAATTTCCGAATATTTCTTAATGTCTTGAATTTCTTTGTTGTTGACTTCTAATTTCATTCCATTTTGGTCAGAAAGCATATTTTGCATGATTTCAATTCTTTTAAATTTATGGAGTCTTGTCTCGTAGTTTAATTTGAGGTCTGTCCCAGTTATTACTCCACATGCCTTTGAAAAAAAAATGTCCGTGCTGTTGTTCCACCCTAGACCTAATGAGTCAGAATTGCTAGGAGTCCCAGGAATCTTGGATAAACCCTCCAGGTGATTCTGATTCATGTTTGAGGTTGGGAATTACTGGGTTTTACTTATTGCTTGTATGCCCTGAACGAAAGTTTTTTCCCCCAAGATATAATCAATGAAAAGATTTATATGCAGGTTCTTTGGAATTCTTTGTATTTCTCTAAATCTGGTTCCCAGCAAGTCCTCCAATACTTAGTGAGTATTCCCCACTCTTCAGTGTTGGTCAAGTGATAATTTGGATCATTATGCTTGAGTCTTTGTTTGTTGCTCAGCTCTCTGTGCCCTTGCTGTTCCAAGAGGCCTTTTGGTCCAACTCCTTGGTTAAGATTCTGATGCATTGCTTAGTTTTCCTAGCCCTTCCTTGCAGTCCTAGAATCTGCTACTTTTATTTCCAGATAATAGCTGGGCTTGGTTAGAAATGGAGTGGCTACTTGGAATTTTAAAATTAGCCTTCTTTCACCTCCCTTGAGCTACCACATTCAGACTTCAAATTATTCCCATTGTCTAGGTTCAGGATTGGTCTTACCTAACTCCCTAGAATGTTCTTACCAGATCTTTTCACCTACAAAAACAATCTCCATTATACCATGTCTCCTCTTTTACTGTCTTTTGTTCTCTCTACTAGGACTATAATCTAGCCATTTTAGCATCTGCTGTATATACCACCATTCAGTATCTTCCAACAATGTCTCTTCTTGAACTTGGGGATCTCCTGCCTTACTATCCTCATTTTGACTCAATAAAAGAAGTCAAGTTTCACAACAATCTTTGATATTCAAATTTGAGCTGGATTATTTGGTTCAGTTCTGACTGCCAAAAATCTTAAAAGACATTCAGCGGAATAAAGATAAATTGGGGGGTCCTAAGACTAAAAACTATATCCTTTAAATCTGGTTCCCAGCAAGTGCTCCTATATCTTAGGCATCCTAAGACTAGAAACTATATCTTTTAAGAAGTTAGTTTTTTGGGGAAACCAACAACACTTTGGAGGCACTCACACAGTAGACACTTCAAGTTCCCCACATAAATCCCTTTTCCAAGCCAGAACACCCATGTCCCTACCACTTACTTGTCTTGGTTGCTAATGAATGGCTCACACTATTGCACTCTCTAGGGACTTGTCCTCTGTTGAGAGGATTCAGTTTCTCCTCCCTGGAAGTTTACCCTTTTTCCAGAGGGCAGCAAGAGCAAAGGACTTCCTTTACTTCAAGGTGAGAGAATTCTGGTTGCTACTCTTGCTCCAGAGTTGGAAGTGGGGCTATCACTGAGAACACCTTCTTGTTCCCTAACTTACTTAGCCAGTAAGTTAACTTACTTCATTTATCTGGAGTACCCCTGGATAAATCACTTGCATCTGAATCCCTGCCTTTAGAGAATGCACCCTAAAAACAACCCAGAACCTCCTACCCGAGGTACTCAGAGTTATTTATGATCATTATTTTCTAAAAAGTATGGTAACATCTTTGAGTCTTTTCATAGAGGTAATCTCTGTGAGACAGGGGAGTCTATATCTTGGCTACTATGAAGAGTGCCACAATGAACATGGGAGTACAAATATTTCTGAGATATATATGTCACTTCCTTTGGACACATACACAGTACTGTAGGATTGCTAGATCAAACATCAGTTCTACCTTTTAATCTATGAGGAACAACTATACTATTTTCTCTAATGAACATATTAATTTATATTCCCAACATTAGGGTGCAAAGCAGAAAGGATTCTCTTTTGTCTTTTTGATAATAGCCAATCTCACAAATATGAGATGACATCTCACTGCAGTTGGATTTGTGTTTCTCTAATAATTAGTGACATTGAGCTCTATTTTTTATATACCTGTTGGTCATTTGTATATTTCATTTTGAGAATTGTCTATTTAGATCCTTTCTCCATGTTTTAAATTTTTTTTTGATTGCTTGTTTTCTTAATAAGCTGCTTGGCTGTCGTGTGTATTTTGGATATTAACCCCTCATCAGATCAATGGTTTCTAAATATTTTTAACAACTCCATAGTCCTTATTCTGTTGTTATTTCCTTGACTCTTTAATAGCTTTTAAGTTTGATATAATCCCATCTGTTTATATTTGCTTTGTTGTCTGTGATATGGGATTCACTGCTTTTTTTTTTCCTAATAATATTACAGTTTGGGATCTTATATTTAAGTCTTTAATCCCTTTTGAGTTTATTTTCATATGTGATTTGAGAAAAAGTACAATATAATTTTTTATATAAATATCAAGTTTCCCCAAAACCACTTATTGAAGAGAGTCCTTTCCTCCTTCATTGTTCTTGGAGCTCTTGCTGAAAATCAATTGACAATAAATGTGTGGATATATTTTGGAGCTGTCTATTCTATTCCATTTGTTTATGTTTAATTTAATACAGAATTAAGCTATGCTGATTTTATTACTATAGCTTTGAATGTATTTTGAGGTGAGGTAGTATAAAACCCCAGGCTTATTCTTTTTGTTCAAGATTGTTTTAGCTATTCAGGGTCTTTTTTCTTTTGTTGATTCTCTATAAATTTTAGGACTGTTTTTTCAATTTCTGTGAAATATGCATTGTAGATTATCTTTGAGTAGTAAGGAGTTTTGAAAAAAATATTCATTCTTCTAATCCATGAACATGGGCTATCTTTTCATTTATTTGTGTCTTCTTCAATTTCTTTCATTAATGTTTCACAGTTTTCAATGGACAGGTCTTAAACCTACTTGGTTAAACTTATTCTTAAGTATTATTAGATCTACCTTTTTGCAGTGGAGTCTTTGTGGTTTTCTCTATATAATATGTCACTAATACCCAGAGGCAATTTATCTTCCAGATATCATTTTTTTTTTTTGTACCAGAGATTGAACTCAGGGGCACTCAACCACTGAGCTACAATCCCAGCCCTATTTTGTATTTTATTTAGAGACAGGGTCCCACTGAGTTGCTAAGTACCTTGCCATTGCTGAGGCTGGCTTTGAACTTGCAATCCTCCTATCTCAGCCTCCTGAGCCACTGGGATTACAGGCATGTGCCAATGAGTCCAACCAGACATCCAATTTTACTGAAACACTCCCTAGAATGTATGTTTGAAAAGGTAGAGTTCACATAAACATTTTTTAATTTTTTTTTCTTTAGTTGTAGTTGGACATAGTACCCTTATTTTATTTATTTATTTTTATTTGGTACTGAGGATAGAACCCAGGGCCTCACATGTGTGAGGTGAGCGCTCTACCACTGAGCCACAATCCCAGTCCCCACATAAACATGTTTTAAGAAATAAATTTAAAAACAGCCAAGTATTATTTTTAATTGAAATTATGATTTTAAAAAATTAAAAATTCAATTATTATCACTAGCCACACTTCCAGTACTCAGAAGCGACATACTAGACAACACAGTTCCAAAGTCCTATTAAGGTATGACCTGAAGGTCACCTTATTAGCATTCTCTTGAAGTTTGTTAGCAACTTCAGAAAACCTGGTGCAATCCCAAACCTAATGAATCAGACTGTGCATTTTAACAAAATCGAATGTGTGCTACGATGACTCTGGTTAATTTAACCTTGTTCTCTAAATCTCTCTGTCTTTGATTGCTGGTCTGAACAAAGGAGTACCTTTTCCAACATAGGGAGAGAGAAAACAGGATGGACATATGCAAGGTGGCTTTTGTGTGGAGCTTGCTGTGCCTGTGAACCATGATGAATGACAGATGCAATTTCATGCTGAAAACTGGGTCGAATACTCCAAGCTCAGTTATCTGTCTGAAAACCTTTAATTTTAGAATGTTAGGTACTTAATTTTATTGTGGGGGGTGGTGAGTTTATAAAACTCAGTATGAGTACATTTCATAATACTTTTTGGAAACTCAACATTACTCAAAATTATTTATGATTTTATATTTAATATTAGCATAATAGATCTTAATTTTTCCATCAAAGTAGTAAAATACTTTTAAAAACTTGAAATTCTCAGAAATCTTAAGAGGCCAAGGCTATGTCTTTAACCACCCACATCAACTAAGTTACAGCTTTCAGTGAATCCAAACATTACAAAATGGTCTAATGGACATTTTTATATTCAAATAACCAGAAGTTTCTGGCTTTAATTAAATTTGCCTGTAAGGCTATTTTCTGACATATTAGCTGTTGTAATTAACAAACTTAATTAAATAACAAGTAGAAATATTCACAAAATTCTAGAACTGCACAGAGATTTAAAGAAGAGAAGCTCTAGAGAATAGTTGAGTCAGAATTATAGAATGAATCATTGACAAGTTGACCTGAGTACTACTCCATATACCTTGTGATGTTCTGTAACCTAATTCCAAGTTCTGAGCTCAGATACACAGTTCCAGCATGTTCTGATGAAGCCTAGTTATGCCAAATTTCAGCTAAAGATGCTTTCATGAAGGCGTTTCTCCCCTTTCGGAATTCAACGTGAACCTATGAATAACAATGACACTAATATTTATAACAGAAAAGTATGTCTTCAAAGAAATTAGAAGGCAGTCAAATCTCAGGCCACATATGGAGTGTGAAAGAAGGGTTTCAAGATGCAATGGAAAGAATACCTGTTTGAGGGAAAAGCAAGAGTTGAAAAATAGCTCTGCACAAAACGGTTGCATATGAATTGCACCTACAAACACCAAGTCCACCACAAAGATCCCTGTACTGTAAGGAGCAATGTGGTTTAGGTGCATCCTGAGCCTCATCTACTAGGGCGAAGTGGCAGAGGGGTGTGTAGGAATGAAGACACCATGTGTACACAAAAGTATCAACAACAACAGCAAACAGGGATTGTATGCCCACATGGAGGAGAGCAGACCAAGATTTGATAATGACAACAAAAGGAATATTCTCTAAGTCACAAGACACACACACACACACACACACACACACAGAGAATGGTAATTTTAAGTAGCTACAGATGCTTCTACTAGGCAATGGAGGAGTAAGCACACATATATCCTCAAAGAATTTCCCTGGGGGAATTTCCAATATTTTCTCTGTCTGTGGCTTTTTGTCTTTCTCACTTACACACAAACACACACATAGAAACAAGATTCTGTGAGAAAGAGATATTAAAAACAAATACAGAATTGTGCTTACAAAGAAGGTGACTATTGGATTTTCCAAATTTAAAATATTTGTCATTAAAGATACCAAGAAGCAAATGAAAACATGAGTAAAGCATAAGGCTTTATGTAAAATAAACTGAGAAATTTGAAGAGAAATCAATTAGAACTACAGAATATATCTAGAGTTTTCAAAGTGCGACTATAGAATACAAAGGAGAGACTGGTTTAAAGAGTCATCTTGAAGCCTAACTCAGTGGCACACACCTGTAATTCCAGTAGCTTGGGAGGCTGAAGCAGGAGGATCAAGAGTTCAAAATCAGCCTCAGAAATTTAGCAAGGCCCTAAACCCTGTCTCTAAATAAATCCAAAAAAGGGCTGGGGATTTGGCTTAGCGGTTAAGTGCCCCTGTGTTTAATACCTGGGCACCCCCTGCCTGGCAAAAAAGAAAGTCATCTTAAATTGTGGGTCACAGAGAACATCCTTCTTAGCTTACCCTCATGGGTCTGTGTTTTTTCTTGCTATTGACTTGTCATGGTTGTATAATTACTAAGGTTACGATTTGGGGAATGAAAAATAAGTTAACAAACCAAAATGAAAAAATCAAACTGGGAGGAAATGTAAAATATATACAAATCTTCTATCTTTTAAAATGTGAATCTATAAAGAAATACAGGAACACATACGAAAATCCTAAAAAAATGCATCGGTTTAAATCTAGCAGGAGATAATAACAGTTTACAGGAATAAATGGAAATGTAAAGAAATTTTCATATTAGAAAATCTTTTAACATAATTTATCATATTATTAAGTGATTGGAAATAAGAAGTCATCTCAAGAGCTGCTAAGAAGTTTTAATAAGCTTTAAAATCCATTTTAATAACTGTAAACTATGAATTAGGATAGTTTTTCTCCAACTTGATTAAAAGTATAAATCAAAATCATGGAGTCAGCTCAATATATAACAGTGAAACACTAGAGGCCTTCTCATTAAAATAAGGAACAGCGACAGCAGAGAATAGCTACTCTCCCCACTATTGTCAAGTAGTCTTCTGTTAACTACTGGTGTTTCAGAAATCTCTGAATCAAATTCTGTTCTATGGGCCTGAACCTCCTTGAAGTTCAACATGTATTTGCTATTCTTTCTATTTTCTATTTTGGATACCACTTTAACATTCATAAGTTAAATGTTATTTGCAAGGAGTTATACCAAGAAAGATAAATATAACATTGTGAGTGAAAATATATAAAGTTTCCAAGCTATTATAAGAAATGTTCATGCAAGATTTGTGCTATCTTGCATTTAATGCTGTTACTAAGAGAGCAAGGGAGAGGAGAGAGAGAGAGAGAGAGAGAGAGAGAGAGAGAGAGAGAGAGAGAGAGAGAGAGAGAGAGAGAGAGAGAGAGAGAGAGAGAACTTGTCCATTAAACCCAAAATAAAAACCGAATTTCATAAGTCAGACCCAGAGAGTCAAGGATCAAATGTTTCTTCTCATATGCAAAAGCTAGCCCCCAAATAAGGGTGGTAAAAGACTATGGGATGGGTAGGTATGAAAATCTCATGAAAATAATGGAGAGATCAGTGGAGCAAAGGGAGATGAAGGAAGAGAGAGAAGAGACAGGAAAAGGAAAAAAAACAGTAGAAAAATCTGACCAAGTTATCTGTGTACATATATGAATATACCACAGTCAATTTCACCTTTATGTATAGCCATAATGCATTAATTAAAAAAGAAAGAAAGAAAGAGACAAAAAATCAGTAAAATAGTGGGAAAGGAACAGGGAGAGAAAGGAGGATGGGAAAGGGGAAATACTAGGGACTGAATTAGAGCAAATTATATTCCATGAATGTGTGATTATGTCAAAATGACCCTAATATTATGTATGACTACAATGCACTAATAAAAGAAATTTTAATAACATTTTTTAAATTCTATATTTTATAATATCAGATATAATCCTAGATCCAAGTACACATTTTAGCCTGCCACAGTTTCATGAATGCTGATAGAAGATCATAGACTCCTAGACCAGAGATGAAGGACAGTTTTTTTACTCACAGCAATAACAGTATCCAGAATATTAATATATTGGCACTGTTTTTCTGAATCTCAACTGCCATGGGGAGATGTGAAGAGAGCCAGATGACATCCACACTCAATGTGCTAAAGAGGGACCATCAGCTTTGGGAACCTGGATTTTTCATGTGGACAAAGACTGGCTTGCCCTTTCACCCTGAGGAATTGTCTTTATGGTCCTGGGCAGTATCTATACTATACAGCATACCTATAATTTGCTCTGTAGGGAGATACTAACTCCATCTTTCAATGTTGTTCATTATACAAACACCTTGAAAAGGTTCTGGACCAGGACAGTCCAGAAAACAGGACAATCGGTACACTTGTTCAGAAGATGTGCAGAAACTCAAAGAGGTCCACAGAGAACTGTCTCCCATAGTGATCACCTGTCTATTGCAATGATATAGTTATATGGGTGACATTTTTATTAATTAGCAAACTTCCACATTAAGCCTTTATTTTTTATGAAGGTATGGACCATGCCCATTTTGTCCACTCCTGCCTACATGATGAATAACTCTCATATATAAGTGGATAAAAATGTACTGCATCAACATTTTTCAACACATTAAAAATATCAATCATATTTTTTGAGACTTTCTAAATCTGTGCATGTGTGTACATGTATGTTTATGTGTATTTCGTTCATATAATTCCAACCATAATATTTTCCATCTCTCTATATTTGATTCAAATCCAGTTGAGAAGTACAAAATGAATTTTGGTTACGGTCTGCTGAAACTCAAGTTATATTTACATCTAAATTCATGAATCTAATAAATGTAAAGACAATTTTTATAATCTAATATCGAACATACAGTTGTGGAGTCAATTATATCTGATTCTCTGCAACCTTTTTCATTTAGTGCTAGAGCAACTTTTACAGTCGATACATCCAAAAAGATTGCCAAGTTGTCCTTGATATTGGATCACAGCATTGGCAATTCCATAATGTTTGTTCTATCTCCAGTTTTCCAGAAACAAAAATAAGTCAATATTCTTGATTAATTAGTCAAGTACTGTATCAGTTTCTCTTTACTACCACTACTCAATGTAGCTTCAGAATCCTTCTAAACACTCTCTAATTGGCCACTGCCATCTGATTGGACAGGAAGTGCACATTGATCAGTGTCTTTCTGATTTTCATACTAGATGAGGTTCTTGAGATGTCCCAATGCTTAGTTTACTCAAAGTAGATGAGTCTACAATATTATTCCCCAGTTATTAATAATATGTAAAATTTATTGAAATTTTATTGTCTAATTTTATTGCATTATTGTCCTAAAGCTGAAATGAATTTAATATTCCATGACATTATGAGTATATACTTTAACACTCTCATTTCAAAAATGAAGAAAGCAAGATATTTTGAGGCTAATTTATCTGTCAAAGACCACATAGCTAGAAAATGAAAGAAACAAAATTCTAACACTGAAGCCTGGCTCCAGAGTCATTTGTACCATTACAGGATGCATTTGCTAATAAAGTGAGCCTCAAGTTGTTTACAGATTAACTAAATTGTTCGCTACCATAGTTTTCATATAAACATTTTATTGAGCAACCCGACTCCACAGGGACAGTTTACAAAGCTAATATTGTAATATGAAGGAGGCAGCAGAATACCTGAAGAGCTCTTGTCCCATTTTTTCATTGTCTGGGTTTAAGGCTACATGACAAGAGTGACCGGTTGACGTACCTTGACTGGAACTTTAGGCATTTCTAGCAATACAGTATTTTCAGTGTTAAATTTGGAGATTATGGAACAAAACAGAACAGTTTATCATGCTAGTGGAACTGTATTCCTCAACATGCTATTCAGCAAACAAAAAGGTTCAAGATAGATTACTATGGTCATCTCTTCCCAAGGGTTCATCTAATATGCTAGGGACTCTTGACATGCCTTCCCTGAATCACCACTAAATGCAGGTCTCTGGGTTCCATGTTGTCCAAAGCTGTGCTTCTCAAACTTTAGCATGTATCAGAATCATCTGAAGGACTTGTTAAAGCATAAACTCTGTAGTGTTCCCCCAAATTCTGAATTGGTGCAGCTCCAGACTCCATTTCTCGGAAGTTCTAGTGGGACTGATAAGGGTGATTTATAATTCATAGTTAATTCAATGTAGTCCTGTTACTTCACAAAATTCCAATGATGTTGCTCACTGGGGGTGAGCAGCTGCTGTCACAGAATAAGTATTATAAAGTATGTCTGCACTTCTCTATAGTACTGAGCAAAAGTGTGAGAGTGCAACGGAATCTTGGTCATTTAGCTAAAATTGACTATAAAGAGATAACTGTCACTTATGAGATAAGATGGTGACTTCATGCCAGGTAAAATATTGACTACAGATGCTCCTTGACATATGATAGGGCTACATCCTGAGGAACCCCTTATAAACTGAAAATATTGTCAATTAAAATGCATTTAATATACCTAACCTATTGAACACCATGGTTGAGCTGCACAACCCACTGTATGTTGCCCCTCAGGATCTGTGACTGACTAGGAGCTGTGCTCACTGCCACTGCCTCGCATCACAGGAAAATATCCTACTATATATCCCTGCCCTAGGGGAAAATTCAAAGCCTAAAATCTGTAGGACAGTTTCTATTCAATGCATCACTTTCACTCCATCATAAAGTTGACAAATCAGAGGGTGAACTAACATAAGGCAGGTAGCATCTGTGTATTAAAATAAAAGATCACCTTATGAGAGAAAAGGAAACTAGTATATGGGAAAGCGATGCAGTTTATTTTATTACAAATATCTAATGTCCACAACCCAGAAAAAAACACTTTCTATTGAAAAGACCTAGAAAATATGACAAATAGGAACTGTTCACCCCTTAATATCACTAATATGTGACAGTGATATATGCTGTACTTCATATTGATGAAGCACATGGTTCCAGCAAAATATTTTTCAGGAAAAAAAAAACTTATCAAAGGAGTGTACAATTAACCCAAATGCATTCTGCATTCATATGTATCTAATTAAACTTAATTAATTAATTAATAAAAAAAAGAAAGAAAAAACCTCAGTAATAGAGGAAGTGGCATCCAATGGGTACAGATTTCTTTGGGGGATGAAAAAATCCTTTTGGAATTAAAGGTAATGTTTAAGAAAAAACTTATCAAATAAAACCTCTAGAGCTAATACAGCTATATATTCCTAGGAGGTATAAGAAATAGAAAAAAACCAGCCCATTAGGAAATAAGAAATAATTTTATGTATTAAAGTCTACCAGGCCTTGAGCCAGTATTTGCAAGCCATTGGTCTAAGAAACTCAAAAAAAGAAAGAAAATAGTGGGCATTGCTCTGGGTTAAGAGAAAATAAACAACCTGGTCTGGTGTAGTCACACAGACTACAAAATGAGACAATGATTATGATTGAGGTGTTTGATAATACCAAGAAATAATTAGTAATTTTGTTAGAATGATATTTGTGCTCTGATAAAGTTTTAAAAATAGTCCATCATTTTTAAAAATATGTTATTCCAATATGTAGTAGAGGGATTCCAAGATAAAAGAAAATTGATTTGAAATATTTTTATTATAAATAAAATAAATGCATCAAATATATATGTATGTGTTTATATAATATATTTGTACTGGGGATTGAATGAATGTCCAACCTGTAATAATTTTTAATATGGGCAATGGAAAAAAAATAAGTGCCATATCATCTCCAATTTTGTGAAGAT
This sequence comes from Ictidomys tridecemlineatus, assembly GCF_052094955.1. Taxonomy (NCBI): domain Eukaryota; kingdom Metazoa; phylum Chordata; class Mammalia; order Rodentia; family Sciuridae; genus Ictidomys; species Ictidomys tridecemlineatus. The sequence goes on from NC_135481.1 coordinate 165,260,133, forward strand.
TTGAAACATTTCAAAATAAATATTAAAAAATATAAAAGCCTTCAAGTCAGGTGTGGTATAGTAATCCCAGGGACCCGGGAGGCTGATGCAGGAAGATCGCAAGTTCCAGGCCAGTCTCAGCAACTTAGCAAGTACCTGTCTCAAAATAAAAATTGAAGAGGGACGGGTATATATCTCAGTGGTAAAGCACTTTTGAGTTCAATTCCCAGTATCCACCTACACACCCCAAAAAACTTGGAAGGAAATCAATGCCTTTGATAAAATTAAAGGCTGTGCTAATTGTTGATGGGACAGCAGTAAGTCTTCTGATATTACTATCCAGGGAGATTACTGTGAAAGCTGTCTCCAACCAGTTGTTCATCTCCTCAGCTCTCCCACCCTCAGGGAGAGCTGCAATTTCTTCCCTAGCAGTGCCCCTTCATTTGACTATCTGAGTTGGAAGTGGAAAGAAACTCTTATCAAGTACCAAGTATGTGACAGTTGAGGAAGTGTGACATTCTGTCCCATTAGAGAAGTGTCCAACTGACTCAAAAGCTGATGAGTTCAAGGACTCCAAGAAGGAGGCCCAGCATGAGACCTTCTGTGCCTTCCTAGGTCTGCTGAATAACAGGTGGAATGTGGAAGATGAAAAACACAAAACTGCAACTTGTTGTATGACAGTTCAAGGTCACCAGTGGACAACAAGGAATTAAAATCTGCCCTCAGAATTACACCAGTAGCTTCATGCTATTTTTGGATCTGGTAAAAGAATTTTGGAATTAAAGGTAATGTTTTAAAAAAAACTTATCAAATAAAACCTCTAGGGCTAATACATACAGCTATATATTCCTAGGATATATAGAAACCTGCCCTCAGAATTACACCAGTAGCTTCATGCTATTTTGGATCTGGTAAAAGAAGCTATCAAAAGACCGCAAATTAAGTTTGAAAACACTAATTAGCTTTTATTCTTAATTCTAGAATAAGGTAACTCTTAGAACCAGAATAAATCCAAAGAACTCTGGTGACACTAGATAGGCAGTTTCTATAATAACTAACTGCTATTTTCAGTCTCCTATGATTAACTAAAGTTCACCTGCTATAATTAAACAAAACTTTGCAATTTTGTTTCATGAGTATGCTGCTATGTTAATTAATTTCATTTAGCATGAATGACTTCTTTTTGGTTTGGTCTATAGGACCCAGTACAGGACCCTAGTCCAATCTAATGACCTCCTACATATTTTACTTAACAACTAGAAAGATGCTCCAAGAACAGTCTTTGGTCCAGAAATAGAAGAGACAAGGTGTACAAATTGACATGATTACTCATATGATCAATATATGATCTTGTAGGAGGAACACATGCACAGAAACTAACGTGAAGTCACAATGTTTTTTGGGGGGGAGGGGTGGGGGTACCAGGGATTGAACTCATGGGTACTTGGCCAGTGATCCATATCCCCAGTCCTGTTTAGTATTTTATTTAGAGACAGGGTCTTACTGAGTTGCTTAGTGCTTCACTTTTGCTGAGGCTGGCTTTGAACCCATGATCCTCCTGCCTCAGGCTCCCAAGCTGCTGGGATTACAGGTATGCATCTCTGTGCCCAACTTATACCACAATTTTTTTAAAAAATATTTATTTTTATTTGTAGTTGGACACAATACCTTTATTTTGTTTATTTTATGTGGTGCTAAGGACCAAACCCAGGGCTTCACATGTACTAGGTGAGCACTACACCACTGAGCCACAACCCCAGCCCTGATATCCCAATTTTTATAATAAAAAAATAACAGAGTTTATACGGCTCACAAATGTTGCCCTTCCAAATAAATTTTCAGGTTTTCTATTCCCATTACAGAGATTTTATTGCTACATAAGACAGTTTTGGGATTTCATGACCCCTTTACTTGCTAAAAAAGAAATATGGGAATACCTTAAAGTCACTTTTATTGTTATAATGATGTTTGATATTATGTTATTACATTAAAATTTAGGGCATTATTTTAAGGCTACCTTTTAGCATCATTAGCACCAAGTGTACAATATCAAATGTGTTAATCAGTGACTCATTATCATTTCTCTATACATTGACACACAATTGACAGATGAAAATATCAAGAATTGAAAGAAAACAATTGAGAATGTGAAGAGAGAGCCTACAGAATTGGAAAAAAATCTTTGCTACCTGCACCTCAGATGGAGCATTAATCTCCAGAATATACAAAGAACTCAAAAACTGAACACCAGAAAATCCCAAATAATCCATCATAAATGGGCAAAGGAACTGAACAGACACTTCACAGAAGAATGGTCAACAAATATATGGGAAAAAAAGTGTTCAAAATCTCTACAATTTGAGAAATGCAAATTTAAACTACACTGAGATTCCATCTCACTCCAGTCAGAATGGCACTTATCAAGAAAACAAGTAACAGTAAATGTTGGCAAGAATGTGGGGGAAAATGTTCACTCACACATTGCTGGTGGGACTGAAAATTGGTGCAACCACTCTGGAATGGAGATTCCTCAGAAAACTTGGAATAGAACCACCATTTGACCCAGTTATCCCACTCCTCAGCATATACCCAAAAAATAAATTGGTTAACTCAAAATATTGAGTTAACCAATTTATTTCCAAAAGTTATAAATATTGGGTGACATCATTCTTTGTATGTTTAACATGTCAAATTCCATTTCAAACACCTTACTCAGACAAAACACCCTGGACATATAATCTAAAACCAACAACTAAAGATAAAACAAAACCAACCAACCCACCAACAAAAACTGAACTAGTTGATGTTGCATTCCAAAGCAACTTTTCCTGAATTGCATTTATATTGTGGTGACTGGATAGATAGATGACACTACAGAATCAATTGCCTCCTCCTTTTTAAGCAGGTATAACCTTGGTTTTATTTATTTTCTGTACATTTAGTAGGGTATTTGAAGAAAATGAAATTAGATGAATATATTGCATCTCCCCTTTTTTCCTAGGAATGAAGTCATCTTTATTTATAAATCCAGTTATACACACAGTGTGATTATTTATTGGATTTGGCTATAAATAGATTTTAATTATTAGAAAAATCTCAAATCTGTTTTAGTTTCTACAAGTAAATATATTCAAGTAAATATATTCAAATGTATTCATGAGGTAAATATACTGACTAGAAGCCCCCAAAGTGTTTGATGAATGCTTCAATGAATTGCAAAACCATTGGAAGGAATTTTGAAGATATGAAGGGGAAAGATTTCATAACATCTTTTGCCATTAGGAAAAATACCTATTGATGTGATTAGTCCTATTACTATATAGTTATTTTTTTAGACATTAAAGAAGCAAGGAAGGATGTCATGAGATTTAAATTAACTTACTAGAGAAAGTATTCAAGGAAGTGTGTTTTTTTCTAGTTTTATTGAGATATAATTGGCAAATAAAAATTTCATATATTTATGGTGCACAACATGATGTTTTGATATATCATATATTGAAAAGTGTTTATTGCAGCTCAGCTAATTAATAAATCCATTATCTCACATCTTTTTCATTTGTATATGTGTGTATGTAGTGAGAACATTAAGATTATCTTGGCAGTTTTTTAGTATATAGTACATTATTAATATAGTTACCATGCTACACAATAGAGTTCTGTAATTTATTCATCCTGCATAACTGAAATTTATAATTTGTTCATCCTGCATAAAAATTCTACTCTTCAACATTTTTAGATTTCATGTACAAATAAGATCAAATAGTATTTGTCTGTTCTACTCAATTTATTTTACATAGCATAAAATCCTCCAAGAGCTCATCCATGTTCTTAAAGATTTTCTTGTTGTTTTTTTGTTTTTGGTTTTGGTTTTGGTTTTTTGGTGAGTGAGTAATATTTATCCATTGTACAGAGTTATCCATTTATTTGTCAATGGACACTTAATGCTGATTCTACATCTCAGCAATTTTAAATAATGTTGCAATAAGCATGGGAGTGGGGATGTTTATTCATCACATTGATTTCATTTCCTTTGGATGTAATCAAAATTGGACTGATGGATTATAGGATAGCTAAATTTCATTGTTTGAGGAACCTCCCTACTGGTTTCCATAAGGGTTGTACTAACTTACATTCCTTCCAACAGTGTGCAAGGACTCCCTTTCCTTCACATTTCTCGGTGGTTGGCAATGTTGAACATTTTTTATATATACATGTTAAGAATCTTTGTGTCTTCCTTTGAGAAATGTATATTCAAGGTTTTTTGCCCAATTTTTCATTGGGTTATTTGTTTTCTTGATTTTGAGTTGTTTGAGATATATACACATGTGTTTGTACAAAGATACAATATTAACTCTTTATTACCTATGCAGTTTGCAAGTGTTTCTCTCAGTCTGTAGGTTGTCTCTAAACTCTGTTGATTCTTTCCTTTATGGTGTAGAAATTTTTTTTAGTTTCATACAATCCTATTTCCCTACTTTTATTTTTGTTGCTTGTCTCATTGCATCTTATTGGTTCAATATAATTCTCCACTGGGAATCTATACATATAAAAAACCCCACAGGTATAGTAATCACAAACATTGCAGCATGGACAGCTGTATAAATATACACATTGTGCTTAACACAGATATTTTCCAAAGTGTGTCAAGTAGTCTGCTAGTGCATGACTAAAATGAAAATGAAAATTGAAGAAATCTCTCTAGGGGGACATACACAGAAAATGGTGTCTGAACTAGCCTGGATACCCACATTATCTACTCAAACTATTGAGAAGAGAATTGACTCTGCCACCATCACTGCCATGCTTCACACCCCTTCCCGGATGCCGTACATCTTCCTCTACCCTTCGAAGCTGCCCTTACTGCTTAACTTGAATAATGGGGCAGGGAGCAAGGATCAGTGTTATTCATCTTATGCCTTAATCCATTTCCATGTGGGTTCGGAAATGAAAAATTTGCCAGGGTTTCTATTGAGTTTAACAACTGGAGTTTTAAAAACAATCCTTTCACATTGAACTTTAAAGGAAGCCACCCAAGCCTCCATAGCAACATGTGTTTGACTCTGGGTCATATCTATTCCCAAAAGCTCAGGTCAGCATCTTCTGCAATGCCTTTCCTAGTTCCCAAATTAGTTCTTGTTGCACATGATTTTTCTTTAGTATGAGAGAATCAATTTTATTCCCCCCATTTCACTTGAAGGTTGATAGAGCACCACACCTTTTTATTTAGGTTAAACAAAGTCAATCAAATAAAATTACAAGCACATTCATTATCTTTTAGTAAAAATATTTTTCTTCTAAGGGATTAGGTTGAAAATACTCCGTGGAAAAGGAAACATTCTGGCATTCCCATCAAATAATCTGTCTGAGAACTCCAATAGAATTGTTTAAAAGATGCAATACTTAAGCAATACATAAGACATGTGTCAGTACATCATATTATTTTAGGACAATAATTTATTTTTTTTTAAAAAGGGATAAAGTAGATCAAAGTATCACCAATAAACAGCACATAACATGTAAACAGAACAAAAGTAAAATTCCAGAACAATTTTTATTTGAGCTGTTTTTATTTGGTGATGATCCAAATGGTCTGCAGGAGACTCACCTTTGATTATGATGACTTGAATGAATTCCCAATTTCAATGAACCCATGTATATCTTTGCTCTTCAAAAGACTAATGATGACTGTAGTAATATGGGTACATCAATGTTTATGGCAGTGCAACTCACAATAGCCAAGTTATGAAACTCGTTCAGATGCCCAGCAACAGATGAATTGATAAAGAAAATGTGGCATATATACACAGGGGAAAAGGAAACATTCTGGCATTCCCATCAAATAAGTTTTATTCAGCCATAAAGAATAATGAAATTATGGCAATTGCCAATAAATGGATGGAACCGAAGAACATAAAGCTAAGTGAAATAAGTCAGACTCAGAAAGTCAAAGGTCAAATGTTTTCTCTCTCATATGTGGAAGTTAGAAAGGGAGATCTGTGGAGTGGAGAAGTGGAGTTGAGGGGAACAAGGGATGGGAGAGGGGAGAAACAGTGGAATGAGGTTGAACAATTCTGCTGTGTGCATGTGTGGATGTACCACAGTGAATTCCACCTTTATGTATACCTACAAAGTACCAGTTTATAAAAACAATAAATAGATGGCGGACAGCCAATGGAATAGAAGAAGGGGAATCGGGGGTGGATGGGGAGAGGGGAAGGTAATACTAGGGTTTAAAATAGAACAAATTATGCATATGTGACTACGTCAAAATGAACCCCATTATTATGTGTAGCTATAATGCACTAATAAAAACAGGAGAAAAAAAAAACAATGAGCCAGGGTTAGGATTATAGCTCCTTGGTGAAGTATTTGTCTAGCATGTGAGAGGCACTGGGCTCTATCTCCAAAACTGCAAAGGAAAAAAAAAAAAAGAGATGAGTCACAGGAGAAGATAAGAAACCAAAGAGAAACTACTAATAAACCATTCATCAAAGAGTTGAGTATTTTTAAATATATATTATCATTTGTAAAACTATTTTAGAATTATTTCAATTACATGTTGATCGAGACATGTTCATTTACTGTACTGGGAGGAGCCAAAAAAAAAAAAAAGTTGAGTGAAATGAAAAACCACAAATTACTTAGGTAGAATTGTGAGACTTGAGGGAACTAAATATTATTGAAATCTAAAAATACAAAACAACAGATTTAAAATACAATGTCTTTGCATTGTCAAGCATGTTCCTAAATATTTAAATAGGAAGAAAGATTCTCTTGATTTTGATAGGTTGAAGGGAATATCTCCCATTGGTTCTTCCCTGAAAGTCACTATAAGAAAATAGTCAAAGTAAAAATAAATAAATAAAAGTTGCTTTGTTCTTTTAAAATAGAAATCATAAAATACATACTTTGGTGTCCTGTGTTTCTTAGATTGTGTATTTGTCTATTTAGCATTCACTCATCACAGGGATGATTATATTAACTAAATTTTCTTTTGTTCTGTATTCTTGTTGCTCTGTGGCCTCTGGCTGGGGAAAGCCTGCCCCTCCCAGAAAGACTTGCCCTCCCTGAGCGAGCCAGTTCTTACAGAAGCAAAGAGCCAGGCATAAGCAAGTCTTCCATGCACAAACCAACCAATTTGCGCAGTCTAAAGCCCTAACCACTTCCTTATCTAACTTTCATGTACTCAGCCAATATTTCCCCTGCCCTAAATCATCCCAGGGGCATACCAGACAACGAGAGAGCACTTCTATGCCCAGAAGCCCACTGTCGTTGCCCAAACTGTCAGTCTTAAGCGATTTACCCTGCCTTACCTTGCCTCTCTCATGAACATCCCATAATGACTCTGACATAGACGTCCCTGTCTTTTGCCTCTTGACCACACTGGTAGCCCTACAGAGCATGCTGTGACCCCCCCCCCCAGGACCTGTGAGCATAATAAACCTCTTCCTTCCAAGTTTCATTTGTCATTTCCTCCAGTGGCCACACTGACTTTATCACACCATCTCCAACACAGATCTTAGAACTCTTGATTTATATAAACCTCAAATGCAAATGAAAGCTTGTATTTCAAGGAAGTATGTGCATGTTGCCAAACATAGACCTACCTAATTGCAAACTTATCTTCTCCTTATCTTTTAATAGAAAAATATCAAGTATTCAAAAAAGGATTTAATTTCTCCCTAAATAGATAAGCCAACCAGCCACCCACAACTAAAACGAGACTCTTATGTCTCTGAACCATATGACCTTATGTGCCATTTCAGGGTTGTAACCAATAAAGTGTAAAGTGTGACACAATTTTGACTTGAGCTCTCTATCTTTTTTTTTTCATAAAAACTTCAAAGACTATAGAAAATGTATGGGTAATTTGAGGTTTATAATATTCATTGAATTGAAGACACTTAAGAAATAAAATGCTTTTAATTTTTTTTTGGTGCAAATTCAGCTCTCATTATCCCAAACACAAGAGTCATTTAAAAATTTATGTTTTGAAAAAAATATTAGTCATAATGCCAAGATTATCAATTGAAGGGGTCACTCTTGTCTGCTCAAGGACTTGCTGCCTGTTGTTGACTTTGTGTTGCTCTCCACCAAGTTGAGGATTAATTGTGTTGTGGAAAATTAGAGGTTGGTACCTGAACCTGAGATAACACTTTTGAACTCATAAATATACCCTTGTTGTACTACTTACATGCAATTGTTGGCATGGAGGCTCCTATACTCCATGACAAGCAACAGGAAGATCTCTAAAAGTCATACCTAAGTTCAGTGAGGGATGGGGGCCCAAGGCCCCAAATCTTTCTCTAATTTTTCTACTATGGAAGTATATATGCAATCTATATCATAATTAGTCGTTTATTTTTCTCTTGAATAGACAGCATGCATTTTGAGAGTAAACAATCTTCTTTCATCTAATGTATTGAAATAATTATTTATAATAACATTCTCATGCTGTCGCTCTGAGGATTAAATAATACATGAAAAGCTCATACTTCTGTGAGTAGAGGCTCTCTGACTATAAAGTTAATGGTCTCTTTACTACAATTGAATCTTAACCATTTCTTCCAAATTTGGTCCTAGAAAAAAATCAAATCTAAGTTTGCAAAAACCAACCTAGAAATAGCCTTTGAAAAAGGGACTGGCCAAAGAGATTGACTAAACATTATTAGCCGAGTCCTTAACTAATATCTACAAAATTCTTTATTCATTTCATGGGCAATACTGTTATTTTGTGTTTTCCTGTTTTGTAATGTTGTAAGTGTGGGCTGGCAGGAAAAAACACCCTACATGATGAACTAATAAAACAACAACAACAAATAACAATGCTTCCTACCCTTATATCCAAGAGTGATATGGTAGCTCTTTGTCAGGAGACTCCTACCTCCCATAATTCACACTTTCCTTCAATCTGTGCTGACTTGTAACAGATTTTATTTTCCCTTTTTATTGTGGTGAAGTTCACTAACAAACATTCAATTTACCATTCAAAAGTGAATAATTTGGTGCCATTAAACACATTCACAATGCAGTACAACCATCATCCTATCTAGTTACAAAATAATTTCTTCATTTCTGTTCAAAGAAAAACTGAGACCAATTCAATTTAACGAGTTCACTTGAGCAAGAAAAAAAGGTTCTAGAACTTGGAAATATTACAAACCAAAGGGGATGCCCCACCCTGCCATATGTGCAGGTCATATTTATAGTTCAGAATGTCCCAGCCTACCACATATGCAGGTTATACTTATATGCAGAGAAAAGAAAGTGATGTGCAGAAACATCCTGACTGTTTGCAGTCGGCATTTGCCTTATATGGTCATATTTGGGCAGCTTTCAGATTCTGATTGCCTGCAGGTTCAGATCTTGTGATTTACTGAGACTCAGTTGCTTGGTTAAACGTTTATACTCAGGTTACACCTGCTCACCATAAAACGAACAAAGTACTGATACATACACAAACATGAATGAATCTTGAAAACATAATGTTACATCATTGATATTTGACCAATTCAATGTAGTGCAAGTGATGCTCCAGACTTCAGAGGCAAGAAGTTTTGCAACCTCAGCTGGGGACACTTGAAACTCTTATTTGTGGGGAAGCCTGAACTTCCAGCAAAAACAACTACCCTTAGATTTCTATGGAGTGAAAAAAAAAAAACAAAAAAAAACCAAGCCCTATGGGGAAAATGGCAGGAAGAGATATGCAGCCAGCCCATGGTAGCTCAGCCCTCTCAGCCATCCCAGTTGTCAGAGTTGTGAGTAAAGCAGCTACTTCAATATTCTAGCTCTAGATAATACCATGTGGAGAAGAAAACAGGAATCTAGGAGAAAACCAGAACTGAGGCTCAAGCATGATCCCAGAGCAGATTCCAGATGCCTGTAATTATTTAAGCCACCCAATACAGGCTCCAGACTATAAATAAATAGATGAATGGATAAATAAATAAATAAATAAATAAAAGCATATTGGAGACTGAGAACATGGTATGAAAATACACGAGAAGGGGAATCAGGAAGGCTATTGTAAGTGGTAACGACTTTATGGCTAATCAGGTGATGTGTGTGCAATCCTCACAGAGAAGGTGGCATTTGAACAAGGCCTTGAAGGTGACAGAGTTAGATGACTATTTGCAGGAAAAATATTATAGGCAGAGCCAGAGCAAAAGTTCTTAGGTAAGAAAATGCCTGGCATATTGACAAAAATACAAGGAGGCTAGTTTGACTGAGAGAAGGGGAAAGAGGATGTCTTAGGAGTGGCCATAGCCCAAGTCAGGACTTTGACTCATATTCGAATGAAATGGAGGAGGACTGCAGATATTTAAGCTTAAAAACTATGTGATTGGATACATGTGTTAAAAGGGTCCCTCTGCCTGCTGGGATAAGGACAGACTTCAAGGGGATCAAGGACAAAAGTGGACCACTTAGAATCCCATTACAGTGATCCAGGTAGGGACGATAGGATTGGCAAGGGATGTTTCAGCAGAAGTCATGATAAATGTGTGGATACTAGATATTCTGAGATAGAAACCACCACAGTTTTATGATCAACTGGATATAGTGCGTATAAGACAAAAAGAGGATCGAAGGTATTCATTTTCCGGGGATTTTGGGTCTAAAGAATTGGAAAGACAGAGTCATCCTCAGTTGAGTTGGAGAATTGAGAAGGGGGACAGATTTGGGACAGGGATGATCAAGGAGTATGTTTTTGGACATGTGAAAATTGGGAGGTCTGTGAAGCTTCTTCGTGAAGATGGCTAGAAGAGAGTTGGAGAATCTGGGAGGGGATAGTGAGAGAGACATCTAGGCCAGAAATTAAAATGTGGGTTTAGGTGAGATAAGCAAAGGAGAAAAAATAGACAAGGACAGACCCTAGGGGACTTGAACATCAGTGATGGAGTAAACAGTAAAGGAGACAGAGAAGTTGTGACCAGGGAGATACAGGAAGGCTGCACATCATCAGAGTGAGAGAAAATTAAACTGGTCGGAGAAGATGCCTGGAGGAAGCACTCCTTGAGTAAGCTTTGTGTCAAAAATAGGGGATTGACCAAGAGAATTGAAGAAGGAAAGGGGGGAACCCTGGTAAAACGATATGACAGAGCCAAGTGCAGAAATGTGAAAATATATGATTATAGTATAAATAGTCTGATGTACCTCAAGGGCAAGGTGGATGTCAAGATAGAGTACAGAATGCTGACAAAGACCCAGATAAGTAGCCAAATTATGCAGGAATTTGACTTCCTACCTGAGGAAAACAATAAGAATTTTTGAGAAAGGAAAAATGCATGATTTACTAATATTTTAAAAGCTCTTCTCTGTTTCAGGAATAAACATAAGGAGTTGGTGAGTGCTATCATCTAAGTACTTGTCTTCCAAATGAAAGAAAGAAAAGGTCACAGTAGCCCCCAGGAGAACCTGCAGAGTGGGGATAAGCATTTCAGTTGAGTGCAAGTTATGCCTGGGTTCAGCTAGAACCTAGGAATACTCCATACAATATCTGGATTTCAAGTTGCATGGATCCGAGAAGGTCTTAACCATGGGTCCTGGGAAAAAAACTAAACCAATGAGTTAGTGAAGGGTGAAAGTAGTGGAGAGTAATGGAGAGGGGGATTATTTTCCAAGGACATCTCTATATTACCATTTTGCAAACATGACTAATGTGGAAGAAACTTTCTTCTTTCCGACAGCCAAAATCATAAATTAAACCCCAAAGGCTCTGCTTGAGGGGACTCTGTGGCAATCACCTTCTATTTCTCCCACCCCGATTTTCTTTATCTCCTGAAGCATGTCCCAGATTTCTTAGGCTCTACAGACCCCCAGATCAAATCTCCACCCAGAAGAAATCCAACTTCAAAGGGTTTTTTTTCCAGGTCTTTCAGATAGTAGAATTATATGTGAAAAAAATCACCTGGCAAAGAGAACACAGCCAGAACTTCAAAGGAAAGACAGTTGAAAACAAATACAGATGGAAAAAAAAAAAAGTAAAAAAAAAAAAAAAATCGAAATCCAAACAAGACCAGCAAGGACTAGAATCAAATTATAAGACAAAGTACAAATGAATTTGTAAATGGAACAAACTTTGGTTTTATTGTAGGTATCCACATGTGTGCCAGCTTTAAATAAATCCAATATACATAGTATGTAACAATTATATATATAAACCTAATAATGTGTATTAAAGTTCCACTATATCACAAAATAATTACTTGATTATCCTCTTTATAAAAGTTGACTACAAGACTATGGATATCTTTTATATTATTCAAGTTCCCTTGCTATGCCAGTCATTGCTTAATTTACAAGCATTTAATTTCCAATCAACAAGTCAGAAAACCCAGAATGGCTTCATCAGGCCCTAACTATGCTGTATAGAGAGTCTTTTTAAAAATATAACTTTAAAGCTAATTTACTTAAAATAATTTATTTCCTTATAGACTTAATTTCTCCATGGGGGTAAAAAAAGAGAGTACTAAACATAAAAAATGGCAATCACAGCAACAATAACAACAATAAAATGAAGAATAAAAAGAAACCGTTTATTTCAGCCACGACACAGCTAAATTTGGTAATATTCTAGCAATTACACAATTAAGTTTTTTAAAAATGTAGCAACGTGTAGATTGCCTGGTCCCTGATCCCACGTCTTATAGACAAGAGTCCCAGGCAACTTGGATGACTGTAGACATCTGTACAAAATTTGGACCCAGTTTGGCAGTGGTGACATATAAGGCAACTGTAGACTGTGGCAGAATAGTCTAAGAATCACCTAGGTGTTGACAATTCTGACTTGGGAGTCCCATTGCCCATCCTAGGAATCAGCAAGGCCCCCAGGTGAGTAAGTTGTATTCTGTCTCCTGATGGGGAACATGGAGTAGGGGTGGGGGTTAAAGACCCAGATCTAGTCCAGACAGCTCTAACCAGCCTCCGAGAAGCTGGTTGACATCCCTGGGTTTCACATTCTCATATCTGTACCAAGACAAGACCCCAAGTCTTGTATAGAGAAAGTTCTGATTATTTTAATATTTTAAGATATTTCATTAATTTTGCTTCAAATCCTAAAATCAGACAAAATAAAAAGGGATATCTTTTAATACGGCCCACTGTGATTAATTTAGAATGAGTTCAGGTAGATTCAGGTTACTATGAGATCTGGCTAAATCTTTGTCTTGCCTGTGTAATTTTTATATTTCTTCCCTTTCAATATGAATTTCAGGCAAGATGTTCTATAATTCATAATGTAGTCTTTTTCTTAGAGGATTTCAATAATACTTGAGAACATTCCACAATAACTTTAGGTTAGCTGGGTACACACCAGTCTCTGCTATGTGAGCAGATGGAACAGAAAGTAATCTATTTTAATTGCCTTTGGGGGTTCTTCACCCAGGTTGGTTCATAAATCTCTGTTGATATTTCTTTCATTGTCCTTTACAGACATAGCTGGTATAGAAGCTGGCAGATCTGTTTTGTCACAGAAAGCACTGTGCACAGCTCCATGGTAATAAGGGTCATGTCTGTGCAGCCTCTCAGGTGGAATCCATAAAGCTGGCTTTATTTTCTTTGTCACTAGATGTCACTGCATACACAAGTATTCTACTGTGGCTGAAGGTGTCAGAGACTGAGAGCTGAGGAAAGAGGCAAAAGCTTCTGAAATTCTGGAAGCTTTTGCTGGGATCATACAGATATCTGCACTTTGGATCTCTTCGAGGCAGTCTCATAATCTTGTGTAATTAGGCTAATCTTCTTTAATACTTTGTCATTTTACAGATTGTGTAAAGTCTAATTTAAATGTGTGTGAGTCTTTTGCCATTCAACAGGTCCTTTTGAAGGGTTCAGATGTGATGAATTTATCTCATTCATTGTTTATTACTGTTTGGAATTATGGATAGGATGTAAATTAGCTGTATTTGCTACTTCTAATTCAGGGCTATATCCTGTTAAAACACCAATTTGTTTTCAACTGGGATGGAACATTTTGGGAGTGAAATTGCTTCTAAACATAGCCTCAGCATTTGCTAACAAATGGACTTATACATATGTTCCAAGCTAAGAACTTTAATTAAAATGTATGGACCCTGTATCCAATATCTTTCCAAATTTCAGGCTTTATTTGCATCTATTGAGGCCCCAGGTGTACTTGGTTAGAAAGACGAGCCCCATCCATGTTTTCTCCTGGCCAAGTTTGCAGTATTTGCAACATGCACTTGAGAAATTAATGCAAATGTTGGTAACTCCTATGTTCTATGGAGACAGTAATTTATATCTTTTCTTTTTATTCCCAGCTCAGAAGGAATTTGTGATGATCCCGTCTTCAGGAAGATCCTACTGGCTCAGGTGGAATTTTATCTTCATATATATATTCATGCAGATTTTTTGGAAGTAGGGGTTTACCCACGGCCAATTTAGCATTTAGAATTCTCCTGCCCTCTCCTTAGTTGGAGAACCAGATGTGAACAGATCTCACTGGAACTTGGACAAGTGAATCTAAATTAGACCCTATGATTTGTGCTTAATGAATAAGTGCAACTAAGATGGTAAAAACCCTGTTTATGATCCTGAGTCTTTTGTGTAGCCATATAAAATCTGGACCTCAGTTTCCTTATCTATAAAAAGAAGTTTAAAAAAATTTCCTTTATCTACTTCACAATGTTATTAAGATAATAAGACAACAGATTTGGCGGGGGGATCAAAAGTGTTATACAGATTCATACATTATCATTCTCTGATAATTCAATTGTAATGAGTATTTAAGTAGATTGAAATAGTGATGAATTCATAATGCTTTCAAATGTTCATGGTTTTCTTTGTTTTTAAAAGTTACTATTTTAGCCAGTAATCAAACCTGATTACCAACTCTGAAACATTAAATTATAAGGTGGTATAACAAAATGTTGTAGCATGTTCCTGGGCATTTGTGCAGGGTAACATCAGATGATGGGCACAGATCAACTTTGTTGTCATGGAAATCTTGAGATGCCCAGGACAGGGAAGGAGTTGTGAAGAGCAGAGAGAAATTGTCACAACAAAAGCCATGACAAGTCTCAGAAGAAACAAATCATTTTGCTTTGGGGACTGAACATCAGTTTTCTTTCTAAGAACTACAGCCCAAGAGAAAGTTATGCAAATCCTGTTGCATGTGACATCAGATCGTTCTTACAAAACAGTGTATTGATGAGTCTAAAGTAAACAAATCAGACCCACACAGATTCCATTTCCATGAAAATGCACATGATATTAAGAATGGGGTGGATGGGGAAAAGCTGAGAAAGCTAAGGCAATTTTAATTAATTCTTCTACACAGTCAGTTTTTGCCCCAAATCTACTCTTGACATAGCTTGTTACCTTTCTTTCTAAAATGCCGATCCCACCAAATAAGAGAATTGTGCTGATGTCAGCATATTTGGTAAATGGTGGGCTGCAGACCTGGGCCGGCTCCTCTCTGCCTTAGTTCGGATTTCTATGAACGCCCCACAGACATCCTCTAATTATGGGCAGGATTAGCGTTCAACAGCCTAAGTGTTGTTCTTCGTGGTTTTCAGCCCTCATGGTTTCTCAGTTCCTTTTGGTCACTGTGGCCACCTAGAAATTCTTTTCAGTAGCATAATAACCAGATCAGCTGCTGCCGCCTGGAGCCAGGCGGGACAAAGGGAGGCGGAGGGCACTCCCACAGGCTGCTGTCTGTTCACAGATCCCAGCGGGCACCCCGGGGTCACATCAGACAAAACCATAGTCCAGCCTCATTTGATAGGGCTCCATTCCACAAGACCCGCTGCCCCTACTTAAGGCCTGCAGGACCCACACCAATAGCATGCGCTGTTTGCCAACAGAAATACTAACAGTGGAAAAAAAAAATACATACTCAGGCCTTGAAACAGGCAGGAAGATGCTTCTTGGTCATTTTTTCCCTTGTAGATATTTCCTCTATGGGAATCTTGAAGGTAGATACTCAGAGTTTATTCTTCAGAGTTGGTTTTTAATATTACTTTTGGGATAGAGATCACTCACAATTATAAATGGGAAAAACAAAGGTGGCAGGCATTGATTTTCATTCTAAAATAAAACAGGGCTACTCTCTCTCTTGCTTTATTCATCGTTCTTTAAGTTTCTCCTGCTCCACATGTCCCCTGATGCTGCAGTGTGGACAGGTTTTCCCTAAACAGCATCTGGTCCCTCTTGCAGGATTCCATAGACGTTTTGTCTCTTTCAGATTTTCAATAGTGGCCTCTGGGGGTGGGAGGGTGACCATCTGGCTACACGTCACCTGGCTGGCTGAGCCAGCCTGGCCGCACGCTGCTCTGCTCAGCATTCCTTTACATCAAATGGCCCCAGTGCCCACCAGGGACCTGGCTGAGTGCTGGACAATGGGCCACAGAGCTTAGCCTTGAGCCAGGACCACAGTATTAATAATAATAATTTTAATAACAATAAACCTGGATGGTATAGTTTTAGAATGTGTGCTTATAGGCAGCAAAGTTGGATTTTAATTTTGAATATTTTACTTCCTGGCTATATGACCATAGGTAGCTTACCTCTTGTATTTTTGCATCTGCAAAATGAAAAAAAAATATTGTTAACAATTTTACTCTTTGATGGTTTAATGAGACTACTCAGATACAAAGGGATAGCTTATATCAAGCTGAAATCAAGGGTACATTTTAATGGAGTTATTTAATAGAAGGACTTTTTACAAAGGTGTAGGCATGGTTTAAGAAAAGCAGGAAGAGATTGTGCAGTATATCCCAGGATTGGTGGCAACCCAGAGCTGGTGCCATGTGAGGGCTGAAGGGGCAGGCAGGCAAGAGTTTAACAGGAACCAGAGAGGGCATCATAGGAAGAGGACCATCTGAACAGGACACAGGATACGGATGTTGTCAAAGGGTGTAGCCAAAGCCAAGCAAGAGGATGGAGTGACTGAAAACCAATCCCTGGGCTTCATTCTCCTCCCAGTTTCTGAATTGCCTGCTGGTACCATCCATTACCCAAAGTGAGTGGCAGCCCTGCCCAAATTCTCTGGGCATTCAAGTAACCTTAGATCTTGCCAGGTACGGTGCGTATGCCTGTAATCCCAGTGGCTCAGGAGGCTGAGTCAGGAGGATAGTGAGTTGAAAGCCAGCCTCAGCAACAGTGAGTTGTTTAGCAACTTTGTGAGACCCTGTCTCTAAACAAAATACAAGTAGGGCTGAGGATGTGGCTCAGTGGTTGAGTGTTCCTGTGTTCAATTCACAGTACTCCCTTCCCCCTCACCAAAAAAAAATATAGAAGTCTTTTTACTCTGAGACATTTGGCCTGAGGGTTTCTTTTTTGTTTTGTTTTGTTTTTTTCTTTCTTGTTCTTTTTTTTTTTTTTTTTTTTTTTTTTCCTAGCAGGGGCCTATGCTTTGTCCAAATGCATGTCAGATGTGTTGCTAGAGAGCTGATGTACCCTACAGCATTCCTAACTCAACAACTGAAGGGAGTTAATGAATCAAGAACCAGCTTCCTCATCCCATAGTGTCTCCCAGAGTTCCAGTAAGATCCAGCAGGAGGCCAACAATGAGAATTTGCTTAATAACACCTACTTGACTCATTCCCTTCCTGTCTCCTGTCCCTTGCTCTTCTATAGCTCCCTCCTGGATCAACCCTCAAATATGCAAATGACACTATAATTCTTTCTTAAGTTTTTCTTCTGTAGGAGTCTGAATGAAGACTAAATCCACTGGCATAATCCAGTGGACTTCCTAGGGCACAGAGCAGGGTGAAGAGAGGTGCAGATTGATCTGGGAGAGAAATGCAAGTCACCTCCCTGAGCACTCAGCACCCCTGGCCTCAGGGCATGTCAGCTATAGTGTCAGATGGCAGCATATGAGATCGTTTTCTCACTCTGCTTCTCCTCCACAACGCCCCTCAACCCATCTCTCTATTCCCTGGGGTTCTTTTACTGCACAGTTGGCCCTCTGTGTTTGTGGGTTCAAGAGTTACACATTTAGCCAACCAAACATTGCTTCTGAACTAAGCATGCAGACCTGTTTTCTCTTGTCATTCTTTCCTAAACAATACAGTTTATCCATTATTTGCCTACCATTTGCATTATAGTAGCGATTATAAGTAATCTAGCAATTATTTAAAACATACAGGAAAATGTGCTTAAGTTACATTCAAATACTGTGCCACTTTATATAAGAGACTTGAGCATCCTTGGGCTTTGTTATCCCTCAGAATTCCTGCAATCAACTGTCCCAGGATACCAAGGAAAAATGTATTTAACTTTTTAGTTGACTAGTATCTCCTGGGTTGTAGCTCAGCATTACATCCCATGTGTGTGTTGTGTATGTATGTGTTGTGTGTTCCTTTCATAGGAATGGGAAGGATCTCATTCTAAGTGGATTGAAGGATGGGTGGAGGGTGGAAGTGGTAGGGTTGTAAAAACATGAAGTATTAATAAAAGAGATGATACATTTAATAAAGAACAAGGTCTTAAAACTGGAATGATCATATACACAATTTGTGCCACAAGTGAACAATTGAAAGAGGGCTAGGACGAGTACAATGAGCAGAAACAGAAAGCCTATCAAGTATGGCTTCAATTGAAGTATGTAGGTACAAAAATCCTACCACCAGGACACGAGTACAAATCTTATGATAGGACATGCACGTGTTCCAGCTTCCAGTAAAATCCCAACATACTGTATTAGAGTCAAAATGATGTCATTAAGAATGGAAAGGGCTTCAATGAAATTTCGTTTTATAGCACTATTAATTCAAGAAACTATGACAGATATTAACCTGTAGTTAGTAAATAATTAAGGATAGATGGATACATGAATGATTGGTGGAATGGATGGTTCTTTTAGTATCCTTTTAGTATTGAACTAAATGTACTCAACAGGAATAAAAAATACTGTAATGTTCGTTTATAGTCTTACTTTTCCATAAAATCTTAACACTTCTCATGGTGTATGTGTGTGTGTATACACACACACATACGCGCACACATATATATGCACACATGCCTATATATGCACACAAATAATATTATATTGTATATTATATTAATAATATATTATTTATTATATATTACATTAATTGTTACAATATATTAATATAGGGTTCCATTGGCCAGAGCATGTCATATGGGCAAACCCAATGTCAATACAGGAGTTTGCTAGAAAGAGCACAAATGAAAAGAAGCATTAACAAATTAAGGCCATTTCCACAAACACTCTTCCATGTCATTTCCTCATCCAATTAAATGGGCACATATCCCTTCTTGCTCCTGTATACTGAATACTTCTGATCCCTGAAACTACCACCTCAAGGTTCTTCATAACTTGAGATGCAGGAGAGATTTCATCTTGATGGGGGCAAAGATGGATCTCTGGCAGAATCCCCTGGATTTGGGATAATAATTGAATTCCTGAGAACCAACCCAGACTCCCTAAAACATTTCAGAGGAAGAGCTTTGAAATCTCTATTTTGATTAAGAATATACAGGCAAGGAAGGGAGTATGTTTGGTCCATAAGTTTTCATTTCAACATGGCAATAAGGCCCAAGCATTGGAAATTGATAGCAGGTACTCTTTATCTACTTTATGTTGTTAAGTGATATCTTTTATAGGAGCATCTAAGGCCTTGAAGTTATGAAATGCATCAGTTGAGGGATAGAGAGTTGACCTCTCACTTAACTGTTGACACTCCTTCCAAAACAGTAGCAGGGCAGCCAACATAAAGGGCCCTTCAGATAACTGGGAGAATGAGATGGGAACTCCTAGAAAGGGAGATAACAGATAAAGATTCACATGGGAGCATCCTCTTTGCAGAAATTCAATGTTGAAGTTGTGAAGGTGAATTATATGAAGTCTCTACAGAACAAGGGCTGAAGTGGACACAGAGGCAGCAAAACAGAGGCTGCAAATGGCAGAGGAAAATGAAGGAAACCAGAGACTGTGAGAGGCAGGGAAGCATCCCTTTGTGCATATACTGGAGAAAAACAAGATGACTTGCATCACATTCTAAGTCATCATTACTAATTTTGCATATTTTAGTTTATTCTTTTTCAGAATAGCCTCATGAGTCAATCGCTGTTTCCTGTTCTACAGACATCACACCAGGGACAGAAAATTCACCCATATAAGCAAGATCAGGAAGTAGCTATCACCCAAACATCTTATTGGATATTTCTTGATTTTAAACTCTACAATACAGTAGGAGTTTAAAACCCAAAAACATCCAATAAAAGCAAGATCCATGGTAGGACCTTGTGTGATAAACCTAGAGCCACAGAGATGTGGCCACTTGCAGAGAGATAGAAAATTGAGATATAAAGAGAGAAATATACTGGCTTCCCCTTCCTCTCTATGCTCAAATTTTCAGCCAATTTCTCCCATTAGGTGAACTACCCAGAATCCAGAAGGGAAGGGGATTTTGGAAGTGAGTCATGGAATATGTAACAGAATAGAAGAAAGGTTGTAGATACATCTGAGAGCAAACAGGGAGTTGACTGGTATAACAACTAGTAGGAGATTTGCATGTATTTCTGACCTATTTTACTGGCCCCAAATCAGTCAAATGCCTTGCCTTAGCTGCAAGGGAGGCTGTGGGTTCAGGAAAAAAAAATGTTGGAAAACAGTGACTACATATTGTAGCTGACTATAGGTAGCTACAATATGAAAAGCACCACAGTGCCAACAGTAGGTAATACAGAAATGAATAAGCTATAACTCCGCCTTATAGGTGCAACCTAGTTGTAATAAGATAGAAAGATTAGAAAAAGTTCAGGAACAGATGTTCAATGTCTTATTGGAACACTTGGAAGAGAGTCACTGTATTTGAAATACTATACTGAAGGAATTATGGCATGTTATAGGATTTGTAAGGGATTTTGATCAACAATATCCTGGACAAAACCATTACAGATATATGGAAGAGAGGCAGAGTTAGGGGAGTGTGTGTGTGTGTGTGTGTGTGTGTGTGTATGTGTGTGTGTGTGTGTGTGTGTACAGTAGGGTGAAAAATATGTGTGGGCCGTGGTGGTGTGAATAATTGGAAATAAGGATAAAAGAAAATAAGCAAGGTTATGGTAGCTTTGAATATCGGGTTAAGATAATGGTGGAATTAGGCTGGTAATATTGGGAATATTGAGACTGTACTTATCCACAATTTAGAACTATAGAAAGATTTCAAGCAAGGTAGTAATATAATCAAGTTGGTATTTTAGGAATATAACAACAAACAATGCATATATGGATATTATGGACTGAATCATTCCCCCTAAAATTTATATTTTGAAGTCCAAATCCCTACTACTTTAGAATGTGACTGTATTTGAAGACATGGTCTTCAAATAGGTAGGCACAAGAAAATGATGTCATTAGGGTGAGCCCCAATCCAACATGATTGATGTACTTATAAGGACACACAAACAGAGAAAATTTATGTGAAGACATAGGGAGAAAACAGCCATCTACCAAGACAAGGAAAGAGGTTTCAGAAGAAACCAACATTCCCAACTCCTTGATCTTGGATTTCTAGCCTTCAAACCTGTGAGAAAGTAAAATTGTGTTTAAATTTGTAATACTTTGTATGAGTGTGCCTTTTTCCCACATCCTTGCCAAAACTTATTGTTATTTGTATTCTTAATAGCTGCCATTCTGACTGGAGTGAGATGAAATCTTAGAGTAGTTCTGATTTGCATTTCTGTAATTGCTAGAGATATTAAACATTTTTTCATATATTTGTTGACTGCTTGTATATCATCTTCTGAGAAGTGTCTGTTCCTTGGCGCATTTATTGATTGTGTTGTTGTTATTATTATTATTATTGGTGTTTAATTTTTTGAGTTCTTTATATACCCTATAGATTAGTGCGCTACCTGATGTACAAGTGGTAAAAATTTGCTCCCAAGATGTAGGCTCTCTATTCACCTCACTGATTGTTTCTTTTGCTGAGAAGAAGTTTTTTTAATTTGAATCCATCCCATTTATTGTTTCTTGATATTAATTCTTGCACTATAGGTGTCTTATTAAGTAACTTAGGGCCCAATTCAACACGATGGAGATTTGAGCCTACTTTTTCTTTTATTAGACACAGGATCTCTGGCTTTTGGTCCTTGATCCACTTTGATTTGAGTTTTGTGCATGTGAGAGATAGAGTTTTTATTTCATTTTGTTGCATATGGATTTCCAGTATTCCCAGAACCATTTGTTGATGAATCTATCTTCTCTCCAATGTATGTTTTTGGCGCCTTTGTCTAATATAACATAACTGTAATTATGTGGGTTAGTCTCTGTGTACTCTATTTTGTACCATTGGTTTACAAGTCTATTTTGGTGCCAGTACTATGCTGCTTTCTTTACTATTGCTCATTAATATAGTTTAAGTTCTGGTATAATGATGCCACCTGCTTCGCTCTTCTTGCTAAGGATGGATGCTTCAGCTACTCTGGGTGTCTTATTTTTCCAGATGAATTTCATGACTACTTTATCTATTTCTGTGAGGAATGCCATTGGGATTTTTTTAAATTGCATTAAATCTATATACAGTTTTTGGTAGTATGGTCATTTTGATAATATTAATTCTGCCTATCCAAGAGCAAGGTAGATCTTTCCATCTTTTAAGGTCGTCTTTGATTTCTTTCTTTAGCATTCTGTAGTTTTCATTGTAGAGGTCTTTAATCTTTTTCATTAGGTTGATTCCCAAGTTTTTATTTTTATTTTTTTTTTTGTTTTTTGATGATAGATTTCCTCTTGTTTCCCTTTTTGAGGTTTTGTCATTGATATACAGAAAAGCCTTTGATTCATGGATGTTGATTTTATATCCTGCTACTTTGTTGAATTAATTTACTAATTCTAAAAGTTTTCTGGTGAATTTTTGGGGGTCTTCTAGGTTTAGAATCATATTGTTGACCAATAGTGCTAATTTGAGTTCTTCTTTTCCTATCTATATCCCTTTAACTTCTTTCATTTGCTTAATTGCTCTGGCCAGTGTTTCGAGAACTATGTTAAATAGAAGTGGTGCAAGAGAGCATTCCTGACTTGTTCCAGTTTTTAGAAGGAATACTTTCAGTTTTTCTCCATTTAGAATGATGTTGGCCTGAGGCTTAGCATAGATAGCTTTTACACTGTTGAGATATGCTCTTGTTATCCCTAGTTTTTCTAATGTTTTAAACACGAAGCGGGGCTATATTTTGTTAAATGCTTTTTCTGCATCTATTGAGATGATCATATGATTCTTATCTTTAAGTCTATTGATGTGATGAATTACATTTATTGATTTCTGTATGTTAAACCAAACTTGCATGCCTGGGATGAATCCCACTTGATTGTGGTGCATGATCTTTTTGATATGTTTTTGTATTTGATTTTCCAGAATTTTATTGAGAATTTTTGTATCTATGTTCATTAGAGATATTGATCTGAAGTTTCTTTCTTTGATGTGTCTTTGCCTAGTTTTGTACTCAGGGTTATACACATTGCTGGTGGAACTGAAAATTGGTACAGCCAATATGGAAAGCAGTATGGAGATTCCTTGGAAAACTGGGAATGGAACCACCATTTGACCCAGCT
The DNA here is from genome assembly GCF_052094955.1 of Ictidomys tridecemlineatus. Lineage (NCBI taxonomy): Eukaryota > Metazoa > Chordata > Mammalia > Rodentia > Sciuridae > Ictidomys > Ictidomys tridecemlineatus. Next base: position 165,283,648 of record NC_135481.1, read on the forward strand.
ATCCCACTCCTTGGTCTATACTCAAAGAACTTTAAAAGAGCATACTACACAGCCACATCAATGTGGCCCAATTCACAATAGCTAAGCTGTGGAACCAAATAAATAAATCAATAAATCTGTAGTACTTTATAATGGCACTCTCATATAGATGTGATCATCGATGTAAGATAGGATGTGGGTAAAATGCTCTATTAATAAATTCAAGTGATATATTTTAAAACCTCAGATGGCTCCCACTTCAGAAAGACTGTGAGTTACAATATTTTGAAGATAGAAAGGATTCAGAATTCAGGATTCAGAAGTATTGTCTCTTGAAGCATATGGCATGAATCTCTCAATCTAAAAATATCAGTTCATATATATGAGTTAAAATACACAAGGGCAGCCAGGCATAGTGGTAAAAACCTGTAAATTTAGCAAATTAGGAAGGTGAAGAAGGAGGACTGCAAGTTTGAGGCATATCTCAGACAATCAGAGAGACTCTATCTCGAAAATAAATAAATAAATAAAGCTGGGGGTGTGTGTGGCTCAGTGATTAAATACCCCTGGGTTGCATAACCAGTACCCCCAAAAGAAAACTTCCCTAAGGTAGTATGCTGTTATTTACTGCCACAGTAACAAACTACCAGAAATCTTGCCAGAATAAAAACACAATTTTGTTTTTCTTAAGAAGTTTGAGATCTTTTTTGGATGAGGATTGGTTAATATCAGTGGAGCTCACTCATTGGTGGTCAAGGGGTAGGTCAGCTGTGATCTGTTTGGTCTAGGCTGGTCTCTACCTGGATGAATTGGCTCTGCTGCACATGATTGTCATCTCCTAGCAGACTAGGCTTTATTTATCATGAAAAGCAAAGAAGCAAAAGACAGAGCAGAAGAGTGCATAGCTTCTTGGAGCCTAGGCCTTACATTGGCACAACATCAGTTCTGCAACATTTGTTGACCAAAGCAAGCCATATATCCAGAGATAGACTGAAGAAGTAGAGAACTGTTAAGAACTCCTTAACTGCAATGGCTATAAAGTCACATTGCAAAGGCCATGGATACAGGGAGTGTAGATAAATAAATAAATAGAAATTATTGTTGCAATCAATCAAACATAGATTAGTCCCAATGGTAGAAGTTTGAATCATGGTATTGAGTTACCTTAAAGAGCACACCCATCTGCATCCCCCATCCAATACAGGAATTCCCCCAAAATTAAAGACAAAGGGAAAAAAGGCCCTCAGAGAAGATTCCCACCACTTGACCATTTGACCTGACTTTTCTCACCAGGCCAAAAACAAAAAAAGAAAGAAAAAAAAAAAAAAGTAGTACTCCCACCCCTACTGCTAAAAGTTGGGTTTATCTGGCCTCTGCTATGAGTCACAGCTGACTGAGGGGTGGGGGTGGGTCATGAGTCATGGCCTAAAACAAAGATAGAATTTGATGGGGGTGGACTAGAAGGCGGGACAGAAGACACTGCAAGTTCAGGCATTATCTCAGCATTTAGGGAAATTTCTTCTTTCCTGCAGCTGGAAAAGTTGGGCAGAGTGCTACCTTTTCACATCCAAAGGAAGAGATTCCACTCTGGCTCTGTGCTGCAGGTTTAGGAGACATGCACCTCTATGTCTCTAAGAGTGGGGTTGCTGATTTCAGAAGTGTGTGTATCATTGCTCTAAGTATGCTACAGCCCCCTCCCATCCTGTGTGCCTGTTCAACAGACCTTTGCATCCTGCCATTGTCTAGAACCTCAGGAGCAAGTTACCTGCTCAATTTGAAAAGTTAATATTTAGAAAGATTAATGGCTGCATATGGTTTGCTGTTAAGAAAGAAATAATAAACCAATGTTATCTGTTGGTACATTCCCACATATATTTGCATTTGGCAACTATTTTTTTTCTTTTAAATTTTCTGCCTCAATGACAGTTAGTTCAAGTCACTGTTAGGATTTGTATTATTCAGCTATTAACATTTCACTCTTGGTTGCTCTGTAACTTGCCCAAAACGCACACATTTGTGCATCTGGCCTCAAGCAATTAACATATCTTCCAACCTGAAGATAAAATGAAAATTCTATCACCCTAAAGTAAATCTGGAAACAGAACCGAATGTTTGCCAAATAAGGTGACTATCAGCTTAAAGATGCTGAACTTTGAAATGACTGTCATGAAACAAAGGCCACGCTTGGTTGGCTCTCATTCAACCTGGTCAGTAACATCCTTAATTACAGGACATGGCATCATTTTGATTCACAGCAGAATAAAAGGCATCTATTTGTATATTTGGAAGTTTGAATGAGGATTTCCTGAATTCCTGATGAAGTCATTCCTGCCTTACAACAGACTTGCTTATACACTAGAGTTAAAATCGGGTCACCGTCTCCTTGTAAGTGTGTGCATGCCCCTCCCCCACACAACCACACACACTTCGTTTCATATTCCAATTAATTGCTTTTTATATTCCACATTAGAGCACACTTTCGCAGTTTCTGTAATGAAAATATACCCTTCCCTCACATTATGATGGGGTTCTTACTTCATTCTTACATAATTTTCTCTCAGATCACTGCTGATCTGGAAAAGACATTTTAACTCAGAAGGAAAATGCTTTGAATCAATGGTTTATCTGTATTGCATGCAAAAATGATAGCACCTTTTGTTAAATGGTTTGGGATACGTGTATTCAGGATATACTATTTAACCAAGATAAAAAACATTGGTTGATGGTATCCAGGGAAGATGCCATTGGCCTCTTTGGATGTCAAAGCAGATAAGCTGACTTTCACCAATAAACTATTGCTTTCCTATGTATGAGTTTCCCAAAGAATTATTACTGACCATGGATGAGCTCACTGCAACTTCTCACTGCTCTTTACTGCTATCTGCTTTGCAGAGTCTATTAAAAGGTGGCTCAATAGCTTAGATGTTGAGGAATATATATGTGTATATATATATATATATTTTATATATATATATATATTTTATATATAAAATTTTTTTCCCTTCACTGCCTATGTCACAGAGACAGGGCCTAGAGGGTGTGGCAGAAGGAATAAGATGCTTATTGCAAAATCCTGTGTGTTGTAGACTAAATGGCTGGCAAGAGACCTGATGGGTGGTTGTAGCAGATCCTGTGAACATCCTCTCCATGTCTTTTGGCCTTACTTCTACAGAATACAACCATACAACTTCCAATTTGCCTAAAGGTTTTTTTTTTCCTTCCCCTATAGCCAGTTTAGTCACTCATGGAAGACTAGAAGTGATGGGAAATTAACATCCTCTGGAAGCAGCCCTAGGTGAGTGACTGATGGGAATGACTATATGCATAATCCAGTTCCCTTGCTGCTCAGGTGGGATAAAATTTGAGTCCTATAACATTACACCAGTAACCCCAGCAGCACACAGCAGTTCAGCAAGTGTCAGCTCTCTCCTTTCCAGCAGCAGCTGGTTTGATAAAACCACCTTCATAAGTTGCTTTCCTTTGGCTGCCTCTCTTTTCCTCTCCTAGATATGCATTTCTCCTGCTTTGCAGAGAAGGGGGGAAAAACTATCAGCAATCAAATTATTACATCAGAAACTGATTTTGGGAATCCCGACCTAAGAGAGGTGCAAATTTAGTTGAGAACCCCTCTTTTATGTAACTTTATGGAAGCAGTAAAGCATCCTGAACAAGAGTAGATGTCATGGTATTTTTGTATCCTGCCTTGGGAGAGACAGAACCCACCACACACAGTAGGTTGTTCCTCACCTGAAAAAGTTACATCCTTCTCATTCTCTGGTTTGTTTCCCTAGACACATGCCAGATGGGCTACCATATAAAGCAGCTCCAAGAATGAAGGCAAAGTTCTCTCTGGAGTCATATCTCTCCAAGGTAGGGCAGGATCAACTTTGCTCACTCTCTTGGGGCCCACTGTTCTTCCAGATCAATGGTGGCGGACTCACATTTCCCCCTGCTTCCTATGCACCACGCACTCTGTTGCATATTGTTGCTTACATTCTTAACCCTGACATTAAGTCAGTCCTCTGGAATATAGACCAGACTTTCTAACTCATCATAAGTGGAACTCATTGTGTTCATTAAACATTGGCTCCCTGGCTCCTAAGAGACTCTCTCTGTGAGTCCTGACCATACCCTGCAAGATCCAAAGATGACTCAGTTCCTGGAAGCCACTCATTATTTCCTATTTTTCCTCCTTACTCCTTGCCTTTCAGCAAGCATGGAGACATGTTCCTGTTGCAAGATTTTGCATTGGCTGATCCCCCTGACTAAGGCACTGTTCCCATGGAGGAGGGCCTGAGTTTCTTACCTAACTTCACTCATGTCTTTGTGCAAATGTTGCTACCTCAGACTGGCCTTTGCCAACCATTCCAGCACCCTTTTAATTCCTTATCCCTTACCCTGATGGATTATGTTGATAGCTGTCAGCACTAATTGATGTCATGTGTAATTGTTTGCCTGGTTTTTGATGGTCTTCCATGATAATGTAAACTCCATTCTTACACCACTGGCATCAAGGGCCAAGCACACAGAAAGGGTTCAATTAATGTCATTTGACTGGCTGAATTTTTGTAGTGTGTTAACTTCAAGGAGACCCCAAAGTAACCTGTCAAATATTCCAGAATAGTCACTTAGTTATAGTTCAAACTTTAAAAATAGTTTACATTTCCTCTTATAGGTAGACTTGTTTTTAGAGAACCAATTCCTTACTCTCTGGAGATATATTTCTCTGTTTTCCAAAGTGTTTCTTTCTTCTTGTTTATTCAGTCCCAATTAGGAGACTGTCCAAAATTTACAATAGAGTAACCAGTTGATATGCTCACTAACAAAGAACATATGTACTTCGAACCAGAGTACGCATGTTTGCCTATTCATTCACTCCTCAGTTATTAATTGAGTATCTGCTTTATTCCAGGCATGGATGTACATGCCAGGGATGGATCAAGGAATGTAACAGCCAGATATTATTGACCTCATAGAGCTTATGGTCTCTCAGGATAAATATGCAATAAAATGTATATATAATAAGCAATATCATTATTTAGAATGGTTAAGATGCAAACATCTAGGGAAAACTTGTATTAGTGATTGGGAAGTAAGGCCCATACAGGTGAGAGAAGCATTCTGGACAGAGAGAAATGTTAAAGCTTAGGTTCTGAGATGGGATCTTGCCAAGCTTGTTTCTGAGCAAGGGGAAGAGTGGATGGAAGATGAAACCACAAAAGAATTGGAAAAATAGGTCACATGGGTCTCTGGAAACATTGTGAGGACCTTGATCTTCACCTATGCCAATAATTGTTAAAAGGCAATAAACACTAGCTGTTGCCAACCCATTCAGCTAAATAGCACTTCCTGCTTGTTACATATAAAAAGGTAATGCATTTTTTAAAAAAAACATATCGCTATGTTGATAATGAATTTAATGCATAATTGTTTCTCCTAAGGTGATGGCTATTGTATTTTTTCTTAGTTACATAGTAGTAAAATATCTAACTGATAATAAAAAGAGGAAAGATGACTTTATAAGATAAAAATAGAAGTGTATTAAATTGACTTAATTTTTTTTTTTTGCAATAGCTTGATGGAGCTATAATTCACACACCACTCGGTTAATCTGTTTACAGGGTACATTTCAATGGCTTTTCATATATTCAGAGTTGTGCAGTCAGTTCCATGCTTAAAAAGAAACCCTATGTCCCTTAACAGTCATGTCCCATGTCTCTTCAACACCTCCTCCCAACCCTTAGGCAATTGCTAATCTACTTTCTGTCTCATGGATTTGCCTGTTCTGGATACTTCATTTAAATGCATCATGTGGCCTTTGTGGCTGACTGTCACTTATGTAATGTTCTCAAGATTTACTCATGTGATATTATGTACTATGTATCAGTACTTTGTTTCTTATTATAACGAAATAACATTTTCTTTACAGATATACCACAATATAGTCATCCATTCATCAACTGGTAAATTTTTTTCCATTTTTTGACTGTGATATATAATACTGCTGTGTCCACTTATATACAAATTTTTCTGTGGATTTATGTTTTCATTTCTATTGGATATATACCTATAAGTAGAATTCTTAAGGCCTATGATAAGGGACTACTAATATTGGCAAGATTAAATAGTTTATCAACTCCCCAATGTGGATTGCTGAATCAATTAATAAAGGACCATAAAAATGTAATACTGTCTTAAGAAATAATGTAAGAATGACTTGGGGAAAAAAATCTCTCAGAAAGAGAAGGAGAAATCCTCAAAACTGATCTTCATATCAAAATTAATAAATAATGCCTTATAGAATAGATTATTATGTGAGATTTCAGAAATATTGAAAAAACACACGTATATGTCAAAATGTGTGTGTGTGTGATTAAACTAAAGCAAGTAAAAAAAAAAAAGAAAAGATGAAATCCAGTTATCTTAGCCAATGAGGCACGTTGTTTTGTCAAGTGAGTTTATAGAACAGAAGATTTCATTTGCAGTGTTGGACAGAGCCAGCAACCCTGGCTGCTGCTGCTATAGCCACATTGCCATAGAAGCAAAAGCTATATCTTAGAGGGTCACACATTTGAATAGCAAGGTCATTTATCAAGTCATAAATGCCCAATGGGTTCCCTCTGCAAATGTCTCTGGAAGAAGAGTGAGACCAGAAGGCTTCAGGGACTTACAGAGGATTTGGGAGATGAAATTACACAGGGCCCAAGCCCAGGGATGTTAGGAATATTTGCAACGCGTAAAGCTGTTGTCATCTGAGGACACAGAGCCAACTCTCAAACTGGTTCTTAAAACCATAATTCATTCTGCCCTAAAACTACTTTTTACTCTCCTCAAATTCTCCCAAGGTCCTGGGGTTTCCCATCAGCAGAAGTATTCACAGGGTGGGTGGACTGACACCCAGGGGGGTTGGGAACTGAGGAGGTGAGGGGACCTTGACCACAAGAGTCTGACTGTCCTGTTTTGCGGGCTTGACTCAGACTCCAGTGTGCGTGCAGTGAGAGTTCTGTGGTGGTGGAGCAGATCATATGCTCCAGCCCATGTGTGACTCAGGGTGAGGAGTGTCCCCTGTGCTGTTCAGAGGCAGTTGGAGCCCAGCCGCTGGTTAGCCAAGTGTGGGTAGAGGCAGTGGTAGGTGCTGGCCTCAGAGCAGGAAGGTAGAGCCCTGGAGGAGGCTAAGAACTTGCTGGGGACAGTTGGTACTACCCAGTTCCAGAAGAGTTGTTTACCCAACAGAACCTGAGGCCCAGACTCTCTGTCATCCCAGTCAGTCCTACCCCCTGCTGTGGTGCACTTCCAGAGACCCACAATCTCTAAAAGTGGACAAAGCGGTCTTTTTCTGGTCACTAGCTAGGGCATAGCTTGTGTACTTTTAACAACTGTAAAGGGACTTGAAATACCAAAGTTTTCTCTTTAGCATGACCTGTAAAAAAAAGTCTCAGAAGGTGCTAGACATGGATCCCCCCCTCCCCATGAGATGTCTTTCTCATTACATTAAATCTTCTACTGTTAAACTTCAGCATAGCTTTGACTGCTGCCATTCCTCTGAATTGTCTTTATCACCACAGATTAATGGAGGAGTGGAAGTAAATAGTATTTCAGAGATGTTTCTTTTTCTTCTTTTTCATCTTTCCTCTATGAAATGAATAAGAGTAAGGGCTGCCTATGATCTTACATAGTGTCTAAAATGATCCATTCATTTTCCAAAGTTGAGGCCCAGGAGAGTGAAAGTGACTTGAGCAAGGACATAGAGATAGTAGGTAACTGAGCCAGGCTTGGGATTCAGTTCTCTTGCTCCCAATCACTATTCCTCCTTCCATCACACCAGGATCAGCCCAAAAAGTCAGATCAAAGAAAGACTCCTCAGAAAATATTTGCACCGGGTTTCCAAGGTTGCCTCATTCTTGCTATATGTTCTCACCCCACCCCTTGCCAGACCATGAGGTAGCTAAGAATTACAATGACCACATTCTGTAGTTAAATCTGATGACTTTTTCTTCAGTTTGCTTGACTCATTAGTATAAAGTTGGAGAAGAAAGAAATTTTCCTGTAGGAATATGGATAGTGCTAGGAAATGTCCTAACATCATGCCATGGCAAAAGCAAATAGGGGACAATGTCATTTTAAACAATTGTCAAAGCAACAAGTCTTCCAAGTACAACTGATGAAGTCATCCAAATGCAGGTTTGTACACATTGATCAATGGTTTCCAGAGCAGAATACCCTGACTTACAGAATTTGCTGATTTCTGTTGTGTACATGCTGTATGGTCAATTTCAATCCACCAATGGGGTATTGCTGGACCTGGAGTTAAAGAAAGATCCCCAGGGGCACACCATTATATAGTATTGCCACTATCCAGATTCAACTGGATTGCTTAGGATCATGGATGACAGTAAAATGCAGTGATATAATTAGGAAGTGATGAATTTTAAATATGGTCTTTTAAATTGCATTTAAAAATGCAATTCATTTCATTAAAAATTCCAATATAAATACCACAGTTGAATTTTACTGTTATATATATCTATAAAGCACTAAATATAAAAAATATAAATAAATAGAAGAAAGACTAGTAGAGCAGAGAATGGGAAATAGGGAGAGGGAAGAGGGGAGGGAAGGCAGAAACACTGGAAATAATGTTACATATAACTATAAGTTTACAAATTTGAATTTTAATAACAACTTTATATATTGAATGGCTAAAAAGAAACCTTGAAAATTTAATGCTCAACTCTAACCAGCAGGTACAGGCTGGCTTCAGCATACCACTAAAATTACCTGTTACAAGCTTTGTTGACTTAAGTAGACTTCACTGGTGCCCTCACCGGGATATGTAAACACTAACCATAAATAAACCAAAGACTCCTGACCTCTTTGTTTTCACTCTTAAGGTTATTGGCTGCCATGAAAACTACTCTTCCCTGAAAATAATGCAACAAACATAAGCAGAAATAAAATTTCTGGCTGCAACCACAGCCCATCTTATTCCTTTTATCCTTACAGTATTTTATACAGTACACCTCAGCTCTGAGTATAATAGCAAACAGTAGGTCAATCTTTTTTATAATGATTAAGTCTGATCAATTTGGGGTGGGCAGAGGCTACTAAGGATTGAACACAGGGACCCTTTACCACTGAGTTACATCCCCAGTTCTTTTTATTTATTTATTTGGTACTTATTTATTTATTTATTTGGTGCTTATTTATTTATTTGGTGCTTATTTATGTATTTATTTGGTGCTACAGGGGATGAACCCACATGTGGAGCTCAGCTGGTTGGATCCATAGTAACTCTAGCAGGAATAAAGGGGTGACGTGGTTCTGCTTTAGGTATTTCTTATCCTCTTGCAGTCTAACTAGGGAATGTTCTCATGTTCTCTAGGCCCAGACCAGGCATCTTGTCAATTTTCTCTCTTTCTATTTGGTCAAAGCCAATTATAAGGGCAGCCTATGTCCAAGGGGACAATAAAACAGACTCCACCTATTTGTTGAAAGAAAGCTCAAAGTAACATAATAAAGGTACAAATACAGAGAAGGGGAGAGAATTGGCATCAATAATTGAATGAATTAGACAAGAGGTGAGCAGAGAAGTGGACAGAGAATGTGAAACAATCATCTTCTCCTCAGACACATTCAGCTCCATACCCTCTGCTCCCTGCTCCTCACTTCTAACCAGACTGTAACTGGTGCTGGGCCAGAAGCGTGATACCTTGGGAGGACCTATGAATGTTGAGTCCCAATTCAGTTCTACTCCTCACTAATTGAATATATAATCACCAGTCCTCTGCTGGGCTCTGAGCTCTACCATCTGCAACATGCAGCAGCAGGTCTTAGCTGATCACAGCATACATTTATTTTTTACTGAAAATTCTTGACTGTGAATGTGTGGAAGAGGGTATGAGTAGGATTAGATGCCTGGATTCATCACTCTGGTCAGTTAATAACTTTCTTCCTTTCATCCCCATATCCTGTATCGTTTTTTTTTTTTTTTTTTTGCTATCCTAGATGTGCTCTGCTTAGTCTTTATCTAGCTTTCTGCCCATAGAAGCTAATGTGTATAGAATACATCAAAAGCCTTCAATACCCACTGGCTTCCAGCTGGAATTACTAAAGGAAAAGACCCAGGAGACCTAAGGGGGTGGGAAGAATGAGGTCAGGGCATTTATGCCCTCAGTTCTTTCCCTCTGAGGTCACCTTGGCTTTCTGAGCCTCTTGACTTGACCTAAATGACTCAGTCTCGCTTTCTTTCCAGGTCCTAGTAACGATTCTCTCCCCTCAGTGGTTTGGGCCTCTGGATGACAATGGCCCCAGATCTCTGTTGTGTCCTTTATTATTCTCTCAACACTCTACTACATATTTGTAACTAATCCCTTTATCAATAAAGCCTCCTGTGCATGCTAATTTGAAAGTGCCTTCTGTTTCCTGTAGGAATTCTACCTCATACACTCGTATATAGAGAAAATATGCAATCGCTCTCCATGAAAAATGATCTAAGATGCCATCCTGTGCTGTTCAAAATCGAGAATAGCCATGGGATAATAATATTTCTATCACATCTACACATGACTCCTCTGAAATGTATTAACTATGAAAACATGTTTTGTTTTGTTTTTTTACTTTTGCTTACTATCCAATATATAATGGTAGAAGAGGAATGAGGGGAACGACAGAAACAGAAATAATTACAGGTGTATAACAAAGAACAGAACTTGTATAGTCTCTCTCAGGCAGATGTTTGAGGATCAGAGGATGCAGAATATCACTTGACTAGATCCTGATTCAGTTCCCTGGGAGGATACCCCTTGTTTTTTCTCCATTATCCCTGGATCTATTTCTGGGATATTCTTCTTTGCCTGGTATATTTTTTGGTCATATTTAATGGATGCTGGAGAATATGTTCTCCTTTGAGACTACACAAGTTTTCAAATCTACTTCCTACTTATTCCTGGGTAAGGGACTGTTTTAGTCAGCTACTGTCTAGCTAATCCACATCAGGGAATAATGCACTGAAAAGTTAAAACTCTCATAACTCAATATTTCACCTTTAAACATTTTTGTATTGCTTTGCACATGAGTTTTTGGGGATACCTCATATCTAAGCCCTGACATGAATCAAAACTTGTTTAAAACCACAATAGCATAGATGTTTCCGGACAGGATTTATGGATTCTTTAGCAGTCAAACTTTCTCAAAAATTAGTAGTTTCTCAGTACCTGTGAGTCAGTCAGTCCTACATATCAATAAGTATGCTGATGGTTCTTTTAGATATAATCCTAAATGCCTATTTTTTTCACCTTCTCAGAATGTACATCTAATTTTAATTTAGTGGAGGAATAGGCTACTTAGAGATTTGGGGATCAAGTGAAAAGACCACAATAAAAAAATCTTTGTTCTGAAATATTCTTATTGGTAAGATTTATATTAAAATCCCTTTTAAATCCCAACTCCAATAATTTGGAGTCACAGAAGCAATTTTTCTGATACTATAAAGTCTACATTTATGCATATATACACACACACACATATATTTCCTTTCAGATCATCTATATACCTGTCAAATCTCTCTGAATTCATCCCTTTCAAATCTTTGACTTTTATCAAATCCGAAAAAAAAGCAACAGCAAATTTAATGTTCTATTTTTCATTCTCTTTCAGGAGATTTCTGGATCAGAACCCCTATCACCTAATCCCAAGTAAACTTTCTTAATAACAATTTTAAGAAATATCTTCTTCTAGGAAAAACATAAATTGCCATGTTTTTAATCTTTGAAATAAGTTTCATCACTGCTTACCAACAGCCACTAAGCCCAAGCTGTATGTATTTGGTTTTTGATGTGTAATGCTCCACTTCAGGTAACAATTCTGATATTAATCAAGATAATGATAGGCTATGTTCTGATTACAAATTAGCCATACAACACAGTTCACCAACACAGGAAAACTTTATTCACTCTTCATGCTATGTGGCCAACAGATGCGTGTCACTAGGCAATACTTCATAGTGGCATAGTATGGCCAAAGAAAGCAAGGAAACTCATACCAGCTCTTAGCATGTGATCCAAGAAGAGATTCTCATGGCCTCCATTTACTAACTGTTGGGCAAAAATAAAGTGCTTGGGCTGAGAAAGGCAGGAGAGTATATGGAAATTCTGTGAGCATCTCTTCTACTACACATTCACATCTTTCAGAAGGAAAAATACACAACTTAGACCCTTCCATGTATGTGTGTATGTATGTATATATACATACACACATATATGTATATGTGTATATATATATATATATATATATATATATATATATATATATCTGTTGTGTTTTTTCTGCAGCTTAATTTTTAATCCAATATTAACTACACTATATAGAAAAACTTCACAAAAGAACATCTCTGATAATAGGGAGGAAAATGTACTGTAGCAAATTTCCATGAAGTGCTTTTTGTTTTTTAGGGAATGGTGAACTAACAATTAGGATTTATTCCTAACGCTTTACTAAGGTATATAAAGCTTGTGTTGACATTTTCTATATCATTTCACACACAGTTTTTAGAGATTATGTTCAAAATTATAAGTTTAGCATAAACACCAAAAAGAATAGATGTGGCCCTATCAGATGGATTCCAGCTGTAAATAATTGCTATGTTTATACCAGTGTGTACCAGTACATCATCCTCTCTCCCCCCAACACCACTAGCGTTCTCTATTATGCCAAACTTAGCCTATTCTCCTAGTGTTTGCAAAAGGTGAGTCATAGTCTAGATGCTATTCTTCATGTGAAGACATATCTTTGCAAGTCTAGGTTCTAATATGAGACCCTCTACAAGTCAAGGTTCTTTTGAGAAGATCCATGAATACCTCTTCAGACTGTTAGTTTCCTCCCTGTCATGTTATCCAAAGTACCATATTCATATCTCTATTATGTAAATCATCATGCTGTGTGTCCATTAATAATATTTATATTTTGTCACCCTGACTCTACTTTGATCTCTAAAAATGAAAACATCAATAATGATAGCTCATATTTACTTAGTCTTGGATAGAATTTCATCATTATCTCCATTTTGCAGATGAGGAAACTAGCTACAAAGGGGTAAATTTACTTGCCCAAAGTTAATTTTGATAATCCAAGCATTTGGTACAATCTTATACACAGGAGGCTGTTAAACAGACAAAAGGATTCTGTTATAGTTTGGATATGAGTTGTCCTCCCAAAGCTCCTATATTAATGAAGGAATACTCAGAGATGGAATGATTAGATTGTGAGAGCTATAACCTAATCAGTCCATCCTGGTTTGGATGGACTAACTGGATGGTAACTATAGGCAGGTAACTGTAAGGTGCAGACCACTGGGGGTATGTCCTGGAAGGGCTCATCTTCTCTGTGGTCCCTTTGTTCCTCCTTTCCTGACCTCACCCTTCCATGACTTTCCTCCATGATTTTTTTTCTTACCTTGGGCCCAGAACAACGGAGTCAGCCATTTATGGACTGAGATCTCTGAAACCATAAGCACCAAATAAAGTTTCCCTTCTGTAGTTATCCTTGTCAGGTACTTTCATCACAGTGATGCAAAAGCTGATTAAGACAAACTCCTACTACCTGTACCTTTTTTGCTGTCTTCTTCTCATTTATTGTATGAAACCCCTACATCCCATAATCATTGCTCCTTCTCTGTGTGAGACCACTTGCAACTACTGTGACCCACCCAGATGTTGTCTTAAAAACTCTTGTTATGGGCTTTGCATTCCCCTCTCCTTCAAACTCAAGTTTGGGATGAGTCCCTTGACCTAAAATACAAGGTCAATAGACATATACCTCTAACACAAATCACTAATGTACTATAAAAAAACCCAGAAAACCAGATAACCGTTCAAATTTCAAAAGGGAATGCTAAATAGGGGTTTAAAATTTAAGATTAAGTTCATTGTTTAGAAAAACAAACAACTGTTACCCTAGGAACAATAGTTGCTTTAACAAATGCAAATGTATATTTTCGCTGACATTTCTAACTTTTAGACATAAATGAGCCCTAGAAGTATGGTACAGTGCTCCATGATGTCAGGTACTCAAATCTTTTCTGTTTGTTGTTCTGTTGCTTGTAGATGCTATTCTCAAGGCATCCCATAATTGCAGATGGGGTGCAACTGTGAAAGCCCTCGTTTTTCCTATGGATTTCCAGATCACAATTAAGAATACAAGCTAAAAACCCAAAGGTCGAATGTTTTCTCTAACCCATAATAAGAGGTGTGAGGGGATTGAAAAAAAGAAAAACAGAATTTCAGTGCAGCAGACAAAGGAGAATAAAGGAAAGGGAGGGGGATTGGAAAAAACAAAGATAGCAGAATGAATCTGATGTAATTATCCTATGTGTGTGTGTGTGTGTGTGTGTGTGTGTATACGTATATACACACACACACATATACATACATACATGTGTATGTACACCCACCCACATATGAATATACCACAGTGAATCTTATTATCATGTACGTCCACAAGAAATTAATTTTTAAAAATAACTATGAAATGGCAGAAAGATCATTAGAAGGAAGGGAACAGGGGATGGGAGAGGGTAGAGGAAGGAGAGATAACTATGTCAAAATGGATTCTGCTATAATGTATAACTAAAGTGAACCAAAAAAGAAAAAAGAAAAGAAAAGAATGCTGATAAAATTAGCCACTCCCAGGTTTTGGGCATAAAATGCTTTGAGGTTTTTCATATGTGTTCTGAAAGCAAGACACTGAGCTATAAATAATTGCTAAACAATTAACTAGTACATTTGTACATTCCTGAATGCCATAAAAAACTTAGAAAATCTTAAAAACAAACAAAAGAATGTTAGCCAAAGCCAGATGTGGTGGCACATGCCTGTAATCCCAGCAACTCAGGAGGCTGAGGCAGGAGGATCACAAGTTTGAGGCCAGCTTCAGCAACTTAGCAAGGCCCTAAACAATTTAGTGAGACCTGTCTCAAAATTTAAGATATAAAGGACTGGGGATGTGACCCAGTGGTAAAGCACCCCTGGGTTCAATCTCCAATGACAAAATAATAATAATATAATCCAACACTTCTTCCAATTACACTTCAGAAGTTAATGCAGGGTCACTTAGCCACTAGAAAGCCTAGGAAATGTACTCTTTATCTTGGAAGTTATTTTCCTAGTTAAATCAGCATTTGGGGGAAATAAGGTAAAAACAGACAATAGAAGAAAACTAGTAGGGCTTTAGGAAAGCATCTGTTTTTATTCAAAACTACCTGTGTCATTTGCTGAGAGATATGCATGTGTCCTATACAAATGTGATCAAAGTGAACCAAAAGCTGTATCCCAGGTTTCCTTCTTGTGAACTTTGTTATTCAAGGTACTACAAATATTATGTTAGCCTGTGCTTCACTTTGTAGCAAAATAATTTGTAAATATGCTATTTAAGTGAACAACCAAAGAAGATCAAATTTTGAAATAAATCAATGATTTGCCCATACTCAGACAATTTGTAAGAAAATAAACTGAATCCTAGTTCAGCTTAACACCCTATTTTGTAGCCATCAGAGTACACTGTCACACTCTTAAATGATTTGGATTTTTTTTTAAAATTTGTTTTTTTTTATAACATGGAGAGAGTAAATATTGTGCTCTCATGAGTTCCACATTGAGAATATTCATGTGCAATAGTGTGAGGATTACTGCCTATTTTCCATATGTTACATCCTCAATCTGTGTTTTTAATGTTTCCAATGCAAATCTCCCTTTCTTTCCAAAGCAAAAATTAGCACTTAAATGCCACTACATATGTCCACTTGAATGCTATAGGGGCAACATATCCAGTCACAGGCGACCCCAGTCATTGACTTACAAAGAACATGTGCAAAAAATTTATCAATCACTTCTCCATCCCAGTAGGACAGATGGTTTTTACCACCATTCTCCCAATGGCCTTTGAAGCAGTGCCGGGGCGGGCCCCTAAGCTTTGTCCAGAGGGATGGCAAATACAGCCTCACAATGGAAACTAATCAGCTGGTCACCTCCCAAGCTACCAAGAAGATTTGGGCTATACCAATACTCTCCCTTGGGTCTGAGAATCCATCACAGAGATGAATTCCGGAAGATTTCATGAGCATCTTGATTAAGCTTGTACCCTTGCTGAAAATCTTCCTTATTTGCCAGGCACTGTGCTAAAATGTCTAAAATACATAATATAAGTTATTGTAACAATGTTAGGAGAAAGGGGCATTATTATCCACCTTTTCCAGATTGAAGAAATAATGATTCAGGCTAAACTAAATTGACACAGATAGTTAGGAATAGAGGCAAGATTCAAATCATGTGCTCTTCATTCTGCCTGACACAATCTTATACTTATTTCACATATTCTCATATACAGAATGTTCAAAAGAGGAAACTATTTGACTTTCCAACTAAACCAATTATATAACCGAGTACTTTTCTATAATAACAATTCTTAATTTTCTTATGCATACAAACCCATCATTACATGTGAAATTATTATGGTTCACCTTCTTTCCTGGGACCCGCTAGCCATTTATTACCAGTTATGTAAACAGTACTTCTTAGAACCATAATATGTTCTATACAGTAATTGTTTTTATAAAATCAGATGTGTCATTAGAAAGAAATTACGTAGCCCTGAAAATTATAGTAAAAACGAAATGTTGATTAACATGTTGAGAACAATTATATATATATATATACATATATATATATATATATATATATATATATATAAACCTAATGAATATTATCAGATGATGAACTGGAGATGCTAATTTCTATATTTCTATGATGACCACATAGTAAATCAATAACTAGAAAATAAAATGCATCATTTTAAAGGATAAAGACCTAGAAGTAAATTTATTCCAAACACTGTAGCATTTTAAACTCTCTGAGAAGCTTATGGAATTCCACAGTATCACGAAATAAGAAAGGTAGACTCTGAGCCCCTTTAAAAGGCTCTTTATCATTTTGACACCTTTTTTTCTGATCATATCATTGATTTCAAGTAGTCTTGCCCATTGAACTGGACTGAGTGTTGAGGAATACAGGAAAGTCCAAGAAGCTAGAATTTTGGGGTGTTTTTAAATGATCAAGTCCCCTGAATAAATGGCTATGAGCAGATGAGCTGCAGATTATCAGCTTTGTTATCAGAGAATTAGGGTGAATAAATCTTGGATCCAGGAAGAGGACAGGAAATTACAATTGAGCATGGTAAGTAAGGATTTTATTGCTATAACAATTTTATTGTTATATAACAATTTTCGTTGTTAGCAAGAATTTCAAAATGAAATGAGTTAGGAACCCTTGCTTATAGAAACTTAGGTAAAATGAAATGTACCAATCCATCTGTTTTTCTGCAAGTAAATTCAGTGAGCTCAGGTTCCTTTCTAGCTCCTGATATGCATGAAGGTTAGTTCACAGGCTTGCTATGAAACACCTTCACCTTCTGGGCCCCTTTCTTTATTTTGAGAATGAAAGGATCATGTCTATCCACCTATCTATTCAATTCTTCCTAAACATGTTATATGCTACAAGCTCATTGATTCATCACCAAAACCTCTTTCTCCCACATATATCAAGGAATGCCTTCCAGGGTGGGAAAGCATTCACTCTTCCCTGGAGAAACTCTCTGTGTAACCTCGCTGATTCCAACCATTGCTAAACCCTTGTCATGTACCGTTTAAAAACATAAGCACCCTCAGCTACACCTGTAGAAGTTTGAACACATACTGAATTTCTGACAAAAACAAAATGAATTCCTGAACTTCTGTCACTTTCCTTGACATCTTCCACACATCAAGGGTGGACTCAGGGACCACTCTGTCCCATGACAGCTCCTGAATGCTTCAGACAGAAGGTGGCTGTTTTCTGCAATGCAAAAGAGAGTCTCTGAGAATCCAGGGGGTGGAGGGGCGAATGCTCTGAGGACAGCTCTTTACAGCGTTTCTCAGTGGCTCCTACACTGAAAGGAAACCTCTAGCATTTCATAGGATAAGACGGGATCATAATTAGAGGGACTAAAATAGCACAGGGCTGAGCTGACGATTTGGAGGATCGTGCCCATTCAGAGTGAAAGAGAGGTAAAAGACACTAGCTAAAAAAGAGTATGGAGGCAGTTCCCTTGAAAGACCTGAAAATGAGCAGCAGGAAAGATAAAAGGATAGGGGGCTGCACACAATAGCATATTCTTCTCTAAACCACCTAATTCTCCTGCTCGGTATTCATCACTGTCAAGCTCTGTGGAGCCCTCAATGAGAGCTTTATGTTGAGCCTCATTATCCCCTCAAAGATAGAGGGCACGTCATGCAAATGAAGCCAAGCCTGCAGATAGGCTGTTAAAATACTGCAATTTGTCAGCATTTAGATAAACAAATGAAGGGCATACTGTGTGTGGGAGGTGGACCCCCGGGAGCTTTCAGGGTATTTTGACACTTGTTGTGAGAAATATCTTAAAGGTCCCCACACTGGCTCCCTCCTTATCATTTAAGGAGAGGATAAAGAGCTGCTAATTTACTTACGACTAAGATAGCTGGGAGACTGGTAGGATCTCTGTTTTCATCCACTGGTACTTGGGCTGCTGATTAATGTCCTTTTCCTTAGGCTCAGCCTTCCTAGCTGTGTGCTGACGACACAGCTTCTAGAAGAGGGGACTTTTAAACCTCTGGGAGTATTGGTAGGAGAAAACCACACACACACACACACACACACACACACACAAAAAAAAAAAAACCAGCTAATAAACTTTTTAGTAAATGACACTTAATGGCCAATGAAACTGTTGTCTTCAAAAGAGTGTTGCTGAGATTCTCCTAGTCACTCTGTGCTATTGATTGAAAAAACAAAAATTCTCCATGTTAATTGTCCTGAGCTTCCAGGCTCCTCCCCTTCTGTCAGCTGGAAGGGAAAACACAGCGAAGAAAGGCCCAGAAGAGGCCAACAAAGCCGCCTCTGGTGATCTAGTCTATTCTCCAGTTTCTTAAAGAACTTTTAATGATGCTCTGGTGACAGCACCTTAGAAATCAGATCGAATCAATTGTAGCACAATTTCAAAAGCGAGATTATGAGACAATGGGGTCCCCATCACCTCCCCAAGCATGCCTGGCCACAAGGCCGCCTGCCTAAGCTTATGCACAGCTGTTGCCCGGCCTAAAGCTGTCAGGGCGCATCCCCATCCTACCCCACCCGGGAGCCAACCCTTGGTGGCATGAGCTCCCCATCAATCTCCATTTCTTGCACAAAACAAGAGTCACTAAAATCTTATTTGTGCCTCTTTGACACTCGGGCCTCCACACAAACTTCTCTGTTCTTTGGAGGAGAATGAGGCGAACTTAATTAAGTGTGGTAACTTATATGTAAGGCTGTATTGATGAGGAAATGTGGTGCAGATGTGGTGTGAAATGACAGCGAATTACTCTTGTGAAGAACACAAATCCGAGGGAGCGCCCATTATCTGAAGCCAAAAGAAGTTACTGGGCACTCAATTTTCACCTTCTTTGTTACGGGCAGAGCACCAGATGGTTAGGACAGTGAAGAGCTTTCTATTATCATAACATTTTCCTAGAGTGCCTTTTCTTCTTCTCCAATTCACCATAAGATGATTACCTTCTTATGGGGAGTTGATTGTTGGGAAGGGTGTGAGTGGGGGGGGTGGGTCATGCCCAAAGTTAGTGGGGAGTGGCAGAAAAGGCTACAGCAAGCTGTGTCTTTAGCAACAGAGCTGTTGATGGAGTCTTCTGAGATTCGACCCACCCCATAATAGCTCCTATGAAATGACTGCTTGGTCCCCTCCTCCTTTTGGATCTGCCACTCCTCCTCTGTCCCCAAACCCAGAAGACACAGTGTTCGAATGTGACCGGCTGCTCTGCCTTCTGTCAGAGCATTTCCAGCCAAGTGAGCAGTTTTTCTTTTAAGGAACTGAGAGGTCCTCAATAAAATTAATTCCCACTCATTGGCGGCATGGAGGCGTCAGGTGAAGACAAAAGTAAACGAGCTTGTGAATACAGAGCTAGTCATTAACTCAGGGCACCCAACTCTATCATCTGCCCATCCCTCCCTGGCTCCAGGGAGGTAGGGGAAGAACAACAACTCTGTGGTCAATAAATAAATAAAACTTCACACCGTGAAAATCTCTGAAGCAGCAAACCCAGGCTCGAGGCTTACAGAATTGAAGGTGATTGGAATAATCTAGGGTCTCAAGGAATCCTCTTTATAAAGGAAAGTACACATTGAAAGCACAGGTTACTGCCTAGTTCTTTGCTGGAATACCATTTGGAATGAAATGAGTTTCCAAGGAAGACCAGGTGATGCTTCTAGACATGGAATCTGGATTGGTTGACTCCCGAATTCATAGGAAGATGGAGAGTATATTCTCCCACTCCAGCTTTCACACCGGGGGCTCCCATTATCACCCCTCCATCTCTTTAACAATGCCCATTCTCTCAGTAGTGTTATACTAAGGAGCAATCTTAAACTGTAAGCAAAGGACCCTTGGTCCTATCTCTGGAGGGAGCTGTTGTTATGGTTACATGTGTTTGTTAAACACAGTGATGGTGCTGCTAGGAGTAGTGCCTTTAGGACTTCCCCATGGAAGACAAACCCTAGCCCTAGTGGTGTCTGCTGGAAACCTGATCATGTGGTTTTCAAGACTGGCACCCACATCCTACTTTGGGGTTAGCCAAATAAAACTATATTTTGGTTTGGTACTGCTAGCACTGAGGAAATGGTGGGTCTAATCTCTGGTTCAGAGTTTATGTTTACTTAAACTGCGGCCACCATGAGACACACGTCCATTTTCCATTTTCCGTGACTGAACAAAAGCTTCCCCTTCCTCCTCCCCCTCCCATACTAATTCCAAAGGGAACATTCGCCCCTCTCCTCCTTGTGTTTTCTTATTTAAAGCTACAGTCTATATAATGCTGTTGGCTCATCCAAAGAAAGATCAAAATGATGCCAAGTTGGAGCCCAGAAAATCAACACTGAGCATCGAAAGGCTGTTTATTATCAACAAACACATAAAGCCACGGACATGCATTGCAGAGATCCAATTTCAACCTTGACTTTCTTTTAATAAATGAAACAAGCTGTACTAGCAAATGAATAATCAAGTGGTGATAACGTCTGGTTTTCCAAGCATGCAGCAGAAAGATCTATTTTTTTCTCTAATAACAACCAGCACCAAAAAGAGCTCATCAGAAATCCCCAAACCTGATTTTGGCTGCAACTAAAAAAGAATACATGCCCATGACCTTAGGCCCATTTACCACAGCTTCATAAACAATGCTTCTTTTACTTAATTTCAAAGAGGAGTCTAATATCTTTTGAATATCTTCTGTGTGTCATTCATACAATCAACCTCTAAATTCTACAAGGAGTAAGAGAAGATAATCTTAAAAAAAATTAAGAGAATAATTACAGATTAATCTGCTCTTTACCACCAGACAAATTTTTGAGGTTGAAGCCTGAGATACATGTGATTTGTAATTTAATGTACTTATAATCTTTATTGCACATAAAGGCAAGAGATTTTCAAATTTCTCCATGAGAGATATTCTGTGTTTCCTGCCACTGAGAGAGCCCATGATTTTCCAATGGTTAGTATCTTGGAATTGTCCCTTGCCTTTATTAAATTCAGTGATGGGTTAGATAAGAGAATAGTTTTTTGCTCACACATATTTAGAACAGAGTCCCCAGGATATAGAGAGTGATAGACCTGAAGGAGCCATAGGTAACAGAGAGCTTCAGCTGCAGCTGGATACTACAAAAGACCCACACAAACTATGGTGAGGTCAACTAACGGTTTAGGTTTACAAATATTCTCCCTATATGCTGAATCTTTGGGGATATTTTTCATTTAAGCAAAAAAAAAAAATTGTAAATATCTCCAAGTCTTCTGTGAACAGTTTTGGCAGAACAAATGAATCTCCATGAAGGAAATATGACATGGTGAGGACTGAAGCATCTTGGGGACACACACCTACCTACCAAGAACGACAATGCAATTCTAATGAGAAGAATTGTTTAAAAAAGGCTGAGAATCTGGAATTTTAAGAAAAATGCCATAACTCTGAAACATTGAAACCTAAAAAAATTGCCTTACACAGACCATACTACAAGATAAATAAAAATGATCTTGAAGTAAATTGGGACTACTAACTACGAGTTTATGGTCTCAAGGTTTTGATTTTTCCAGCCATTGCTTCTCATTTCAAAGGCAAAGAGCTAGGTGAATAGGGTATTCACAATCAGTGCTAGAGTTCAGATGAGTCATCATCAATGATCAGGATCCCTGTGACAAAGCTTTCAAGATGTTTGGTCCTAATGTAGAGAAATTCTGCATCCAAGCTTTAGTCCTAGCACAAGGCTTCATTATATTTCCTGTTTAAAATTATATCTGTTATGTCCTGACATACTCTTATTTAATATATTGGGTTACTTTCAATTTGGTCTAAATAAGAATCTCAGTGTTTTATTTGTCTGAAATCTGAATAGTATGTATTTAATAATAACCTTATATCTTGAGGCAACAGTTGCTACACATGGCCAACCAGAGACTTCTCGTGTCCCTTTTGAATGTAAAAAATAATCTGGGAGAATGCATCTGGATACTAACAATTTGGGGATTCTGAGTTAGCTTTACTGTAACAGCAGAGAGATTATTTGACATCCAGGATCATGGTGGCCATATGTACATATGCTTACACATAAGTTACTAAGATTTTGTAGAAACTGTTTTTCATATTTCTCTTTGAGAAATAATTTTTTTTCTTACACTTTGGGGATATCTGGAAACAATTTTCTTCATAAAATTCGGTTTCCTTTCTTTTTTTGATCATTTCTCTTTTTATCCATTCATATCACCAACCTGAATGTTTTTTGCTTTCAATGTATAATCACTGCTATCAGGGATTATATAAACTTTTACAGAGAATACGGTTTAGCCTACCAAGCAGATAAAGGGTTATTTTGTTCCAGGATAAAAAGAGTTGGCAATGTCCCTCTTCAGTTCCCACGCTTTCTGATACTGCATTCCTTTATAATCTTGAGTCTGCTCATCGGAGCTCCAGAGTATTTTCAAGTTTTAAAACTAGAGGCATTGATTTCAGGCTACAATCATTGATTTTGGTTTTTCATTTTTATTTAAGGACCCAAATATGAACTTTGACAAGTTTAAGCATAAATACTGCTTCACAATTCCTTTTCTTTATTCCATAAATATTAATGATATGTCTGGCATATACTAAATGTATAGTGGTAGTAAAATAGTTTTGATTCCTGTTTTTATCAAAATTGTAGAGGAGAACAGAGATGAATATGTGATTAACAAGCCATAAACTATATACAAAATATCATCAATAAAAATAGCATTTAAGTGATCAAAGGAGAGGTGCTTTCCTGATTTGGTTAGGCAAGGTAAGAAGATTTAACTGAGGAAGTTGATTGAGCTGAGATTTGGGAGATAGACGTCAACTAGGTAAAGAGAAGAAAATGCTGGAAGGTTGAAGCACCATATCACTCAGAAGATCTTGGGAGGAAATGTCAAGAAATGGTTAAAGAAGATCATTATGGCTTATATAAAGGAGGAGAAGATTCACAATGCACTGTGAGGCCTGATAGGTGGGTAGAGATCAAATAAAAGGGCTTTATGGTCCATAAATGTGTTCTGTTTACCTAAAATGCAGTTGGAGGCCACATGTACGTTTGATGACTGGACCTACTCCGGGAATCACTCTAAGGAAGCAGACTGGTGAGAAGTGGGAAAGAGGGGCTAAAAGGGGTGTGGCTCAAGCCATTTGGGGGAGTATATACTTTATCATAGAAAATCAAATGATAGCTTAGATTATGATAGTGGTTATAGATTTGGAAAGTAATGAAGAAAATTGAGACTTATTAGAGAATAAAATTAGAAGTATTTTGGGGAGAGGATAAAAGAAAGAGGTCAAGAATGATCTTCATACTGGGATCAATATTGGCATCATGATCCGGGATGTGAAGACCCAAGGGAAGATTAGGTTATGAGATTATAAACTTAGGTTTGGACCAGTTGGTTTTGGAGTATCTTTGATACTTGTAGAAGTCAACAAGCATGGATATACATCTAAAAGTTTGAGGATAGGAGCTACAGATTAGACTCTAGTTTGAAATAGTGAGTAATCAAAGGGAGGCATATAGCTAAGTTACCATGGAAAGAAATCATGGAATAAAATAACAAAGGAAGTCCTGTGCCTTGGACCAGCCAATATCTAGTAAATGAGTACAAGAAGAAATGCCAGTTCCAAGGGCAGAGGAAGGGTTTCATGAAGGCAAGATAAAAAATAGAACTTGAGTCATGGAAGCTATGGTGCGGTAACTGTGCCAAGAAGAAAAGGAGGGTCACCAGCAGCAAATGTTGCTGAGAAGAGAATAAAGATGATGATCAGGAAAGCTTTGAATTTAAACTTTTGAATTTAGTGAGGATGTCTTTTGTTTACAACTAATAAGAAAAGTTTTAGTGGAATACTGGGACCAGTTATTGAAATGAACTGGTAATTATCTCTGTATATATTCCAGTTCATATTTCTCTCATATGAACAAAGAAATTCATTTAAGGAAAACATAACCAATTTAGTTCTTCAGTAATTGACAATTAGAACCAAAGATCAATATCATTTGGCAGAGAGTGGCCATGAGCTAGCATTCAAATGTTGGTCCAACTCCATCTACCCTCTGTTTCCTTTAGGCCTACCACCACCTACCTCCCGTATTATATTGAAAAGAAATATCCATTTTCAAAAATATTTACTTTTAAGTGGGAAATAAAGTGAGGAGAACAATATGCTTGATTTTTGTTTTCACATTGCTTTCTACCTCTCTTAAAGTAACATTAAATTTCAACTTTAGAAACTGCCTAAAGTATTTGTTTTTGATTTGTCAATGTGCTTCAAAAGATATCTCAGTTATCAAGGAGAAATATAAATAACTAAAATTTGTGTTGAAGGCAATCCAGTAAATGGGTAAAATAAATGATACAAAAATTTGAAATGTCAATGTTAGAAATTGGTAATTTGTATAAATAGGAAGCTGATCCAAAGACCAGAGTGATTATTTTCCAAATAATAACAAAGTCTATAAATTTCTCTTTCATCTTTTAGATCTACTTATCTACAAAAGGAAATGTTATTCAACCCACACACACTCAAACCATCAAGTCAATCTAAAGGAGGAATTTTCATGGCCAAAATATATTCTGAGCAATTTAGACAAAAGTATTTCAAGTCTTTCTTTTTATATAACAGAAGCATCATTTTACTGAAAGAAACTGAATCAAAATAGCAAAATTTGTGGCAAATAAAAATATATGTAAAATATTTCCAGTGGAAATACAGATTGGAAAAGGGAATATATTTATTTACCTCTGACATCTAAGGTGGTATATTCCCAAAAAAGGCTTGGGGAGACCCAGCCAGGAACCACTCATTGATGCTCAATGTACATTTCACCTTAGTACATAAGCCATAAGACAATGATTTGTTTAATGAGCACTTGTTTTGACAATCCAATAGCTTCATACATTGTTCTAGGTATTAGATTGTAGTTAGTCTGTAAACACACTGACTTCCTCTATGGAGGAGACACTATGCAAAGAAATGTATACTATCAACAGAAAGAAGTAGAGAAAGGTTGTATGATGAAAACCCACACCAACTGGGAGAAAGAAGAGCAAAGGTATACTATTGCAATTAAGTTGATGAGGAAACCTCACTGGGAAAAGATTGTACAGGGATCTGAAAAGCTCAAAGGAGTGAATCTTTATAATTGTGAAAGTACAAGGGCATTGTAGGCACAATCTCTCATAGCAAATATAAAGTACATAAGCTTTGGCACGAGCCCAATATATGCCTGCCAAAGCCAAGCCCTGCCATCTCTACATTCCCCTCAAACCTTGAGAACACAGAGAGTAGGTCCCTAAAGATGCTCTCATTAACCATAGCATCCAAAGAAGAAAAATCTGCTTTCTATTAGTGTCTCGTCTTGGTGAGTTTAGTTTGCAAATTTTCTGTGGTTTCATTAAACTAAACCAGAAGGAGTCTTTGAATAATAGATCCATTGCTTTGGGAAACTGAGTTAGAAGTCAACTTAATGTCTAGCTCCTAGGGTATAGCCAACTTCCCCAACTCACTTCTGGTGAAACTGTCTATTTTTGCCTCCTTTACTAATGGTGGACTCAGGAAACTACGATTTCCAGACACATGTGGAGATGGCTCAACCCAAGTTACACAGGTAGTCTGCCTGTGCAGAGCAAGATACACACATGACATCAACAAACCCAGAGGCCTAAGAAAAATCATAACATGAAGGACAGGAGTAAGGCAAGATTTTTTGAAAAGTGGCATCCATATGTCTGTTCTTCAACAGATTCATGTGGAATAGTAGAACTACAAGGGGATTTCTCTGGATTTTAAACATTGGAGAACAGACCTTCTGGTTCACATTTTACTCAACTGGCTTGAATTCCAAAGACAAGAAAAAATGTGGAGATATTCTCTCGATGAACCATTATGTCCCTTGCTCTAGAGACCCACTGGCTGTCTAAAAGCCACATCTCACTTAATGACATGTTTTATGTGGTCTATACTCTTAAAAAGGAAAAAAAAATCCTCAGCATTGAAGAACTGAGGGGTTCACATCAAATATGGATTTCTTCATATCCCTGAAAAATATGGATGCTCTAGCAATAATAGGACCACAATCCCTGTGGCAATAATTGGCTGAAATTTCACAGATGATTTCTTTAAAGTGTGGCATATGTCCTGAACACCTACAATTTCTTATTCTGTTTGATCTTATGTCACTTATTTTAATTTTCTGCTTGGCCTCTATAGGCAACTGTTTATTATATCTCCTATTTCAATCTATTCTTGCCATTCAAATCTTATTCCCCAAGTGTTGAGAACAGCAAAGGAATGATATCACTATGATGGCTACATCTAGTGATGACTACAATCTGATTTACCTTTAATGAAAAGTGAGGCAAAGTCTTCCTTGTTTCTTTTTCCTAATATCATGGAAATTTGATATAATAATGATAAGAATAAAAGAAAATAGTGACAGCAAGAAATATGAAATTGTGTGAGTCTTGAAAGGAGAAACAAACTGCCCTAGAAAAGAGAATAGAGGGCACTTGCTCCATATTTCAGAGTCTAATAGAAGGGTTCTTGGTTCCATGTCTTTTCTATGGTAATGAATCTTTAAGCGGGTGAAAGAGAGTTTCAGGCAAAGACTGTCTTCTCTTTAGACTGTAAGCTCTTGAGGCCACACATGAGGGTTTTTGTTCACCAGCATTTACCTATTGGTAAGTCCTTGGCACATGGGAGACTCATGGTACATATGTTTCTGGAAGCACAAAAGCCATACTCCCATCATAAAAAGGCATAGTCCCATCATAATTGGGCTCTTCTTGCAGCATATGTTCCTAGCCAGGTCTGCCTTCCAGACCCCCAGACTACTAAGTCAGAATCACACATTACAACTTCCACTAGTGTTGAAGTTTCTCAGAATGGCTGTGGTACATGAAGAGAAAGAAAGATTTTATAATGGAAGCCAACTCTTCATGCATCAAAACATCAAACCCCCTCTTGTTCATCCTTGAAACATATTCATTTAATTATTTATTCTTACATTTGTTTCCTAAGGCTGTTGAACAGCTGGCTTGTACTTGAAGCCAGACAATGAGCAGGGTTTGAGAGTACATTTTAGTATCTGCTACTTCATCTAGCTCTGGGGCATATTTCAAGCATCTTGCTATGAGCCTATGTTATTACTGCCTGTGACCTTCCCTTTGGTGGCTGTCCATGCTGATTGGAACTCATCTGCTTCTTTCTAGAAGTGATCCTGGAGGAGGAAGTCAAGGACATGTGAATGAGATCTTGATCTAGTGCGCACTTTGAAGACTACCAGAAGCTTCTTTGAAAATATACCATGGAAGGCAATTTTGTATAGAAGTTTTTCTTCCTGTATTTTCTCCTTCCAACATTTTAAGGGGGGAATCTTATCTATGCAGTAGTATGCATTATTTTTGTCAAGTTACAAGCAGAATCTATAGGAAGACTATAGTTCTTTCTGACTTTGAAGCTTGGTACTTTGGTATGGGTAGGGACAGTGGATTGAAATCTTTGAGAACAATGAGGGAAAAATTGAAGGTGTGTTAGATAGTTCTGCATTGTTGTAAAAACATACCTGGGAAAATCAACTTAATGAGGGAAAAAGATAATTTTGGATATGTTTTTAGAGATTTTATTCTAAGGCTGCTTGACCTCATTGCTTTGGGGCCTATATATGGCCCATATATCATATTAGGAGAGCTTGGCAGAAGAGGCTTATTCTCCCCTTGGTGCTGAAAAGCAAAGAGGACAATGCCAATACCCACTTCAAGGACATGTCACCAATGGCCTAACTTCCTTCCACTAGGCCCCAACTCCCAAAGGTTCCACCACCTTTCAGTAGTGACAAGCTGAGGATTGAGTCTTTAGCTTATAGCCTTTTGAGGTACAGTCCATATCCAAACTACAGCAAAGGTATCAGGAATCAACAGGCTGTACTCACAGAAGTGGAGGCACCCCTACAATGCTTCCTGGCAATGCCCTGGCCAGGGATGAAACTTCAGAGAGGCAGGGATGCTGCTTCCCTAAGGAAGAGGGATGGATGCTGCTAAGAGATCTACTGCCTAGTTGTCTTGGATACGTCTCTCTTCTGGGTGTTTTTCTTGCTTTGCTTCAGAAGCTGATCTCCAGTCAACTCCAAGGGACCTCATGGACTTGAATTGTGACAAAATTGAGCCCCAAATCCCTTTTTTTCTTCTACTTTCTATTGATATTTGAATTCCCACAGCAAGGTATCAAATCCCAATAGCAGATGTGGATGAATTTTAGTATTCAGCAGGATAGGGACACCAGAATTGAAATCATTTTAAAGAAAATGATAAAGCAATATATTGTCAAGTTTAATATTCCAAAAGTTCTTCACAAGTTTGTGATTTTCTAAGGCCAAGAACCAATTATATAAGAAAAATGAAGGTGATGTTAATAAATATGAGATAAATAGGGTTTCTGGAAATAAAATATTCCAGGATTTATCAGTATGATGTTAAGCCCTGTAAATAGCAGAGGAAAAAAGATAATTCTAGTCTTTTAGTTATTTATGATTAATTTGGAGATGCAATTTTCTTATTAGTAAACTTTAATAATAAGACAGCTCAAAGCAAGTGGAACTTGTAGTCAATCTGATGCAGGATTTCTTGTCTCAACAAATTTGCAGAATTGGATATCATGGAGAGATTGTAAAAATAACCTCCATCTTCCATACCTCCCTGTATCCACATCATTTGATGTGTGACTTTGCAACTGCTTCCATCAAGGGGAAGACTGCACCTGCTGAATCTGGCTGGCCATGTGATTTGTAATAACACATAGCTGTGGAAGTGACCTTGTGCCTGATCTGGATCTGACAAAAAGAGGCTGAACTTCCTTGTAGTCCCTTGGAACTCTACAACTGCCTTGAGAACAAACCCAGGCTAGCCAGCTGGAGCATGAAAGACCACATGGAATTGAGCTGAGCTGTTCACTATGAAGCCATTCTGGACCAGTGGCCCCCTGGCCCACCAGCCTGCTGACTTTACTCATGCCATGAGCTTTGCAGCTTGGGTCAAATCAATTGAATTTTCAAGGCCACCCATAGATTTTTGGAAAATCATTAATGGTGGTTGTTTTATGTCACTGATGATTGTGTCAGCTTGTTACACAGGACCACTCTTATCAATAGATAACTGAAACAGTGGAATAGTCAGAGATGGCTTTCTATGAGAAGGGGGCTTTGAGGTCTTAATCAGGAAAGAGGACTAGGGTCGTTAATCATTCTAGGTAGGATTTGAAAGAGTTTTTCCTGATTCGACTGCAGCCATTTTAATTTATGTATCAGAATCCTGGTCCTCTTGGTTGTGTCTCTCTTCTGGGTCTTTTTCTTGCTTTGTCCAACCTTCTTTCTGAGTTTTAAAGTAAGTCAGGGCAGCTACAAAATGGGGCCTGAGTCTCAGGGAGAATCCTGGGTCTCTCATTTCATCTCTGCTCCAGGCTGGCTGGGCCAATTGGGCGCTTTCTTTCCCTTCATCTGAACTCTGGGGATCTGAATCCTGGTACCCTTTTGGCAGATTTATAAAATGCTCACTAGGCCCAGGAATCTCCTTGAGTGCCCAATAAAACAAGGTATTTTTGCTGTTGTTCTATTCCCAGGACTCAAGAGTTTCATTACAGAGTAAAATTCAGAAATAAAAATAGAGCTGCCTTGACTCCCAGGGTTTCCACCCTTTTTGCCTTCCCCGGCCACTTGATTCTCAGGTCCTTGTGCTGTAAGGCCTCAGGATTTCCAACTTCCTGCCTCCTTCCAAAACTGATGCCACTTTCCCAGGGACTGGGAGTCAAGTTTGAAAGGGTCAGTCCCTGGAATTCCTTGTGGTAACAGTGGGGAGACAACCACCCCTGTCTGTTAATTGGCACAGGAAATGAGCAAAGTTGAGTATGTGGTTCTCCTGTGATTAGAGACTTTTTAAAACAACAAGCTTGGCTGAATCTTTCCTTACAAGAAGGGTGGGAGTGGGTCTAGAAACCTGAGAGCTATCTAGGTAATTTAATGAAAAACTTAAGATTGGGTTTTTTTTTTTTTTTAGACTAAAAAAGTAAAGCCAAGCAGGGCAAATCATTCCTAAACGTTATAAACTCTAGAGTCTCCCTCATTTCTTTCTCTTTTTATGCTCTGGTGTTACTAAAATAAATCTTCCAAAATACATCCCATCTAGTTTACTTTCCCATTCTTCTTTTTTTCCCCCTTTATGTCTTCATAACAGTCCTTTTAAGGATCTGAGAATCTTTTTAAGTCAGGCCTCCTCTCGTTTCTGCTCCCTCTGACAGATGTTGATTTTTAATGATTCGTCTTAAGTTTCTAAACCATCAGCGTGTCTGTTCCCAAAACTAAAATTGAAACAACTGATCTGCAGGAAAACTCTTCTAGGGAGGAGTTGAAAAGACTCATCTTCACTATTAGTAAGATAAGAGGAAAATACTATATACACAGAGGCATGCACCCCATGTTTTCCTTCCTTCAGTAGAATCTACTAACACTTTTTGCTTATAGAGCAATACACATACATTTTCTTTTTGTTCCCCAGAGTACTCAACTCAGTCCTGGGCACAGAGTAAGCACTTAATACATATTTGCTGATGTGAATTGAAGGCCTAGGGTATTTCCTACAGATTAAGCAATTTTGACACCATAATCCCTAAATAATTCCCAGGAAGTGCTTTGAACAATGGTTTCTATTGCAGTCACATTGGGGCTTCTGATTCCTGTCTTTTGCTGTTTGTTTCTGGTTCATATGTCAAGCTACTCACTGCCTCTTGGTTTGGCTCTTTAGACAGAGGGAAATGGGTGCTAACTCCAGGGCAGGGCATTTTTATTCTCCATGTCTCAGAAACTAAACTCCAAAGCAGAGAGACTATTTTTCGACTTAGCAATATAATGATTAAGGCTTGCAAATATTTGGAGAAGGATGATAAATGCAGCAAGGAAAGATGAAGGTGCTTTCAATAGAAATTAAACAGTTCCAATTCTGAGGCCTACTCTGAGCATGGGGAAATGTGGGTGAAATATTATAGCAGCAACAGGAATGGTTATTGAACTGTGAAAAGCATTTGCTACATAAAGAGGGCCTTAATTCCTTTGATGTTATCAGGGAGGGATGTATTAGGTTCTGCAAAGCAAGTGGCAATGATCAGCAAATGCATTTTTAAAATGTTCTTCCCTTTTAATATCAGATGTCTATAACTTAATCTCTAGTTTGCAAGTTATTCCCTTTACTTCCCCCAAAGAGAGTGTGGTTGGGGCAATTAAAAAACCAATTAAGATGGCCATTTAAATTCTGGAATAGGTCACCTCCATACCTCTGCTTTTCTGTCGATTTTCTGTATCAAAAACATGTAGTGATAACTGGGTTCATTGAACATTAATTGTAATTCTCATTAATTGAAATAGAGGACTATGATAAACCCTGAAATATCAGGAATCATATATATAAATATCTGCATTAACTTAGATTAACCTTCTAAAGTAATACTCTACAGAACTAAATTAGAAATCATTTAAGAAATCAATTTACTAAATAAAGGCATGGAGAAATTACCATATTTGATTTTGAAATTGCAAAAAAAACCCCATTTTTAACTACATAAGTAAAAACATTTGAATTTCTGTATTTCAATTTGGTCTGAAGGGACAATTTAAAAAAAAAATGAACATCTTATTTCTTCCAAAACTTTTCAATTGAAAAAATACAAAGTGGTGCTTAGTGTGGTTGCTAAAATGGAAACTGAGTCAACAGGCTAAAATTATAACTTGAATAGAGAATTTGCAATATATGCAATGTAGAAAGATCATGCTAACATTAAGATACCTGGTTTCAGGCTGTAGATTTATTATCAAGAGCAGGATTTACACCTGGCATTAGAGAGATGCCAGGAATGTGGCTTGCCAAAAACACATGGGTAGCTAGGTGATTTATAGAAGAAAGCCATCCCTATTTCTGTTCCTTTCTTTTACATCTATTTACAAATACCATGACACTGTGACATCTGTGAGTCTTGCTGAGGTGGCTACAGAACAGAGCTGATCACACATTTCCTCCCCAGGAGTCATGTTGTTTATGTGAGAAAGCGACCGTTGTCCACTCTATTATTGCTGATCACTTGAATTGACGCAGAGAGGATCCCAAACAGGCATATGTCTGGAGTCCCCTTATCTGCTCACATTCAGACTCAGCATCCTCTCCCTGTCAGTTTACACTGGAAGTTTCAACACCCGGATAGATGCTCACCTACCCACCCTAATGCATAACCCCCTTCTCCAAAGCCTGGGAGAAGGAGGAAAGAAGTGCACTGATAAAAGCCCATTGCCATTCAGAAGAGAGGGTAAAAAGGGAGAGAAAAGAACTGGAGCCACCCCATTCCATGTCCAGCAGTTGTTGGGTTTAAAATTTCACGTTGGCCTCTTTCTTATTAGACAGTCTAAGCTGGCATCAAGGGGCTATCGACTGTCAAAATAGCAGCCAGACAAACAATTGACAAAGCCATCCCTTGAGAATGTGGAATAAACTGGCGAAAGTGCCGTCAAAGGAGTTAATGTGTGAGCTGGCATCCACTGCCAGCCCCAGCGTGAGAACCACTTTGCGGTAATTGTCCCTCCTGGTGTCCCCGGCTCTGTTAAATACTGCCCTGGGCTTGCCTTTCAGCACAGGAACTGATCTCTTTTTGACAAACTGAAATACACACCCACCCTAAAACCTTACCAACTCAGGGTGGGGAATTCAGGTGGGAAAGCAGGCAATTCTCTAGCAGCCTCAGGCAGGTTCTGTTTCGCCAGGCCCCCAGGGTCGGGCAAGCCAGGCCACTGTTTGCTTGGGAACACAGGGTGGTATTTATGTGCAGCCTTGACTCTGGGGCAGATGAAGCCAGACACCGGTTTGAGTCTCACAATCCCCTTATTCCTAATCCATCACAGGAGGGGTTTCTCAGTCTCAGAGTCCCACACCATCCTTTGTGGCATTTAGAATATGCATCCTAAAAAGGAGAGAGAGGGAGCCAGGTCTAAACCAAGAGCAAGCACACTACCAATCCCCTACCACCTGCTTTACTGCAGCACAGACTAATGGGCAGGTCCCAGGGTTGGCTGAGACCCTGTGTGAATAACTTTCTCAAAGTCTTTATAATTACACAAGTTGGAAACATACAATTTGAAATAATAGGATTGAATAGCATGAAAGAAATTCCAAGAGAGGTGTTATTTATTTGCTTTTTAAACACCAAGAGGCTCTCCTGTACACTTGAGTTGAGGTCCAGACAGCAGAATCTCTTAATACTCTGGAATAAAGAAAAATATATAAATCTCAAAAGTGGAAAATGAATAAACTCCATTCCTAATTTTAAAAAGTAATTTGTAAATATGAATAACCAGGACATAATTTTTTGCCCTAATTGACAAAGAAGTTAAGAATGATAGACAATACTACATGCAATTCATAAAATTTGGGTGGTGTAAATGACTATCACTATAAACTCATCTGGCAAGCAATTTGACAGTAGGAGTCAAAAGTGTTCAAAATATTTGTATGCTTTTTTTTTTTTCCTAGTAATTCTAGTATGGAGATGGGTTTCCCCTGGAGCCTCCTGGCCCGGTGCCATTGGGCAGTGTGGAAACAGGTCTCCAGGGAGACTGTTTTGTGGATGGACCACTTACAACCTTGGCCTTTCATCTTCCAGTTTAAAGACACTGGTATGTAACTTAGGAGCCTCTTGCTCACCTCTAGAGAAATCTAGACCTGTGTGAGGCTATGCAGAGAGGGACACACTGGGGTCCTTTATCTTCCCTAGATTTTTGCCTAAGCACATTCTATTCATTGATTTTTTTCCTCCCTTTTTCTTCATTTCAAGTTTTAAGAAGGAAAAAATTATGATCTTATTGGCAATGCAGATTCAAGATTCCTTTAAATTTTTTTTTTATTTCTTTGTGTATGAGTGTGGGGGGCAGTTACTAGAGAGAGCAGTTAAATATAAAATATCTTTATTTCATGATAATCATTTTCATATTGTTGTTCCTTGGAAATTTTTAATTTTTTCAGCACAGCATTATTTTTTCTAATTAGGAAAAAAACGCAATTTAAACTAGTTCACAGTGTGAAAAGATTTTCAATTTGTATGTGGGAAAAATTTAGATAGTAATTATGTACATTTTAAGTTTCCCCCTGAATAACATCTGAAAAGGTATGAATTTTAGCAAGACTTGGGCCGTATCTATTATTTCTTTTGATAATTAAACTTATTTCAAATATTAGTAGAAACACTTTGATGGAGCATAAATTTGAACATCGCTGTATTTTTATTCAATGTGTGAATAGTTTAAGGAACGTCTTTATTGAACAAAAATAGATGAGAAAAATTAACTAGAACTGGTTTTCAACAGATTGTCTTCTATAAAACAGCATCATATAGCCTTTCCAACAAGAAATATTTTTCATCTCCTGTGAAGATCTCCTGGAGACCACTGGCTAGTTTTGCTAAATGAAATCACCACAAAGTTGCTCAGTTTTGCTTTAGTATAAAACAAAAATGATAATCCCTAGCATATACTAAGTAACAACAGCTCCTTTCCTTTTACCTTGGACTTTTCAGACTTGAGCATTAAACATTTTGCACCCTGGGAAATCCCTGTCTCAGTTACCCTGTGTCCCAAGGGCCTGCCTTGTGCTAAATTATTCTCTTTATCTATGGCAGTGTAACAAACTACCCTGAAGCTCAGTGACTCCAAACAATAGCCATCTTATTATATCTGATGACTCTGTAGTCAGGAATTCAAGTAAGGTTTCTCTGGCAGATTTGTCTGCTGCTGTGATGTCGCCTGGGGTCACTCTTCCATTAGCAGGCAGTTAGGCTGCTTAAGAGGGTCCAGAATGGCTTCAGTTCCATACTTACATATAAGTGGAGATGTCTGAAAGGCTGTTCTCAGCACAAACCCTCTCTTTCTCTGTGTGGTATTTGGGCGTCTCCAGGTATTCTCTTCCGCAGGGTAGTTAGACTACTCACTTGGTAGCCCAGGGCACTGAAAGTGAGAGTTCCCACAGACAGGAAGCGTAAGTCAACAGACAGGAAATAAAAGCCAACACACGGAAGTGGATCTAGGCCAGAAAACTGGCACAGCATCACTTCTGCAATATTCTATCAGTGCAAGCACTCATAGAGCTTGCCCAGATTCAAGGGGGCAGAACATAGACAACATCTCTCAATGGGAGAAGAGTCAAAAATGTGAAACGAACTTTAGACTTCCATATAGATACTGGGCTTTGACATAGTAAACTCAAAATGCAGGTTAATTTGGTAAAGTATTGCTTTTTTTTTTTTTTTTTTTTTTTTTTTTTTTACATTTTGCTATAGCAAAAACTGAGCTTCTGAGAGTTTAAATAATTTTGTTAATATCACATAACTAATAATGTAAGTAAAAGCTAGCTTGGCCTAACTGAATATTACATTATTTCTTTTATTCCACAGTAACTAGGAAACATTTCAAGAAACAAAATATATATATATATTTTCAATATACAGATATATATATCTGTATATGTATTCAATATATATATCTGTATATTGAATACATATACAGTTCTATTATATCATGGTAGTGAGGTCAGTGGGCAGAATATGCCTCTCCTATGTGTGTGAGAAAAAGATGGAAAAAATTTTATAACAAAGGTTTTAATTATATATCAACCCAGGCATCTCCATACAGTTTTAGAGTTAGACTCTTGGGCTATCTGGATCTCGTGAGGTGTCAGTGAACTCATGAAGTCTGATAAAGAGAATGCAAAGAGTTACAACCATCAGTCCTATGACTGTGAGATTCTGCTATATAAAGGCATTCCAAAGCCTAGATGGCTAGGGTGATTTGGGCAGTGCTGATTCATGTGCCTGTGTTGAGTTCTTGGTTTGCTATTGGTTCTAAGATGACTCACTCACAGTTCTGCTAGTTGATGGGTCATTTTTCAGAGGCTGGCTGACCATTGGCTGGTAAGCCTGGTTTCTGCTCTACATGGACTTCTTTTTTTTTTTTTTCCAACAAACAAAATCAGGTTTGTTTACATGGATGCTGCATTATTCCAAGAGCAATAGTGTGTGGAACTTCTTATTGTCTAATCTTAGAACTCATACACCATTTCTTCCATCACATTCTATTGGCTAAAGCAAGTCACATGGCCAGCAAAGATTCAGGAGTTGTCAAATGGACTTTGCCTCTTGTGATGGGAAGAACTGTAAAACCACAATGAAACAGTTTGGACACAAAGGGACAAATTATTGCAGCCATTTTTGCTTTCTAACAAGAGATAAGTTGGTTGTTATATTCTATATAATTTGGAACATAGCCACATGTAACTTCTCACAATTTTGATGAACTGACTTAAATAAAAAGTGGAATTTATATTTTTCTTCATCACAATCCAAGAATAGTTTCTTAACTAACAGTCAATCATCATGATATCTGCATATGTAAAAATTACACCTCCTCCATATTACTTATAATTAGTCCACACTAGGATTGAAGTAAATCTCTTCATCTTAGATATCAATATTCTGCAATAAACCCAGTAAAAGAGAGAGAAAAGCCACCTGAATTAAAACCATAGGGCAAGAATGCAATGAAAATTTAAATTTCCCAAGAGGTCAAAGAATGTTCCCTGGTTTTTAAATTGCTACAGGATTAATATTTACACCTAAAATAATGAATAATATCTGTTGAGTGAATTTTAGGTGTCAGGTACTATACTGTGTACTTGATGTATTTCAGGTCATTTAATCCTCATCTATAAATTTATGATTCATGAATGAACATTAGTATCTTCATGATTCATGTAAGATACTGAAATTTAGAGTGCATGGTAAATTGCACAAGAATCTTCCCTGTCCATCAAGAGAAAGAGTGTTTCAACATTCCTTAAATCTTAGCTGACTTATATGACTTAGATCCATGGGACCTTAGTAAATGTGATACATAGAGAAGATTCAAATATGCTTGTTCTCTTGTGTAGTTAAGAACTTAGGACCACCATGTGAATGAATCCAAGCAACCTTGCTGAAAAATGGGAGGCCATTTTGGATCTCTTGGTAGAGATCCAAGGTGGACCAATTGAGAATCAGCCAGGGCTTGGCTAACCACTTGACAGCTGCCAGATATGTAATGGAGGCTATCCTAGATCATGGATTCTCCAACCAACCCTCTAGCTATCCCAATCTATTGGGAGCAGAGAGGGGACACAAACCCAGGTTATCACTTTCCAAAGCTCATATTCTTAATAGGAACACTGTACTCAATTCTCTAAAATGTGTAACGTTCCTCAGGATATTGATGAAACTTACAGCTGTTAAATACCTATGAAGGCAGACTGGTATGCAGGGAAGCAAAGGTAGATATTTGCCCTGCTTGTGAATCCCAAAATGTGTTTATACTCCAAAGACCTATGGGATAAACCTCATGGCAACAGAGATTCATAAAGATTTTTAAAAAATATTTTTTCACTTGTAGATGGACCTTTATTTTATTTATTTTTATGTGGTGCTGAGGATGGAACCCAGGGCCTCGCACATGCTAGGCAAGTGCTCTACTGCTGAGCCACAACCCTAACCCCTCATAAAGATTTTAAACAAAGAGTGTTATGAAGGTCTTATTAAGATAAAACTTCAAGCAACAGGGGCATAGATTGGGCAGAAGGGAAGAATAGAGGCAGATAAAACTGGAGCAGCGGTCTAGGGGTAAATTCATAGATCCTGAGTCGAGATAGTGACAGCGATGTTGAGACCCAGGGCAGAGCTGCTTAAGAGGCATTAGGAGAAATATCTACAGGGCATGCCAGTTCAACCCTGCACAATCCCTCCAAGCACTCCTCATGTCAGCTTCCATTGGGGTCCTGAGTTATGCAGGTGCTGAAATATGTTTGACTTGAAAGAGACTGAGATAGAGACAAAAAGGAGAAGAAAAAATGAAACAGAGAGGGATTAAAATATAGGAGCAGTGTAGTTTCACATGAAAATCCTTAGGAGGTCAGAAAATTGGAGTTGTACTCTTCCTCTGATATCATTTACTTTGGAGATCGAGTAAGTCACTTTACTATAACCCCCTTGCCTCAGTTTTCAACTCTGTCCAAAGGGAAGCCTCTGAAGGATAGTGTTTGTTGAGGTTAAAAGCACAACTAAATGTAGTGTCTTATTGATTTCTTAAATGGCTTTCTCTGTGAGCACTTCTCATGTGAAGGCACTTACAAGATCAGAAAGAGTGAAAAGGAATTTACCAGAACCCTCTTCATTAGTTTCCCATATATCACCAATTGTTAGATTAATTAGACACTTAGATTTTTCTCTAGTGGCTTTTGGGAATTTAATTCCCTTATCCTTATGTTATCTGATAATATTTAACAAGAAACTTAGAAGTCTGTTCCTACACTCATTGAATCAGGCCATGAATTTCTAGTTCAAATCCTAGGCCTATGTCTTACTAGTTGCGTTATCTTGGTCAACCTAATTAACTAGTTTGTGCTTCCATTTTTTGATCTGTAAAATGGGATTATAACATCTATTTTTTTGGGGTTGCTATGAGAATTAAATGAATTCCCATATGTCCAGTGCTTAGAATAACACTTGGCATACTGGAAACTCTCTCTCTCTCTCTCTCTCTCTCTCTCTCTCTCTCTCTCTGTCTAACAGTTGTTGTCATTGCTTGTTAGTGTTAACTAAAACCTCTTATTTCTTCTACAGATTTGCAAAGTCAAGGCAAAGCCCTTATCACTAACCTCAGTCTCTGTTTCTCCCTGGCTGGTACTATTGGTCTTTGTTCCTGGGCTTGCTCTTCTTAATTTTATCATAGCAGCAACATATCAATGCCTGTGGTTCAAGTATGATTATTACAGGAATGAGATTTCCAAAGAACCAGAAATAATTATGACCAAGGACAATTTCAGCCAAAGTAAAAAAATTACTTAAGGGTTCATCAGGATTGTTCCAGGTCTTTGGTTTTTGAATATCTATCAGTTATTTTATTCTTAAATGGCAGAATTAATGTATCAAACACAACATTTTTCCTTATTGAAAAATTCCTAAGGTTCTGACACAAATTGGTGTGAATATAATCTGTACACAGAGATATGAAAAATTGTGCTCTATATGTGTAATAAGAACTGTAATGCATTCCACTGTCATATATAAATAAAAACAATAAATAAAATTTCTAAGGTTCTTTCATTACATTAGTCTGCCCTCATTTATGGATTAGATGAGACTCAAATCAATTAAGTTACTCCACTGCCCACACAGCTGTTTGGTGGCAAAACCACAAAGGTACTTGCCTACTTGTTATTTAGAAGCCAAATTTAAATGTGCAGAATTCCAAAAGAAATGGTTATAAAAGTCTATTTTATATTACCATGGAGCTACACTGCTAGTAAAAGAATACAAGATGAATCAGACAGTGGGAAGGAACTATTGGTGAAGAAAACTCTCTATTACAAGATATTGGGTGATAAGTCCCCAATCCTGGGTTATGCCAGCTCCTCTGATGGCTGCTGCTTTTTTGTTTGTGTGGTTCACTCATTCTCAGGCCCTTATCATCAGTTAAATTGTACCTCGTTCTACTCTTGGGTGCTCCACCCTGTTTGCTCAGATTCATACAATGTTCTTGGCTCCCTTATGATTTTTGCTAAACAAATACCAAGTGTTCCTCACTTCTGCCTCAGTTCCTTTGCCTTTGTTGTGGGTGCACTTTCTACAAAGTCTGGCAGTTTCTCCTAGAGTTACTATCTTCACTGTTTTTCACCCTACTGTGATGATAATTTTTTCTTTAAAACACAATAGATGCCCACTCATAAGTTTCCTTTTTTTTTTTTTTTTTGAGGGGGGAGGACCCAGGATTGAACCCAGGGGTACTTAACCATTGAACCACATCCCCAGCCGCTGCCCTCCTCCTCCTTCTCCTCCTTCTTTTTTAAATATATTTTAGTTTGAGACAAGATCTTGCTCAGTTGCTTAGGGCCTCCCTAAATTATTGAGGCCAGCTTTGAAATCACAGTCTTCCTGCCTCAGCCTCCTGAGATGCTGGGACTACAGAAATCCCTTCTATAATATCCTCTATTATAGGTTTTAAATATCCACATACTTTTAAGTATTGTTTCTTTTCATGGGTATTTTTTATTTTTTATATTTTTGGTACTGGGAATTGAACATTGAATCCAGAGGGCTCTTTACCATTGAGCCTCATTCCCAGCTCTTTATATTTTTTAATTTTGAGACAGGGTTTTCCTAAGCTATTGAGGATATTGGTAAGTTGCTGAGACTGGCCAGAAACTTGTGATCCTTCTGCCTCAGCCTCCAAAGTTGCTGGGAGTACAGGCATGTGCCACTGGGCCCAGCATGGGTACTAAGGATAGAATGAGTTGCCCCCTCCTTTCCAAGTGTGTGAGTCAGCTTTTCTGTGACTAAAAGACCTGTCGAGAACAATTAGAGAAGGAAAAGTTTACTTGGAGGCTCATGGTTTCAAAAGTCTCGGTCATTAGATGGCCCACGATAAGGCAGAACATCAGGACAGAAGGGTGTAAGGGAAGAAAGCAGCTCACAATGTGACAACCAGGAAGTAGAGAGACTAACCTCCACTCACCAAGGACAAAATATATACCCCAAAGTCAAGGCCAAAAAGTCAAGGACAAAATATATACCCCAAAGTCAAGGCCCCTGCCTCCTCCAGCCACACCCTACCTGCCTCCCAGTTAATCCATACAAGTGGGTGAATGCACTGATTAGGTTTAGGCTCTCATAACCCAATCATTTCACCTGTAAAATTTCTTGCCTTGTTTCACACATGAACTTTTGGGGATACCTCATGTCCAAAGCATAACACCACGTAATTGCTAGATGACAGGTTTTATTTAGCATAATATACCTGGACCTGTTTGGGGATGGTCAAGGAAACTATAGCTTCATTACTGGGAGATGGACTTGGAATGCCACTTCAAGTAGGAAGCTCAGAATCCTGAAGGACTATAGATGTACTTAATTTCTAGAGCAGGGTGACTAGAGAGGGGAGACCGTAAACCAGCATGGGGTTCCTAAAAGGTGAAATCAGTGCTTGAACAAAAACCTCAACTTATGTCAGGACATATTATGTCTGGCTTTTAGAGTCCATCTTTGCACTGGTGAAGTATTACTGACTCCTCTTGCTATTGTTCATTGTTTGTGCAGCGAAAAGCCCCTTTCTGCTCATTTGAAAAAAAAAAAGATAGGTTATTACTCCTAAATAATTATATAAAAGAGAATAGGAAAATAAATAAATAAACAGGGAAGAAAGTTAAAATGAGCTACCTTGAAGGTTAAGTGAGATCTGTCTCCCAGGAGTAAAGAAGCTATTCCTGATTAAGAGCTGGAGTTTGATCACATTTTAGATTAATTTGATCCCAAAGAAGATAGAGGCCTCATATCCAGCTCTCTCCAAATGCAGGTGCCTCTGGAAAGTGCATTTCCTTTAAATGGTACCATCATTTTCTGAGAATGTCATGTAAATTGAAATCAGTTTCCATCAATATTTAATCTGACTGGCTCAGAGAGATGGAAATCTGGGACCCTGAATTGATTAATCGCTGAGTTTTAAAAGAGAGTCTCCTTCACAAAACTGAGATTTGGTGCAATCACATATACTAAGTTTTGTGATGTAGTTAGCTGAGGAGATGAATTTAAAATGTGAAAGAAATTCTCCTATAAAAGCTAAGAAAATAAGGTCTCCAGAAACCCTCTTCCATTTTTCTGGGAAGCCTTTCTGTGCCTAATAACCTCAGAAATGGCCCTTATGGCTAGTATTGCACAGGAGAGACAGAGAGAGGAGGGTGGCTGAATACTGGGACAAGGCATAGGGTGGTATATCTGTTACCCACTGGTATGGAAGTACTGTATTGTAGAAATTGGTATAGTCCTACATGCTTGCAGGTTTGAATCCTAGCTCTATATGAGTGGCTTCACTATATGAGTGCCTTCATACGTGTATGTCAATTTTCTGTTCTAGGCGTGGTTGATACACAGTAGTGAACAAATCTGAGTGCTGTATGCCCTTCACAAGCTTTCAGTAAGTGTCAGAGAGAGGACTACAAGTCATGATTATTCTAACAGGGAAAGGGAATGGATTTAGGGAAAATAGAAAAAAAGGGTCCAGTTTAAATCCAGAAGAGTTGGGAACATGAATATATGAATCACTCATATGAATATGCCTAGTCAGGAATTGGGCTGGAATTTGGGTCTGAATCTGTCTAATGATTAAGAATGAAATGATGTCTTTATGTTTCATATTGTAGAAGAAATATACTCTTAATTTTTCAATTAAAGGAATATATTTTTAATTATTTTTTCTTCTACTCACAGAATATCAGGGTAGGCAATAAGTGTTCCCCATGGAGGGCTCCCACTTGGCAATCATTATATGTGGTTATTAAAAATTTACTTGAATGTCTTCAGTGGTGAAGAGCTCACTACTTCAAAACACAGTGTATTCCATGCCTGGTAACATGCATAACGTATTACACACTCTCATAATG
This sequence comes from Ictidomys tridecemlineatus, assembly GCF_052094955.1. Classification (NCBI taxonomy): domain Eukaryota; kingdom Metazoa; phylum Chordata; class Mammalia; order Rodentia; family Sciuridae; genus Ictidomys; species Ictidomys tridecemlineatus. The sequence goes on from NC_135481.1 coordinate 165,326,818, forward strand.
TGCTCAAAGCTGCTTCCTCATTATTTCTATCCAGTCATTCTGGTAATGCAATAGATATGGAATTCACTTCTTCCCCAGAATGTTCTTCTTGATACTCTCCTCTTTGCCTTCCTGATGGTATCAGGGATTCATCCTCATCTTTTCCCTGAGTGAGTATAAGCAATGCCACTTTCTTTTACTGCAATCATCCATCTTCTCCTCTCCTGGCTTTCCCTTTTAAAATGGTGAGTCTGAAACTGAACAAAGTGGCATCTGACCAGCATACAGAGTTTTCTTCTTGCAACCTGACCATTTACCTTACACCAGGACCGTAGTCTAGAGAAAAATGGACAATGCCCGACGTTCATCTCTGTCGAAGTGTTTGACATTCTTATTTCTCATTCATGTGTTCTTTCTTATAATCATTTGATTATAAACTCCTTGAATGAAGCTTCTACAATAGGTTTTGACACATTGCAATTATATCATAAAATCTCTTTCCAAAGAAATTCTTGAAATGGAGAAAGCCCCTCTGTTTACATTGAAAGATCTACTTCAATTTACTCCTTAAAATAAGCAGCTAAAAATCAGAAAATCCTATCATGAACATTCAACTTGAATCAGGACCATTTAGAACATGTGATTGAGGGGGAATCATTGTTTTTTTTCTATTGAGGGTGTAGGATGGCCATGTGTTAGTGGACCCCAAACATTTTCTTTTATTTGAGAGCAAATTTTAAATTTTCTTTACTTTTGGACTAAATTAAAATCTCTTCAACTATTTATTTTATTTTATTGCACTACTGGGGATTAAACCCAAAGGTGCTTTACCACTGAGCTATATCCCCAGCATGCCCCCTCCACACATTATTTTATTATTATTATTATTATTATTATTATTACTACTACTACTACTACTACTACTACTACTACTACTACTACCCAGGCTGTTTTCAAATTTGTGATCCTCTTTCCTCAGCCTCCTAAGGAGCTGGGATTACAGAAATGCACCACTATGCCTGCCTTAAAATTTCCTCCCATCTCTGTATCTTTTTATTGTCTTGCTCAGCATTCAGTCAGTTTCTCCATGTTTTCTACAGTCCCACTATTTTCCAGTTTGCATCACTTTTCTCACCAGGAACAAATGCTTGCTGAGATTCTTTGCTTAAATATTCATTTCTTCTCTTTGCAAAACACAATCCACTTGGGTTTTGTTCCCTGAACAAGCTGGAGCTTTCCCTCTGACAACATGTGGAAAAGAATGATCTTGTGTGTTGTTTAAATGCTACTTTCTAAAACCAACAGGAATCAGATGAGAATGAAAGGAGAAATGCAATCCTCTGAGAGAGTAGCAGGGAGCAGGCCAATAGGAACAGAAGCTCACATTTATACCATGGGGATATCAGGCATGCCTCTGAGTGCTTGCTGTTTACTCATCTGATTGTCACAACTCAATGAGGGAAGACTGACTATCATTCCCATTATAGAGATGGAAAAAAATGAAGTTCCAAGCCATTAAATAATTTATCCAAGATTTCACAGAAAGTCAGGGTGGAAGTGGGAAGCAAAACCCTTTCAGCCCTGTCACCAGAGACTCTGCTTCTTAAGAAACCTATTCTGATGCTACCTACTGGGATTCCTCCTAGCATTCTCAGAAGCCATCTATTCCCGTGACTTTACACAATCTCATTCTCTCCTGACCAATCAATCCAGAAAGAACCCTCAATGGCAAGGATAAAAAACTACCCTTAAGACTTCTAAAAAAAAAAGCCAAAGTGATGTTGACAGGAGCTCTGCACAGTTGTCAGGAGCCATAGCTTCTAATCCCTGTCCCTTTGCCATTTATCTGATCTTTACTCCAAAGTCTTGCATTACAGCCTGGCAAAAATTTTCTCTCATCTCTAGAATTCTATATTTATAATAAAAGCAAAAATGTTAGAGCCTGAGAGGGTTAGCCAACGTGTCTAGCTACACTTCCTGAATATGTGGAATAGATGAGGTATTTAACAAGTTCAGACACTTAGAAGTTTACCCAGAGCTCATTCTTGTCCAATTACTCTACTAATGCAATGGGAGAACGGTTCAAGTCTCAGTGCGGCACTAGGTATCTTCAACACCTCTCCAACACTTGCTCATCTCCCTTTTTAACGAAGAAAGAGCAAGCTCCAGTTGCAAAGTCTTTGGTGGACAGTCATATTCATTGTAATGGTTTTGTGTTGACTACCAGAAGAGATTCAAGCAACCCTAAAACCTGGGCTTACCAAGTGCATGTTTCACCTTGGAAAAGGACACCAGCCAGTGTTAGAGAAAGCAAACATTTCTGGCTATGTTTAGGGCATGCAGGTGATAATGATAACTTTCAGAATAGGTGAGAGGGGCCAGAAGGTCTGCCTCACCTTGGACCTAGAGCAATAGTGTTGGCCCTCTGTGGACTGAGAATTCTGAAACCAGGTAAACTTTTTTCCTCTATAATTGTTCTTATTGGGTCTTTTGGTCACAGTGGTTTAAAAAAATGATAAAAACATGGATCCCTGAAAGACCTAATAGAAAGATATCTTTAGCAGTAGGGCCCCTTTGAGGTTACCAAAGACCAGGAAAGTGTGCCCAACCCTGAGGGAAGCTTTCTGCATCTCTTCTTCTGTAGATCAATGCCCAGTAAGCTGTATGCTTTAACAGCTTTAAAGAAATATTTATCCTTCACCTGCAGCTCTTTGTTGATCTGTCCTGTTGTGACAACCACAGGGTATTTACCTTTGGTTGATGGCAAATTATACTGGTTCTCTATTTATAGATAAGACATAAAGTTTTCCTGTTAAATTGATTAATTTGAGTGAATTAAAAGCATGATCTTTGCTCTCATTAAACTTACTATCTAGGGACAGAAATAGACTTTGTTGATTTTGATATAGTAAAGATGCAAAAGCCTCTCTCTGTCTGATAGAAAAGATAACCCATAAGGTGACTATTTGATTGCCCTGTGAGCCATTAACCAGTTTTGTATTTAACCCAGACATATTTGTCAAATGCCCATATATCCTCTGATTTTCTAATTCTCTTTGAAACCTTTTTTTTTTTTTTGGTACATGTCTCTTTCCTTTAAAGTTGAATAATTCTTTAACATATGTTTGTTCTATATTTGTAGGTAAGACATGTTTTACATTTTTCAAAATCGTTCTTCTGACAACACCCCATAAGGGAAACTCAACAAGTATTTATTGGTCATATCCAGTGTTTCAGGCACTCAGATAATCAGAGTTCAAAATTGTGGTAAGTGCTTTAAAGGAAAAAGTGGGAGCTTACTTTCTATTTGAGAGTCAAGGAAGTGGAAGACAGTAAGATAAAAATATGCCAGAAAGTATATGAGGTTCATAGACTCATAAAATTGTGAAGGTGATATGTGATTGGCTGAAATTCTCAGTTATATGGATATATCCCCTTATGGACACATAGCGACTCAAAAAGGCCCCATGACTGGAATCCTAATCTGATCGATCCACCAAAAACACATAGAATTGCCTTTTTCTGAGACAAGATCCATTGTTGAACCATTCCCAGGGGCAACTCTGCCTTCTCCTCAGTCTTATGGCAGCATGTGCATGGTGAGAAAAAGGGACAAGTAGACAGAAGTAGCCCATGAAAGAGGCAGAAGCCACCCCTAAAATCAACTACTGCAGTGCTCCATCATTCTTAGAGGTGCAAAGCTGGGGAACACTTTGCCCAGTTCCCCCAAAGCAACCACTGGGTTCAAATTATTTTAATGTCAGATAAGAAGATAAAATCGCAAGTGATTCTCAAACTTTCTTCTGCCCGCTCCTTGCTATTCCTAGAAAAATTTCAATAGAAACCTCTTTCTAATAACAGAGTTCAACTTCAGAAATTCTGTGGTGTAAAGGACACTAAGGTAATTGGGGAAAGATGCCATCCCCCCAGATTATCATGCAACCCAGCCTCCTCTCTGGAAACCTTAGGCAGATGTTTAACTGCACAGACTGAGGACTATCAAGGTCTGAAATACACACCCCCCTCAACACATTAGGAGGATGTTGACTTTTGTCTTTAACACCTTTCTACCTTCACTGTCAGGGTCTTCCCACCACTATCTTGACACTCTTCCTTCTTGGAAGCCAGTGGTTTCACAAGAAAAACACATCTCAGTTAGTTATCACATTTGATTAAACACCTCACCCTGAAGTGTAAATATCACATGGCTCCTCCTTTCACAGAGATATTTGCACCCCTTAGCTCCATAGCAGCCCTCTCAAACAGTGGAATTCAGCTATCAGGGAAAGCCAGATAAGGTGGATATTTTGGGAAGGAGGACTTCCCCCAAAGTCTATTTCTCAAATCACATTGCTTTGGGACAATTATGACAGTGATTTATTGAGGTAACGAAGGCTATTACTTTGTTCTTGCTATTTAAAATATCTACAGTTGTTTAGTGTAGCTGATTTCCTGGCATACCTGAAATATACTTACAGAACTCTATAAAAGAAAGTTTGTCTTTTTTATTTTAAATATTTAAAAAGAGATTCCTTTGAATTTCTTTTTAGATTCAAATTTAAATTTGAATTTCTTTTCAACAATTCCTTTGAAAACTGCAAGAAGTTAATAGGAAAAGCCAAACCATGCACCAGGGCAAACTAAGATCCAAAAGATGTTAAACTATAACCAAAAGCCAAAGTAGTAGGGAGCACATGCTACTTGGGAGGCTGAGGCAGGAGGACCATGAGTTCAAACCAGCTTCCGCAACTTAGCAAGACCCTTAGCAACTCAGTGAGACCCTGTCTCAAAATAAAAATAATTGAGGATGTATTCCTGGGTTCTATCACCATACCCACTGCCTTAAAAAGATAGTAAAATATACATACCAGGTTGAGTTCAAAACACATGTGACTTAATTAAAAGCTAGCTAAGCAAAACAGTAAGTCCAATACTGGAAAAATTGTAAATCATTCACATGCACGCGCCTAGTAAACACATACTAGGATAAATGCACACAAGCATTTCCCAAACCCCTAAGTTAAAGCTGCCTGAATTGAAAAAAAAAAAAAAAAGGAAAAATCATAAACACACAAAGCTAGTGAGTGGAACAGAACATTTTTATGAGGCGCCTTGCCTGCTCACTTTGTCCATATCACATGTCATTTATGCATAGTAATATCAATTAGTCATCTTGTCCCCATCCATGCAACAGGATTATCTATTTTATCACCATGAGTAATGTGCAGATAACACCAGAGTTTCCCTGATGGCTGACTGCATCCATTTATTTTCTATTCATTTCTGAGACAGGAGAATTATAAAGCTGTGTGTCGGAAATGCAACATTTGTCCTGCACAAACTTCTTTATCTTTATTTGCCCGATTGTTGGCTATATTTTTTAGCCTACTGGCAGCCAAGGGTCACATTTCCATGAAGATAAATTTCATATTGGACCCGCTGTGAGCTGATGTCAGTGCAAATCAGTGCCAACAGAGATTCAAAATGATGGTGAAGAGGAAGTTTCTGTATTTTATTTCTGTATTATATTGTCCTGTTTTCCTGCTAAAAGAGCCAGGGACGACTTGGAACCAGGGTCTATTTTTCTGCTTTGCTCATCTCCCGACAATGGGTAAAATAAACTCAGTCCTCCCTGTTGGCCAGACTTCAGTCTGCTTCTTGATGTGATGTCCTCAAATCCTAAAGGTCCTAGAGTTGGGCGCCCTCACCTACAGGCCCAGTTGGGCTCACCAGTGGGGTGTCTTGGAATTGGAGTAACTGAGTTTCACCCAGGGTTTTGCTGCCAGTGAAGGTCGGGCTCAACTGTGTCTACAGCAATGCTTCCTGTCCATTATCAGGGCTATTTGACATTGGATGTGTGTCCACTTTTTGTGTGCACTGGAAGCCAAATGGCATAGCTCAAAGATAACATTTTGCCCTGTTTTCCTCCCATTTGAAAATGAATTCAAGTTTTCTGTATGGGTAAGCTCAGTTTGGAGTCTGGGGGGAATTCCAGAGTCAAGAATGTTCTGTTTGTGAAGTAATCCTAGTAACGTGTGGAATTTTCATCGTGATTTTTTTTTTCCTTGTGAAACCTAAATGTTGAAGAAAAAAAATGCAGGAAACTGGCAATTAGAATCCATTCCCTTCATAACAACAGCAGGATATCAGCCAGAAAATATGTCCTTCAACTGGTGTAATAATTGTCAGCAGTAAAAATCTGGGGAGTCACCATGGACTACTCTGTTTCGCCTTGGGGGACTCTCCAGTAATGGTTCTATCACATAAAGAAATCATGTTTCAAGGGCTGGTTCACATGGTGTTTGGAATTCAGAACATGAGTTCTGATTGAATGCATGGTGTAAACAAGCATTCCAGGTTGAACTCCACAACCCCCAAATGCAAAATATATTCTACCTGAAAAGGTTACAAAATAAACAGTAGACCTTATGATGGAAGAAGATAAATGAGGCACTGAACCATTTGTAAACAATGAGTTTATTACATCAAAGACTGGCTTCTTAACATCAGTGTCACTCTCCCTGTTTAATGATTTCATGAATTTAGTCAGTATTTAGTGGGCACCTACTGTGTGCCAGATACAGTAGGTACATGAACAAAACTGACAAAAATTTTTGCCATAACGTGAGGAGAGAGAGGGAGGGAGGGAGGGAAGAAGGGGGAGAGAGAGGAGTGTGGGGAGAAAATCAAGTACAATTTATAGGTGCTTAGAAGAGAACTAAAACCCAAGATAGGGGTTAGGAAATGTATGGAAAGGAGTGGTTATAATTCTGGATTTTAACACTGAGAAAGTACCATTCTACATTGGTCCTGAGGCAGATGGAGAAATAAGCTGTCTAGCATTCATGGTAACCAAAACTCAGGCAGAGGTCAAAGCAAGTGCCAAGGCCCTGAGAAATGCCCGATTTGCTTAAAATAATAAAATATTTCCCAGAGGCTGGAAGATGAGACAGGAGGATCACGAGTTCAAAGCCAGCTTCAGCCAACGTGTTAAGCAACTCAGTGAGACCCTGTGTCTAAATAAAAAATATGAAATAAGGCTGGTGGTGTGGCTTAGTGTTTGAGTGACCCTGAGTTTAATTCCTAGTACAAAAAAAAAAAAAAGAAAGAAAATATTTGTTAACTTCTGTTTCCAAGGATGGACTTGAAAATTGTGCGATTAGTGGAACCCCACTAGGAAATACCCCAAGTTACAGAATATTTGAATTACATTCTCCACACTCTCTGGGTGACTGCTGAGCTTCTGCAATTCTCTAAGAGACCATCAGCAGGGCAGAAAGCTGGGAAGATTTATGTTCATGTCTTTCTTGTGTACTCTAATTTATGTGCAAAACAGAATCCAGGAATGCTTCCAATGTGTAATCCTTTAGTTAATTTGTAAGCATGTGTTTATATATGTGGGTTTTAAGGTATCTTCTGTAAGTACAGAAATTAGAAAAACTTTCATTGTGAAATGTGTCATACATACAGAAAAGAATGGTATATGGCTCAGTATTTTGTCACAAAGCAAACACCCAAGGAACAAGAAGCCCCTGGTCAAGAAGCAGGATGCTGACAGTAGCTCTGATGCCCCCTCTGACAACCCACCTTCCTTCGAAAGGTAAAATGCTCTTCTGAGTTTAAATAATCACCTCTCTGCCTTTTTGAATTAAAAAACCAATAATAAATGGAACACCATGTCCCCTTGTCATTAGCTTCACTAGTTGTCAATGACAGGTCAATCATATGCCATATAAACCCTTTTCTCCCCTTCACCCCTTTATCACCCCTGCCCAAATAAGTTATTTAAATGTTTTGTTTTATTTTTATTGAGTAATAATACACATAAAATAAAATACATAGATCTAAAAACAAAGTTCCGTGAGTTTTCACAATTGTTTATATATCCATAAATTGACATAAACATTGGTCCTGATGAGTTTGTTTAGTATCTGTTGCAAGCTTTCTTTAATAATTGAGAACTCAGAAGCACAGTGTCTCTTGCAAGCCCTACACAACAGTGAAAATCCCAAAGCATCCAGCTAGCAGTCCGACAAGGTCTCTGAAGAATGCTTATATTGATCTTTTAAACCCTTTCTAAATGTAGACTGTTATCAGCTTCCCACTCCTTTTCCCGTCCCCTCCTGCCTTTTCCTTCTGTCGGCAAAATAGTTTGTTATGGATTGGTGATAAGAATCAGTGTCCACTGAAAGACACGTCAAGACCACCGCCATGGGAGGCCTTCAAAGCATACCAGGCCACATTATGCCACAGTGTGAATGGGCTGCCTGTCAGGGGAGTGCAACCCATGCCCACCGACTCTCTTCTGCTATTTTCCATGGATAGAAGACTTCTACCCCAACTTCAACCTCCTGACTTTCCTAGGTGACTGGAAGCATATGGGGTTTATAATATGATGGTTCAGGAAAGTGCACACAGCAAAGAGAGTGGGCAGAGTCTCTGGTTAGTAACTCCCCTTGGTGATGCACTCAGTGACATTGAGCAGGATTCAACTCTCTTGCATCCCTTCTCTTTTCCTTCTCCATCATTTGGCATTCATTGCTAGCGATAGGTAATGGTGAGCCATGAACACCACCCCCCACCACACACACACACTTGGTTACAAGTAGCTCACAAAAGCAAAACTGTCTTCATTTCATATTTCTCATGAGGCCTTCTAACAAAATTTGCATTTTCACATGCAGATACCCAACACCTATTTGCTATTAAATGATGTTTGCAAATGAGTCAGAAATTCATGATCTTATGGTGTAATTAAACTTCATGTTATAATTATACTTAGACATTAACTGCATATTTTGCATACTCACCAATATTTTTATTAATCCACAGCTTTAAAAAAAAAAGCAAGCAAACTAACAACAAACATCAAACATTTTGGAGTTTTCTAAGGTACCCCTAACTTCTGACTGTGTTTAAATTGCATGTGTTGTATGTGGGGTATTTTTTTGTTTTTTGTTTTCACCCTTTAATTTTCTTAATGTGATTGAACTTGGTCAAACAGTATCTGCTTCAGTGAGAGGCTCATATAAAACCTCTGCTGCAAGAAACAAAAGTACAGTTTCCAAACTGGCCTGTGTTACAGTTCAGAGTGAAAGAATCTCTGTTAGACAATGGCATTATAAAGCCACAAATGCCATTGCATGTTCATGCAGGTTTTCAGTGGGCCTAAATATAATATAGAACCTGTGACAGACAAAGTACAGTTTCAAAACTCCAGGAGTCTAAATTTTTCACCTGAGAGGGTTTGGTGTAAAGGTGAATTGCTTTTCGTTTCCTGTAGTCCCTCTGCAGCCTTTCATGGGAAAGTGAATTCAAGGTATGGGATTCCTGTCTTTTAAGCACTGTCTCTCTGACATAACGTGTCCCAAGTGAATTTTCAAAGACTTGCCCAGGTTTTTGCTCTCTGGACTCTCATGGAAATTAACTATGGTTTTGCCGGCCTCTGCTTTGAAAAAAGCATCTCTCTTATTTTTGTGGGAACCTACATCCCATAATAACAGTGGTTCTCAGTGGGAGCAACATAAAAGCAAATTAACCCTTTAAATTACAGGGAGCAGACAGCAGTAAACTCACCCCCGGCCGAAGCAGCATTCCTGTCTGCTTTTCACGAGGCACAGAGCTCTTTTAAGGCAATGAAATGTCAGTTGGGAGGTAAAGACTGCAGAGACTCACTTCTGGGAAACGTCAATCTCCCGTTGTGGCTGTTATTGATCAAAATAAGGTCAGATTAAACTCTATGGAAGAGGCCCCTAGCCATCAGAAGACAAAAAGACTAATCAGAGGAAACAGGGACTAACTTCTGTTTAGCATTTCACTTGTTCCAGATCCTTTCTATAGATACTATTTAAATGTCACTCTATTCCTGTTCAGTTGGCCCTATTTTTTCTTACTTTTTCAATGACAAATTTGAGATCTAGAGAAGTTATAACTTATCGTTCTACGTTATTTGAACATTAGTGATTGGGAATGTGAACTGAGCTCTCTCTGATCCTAGAAATAGTGGAATTGCTTCCCAGATTCCTAGGCTGAGGGTCGCCTGCTAATTTGTAGACAAAGTCACTCCTTCTATGCTGCATCTGATATCCAGAACATTAGTCATGAATCACTGAATAAATGAAGGAATATATTCATCTCATCTAAATCCCTGGACCCCAGCAAAAAGTCAAAATTGTCTTTAATAACTGTGTGTCATATCATCAGGGATACATATTGCAAATTTCATGTGCATGGAAATCTGTGATCAAGGCAGATAATGAAATGTGTGGGTTGGACTTTCCTGTCCTCTTTAAAAACTCACTCAATTCCATATCTCTTTCAAAAGTTTAAAGGATTGGTTTTGCCAAAATCCCCAAGGCTGGCAAAAGAGGCCCTAAGTTCCCAGTAATGTCAATTCTCAGGTGCTGTAACATTTTATAAGGGCATTAATGGGTTTCCTTGCAACAAAGAAGAAGAGTATGGGTAGAATGAGTTTTATCGGGGAAGAAAAGCTGGACCTGAGTCAAGGGCAGCAGTAGGGACCTCAGTTATTAATATGCATACCTAGAAGGATGTCTGCATAGTTGGGACCCAACCAGGAAAAGAGTTTAAATTAAAAATAAAAAAGTCATGGTCCTGTGACCCAGAAGTATTAGAAAACATAGTGTGGAATGTGTCATCTGCAATAAGAAGTGAGGTCACCCTCCCTTGCTTTGTTGATCCCTGTATGGATTTCTTTCCTTATATTCTCTATTAACAGCTGATGTTCCTGCCCCCAAATGAGAGAGTGAAATAAAACTCCTGGATAATAAGCAAGGAAAACACACACGCACACATACACACACACACACACACATACACACACACTCATTCACACACACACACTCATTCACCCACACACGCATTCACACACACACAGAAACAACAAAAAGCAAGTGCCACCACCCTTAGAGTGAGAGTCAGAATTCTCAAGCATTCTATAGATTTTCCATGTCCTCATGCACTTGGTTGTAGTTTCCATATCTGCTAAAGAAAGTGATTCAAAATATTTGCATGGAAGCAACTGTCTTTCAAATCTTGACATTGTTTTGTTGTTGTTGTTGTTGTTTTTGAATAAGCAGTATACATACCTTAAAAACAAAAAGGGCCCAGGTGTTTGAATGGATCATTTGTAAAGTAAAAATAAGGCTTATGAATTTACCTCCACCTACTCTGTAGCTTAGGACTTAGCAGACCTTCAATTCCTATTTGTGGGACGGGGGAAAGGCAAGGAAAAAAATGCTTGCTCTGGAAACCAAACGACTAGCATCAATAAGGGAAGGGCTAGTGCTTCATCTAAAGAAAAATTTCAAAGCACTCAAGATTTCTTCTATTCTCCCAGTAAAAATCTATCAAAATAAACAGAGCAGCGTGATGCTTCATCATGTTGGTACACATGCCTCTGGAAAATTCTTTTGTTTATCTCTTCTCAGTGTATGACACCTCATTATTCCTTCCTTCTTCCAGTCTTTTCCACTCTCACAGAATGGAGACAGTGCATTTTATTTGTTTGGGGCTAGGAATGATGCTCCAGAAGTAGAAGTTTCTAAGATCAAAATCTATTTACAATAGGTTGAAAATATGAATTGTCCACATAGCTGCCCTGGGTGTATCTAGTTGCCCAGATGTAAAATCTAAAGGAAAAAAAAAGTCCTATCTTTTTAATAGTGTGGAGGTTTAATTAATGTAATGCTAATCAAAGGCTGAGAAAGGCAAAAACTGAACCTTGTTGGGTAGGGATGGAGACGCTGTATTTTTTTCTTCCCCTGATGGACAGCATGTTTCCTCTCCCCTCCTAACTTTTACTAACTAGAATGTCTGTCTTCTGGAAATCTTCCCACATGGTCACTTTCCCAGGATTTTTCAAGTGGTATTCCTACCTCTTCAGAAGAGGATTGTGGTCTGTTTATTTTGATAAGTCTGTCACGAGGGCAATAAAAAAGATCATCAGTATGTTGAGATTTTCTTCTTACTAAGTCACCAGCTCTTTTCTTATAGATCCCAGTTCACTGATTTTTTCAAAACAAGCATTTCTTGGCTGTTTTCCCCTAAATTCCATAAAACACTTCCTACAGAAAGCAAGGTTTGTGAAGACCAGCATAAGAGTGAGGAGTTGGAAGATGATTTTATTTTTATTTAAATTTCAAATCTTGTAGGACAGAATATAATGACTTCCTCCTATAATATCCCTTAATCTCTTAAAGTCATCTCAATTAAATACAACCTAGGCAAGAAGTTGTTCACAATGCAATTGCGGCTTCAAGTCCCTGGGAACAAGAACACGTGTAACTCAGTTGAGACAATTATCTGCAATTGGCTTTAGATAAACAACTCTGAGGTAGGGGCCCTCTGCTTCTCTGCTTTACCTTTTGAGTGAATGAGAGAATGAGCCTGAAGTGCATGAGCCAGAGCTGAAAGTGAGAAGGCAAATACTAAAAGTAGAAATAAAGGAGCCAGGGACAAGAGAAATCATCCTGGTTTGGAAAAATGGGTAAACTACATATGACATCCAAACTGTAACCTGTAAATAACAATCTCCAAAAAATGCATGAGTGGGGCAGATGAAGCATTTACAGGTATATCACAACTCTTCGTTGGAGCTTATTGTCCAAAGCCACCTATTGCCCAACTGTGACTGGTAGGGAAAGATTTGATGAAGAAGAATCAGGAACATATTATATGTTGTGTTTAAGTGGAATATGGTAGTAATCTTTTTATGTGAAAGTATCAAGATATAAGGAGACAGCTCAACTATGTCATAGACGGTGTCTTTGATTGAATACATCTGAAATGTAATTTTACATCAAACAGAATGAACACAATTTCTTTCAGAAATAGTTTCTGAACTTCAATTTTAAAGAAAGTACACATAAGTGACTTTGGAATTGAGTTATAGCTCAGTATTTGCTAGTGTTTGCCTAGGACGTGTGATACTGTGGGTTTAATACCCATCACCCAAAAAAGCAATATTTTGTGTAAAGGATAAATGCATCCAAATTCCTGCTACCATCTTTAAATAGCATCTATACTAAAGCTTTCTGAAAGAGCAGGTGGGCTGCTGAGTTAATGTCCTATAACAGATTAGACTCATCAAAATATCATCATAGAAGCTACAATGTTAGTAACCTCAGGAGAAAGCAATAGTTAACTTTAGGACTACTTTCAAAACTTAATTGGTTTGGAAAATTTACTTTTTCTCTAATTTCTGAATAATTTGGAAACAGTTCAAACAGCATTCACAGTTAGTTCAAACCGAGTTTTTTCTAAAATAAAATAATAATATGTAACTCAACAGGTTTCCTGGAGCACTTTCACCTTTATTAATGCATTTGTTTTTCTGAATTATTTTGTGATGTGAGTATGTGTGTGTGTGTGTGTGTGTGTGTGTGTGTGTGTGTTGGCGTGGGACAGGTCCTCCCTTCCAAAAATGTCATTTCATTTCTTCTAAAGTCCTCCATTTATTTTCCCCACAGTGGATGTCTTCCTAAATGAGGTACAGCATAAGAGATCCTGACCCAGTGGTTCCCAAAATTTGTCTGCACATTGAAATCATCTGGAAAATTTCAGAACATACAGTGTCTGTGCCTTATGCCAGAGATTGTGATTTGTTGGTCTGGGTGAGGCCTGGACTTTGGGATTTTTCAAAGACCTCTTCATAATTCTAATATACACGCCAGCTTGGGAACAACGCACCTAGACTCTTTGGATCTCATTTTTCTCACCTGTAAAGTGCATGTGTGGGTGGAGTTGAAAGGGCTGGAAGGTATGGGGCAGTAATCACAGCTTCCTGAAGTAGGTTCTGGAGAACTCAGGTTTTCTCTGATCCTCACAAAAAACCCAAGAAGCATTCTCTGATAAAATCTCTTTGGGAAGGAATGTGCAGATTACATTGGTTGAATGAATAATAATTGTCTTAATGAATGAATCAATCAATCTATCAACCCCGAATCAAGAGTGCTGGTTCAGGTCCACCTGAACCACCCACTAATTATGAATCACTCCATGTCACTTACGTCACCAGAGCTCAGTTTCCTCATCTGCAAATTGAAGCATGGACCAAATCTCTAGTGAGATGCTTTATACATCTCACATTCCACGACCCTATGACCAGAAAAAATCTCTGAGATTCCTTTTATTGTCAGATTCCATGAGTCAAAGGGAACCAATGATCTTATCTAAGTCACCCAAGTCTACTGCATGGGGGGGAATGTTTAATTGGTCTAATTTTACAGTGACTCATCTTTAGGCCTCTAGGCAATGTAGCTGCAGACTATGATTCTTCTCTCTAGTGGTTAAGACTCATTTTACTCCCAAAAGCTTTGTCAAATATTATCTTCCTTACTGTTGCAAATAAAGACAGTAGAGCCTCAGTGAGGCTGATTCATAGCTACTACTTCTCAGGCTCATAACTATACATGGCAGGCAACACAGGCCTCCCTTGCTTTCTGTTCTTTTCCTGCCAGCACACTGTCTGGACCTTGCCTGGGCCATCTCTGGACATTAATGAATGCTGCATTCACTCCAGTGCATATGAGAAGTGACTAACAGAATATTTGGGTCATCTGCAGTCAAATTCAATGTTCTCTTATGCCATCTACTCTTTATCCTCACATTCGCCTGGCAATGGGTAAGGACATACAAAATTTCTCAAAGCCCATAAGAACTTGGTGACAAGGAAAGAAAGTATAAAAGTCTGATGAGTTCTGTACACCTTCTGCGTTTCAATGGCTTACCCATAAAACAGTTCAGATATGTTCGTTGTGCTTCCTTTGAGCAAATGCTCTCACACAGTCCTGCAAATTAATAACTGTACATTAGTCAGTTATTTTGAGAATAAAGGATTGCCCTTGATTTTTCAGATCAGCTACTGACAGAAAGTAGTTCCTGGGATAAATTCAGCCCACAGACTGTTATTATAAAGAAAGTTTGATGGAAGCACAGTTACATTCATTTACTTGTACTTTATAGCAATTTTCCCTCTAAAAAGCAGCACTGAGTTTAAAAGACCCTATAAACTGCAGAGCCTAACATATTTATGATCTAACCTCTTGATAGAAATACTTTTAAAAATGTTACTCCTTCCTCCCATCAATTTACAGATAACTGAATTATCAAAGCAATGAAATAAACTCTATAAGGAATACAAAGAAGCAGTAAAATAATTTTCTGTCCTTTCAAAACATACCTGAATAGTCACTGTCATCTTGTTGCAATTATTTATGTACAGAATCGTTGAGAAGCTTAGTCTTGCACGCAGTCTTACACATAGGGCCTTTGGGAAGAAAAGAGAAACTTGCCCATAGCCTTCTTCTGTACTCTAACTGATTGAACCAATCAGATAAAACATTCATTAATTATAAAGTCATGTAATCTTGAGGTAAAGGGGACAATTACTGCTAGCCCATTCCCTCTCGTCAGTGCCACAGAGCTAAAGTTGGTGATAAAGTTTTATAATATATAGAAATCTTGCCTATTCAACTATCATTTTATGTATATATAAACAACGCACAACCTTAAATATTTGTGGCACATATTTCTAAATGCTTCAGCATACTGGGTTATTTTGCAACTTTTCTTTTTTAGAACTGTTACTAGAATATGATTTCTCCTCATCTGGGACCCAGTGAGTAAATACTCGAATGGTTTTGTCTGGATTTCTTAAGGAGGAGGAGAAGATTGTAACAGTAATTTAGATTTCAAGAAGTTTTAAAACTTAATCTCATTCAACTAATTTAACCCTGGATATTTTTTTTTTCCTAGAAACTGTGATGTGATTGATTTTGGTTCTGAAGTAAACCTTTTTTTTCCAGCATAGCAGCAGATCTGACACCTACATGTTTGAAAAAAAGAAGCTAGAACAAATCCGAATTAAATATGAATTACACATAAGTTGCAAACTAGTTTAAGCAGTGCTATTTCCACAAATCATTCCCAAGCAATATGCTCATGGAGTGTGTAATTCCACTAACAATTAACACAATGGATGATTCCTTAGTCTCATTGAAATAATAACAACAACAACAATAATAACAACTATAGTTATATAATAATAATATTATATCTTTGGGGCACTGCTTTTCTACTGTTCAATTTAAAATTCCAAAGTCCATGTCTTTGTTATTCACTTGCTGACAACCAATCCTTTCACTTTTCTAAATTATTCCATATTAGGATTTCATGAACTAGTAGATCAGGTTACCACTGCTTATAGAAAGCTGCTGGAAAGTGCAAACTCAAGTGCTGGAATTTTAATGCCATATTTCAGTGGAGTGAATGTATGGTAGAGGAAGATTAATTAGATTTAAGATACAAGGAGAGTCCAACTAGGTTTTTCCCCATTACTCAACATGCCTGAAAATTACACTTAGTGTGTGGGATTCTTCCCCCCAAGGGGAATGGCAACAGAGCCTCCTCCCCGTGTGGCTGGGCCTCAGGAGGGAGATGTGCACAGTCTTCTTGTGCTCATCTTGCTCTTTGCACACAGAGGCCTATTTGTGCCAGTAGAGCTCTGCAAGCCAGTGGGAGTTCTTTTCTGGCACAAGATTTGCAAAATGAGAAATGGGCCTCTATGGTTAAGGTGGATTGGCATGCAGCTCCAACTTTGATGCAAAGTTCTCAGAGAGGATTCCGCCCCCAATCGCCATTAGCAGGGAAAAGCAGAGAGAGGTATATGACACATTTCAACCATTTGCAAGTAGATTCTTGCCATCGTGAATTAACCCTGGTTGAACAAGAAACAAAAAAAGACCTCCAGGGCTGAATCAGGAAACCTTCCAGATGAGACAGAAGGCCAAAAATGCCCCTTGCCTTTCTTCTCTCAAGAGCTTTACATTTAGAAGCCCTTGAAAAGCTGTCTTTTTTACCTATCAAAATGCTTTAAGCTTCAGTGCTCACTCATTAAACCTTCTGTAGTTCTTTTGAATCTCTGTCCTCTAAGTTCTTAGAGCACACCATTTGTATCACAGAACTTGGCAGTTAAAACTCCAGAACTTTTTGCTTTCCTCTCTACAGACTTGGAAAGACATAAGCAAACTGTGGGAGGTCGGACTAACCAACTGAGCCTACCACCAACAGAGGACTAAGCAGTTGGAATAGTGGTCTCGTGAACCAACCTCTTTGTTTAGCTGGTTGATGTTCTCAGGGCATATCACTGTTCTCAGCCTCTCTCACAGCAGAGCTTTTGAGAATTAATAGTAGTCTTCCTCAATATCTTGATCGTCCTAGGATCTGTGACTGAAGTTCCGGTTACCTTTTTCTTCCAGTGACCTAAATTCCTCCCAACTGATTTCAATTCTAGGTCTCATCCACAGGCCCAGTCCCTGAGCTCATCCTGGAGAATCCTGGAAATACAATGTTTTCATAATTCTAAGACGTTACTCATTTTAAGACAGATCGTGGACTTACTAATAATGAAAGTGACACTACATTCAATGTATTCAATTTTACTGATTATAAAATGCAGTGTAATTTTAAAAAATAGTATGGTTTAGTATTTTATTATTTGATATTTATTATTTTTAATTATTAATTAATATTTGATATGCCTTGTTCACAGTGGAACAGATTTAAATAAGGTATATCAAGAGTATCAATACCAAATCCAGTGGAACCTGGAACTGAGTGATATTGATCACAGATGAACTTATGCTCATAAGTTCCAGAGTAGCAACAATTTAGCCTGATGCAATATGAAACCCTACCTATTGCAATGGTAAATTCTTGGTATTACTATTGCTTCCCCATACAGCTGTTTTGTTTTTGTTTTTTTTTCCTTTGAACCCTTATCTTATTTGCTGGGATACTATCTGTGTTAGTTTGCCCTTGATGTTGTCTTTTTTTTTTCCTTATTGGTTCTGTATTTTCCTTCATATAATCTAGAGAACTTATGCACATGCCTAACACTTTCCAAAATACATGCACTTTCATGATCCTTCCTAAAGACTTCATTGTATTTCAAACTATGTTGCCATGATTAATTGAACTAATACCTCGGTTGCTGAATGTTTATAAGTAATGTATACCCAAATATAATGCAGAATAAATTGTGAAGAGATTTTCCATTTTCCAATGAGAGCATTGAGAAAAAAAAATATTTTGGACAATTTCACTAGATATCCTAAGCCGTTCAGAAATAGTTGTTCATAGATTGTTATTGTGATTGGTTGCACTGAGGCAAAATCCTTTAGAAGAATTTCCAAGAACTGACAGTACTGGGTAAAAATAAATGAACATTTTTAAGTTCTTTCAGAATTTCTTCTAAAAATTTAAAATTATTTTAGGCCCATTAAGAGTATGTAGAAGTTATAAGTCAAGTTTTCTGTTTATGGTTTTTTGTTTTGTTTTTGTTTTTATATACAGGGGATTGCACCCTGGGGAACTTAACCATTGAACTACATCCCCAGCTCTTTTTATTTTTTTAAGACAGGGTCTCACTAAGTTGCTTAGAGCCCCACTAAATTGCTGAGGCTTGCTCTGAACTCATGATCCTCCTGCCTAAGACTCCTAAATTGCTGGGATTACAAGCATATGGCACTGAGGTGCCCAGTTCCATGTACTCTTAAGAAATTTTATTTGTGAGTTGTATTTTTCTAAAAGTGTTCAAAATTGGTCTAAAACTTCCATTTTATTCAAATGAGTATTTCTCAAGTCTTAACAAAGTCTATATTGGTGTATAATGATCTCTTTATTTTTTCCTGATGTTGGTTATTTGTGTTTCTCTCTCATTTATCTTTTTTCTTATTAGTTAGCCAAATGTTTTTAAATTTTATTTATGTTTTCAAGGAAATAAATTTTGGCAATGTTAATCCACTCTATCCTGTTTTTTAATTTCTATTACTTTATTCTACTTTGTGAAAACTTTTCCATAACTGTACTTTGGTATTTTCTCTAATTGGATTCAGGGATATATAGGATATGCACAGTTTCAGGGGACACCATCCTTACACACGGTATAAATGCCCCTCCTCAGGAATTTGTCATGTGCCAGATGTCATACTTTATTTTTTTAACTGTTTAATCAGTCATTTACTAATGCATTGTGTTTAAAATATATCATCTTATTTTTAAATTTTCTTTTCCCCTTTCTTCTGTTTCTTTGTCTTTCCTTCTTGCAATCTTTAAGTCTATTTTAACTTTTTCTTATACTAATTTAGAAATTAAAATATTAATATTATCAAAGCATGAAATCAATAATTTAGTCACCTCCTAGGAATTATATTAAAACCTTTTCACTCTTTTTTACTACATTCCAAATCAACCTGTTAATGCTGTTTGGTATTTGAATTCTGTTTTGATGTTTAATATCTATGATCATGCCAATTATTGTTATTTTGTATGTTTTGTTAGACTTACACACATTATGACTAGGTTCTGTGTTCTTCGTTCTCTTGGTCATTTTTTATTTTGTTTGCTGGTTCGACTTGCTTCTGCCTGAAAAATAGTTTTTAGTATTTCCTGAATTGTAGATTTGCTGATAGAAAGTATTATCAGTTTTTATTTACCTGAAAATAATTTTATTTTTTTCATGTGGACAGTAATTTTTGCAGGAGTAGACTTTCAGAGTGATAGTTACCTTCCTCAGCACCTTATAGACATTCCAATTAGCTTTCATTTTGTTGTTGTGAACTCAGCTGTCAGTCCATCTCTTCCAAGGTCTTTTTCTTTTTGTTTTCAATATTTTTCTTCTCTTTTTAGAATTTTCCAATATCACTATGGCTTTATTAGGTGTAAATACATTTTTATTTTCCGGGCTAGAGTTCTGTTAATCTTTTTGACTCAAAATTTTTGTCTTTCATCAAGGTTAGAAAATTCCTAGTTATTATTTATTAATATTATCTGTTAATCAGACTTACATTCTTTTTTATTTTATTTTAATTTATTCTAATTTTTTATATATGACAATAGAATGCATTTCAATCCATATTACACAAATAGAGCACAATTTTTCATTTCTCTGGTTGTACACAACGTAGAGTCACAGCATTCATGTCTTCATACATGTACTTAGAGTAATGATGTCATTCCACCACATTTACCCCCAGACCCCCTTCCTTCTCCTCCCTCCCCTTCTCCCTACCTAGAGTTCCTCTGCTCCTCCCATACTCCCCTCTCAACCCATTATGAATCAGCAACATTCTTATATCAGAGAAAACATTTGGTTTTCTGGGATTGGCTTATTTCACTTAGCATTATATTCTCCAACTCCATCCATTTACCTGCAAATGCCATGATTTTATTCTCTTTTAATGCTGAGTAATGTTCCATTGTGTATACAAAATTTATTTATCCATTCATCTGCTGAAGAGCATCTAAGTTGGTTCCATAATTTAGCTATTAAGAATTGTGCTGCTGTAAACATTGGTGTGGCTGTGTCCCTGTAATATGCTGTTTTTAAGCCCTTTGGGTATAGACTGAGGAGTAGAATAGCTGGGTCAAATGTTGGTTCTATTCCCAGTTTTCCAAGGAATTTCTATACTGCTTTCCATATTGGCTGAACCAATTTGCAGTCCCACCAGCAATGTATGAGTGTGTATTTCCCCCCCACATCCTCACCAACACTTATTATTGTTTATATTGTTTATATTCTTAATAGCTGCTATTCTTACTGGAGTGAGATGAAATCTTAGAATAGTTTTAATTTGTATTTCTCTGATTGCTACAGATGGTGAACATTTTTCATATATTTTACATTCAAAAAGTTCAATTAAAGTATTTTAGATCTTAGTTAATTTTACCTCTGGACCTGTCGTCTGCATTCCATGCAATATCTCCCCATGCAACATCCTGATTAATTTTTGCTAAGATTTCTTTTAATTATAATTTTCTCTTAGATTATAGTTAATAAGCATTTAAATCTATAATTTAAACATTTAATTGTTTATTATATTTTCATTTCTGGAAATACTACTTTTTTTAAACACACTAGATCATTTGTGAAGATTTTCTATTTTCTACAGACATTTCTAAATATGATCCTTTTTATTTAAATCTAGCAAATAAATAAATTGTTTTATAATCTATATTTAATAATTCTTGAGTATGACATTTTTTAGCATCTATTTAATTCTCTCTTTCTATCTCTTCATGTTTTTGCATTCTATTGGAAGTATTTGGAGGAATATACTAGTAGTATCTTTCTCTTGTCAGGATTATTATACTTCTTTTATCCACTTATTGATACTACCAAGGATGGTGCTACTTTGACTTAAGTTTATGTGTGTGTGTGTGGGGGGGGTGTTTATTTTTTATTCTGTTTTGTCAGGGAGCACCCAGAAATTGCAAATTTGGGGCAAATGCATTTATGGTCACTTTATTTCTTCTTTACCTTTTGGCACAAGGTTTGGATGCCTACCTGAATCTGATAATTCTCCAGACTAAGAAGTTTCTGGTTGATGCTGTTCTCCTTTTTTCCACAAAGATAAAGTTCTCTAAACCCAACTTTATATCAGTTGGTTTTGGCAGTTGTCTTCAGGGTAAAAATCAAACTTTGTTTTCTATCTCTTGGTTTTCGTCTTTCCTTACAATCCTGACCTGTTAAATCTTTAATTTTCTCTTTTGTGAATCTTTAATTTCTCTTTTGTGACACTTTATAAAAAATTTAAATATTTTATTCAGATTTATTTTATTTTCAGCAGAAAGCTTGACATGATAACCTCATATGCTATGATTACAAACAGAAATGCTCCAATTAAGTTCTTCATAAGTTCACAGTATTAATCCTTTGTCCTCTTTGCCATAAATATTTTTCAGATAGCTTTTTGTCCATTTTACCTTTGTAGATATTCAAAAATGTAATAGATTGGTTCATGAATGAGCAATGTATGAGCCACACGAAACGATCATTTACTGATAAGCTTTCAGAGATATTATAAGTGTTTCTTATAATATACAGAAGATTGAACTAAATGACAATCAAAGAGCTTTACAAATCTAGGAATATTGGAATTTTTAATTTTTTCTACCTTAAAATTTATTTTATTAAATTATGTTTAATTTTTACACACCCCAAAAAATCTACTTACTACTCTAATCAATCAATAGTTTGTATTTTACTTTATTATTATTTTGCCTTGAATATTTGTCCCATTTAAAATTTTATAATTTGCATAACTAATCCTTAACTCTTCTGTAAATCATGAATATGCACCTTTTTAAGCCTCTCACAATCCCCATCCACTTTGCATACTCATTATTGGGTCTTCAGAAAGAGTTCATTTGAGTTGAAAATACTTACGATAAATAATGAAGACATTGATTTCCTAAGTGCTTCTTATTTATTATTCATGTAGCCTGTGAAACTTCCATATGAGGTGTAAAATGATAGTATTTTCATTTGATAAATAAGAAAAATGAGGAATAAGGAGAGAAAGGATCAGATGAAAGTTAAGATCTGGTAGAACTCAGGGTTTGGAATCAAAATGTCCAGATCCATAATTGCAAATTAAACCATTGTACTAATGCACTAATCTTAAATTGTCAAAAGTGGTTGAGGAAAGAACTAATAAATATTTTCAGAATAACCACACAAGACAATAAATACAGCGAAAAGGTAGTGAACAGTTGAATAGTTAATAGTTGGAGAGAACCAGCCATCTTTGATAATATGATTAAAATAGAATCACTTTTTCTTCTCTTTCCCACCCATGTGTGTGTGGGGGGATAATATTTGTTCCTTTCTTTTTAATAATTTTTCTTTATAAAATTGTAATTTTTTCATTCCCTCATCCTCACCATGCTATAAAATAACCATATAAGAAGATTCACTATTTCTCCCTGGCTGCTGCAGCCTCTATCTCTTCCCTTGCTGTCTCTTGATTGACATGTTTTGTGTAGTTGTGCAGTTCCAGCCTTTCAGTATGTTCAAATCTCGATTACACCAATGTCAAAAATTAAGGGAGTATATATCATGCTAGACCCAAGCAGGTAGACTTAGTAACCAGCATTTTCTCAGCACTTGGTCTTTTTCTGACTTAGGCATTTTTCTTAAGCACTCTCTCTGTGTCTTGACTTTGACTCACCTTGTCAGCCAGCCCTTCCCCTGTTTGCATACCCTGTGCCTCTTT
Organism: Ictidomys tridecemlineatus; assembly: GCF_052094955.1. NCBI lineage: Eukaryota > Metazoa > Chordata > Mammalia > Rodentia > Sciuridae > Ictidomys > Ictidomys tridecemlineatus. Next base: position 165,349,875 of record NC_135481.1, read on the forward strand.
CAGTAAGATTAGAATGGTTCCATGGCAGGCTCTGCCAGGCCAGGCTGCCATCCTCATCACTCTCTGTGAACATCAGAGTAGGACTCTACTGCAGGTGACAAGATTTGCTATGATTTGAATTAGCCTTTAGAATAATATTCCAGCAAGGCCCTGGTTTGGTAAAGAATGAGTGGGATTTCACTGTGGGTGCCATCTCCATCTGAAATCATCATCAGAAGTGGCTTTATCCAGGAGACATTTCAGAGCTTTGAACTGGTAGCAGTATAACAACTATGATGCCCAGGTCCTACATTGTCCTTTGGCATTAGAACCCGGGAGATGCTAGGCTGGGGGTATAGCTTAGTTGGTAGAGTGCCTGCCTCCTATACACAAGGTTCAATCCCCAGCACCCTCCCCCCAAAAAAAACCAAAACAAAAACACTGGGAGATGCTCAAAGGATTAATGCTCTCTAGATCTAGGATAACCCCTGAAATGCAGATTCAGCTTCTCCTGGATTTGGGACAGATGGAGAAAGATTTGGTAGGTGAGAGAAATGTATTGCTCAGATGTCTATAATTTTCATTTCTTTATACCACCCTATAACATTCTTTCTTTCTCTTTCATCTTTATAAAGAAGAAGATTTGAATGGGTTGTGGGAAGGGAAATATTATTATCATCATTATTTCTTCTTCTTTTTTTTTCCTCCTACAAATCCCTGTTTATCAGTAGCCACACAATCTCATGAAACCATAAAATGTCAGACCTAGTCATTTCCTTAGAGTGCATCTAATTCATACTTCCATTTGACAGTTGAAAAACAAATTCTACCAAGAGAAAATAAATGACTTTACCAAGGTCACATGATTTCCTCATGGTAGCAGAGATGTGAGAATCTGGCTCTCTAGATTCCAGGCCCAGCAGGAGTTTCTTAAAGGTCTGATACTACAAGGATTAAGCATGTGAAGAGTTGCAGGCCCTGCAAAGCTGTCTCCTTCCCACAGTCACCATGGATAAATTTCACTTTGTTGGATAAGCCCTGATGATTCTCCATATAGCCCATATCAGTTCTCAAAGTGGGTAAGGAAGAAACCCACAAATGATGCCTTTGTGTCCCTCATCCCACTCCATTATGGTCCAGAATTTGTTCAAATGCCTCAGAGGCTTCTCTGCCCACCGGTTATAGAACAGCAGCGCCCTCCACCTTCAGTGCCCAATATCTACTGTTTTAGTTTTCTCCATAGCACTAAGTATCACCTGAGGCATCACAGATGTGTTGGTTTGCTTACTCATTTATTTGTTATCTTGTTTTTCCTCGAATATCAGAAAGAACCCAAAATGGAGAACACACTGAGAAGAACTGAAAGTTTCTATACTAATGCTAAGGTTGTTTGGTGTTGACTTAAAAGTGCAGCCAAAACAAACAAGTTCTGATAAAGGATGAATGTAAGGAAAGAAAGAGAATAACGGTAAAGCAAAAGAATGGATTATGAACTCACAGGAGTTGTAAAGCACACCACCAGATGGGCTCACTAGCCAACACGCGCAGATGGAGGACTCAAGAACAGAGACCCAGAAATAGAAGAGAATACCTGTATTACTCATGTTTTGTGGCAATTATACCACATAACAAACCACCCCCAAAATTCTGGCTCAAAGCAATAAGTTCTATTGAGCATATTTCTCTGTGGGTTAGGGATTTAGGCTGGGCTCACCCGGGCCCATTCACATTTTCAAGGTTCAGTTAGCTGTTGGCTGATTTAGGATGGCCTTGGGTAGCACAGCTGGAATGACATGGGTCCTTCCCTCATGTCTCTCCTTCTAGAAGGCTATTTAGGACATGTTGTCATGACTGTGACAGAGAACTATTGGATGACCAAATAGGAACACTCAAGGCATCTTGGGGAATAGACAGAATTGGTGCAGCAGAATTCTCACTATTGGCCCAGGCAGGTCACAATGTCCCCCAAGAATCAAGGAACTCCCCCAGCCTGTTGATGAGAGGGGCATCAAAGAGCATGGAGACAGATAAAGAATTGGGATCTTGGAGCTGGGTGCAGTGGCACATGCCTGTAATCCCAGTGGTTTGAAAGGCAGAGACAGGAAGATCATGAGTTCAAAGCCACCCTCAGCAAAAAAAAAAAAAAAAAAATAGTGAGCCGCTAAGCAATTCAGTGCAACCCTGTCTCTAAATAAAATACAAAATAGGGCTGGGAATATGGCTCAGTGACTGAGTGTCCCTGAGTTCAATCCCTGGTACCCCCCCCTCTAACCCTCCCAAAAGAAAAAAGAATTGGGATCTTAATATAGCAGAGCAATCTCAGAGACACTATGAACAGAGAATTTCTAAAAAGCTCTCCAGTGCCTTTTTTTTTTTTTTTTTTTGAGGAGAAGGGAGGTATTGGAGATTGAACCCAGGAATGCAATAGCTATATTGCAACTGCAATAGCTACTGAGCTACATTCCCCAGCCCATTTTAATTTTTTATTTTGATATAGAGTCTTTCTAGGCTGCTCAAAGCCTCAATAAATTGCTGACACTAGTCTTGAGTTTGAGATTTTCCTTCCTCAATCTCTTTAGTTACTGGGATGAAAGGCATGTGTTTCTGCCTGGCAAGTGCTTCTTTTTGAAGGTAGGACTATTCCATGAAAGACCTGGGTTTGAGAATTTCAGTCCTTTTCTTTATTGTTGCTGAATATATATACACAGATGTATAGATAAATAGAAACATATAAATAGAACTTATTATTATGTAACAGTATAATAGCAATGTTTTACTCCTCTTTTTTAATTTATATATGACAGTAGAATGTATTACTATTCTTATTATGCATCTAGAGCACAATTTTTCATTTCTCTTATTGTACACAAAGTAGAGTCACACCAATTCGTGTCTTCATGCATGTACTTTGGATAATAATGTCCATCATATTCCACCATAATTTCTAACCTCATGCCCCCTCCCTTCTCCTCCTACCCCTCAGCCCTATCTAGAGTTCATCTATTCCTCCCATGCCCCCGATCACTACCCCACTATGAATCAGCCTCCTTACATTAGAGAAAACATTTGGCATTCAGTTTTTTGGGATTAGCTAACTTCACTTAGCATTATCTTCTCTAACTGCATCCATTTACCTGCAGATGCCATGATTTTATTCTCTTTTATTGCTGAGTAACATTCCATTGTGTATACATGCCACATTGTTTTTATCCATTCATCTACTGAAGGGCATCTAGGTTGGTTCCACCATTTAGCTATTTTGTATTGTGCTACTATAACCATTGATGTGGCTGTGTCCCTGTAGCATGCTGTTTTTAAGTCCTTTGGGTATAGACTGAGGAGAGGGATAGCTGGGCGATACTTATACATACACATTTATGTTCATTTATGTCACTCCCTTTAACACTGTTTTGCAAAAGCTCCTTAGAGTCTGCTAGTGAGGTGGACTTCAAGTCCAGCACAAGGAAGTCATAAGAAAAATGTAAGTTGGGTATATTTTGGTACCATCACCAGGGTGGCATGAATGACTGATCTCTTAGAGTATTTCTTTTCCTCTACTTTATCCCACCCTAACCTATAGCAACTAGAACAACCCTCTTATTTCATTAAAATCCTTGTAACTATATTGAATCAAACTTAAACTTGGGGTGAAAAGACCCATTCATTTTCCATGTCTGCATTGTAACTGGCCCCAGGACATACCCTGTGGTTCCCAGATATCCATCTGGCCATATTGTAATTGGACCAAAACACAATATGCCCAACCATCCAGCCACCAGCATCCCTTGGGAACCCTCAGCTTGGCATAGGGCTCATGATTATTCAGAGAGGAAAAATACCTCATGTGGGCACCTCTGTCTCCTCCTCTCTGCACGCTTATTATTCTAGGTGCAAAATAAAATATAAAAAAGGAAAACCAGATGCTTGCTCATCTCCTATGACTCTACAGGGGAATTCCAATCACACAGAGAACACCCTGTCCCTTCCTCCCACCTTTTCCACCCTACACAGCAGGAGGAACTAGCCTTGGGAGGGAATCCTTTTCCTGTTCCACTGTCTGTAAGCATGTTTTCCAGATCATTCCTGACTTTTCAATTTCAGAAAACCGCTTCATCCAAGGGAGGTCTAGGGTTGGACCAGCCTCACCATGTACTTCCTACTTCTTGTAGGTAAAATGTTTATTTATCTGAAGGGAAATGGCCAATGCAAGGGGCGCACCATTGCCTGATAAACAGAGCTTCACACTCATGGCAGCTGGGGGTGGTGGGGGAAGGCGAGTGGTTATTTTCCATGGTCTGTTATCAACAGGAAATCTAACTGCAGCTAATGCAGCAGGAGATTTTGGCTGGGCTCTTGAAACAAACTTTTGAGAGCCCTTAAGATAATTGTCGCTCACCTTCCAGACTCATTAATCATTGGCTAGCTGAAGCTGTGGAGTCAGGAGGAAATGAAGAGGGGACTGTAGAATACGTGTCAAACAAATCACACTATGAAGCTGGCACCCAACTCAGGAAACTCCAGGGAGAGACAAAATGTACACTAATGTGCCAAGTTAAATCCTAGCTCTGTGTGTGTGTGTGTGTGTGTGAGAGAGAGAGAGAGAGAGAGAGAGAGAGAGAGAGAGAGAGAGAGAGAGAGAGAGAAGGAGATAAAGAGAAAGAGAGACTGCAGGTGGTGGAGGGGAATAGGTAAGGAAAGAGAGAGAAAAGTCTGAGGTCTAAAGAAATAACAAGGCTATGAGATCAAAAACTTGGGCCCATCATTCTCAATTACCTTCCTCATACTCTCAACAATGAGAATTTATTGCCCTGTCTGTGAGAAGGTGGGAGAGATACAAAAAGAGATAAGCTATAGGGCTGTGTTCCTCACTTCCACCAAGAGCAAGGTAGATCTTGAAGGACTCCACTACTCTCCATTAACTTTATGAAGCCTGACTTGGCCGTAATGTTTCGTAAATGCTCGCTAGTCTCCAGCCAGGATTTTTCCAAGTGCATCTAATTGCCCACTTTATCACAGGCCCTATCAGGTAAATGGTGTTCCACCTCCTCTAGGCCTGCCTGAGGCTGACACCACGGACCTGTCAGGCAATGAATCACAGAGCCGGCTTGGGGGGCCCCTCACCCCACATTCCTGCATGAGGGTGACAGTAAATTATGACATCTGCCAGGAAGATCAGAACTCAGCAGTGCTACCGGATGTACCTAAGCCACACAAGGGAAAAGGCCTTTAGGATGTGACTGGAGATATGTCTGAGAGTTCTTAAAGGAACAAAAAGCCTCTTTCCACAACAGCAGCAAAAAGAGATCAGAGATCCTCCCTGGGCATTTAGTTTACTCTTTGCTGATGCTTAATGACCAATTTTTATTCTGGAATGAATCACAATGCCAGGCAACTGTAAAGTGTCCCAGAGAGTGCTTAGATGCATCCTCTCAAGGCCACTCAGAGAAACAGGCAGCATTGTGCCCAAAGATGGGATAAAGAAACTACTCAGAAGCTTTGGTCAAAACAATGTAATAGGAAGTGCATAGCAGGGCTTCAAACGCCTGAAACATACGTTCTTCCCTTTACTACGGCCTTCTAAACTTTATTCTTTGTTTTGGTAATTGCTGTTTTGGGAGCATGAGTTATATTTTTGTAAATGTATGACTTTTAGTTAAAATCTGTACAAGACTGATACTGAAACTTACTATCAAAACTAATTAACTAAACACACACACACACAAAAAAAAAAAAAAAAAGAAAGGGATTTTCATTTCAATGGATTTTCACAAGGGATGTCCCCAATATTTAAGTTTGCAAATTAGACCTAAGAGGTATTTCCACAGGTATAGAGCCTGTGCATGCTGGTCTAACATGGCTGAAAGATCTTATTTGGTGACATTACAAATTGTCAATAAAAGGTTTAATGTTCAACACTCAGGAGTGTTTCTCTGGCACCTCCACTTGCAAATGACAGTTACACATTGGACTTATGGATGGTACACAGTAAGTAAATGATGCAAAAAGAGCAAGATTTGGTTTGATTCCCATCATGATGATTTATTCATTGATAATCCTGAGTATGGCATTTAACTTCTCTGGGGTCAAACTTCTCATCTTAAAATGTGGATAAAAATATTCAGTTTGTAAGGGTTAAATAAAAAACAGTATGTTGCCAGGCTTGGTGGTTCACACCTGTAATCCCAGCAGCTCAGGAGGCTGGGTTCACTCCCTAGTACCAACACACACACACACACACACACACACACACACACACACACACACTATATTAAAGCACTTTTTAAAAAAATAAAATTCTTCTTTTCCAGCTGAAACAATCTAGTATTTATTGAAATGTATGTGATGCACTTAGGAACTAAAAAAGAAAATGCTAGTCAGCAGCAGTGTTGCATGCTACGGTCCCAGATACTGGGAAGTGTGAGGCAGGAGAATCACAAGTTCAAGGCCAGCAACTTCTATCCTGTTTCAAAATAAAACACAAAAAGGATTGAGGATATAGCTCAGTGGTAGAATGCTCCTGAATTGAATCCCCAGTGCCTCAAAAAAAATGTTATTATTAATATCATCTGTAGATGAAGCAACAAGAAAAATGTGGTTCAAATATACAATGGAATATTATTAAGCCATAAAAAATTGTTTTCTCATTTGCAACAACATTGATGGAATTGGAGGACATTATAGTAACTGAAATAAGACAAGCATCAAAAGATAAATGGCACAGTATCTTGCTCTTATGTGAAAGATGATTTCATACAATAGAGAGTAGAAGAGTGGTCACAAGAGGTTAGGAAGAATAAGGAGGAGAGGGTTCAGGAGGTTGGATGACAGGTACCAAAGTGCAGCTACATAAGTTTTAATGTTTCATAGTAAAGTAGGGTGGCTATAGATCACAATTCATTATGTATTGTATGAAGAACTACAAGAAAGGACACTGAAGTTTCCCAACACACACACACACAAAAATATTTGAGAAGCAAATGCAAATTACCCTAATTGATCTTTACATATCATATACATGTATTAAGTTGTTACATTGTACCTCATAAATAAAGTGAAAGTATTTCATATATTTCTTGAGAAAAAAATTAAAAATCCACTGGGGTGGTGACAGATATAGTAGTTGGCAGTAGAAGGTTAAATTGGTCATTCACATATGCAAAGATATCTATTCCTTTCTTTCATTATTTATTGAAGAGCTTAAGAAATGTACAGAATAATGGCTACTGGCTGCAGGTGGGGTGTGTGTATGTGTGTATGTGTGTGTGTGTGTGTGTGTGTGTATACACACAAATATAAATAAGCCAAAATTATATTACATTGTGATACATGACATGAAAAAATAATCATACGAGCCTATTTAATGATAAAATTTTCTGGAAGGGAAATTCCAGAAACTTTAGTATATGCTCTTAGTTTTGCACCTGGAACTATTTATACCTAAATGCCAATTTTTTTAAATAATAATGGTTCAACATATAATGGCTTGGATAATGTTTTTCCACACTGTAGTTTTTGGCAATATTGGAGATAAGTAAATAGAGGGATGCACTTAAGCAGCCAGGAAATAGAAAAGCTGACAAGTCATCGTAAGCATGCATGACAAGTAGAATGAGGTTGGTTCACCACAATTAGAAGCAGTAAAAATCCTAGAAAAAACATGAATGGATGAGGCATCTTCTAACCTTCCTTGCGTCATGGTCAATATTTCAAAATACCAATAAAATACCACCTATGCTCAAGTGCCTGGTGGAAAAATTGAAATAAATTGTTTTTAAAGATTCAGTGGTTTCCTTTCCCTTCATTCTCAGGTTGCAATCCTTAGATCTAAAAGTGAAGCACTATTTTTTCTGTCTTCTATTAGCTAAACATTTTGTTTAGTTTTGTTTGAATTTGCTTTCTGGTACTGGAGATTGAATGGAGGGGTGCTCTACCACTGAGCTACATCTACATCTCCAGCCTTTTTTTTTTTTAAATCAGGGTCTCTCTAAGTTGCCCAGGCTGCCCTTGAACTTGGGGTACTTCTGCCTCAGCCTCCCAAATCCCTGAGTTTATAGGCATCAACCCTTGTGCCTAGCTTTGCAAGCTTTTCTAAAAGAAATTATCATCATCATCATTTCTGAGATACATAGAAACCACACGATCAGTACTGAGAATTTGTGTAGATTAAGTATAAGTGTAAACACAGTTAATATACAGTAAGTTTTGTACTCTATTATAAACATTCTTTTGTTTGAAATTCTACTAATAATTCATCTAGGTTCTTAGTTAAGATAGCTGACGGGCATTATTTTCATGCTAAAGCACAGAGCTTCCTAATAGATTTTGTGAATCCTGTCATTTAGGATCCTGGAATTTCGCTGGAAACATTCCATCCCAGTCCACAACTGCTGATTTCTTGATTACAGTTGTTAACACATCACCAAAGGAAAACACACACACACACACACACACACACACACACACACACACAATAACATGGCCAGCATGGACTCTTCAGTTTCTCAAGTGGTTTGAAAAAACATTGTCCCTTAATTTTTTTATGAGGCTTCCATAATTTCTTGGGGTTTTCCAGCTGCCTTTTCATCACTGACCCTGCCAGCCACTCTTCCCAGGCAGAAACAGGGATACTTGATGGTGGTTGTGGTAAATTTACAAGAGGAAAAAAAAATAAACAGAAGGCCCTTTTCGTGTGTGCGTGTGTGTGCGCCTGCGTGCGCCTGTGTGTGTGTGTGTGTGTGTGTGTGTGTGTGTGTGTGTGTGTGTAACTTTGCAAAGCTGTCCACTGTACAGTTAATTTGAAGCTTGCAATGCAGGGAGCCCGTCTGGCTTCTCTAATTGATCATTCTCTTCTGGTGTTATTTCTTCCTTAGAGTGTCCACAGTGGGGCTCTCAGCAGGCACGTGAATGGATGGCCCTCTCTCCAGGTTCCCACATTCCTCCAGGACATCTGGGCAGCAGGATGAGGGCAAAGCCAAACTTTCTAAGATTTCTACCATCCAACCCCATAGGTTTAATATCATCTAAATGAGTGGTAGGGAAACATGTTCTATAAATAACCAGGTAGTAAATATTTTTGGCTTTTCAGGCCATATGGTCTCTATCACAATTACTCAGCTTTGCGTCGGCAGCATGAAAGTATCCATACGTAACACATAAACGAAGGAGCATGGCCACCTTCCAATAAAGCTTTATTTATGGACACTACAATTTGAGTTTCGTCTAGTTTTCAAGTGCCATGAAATAGTTTTTTTGTTTTGTTTTGTTTTGATTTGATTTTTTTTTCAACCATTCAAACATGAAAAAGCATTTATAGCTTTTAGAGCCATACAGAAATAGACAGTGACTGCATTTGGTCTACAAGCCATAGTTCACTAACTCACTAACCTCTGGTCTAAATGTTTAGTTCTTCAAATTTATGCCTCAGGCCAATACCTGCTTTGTGGGACCCACAAAATATTATTGGTATTTATACTAACTTACCCCTCAAAAGTCTTCCGGGTCCAACATGGATGTTACCATTCTCTTTTCTCATTGCTTGTTTGCCCGCTAATTTATTAATTGATTGATTGATGTATGTACAGGTCTTCTCCATCTGATAAAAATACTTTTATATCTTCCAGAGTGACAATAGTGAGGAGACTGTTAACCACTCTTGAGCACTCATTGCTTATACTCCAAATCTTGTCCATCATTAAATTCTATGGATGGTATTTGCAAAACATACCTCAAATCCATTTAATTCTCTTCATCCTGCTATGATATGAATGTGACCCCCAAATTCATGTCATAGACGTGTGACCCTACTGCAGCAATATTGGAAAGCACAGCCTATTGGGATATAATTAGGTTAGATGAGAGCATGAGAGTAGGGCCCCTGTGATAAGATTGCAGGCTTTGTAAGAAAAGGAAGAGAGACATGAGTTTTATGCAGTGGTGCTTTCCTCCTGTGTGGTGTTATAACATGGAAAGAAAGCTTTCATCAGACACTAACACCTTGATATTAGGCTTCCCAGAACATGAGTTGAATAAATTTCTATTATTATTATTATTAAATTATCCAGTCCATGGGATTCTATTACAGTAACATAAAAGAGACTAAGGCACCATCCTGTTACTACCCTAGTACTTATTATAAGTTTCTATTTAAAACCTCTCCTTTTCTGAGTTTTCCATTAGCTTAATCTTTGTAAACTGAGTTGATTTTGTTTCTGAGATATGCAAAGACTGAGTGATCAATGACAATACCTGTTAGCACTATAGAAGTTTTCACTCTTATCCTTCTCCTAGTGCATCTCATTGTACAGCATCTGATAGAAACACGATAACGCATTGTTGTGGTTTGGATGTGAGGTGTCCCCCAAAACTCCTGTGTTGATGCAGGTAGCAAAGTGACTAAATTATGAAAGCCATAACCTAATTGGTAGATTAATTCTTTTGATGAATTAATAATTTGAATGGGCTAACTGGATGCTAACTGTAGTGTGGTTGGAGAAAGTAGGTCACAGGGGACATGCCTTGGGGGTTACAGGTTTTGTCCCTGGCTCCTCCTGCTTGCTCTGTTTCTCTCTCTCTCTCTCTCTCTCTCTTTCTCCCTCCCAGTCTTTCCCTACTTTCTCTCTCTGTCTCTCTCTCCTCCTTCCCAGCTGTCATAAGTCATAGGCAGAGCAGTTTTTCTCTCCCATGCCTTTTTCCCATGATGTCCTGCCTCACCTCAGGTCCTGAGCAATGGAGTCTGCTGTCCAAGGACTGAAACTCTGAAACCCTGAACCAAAATAAACTTTTTCCCTTCTAAGCTGTTCTGGCCAAGTCTTCTTGTCGCAGAGACAGAAAGTTGACTAACACAAGCATTAATCACATAGTCACTGACGGCTTTTCTTTTGTCATGAAAAATGATGCAAACTCCTAATTAAACTCTGCAGGTTCTACCAGAGACAAAGCCCACTGTCATCTTCATCTTGTACTACTGCACATCATTCTCACCCTTGTTTATTACGTTCAGCCCAACAACTGACCTCCTTCTACCCCTGCCTAAAGTCATGCTTTCCTGGCTCATTGCCCTCCCCCCTTTTCTCTGTCTGGGTGGTCTTTCTCCAGTTCCTCGACAGCTGACTCATAGTCAACCTTTAAGATTCAACTGGATTTTTACCTCCCTGACTGACCACTCATATCCAACGCAAGCATCTCCATCGTCTGCACCCTGGTGATTTCTTTTATAAGCTCTCCCAATATCTGACAGTTTTGATTACTCCTCACCCCAACTTTCACCAGTTCACTATGTCTCTTACATATGGAATATACGTGATGTTAATGGTAGATAATTATCTGTTGGCTTCACAGTATACAAAGGCAAGTCTCACACAGAGTAGCTACTTAATAAGTATTGAATCAATGTTTGAAAAAAAATCTGTTAATATAAAAATTGAAATCAACCTTGTGGCATAATTTTTAGCTTTTTTTTTTCAATTTTTTTTAACTGATCAGTAAATGACACCAGGAGAAATCTATCAATCATGCCACAGTTTTCATTTTATGTTTAAAGTTTTGTTGTATCTTCAAATTTATACAGGAAAATAAATAAATTGCTTTGTTATTACAAGTAATAGAAATTATTAATAAAAGGAAATCCCATTCCACTAAAATTTGTGTCTTCAGTTTTCTAAATCGTGCCCTCGAAATCTGCATGATTGTATTGGAACACAGGAGTACTTCAATATTTAAGGTAAACAGAGAAAAGGTAATCAGATGCTGACACTGAGACAAAGCTTAATTTAACCCTCGAATCGAGCTCTGGAGAAGGTCTTTGAGGGTTTTGGCTAAGGAACTATTCTTCTCTGTTGACTTGTACATCTCTCTGATTCTCTCTGCATTTCTAAAAACATCATTTAATCTGAAGGATTATTAGTAACAGAGATGATTTTTAAAACGTCCATGGATGGGGACTGTGGCATGAATTAAAATCCTCAATGAGTTTTTGTGGCTTGTGTAATGTCATCTCTGAGCCTCCTAGTTTCTTCTCTGTAAAATAAACCCCCAAAGTAATTTCTCATTAGGTTATTTTGAAACCTTCAAAGATATATAAGGACCTGTTGTGGTATATTCCACAAATTAGACATTTAAAACTAAAATACCAGTATTAAAGGGAAAATAACAAGAACATCCTTCAGATGTATGTGGACTGATTCCTCAAAGTGAGATAAACCAATATTGAAAGATGAAATATTTCTTTGTGGAGTCAATGGATTCAGATGCTTAACATAATGGAAAAAACTGAGTATTAAAATAACAAATTAAATAGTACAGTCTAGGAATAGAGTTTCCAATGATTAATATGATTTTAGTAGGGAAGGTCAAATAGGTGGATTTAGCACTAAATAGATGACTCTGGGGAACACTGACCATCATTCTCCTGAGACAGAAAGACAGCTCTCACAACTGTGGTCAGCGTGATTATGTTGAGATCTAGGCTAAAGGATTTTCAGTCTCCTTTAGTCAAACCACAATATATTGATTAAATATTTGCCCAGAGTTTATTACATTTGTGCTCCCCAAATTGTCTGCTTAGTAGCCATCAGATTGAATATATTTTTCCGTGTCTTTAGTCATCAGGAAAACATGGAAAACTCTTTTATCCCTTCATATTACTCATTTTAGCCACCATAAAAATTAAACAACATATTTTAACTCTGCAAGTGGTGAATTCTCTTTGGTGAATATTTGTCTGAATTTAGCCCATTTAGAACTAAAACATGCCAAAGGTTACAGTTTCAATTAGATGGGATGAATCTGTTCTAGAGATCTATCATACAGTGTGTTGACTGTATCTAATAATAATGCATTTTATATTTGAAAATTGCTAAGAGATCTTAAATGCTGTCACTACAAAAAATGATAAAAATGTAAGATGGTGGATGTTTTCATTGGCTTGAGTTAATCATTTCACAGTATTTTTTCCACAGAATAATTAATCAATGTAGGTTTCCCTCAGAGAGACGATTTTTTTATTAGTTGCTCATGACAATACAATGATTTTGATATATCATACATTTGATTCAAATGGGGTATGAATTCTCATTTTTCCACGTGTACAGATTGCAGGATCACATTGGTTATACAGCCACGTATATACATACAGCCATACTAGTATCTATTGTATTCTGCTGCCCTTCCTATACCCCCCTCCCCTCCCCTCCTCGCCCATCACCTCTCTCTACCCAATTAGAGAGACAATTTTAACAAACACTTTTCCTGTTGCTATTGATATTATTGTTGTTGTTGTTGTTGTTTTGTTGTGTTGTGGGGAGAGGAATTCAAAGAAACTCTGTTTGTAGGGAATGGACAATGCAGTTCAGTTAAGCCAAGCTAGTTTAAACCCTCAGTTAAAAACAGGAAACGATTGAAATGAATGATTGAGACATGACTGGTTTCTTAATGGAGTTTAATAGTTGTTTATTGAGTGAATTAAGATTCACTTCAATGAAAACATTCAAGTCAGTTGTTCTAGTTGGATATAAACTATAATGACGGGAAATAGTAAAATGAACTTTACACAGGAATATACATATTCTTGTTTGAACAATGAGAAAAACATGAAAATACATGTGGAATGTTTTCCTTTGAAGAAATTCACTTTGCATGTTAGTACAAAGTAATTAAATGCATGCAGAAAAGAACACACACAAAAAAAGATATCAAAGAGCATAATAAAACTAAAGATCTGTCTCTTCTGTGTCCTAGGCACCCAGTTCCCTCCCTGTAGAGTCACCAATTTCTCATAAAGACTCCCAGAAATAAGACCAGATATTAATATAAGATATTGCTGTTATAACAGCAAGGAGTGCTGAAAGAAGGTAAGCAGTAGAAAACCTTTTATATGCTTTTCTATTTTTCCATCAAAGACTGGAAAATGGGGGACCATAAATAAGAGGTAAAATTCTTAAGAAACAGAAATATTCCCAAACATTTCTATGCCATCTGAGTCCCTTGGCACAAAGTTAATTAATGTTATGATTTTTAATTGCTTTGTCCAAAATTTCACAGAACTAGAGTTAAAGATGGGACTCTGCTAATCTCCATGGAGAGAATGAAGGATGGACAAAGGTACTCTTCAACTGAGAAAAATATTTTTAAACAAAAGCTGCTTCCAACCTGAAAGCGCTTATCTCTGAGGGAAGAATGAGTCTAAGCCTGTGTATTCATTCATAAAAGGAAATTTGTCGAACAACTAATATGTATCACATGCTGAAGATGTGAAGCTAAACAACAAAAACATAATCCCTTTTTAAAATTTTTTTCATTTTCCTAGTGGTCACTTTTATAATCCATCTACTACATTGCACAGAGTACTCATGAATGAAAAGTAACTTTTGATGAATTAATAATTTGAATGAATTATTAATTTGTATAAGACCATTTTTCAATATGCTTTCAGAAAGTAGATTATTCATTAAGTGGTGGTTGGCTGGTTGAACTTGGGAGACATCTGAAGCTTCAGAAAAAAAAAAAAGAATGATAACACACCACCACACACTTATTTAAATGGCTAACACAAAAATGGATGATATCAATTGCTGGCAAGACTTTGGAGCAACAAAATCTCTCATTCATTGGTAATGTGAATGCAAACTGGTAAAACCACCTTGGAAGAGAGTTTGACATTTTCTTCCCAAAAAGAGTGTCCCTAGAGGTTTACTCAACAGAATTGAAAACTTACATTCATATCAAAACTTATATGTTAATAACAGCATTTTTCATAATCAACCAAAATAATATTATATATAGTTATCTGGGTGTCCAATGTGCTCTTTGCCATGAAAGTGTCATTGATTCTAGGTCCTTCCAGCTAACTGAGCAAGAAAATATAAGTGTGTGTACCAACATGTATATGCACTTACTTCTATAAGTATTTCCACATGCAACCATTTGTACCTACATTATGCTAAACATGATGTTTCCAACTCTAATCTATTACTATGGACCATTTTAGCTTCCTATCTTTGCCTATCTGCAACTTCACACTGGCACCCACCATTTACTAAACCATTTAGTTTAGTTTGTATGGTGGTTTCAGAATTGTTAACATGTATACCTCCAGGAACACAGCCCCAACAAGCAGAATTCAGTGCTTATATAGAGATTCTTTTCCTTGTATTGTCATGTTCAAAGTTACTATATCGATGCCTTTCCACCATTCTAATGAGTGAGATTGTTTCATGCTTTTGTAACTGTTAGGTTATTTGGTCCCATTTTGAATTCCATGTTGGCATTGTTGGAACTAAATGGCTTCTGTTTTGTTTTTCTAATGGGTGTAGACTGAGGTTCACCTTTTGCTCTTCTGTGAGAGTATCAGGACCAAAACAGAGTTTCTTCTTCATTCTTGATCTCTGGATGACAAGACACATGAAGCAGTCCCCCTGAGTGGACACAAAAGGTGAGCAAGACACAAATATTGTGGTTTAAGCCTCCTGAAATGTTAAGACCATTTGTTATCTTAGCAGCATTGACTTAAGCAACTCCATTTGCATAGAAAATGGTCAGTTATTGAGAATAGTTCATGAACCCCAAATATGCATTCAACTGAACTGCACTGTCATTGATAAGAGATGTGTAGAAAGCAGTGATTCAAATTAAAGATCATGTGTGTGACTATTAATTTAATTCACCTTAGAACCATGACATTTCCTACCACTCCTTGGAAAGATTTGTTATGCATTTTTGTACTTATTTATTTACTTACTAATTCCCTATACTTTGTAAAAAAAAAAAAAGAAAAGAAAAGAAAAGAAGAAATGAAGTTTCAAGGCTGGGGTGTAGCTCAATGGCAGAGTACTGGCTAATATGTTTAAGTCCCTGGATTCAATCTTCAGCACCAGGGGAAAAAAATAAGTTCAATTAAATTGGTTTTATTTAGTAGTTTTTCACTGACAATACAGAATGAAACACAAAATGTTTTCTCATTTTAAGACCCATAGGTACCTTTTTTTTCCCTTTGATACTGGGTATTAAGCCCAGGGGTACTTAACCACTGAGTCACATCCCCAACCTTTTCTTGTTTTTATTTTGAGACAGGGTCATGCGAAGTTGCTTAGGGCCTCACTAAATTGCTGAGGCTGGCTTTGAACTTGCTTGTTATCCTCTTGTTTCAGCCTCCCAAACTGCTGGGATTACAGGCATGCCCTACCAAACGGGACTTTAGGTACTTCTGAAATTATCAATGTTCATGTGCAAATTGGCTTTCCACAAATTGGCTATTTGGTGAGTTTTTCTCATGTGCTAACTTAAATTTCAGTGAATTGATATTTCTCCCAGTTTTAGCTACCCTAAGGCTCACATTATAGATTGAGGAAAGTCTGAGTTTAGCCCAGAAATTTTAAATAGCAAGAAATTGTCTGATGTGTCTAATTGTCTATTTTTATTCATATTATCTTTAGAAGTATTTTCAAGAGAAACCAGCCTGCATTCCCAAAGAGAGTTGAGAATGATAAAAAATGGAAATGTGAATTTGCTCTGAGCGGCTACACTAAAATAATTTTCCCAGACTAAGTCACCCAAATTTTTGCATCAAGGACCTGATCTATACGATTGCGCTGCAATGCTTCCCCCAGCATGAACTGAGCAAGGTGATTGGAACTAGAAGAGGTCAAGGACCACAGGTGAGAAGTAGAAGTAAGTCATGCTAGACCATCCTTATTAGCTCCATAAGGTCATCAATGTAAGAAATGCTGTCAGCTAGATTGAAGTCTTTGGGATTATACTGTTGGAATCTAGAGGCAGTATCTAATATTTCTGTCAAGAGTATTGCTTAATGATGCTCTGACTTCACTCCAGACCCCAGGGGATGAGAAACTTGAGATGTGGTTGAAGTTATTATAAACAATGTCTTTTGTAGGTTACTATGAATTCTAGATTACTATCTGATAACTGCACACTTCCTAGAATTCATAGGCCAGCAGTCCCGAATGAGCCCACATTGAATCTCAGAGGAAGATGACTTGAGAGAAACATGAGGTTCTCTCTCATTGATGTTAAGGCCCTCACATCTCTTTGTTGTACAGGGACAGACTCAGAGACATGGTATTAAGAAGAGGTCTTAGAAAGGCAAGATTCAGCTAAAATATTTGAAAATCTTACAAAGGCAGGGAGGGCTGCCATTTTCTTGGACAATCTGTAGAGCTATGGAAGACAGGTCACTCATTACACCTGTGGCCAGTCACAACATCATGAGCCATTAGATGAACATTAGACTCCACTACCCTTGAAAGTCTGTCTAGGAATGGAGTGTATTTCTTCTCAGGAAGGTTCTTAGGTGCTTAATTTAAGCATTCAAAACATTTTGAGAATTGAACCTCAATTTAGATGATTGCATGGGCAATTCAGGATGACTGGTGGGGAAAAAAATATTCCCAGGATATCTGAGCATCTAGATATTGCTTTTTTTTTGATGTTATCATTTATCACTTATGGGTTTAGGCTCAGTGGCTATGCACTCCAAGAAAGATTTAGATTAAGAACAGTCAGAAGCCACAAATTACAATCAGTGTTTGGTCCATTGATATTGTCTACAAAAAGAAAGATAAATGTAAGGACATACATGAGTTTTCTGAAACCTCTAAGAATGATATATTTGATTTTGTTCTTGGAGATTGCAAAGATCAAATTCTCAGAATAAAAATGTACATTGGGGTTATTTTCACTTTGCTGATGCAATAGACACAGCTTTTGTCTACCCATGTGATGATCTAACAGTGAGATGGCTCATTAATCTAGGTCACTAGTCACATTTTCTGTGAATTTTATCTCCATAAATCACTGAGCTGGTTTTTCCTAAACTGTAAAATGAGGCCAAATCTTACCAGTGATTTCACAAGTCTTTAGATAGAGACTGGAAAAAGGAACCCATGATGTATAAAGTCAAACATGTTTCTGTAACAACCTGAATCAATTTCTAAACAGTAAGGTAATGGGCTACCTGGGAGAAAGAGGCAGGCAAGACTGATTCGCAATGACTTAGAGATGGGAATGAGCTCAGTCCAATCACATAATACTCCCTATTGTGCTCTGGCTTAGTTGAAAGTCAAATTCAGGAAGCACATTCCATTAGACTAAATAAAGCTTCAATCATGTGTAAAACGTCCAACTTGAATAGGCAGCTATCCTATCACTCATCAGACTAGATGCATTTAATGGGTATCATTTCTTCCTCATATTCCTATGTGTTTATTGTTTTGTTTTTAGTATAGGAATTTGGGCATCTTATTAAGCTTATTATTTTCTGTTATGCCTAGGCTTACATAAACACAATTCTACAGGGTGTACATGCAAATATGTTTCCTTTAGATTGTTAAAAGAATGGGACAATCTGATTCAACTTAACTATGAGATTAGAAGAAAGGAAAAGTGAAAAAAAAATCATTAAGAGCCAAGCCAATGTGATGTAACTTGCATAAGAAGGTGGAAATTATAAATTGTGAATTTCTCCACTCCAGAGGTTCTAATTTGGTAGACTCAAGATGAAAATGATGGGGAAACTGTATTTTCAGGAAGTTTCATATTTTTTTATTTTAGTATAGGAAGCATTGTGTTGGTTCTTGGTAAACTAACTTGCCCTTAAATTGCTTAGAGCAAAAGGAAAAAAGATGAAAAGTGAATTTTCCTTACTCTATTAAAGGCAATTATCTGAAAAAAAGCATGTTAAAAATTGTCCCTGCAAACTTTTAATATGAAGATTGAGCAGCATTTATCAGAGCTGCTGAACTGCACAGCTTTTGTAAATTGTATGATCTGAGTCTTAGGTGGCTGCTGACCAGAGCTTCAGTCCTAAGCAAGTGTTCATTTATGACTGAAGTCAACTAAGTGTAATTCTCTATACTCTGGCAGATTTTGCAAGGTAATGATATGCCACATACAAAACACCAAAATCAAACAACAAACTGGAGAATATACCCCAAAGTGATAATTTAGCCCCAGAATAATTGGGAATGGGGGGTTAGCTTCTTTAATTCTTTTTAGGGTTAATAGATCAAAAGTGTTCATTTTCAAACTCTTTAGAAGTCCCCCAGTTGGAGACCCAGAAGTAGGACCTGAAGTAAAGATTAAAGAGCAAAGTCTTTGGGAGGTGATTTTAAGAAATACTGGTGGAGGAGCAGCAAGCAGTGAGACTGGCAAAAGACAAATAGCACTTTATCAAGCAAGTTACTGTGGACAACTGGGGCTCATTCCAAAAGGGAAACTATGGAAAACAATGTAGAACATGTACTTCAGAGTGAGTTTTCCCAAGGGGAGAGGATGCTCATGAGAACTAAAGTGGTAACCAAGTAAGTGGGGAAAAGAGTTGTAGACCATGGAAAACATCAGCTAATAGGGTTTGGAAAAAGTGTCTTTGAAGTCAGCTACTTGGCCTGATATAAAGGACCATGTACAAGGGGTCTGGCTAAGCAAGAACCACATACCTTATCATATTTAAAATGTCTCTTTCATGAAAAAGTCAATCCAGGTTAAGGAGCAGAGAACATTTTCACCAGAAATAGTTTTCAAGTGAGTAGAAATTCTAAAACTGAATGGCACATGACAATGTCCTTCTCACTTGGCATCTGTCATTTGTTTTATAAATGCCAGTGGTCTGATATGCCCCCTATTAACTGATTTGATTCCAAAAATGTACATAAGAAATTATGAATTTCTCATTTAAAAGTAAAAAAAAATATTTACTAATAGAAATGTTTCTACGCACCTTCACAAAGTAAATAATGATTGGATATGTAAGGAGGATCAGTATTTTATCCATCAGGAGAAATCTCACATGGCTTCATATGGCCCTTTAGAAAACAACCAAATGTGTTTAACAAAATGCATAGGAATCTAGCATTATTTTAAATTTACACAGTATCTCCCCCTAAAAAGTAGGAGTATCCACAGCTGCACAAACTATAGCTTTGCAAAGAATGAAATCCATTGCCTTGTTCATGGAGGTCAAACAATTGGAGTGCTGATGGATTTGATGCCCTAAAGCTATGTGAGTGGAATCGTAGACTTTCTTTTTTTTTTTAATTAGAGATTTGCAATCTCATCAGATGGAGACAGCATAGAAAATAGCATTCGAGATTTAGATTTTCTTAAATTTCTGATGAGTTCTGAAATTCAGAAGACTTCCTCTTGTGTGCTCTATAGAAACTATCAGGCTACCTTTAAGTTTGAGGCAAACAGATACATATACAAGGTATAATTGCACAGTGGATTAATTTTGCCTCTTAATTCAATTTGTTTCCACTTCCACTTTTTTTCCCCCTCCAGCAGTATTTAAAGATTGTAGAGTTTCCTGGCAATAATCATTCCTGGGAATGCTTTCCAAAGTAACTTAGCTTAAAGCTACCAGTTTAGCAATGGGACAATTAACATCAAAATATCTTCTAAACAGAGTGTCAATTTCTTGAAGTTATTGTATGTCTTGGTCTGTTATACCTAAGAGATTCTTTGCTGTCATTGAAAACTATTGTTAAAAACATATTTTCTAACAGAAAAAAAAGAATCCTAACATCAATGTGGTAATTTGAATATGGGTATATGTAATCTTGCAACTCAGACTAACTCTGCTGATTTGGGTAATTTCTCTTCTTTTTTATTTGTGAGACTAAAAGCTAAATCTAGCACCTGTGAAATCCTGAAAATCACCACTATCAAAACCTTTATGTCTCTTAATGATAAAACTACATTAAAATTGTTCGAATTAAAAGGGTGAGCTATTAAGCTAAGTGAGGACAGAAAGAGTTGAGAAAGATACTGATTACAAGGTATGATCGAAGAAAATTGTATGTATAGTCCCCACATTTATGTTATACCTTTTTGTGTCCCTTTGACGATGGAAGTAGAGAGTGACAGAGAAATACAGAGAGCAAGAAAGGGAAAAGAGAGATAAGAAGGTAAAACCAGAAGATAAATGTTTTAGGAGATGGAAATGCCAAGTACTCCAATTTGATCATTAAGCATTGGATACATGTTTCATATTATCATAGTATACCCCATAAGTGTGCATATTAAAAATAAAAAAACTAAAATAATAAAAAGGAAGTCAGGAAGTCAAGGAAAAGAAAGAAGGAAGGAAAAAAGAAGAGAGGGAGGAAGTAAGGAAGGACAGACAGTAACCCTCTAAGGGTTGATAGACATAATGAAAGTCTCTTGGTCTTAGCTCCCTCATCTATAAAATGTTGGTGTTAAGGAAGAATGGTCTCTAAGGACTCAAATAATTCCAAAATGTTCTACTTCTCTGCTTATAAAGGGAGAATCTGACTGTAGCCACCAGCCAGCCAATGAAACATTTCAGAATGGCAAGCTCTCATATCTTTGGATTAAAATAGCTCCTTCCTTATAAAATGATTTGTGAGAACATAGTGTCTCTTAGTTTTTGTGCATTTTTTTCTACACAAAGATCAACTTACCAGGCCAAACTCTGAAAGGACTCAAGGAAAATTGCCAAGTGGCAGAAACAGTCTCTAAGTCAACCAGATTTCTCCTTATACCAGGAGCTTTGGGGTCATGATGCCCACTGACGCTCACTGAGTTCAGCAACAATCAGTCTGCAGGTGGTGCTTTCTGGGGAACAGTCTGATACCTTAATGCATAATCTGGCATTGAAGTGCAGAGGTTTATTTCCCATTGAATTAACAGACACTAACCAGGTATTTTGGTTCTAGAATCAATGCCAGTTCAGATGTAGAGGCATCTCTGCCTTCAGCCTCCACCTCTGATTCAGTATGAGGCGCTGGTGCTTTGGACGAGGAGGAGCATTTTCACCTGGAGGTGGCAGAGGCCATTTTGGAATAAGACAGATCTGTTTCAAGGGATTTTCATCATGCAACATTCTGGAGAACTTGACCCAGAATCTGGGGCACCTCAGCAATTTCCCCCACCCAATAAGTACCTGCAAAATAAAAAGTCCCTTTTGGCATCTCCTTCTAGAGTTCTTACTTGTCACAAGGAAAGTGAGAGATCCTGCATGGCCAGAGAGCTGCTCTTGAATCAGCTGACCAAAAAAATATATCAGACTCATGGTCTAAATAAAGTTAATACACAGCTCTTGTCTCTAAAGTTTGGATGTAGTAATCACTGTATGTCTAGGACTTCTAAATCATTAGTCCTAAAAAGGAAGAGAGATATAGGCTAAGTATATAGCATATTCCTTTGGCTGGTAAGTCACCAAATTCCCAGTCTAATGCTAAAAGCAAGGTGAGCTGGTGTACCCTATTAATACTGCACAGAGCTCAAGTTAGGAGTCAGCATCCTGTCAAGTGAACCTGTCCTATTAAAGGTGTCTGATGAATGCACATTTCTGATGACATTTGGTCACCTCTATACTTTCAAATTCCTAAAGCCACCAGACCAGTTAATAATATCCACAGGACAATTAAAGGATAAACATTTTTCAGAATTATACATTTTTATTAGTTCACTATATAAATCAAATATGGTGCTCATAAATGTGTCAGACATTAAAATAAAAAAAAACAATGTGTATTCATAGTCTCCTCTCAGTCCCATATATCTGATTTGATTTGAAGTCAAACAACAAAAAAAAGAAACTAATTTGAACTACAGAAGTTGAATATATTAAAAGTACTATTTGTAGACAGATTCGTTTGCTATATTGAGCTGTTCTTATACATTTCAGACAGGATTTAAGTTGTTCAAATCTGATTTATATGCATGTTTTACAAAAATATGTAACAATTTTTTTCAGGATCTTAGAAGGAATAAATTATTCTTTTACATTTAACTTAATTCATAAAAGTAAAGCTCCAATGAATTGCAAATTCAAAAAAATAAAATTTGTTTCTGGTTCCAGTTGCATCTAGAAAGCAGGGGGTAAAAGTGGGTTACAGTTATAGTCTATTGTCTTTATAAGCAAAGTCATTCTTGATATGGATTGAGAGAAACTTCCTCATCTTTTGGCTTTCAAATAATGAATCTCTTAATGTCTAACAATGTACAGCATATCTGTTGAAGATCAGACAAGATAAATACAAGATTGAATAAAGCAACAGCTTGGGCAGAGATGCCTCAGGAAGAAGCCTGATGTCCATAGCATCTCATCAAAGGCAGAGAGAGCATGCTTAGGCAGGAAAAGGCATTCCATTTGGAATATTCTGAAGAACTGGAATCTTTGCATTTCTTATGCTCATTGGAGATTCTCCTCACCCCAAAGAAGGATGAGAACAAACAGTGATCTTGTTTTAGAAACATTTCTAGGAGGAGCAGTAATAGAAAATAAATCATAAGTGGCATTTGGTCATGTGTGTGTCAAAGTATTTAGAATTAGCTAAATAAAACTCATGAGATCTACAGACTCGTGTGTGTGTGTGTGTGTGTGTGTGTGTGTGTGTGTTGTGTGTGTGTGTGTGTTTTCCACTGTGGGTGTTTTTCTTTGGTTGTGAGGAACAACCAGTGAGGATTAAACAATGAGAAAGAAGAAATACTAATCCAAAAAGGATATAGTTTAATCAATGCAATGCAAAGAAAACCAGGTCAACCTCCAAAGCAACACATTAAGCACATCAAAAGTATTAATAAGAGTTACTCTAGAAGGGAGTGTTTTGGACTTGACTTTGCTTCTGAACAGTGATACTCATGTTAAAAGAAGCCAAAAGAAAGTCAGAATTATTATATATGAAAGAGAAGGTATAATAACAGACTTAGAGCACTCAGGAGATATAGGTTTTGTGGTTAATTTCAGGAACTAGGAGACTCATAAGAGAAAATATATGCCATATTGCAAAGAAAATGAAATAATGTACCATCTAATCAGCAGAGGAAAATGATGGACACCTTCTTTGTTCAGATACCTTCTTTGGTACACAAACAGTATAACTCTACATCTTGTTAAACCACAAGAAAGGGATCAAATTGTAATGGGTTGCACCTCATGTATATATCATGCCAAAAATATACTCTACTGTCATGTATAATTAAAAAAATTATATTATCTTCTCAGTTACTTCGAATGACCATCTTTATAGAAAATTTTCACTCATCCACCTACAGCCCTTGTCCCTTTTGTCCTGCCCTGTTTTTTCCCATAATACAACACTTCCTAACATACCATACTAGTTTCTCATTTCATTTATTGAATGACATTATTCCCCTAGCTGCACGGTAAGCCCACTAAGGGCAGACAGCTGCTTGTTCAACGATGATCCCAAGCATCTAGAACTGTGTCTGGCACATTTCAGGCACTTGAAGCACATTTGTGAATGCACGAAAGGATGGAAAATACAATTTGAAAAGTACATTTCACATGCCGAGCTTGAACTGGGAGGTTTTCCATTCTAAAATAGGTGCACTTGATATTGTTACAAAGAGGAAAGGAGCCCAACATTACCACTTGCCTACTCCATAGGAAATTGGCAAACATTACAGAAAGAATGTAAAAATCCGTTACATATCCTGGAGAACGAATTTCATGAGAATTGTGTCTGCTGCTGTGAGAACTAGAGTTTGAATTTGGGAATCTGGCTTTATGTGAGATGTTATAAACTACATAGATTCTTATATCCTCCAAACACAGTGAACTTGAGCATCCAACCTATGACACAGGTCCATCAAATTTTTGAAATTTCTTAGTAGCATCTACCATCCACAACAATGTTTATCAATTGATGAGGCATAAATGCAGTGATATTTAGTCTTGAAGTACTTTAATTTTAGTCTACCAAGTTATTATCTTAAGCTCCTTAAATTCCACAAGATAATAGTATAAATATGTTTCATATTCTCATTTACACCACTCTGAGTCATCAGCAACCAACAGATCCGTTAATCAAACACATTGCTGCATGTTCCCTAAAAGCTAGAAAGGAGGATTTGGATGCATTTAAGATAACTGTCTTCTTGAAGCTCAGGGTAGATGTCAGAGAACTATCCATATCACCTCCACATTCATAGTCCTCATATTATTTAGATTTCTTAGTACAAATGGCCACATATCTCTGCTTGAACACATTCTCTAGTAGGGGAAGTGTTTTTGGCCTCTATATAACAGAAGAGTCAGGGAGTTACAGGGAGTTACTTGCCCCCTCATTAATGATGGACAAGAGTTGGATGATAAATGCCCCATTTTATCACCACCTGGGAAGCATAATTGAAGATTTTCCTGGAAGTCTTCTGTAGAATTAGGCTGTAGCTATTGACAGTGACAACCTTCTTGGGCAATGCCTAGAGTTGCCTGCTGCTCCTTTGCTCTCACTTCCCCATTCTTCTATCAGTGCTGCCCCGAATCACATCCATACACTCAAATCCTCAACTCGGGGATTTGCGTTCTACAGAATCCCAACCTAAACAAACAATTGATCTCTCATTAAATAACAGTCTCTGTGATGAGGGGTAGTTGTCAAAAAAGAGAAAGGCTGCAGATGACAGATATGCTTCACATTTCAGAAAGGAATGGGGATATTTGCCAGATTTGAGTGATACAGTAAATTTTCAGTTAGAATATGAGAAAGAAGAGATGTTTGGTTTCAGGAAAGGAATACAAAGTATTTGTGGAATTGAGGGAGAAGCAGAGTTTTTTGCAGAAGAAGTTTGAAAAAAAAATTGACCAAATACCTATTAGCAAGCAAAAGGTGCAACCATAAAGTGTTGCCTGTTATTTATTTATTCATTCATTCATTTATTCATTTATGTGTTTATTTGGTACCAGGAGCCACATCCCCAGCCCTTTTTTTATATTTTATTTAGAGACAGGGTCTCACTGAGTTGCTTAGCAACTCGCTAAGTTACTAAGGCTGGCTTTGAACTCACGATTTTCCTGCCTCAGTCTCCCCAGCTGCTGGGATTACTGACACATTTCACCATGCCCAGCTGCCTGTTATTTTTTGAATGGTCAACCAAATGTTTAGAGTTTTTTTTTTTTTTAAATGATCCCTCTACTCCCATCCCCTGTGGTAAAATTTCTGGGAATCACAACTTGTGTGAAATAGTGTTATTGTCCCCACCTGAGTCCCCTTCACTAGCCAGTGTATCCACCCCTCTCACCCTCTTTCCCAGCTCCTGCTGGCCACTAATTGCTCTCAGTTCCCTGTTTCTCTGTAGAAGTGCTGATGGTTGAATGGGAGTTTCCTTCCTAGGAGATTGCTTATGGGTATTCTGCAACTGACCACTGACTGACATAAATGACAAAGGGTTACAAAGTGCTGGGCCCCCACACCTCTGGGTGGTACAATTTATATTTCAAGAGCTTCCATAGGATCAGGTAAAATGATATACTTGTTTAGCATATTCCATTGCCTTTTAAAATTATCTCATTCTGATGCCCTTTCTCAGGAAAATATATCCTTGATAAACCATGTGCACCCAAATCTTTGTCTCAGGCTCTGCTTCCAAGACCCACCATGTTTAATGTGGACTATCTTCATATGCCCATTACAACTTGCTCAGGACTTCTCAGACCGGATAGATTCTCTGGAAAAATGGGAAAGGGGCTTCCCACTCTTCCCCACTTCCCCCACCCATCTGCAGATTTTGTGAGGATCTTCTATTAATTTGAGCCTAATGCACTGCCTAAAGCAGCTCTATCCATGTAAGGGCCAGAAGGCCACTAATTAATAACGTGGACGTGACCTCTGGCAGAAACGAAACTACAATAATAGCAGCACAAAGACATGGGAATTGCCCTTTAGGCCAAACTACCCCACCCACATGCAATGGAAATAATGAGCAGGTGACTTTCTAAGAGGCCTAAAAATGGATCCTTCAGGAAGGCTTGGGAAGAAAAGAACCATAAAACTGTTTATGTACCAAATCTCACGATCAATTACAGGGACTAATGTCTGGGAGGCCCTTGCTTCAGGTTGTCTGCATCCTCATTTAAACTCAAAACAAATCAGAATTAAACACAGTCCCACCATGCCTAATATTCCCCAGATGACTTCACATGCGACTATTAACAGAACATGGAGTTTTTCTTTCTTCCCTGCTTTTTATTTTTTTTTTCTTTTATAAGGGCATTCTTTTTCAAGCTCATTGTGACATTGGAGTGCCTATTGCCACTATGTAGTATCTCTCCTTCTGTCATTGTGTGTTTGGTCTTCAATCAAAAAAAAATAATGTGCTTCAACATTAGTATAGACTCACTTAAGCCAGGAGTGTGTCTGTAGCTCAGGTATGTATGAGTAATTTCTTAATACATTTCTAACCTAAGAAGCAATGATTTGGCCCATGGAGGGCTGGAGTGTACTCGGGACCTCAGACAACCAGCAATAAACCTATTTTATTGAGATGCTCAAGATCAGCATGTTATACCTCATGACCCAGCAATTCTTCTCTGAGGAATACACCCAACAGAAATGCAGATATAGATCGACAAAAGACATGTACCAGAATGTTCATAGCAGCATTACTTTGTAGAACCCCAAACTGGAAACTATTCAAATACTCATCAACATTAAGTTGTTCTATACACATACAATGGATTACTGTACAGAGCTAAGAATGAACAATGTCCACTACATATTACCATATGAATGAATTTCAAAACATAATGTTGATAGAAAGAAGACAGACACAAGCAGGCACACATTCTAGTCTATAGCATTACAAGTGTGGATAGTGGCTTACCCTTGATGTGATGGGAAATGGTGATTGAAGTAAGTCTGTCTGGGCCATATTCAGAGCATTGTAATATTTTGTTTATTGATTTGAGTTCTGGTTACATGGATGTGTTCACTTTGGGGAAAAAAAAAACAATCATCAAACTGTAGGTAAATAATTTGTGCCCCTCTACATGTTATTCTTAAGAACTAAATAAAAAGAATAACTTACTCAGCTGAATGGAATGATCCATTATTTAGGGTCATTTGAATTTAATTTCCTTCCACGAATGTTGATCATTAAATGCCAGGTGGTTAAACTAAACACAGGGTATTAACAGGAAGACTCTTTCAGACTATATTGGAACATGATGGTGAACCAATACAGGTTACCTTGATTCATGAAATTCAGGGAGAATACAACAGCACCATTTTTGTATTGATCCCTACCCCACTCTCAGGGAGAATATTAACCTCATTAGTTATTTTAGAATTATAAAGAAATTCTATAGATTATATTTTTAAATCATAAAATTTTAAATTGGAAGTGAACTTGTAGAATAATTTATACAGCCTATGCATTTCACAGATAAGAAAACTGACCTCAAAATTTTAAATAATTGGCCCAAGGTCACAAGTGTGGTTAGCAGCAGCTCTGGGAGGAGGTCCAAGGTCTTGATCCCTTCTTCTCTAGACCACACAGCCTTCTTGTTTTCCAGACCTTCTGAGAAAGTCCATGAATACATTGGTCTGTTAGAGAATTTTTTAAAGATCAACTCATTTACTCCCTGTTAGTCCAACATATAGGATGTGAACTGGCTCAAATCCTCCCACTTCAATCTGTCAACAATCAACAAGTAGATTGCTGGCATTTCTGCTTCAACTTAATGGTTGATTTTTAATTAACGTATTGTTTCTGTGCTCACTAAAATCCTGTAGCTCACACGAACAGACTTAAAAAACCAAGAAATATTCTCAGGAACTAAGACAATTGAGGCCCTCAGGGTCACTTTTTCAAAGGCAATAACCTCTTGAGGGAATCAAAGTCCTTGGGACAAACCTCTCCTAATTGTCTTGTTTGCTATGGAGATTCCCAGCCCTGACTTCTTTTCAATGCTATTGTGGAGGGTTTTAAGAGAAAACGATGTTGTACCTCCACTCCAGACTTCCCAAGTCAGATTACCTAGGCCTAGATTCTGGGAATCTGGATGCTTTAAAATCTCATGGGTGATTTCGAGATAGACTTGGTTGGAAAAGGCTGGTCCACTGTACCTCTGTGGCATGACTTTCTCCATTCTCTCTGTAATCACTCAGATACATAAATATTTAACAAATAAAACAGTCTCTGGAAAATGTTTATCTCTCAAATACTCCAAACCTCAGTGCTTATTCTTCTCCAAAAATTTCATTGATTGCATACGTAGGTTGGTATATTGCCCACTTGAATGTCTACTACATCCAGCTAATAAACAATTACTTTTGTGTTCATGCGTGCTTTGTATTTATAAGGCAACCATGAAACTCGGGGATGCTATAGTTTGCATATGAGGTGTCCCCCAATTAGTTATGTGACAGACAATGCAGGAATGTTCAGAGGTGACATTATTAGATTATGAAAGCAATAACCTAATTAGTGGATTAATCTATTTGATGGATTAATACTCTGAAAGGACTACAGTACTAGGTGGTAACTGTAGTCAGGTAGGGTATGGCTGGAAGAAGTAGATCACTGATGAGACATGCTTTTGTGGCTTATACTTTGTCCCTGGACTTCTCTGTCTCTCTGTCTCTCTCGCTGTCTCTTCTCTCTGCTTGCTGTTCACCGTGAACTGAGCTGCTTTCCTCTGTCACACCCCTCTGCCAAGATGTTCTGCCTCACCACCTCAGACCCAGAGCAATGGAGCACACGAGCATAAATTGAACTCAAAATAACCTTTTGATCTCAAATAACCTTTTTTCTCCTCTAAGTTGTTCTTGTCAAATACTTTCATCACAGCAATGAAAGACTGAATAACAAAGGGGGTAACAGTAGCATTGATGAAGATCATACATACATTAGAAGGAAAGAAAATCCAAACAAGACATGAGAAGAGTCTTTGGAAACAACGCCAGAGGAGGCTGGAAGGCTCAGGAAAAGTTGTTTAGATGGAATAAGAGTGGATTGTCAAAGCAAAACTCATAGCATTTAAATTTCAATTGAAAAGTAGAGAAAATTCTGCTGTAAGAGTCTGTCTTATATAACTGAATGAGTGTTACTGATCCACCTTGCTATAGAATAATTTGAACACTGTTAACAAGGAAATATAAAGTATCAACTTTAAAAATCCAGATATATTATATCTACTCGGCCATAGTTAAACATAGTTGAGATTTACAAAAATGACCCCAACCTAAATAATTTACATCTAATGGGATTGTAGATGAGTAAATATAACTAATATGGTGCTGAGATAAAATTCAAGGACAATGACTATGGATATCCTGCCTTAGACAGTTCTAATCATATGAAGCAACTCCTGAAGGTTAAATCTTAAGGGATAAGCAGGAAAAAGAAAGATAATTCACTTTATGCGTAGACCAAGGTACCAAAGCATACAATGAGAAAGGTGCTACTGTGTTTATAGAAATTCACAAGTTCAATATGATATAAACATAGAGCACATGAATGTAGGAAAATCCTGTCTCCTTAGCTCACAAGTTCCTATTCCATTCATCTCTCATCCACACTGGACACATATATATGTGTTATGAGCTCCTATATATTTATACACTCATACAGACAGACAATGGTCCCCAATTTAGGATGTTTTGCTTTATCATCAGCTTTTGTTTGTTTTAACAATACTGGGGACTGAAACTGGAAACATTCTACCAAAGAGCTACATCACTAAGTCTTTTTAAAAAATATTTTGTGTTGAGACAGTCTCACTAAGTTGCCAGGGTGGGTTTCAAACTTGAATCCTCCTGCCTCAGCCTCTTGAGAAGCTGAGATTACAAGCATGTGCCTCCATTTCAGGAAAGATAAATTATAGGTGTGCACACTGCACCCCATGCCCTATGATTATTTTATTTTACTTTACTATGGTGCAAAAGCTATATATAGGTATCCCATACAAACCTGACTTCAGATTTAAATTTTGATTTTTTTCCAGCTCTAGCAATATGCAATGCAATACTGTTACAATACTGGACTGCAACAGCACACTGCAGCTTCCAGTGAGTCACATTATCATGAGAGTAAGCAACTGCTACTCCACAGTGCACTATATTGATGATTTACACATTCAAGAGTGAGCATATTCAATGCATTCAATGCATTTTACATTCTCAGTGTATGATGGGGTTCATCAAGACATAAATCCATTGTGAGTCAAGGAACACTTGTATATCTATCCCATGGTCTAGGGAAGGTTCTCAGATATACATCTGATTAAATAAATTTCTTCTGGTTTTATCATATTAAATTGAGAAACTGAAATCCAGAGAGACAAAATGGAAAATCTAAGATCACATACTATTTAGTGGTGGAATTAGATATTGAAACAAGATTTTGGGAGCTACTGTTTGTCTGCTTTGTCAAGACAGACCACATACAGGGTCCTGAATTGTGGGAATCTTTCCAGCTTCCTTTGAATATATCCAAAGAATGTTGGGAATGGAAAATTGATTTGAATCCTGATTTCCTAAAGTAGGTTGTGGCTGCTGGCATTATGAATTCACCATAGAGAATGACTCTGAACCGATGACTCAGTGATTCAGAGCCATTATAAAAATAACTGAACCAATCTTTAAAAGTTGGACATGTACATTAGTAGGTAAATAAGTGATGCATTAATAAAATTACAACTCTAAATTTTTATGGACATTTTGTTATGCCTGAGTAAATAGGCAATTTACTGAGACTGTAATGGGAAAAAAATGGATCTCGACACACCTTTAGAGTGGTGAATTATTACACATTGGATTCCAAGGACCTACCAAAGACAGAAAAAGAAAAGAATTAGAAATCTTGTGTAAATATCATCATAGAGCTCTGAAGACAGAATCAAGGATGTCCTATCGACCCTCAAACAGTAACACTCAGACATGAATCGAATATTTCTCTCAGATCCATGGTGTTACAGAAAACACTTTTCAACAAATACTTTCGATAAAAAGAGAAAAGCTGCCAATAATTTCAATTGTTGCTTAAAATTTTTAATGTTGCTGCTCAGTTTCTTTTTCTTTCAATTTTGAATTTAGTATGCACTGCTCTATTATTTACAACAAATTTCCCCCGCCCCCAAAATTTCCAAAGTGTTTTTTACTAAAACCATCCATCACACACAGTCATTTGCCGGGCTTCACCATTAGACCAACCACTGTAGCCAAGGCCTGGTTACTAAGAGTCTAAACAATTCATGTGAATCAGCATTTAGTGAGTCCTGGCAAGACTGTGACAGCAAAAGGTAGATTCTCAATGAATTCTTCAGAGTACGAGAATGAGCAAACACCTGTAATTCATGAATGTAAAGGGATAAAAGAAGTAAAGAGAAGTACAAACTAGGAGCCCACATGCAGTGGGGTGATTAAGGCTGACAAGAGGAGGAGATTTTTGGAAGGGCAGTGTTTATCCAGTTGTTCCTTGCATATTTGGTATGATTTTTAAGGACCGGGCCTTGAATGCTGTGTACAGATGTTTGGAGTTTTTTTTTTTTTTCCTTAAGAAATGGGGAGACATTACTGATAAATTAGCAGAATTATTTCTGGGAACAGCTGAAGCAGTAGGGGCAATTGAGGAAATGAAAATAAGAGGGCAAGAGAAGAGTCGACATGTTCTTTAAGAGATCTGTAGCCTTGCCCAGGCACGGCAGTACATGCCTGTAATCCCTGCAGCTCAGGAGGCTGCAATAGGAGGATTGCAAGTTCAAAGCCAGCCTCAGCAATGGCAAGGTGTTAAGCAACTCAGTGAGACCCTGCCTCCAAATAAAATTCAAAATAGGCCTGGGGATGTGGCTCATTGGTTGAGTGCCCCTGAGTTCAATTTCTGGTAACCTCCCCCCTCCAAAAAAGAGAGCTCTGTAGCCTTGGTATTCACAGCAGCATAGGCATCACCAAGAAGTTTGTTAGAAGTGCAGAATTCATGACCTCTTCCAGATCTGATAACCTGGAATCTCTTGTTTTTCTGAGATCCCCAAAGGATTTGAGTGTGAAAGACATATTTGAATTGAAAATGTTGAGTATGCTCATCTTGATGAGATTAGGGACCACAGCTTTGTTGGAAGCTGGATCTTGAAGAGCTGGGATTGACCCAAAACATTGAGCAAGGAGCAAAATAAATATAAAATTCATACTCTAGACAGGGATAAACCCTGGAGAAAGATCCGAAGACCTGAATCCCCAAATGCAAGTGGAAAATAAGAACTTGCTCAGAAATGAAAGGGCCACGGAAGTGTACATACAAGATGAGGTTATGGCTGGTGCTGGGACATCTGCAGATACTCTGAAGGGCAACTGATAGAGAAGAGGAACAGCATTCAGGGAGGCAGTGAGTGAGGGGTGACTCAATGCAGAGTTACAAAAAAGGGGCTTGAGGGGATTGTTTGCATTGGATGGCAGGAAGTTCCAATTTGGGGGATAGAAAGAAGGCAATTTTAGTGTCACAGAAAAGTGATCTATAACTCTGAGTGACGAATTTTATGTATAAAGTAGGAAAGAAGATGCTCCAAATGACATTAAAGCGCTCAGCCTGTTAAATTGCAGAAAGGTGATACCAACTGCATATTAAGTTGAAGGTATGGTACCTGGAAAATATTACCTTGCTGAGGAATGAAACTCTAGAATATTCTATTCAGAAGGTGCACACAAGATGTCCTTGGTGGCTTTGGTGTCCCCTGAGTGCCATACATTTAAAAATAAACAAATAAGTGTTTACCAAGCAATTTCTGATTGAAAAAAATAGGATTTTATATGCTTAAAATGCCAACTCTGAACGTCACAAACCTAGGGAGTAGGATATTTATTATTATTCCTCTTTTACAGATGAGGAAACTGAGGCATGTAAAGGTTATTTAACCTGTCCAAGGCAAAAATCAGTGTCTAGTTCAAGATTAAACCTGATTGGTGATGTCATAGTCAGTAATCTCAGCACCATGCTGGGTTCCCTTCTCCCACACAGAACTTAATCCTGCCACAGAATATTCCCAAATTCAAATAGATACCTATTTTAAAAAATATTTATTTTTTAGTTGTAGTTGGACACAAAACCTTTATTTCACTTGTTTATTTTTGTATGTGGTGCTGAGAATCGAACCCAGGGTCTCAAAAGTATGAGGCGAGCTATCTACCACTGAGCCACAACCCCAACCCTAGATACCTATTTTTTATATATGAAAAATTTTGGTGTACAAGATAGTTCAGTCGCTGCATCTTTAATTTTTTTTTGGGGGGGAGGGGGTACTAGGGACTGAATCTAGAGGATCTTTACCATTAAGCTATATCACCAGCCTTTTTTATGTTTTATTTTGACACATGATCTCACTAAGTTGCTTAGGGCCTTCTTGCTAAGTCACTTGAACTTGTTTGCAATCCTCCTACCTCAGCCTCTCGAGCTGCTGGGATTATGGGCATGCACCACTGCACCTCAATAAAACCACAGTTATGAATGAAAAATTATTAAAAGGAAATATTTCTTGGAACTATTAAGATGGCTGCATATACTGGGATGGAATCAATATTGATTCCGTCAATATTGGTGCTCATTCGTGGTAGTGACGATTCACATCCTCTAATATCTCACAAGCTACTCTGAAGAGCCATGCCAGTGAGAGATCTTCTAACCTAAATCCCAGGTATTTTTAAAGGATAGTCTATATCAGAAAGGAAAAAAGTGAAGAATATGATGAAAGAAAGGCGAAGATAATCATAATACTTGATAATGAATAGACATTGGATCCAGCATTTCCACATTCAGATGGACCTTCTTTCTCCCCACTTTCCAGGTCTGATTCCTTGGCAAATCACTCAATCTTCTATGTCATTTTCCCCATGCAAATTGGGGTCAGCTGTAGTATTTGCTTGTAAGTCATGCTGGAGGAAGCAGAATGACATAATTCACGAGGAGCTAGGAGTAAACACCAAAGGACATGACAATAATCCGATCAGTAATCATGAGCAACCCATAAAAACTAAATTGAAAATGGCAACTCCTCTTCTGCAAATTGTCTACCAGACTGCTGCATATCTGTCTCTGTCTCCATCTCCCTCAATTGTGGGTTGAAAGATGAAGCCCAGGTTGGCAGGAAAAAGTCTCCTTCCAGTTTTCTTTAAATGAGCTCCAGAGGGCTTTTTTCCTTTGCCACTACTATTTACTCTGGCACTCAAACTTAGCAGCAAGAACTATTAGCAAATACCCCCAAATCACATGGATATCAATAGAATAAAAACCTTCCAAGATTCCATATCCTGCTTATGCCTCCAATCCAGAAACATCCACTGACCTCCTTTTAGCACCGGCTGATGACAATGCAGATATTTCAGGCTACAGTTCCCAGCTCACTGCAGCCTGTCTGAGTTTGTTTTGCCCCTGGACTATTTTTGCTCACATGGTTGTTCTCAGCCGCAGACATTCAGATGGAAACCAGAGAGATCCAAATACTTGGGAGGAACCTAGAAACAAATGTAGGAAGAAGCATCCAGTCTGACCATGGCGCCCACAAAAGACTCTGTAGACAGAATATGAGGGGCTGGGAATCCATTCCCTGCTACTTGAGAATGTGCCTAAATCTTTCTTAGATATTTCGCTATATCCTACTGGGAAGGAAGGGTGAATACTGAAAGCAGTAGATTGGAAAGAGCTTATCAATTTTGTTGTGTGAATGTGTTCTCACGTGTGTGTGCATGTATGAGTGTGTAACCAAAGATTTTTCTTGGGGGAGGGGGGCAATAAAAACTATGTGCCTGCTATTTTGTGCTTAGAGATAAAATACAAATTTGGCCTTATTTACTTTTTTAAATTAGAAGTCAGGCAAAAACAAACAAACACAAAACCTACAAATATCCTTGTGTTTAGAAATTTATAGATAAGCCAGGCATGCTGGCACATGCCTGTAATACCAGTGACTTGGGAGTCTGAGGAGGAAGAATCACAAATCCGAGACCAGCTTCAGCAATTTAGTGAGGCCCTAAGCAATTAATCAAGGTTTTGTCTCAAAAATAAAAAATAAAAAGGGCTGGGGATGTGGCTCAGAGGTGAAGCATCCCTGGATTAAATCCCTTGTGTGTGAGTATATATGTGTGTGTGTGTGTGTGTGTGTGTGTGTGTGTGTGTATAAATATATATAAAATTATATATAATATATACTACATGATATATATTATATATCATATATATCAGCATAAGTTAAGGTGTCTTTCAATTCAGGAGAAAGAATTCTTTTTAAAAAAAAGACTCTGAGCACTATATGAATAGTATCTATTAAGGGGATTAATAGTACTCCTAACCCCAGTTTGCAAATATCCAAACACCCTGAATGGAAGCAGAACTCTATACTTCTGTAGATCTCAAAAATGTGGGAAGTACATGGTACAGGAGCATCCAAACTTCTATTCTTTATCCAAAGCACTGGGTTCTTTC
This sequence comes from Ictidomys tridecemlineatus, assembly GCF_052094955.1. NCBI lineage: Eukaryota > Metazoa > Chordata > Mammalia > Rodentia > Sciuridae > Ictidomys > Ictidomys tridecemlineatus. Next base: position 165,386,037 of record NC_135481.1, read on the forward strand.
TTTTCTCCTTCCCACCCATCCCCCTTTGGACCAAAGTCAGCCAGAATTTGGGGATTCATAGTAAGGGAAGAAAGCATGACAGCATGAGGCCACTCTGCAAAGGTTCTCTAATTTGAGCATGAATCAAACTTACCAGCAAGCTTCAGTCATCACAGTCCTGGATCATATTAACTCATCAGCTTATTGTCACCTTTGAAGGATTTCCAGCCAGAATCCCTCTAACTCTTGCATCCTAGAGAGAAACAGAGTACACATTGTTACCTGGGTCCCTTTTGTCCTTACTTAATAAGAAAGTTGAGCCACTAGATCTAAACAAATAGAAATAAAAACACATATATCCCAGATGAAACCAATGAGAAAACTATAAGGAATACCTACTTTCACAAATGTCCAAATCTTTAAACACGTGTCTATTAAATGTATCTTTTAAAACTACCTAGAAAAATGTCGTGCAGCCTGCCAAAATAAAATCAGGTTATAGAACATTTTCACCTTTTCGCCTTCCAACAAATCGCTTGTTTTCCCATCTGAACAATAACCTTATTGTTTGCACGAAAGTACAGTACATGACTAGCCATGTTAGGAAGTGAATGAATTGTTGTGCTGTCAACATGATTTTTTTTCCCACATACCTATTATATCTAGGAATTCCTTCCAAAGTTAGAAACTTTGAAGAAAATGCATGCTGAGTTTATCGGTTTTCATTATCCAGAGTTCTAGGGACATTTCCAGGAGGGTTGCTCAGCAGTGTGAAATTATCATCTTCATTTCTACTTGCATAAGTTTCTGAATATATCTTGTTGAACCCTTGTCCAAGTCTGGGGAGAATTTTGATCCATCATATTTTGCATGTTGTATGTAAGCTCAGGTCGTAGCCCTCTGTAAGGGTTCATTTTACTTCCTATACAGAATTATATGAAGACATCATAAAGGTTTAGGCATGAAATAAGACACCCTTAATCTTTCACTTCCCTTCTTCATCTTAGTACTTCAGAACTCAGGAGTCTACTGGCAAAAAAAAAAAAAAGAGTTATCAGACCTCCAGCTATGTCTGATCTGGATGGTCCTCTTTTTTTTTTTTTTCTTAACTTGGCAAAAACAAAAATAAATCAGGTACTTCAACTATAAATCAGAGGAAAAAAATGTCTTGTGCATAACACATGGGCTGAGATGATGACTCCACATTCAGCCAAGCATAACACAAACAACAAGGCACTTAGAGCTTCCTATTCTGTTCCTCAGCGGCCACAAAGAGCAAATCAGGCCGAGAAACTTGTAGTTGGGTGAAGTCAGTTCCACGCAGCATCTGTATTAGTCAGGTTTTCAACTCTGTGACCAAAATACCCAACAAGACCTACGCAAAGGAGGAAAAGCTTATTTTGGCTCACATGTTCAGAGGTTTAGTCTATGGTTGGCCAGTTCCATCACTCTGGGCTGGAGATAAGGCCAAAGGGACATGTGGCTGGGAAGCAAAAAGAAAAAGGAAGGGGCTACAGAGAATATAAATCCTTCCAGGGAATGCCCCCAGTGACACCTCCTCCAGCCACACCCTACCTGTGTAGGGTTACCACCCAGTCAGTCCACTCAAACTAGGATGGAGTGATTAGGTTAGAACTCTCATAATCTAATCATCGCACCTCTGAATGTTCCTGCATTGACAGCTTATCCAAACCATAACAGCCTCATTGCCGGCCTCAGTCAAGGCCATGTCTGCATTAATGAACACCAGCACTCACATTCAAATTAATTTGCTCACAACACTCTTATCATACAGAACCAACCAGTCTTCAGTTCATATCCCTCATATTTATCTGCTCTTTATCCTCCATTCTTACTTGTCTTTATTTTCTTTAAATTTCAAAGGGATGATTCAGCATAAAAATTAAAATTAAAATGTACCCTTAGGTCCTTGGTATGCTCTCAATTCTAGGGCCAGATCAGATTTGTGTTAAGACCGCCACATACGTGCATAAATATGCTGTCTTGGATTCTTGCCGATATCTATACATAAAAAAAATGAGTAATCATTCTTCAATCTGATGATTTTTTTTTTTCCTCTTGGGTGAGAGATGGGAATACACAGAGGCTAATGCGCTTCTCCACCTCACTCTCTCGTCTCTCCAAGAGGCTAGCCCAAGCATGCTTTCATAGCAGAGGCAGAGGTGTGCCATTGGAAGTGGAAACATGCAAGTGAAGTGGGACTTCAAGCCTCTACATGTGTTTCATCTGCTCACCACTTATTGGCTAATACTAGACTCCTGGGTGCAGTCAGTCAAGGGGCAGGGAAGTAGACTACACTACCTCGCGTGTTGAAAGGTTGTTTGGCCATAGGAAGGAGGAAAAGGTGGGGTTAGTGCAATGAATCTGCAACAATTATAGGAATTGTCACAGTTAGGTGATAAGAAAGAGAACCAGAGATAGTTTGTGTCCTAAAGGAAACTAGAACTCAGAGCTCTAACCTTAGGGTTTGTACCATTTATTGACGACACCCACTGCCTCTATTTGACTGAAGAGTAAAGAAATGATTGGCAAAGTATTTCATGTATTTCTGCATTTTCAAATATAATCATACTATCTAAAATAACGTCTAAGGATCCTATATGTATAAAATATGTTTGAACAACTTTCAAATAAACATGAAAAACTGTATTACCTATCTGATGTTTTAGGAATTAAGATTTTATGCTATTAGAAAGCATAATGCATCCTAGGCAAGCAGGGGTAGGGGGAAACAGACACATAAACAATGATAGCTGGAGAAGTTTAAAATCTACTTAAAGTGACCATATTTGGCAAATAAAAACATATGATACACAGTTAAATCTGAATTTCATAAACAAAGACTTATTTTTTTTTACTGTAAGTAAACCCTTTGTCTTTTGGTGATACACTTATATTTTTTTAATTTGTTTTTTTTTTTTTTTGCCTGAATTCAAATTTAACTGGGTATCCTCTATTTTGTCTGGCAATCCTAGCCTACTAAGAGATTTAAGATACATACAAATTATGACTAACAAAGAATAATATGGAGAGACAGTGGGAGCTCTTTTGCCATGACTGCTGGGCCGATATCTGAATGGAACTAGGATGCCACTGTGTACATGGGGTTAGTGATGAGGTTAGTGAACCACTGCTCTGAGAACTCTTTCTCCAGGCAGGGCCCATGGTCAACACCCACATGCCAAAGGATAGAGTCACTGGCCAGCACCAAGGTTATGGCTTTTTATGAATTCTTGAGTGAGGAAGATGCTGACTATGCCATTAAGATTATGAACATGATCCAACTCTATGGACAGCCAATATGTATAAACAAGGCATCTGCTCACAGCAAAAACCTGGATGTAGGGGCCAACATTTTCACTGGGAACCTGGACTCAGAAATTGATGAGAAGCTGCTTGATGATACTTTTAGTGTCTTTGGAGTCATCTTACAATCACCTAAAATTACGCGGGACCCTGATATAAGCAACTCCAAAGGTAATGCCTTTATTAATTTTGCTTCGTTGGATGCTTCGGATGCAGCAATTGAGGCCATGAATGGGCTGTACCTCTGTAGCCACCCTATCACTGTATCTTATGCGTTCAAGAAGGACTCTAAGGGCCAGCGTCATGGCTCAGCAGCTGAACAACTTCTGGCAGCCAAGAACCCACTCTCCCAGGCTGACTGTCCTCATCAGCTGTTGGCAGATGCACCCTCTCCACCTTCTGCCCCCAATCCTGTGGTGTCATCATTGGGATCTGGGCTTCCTCCACCAGGCAAGCCTCCTCCTGGCTCCTTCCAACTCTGGTGCCGCTTCCTGTAGCCCTCCCATTTGGGATACCTTCAGCCATGTCCCCACCACCTATGCTGCCTGGGGCTGGAAGACATGGCCCTCCATCAGCAGGAACTCCAGAGGTTGGACATCCTGGTCATGGGCATTCTAATTCTCACCCGTTCCCACAAGGTGGGATGCCCCATCCAGGAATGTCTCAGATGCAGCTGGCCCTCATGGCTTAGGACACCCACATGCTGTGGACCTCCAGGCTCAGGGGGGCAACCACCACCCTCACCACCACCTGGAAGGCCTCATCCTGGACCTCCTCCACTGGGCATGCCCCCTGAGGACCTTTGTTTGGATCTCCAGTGGGTCACCCAGGTCCTATGCCTCCACATGGTATGTGTGGGCTTCCTCCACTGATGCCACCTCATGGATACACTGGTTCTCCACAACCCCGTCCCTGCACCCAGACCCATGCCCCAGCCTCCAGTTTCCCCTCATGGCCCACTTTGGGCCCTCTCGCTCAGTAAATTCTCATTCTTCATCCTCCTGTTCTATCTTTCCAGTATCTTTTAGATTCCTTGGACTAATCAGAGTTGTGGTAGCTCCTTGGGGCGAGGGCACTAATTCCTCTCAGTCCCCCTGCCAATGCAATTTTGTTTTAAAGGAGCTTTTTCTTTTCTTTTTTACATTGGTCCTAAGTGTTTTGCAGATGCCCAGAGAAAATAAAACTTTGATCCTTGAAAAAAAAAAAACGAATAATATATACAAACACGTATAAATTAAAAATCTAGTAAAAATATCAGTGTTGTTCATTCCTAAAGATTTTTTTCCAGAGATTGCTGTAAGTATTCAGAATGAAAGTATAATTTTATCATGAAGAATAAAGTGAATTTTATATATTAGTTAACATCTCCCCCCTAAAAAAAAAAAATTCTTACCAAAATTGTATCAAAAAGAAAGTATAACAAGATATTTGTTTCACATGTGTATAGGGCAATTAATTCCATGACAGAGTTTGAGTGAATAGGAGTTGAACTTTACCATGTCAAGGCAGTCATTAAACTTTCAAGGTTGTCATATGACTTTGATGGACTAAAAAGTGAAAACAAAGAGTAGGAACTCTGGATTCCACACACCACTGTGAAAAAGGCTGTCTCACAAAGATCTGATGCTATGGTCTAAATATGAGACTTTCTTCAAAAACTCATGCGTGAAACAATGAAAGAATGTTCAGAGGTGAAATGATGAGATTGAGAGTTGTAATCTAATCAGTGGATTAAACCACTGATGTAGATCCTTTGAGTGCTAACCATAGGCAGGTTGGATATAACTGGAACTAGGTCACAGAGGCGTGTGCCTTTGGGGTATAAGTTTTGTCCCTGGTGAGTGGTTTGCTCTCTGCTTCCTGGATGCCATGTCCTGAGCTGCTGTCCTTCCCCACACCTTTACACCATGATGTTATGCCTCAAATTAGGGCCAGAGCTATAGTCAGCTAACTGTGAACTGAATCTCTGAAACTATGAGCTTAAATAAAATTTTCCTCCTCTAAGTTGTTCATGTCAAGTATTTTGGTCCTAGTGACACAAAAGCTAACTAAAACATCTAGTAAACAGGTGTAGATTCAGTGGATCATTTCTTCTAAATGTCTTCCTGAGAGTTCCAACTGGTGAAGAGATGATAAGCAGTGGACTCAATTTTATACACCCTCTTTTTAGAAAACCCACCTGCAATGTCTAGGACACCCATATCAGAGCTTGACTTATGAAGGCAAGAGATAAACAGTTAATTGGAAGAATTCAAAATTATAAGTATAGTTAATAAATAAGGTAAAAGTTAAAATGAAGAATAAAATAGACATCAAAGATTTGTGGTGATCGGGACTCGTAGACAAGGTGAAGAGTTAATATGTGTGTGGTTCTATCAACAGCTGTCAGTGGGGAGGAATTTTAGAAAAAAAACACTACTAACAAAAAAAATTTCCTTCTAAATATGGACAACTTGTCTGTTAAAGCTGGTTCCCATTAAATGTTTGTTAATTCAATTTATAAGAGCCCCAGCCCAGTGGCTGCTGTCTGCTGCACACAATAGGGGCAGTATGTGTACAGACTGGCACTCTGCCAGTATATAGTGTCATACAGACTGGTATCTTGTATGTAAACATTGTTTGAATCTCTAATAATCAAAAATTTAAAAAAAATCTTTATGGCTCTAGTATTCTTATAATGCAAAGCAAATATTGAACTTCCTGTGTTCAGTTCCTGTGTTCAGGCTGTGGGCTTTCTTGTTGGCAATTGAATGTGAGTGGCAGAGGTTTGTTTGAACACTTTCATAAGGTCAAAGTTTTTACTTCCGCTAGGAAGAGGAGAGGAAGTTGCTTCTAAAGGGGAATCAACTTCATGTGATAAGTTTTATTGTCACTGGACTAGGACATTGCATTAAAAGCTATTAAAAAAATAGGATGTTTTTTTTCCTAAGATAAATATTGAAAATGTAGAACTGATACACATAGTGTCTTATGGATATATTGGGGATTACTTTTAATACAAGCTATAATTTTTTACAAAATAAATGCAAAAATAGTGGTACATAAGATGGTGGTCTTATTTACTTGATAAATTGTATCCCTATACAATTACTAATGATCACATTTATCAATATTAAGCTACAAAAATAAAACAAAAGGGAAAGGTGAGAGAGAAATTATTCGTTCTGTTTCCTGGTCTCCATTCACTTTATAAATATCTACCTCACACTCTTATTCCATTTTCCAGCCCACAAGTAGCCAAGCAATGAAGGAAGTTAGCATTGGTTCTCTCACACTACAAGTCAGGAAGTCTTTATTGGGAATCTTCCAGGTGCTCACACTGTTATAGATAGAGTGGGTGATCAACAACAAAAGCAAGATCTCCAGCACATTACAGTCCATTTAAGTTCCCCACAATGGCTTTCCCCTGAATTTTGTTATTTGCAACAAAAGCCTTTTCTTATGACCTATACGGTAGTCAATAGCCAATGTGGATCCCACAGTGGATATGGTAAAAATGACTGAGACAAAGAGAAATCTCATCCATCTTACTTCTTCAGGAATTATCAAGTATTTACCATGTCCCATTTCTTATATAAATATTTGTTCTTGAATGTATGTCTGTGTGCATGTAGGAGAGACAAGGAAAGGAAAATGGTGGAGGGGTTCGAGAGAGGGAAAGGGAGGGGAGAGTTCAATTTAAATAGCTTCAACTGGAAAATCTCAATGTAGCCTTCCAAATGGTCCACCACTGGGCATCTGTTCCACAAAGGAAGGAGGCAATTAAGAGATTAAAAATCAGAGTGGATGTTTGATATAATGGGGAACAAACAACAGGTTAATGGACTGTTTGTTGTTGTTGCTTGTTTGTCTCAGTTTTGTTTTCTGGTGTTAACTGGTTGCCACGATACTCTGCAGATGTCACTCAATTCCCAGTGCTGAACGTCATTTAGGCATGGGTAGAATGTGGTTTGTTGATGAGAAACTTATCATGAAAGCTTCATTCCTATTAAAATAAAATGCTTTATTTAGCCAGTGAAGTGGAATTTTTAAAAAATTCTTTTATGCTAAAATCATCCCTATATCTCATTTCAAGACCAACCCAAATATCTCAGAACCAAAGAGAAACCATCAGCACTTTGTCAAATTTTAGCATGCTGATTTCTTAAAACAAATATGTTTTCCCCTTGCTTTCTTACACCTACCTTTTATTTAGCTATTATCAGCCAAGTAATCTTCCATTTGAACAGTTAGTAAATCCAAGACGCTGTGACAAATAAAGCCATTCAGACCTATAATATGACGTCAAGTAAGCAAAAGACAGGAGCTGGAGTCGAGGAGGAACAGTTGTGGATTAATTTTAGTCCCGTTTCTTTGATTGACATTAGACTGGTTGTTCAATGTTTTCTGGGCCTCATCCTCAGTCATTTAGATAAAGATGAGGCAAAGGTTCTAGTGTTATGAGGCTGGTTGAGTAAGAGACAGTATTAAAAAGTGCTTTACAGGATAGTCACTATGAGAAGATAGAGATATGTTACAATATGGTATCTGAGATTTCGTGACAGTTCGCAGCATCAACTCATCAGTTTTGTGACAATAATCCTGAAGGAGAAATAATCCTTGTTCTCTCTTGACCTCGGATCCTCATTACTTTGACTTGTAGTCACCCTGATGACAGAACCATTCCAAGATTTTATTGCTGAACTATCCAGGAGAGACTGAATCAACCACAACAGTATTGAAGAACAATTCCAATTCGAAAAACAGTCATAAGAAGATATGGATAGGTAAGAGAATTTAAGTCAATAATAAAAAAGCCATAATAATTTATTTACCTCCAGCTCTAAAAATGTAAGATGCTTGATTTTTCATCATATATAAGTAGATTAACCTGAAAAGTTGAAATTAAATGCACATGAAAAAGTTGGAAAATTTAGCAAATATACTAAAAAATTGTTCTAATAGAAATCACTATACTTACACATTTCATTTTGCTCTAAATTTCCTATCAATAAATGGAAAAATTTTTAAAAAAGAAAATGATGTAATTCTTAAGAACAACTTTGTTTCTCTGAAAATGTTATACAGGGAGTTTATTCTTTATTTCTGTGATCCTAATTAAGATATAAAGCTACATTTCAAGTTGTAGAGCAAATGGCCCTAAGAGTACGGTGATATGCCAGGGTTTACCTAAGCCACAAATGACTTAAAGAATCCACTTAACAATTTGGGATAAAATTTACCTAAGTTTGCATGTTTATAGTAATGCCAATACATGTCTATGAAATAGCAAAATTTGAATTTACTTTTCAATAAAGCATGTCAAAAAATGTTCTATTCTTGTCAACCTACACCCCAAACCACAGGAACAACTCCTCTGCCAACAGGATTCTTTTACAGATTTTTCTGAAGTCTGACATAATGACAATATCTTCAATAACAGTTTTAGAGAAAATGCTAATGCTTTCCCATGCAGTCATATATATATATATATATATATATATATATATATATATATATATATCCTTCATAAAAGGATATATATATATATATATATATATATATATATATATATATATATATCCTTCATAAAAGTCCAGAGTAGAATATTAAAACATGACTCACAAAGGTGCATAGTCAGAAAGCCCAAACAAGGAAGTCCAGGTCGCTTGGTCTATAACTCTAAGGAAATGGAACTTAACCTCAAAATGTGGTCCACAGAATAACTGCATCAGAAAACCCTGGGAATGTTTATTAAAATGAAGATTTTTAGGATATACCCAAGAACCAAGGAATGAATAATCATTTTTTGAAATAGGCATCCAGAATCTTCCTGGGAACTCATTAGAGAACTGATAGACACATAGAGTGATGCATGAAGGTGGCAAGTAATTTCCGATGGTTGAGGGATTTGTAGTATAGCAATCCTGCATGCCACTTGTATTATCTGACCTTTGGACAGGAACATGGTGGCAACTAAACACCTAACAATTTTTAGAGCTGATTGAATAATAAAACGTAAGTGGAAAATTTATTTTGACTGTTTAACATAGAATGTGGCTTATTTGGAAAACAGGTAACACTCACTAGAGATGGGTTACAAGAGTCATCATGATGAAGGCCAGGCACTTTCTGAAATCTCTTTCATAAAAATCAAATCCCCAAGCTTGCTAAGAGATAGCATATTAAAAATGATTCCATGGTGAATTAATTTTGAATCAAACTTCATCAGTGCAGACCCTCTCAGAATCTTAAACCTGTTCTTTTGCAGAGTTTTGAAGACAAAGATACAATGCAAGTGTCATTGTTTTAATTTGTTTTTGTTTTCCTTGAACTCATTGGATGAGAAAGTCTTTGTATTGGACAACATCCTGCAAGACTTACTTTCTGTATCCCCCTGCTACTCAAAGGAGGATTTGGAGATCAACGTAGATCAGCATCAGCATCCCCCTAGGAGCCTGTCAAAAATGCAGAATTTCAAGCCCCACCCTAGAACTACTGAAATTCAGCCTGCAGCTTAACAAAATCCCCAGGTGATCTGTGTGTACATTAAAATCTGAGAAGCAATGCTGTAGAACACATTTTGAGACCAGTGCCAAGGACAATGACAGAGATGGTTTTAACCTGGAAAACTTCAAGCATCAGTCTCACAGTTAATTCACCTTGGCCCCTGAAAGACGTCAGTGTTGTTTCCAAGAACATCTGCTCTGGGGCAGGATTTTTCACAAGGAAAATTACATGTGAAGACAGTATATAAAACAGCACTTTCTGCAATTGAGAAGAACATGAATCTGTGCTATTGTTTGTAGCTTTCTTGGCCTATGCATGATTTTTATTTGCATCAAACCTGCCCAATGGAGTTGGGGATGTTGGAAGAATTAGAACCTTGTCTACCATTTGAAACTACTCCCCTGCAGAGAAATAGCCTATTTCCCAGCTGCAGCTGAGAATACATCATCCCATCTTAGCTGACAAATAATCAAAGATTTCCAAATTACTATTCCCAAGCTACTCTGAGTCCCAAGCACAGATCTGAATCAGGTGCGTGTGAAACACAAGCAGGGAAGGAAAAGATGAATCTCGAGCCTTAACAAGCAAAATCCTCATGTTAATAAAAGCCATGCACAGCCTCAAGTCCATGTAAGGTATGGATCAACCAGCAAGAACAACGTTCCCATCGGAATCTTCCCAGCGTACAGCCATGACTCATGCCCAGAGCCATCTTGTCCCTGCAAGAAAAGCATAAATCATCATCCATTCTTAAAAATGATGCCAAAAGTGCATTTTATTCAAATGCATTCCTTAAAATAATTGCTGAGAAAAATAATGTAAGAGTATTCGAATGACAACTGACTCTTCAGTTTTCACATCTGGAGGGAAAATATGTCATGGAGTGTTTAAGTGGATTCTAGAGATGCTGGGAATTCCTTAACACAAAAAGGGCCAAGAATATCAGAGCTTGGTTTATTCTTTTCAAGAGGAAACTTGTGTGCCTCTATCACATCTAGAAAGAGGTCTCTAAAGATTTTTAATGCAAACCTTAACATGTTTTGTTGTTGTTGTTGTTCTCTCTTCTCCTTTTGTATTTTAACCAACAATATCAGGGGGAAAAAAAACTTTGTACACATGGATTCCTAAGATCTCTCTCTCTCTTTCTCTACTCACTCTCCTAAATCTCTTCCACCAGCTTCTAAACAAATACAGTATTCTTTCACAATGATTATAAACCACTACTGACTCTGTTTCTCCTCTTACCCCTCTTCAACTGTCCTTATTAAGTATGTATTGATTGCTTTGCTGCTCCCCTCCTTTATATGATTCTGGCTCCCCAGAAGCAGCTTCTGAAGCAAAAATTCAAGGGAGAGTAATTTGTCTGCTTGTTGATGCCCAGAAATACTGATAAGGAAGTACAGGAGTATATTATAGTAGGGCAGATAGTTTATGAAGATTATATTATCAAACCAGTTAGCTCCTCTGGAGAACTCTGAGAGACAGTGTGAAACCATCAGGACCAAGGGTCTGAGACATTTAGTTATCAAATCCCTGTCAGTCACTGCATGAGGGTTATTTATGGGGGAATTAACTCTCAGTCACTTCGGCTTGGATGATGCACAGACTAAGGGTGCTCTTCAGCCAAAAACATAAAAACAAATAAAAGCCTCCAGTAAAAAGTTGCAGGTGTTCACAATAAACAGCCTTTGGAATACAGAATTGACTGCCAGAGGGTTATGGGCAGGACACCAACAACATCGACTCCATCTTTAAATGTCTCCACTCTAACCCCTGAAAGAGCTCTTGTGAAGTGCCAATGAGACTGTAGCCCTTAGGTTCTTTTCAGAATTTGTACTGCTTCAGTAGTTTAAAGACTATCAGTCAGTGCTTCCTTCCTGAAGTTCCCTCTTCCCTTGGCTTCTGTGACAACACAACCTTCTGGGTGTTCTCCTTTTTCTCCTACCATTCCTTATCCTTCTTGCTGGCTCACTTTCCTTTAGTCAAACTTGGAGTTTGGGAATTCCTCAATTGTATTAAGGCCTGGCTGGGTGAGCTCATCTGCTTCTAGGTTTCTGTAACCATGCATCTGCCAATGACGTGCAAATTTAGATCTGCAGTGACTCAGATCCCCTGGCCAATGAGTCTGTTGGCTTATATAACATCAGACATCTCACAGTTGCTTTGAATGCAATGATTACACACTAAACTTTATTTGCTGTTTCTTCCTCTCTCTACAAGAAAGAAAACGTCCTAGTATTTCCTATCTAAATAAATAGAACCACCTTCCACTCAATTAGCCAAGCTGGAAAACTAGAGTCAGCATTGACAAATGCATACCTATCTCCTGCCTCCACAAGATCAATTTAATTATTGGACCTCATTAATTGTATTATTTCTTCAATTCATCCTCTCCTGTCCACCTCCTATTCCACTGTTATTTCTTGCTTTAGCTTCCTGAGTGGTGTCTACAGTCTGTACAGTACAGTTTAGGAACTTGTAACAATATTAGCTCTGATCATCGTCCAGCTCTGCTTATGATGACCTCTTTTTTGGTCCTGGAAAGTGTCATCATGCTTCTGGACTTGAAATCTTCATACTTTCAATACCTTAGAACTTGAAGTCACTTCTCCCACTAACTTCAAAGATAAACTAAAACACAACTACCTGCTTTTCCCCGATACTTCCAAGAAAATGATTGTTCCCTCTAGGTTTCTGTTCTTTAAGACATTCTCCTGACACTCTGAACTCTTATTATAATCAATTATTTGTATAATTAGCTCTCTGCCTCCGTGCAAGCACCTTGAGAACAGGTACTGTGTCAATCTAATTCCTATCTGAATGTTCAGCAATTCCTGGCAGGTAAGATTCCTGTATTGTGTAAATACAATAATTCCTGGCATGTAAGATTATGAAAATTACTCAATGAACTTTTACTAAGCTCACTCATAATTCAAAAAAAAAAAAAAATCTAACTGTGCTTAACTCATGTTACATTTGCTCTTTAGTTTTAAAGAGATCCTCTGTTTCCAAGTATAGGACATGGGATATCAGCCTAAGAATAATGAAAAGGTATGTGTATTAGTTTGTTTGCTACAAACAAGGAATATAAACTAGGTTTCTTAACATATTAAAATATTTGTATTACTTTATTTGCTATAATAAAGTATTATAAATGGGTTACTTAAACAACAAAAATTATCTCATAATTTTGGAAGCTAGAAGTCTGAAATCAAGGTGTCAATGATGTCTGCTCTCCCTAAGGCTGGTGAGAGAAGGATATATTCCAGGCCTCTCTCCTTAGCTTTTAGATGACCATCTTCATGTTCACGTGGTATTTATGCATCTCTGTGTTCAAATTTTCCTTTTTATAAGAACAGAGCCATATTGGATTAGAGGTCATCCTAATAACCTCTTCTACTTTGTTACATCTTCAATGACAAAATTTCCAAATAGGGTCATATTCTGAGCTATTGGGGGTTAGGACTTTGACATATGAATTTAAGGGGACACAATTCAATGCATAGCAGGTGAGAAGGATTTTAAGTAGGGTAGAGATAAAGAACTAGATTCATAGTCCAGGTTATCTTGGTTATAGGTTAAAGGAAAGATTAGAGGAAGCCAGAGTAAATAGAGGCCCAGTGAAAGCTAGGGGACTAATACAATGCTCCTGGCAATGCCTGTGAGTACAAGTTCTCAATTATCATATCCTAGAGTCGAAGCTCTGCTTCACTGAATGCCAGCAGCAGGGACTTCCCTCCACCAGGGTCAATCTTCTTAAGTTTTCTTACCTGTAAAATGGCTATCTTTTTAACATCGAATATTTTATAAAGCTGAAGGAAAGCATCAAAACTAAATTTACCTGTGATCTGACTTAGAATCCCCCAATATCTCAACATAACACTCAAAGTAAAACAAACAAGAAAAAATATCCCAACTTTCCTATGTACATATTTAAATATACCAGAGTAAATTTCACCTTTATGTAAATCTATAATGCCCTATTTTTTTAAAAAAAAAGAAAAGCAGCATGAATAAATAGAAGAAAGATCTGTAGAATAAAGGAAAGGAAACAGAGGGAAGCAGGAGGGAAGGGAAAGGGGACTGAATTGGAGAAGATTATACTCCATGTTTGTACAATGATGTCAAAACGAACCCCAATATCGTGAATAACTACAATCCAATAATAATAAAAAAATTTAAACTCAAGTATGGAAGGCAACATCAGCTGTTCATATAATTCATGACTTGATTTTGTTCATACAAATATATTTCCCCCCAAAGAGTAATGTAGTTATTATTCATGATTGCTACGTTTCACTGTCATGCAGGGTGATCTAATAGAATAGTAGATCCCAGAACTTTGTGAATATGTCTTAGAAGTCATTGCCTTTTATGTACCCTCTTTTCTATCTCTGTTCCACTCCAATCCATTCCTTTCCTTCCTTTCCCTTTCAGTGACTTATCCTAATCTCCACCCAAATTTTCATCACTACAAACGATGTAATAACTTTGGGCCTCATCCCGAGAGGAGAGTGGTCCAGCATAGTTTTTCCCTCCCTCCCAGCCCTTGGCAGTTCTGTTGGGTGACCCGCTGGGACACCTCAGAGGGTGGTGCCTCCCACCCCCTCAAGCCACAAGCAGCAGAGCCTTAGTCATTTCATGCTCCTGACTTTGTCATCATTTTCATTTCTTAAACATCCCTTTGTCATTAACTCACTTCACTTATGTCAGGAGAACAAGCTGGGGAAATTAAGGAGTGCCCCTTATTGTTCAGGAACAACAACAATAAAAAAGATAACATTGCTATTGCCCACCGTCCAGTTCAAAATGACTCTAGACAAGAGAGAATTCTGAATCACAGGACAATGTCATTGGTTTGTTCTATGTATGAATTGTTTCTTGCAGCAAGCCAAATCAGGCTATTCTTTTGCATAGGGTTTCAATTATCATAAATGTCAACAATTTTTCTCTAACTTCCAAAAGGCCATGAATCTTGAGGGGACACAGTTCTACCTATAACAGTAGATAAGGGTTGTAGGGGAGAGAAAAAAGACTAGAGTCACAGAACAGGGAAAGTATGTTGGCTATTATTACATATAAGAAAAAAGTGTATCTGAAGTTATTGGAAGGATGAACATATTCTAATATTAGGTATTGATTAACCAGAGGATATTTTAATTTTTTTACAAGGCTGATGAATATCCAATTCCATTAGAATTGTGTAGATAATAAGATACGGAAAAATAAACAATGTTTGCATGGTAAAATTTTTGTTCATCAGAGAATTAGTTTATCTTTTTCTTGTCTCATGATATTTAAAGGTCAGAGTGATAAATAGGAGAATTACAGCATAGGTATTGGTTTAATAAGAGGAAAGTAAATATAATCTTATAATTCCCTTAGAAAATGAGAAAAGATTATTCCATTATTTGGGAGGAACAGGAGAAGTTAGTCCACAATTGCTGACTTCTTCAGAGAATTTCCCTTGGCCTAGCGGGAATCATTTGCCTGGAGGTCATCTCCACCCCAATCCAGGGGCAGACCACTGCCAATGACTGACTAACATGAGGAATACAAAAGACCAACCACCCATATCAAGGCTGGATCAATTCTGGGGTATCATTCACATGCCAGAGCTCCCCGTGAAATGAAGCTAAATCCAGACTGCAGAAAAGAAAACACCTTAGCTCAGCTCCTTCCCCTACCTTTTCTGCTTCCTTCATTCCCATTTCTCCAAAGATTCCTGTCCCAATAAATTGCATGCACTTAAATCCCTTTCTGAGGCCTTACTTCCAGACTAGGACTATAGTTCAAGTTATAGTTCTATACGTTTTATGGAGATAAACTGTTTTCATAAGCTGATACCATTTAATGCTCATAACTACCCAATTTGGGAAAGCCATTAGAGTTCACAATAATAAAGTTTAGGGATGAATCCTTTTTTTTTTTTTCTGACTCCTAAACATAGTCTGTATTTACTATGCTAAACTAACTCCCTAGATATTTGCATAACACTTTTATTACATATCACCAATCAAGATAATAATCATAAAATTCATAAAGTGAATGAATTTGCCCTCTGCACATGTACATATTCAGTAATGAACAGATGTTGCATAGCATCACCTTGACACAAAGTGAGATTTTTTTTCTATAAGGAATAAAGGAGAAGGAAAAGAAATGTAAGAGAAAGATAAAGAGAGAAAAAAAAAGAAGAAAGGAAAAGAAGAGGGAGAGAGAAAGAGAAAGAGGTCAAGAGGGATGGAAAGTCAGAGAATGGAAAGGCCATGATGGATTTTTAATAGACTTTAGCCTCTTAGGTGACCTCTGGTCTTGCACCTTGGCTGCAAATGCATTGCTGGTCATTTTTCCTTTCTAATTCTTTTCAATGTGGAACAGTTGGAAATGTTTTAATTATGGGCTGAGCTTCAGTGTAAGACTTGGCTGGAAATCACTTTTCTACTAAGAACTATGAGCAGTTTCCAAGGGAGGGCTTGTAAACTAGTTATCTCTCTTGATGACCACATCTGTGTGCACATCTGTGGTACAGAAAGACGCCATGTAATAAAGTGTATCTTGTGTTCCATGACTTTCTGCCATGTGGGCTGGCCTTTCCCACCACATTCAAGACGCCCTTTCCTTATTAAAAAGAATTAGAATAGAGTCGAGCAATACCCCACCCATAGGGTGAGAAGGAAGCTTTTCTGTTTTTCATTTTATGTCCAAGCAAGGCAAACAGCATGGAATTGATGTTTAAGAGCTCAAAAGGAGGCCCACACCAAAGGCACTGAGGCTGCAGGATGCCTACTGTGAGCCACAGACAACGCTGAACATTTTGTTTACTTTAATCGATTCTCTGATGGGTCATCCTGGTCCCTATTGTATAGATGGGCAAACTGAGTCAAGGAGGTAAAACAATTTGTCCAAAACCAGGCATAGGAAATGGAGAAGCTGAGCTTCAAAGCCATGTCTAAAGGACATCTGAGCTCTTAGTCTGCTTTATCATAATCAGTGACTCCCAGCACCATGTGAATAAGAGAATAGTTTGTCACTTGGAAAGGAGTATTCTCACAGTGGATACTGGCCTTTGAAAGATCTTCTCTGCCCAATTCATCCAATTCTGAAGAGACCCATCAGACTTCCAAAAACTCAAAAAGACTCACTAGGTGACAGAAAATACTCCAAATCACAAGACTAGGGGAGGGCTGAGATTTTACATTTCAAGCAACGTTTGAAATGTAATAAGGTGAGAAGGAATATACGTGTGTGTGTGTGTGTGTGTGTGTGAGAGTGTGTAAACTAGCAGGAAAAAAAAGCACAAAAAAATTACTTGCTATAACAAGGGAAAACATAACTGTATGCAAAAGAGAAATGCATCAGAAGAAAATTTTTGTTCAAGCTCATGGAGCTAAAGAAACTGGAAATGAATGTGATTTCCCCCAAGGAATTTAGACCCTCCAAAGTTGTAACTTGGTCTTGTTAGGAATCTGATATCTATAAGCATCTGCCCAGGACAGAGATCTTTGAATTCATCATTCCTTTTAGTAAATATGGGAAGAGGATGATTTAAAGGATCTTGATGGGGAAAAAAAAACTTAAAATAAAAGAACAGAAACTATGTCAATGAGTCAATTTAAAAGTATCTGGTTCCTAATTTAATCATCAAATAGGAATAGGAATAAATAACAAAATATTTCCATGTTTACTTCCAATAATATTCAAGACTTAAGAATTTTAGGATATACCAAGTAGAAAATACACCCAATAGATGGCAACAGACTATGTGGGGTTACAAACATTCCCAAAGAAACTCGATAGCCTTCTCTACCAAAAATATCGGGAAGTGCTTTTTACGTTGTTGTTGTTGTTGTTTTTTTAACAGAAATTGTTTTACATGACTTTCCCTCTTCTAGTTCCAAAAATAAGTGATATGATTCATAGGCTAAAAGACTCTAGTTAATATGTTATGGAAATAAAGAGCAGTGAACAAACTTTAAAAGATATATAAAGTTGACACTGTTGTTGCAGATGAGATAGATGATCATTTTGGCATATACTTGTTAAAAGCTTCTACTGTTTATCATTACAAGTACAGGTAGAGGAGCCACTCCTGACATATTCTAGAAACAGTTGAATCATCTATTATTAGAATGTCAAAATATCAATGTTTTTAAACAACAATAATTACATACAATTGCAACACCTGTTATTTCTTGGCTTCATGACTCTGGATCTAATTTTATGTCACTATTGGAAAAGAATCTGGACATTATAAATGGCTGAAACCTTCTATCCATCAATTAGGATGACATGTATGCCAACAGTAAAACCTTTACCAACTACTTGGGAGCTCTCTAGCTCCAACTGATGACTGATATCCATTGATAGTAATACCCCCTGGCTTTATCTGGGAGGCCACTGTGGAATATAGAAAGCATTAGGACAATAAAAAACATGTTCAAGAGAAATGTCTAGCCAGGCATGGTGGATTACTCACCTGTAACCCCAGTGACTCGGGAGGCTGAGGCAGGAAGATCTCAAGTTCAAAGCCAGCATCAGCAACTTAGTGAGGCTCTAAACAATTTAGCCAGACCCTGTCTTAAAATAAAAACAAAACAAAACAAAAAATGGCTGGGGATATAGCTCAGTGAAAATGCATCCCTGGGTTCAATCCCCAGTTTAAAAACAAACAACAAAAAAGTGAAAGATCTAAAGAGGATCTCCTTGGTTTTGCCCTAGGATTATTCTAGACACTCCGGGCATACCCCTGGGATTCAGTATCCAGAAAGGTACTAAGTTTCTTCCTTTCACAGATACAAAGTTAAAGCACAGAAAGGTTAAAGAGTTTATCCTTGGAGGCAAAGAACTAGGATTCAACCAACCATTCTGATGTCATGGTCTACATTCTTTCCCACTTCCTACCACTGTTTGAAACAAATAGACTTGGAAATTTCCAAGGTATTTTACACAACTTACATGGAATTTCAGAGGACAGATTGCATTTCTCATTGAAATACAGCATTTGCTCATGAGAGGAAACAGATGCACCATTATATATAATAGGGGATACCTATAGGATTCCAAAAACATCCAGGTCAAATTGAACCAGATGAGGAATATTTAAAGAGGAATATAGAGCTATGTTCTTTCCAGCATGTTCATAAGCATTTGTGGGAACTACGCTTCTGGAAGGAGATAAATGCTTCTGTAGACACTTTGTATCTCTTTAAAGCTGTTTGTAAGAACCCTGGCATCCTGCAGAGGTGTGTGTGTGTGTGTGTGTGTGTGTGTGTGTGTGTGTGTGTGTTTGTGTGTGTGTGTATTTGTTGTTGTTGTTTACAGTTCCCTTCTTGTATCTTTGAAAAAAAATCAGCCTGTGTCTTTGGAAAAAATCATAATAACCAAAATGTCTTAAGAATGTTTTGCCCAACCCTTAGTTCAAATCTCACTTGTGTCAGCTGAGGAAAGAGAGGTTAGGTAATTTTCACACTGGATCCTCATTGGTACTGTGAACAGTACTGCTGAAGTCAACCATATGTGATTTTCATGATGTCAAAGGGACAGATAGAGGACTGCACTAGTGCCAAGGAAGGAAACTAAACTCTTGAGATATTAAGAGACTGCGCCTGGGCATTGGGTTTTTATAATAAGAATTTCTATTTTTCTCTAGGAAAATAGAATTTCTATTTTTCTCTGAAGCCTAATCATGAAATGCTGGAATAAATGCAGAGCATCTTTCTGTATTCATTCAACATTCATTCACTCAGCCATTTTATTAACAGTGGCATAACAGTGGCATCCTCAGGGAAAATAGTAGAGCTATTTTTTCTAATATTCTTATTTCCTATACCTGTTGCTATATATAGAATTGAAGTTTTGAAGAAGAAAGAATGAATGAGATAAAAATAAGAGTTCTGAAGGTGAGAGCACAAACATCAACAGGTAAAATAATAGTATACTATAGCTTTTTCTTCCTTTCAATACTTTTTTCCTTCCTTCCTTTCTTTCTTTTTCCCCCCTCTTTTTGAGTCATCAGGCTCTCCTGACACACAAAACAATGCCCACCTCATTCTGTCCAAGTCCATCTGACTTAAGAAAATCATGTTCAGTGGAATGGGGACAACTCCATGATTCTCACTTTAGCATTATGCTACCAGAGGGTGTCTCTTTTCTCCAAACAACAACCTCCCAAATGTCAACCCATTTTGTAAGTGTCTGAATTATTTCTTTTTTGTCTTATTTTCCAAACACTTTATTTTAGACAAGGAACAATATAGCTCTTTATGTAATTCAGAAATCTGTCACTTAATCAAATCACATTCCTTAGATTATTCTTCATCCTTTACTGTTCAGACAAGTTTTAAATGAGTCAAACCATGGTATTTGCCACTACATATTTCCCTAGGAATAATCTCCATACCATAGAATATTCTACTTACCGTATGTATTCAACTTATTTTTTTCAATTGCTCCATTTTGACTTTTCATTGTTGTCCAACACCAGAAGAAGCAAAGAATAGCTACTGCTGATCATTCCCTGTTTGACTTTGAAGTATATATCCAATCAAACCACTTTACATAAATTGATGCTTTATCCCTAAAACTATTCTATCTGCAGGTCCCCTCAAATTATCATTTTGATCTACCCATAGTGGTCTCAGTTTTTATTCTTGGCAAAGTCTTGAACAACACAAGCAAAAGGCCTAATTATTTCAGTTCTGGTGTGACTACCCCATGGACTTGCTGCAGATACATAAACATTGCCAAATGCATGAGATTCATTTCCATGCATTCAAATGTTGAGCTAAGCCCTTAATCTTACTTGATAGTGACTTACTTGTTTTCAACAACTGAGCAAACTCTAAAGATGTACACTTGAGGCAGAACATGGTAGATTTTGGAGGGTTTAGGCAATTTTCTCCTAGCTTTTAAATTTTAAAGTGTTCCTTATACATAGTATGACTCTCTAAATAGAGAAAATGGGATAAAGGTGAAAAATGAAATAAAATGTTGACTTAAAGTCAAGAAGAAATTATCTGTTTGCTGTACAAAAAAAAGGGAACAAAATTCTGATTGGACATTAAGAAAGTCCTCATAGTAAGTGAATACTAGTTCCTGCAACAGAGCCCAATAGAGAAGGGTTATTTTTATTTATGATTTTTAGTTATCTGTCCTAAAATTGAATGACAGAGTTAGCACTAAAAGACAGCATTGATGCACACATAGGAAGTAGATATGTAAGTAATTTTATGTGTCTGCTGACTCCATTTAAACCAGTTATTTTCACTTTAAATGAGCTAGGACAAGTTGTGTGTTGGCATATAAGTGAAAGGACATTAAGCAAAACCAGAAGCTTCCAACAGTAAGTAGTATAACAAGCAAATTCTGCTCTGGGGACACACGAGAGTTGGCATCTCTACTTAGCATCCAAGCAGAGAATAAAGAATATAAGTGGTTGATCAAGATTTTGGGGTCTCACACTGTGGTACAACTTTAAAAAATAAAAATAATTTTTCATGCAAACTTTCTCTAGATTTCAACTCATACAAACCCATCTATTTTCTTTAATCAAAGAAATTACCCTTATTTGGGCCATTCTACTACATATTACTAGTTACAGGTAGAGATTATTTCATGAGGAAAGACCATTTACCAGCTGTGTATCTTTGGGAAAACATATAATTGTTCTGAACCCCATCTGTAAAATGAGATGAATTATTTGAGGATTCATTAAAGAAGATAAGTATGTGAAATCAATTGGTAACTTTTAAAAATTCTTACTACTGTTAAATGTATTGTCATTTGATAAGTAGAGGGTACAATTTTGTTATTTGTTTATAAAAAAATAATTCCCTTACAGAACAAAGGATAATAGCATGAAGGTAAGGATTTCCAATGCTTAAGAAATAATACTATTTTTATTTTTCCCTCATCCAAACCTTGCTCTAAGTCTTCCTCCTCTCTGAAAACTTCTGACCTCAATGAGAACAGAATTGAATGTCTTCAAATGTAATGTACTGAGAACAGATCAGCAAAGGAGCCTGTCAGTTTGGCAGACTGCAAAGGAGAGCTTGTGGCAGACTCAGAGGCCTGAGGCAAAATGGCAGTCAAAAGGGAGGGGAAAAATGGAACAAAGGAAGTAGTTAGGGACAAGTAGTTAGGGACAAGTCTTTTCCCACCCAAAGGAAAGAGCCAGAGAAAGGGAAGACATACTGGTGAGGTCCAGTGGCCCCTCATTCCATCTAAGGACATCTAAGGAGCATCATCATCATTGTTCATAAAGTTTCTGGTGGTAAAGTGCTGCCTGTAGACAGGCTTCCTTCCTGCAATGACAGTTTCCCACGATAATGACAGATTCCATTTGAGCACACGTGTCCTTGTGCCTCTCTCAGTCCATTTGAGGAACATTCTCCCATGGTAGACTTTAACAAATTGACTAAAACCAAATTTCCTAATGTCCTAGATAGTTATTTTTCAAGGAGAGAAGTGTCTTCCAGCTGCCTGGGAGTGAGCTTGCCTTTGGGAACAGAAATGGCAAAAAAATTATCCAAAGGTCAGCAGAAGCAGGAAGTCTGAAAAGGAACAGGGAAGCAAAGAAAGGGCTGCTTTTCCAATTGTAGCTAAAATGGCCTAGACTCAGGCACACTGTCAGTCCCTCACCTGAGCACAGCACTGGGTAGCCACTGTAGACTCAACCAACAGGACTTCCAAACACATTCTCCCTAGGGCTAATATTGCCCTTCTGGACTCTATTGCTGTTTCATTTTCAATCCATTTTATACATGTTATCCACTTACACTAAGTCTATAGGATAGAGAGGAGGTTAAACACACTCAGTGATGAGTTTCTATCTCCCCTAAGATAGCTCATTACTGTAACCTCTGCTCCAATACCACCCCCAACTCTCTCTTTTATCAAGGGGAGGGAGAAGGCTATTTCCTGATGCCCTGGGTGGAGGCAGGCAATGGATCTTACTTCCATGTAGTCTCAGGAAACACATTAACAGTCACTTGGATCTCATCACATCCCTTTGGAAATCCCCAGGTGAGCCTTTTGCACAACTAAAAATAAATAGAGGAAATAAAGGTGGTTTCATTTCAAGATAGATAATAGGTAATTAGTTCACTTTGTCCTTACGGGTGATGCCAAACTACATGTCTGTCCACAGACATGACTCAACTCTCCCCAAGCCCACCTGTGGATATTTATCTCATTTCCACTATTTCTGGTATCTCTACCAAGAGTCTGTAGGACTATCATGGTCTTAATATTAAACTATCAGATTTGTGGTCAGTGGCAATAGTCATCAAAACAGACTTTTTGTCATTCACCCAGAAAATTTTTATTCCTGTTCTTTTCCTACAAGGTTTGTAGATTTTAAAATTTTAGGTATATATCTCAGTAGAATGTTTTATAAGATCTCAGTGTGATGGATTATACTGTTCTGCCAAGTATATCTTTCCCTTTCTTAAGGTAACAGAATTCTGATAGTCTGGTATTAAATAATTTCAACCCTATTCTTATTCCATGAGTCTTGGATAAGTCTGGCCAATCAGCATTTTCCACACAGGGCTACTATTTCTGGTTCATGGAAATCATGTGGCTCAGGTCAGTCTAAAGTTAATCTCATCACTTTTGTTAGGAAAACTTCTAAGAAGTTTTTCTAAGTCTATTGCTTACTGAGAGTACTGAACCGGTAAGATGCACCTACAGAGGTACTGGAAGCCATTTTGCCACCATGGAGAAAGAGTCTGTGTAACAATGGAACCAACACAAAAGAACCAACACAAAAGAACACAGAGGGTATTGATGGCATCGTTTTGGTCTTCAAATCCATCTCTGCCTGAAGTCAAGCTCTCTCTGGTCTTTTAATTTCTAAGTCAGTACGATTCTTTTTTGACTAAATTCTGAGTTAGACTTTCAGCCAACCTCTGACAGATTTTCTGTCACTTATCACTAAATATATTCTGTTTTAAAAATCTTCCTTCCTGTGCCAAGGCATCACCCCATCTAGGACTTCATAAGCAATGTTCTCACTTTGTCACTTAAAGTTTTTCCTGAAAACCAGGTGATAGTAATGAAAATGGCCTGTACACTGAGAAATTCATTGCTAACTGAACTTTAGCTTCCAACAAATGGAGAAAGTTGGATCACAATGAAAGCACAATGAAAATCATTTCCAATGTGAATAATCTTTGGGACAACTCCATTCCACTACACTCCAGAGACAGACAAGAGTCTCTTCACATTTGCTCTGATAGGTTAGCCAAAACAGAACAGAACAAGACTACAAAGTTGGGACTACTACAAAAAATAATTCCCATAAATAAGAGCAGATCAAGAAAATGAATATTAACTGGATCTTTGTAAATCACCACTTGAGTGTTTATTAAGTGTTGGAGTTACATTTGATTATAATGGGTGAAGAATTTCCATGTGGTAAAAGTGAGACTAGGGTAGCCAAGAAGCAATTGGAAGTCACACAGATCTGTTCTTGGCTTTCCAATGGGTGTGGAAAGAGTAGACAGAACGAAAAACACAACTGGAACTCTGGCTCGGTTCCTAAATATTAGCATAGAGGGGTGTGCTTGTCATGTTGAGGGGTGTCATCAAGTAACCAAAAGAAGAAATACTTGGGGAGAAGAAAGGCGGGTGGGGAAAGGAGGGACTTTCACTGTAGTTCTTCTCCAATGTCAAGGAGGCTGGCTAGGAATCAACAAAGATCCTCTAAGAATGCCTCTATTTCTTGGATTGAGGCCAGTTACCCAGAGCAGATGTGAAATGCTTGCTGAGATTAGGAAATATTTTACATGTGAGAATGTGAATGCTACAATCCTCAAGTTGGCCAAGAAGACTTAATAAATGGTGAAATTTTACATCTTTAGGGAGGAGCAACATATTTTTTTTTAAAGTGTTGGTTAAAATAAACACCAAATTCCCCAAGAAAGACCAAACTCTGATGATGTGCAGCTCTGGTCATTTTATTACTGTGGAAAAATGTGCTCAGAAAGTACAGCCCACTTCATTCTTTTGTTAATGTGCTCATTCTTCCAATGTAAATGGCATGTATGTGCTCACCCTTCACTATCTGAATTTTCTTTTGATGAAACAAAAATGGACCGATGAAATGTATTCCCTAGCAAATAATAAATGAAGAAGTGACTTGATGTCACAGAAAAATAACAATCACTTATTTTACAAATGAAATCAAGGGCCAATCAGTTAGAGTGTTCCCATCACAATTGTTTAGAACATCATGACATATTAGGAAATATACTGCATCTGGTTTGCTGCAATAGCCAGCTGTCTGTCTCTCAGTAAGTAACTTGCTCTGCCCTTTGATTTCCTGCTGTGTCCAAGAAGAGAGTAGCAATCACATCTGCATTTTAGAAATTGCATATTGTAGAAACCCGTGAGATGTTAATAAATTGTCAAGGCAAAGATAGGAATTCATTGACCAAACAGGGAGAGGAAAGGCATTCAAGACAGGAAAAAAAAATGTGTGTGAAAATACACATGTGAGAAACCTTTTCACTCATTTGTTCTACAAATATCTATTGACAGCTTACTATGCGCCAAGGTACTGTGTAAGGAATTCAGCGGTAAGCAGGGATGAAGAAAAAACTTTCCTTTGAAGAGTTTATATTCTTGTCAAGTGGGCATATGGTTAATACACAATTAAAGTAAAATCAAGTATTCTGACTAATTCGATGAAATTTTACAGAGGATCCTACAGAGGAGAGGAAAATGAAAGATTGGGGGAAGAAGTTATATTTAAACCCAGACTTAAACGATAAATAAGAATGAGCCAGGCAGAGAGTAGAAGACCTTTCCAGCCAATAGGCCCAATATGCATAAGGGCATGGGGGCTAAATATGAAAGCAGTGAATTTGAAGAACTTGACCCCCAAATCTAATATTTGGTTGAATGGAGTGTGAGAGGGTAAGGGAGGGAGTAAATGAACTTTACAAGGTAAATGGAGGAAAATCATAACTTACTTTAAGAACAATTCATATTGGTTTAGATTTCATCATGGAAAAAGTAGAAAATACTAAAGGTAGCAGCTGAGCAGAATAACCATCTTTGTGTTTTGGCATGGAGACAGAGGCAGCAGTGAGATTTTTACTGGAGAGGATCAAGATTAGGAAAAAAAAAATCATAGTAGTTGGGGAAACTCTTGCCTTCTGGCCATGGCAGAAGAAATGAAGAAAAGAGGAAGAATGTGAAAACCATTCAAAAGGTAGAGTTGAAAGGTTTGTGCCTGATTAGATGTTGGCAGTGGACAAGAAGGAGGAATCTTGGCTGACACCCATGTATTCAGTTTGGGTCACGAGAGGGATGATGTTACCATAATCACAATAGGGATTAGAACAAGGAGGTGAAAGAGGAAACTGAGAAATGAAGCTCAAGTTCCTTTGAGGTATAAATATCTTTTTTTATTCCACTGGCCATTTACATTTGGATAGACAAGTCTAGAACATGAAATGAGGGACTGAAGTCCGAGTATAGATTTGGATGCCATTCATTCATGGACAACCATCCAACTTGGTGTGGCTGAGAGCACCCAGAGACTATGTGAGGAGTAAAATGAGAAAGAAGATGAGGGTAAAACCAACATTGAAGGAGTGAGAAGAATGATTAAGAAGACCAAGAGGGAATGGTCAGAGAGCCATCTTTTATCATTTTAAGCTATTAGCAATGATAAAAGATGTTCAAACAAAGTAGATAAAATAATGCTATTGAAAATTCTTTACAACATCCATGCAACTGTTCTGGCATTTAAAAAAACCATTATCTAAATTCTAGTTCTGGAATGGAGCCAATATTTGTCATGTTTCAGGATATTTCTGAGATAAAGTTAATCTCAAACAATGAATTTTCAACGACTATTTTGTTTCTGATCCTTGAATACAGTGACAGAGATATACGCCATAGTTTCATCCTTAGGGCTCAAGTAGGTGAAATATATAAATTGTCAGTTAAGCTTCTCATAGCCTCTCCTGTGGAGACGCCTTTCAACTGACAAAAAGACAATCCCATTGAATCACCATGACAACAGACTCACTATTTTATGCCATGTCCTTGTCTCCTAACTTCTTGGTTTTTTGAACAGCAATCTAGAAGCTATCTGAACAGCTAGTAACCAAGCAAAAGGATCAGAGTTAGCCCAAATAACAGATGAATACAACTGGAAATCAACACACACACACACACACACACACAGACACACACACACACATGCACATGATTCCCCCTATACCACCACCACCCTGAACACACACACACACAAAAAAAAATGGACATATTCAGTTTTACTATAGTCACAACAGTAAGTTTCAAACATTTGCAACTTTTGGAACTCATTGTGCCTTCAGTCCATCTGATTTTCTGACTAAGCTACAGTCTTCTGGAGTTGATTTCATCAGCGGCTGGTGAAGCATGACTCTGTTTTTTATAAGCTTTTCTTCTTAAAACAACATTTTGATGAGCTAAGCATAAATTAATCAGAAACATATGGGTTAAATTGACTTCAAAATACATATGGGTTTAAAAAATAAGAAAAGTACTTGGGGCAAAAACACACTCAGGGTTTTATAAGCCCAATATGTTAGAAAACTGTAGCAAGAGGATTCCACAATATGACCTTCCCTTATCTCTTCTCATGGTCAGCAAAGTCTTTGCTATCTTCTCACAGAAAGAGGAAGTGGAGAAACAGATGAGCACCGTGAGATTGCTGGGCCTTACCATCCACAGTCTAAGGCCAGATGTTACAGTTTCAGTCTGTCTGGCTGCTGACTCTGAGGGAAAGTGGGACCCTCCAGGAGACATCTTTTGGTTTCTGGGATACTGGTGTTACTTTTCTTCTATGTTTCTGTGCCATCATATCTATATCATAGACTGTGGGAACCCTTAACAACGTGATGTTTAAGTGAATATCTGAGCAATGTAAAGAACTCAGCTCCTAGGAAAGCGTAGAAACTGGGAGAGCCTGTTTCTATAGGGAACCTATGGATCAGGAGGAATCACTTTGTGTATTTCAGAAATTGTAAAAAAGTCAGGCATGGTGGTGCATAACTGCAATCCCAGTGACTCTGGAGGCTGAAACAGGAGCATCTCAAGTTCAGAGCCAGTTTGGACAATTTAGTCAGACCCTGTCTCAAAATAAAAACTGAGAAAAAAAAAAGGCTGAGGATATAACTCAGTGGTCGAGTGTCCCTGGGTTCAATCCCCAGTTCTGGAACAACAACAAAAAAGTCTAAAGAAATTAATTGTGTTTAAGAAAGTGTAAATGACCATTATAATTGACAGGCAGCATAGAAGGAACCAATGACTATGCCACATGTTTGCACAGTAGGCAGGACCTAGATTATGGAAGGCTGCTAATGAGTGGATTTTAGTCAAAATTTAAGCTACTATCAGATTATTTAATTTATTTATTTATTTAAGCATTACAATAATATATAGTAGTTGTTGGGTTCATTTTGATAAAATCATACACATGAAATTTGATTTACTCTATTTCAGTCCCCTTTACTTCCCTTTTCCCTTTTCTCCTCCCTCCCCCCCATTCTCTGCCCTCTACTGATCTTCCTTTTGATCATTTATTCATTTATTTTGATTAGTTCTTTCTACTTATATAGAAAAGTGAAATTTCCTGTGGAAGACTTATATGTGCACATAACATGATTTTATTAAATTCATCCCAATTTCCTCTCATTTCTCATCCCTCCTCCCTCCCTTTTGATCTCCTTCTTCTATTCTAGTGATCTTCCCTGTATCTTTTACATTGGAAAGGAAGAGTGCATTTATTAGAAAATAACTCTTGCTGCTCTGTGAAGAATGAAGGGCTGTAGGACAGGGACAGTGTGGACACCAGTGTGAAGGTTATTTCAGTGAAACAGAAAACACATAGGGTGGCTCAGAACTATTTGTAGCAATAAAGATAAAAAAAAAAATTTCAAAAATATTCTGGAAGAAGAACTGATGGGGCATATTTGTGAGCTGTACAGGAGATGAATGAGAAGGTGACCAAACAAGGGTAATTACTATAATTCAGGCTTGAGGAATTTAGTACATTTCCTAAAATAGAAAAGACTATAGGTATGAGAAAGTGGATTCTTTGAATCAAGATTTTAGTTCTGATTTTAGCTCCAGGAAAAGGTGGATTAATTAGTTCTGTTCATTTTTACTCTTTGAAAATAATAAGAGCTGGAGAGAATATTTTCAAATACATTTAAAGGTATTGAAAGTCCATTAAGACACTTAGGATTTAGAGGATCACAATCCCAGAAAAAGAGGAAAGTCTAAAGAAATAATGCTGGCATTTGATTTCCACTTTTCCTTTTAAGCCTTTTGAGATAAACACACACACACACACGTTTGAATTGATATTTCAAAGATTATACCTAAGAAATGTTTGAACTGGAAGTAGCTCAGACCTCACAGAGACTGGACCAATATTCAAATCATCTCAATCTCCAATTGTTTTAAGGTGATATAAAATTGTTAATAACTTTAATTTATCTGCTTACCAGAAATAATAAGAAATTCTCTGGAGAAAGATCAAAATCAGCTAGGATGGCAAAATACCTCTAGAAATAAATAGATACAATTATCTAACATTCAACAAAAAATACATAAGATAAAAATAAAACCAAAAATAAGAGGACCAAAACACAAGAGGAAATACAGATAATATACAGACTTATAGGATATTTTAAATATGATATCAGACATGAAAATAAGTGAGAAATATGCTAAAGAATCTTTTTAAAGAAAAAAATCTAGAATGGAATATAAATGTAGAAATTAAATGAAAAATTTCGAGCTGGAAAATACAGTAATAGCTATTAAGAACTATAATGATTTCTATAACACTATAGACAGCTGAAGACAGAATCAATGAAATGAAACATATATTGGAAGGAAATACACATATTAGAATTTCAAAAGAAAAATTTATGTGAAGAACAGAAGACAATGTGAAAATCATATAGGAGACACTACAAGGTTCTAATATATAAATAAATGGAATTTCAGAAGGAAAAGAAAGAGAAAATATAACAGAAATCGTATTTGTAAGATAAATAAAATATTTGTAAGTTAAATACCCTGTATTTAGGGTATTTTCTAAAGTATTTTAGGGTATTTTCTAAAGTAACAAAAGTTATCAAGTCCTAAATGCAAGAGATACAATACTAGCAAACAATCTGGAGATACAAAAAAAGAGGGGGGGAGATAATTCATTAACACTAACAATAGAAAATTCATTCAACATTTAAAAAATTAGTGTGTATTATATAAATTTTAACAGAACAAACAGAAAATAATATAGGATTCAGTAGATGTAGATATAGAATTTGATACAAATCAAATCTATAAGCAACAGATTGTGATAAAAAAAAGCATGGCTAAAAATTAGACCAAAAATTAGAGTGGAGAGTAGACTGATGGAACATAATTAGCAAGTTTAACCTGTGTTAAACTGCAGACCTTATACCTTTTTCAAATATTTACAGATTATTTTTACAATGAAAATGTTTGGCTACATAGAAATGTCATCAAATTGGAAAGAATTGGTAAAATACAGAGGTTATACTCTATCACAGTAAAAATAACTAGAAAATCAAAACCAAAAGATAATTAGATGATCTGTCTGTTTTTAAATTCAGCAACACATCTCTAAGCAACCAATGAGTTAAACAAACAATGATAATTGGGAAAAAATGAATATAATTACAATGAAAATACTACCTATTAATCTTAAGGGACTTAATTGAAATATTACTTAAAATGCATATGGTAGAAGAGCAAAAATGGCTGAAAGTAAATAAGCTAAATGTTTATACCAAGAAGCCAGAAAAAAAGCATAGTAAATCCAAATAAATAGAAAAATAAAATAATAAGCATAAAAACAAAAAAAATCAATAAAAGAAATAAGCCAAATGATGGCTTATTTTAGTCAACGTTGTGTTGCTGTGACCAAAATACACACCAAGAACAACTTAGAGGAGTAAAAGTTTGTTTGGGGTTTGTGGTTTCAGAGGTCTTAGTTCACAGACAGCAAACTCCATTGCTCTGGGTCCAAAGTGAAATAGCACATAGAGGAAGGGCCCAGAGAGGAAAGTTTCTCAGTTCATGATGAGGTCAGGAAGCAAAGAGAGAGAGGAAGGGGCCACAGGGAAAATGCATCCTTAGAGCACTCCCCTTGTGACCCATCTCCTCCAGCCACACCCCTCTCGCCATAGTTACCATCCAGTCAGCCCATTCAAACTCGGACAGACATTAGGTTACAGCTCTCACAATTTAATCATTTCACCTCTGAATGTTCCTGCTTTAACAGGAACTTGGGGGGACACCTCATATCCAAACAATAACATGGCTCTTTTAAAAGGATAATAGAACAAATCCCTGGCAGGACTGAGAAGAGAGAAAAGAGGAGAGAAAAAAAAAATAACACAAATAATTTGTCACTAACAATCCTATTGACAATAAAATAACAACAGGATATAATCAACTTTGTGCCACCACATTAAAATAGGGAAGTGGAAAATGTGTTTATAAGTGAAATATTTAGGCTTATATGAATGTATCCTAGCACTGTATTCTGATCACACACAAAGAGAATCAAAGAAGCTTCTATGTACTGCAAATCCTCAGTGGATTCCACCTGGATCTTCTCAACTGCATGACTATGAGCAGGAAAACATTTTGCTCTTATTGTTGTTTTTTGGGGGTTTTTTTTGTTTGTTTTGTTTTTCTTTCTCCAAATTGCCTCTTCCTTCCTCAAGGGTGAACAGATTTTTAAATCATGGCCCTTAAGAAAAGAATTGAATGCTAGCATCATTAGCAAATGTCAATAGCAAGTTCCCAGAACATTCCAGGGAGCCTCATGCAGTTCTCAAAGTGTGGGATGAAACTGTAGGCTAAGGACTCAGAGCTCCCTCTGTGAATGTAATAGTGAAGTTATTAGAATGTCCCCCACAAAGAACCTCAAAGGCCAAATTATAATTTATCTGGGAACCAATAAAAGATAAGTAACATCTAAACACTGTAGCTCCTAGTGTTACAGTCAATTTTGAGCTATTTTTTATATCCCAACAACTAGCAAAGTAAATAGCACATATGGCCTGATTCATTCCTTGTTGGATGAACAACATATATCACTGAGCATAAAGTATAAGCTAAGGAGTTTTGAAGACAGACAGTATGGACTCGAAACTATAAATTTAAAATAAATTTATGTTTCAACTTGTTACATCCTGACATTAGTTTACTAAGTTTTGAACAAAATAAAACTAATCATATTTTCTCTGCCAGGAGTAATACATCTGTTGCCCCGCAAAGCGCTAACTTGTCTGAAAGTTGATGGTTTGCCAATTTATGAGATTTTATGTCAGTACAGTTTCACTTAAATGTCTGAATGTACTCAAGTGAACTCAGAATTCTTTCAAACCCCATTTTTTTCCAGACCCCAGAATACATTTCAAACTCAAGACTGTCATCATTTTTTTTTTTTTGCTCCACCCAGACTAATGAGACAATCCTTTCCATAGTAACCAAAAAGTGGAATGGAAAGAAGTAAAATAGTCCATAAAAGTTAGCACAATTAGATGGATATGTGGGCATGAACAAAATTGGCAGTAGATGGATTAGCATAACTTTTAATACCACATCTTTTGGAGGACTCACTCTTACTTTATCACAGCTCACCACTTGTGAACGATGTAGTCATTGCTGGTCTGTGGCACTGAATAAGCTTCATAGCACCCAAACACCATCAGTTTCTATATTTACCTTACATCTGCCAACAACCCATGTTCTCGCATTTTCTGTGTAAAAGAGCTCCATGTGGGCCAGATTTAATTTAATGCAGAAATACGATATGTCACTTCCAATAAAAGCAAAAAAGGAGAAAGAGATTCACACACTAACTTATCGAGGATGGCAGCTCATGCTGGTGTTTGGAATAGTTTGGAGGTATTGTTTTGTTTATGAAGCTGTTCAAGTTGGCTGGTCAAGTTCAAAGGAAGGTGGATGAGCCTGATTAAAATGGCCTCCTAGATCTGTTTTCCAAATAGAAAACATATGCCTCTGCGGGCTAAGCTCCTCATTCCCAGCTACAAGTGAATTTGAAACAGTTTGACTTGGGAACGAGAATGTAATGTGGAGTCTTTATTTGAATATTACTGTTCTGATGTAGGTCCCAGGCAAATTTCTAATGGCTAAGGCAAAATGCATACTAACTGTGACCAAAGACTTTTTTGTACCTGATGTTCATGCCAATAGGAGCCTTAGACACCATTGTATTAAATCCTCTGTAGATTCCTGTAGGTGAAGATACTGACGCCTAAAAAGATTATGTGATTAGATCCAAAACCACACAGTAAATCCATGGCCAAGTTGGAACCCTAGTGATAGTCTCTTGATTTATGACTCAGCACTCAATATTACATCATGCTGGACATCAGTATACATTTTTAAAACTTCATTTAGAGAAGACATTAGGGAAAAATAAACTATCATACTCAATGGTCATAAGACTGAAAAGGTATAGAGATAAGTCATTTTCCATTTAATACAGAGGAAATGCTTATATATGAGTCAAATTAATATTTTTTCTATGATTCATATGTGACTCCAGGTGCAAGTAAGACAAATTGTGTCTTGTTTCCCACCAGAGCACTCTCATTCTTTTCCATGTAAACATGTGGGAAATAATATTCAAAATTAACTGAATTATCTTTTCCACTTAAATGCAGAAATGTCAGCTTGTGCAAATGTGTATTACAAAAATTGTTTTTTCAAATGCTAACAATGATAAAATAGTTGTCTTGATCTCTGTTCTAGACACAATTGGCTTGCACACACACACAAACACACACGCACACACGAATTACATCATGTTTTTTGTGAAAAGTGCTTTTTTAGAAAATGAAAAACAATGATTCGGAGCAGTTTGAATGTTTCAATACTAAAAGGGATGGTGCAGTTTTAGGCAACAAAAAATTATCCATTTTTTGTTTCTCTTCCTTTTGTAAGGCCCCTTCCAACCCAGGTCTTTTTTATAGGCGTTTGAGGGCGCTGGCTCTCTCCCTGGGTCTATAAGGCATTATAATCTACTGATAAACATTCTAAGATTTTTTTATTGCATCATTACCAAAAAAAAAAAAATGGGGGGCAAAGTATGCATTTCAAACAAAGCTTTGTTGCTAGAAATCAGACAGTCTCCATCCACATTCTGAGTAATGTCTGCCTCCATTCAGTTCAACAGCCCACAAAGAAAGTAATAGACAAAGACATGTCAGATGAAAAACATCATGCTCAAAAATGAACCTAGTGAAGAAACACTTCATCCGAAACTAGACTTCTGAAAGAATTGGGAAGTGGAATATCATTATAGTTCACCACTTATTTCTTTCTCTACAAAAAAATTTGCATAGAAATTCCTTTAATGAAGATTTTACCCTCATCAAAATTTGATTGCTGGGCTTTGGCTGCAGAGACACTCTGGGCTTTCCCAAGTTTAGATCCTGTAGAGATTAGCGTTGACTCAAAAGCCAACTTTTCCTTGGCACTTCCCCTACTGGATTCAGCCTTTGTCTGTGCCAGTACCCCTTGGCCCACACTGATGATATCACTCTGAGTCACAGAGGCTGTACACACATGGCTCAGACACAATAATGATGCTGCTGATGACAGCACCACTGTTAATAATATGAAGCATTACCTGGCTCTGTATCTTGATAATTAAAGTTTATCTGCTTCTTCCTAAGCACAGACCATCGAGAATTAGACCACACGTGCATTTGCTTTCTTTGTCTTGTCTCTGTCTTTGTTGTACACGCTTGGCCGATGTATGACGAGAAACCCTTTTGGACATCTTCTAGCCTTTCACTGACCTCTTCTGACTAAATGAACATGTCGAGGACAAACACAGTTCATGTTAGACACTATTTCCCCTTGGGGCATAAAGATGTATGTGGATGGTTAAGAGATAAGTAAACACTAACCTGCACAAACCTCCTTTTGGAGATGTACTAAGTTTATGTATAATCTTGCCTGACAATTATATTGCTATGATGCTTTGCTGGGAAGTTTCAAAGGAAGAACTGTGCTCTTCAGATTTTATGTCTACATTGTTTGTATTTCCAAACTGCAAATGACTCTGGCATTTTCCAAAACTTCACACTAGTGAATAATAATAAGTAATGTTTGCCAAGGATTTAGTGTAAGATTATTGCATTTAATAAATGCAAATACAAATAATTAATCCTAAGCCAGAGGTGCCAACTGGAAGCTTGGTGGAAAAGCAAAACATTAGAGTGAGCTCTACAGACAATATTAAGACTTAAGCCAATGGTCATGCCTGCTGAACTATAAAGTCAGCTGAGCATTTCAGAGATTTTGGCTAACACAGGGCAAGGTACAGGCTCAAATCCTTTGAGAGGCAACTGGTACTGTGTAGATTAAGCTTTGTTGTTTAGCCTTAGATCATGGTCCCGTCTACTGGAGAGAGATAAATACTATTCTATCAATTACAATCACAAATCAATAGATAATGTATATAATTAATAAACCAATGAATTTCAGCACACAAATATCATTTAGGAGTACAGAACTTTAAAAGCAGTCAAAACAGTTGAAAATGACCATGTGACTAAGGAGTCAGGAGCAGGCATGTCTTTTAATAATTGTTTTAAAATGCTTTCATCTGTGTACCTATTCACCCCAAGAAAATATAACATAAAAAACACACCATGCAAAGAAAACATTCACACTTGCCATTGCTGGATGAGAAAAAGAAATGGGGCAAGTAAGACATTTAGTACAACAATTCCCCAACTTAATTAGCTGAAAGAAACACCTCTTTGATGATTACACTAAGCAAGAAGCAATTACTATGGGCCACGTATGGACTAGATATGATGAGACTATGCAATGAGTCTGTCTCCGCCTCTCTTCTTACAGACATCGCAATTGAGCTGAATAAGAAAGATGTATACACAGCTTGCCATAAAACAAAAACTTTAAGTTTCATGATGGAGATTTGGTAATAAGTATAAATGTAGTGAAAAAAAAATCTATTAATATTCATGGGGAAAATCAAGACAAACTTTACAGAGATGGTAATCATTTGAATTCAGTCTTTAACAATAATAACCATAATAACATTTAATGTGTTATGGTGCTTTCTATGGGACAGGGTCTCCTAGAGGTGAATCGAAGGTATTATAAACTGGGCTGAATAGCCTGAAACAATGCATGAATAAAAGTTTGCTGTGTGTCTGGGTGGGAAAAGATGAGGCAGGTACGTCAGAAGGAAGTCAATAGGATTTCACATGCCATGCAAGGATACTTACTCTTTTATTCTTAATGGTATTAGAAAAAAAAAAAAGGAAGTAATTCTTCCTGAGGGGTAGCTCTGATGAGCCACTGAAGGAAGGGTTAAAGAGTGAGAAGCAGGCGATATCTACTGGAAAGCTACTTCACTCAGAACAGAAAGCAAGGACATGAACCAGGACATTGGCAGTGGGAAGGGAAGGGAAGGAATACAGTAATTGGCAGTGCCTGGCCGTGGAAAACTTAAAACTTAGCAGCCAATTAAATGTGGGAGGTAAAAATAATACGGGATCAAATACAGAAGGTTTTTGGTTTGGACAGTCAAATTAATATTGGTGTCAGTAACTGGGACAGAAAATACAGAAAGAGGAATGGGATCATGGAGGGAGTATAATTAATTCCATTCAGGACATCTGGGCTTCAGATACAATCAAAACAAGCAACGTGAAGGCTGCCATTGACAAGTGGCAAATATTCTTATTTACATAGAACAAAAACTTAAATCTTGGACAGACATTATTAAACTCCTATTATGTGTAAAGTATTGGTAAAGGTTCTATGGGATGGAAGAATCAGCTTTCCACAGAGTCTCTGACCATAGGAGTTGACCATATAAGTAAAGTACAGCATAAATGCATGGAAGTATAACTCAGAATTGTCTGATGGGAGAGATATAGAAGAAACTAGCCCTGAAAGAAAGGTAGGGTGGCTCAAAGGAGAGAAGAGTGAGGTGCTTCTCATGGAAAACACAGAGAGGTTGCTCAGAAGGGGGCTTCAGTGAGACCAGGAATAGATGAAATGAAGGAATATCTAAAAAATGAGAAGGGACATATATAGACTGGTAACTTGAGTTAACTTTTGAAGTTAACTCAAGTTCATTTGATTCAGATAATTTTAATTTGAATATAGAATGTCCTCCAAAGGCCCATAGGTCAAAAGCTTGGTACGTCACTGGGATCATGCCCTTCAAGGGAAAGTTTTCCTCCCTGGGTCACCATGAAGTAAGCGACATACACTCCCCTGTGATGTGCTGCCTCACTATATACCCCAAAAGCAACAAGATGAATCAATCATAGACTGGAACCTCCAAAATTGTGAGCCAAAAGAAACCTTTTCTCTTTATAAATTGATTATACCAAGTATTTGCTATAGTGATGGAAAGCTGACTATCAACAGAAAGGAAGCTTTGGAAAATTTCCTAACAAGTCAGTGAAATTGAACATAGCATAACTCACCTGCCCTTTTGAAATACACTTGGGTTACACCTCCTTTCTTAAAACAAATGTTTAATGAGTCTCTCTTAAGCATGAAGTGCTATGGTCAAATACAAAGTAGGAGGAAAATTTAACAATTAATATTTAAACAAGACATAACATGGAGTCATGGTAATATAGATGAATTAGGAATAATAAATTCTCTTTGCATTTCACCTTTATCATTTAAAATCATCTGTTAGTTCCAAGTGTTTTTTTTTCCTGTTGCTATCTTATTCTTTGTTTTTTATGATATAAAGTCTTTGTAATGGGTTTCTTTTTCTATTGTCTTTGCCTTTCTCCTGTCTCTCTCCTCTGCTTACCTATAATAAAGTTGCAACTTTTACTATTGCTTTAATGTAATTGGATGTAATCAACATTCGTGTACATCTTGCTTTTTTCTACAGAAAAAAAAATGTTAGAAGCTGTCTGAGTGCACAAATAATTCCTGTTTAAAATATTTTCTCCTAATAGCAAATATATTTGTGTTCAACAATTTTGTCTTAACTTTCTCTGTTTTAGAGATTTTTGCCTTTACGTCAAAGTTGTATTTAAACACCCTTGCCCATATATCTTTATTTCCTAATTCTATTTTCTATGAAAAACATCATCAATGAGAAATACTGGGTATTCTAATGTTTTAAATGAAATCTTTAATTTCATCAAGTTTTATCAATTTGCTTTCCCAAAAGCCCAGAAGGATTTATAGGCCTCTATGAGAGTGATGGTTCTCAAAGTTTCACTTGCAACATAATCAAATGGAAAATTTGTTAAGACAGTTTTCTAGATCTCACCTCTAGAGATTATTTGTGCAACTATCTACCATTATTTGTAATCATGTTATATTTAATGATTGACAATGTAAGAGATATAGAGCAATATCTTATTGTATTTTAATTTGCATTGACAACCAAGTGAGGCATTTCAAACATTTGTTAGACATCTGTATTCACTATTCTCTATGTTGTTTTCATCATACCCTTTGTCTATGTTTTTATTAAGTCCATGCCCCTCCCTAGAGTATCAGGTATTCCTTAGACTTCTCATGTCTATAAATAATTGGAAGGGTTTAATTACCTCTCTCTTTTCCTATTAGCATAAACATTGACTCCTTTATTTTGAATTTAAAATCCAGCACTCTTAATTAAATATTGCTGGGTGTGGTGGCACATGCCTGTAATCCCAGCAGCTTGGGAAGCTGAAGCAGGAGGATCAGGGCAGCTTCAGAAACTTAGCGAGACCCTAAGCAACTTAGCAAGACACTGTATCAAAATTAAAATAAGCAAACAAGGCTGGGGATGTGGGGATGTGGCTCAGTGGTAAAGAGTCCCTGGGTTCAATCCTAGTATGAGTAAATAAATAAACAAACAAACAAACAAATAAGTAATATTTGATATTAGTATTGACATTCATGTCAATTTTGCTTTTTTACCACAGGAAAAATAAATTGTTGGAAGCTTTCTTGAGTGCACAAATAATTCCTATTTTAAATCTTATTCCCTAATAGCAAATGTATCTGTTCAACAATTTTGTTATAACCTCATCTGTTTTAGGGTTGTTGTATATTTCTTCATGTGTTTTGCCTACCACTCCACTCAAGGAAAACAATAAACCAACATCTATCTTTCGCTCTTCTATCTCAGGTTTGAAATAAAAATGTGATAGGACATTTTTCCACTTCTTCGAGGCAATTAAAATGCTTGTGATAGGAGAAAGCATGTTATTGCTTCCCAGGTGTGGTAAGGGAAATTCTTCCATGGGACTCAAAATTGGAACTGCTGTGGTAATAGAGTGACTACTGTTAATTATGGTAGTCCATAAGCTCTTTGACAGAGGGATGTTTTCTGATGTATGTATCTAATCATTATTGCATCTAGATCATTTTGGACAAAGTACAAGCTCAACTAGTGAATGTACGTAGTGTTATCAATCTGTCTTTAATTTTACATACACACATAGAAGTTATGAATAAACCTGAAGTATGTCAAAACTGTGCTTTATATATTGTAGTTTACTGTATTTGCATTTTAGAAATGAATTTTAGAAATTGGACAATCTTTCCATGAAAGATGCTTAATTCTCCAATCTGAAGAGAATTTTCTCTAAATCTTCTTTTCTTTCTTTTTCTTCTTTTTAAGTTGTAGATGGACAAATAACTTTATTTTATTTATTTATTTATTTTTATGTGGTGCTGAGGATTGAACCCAGTGCCTCACACGTGTGAGGCAAGTGCTCTATCACTGAGCCACAATCCCAGCCCCCTAAGTCTTCTTTTCAAATCAAGAGTATTTGAAGAAAAAGTCAAGTCAGGGAGTCTGGAAACTGAGTTTCAAACCTTGAAGATTATCCAGATCATGTTTTGTCTTCAGGGACAAATAGTCACAGAGTTCGAGGTTTATACTGCCTCAGTCAAAATCCCCACTCCCAGCATGGACCATCATTGAGTGATGGCTTCATATTATGACATGGGTACGAGTCAAGTTCAGAAGCTGCCAAATATATGTGGCACAAATATCTAGTCACCAAGGGCAGAACTCCCAAACATCTGGAGACTTGCGGTTCAATTCAATATGTACTTGTCAGTGTTGCTCTAAAATTATCTTATTTTGAAGCAAATGACTAAACATTAAGAATATGCTCCGGATTTGGAAGTAGGAGTGCCAATTTTGTTTGTGTTGCTTATGATTTTTTTGTTTGTTTTTAGTCTGGAAATAAATTTAGGACCATCTAGGTCACAAAAATAAATGCTTGTAGATAGGTTGTAGTAGACTGTAAAGTTGGTCAAAATGCTTTATATTCCCTGCCTCTGAGAGTTGGAGTCTATTTCCCCAATGTTTGAATTTGAGTTGGTTTCTGTCAGTTGCCTTGGATAATAGAATAAGACAGCAGTGATACTGAACAAGAGTGCCAAGCCTAGATTGTAAGAGACTATGAAGCTCTGTGCTGTATTCTTGGAACACAGATGATGCCATGTGAAGAACAAGGTATCTTGCTGGATAAGTTGGCTCATAAATACCTATTATTTCAAAGGACAAGCAGTCAACTCCAGAAACAGAGCCACCTTAGTAAATGGCAGTTGACCACAGATAAGTAAGTGAGCCCAGGCAAGATCTATAGGTTTGTGGAACAAAGCTCATGAATTACTTATCCTAAAACGCTGTGCTTTAGCCATTAGACCTAACCTTAGACCACTTAAGTTAAAGTCATTAGGTTTGGATATTATTTGTTAAATGTAAAAAGCTAACTGATACACAAGTGCATGCATACAAACATACATACATACATACATAGAAATGAATGGCAATGACTGTGGTGAACTGGGAAAAGCATGCCAATCTAGAGGAACTCAAAACTCTTTGTGCCATATGAAACACATCTGGAAACTGCCTGTCAGGCAAAAGTGTTTGCCTTCTGAACTAGCCAATTCCCTCATTCTTACAAATGAGAAAATTGGTCCAGAAAAAAATGACTTACTTATATTGCTATGCCTAGGTCATGCCAGAATAAAAATAGAACCAGGTCTTCTGCTAAGCTATATTGGAGTTTTCTTCAACAGTATAATGGGTTTTTTCCTACCTGAAAGATGCATGGCTTGAAGACAAGAAAAGGATAATCTACAACTAAAATTATTCAACTTTTTTTTTTATCAGGGAGTCTTTAAATATTCTTCTAGGGAAAATGTTTCTTTGAAATATAATGGATTCTGTGACTTCATTTTGAGAAAAAGTATTCTTAGAAATGTTTTTTTGAGCTTAAAATTCTCTGTCCAATGAACACATTGCCCTTGCTCATTAATTATATATATTTTTGTATGTTCTGGAACTCAGAAAGAAGAATAACAAAGTCCTCAAAAGTCTTAAAATGGAGAGTAAATAGTCCTGTTTCAACTCTTTGAGAAACTAACTCCTGTCAAGTTATCTAAGATAATAAGACCCATATTATAAGTCCTATACGTGCATAATGCCACCTTTTGAGGAATGTACAAAATACTACCTTTAAAATGAATTTCATCACTGATGATATTAATCATTTTGTAAAAGATAAACAGATGTTTTGACAGGTATCAGGCATTCAGCTACCAAAAAAAAAAAAGGTGAGTTTAAAAATCAATTTTCATTCAGTTCTGTTTCTGTGATGTTAACATAAACCAAATGATTTCTCACACCATGTGTTTATTTGGCATCTCTGCATGGAGGTTTATCCTTTACCCATGATGAAAGTCTTTCTTGCACAAAGCCACCAAATCAGGATTAGTCAATGGATAGGTTTAATTTAAACTGTCCCTTTTCCCATCTGGAGTTTGCCTATCCCAACAAGGTGATATTGTTACATTCAGTGCAACCAGAGTCAAAAAAATTAAAGTGCATTTTTTAAAAAAAATCCATGTAGTGCTGGCATCCTCTTATCTGTTTAGCATCTATATATGGCAAAGACATTTAGAAATGCCTGTGGGAATGTGAGTGTAAGCAAGTACACCTATGCTTATGCTGGAGAAATGGAAAGAGCTGGGAAGGAAAATAAGGTGGCAGTCATGAAGCAGAGAAAAAGAACACAACCCAATTCCCATTACTTAATAGAACACATTGTGAGGCCAAGGCCTCGTGGGAGCCAATCACCAGCTGACAAAATTAGATTCTGAATCATGCTTTGTAATTCTTTCTAATGCCAGCCAGAGATGAGAGCCTTCCCTGGGAACTCGTTCCTCCCAGGACCTGCCCCCCACCCAGCAATCCTTATCAGCTCCTAGCCAGCTGCCAACTCTTAAGGTTGCTGGACAGAGCATTTAATTCTCAAGGTTGTGCATTAATATTCAAATTCCTTCTTATCCATAGACTGACTTAAGCATGAACTTTTTTTTTCCATCTCCACCCTCTTTCCTGCATGAATTTCCTTCCGAGATTTTTACCCAGAAACCCTGAAATTGAATGGACTTTGAAAAGAGAGACATTTACAAAACTTGTCCTGAACCAGTTCTCTTGCAACTCAGGCATATTCCCAGATGGATGCTTCTTATTTCTAATCACAAAAGTGGATCTTATTAAATATCATTTAAAGCACATTCCCACCCTCACATTCTCTTTTCCCTTCAAGTTGATATCTGAAATCTCTGGCAAGTAAATTGGAATTAGTTACAATGGAAAATGAAGTTATCAGAACATAGCCAGATATCTCATATTGCTTAGGATGGCTCTGGTTTTCGCATGGATGCCTTGGAGAACACAAAGATTAGGAGATTAACCAGGCAAAATGTTTCAAATGATCTCTACAACAAAAATATACCTGCATGTTTATTTGTAATCATTGAGAGAGAGAGAGAGAGAGAGAGAGAGAGAGAGAGAGAAAGAGAGAGAGAGAACCTTGTAAGTAATAGGAAGGCAATATGCACTATTTCATGTCAGAAAGCATTTTGACCTCAACTATCAGACTGATTTGGGGGGAAAAATGATGGGATTTTGGTTGGATCTTAATTACTGGTAGAATTCCTTAGTCACTGAATATTCCACTGTATTTTGCATTTGTAAGCTAAGTCACAGCTCAACTAGGGAAGTTCCC
Organism: Ictidomys tridecemlineatus; assembly: GCF_052094955.1. NCBI lineage: Eukaryota > Metazoa > Chordata > Mammalia > Rodentia > Sciuridae > Ictidomys > Ictidomys tridecemlineatus. The sequence goes on from NC_135481.1 coordinate 165,428,963, forward strand.
TTCACTGAATTGGAAAATCAGTTATCAATGGCAAACTGTGCACAAGGTACTTTAAAGGATACAAAGAGAAAGGAGCATGCCTGATCTCAAGAAGTTTTTATTAAAAGGAGTTAGGTAGAATTTTTTCTAAATTCCTGTATAAATCATCCACTAGCTTCATGATTTTTAATAAGTTATTTAAGCCTTTTAGGATTCAGTTTTCTCAACTGTAAAACAATAACCTCAAATGACATTGTTAGACTTAGAGAAACCAATACTTATAGGGCAGCCTTGCCATAGTGCCCCCAAAAGGAGCAACAAATAAAATTTATATCATAAGTTATTCTGATAGGGACAATAAATTTGTCTTTCAGAAAACTAACAATGTCCTCAATTTTGCTAAGTAAAATGGTTAAGTCTCGTCTAATTCACTCAGCAGAACTTGACGATTCTCTTTTTTGAAATAGCTTCTATACTTGGTTCTCAGAACACCAAACTTACCTGTGTTTTCTCATACCAAATGGTTTCTCCCGTCAGATTTACTGGTTCCTACGACTCTTCCTAAATTCTAATTATTGCAGTATGTGGACTCAGTTTTTAAGACTTTTCTCTATCATATTGCCTTTCTTGATGTTCTCATCAAGCTTCATAGATTGTAGTAAAGCCTGAACCTCTGCCTATAACTGACTACATACATACAACATCCTACTAAATTTCAGGGTGTCCAATAGGCCTTATCATTTAACATATTCAACATTGAATATCTGTGTTTTTACCACTACCACCACTATGATTTTCCCCTTCTCATTTTTCTCCATGCCAGTAAATGTCCATTCCACCTTTACCAGTCCTCTTGTTAAAAACAAAAAATGAACTGCAGTCATCCTTGACGTCTCCTTTTCTCTCAAACTGCATTTTTAACCTGTGGCAAGTTCTATCTGTTCTATCTTTAAATTAAGAGAATGAAAGCAGTTCTCATCACTTTTCATCACTGTCACATGTCCAGATATCTTCCACTTGTTCCTCTCCACCTTGCTCAACTGTCCTCTAACTCACCTTCCTTGTTATGTTCAGCCACAGGAATCTCTGTCAGTAGCTTGAAGAGATTGGGGAGTTGTATTCCTTGATCCCATCATATAGTCTCTTCAGATTGGTGTGCGTTTATTGAAGGTCCCTATTCCTATCAAGCCCATGAACTTCATATTTTCTTCCTTTTTATATCCCTAATACTTCCTCTTGATGAAGCTTTTTATGGATTCTAGGAAATCTAAACCCCTAGTCCATTCTGGACTATAGGTGTTACTAGATCCTCTGATTGTAATTATTGCTTATCAGACTATTCCTTATAGTTACCCTGTACCACACTTACCTGTTTGTAAATAGTCATTTTTTCAAATAAACCTTCCTTTAATGATCCTAATTTGAATATGGCACCTGTTTTCTGGTTAATAACCTGATTGACAGTAACTGCTACTGAAAGTAGCCTCAAGAAACTGACCCTCAAAGTAAGACTCTACTGTCGCCTTGTTCCCATATCACAGCCCTACCAATCTCTAGAAACTACATATTTCTAGGGCTGATGGTGGCAATGTGAGTACTCTAATTAACATATGATGTAGTTTTCTTCCCATTCTTACAACCTAAGGTTCACTGTGTTTGGAGGTCCTAGCATCAAATAAAGTACTAACTACATCCTTCAAAAACAGGATTAAGGATTCAATGATTTGGAAACTAAAACTTCACCTGGTCATCTGGTTACTATATCAGTGAGCTTAAAGGGCATAGAAAGGAGCCGCTGTACAATTCAAGGTGATTGTTCCTGTCATCTGGGGGATGGGGTGAGTTGCTACTACACAATAGGGGTAAGAAGATTTTTTAGGAGCATATACATGCATCCAAGGGGGTACCTATTAGTAGTTATTTGATCCAAAGTCCTTGACTAGTAGAAAATTGTGGCAACCCAAAAAGGACCAAATCATTAAGGATTCATGTCTTATACAAAGTTTTGGGTCATCCTGCACTTAAAAACAAAACAAAACAAAACAAAAAACACTGACTGCATGATACTGGACAAGGGTAAACGAAATATATAATGATTTGTAGAAGGTAATTGTGGTTACAAAATTTGCTTCATGCCCCAGTACAGAAGCAAAGACTGAAGTAGCTATGTTCTTTATTTTTCTCCCCTCTATTTCCCTTCCTTGTGTGAAGAACATGAGTGGTGGTTATCATTTTAAATGGTAGTGGGAGAACTATTGCATTGAAAACATCTACAGTGATATGGTATCCAAAGGGATTCCATGAATTCTTTGGGTTGAAGGCACAAACTGTTCACTCAGATGAGAGAAGAGAGAAAAAATGAGGGCAAGAGAAGTAAATCTTGATGGATAACTTCTATTTGTCTCTCCAGATTTGCTATTCACTACAATGCAGCTTGCCATTTGCCCCGGGAGGCTGCCTTTGTATAAGCAGCAATGATTCTCTAGCCTTCTGGCTCCTGCTTGGGCTTAGCCAATGGAGAGCCTTGGCTTTGATAGAAGATAGGATGGAAGGAGGAGAGTGAGATCATGGAGTCTATGCCTCTGGCTCACTCTGTGAGGTCAACCAGGATGGCTATGTCCCTACTTCTCTTGAGGGACCTTCACTACATAACTTTCTCCTTCTATCAGGTTCTGGAACTCTTTTCTTCCTTTATCTTTTTAGTCCAAGCATCATAAGTGTTACTCATCCACTCTTACTCCATCATCCCTTGTGGTTCCTCTATACCCCACCCATATTTTTAAATTAAATTTGTAGAAGAAATAAACAAAAGTCTCTAGTTTTCGAAATTTGACTAGCCCTTGGTTTGCTGTTGGGGTCCTGACCAATATTTCTCATGGGTCTATTCTGCCATCATTGCTATCAGAATTATTGCAACAACTTCATAATGGGCTTCACTTATTGGGTTCTTGTCTTCTTTTCATCTATTCTCAAATGGCAGCCACAGTAATCCTTTTAAAATAGCAACAAGGTCACGGTACTCCTCTATTAAAGCTCTTCCCAATGCCCCCCAGTTTAATGCTGGACATGATCTACCCCCTCCTTACCTCTACTTTTCTCTTCCACTCTCATCAGCCAGTAGGAATTCTCCTACCAGTTCTACCACAGGCCAGTTGCCTCTACCAAGAACACTTGTCCCCATATCTGGCTCTCACCCAGATCTTCTCTGTGTGATCTCCCCTGATCGCAGTGTCTAAAATTGCATCTTCTTCCAACATGACCTAATCTCTCTCTCCATTGACCTTTCTCTTAATCTACTCTTTATCTTATTTATCTATCCTATTTGTCTTGCTTCCTATTTCTCTCCTAGGCCAAAACACTGACACACGAAAGTTTTTGTTTGGAATCTTATTATCTATAAAGGTGCCTATCACATATGAGTTATTCAGTCAAAATTTTTTGAATTAATTTTCCCATTCATTCATTTCCTATTCACTCATAGTAAAAACCAACCTATTTGAGGCCCAAATATTCTTTGAGCACCTATTCAATCTGAATTAACTTGTCAAGCATCTCAATTGTAAGCCATGAAATATACAAGCACTTGCCTCTTTTCAAAAGAAAATCATTATTTTACCTCATTTGGTCACCTACATCATGGACCAGATTTTTACTCAGTTACCTATTTTCCAAAGGTAAAATCCTAACCCAGAAGACAATTTGCATCTCATTTTCATCTGATGAAATGATAAAACCTGAGGCACAATAAAATTTCACAGAAGGAACTCAAAATTGTTTTAAGCAATAGCAGCATCCTTTAAATTTATATAAAGTCCATAAACTGACAATTTAAGATGACAGTACATATTTGGAAGTAACAAAGCAAAACCATCCTTATTATTTTACTATCACAGTTATGCAAATATCCAAATCTTCTAACTTAATTTGAGGTGGACATCATTAATTAATGCTTGAAGTAAATTTTAAGACTTTAAAAGAGAAATACAGTCTTCACTATGGGGAATTCTTCATTTACCTTATAAAATAAACTATAAGGAATGCTAACAAAAATAAATTGAACCAGACATGGTGGCGTATGCCTGTAATCCCAGCAGCTCAGAAGACTGAGGCAGGAGGATCACGAGTTCAAAGCCAGCTTCAAAAACTTAGCGAGTCTCCAAGAAACTTAATAAGATCTTGTCTCAAAATTTTTTTTAAAAAAAGTAAAAATAAAAACGGTTGAAGATATGACTCAGTGATTATGTACTACTGGGTTCAATCCCCAGTACCAAATATATATATATATATAGAGAGAGAGAGATCATTATAAAACATATAGCTTATAAATACCTCCAAACTGTGTTTTTAATTAGTACATTATAGTTATATATAATAGTGGGGTTCCATTTGACATACTCAAATGCCTAGAACATAGTTTTCTTCATTAGAATCCCTAGGAGTATTTTCTAATTCCTTTCTTTCATCCCTCCCATCTCTCTTGGCCCTTTTTCTTTATCTTATCAGTCTTCTTCCTTTTTTAAATTTTTTAATTGGTGCATTATAGTTATATATAAAATTGGAATGAATTGTGATATATCCATACATACACATATCACATTTGGTCAACTTCATTGTTTTAATTTTAAAACACCATCTTATAGTCTATTGTATCTCCATTATTAAAAGACCTATAGTTACTAAGAGGACTCTATTAGCACATCAGTATTGATTAGTATTTCAAAGTGTTTTGATCAGTAATTTCATCCTTCTGCAGGTGACACTAGATAGGTGATTGACTCTGATGTCATGCAAACCTCATAACTTCTATAAAGTAAAATCTGTAACATCACCCACAATGTTTTCCTGCTTTGACTGAGTTCACATAATTGGGAAATTTTAATTAAGAAAGAATAACTGTTCTTTATGTTCAGAAGAAAATCATGAAGTACATATGTCAGCCATCAAAGACTTCCTGGAAGTGGCATTCATCAGGAATGGTAAGTGTTTTAATACTGAACTCATGACATTGGCTCTATTATGTAGGTCATATCCTTTTGCTGTTCAGCACTTTCCTAGCATTATGTGAGAGTTATGTGTACTTTCAATGGCCTTTTTCAGCTAAATAGTTTTATTTACAAGGTGACCTTTTGAACAGGAAAATGACTATGTTGCATATTGAACTGTTCACATTTCACAGATAGTGCATGAGAGAGAGCTGATATTCCTTGGGACTCTAAGAAAGGATTCAGTCTAACAAGTAAAAATACACTTTCACTTGCCAAAAACACATCAGAGCACATAGCAGGAATTCCATCAGTACATGGAAAGTGCTAATGCCTGAAATATCATGTATAATTTGGGTGTAAATCCTAGCAACTAGCCAATTTAAAAAGGTACCAGTAATCTATGAAGTATTTGGTAAAATGGGTAAAATTTTGACTTCATGATTCAGAAATTATGAGAAGGCATTTGTAGAGAGGACTATATGAGTCCCTGATCCATTAGTTCAGTGCTTTTCAACACAACATAACTTTAATAAAAACATGAATGTCTGATACCTAACAAAAAGGTGACAGACATATAACAATGCTCTGTTGTTGAAGGCATGCTGCATTTTCAATTTGATATAGCAATATGATATCCTAGATAGATGTATCCCTGCTTTTGCAGTTTTTCAAATGCAACTCTGTGATTTAGGCCAAGCAATAGAGCATTCTTCAGTTACCCAGTAAAGCACTCTACCAGTTGAATCTCGTGTCATCATTCATTACTAAAGTCATTCCAATTGACAAAACCCATGGGCGAGCACTTTGGAAATCTGTGGTACTTAAGAACCATAAGGCATTTATCTGCTTGCTTCATCCTGTGCCTCAGTGATAATGTGAACTGAGCAGGTCTTATATTTGCCTTTTTGTTACTTTCTGTTACCTAATTCTATTCTCTCATGTCTATGTCTTGGTGGCCAGTTCGATTTGGGGATAGGAGGCTCTGGAGCATAGGGGGAAGGAGGGGAGGGGATGACTTTCCAGAAGATTCTGTTGTGGAATTCATCCAAAAATGGTGGAAAAGAGGAAGAAATGCTGCCTTTGAAAAGTAAAGATAAGAAAAGAAACCTAAGATTGTGACTGAACTGAGCTCTGTTTTAAAATATCTACTGTCTATACCTTATACAAAGATGAAACAATGCTTAGGCGTTCTCAGGAAACTGGATAAAGGGGTTTTCCCAGCTCCTCCCCCATGTCCCTGCCCCATATTTAGATGTTAACAATACCTGATTTCTAAGATCCAAACTACAGACTCTGATATTTAAGCTGTCTTAAATATCACTCTTTAGTTCAAAAGTCTTTTTAGTTTTTCTCATTTTAAAAAATTCTCAAAGGATTTCACAGCCACTAAATAGTTCTTTAAAATGGCACTTTTATTAGTTCAATCTAAAGAAATCAGAAGCAGATGGATTAATTTTCCCTTCAAATATATAAGGTTTAAAAGCATTCTAAGAAAAAAATAATATATTTAGTTAAATGTGTTTTAAGTTTTGTTTAAAAAAAATTATACCTGAGAAATATTGGAAGGCATTAGCCAATCTGAAAACCCAATGTATTTCCATACCAGCTAATTTTTCTCCCACGCCATATAATTTGTGAAAAAAGTTGCTAGTATTAAGAAAAGAGTAAAAAAAAAATGTAAGTTTAAATGAAATATATTATTTATACATTGTACAGTAAATACTGGTAGTCATTTATGGTGGAGGTGGGTTTAACCAACATCCATTAAAATTAGAACATCAATATAGCTAGAACTCAAATCCTGTCTTCAAGATGACTTTAATTTCACATATTTTTAAAATATAGAATCATGTTCAAATTGTATTCATCTTCCAATACCTAAGTATCAGAAGCAAATGAAAGTTAGTTACTATAAAGTGTTGATCAAATCTAATTGCTAGTTACTTTAAATTGGAAAAGCCATTTGAATTACTCAAGATAGTTGTTGCTAGGAGGGGATAAAGAATTTGTGCTTCCTCTGGATAATTCAGTGGAAGAGGGGTGTGTGTGTGTGTGTGTGTGTGTGTGTGTGTGTGTGTGTGTGTGTATGTGATCCAAGAACCGAAGGAAATATGGTTGTCTCTGCATGAATATGTCTGGGTCTTACATGATCTTAATGCTGACCTCTCTACTCCAGCTACATTGAGGTGTGCATAAGAACAAAAATAAATTAAAATCTAAAAGCACCAATTGTAGAAAAAAACAAAACCTGAGACCAGTTAGATTAAACAATTGAACAAGAAAAGAGTTTTACACTAGAGTAATATTCCGGCATTCAGAATGCCTGCCTCAACATAGTAAGCTGTATTTACAATCAGAAAACAGGAAATGACTTATAGGGATTATGTGATTGGTGCAGTTTTATGTTTGCTTTATTTGGGCGTATTTGTGCAGATTTCAACCTGGAATTGGTTCAGTTGCTGTGATTGACTGAGATTCAGTTGCTTGGACACAGGGTATATTCTGCAGTTAGGTTGTGGTTTGTTTATGCATAAATTTAGATTACTGCTTACTATGTATAGTGGCCATTTTGGAACAAATTTTATCACCCAGTACAGAGGTAAGTTTAGGCCAAACTTAATTTCACAGCATCTAGAGCAGTGTCAGTGTTTAATGAATTAATCAGTGGGCCAAAAGCAACAAGCACTAGTGGTAAGACCACAGTGCTTAGATCCAAAGTTTAGGGCAAAGCTGTTTTCAGACTTATCTTGTTGCTGTGTTACAGAACACTTCTATAAAATGATTATAAGTTTTTATCAGACTATAACCAATTAACTCATTTTGCAATGTGCCTGGCAAAGTAATGCCCATAATAAAAATAGTCTTTTCCTCTTAACTTATTATAGTACGTACACTATTAAGTTCATATCAATATTGATTTTTAACAGGCCCACATGAGACATTAGGAAAGTTAAATTAGAAGACACATATAACTCAGATATAGTGCTTATTTTGAAAAATGATATTAATCTAATGGAATTCTGTAAAAGGGCAATTCAAATTAGTTTTACAAATGGTTCAAAAAGTTTTTCAAACATTCAACCTTGGAGAAACTTGAATATACTTCATAGTTCCGTAAAAGTAAAGAAAATGAGAATAATTAAAAACATCAAATGTCTCCATCACTGTTCTAAATTTTTTTTAAAATAAAGGAAATTAATTAGAACTGTCACACTGAAAATAAATGTTTCAAAACAGACAACCAATAAATATCTTAAGTTTATACTGCAAACATAGAAATAATTGTTGTCTTTAAAAATAATCAGTAATTAGAAAAAATCACTATTTTCCCAATATGTTTATGTTTACTCAATTTCTATAAACAAGTTTTTATGCATATTAGGTTGCAATGTTGATTTTAAAACTCTAGTTTGAAGAGCCAGGTTTAGTGGCACACACCTATAATCCCAGCTACTTTGGGAGGCTCAAGCAGAAGGATTTCAAGTTTCCAAACCAGCTTGGGCAACTTAGCAAGACCCAGTCTCAAAATTTAAAAAGGGAGCAGTGATAGAGCATATGCCTAGCATGGGTGTGTCCCTGGGTTCAATTCCCAGTACTGGGGAAAACAAACAAAAACCCCCTCTAGTTTAAAGCTGTTATTTGTTAGATTCCAATTCATACTGTTTGCTTTTTTCTTTTCTTTTCTTTTCTTTTTCATTCATTATTTTTTTATTTGTTCTAATCAGTTATACATGACAGTAGAATGCATTCTGATATATCATACATAAATGAAATGTAACTTCTCTTTCTTCTGGTTGTGCATGATGTAGGATCACACCACTCACGTAGTCATATATACACATAGGTATTAATGCTCAATTTATTCTCCTGTTCTTCCTACCTACATACCCTCTTCCCTCTCTTATACCCCTCTGCCTAATCCAAAGTAACTCTATTATTCCTTACCCACCCCCCTTATTGTGAATTAGCATCCACATATCAGAGAAAATATTTAACCTTTGGTTTTGGGGGGATTGGCTTATTTCACTTAGCGTGAAATTCTCCAGCTCCATCCATTTACTTGCAAATACCATCATTTTATTCTTCTTTAAGGCTGAATAATATTATATTGTGTATATATACCACATTTTCTTTATCCATTCATCTGTTGAAGGGCATCTATGTTGTTTCCATAATTTAGCTATTGTGAATTGATCTTGCATTCATTACTGAAAAATTTTCTGAAAGATTTCAGCATAGATAACTGAGAAAATACTCTCACACCATGTTTGGAAGGGAAGGGAGTAATTTGTTTTTAATTTGTGTGTGTGTGTGTGTGTGTGTGTGTGTGTGTGTGTGTGTGTTGCTAGGGATCGAACCTAGGGACTTGCACATGCTAGATAATCACTCTACCACTGAGCTCCATTCCCAGCCCTTTTTATTTTATTTTGAGACATCATCTTACTAAGTTATTCATACTGGCCTCCAAATTGCCATCCTTCTGACTCAGTCTACCACATAGTAGGATTTACAGGCATGTACCACCACGTCTGGCTAGGAAGGAAAAATTTATTTGGCAAACTTCAACTATTTATATGTTCAGGAAAATATATTCCTGAATGCAGAATAAGCATTTGGAAGAAATGTATCAGATAACCAGGCAAGGACTCTTACACTCTGACAAAGGACATAATGTTCATGGCTATTGAGATTCCTTAATATGGTGGCATCTTCAACTTTTAATTCTAATATGTTGGATATGAAGTTCTACACTGACTTCTCATTTTCATATGAAATGTTTTTGCAACAGCTACTTGGATTGAAATGCAGAATGCTTCTGCTCCTATTCTGAATTCTTCATTTCTACTCTGACACTCTTAATGAACTTATTTATATAGCTGATTTACTTTTCTCAGTTGTATCCCAGTGTATAGCTAAGTGAAGTTCATTTCCTCATTGTTTTGCCATTTTTGTGGACCCATCAATTACTTGGATGCCATGAACCTAACTTAGTATTTGTTGTTTTATTTAGTATTGACTTTCTTTCCCTCCAATTTCTTCCTATATTCTCTTCAGTTCTGTTCACTGATTGTGTTTTCTTAATGACTCTAATTGTTTGTACTCACACTTCCCACCCTCTACTCCATACTTGCCCAATTTCTGAGTATTTATTTGGTTAGCATTTCAAAAAGGACTGAAAAATCAAGAAAGAAAACTGTATTCTCTTTGTTTCACTTGTTTGAATGAGTGTCTCTTAAGACACAGAAAACAGACTCTTTCCATTGGTTCTGCAAGCAACTTCATTCCCAGCTAACTGTTTGATCTCTTCTGACCAAGATGGCAGAGACAGGGTATAAGAAAGAAGCTGCTGGAGGACAAGACAAGGAGACAAGTCATGTCTCTATTTGCAATAAGTCCCATTACCCTGACATCTCCTGCCACTGAGGACTTAACACCATGACAACTCCCACCATAGGTTTGATACTTTAAAATCACCAATGGGAAGTATTCTGATTAGGTTTTCTAAAATAATCAATGGGGAGAAAATTAGAAAATATTCTAATCAGAGATCATAAGGTAACCAATAGGAGCAAATGGGGTGAGGTCTTAAATCAGGTCCACATAGAGAAGAGAACACCCCACAGCTCAGCATATAAGACCCTTATTTCCAGACACTGGGGCTTGAGCATCTCTCTCTTGCTTGGCCCACTTTGCTCTATCTTAGAGTGCTATCTTCACCTTCAGAAAATCTGCACTTTACCTGTTACTTCTGTATAACTTGCTCAATTCTTTGTTTAGGACACCAAGGACCTGGACTTCAACTGGACATCCCAACAGTGACACATTCTGTAGGGTGGGAGATTCTAGAGATGTCCCTTGTCCTATTGTGACCATATTTAACTGAACTTTGGCAGTTAAAACAGAAACACAGATTGCCAGAGGAGAAGGCATAGAGACTCTGTCCATTACCTTCAAAGTAAACCTGATCACTTGTCAAGAATTACTGACTTCCCCTTATCCAGCCTTGGCTACACACTCAGTGTGCTGTCTATATTCCAAAACCATTTGCACTGACTTGAATCCTTGAGTCTCTTGTCAGTCTTAGCAACCATTCCACGGTCAATTGGTAATCAAATATCCCTAATCATTGTCTATTGAATGAAATGATACAAATTCTAGTCAGCTTAATGTTTTCAATTAAATTTTGAATGGGTAGACTCTGAGGGTTTGGTAAGCTTTCAGCCTGTCTTCAGTCCTTGCTGCTGGCTGCTCACAACGTGTTTCAAAGACCAACAGCATCATGGTCACCAGGATGCTGGTGAAAAGTGCTGAATCTGAGTCCCCATCAGAGCAAGCAAGATCCCTAGGTGATTTGTGTACACATTAAATTTGAGAAGCACTACCACAAATTCTTTAAGAATGTCTCTTGGGTTAAATCCAATAACAGTGACTGGATCCTTTTCTGGGAGCACGTTTTAAAAAGTGATACTTCCTAGAGTGTCTTTACTGATTCTACTTTATCTTCTTTGCTTTCAAAGATTGTATAGTTGTCTTCTGTTTCTCCTGGTATCTTAACAGTGCTTCTCAAACTATGTTCCAGATCAATTCATATCAAGGAGCTTATTTAATTTGCATAGCCCTTGGCTCATCACCCGTGAGCTGGGTTGAGTCTCTAAGGACAAAGCCATGGTCTGCCGTTAATAAAGAATCTCATGCATGTCGGTGTTCACAAAAAACTACTTTCAGGGAATAAATAGTATACCAATAACTGCCTTCCTTGGACAATTGATACTCACTTGCTTTCTAATTGTTCCCTCCTTTCCCTTTTATTCTTTGACTCATGGGAAATAACTCACAAATACCTTCCACAGGTAAATAAATAGGGTGCAGGCATTGCTCATTTTCTTCCAAGCCTCATTCATCTGTCCCTTTCTCCTCAATCCAACGTTTATTAATAAGTACATTCATATATATTCACTTTCTCATTACCATTGCCTGTGCATTTCTCTATGATCTTCCAGGTTCCCATGGCCTAGTGTTTCCACTCAATAAGGCCCATGGTGGCTGGCAATGATCATCATCTTCCCCAGCAAGAGAAAGATAATGGATCTCCCAAAACCCAGCAATCAGGCTTCTATCCAAAGAAAATACAACTGCACAAATGTCTAGTTTTATCGCTTTTATATTCTGTGAGCCTTGAATGAAAGCAACAGGATCAGCTGGGAGTTTGTTACAAATGCAGATTCACAGGCCCCCAGACCCACTGCATTGAGCTGTATTTCATTAAGATTCCTCACCTGATATATGCATATACTAAAGTTTGAGAAGGATTTCTACTATATATACACCATAAAAATTAAATCATCTCTTTGTAGATACATTAACGAAACATAAACAAGGACAAGATATTCTTCATTTATATCAGCCTCCAACATTTAAGATTCACTTACCTTTGATATACTGCAGCTGCAGCTGCTGTTTTCTAATCAGCAGGTCAAAACATTTTTTAAACATGTGGAAATGTAGATAGACAATTCACCTAAAAATTTATAGTGATTGTTTTGATGAGGTCTAGCTCCTCCTGAAAAGTGATAGTGTTTTGAAATCAGAATTTTTAGGTTACTTGACTTGAAAAGGATTTTTAAAGGTCACACAAGCACAGATCCCTTATTATAAAAATGTAGGAGTCCTCCCTAGGATTCCAGAAGGTTTTATGCAACTCTCTAGCAGCCATCTATTCCCAGAGACCCACCTAACAGGTTACACAAAACCTGTTCAAACTGAGCCTGTGTTACAGTCCCACTTCCTCTCCCTCCTGTTTGCATTTGTCTTTATCAACCAAGTCACCCAAGTCAAAAATCAGAGGATCACCTTTTTTTTTTCTTTTATCCTATATCACCAAATCATCTACCAGGACCTGCATACTTCAATACATACAAACCTATAGAATTTAGCTCTTTGGCTCTATCCTCTCTGTTCACTTGGATCAGCAATGACCTCTTCCTAGCACGTCTCCCAGTTTACTTTCTCTTATTTCTTTAAAATACTTATTGTAATACAATTATCCAGAAAAATTAGTCCTGCTTCTCAGTGAGCAATTCTGCAGTGCATTCTACAGGGTTCTTCAGATGGTTCCCAACAAGATGGGCACTAGTTGTCCACTGCCCATGCCCTTTCTGAGCTTCTCTCTTCCCTCTCTCTTTTCCTCATTTTCCTGTGTATCTTCTTAAAAATGTCCTTTGAAAGTGCAGTCTGCCTTGCATTCTTATGAATAGTGACTTCTTTAGTAAAAGTCACTATTACTAAGGCCATATTTCAAATAGCTTCCTTGGTCATTTCTATTTTCTTCTTTAACGTTTTTGGAGGGATTTCTGGCTGTACTTGATGATGTCATTTCTTATAGTCTCATTACATGATTGCTGAGACAATCATCCTAAGGGTATAATAAAAGTCAATGCTACCAGCACTACTACTTTCTCATAAAGCTTCACTGGTGTTATCTTCAGGGGATGATTCTTTGCAGGAACACTTTCCAATGCACTTCCCTGTTCTCTAAGAAGTTCATGGAAAACCCAATAATGAAATCCAAGATTCTACCTAATCAGAAACACTTCACTGACAACACAGCAAAACAAGTTCTGAGAGTAAGGAGGGGAAGGTGTTCTCAGCAGCCTTGCTGCTCTGTGAAGCTCTGCACCTTTCTGCAAACTTCCTCCCAATTATAAGTGGTACCTGATTCTGTAGTATCTGGGATTAATCGGGGTGCTGTAGTCCAGCTATGTATCTGACAGTTGTCAAGCTCAGTTTCTTCTCTTTTTAAGACTAAAAAATACATCACCAAGAAATTCCACTCTAGACTCTATTGACCTAAACTCTGAATTCTAGAAAAGGAAAATTTAAAACTCCATAGAATGGCTTCTAAGCTCTTCATGAATTGTCTTCACTCACCATATCCAACTTTATCTTGGCTCACGACGTCACTTCCTGTGCTCCCACATCACATACTTCCTTGAATTTCTAAAATCAGCCTTGTTTTTGTGTATCTTTGAACCTTTGTAAATGATCCTCTTTGTGTCCTTTTGGCTTTTCATGGATTTATCAACTGAAAGAGTCATAGGTTCCACCACCTTATAAAGTGGATGCCTTTCGTGCTTCTGCCTCCATCCATGGCTCATGTCCAGGGATAGGTGAATATGCCCTGGAGATTTCCAAGTAAGTACAGAACCACCTCAGCCCCCCACCCCCCCACCCCACCCCCCCCACACAGTCTTACCTCAAGTATGAGCATGCCAGAATAGGTCTTTTAGCCCCCAGGGAATTCCACAATGCTCACTTCCAGGTATATACACAGTCCCTAGAGGAAACCCTCCACCAATGAGGACAGGAGCCAAGGGATAAGTGCTCCAGTTTCCTATCTTTCAAGTAGAAAGTTCTGGAAGACATTGTGTCCATTTCTCAGGAAGTCCTTGTAGAACCAAGCCCTACTGCCCACAGAAAAATCTTTGGTAGTACACCCTGACATTGGCTTTTTCTCTTCCCTGTCCCGCCTGCCCACCCTAGTATTTGGGATCTACTCTCAAATAAATCAACTTGCTCCCAAATCTTTGTGTCAGGTTCTGCTGTTAGTAGAAAACAAAATGAAAAACTGAAATAACTTTTTTTCTGTAAAACTGTTCCTGGGATCATAGTTTCTTCTTCCTACCACCCACCTCCATGGAGAATGCAGTATTTCTGTACTTTTTTTTTTACCATTCAATTTTATATAAATTTTGACTGATTCACTCACCATAAGCTGATACCTGCTGGTTATCACACATATCCTCAGACCCCTCCTTCAGCCTCCTCAAAGCCAATCAGGTAAAATGTCACATGGCTTCCTGTGTGTCTATTCCTTTGACTCCTCTGCTGCTCATCTGAATGACATTCTGAGGTCTTTTATGTCACTGTGCTTCATGGACACTGTTATTTCCTCTGACACTGGCATTGACTCAAACCTTCTCCCCCAGGCTTGGCTACTCCTGCCAGGCTCATACTCCATGTTGTTTGCTAGGCAGGGAAGTACTTGGTGGCACTTAGGCTATACTTTGTTCTATCTAGAAGCAGGTGGCTTATTCCCTAGCCTCTAGGCTGTTTCAGCACCAAGTGCTTGTGGACAATTGCTTAAGCTCCATAGTTTTTCACTGTTCAGTCAAGCAGTTTTTCAGTTTTAATTTCCTCAAGACACTAATTATAAGGGTTAGGAAAAAGGTAGGTTCAGTCAATAGCTACCATTCCCTGTTTAAAATAACTACTCTCCTTAATGTCCCTAAATAATTAATACTCCCCCCCATCTCCACTTTTAATAATTGTATAGCTGAGGCAAGTCACTTAACTTTTCCAAGCTTTGGGATTTTTATTTGCAAGACATAGTTATCTGTGGTTATCTGCCTACTCGATGACAGTAAACACAGACTATGTCTTGAATTTTCTTAGAGCTCTTGACTAGGATATGTGATTAGCACCAACTAACTGTATGATTTCAAGGTATTATTTTAGTTCCATATCAAAAACCTTCCCTTAAACACACACACACACACTCTTTCTCTCTCTCTCTCTCTCTCTCTCTCTCTCTCTCTTTCTCTCTCTCTCAATATATTAATATATTCCTCTAGTCCTAGACTAATGCTGTCATCTTTAAAAGATATTTTAGCTATATACCTGAGATGGATGCATAAATATAATTATGGACATTGATTTGTTCCCCCCCCAAAAAAAACCTATTACAATGGGGCGAGCATGTAGCTCCTAATAAAGGATGTGACAATTACGGATATAAATTCAGGCTTTGGCATGCCAGGGTTACAGCATCCTCATATTTAGAGATCAAACAAGACTTCCACGTTGTACAAAGCAAAGGAACAGGAAAACATAGACCACTCAGCATGAGTGCACTGGCTCCAGCAGGTCAGGAGGCTGCTTCTTCAGAGGATGAAAATACTCTGTGCTTCCTGTGTTTCAGGAAGAACGTGGATCCATCTTGGCAACCTAGAGCTCCATGGTGCTTAAAAAAAAAAAAAGTATGTCTCATATCCCCAATATCAGTTTTGAGATGGGAGGGGGAAAAATTCTTGGATTTCAACAGAAGAAAGAGCTATCAAGAGAATTAAATAACAACGTTAAAAATTAAGGAGCAGGAGTTAGGATGAGTTTTTCATTTACCTATCCTGGTTCATTTTTCCATCCTGGTTCATTTACTCTACCTGGCTCATTTACTCATGCCCATTTTGGTATCCTTATGGTCTAAAATCATGAAGGAAATGAAAAAAATTCTTCTAGCCTTAAATTTGGAGCAAAACTATTTAGTTGTCCTAATGGCTTTGTGTGTGCAATTTATTGTAAAGGAGACCATCCGTATACAGCCACAAAGCACAAAGGAAATAAAGAAAATTTAAAATGGGATTAAATAGAGTAGAATGACCACAAGTTATTTATTTAAAACATTTTATAGTGAACATTTCAAATATACAAAAGCAGAAACAAATCACAATAAATGACTGCGCTTCATGTCCCTATAACTTCAACCAGTCCAGTATTGGCCCACAGTGGACAATTTTAGAGTTACAGATACTTAGGACATACAAAGCTTAGTCAAGCCTGAAAGCAGCACTTTTAACAATTTTTAGCTCATAATTCCTCTCTTTTTTTCCCCCTGCTGTTTGTAGCCATTATAAATTCACCAAAGGGAAAAATGGGCTGATGTTACCCAAGTGTGTGGGTGTTTTCCCATGTACTCCATTTGTTTATTCACATAGTCCACTCCCTGGAGAAATTAAAAAGAAAAAAAAAAGCTAATTTCACTGTAGAAGATCCAAAGAACTTGGCATTTTACAAGCTCTGGGTCATTAATCCTTATAGGTACATCCCTATGACGTCAATAAATGGGAAACGTTATTATCCCCATTTCACAGATGAACAAACTAAGGACTTTTATGATCATATGTCTCATCTGGAGCCAAACTGTGCTGGCAAGAGAATCAAGGACTTCCAATAAAGCCCATCCATTTAACCTCTAGGCCAGTGTTGTCCAATAGGAGTCCCATGTAAGTGACATTTTCCTGCAGCCAGATTTTTTTAAAAGGTAACAAATAAGTGAATTGCTTTTAATAAAGTACTCTATTTAGATGGTGTATCTCAAATGTTATTCCAGCAGATAACAAGTTTTTAAAATTATTCATGAGGCAGTTAACATTCTTTTCTCACATGGTACATATTTGACACTTAAAACACACCTTCGTTTAGAATGGCCACACTGTAAGCTCTCATGGCTGGTGACTCCCATAATGGACAGGTCAGCCTCAGCATGAGTTCTCTTCTCCTAAAACTACACTTCCTCCCGCTAGATAGCTTAGAAAACATGTGTGTGTCCTTGTCTTTTGTTGCCTGCCTAGGATAATTTCAATTTTGTTTCAATATCACTTTGATTGGGGCTGCTGAAACCAGTTCAAAATACAGACATGAATTAGGGCCTGTGGAAAAGCCAACCCTGGGAGAAAAAGAAAAAAGAACAACAATAAAATCCTCCACACATTTACAAAGAGACTATAAGACATGAAATTCAAGTTCCTACAGTTGGAAGGGTTGAAATAAAATTAGGAATGAGCCTGGAATGGGTAAGCAAATAAACAATTTATTGTAGAACATGATCTATGAAGCTATGATATCTGGCACCAGTATTTAAATATTTAAAATACCTTTGTTGACAATTCAATAAATTCCACAAATTATAATAAAGGCAAAGAATTATAGGATTTTTAAGGGAAGAATACAACCCGTGTTTAACTCTGTTCTTAATGGTATCCATACAGACAGAAAAAGCTTTGCCTCTTATCTAATTAGAGGAGTGTATTTAAATTAGAGTGTATTTAAATTCTTCCCTGGAAGAGGAAACATTGACCTTTTCATACTGCCCAAAACCAAAAGCAGACTCATCTGAATCTCTCATTTATTTTACTGGAGGTCCCTGAATTTGTGGTGCCACCAAAGAAAACATTTGAAATCTCAAAGTATTTCACAAAACCTCAAATCCATGGAAATCTAAATTAAGCTTAGCATCCAGGTCAGACGTGGACTAGGAACCATCTCCACAGGCAAAACAATTGAAATATACCCTGTATTCTACAAGCTGTGCCATTGTGGGGAATGATGGCCTAGTCAAGCAAATCAGGTTTGCAATAAATAATAATACATGACTTACCAGCAAGTGACTTTAGGTTTAAGGGAAATATCATACCACAAGAACTTAAAGGTTTATGACGTAATATGAGTTACAGGTTAAGAACTATTGAGGATGAATAACCATCAAAGTACCTAAATACCAACACATCAAATCACCAGTTATTTCAGAGAATTTTCCAATAGACATTTCTGAGGGAAAAATTTGAACTGGAGACATGTGATTAATATATGAAGGCACTAGCCATTTTTAGAAGAGTTGTGCATGTCATTATTATATATTATATATTATGAATATGTTATATATTCATTATTATATATTAATAATGAAACAATAAAGGGGTTTCACTATATTTATGTATCTACCTGTCCATTCATTCATCTACCTAATTACCTATGTATGTATGTTCATTCCCCAAAAAATGACCCATTAAAATATGCTAAATGGATGGAGTTAGAGAAGATAGAATTATTATCCAAACCCCCAAAACCAAATGTCAAATATTTTCTCTAATATAAGGAGGCTGATTCATAGTGGAGTAGGAAGAGGGATCATTGGAGGAATAGACAAACTCTAGACAGGACAGAGGGGTGGGAAGGGAAGGGAGGGGACATGGGGTTAGAAATGATGGTGGAATGTGATAGACATTATTATCTAAAGTACATGTACGAAGACAAGAATTGGTGTGAATATACTTTGTATACAACCAGAGATACGAAAAGTTGTGCTCTATATGTGTAATAAAAATTGTAATGCATTCTGCTGTCATATATAAATTAAAAAATAATTAAAATAAAAAACAAATAAATAGGAAAAATATGTACGTGTGTGTGTGTGTGTGTGTGTGTGTGTGTGTGTGTGTGTAAAACAGGGGAAAAAATGTGTCTCATTTGATTCCAAATAGTTTTCTTTTTTTCAGGCAGGCTATTTTTTTTTAATTCATCAAATAATCTTAGTTCAAATCACTTTGAGACAAATAGTTTCAGAAAAATCACATCTATGTGTAAGATCTGATAGTGTTATATGCAACTGCACACTTACTTGCGAGATATATTAAAAGTTAATCAAGCAAGAATTTTTGCCTTTTGCTTATAGGATTCAATCTGCTATTATTGTTCTAGCTCTAATTCTGAAGACTACCCCACCCCTACAAAACCTTCTACTTAGTTAAAAATCTTATTCCAAGTAATTTCATTTGATTTTCCAAGGATCCTGGCATAAAGTAAAATACATAGACCCACAAGAATCAGGCAAAACATGAATTTGCACACATGGTCTATGAAACTAAACAGATCATCAAGTTAAGTATAAAATGCCAATGAAAACCTCAACTCTCCTACAAGGAAATCAGCCAGTGAGATGAGGAATAAATGATTCTCACCTATATCATTCTTGCTTTCTTCCCAGCATATCAGAGCATCCAAGTTTTAAAAACAGACTCCTTCACTATTTCTGACTCTCACCTAAACAATCTAAACAGCTGAGAGACTATTTTAAAAAGCATCTGGTAAATTGCTAAGCAAAAATTTCTCTTTTCTAAAAACAGTAGTAAATTACCACAGCATCAGGTTATATAGTTAACATGCTGCTTTTATGTTTTAATTACCTTGTTAAAAAAAGTATATATTATTTATATTTTATCATACTAGAAAAATTCATTCTTTTCTTTGAGCATATATTAGCAGCTTTAGCTGTACAAGTTTTAAAGAATTATGCAGGTGTGTGGATTCTGACGATAGCAAGAAAGATTCTTAAATCCTTAATAAAATTTCCACCAATAAAATTTTTGCTTCCAGCAGAGTTTCCTTCTCTCCCACAGATATTTCAAAATCTGAGGATGGGAAATAAAGGGGCCATTTGATGAGGTTAGGATATCTTTTTTTTCCCACATTTTTTATTGGTGAATTATAATTGTACATAATGGTGGGATTTGTTGTTACATATCTGTACACCTACACAATATAACAATAAAATTCGGCCAATATCAAACAGACAGGCTTTAGTCAGTTTACTTGTTGGCCCAACATCACATCTGGGTTGTGAATTTCCTTCCAGCATAACTTTTATACTCAGGCTACCGGGTCTATACAGAGAGACCACCAAGCTGTTAGCTGGTATAGGCTCCAAGGGTCTCTTGGAGCCCCTGAGAGCTGCGTAATGCACTGCGAATCATCTATGAAATTACATGCCCTTGTAGATTACAGTGCAATTACATAGAGGAGGCAGAAAAATAATTGCTTGTAACTTACACTGTGGTTGAGAAGGCATAAATAATCATGTATGCACCATGTAATGTTGTGCCATCATTTGGCCACTATTATGTCACAGCTACTGCTTGTTTAGAAGACAAGCAGTGACCACAGAAGAAAAAAGCATGTGTGTGGGTTTTTTGGAAACTGAAATTTAAAGACCTAAAGTCCTGGCAGCTACACCTTGCTTTTCTACAGGAATGACTCCGAAAAAATGATATGAGACTCCCAGTCTGTATTCATACCAGGAGTAAAAAGTGAATAGTAAGTGCATTAAGTGTTGCTTAATTTTTACATTTCCATTTGACTTTTGCCATCTGACCCTATTTTTGTTTTTGGCCTTGACTCTTGCTCTTCACAAGGTACAGATAAAATTATGCAAGATATTAAAAGTTCAACCTGATGCAGAAATGGTCTGAAGAATCTGAGAGATTCTTCTTAATTTTAAACCATTTACTCTTTAATATTTAGCATACTAGGTATTATTTGCTAAAATTAAATCCTAATTCACTTCAGCAACAATGTTTTAGTCTCATTTACTGTTTTTTAAATGAAGGAGAAAAAAGCAAATTATATTTTTAAACAAGAAGATACAGTTTTAAGGTATTTTCTCTTTATGCATAATGTATGCATAGTTCACCAATACCTCCAAATTATTTCACAGTAATGAAGTGGGAAAAGGTATATACTTTGCATGTTGTTTTTCCAGATTCAAGAGAAGAGTTGTTGAGCTCTTTGCTTCTTCAGATCTTGATTAGTAAATGATAAAGTTTGTAAATATCTCCAGTAGTAAATTAGAAATTTTGGAAGCTCACTTTAAAGTCCATCTTGATAAGATGTTAATTTTATTATTTAAAAATGATGATCTTTTCATTGGAGAAAACAACACTCCAATTATTTTAGAAGTGGTAATAAAAATTCCTACAAGAAACTTCAGCTTAATCTCTTCCTAATGGAAACTGCTGTAGGAAACCTATGTTTATGAAAATAATAGCTTGGATTAAGAAGATAACATTGTTAGACGAGTTTAAAAGAACATGGGTGGATTGAAATAAAAAATAACCATAAACAAAACCTAAACATATTGAGGTATTGTTTAATAGAGGGATTTGCCACCCTTTTTGTGCTGTGAACTTTCTTGGCAATCTCTTGGAAATCCTATAAAGACTTCTCACAATATTTTTTTAAAAATTTAGGAATACAAAGAAATCCAATTCTCTACAACATTAAAAAGCAGATTTGGGGCTTATAGTAAAAAACATATATTTTTATTAGTGAATTGTTAAGTGTCTATTAGATTTGTGTCTATTAACTACTATTTTAAGATATTGCAAAATTATCATTCAAAATGAACATATCTACATACTGGTATGTGATTTATTGCTCATATCTATTACTGAAAGAAATGAGAATAAAGACATAATTTTTTCCACTCCAAATCACAGGTTCCCTGAATTGTGTCCATACATATTCTGGGGAGTGGGGTCCCATCTTGGCTACATTAAAATCTCCTGACTTTTGTGCTAACTTGGAAAATATAGTAAAGGCATAATCTCATGATATTGTTTCATTCTTGCCATTCCTAGGATTAAAGGAAAGAGCAGAATTGTATATTTGTCCATATTATGAAGAAATAAATGTGTCATTTAAGGATGCACGAATACAATCCTTATGTTGTTCAAGGCAAAATGGTATCTGGAATATAAAGATTATATTTCCCAAGTACAAATTGTATGTTGAGCAACAAAATAGTGCAGAGTGACTTAGTTTCTTTGCAACTACCTTCCCTTCTTCTACAAAACCGGAAATTATGCCAGATGATCCTCATTGGATACACTAATTTTAAATCTAGGCTAATCTGAAACTAAGACAACTAGAAAATTATTTACCCCTTCCTACCTTCCCTACCCAACCAGTTTGCTTATTTAAACACCTTAGTGATTCTCTTACATTCCACTAAAACTCCACAGTTTATAAGATAGTAATGGATATTCCTGGACTAGTTTTCATCACTACTTATATTTGAACTATCCAGATCACTGGAAGATGTAAAATACTGTATGTTCATGTAGCTAAGATTTTTAGCAACTGAGGGAAAATTTCTATTCCCACATAAGGATAGCCCCTCCCATGGGATGTTTTCTCGTGAAACTTCTAAGTGCCCATCTCTCAACCATTATCCCATTATTATTTATTGAGCTGTGAGAAGTGAGAAGTGGTTCTCAGTACACCTAGCAGAGAGGAACAAGCTTGCAATTTTAATAAGGCCTACAAGATAATTAAGACATACAATTTATTCTTCTAATGCCAGGCCAGAAGGACTTTTCAGCCTATAATATGAATGACTAACTGCTTTCATGTTTGAATTTATACTTGGCTATAAAGCATATTTTGACTTTTTTTTCAGTCAGCCCTTTCATTTGTCTTCATTTCCTCAGGCAAAAATGAAATATCCCACCTCATGTTTCGTTAAAAAAAAAATTGGAGGAGTTCAAGCAGGCTGCAACTCTATTTGTTTCTTTTTCCCAAATCTATCCTGAACACTGTGTGCATAGTCACTCATTTGCTCACACAAAAAGTAAATAAATAAAACTCAATTGCATTTTAGAATAGCTCCATATATTTGTATAATAATTCTTCCAAATAAGACAGAACAGTCCCCTTTGAGGTAAGCACAGGTGAGAATTACTAACTTCTTTTTAAATACACAGTCGTTTATTCAATGATTCTGGAGTTCTCACAATGATAGGCTCATTGAGGGACATAGAGATAGATACTGAAAACCCTTATTTTCAAGGAAGAAGCATCTTTTGGGGCATATCACAGAGAGATGAGTGCAACTCAAGAGCTCTGTTAAAAGTGACCAACTTAAGGAAGTGCTATAGAGAAAGATGTGAGAAGGAAGACAACTTCAGCTTTGAGGCACCAGAAAAACTGCAATAGAGGTAATGAAATTTGATGAAAGCTTTCAAAATAAAGACTCCATCAGATAGACTCAAAATGGGCATTTACAAAAAGAGAGAGAAGCATAAATAAGCTTAGAAAGGGGAAGACGAAATGTGCATTTAAGGAATCTAAAATTATCCAATTTAGACTTACTATTCACTAGGGATATTTGGGAACATGTATTGACATCATGGACAAACTTAAGTTAGGAGACTGAAGTTAGAGTCATTGAAGATCTTAACACCAGAGAATGGTGTGCCTGAGTAGGTTTGAATGGGGTTCCTTATAGCAGGGAGATGAGTTAGAAATTTACCTAACCCTAATCTTGAAGAGCAGATAAAGGCTTTAACCAAGCAGTTCTGGGAATGGAAAGGAATGTACCAAAATGATACATACACCACATAAAAAATAAAGGTGTTGTGTTGTGTCCATCTATAAAAAAGATTCTCTCTCTCTCTCTCTCTCTCTCAAAAAAAAAAAATAAAAATAAAAAAAAAACAGGAGAGATGCTAAGGAACATGAACAAGATTACTTAGTGAAAAAGGATTCTGTGATTGACCTAGAAATTACACCTGGAAAACTCAAACTAGTGATTTCCTTTAGTACACTCTTAGTGGACCATTCCTCTGCATATAGAATCAAGATGACTAAAGAATAATCCCAGATGTAGACTGTATGTATTATCAGCTATGTCATCATCCACAGGAAACTCTGTTGTAAGCATTAGAGTGGAATAAAGCATAGGTCATACAAAAAGCAAAAGAAAGTTACCAAACAGCATAAGTATACAATGACTACATGGGGAAATGTAAAATACAATTCTGAAAAATTAGCATATCCCCAGGTAAAAGTATGTAGAGTTAATCCTAATTAATACATGAATTTATGGTGCTAACCGTAAAGACACTAATACCAGGATTAGATAGTTTAGTGGTGTCACAGTGGGTATGCTCCAAGGCAAAGATAGAATTTAATTTTAGTCTTCAAAAAAGTTGAATAATAGGGAATGTAATTTTCTTAATGCAAAATTCAAAAGCAAGTAATAACTACAAGATAAAAAGTAAGAAAGTATTGGCCTAATTGTGACAGAAAAAAGTTTTCATGAAGTATCATAGTTCAAAGTACCCAATTTAGCATAAAAAGAGGGACTGTATTTGTTCATAGCCTTAGAAATATTTTCCATATAGCAATTCCATATGAATTTAACACCTTATACAAGTAGAGAAGCATCTCTAATTATAACTCACTATTTGGCTCTACAATGAACATGAATTACATGATAATTATGTGTTATTAGTTTCTACTCAAAACAGAAGCAGGGCAGATTTGACTAAATTACAGAACAGAATATAAATGTTATCAAACAACAACTATTTTTCAGGAGGCAGTAAATAGAAGACAGGGAAAGAGGTAACAAAAAGAGAAATGGCAAAAATATCATAACTTCCATAGAGAGAATAAAATAAATATTCAAAGTGATGGAAAAAAGGAAATTCAAGTATGTAAAATAAGATGCATGTAATGAGTCAATAGTATTAAATAAAAATTAAGTAGTTATTGATATCGGGAAGAAACAGGGTGAAGAGAGTAAAATGGTATATACATAAGCTATTCCTCATATTTCATAAAAAAAGCAAATAAACAAAACTTAATAATTTAGGCGACAGTGATGTGACATTATTTAAAATTATGGAGTAACCACTAGGGTACATTTCAACAGAAATGTTAAGAGAGAATTTGGGGGAAATGAAATAAGAAATAGGGTTGATTATGGGAGCATGAACAAATTCTTCTTAGTTTTGAACTTTTCTATTGTATTTGATTGTTACTATATAATATGAACAAAATAACTAGAAATTATTGACAAAAATATGTAAAAATGTAGAATGAAGAATGATGAAGAAAAGTAATTCCAAAGGAAGAAAAATACCTACTCCACTTTCCAAATACGGGGGATCCTTGGGGAAAGAAGTAGAGGAAAAATATACAAAAAAGCCAGAAAATTTTCTGTCAATAAAATGACTTTTTTTCTGACAAGAGAAAAGAAATTAAAGTGAGATCAAGAAGTGAGATAATAGAAAGGAGAAGTTTCATGGAAATAGTCTGATTATTAATCTGAGAAAAGGTGCTTGAAATTGCAGGATTGTTTAGGTCTAAAATTATTGGTCCAAGATGAAAAAATACATTTCTAATGACAACATATAATTTAAAAACTCAAAACATAATGCTTTCAGGCGTCACAGAAGGTTGCCAGATTACTGCATATTCCCCTAATAAGCAACTCTCATATTCTTGAAAGCCACTGGAATATATTACCTTATAAATAAAGTGCAAGACCAAACCTAGAATCTCTTCCCTGTTTGTAACACAAGCACCATTGAAACCCAAAGGGAAATGGAGTCTCTTTCTAGAAACAGAACTACTCTAATTAAAAATATGCATTTATTGTTTTGAAAGCAAATGTCTCTCCATAGAGACTGTATCAATTTACAATCCCTCTTACAAAGGAAAAAAAAAGAACAAGAAAAAAAATGCTTATCAGCTTTATCAATCAAATTTTGTTTTTAGAGAATATTCATTTCAACAATGTGTGCAACTGAGAAATATTGGAAGCATTCTGAATGTCCATTTATAGAGGCATGGCAAAAATCACAATGTGCCATATGTCAGGATAATATTCAACTACACAAAGGAATGAGAAAGTTTTCTACCTATTGAAAGGGAGTCTTAGGACATGTTGCTAAAGAAAAATCAAGGTTCAGAAAATTTGCCTTCTATTTTTATCTATTATACAAAAAGCAGAAGACAAAATAAGAATCCTTATTTATATGAGTCTGTACATGTATGTATACACTGCAAGAATGTATACAAACTAAAAGCAGATATATAAAAAGTAAAATCTAAGAAGATGGGGCAGAAGAGGAATGAGACTTTTATTATATATCTTTTACTATTTTGAATGTTTAAATCATATACTATCAATTTTTAAAAATACTAAGAGAATAATACAAAAGAGCACTGATTTTATAAAGTGATATACATTTATATGATAAATAATTATTTCTTTTCATAAAATATTCAGACAAAAAATGATTTTGTTACAACTTAAAAATGTCCTCCAAATGACTTGGTACAGCTCTTTCAAATACAGATAAGTTTTCAAAAGTTAAACAAAATAAGTTATTACTATGTATGGTTACACACTAAATTCACATTTTTTTAAAAAATCACTAACTTTAATATATTTATAAGTATTTAATTTATTATATTAAAAGTTCTAAAAATAAAAAACTAAAAATTTAACAAAATTAAAAATTCCTTTCAATAAATATATTCAGCAAAATGCCAATAGATGGATCCTAACCTAATCAAATATATTATCTCAGTCCAGATGCCAGCATCATATATAATAGAGAATCACACACCCAAAAATGTCAGAAAAAAATGCAATAGTATCCATCATTACCACTAGTGTTTAGCATGTTACTAGAGAAGGAGAGCAAGACAATTAAATAGAAAAATTAGCAGTGTAAAAAGTAAAATAAAAAAAGGAAAATTATTCCAATTTTCAGGTGATGTGACATATGAAAGTTTATTTACACAGATTCAACTGAAAATAATGTCCCAATATTATTTGATACATAATACTTTCATTTTCACATATAGCAACACTTTAGAAAATATAATAAAAAGATCTATACACAATACACAATGTAAGTTTTGGGTAGTAAAAAGTATTTAAGAAATGATCGTAATGAATTAGTTTTCAAAAATCTTTTTTAAGACTTGATTTTTTAAATTCCTTTTGCAGTTCTTTAGACTTTTCTATTTATTTCTAAATCAGAAGTAACCATCTGCATATGAAGATGGAAGAATAAAATTGGTACACAGATACAGAGATGAGAATTATTATTTGGGCATAGAGGGCCACTCTGATATTACAGAAATTAAAAAGCAAATTTTGATGGAATGGTCTTTTTTTTTTTTTGGTCCTGGAGATTGAACCCAGGGCCTGTGCATGCTGAGACAGGCAGTCTATCAACTGATCTATATCTCCAGCCCCAATGGTCTTATTTGAGAAAACAAAAATTATTTAAAACCAATTATGAACCAAGAAAGATTCTATAGACATTTGAATGGTAGAGCTGTAAATTAGAAAAAAAAATTTTCTTATTCACGAAGTTTCAAGTCTGTCTATTTATTTATTTACTTATTTATTTTAGGGAACATTGCCACCCAATCTGTCCTATAAATATCCTAAGTATTTGAGAACTCTGAATAACTACCATCATCCAGCAAGCAATAGTTACATAACAAGACCCTACATTCCTAATGGTTCTATGTATGTTTCCCTATCACATACTTAACAATAGTCAACATAAATATCAAGAAACCCTTATTCTCGTTTTGCAGAAGAGACACATGAGACTGTGGAAGGTAAATAAATCTCTGGTTCCACCTGTTTTCTAGCCTGGTTCTCAGCTTCAGACAGAACAACTATGTTTCTTCTTTATTAATGTACTTCTTTTGGATTTAGCCCACTTCCAATCACTTCTTCACTATATCTCCTTTTTCTTTTAACCCAGATATTTAAAACTAAACTGAGCAGATTTAAGTTTCCTCTTATGTTTGCCAGAAAATGTGACTAGCAAAAACAAGAGGCTGCAAAGATATAAAAGGCCTACAAATTACAACCCTGATAGTAATTTGCCCTGATGGTAATGGTAATAATAGTTTCTGTATCTTTCCACAAAATAAAAAAAAAATAGAGGAAATCACATACACTGACAGTTTCAGTCCTAACAAATATTTGTAGAATCTTTTGTGAAATTCTGGACCCATTAGTTGATGAGTACATCTTCATTCTCAGAGCAATGTTATTTATATGGAAAGTACTTCTGTTTATCTCCAGTAGAAAAAATGATCTCAAAAATCACTAATTTCCCCAATGTGAAAGGATCATATCATCCTTTTAGTAACAGGAGAGGCATGTCTTCAACCAAAAAGAGCACTTTGGAATGAGGCCAAAAAAAAAAAAAGCACCTTTCCACAAAAATCTCTCTGATAGGTTAGGAAATGATAATTTGTAAATTTAAATTTTTCTCACATAAAATCATATTAGATCAAGCTGAACTCTGTAAAGCATTTACTGACTATGTTTATAGGTGCTATGTTTAATATGCAATAATATTTGATTTGATTTTTATCCTCCACCACTCCTTTAACCTCTAGACTATAATGACTTCCATATGGCTGGCCACGCCTATTTTTAGATTGATAATTATCTGTCCCTATTTTTAGATTTTTTCTTTATTGGTTGCTAAAGACCTATAGCATGTTCTTATATTTTAATGATGTTTTTCTGCCAGATTGAAGACCTATTCTGTCACTGAATACTAGATTTTCTCTCATAATACTCATGTCTTCCACCTTTCTTCTTCTAACAAATCAATTGGGACAATAGTATTCAATATAATTGTCCAAGAGCTCCAAGTCCCGTAGTGTTTTAGATAAATAACAAGCAAGTTGCATATTTTCCAAAGGACTTCAACCATGTGACTACCATTAGGTTAGAGAATAATAAAGCTACCTGTTAAAATTCGTTGTGACATGTGGATTGAAAATCAAGTTTTGCACAGGTAAAACAACCTACTTAAGATCCCCAGGCCTTGCCCTAGACAGACATTTCTCATTTTCAGATACAAACTGCAATAAGCGATGCATTTAAGATCAATGAGATGCTCCCACTGCAGTCTTTAGAGACACTGGCTCTTGCCTTTGAAAATCCCCACATATAATAACATTGTAAATTGGCAAGTTTTAATCTGTTCTTCATCATAAGGAATTGTCAGGTTGTTTTCTTTCCCTTTTTGCTATGTGTGTGTGTGTGTGTGTGTGCATGTGTGTATGTTTCTATGTGTGTGTTTAAGAAACAATGTAGGCTGAAACACTTGAAAATTTTTGCAAATAGCTCAAGTTGAAATCCAGAATTTCTTCTTTTATGTTCCTATATAGAGAGAGTAAATTAAAAGATGTTACAATTTTATTCTAAAAACTATGCTGGGTCATAATCAAGTAGTTAGAAGTCAGTTTATTCACAAATAGGAAAGTGTCAAGGAAATGGGTCCTGCCCTATACCACCTCCCATGTCACTTTGCAACCTTGAGTTTCCCTTGTGAAAGCTGGTCACGAATGTCTGTCTAAAGTAACATTTGTTCCGTTCCCAAGAATGGGGATGGTGTGGGGGAAGTGGCATTCTGGGAACAACTCTAAAAGTGGGTAATTTGGCACCACTGTCCTTTATAAAAACACCTGGTGAATGGTTTTGTTGTTGCATTTGATGCTTTCAGCTAAATAATATATTCACTGAAATGTGAAAAAAATTCTTCAAATTCCTTAACCAGATTAAGATATAACAAGTGTTTCATAAGTTCTAAAACAACTCACAAATAAGAGAAATTATTTGTTGTCCTTTTAGGACTAAAAGAATTCAAAATAACAATACAAAAGGTATTTAAACAGAAGAACACACTCATAGACACATTTTGAAACAAGAATACTTTTGCTCCTGCAGTTGGCTAACTAATCCTTGGCCTTTTGGAGAAATGTGTTTTTGTAGAACCAAATAATCATATATCCCTGGGTCCTTTCTATACAATATGTATCCCAAAGGAGGATAGAGCTTTAAGAAAGGTACCGAGTGGCCGCAGGGTCTTTTATTTTTTTATTTGTCATATTCAGATTGTGTGGGCTATAATCTTGTGGTTCTTGTAAAAACTTTCTCCATATAAGTCATTATATGAAAAAGCATGTAATTCATAATAGTTTCGTGACTTACATTTCATCTGGGAAAATAACTTTTTTCAGGCCTGATCTGTATTGAAACCTGGAAAGGCATTAACAAATAAATAAAAGGGGGGAGTGGAGAGAAAGAATCGAGAATTGAAATTCTTTGTGGAAAACACATCTTATTTTGTATATTTAAAATTTCTAGTAAGAAATAGTTTAGCATAAAATATCTCATTATAGCGTTTTATAAACATGAAAAGTTAAATCTGCACTTTAACAAAATCCCTAGGAGGTAACACAGATATCAAAGTTTAGTAGTGGATTCCCATTCTATATGTCCATTCAAAAATAAAGAAATAAGAACATGAGAAGGTCTAAGCCTAATCTTGTCAGAATAAGATGCATAAACATGAATATTAATTTTCTTAGATTTTATTTTCTCCACCTTTGTAGCAAGAATAAAATTACTGATTTTCATTTTAACTGCAGAGTATGATTTCTTCTGCTCATCAGTTTCACTGTCATTTACATTTTCTTTTAACATTCTACTGCTTGAAATTCCCAGTTAGAGGAATATTAATCTATGGATCCATTTATTTAGCATATTCACAATTAAATAATCAGCATAAATATGTCCATCAGCGTGAAGGTTCCTATTTGGGGGCAGCATCCTCTTTTCCAGTGTGAAATTCCCAGGCTCCCAGCAGAGAGATGGCCATAAAAACAGGTTCCAAACAAATTTATCTCCAACTTTAAAAGGCCAACTTTGTACTTAGGAGAGAAAGAACTTAGACTTAAATAACTGTGATAGGAGACAGCAAGTCATGTTAGGAGGAAGATCTCTTAGAATTATGCTTTGCAGAGACTGAATCAAGCCTACGTGCAAATTGTTTATTTGGGAGAAACCATACCAAAAACAGAAGCAGAAGTTTGAGGAATCCTAATCTATAATATATATGAATCTTCACTCTGATCAGGGCTCTACACCATGGGGAAATATTAAAGAACTTTATAATATGAGTTTTAGGATTATCTGCACAAGGGATACACTAGCTCTTGCCCCTCTTTGGTTAAGAGCTGCCCTGTGAGGTATAACCCTCAGTACTTCTAAGCTAAGCATGTTTGAAGAACCCAAAGGTTCTTTCCCCAGGGAAGAAAGCAAAAAATGCAAGATACAATTGAATTTATTGCCATTTGATCAAAGATCTATACAAGACCCAGGAGTTTTTAAAATGACCAAAGAAAATGTGGCAGAAAATGCAAGAGATGCTTCAAGAGATAGTTGGATTTCCTTCAGATTCACTTTCACGGAACAAGTATTGGCCGTTGCTAAGCCCTTCCTCCAAAAAGTTGGGCCATGAGAAGTGTCTTTTTTAGGCCTGATGAGGTGGAAGACTATGGGGGCAAAATTTCTGAGAAAGAGAACATAATTTCCCAATAATATTTGGTAACAATTTCAGCAAAGCCGCTGGCAGATGCAAATACTATAACTATATTGCTGATTCCACTTGGTATAGCAGTAGATTCATTCTTATGAAAAAGTACATAGTCACATAAAGACCTGTTATTTAAGACCTCATAGCCAAGAGAAATCCTAAGAGCAAATGCAGCTTCCATGGATCTTTGTACAAAATTACATACCGAATGATTTAAGAATAAGATGGAAAAATAAAATTATCTAATACGAGAAACTACCATGGGCCTGATTAGGGAATAAAGATTCTAGTGACTTCCCTTAGTAAAGAGGAAAATGACAGAACTCTTTCGTTTAGATTCTCTGGATGACACAAAATACCTAGTAGGTACCCAAAAACTCCAGCGTGAATGGCAATGTTTGCTCTCCATATTTTTATAGTTTGAGTGGGATAAGGTAATAAATTGTCTCTTCATGCCTTTCTCCAGGTAGGAATAAATGGAGGAAACATAAACATTTTCCATCTAAAAGGTCAAGCAGAGTGAGCAAGAGAAACACATAAGAAGACGAGAAATACCAGAGAAATAGATGCAAGCTAAGGACCCAAAAAGAGAGAGAGAAAGAAAACTTGCTGCTAACCCTTAATCACAAGTGACTTATTTAAATAGACAAAATGACAGGCTGACCTTCATCTATTTTAACTGCCAAATCCTATCAGCAGGGTGTGATTACTGCTCAAGACCACCTTCTGGGGTGAGGGGGTTCTCAAGCCTGCCCTGAGGATCCCTGACATTCCTTCCTCCATCCAGAAATCCGGAATCCTTCTAAGGAAACATTTGTGGCCATTAAACCAATTGGAGTTGAACCCATGTCCTAAGGGTTGACAGGACAATTTATTAATATGCTCCATAACCAAGTTGAGATTAAAAAAGAAAATCTTGCACTATTCTTTCTTCCTCTTCTTTCCTTTTTTAAAAGTTTTGCAAGATGTTATTATCCTTGAGATCTCTATCTGAGGGAAGAGAAATAGCAGTTTCTATCCTAGAATTTCCTGTTCTTAATTTAAAGAAATTCATCCTTTACTTCATAAACAAAACTAGACAGAACTAAGCCTCAGGAAACATTAGCTAAAATTGTGCCTTAAGAGTTAAAAAGACTTGTAGAAAAAGTCTAAAACATCAGACGTGCTTTCTGCAACTAAATAACCAAAACAGAAAACAAAACAAAACAAAACAAAAAAACCCAAAAAACGTAGACAAATAATTTCTTTAAACTAAAACAAAACAAAACAAAAAGCCACACTTTTATGTGCCAGACTTTCAGAAAGAGAGAAGTAAATAATTAAACTTTTGACTGTGTGTTTGTTTGCTTGCTTGCCCACTTAATGACCATTTTTCCAGGTACAGTGAATAAGTATGTGTGTGTATATTTTTTTTTCTTCATCTGGAAGACTAGAATTTAATGCAGTGCCTCGTTTAAAAAAAATAGGATTAGAAGGGCAAACATTAATATCTATGGAGAATTAAGAATTACATAAACCTGCTACTCATTAAATACATCAAGTTTTGTCATCAGCATGCAGCCTCAGCCATTTCCAGTATACATTTAAAACGAAGACAAATTATTTTCTATATTAATACAACTCTTTAAAGATTTCTGTATCCCTCTCAGAGGTGTGTTGAATTAAATTTCCAAGAAGTTTGCTCAGAAAATCAGAAATTCATTTTCCTAATCATTTAAACAGAGTGACTAAGTTTTTCTGTGAATGCAATTCTAGCATTCCCAGGCCACTAATTGGATAATCGCAATCTCTTAAGTCGGTGACTCAGGCTACCCTTTATGTTTACAGCTGTCCTCCAGATCAGGGAAAAGCTCTTAAACCATGATATAATGCCATCCTATTGCTTCAGTTCTGCCTAAAATATATTACCCATGGGCCATCATGATTTTCTCCTTAAGCATGCAATTTAGCATCCCAAGCATTAATCTCTGTTGGGTTAACAAAGAAAACACTCCATACACTCTATGTTAGAGTAATGAAAAGTTGCTTTCATTCAAAATGATGGAAAGGAAACTCTACAATATTTTAGCTTTTCACATCCCTGGTTGGAAAAGAAAACATCCCAACATAAAATGTCATTTCAATTATCCTAAGTAAAAAGAGAAGAGGGGAACACACACACACACACACACACACACACACACACACAGACACACAAAAGGGAAACCACAATATATCCTATGTAGACCAGGGGTGTTTTCTTTGTTCTTTTTAGTTCAAGATGAAACAGCTGTTCATTGTTTAAAATAGAATCTCACATTTAGATCTTTTTCGCGTCAAAAGGAAGCCATCTTATCCTTCCAGTTTGCTAACATTAGAGAGGAGTAAACACTCATTTCCTACGTAGATTATTTATAATGCAGACTTGTGAACTTTCACATCCAGTGTCAGACTGACCTCTCTCCTACTAGGTTTTGAACCTTCCTTCCCCTGACCCCATCAACAGACCAGAGTAACCTGAAGGTCATCTTTTCCTTTAATTCATTTTTTTAAATATACATTTCCTTATTACAGTCCAGGAGTTCTGACTAATCCAAGGGTTGTTCCTATAAAAGGTGGGAATGGCAGTTATTTTATGACATTTTTATCAGTCAGTTGATATCACTGTCTCTGAAGAAACTTCTTAATCGTGGTGAGATATTTACAAGAATCTCGAGATCCCACTCCTCCTTTCAGAGCCCCTGGTTTTGCAGCACCTGCCAATTTGACTTAAAAAATACATCTTTGTTCTTGAGGGAAGAAAAAACTTTTATAACTAGCAGTTGTTATGCTGTTTAATCTAAGGAGCTTGAAATGTGCTTGTAGACCTTAAAGAAAGAAAGATAAATGTCTTTCAAAGAGGTCCATGAGAATAAATTCTCTGCCCTTAATTTAGGGGAAATTTTTTAACCTGTCACATTAAAATTATATAGTCCACATAGGTTCAAAGTAAGCTCCACCAACCCTTTACTCATTAAAAAAAAAGCAAGCTTCCACTAAACTAAAATTAGAAATAAAAATTTCCTAGAATATATAGTTATCACTTAAAGTGAAACCTGCGAAATTTATTTCTCTCACATACTTGGTATTGCAGAAAGATCAAATAGAACAGTTTCAAGAAAAGTTCTATTTGAAACAATAAGAACAGTTTCAAGACCTGTATCCAAATTATAAGACTCTAACTTAAAACATTAAAACTAGAAAACACCATATAATACAAAGAGCAAAATTTGAACATAAGCTAGTCATACTCCATTAATTTCCACATAAGGAAATAGACCCAGAAAGAGGCTTGGTTCATTGTATGTTATTAAGATTTTGTTATTATTTGTTGAATGAATTATGTAATGTGATTGCTGTATCACTCTCTTGAATAAGAGAGAACTTAAGACACTGGAAATAAGCCAATAAATTGCTATTGTCAAGATTTAAAAGGTTAATGTTAAGATTGAACTTGTTATCTAGCCTAACAGTGAAACCAAAACAGCTAACAGATGAGTTATATCATTTGCTTTTCAATTATTTTCAATTTATTTAGAGGTGTCCTCAACTTTCATGCAATTCTTCCAAAGTATTCAAGGAAAAAATCTTGTCCATTATTCAATATTTCTGGCCTGCATTTGAATATTTATTCATTCAAATGTAGCTTTCACATTCTCTAATCTCCTTTAACAAGCCATTTCTTCTCAGAACAGATGATCTGAGTTTTATCCCCAGACATTTTGGATGTTCGTGAAACATGAATATGATAATAGTCAAAAGAGAATGGGAAATTCATTTCAAAAATGATTTTTAACCTTTCCCTCTTCCCCAACTGTAAATATCACTGTTCTTTTCTTGCTGTTAGTGCCAGGCATTTATTCTCATTTTGCCCTCTAAAAAAATGAGGAATAATCTAAAAGAATGGGCCATGTCTGAGATCCGGCTGGTTCCCACCCTATGGAGACCCTGTCTCGCCCACGCAAGTGGCACTCTGTAACCTTATTTCCACTGACATTTTTTTTTTGCATCTTAGAAAAACTGGGCACTAGGATGCAAGTATACCCCACTATCTTGCATTTACCCAAGCAGGCCTTACTCAGCAGCTCAGTGTCTTAACAACCCTGGCAAAATGACATGGGTCATATTTTCACATGGATGAACTATTCTTGAACAATTTCTCCAGTGTGTGAGGCACAAACAGGCTTTTCTTCAACTTCAGGCATGCATGTCTTCCCCGCCTCTTGCTTTTTAACAAACATATGTATTGTGACCAGTGCAAGAGAAAGTCTATTCCCCATTAATGTTAGTTTCTTTCCTACCCACCCCCTTTTCCTACCCCTTTCAGATCTCTCTCTCCTCCCTCCAACATTGCAAGATATCAAAAAAGTGGAGGACCTTATCCATATGTGTATTTCTTTGCTTGTGGAGATGGATACATCATGTGACCAATCATTTCCCCCTGTATTCTTACTACATAGAATTGGGGCAAGAAAAGTATCAGTTATCTTAGTCATCTTGGCTCCTAAAAATAAAAGAAATCTATACTTTTCCTCATCCTTGGATAAGGAAGTCACTGTTTGGGGACATTCCATTTCATGAGATGCCAAGCATGAGGCTGGAAATGAATTCATTATAAATTAAAACTCCCACTATAACTATCTTAATCCATTGTGCTGCTATAACAAAACTCTGAGACTAGGTGACTCATGAATAATAGAAATTCATTTTTCACAGTTCTGAAAGATGAGAAGTCCAAAGTCAAAGCACTGTCAGGTTTGGTGCCTGATAAAGATACTCTCTTCTTCCAAGATCTCATTTTGTCGTATAGAAGGAACAAACACAATGTCCTTACACAGCAGTAGGAGGAAGGACAAAAGATGTGGAAGGGATGAACAGCCCCCTCCTGGCTCTTTTATAAGGATGCTAATTCCATTCATGAGCATGGTGCCCTCCTTGTGACGTAATCATCTCCTAAATGCCTTGCCTCTTGATACTATCACTTTGGCAATTAAGTTTCCACATATGCATTTTGGGGAACATTTTTAGACAAAAGCAAAAACTACACCACAATTTTTGCTCATTTCATTTCCAGCAAAAAGAACAGCATTCCCAAATAATTTCTGTTCCTACTACTGGTATCTAATATGATATCCTATACTGTACAATGGCAATTAATAAACATTGTTGAATACATGAGTATATAAATGAAGAGTCTAACCATCAGGAATTTTATTTTTTCAGTTATAACCCCTGATTATTTGTCACTAATTCAAGTAACTCTAAAACAGTCCTTCTTAGGGAAAAAAAATTACTTCTTAATAGGAAAAAAATATATAAAAGATATCCCAAGGAGTCCAGTTGTTTACCTCTAAAAGCAATGAAAAAGAAAAATTCCCATGATGTCACACAGACAATGTGTTTCAAAACATGATCAATTAAGCACTGACTGAGTGCACACGCTAGACGTTATGATTTGGCTGTCATTCAGT
This sequence comes from Ictidomys tridecemlineatus, assembly GCF_052094955.1. Taxonomy (NCBI): domain Eukaryota; kingdom Metazoa; phylum Chordata; class Mammalia; order Rodentia; family Sciuridae; genus Ictidomys; species Ictidomys tridecemlineatus. The sequence continues at coordinate 165,466,028 of NC_135481.1, forward strand.
AGCTCTGTTCCACAAACTATTTCCCTCATCTGGAGATTCCTCCTAATGTCAAATGTGATCAATAAGAGGAAATTGGTCCAAGGAATCATTGATCTGAGTGGAACGGAAAATACATTGTTAAATATATGGGAAATGATCAGTTCCTCCTTCAAAAGCAATGTTCAGGGGAAAAAAAATGATGGATCACACATTCCCCTCTCTCAAAAAGAAATTATGAAGTGTGATCTCTAAATGATGATACTGCAAAGCAAGTCTTTGGAAATCTGATTCTTTTTTTTTTTTTTTTTTGAGGGTATACTACCCTCAAAAAACATTCATTAGCAGGTTTTGCTTAAATCTGTTCAGGGTTTATTTTCTGAGTACAGACATTTGCTTGTATTAATTCCCTGTTAGGTTTCCCATCCGCAGTTTAATAAGCCAAATTGTAGGACTCTCTGGAGGTCTGAATGATGGGAGTTGCTTCAATATCCCTTGTGAAAAAAATAAGAAAAGATCATATTTTTATTAGCTCAAAAGAAAAAAATGCTTTAATGGGACACCCTGTTGTCTTGATACCAACCCTACCAATGAGAGACTTTTTGACTTTCTACTAAATGTGAGTATAAGCTAATTCCTTCTCAATGATTTAAAAAAAAAAAAGATTTTTGGAAGCCAAGACAATGACTAGATTGCTCAAGAGCCAATAAATTCTTCATCATACTTTTTCAAAACAAAGCAGTCCAGTCTGTCTGGGGTATCATGTGACAAAACCCACAAAGAAGTTTTAAGATCTGTCCTGAAAATATGCAGATCAAAGGAAAATTTAATTTCCATATTTATTTCAGTTCTAATAGTTTGCCTATACTTCCTTTTATTCATAACATGAATTTGAAACTCAACTTCACTCCACCAGATAATTACAAATTATCACAGGAGTCCAGAAATTGGTGTGATGATAACAATTGTTTTTTTCCATATCCATGAATTAGATATTCACAGCCAAGAAGGTTGGCCATAAGGTTGACATTGAATCAATAAAAGAACACAGAAATTGTTTTGTAAGAACAATAAAAGACCTGTAAAGGATGGTAACGTACATGCATTTTGTTATCCAGTCCCACAGCCTGCCCCATTAACCTCAACACATCTCTAGAATGCCCCTTGTCATGTGAGAGGGCAACTGCTCACTGCCTGAAATGTCTGTAATCCAATTCTCCAGCAAAACCACAGAGTCTATCAGACATGGTTTTCTCCAGTTCTGCATGCCGATTTTCAAAATGCCCCGTCCCTACAGAAATGATGTCTAATAGAGTCCACAGCAAGGAGAACAAGGTAAGCAGGTGCTTGGGTCCTTCTACCATAATGACTGCAGGTAGGCATCCACAGGGATGCCAAAATAACTTGAAGCTCCTCTTGAGAGTCATTCTGTGGTCCTATCTCCTCACCTATGAAATAATGACCAGACTTTCAGAATACAAATAGAAACTGGCTTAGGTATAGGGCCACTAGCAAGAGGAATTTATGTACCATACATACTTCACTTCCTTTTAGAGGTCATAAGTGAGTATACATCAGGCAAGTCTGGAAAATAATTTAGCTGAAGTCTTAAAAATATCAATGACCTTAAACACTGCAGTAAGACTTTCTTAAAGGTATCACCCTAAGAGTTCCAGAAAATTATGTTGTTAATATGAAAACTTTCCAAGAATGAGGTACTCTGTTTAGTATTCTGTATATTAGTCAGTCTGAGTATGGATTTGGCTTTTGGAAGTGACCAAATGTCATTAAGTATCAATTACATAAACAGAGTGGGTGTTGAAAGTGGACAATGAAAATTTAGATAAAAATGGGATGTGACTATAAATATAACAAGACTGATTTTTCTCTGCTGGTCACAAGGCGAGCCTAAGGGCAATTCCAAGAGTGAAGCTATGGATGAGAGGGTGATCTGACTGGGACAGCTGTCATCCATCATCCCATTGACCTTGAGGTTAATTCACCTGATCTGGCTGGCTGACCAAGGGTCATCTCTATCTGCCCTCACTATGCTATGGGCATCCCCTTTGAAACTCCTTGAATGATAATTTTAAAAAAAAAGAAGAAGAAGAAGAAGAGAGCTCTTCTTTCATCAAGAATGACTATTCATTCTTTCAACAAATGTTTATTGAACTTTTATATATTGAGCATTGCCTAGAATATGCTTGAAAACAAGACAGATCAGACTCCGATGTTTACCTCTAAAAGCCATGAAAAAGAAAAATTCCCATGACGTCACACAGAAAATGTGTTTCAAAACATCATCAATTAAGTGCTGACCGAGTGCACACACTTGATATTATGGCATAGAGAATAAAAAGAAAATTGAGGGGGGATAATAGAGGATAGGAAGGGCAGCAGAATACAACAGATGCTAGTATGGCAGTATGTAAAAACGTGGATGTGTAACCGATAAGATTCTGCAATCTGTATACAGGGTAAAAATGGGAGTTCATAATCCACTTGAACCAAACGTATGAAATATGTCAAGAGCTATGTAATGTTTTGAACAACTAATAATAATATAAAGAAAATTAAATCAGCAAAAAAAATGTGATAATTAATGTGATGATGAAGAAAGAAAAAAAAAAGATGCTAAAGAAAGCCACTGCATTAGAAAGATGGGACAGGCCTCTCTCTGAGATGGTACCATTTTCATTAAGATCTGAATGAGAAAAAAATCACAACCAATAGGAAATAATGAGGCAGATGTCTAGGTTAAAGGAACAGCAAACCTAAAAATTCTAAGATAGGGAAAAGCCAGGTGTCCATGGTACTAGGTGGGGACAATTAGCAGGAATCTGAGCATAGCATGAGTGAGGCCCATTATTCATCCAAGTAGTCCACAACATCAAATCATTGGGGCTTCAGAAATATTTTGCCCCAAAGCAGTATCTGAGCAGCGATAGGTATGAACCCTTCCAAGGTGATCATTTGAAAAGACACAACACTCCCATAGCCAGAAATGTATTAAGGTGATCAGGTATTAAAATGAAAATAAAACATTTCCTTAGAGTTACACCAAAAGATGCTTAATGCTTCTTTTTAAGAAGATGATAATTTCAGATATTTTTTTTTCCTAGACTTAAACATTTGCTTCCTGCTCAGGCAAGCTTGAGAAGATGGGATCAAGGGAGTTTTGTGGTCCAGTGAGCAAAGGATGGGAAAATCAGAAAGATTTTGAGTTATAATCCCAGTTGAGCTACCAGGTGACCTTTAGGCAAGTCATTCGACCTCCCTATGCCTCATGCTCCCAGCTGGAAAATTGGATAAGACCAGCAGGATATCACTGAAAACCAGATGCTGCACCAAACCCAAGCTTTCCCAGCTAAATAAATTACCACCAAGGTGGGGGGGCAAGTTCAATCTATCAGTCCATGTGAAATGTCCAATTAATGACATTAGGCCACCTTATATTAAAAAGTTATTAATTTCTCCTATACTCATCAAAACAATTTAATAACACAAGTAGTTCAAACATGGAAACTATTTCCTGAGCTATTTAGAAGTGTCACTCTGTCTTGCATTGACTTTGCCATAGCATATTTGTAGGTTAATAATTGTTACAATCCTGGTTTTGCCTCATTACACCTTCCCATGGCCAGTCATGCCAGCGTCAATGACACACAGCTGGAACAACAAAGAGAAGGTCAAAATAGGAGTTTATTTCCCCATTTTTCAAACAAAATAAAGTTGCCATTTCTATATGAAACAGGACAATGGTGTCTTGTGTCTAGGTATTACTAAGATATTTAAATGGAGATGAAAAATTCCATCCCTCATTAGAATGTTTTGTCTACATCAATACTTAACAATGCTTTGCTTACAAAGACTAATTTAGGATGTGAAAAAAATACTTAAAACTGGGGATTTTTTCCAGTTTAAATGAAAACATTTCATATAGCCTCATGGGAAAAAAAAAAGATCATCATTCAAATTAAATTATCTACTTAACCAAAAAGAAGAATGTTGTTAAGGAAAGTGACACTGCTTTACCCTGTGATAAACTTAACATTTGGATATATTTGAAAAGTAGCAAGTTTCTAATTCTTTAATTTGAAATTGGACCACAGCTGTTACCACAAGACTACAAGTATCACCTGCTCCACACAGGTGTGTATCATTTATATGCAATAAACATCTGCATTTTCTGCACTATTCCAGTATCTGTCTTAGGTTTTCATTTCCACTTGGATATTTTTTGGTGCTATATGAACATATATCAAAAGAAAATTAATTGAGCAAGCTGAAGACAATAAACAGGATTGTGAGTGCCAGCATATGCCTTGTATTCCTCCAAAGAATTATACATACAGAATGGATGGAAATGAGAAATCAGTTATGAAAACCCAAGAAAGTCCTGTCCTCTCTGATCTAAAACTTCATGCCCCGTAGCCTCTTTCCTCTGGGAGACTTGAATGAAAGTAATGACTTTTTTTTTTTTGCACTGGAATGCCAGTGAATAAGACAACTTTTGTGTAGTTGGTTTTCTTCTAGCCCAATGAAGACATACTTCAGGCAGATGTAAGATTGTTTTGCTTTTTAGATAAATGTTGCAGGCTATTCTTTGGACTTTATGCTGATCACACATACACACACACACACACACACACACACACACACACATATATATATATATATACACATTCATACATACACACACACACACACACACACACACACATATATATATATATATATATATTTGTTTATTTATATTTTTTCACCTAAGAGCAAGTTTTTAGTTCTTCAAAATTTTATTGACAGCTGGGCACAGTGGTACAGACCTGTAATCCCAGTGGTTTGGGAACCTGAGGCAAGAGTATCTTGAGTTCAAAGCCAGTCTTAGCAACAGAAGGTGCTAAGCAACTCAGTGAGACCCTGACTCTAAATAAAATACAAAATAACAAAATAATGTTGGGTATATGGCTCAGTGGTTGAATGCCCCTGAGTTCAATACCCGGTACCAAACAAACAAACAAACAAACTCATTGGCTATGTAAATGATGGATGAGTAGCTAAAGTACAGGTAGTTGAGCAACTTCGGTTGGTAAGATTACCTAATAGCTCAGAGACTCATTCTCACTCTGTGAAATGAAGAAGGCAACAACACCTATCTTATAAAGATCAACAAAATAAATACTTTCCCAGTTATAGTATGCTCTAGGAATGTAACTTGATATTCTATACTGTTGTTTATCCCCAAGAGTTTACCTTAGATGATCACCCCTCTAAGTAGCTCTTCATCCCTCCAATGTACATTCAGGTGGGTGCCTGACTGGACCTGAATCAATTCTTCTATAGGATCCATTTGCTAGGATGCACACATCTTAAAGAGCCTGCTTAGAGAACACAGGAGCAAGCACATGGAGTTGCAGCAACCTGTGCGTCTTATCTCTCTTAAATCTGTAATTATTCATTTAAGAAACCACAGAAATAAGTCATTGACATTAGTTAACATGTACAAAGTCAAATTGTACATATATATTTTTTTCTCACTCATTTTTAGCGGGACAATATCTGTACTGCTCTTAAGCATGGATAAATTTGCAACAAATCTCTTACAAAAAAAGATGATAATGAAGGAAGGAAGAAGGAGTAGAAGGAAGAGAGAGTGAGAGAGAGCAAATTTTGGAAACAGAGTAGGAAGAAAGAGAAGACAAACCTCAGTAAAACTCATGAACAGGTATACAACAGGTACATGTTTGAAAGTTTTCATGGAACTATATAAATGAATGTCAATCATCTTTAGAAATCAAACACTGTCATTATATATCGTATAGCTAGTCACTAATTATGACACTTTAGGAAAGATAAGCAATATTAATTAACCAATATCCTTCATAGGAAGATAAGTTTCAGATATCTTTTGAATGTAAAATATAAACAATAATATATGTTGAATTTTTAATAACCAAAAATAAAAACTTAGTTAAAGCCCAGAAGGGAAAAGCAGTATGCTCTAGTTTTTCATGTAACCAGATAATCTTTCATGTCATTTTTTTTCTCCTATACTGAGATGTTATCATTTTCTTTATTCTCTTGGGTTTTAATTGATTATCACCACAACAGTTATATTTGCTAGCCAGGCTTAGAATTATGGTAAATAACACTAAACATATCATTTATTTTCAATGAATAATCATTAAAATAAGTGCTTATTCATTTAGCATCAAAAACCTTGATGTGTTCCCCCCACCTCACCCCCATTCCCTTAGTTGTAGTGGTAAAGAATAATAATGTTTTCCAGGTGGCAGGTCTATTGAATTCTGCAGTTTCACTAAGAGCAATTCAGTACAGGCTCTTGAGTTAATAACATGCATTTAATGACCTCCAAAATAATAATAGAATTTTATGCAATGGATAATTATGGCCCTTAATGCCTGCATGGTCTGTTGGGTTAATGTGAAGGATATTTGCACAACAAAGGCAACTGGTTTTCTTTAGTCAGAATGTGTATTGGCTGGTTTATGTCCAAAACATCCTTAATCATAAATGTAAATGGATGATGCTAAGTTGATCAGTCATTAACTCAAAGTATGTATTAAAATAAAACAAGTAAAGTTCATAAAAGTAAGGCATCTAGAATTAAAATGTATGATGAAAATATACGAGGAAGAGCACAACTTTAACCTCTAATACTTGGTTAGCCTCAATGACAAAGTTTCTAAAACTACTTCATTTCACAAGCAAACTATTAACAGGGCAACTAGAATCAGCAACAGACATTAGCTGGTACAAAATGGTACCCAAAACTCAACTTTAAATATTACCTTTGATTTACTGTTTAATCTTGCATTTTCTTCAAACCTCTGGGTGCTTGGAAAATTCTCTGAACTTTACTCAGCACAGAAATGTGGTTTTTTAACCATAGCTTACATTCCTTAATACATATTCCCAAATTTACAATTCACTCTCTTGATTTTTGTTCTGTGATAACAACTGCTCATTTGTGCTGATTCATTCAATATTTGGTCCCCAATAGCTAATTCTATTTCCTTACCTTCTTAAAAGAAACTCAATTATTCATCATCTTATATCTGTATATTTGCTCATTAGAAAATAGCCCAAATTTCTGAAATTCTTCGAAGTGATATTTTCTTTTACTTTTTTGTTTCCATTTCATTCCTGATGTCATTGACCAAGACAAAACAGTCTGCATTTTTTTTTCTTTTTGCCCACAGAACTATGCACAACTTCTTGCAAATGCAACTGGAAGACTTTTCATTTGGGGTGAAAGAGAATTAAAATGTGAAACTTTGCAGTTGACCTGGATCCTGACTCCACCAAAAAATGCATTAGATTCTTCAGGTTTATGATACCATTAAATTGAATTGTAAATTTAGGGATAGGTATTAGGGAAAGTAAGCTATGGTTAAAAACTATATTTCTGTGCTGAATAAAGTTCAGCGAACTTGCCAAACATCCAAATGTTCTATGAACTGCCTTAGAAATACAAGATTTGACAATATATCAAAGGTAATATTTAAAGTTGAGTTTTGGGTACCATTTTTATCAGTTAATGTGTTCTGCTGATTCTAGTTGCCCAGTTAATAGTTTAACTGTGAAATAGTTTTAGAAACTTTGCCATTGAGGCTGACCAAGTGTTAGAGGTTAAAGTTGCGCTTTTTTGACATATATTTCCATGATACATTTTAACTTAATTTTCAGAAAACTGAAATCCACTATGCAATCTGTGTCCCCTGTCTTGTTTCCAGACCCAAATATCTAACAACCTGAACATCTCATGGATGTTCCAATGGCATCTCAAATCCAAATATGTTATACTGATTCCTTATATCCTTGGCAAACTTGTCCCACTTTTTCAGTGAATGGTACCTCCAGCTACTATATATCAGATGAAAACACAGAATCATGCATGTCTTTTGACATTCCATCAATAATGATTCCCAAGGGATTAAAACTTCATTCAATCCTTAATTCTCTCCCCTAGACTCTAAACCTTCTTGCTGCAGCTTCCCAGTTCAGTCCTTCCTCATTTATCACCCAGTTTCCCCTGATTCAAGTCTCTGTATCCAGTCTTGCTGAAATCTAGTAATTTTGCCCACGACTTCCATATTGAAGTTTTAATGTGGAAACCTGTGTCACTTCCTATAAATATTTACTGCCTTCTTGTTGCCATCATCATAAAAACCAAATTTCACAACAGAAAAAAAAATACTCAAGACCATTGGTTCTTACTTGTCACCCTAGACTGATCTATCAACAAGTCCCTGTCACCATCCAATTCTTTACAGCCTCCATTTTAACCCTAACTATCTTTAAATTGGCAGTCTGTCCTCACAACTCTTCCCTTTCACTCAGGGTGTCGTGACTTCATTGAAAAATAAAACTCTCATATTTCTTCACCAAACTGATTCTTTCTGCTCTGAAAACTTCATCTTGGACATTCCTTCTTTTTAGAAATCATCCCTGACATAACCCCAGTGTAGAGGTACAGTACCTCCAAAAACCTTTCTGTTTCTCTTATAACATTTTCATTCACTTTTTTCAGTTAAAACACATAAAAATTTTTTAAAGTACATGATAATTGTTTCACTTCTTAGAATTATACCTCCACATATCTGTCCTCACATATCCCCATATAACTGAATCATAAACTCTTAGTGGTCAATCAAGGATGCTCTCTATCCATTTTGTGCTGCTATAACAGAATACTTGGGACTGGATAATTTATAAACTATTGTTTATAAACAGGTTACCTGGCTAATCTTCATGGAATTGTGAAGTCCAAGGCATGGTGCCAGCATCTGGTGTGAGCTCTCATGCTCTTTCATCACACAGCAGAAGACAGATGTTCAAAAAAAGCATAATAAGAAAGGCAAAAGGGGGTAAGAACTCACTTCTGCTTCCCCTCCAGATCCATATTCTGCCCTTCTCCACTCTGTGTTACATATAGTTCCTTATCCATTAGTTGAATTCACCAGTGGAGTCCCAGGAGGAAGTGAGAGGGAACATAGAGAACAAGGGAAGGTATCAGTACCTGCTCCTTCCCTGAAAGGTCACCTCAGGTGGGCTGTCTCTGTGGAATGAAGGCTGCCACATCTATCAAAGAAGGCTTCTGTGCATGGTCCACCATTTTGTGGACTCTGTTAATGGATCCTTTTCATTACTAATTCAAGTAAAAGGGCATTTATGATGGAGTTAACAGATCACTAACCTCAGGAAACTTCATGATACCTGGTGGTTATCCTCCAACCCACCCACAGCTTTGGAAACAGTCCTTTTGTAAATAACCTTTTTCAAACTGTTGTTCATTGGAGTAAGCCTTCTGTTTCCCATTGGGCTCTGATTGATAGGTGTCCATAGTCTTTAAGTCATTCCTAATTTTATTCATGTCATCATTGGAATGATGCATAAAGGGTAGAAGAAGGCAAAATGTGATGGGGATATAAACAAACTCATTAGGATCTGTTGGCTACATTAATAAATATGTCACATTACCAGGGGAAAATTTGAGTATTGAAAACAAAGAAGGAAGCATACAGATTGTGCCTGCCTTAGGTATAAGGGATTATGGAGTGAAGGGGCTAAAGATGAACACTAGGATTTTATGATGGAAGAGTACATGAGATCAGAGGCAGATAGACCTAACGTAGTTTATCCACCTAACCTCTGTGTGTGTGTGTGTGTGTGTGTGTGTGTGTGTTAGATCCCATTATGTGATAGAAACTTTTTATAAGCACTTAGAGGTTCTAAGCCAAGCATTGACTACTCTATGTCTGAGTGGTCTAAATTTGCAAACTCTGTGTGAATTTCCCATTCCATGTCTACACCAGGCACTGCCATCCCTGGGTCCCTGATGCACTGACTACTCAAGGAATCACCTGAAGCTGGCAGTGGGTTAATCCATCCTCAAAGGACAAGCCCTGCACTGGGGGCAAGATTAAGTTTTTTCCTATTATAGAAACTTGGATTTGCTTTGACCTGACACAGTAGTCAAGGTGGGAGCCTCTCCCTCTCTTCTGCTCTCAGGGATACAATGTGGTCTGACCTTGGGACTTGATTTGAAGATCCTTGTGGCAAAAATTCAGCTATGGGTAGCTTTGTATTTCTGATGGAATGCATTTGGGCTGACCCTCAAGAAGGATTGGCCAAATAAATTATGAGCTAATGGCTTAACTTTAACGTTTCAGGATTTTTTTTAATCTATGAAAATTGCCTTTATTTTTAATTAGGGAAAGAAGGAAAGACTGGTAATTAGGAGAGGTGAAGTATACTTAAGAGGACAATTTTAAGCACTGAATTCTAGACCTAGTTCTATTTCTTATGCGATATTAGTGAAATATAGTTAAGTTCTTCCCTTGTAAACAAAATAGTAAATCAATTATCAACTTGTATTAAATGTTGATCTCTTTCTTTTCACTCCAAGCATTCTTCCAATTCTAAAATTCAAAATGACCTTTTTTTTTAAAAAAAAAAAAAAAGCTAATTATTTCTCATTGTTCCTTCAATACTAGATATCCACTTACTAGGAAACAACAGTTGTGTTTGGTCCACTCATCCCCAATATCATCTATACAAACCAAAGCATTATAACAGCTGTGTAAAAATTGAGCTCTATCTAAAGTCTACTGGCACAAATTTTCATATGTCAAGCAATTGCTTTGTAAAGCATTTTCAATTTACTGAAGCTCTTTGGACAATGGCACAATGGAAGTGAGTATTTTCACTTCTTCTGCACTGGGAACCTTAGAGTCACCCAAAAAGCAAGTTTTCCTCTGTGAGTCCCACAAAACATATCAGAGTAGGAGACAGCCACTCAGCAGTTGCAGCATTAACGTAGGTACCCTTGGAAGATACCTCCAACTGGGATAAAAAGTGTATGGCTGGTTTTGTGAGATTGTTGGTCAACTGTACTCTTGACTCAAACCACCAACTCATTTCACATAAATGATTGAATAGCCCTCTGTCTGCAGCAAGATTTTTCCGGGATTTATCTCTCAGGTATAAGCGGGCTTTGAATCAGTGCCTTCAGGGAAATACGCTTCAAAGTACATTTTTAACAACCAACCCCTGCATTCCATTCACACTAGATAAGGGATTGTGGGCTGGGGAAAAATTCACAAGTTTGGTCTATCAGTGTTGGTGCTGCTGTTCTCCAAAGCTTAGCCTAGGCAGTTGACTTCACCCCAAGCTGCATGTCTACCTTTGGCAAATATTTTTAAGTTTCACATATGGTGGAGTAACAAGTATCTCAGAAACTGTGAGTGTGGATATAGCAAGAATCTGTAAATTAAGAACTTTTATTATTTTCAGATTGGGGACAAATTGATTAATAATGACTTCTTTTTTCGCTTCTTTTATTTGTTCTTTTTAGATATATATGACAGTAGATTGTACTTTGACACATTATACATATATGGAGTATAACTTTCCATTCTGTAGTTGTACATGATGTGGGGTTTACACTGGGTATGTATTCATATATGAACATAGAAAAGTTACATCTGATTCATTCTACTGCCTTTCCTATTCCCATCTCCCTCCCATTCCTTCATTTCCCTTTCCCTAATCCAGTGAATTTTTATCACTATCTCCTTTATTGTTTGTTAGTATTCATACACCAGAAAGAACATTTGGCCTTTAGTTTTTGAGAACTGGCCTATTTCACTTAGCATGATAGTCTCCAGTTCCATCCATTTACCATAATTTCATTCTTCTTTATGGCTGAGTAGAATATTACTTCTTTATTCAAAGTGGTACAATTGGGCAGATTTTTTTTCTTATAATTTCTAGAAGTTCCTAGGCAAACAAAGTCACTGTACTCATCTGAATAGATAAAATGCATTTTATTTATAATATATAAGAATTAATCAAAAAATAAAAAAAAACTGTCACTATCAATAAAAGAAGTGGCCATATTATCTTTGACACTGTGAAGTGCCTGATTAATATACTATGTCAAGAAATATAACAAATCAATATTAAATGCAAGATCTGGCTCATTATTAGTTTTCTTCTGTTTATAAGAATTAAATTAATGGTGTATTTAATTTTTTAATAATTTTAATGTATTTGACAGTTGTCAATGCTTAAGAACAGTTTTTTTAAACAGTGATTTGAGTGTTCTTTTGATGAATCTGAAATGTCCCACCTTGGATTCAATTTCATATTCAATGCTACTGTAAACAACCACAGATAGTCAAAAAACAGTTTTATGAGTTTCTTTCTCTTTTTATTGGGACATCTGGGATTTTTATGAGCCATTTCCTTTATAGTGCACAGTACCCAATAAGCGTTATGTATACAGTAGGTGTATCCATCATGGTGTATATGATGCTTTGGTGATAGAGCATTCGCCATTATCAGTAGACCCATTACAAAAGACTCTCCCATCTCCCACTGAAGGACACACATGTGTACATTACCAACTACACATGTACAACCATGTTTAGTTGCATGGGATGTAGATTTCTGCAACAGTTTACTATACTTACAGAAAACACTAGAACTTCATGCCAAAGAGAAAAATAGATTTTCCAGAACCAGTGTCTCTAATGCAAACTCTTAAACATGTCTTGCACCAAGTCATTAATAAAAGAATCCTATAGTGTTGCTGTCCTATAGTATTGTTGAAATAACACCATTCCACATACTTAAACATGTTCACATATAAGATCTAAGTATGTACAAAGATACATAGAAACTCAGCCACTTTCAAAGGCTTAAAAATAGAATTTAAGTCTGCTAGTTAGTATGGAACACAGATACAGCCCTCAGAAGGCCAGATCTTTCTTCTGAGTTTCTTTTTGAGAATTTTTATTTAAAAAAATCCAAAACTAATGCAAATTTTTATTGTTTTGATGATTGTCCTATCTTCTCCATATTCGTATATGAATTAAGGCAAACCATGACTTTTCATTTCTTAGCCATTCTCAATCTTTCTGGAAAAAAATGTAATTATAGAAATATCTTACATTTAAATGTTCCCATATCAAGTAAAAATGATAATATCAAAAAGATGACCAAAAATAAAAAGAATTTAAAAATAAAAATATTTTAAAAGCATTTTTCAATCAACTGTCTTGCTAACCCTATTTTCTCCTTGGCTTCAGTAGCACTGTCAATTCATCCTTAGCCCTTATTATTTCCAAACCTGGTGCTTTTGCCTTGAAAATTTAAACTCTGAATAAGCTATCCCTGTCTTCTATTCCTGGAATATCCAATTGGTAACATTTCTGTGAAATGTTTCATTGATAAGAAAGAAGAAACAGGTTTGATCTGATCCCCTTGACTCCTACAAGCATTTCAGCTTACACATTTTAATGCATTTGAATCATTGACTGATTCTGTGATATCAGACTATAGTGTTATTAGTTATATAATGAAGTGCTTGACGTGAGACTCATCATTAGACTAATAGAACGGTGATGCTTTAAGATTGGGTTAGGAAATGTCAGCACATATTAATTTATTTAATTTGAAAATTACATATCAGAGACCCAAGCAGTCTGTGGGGTTAAATTGTCTCTCTGCATATCGGATTCATGATCTTCTGGGTTCACAGATCAAGTTCTCCTCTTCCCATGCGGCATGTGAAAACCGCCAAACACTGTTTGGCTTACACAATGTGTTATACACAGCAAGCTTTGCTCCTTCAGTGGGGACAAAGAAGGTAATTCAATCTTAAAGTCCTACTGCTGTCATAAGTGTTTATGACATCACCAGGACCTAGCAGATGAATCGTAGCTTTGTCCTTCTTCTGCCAACATGCATTATTAGAGATGGACTGTCAAAGCCTAAGAAGTCATTTTAACCCCTCCTTTACAAAAATTGCTGCTTATAAAAATTCCCTGAATTGTCAGGAGAGGAGAATAAAATGACTGCTGGTCTTCTAATAACTCTACCAATGGAGGAAAGGACAGCTCTTGCTGTTAATTCTGAGTCCACTTACAATTGTGCTTTTCATTTCCAGATCTCAAAAGCTCTTACAAGCTGGTGAACATTCTAAGATCACCTCTGTTTGCCCAACACTGAAGGCCTAGCTCAAGTCTCACTTCCTGGATGAAGACACTGATGGCATAATGGGAAGAATATGGGTTTGGAGCTGGAGAAAAACTGGTTCAAATGCTGTTCTGTCACCTACTAGCCACCTAATGGGCTCTGTTCCTTCCTTCTGCCATTGCATGGTAGCTAAGGGCTTTGGTTGAGAAGGGCTGATCTTTGCCATTTATACATGTCAGTATAAGGTGATTGCCATCATGTTTTGGGGGGAATGGATACAATCCAGGCCCAAGCCAATTAGCTCAACTGTTTTGTTGTTGTTGTTGTTGTTATGAGGACTGGACCCAGGGGGTACTTAAATACTGAGCCACATCCCCAGCCCTTTTTTATTTATTTTTTTTTAGTTTTAGACAGGGCCTTGCTAAGTTGCTGAGGCTGGCCTTGAACTTGCAATCCCCCTACCCTCAGCCTCCCACACTGCTGGGATTATAGTTGTGCACCACTAAGCCTGGTTTAGCTTATCACTTTCTTACAAGAAGTAGACATGTGACCTCAGCTTGCTCTGTCTTTGTGAAGCTTCAGTCCTCCACACATTGTCTTCTCCCACAGGAATGTGTACCGTTCGGAGGTTTGGACTTGCTACAGATATCACCAGACAAACCGCTGGAACACAAAGCGGAAACAATGAGAAAGGTTGAACTTAAAGAACCTCAGAACAAAAGAAGAGAAACCCTAATCAAACAATAACGAAAACTGGACCTATCTTACCTCTTTTCAATTACATGAGCTAATGACTTTTATTGTTTGAGGCAGTTGGGAATTGAGTTTTCTGTTGCTTCCCATCAACATACCCAAATTGATTCACCAGCCCCATAATATTCAGCCTTAATGTATAAGATACCAGCAACTACCTGGGAAGGCATTTTTGTACATTAAATGAAATGGCACATATAAAATAAAATTTTATTTTATTTATTGGCATACGGTGCCAATAAATAGTACCTCATTTTCTAACAGTGACTCAGCAGAGATACTTTCTAAATCCTTAAAGCACTTTTTTGTACTTTACATATTTATCATTTCTCGTAGGCACCTTGAATTTATCATTATTATTGCAGGGATTCTCAAGTCTGGGTAGGGGTGACTTTCAGTAATCCCTTTGAGAACTACAGACTTCCTCAGAAGATTGAAAGAGTCCACACATCGAAGACATTCTTTTGATATCTATCTCCAACAAATATTATGACCCTTTAAGCATATTATCAGCTCCTTTTTATATGACTCTGAAATCTAACCTAAGGCTATAGTCACTTTACCTTTGCCCAATTCTAAGTAATCCAGGTCCCCCGCCCCATGAATCACAAAACTTCCCCTTTTTGTCAAAAATAATTTTTATGAAAAGTCTTAGTTGGTAACATTTATTTTTTAAAAGCCTTTGATTTTGATATCTTAAGATGTCAAACTATTTCATGCTCTCTGATCTCAGGAACTTTCTTTTTCCTGCATCCGGTTGTTAGAGAACCACTAAATTTTGGGCTGTCATCCGTGCAGGTTAAGAATACCTGGATTAATTTTTATACCACCTGTATTAGTTGGGCTTTGCCATCTTATGAACTACCAAAAATGTACTGACTTAAAACAATGATTATCTTCTCATTTCATGGTTCTGTAGATCAGCAGCTTATGCTAAGCCAAGCTGGTTGGTTCTTTTGGTTTCAGTGGGGTTCCCACATCAGCTGTTGGATCAGTTATGGGTTTCTGATCTAGGAAGGCCTCATCTCTGTTCCATGAGGTCTTTTATCCTCTAGTAATCTAACTGGAGCTAGTTCTCATAATGCCAATAGGGTTCTAAGAGTGAACACATTGGTGCACAAGATCTCTTGAGACCTACTCTGAGGACAGGCACAAGGTCACTTTCTCCCACATGTTCTTGATTAAATCAAGTCATATGGCCAGCTCATATTCAAAGATCAGGAAATAAA
This sequence comes from Ictidomys tridecemlineatus, assembly GCF_052094955.1. Taxonomy (NCBI): domain Eukaryota; kingdom Metazoa; phylum Chordata; class Mammalia; order Rodentia; family Sciuridae; genus Ictidomys; species Ictidomys tridecemlineatus. Next base: position 165,481,993 of record NC_135481.1, read on the forward strand.
CTTGACTTTTTTTTTCTTTTTTGCAGTACTGGGATTAAATCCAGGGCTTCAAGCCTGCTAGGCAAGTGGTCTAACACTGAGCTACACCCCAAGACCTTTTTCTTTTGAGACAGATTCTTGCTCAGTTGTCCAGACTGGCCTTGAACTTGTGATTCTCCAGACTCAGTCTCCCATAAACTTGGGGAGAAGCAACAGAATATACATATAGGGAAGGGAACAACTGTGGCCATTTCTGCAATCAATGTATCACGTCCTCTTTCCCTTTCCACACTATAAATCCTCATTTATGCTGTCATGTTACTTGTGGTAGCAGTTACCTGTAGTGTTTACCATCATACTTCCCATGTAGTATATGTCACAGTTACTTCACTCCAAGTCCCATGCAGGACTTGGTGATGGTAATTTTAACTGGCATGCCCATTTATAACAAATCTGATCAGCCAGAAGATCTATTCATTCATGTGGAAATGGAGCCACGGCTATTGGAAGTGTTTAGGTTAATTGGTTACCAAATAATGTTTATCTCAGTCATTTTACAACACTGGCTGTACATTAAATCAATTGCAGTGCTTTGAGAACTACACAAGCCCACCCAAGACAATGAAATCAGAATCTCTGAGATTTGGAATTCAGTACATTTTTAAAAGCTAAATCTACCTCATAATTATGTTTGAGGATGATTGTTGTACATATCAATCTATATACCGACCTAATAGAGTAGCAATTCTCAAAATTGAGTTTCCATCAGGATCAGCTAAAAAGCTTATAGAAAGTAGATTGTTCAGCTTCAAAACCTGAGTCTGTGATTCAGTTGACTGTATGGTGGGAGGCCCAAGTGATATTAGAGATGCTAGTATGAAATTACACTTTGAGAACTATTGTCATAAAGAAATACAGTCCATTGACTTTTATTTTTTTCAAAAAAAAATGCACCATCTCAGAGATGCATTTGCCCCAATAGTAAAAAATAAGTTCTATTTTATAGGACTGTGGCAATTCCAAGAAAAAAAGGGGGGGTAGTTTCTTTCATACCTAACAATGTTTGAGTCCCCCAGACAGTGATTTTAATTAAACTGTTCTGAACTGAGACCCAGGCCTTGCATATATTAAAGGTTCCCCTTGGTGATTCTAATATGCTGCCAGGATTGAAATCTACTAGTCTCATGGTTTTCAAAGTGCAGTCACAGGATCAGTATCATGAGAATCACCTTAGAACATGTTAAAAAAGCAAATCTTCAGGATCCATTCCATATCTACTGAATAGAAGCTCCGGGGATGGTGCCCAGCAATGTTTTAACAAGCCTTCCAGGCAATTCTGATAAGTGCTAGACTTTGAGAACTCTGCACTGATATATTCTAACAAGAAAATAATATGCATTAGATGATTGATACAGGTCCCAAGAACCATGGATGTTCTGAGAAAGTCCTGAGTTAAGGATTTCACTGGAGTTAGGCCACAGAGAAGAAGTAAAATCTGAAAAGTGAGGTGGACCTCCAATTTTTCTAGCCAAAAAAGAACTGTGTGACCAAGTGTGCATGGGGTGAGAATCCACAGGTGATCCTAGGGTGGTAAATTGACCATTGAGTAGGCTACAGGTAGTTTCTGTGGCAGAGTAAAAAAATCATGAGTTCACATTGGATCATAGCCTGTTCTAGAATTTCAAAAATTTTAAGAAGTGATGGAAGGCTGCCTGATGGGACTTTTCCAAATTCCAGGCCAAGGCTGCAAATGACTTTCAGATCCCCAGTTACCACCGGAGAGTTGGAAATAAAAGGATTATTAGCAGAGAGGTGAATTCTCCTGCCATGGGAAAAAGAAGGAAGGAATGGTTCATTGTGAGAACATGATACTGCCCCCTCTTAAAGAAAATAGATAATACAGAGGGCACTATTTCCTTTCCTCATTCAATAAGGCTTATCAAATGCTTCCCATGGCCCAGGGATCATATTAGTCACTGGGAATACATCTGTGAACAAAGCACAACCTTTGCCCTGAAGGAACTAGTCTAGTCAGGTAAGAAGATTCAAGGCATCTACAAAACACACATTACTTGAAGGTGTTTCATCATATTCAGGAAACCACACATTTGCTAACAGTGCCTTTTAAAAAAAAGGATTCTGTTGGGTTCTGGTAACTAAACCCTACACCTCATCTCTTCTGAGGTTCTCCACAGGAGCAACAAGCAATAAACAATTGTTAAATGGAGGAAAGTGTAATAGCATACCACCAATGCTACCCAAATCACAGCTCTCTGATGAACAATAGACTGAAGAACCTGGATTCTTGGCTGACATGAATGTTTCTATTATTTCCTTAAATCCAGAAAATATTGAGTTTTGCAAAGGAAGCACCAAGATCAAAGACTGTCTATAGCACATGGGTATCTGAAGTTTCCCACGAGCTGGAAAATAGAACACCCCAAGACTAGCCTAGACCCCATTTCTGAAGACTGAGTCAATCGTTTCAGGCCAGGTTACTGCAAGGGAAAAGACAACAGAGGAAATAAATATTATTCACCAGGTCCAAGAAGTAAGACTATCTTTCTAAAACAACCATGTGGAAGATCAGGGGTAGAATAAAGACTCGAACTACAACTGCATGCTTTGTAAAATACAGAGACCCTGCCCATAATATCATGGGTAGAACAAAAAAATTTCCTTGTTCCTCCTACTCCCTTAGAAAGAGGTAATAGAGATGAAAGGAACTGGATTCATACATCAAAAATGAGGTCAGTGACCCTCTGGCTATTTGAAACTACTTAGCCCATGATATAAAGTGTTATCAATCCATACCTAGGCGACTAACACAGAACTCTTACCAAGAACTGGCAAACATCTCCATTATTTAATCACTTGATTGTTCACTTGACTGCATCCAATCTCTTGGTTTTAGTTGCTATCTTCTATAGATGACTCTCTGGTATCCCTTTCCATCCCATACTTCTTCCCTCAACTCCAGACCTACATAACAAGTTGGAAGTGTAAGGGGCACCTCAAATCTATTAGTCTAGATATGAGCCTGTGATTCTCCCCCCTGGACTGTGCTTCTTGGTAAATGGCAGTTCCAATCCTTCAAAGCTCTGCATAAGCTGGATCCTATGATCTCTCTAATCCCACCTTCATTGTCTCTTGCTTAGCCCACCCCAGCAACGACACCACTTTTGCTCTTCCTGGAATATGTCAACACGCTCACCCTGGAACTTTGATTCTTCACCCACACACCTACACGGCTTTCTCCTTTATAAATCATTAGGTCTCAGCCCAAGCATTTTCTTGTTAGAAAAAGACTTTCCTAATCATCCTATCTAAAATAACTCTTTCCTCAATCTTTAGTCCCTTATCCTGATTGAGTATTTTTTATTATATTCATCAGCATATGACAGATTACACTTATATTTTAACTTAGAGAGTGTTTTACCTGATCAAAATATACACCACGACAAGAGGTCTTTGTTTACTTTGTTCTTGCCTCTCAAAGTGCTTTATATGGTAGCTAGCATATAGTATGTGCTTAATAAATACTTGCTAAATGATTCAGTGGTTGGTTTATTCACTTTACAAGTTGGATCTATGGCATCTGAGAATAAGTCTTCGGTTAGATCAGTTCTACAGCTTTGTAGAGCAATTGAAGAGCCCTTTAGCTCCATGACTTTCCATATTCACCATTTTTCTGTCTCCCCAGTTTAGCAGTTTGAAAATGGAACTCATGTTTTTAAGCACCCTACCCTGCAATGAGACATGTGGTCTGAGAAATGACTGCTCTGCTGCTTCCAGATGTGAGTTCAGACTCTTCCCAATGTGCGAGACAGCATGAAAGAAAAAATATTAGATTATTTGGGACATTTTTATGGTTAGTGGGAAAACCATAACAATAGTTAAATTTGGAACTGCCAAGGGAATACAGGTTGAATTATCATCATAATTCTAAGGAATAAATGTTTATTTCTACTTAAAGCAAATTGAATAAACTATCTTAAAACAGCACTGCTGAAAGTAGCTAATACACTTGAGAAATCATAGATTTATGTAAGATTTTCTAACAATGGTTTAGTGAAGGACCAAATTTTGGTCCACTGGACAGCTGATTTATAGCTCTTTTTAGCTTTTTTTTTTTTTCGAATAGTTGTGAAGATTTTTTGACCCAACAAATCAAAATTCTTTCTCAGGATTCCAGGGAGTCTACCATCTATTCGACTCTACTTTGGCAATTAATTCAAGTTTCTACTTAAACCAGAAAATTGTTTGCAAACCACTGGAAATAAGAATCTAAATCCAAAGGTCATGGAGGAGAATGAACCTGTCTGGTAACAAACAAAAATAATAAATTCAAAGCACTTTATTTTTGCCAACCCCTCTCTGTGCATGTCTTACCAGCCTCTGTGGGGGTGACTCCAATCTCACGTTTAAGACTGTACCCTTCATGCACTTCTGTCATTTGCTCAGTCTCCCATGCATAAAGAATGAGTACCAATGACACTAATCTCTGTAGGAAAGGAAGAAATAATCCTAAAGGCCTTCATTAGGTCCCCCTTCCCTTTAGACTGTCAAACCTAATCACCTCTCCCCTTCATCACTGCCTGTCAGAATGGTAAGTGATAACAAGTTTGATTTTCACCAAATATATTTAAATTTCACTCTCTGACATTTTAGTAGCAAGGGTCTGAGCAGAGGCCAAAGTTTCATCTGCTAAAATCCATCAAACTGTGAAGTCTCGTCAACAGTAAAGCATATAGGCTCTCATGCTTTTTCTCAGGTATAAACACACTATTTTCTCACCTGAATTTCTTTTAGCAGAGTGAAATGCCAGAAAAACTCAGATTTTATCCAAGTCACACATATAAGTTTCATAACATCTTTTCTCCATCATTCCTTGTGTCCAATTCAGAAACCTAAAAAGAGGGAATTTAGGGATTTTTTTTTTTTTTGAGTGATGGGGATCATACGTTTTTCTCTAAAGTGATGGCTACACTTTTAATACGTCATCTATTGGATCTTTTGAATTTACAGACTCTAAGAAAATTATAAAACTCCTAACAGTATGACCAGAAATCTAGGAAAAACAAGTTTTATGTGTCTTCTGGTTAATGTTCAATCAAGCAATATTTATTGAGCATCTACTGAGGGGAAGAGCCTGAGAAAAGGAACAGATGTCAAACACCACAGAGAACTGTAAAGCAGAAAGGTACTGTTTTCTGATAGCGTGCACCTCAGATGGTAATAAGCAAAGGTGTCAATTCAGATGTGGGATTTGAACATAAGGAGAATAAACAACAGTATATGTAAAACTGCCTTATTTGTGTGGCAAAGATGAGGAAATGCTAGACAGTTAGTTAGAACTAACTACCTAAATGATTCTAATGTCCTTGTCAATCCCAGACATATATTTCCCTAATGAGAGACATGACCATGAAGTCCTGAGACCTTGAGAACAGCACGGGGGTCACCCCTTCCTCTCCCTGCTTCAAAGGGCAAAAAGAAGAGATAGTCACTAGTATTGAGAGTTGAAGCTATACAAATGCAGCTACATTTATATCAGTTTAGTACCTCCCCCAATCGCCTCCTCCTGGAGGTGCACCCCACAGACAGACATGCAGTCTCAGGTCTGCTTCTACATAAGACTTTTCTCTCCTTCTCTCTCTTTCTTTCTTTATTTCTTTCTTCTTTCTTTCTTTCTTCACTTCCTTCCTTCCTCAGTTCCTTTCTACCTCTCTCTTCCCCTCCTTCTTCCCTTCCTTCTTTTCCTTTTAACCTACTCTAGAAACAGACAGGATACAGATGATTTCATATAGCACGCTCTTGCTAGCCACTCTTAGGAAGACACATTATAATTTTCAACCATCGTAAACCCTAGTTCTTGGATCTCTTTGAATCTTGATTTTTCACAAACTTTTGATGTTCCCTCTTATCTAAAGAATAGCTCCACCTCTTCCTGGTTCAGGCAAGCTTATTGGGGTCATCCAACTTCAAAGTGCCTCTCTGTGGCTCAAATGGTGAAGTTCTTCTGTGTGTGAGTCTTGGGGACACCCATGGGAGGAGGAATAATACTCCTCTGTAAAGTGATCCAGACCAATGACAATGCCGCACTCTTTCTGTCATGAATATCAATAGTGATTTTGGCATTGCAGAGAGGGCCCGATAATGTCTCTAAAAGGCATCAGTGTTCTCTGAGATACCTCTCAAGTATCCTGTTGCAAGATCTAAAGGGTCTCTGACTGAATGCAGTTGCTCGGTTTGTCATAGGTGGTGCCAGAAATGCTAATCGATTTTAGATACATACCCTGGATAACAGTGGAAATGTTCTGTTTCAAAGCCACCCCGACCCAAAGTTGGCTGCAGGACTGTCTGACTGTTCCCCACCATCTTTCCCTTCCCATCCCTTTGCCTGGTTGAGACACAGCATGCGATTTTCTGCCATTGCCTGCCTAATGTACTGACACCCATTTGTGCTGGCAAATAAATCACTTCATGCACAGCCATCCTGAGCTAAGGATGTGAGCAATAACTCTTTCTCCTTTGGGTCTGGCCAAAAAGACTTCTTTGAAATAATTCAAGAAACTGACTTCCCTGGTGCTCCCCGAAACTGGACAAGTCTATGCATACAAGGCATTAAAGACAGAGGGAGGAGACAGGGACTCAGGGACACACACTGTAAATCTTAAGGGAAGGATGAGCATAGCAGTATCAGGAAATCAAAGAGGCACAGCTGCCAAGCAAAAAGGAGAGTCACCCTGGCTCCCTGCAGAGCTGTGGAAGTTTCCGGAATTATGGCCAGAAGGCCGTCAGAGTCTTCTCGAAATTGGAGACTGAGGCAACCACCTTTTCATGTCTCAAAAATATCTTCCTTGACAGACCAAGAGATCTCCTCTCACTTGTACAAATCAAACCTTCCATTGTCAGAGCATTGTTTATCTATCTTCTGATGTTTTTTTGTCACCAACCCAGGAAATGTCTGAGGTCGTGGCCAAGAATGTTCAAATCCCAAATCCATCACTGGCCAGCTGTGTGATCTTGGGAAAGTCACTTAACATAATGCTTTAGTTCTTCCTCAATAAGAAACGAATAATATCCTGTCTTATCCTTAAGTGCTAAAGATGATGAACCCGGTAAAGCATTTAGCACAATGACTGGCCCAATGCTCAATAAGTATTTGTTGCTATGCTTGTTCCCTGGGGAAGAGCAGAAATAGTCAAAGCCTGGAAGAGACCAATCATCTTAGGCACTATGAATGCATGGAGCTGCTTGCCTTGGTCCAAAGCACTTTGGTCTTTCTCCTCCACAAACCAAACATGATCATGTAGGAGGCTCCGTCCGAGGTGGAGGACGCCCACAAGAGGGCTTGAGGACAGCAAATGTTTTCATTGGAGGGCTGCTAACTAGCCAAAACCTCTGGAAAGTCATGACACCCACTTGGCAAAGGAGATGCTGTCTGCTCTATTGAAAACATCTTAGAAGTATAATAAAAGAAAATTCATTTTCTTTCCATAGTTTGAACTTGTGATTCCATTGGCCAGGAGACTGTCAGAGCGGGGAAGATGAGTGAGTGCAAGAAGCAGTCACATAACAAAGTTGGGCTGATGAAAGAAAGAAGAGCTTCAGCAAGAATCCGGGTTTTTTTTTTGTTTTTTTTTTTTTTTTTGCACAATAAAACACTTTTAATTGGAATGAAGCAGGCACTTTCCCCAAAGGTCCTCGATCCTGGCAGAGCACACTTCCCACAGTTCAGAACCAGAAATGTTTTCCAGAGTCACCCACACACTGAAAAGACGCCACAGGTCTCAAGTCTGTTTTGTGGCTATGCAAGACGGATCAACAAGGGTGGAAATTCTCAGATCTGCCAACATGCAAGGCAAGCACAAACAACAGGCTTGTAAGAAACCATGGGAAGTCTGACAGGTCCCCCAAGATCACGGCTAGATTGTGGTGCTGGGCTGTGGGGCCATGGCCTTCTGAACTGGTAAAGGAAACAGAGTGCCAGAAAGAAGTGGGCTTTTCTCATGCCAGTGACATAGTCCATGCCCGGTGGCATGGTCCAAGAAATGCTGTTTTTGAAAGTGGTGGAGGAAATAATACATGTGGTTTAATTGGGTGGAATTTATCACTGACCTAGAAATCAGTGCCTCAGGCAGCCAAGGAAACAAGAGTTTCAAGAACAAAATAAAACAACTAAATATGAAGGCCAATAGGCAAGGACTCTGGGTTTCCCACATGCTTATATAGAGGAAGAAATCATTACAAACATATCGAATGATCCACATCTAAGTGGCATAGCTTGCACGTCAAATGAGGGTGGAAGGTCAGAATTTGTACAGGTAATCAGTCATTTTACCACAGGAATCCATGCATTAAGGAGCCAAATAAGCAGAAAAGTGCCAGCAAGTGGGACTCATATCTATCATGACCTACAAGCACAAGTTAACACATATGCACATGCAGACACACACAAACACACAGCGTATTCTTTTTTTTGGGGGGGGGAGGGGAGGTACCGTGGATTGAACTTAGAGACACTCAACCACTGAGCCACACCCCCAGCCCTATTTTGTATGTCATTTAGAGACAGGGTCTTATTGAGTTAGTTAGTACCTCGATGTTGCTGAGGTTGACTTTGAACTCTCAATTCTTTTGCTTCAGCCTCCTGAGCTGCTGGGATTACAGGCATGCACTGCCACACCTGGCCCAACAGGGTTTTCTTTTTCTTTGTTTTTTTTTCTTTTTTAATTTGTTATAATGACAGCAGAATGCATTACAATTCATATTATATGTATAGAGCTCAATTTTCATATCTCTGGTTGTACACAAAGTCACACCATTCGTGTCTTTATACATGTACTTAGGGTAATTATGACCTTTGCATTTCACCATCTTTCCTACCTCATGCCCCTCTCTTCCCCTCCCTCCTCTTTTCCCCTTTGCCCTACCTAGAGTTCATCTAATCCTCCAACCACATTATGAATCAGTAGCCTTAAATCAGAGAAAACATTCAGCATTTGCTTTGGGGGGTTTGGCTAACTTCTCTTACCATTATCTTCTCCAATTCCATCCATTTACCTGCAAATGCCATGATTTTATTCTTTTAATGCTGAATAATATTCCATTGTGTATATATACCACATTTTTAAAATCTATTCATCTACTGAAGAGCATCTAGGTTGGTTCCACAGTTTACCTATTGTGAATTGTGCTGCTATAAACATTGATGTGGCTGTGTCCCTGTAGTATGCTGTTTTTAAGTTCTTTGGGTATATACCAAGGAGAATCAATAAATGGAATGGATTCAAACTAAAAAGCTTCTTCTCAGCAAAAGAAACCATCAGGGAAGTGAATAGAGAGCATATAATTTGGGAACAAATTTTTACCACATGAACATCAGCTAGAGCTTTAATATCTAGGATATATAAAGAACTTAAAAATCTTAATACCAAAAAAGCAAATAACCCAATCAATAAATGGGCCAAGGAACTTAACAGACACTTTTCAGAAGAAGATATACAATCAATCAACAAATATATGAAAAAATGTTTAACATCTCTACCAATTAGAGAAATGCAAATCAAAATTACTCTAAGATTTCATCTCACTGCAGTCAGAATGGCAGCTATTAAGAATACAAACAACAATAAGTATTGGCGAGGATGTGGGGAAGGCACACTCACACATTGTTGGTGGGACTGAAAATTGGTGCAGCCAATATGGAAAGCAGTATGGAGAATCCTTGGAAAACTGGGAATGAAACCAATAGGTTTTCTAAGCTAGGAAAATTAAACAAAGAACAGTAACAGGCCACTGAAGTAAAAGGACAATGTAGAAACTTTCACTTAAATCTCAGATCATACCAGTTTTTAAAACTAAGTAGAAAAGGGGTACCATTTTATCACCCACTACCAGATGAATCCCTCTATATTACATAAGCGCTTTCTTGGAGGATAGACATTCATCATTTTTTATTTTCTTAAGTTTCTTAAAGTAGAAGATTTGCCATGCATTCCAACTTCTCTATTCCTTGCATTCCAACTTCTCTGTTCCTCATAGACATTGCCATGCTGCTTTACCATCTCTACATTCTTCCCACCATCAACTCCTCTTCCTCCACCACCTCCTTTGTCACTCTTACTACTTCATATCACCGCCTTTAATGTCTTCCTCGTGTCAATCTCAACCGCCAAAACCATCACCACTGTCTTCACCTTGATCATCATTGCCATGTCCTCTACCACCACTGCCATCACTTCTACCCCTATACTTACAATTATAGCTCCAACATCTCCTTAATTACTATTACTTCCATTTCCACCATACCTCTAACATTATCATCACAACTGCCACCTGGACATCACCACCACCTCCACCTCCTCTCATCTCCATCAATATTATTCACTGCTATCACCATCTCTACTTCTACAAACTCTACAGCTATTTTCACCTTCTTCATTTAAACCTCCATTTCCCTGAAGCTAACTTCACTACCTCTACCACCACCACTTCTGCCTTCATCTCTAGTATACCATCACAACCTCCAACAATTTCAGCAATACCTCCACCTCCACCACCAATATGACTTGCTCTACCACTACTTCCTCTATCACTTCTTCCATCATCAGCTCCACCTCTGCCACCTCTCACTCTCTAACTACCTTTATATATCTAGGATACATAAAGAACTTAAAAATCTTAACACCAAAAAAAATAGTAACCCAATCAATAAATTGTGAACTATTCCTTAAGGAAGTAAAAGGAAAGTAATATAAAGTAAATATACTTTATCAATGTGTCTGAAATAGCACAAGTAGTATGTGTTAAGAGCAGAGATTAAAGTATGTGACTCAGGGGTAGCCATCTTCTTCCTGGACCCAGTAAAAGCCCAACTTTGCCTAACACATATTTATCAATACAGTTAGCCACTAAGATGAGATAAATATGTTATCCAAAGGTGTGGACCATCAAAAATCTCTGGATTGATAATAATTAATGTAAGTCTCATTTTTAAAAATCAAAACTAGTTTATTACAATAAAACTTATGGGCATTTAAAAATAGAAGGCATACTTTAAAACTCAAACAAAATAAAACATCAAAGTAAATATGTTGACTATTGAAGTATATCTATAAGTCCATAGACTGGGTAATAAAAATGAATAATTAACTTCCTCAATATGTTTTGGTCTAGAATTACTTTAGAATATCTATATAATATAAACTAGAAGAAAAGGAAGGTAACACCAGGGTTTGGTTGTCTTACAATATTGAACCAACTTCAGAAACTAAAACACAATAAACATCAGATATCTTAGTTTATGGTCTCAGGATAACTTTCCAATGTTAAATCATTTCTATCATCTATATTCTAGAACTCAGGCAGAGTCACCACATGAAATAGTGGGAAGAATTTGAACTTTGGAATCAAGCAGAACTGAATTCTTATCACAGCTTTGCTACTGATTAGCTCTGCTTACTCTGAGAAGTTTATTTAACCCATAATTTCCCAACTGGTAGGTGGAGGCCTACTGTACCCATAAGTGACAGAAGTTCCAAGATATAAATATCTTAATGTTTCTTGGCTGTCAGGACAGGTTGCTGGTTCTTAGGATCCATAGGTTTTGACCAATAGTAGCCTCCTTCAGGACAACCATTAGGACTCAGAACATAGGAAAACTGCATATCTCAGGAATCTTCACATAGCTAATGTTTAAGAAGAATTTTTTTTCAATGTTCAACTCTGCTCCTAGTTGACTTCTATATAATGCCTTATATTACAGTCAGCTCATCAAGAAATACAATGGGGTGACCCCAGATATTGAAAATGTTAAACAGTCTGTACATTGGATGAGGACCTGCTCTTTCTGTGCCATATGCATTCCTATGCTTATGTCTGAATATAACTTTAAAATTTACATATTTATGCTCAATTTCACTACTGAGCTTTAGACATTCATTAAAATTTCCTCCTAGATATTACCACATGAATGGCCCGTTAGCATTTCAACCCTTCCACCTACCACCAATCTCAACCAAGCCTATTTTCTTCATTTCCCTCATCCTGACTAATGGCATCATCAGCCCACTCATTGATCAGGAGCACAACTGCCATCCTTAGCCTTCGCCACACCATAAATTCTTTAAACTTGCCACCATTGCCAAATTTGAAGGTTCTTCATTTTACAATACTTCAGACATCTTTTATACACACACCCAGTTCAATCTCACGTTGTTCTTTCTGGCCTATTTTATAAGCCTTCTCATTGGTCAACATGCCTCAAATCTTATTTAATCCAAATTAATCCTATAGTCTCAAATCTCATTTGATTTCAATTAAGTCGACAGCCTGTTTGGTATTTCACAGTATAAAGTATGAATCAACCTAAAACATAAAATGAATTATATGCTATGTTTGAACAGAATCCTTCACCCTTCCTTGTATCCGTTACCCTTTAAAATGAATTATGCAGACCCTCCATCAAAAGGGAAAGACTGCTTTTCTATCCATTCTTATTTTGGCAAAAGAAAAAAGAAAAAAGTGGCAAAGGCATCATTGTCTTTGTGGATTCTGGATCTGGAGATAAAGAGGCCTTGCTCACTTAACACTTTTTTAAAAAACCTTCTGTATGCAAATGAATAACTTACAGTACTGTATGGCAGATAAGACACTCAAGAGTAGAGATAAACTCCAAGAGCCCAGCCAATGCCTTCCTAAACCAACCTTCTCTCTGGCCAGCCTAGCCACTGATCACAGATAGGTGAACAAGCCCAACCCAAACCAGGAAATCACCCAGCCAAGCCCAGTCCAAACCGCTGACCTTAGAATCAGGAGCTAAGTAAGCAGTTGTTGTTTTAAGCTACTAATTTATTTGGGGGCTGTTTGTTAATCAGCAAAAACTAGCAAATATCTTTATCTCTTTTATCCATAAGCTTGAGATGTTCCTCCACTGAAGGGAAAACAAACTAAATCATTCTGATACTCAAAATTTTCCACCTCCAGGTAAGGCATATTCCAAGTTATCTTTGGAAATTTAATTCCCATTTTTCCATTTCTTCTCCTAAGGTCACTATTGCTCTTAGACAAATCTCCAAGCCTCAACAATCTTTCCCATAGACTTCTCAATTTTTCTGTTTGTTATCATTTATTATTATTAACTTAATATTTTTCTTTAGACTGATTCACAACTGACATTGCTTCTTACTTAAGCATTTTTTCCCTATACTTTGTTATCTGAGCAACCATAGCCTCAAAAGACTAGTCACTTTTTTGAAGATATTCAAAAAGGAATTCAAAACTATTAAAATGAAAATAGGAATATTAAAATAAAAAGATACCATCCATGTCCTACCTACTATATTCACTAAATCATGATGAGCATTCTGTATTCTCTCACTTTTTTTTTCCAGTATTTCTGGCTCCCCATTTAGATTTAGTGCCCAATAAATTAGTAAATGATTCTGAACTTCAGGTGCAGTCAAAGATTTGAGAACCTTGAAATAAAAACCAAGGAATTTGATTCCTGTGGGAGCTCTTACCGCATGACTATGACAGAGTAAACATTGGGAAAGATTGGAAACAAAGAGAACAATAAGGAAATAGAGACGAGTCTAGGAAAGAGACTAAAGTGAGCAAGGGCAAATGAGAAAAAAAAAAAAGATAAAATAAGCTGACCTGAACTGAACTGTGCAAAGAAAGGGAAACTGAGTTGGGATCATTTTTTGAAAGAGTCAGGGGAGAAAACCATGTGTGAAAGATAGAAAAGGTAATTTTAGATGTTGTTCAATTAAGGGAAATAAACATGAAGGATCCCAAGATCATTCTAGAATTTTGGTTGCGACATAAATAGTGAAGTGAAAAGGAACAAAAGATTTGATAGACAATGAGTGAAAGAGGTAAGAAATGGTGAGTTGGCTGAGTTTTATTTTAGTGTTGAACACTGTTATAGTTTAGATATGAGGTGTTCCACAAAAGCTCCTGTGTGAGGCAATGCAAGAAAGATTAGAGGTGAAATAATGAAGTGATGATTGCCTTTACCTAATCACAGTGCATTATTCCTCTGATATGGATTAACTGGGTGGCAACATGGGCAGGTAGGGTGTGGCTGGAGAACGTGGTCCTTGGGGCTTGCTCTCAGGTTTATATTTTGTTTGTGGTCAGGGGAGATTTCTCTCTCTGCTTCCTGCTGGCCATGTTCTGAGCTGCTTTCCTTCATCACTCCCTTCTGCCATGATGCTCTGCCTCCGGCTCGGAGCCATAGAGTTGGCTCTCTGTGGACTGAGATCTCTGAAATTGTGAGCCCCAAAATAAATGTTTCCTCCTTTAATTGTTTATATCTTTTGGTCTTTTGGTCACAGAGGTGAAAAAGAGGACAAAACAGACACATAAAAAGATGAAGGAAATCATTTTTGAGAAGCATTGACCAGGCAATTTCAAAGAAATAAATAGCTAGGAAGGCACACCAAAGGATCCTGGTTTGATTTTATCTTTCTTGAGGTACGATTTTGCATTTGTTCTTCAACACCATCAACTTGGAAACAAAATTGAAGATCAGTTTACTTCATTTTTGTTTAAAACACCAATCTATCCCGGATCTGTAAAAAATATTTATGTTAGTGATATTTGTGAATGTGAGATATTGAAGATTTGCAGTTACATGGTATTAATACTGCAGAGTCTTATTAATACACTATTTCCGAAAAGACAGTAACAATTGATTTTGCATATAAGAAAAAGGAGTCAGTTACTTCTGAAATTTAGAAACGAAGTGACTGAGAATTGTATATCACTTCTCATTATTTATTCACATGCTACCCAAACATTTGTCTTTCTTTTCATTTATTCCCTATGCAAAGTTTTATTTTTAATTTATGTGCATTTGTCATAGTAAATAACATAGCTTCTGGGGGATTCTGAATATTTTGTGGGTCACATACCCTTCTGAGGATGTGATGAAAACCATGGATTCTTCCATATTTGCTTCAAAAAAACAATATTTCATTAGTCATCTTCAAAAATACCCTAATCTAAGAAAAGTGTTAGAAAGAAGAGGAAAGGTTTTGTTAACAGTCTCCCTACTAGATGTTACAACTTTCTTTGTATTTCTTATGTCACCTGTCTCTATCACTTAGATTTTGATCAGAGAAGAGTGGGTCTTCTTCTGTATTCTGAACAGGGCTATAAAAAGTATCTTCATTTACAGTATGAAAAGCACAGGTCAAGGGCTGGGGATGTGGCTCAAGCGGTAGCACGCTCGCCTGGCGTGTGCGGGGCACTAGGTTCAATCCTCAGCACCACATAAAAATAAAATAAAGATGTTGTTTCCACTGAAAAACTGAAAAATAAATATTAAAAAATTCTCTCTCTCTTCCTTCTCTCTCTCTCTCTCTTTCTCTCTTTAAAAGAAAAAGAAAAGCACTGGTTGAGATCATTATTTGGAGATTTGGAGGATAAGTATAGATATAAAGCATTATTTAATATTAATAGTATACCAAAAAAATGGTACTTATTAATTTTTAATACAGCCACTAAAAATATATTCAAGGACAAAGAAAGTTAGGAGTAATAAGTTGCTTAGGTTGCTTTCCTCAAAATTGGAATTAATCAGAAAAACTTTATTTGTATAACTATGCAGCAGCATATCTATTTCAGTTATAGAAGGGGTCAGTTGTGCAAAAGACAGGATGATTTCTTTCCTTTGACTAATAAGACCCTTGCAACTTTCTCCTTTCATTATTAGACACACCTGAAAGGGACAGAAAGCTGGATCCAAACCAGGAGTGGGTGGTCATCTATATACACAGGTTCTCAGCTCTTTCCAGGTTGACCCATCCAACAAGTTCTCATTTGTTCTTTTGACTTTAGAACTTTATTTGTAATAATTTTTACCTAAAAGGTGGGAGTCACATTTGAAACAATATGAGAAAACTCCCGGAGCAGCAAAAATAAAATTGTTCTTTGCCTCTGCCTGCTACAATTACTTCCTTGCTATGACATATGACATCATAGTTAGTTCCTCAGACTCGGGGGTGTTTCTAATGAGTTGGAGTTGGAAGGGTCCCAGTGGAATTCAGTGAACCAAAAGGCCTACTGTTCTTTCAAATTCCAACTTGATATAAGGAGGGAAAACAAAGGGCTCTTCAAGATCTCGAGTTCAACCTGTTATGCAGTATATCAAAAGGTGGTAATAATGCAAGGGAATGAGGCAGATCTAGAGGTCAGAAACAGATCATTGTACCTGTCTCCATTATATATCACTTCTAATTCATTAATAATGGTTCTGAACACAGTATTTTCAAAAGATTCTGGCTATTTCTATATTATCCAATAGAATTCTTGTCATAGAACTAGGTCAAAAAATCATTCCAAAGTTTCCAGTGTATTTATATTATTATTATATATAAAGATTTTTAAATTTAAGGATGGGGGGATTTTTTTAAAAAACAAAGATACATATGTTTACCAAGCAAATAAATTACGTTGTTTTTTTTTTTCTACTTCTTGGCACAAAGACCCTCCTCCAAGGGTCAGCCACCTTCCCTTTGGCCCATATGAGGCATATACTCCCTTCTAGGAATATGTCTAATTATTTAGCCAATTGATCACCAAGATATTCCAGTGGCTAGCTCCAAAATCAAAATCACAGAGGTTATAGGAACTAACAGGAGATTCTTCTGTAAGTCAAAAGTCATAGTAGTGGATATGAGGATCTCATTGCCAGTCATGTCACTGATTCTTAATGCCCAGCTGGCTTGGGTACTTGGACAAGCTTCTTATCTTAGAAAACTTCAAAGAAAAATGACCAATAATATCCAGTTTCCAGAAAGGCTCACATTTTAGAGTAGCACTGTTTAACAGATAACCTTCTGTGAGAAGCCTGAGCAAAGGGGGCTATACTTTACCTTCTGGCTCAAGATGCTCTGAAATTTTTTTTATTTTTTTTTATGTTGATGCACCTTTATCTTATTCATTTATTTATATGGGTGCTGAGAATAGAATCCAGTGCCTCACACATGCTGGGCAAGTACTCTACCACTGAGTCACAACTCCAGCCCATCTGAAAATATTTTCTTGAGGAATCTATGATAGGACCACAATTATAATGAAAAAAATTAGCATAAATACATTAAAAATAATAGAACTAATAGTAAAACATATCTAGGAATATACAATATTTGAATGAAACAATGAGCAGCTTCAATATAATGGATCAGGATAAATACTTTACAGCCATCAAACATAGTACAACTTGTCTCAATTATTTGTACTGGAAAATGTCTAAAGATGCACAAAGGTATAGAGAGCAGTAGAGTGAAATTTTAACATGTCCATTAGCACCTTGAATAGTTACTAGTATTAGGCCATCACTGTTTTCTCTACTTCACACCAATCATGTCCCCAGTCACTTCTTCCTCTTCTTTTTTATTTCATAAGACTAATGGAATACAGTCTCTTTCTTTCTTTCTTTTTTATTTGTACACAAATGGAGTGAAACATTTCAATTCTCTGTTGAACATGATGTAGAGATGCACCATTCATGCAATCACATGTGCCTAGGGTAATGATGTCCATCTCATTTCACCATCTTTCCTACCTTCCTCACCCTCCCTTTTGCCTTTTTAAATGCCTCTGATAGAATGATTGCAAACAGGGCTCTCTAATTCTTCACACACCCGTACACACTGTTGTTCTTTCCCATGTGTCTTTTCAAGGCCCTCCCAGCATAAATGCCTGAACCCTTTGACTTTGAGCACAGATATATACAACTTATTTTAGCCCACATGACCTTAGGAGAAATATCCAAAAATCAAAATAGCGTTTCTGCCTGTTCTCTTTGTTTGCAACCATCCTAAGAGAAAATGCCTAACCTAGCTGATGAATGATCAAAATTCTCAGTCATCCTAGTTAAGGATCAACCAACTGGCAGGCAAGTTTCAGACCATCAAACTGCCAGGCAGAATCAGGAGAACTTTCTAGTCAGCCAACCTGGACTATAAGCAGTAAGTGCTTACCTTAATATGCATCTGAGAACTTGAGGTTGTTTCACAGCGTACCATCACAATAGATACTTGACACAGAACCTGTGGATTAAATATAAACACTATATATTTCTGGAAAAAATACAAAAAGAATCATGCAAAAGATAACATCTCCCATAGATGCAACACAAAAATGAGATGGAAGAGAGATAGATAATATTTTTTAATCACTCAAAACAAATATCAGCCATCCAAGTAGATGTTAATATTAACACAAAAAGTGATAGCAGAGAGAACAAAGAGCTGGTAATATCACTTTGTGAACCCTGGGCTAGACAGAGGTGTTAGTGGCCTGAATTCAGCTCCTGTAGACAAATGTGCCCGTGTATACTTTGATACAAGACGTAGGCTTTTTGTATGAGTCAACGGGCAGATTCAGGGTTCCTGGAGAGAGTATTGGTTTATAAAACATCTATGATAAGCCGTATGTTTATGGTCAATTGGATTATAATGTGGGTATTAGGGCAATAAGATGGGGTAAACAGGGCTGTACTTTACTTTCTGAATATTTTGAAAATATTTTGAAAAATATTTTGACATTTGAATATTTTGAAATCCATGTGCAAAAGAATTAAAGTGGATCATTACCTCACACCACATATAAAAAACTTCTCAAAATGGGTCTAAAATCTAAATGTAAAATCTCAACCTGTGAAACTCAGAAGAAAACATTGGTGTAAATCTTTATGGCCTTATATTAGACAATGATTTCTTAAATATGACACCAAAAGCAAAAACAACCAAAAGCAAAAAAAAATAGATAAATTGTACATCAAAAACAAAAATGTGTGTTCTTCAAAAGACATTATCAAGAAAGTAAAAAGACAGCTCATAGAATCATAGAGAATATTTTCAAATCTGATAGCTAGTATCAGATAGAGTCTAGTATCCATGCCAGAAGAAACTGTATTAGGGAATTTTGATGCTGTTCAGCAATTAGGAATACATGCTTATTCTAGAAAGAGCCTAGTATTCAAAGTAAGGAGTTAAGAATTCTTGCAATTCAACAATAAAAGATAATCCAATTTTTAAAAGGGCAAAAGACTTAACCAAATGCAATGATGCATGTCTGTCATCTTAACAGCTCAGGAGGCGAAGACAGGAGGCTCACAAGATCAAGACCAGCCTCAGTAAATTAATATGACCCTGTCTCAAAATTAAAAAAATAAAAAATGACTGGGGATGTAACTCAATGATAAAGTACCTCTGGGTTCAACCCCTACTACAAAAAAAAAAAAAAAGGCAAAAGACTTGAATAAATATTTGCCAAAGAAGATATATAATTAGCCATAAGCCCATGAAAAGATGTTCATCATTATCAGTTACCAGGGAAAAGCAAATCAAAACCATGAGATGATATACCTTTATGCTTACTTAGTAGGACAGTATAACAAATCCTATAACAAAAGAAGACAGACAATAACAACTATTATCTAGGCTATGAAAGAATTCGAACCCTTATTCAATTGGAATCCTTGCTGGTGGCAATGTGAAATGGTGCAGCCACTCTGAAAAGCAGTTTGACAGTGTCTAAAAATATAAAATATAAGTTTACTATATGACCCAGAAATTCTACTTCTAGGTATATACTGTTACGGTATAGATATGAGGTGCCCCCTAAAAGTTAAGGTGTAAGATAAGGCAAGAATGTGCAGAGATGAAATGATTAGGCTATGAGAGCTGTATCCTAATCAGTGTGTTAGTCCACTTGAATGGATTAATTGGGTGGTAACTGTATGCAGGTAGGGTGTGACTAGAAGAAGTAGGTCACTGGGGTTGTGCCTTTGGTATATATTTTGTCCCTGATTCCACCTTTCTCTCTGCCCCCCCTCTCCTACTCTCTCCGTCCTTCCTGGCTAACATAAACTGCAGCTTTAATCTGCCACACCCTTCCTCATGATGTTCTGCTTCACTTCAAGCCCAGAGATATGGAGTTGATGGACCGTGGACTGACCTTCTGAAACCATGGGCCAAAATAAGTCTATCTTCCTCTGAGTTGTTCTTATCAGCTCTTTTAGTCAGTAAAACTGATTAAAACATATACCTAGAAAATTGAAAACATGTTCACCCAAAAACTTGTACATGAATGTGTAAAACAGCAACACTATTCATAATAGCCCAAAACTGTAAACAACTCACATGTTCATCAGATAAGGAATAGATAAACAAGATTCAGTAGATTCACTCCATAGAATGTTATTTAGCCACAAATAGTAATGAAGTATTGATTTATGCTACAGCATGGATGCATCTTGAAAACATTATGCTAAGAAAATGAAGCCATACACTGAAGCCCACATGTTGCCTTCTCCATCTACATAAATTGTCCAGAACAGGTGAATCTATACAAATAGAAAGTAAATGAGTGGTTCCTGGGGAGTGGGGAAATGGGTCATAAGGAAAGATTTCTAATTGGTACATAGTTTTCTTTGAGGGTGTTGAAAACATTTTGGAATTAGGCAGCAGTGGTAGTTGCACAACCTTGGCGATATACTCAAATTCACTTTAATTAAACCACTGTTGAAAAACACTTTACTAGGGTTCATTTTCCATTATGTGAATCATATTTTGATAATAATGATAATTAATAAAGATAAAGGTGGAATAGATAGAGAAGCTTCACTAACATCTAATAAGTCTTCCAGAAGGAAAATATAGAAGAAAAAACAGAAAATTGATATGCAAATCAGTGAAACCTTTCCATATAGAAGGATTATATGAGACCACATTAAAATAACATGCTAATAATGAAACAAAATTAATAAAATTTATCCATATATGGGCATATCTTAATAAAATCACAAAAAATAATAATCTTAATGCTGCCAGAGAAACTAATGATTACTTTCAAAACAATGACAAAGACACCAATATCAGTTTCTCAACAATTGCAATTGCCACATAGAAAATAATGGAGGATTACCATGAAATTATGCAAGGAAAGCTAGGAGTGCATCTCAGGGGTAGAGCAATTGACTAGTAGGTATAAAGCCCTGCCTTCAATCCCCCTACCTCAAAAAAGCAAGTAGAAATTAACATCCAGGAAAAATTACTTTTGACTAGAATTCCATATACAGCTAAACCATAACTCAAGAATGAGTTCCAAAAATGGTGTTTGATTACTCCCCTTATATCAAAGGGGTCATTTGGTATTTGTTTTTTAAAGATTGACTAGCTTCACTTAGCATAATCTGCTCTAATGCCATCCATTTCCCTCCAAATTCTATGATTTCGTCATTTTTTTAATGCAGAGTAATACTCCATTGTGTATAAATGCCACATTTTTTTTATCCATTCATCTATTGAAGGGCATCTAGGCTGATTCCATAATCTTGCTATAGTGAATTGTGCTGCTATGAACATCGTTGTAGCAGTGTCTCTGTAGCATGCTCTTATTAGGTCTTTAGGGAATAGACCGAGAAGGGGAATAGCTGGGTCATATGGTGGTTCCATTCCCAGCTTTCCAAGAAATCTCCATACTGCTTTCCAAATTGGCTGCACCAATTTGCAGTCCCACCAGCAATGAACAAGAGTGCCCTTTTCCCGCATCCTCTCCAGCACTTATTGTTGTTTGACTTCCTAATGGCTGCCAATCTTACTGGAGTGAGATGGTATCTTAGGGTAGTTTTGATTTGCATTTCTCTAACTGCTAGCGATGGTGAGCATTTTTTCATGTACTTATTGATTGATTGTATGTCCTCCTCTGAGAACAAGGACAGGGTAGGGACGAAGAGCTTGAGAAGAAGATTTACATTAAACAGGGACGAAAGGTGGGAGGGAAAGGGAGTGAGAAGGGAAATCGCATGGAAATGGAAGGCAATCCTCAGGGTTATACAAAATGATATATAAGAGGAAAGGAGGGGTAAGACAAGATAATATAAATGGAAGAAATGATTTACAGTAGAAGGGGTAGAGAGAGAAAAGGGGAGGGGAGGGGAGGGGAGGGGAGGTGAGGGGGGATAGTAGAGAATAGGATAGACAGCAGAATACATCAGACACTAGAAAGGCAATATGTCAATCAATGGAAGGGTAACTGATGGGGTACAGTAATCTGTATACGGGGTAAAGTTGGGAGTTCATAACCCGCTTGAATCAAACTGTGAAATATGATGTATTAAGAACTATGTAATGTTTTGAACGACCAACAATAAAAAAAAATGGTGTTTGACTATTTTAAAGAAAGATGAGTAAATGCCCCAAAGTGAAAATTTTTATAGAACACAAAACTTGGCCAGATTATAGTAAAATCATGGACTCTCAATAGACATAACCATTTCAAAAATTTACTGCTATAAAACTGACTCTAAATCGATCTTCTAATTAAAAAGAAAATCAGAACTGAATCCACATTATTGATAATGAGTGACAAGAAATATAATAAGTGATCAAAATGATACTTTTAATTCTTTGTTATTCTATTCCTTCTAAATATTCCCTTCATAATGCAAGACAACTATATCCACCTTTGATTATTTCTGTTTCATCTCTGTTATTTCTTTTGTCCTATTTATTTCCAATTGTCTCTATTTCTAGTCTTACTCAATGTTTTTCTCATCTTTTTCTTCATTTCTTTTTGTATCAACTTTCATTGTATGCTTCTCAATTTTTCAAGTTTAAAAAATAATAAGTGAAATAGAAGTCAAAGGAAAAATAAGTGAAAGAGTCAAAATATCCACTAACAAAATATTAACAGTATATTACGGGGGTGCGGGTTAGTTTTTCTGCATTTATTTTTCTTCTACATACCTTTCTACATTTTCTTAATTTTCTGTAATGGGCGGGTATATGTACATGTGCTATGTGTCTCCTAAATGAGTGCTTATAACCTCCACCTCTTCTCTGAACTACACTTTTTTTAAATACTTGGGTGTAACAGTATGGCGGGGGGAGATAAGAAGGATACACAATCCATTGGTGAACACTTACTGACACTCCATACTTTATCTTGTCCCTATTATCATTATTTCATCTGGTTTTTTTCACTCTCTTCACCTCTATTTCACCATTTCACTGAAAAGAACTCCTTCACTCTATCTCCTGTGCTGTTTTATAAGTTCCTGATTTTAGAGACTCAGTAAAATCTTCAACATGAAAGATACCTGAAAATGTTGTTAAAGGTTTTCCTAGCAACTACATTTGGATTGACCATGATCATGAATTGAGAATATCTGAACAAGGAGATACCGCAAAACATTTCTCCTTGGATTCGGCCTTCATATTTCGCTTTTATCAGATATCAACATGAAGATAAACCTTTTAGAAGTTGGTTCATTACTTATAACAAACCCAGAATGTTTTAAACAATTCCCCTTTATCTGATGGAGTGAAGATTGTCTGAGATGGGCCCCAGCTGGGGCCCAAATTAGAGTAATTAAGAAGCAAAAAAAAAAAAAAAAAAACCAGAGGACTTTTCTCTAAGTGGTTTATTTTATTAGATGATTAAACGGTATTACTGGTGCAGAATTTGTCATCCATCTAGAAACAGAAAGAGACGATCTTATTAAAGTGCTATGTGTAACAGATATGACCCATGGAGCCTCACAAAACTAGACTGGGTCATCAGACAGAGAAATTCTAAAAATCACTTTCATGATGAGAATTACCAAATAAGGAAATGGTTCATTAAAATTATCACAAAATATTCCTCAATGGTCAAGAGAAACAGAGAGAAGGAGAGAGAAAAATGATTTTCGAATCAATACAACTTACCTGAAGTTTTTTAGAAACACTTAACAGCTCTGACTATCCTTAGAAAAAAGAGAAACTTTTATACGATAATATGAATTAAAATATTTTGAGGACTTAATACAACTCTTTCTCTTTCCTGGAGACACTAAGTCATGCTTGTGAATATCAGCTTTAATAAAAAGGTTTTTTAAAGTTTGTAATTCCACCACTCTCAATACTATTTAGATCAATATTCCTGACAATTATTAGCATATATAAATCTGAGGCTCAGAAGAGGAGTTAGTTATGATTTTGAGGTAGTGGTTAAACTATGAGAAAAGCTCTACCAGGGAAACGAGGCCAAGACCAGAACTTTAGAGAACAATATCCTTGAAGGATGGGCAACCAATCATGAGCCCACAAAAAGTCAGAGAAGAATCAGGTGGTACAGATGCTAGAGAGACCTAGAAATTAAAGTGTTACAAAGATGCAACGGTCAACAATGTGAGTGCTACAGAGGAATAAAGAGTCCTACACAGGCCGATAATAGCCTTTATGATGGCTAGATCACTAGCATTGGAGAGGCAGGGCTAGGCCAGATCTCAGGCTGGAGTGTGGCGAGGAAGAGTAATTGAGGATTTTTTGGAAAGTAGCTCAGTCAGAAAGAAAAAAAAAAAAATGGTGGCCAGTGTGGTCAGATGAACATAGAGCTTTATCTGACCAAGGAAGAAGAAATATACATAGAGCATGATAAGAGTTGGACAACTGGCTAATATCTATTTTCATAATAAGATATTTGGTGAATCACCTACTGGGAGTGGGGAGGCCAGAGTTGAAAACAGGATTTGAAAAAAATAGTAAAGTTTTAGAATTTACTCATTGGAAATTGAGAGAGAATCTAAATATCTAGAGTGGTGTTGAGGGTCTCACCGAGATTAGAGGAAGAATTAGAAATCTAACCTTTCGTTCTCTTGTCTATATGTCCCTCTCACCTCAGCTATTCCAATTCTACCTTCCCACTTACCAACTTTCCAACTAGATAAATAAAACAGTGATGGTACAATCACTACCAACATGGAAAACGGGACATTGCACATCTTCTATCCCACCAAATACAGATATGTGAGCCACAAAAATTTGAATGACCTACCTATAATGTATAAATCTGTGCAAATTATTTCATAACACTGTGCCTCCATTTTCCTCTCCCAAAACAGAAACAACATTATTTATTTCAAAAGACTAGATGGATTAAGAGAGAAGACATACAGAAAGACCTATAGCACTGCTTGGTTTATACTAGACCATCAATAAATTTCATTTCCTTTTCTTCCATAAAGAGGGGAAAATAATAATCAACATGTTGAAATGGGTGGAAGAGAAGAGAATCATATTCGATAAAAATAACAGGAAGTAGGGCAAAGGAATGGAAAAGGAACTTGTTAAGTAAAGTCTCATTGCAAAGAAAAAGACATGAGAATCCAAGACATAGATGGAGATGGATGTTTCTAAAGAAAGATGCTCATAGTACAAAAGTGTGGAGGAGGGCAAGGGAAATACTCAAAGGCCATTAATCACAATCCTGGACATCAATCCCTCTGGGGCTAGGAGGAAAGAAACAAGCAGAAAAAGCATGTGTAGTCCTGTATATCATTCAAAAAAGCAGCTGCTACTCAAATCTGGAAAGTCAAGTCTCTTTAAAAAAAATACTGGAGCCAAACAAGATCCCAGAAATAGCATACTTGTAGAAAACCACTCACTGTTTCTGGGAAAATAGATTTAGGGTTGAATTGAGGATAACATTGCACAACACAGACTTAAAGAAAAAGGAAGTGGAATTTGATTGGGTTTATCTGAAAGATGCCTGTCATTGATTTGTTCAGCAAGTAATTACAAATACCTACTGCATTCCAAACACAATGTTCTCTATAGAAAAAGGATTTCTCATTTAAGTGTATTAAAGTTCATCACTATAGTTGTTGGCTTTATGGATGTGGAAAACCATACAATTTTTAGAAGAAAATCAAGTGAAATAAAACTGAACTGGAAATATTGGTGAAGTAAGAAACTCATTTCATCTCTGCCACCGAAATTAATTGCATCCTTTTATGTACATCTGTGCCTCTCTATTTCTGAGCCAGAGCTTCCTCTCTGTGTTACACATGTAGATGAGTGTCTGCTAACGTTTACAGCATCCATCGCAATTATATAAGCAGGCTTCTCCTTGAGCAACATTTTTAATAATGTGTAACTTTTTTTTCTAAATGAGATTTATTATGAGGAGAGTAAGATAACCCTTCAAATAAGGGAGAAATTAGGTCATTGATTAACATTGTACTTTCTTGGAGACACTAAATAATGAATAAAGATCATTTGAAGGGAAAAGGAGGTTCTGTGAGATCAAAATTCTGACCAACTCTGCACATTATTTCGAATCACCTTTTCCTTGAATTATCCTGACAGGAATCTGTCACCTTTCTGACAGATACAGTCAAGATGATTCTAAGGTTTGTCCAATTCTTCTGAAGAATTAATAAATGACCTAACCACCAGCAGGATAAAACAGTTAGTTGATATAGACTGAAGTATACTAAGAGTCGCTGAGGAAACTCAAGAGGCTGAAGTCAGGAAGATGACAAGTTCCTTAGCAAGTTCCTAAACAATTTAATGAGACACTGTCTCAAAATAAAAAATACAAAGGGCTTGAGATTTAGCCCTTTTTTGTTCTCTGTTTTTGTACCCAGTGGTAAGGAGCCTCTGGGTTCAATCCTCAATGTCAAAGGGTGGTGGTGGTGGGAGAAAAGCCCAGTGGATTCTGCAGATGCCTGGGAAGCAGCCCTACTTGCTAATGAAGATACTGTTCAGTGAGCAATGCATTTTTTGGTCATACTGGCCATTCAAATGCTAGATTGGGCTCAGGCAATCCTGTGTGGGCTATTAAGGTGGGCAGAAGAGCAAATGTTTAGAAAATAAGCCCTTGAGTCAAACAGACCTCTATTTTTATTCTAGTTCAGTCATTCATTTATTAGAAGATCCTAAGTAAATTGCTAAACTTTACCAAGACTCAGTTTTCTCAATCTTTAAATAAAGATATGACTGGGACACCTACTTATGTCAGGCAAAATCCAACCAGTACAACAGAAACCACTTTACATATGTACAGTAGAGAATTTAACACAGGGCTTTGTTCTACCATTGATAGAAAAGCCCAGAGCCACAAGACCCAGTCATAGTGACACACTTCAGCAACTTAGCGAGACCCTGTCTCAAATTAAAAAATGAAAACTGCTGGGGATGTAGCTCAGTGGTAAAGCACCCCTGTGTTCAGTTCCAAAAACCACAAAGGAGCAGGAGGAGGAAGAGGATCAGGAGGAAGAAGAAGAAAAGGAAAAGACACACTTAGAAGGTCAACAGAGGATTTTGAGGTAACACAAATTAGCAACTGCTGGACAGCACTTCTACCTCTAAGCTGGAGGGGAAGAAGAGGTGCCCCCAGGAAACCTGGAAACCCTGTGAGTTTTTCTCTAGGAACAGGAGCTTCAGGGGAAAAAAAGAAACAGACATTTGTCAACTTTAATTTTCTTCTTGTTTAGCATTGGCCCAAGTAATAATATCCATAAACTCTCAGGTTTGAAATATGACCTATATTTTTCTAATTCAATTACAATGACTTCATCACTTTAGAAACTAATAACATTTCTAATGAGTATTAACACTGCTACATAATTTGTAATACAAAAACATTTGTCCTAACTTTGAGAAAGATATTAAATGCTAAGTATTTAATATGCTTAGTGTTGGGTCTTTGAAATAAGCATGCACCTATTGATAGTTGACTGCCATTATGATGATGATGATGTGACAAGTGTGCAGCCTGAGAGTGGGGGATTAGGGTCTGGTTATAAATCTGGAGTAGGATCCATGCATACAACATGGGGACAAGGCATTTGTTAAGACAGGGGTTGGAGAATAAGGTGGCTGGAGGGAGAAAAATCAGAATAGAAAATGGGACAAAGATCTAGGCCAGATCTCAAAAACAACAAAGAAGCTCATTTTATCCAAGTGGGTAATATAGTTGGATTAGTAGTACATTTTCTGTGGTATTGAACCCATAAGTTTATTTTTGGCTCTTGAGTGGAACTTAGGCTGCAGAGGGGATGCAGTAGACCATCCAAAGAGAAAGAAAAAAATACAGCCAGAGAATCAAGCAGATAACAATATTAACCACATCAGCAGGAAATAACTAAATACATTTGACCCTGACTGTTTTGTAACCAAATAATATAATTTTGTGAAGTGAACAAAACCAGATGAAACCAGAATCATAATGTAGCTCTCCCACAGCAGAGCTGGGTGCTCTACCTCACTGAGTTCCAATTGCTTGTGTTTAACAAGTATGCACAGGAATGTTCTGAGCCAGGCTGATAATTCTGGCATGAGTTCTTGGCATTTGTGTTAAATGGGCAAGAAGTAGAACCTGAAGCCCAACCAATAAACTTTACCGAATTCATTTCTTTTTCTGATCACTTCATACGATATATCTAATAAAATGGATGTTTTTGTGTTACAGCATGTGGATGTTGCTGTCTTACAGCAAGTATGCGACAAGGTTCCTGTTGTCTTAAATACAGCATAAAGTTGCACCCAATTTCTTCTAAAAAGAAAATGATGCCTTTGAAGGGACTAAAACTAACCAAGGCAGAAGAACGTGCGGGTCATTCTAAGACAGAAACACACCAGTGGGTAAATAGGACTTTAAGACTGTATTCACTAGAAAGGAAAAAAGGTCAGCATTACAGGGAATGAAAAGTGCCCTTTCCATGGTGACTCGTGAACCTAATTTATCTCGCTTGACTAAAGCAGGAAATGCGCTACAATATTCAGGATAGGGGGAAATGACAATTTAATGATCACAGAACATCTTTCACGTTCCGTGGTAATTGAACAATCTCAACATCAAAGGCAGGGCTGGTAGCCTCTTGGAAAAGCGAATGTCATTTTGCTTTCCTTTTCACTTTTTACTACATCAATGAACTTTAGCATCTTCCCTGGCTTTATTTTTTTTTTCCATTTTCATTTAGCATTGACACAAAACAGAACTGACTTTAAGTGTACCATGCAAAGTGTAATTTATGTTGGAAACTCTAAATGGATGGGACAGAACTACTTTTGTATCTGTTACATTTTAATGACTTTAAATATATCCAGCTGAACAAAGTTCAGCCCTTCACTATTATGGGTGAGGGTAGTTTGACACAATAGGCATCCTGCTCCACCAACCACCTCATAAAGGAAACTACTGGCATCTCTGAGGCAGACCATCTTCCCAGCTCACTGATTTTCCAGCAGTTCTTTATAATTTTCCCCAAGCATTATTGCTAATTTTAAGGAGAAACCCTAATACCGGATTCAGAGAAGGTATTCATTTAAGATAACTATAAATTTTCAGTATCTTTGCTTCTCTAACATACAACAACAACAACAACAACAAAACACTCTCATTTAAAAAAAAATTCTCATACAAGAGAATTGTAAAGATAATAAACATTTTTAGTCCAATATTTGGCTACAGCTTGCTACAAATAATCCTGATAAGAAGAGTATGTACAGCAAACTGGTGTTGATTAAATAATGGCAGTTAGGTGAAATTAGGAAGGAGGCATACAGAGTGTTTGTTTGTGTGCTATTTGTTCTCTGTTATTACCATAATTAACCTCAAACCAGCACAGATTTCACCAATGTTTGCATTGTACACACTGAAGTTTTGCCGAAGAATAAAAACAAAGTACGTTCAGTAGTATGAAATTCATGAGAGAAGCATAGTAATGCCTATTTTGCAGCTGCTAAAATCTAGGATTTGAACACTCAACTCTTCTTACTCCATCTCCTTTTTGATAGGGCCCTGAAATCTCTAGCTTCCAAAAAATTAGAAGGAAAGAAGGTGGATTTTCCCTATATTCCAGGAAAAAGATGGGAGACTTCCTCCCGCTATGTCCCTACGTATTATAAAGGTAGGGTTTCTGTTGAGAGCCACAGCCAAAGGGGCCCCAGCAAACTTCCAGCTGCCAGCAAACTTCCAGCTGCCAGCTGATGATTGGCTCACAGTGGCCCCAGCAACATCTAGCTGATTGGCTCCTCTGAGGTGATGTTCATTGGGCTGTTTCCCTGCCCTTCAGACTATGGAACTGCTCATTGGGGGACTTCTTTGGCTCCGCCCACACGACCCAGCCAATCAGCCTCAAGAGCAGGAGGATTGTGGGAGGTGGTGAGGTTGGTGTGAGGGAGAGGCTTGTGGAAGCTGGTGGTGGCAGTTGGGCTCTGAGGGTTTTTTTCCTGAGGAGCTGTTTTGTTTGGCGTTTGTAGTTCTAAAAATAAAGTTAGTTTCTTTTGACAAGTGGCTCCTGAATTGTGCCCAGCCAGACTTCGGCAGTTTCCTTTTAAGAGAAAGAAGAAAACTGCTTATTTTGCTGATTTTCCTTTATGGAGTT
This sequence comes from Ictidomys tridecemlineatus, assembly GCF_052094955.1. NCBI lineage: Eukaryota > Metazoa > Chordata > Mammalia > Rodentia > Sciuridae > Ictidomys > Ictidomys tridecemlineatus. The sequence goes on from NC_135481.1 coordinate 165,512,156, forward strand.
GCAAGCCATCTGACCTTGAGACCCATGTAAGGTATCATGATCTGACATGTTCTTTAGGGCTGGTGTACCTTCAGTTTAGAAATCCCTTTTGACTCATTTCCTAAGAGCAACAAGAAAAAATAAATGGGAATATGGCTAATTCACTGGTGGTCTAGAACTTTAGGGAAGGAAAGTAATGAACATGCTGAGGTTTCCCTCTGTTCTGTCCAATACAGCTTGCTAGAGCAGGTAGAGATTCAAACAGGAGGTATCAATCAATTCTTGCTACGTCAATGCTGCCTAACAATCAACCCCAAATATCTGAAGCTTAGGACAGACATTTATTTCATGCTCAAGATCTTCAGGAAATCTTAACTTCAGCTGTCGCCACAAGCCAAGAAACATCAGTAGGCACAGAAGCTGGAAAGGGTTTGGATCGAAGGAAGAATGAATTTTCAAGCATGGCCCAGAAGACACCTGGATTTTTAACACAGGGAAACTGATTTTGGACTTTTGGCCTCTAGAATTGTGATAGAATAAATTTCTGTTGTTTTAAAGCACCATCTTTATGATTATTTATTACACAGCAGCTATAAGAAACAAACACAATGCCTTTCTTCAATTTTCGCCTTCTTTAAAGAAATTTAAATGTGGGAAGATGAAGTATTCAGGTAGACTCAATCTCTAAGGAGGAGAGAAACAGAAGTAAGTCCCAGAAGTCCCCAGTTTGATCATAGTCCAGTAGTTAGGAGTTGTGGAAATGAGCTAGTGATCTCTGTTCATTTCATACTGGGAGGCTTTTGAACATCTCTATATGACATTCTGACCAGATTGCTCTATGTGTTAAAATTACCATCAAGGAAACGCAAAGGGCAGCAAGAGACTTTAAAAAAATTCCATAATAAGATGCCATGAAAACCTATTAGTATAGCTAAAATTAAAAAGACTTACGATCTAGATCTTTAGGTTGGCAAACAAGTGCCATACTGAAAACCTCATAGATTTTTCTGTGAACACCCCTCAACTGGCATTGCTTTCAAATTTAAACATGACCAAGCTATTCTACCCTTAGGCATTCCTCAAAAGAAATCATAACATTTGTTCACAAAAAGACTTGCATCTAAATGTTCACAGAAGCTTAATTTATAATAACTCCCCAAACTGGAAATAGTCCAAATATCTAACAACAGGGGATTGGATATTTTCACACCATAGGAGTACTACACAGGAATAGAAAAGAGAAAGATAACTGACACAGGCAACAAAACAGAGTCATTGCCTTCTGTTTATAAAGGGGCTTCAAAGTTTCCCATGGTTTCCTCTTTCAAAGAAAATGTTAGCCAAGGACATGCGTTTGGATGTTGATATTATGATGAGTGAGAGAAGCCAGACGTAAGGGTGTACTGTGTAATTTCATTTGTGTGAAGTTCTAGGACAGGCAAAGTCAATCTACGCTGATAGAAATCAGGTTGGTGGTTGCCTAGGGAGGAAAGGGGGAAGGACTGCAAAGGGACAGCAGGGAACTCTCTGGACAATGAAAACATCCTCATCTTAATTGGAGAGACAGTTGTGTAACTTTGCCCTTACTCATCAAACTCTGCACTTCATATCTGGCATTATACTGTAGTAAATCACTCTTCAATTAAGGGATTTTAAAAATATATGTGTTTCTGAAAGAGCTCACACTAACATTAGTCAAGTGAGTCTGAATAGTCTATCAGTCTATCAGATTTGGTATAAGGAATTTATCCTTCATCCTAATGAAAATATCTGGGAGAAGAAACAAACAAATGAGATCTGGACATCACTGGGTTCCAGAGCCTTCTGGGTCCAGGCTGGCTCTGGGCCCTTGTAAAGACTGCAGCGAAATATGGCAGCTGGGGTCGTAACCCAGCAGCCGGCTCTGAGCTCCAGCCCCAGACCTCATAAGCCAGTCTTAGCCAGTAACACTGTCATTCTGCCGGTGGCTTTGAGGACAGCAGAGGAGAATCAAACTACTGAGTCTGAAGAGAAAAGCAGTTTTAATATAAAGTCAAGTGCTTATTCACCAATTTATACTTGTATTGCATTTTTTCCCTTGGAGTATGTTCAAGAATCTCCCTGGTTTCCACTTTTGAAAAGAATGTTAGGTTGAGACATAAGTTTGAATATTTACATTGGTTACTGCGGTGAAGTCTATTTCAGATATAATGGTATATAAAGGTCTCCTAAAAGACCTGAGAATCTGATGTATAACCAGTGAGATCTCTCTCTGTTAGACCATTTTCCCTTTAAAATCCTCATTTGGTTCCTAAATGAATTGAATTCATTTGATTATGTTTTGAGCATTTTCCCAACAGCTAGTCACCTGTTATCAACTACCTGTTTCATCTAATGCTTTTTTGGAAAGTGATCAGTTGCTAGTCTATGTTTGCTTTAATAAGCAAGGAAGCTATGAAAGTTCAGTCAATCAACATTATGACCCACTCAAGAAGCAGACACAACATGTACATTCCAAAAACCTGGCCCATACCTCAAGTGGAGGTAAATTATGTTATATTAATTGTAATCCCAATAGACACATGGAATTTATCATCCAATAATTAAATGGGCAGCCATCAAAGCATTCCATAAATTTGGCATGGAAATTAACACAAGGTGATTTGTTGCCCCAAGATTTCTCCTCAGTCCTACTAAGTTGCACATCAATTTGTCATTTTAGGGAGTCTTTAGATTCTAACTTGCCCTGCAGTAGACAAGCTGTGGAATAGTTAACACCACTTGTTGACATAGCAGTGGTAAGACAGCCTTCCTCTCAATTCTATCCTTTCCAGTTGTAACCCAGAGTTTTATGTTGTCATATACACTCGAGAGGCCCATAATTAAGATTGTCCTGGGAGAAATTTCCAGAAAGAAACAGAATTTTTTTTTTAAAGAGTGAGAGAGAGTGAGAAAGAAGGAGAGAGAGAGAGAGAGAGAACTTTAATATTTATTTTTCAGTATTTGGCGGACACAGCATCTTTGTCTGTATGTGGTGCTGAGGATCGAACCCGGGCCGCACGCACGCTAGGCGAGCGCGCTACCGCTTGAGCCACATCCCCAGCCCAGAAACAGAATTTTTTAAAAACACTGTTTTAAAGCAACTGTGAAAAGAAAAAAAAAAAATACTGAGAAAGCCAAGTCCAGAATGCATTCAAGTTAGAGGTTTAAGATTAGAGGATTGACCATCTTTTTTCATACAAGGTAATGGGCTAAATCTTCAATAAACTTTATAGTACCTCTTCCTTCAGCCTTCCTCTGGAGAAAGGAGAACCTGGGATTAAGAGAATTGCAGCAAATATTTTATGTGTATTTATCTTATACCTATCATCATTCTACTTGCAGTACAAATTGCCACCACTAAAAAGCAAATGGCAAAAGAAAGAAAGAAAACGAAAAAGACACAAATAACCAAAAGAAAAACTAGAGACATTTCTTCCAAACATTACAATATTAATATTTAAGATTAACAAAAGCAATCTTTTTTTATGAGAGATTGATCCCAAACTGTAGCCTGTTTCAAACTCACCGGAAAGGATTGTTAAAACACAAATTGCTGCACCCAGCCCTGGGATGTCTGATTCAGTAGGTTTGCCTCCCTGAGAACTTCCCAGCTGATGCTACTGATGCTGGTATAGGAACCACACTTTGCAAAGCACTATGGTAGCAATTAATGCCACGTGTTTTCCTGCAACTAACTCCTCCACTCCTACCTCTATTTTCTCATCAGAGAGGATGATAGACCCCTCTTTGTAATAAAGATCATGCTAGAAAATCCTGACGTTTGAGGCAGAGAAGGAATCATAGACAATCTCTTATTTATAATGTTTCATTCTGGGAGTTTTTCAACTTTTAATGATGTGAAAGCAAAACCATACAGCTATTTTTTTTTTACTTTTAGTACAGTATTTAATGAATTGCACAAGATATTCAACATTTTATTATAAAATAGTCTTTGTGTTAGGTGAAGTTTCCTAACTGTAGGATGTGTTTTATGTTCTGAGCATATTTAAGTCAGGCTGGGTTAAACTCTGATGCTTGCGGTAAGTTAGGTATACTAACTGCATCTTTCATTTGGTATTGCCCATATATAATGATTTATCTCTTAGGTATGACCCCATCATAAATCAAGGAGCACCTCTGCTGAATGAATATAGGAGTGGGGCTGCTATTGTTGGAGCCCTCCAGTTCCACAGGAAGCAATGTTAGTCTCTGGAGACAGATTATGGATCTGTGAGGAAGACTCCTGCCAATCCTCAACAATCCTCCAAGAGGACTGATTCCTTCCAATCTCCACACTCTCAATTGATGAAAAGTAAGAGATAAAAAAGAAGGTCCCACTGCAGTGGAATTCTGATTTTCACTGAGAAAAAAATTGTGAAAGTAGATGGAATTATCTGGGAAAGTCACAGATGACATTCTAGATGGCTCTGTGCCAAAAAAAATAACCAGTTACAATTAAAAACAAGTTAAATCAAACTGTCTGGGCTTAATTGAGTCCACTCTGAAAGTTTCTCTACAACAAACATGGTGCTTTCAGTAGGTGAGAATGAAATTGTCCAGTCCCTTGAAACTAATTTAACCCGCACCTCTTCTCCCCTTCCAGCAAGGAGTGCAAGGCTTTCTCTGAGTGGCAGTGAGGCAGAAGGTTGTTGGCAAGTGAAAAGCCAACTCCAGGATTCAAAATGTCACTCAGTGTGCACACAAGGAAATACCTATTAGAAGACAACCAGGATCAGATGTGCTTTTGTGATGATGAAGGCTAGTTCCATGGCAGTGCTGCTGAAATATTGGCACATAGGTGATTTCAAAGAGTCCAGTGCTGACAACCTGCTGATATACATGCACACCCAACTTCAGAGTATTTTCTGGGAAAGTCAACTTGGGATGATGGGGAAAATGGTTTCCAAGGAAATCTAGGGAGACCTGAAACATCTAATGCAGATAATCAGAACCTATCCCCAGATACTTGTGTTGTCTTTTTTTGCCTCTCATTTTTCTCTAATGCTTTCAAGTCCTCCTTCATTTTAATCCAGTGGTGTCTATGAAAAGGAGTAGGAAGAGTCACTGGAAAGGTGGGCAGAAAGAAGTTAAGGTCAAAGACCACCGGTATTAGCACAGAGCTGACAGCTCCAAGTCTCTAGATTCTGAGAACACGCAGAAACAGGTAGAAAAACACCGAGAGCCATAAATACACTAATACAACTTTTCAAAGGAAATAGAAAGGAGTGAGAGAAAGCTACACCATGTCTTCAAAATCAGAGAAGCAAACAAACACAACTGTTCTGCCAATATTCACTTTCCCCTCTGGCTGTCAGAGGTACAGCCCAGGCCTGAACTTGCCTGGACAAGGGTGGCTCTTGGTGGCTCAGGCTGTGTCCAGAGGATTTGAGGATTAGTCACAAACTCAGTCTCCCTGCGAGTCTGAGAAGGAGCCATGATTCATCTTGTCAACTGTCAGTATATTACTTCAAATGGGCACAGGGAGAGATGAGCAACCTGGTGCCGGAAAAGAACACAAAAGAGCAGATGCCACTTCCCGTAACACTCTCAAGGTTTAGGCTAGAAGAATTTATGTGGCAAGAACACAGGACTGGGAGTAGTCTGGCAGATAATGACCATGTCAGCATACTTTCAACATCCTGCCATTCAGAAGAGGAACCAGCCACGTTAGCTCAGGAAAGCTGGAATTTATTCCCACAAATAAAAATGTTATATTCCTTCACATGTGTTTTTCCCCAAACAGCATTTAGCTTTCAAAATCCCTTTGTTTTTGATTTCATAATTTAGTTGATTCCACCAATCTGACTCTACTATTATTCTTTTAAAGTAATATATTCCCATCACCTGGAAATTCCCACTTGGACATATCCCCAAGAGAAATGTGTGCGGTATCCATGTGTTTGCTAGAAGATGTATGTTAGGAAATTCCCAGAAGTGTTATAGCCTAAGGTGGAAATTGTCCAAATGCACATAAACAGTGGAATGTATAAATGAGTAGTATAGACTCATAAAATGGACCTCTATATGACAGTGAAAATGAACTAGAGCCACATTCATCAATGGATCCTACCATGTTCAGTGGAAGACAGACACTAATGTTGTGCAGTGCGTTTTACAGAATAAAAAAAGTCAGCAAATCTATAGAGTGCTATAAGAAATCAGGAGAAGATCACAAGTTCAAAGCTAGCCACAGCAACTCAGCAAGGCCCTCAGCAACTTAGTAATACTCTGTTTCAAAAAAAAAAAAGAAGGGCTAGAAATGTGGCTCAGTGGTTAAGTCCTTCTGGGTTCAATCTCTGGCACAAAAAAAAAAAAAAAAAGTCATGTAGCACATAGAGTTAGTTCCCTGAATAATAAATTAATGTCAGTGTAAGTGCCACTAGCAAAGGTGCAACTGATAATAACACAAACTTCAGAATGTGATGCACTGGCTTGCCATCCCTGAAAAAAGGTAAAAACGAGTGGTACTTTCTTTCAAGCTTTCTTAGGGCAAAAAGAAGAAAGAAAGAAACACATTTGTCATCATCTCTCTCTTTATTTCATCCTTACATTCCACTGCAAAGATTAAATGTAATCAGGGCAGATACCCAATCAATAGAAAACTCATTTTGCCTCAACAAATAACAAATGGATCAATTGAAACCCATAAATCATTGCTTAAACCTTAGCCAAAGGTGATCAGAAATATTTTCCCAAAAAAGAAAGCTTTATTCTCTTAAAAGAGCAGTGTGCTCTGGATACCAGCAGAACTCTGTACTGAATCTGTGCATGGGAATATGGTTCTGTAGAGATGGCCTAATGGAGTTACTAAATGGTCTAACTCCTGGTATAAGAAATTTAATAACCAGAAAGTCATATGAATTATTCCAAGTCCATATGAGTAAAAATCCCCAAATTTAAGTATACCTTGTTAGGTATCAAAATATAACTTTGAACATGTTAATGGAAAAACTTATAAATTATTTAATAATCAACATTCAATTATAAATACTAGCTGGATATTGACACTAACTAAAATATCAAAGACATCTTCAGTTCAAAGCATAAAGAAGCTCTTAAAGACAGGCAGGAAGGGATAGAGGAGAAGAAAAACAACTAAAGTCTTAGTACAATATTTTAGCTCTTGAAATGAAACAAATGGAAACCATAGATCTAATGGCCATGACTTCCAACATCACTCACTTACTTCCATAATGAATGTCTATAAAGGAATGCAAGATGCAACAGAAATTAGTTGGTGACTTTTGCAAGATCAATCAGTAAAGAGTGGCAAGGCAAGAATTAAAGCCATGTCTCCTAACCTCCAAACTAGCTTTAATCCCACCATAGGATACTGGTTCTCCCATAAGCATGTAAACTGTTTACTTGGACCAATGATCCCTGGCAAGTTGTCCCCTAAAACTCCACTATATGGAAAATGGAGAATGATGTGGGCAAAGTGGGTGGAGAGAAAATCACTATACCCCAGTCAGCAAAATAGCTCACTTCTCAGCAAAGGCTTCCTCATTTACCAAAGGTAGGTGTTTCAGGGACTTAGCAAATAACTGGTTTTAAAAATCAAAGTGGAGTTCATTTTTTTATTTCAATTTCCCAGCTTTACATTTTCATACAACATCAGAATTCCAAAGTATCTTTAAAGATAAACACATATACAGTATTGTGACAGCACACCCATCATCACCAATAACAATTAAGAGTAGCTCTGAGCATGTACCTCATGCTTTCTTGTCTCCTTCTGACACGTGTCCAATAAGTTTTGAGCTTCCTCACTTAGGTGAAAATGTTTATGAGCAAATAGCACCCAGATGGAGGGGCCCCCAAAGAAAATCTCACATGCTGGAAAAAGTATTAGAGATATTTATTAAAAGATCAATGTTTTATCTTTGATTTTTCTCCCACAGAGTTATCGATTATTATCAATAATGCAAATGCAAGATACACACACACACACACACACACACATTATGAAGAAAACAGAAATTAACTTGTTTACGGGTTCAGCTTAATTATCTGTGAAGTTGGATTGGGAGGGTAGGATTCTGTGACTATATTTTAAAAGAACAAAAACACATTTTGGAGCTTCTTACTCAAAAATTACTGCTGCTGAATCTGGAGTTGTAACTCAGTGGTAGAGCCCTTGCCTAACATGTGTGAGGCACTGGGTTCAATGCTCAGGACCACATAAAAATAAAATAAAGGCATTGCATCCATGCACAACTAAAAAAAAATTATTTAAATTACTGCTGCTGTTTTTTAAAAAAATGTTTCATGATAACAAATACAGCATGTTTCTTTTAATGTTCTCATTTCTACCAACAGATAACTTGTCTGTATCTAGAAACCTGCTTGCTTTGGCTAACTACAACAATAAACAAGGTAAAGTTAGTGTTCATAAATTTGAATTTTATTTGGCTTTGTGCTAACAAGTCTTGTAGTTCAGAAGGATTCTCCTGACACGTGTCCAATTTCACAAAATGTATGATATAAAATTATTTTAAAGTTTCCAAAATCTTATTTTATCAGTTAACTATTGCTCTCTAAAAAACCAACTCAAAATCTAATGGCTTAAAAGAATAACTTTATTTATCTCATGATTCTGCAAGTGAGCTTCATTAGGTTGCATTCAGCTGGATGATTCTTCCTGACTTGGCTGGGCTACATCATGAGTCTGTGGTTTCTGCAGTCATGCAGGTAACTCTGAGGCTAGACTGGTTATTGGCTGAGGCAATGGGTCCCTCTCATTCTCCAATGCACAAGAGAAGCAAGAGGGAGCAGCTATGCAAGGTTACTTGAAGCCTAGACGTACAACCAGCATACCAGCAATACTTCTACAATCAATGGTCAAAACAAATCATAAATCCACTCCAGAGTTAAGGAAATCCAATTGCACCTCTTCAAGAGAGCAGTCACAAAGTCTCATCACTGTGGAGGATACAGGAGAAGATATTCATAGGGGCTAAAAATGCAATCGATTTTTCATTTTAGTGTCAGTCAATATTCTTTCTTCATATTGTAGTAACTATATACAGTTACCCAAATAGCATTGGAAATAAGATGTCAAGCAGAATCAGTTTATTTTTTACTCTATTTCACAGATATTTTCTATTTTCCACCTAAGTTGTCACATGTCCATAATCACATTATGATTTTATGTTGAAATCAAAACCATTTTCCTAGAAACATTACCTCAGCAGACCCTGAGCCTACTGGGAGTGGAAACATTGTGAAAATTCAGTTTTGTTTCAGACCACTTAGTAGTCACTCTATAAATGTTTATTGGAGTAAGCAGCAGACTCCTTTACCAAACACACTTCTCTTTTCCTATCTGCTTTCCATTTTAATACTCCTAACATATCCTCTATTCTGAATGTATATACAAATAGCTTACAATTAGAAACTAATCTTCTATCATGAAGTTAATGCACTATATATTAAGTGAATTCATAATGCATAGATAAATTCTAGGCTTATTCAGTCTCTTTGCTCTACTAAAACCTCTTTGCTCTGACACTAACTTCATCTCTCCCACACTGCCTAAATACCTTCTACGCAGCCTTACACTCTGTGAGTAGTTTGTATACTAGTCTCACCTGGGAAGCCTTAAAAAATGACGGCTGGGCCCCACCCCTGACTTTCTAATTTGATGGGTCTAGGATGGGCCTGAAGATTAATCTTTTTAAGGCTTCCCAGGTGATTGCAATATGCAGCCAAAGTTGAGAACCATCCGTTTTACAGGTCCTTACATGTCATTCACTTAGGAAAGAATTTATGACACCACCGCTTCTCTCACCCACAAACTCATCCCTTGTCATACACTCTGGTATCAAACTTCTTTCCTTCCTGGAAATAATCAGAGATGACATCTGGGATCTTGTATTTATTTATGTTTGTATTTGACTGTTTCTTAGGGAACCCCATTTTTGTTCCATGTAGTGACATCTGCAAGTACAATGATAGTTAGCACATAGTAGGCTTTCAAACATCACTTGCTAAATGCGTTACTCTACTGAACCATGAGCATCTGGCTGAACTATAGCTTAAATTAACCACCTAGGGTAAAGTTTCTCCAATTTTAGCCTGTATCGGAATCACCTAAAATGTTTTATGTTTGTTAACATATAAATTTCTTGGGTTCCATCTGGAGTTTCTGATTCAGTAGTTCCGGGGATGAACCTGAGAATTTGCATTTCTGAGAAGTTTCCAGTTTAGGCTCATGCTGTTTGTCCCTGGACCATGGCTCACAGACATTGTCAACAGACAACGAATCATGTTCTGTAGCCCTAGGCTGCCTGGTTCAAATCCCAGCTGCACTACTTATTAGTTACATGGCATTAAAAGAGACAATCTGCCTTCTAAATGCTTTTGACTATGTGATAATGGGAGAGAGCTTATTCCATGGGTGCCCCTATTTTTCTCCATATAAAATGAAAACACTATTAGAACTTACCTCCTCAATTTTCTATAAAGATAAATATGACACTATTTGTAATATGCTTAGAAGAGTGCTTTACAAAGAGAAGAACTACATAAATATATTGTCATATGCTTTTAATGAAAGTGTCTTTATAACAGTCCTGAGAAATTACTTTAAAATTTCAATCCTACATTTGAAATTAGATACACATGAAGAATCATGGTATCCGAATTTCATAGTGTGATACATCAAATTCTTAATCATCATGATAAATATCATTAAAATTGGCCATTTAGTCTGTGATGGTGCTTTCTAAGGGTATCCTACTCTATCTTTAAAAACACAATGTAGATGCAATTATTCTCAAGAAAATATAGGAAAACCAAGGTTTAGAGTTGTAGTGACAGCTGACTAAATGAGTCAGAATACTCTAGAATTGAGATATTAAGAATATCCCTAGAAATGAGAAACAAAGAAGGGAACGAGGTAACAAAATTCAAGACTCTCAATCATACATAACAGAAAACTCAAATCAAAATGGCTTGAATAAAGATAATTATTGGCTCATTGTCTAAAAATTCCAGGGCATCTTGTTTCAAGTACAGCTGGGCCCAGGAACTCAAATCTAGATTCCATGCTCTCATTCTATTTTGCTCTCAGCTTTTTCTTTCCCTCTACTTTTCTCCCTGTGGGACCCTCCTTTCTTGCATTAGCCTCACTTTCAAACAAGCCTGACCCCCCAGCTGATCAAAGTTAACACCATCTTTATGACTAACAATTCCAGAGAGTCTTCTGCATAGTTCAAGCAAATATTCTGGAATTGAGCCTCACTGAATCAGGCTGAATTTCATGCTTGTCACAAGCCAATCACTATAACCAAGGGTATGGAACATGCGCATTCAAATGTCCCAGGATCACATATCTACACTTAGAGCTAATGAAGTATCCCTCTCAGCTGGACCAAAAGGACCGAGAGATGAACAAATATGACTCCCCAAAGGAAAATCAAAGAACTAGCAGCCAAAGAAGGGAAATGTTTGCTGACTTCTGAGTCAACCATTCCTCATCAAGTCTCCTGTGCTCTTGGAAGGCCACCGAGCTGGAAATCAGACAATCTGGGTCTATTTTTTTCTGTATTACCAAGTTATATTGACTTTGTCAAGCCTATCATTTTCTCTTGGCTTTACTTTCCTCCTCTGTTAAGTGAAGGAATTGGCTTGGAATTCTAGACTTGCTCTTATCAGAAAATTCAACAATTGCTGCATGTACATGCGTTGCCAACCCAAGTTGAACATTACTCTATCCAAATACACTATTTTTTTTCAAAAATTCTGAAATTTCAAGAAAGAACTTAAAATGGGCCTAGGAATCACACAGTCAATGAAGCAGAAAGATGTAGGTGTGCATTGGTCAGGAATAATGATAGTGGCCGTAGTATCCAGCTTATATGCAATAAATGAATGCTAAGATAAAAGTAGGGATACTAAGCTAGTAATGAAACAAAAGGCTTATGGAGATCACAGGAGAGCTGGGCCAGTCAAGAAAACGCTTCTGGAGAAAGGCTTGTGAGAGAAAGTGATGTCTGGGCTGAGCCTTAAAACAGGGGAGGAGGATTGCCACATTAATGGGGAGGAAATGTCGCTTCTGGCAAAGGAAATGGTATGAGCCATGAGGCATGGAAGTGCATCATGTGACCAGAAATTAGATGCCTGAGGTAGAGGGATTTGGGAAAGACTCAACTGAAAAGATAGACTAAGGGCAGACTAAGGAAGGCCTAAGGATGTCATGTTAGGAACTTTGCACTATATTCGGTAAGACAGGAAGGAGGTAGGTAAGCAAAGAGGCCATGTCAGGTACCGGGCAGTATCTACTATAATTCTTACCAAAGTTGATAAATAAAATGAATATTTATCATTGTTGAGAGCCACAGACAAGTCAAGATGGCGCCTGGCACTTTGCCAAGAGGAGTGGTTTGAGAAGTAATGCCAGCGAGCCATTAAGATGATAGAGATTCCTTAATGACTGACTGCTGTGTCTAGATTATGTCAATTAAGTTAAGCTGTGTGTAATCACTAAGCTGATGAGGATTCCTTATTGGTTGACTGCTGTATCTAGTTTATGTTAATTAAGAACAAGCTGTGTATTCAGTTATGTATATATACCCCTACTGTCCTATAATAAAGCGGCTCCCACTCCTGCTGTATCAATCTTCACAAGTTCCTTGTCATCCCCAGTTTAGTTTGTTGCAGCCAGACTGCGGCATATTATACCATCTTATAGACAAGGAAACTGAGACTTGGTTACAGTAGAGTAATATACCCAATTATGGGTACATTGGAAATGTGAAGATGAAATTGGAGCTCTTACCCAAATCATCTGATGAATTCAAAAACCAGTATCACTTTCACTCTGCCTTTGATATCTCACTCCTCCTCATCAGAGGAGTCCCTTAGGGAATGAATTCAGTTCTCAACAAGTAGGAATTTGGATGTGATAGTTGAAAACATCAATTCTCTTCTCAGTGTCTCCTATAACAACACTCGCAATGTTTTCATCAGTTGACCACTGCATTCTTCTCCAATTAGCCCAGTAGGAATTATGTTAAATTCATGATAACGTGGCATTTGTAAGACTTGGTTAATAATGAAGAGAGGAACCCTTGGCCATTTCATAAAATTTCTATTACTTCTGCAAACAAGTTACTGAGCTAGATTTTTGGAAGGAGGGCAGGCAGTCTTGGAGAACAACCATAATTCCAAATATAGAACACGTCCAAATCAAGTAAATTTTATAATTGAATCAATGGATATAGGCCACCATGTAAGTTTGCCACAAAACATGATAAGGGGGTAAAATTTTTCCAACTCTGTCAAGTTCACAATTGCTTGGATTGCCTAAGAATTAAGAGGTTTAAATTCAGATTTAGGAATTAAGGATGAAAATCTTGTCATAGTTATGGGCATGATACCGACTAACCATCAAGTTTAAAAAGCTTACCAGACTCATTTCTTCTTTGCCTTCAATAAAAAAATTAAAAATGGTGGGGGGGGGAATTAAATTTTCCTCACATGCTATCACCTGGCATTTGAATTATCAGGCTATGGAGACACACAGATGTTTCTTTCTCATTTCAAAAGACAACGAAGTTTGTCCGGATTCGTTCTTTAGAAAGAAGACTCACAGAGTTTTGATTCTGTATTTCTCAAAAAACTAAAATGATCACCACAGTAAAACCTGATGCCCTACCTCTAAGAATGTCACTTAGAATTTGCTCTCTGATCTGAGACATTGTGGGGCACCGCTGCAAAGTTTGCAATGCCGTGAAAATATAAGAACCTGTAAAGGATTATGTAATCACCATGTCCTGTATGAGTGTTGGTTTTGGATTTTTAACAAATGTTCAAACTCCCTTGGAAAAAAAAAAAAGAAGAAGAAGAAGAAAAAGAAAAACAACAAATCCTGGGGCCAAGAGGATGATTGGATCGAGTGTCAGCGTTTATGTTTAAGCAGCATGGATTGGCTCCAGCCGGAGGTTAACTTAGAATTAAAATGGAACTGGTGGTCTTGCCTTGGCAGACAAGAGGTTATAACAAATCTATGACCACATACAGACAGACACCACGGTCGCCAGCAAAACCACACACATGTGGCACACTCAGAGAGCTTTAGTGAGGCAGTTACCAGCTCAACTGGGAACCTTTTTCTTCCCTTTCTAGGAGACAGAGCAAACATTAACCCTTCACGCAGCAGTTAAAGGAACCTACATCATAGTTAGACAGATTAGATGGTCTTCTACTCAGAATTCAACTTAACATTATTAATAGCTGGAGAAAGTTCTTCCTTGGCAGAAAACAATGTATCCTTTATCAATCATTTATCCACCTACCAAAGTGAGAAAGAGCTTCAAAAAGATGCACTGCCTTTGCATAAAGACTTTTCTTCACTTTTCTTGAATTAAATGTGAGAACATTTTTTACACCCTCTGAATATCTGTTTGGGAAAGTCAAACTCATGGCTATCCCCGGAGCACTCAAGATTCAAGATGTCACTAATTAAAGCTTCAGAAAGGAAAACCCAAATTTAGACTTTGGTGGATTACCAAATATCCTTTGGAAGGCAGAAGAAAAGGAAGAGGCTAAGGTAAGTAGTAAAGATCCTAAGGGATACTAAGGTAAGAAGTAAAGATGTATCATGGTAGGCTACCAACACGGTCACATGGTAGGTCCAAGGTTATGGCAGGCATTGAACAAATATCTGTAACATGGAGAAGAAAGTGTACTCCAAGCTTTTGGCAAAGCTGAATAAAATAGGTAGATGGGGGCTGAATATGAAATGTTTGGAGGGGGGTCTCACCTGTGCTGTTCTGTCAGAAGGCTATAGTGTTTAAGTGGTTTCCCATGGATCATGTAATGTATCAATTATCTCTTGCTGCATAACAAACTACCCCAAACTTAGATGCCTAAAACAACCCAAACCATTGCTTATAAGGCTGTGGGTCATCAGCTAGGCAGTCTTGCTGATTTGGGCCCAGCTTACTTGACCTTGGCCATGCTCATTCATGGCAAGTCAGCTGGAAGCTGGAAGGGCCTCACTCCACATCTCATGGTTGGACAGTTGTAAGTTGGGGCAATGAAGGTGATTAGGCTATGTGTCTCTTATCCTCTAGCAAATTAGTCTTAACTAGGTCTCATGGTGTGATCAGTGTTCCAAGAAAGTCAGCAGAAAAATATGATGTCTCTTGAAACACAGGATTCACTTTTGATTGACCAAAGCAAATAGCAAGGCCAACCCAGATTCCAGGGGCAAGGAATATAGGCTTCACCTCTTGCTGGGAATTGCTACAAAGCCGTATTGCAAGGGATGGATGGATTACAAAAGGAGGAAGACCCAGGGCCATTTTTATAATCAAATGACCACAATCATCTAATCTGTGGCAACGTTAGGAGGAAGCATTCGTCTTTCAAATCACCACTTTCCATTCTCCCACACTAAGTAACACAAACTCCAACCTATATTAGACCCAATGGGCATTAAGATACACAAAGCTTTAGAGTGTGATTTCATGCTTGATACCAGCTTCCAGTATTTCATCACTATATGACTTTGTGCAAATTACTTAACTAATCTGTGACCTGTTTCCTTACCTATAAAATAGAGTTCATCATAGATCCCAGCTCCTAAGTGTATTGTGAAGATTAAAAACACAAAGCTTCAGAGTCTGTTGCCTAAAATCTACAAAATAGATATCAAATCATCAAATAATGTGACAATAAAAATTAATTTCTGCGCCACCATTCTTTCCCCGTCATGTTTCTTCCTGATTTACAGGATCTTGGAACACAGATCTTTGTCACCCAGCATGCAGTTGAGCCTTTTCTCTTACCCTATATCTCCATATGGTAAATACACACACACACACACACACACACACACAAACACCAGCAGAAACAGACAAGCCTCCTCCTACCACCGTTACAATTTTCTGGACAGTTTGTGTACATAAATTCCAAAGTCAAGCTTCAGGCCCAGAGGCTGTCTGCCAGGAGCTTCCTGCCACTTCCCGTAGCTTGAACTCTAAGAGCCTGGGGTTTGCCTTATTTAAATGTGGTATAGGCTGGGATTCCTCAGGCCTGGGAGCTAGGCTGGGGCCAAGAGGTTTGTGGCCTCCACTGGCTCAGGACTCTGTCCTGCTTTGCTGCCACTAACAAACTATGTGTGTGTGTGTGTGTGTGTGTGTGTGTGTGTATACAAACACTTAAGGGTGGATACATCTTGCACATGAACAACTCACAAAATTTATGATTTGGGAAGAGAGGACTATACATACTCTTCTAGGAGAGGGAAAATCATAAAGAGGAAGTCAATTCCCATACAGACTTTCCCTGATTAGCCTTACTCCAGAATCACAGCACAAACTTGAATCGAATGGCTATGAAACAGTCTTTTTTGCCTTTTGCTTCTCTTTGGAACAACACAATTGCTCTGAAAAGCTAATTCCATGAATACAATGGTCCACCTCAGTTTGAATATGTATGCTGACATGGATTCCTTTTCTTTTTAATATTCTTCCTCTCTTGGTTTTTTGATTTCAGAAGGTCCTCAGCAGTCACACCAGACTTCTACTCAGGGTGTGTTCTGTGGACCTGCAGTATCAGCTTCACCAGAGAGCTTATTAAACTTACTGCAAACATGGGAGGAATAGACAAACCCTATATAGGGCAGAGGGGTTGGAGGGGAAGGGAGGGGGCATGGGGTAATTAATGATGGTGGAATGTGATGATCATTACTATCCAAAGTATAGATATGAAGACACAAATTGGTGTGAATATACTATGTATACAATCAGAGATATGAAAAATTGTGTTCTATATACGTAATAAGAATTATAATGCATTCTGCTGTCATATATAAATTAAAAAATTACATTAAAAACTTACTGCAAACAAAGGGAACCTGAATCTGCACTTTAACAAGTCCTCTTTTTTGGGGGGTTTATAATAACAATGCTTTATTTTCTATTCATGACAGGTGCCACTTGGCTATGACAAGCTCTCTGATTCTGATGCATGTTAAAATTTGAAAAACACCAGAATACACCAGTATTTCTTCAACATCAGAATGCTGAATAATCACTTGCAAAACTCGTTAAAATAAAGATTTCTGAGCAATGCTCCTAGAGATTCTGATCAAGTAGATATGAAGAGAGGCCTAGGATCCTGCATATTTAAGGGGTTCTCAGATGCTGTGGATACTGCTGATGCTAGAGTCACACATTAACTAGCAAAGACCAAGATCTTCATCTCAGTGGCGAAATGAGGCCTGGGGAAAATGGGTTGGTATTGGTGTTAATTAAATCACACAATCTCTTAATTATACAGAAACCAAGACCAGACCCTAGCTTCTGTGCTTCCTTCCCAGAGCACTTGCTGATGTGTGATACTGCTTGCAGTTGAATTCCCATCCTTTTTCTTCCCCCTCCTGTTACATGACTTCCATATTTTCTTCTTTGCCATATGACCTGTAGCATTCTTTTCCATTTATAACTGAAAATTCCATTTTTTAACCCATTTAGAACTTAAATTGCATTCTACCCTCAGATTTCTTTGAATCTAATCAGAGAGCTGAAACTTGTAACTCAAATACTATTTATTAAGTGGAGTCCTCTTCTATTCCCTTTCTCTTTTACGTGACTCTATTTTAGCCACCTTAATTCTTCTGACTCTAGGCAATCATCATCATCTTCCTCAGCATCCTCTCCACCCTCTGCAGTTCTAGCATCCATTTCCCAGTTCTTCCTATCTCTTCCTCCTGATACAGTTTTTGTTTGCTGCAGCCACAGTAGCAGCTGTTCTCCTGTGCTACCTCCATGCCCCTCTGTGAACATGAAGTGTTGAGTGAATTCTGAGATAAGTAAACAAAGGTAAGAGCTACAGTGCTAAATCCCTTTTCATTTGTCCCTTCGCTCATATCAGCCCTAAACACTGAAGCGCATGGTTCAGAATCAAAGGGGGAAAAGTCAAAATCAAATAGATTCATACCTGTAAGTTAGGTTTACATGTTCAACAGTAACTGTTTGGGAGTAATTTAATGGAAACCTACAGAGTTTAAGTTCAAAACAAAATATTTCAAAATCCTTTGATGTATGTTAGATGAGACTTCACAATCAGCATGCTCTAACTGGTTCAACACCTTCTATTTCTATCATAATGACGTCTCCTGCAATATCATGCAAATTTGGGGCACACCTACACTAAAAATTATGTGTTGTTCACCTGAAATCCCAATGTAATTGGCAATGCTATATATTCCTGGCAACCTTGAGAAAATTGAAAGCCCTGTACATTTTACCAAGGATTAAAATAGGCATGTTGCAGAGTCAGAGAAAGAATCTGAAATTAATATATTTGGTAAAGGACTGTACAAAGAATTCTTACAAATCAATAAGGAAAATACAACACAATTTTTCTTAATAGGCAAAAATTTAGAATATGCATTTCTCAAAAGACGACAGCTAAGTGGCATGGTCAGAAAGTGCTCAACTTGACAACACACCATGGATATATAAATTAAAACCCTAGTGAAATTCTATGTCTACCATCATAAAAGACAGGCTGTGCCAAGTGTTGGTGATCAACTGAAGCGCCTATGCCTGGGAGAATGTAAATTTATGCAACCACTTTGGATAACTGGCAGTACTAGTTAAAACTGGGCACATGCATATCCTATGACCAGCTACTACACTTCTAGGTATATGCCCAAAAGATATATGCGCACTAGCTCACCAAAAACATGTTCCTATTTAAAAAAAAAAATCCATCTAGCAATGAGACCAGCAATCTACATTAAAATGCTACCAAATGGATGAATCTCCTTCTCTCTAACACACACACACACACACACACACACACACACACACACACAATGAGCAAAAGAAGCCAGACACAAAAGAGCACATACACTATGATTCATTTAAGTAAAGTTTCAAAAACAAACAAACAAACAAAAAACCTAATCTTAGCTGCTAGAAGTGGCAGAATGGTAGCTTTGCTTAGGGATTTGGTGCCTAGATCTGGGCCTGGGAAAAACTTGAACCCTAGTTTGTCTCTGAACTTACCTGATGGCTTGATCTCATACTGTGGAAGTCATGGCTCTGCACACTTACAATGTATATATACCCTTCACTGAATTTATGTCATGTTGTAATAATTTTTGCAGTAAAACTTCCAAAGTACCAACCCAGGAAAATGCTGGTAACTCTAACCTCAATCAGGTTTGCTAATAGAATCAATACTATTGTCATTCATCATCATGGCATCATCACCATGATCATGATGCCTCCACAGGTAAGAATCAGGTAATCAGGTAAGCCTGATTTTAGCTGTTTTGTTTACAACCTCTCACTTTGCATTGTTAATACATCACATAGCATATGCTGTGGAAGGGGCTATTATTCTTCCACTTTTATAGGTAATGAATCTGGTTATAGGAAGCAAGACCCCATCTTTCCCTTCCTATCCCACCATTGGTTAAAAACCCAAAGTATATGGACATTATTACCCTAAACACTTGTATAAAGGCGCGAGTGGTATGAATATACTTTGTATACAATCAGAGATATGAAAAGTTGTGCTCTATATGTGAAATATGAATTGCAATGCATTCTGCTGTCATATGTAACAAATTAGAAAACAATTTAAAAAAAAAAGAGAGATCACTAGACCTTCAATCTTGCTTTAACAGCCTGTAACTCTCAGAGAGGCCACTTAACCTCCCCGCTTGCTTCAGTTGCAAAACAGGGACTTGTTCTAAATGATTCCCAAGGTTCCTCCATCTCCAAGAGTCTTCAAATCCGTGAACCTACAGACAAGAACCAAAGAAAACACTCTTCTCTCCAATTCACTCTTGGCACAAGTCATAGTTTTACTCTGGGGAAATAAACTCTCATGATGCTTGGGTCATAGAGAGATGTTGAGCAAATAACAGGACAGAGAAAAGAAACTGAGGACAAAAAAAAAGGTAGATACGATGCATCATCAGATGGGAAAGCATCTGGCTCTCTTTTTCTCCCTTTGAAGACTAGAGAGAAAAAAAGCAACAAAATCCACCAGGGGGTTATCCAACCATAATATCAACTAGAAATCTCTCAGTCAGTTTCATATTCTGTTGCTACAGTAGCAAAAGAAATCAGCCAGCTTCTTCCCAGGGGTTTATGGGTAGGGAGCATCCATCAAATTGCAGAGACACACCCACTATTCAAACTCAATTTGGCTAAAATGACTTTTTTATGAGAACCCATGAGAAAATGGTTGACTTCCAGCCCTTATGTTATCAGAGTTGTTTGACATTGAATTACATGGGCCTAGACTATAAATCTTGACTTCAGCCTCCAATGCAAGGCATTTGATGTGTCTGGGAACCTGCTGTAAGAAAGAAATTAGCTGTAAAACAAAGTAAAATGCCTGTTCCCATGGGAAGACCCAGCAGGACTGCTAATAGATCATGTGTTCGTTTGGAAGACACTTGTTCCTTTGGTCAAACAGCAACTAATATTTTCACTTTCCACTGCCTTGAACAGGAAATATGGTACTAAGGGCCGATAGACAGGGCAAGGCATCATATTAATTACACGGTCCGTAAACATTTGCTCACCCGTGTTTCCTAACAGTCTGAATGCTTCCTGGTTGGAGATCAGCAATGCTTCTGGCCTCTGTTAACTTGTTTTACTTTTGTATAAATGTCTGGGAAGATTAAGTGCATTTTTAGGGAGCTCCAGATTGAGGATGGGGGTGCAAAGGGAGAAAGGCCCTATTTCACCTTAGGAGTATTGAGAGAGGCCCCTGCTTGCAACTCCTGCAGCTGCATCGACAGCTTCCTGTTCCTATAAGGACAAGGCACCTGGGAACATGGAAAGAGCAACTTAATAAGGTAATCTGATGGCCTTTAGCTAATCTTCTCCCACTTTGGAGAGTGGATATCAAACAAAGGTTCAAGTTCATTCTTAAGAACAGAAAAAGCAAAGCATCTAAGAAATCACATCTAAACACCTGCCATCTAAACTGCTCTGCTTGGAAATCTCTCCCCTGAGCTAACTGTGAAGGATGGGCAAAGCCCACACCTAACCCAGAGCTGCTTCCTAAAGTAGTTCTCAACATTTGGTTAACTGGACCAGCACCAGGGGTATCCACTGGGAACTTATTAGAAATGCAAAATCTCAGGGCCTACCCAACACTTGCCCAAACTTTTGGGGTGGGGCTAACAATCTGGGTCATAAAAAATCCTCAAGTGATTCTGATGCCCACTGTAGTCAGAGAATTCTGCCTTATCAAGATATTCATATACCTGCTGAATATAAGCCACCCAGGTCTGAGAATCTAATCTCTTGGCCAGGATCTAGAGACCACCAGGCTTGGCCCTCATCTCTAAGCTCCTGTCACAATTGCCACCTCTACCTCTCTCTTCATGGCCCAGTTTATTCCTTTCTTGAGGACTTTTCCTGGAACTTTCTCATGCCTAGCTCCTTGGCTCATTCAGTTTCCTGTTCAAATGTCAAACCTTTTGTAAAGTAGGTCTCCACCAGACATCTTTTAAGTACCTGCCAACAGACACTGTCTAGGATAGTTCTTGCAGCAATTTTCCAAGAATGGTGACCACTTTTTCCATGAGTTCAAGTGTAAGTTTAGGGTTTGAACTCTCCAACAAGAGTGTAAAGCTCCATGAGAACAGGCCAGATTCTTTATGTCCCTTCTTCCAATGTGCATACTCCCACTTGTAAAAAGTGCAGCCTTTATATCTCCTCCCAGCCCTTCACAGAACCTATTCTCACTTACATAAGGTTACAAATCAGTGCAGAGAAGAGACAAAGCATTTACAATTGAGGAAAATACAAAAGCAATTCAAATTTCTGTTATCATGTAATAAGCACTGTGTAGTGTTTAGATGCTGGAAGGATCAAGTAGGGTCCCCAGAATAGCACCCTTTGGGCTTCTTAGGAAAGACTTGTAATGTTTTCCAGTAGAGAAGCTTGGATTTAATATTGCTATTGGATTTGGTATTGCTTCTTATGAAAGATTTTTTTCTTCTTTACTGTAAGCAGAACCTTTCATTTGCTAATATGTTGGCTTTAAGAAATTTTGTCTGTTCTAAGCTAGATACGCTAGTCATAACCAAAATTTAGAAGTGATCCTAACTATTGATCTAATTGTGAGTTCTTCATAGTTTCTCTATTTTTTCCTCCATTTATCTTTGTTCAAGCTCAATTTAGAGAGAGAAACTTGAATTCAAAGAGGTGTGACTGAGGGTACAGCGTCTCTGTCACAAGGTAGCAGGTTATCTTATTGGTCTTTCAACAGAATATGCTTGGATTATTTTTTGCCTCCATCATGGGTTAAATGCATCCAAGAAGCAGTAGAGTCACTTGCTCCCAGCAGAGATGGGAGAATAACACAGATGACAGTGCGTTCAGAAAAAGGCGGACAATACCGGCGTTTTCTCCATTACTCTGTCATCAGAGATATCAGCTCTAGGTTGGGCGCTGAGCATTAGCCCTTGTAGCCTGAGATGAGTTCATGGGGCTGGAATTCAAAACACTAACCAGCTGTGGGAACCCAGTGAGAAGCCTGTCACACTGAATGGTATCCAGATTAGAGCTGTGAGAATTTGGGAAAACCCTCTCGCTGAGTAAGTTTATTTCTTCGTCTTCTTTCTTCTGTTTTTTAAGTTTGCAGTGCTTGATAGACATCTGAACTTATTATAGGCATGTAAACTTAACAATAAAAAAATGCTACTCTAAACATATTAGTTGGAACAATCAAGGGAAATTGTAACATTAACTGGATATTTAATGACCTTGTAATTATAATTTTAGGTGTGATAATAGCATTAGAATTATGTAGCAAAATATCCATAACTTATTAGTGATGTGTATTGAGGAATGTATGGGGAGGAACGAAATGATGTCTGGAATTTGCTTAAAATAATGCAGAAAAAAAGTAGAGAGGGAAAGAAACGGATTAAATGAGTATCACTAGCCCTCAGTAATTGTTGAATCTGGAGTGGATTCTGGAAAATTAATAGAGTATTTTCTTCTTGCAAAAGGATGTTTGAAAATAAACATAATTAAATTTTATTATTAAAAAAGGAAAAATAATGTTAGAACCAAAAAGTTGTATATTTAGTAATGTAAAAATGCCTTTTCAGCTAAGGGGGTTTTTTTTCCAGGTTAGTCACTGTCAAGCAAATAATCTACAAATTCAAAAAATGAGAAACTCTGGTTCTCAATTTCTTCAGTTTTAAAACATTCTTCTGTGGCTTATGCATTAATAGCAGCAGGCAGAAGAGTTTAAGTAAGGGACCAGACTTTGGAAATGGTGCATTGCTTTCTTTGGTACTTAATTGTTAATTACTGATCTGAGCAGTAGTAATAATGGGGGTAGATCAAGATGGAGATGTGGAGGTCCCAGATTCTACTCTTGGATTCCTTCCCAGCATAATTCTATTATGAAAAAACAAAAATGATTGCCACCTCAAATATTTTTGCATTTGTTTTCCTAACACAGTAAAGAATGGATATTAAAGACTCTTATTTATGCATCAAAAAAAGTTCAAAAATAAACTGTTATTTCCTTCATAGTGATTGAAAACTGAATAAGAGACATGCACTTCTAGAAATTAAACTGTTTGAAGTAGAAGTGTTGTTGGGAGGACTGAGTTGGATTTACAAGACCACCCAAATCTTTCATTTGCTAATATTCTCAGGAAAGGTTAGTAAATGTTGGCTTTGAGAATATATAACTGGTTTCCTAGAGAGGCCCTCCACTGAAGCAGCCTTTGTTGTACAAAGCTAAGGCTAATTTTATTCTAAGGTCTTGCTTTCTGCCAGATTTTTTTTCTATGTATGGCTGTTGTATTTGACATATGAGGTTAATAAGCCACATGTCATTAAGCATGCAGAACCACCATGGCTGTTCTTTGGGACACTAGAACTGTTCCACTGGGAAAGTTATTGGTATATCTCATCTAAACAATGAAAAAAAAAAACTAGTTGATGATGTTATCCAAAGATTGATTTCATAAAAAATACTTTGGTGTCCTAGGTCTCATATTTCAGAAAATATGTGTCATTTATATTTACCCCTGCACTTAGGATATTGTCTTTCTTATTTCATTCAAATTGTTCCATTCCTTTGTAAGAGGCAGCCGCATTATACTGGGAAACAGAGCCTGAGCAAGAGGGGAAAATATTCATGTTACTTCTTTGAGAAAACTTTTTGAAAAGAGACTTTTGCTTATTTCAATGTAACTTAGCTGTCATCTATAATATAACATAAACCCCCAAATTATAGTATCTATATCTGATTTATAGCCAAAATAATGACTTTCCTTTGTAGAAGAATTTTGAAAGAATTGTTCTGAATTCTAAATCACCACTTTCTTATCTCCTGAGACCATTTTTTTTCTCCATCCTGAAATGTTTCTTCAATTTTATAATAAGTATTAGCCAAAAGACATTGGTGCAACATATATTTGTTGTTGGGTAACCTTCTGACAATGAATACAACTTCTTGAGGCTGACCATAATTACATTTAAATCCATCTCATGTCTGCACTACAGACTGTTCATAAAAATGAAGCTTCAGAAAAATTATTTGTGCCCCCAAGTAAAAGGTATTTCTTGAGTCTCAGATTCACTGTCAAGTTTCCAATAAGGAAATAGAGTTAATTTTTTGAGTTACCAAATCAGAAGTTCTCGGTTTTAAGTCTGCATCAAAATCACCTGGAGGATGTGTTAAAACACATATTCCTGGTGCCCATTCACAGAGTACCTGATTAAAAATTCCTGGTGAATTCCTAACAAGTCCCTAGATGATACTAATACTGATGCTGCTGGTCTGGGGACCACAGTTCCAGAATCACTAATTTACATATAAGTACCATAGTAGCATTGATGCTTAGATAATAGAAAGCTATAATACTTTATTCTGTTCCATAAAGCTTCAAGCCAAGAAAACTTTTTGTTTGACAGATAAGTAACAAAGAAATGAACCTCCATCTCTCCATTTCAGAAATAAAATCTTGCTGAACTTGGTGGCACATGCTTGTGATCCCAGTTACTTGGGAATCTTAGGCAGCAGGATTGCAAGTTTGAGGCCATCCTCAGCAACTTAGCAAGACTCTGTCTCAAAAAATTATTAATTAATGCTGGGGATGTTGCTCAGGGATAGAGAGCCCCTAGGTTCAATCCCAAGAACAACAACAACAACAACAACAACAACAAAATGTAGATAATCTTTGGTATAAACAGAATCATGCCAGATGTGAACTCAAAAGGTAATTGAATCAAAACTAGGGGAGTTATTACTTACTTTCCAGCCTGAGTTCATTTGACAATGCTGTTCGTGTAGGTGCACAAAGCACCAAGAGCTTTGGGGATAGTAAGGGGGTGTTTTACTTTGCCCCATGACTGTTATCAGCAACAAAACAAAGCTTCTACAAAAAAAAACTCCTAAGTGATCTGAAGTCCCACCGATGTGACCCAAGGAAGTGAGGTTCACCCCCTCAGCTACGTCCCTGACCTCTATGGGTGAAGAGTTCCATCTGTATTGCCTCTGAGTCCTTGGGCATCCTGCTGCTCAGGCCTGTACTTTCGTCACTGGACCCTCTGGTTGTCCCTCATACTAAGGTGATGATGACACCAAAGCATAAAGAAGGCTTTCAATAGTGATTTCCTGTATCTTACTTATCCCAGCTCAGAAAAATCTTGCCATTCAAATGAATGGCGTCACCCATGCGTTGGAAGGAGGGAAAGTTGGGAGAGAGGAATGGGGCAAGGGGAGGGGGATCCCTTTCAAAAGCTCTCCCTGTTGGAAGAGGGGAGAGAAGCTGGAAGGGGAGGAGCCAAAGACTGGCTATTTTTAACCTGTAATGGGAGCCCTTTGGTCCCCTTTTCTTTTTCTCTCCAGTCCTGAACAACTTGCCAAAGGCACAAATTGCCCAGGCAATTCATTCTGTCTGCATTTCCTCTGGAAGCAAATTGGCAAGCAAGTGCAGCCAAAGCCATGCAGAGGGCAATTTAGGCCTTTCCCTCAAAATCTGTCACCTCTTTACACTAAGTTGTCTTCCATCAGGATCAAAGTGTCTCCCAGGTTATCTTGCCCAGGGAAAGCCCCAGCAGGAAAGAAGGAAAAACAAAACAAAACAAAACAAACAAACAAACAGAAACCCTCACCATAGTTTGGAACAGAAGGTTGGAAGTTGAGTTGTAAGTTGAGTTGTTCAGTTTTGAAACACAATGGACCAAGGTGGTTCCTGCTCAGGTAAAGGAAACAACCTGTGTTCACAAGGAATGGGTCGAGTTGCCACTCTGGGGCTCATGATGAACTGGTGAGTTCATTAAGGACACAAATGGGCATCTGACAGTTCTGTCTAGGTCTCATGCTACTGGGAAGAGGGGGCCTCAAAATAATTGTGCCAAGCCAATCAAAGGAAAGAAGGAACTAGTCCTGATGTTGATATAGAAGTGTCTGGTGCAAGACAAAAAGCAACTCTCATTTCACCCTCTGTTCTGCTTGTCTTTGCATTAAAAGGGGTGTTGTCTGTAGCAGGAAGGAGACCTGGTGGCTGCACTCACACTTGTTGCCTCTGATTTATTTTTAGGCCCTCTCATCAGAGAAAGAGGGCAGGGCCAGTTATGCTCTAAGCTTCAGACCACTCTTGGTTTCCTCAGGTTGCCAACACTCAAAGCCTAAATAGTTTTCCATAGCAACCTGGACGGGCAGTGTCGTGAAATCTTGGAGTAGCCACCAAACCTGGGCTTGCTAGCTCTGTCCCCAGTGGGATCTGTGTCATCTCCCTACACTATTGTCCCATCCCTCTGGTGGTTTCTTCCTGCTGAGGAAATGTCTAATCAGAAGAATAAAAGAAAGAAGAATATAATCAGGGTGGTGTGGCCAACCTAAGGAAAAAAAAATGGATAGTTTTGTGTTAGTAGCTTTTCATCACTGTGACCAAAATACCTGACAAGAACAACTTAGAACAGGAAAAGTTTATTTTGGCTCCTGGTTCCAGATGTTCAGTCTGGTTTGTCAGCTCCGAGGCAGAAACCTCATGGCAGAAATACATGGCAGAGGAAAGCTTCTGAGCATATACACCCAGGAAACAGGGAGAGAGAGAGAGAGAGGAGTCAGGGAGAAGATCTAGTTCCTAAAGAAACATCCCTGTGACCTATTTCCTCCATCCACGCCTATCTGCTAATAGTTACCACCCATTCGTCTCTTCAAACTATTAATCCATCAAATGGATTAATCTTTGTTATAAACAGAATGACTCCAGATGTGAACTCAAAATGTAATTGAATCAAATCTAGGGGAGATTTTACTTACTTTCCAGTTTGAGTTCATTTGACAATACTGTTCATGTAGGTGCACAAAGTGCCAAGAGTTTTGGGATACTACGGGGGTATTTTAGTTTGCCCTGATAATTGTCCATTAATCCATCAAATGGATTAATTCACTGATGAAGTTACAGCTCTTATAAACCAATCTTTTTACCTCTGAACCTCATCTAACACATGAGCTTTTGGGGGTACTCTCCTAGATCCAAACCATAATAAGTTCCAAGACCGAAGATATTGTCTTGGGTAAAAATGTTACTGCATTAGGAAAACATCAGCATCCAGAGGACAGCAGCACATGGGGCTTCCTGGGCCATGTCTACCTCTTTTTTTTTTCCCCATTTTCATGCAAGAAATGTAGCTATCAATTACAGTACCTGGGAATGTGGGACTGACCATGACAGTTCATTTGATAGGATCCTTGAAGAGGACTCCCATCATGCTGGCCAAGGGGATGTCCATTAGACCAGCTGAAATTCTTCAGAGGGATATTCACACAATACCACCAAAGCACACTTGTTCCCCGACAGTCTCAGATCACATTCAACATGGCCATCGTTAATACTATTTAATATTTTTACATCAATTTTTTGTTTATACAAAATCATTGAAAAAGAAAATGATAAAAATCCATCTGAGACAAAGCAGAAGTAGAAACATGGAAAACGAGGCATATGAGAAGCACCAGTAGAATAAAACAGAAAATGAGCAGAACTTGCCTGGAGTCGAAACCCTTCCTGACTCTGACCTGACGGGTCTTCAGACTGTGAGCCTGAGGCCTCCTTCCCTGCCTTAAAAAGGAGACTCACAAGATTTAGAGAGATGGTAGAGATGTGTTAGCAGCAAAGAGAGATTGTCTACCTAACTGGAAGAAATTGGAAGAAGATGGAAGATAGTGAAAACTGAGTCTCACTGTGGGAGCATCATTGCATCATTGGGTTTTGCCAATAGAAGGACTGAACATATTCTCTAACATAAAATCTTGGAAAAAGATCACATCCATTGTACTTTTTATTACTTAGAGAACAATCTCGGGGAGTTTCATCTGGGGATTCTGGTTTTCTGCTTTGTGAAACAACAAAGGTTGGAATCTTTATTTATTTATTTATTTATTCTTTTCACTGTATACCATTGTTCTTAATTCAACTTATTTGGTTCTGAAATGGTCAGTATTCTAACTAAATTATTTCAAGAAATATCTAGGGCAGTGTTTTTCAGACTTTTTAAAGCCATGATTCATTAAAGAAATATGTTGTGTTTAGCAAACCAAAGAGAGAAATACATTCACATGCACAATGTCCTACAAAGTATCATGCATTGTGATGTTTTTTATTCTGCCTTAATTTTTTAATAAAATGATGGTTGTGTTATCAGCCACTTTTAAAGACACTGCCTTAAACTTTGGGAAACATTGCGTACATCCATATCTGTAAGAGTCCATACACCTATTGAGTATAGAAATCTCCTTCACAGTTACCCTGTCACTACTTGTTCTGCACATTTGATCACCTACCTTAAATTATTCCTCTTCAATTTTCTTTTTTTTCCTCACTGAAATGTATCATTTTTTTTCTCCTGAATCAAATTGCCAGTTCTTCTTAACTTAGAAAATGAGATGTGCCTCATGTCTTACTGCGAAAGATGCTCCCTAAATGCTCAAGGACTAAACTTAATCACGATATAAATGGATATCTGGAAATTTAAAAATTTTTTTCCTACTGATTTGGTCCTCCTGAATAAGTAAAATAGGAAATTCAGGGCATGTCTGTTGTTCACATGATAATGGACATAGAAGAAGTGTGATTTCCCATCTTCCTGCTAGACCATCTCAAAGTGCTTCCAGATGAAGCTTGTCTATCATGGTTAGTGGCAGCAGACACAGTGGGTTGGAAGGGGTCTTTTTTGTGCAGCCACTGCCCTGGGAAGAATTACACTGGGCATCATTGTTTTACTAGCTTGCTAACAGAAGGACTGAAACTGAAACATAGCCTGAAAACTAAAGACTTTGTTCTGTCATAGAATCCTGGGATAAGATCACATCGATTGTAGTTTTATGGCTTAGAGAACAATCTTAGGGAGTTTCATCCAGGGATTCTGGTTTTCTGCTTTGTAGAACCACAAATGTACTAAAGTTTTATTTTTAGACTCTTTTAATTGTATACTATTGTTCTTAAATCAAAACTCCAGACATAAAATTATATTATATAAATGGAAAGACAATGAAATTGTAATTTTGTATTTTATCCCCAAAATAACTTCAATAACAATAGCTTGTATTTTGAAATCAAACTGTGTGCCATGGGCTGCACCAAGTTCCTTTTTGGCATTTGGTTCAATTAATTCAAATATCAACCCTGTGAAGTAGTACAATGGACTAAATACTTCTGTCCTGATAAAATTCATATGCTGAAACCCTAGAACCCAAGGAAAAGCAGAGACCTCATGAATGGGATTAGCGTCTTCATAAGAAATCCCGGAGAGTCAGTTCATACCTTCCATCTTCCAGATGAATCCTGCTGGCACCTTGAACTTGGGCTTCCTAGCCTCTAGAACTATGAGAAATAGACTTCTGTTGTTTACAAGTCACCCAGTTTAAGGTATTTTTGTTATAGCAGCATAAATATACTAAAATGGGTAACATTATTATTGTCAAGTTATAGAAGAGAAAACTTAGGCTTAGAGAGATGAAATGAATTTCTTAAGGTCATGCATCTCAGTGACAAAACCACAGCTGGGCTTAACAGCATTGAGCTCTTCTATATTGTCTATATTGTCCCCTAACCAACAAAGACCGTAATATTAGGGTAGAAGAATAGCAATAGAGCTTTCTTAGGAGGAATCAGGAAATGGGGAAATTGTTTAGTAAGCACAGAGTGTAATGTTTAAGTGGATGAAAACACTTTTACAAAAATCTGGACCCTCCATATGTTACCACAGTTCCTTCCTCCACCATGGCCCCTCACTTTCTTTCCCCCAACAGATATCAGCATGGTGACTTTCAAACATTTCAAGAAGTCAGGTTTAGCAGTGCATGCCCGTAAACCCATCAGCTCAGGAGGCAGGAGGATTGCAAGTTCAAAGCCAGCCTCAGTCACTTGATTCTGAGCAACTTTATTAAAAAAAAAAAAAAAATTTAAAGGTGGGTGGGCACCCTTCTCCCTCTCTTTCTGGAAGAGTGCAGAGTAAAGGGGCCATGCTGACTCCCTAGATACTCCTCATCAAAGAAGACAGAACCCCTAACCCAAATTCTCTGTATTAATTGGATAAATGTTGCTTAAGAGAAGGCAAGGAAGTATACCAGCAGAGTCAGTTCTAGTACAAAGAATTTGAGAGGGACAATGGAAAGGGTTTTCTTCACTACTCCCTATCTTCTTTTTGATAAGTCTAGAGCTTATAACAGTGCTTTTTCTTCTCTGAATAACAAAGGCAATTAAAGTCAGATACAAATGACTTGCCAGTGTCATGTTTTGTTTTTGTTAAAGATTTTGTAAATAACTTCCACTAAGATCAATCTTTATCCCATATTTTGCTTAGTTTCCAAGAGTATTCTTTACTGTCTCTGTCCTTAATTGCCCTTTGCATTTTGTAGATTTTAATACTCAGTTTCAGAACTCATTGCATTTATAAGACTTCCTGCAAAGAGCTTAGAAATATTCCTTTTCAAGTGCCTGCTCAAAGAGCTGACCCCTCACTTTGTGCCTGGGGTACAGTTGTACAGAACAACTAGTACATAAAAGAAGAAAAGAAACAGACACCTTCTACATTTATTTCTCTTTATCTTAGAATCACATTTTTTAGTTCAAACCAGATTTTTTGTTTTGTTTTATTGTTTTTTATTCAACCAATATGAAGTCGTTAAAACCAAGAGAATGGGCCCTAACCAAAAAAGAAGTCTCAGTACAGAAAACTAAGTCCCCAGTCAGGGGGTTGTTACTTTCTGGTTAGTTGCACATGTTATATCTAACACCGACTCATTCCTGTCTTTGAGAAGATGTGTCACTATGTAAAATTTTATCAATCTCTCTCTTTATTCATTCTCTATTACCCAAATCTTTGTCAAAACTCCAAATTTGTTGATAAAAGATTGTGCTTGCCATTCTCATGGGGGGGGAGGGAGGCTCAGTAGTTAAGCCCCACTAGGTTCACTCCCTGCTACAATAAATAAAATTTCTACTTATTTATTTATTTAGTTTAACAAATTCTTTTTCCTAGTGTATCCCCAAGAAGATGAGCAGTATTCGCATTTCCTAGGAAAATGCAAATTTTTCTATCTCACTTATCTTCACAGGTTTAATTGCTGTGTAGCTGTGGTAAGGTCAAAACATCAGGAGGTAATTGCCACTGAAAAGATACTTTATTACTCCCAGTTTCCAAGAGAAAGGGGACATACCACCGCATGGGAAAGGCTGGATGGAGAAATACCTGGGTTAGGAGGCAGAGGGGATTGGGGTAAATGTGGCAAGAACCTTTGCTGTGGTTCCTTTGGGGAGGAAATGTGAGGAAAGGCAAGCAGTTGGAGGATTAGCTAGTTAGAATAACTTCTGCAAACATTGGGGTAGAGCTGTCCACTAACCCTGAGAATTGGCAAACTCTGGGAGGGCCAGTTGTGCCAGGATCAGCAAGGACCCAGATGTAAAAGCATCAAAATACAGAAAATAATAAGCAAAATTAATACACCAATCTAGACCTGTAGATCCAGAAACCATGAGCTATAGAACAGGGGGCTGTTTCTACATGCGCTCAGGTGACTCTGCTACTTATGATAATTTGAGAACCATAGTTTTAGGATTTGCTCTCCTATATATCACAAAGCACAAGGACAGGTTTGCGTAGTATAACTGAATTTTTCCTTTCCTCTAGAAGTACAAATTAAAGTGTGAAAATTAAACATATATTCATAGGCCATTTGGAAACTTGTTTTAAAGACACTAAATACTCAGGAAGACTTTAAACAATACCATCTATTTCTTTCTTTATGTTCCCAAATAGCTTTGTGCCTAAATTAAAGACAACCAAAGTTCTCAATAATAAACAGATGGCATCCTAATGTGTACTTTAAAATTTGATGCTTAATCTTTAGAATGATCAGAAAGACAGCCCCAGGGCCAAGGACAGGATAGCCTCTTTGGAGTTTCACCCTAGAAAACTCCATTTAATTTTTTTTCTAGGATTTCCATTAATCTCTAAGGGATCTGCTTCTAAATTTGGCCAACAATAGAAATTGTGGGTAGTTTTATGTATATGAGGAAGATTATAGAAACAAACTTCTTACTCCCCCAATTTTAAAGTTTATGCTTTGAGAACAGATTGATGTGAAATTCACTGTGCTGTATTCATATATACACATAGAATAGTGTGCTCAGTTTCATTCCACCATTCCTCCCTTTTCATGTCCCTCCTCCCTGTCCCTTAATCCCCTTCCTCTGCTCCACTGACCTCTCTTCTAGTTTCATGGAATTCCCACCCCCACCCCCTTTTCCCTTATTTCCCTGTAGCTTCCACAAAAGAGAGAAAACTTTGACCCTTTGACTTTCTGAGTCTGGCTTATTTCACTTAGCATGATGTTCTCCAGTTCCATCCATTTACCAGCAAATGCCATAGTTTCATTCTTCTTTATGGATGAATAAAAGTCCTTTATGTATATCTATAATGCATTAATTTAAAAATATAAAACTATAAATAAATAGAATTAAAGACCAGAAGAGTAGAGAAAAGAGAATGGGGGAGGGAGGGAGGGAGAGAAAGAGGAAGCACTGGGCCTGAATTGGAGCAAATTATATTTCATGATTTTATAATTATGTCAACTAGAATTCCAAAATTAAGTATAACTGTAATGTACTAATAAAAAATTTAATTACGTATTGGAAAATTAAAATTGTATTTATTTATGGGAGATAAAGTGATGTAATGATTCTTTAATAGCATGTAGAATGATTAAATCAGGCTAACTAACCCATCCATTACTTCAAGTATATGACATTTTTTATAATAAGAACATTTGATATTTATTGTCATGGTGACATTGAAATATATAGTATGATGTTATTCATCATGTTGTACAATAAATCTAAAAGACAAATTTTAAAAATAAAAAAGATTGATGTGGAAAAAAATTGGTGATTTAGGATCCAGTCCTAATTATACTTCAGTTGTGTGATCTTGAGAAAGTGAAATCCCTCTAGAATTTTGTTTTTCTCATCTGTGGTTCCAGGGTACTGGATAAGGTGCTTCAAAGCAAATGCATTTCCATCTTAATGTAGAGATAGAAACTTCTCATTACAAAACTCCTTGACAGAGAAAGTACTTTTTACCACCGTCAAATATAAATGATCTTTCCTACTCACTCTGAGCTCCCATCTTAAGTGTGATTTTAACTTAAGACACTCTGTTCTACATGTCCATATAAAATAGGGGTTTTCAATTTTGGCTGTCAATCAGAATCATCTGGGGAAGCTTTTGAAATGCCCACATCTGGAACTGGCTTCCAGAAATTATTCTTGGGTGCATCTTCAGATGAGAACTTTTAAAAGTTCCCCAAGTAACTATAATGTATAGCCCGTGTCAAGAAGCCCTAGACCATAACATGTTCTAGAGCATTTCTTTTTAATTAGGAGAGAACACCAGGGTGGTTAGTTTTGTACGTATCTGAAGATATGATGGTGATGGGTAGGGCATCAACTGTTGGCCTTGCTTTCAAAAAGAGAGGGGTGGTAGGCAGAAACTGATTTCAAGAATGATTCTATGAAACAAGGGATAGGATAAAGAGTGAGTAAAAAAATATTCTCCCTTCTTCTGGTAGGAAGCTGAGGGTTATTTACCTTTGGAAGTTCTAGAGACTGCATATCTGCTCAGACATATTCTCATGCAGGGTGACAGTAGGGGGCTCATGTAAGATCTCATGAATGTGGGAGTTTATAGCAACAGTTATCTTAAAGCGAGTTCCAAAGACACTCTATTCTGCATTGGAAGAAACTAGGATTGCTAGCACTCCTAGGGCAACAAATGAGAACTTGGATCTTCTAGATATGTGGCCATAGGAAGACCGGTATGAGATAGGCTGAATTACACAGGCTTAATTCTTGAATTAAACAGTTGAAGATACGTATGACTTTCATAGCCCCATTTCTTCACCTTTCCTGTGCCTACACCATTTACCATGTAACCCTGAAGTGCCCTCCCACTCTGTCTCCAAGTTATGTGACTTAGTTTGGCAAGTGGGAGCATAGCACATAGGATGTAATCAGAGGGCTGAAAAACCACTTCCGTGTTTTCTCTCCCTCTTTCATCTCTGTTTTGGCCATATGCACCTACCTCCCTAGGTCTGCTGACAATCAAATGATCCTAAGACATGTAAGCAAGCTCAGATACACTGAAAGGCATCTCCCAATGATTCCCACCTCCTGGTGTTCATACCTTCTTGCAATTCCCTCCCCTTGAGTGTGGGTGGGACCTGTGACAAGTTCCTAATCATTAGAATATGGTGTTCTAAAGGACCCCTCACTAGAGTCGCTCTTGCCCTCCAGCTGGCCTTGAAGAAGGAAGCAGCCATGCATGAAATGTGGAGAGACCCATGTGGCAGAAAAAAAGAAAAAAAAGCTGTGGTAGGTCTTTAAGAGCTGAGGGCCTCAGTCCCGCAGCCGTGAGGAACTGAATCCTAAATACCCTGAGTGAATTTGAATCAGACCCTTCTCCAGTTGAACCTCCAGATGAAACCACAGCCCAGCCAGTACCAATGGCATCCCAATGAGACCCAGAAGCAGAGAGCCCAGCTAGGCCATACCTAGATTCCCAACCCACAGAAAGTGTGAGATAATAGATGTGTTATTATTTTAAGTGACTGAATTTGTATAATTTGTTATATAGCAATAGATAACTGAAACACCAGCCAACTCCAAAACCACTGACCTGCTCACAGATTTGTGACCTAAATAATTGCTTATTGTTGTATACCACTGAGTTTTGGGGAGGAGCCAAGTTGTTCCCAATCATCTCAGCTGTGGCCATTCTAGAGGAGCCAATCCCAAGATGTGTGAGCAAGCCAGCCAAGATCATTACAGTAACCTATCTAAGCCAAATATGACTACAAACAAGCCCAATCAAACAAGCTGAGTCCAGCACAGATCAGCTAAACCCACAAACTCATAAACTAACAAGATAATGATTGCTGTAGTAGCTGGGATGTCCTGGGTTTTAGGCAGTATTATTGTAGCAATAGATATTTGATATAGTGAGAGTAAGATTTTGTTGTTATTCTTTCGTTATATAAATCTTCAGATAGCCATACCTTGGACAAATACCTGTACCCTGGGACAACTTGGATACTGTTTTTTATTATCATTTTTATTCATTTATCCTATTTTCCCACATCTATCTCATTAGAATTATGAATTCCTTGTATCCAGTTTCTAATACTAATTTCAGAGAAATAACAATCTGTAGTTCTCAAAGTTCATGCTTAATGTACACACATACACCCATACAAACACACTCACACATGCGTACACACACCATGACCTGAATATTTGGGAAACTTGCTAAGGCTCTTTGTATAGAAAGTCAGTGCTTTGATTTAAGGTTTGCTCTTTCAATATATGCTGTAAGTTTCTTGCCATTATCACTAAGTACCAGGAAATATCATCCTAGAGACACTGTTCTATGGTCTCTGTGGGTCTCAAATGCATGTATTCTCCATTCAAAAGCAATTTATCCCCTCTGATCTTAGAGAGTAAAGGATTTCCAGGTTGAATCCACCCTGTGAAAGAATTCTATGATATGTAGCAATGACAAACCTAGAATACTTCTTGTACTGAAATGTTCAATCTTCACCCTGATGCAGCTGCTCTGGGAAGGACTTTAAATTGTTATAAGTCTTCAATATAAATATATATGATTAAACTAGCCGCCCCATGGAAATTACTCCCATAAATGAACAGATTAATGTACAATGAAACACCAGTATTGGGGCAGTGGGGTTTTGTGCTGATTTTAATATTGGTATTTATTCCTCTTGTTTTTTGTTATATTTTATTTTCACATCCACTAAAATGGCTAAAGTAAAATGATAGTCAATATTAATTTTTTACAAGGATGTAAAGGAAACTAGAATTCTCATTCACTGCTGACTGGCATGTAAATAGTACCTGGCACCACTTTGGAAAGCTGTTTGGCAGTGTTCTCTAAAGATAAATGTATGTGTAATTTAAAAACCCAGCAGTTGCTCTCTAACAAAATGCATGCATGCATATGTTCACCACAGACTTATGCAGGGATGCTCAAAGTAGCACTATTCCCAATTCGGAATGCATCTAATTTTGTATAATATACTATAATTCCCTTTGGTAACTTCAAATCCATTGAATTTAAGACTGATGTATACACTAGTACTGAAAATCCTATATAAAGAGTCAGATTGCATTTCTTTCCTTTCTTCAAACCTCTTCCACACTAATTTCAGAAGATTTTTCTGCTGTTTCTGTTGGAGATTTTGACAGTTCACCCACCATGATTGTTTAGCCAAACTCATGAAACTAGAATCTAAAATGCTGCTTGAATGGTTGCAGGAAAGTTTTCCTTATAACATGATTGATTGTCCTTTAGCTTGGAAAAGAATATTTTTCATTCAGTATAGCACAGCATGCTGTCACTACTTCCAAAACTTACCAGGAAGCTACATCTCAGTCCAGAGAATACAATAGGAAAACAAAGCAAACTAGAATCCAATGGGAAGCAATCAATGTATGGACCAGCATCTTCCACAACTCCAAATCTCTGGGAAATGGTCATTTTCCTACTTCATAATTAAGGAAATGGGATCGTGGATTTTGCCAAAGTCACACAGCTAAAGAGCAGCACAACTTTTTTCAGAAACCACAACCAATAAATAAACTTCCATATAATTCTGTTTCTGTCGCCAGACATTCTCATATGAGCCAAAGAAGGAATAGTATCTACACTGTTGTAGATACTCTTGAACACCAGAGATGATTCTTCATAATATTACTATGGCTAAATATAGTCTACCTTTTAACTCATATGGTCATGTTTCCAGTTTACAACTGAAAAGTTGGGAACATGGAATCACTTCCTCTCTGTTTGCCTAAACCATGGCCTATATAAATACAGAATCATTTATTGACAGATGTCCCCAAATATTTTGGAGCATAGACTTCTTGACTAAAAATTGCACAAAAAGTTATGGGTTTCAATTAACATTAGAGTCTACTGTAATATTCTACAATGCATACATTCTATAAGAAGAAGAAAGACTACCAAACATAAGGAACTAGAGGCCTGAAGAAGGACACGATTGCAATGTTAAAGAAGTAGTTCTCTCTGAACCAGAAGTGTCAGTATTCATTAAAACAAATAATAAACCTGGCCACATCCCACAGACTAGAAACAATCAAGAACTTGGGCCAGGCATTTTGGTTCATACCTATAATCCCAGCAGCTCAGGAGGCTGAGGCAGGAGGATTGTGAGTTCAAAGCCAGCCTCAAGCAAAAGTGAGATGCTAAGCAACTCAGTGAGACCCTGCCTCTAAATAAAATACAAATTACAGCTGGAGATATAGCTCAGTGGTCGAATGCATCTGAGATCCATCCCCAGTACCAAATAGAGAAAAAAAAAATTGGGAAGGGCCTTAAAGGTGACTGCAGTAGACATTAATTACTATGCACTACTCCTCATTGCATTTAGTCCCAGTCTTTTCTACTTTCCTTATTTATTTAATCTCTGTTCCCTTTCTTACTTCTTCCTCCTCTTAATGAGGACTTGCACCTGGCAGTAGCATGCCTAGTACAGTTGACTTTCCTCTCAAAGTGCTTGTTTAAACACACTGATATTTTAGATTTGTTGTTCAGATCCCATAACTACAAAACTAACACTTACCTACCTCAAATGCAAATGCAGCTGCTAGAGAAAGCCCAATTGATTTTACTATAGCACTTTAAATGATAGCTTTCCCCTCAACAGAGCTTGCAAAGTATAAACTTGTTTTTACACCAGATTCTCTTTTTAGAAGTTATAGACCACTCAAAAGCAAGAATGCCAGATTCCTAAAAGAAGACCTCTTGTACATAGGAGATACTCAATAAAGAAATTCTAATTCATTTAATATAATGGTCCTTCCTAATGCTTTATAAAAGAAGCTCAACAGTTTCGTTATGAAAGATGAAGAACAGAATCAGAGAGAATTCAGATCTTGGGTCATGAACCAAAGGAACATTGAACCCAAGCATCATGTTCTCAGATGATTCTCATGATACCACCAGTTATAGCAATGAAAACCAATTCTTTTATAGAAACTTTAAAGGAAATACAAAGCAATTGATTTCACATGCTTGACATGGCTTCCCAAAGCTAGTGAGCTGCATACTCTGCAATCCAGCTGGGGAGTCTATCTCGCTGACCTCTTGCACCAAGGAATTCCTCTGGTTTCTATTTCTAACTTTTTCAATTGTGCAACCCTGTTCCTGGGATGGGAGATCTGTTAGTATGCTTGAGAATTTGTTGCCCTTCTCTTAAGTTAAACCATCAATCTTTGAACAAGAGACATTTCTCATCAGCAAACTAAGTTCTAGGCAGAATCTTTGGGTGGATATTGTACAGACCAGTAGACCTGGACTTTGTAAGGACAGCAGCGCCAACATTCAAGAGGAAAGAAGGAAAGCTTACTTGTGGTGTGATTGTCCCAATTTTAAATTCAAAAGATGTTATAAATGTATAAGATGTTATATATGCAGTAACAACATAGATGTAGGCAAACCACAATAAGTGAAAGGCATTCAGGAGAACTAGTATGGGGTGTGGGGATTAAGCATATAGAATTAACAGTATAGCTGTTTATGATGCAGAGATGCTCCAGACTACCCTTTGAGATAAGCTGAGGAACTGAAGTGTATAATATCTTATATCCAGGCCTAGAACAAAAACCAAGCCAAAATCCTCAATGAGCATGGCAAACATACAGACCACCTTCACATCTCAAATTCTTTAGTTCTACCTTCTTATGTGACCATGAATATTTTCTTTATGCTGCTCAGTACTGTGCCATCCTTTTATTGTTCTCAGATCCTTCCATTTCCTGATTTGCTCAACCAGCCCTCTATATCCATATGTTCTAAATCCAAGGATTCAACCAATGGTGGGTATGAAATATTTTTGTTTTAATTTGCATCTGCCTTAAACATGTACAGAATTATATTCTGGTCATTATCCCTAAACAATAACTAAAAAGCTATTTATATATCATTTATATTGTACTGGGTAGTATAAATATTGTAGATGTGATTTAAAATGTATGGGGATTATATGCAAATACGACAATATTTTAGGTGAGAGATTTGAGCATATGCAGACTTTGATATCAACAAGCAATCCTGGAGCCAGTCTCTGTAGATGCTGAGGATGACTGTGGAAATGTGTACTATGGAAATGAAACCTGCAACTTATGTTTCCCATGATGCCATACCACCTGGCTTCCAGAGAGTTTCATCCAGCAAGAGACCCCATGGGAGAGGAGATGACAAAAAACAAAGAGACCAGAATACTTCTCCCTATCCTTGTGGGTCATAGGTGGTGTCTCAAGTAGCAATTGGGCCTTCTTCAAGGGTTTGGTTCCTGCCAGAGAGGCTGCTAATGTTCCAGATTTTGCTTGGTGGCCTCAATTTCCATCCCAGAGATTCACTTCCTCCTTGTGCTTCTAGCCCCAGGAATGATAACAGAATCCTGACTCTGTTCATTTCTACATTTCCTCACCAACTTTTATGTGGCATCTCAGATCTTCCACCCACTCTGCATCCAGTTTCCTATTTTAGATTCTTCTGAGTTTGAAATAGATCAGCTTCAGTTCTCCAGACTGACTCCTAGAGAATTTTTGTGCCATCTAGCTTGTGTGTTGGCCGTGGGCTGCCCATTACAGCACCCATGAGAGGTTGACGTTCATCAACCACTGCTCACAGTTGAGTAGACAGGTGAAGTCCCCACCTTCTCTTAACACCCCATATTTCTCTCTTCCAAGATTCCAAAACCAGAGACAAAACACATCACTGAGTTTTAGACTGTCTTTCACCTACTCAGTCTGTATTTCCTATCCCCAGAATCTGAGGTTGGCTCAGAATCAGTAAAAAAAAAATTCAAAGTGTGAGAGAGTTAGAGCTGTTTTTTCAATGGAATAACATTGAAAATTTGAAAGTCAATGAGTAATTTTAGGAATTATTTCAATGGGGACTCTCAACATTATACACGTAGAGGGGAATTTCAGGAAGAAAAAGGATAAAAATTTAGCACAAGGTACACCTTTTTGAGGCATCCCTATTCATACTTCATGAGGAGTTGCCTATCTAAGGAGACAAAGTAATTGGTCTAACCTGAGTTTTTCAGGGAGGGGCTGGAGAATGATAAAAGAGAGGAAGAGAGGAACTATTGAGCCACCAAAAGGCAGCTGATCTTAAGGGACCACATCTGCATAAAAGGGACTATCTGGGGCTGGAGATGTGGCTCAAGCGGTAGCGCGCTCGCCTGGCATGCGTGCGGCCAGGGTTCGATCCTCAGCACCACATACAAACAAAGATGTTATGTCTGCCGAATACTAAAAAAAATAAATATTAAAAAAACTTCTCTAAAAAAAAAAATAAAAGGCACTATCCTAAATGCTGGATGTCTGCGATGTGATTTAATTATGAGGTATATATCATTTAAACTTTTAATAATTTCAAGTGATTTTTAACAAATAAAGGAAATGAGCATAGAAAACAACTTATTTGTCTGATATTATATGCTTGGTGAACAGAGGAGCCAAGATTCAAGATAAGACCACAGAGACCCTAAGCCACATCACCTCCTGGAAATGAGTCAAACCTGGGACAAATAAAGTAAGAAATAATAAAAGCTATCATATTATTAATAATAGAACGTAAAAGAGCTCTTCTCTTTTCTCTTTCCTTTTTTTCTGAAGTTTCCTGGTTGCTTGCATTTATAGCACACACTGTGTTTGTTCCAGGAAAGGCCAATCACTCAGTAATAGGGACTCTGCAGAGGTGAGTGGCTGTAATGGGGAGACAGCATAATTAGCAACAGGGGAGGGATCTGTTCTGTTATCACAGCCTGGCGGTGATATTTTTCAGGCCTGATGACTTTGCAAGACTGGAGACATGCTTCCTCAGGAAGAGGGAGAGTGACAGAAACATTTCCTCTCTCTGGAGACAGGATTCGGCCAAGGCATGGTCATGAGGGAGGGACTTCGTCAACACTCAATTTAACCTGTAGCACTAACAATTACAAGCTAATAACCTAAAGTATAGCTGGCACAATCTTCTATTCTCAGAATGTGAACACCAAGGCATTGAGAGATATATATGCAGCATTTTCTTGGAATTTTAGTATTTTATGAAAATACTAGGGAAGAGAACAAGAAAAATTAGTTGGAATTGTGAAAACAAAGAAAGTTATCAAAGAAACACTGCTACAATTCTTGTTTATGCTCAGTTAAAGATGATGGGTTTGTGTCTGGGCGAG
This sequence comes from Ictidomys tridecemlineatus, assembly GCF_052094955.1. Lineage (NCBI taxonomy): Eukaryota > Metazoa > Chordata > Mammalia > Rodentia > Sciuridae > Ictidomys > Ictidomys tridecemlineatus. Next base: position 165,553,973 of record NC_135481.1, read on the forward strand.
ATGCATTCATCTAAAAACTTTTCTGACAAATTTACTGCAAACTCAGTTCAACTGGCATATGAGAAAAATAGAACATGTTACTGATTTGAAAGTCAATGAGAAATTTTAGGAATTATTTCATCTAGGAACTCAAATAATGTCCTCAGAACATCCTGGAATTCCAGACTTTCTTCATGGATTCCTTTCAACAAAACTCCACCACCATAACCCAAAATGGCAAAATGACACTCCATAAATCTCCAGACCAATTCATTACCCTTGGCAACGCCAGTGGACAGACAAGACCTCCTATATCACCATCCTCATTTACCTCCTTCCAGATGTCTAGGGAAGGGTGGGGATTTACTGTGATTGGATAGAGAGGGTCACATGTTCATCCGATGGCTCATGTGAATACCCAAGCATTATGAGGGTGTTAATATGGGTTAATTCTACCCAAATTACATGACCTCATTGTGGAGGAGGAGAGGTCTTCAAGAAACGTATGAATGCTTTTATGAGAAAAAAAAAAAGAGAGAAGAGGGAATTGACAGAAAAATAGCTCTTAATATCTGCCTGAAAGGCAAAGATAAGGACAAAATATATTTTAAATGGATAAGAGAAGAAGCTATGCTAGCCAATAATTTGGTGAGGTTAAATGAAATGAGGTAGGAAAAGAAAATAAAAAGTATTGATTGATTAAGTGATTCATTCACATGATATTCCTTTATTTATTTAAATCTCTAGCAAAAACTGACTCCTCTTTCATGTATAAAAATTCTTTACCTTTTCAACCAGTTCTAGGGGATGCTTTCAAATCAAAGTTAACATGCAATATAGTTTACAAATTTGAGTTAAAAATGGTGAATAACAAGTATTTAAAAATAGATTTCTAGCACAATATTGTTTTTAATCCTGTTCAAATGTTTTATTCATTTCTTCTGTAATTCCTCCCCATATTTAGACTTAGATTTAACAATAGTATTCAATAGTACTCTTTTTTTAGTAACTATCCCTCAAATTAGCTGAATTGTTTGTCTACCAAGAACTAAAATTTCTAAATCCCTGGAACTCTTTAAACACATATTTTCAAGAGCTATTGAAAGATCTAAATCTTCTCAATGTTTTCAAAACAATTATTCAGAAATGGAGATATATATTTCAAGCATATTTTCTTCATTGCATCAAAGAGAGTAAGCAGCAAAAGAAATGGGACAAAGGGGAAAATTCACATCATCCATTCTGCATTTGTTTTTTGTTTTTTTCTTTTATACAGTATCATTTGTGTCTCCAAACCCCAAGAAGCTGAGGGCAGGAGTGTGTCTATTTGTTTTGGCACTGCCAGAGTTATTGTAGGAGCCACTTTTGCTTGCTGAGTTCAAGGAACAATAAATATTAATAATGAGGAGGACAGTTGGACGGTATGACTCAGTGGAAGTTGGGAGGTCATGTGGCAGTTGACCCCCAACATTAAAATTTGTGTTTCAGTGATAGCACTGGAGGTAGATCAGGCCACAAGGGAGGAGGCCCTGCTTTCTCCTTTTTAGTACAAGGATGTTGTAATGCCTCAGAAGAGAAAAACACAATGTTCCCCTCTTTTTCTTCCTGGTTGGAAAGTGGGAATGGCATTGTAGCAAAGTGAGAATGGCAGTGCCAGCATGTCCATAGATGTCTGCTGTCAGAAAATTTTGCAGCCACCATCAATCACAGGACATTATGTTCAGCTGAACACACTTTCCCCAGCATGTTAGCTTAACATCCTTCTGATTCACAGACAGCTAATTTTAGGGATGATAGGGGTTTTGAAATGACAATTCTCTGATTTAAGCAACAGAAACCATTCTATCCTGAACTAAATTTATTTATTTATTAAGTTGTAATCATGACACAATTCCTTGTGAAAATCCCATTTCTTCAAAATGAAGCATCAAGAGTAGCAAGAATTTTCCCACAATGCCTTTACAGGCTGCCATGGGGCTTCACCCCTTAATGGGTTCCTCCAATGAGGTTCCCCAATGAGTAGTGAGTGTACTCATTGTCCAGACTGCTAGGGGTTTGGGAACTCTTTCGATATGTGATAGAGGCAATCAATATATCTTCACTCTATGGGCAGTAGGGGTGGATATTTAACCTAAAGAAGACACAAATTCAAAGAGACAGCACTTCTGTTCTGGCTAAAGATGGATGGATTAGTGCTGCTGCTACAAATGAGATTTTTTTAAAATGATTATTTTAAAAGTTCACTTGGTCTCCATCACATGGCAGAATTCAGTGTTTTAATTTGGGCTTGTTTTTCCTAGTAGAAACTAGGCAGGAGAGAGTTTTCTCTATAATGGCCCTAAATATATTCCCTGTATTAAATCCATAGCTTCACCTTAGGGATGCTTCAGATTCCTCAGCTCTTCCAGATTATTCTGTTCTGGCTTGGGTTAAAGTGTGATTAACTAGTCTTTCCTGAAGGTGTGGGAACTATGCTCAGGGAGAGGAATAGTTTGATTTAATAATTCATTGGAGTAAAAAGTAAATAAATAAATCAGAGACAGTGTGTTCAAAGGCAGAAAGGCCATTAGAGGAAATCGGACACACCAAAACCAGCTAGAGTTACAGGTAAGGAGCCTTCTTTCTATCAATTAGGCTGAGGCTCAGTCCTACAGATGTCCCTCACCCCTGATTTAGCCAACATCACACATTAATTAATTACCTTGGAGCCAAATTAAGAGCTTCGCATGCCATGTGATAACCTCCAAGAATCAAAACTGTGGCAGAAACAGCTATTTCAACAAATCCATTTCCTTACCTCCTGAGCATAGAGATAAACTACATTTCCCAGTTTCCCTTGTAGTTAGAATGATCATGTGACTGAATTCTAGCCAATGTAAAGCACACAGAAGTGCTATAAGCCATTTCTAGCCTTGGCCGTAAGAATCTCCTCCCAAGGAATTGTTCAAATTCCTTCTTTTCTGCCATCCAAATACAGAAAATTCAGCCAAGAATGAAGAAACCATAAGAGAAGAAAAATCACAATGTAATAAGAGCCTGAATCCCTGAAAGACTGGGTGAAAGGTGTTTCACTGGTCAGGAACAACATTTTATCTTTGATCTACTAAATATAAACTTGTATTGCACTAAGCTGCTAATACAGACTGTTGGTAGTGTTTGTTACAGCAAGCTAGAGTTACTCTGACCACCTCTCCCCTGCCTCCCCACAAAGAAGATATTTAAAAAATAGAAAAGGTCTATGCAAAGATACTTTCAAGTTCCAGTAAACAAAACACAGCCTGTGAACACACTACATACCCACTTGAATCAAATGTATGAAAGGTGATATGTCATGAGCTTTGTAATGTTTTGAACAACCAATAAAAAAAACATAATATATATCAAAGTGCTTTAAGAACTGCTGTGTAAAATTATAAGATACAAAACAAATATCAGTGATTGCTACTATTATGCTTAGCTCTGAAATAAAGTGAAAACCATCCCCTAAATTAAAAAGCTATGGTATGGTCCCATAGAATTGTCTTAATAATCACTTTGAGGTTATAAGTTCCTCTCAAAACAGTTCTGGTTTCAACAATTACCTAGAAATTAGAGTCTAGCATTAAAACTTCATATACTAGAATCTGTGAATTCACAACCAAGGATAGGAATGCATTAGTTTGTGGTCTTAAAAATTCATAGTTATCAATAAGAATTGAGAATAAAAATTTGGTAGACTAATATTTGACAATCATAGTAATAACTGTCTCCATTAAGGATCATCTATGGATGCTAAAATAGTGAGATAAAGCTTGTTGAGAAACAGCACTTGAGACAAAAATCATAATTAAGTAGAGACCACAGTAATAACTATTGCATGTAAAAAAATCTACCAGTGGAAGCTATAATCAAAGGCGAAAGTTTGAAGAAAAATATATATTTGCAAAGACTAAAAGTATCTTCTGTAAGATATTGATGGAAAAATAGTAATTTTCCAGTGGGAAAAAATGGCAGACACCACTTAACCACGTAAGTAAGGTTGATATCACCAGCAATAAGACAAATCAATATGATAACATGTACTGAGAACACACAGTGTCACTTCTGTGGCATTGTGAGGTTATGCTACAAATGCATAACCTCAATCTAACCAGAAGAATAAAACAGATAACACTAATTGAAAAAAACTCTAAAAAACAAATGACCAGCACTTGCAAAATGTGTCAAGGTCATGAAAGACCAAAAACACTGAGTAACAACCAACCAAAGATTTGAGGAGAGTGGGACAATACAAAATATGAAACAATGTGGGATCCTGAAATAGAAAAAGTTCATTAGTGAAATTCTACTAAGACCTTAGTTCAGTTAAGATTGTTGCATTTGTGTTAATATCTTCATTTTGAGAATTTCACTGTTTCTGTAATTTGCTTACATGAAAGCAAAACTGGATAGAGGGTATATGGGAATTTTGCATGAATTTAAAAAATGTTCTACAAGTCGAAAATTTTCAAAACAATTTCTAATAGGGGAAAAGATGCTTACATGGTCTCAGAGATACTGATGTATGAATCAAAAATTAGTTCCTTTACAGTGAAGAAGCCCTGCATACACCACCTTAAGGATAACACAATGTTAATATGATTACCAACAGGACAAATGAAAATCAAACACCTCCTGATATGATCCACTAAGAAGATTATAACATCATTTCTGTTACTGTCTTGCAAAAAAAAAACACATAACTTGAAGTTAAAAATAAGTGAGCTCAGACTGATCCAAATGGAATGACATTCTACAAAATAAATTGCTTTCACTCCAAAACTGCCAATGTGTACAAGGAAGAAAGTCAAAGAAGATTGTTCCAGATAAAAGGAGACAGAAGAGCTATGGCAACTAAATGCATCAAGAGTTCCTGGACCAGAATCTGGGCTAGAGTTCATGTTTCTCTCTCTCTCTCTCTCTCTCTCTCTCTCTCTCTCTCTCTCTCTCTCTCTCTCTCTCTCTCTGTGTGTGTGTGTGTGTGTTAAGGAAATAAGTAGGTAATTGGTAAATGTGAAGTATGGAGATTACATAATAAAACTTTATCACTCTTAACATTCTGATTTTGATGATTATATTATGATTATAGGAGAAAGTCCTTTGGCCCAGTAAAACATTTAGGAGTAAGAGAGATATCAACTTATAAACAGGTCAGAAACATTATCTACACACAATCACACACATGAATATATAAAGAAAGAATGAAATATCTAGGTGAAGGACATATGAAACTTTTGGCCATGTTTTGCAGATTTTCTATAAGTCTGAAATTATTTCAAGATAAATTTTTACATTAAGAAAGATACTAGTTTTGCAATTCATATTACTTTCCCTCAAGAACATAAGGATTCAGTTGGGAGATTGAAATAAAACACTAAAGAAATTTAGGCATTCCATGTAACAGAGGCTACTTTTATTACTTATTGAGAATATACTTATAAACTCTGTTACAGTCAGAGGAAGGGAAGAATTTTGATGTAGTAGCAAGTTGCCAAAGAGAAAGACATAAAGGAGACATAAATACATAAAGGAGAAAGAAGGCCCATCTGGATTGTGGAGAATGAAGAAACACGTCCAAGAAGAGAGGTAAGTCATGGAGCTCTCATGGAAAAAACAAATGGTGAATTCTCATCTGAGTTTTCTGGACAGAGGGGAATCAGGTGGACTGGCTTCTCTCCTGTGTCTAGAGGAGACATTGAAATAGCAGTGACCTTATCTCATGAAAGATAATGTTGCCAAAGTCATTCAGGTGAGCTTAGGAAGCATATTGGTGTTCAGATTTTTTTTTTATCCACAGGAAATAAGGAGTCAACGAAATTTTTTTAAAAATAGTATGAGATGCATCAAGTATTCTACAGCTAATAAATCTAATATTGATTAAAGTGTAAAAGAGTTTGAAGCTTGTAAAGCTACAGGCATATTTTAATTATGATGATTTGGTGATGGGAACATAGATTCCTTGTTTGAGTCAGGTTTTTCACTGCTGCAACTGAAAGACCCAACCAGAACAACTGTAGAGGGGGTCAGGTTAGGGGCTCACAGTTTTAGAGGTCCCTAGAAAGCCAGCTAGCTCTATTCCCCAGGGCTCCAGGTGAGACAGGACATCATGGTGGAAGAGTGTGGCAGAGGGAAACAGCTCACATGATGTTCAGAAAGCAGAGAGAAAGCAACCACCTCTCCAGATACAAAATATATACACCATAGCCATGCCCCCAATGAACCACTTCCTCCAGCCACACCCCACCTGCCTCCAGTTACCACTCAGATAATCCCACCAGGGATTAATTCACTGATTAGGTTAAGGCTGTAACCCAATCATTTCTCCTTCAAACCTTATATTGTCTCACATGTGACTTTTTGGGGGACACCTCACATCCAAACCACAACATTCCTGGAAATGGGAGTGTACATAGAATTAGTAATATATGGGATACCCAATAATCTGGGATCTTGTGACCAATAGAGCTGTTGACATTCTGCAATCAGAATTAGGAGTGTTTGATCCCCTTTATCATCACAGTGCCATTAACCGTTTCTCTAACAGGAGGAAGGACAGGCCTGTAGCATAAATGTGCATTCATTTGAGGTTTACCTTAATATATCCAGGTATATTTTAACCATTAAAATAAATTCAGGTATTTGTCCCTGAAGAATAATTACAGACTTTATCAACCAAGAGGACCTTAAGAGAAGGAGAAATAAAGAAAACCACCTGCTTGACATGTTAACTGACATTAGCTGACAGATGAGGGTGTTGCTTGATAACCCAAACTATAAAGAATCAGAGCATTCAGCAAGGCTTGCTCCCAGTGGAAAACAAGGTGATGGGGTCCTCAGCTAGGGAAAGGGCCGAGGGAATGGAAAGGGAGGTAAATCACAGCTGTGGGATTGAGAGTAAAGCACAAAATCTGAGACTTAGCCTCATACAGTTTCTACTCAAGACTTTGGGAAAAGAGTGAGTTTTGTGAAGAAGGAAATGTATACAGAGGAACAGACTTTGGTAACTTTCTTCGGGTTCTTGCTGCTAAGAAGAGAGAAATACAGCCTGAAAAGACACAGTAGATCTTAGCAGGCATCATGCACAAAAATCAGGATGAATTCATTATTTCAAAGAGATGCTAATCACACTTAATTTACCTCTAGAATAGGCAAACTATACCCACTACTTTGAAAACAATGAGGAGAAAATCAATCGTTAATACGACATGTTTAAATGTCCTGTATCTTGTTACCCAAAAACCAGTTTGATTCAACCTGTGCCAATGTTGTAGTCCTTTTTTTTTATTTGTTGTTTTGTTTTGCTTTGTTTTTTGCTGTGACCAAAAGACCAGATAAGGGGGAAAAGTTTATTTTAACTTATGTTTTTGAGGTTCAGTTCATAGTCAGTGGACTCCATAGATCTGGGCCCGAGATGAAGAAGAACATTACGGCAGAAAGGCATGGTGGAGAACTGCTCAGTTCAAGACAGCCAGGAAGCTTCATTCACCAGAGACAAAGTATGAACTCTAAAGACACACCCCCAATGTCCTATTCCTGCATCTACACCATCCTAGCTACCTATAGTCACCACCCAGTACAGAAGTCCTTGCAAATCACTAGTCCATCAAATGATTTAATCCACTGATTAGGTTAGAGCTCTCATAATCTAATCATATCACTTCTGAACATTTCTGCCTTGTCCACACGTAAGCTTTCAGGGGATACCTCCTATCTAAATGATAACACTCCTCTCAGTTACCTTTTTTTTTTTTGTTTGGGTTTGGTTTTTCCCAACATTTTGGAACTAAACATGTGTTGATAGGATGATCAGAATTTAGACATTATATTTCTTTCAAAAAATTTTCTCTGAGGGTACATAATTTTCCCTAAAACCTTTGAGTACCTTGTGTGTTTTTTTTAATTTTCAGTAAAATATTTTACCCAAAACCGGATCTGCCACTAAAACCATGAATGATATAATCACTGTCACCTTTTCTCTGGGACAATAATCTGTAAGTAGATTTTGTTGGTCCCCATGCAAAGTTCCCCTTTAAAAATTGAATACTTTTTATCATTTAAAAATTTAATGTTTCCTACTTCTTTGGAGAAATGAGAACAGCCTAAAAGTTATCTCCTTTATGGAATGCAAGTTTCCCATTTTAGGAGAGTCCCCACCATTCCTTATTGTCTTGCTCCCGTCTACCCTTGGTTATGTGACCTGCCTAGTTCCTGTGAACACTTAAATTTGCAACTCTTATCTAGACTTCACTAAGCAAAAGGGGGGGGGCAATTATCACTTCTAGGCATTTGAGGAACAATAAAAATCCGTGGAATTTCCCTTGGAAAATAAAGCAAGATTACATCTTCCTACAATTTCTTTTCTTTTCCTCAAGAGATGAGAAAGAACTGTCATTCTTTTCGTCCCTTCTAGACTCTGATGTTGAACAGATGCACAGTAAACTGCCCAAAAGTTATTTGAAAGCATTAGCCTTGAGTAATTTCATAAATTCTTTTACCACCACTTACTTTCCCCAACTGAAAGGGAAAAAAGAAAGATGGAAGAAAGGGAGGGAGGGAGGGAGGGAGGGAGGGAGGGAGGAAGGAAGGAAGGAAGGAAGGAAGGAAGGAAGGAAGGAAGGAAGGAAGGAAGGAAGGAAGGAAGGAGGGAGGGAGGGAAGGAGGGAGGGAAGACAGAAGCAGTGATTCACTATGTAAACTCCCGCTTTAGGCCACTCTATTCAATTAACATCCAAGGCACACTTAGACAACAAAGAATGATAGTCTTTTTAAAAATATTTATCTTTTTATCACCAAAAGTGCTAATTTTTTTTTCAAAATTATATGATTATCCTGGATCTTTTTTAACTCCTACGCAATCTAGTTGCTCTCCTGCATTTGGTCATTATTTTGGAAATCTTGAAATAAACTTCATCTGTGAAATACCCAATTCTACATATAAAGGTTATCAAAGGACCTTTTTAAGACGTTCATCTCTGGAAGAGATGATGCCCAAATCACAGCTGCAAGAAAGGAAAGTCTCTGCAGGAACCACTCAACAAGACCAGAAGGGAACTGTGTCTGCATTTAGCTTTAAACATTTAAAAAGTCATGAGAAAAATTATCTCTGGTTCCTCATGCTCTAAGCTCTCACAAACAACAAACTGAAATGATTTGTGGCTTTCAAGTTTTTGCTCATGTTAACTTGCCAGTAAACATTCATGTTCTCTATGGAATTGAGGGACATTAGCATGCAAAAAAAAAAATATCCTGTAGGGTCTTACTACACAAAATGTGGTCTATGAACCAGCAGCATCAGCATCACCGGGGAACTTAAGAGAAAGGCATACTCTCTAGGTCCTATCCTAGACTTCTTGAGTGGGATGTTCATTTTAACGAGACTCCCAGTTAACTAAGGCATGTTAAAGATTAAGTGCTGCTTTAAGATACAAGACTCTCTTGCAGCCCTTATTGATTTGAATAAAACACATACATCTGCTTCCAAATCCCCCAAAGAAGGCATGTTTCAGCTCTCACTTTACTTATATTATCAATGGGCACGGTCTAACCCCACTTTAGTAATGAGAAAATGTAGGTCCCCAAGAGGACAGTGCCTTAGCTAAGTTCATGCATCCAGTGGTTGCAGAACTTGGAAGAGAAGAAGAACTCAGACTTCCTGATTCCTTTTTTTTTTTTTTCATGCTCCTGATACAACATGACTCCTTTTTCTCTGCAAAGAAATCTTAGAAGTAAATGTTGCTTAAGAATCAAAATATTTCCTCAGTTTGCAAGCTTCACTTCATTGTTTGCCAGTTGGTGTGTGTCAGAAGATTTTGTAGTCAGAGCCAGGCTAAGGTTGGGGTTTCCCTGCTGACTCTTCCAGGTGGAATGCGTTCCATGAACAAGTCAACACTTGAATCAGGCAGGTAAACGATCACATCCAGTGGATCAAGGACTTGCAATAATTCATTAAGTAATTTGTTTCCTTTGTACCAGACCCAAATCTCAGGATGGAGCCCTGAGCTCCACCCATCAGGACCTGGTTTTGCAGTAACCCTTGCTGTACAAAGGTCACATTACTAATCACGGAGCCCAGCCCAGCTCAGTGTGAGTTCTGTGACAGACACCAGGTAGCAGAGTGATTCTGAGGCAAATCCCTCAGGTGGGCTTTATTCACAGGTGAGTATGGAATGTTCTGACCAGAGAGACTGGGTCTTTTTTGCAAAGATCCCCTGGAGGGAGAGGGAATGGAGGGATAGAGACATGATTGAGCATAAAGGGTACAGATAGAGTACCCTAACCCTTCTTCAGAGTTTTCACCTCTAATGGGAGACCAGGCTGGTTCAGTCCTAAGGAATGAGAAAATCTAGAGCCACCCATTTATTACACTATAGCTAAAAATTCACTCACCTTTTAAGTAACCCCAGGATAAATAAGAGTTTGTGAATATAAGATGACCTTAGAAATAATATGGGACAATGTGTTTTCAAGGCTATCGGTTTTCTTTTAACCGGCCCAAACTTAGTGGTTTAAAACAACCATTTACTTAGCTCATTATTCTGTAGAGGATCTGAGCAGTTCTGGTGTGGACCTAGCTGAAGGACATTGCTGTGCTCCCGTGTGTCTATGCCTGGTTGATCTGGGATAGCCTCCCTCCCATGTCTGGTGGTTGGGCCAAGTGTCTGATCTTCCAGAAGCCCAGCAGCCTTCACTTGGTGGTCTCAGTCCAAAGAGCAACAAGATAGAGCTGGCCCCGATGCTGAAGCACATTTCAAGTCTCTGCCTGCATCAGTCTAGCTATTGTCTCTTAACCAGAGGAAATCACTCAGCTTATTACAGTAAGAGGCAGTTCTGTAAGACTATACATCCTGCCCAACAGTTCTCCCCACTTCCTTGTTCCAGGACACTTGAGTGACATGGGATGTGGAGTATTGTTAGCAAAGCAGTTATAACTTATAATTGTCTGATGGTGGAGGGGGCATTCTGGGATGGAGGCTGTGGTAGATAATTGTGCCTTACTAATGTCTTTGATCTTTTTTTTTAAAAAAAAAATGAACATATTATCAAATACAGCTCACAAACTCATGCCCTGAACGTGAAGAGAATTAATAACAGATCACAAAGCAAAAATCAAAGGCTAAAGTTAACATTTTTTAAAAAGCAGTAGCAAGAAGATTTAAATAACTTAGGTCAATTAAGAACTACACAATGAAGTAAAGTTTGGATGCTATTATAAGTACAATTAAAAGTTAAATATTTCATTGAATTCTGTGGCTTCTATGTCTTGTGTTTGTTAGGCATGCTTGTGACTGATAATTTTTTTTAATATAGGAAGAGTTTTTAGTATTTTCAACAATGCTGCCCAAATATCTCTTTTATTTTTTTTTTCCCAGATGACCAATAAAAAAAAAGTTCTTTGGGAATAAAAATTAGTTCTAAGAAATAGAAAATTGGGTGCCTCAGGGATTTTTTCCTGAATTTACTTCTGGACCTCAAGTAAAATGCAATCTGTTGGATAAGTTTGGCTTTTTCTCCTTCAAAAATCTCCACAATTAGTTCATTACATGAGGGGTACGAAAAAGAAATAGAAGGAAAGGAATCACAGCTGTTTCTAATGTATATTTGTTGTCTATTTTGCCAGTTTTGCCCATCCACAGCATGAAGATTGTCATGTTCATTGGAAATGCTATAACTAGTCTAGTATGCAAATGCATCAGTAATTGACAAATAGAAAGTTTATAGCATGTACATAGCTTGTCCAAATCTGGGCCACTTCATTCTTTGAACAGTGGAAATTGAAATCACAGTAAATTAAAAATATGGTATTCTAGTCATTTGGCTTTGTCCCATCATTGCATACTATGTACAGAGTTCCAGGAATCCTGGGGTCAAAACTCTTGCATTGTCTATCAAGGGAAAGAAGTGAAATAGATGCAAGTTGCACACATCTTCAGCCCACCTTATCAAGAATTTTCTCTCTCTTTCCATCTATCCTAAAAAAATTATCAGAGGATTCTCTCCTATAACCTGTCATCAAGTTTAGTGAAAGCTTTCCCCACCTTTCCACCCTACAATCATTGCTTTTAGCTCATTCTCCAGCATGAAGGTAAAGCAAAACCCTTTGGACCGGGTACTAAAATCTATGCAACCATGACTGAATACTATCCCAGAGTACATGGTGTTGTACACAATAGGAACTGGACACTCCTGAAAAAGTCCTTCTGTGCCTTGAATCTTTGTAATACAATTGAGCTAAATATATCCATGTGCAAATTGATATAATTATATTTGCAACCCATATTTGTGATTCCCAGGAATATGCTTATGTAAGCATAATTTTAAGGCTCCAAGCTAAATATAGGCATTTACACATGCACACACACACATATATAATCACTTATAACAATGTTTACAGTGGATATTCTTGGTTCCCCACCCCAACTCTCTTTAACAGGCTGTCCTACCCATCCCTCGCCTGCTGTAGGTATTTTACAATTGCTCCATTATTTGGAGAATTGCTCCTGGCTAAAGTAGAGCAAGCTTGCCTGAAATATCACGTTCCCTGCTCCTAGGAGCTGTAGATAATTGACAGTGAATTAAAAAAAAAAATTTTAATTCTGTTTATTGCCTCAAGGTAAGTCCAACTGTAGAGTTCCTCGTGGGATGAGGCCCAAAGCTAGACTCCATCAGAGAGGGACCCCAACCTAAGATAGCATTTCATCACCAATCTTGAGAATTTTCAGCAACTGGGACCTTACGGTACATGTTGTTCTTGGTCTAGCTCTAACTTATAGCTTTCAGAGTCACTTACATTGGGGGTTTCCACTGTGGAAGCATTTGCTATTCGGCTGTAGGCTTCACGAGATCTCCTTTCTCCCTCCACATTAGCCTCTGTCACACTTGCCATGTAAGAAAAAATTTTTTAGTTCATTTCTTTCACATGAGCTGCCTGAAAAAGTCCTTCAAAAAAAATCCAGAACCCATTTGCCCACTTATAGCAATTCTATCCTTTGCCAGAAAAAAAAAAAAAAAAGAAAGAAAAAGAAAAAAGTCTTTTTGTTGTTGTTGTTTTAAGATTCTTTAGAGATAGTACTCTCTTTTGAACTTAAAACCCACAAACAATTGTCATAAAACTGGCTGGCTCTGGAAATGTCCCTATAACAACACCGTTTTGTGAAATCAGTGAACTGAATCAAACTTTGATAAGCTATCCTGGAAAGGGATAAAATGTCAAATATTTCCTTATTTGTATAATTTCAGAGCACATTCAATACTCTTTCTCTTCTCCCTCCCACAATTTATTTTCTGCCTTTGTATAAAATGGTGCTCCTCTTAAAAGACGAGGGACATAAACATTTTAAATTAGATAAAATGGAAAACTCAAGAAACCATGCCCCATTCTGCATGACTACAGCTGAACATCTATGCCGAAGTTCTGTCTTTTGGAATATAATAAATGTTCCCAATTCCATGGCTCAGTTTCATCCTAACGTTTTCTTCTCTTTTCATCAGATGTAGACATCAACAAATTAGATATTATGGATGTTCACTCATTTTTTACCATATTAATAATGGTACTGTTCACTGAATACGTTCTACATTCCAGAACTGGATCCAATGACTTTGCCATCTATTATTTCATGTAAGAACACATTTATCTCATGAGGCAAGTACTATTTCTTACACCCTTTTTACAGATAAGAATATTTTATTTTTTTTAATTTATATATGACAGCAGAATGCATTACAATAGATAAGTACACTTTATATCCTAAGATTCCAAATAGGAATTCTATGCCATACTGATTTCTCTTCTCTCATATAATTGTTGTTGTTGTTGTTTTCTTTCTTTCTTTCTTTTTTGTTACCAGGGATTGAACCCAGGATCACTTAACCACTGACCTACATCCCCAGCACGTTTCATTGTTTATTTTGAGACAGGGTCTTGTTAATTCCTTAGGGCCTCTCTAAGTTACTGAGGCTGGCTTTGAACTTGGATCCTCCTGCCTCAGCCTCCCAAATCATTAGGATTATAGGAGTGTGCCACCACACCGGCTCTCATATAATTCTTAATGGAAAATATGCCTTTGACAACTCTGATTAGTAGTATACCGGGTTTTTTTTTTTCAGTCAGACTGCAGATATATTTGAAAATAAATATATTTATTTAAAATATTTGAAGCATATTATAGTGCTACATTGCAGTCTTAATATAAGGATTAATTTGCTGTCAGTTAGCATGCCTTTTGCATGTATACTGTTTTGCCTTAACAGCAATGATATAAATAGCATTACTCCCCATATAGGGTTAAGAAATGTGAGGCTTGGAGAGGTTATAGAATTATACCATTATTAGATACAGACATGCTCCTCATATTTATGAGCACCCTCCCCCCACCTTCTTTATACCATCAAGACTGTCCAGCAGTTCAAGGGACTGAGCACACAACATGTATATACCTCAGGCCACTTGCCCAAGCTTCAAACAGCTTCCCCTCAGCAACTCCTCAAGCCTAACAGAATACCAGCAGTGCTATACACTCTCAGGGGAATATGCTGGGAGAAAAGACCCCCAGGGCTCCTGCAAAAGTCTGAGGGCAGTTTAAGCAGTGGATTCTGGTTCTGGCTAATCTAAACCGGGGAGTGTAGGTTCCAGGTGGATAGGTCCTCCAGCTCTGTGGAATGTTCACCCATGGGGAGAGATGCAGTCAAGGAGAGCACAGGGCCCCATGCAGGAACTTGCTCCTTAGCTGAGAATGGATTGAGGAGAGATTCAACTCCAGATCTCTAGAAGCACTATCTCGTCACCTCCACTCTTCTGCTGCAGATCATTTCCCCTGGTTTATAACTTGCTTCAGTAGAAATCAGGAATCACTGTTTTCACACTTTGGATGAGAATACCTTGGAGGACTCCATGGATAGATAGAGCTGGTCTTTAAACATTCTAAAGGGTAGATGATCAATCAATAGGCAATTCTTGGCTGAATTCTTTCCATACTTAGGATGCTTCACCCAAGAGTTCAAGGACCAGGCAATGATTAACAAGAATCTACATGCCTGACCACCTAAAGGCAGAGATACTGCAGGAAGCAGAGGTGCAAGTCTTTACAAACCTCAAGGTAAATTAAGGGGGAAGGGATTGCTAATGAGAGCTAGCATCTAGTGTGGTACTTGTAGCATAGTAGGTGCTCAACAAATAATTGAAAAAGAAAGAAAATGATGTAACGTGAATTTATGAGTAAAATTGAATATTTGATTCTCTTTCATGGACCAGAATTTGTCTCTTCTTGGTAAAGTGGACTTGATTTACTTTATCAGTGCAACCCAGGCCAAATTGGTTGATTTCTGTGAAAAAAAAAAAAAATTCACATCTCCACATTTTAAAAAGAGGTTTGACTTTAGAATAAATACCCAAGAATTTTCAGATGCAAAATCTTCTACCTAAATATACTTTTTTTTTAGCTATTGTAAGACTTACTCCTATGGTTACCATGTGAGTTAGTACCAAAGATCCTTTCACCTGTTTTTCCTCAACAACCTTCCTCAGCTGTTGAAAGCCACAGCCAAAGGGGCCCCAGCAAACTTCCAGCTGCCAGCAAACTTCCAGCTGCCAGCTGATGATTGGCTCACAGCGGCCCCAGCAACATCTAGCTGATTGGCTCCTCTGCGGTGATGTTCATTGGGCTGTTTCCCTGCCCTTCAGACTGCCAGCTGATGATTGGCTCACAGCAGCCCCAGCAACATCTAGCTGATTGGCTCCTCCACGGAGCTGCTCATTGGGCTGTTTCCCTGCCCTTTCAGACCACGGAGCTGCTCATTGGGGGACTTCTTTGGCTCTGCCCATGCGACCCAGCCAATCAGCCTCAAGAGCAGGAGGATTGTGGGAGGTGGAGAGGTTGGTGTGGGTGAGAGGCTTGTGGAAGCCGGTGGTGGCAGTTGGGCTCTGAGGGTTTTTTCCTGAGGAGCTGTTTTGTTTGGCGTTTGTAGTTCTAAAAATAAAGTTAGTTTCTTTTGACAAGTGGCTCCTGAATTGTGCCCAGCCAGACTGCAGCACTCAACAAACTGAGATACAGACCCAAATATATCAAGACCTGCTGTTCTTTCTAAAATGCTGAAGTTGTGATACAAGTAAAAAATTGATTATGTGTTCTTAAGTTCTAGGAGAAGTCATGTTCAATCTGTGTGCATG
Organism: Ictidomys tridecemlineatus; assembly: GCF_052094955.1. NCBI lineage: Eukaryota > Metazoa > Chordata > Mammalia > Rodentia > Sciuridae > Ictidomys > Ictidomys tridecemlineatus. Next base: position 165,570,135 of record NC_135481.1, read on the forward strand.
TGTGTGTGTTTTCAAAGAGAGAGAGAGATTATGTAAATACATCAATGATCCAAAGCACCTCCAAAACTAAGTAGAAAAATAAAGTTGTGTGGAAATATATATGCCCATACATGTAACTATTAGCCCAAAAAGACTACCTGTATAGTAATTTGATCATTTATATCCAGATAATTTATATCATTATAGAGATATATGGTTACATATATTATAAAGGGATAAGATGATAATCGTAGCCTATTTATTAACAGATTTTTCAGATTGAAAAATTCCATTGATATGAAAACAAAAAAATTTTTTGAGAATCTATGCTTTATTATAATATCATAGATTTGGAATACTTAAAATATTCAGTTGAAATAGCTGTACAGAAATTAGAGAAAAATGGGCAACACAAATAACAAAATCATGAAAATTATTTAAAAATGACTAAAGCGAGCAATCTCAAATTTTCCTAATGTTAAAATGTAATAAATAAATGGAATTTGTTCTGTAAGTTCTAAAACATTGCTTCATAACTCTTTTTGCCTTTGCATATTAAATAAGTGAGGAGAACTATAAAAACAAACTTGGACATCTAATCAACATTCATATTCAGTTCTATGGGAATAACCTGGAGGGATTTGTATGACCTTGGGCTTAGACAGAACTGAGTTCTTCCTAAGAGACTCTAATTTGTTCATCCAACACTTTCCTTTCTGTCTTTACCCACCATTGCTCCCACTGCAAAGGACTATAAGGCAGATTTTGTCCATGCTCCATCCACACCTCATTTATACTTACCATTTCCGTGGATTCTGGCTAGCTTCCAACCAGTTCCTGGTTTTCTTTACCTGAGGACTCTCGCTGGTTACTGGGGCCACTTTGCCCATGTAAAAATCTAAGTTGGTAACACCAAGAAATTAATGTCCAACATCCAACGAGAACCCATCAGTGACTGTAGAGTTAACACTCTAGTACTCTTGCCTCTTGGGCAGGATGAGTCTGAGATACATGTTCCACACATGCCTTCATTGAGTTCCCCAGGGAGATAAAGCCCCAGTTTCCCAGAGTTACTTACTTGATGACACACCCTTTATTGGTTTTCTTTCCTCTCTCATCTCACTTCTCCATGCCCTTTCTGATGTTTTCCAAAAATGCCCCCATTCCCCTCAAACAAAAACTACTTTAATTCAAATTCTCATCTCAAGATGAGCTTCTGGAAGGTCCCCAACCAAAGACACCTGGCCTGATTCTGGAGCTGAGTTTTTCCAGGTTGAAAGTCTTTTCACCTTTGATTTCTACTGAACTACTCAAGTGGAAGCTTTTGGCTAAACATGATGCAAGTAAAAAGTGAGAAAGGAAGAAGGAAAGAAAGAGGGTGTAAAATAAAGAGGAGGAAGAATGGTGCTGGTTGAAGAAAAAACGAGAAGGCAAAGAAGAAAGGAGAAAGAACAGGAGGAAATTGCAGGCTTGCTTAGATGATATTCTCTATCATCTCCAAAGCCAAAGCTTATTGCAGAGATTCTGGGTTCTTGGTGTACAGGTCAATCCAGGAATAGGTAAGTCTGCCTGAAGCACAGGTTGACACTAGCCCCTGGATTTGGAAGAGCACTGGGGGTCTGAGCAGGGCTTAAAAAAATGCTAGACTCAAGGACAGAGGACGTGGTGTCCATGTCTGTTTTTGACTCTCCCAATAACCCTTCTTGACAGGTCTGTCCAAGCCACCTAAACTTCTTGGGTCTCAGCATTTTTTATGAGTATATTAGTCCCCCATTATCCACAGGGGTATGTTCCAAAACCCCCAGTGGATGACGGAAACTATAGATAGTTCCAAACTCCATATGCACAGTACTGTTTTTCATATGTATCATATGAAAAATATATACATATATATGTATATATAAGATAAGTTTAACTTATAATTTAGGCACAAAAATATTAACAAAAAATTCTTAGTTATTATTCTATAAAATGGAATAATTAAAGCAATATGCTGTAATAAAGCTGCTGACATCACTACTCTTGGTGCTTTGAGATTATTATTAAGTGAAAAAAGAATGACTTGAACACAAGCACTGTAATGCCATAACAGTTGACCTGATAACCAAATTGTCTACTAAGTGACTAACAGCTAGGTAGCATATAGAATGCAGATATGCTGGAAAAGGAGATGATTCACTTCCTGGGGCTGGGGGGGGGTGGTGAAGCAGGATGGTACAAGATTTTATCATGTTTCTCAGAAAAAATGCACAATTTAAAACTTTTGAATTGTTTATTTCTAGAATTTTCCACTGACTATTTTCAGATGCCTGGTTGATTTCAGGAAAATCAGATGCCTGGAAAGTATAACTGCATATAAGGCATAATTACTGTTTATCCAAAAAACATTAACATGTGATTTATTTGCATCAAAGAAGAGAGGTAAGTGAAGATAAAACCAGAGAAGCACACTGAACGGTGTAAGATTCTATTCAAGGGACAGTAACCCAGAGGCAAGGGAAACAAGCACACTGAGAGTGAGGAGGGAGTTGTAGAATCCACTTCCTACCACACCAGCAGTTTCTGCTTAGCTCTAAAAAACTGTCATTAGACTTTCCAGTATTACCAAAGAAGTAAAAAATTTAAGCATTTTTCCCAAATTTTTTTGATTTTTACATGTTAATTAGCTCAAATTTTTGAAAACATAACTGAGGCCAGGTCTCAAACACATAGAAATATCTAGCCTTCACAAATGAAGGTGGGAAAAGACCTAAGGCTAGTTCTTAGGTGACAAACTACTGATTAAAATATTCTCCAAAATAGACCCTTTACCAGCAGAGAGTCACAGGCCCCTTTATTTGTTTTGTTTGTTTTTTTTTTTTTCAAAAACCAGAACATCCAAGCCGTTAGTCAGATTATTCCCTAATGGTCTATCAGATGGCACCCCTGGAAATGTACTTTTCCAAGATGTTATGGCTTGGATATGAAGTGTCCCTTAAAACTCCTGGCAATGCAGGACTGTTCAGAGGTGAAATTATTGGATCATGAGAGCTCTAATATAATCAGTCCATTCTGATTTGAATGGACTAACCAGATGATAACTGTAGGCAGGTAGGATGTGACTGGAGAAGATAAGTCACTGGGGCTTGTCCTGAAAGGGTGCATCTTCCCTGTAGCCCCTTCTCCCTTCACTCTCTCTGCTTCTTGAACCCACCATAAGCTAAGCAGCTAGAACCTTCCCCCATGATGTGCCCAAAGCAATGGAATCAGCCATCTGTGAACTGAGATGACTGAAACTGTGAGTCCCAAATAAACCTTGCCTCCTCTAAGTTGCTCATAACTAGCATTTTGGTCACTGAGACACAAAAGTTAACTAAAACACAGGAAGACTGTGATTCCTCTTTAGCAGCACTGCCCAATCACACAAAAATTTGTATGGAATACCAGTGCACATGTTCTAGGTGATCCCTTTAGAGGTCATCCATGTTTATTTTGGGAAAATGTAAATGGCACCACTTACCCCAGACTAGTCTATCCTTGGACATAAGCAAATATCCTTTCCATCAGTATTCCACTAAGAGCTGCACCTGTGTTCCGTAACACATTCTAGGAAGAAGAGGATCAGAATGTTTTTCTATTCTTTCTTTGCCTTTATATCCTAAAACTTTCTATTCAGCAATTCTGAATTCAGAAGATTCTTCCCATATCTTTTCCAAAAATACTTAATCTGAAGCAACTCTGCCTTTGAGGACTTTGGAGGTTTTTATCTGATTTGTTTTATGGCAGGATCATTCATGACAAAGGTGCTGAATGAGTATTAAGTACAAGGTGAAGCCTCTCTTTTTGCCTGGTACATAGAAACACAATGTTGATCACTGGGCATCAAAACGAAGGCCTAATGGTGGTTAACACAAAACACATGTTTTTCAAAGAAAAAGAAAGGAAAAATTTAAAACAACAATAACAACCAATAAGAACCACAAAAACTGGGGTGGCTGGGTATGCATGTATATAAGGAATGGCCAAGGTTTCCCTTCCCCAAATTGTTCATCTTTCATCCTGGGTAAGGGCACCTGGAAGACTCTCTTGAATTACTTCCCTGGGTTGATTTCTTTATTTAAAAAATATAATTAAAATTAAAAGCTCTGTTGAAAAACTGAGAGAGCTGATGGCCAAGAGCTTTGTCCCAACGAAGATGGCCCTGGAATTTTCCTGTAGTGTCATAATGGATCATGGCCCTCTTCATCCTCAAGAATGTTCCAGCTTGGAAAATAAACTACATGATCACTCCAGCTGTAAGTCACTCTGGGGATAACTTCACTCTTTTATTTATTTTATTTATTTTTTTTTCTGAGATGTTTTGAAGCTTCCTGCCTCCGAGCATTAATTCCCATCGTTAATGGGAACAACAGTGGCAGCTTCCTCTCAGGGTTACTATGAAGATAAGGTGTGACTGTAAATTTTAAATGCTTATCTTGCTACACAGTAAGTATCCAATAAATTTTAGCTATCATTATTTTTAAATATGTCATCTAGGAGGAAATTTTTTCATATGGGATTGAACCAACATCACTACCAGTCATCCAACCATCTTAGGATATTTTAGGTAAAACAGCTGTGGCCCCAGAAATGACTCCATCATGGTCTTTCACGGTACACCATGGGAACGCTCAGTGATGCTCACAATATGTGCTGTTGTGTTTGTCCAAGATTGGGCCACCAGGAGGAACTCAGGAAACGTGGAAAACCTGCCTCAGACCCTGTGGCATAAAATAGAAGGAGATGGTGCCGCTAGAACTGCTCAGATTTGAATCAACGCTGGATTTCGCTGATATTCCATCTATTTTCTACCCCATCTCTCCCAACTGTAAGGATTTAGCCAGTGCCTGACCCAGAGTCAGCCATGCACAACATGACAACAGCCCTGCCAGGACTCTGCAGCCCTAGTCCTGTGCCCCAACAGCAGACCTCACCATCTAAAGGATTTTCCCAGCTTCACATCTTCCAAGTGAAGCTCCCCATTTCTCTCCAGTGGTGCAGGACAAAGTCAAATGTGATTTCAATTACAGCAATAACAAATTCATGAGGGCCCGGCCCCTGCCATCTGTCTGAGAAGTGTGTCAAGCCTTTTATTGGTCATGATGAATGCCGTTTCACCAACCACCTAAACAAATGAGTGCATGCTTGTGGGCTTTCTGCAAAAGACAGATCAAGTGAAGGGTGGAGATATATGAACCCCACAGCACTCCAGCACCCGCAAAATTTATCACTTTGATTTTGCATAATTCAGTGAGATTTCACATTTAAAAGCTGACAAGAACAACTCTGAGATACAGTGTTGATTAGAAACTAGGTGGCAGATTTTTAAATTTTTAAATTATCTATCAGTTGGTCCCTTTCTAGGATCTTTCTAGATTAGGGGGGACTTTGATATCAGTTGGTAACTATGTGTTTTGTGAGTATGTATATGTAAATGGATAGAAAACAGGTATTAAAATCTTCCCAGGAATTAGAATTCTGAGACCTTGGTTGCATTTCATTTTCACAACTGCTTTATGAATTGTATTCACTTTATAGGGGAAGATTTGAAGGCTCTGAGAGAATATGGATGTAACTTGTTCAAAATCATACTAGGAAGACTCAATATGAATTTGAATCATGATTCATCTGACTCTAGAATCTGGTCTAACCACTACTCTACCACACCCCCTCGTACATATTAAAAACCACATACAGGGACTTTCTATTTTCTGTCCTCATGAGAACTGGTCTCTGACAAATTAGGCCCCCAAAAGGTGCTAGGAATCCTGGTTGGATACAGAACGAAAAGAAAGCAGAATGTGGATCTGAGAAAAAGCTGGAACAAATAAACAGATAAAGCACCAAGGGTCAGCCCTCTGCACCAGTCCAGAAGTAGAGTTCTGGGGAAGAAATGAAGAAACAAACCCCATGGTAGATTTTAACCCTTTACAATAGTAACTGCTAACACCTAAGTACTCGATGTGTGTCAGAAACTATTCTCTGCATTTTTTTTTTTTTGCATGAAAGGACTCACCTAATTCTCAACATTTCCTCTTGTGCTTGTTTTATAAATGAGAAGCACAAGGCATAGAATGTTAAGTAACTGACCCAGGACAACACAAATAATATATGACACAGTTTATATTTGAACCCAGAAAGTCTAGTATAAGAACACAAACTTAGAGCCCTTTTGTAGTTATACTCTATACACTCTCATTTTCTAGAGGGATGTATATTTTTTGGTTAAATTTTGCATGAAATCCAAAAGAGAAAACATCTCAGAATCTAGTCAATGAAAAAAATACACACACACACACACACACACTATGTATTATCTTAAGAATACAGGGTGCTATCCACAGCATTGGTTAAGAACAAGCTTTATAGTCCAAACTGACCAAATGGCTGAATCTGAGACTATAAAAGCCATATTGACTGCTGCCAGTATTTATAGCAATTAATCACATTTCCAGTCTACTTCTCTCCAGATGACATCTGGAGTACAAGCGAATGAAGTCTAGATGTGTGGTATCTCATCCTTACATATCGATATAACTCTTCTAAAAAAACTGGAAACATTACCCAAGGCATAATAACCCTCATAAATAATCTGCCAGCTTGAGGACATTAAATATAAAGAAAGGGTGACCTCCGACCTTCCATTCTCTTTAATGGTGCTTCATTAGTCTCACAAATGGAGGCAAATTCATAACGGGGAGGTGGGGAGGGGAATCAATTCTGCCACTTGGAAATAATTAAGACACATACATCAAACAACAGCTTTTTTAATTCTTTCTAATTAAGTGATCCATCCCAGAGGAGTGCTAAATTGGTCAGTGCAAATATAAATTACACTAAGCATGAGTGTTTTAGGATCAATGTGGAGGTCTCAATTCTTCCCTGAGCTCTTCCTGTGCTTCCCCGACATTAAACTACTGTCACAACAGCATCAAGAAACTGAAAATCTGGATTCTTTTGGCAACAAGGCACTCAAAACCTCCCACAAGTAGCCAACCTATCTGCCCAGCCTCCTGAAGCAATCAGGAGGCTGATGTCATAGGAAAATCCTTGGCATTCCATCTGCAGCTCCTCCCTCTCCTTGGACTTCAGAATATTAGCAGATTTATTATCGGGCTTGGGGCTCAGTGGCTCAGACCTTTTGTCCCTCTCTGAGTTGGCATGGTTGATGCGCGGGTTTATCAGAAAGCCCATGGATGGGTTGTTGGCATTGCCAAGACCTCAGCCATCGGTAGAATGGGATTTCTGACACCTGTGAGGCCAACACTGTCCCTTCTAAAACCTTTATCTAACTTCAAAATCCACACAGGAATCACAGGCAATATTGACTGATCAGATTCATCATGTTCTTGCAGGAAACTGAAGCAGAGCTAAAAAGCAAACTAAATGTATAAAAAGTTTTTTGAGGTTTTGCTTATGGGTTATAAAAATTAATTTTACTTTGATGTGACTCTCTAGAAGATTTTTGTGATTGACAAATGCATATGCCTTCCGAACTCATTAGGGATGTATGTAAGAGCATCTTGCATCCACAGACAGAAAGCACTGTATTTAGAGGCACAGTATTCAATTCAAACTCTAGATCTGTCACTAATTGTGTATCTTTATATCCACCAAAGGAGGTACTGACACCATCTATTTGAAGCTCAATATCTAGAACAGTAATGCAATCTAACTAGGCACTTACAAGAAGGTGAATATAAATATGTGTCTAAAGAAATGAGTCAATAAATGGAAATCACACTTATAAACAAACTTTAAAGATGGATGTCTTAGGTTGAGTTTTCCAGGGTGAACTTAAGGTATCCAATTAAATAATTTATTTCAAAATTTCTCCAAAGGCAAACTGATGAGCAAATGAGACGAGCAGGCAAGGAGGGGGACAAAACCAGTGAGAATCAAGTGATATCAACAGACTAGGCTGGATCCTGTGCAGAGTTCTATAGCATAGCTCACACCTCAGACACTGTACCCTCTCCGGGGGGGAAAAAAAATAGCTGAGTCTTTCTACTTTGTTACCCATCTGTAGTGGGATACAGGCTACATTAAGGGGATGCAACTCCTAGGCATTTCCTGCTCCCTGCAGGGCCAAGATTCTAAAAAGTGCACAGATGCTGGGGAGGAGCATACAGAACTCTAAGAGTAACCTGGGGGCAGTGGGGATCTGCTTGAGCCCTGGCAAAGTCCCCTATAACCCAGTAAAAGATCATTCTGCTTCTGTGGACCAACATTGAAGAAGACAAAACCTGATGCTTCCCTTTTGCAAAGGTCTTCCTCTGGTGTTTCAGTTTCAGCATTTGGTTCTTAAAACACCCCTGTGTGATAGTTGTAACCTGAAGTATTATTATCAATCTTTAACAAATAAGAGATATTATAGGGCACAAGGGGTATTAAAAATTTATTTCTGGTCAAACTAAAATAACATAAATAAAATTATCCATTATAAGAGAATCCCTAGGAAAGAGCTGAATTGTCCACTCAAGGTTTAGGCACTGGGAAGGCTGGAGATTTTGATGCTTACTTAGGTCAGGGAGAATGAATGTGATACAAGCTTATGGGAAATAGAAAAATATTCTCAATAAGAGAGGCCAGAGGAGAGAAATATATAAGGTAAAAACCACTGGGGTAACAAGAAGACAGCCCTCGTGAGAACAGGGTAAGTCTGGGCAATTAACCAAAGCTATGGGGGCCTCAGAAATGCCAGTCAGAGCAATACAGTTCAATAAGATACCACTAGAGAAATTCATGCAGAAGCAAATAAAATTTCCCAGGAAAGGCACAAGGTGAATATCAATTTCGACACTACTTATTTTATTTTTGAACATATTCCTTTTTGTATCCTCCTTTCTGGGGTTAATGCTTTATCTTGTGCATTGTTCCATACCATTAAGTGTTACTCTTTTAAAAAATATATTTTAGCATTGCATGATTATTCCTTATGTAGATATACAATAGTCAACCTCCTTCTATAGGACATAAAGGTTAATTTCATACATTTTTATGAATAATGGCACTGTAGAGAATGCTTCTAGAAACAATTGCTTAAAAGACATGTTTATAAATGTATTCTCATCTAATTTTCACAATAACCTACCAAGATAGATGTTCTTGTTATTTTCATTTAAGGAAAGTGTTTCTGAGGCTTAGAGATGTTAAATAGCTTTGCCGAGGTCACAGGGTCCCCTGATTCTGGGTTTGATGCAGTTACTCTCACCACCCATGGAGAAGTCAATTCAATCCAGCCTGCTCCCCAGCTTGTCAAGACCATTCTGTTGGTCACCTGGGTGCAGATGATATAATGTCAAGGAAAAAAATACTGCCAATTAAATTTCTAAATTTTATACTTATTTTTTAATACTCATTTAGATGTAGAAATGTCAACAGTATGAACAGAACCCAAATTGAAGCTCAGGCCTGCAATGACAATCCTGTTACCTCTTATTGTCATGTGATTGACATTTCAAGCTGCATCAAATTATAAGACCTTCCCTAGTCCCAATGATGTCAACATGCAAAATTATGTACTTCATTGAAACAATGAAATATGGAATCCTCAAACTGAGACTGCTTCCTTAATATAATCTAAAGGCCTGAGAGATTACTTAAAGGGGAAAACTGTTGCACAATATGTTATTTATTGGATTGTCTATGAATCACTTACAAACATTTCCCACAGTACAGTGGTTCCTAGACATATGTACTCAACTCTTTAACTCAATAAATAAAAAATGTCATTGTTCTTATTCGGAAGGAAAAATCCTTCAAAGAGAAACCATAGTTACAAGCCTGAAATGTTTCTTGTTTATATACAAAGGAGCTTATGATCATCTGTTCACACTATTTCACCCAGTTTCATATAGAGAGCAACTGTCATTGAATTTGCCTATTGAAATGTGCCTGTTGACAGTCTCTTAGCCTACCCCAGCTGAAGAAAGTTTGAGTCACAAGACACAAGTGAGGTTTTCCTTCATAGTAAGACCCACCAGATCAGTACATGACAAGCTTAATGTTGTTCCTTTTAAAGAAATACTCAGGTCTTTTTGTTTTCCAATTCAGATTCATCCAGCCTAATCTTTTGTTGGAATATGATAATTGTCCAATTAAAAAAAAGACTTTAAGTCTCTATCCTGTTTGAAATCATAACCCCTGAATTCTAGGGTAATTAGCATTCTGCCTCATTTCTCTTTCTTTTATGGGACACTCAGCATCCTGTCTTGGGCTTATATTCACTACTTTAATCCTTTTCATAGACAAAACTGAGAAGGTTCAATGGGCTTACATGTCTCTGTTAAAGTACAATACAGGGGGGAAGGACTCATCACACTCATCACACCAAGTTCAAAAGCATTTCTGTCATTCTGATATTAAACTAGAAACAGATGTCAGATATAACTGTAATTTGGCAGAGTAAATCTATTACCCCCTCAGAAGGCATTTCATTTTTCTTAAAATTATATTATATAATTTCAAATGCCATTTTATAGAGAACTCAGGTCTGTGGTGTAGAAGAGGCCTTAGATAAAGTTATTGGAGGTGGGAACCCCTACAAAGAATGTAGTATGCATCCTATTCCACAATTCAAAGTGGGAAAGTGAGTCTTAGCAGGAGAGTATCTCCTATAATCCTAGACTTGGAATCTTCTGATGGTGTGTTTAGTGGACCCTGGCAGAGAAGAAATGGAATGGCCATCCTGAGAATTTAAGGAAGGAACTACTTACAATGGTGGGAAGGGTTTAGGAGACCAGCATGAAAAAGTAAGAGAGGGAGCCTATATGTGACCTCAAAACCAGAAAGGGGACGAGTTTGGAGTAGTCACTGGAACGATGAAGGATAGCAATAGAAGAGAGTTGCCTACCAGAACTGTGGCTTTCCTGGTAGGGTCAGCCGATTCACGATTAAGGAGCAGGAAGGATGCCAAGGAATAAATGCCCCAGGATCATTAACCTCCAGTCCTTCCATTGCCCCATCTCCTGCTCATGCCTCCCACTGTCCAACACAGCTGCAAGTCAGAGACCCACAGAGATCACAGCAGGATGGCAATAGCAGCTATGGCTCTCATGGAGCAAAGGAAAGATGCGGGGTGTGCTGTGAAATGTTAGGTTCTGCTGTTTTAGTCAGTTTTTTTTGCAGCTGTGACCAAAACCCTAACATGAACAATGCAAAAGAAGAAAAGATTTTTTGGCTTATGGCTTCAGAGGTTCAGTCCATAGTTAGCCAACTCCATAGCTCTGGGTCCAAAGTGAGGCAGAACATAGTGGCAGAAGGGCATGATGAAGGAAAGCAGTTAGGGACGTGGCAACTAGGAAGCAGAGAGAGCTCTGTTCATCAGGAATAAAATATAAACCCAGAGGCATAACCTCAAGTGATCTACCTTCTCCAGTCACACCCCATCTGCCCAGTTACCACTTTAATACATATCAATGGAATAATCCACTGATTATGCTTCTTATAGCCTAACCATTTCACCTTTGAAAGCTGTTACATTGTCTTACAGGAGCTTTTGGGGAATACCTTACACTTGAACCATAACATCTGCCTTCTGCAAAAGTGAGGTAAATGGTTTGCCTCTTGTGCTTCCTAAACCTTTGGATGGGCACCTCTTCCTAGTCCACAACTGAACCACTGCCACCACTGGAATCTCATCATCATCTCACACCACCTTCAGGACTGCCCACAAACCCCATGTGGCCTCACACAGCTCTGTCTTCCTTGAGGCAAGATCTTTATACAGTCCTTACTGTTTCACTCATCTCCTCATATATCCTAATTCTTCAATGAAAGCTATTCCTTATTAGGCAACTAGTTGCCCAATCTAATAAATAATACCACGCAAATAATCTAATTTGGGTTGAGTACCCTTGTCAAAATACTTGGGACCAGAGTGTTTTATATTTTTTAGATTTATGAATATTGTGTGTGTGTGTGTGTGTGTGTGTGTGAGAGAGAGAGAGAGAGAGAGAGAGAGAGAGAGATTTTGGGAATAGGATTTAAGTCCAAACTCAAAATTCATCCATGCTTCATATATACCTTACACACATAGCCCAAAGGTAATTTTATGCTATATTTTTATAAAATATTAAATAAAGCATGCTTGCTTTGATTATGTCCTATCACATGAGACCAGGTGTACAATTTTCCACCTGTGGCATCATGTCAGCTCTCAAAAAGTTTCAGATTTTGGAACATTTCAGATTCTTGATTTTCAGGTTAGGGATGCTCCACCTGAATCATTAATTAGATACAATCATGGACCCTAGAGCCAGATGGGTTGGCAGAAGTTACTTCTGGAGCTGTCAGATTATTTGACATAATTGTGTGACTGTTTTATATAGGTGACAATGAAGGTCAATAACGTGAGGTAATACACAAGATTTATGTGTGGTCCCAGTTAGGTCAAAAGACATTATTTCCAATTAAGACCTTCAAGAAACCCAGTATATTCTAGTGCGAGATTTACCATAACTAGGTTGCCATCACATGGCATTAAGAATATCAGATCATGTGTTGAGAAAATGATTCTTTTATACTCGTCTCAACAACAGATTATATCAAAGAGAAAGACTGGATTTCGAGTTAGGACATCCTAATCCTTCTTTAAACACTTGCTACACTCCCTTTTTTAACAAAGAGAAGCAACTATCAGACACAGGCTTCAAGTTCAGACAGTGGTTGTTAGGTTTAATTTGATATACTTTATTTCTCTTGAACTTACGTTTTGTGTTACCTTTTACTTCATGATAAATGAAATAGCTTCTAATTTGTTTTAATAACATTCAAGTTCCCCTCTTAGCATATTTTTTAAGTTTAAAAGTAATCATTTTAAGGAAAATATATGTGCACAATGATTTTTTTTCAAGGTTATGTAAAAAAATAATAAAGGTATTAAGTGAAGTTTGGGAAACATTACTTTATTCCAAAAAGTTCTAAAGTTCTATGTATAATTTATATATAAATAATATAAATATTTATACAATGTTAAAATAAATTTATAAGTAATATATAAATTATCAGTAATTATACATAAATTACCAATAACTATGTATGTATGTGTTTGTGTGTGTATGTTAAAAGGTAGGCAGAATTCTCCTGTGCTCCCCCCACTATTCCCTGAAACATGTGCTCTATATCATTCTTTCCTCTTGAATAAATAAAAGGTCATAGGTTATAACTATGAAGAATATCACAGGATATAGCTCTCATGATTATGTTTTATCAAAGTGGATTGCAGATAGAATTGAGATCTCTATGGGTTGACTTTGAGCCAATCAAATAAGGGAGATTATCTTGGGTGGTCCCATAAAACCTACATGCAGCAGCAACAAGTGTGCTCTCACTGACCTAGCAGGAGCAAACAGTCATACTGTGAGAGGAGGGCCATGGGGCACAGACCTAAGAGCAGCATCTAGGATCTGAGAGCAGACCACAACCCTAGACCCAAGTCATACAGACACAAGAAAATGAATTTTGCTGCCAACCAGTGAACTAGAAAGAGGCCTCTGAGCTTCAGATGAGATTGCAGTCTTCACTGACAGCTTCAACACTCTTCATCCTGCAGAGACTCTGAGCAGAGGACCAGCTAACCCACATCCAGACTCCTGAGATAGATAAATATAGATATAAATATAGATATAGATATAGATGAATTTGAATTTGAGTTTGGGGGAAACCTGTAAAAGAACTTAGGAAAGTTGATTAGAAAAAAAAATTGTGACATTATAACACTACTTTATTACTATTATTGCATACTAAAAGGAAGATTCCCCTACAACTATTGCGCTGAAGTGTAGTAGAGCCAATACTGTTCTAAAGAAACTATACTACCTACACTACACAGATAGTGCTACTTAAATATCAACAAACTATTCATCACTCACAAGATAAATTAAAAAATCACAAATTTTTTAAGGAAATATCAGGAATCTACAAGCCCAGTGGATTCTAAAGTTCTCTGTGCCTACAGGTTTCTGGAGTATCTAAAGAAAACAGACTGTGATTAAATAGGTGTGGCTTAGGATCCTAGATTCTGCATTTCTGCCAAGCTTCAACATGATGCCAATACTGCTATCATGGTTAGTAATCATCAAGATCGTGCCCCTTACACACTGATGGTAGAATTGCAAATTAATAGAACTACTCTAGACATCAGAATAGAGGTTTCTTAAAAGACCAGATATTCCCCCTCTCAGTATGTACCCAAAAGAATTAGAATTATATATGCTACCATGTTTACAGCAGCATAATTCACAATAGCCAAACTATGGAACCAGATTAAGTGTCCATCAATAGATAAATGGATGAAGAAAATGTGAGATACACACACACACACACACACACACACACACACACACACACAATGGAGTCTTACTCAGCCACAAAGAAGAAAGAAATTATATCATTTACAGGAAAATGGATGGAACTTGACACCATAATGTTAAGCAAAATAAGCCAAACTCGAAAGGTTAAAGATCATATAATTTTTCTCATATGTAAAAGCTAAAGAGAAAAAAAAGAAAAAAAGAGGCAAGGAATGAATCTCACAAAAATTGAAGGGATAAACTGGGTGCTATGGCACATGTCTGTAATCCCAGCAACTCAGGAGGGCTGATGCAGGAGGATCACGAGTTCAAAGCAGGCCTCAGTAGATTAGCGAGGCACTTAGCAAATCAGCTATACTTTGTCTCTAAATCAAATATATATACATATATATATCTATATATAGCTATATATAGATATATATATACATATATATCTATATATAGCTATATATAGATATATATATAGCTATATATAGATATAGATATATAGATATATATAGATAGATATATAGAGATATATTTAATTTACATATATATATATTTAATTTAGAGACAGGGTATAGCTTATTTGCTAAGTGTGTGTGTGTGTGTGTGTGTGTGTGTGTGTATATATATATATATATATATCTGGGGATCTGATTCAATAGTTAAGCACCCTGGGGTCAATCCCTAGTACTACTACTACTACTACTAATAATAATAATAATAATGAAGGGATATTAGTAGAGTAAGGAAAGGGAACTAGAGAGGGAAGAAAGAAGGGAAAAGGGAATTACTAGAGAATTAAGTTGACCAAATTATTTTATGTGCATGTACAAATATGTAATGGTGAATTCCACCATTATGTACCAATTTTATAAATATTTTTAAAAGAAAGAAAAAATAAAGATAACTGTTCAATGACAGGCGCTCAGCTATGTGAGTGGTGGGGCATAAAAATGATAAATAAAAGACTATTTTTGCACCCCCCCAAAAAAATTATTACCCTTTATTCTTTCAGGCCTTTAAGCCACAGAAAAAAAATTTACTGACTCTGGGAAAACATCAAGGTGATACCATCCCCTTCCCATTGTCCAACATAGTCAAAAACCACCCTCTATTCACGTCCACTCAAAAAGCTGAAAAGCACTGGATGTTGGCCATCAAAGAATTTAGATAACCAAGACTGAATTTCACAGGCAACTCCTCTGACACAGGGTGGGTCAGCATGAGACCGGAAGTTTTGTTGAAAGGTACACCCAAGATTTGCAGCCTACTCAAAGCTCTATTCAAACATCTGAGACTGTGAAATTAGGCTGGAAGTCTCCACATTTATTATAAGATTCCTGTGTTTCCTGTTTCCAGTCCGGCTGGCAACATCGCAAGCACAGACTCTCTCATGGTTTGTTGTATTTCCACTTAACCATCCCAGCTAGAATCAAGAAGTGTAAGGCAGCAGGCAGAAGATGCATAGTGCAAAACAAACATTGTGGGAGATTTCATTTATATCACTTCCAAAGAGGTTTCGTTACTGCTGGTGTGGAGTTCTTCAATTACATGAAATCAGGTGCCTTGTTTTCTTTATCCTCCTTTCTCACCCTCCAATATATTTAATTTATATTTATTATTATTATTATTATTATTATTATTATTATTATTATCAGTAGTAGTAGTAGTAGTAGTAGTAGTAGTAGTAGTAGTAGTAGTACTGGGGATTGAACCCAGGGGCACCTTACCACTGAGCTACATTTCTAGCTCTCTTTCTTCCTTTCCTTCCTTCTCTCTCTCTCTCTCTCTCTCTCTCTCTCTCTCTCTCTCTCTCTCTCTCTCTCTCTCTCTCTCTCTCTCTTTCCTTCCCTTTCTTTCTTCCTTCCTTTCTTTCTTTCTCTCTTTCTTTCTATATAGAGTCTCACTAAGTTGTTGAGGTCCTCACTAAATTACACAGGGTGGTCTTGAACTCAGTCCTCTGCCTTGGCCTCCTGAGTCACAGGTGTGTGGCAACATTCCTAACTTCCAGTATGCTTGATTTTATGATAAGGGGTTGAATTATAAATCCAGAGACTAGCATTCTAGACATAAGCTGTCTAGTCCTTTTGTAATAAAACAACCACCATTATATGCAAATTCATGGACTTGACAGGAGTTTGGGGGGAAAAAAACAAGAGTATCTTTAAAAATATGGATAATGATATTTATTAGTGAAGAAGGCTTCTGGCTCATGCTGACTGAGAAGAAGCAGAAGAAAGCTGGAGAAGGAGGGATCTGGGCAATGTCAGGAAAGAAGGGAATTATGGCTAAATGAAAAGGTTGAAGATTTTAGAGTACAAAGGTAATAGACTTCTCAGGCAGCCAAAAAAACCACTGACTCTAGGAAATGATCCAAGTTCAACTAATCTCCACTTAGGTGTATCCAGACCAAAAGAGGGAAAAATAGGGACAGTTACCTTCGGAGTAGAATAAAGCCACACCCAATCCCAGTTGTTACCAAATATTTCATTGTCAAGGCTAAGTTACCCACAGTGCTTGTCAAGGTCAGTAAGATATTTAGCATTACACCTATGGAGACTGGCCTTATTGAATGTGTGGACTCTGTTGTACAAAGAGAGAGCTAAGAGTTAAAAAGGCACTATTTTTGGAATTCCATAACAGACACAGGATAGCATTCCCTTGTTCTTGGCCAATGTTGGCTGGCATCAGAGAGTTGGATATTGGGGTCTTTGTACCAGATGCACCTCTCTCAAGCACAGATGAAAGTTCTGATAGTCTCTTGCCAAGGTAGGACTATTTTTTTTGTTGCTTCTTTTTGAAAGATTTGCCACTGGTCTGAAACAACCTTGGGATTATAATAAGTGCACTACCATAGCCCAGTTTCCTAGCATGCTCTGCACAGCAGACCGCAAAAGGTCCAACTACTGAGCGATGCACGGCAGGGAGTTTGGGATATACCCCTTCCCCCAACCAGGTACCCACACTGTACTTTGTATTAATCCCACTTCTAATGTAGGAGTATAAATAAATACACACAGGCAAATGCATGGATACACATATATACACTTCAAAAGATCCACAGAAGTATATATAACCCTTCAAACAATTTGTGTGGGTAAGTTTTTGCTTATGACGATGTTAACTTCTTTTGGTGAGCCACTTAAGATGATGTGGCAAAAGCTTTGGTGGTACTCAGAGGAAGTGACCGTGGTACTAGGAAGGACATGGCAGGAGACCCAGAGTGCAGAGAAGGTGAGTTGGTGGTTTGAAAGGATAGTTGGGCTGACAGAACTCCCACTCTGTAGAACTCTCAACTGTAGAAGGACTGAAAATTTGAGACTAATAGTTGAGACTCTATAAATTTCCCATATGACAATCATACTCATTTGCAGAAATGAAATCTCAATTGATAACATCTACCTCCATTCCTTGGGGAGGGTTCTTGCTCACCATTCATTTGCCTGGCAGACATGTGCTCCCCCCTACCCCCTCGAGGGGCCTTTCCCTCTGCCCATGTACTGTTAGCCAGCATTCAAGGCTGCCTCTGCCTTCACATGAGAGGTGAGAAAGGGAGAAGAAATAAAACCACCTAGAGAAGCCATAAACCCAGGCCCTCCTTTAATTTCTGTTCCCTATCTCTGTTTAACCTGAGTGTCACGTCAATAAGCTGCCACAGTGACAAGTCACATTAGTTTGGCTACCAGTTGGAAATCCTATTGAAACTCCATACCAGATGTCAATATAGAATCCCTCACTGTAAGTTGAAAGGGAAAATATAAAAGTAGAACTTTCAACTCTGGGTCAGACTGTGATCAACAGATTCCCAACTGCAGAGCTTCTCTGTGCCTGTCATTCTTGTCCACTTGTCTACCGACCCTCCAATCTACCCCCAACCTTCCTCTGCTCTGTTTTGTGCCACAAGGATGGCTCTATACAGGGTCACACTTTCCAGATACCCTTGCCATTTTGTTTCTGGTTTGGCTTAAGTGGCTCACAAAAGGAAATAAACATACTCATAAGCAGAGAAGCCCACACAGACCTCGCTGTCTCTGTTTTGAGTAATTTTGGGATAGAAGTTGCTTCTCCTGGATGGATCGGTGGGCCTCCTAGAGTCTGACTTCCACAAGCAGTCCCTGAGGTCAGCCAACTCCTGCTCCCTATGCTGTTGGGGTAATGGCTTCCTGTGTCCATCTTTACATTCCTCACTTCCCATTTCAGTTCTTCTAATACCTCCCTCGTTCAGTCCCCGTAGTGAATTCTACTAAACTACCAGGCAGGGGTTTGGTTTTCATGACAAACCAGAATGGAATCAATATACTTGTTTGTTTTATGTCCCTCTCCAAGAAGAGGAGCGCACATGCCCAAAGCTTATTTTGCCAAAATACCTTCCTATTTACCACCACATATCCACATCCTACACAAGAATTAGAGAATCCTGCTAAGATTTTATTTGCCAACTTTTGCAAACTTCTACCTCCCAAATGTTTTCCCATGACATGAAGGACAATTTCAAGGACATTGAATATAGCCTTTGAAGGCCAGAGATGACACTGGTTTTCCACCACACACAGCTGAGTCTATAATTAAGCCTCCAAGAAGGGGTGAGTAGACACCTCAGCGCTGAAGGCCAATTTCTAGAACCCACACAGCTCCCACAAAGAATCCAGTTCATTTGCATGAGCCAATGAATATGCTGTTGAAAGACAGTTGGTGAAGAGTGTGTAGTCTACTGACCCCTAGAATCAGGCCCTCAGGGCTGGCTTGGCTCTCAATTCTGCTTAGAACTTACATAGCGCTTTGTATCTCAAAGAGCTACAGAGACATTAACCAATTATTCTGTTCTTGGCCCAATGCCGGGTTACACTATCAAGATGTGACCAACTCTTTGTACTCTCTGTAGTTCTGTAGGAATGTAGGTTTGTCTATTTCAATCAAAACCGAAGCCAAGCTGAGACCTTCAGCTAAGAGGAGCCTTGACGATTTAATATTTAATACAAACATCCTGTTCTCATAAACCAATCCTCTTTAACAGAAAAAAAAAATGTCATTAGAACACAGCTGAGCAAAAAGGGAAAAGGTTATAAACTTTGAGAAGAGCAAAATAGTTAGTGTTTGGAGCTTTTAATGTGTATTCAAACAGAGCTGTGCAGCCAGCCAGCTGCAGTGACTTGCAGGGTAGATATCACTTCATCTCCTTTCATCTGCCTATGGGTGCCTGTTATTAAGGGTTTACATTTTGTTTATGCTCCCCGTGATGTGCAGATATTTGCTTTTCCTTTGGAAACCCGCCCCCCCTCCTCTTGCTTTCCCTCCACCACTTCCTTGCCTTTCAGGCACACAGAGCTGATGAAATGTCAGAGAGAAATTAGTCCTAGAAAATAAAGCTGTTGACACCACAAGATCAGGCACTATGTAGGAAGCTACAATCCGAACCTCCCCCACCCTCCCCTGTATCTAGGCTGATCACTGACCCAAGGGGACCACTTTCTCTCAAGTCCTTCCCTTCTGCCTCCTCCATGAGTCATACTCCAGACCTGGCCCTCCATGATGGAAATCGGGGCAACTGGCTACAAATGCCAGAATCTCACTGTGGCAAATATATCTCCACTTTTCGTCAGACTTCTAAGCGTTAGACAACTGGAAAACAACCAAGACCCACCAAATACTGTTTGCCATCTGGTCTTGATTTTAAAGTCAACCACATGGCATTTGCACTTCTCCTTGACTGACAAGTTCAATCACAAACCAACTCTGGCTTTCCCATGGTACTTGTCCCTGAGACTTTTATATAAGTATGATTTTTGGCATTGCAAATGTTCATAAATGTCCTACCAGGGAACGGCGTTATATGATCGTGCCTACACTACAAGGGGTCAACCCTAATAAAATTATGCTACAATCAAAGGTAGAAAAAAAATTAAGACAACTTGGGTTTCAGATAGCATTAGCAGTCAACAAGTCATTATTTCATGGTGGGCACTTGGTGATTAAATTTTCCACTGGATACTCGAGCACTGTTAATGACTGGCATTTAGTAAAGCAAAAAATATAAAAGAGGTTTATATGAATCCCAGAAAAAAAGTTCCCTTCCACAGATAATCATGCCCAGAATTCTGAAATCATATTCTCACTTAAAGACTCAACTCTAGCAACTCGGAATTTTCAGTGATGTCTTACTTCTAAAATCCATGTATTACCTATTTTCTCTTTATTAGATGATAGATAGATAGATAGATAGATAGATAGATAGATGATAGATAGATAGATAGGGTATGCTGCCTTATATTATCATATTACCTCTTTATGAATATCCTTTTTCTTTTCATATTAGCTTGGGAAATATAGAACCTGAGACAAGATGTAGACTTTTGGTACCTATATAAGAAGTGTCCCAAGAGTGAGAGAACAGAGAAATGAGAGAAGGAAAAAGAACCAGCTAATTTTAGGGTGCATTATCAAGATTACTGCTGTAGATATTAAGGTTTGGTTCTAAGGGTTGCATAAAGGAGCAAGTATGTGACTCCTAAAATTGTCCTTCTGCAAGGTGGGAATCTGATCAAAATGCTTAATCCCTCACTGGTTAAGAAATGCCCTCAGGTCATTGATTCCTCAGGTCATCCAAGTAGTACTTAAAAGCCAAGCAAATTTTCTAGCTCCCACAGCTTCACTCTGCTTGCTGATGAACCCTGAGCCATTCCATGTTACTATCTATACATCTTTCCAGAAAGGTAGCTCTTGCTGGTCCCCATGCAAAGAACCCCAAGTCACCACTTTTCCCAGAACTTCCCTTGTTTCCCTCACTCAACCTTTCTACTATGTCCACTATATCAGTTACCTTTTACCACAAATCATTCTTAAATAAATCATCCCGAAATCTAGTGGCTTGAAGCAACAATTACTATGGGAAAGGGTGTAAAAATGGGGATTGAATGAACTGAGTTTGCTTTAGCACTGAGCTACATCCCCAGTTCTCTTTTATTTATATATTTATTATTTTTTTTATTTCGAGACAGAATCTCCCTAAGTTGCTGAAGGTCTCCTAAGTTCCTAAGGATGACCTCAACTTGTGATCCTCTTGCCTCAGCCTCCTAAGTCACTGGAGTTGTAGGCATGCACTACCGTGCTCAGTTAATAATTACTATTTTTAAAGGATATGGATGGATAGAGGAATAGAAGGAGGGGCAGATGAATGATCTGTTGTAAAATGAACATAGTTAAACACAAGACTATTTACTGAAAATTCTATATGTCTGAAATTTTCATTAAAATTATTGTAAGTAAAACTGAACATTTATTTAGTTCACAAAAGTATGGGTTCCTCCACTCTGGGATGCGCTAGACTGATTTTTCTTGGGTTTACTCCTATATCTGCCCTGCTGCATGGTGGACCCACTGGAGATTGGGAGGCCTACAATGCCTTACCTGGGATGGCTTTCCTTTATGTTTTATCCTTCTACAGGACAGTGGGGCTTTGTTCCCACAATGGTCATAGGAATTCCACTGATTGGTCTGGAAATGTCACACAATCACTTTCACTAGCCTATTGTCCAAAGCAACACATAAGGCCAGTCTGAATTTAAGAGATGTGGGAATAAACAGGAAAGGTAAAAGAAGTGGAGCCATTTTTTTATAATCTACTCTGTTGGTTGAATCTACTTTATATCCCCTCTGTTGACTTCTAATCTTTATTCCCAATAAATGTTCCCAAAAGTTTACTAAGCTATGAGGACGCTACAGACAGACTCACAAATTCACTCTACTTTTATCATCACCAACAAAGTCTGAAAATATTAAATGGAAAATTCCAGAAATAAACAATTTGTAAGTTTTAATAACTTTTATCACATTTTATCATTATTATTATCATCATCATCATCATCATTCTAGTTTATATTATTAATTATTGTTGCTCATCTCTTGATGTGCCCAATTTATAAACTAAACTTCATCATAGATATTGTATGTATAGAAAAATAAAAAAGCATATACAGGATTCAGTAGGAGCCACAATTTCTGACATCCATGGGGGGGGGGGGTCTTGGAATGGGTGCCCTGCACATAACAAGAAATTATTGTGTGTTAGTCAGGTGAGACCACAGGACAGATGAAGTTAGTAATTGCTCTCCTGAAGCAATGGTTAAGAAGTGAAGGTACTCCCATCTCTACTCAGGTGTGGGGTCCTGCTAGCCCCAGCCATGTCCACCATTCAGACCTGTGGCTCTCCCCATACAACTCATTCCTGGGGATTCTTGAAGAACACATCACTTTCCTAGGTTCCCTTACCTACTGCTTGAGGGTTTCTCAGCGTGTAGGTCTTCCCTCTGCCCTGCAAAGGTTTTGGGATTCATCAAGCCAGCCATCTGCTGTCTCTTAGTCCTCTTCAAGTTCAGAGGAATTAGGCCGACACAAGCAGTGCAGTCTTGGGTCAAAGAATAAACTGCCTCTTTGTACTGAGTGCTAGAAACCAGCCCGGGGTGAGGCCTCCAATATCATTAGCATCATATCACAGGCAACTGGCTCCGACAGTTGAAAATGGGAGACGGCAAACACAACACTTTAAAAATGAGAAATCTAGTAAGCTTTGCTGTCTTCAAAGTTGAGCCATGGGGAGGTTCTTTCAACAGCCTTCTGTTACAAGTCTCAGTAAAGAAAAGCAGACAGTGAGAACTGTTTCCTAATAAGGACTGCTGAGTTATTTGTAAGCAAGCTGTGGAATCAAGCCTTTCTTGTTAGCCACTTACCAAACTCAGACTAAT
The DNA here is from genome assembly GCF_052094955.1 of Ictidomys tridecemlineatus. Lineage (NCBI taxonomy): Eukaryota > Metazoa > Chordata > Mammalia > Rodentia > Sciuridae > Ictidomys > Ictidomys tridecemlineatus. Next base: position 165,593,170 of record NC_135481.1, read on the forward strand.
GGGTTTCATTCGTTTTTAATTAGCTCTTTCATGACATCATTAGTACCTTCCCCACTAGTGCCATGCAGAAACAGCAGAAAGATATACTTTTATGGTGTTTACTGATCATGTTATTTGATTAAGGAGGACAACAGGTCTGGCTGGCGTTCTTAAGAGCTAAGGGAAAGAGAGAGTTAGGGGTTAGGAGGGGTGGGAGTTCAGATATCAGGGAAACGCAAACACATTTTTTTTTTTTTTGGTACCAGAGATTGAACTCAGGGGTACTCAACCTCTGAGCCACATCCCCAGCCCTATTTTGTATTTTATTTAGAGACAGAGTCTCACTGAGTTGCTTAGCACCTTGCTTTTGCTGAGGCTGACTTTGAACTCGAGATCCTTCTGCTTCAGCCTCTCGAGCCGCTGGCATTACAGATCTTGCCACCTGTGCCTGGCAAAATGCAAACACTTTGAGCTTAGCATAAATGAAATCAGAGACTCCTTGCCTATTCTGTTTGGAATAAAAGGTATCAGTGTGGCCTTTAATAGGCCATCCTTGATTTATAATAACACCAATAATAACAATATGAGGGGGGATAACTGAGAAAAAAAAATCTGCAACATCATAGTTCAGACATTGCCAGAGATTCAAGTAGCACTCACCCCGAGTACAAACCAGACACCTCTGCCCATTGGATCTTTACTTGGATGCAAAGAACAGATACCCTTATAGAGACTTCCTGAGAAGTACATGCACCTTGGATTCTTCACCTGAAAATTGAGGGATTAGAACTAGGTCATTCCTCAGAGATCTTCTCTTGCCAGCATTCTGGGGTCCCAAGTCCTCATCCAGTGTTTGGTTTCCCCATTTCAGTGTCCATGGCATGCACACCAGTGCTATGAGTCCCAGGAAGAATCCTGGGAGGCTGGCATCCTTCTAACCTATTAAAGAGGAAACTGAGACTTACATCTGTGAAGAGACGTTTCACATTCTTCACTACTAAAGGTAGACAGTCTTAGGCCATACCCATACCTACTAAGTCAGAATTCTCTGGAGAAATGCTAGCTGGGGAAGGTACTCTTTGGCATTTGAATCAAATCCCCAGGTAATTCATGCCCATGTTAAAGTTGAAGACACAGTACCCCAGGTCACAAGCCCACCAAATGTCAAAGCCAGAAGGCAAACTCAAACAGTCTGACACTCTATCCTGCCACTTTTTCCAGCCCCACCACATCTACAATTCCTCCTTCTAGAAGAAACTGGACTCTGTTTAGCTCATCTTATCAGCCATAGTTTAGGATGCCAAGCGAATCGGAGACTTTTTGCATTCCCTCCCCCCCCCATCTCTCTCTGCCTCTCTCTTTTCTCTCTACTATAAACTCATCATACACTGCCAGAATAATTCCCTGGATGCCTTGCACCCCACCCCCAAGTAATTAATTTCATCTTTCAACCCAAATGGCAGTATTGACAGTGACCTTAAAAATAACAGATAAACCAATTTTTCCATGACTTGAAGGATTCAAACATAAAATCCAAAAACGAAACAAAACTCCTGTTTTTTTCCTAAGAAAGGATTTTTAGAAATTTCTTTTGTTGATGATGAGGTGGCAAAGGGCCACTGCAGGAAGAACTTTAAGGAGAATTGGCCTTGGCTTCTCTCTTGATCCTCTGACTTGGAAGAGATCAGAGGGGACCTCCACTTAGCTCTGAACAGGGATGGTCTGGAGACCCCCAGGCAGAACAGCCCCCCATTAGTTGGGTTACTGTGGAATAGTAAACATGGTACTCTCCCAATCTGTTTTCCAAGATGAATTGTATATAAAGCATGTGTGGGGCGGGAGATGATAGCACCCTGAGGCTTTCAGCAATCGATGTTTACAGACTATAATGGAAACCACAAGTTTCTTCTTTAACTCAAGTCAGTATACATTCCTTCAACCCACAGGCAAATAGGAGCAGGGAGGGGGGCTGGGAGGGGCTGGCAATGAGTCATCATTTCACATTTTTTTTAACAGCTTAATGAGCATCTAGAAATGCTGTATTAGCCAGCAAAAATACAGTCTCCCCCGCTCCGTACACACACACCAAATGCAGCTATGACCCTATTGAGACCAGGAATTTCTTGAGCATCTACTTTAAGTGACTTCTCTTTATGAAATATCTCTAACATAAAAAAAGTTACAAAGGCCCCACAACTAACTTCACACTATTAACCTTCCCTCACTTTGCCCCAAATTTGAGAGATGAAGAACAGTACTTTTCTTAGGTTCCATTAATTCCCGAGAAAACTTCGAAAATAATATAGAATTCTCAGATCTGTGAAGCTGCTCTCTCAGCCAAGATTCATGGTGCTAACAGACAGATGGTACTTAGAGCAAGATCCTAAAACCACAGCTGTTTGCCTCTGGGTCTCTCAGATCTATGTGTGTGATCATTGCAATTTTTCAGATCATCTGAAATAGCGGTCTCTGTGTGATCTTGGCAATTTTGGTACTCCTGACCCTCTTTTGTATTGTACATTCAGGGGCTACATGCATAATGCGGGTACAATAAAGAGAAAATATATATGTCCTTTGTGCATACATATTTTAATGCTCTACTAAGTCAGTCATCTCGGTTTTTCAATAACTCTTTGATCATTAAAAAGGGAAAAACTGAGTTCCTTCCAAGTTTTGCCCTGAGTCCCAGATAAATGATCTTTTGTCTTTTCATTCTTCTTTCTCCACTTCTCCTTAATAGCACATATGGTGGTTCACAAACTGACTACAAAATCTAAAGAATACCACTGGGCCTTGAGACCAAAATTTGCAGCTTTCAGTTAAATTGCTCATTCTACAATGTAATTCCTAGAGTCACCCAGTTTTGTAGGAATTCTGTGAATTTTACCTGGATTTACCAAAAATAGAATGCAAATACAGTTTGTGACTTGGTATCAAATGGGGATTGGCTCCAGAACCCCTTGAGGATACCAAAATGCACAGGTGCTTAGCAACCTCACACAAAATGGCATTGTAATTGCATACAACCTTCTCAATCCTGCCTTACACTTTAAATCATCTCTAGATTACTTACAATACCAAATACAATGTAAATGCTATAGAGATGGTGGTTATATTGTTAAGAAATAATGACAAGAAAAATCTGAAAATGCTCAGTATTGAAGTAATTTAATTTATCATCTATGTAGTGGGTTGATCTTCAGTTACAGAACCCAGGAATGATAATAGCAGAGTACACATAAACTTGAGATCTCCTGGATACTTCTTCATGTCCCTACAGATTAAAAGAACCCGCTGTTTCAAAGGAGTAATTCACTTAAAGACTGAGTCATAACTCCACAACTCCTGTAAAATTTGTAGCAATTGAGAAAACTATTTCTTTCATTTAATTATATGCGAATGAAGTTGAGATCTAGCTCAAAAGAATCTGGGATTCTTTCAATAATGGTAAAAAAGGACTAAAAAAGTAAATGCATTTTATGTCAGTTTTTACTAGGTAAATTCCTGTGAATAAAGCTGATTCAACTTCATTAATTTGGTCCAGAAAAAAAAAAAAACCAAAAGAGGTCATCTGTGTATTTATCACACAGTCCTGCCAGAACATGTTCCTACTTACTGTAAGCTTCTGAGGACTCCCTCAGAATAATCTCATGACTTTTAGCTCAGTTTTTACTTCTTTTTCTTGAACAAGAGGAAAAGAAGACTCAAGTCATGAGTCCTATGGACAGAGTAATTTCCATATATATTCTTTCATTCATTCATCTATTCTTTCAGTAGCTGTTTATTGAGAATCTCGTGTGCAATCTATGTGAAGTGCTAGGAAGATTGTGGTATGCAAAAGTGATGGAGCCCAGGCCTTCATGCAGGTTTACAGGGTAAAAACTTCATGCAGTTTTAATAGAGATGATCAGCAAACTAGTGAGAAACAAAGAAATTAATGGGAAAAAATGAATAAGAAAAACACCAAATAACTATTTTGTGGAAAAGTAAAGATTGGTGAACTTTTTTAGATTATGATTGGAAAAGTGATTGTTAAGGACATTTTTGACGCAATTGAGAAAAGTGAATATATCTATGCATTTGACATTAAAGAATTAATATGAATTTTATTGTGTTGTAGTGGTCTTGGGTGGATGTTTGAAAAGAAGAATAATGTCCTTTAGTTTCATCTATGTTGTTGCAAATGGCAGAATCTCCTCTCTAAAGGGTGAATAATATTATATATCATAATTTTTACCCATAATTAATATGCTGTATTAATAATACTGGACTATATACTAGAAATTTACAGAGTAGATTTTATATGCTCTTGCCACACACAAAAATAGAAAGAATTGTGAGGTAACATATATGTTAATTTGCTTGTCTACATATTTCACTCTGTGTGTGTATGTGTAATAATACTTCTATTTTTATTTTTCTTTTTTACCTATTAGAGAAACATACTGAAGCTCTATGGGTGCATTTGCTAGGATTTACTTTAAAACTCTCCAAAAAATGGGAGAGGGTGGAGTAAAGATAAAATATGAATGGCAGAGTGATGATGGTCATTTAAGGTGAGTGATGGACACAGAGGGCTCATGGTACTATTCCCTCTATACTCCTTAGTATTTGAAAATATCCTTAGACCTTAATGAAAACAATAATGCTCTGTTGCATTGCTGTGCGGAGTTAGCATTTCCTGACAACTCATAATACAGTAGCTGCCCTACACATATCAGCATGGACTCCCACCCAAAATCTGGTTTGATGTCAAGAATGACCATGTCTTGCAGGGCATGGTGGCTCCCACTTGTAATCCCATCAGTTCAGAAGGCTGAGGCAGGAGGATTGTAAGTTCAAAGCCAGCCTCAGCAATGGCAAGACGCTAAGCAACTCTGTGAGACCCTGTCTCTAAATAAAATACAAAATAGGATTGGGGATGTGGCTCAGTGGTTGAGTGTCCCTGAGTTCAATCCCTGATACCAAAAAAAAAAAAAAGAAAGAAAGAAAGAAAGAAAGAAAGAAAGAAAGAAAGAAAGAAAGAAAGAAAGAAAGAAAGAAAGAAAAATGACAATGTCTCTTATATACCAAGAAGGCATGAAAAATTTCTTAATTTTGGGGTGAAGCTTTTAGGGGAAAACAGAACAGGCCTCCCAGCTGATCTAAGATGGCTTGAGAGAACAGGGAAAAGGGACTAGCTTACGATCTTATGGTGCTAAGTCAGGATTTCCAAGTGAAAGCAAGGTCTTATGTGACTTGACTTTCCTATCAGCACTAAAAGAAGGAGTACTGTTTTTATTTTGTTTTGTTTTATCAGCTTTCCCATACGTGAAACACAAATAAAAAAGGGAGTGGTGAGATTTAAAAACCAACAGCAATAAATGTTTTTTTAAAAAATGGAGTCAGACTATTGCTATCATCTCATTTAATCTGCATGAAGAACCTCTAAGGTAGATTAGTAGGTCATGAAGCTTAGCAAGGTTAAGTTACTTGCTAAGATTATAACTGTAACAACACTGGAACCAGAATCTTCTGTCTTAAGTACACACTGTGCTATAGGACATCCTTTACCTAGGGTAGAAGGCTCTTCCACAAGGTAGAATCACATTTGAACCACATTCCAACCCAGGAAAGTCAGCATGGTTTGGTATACTGATGCCCAGTGTTGGAAATATGGTCCAGACCAAGCAGATAATCAGACTCAACAAAAATGGCAGGAAAAAAAAGAACATCACACAGCTTTCTCTGCTGGTTAATTGTTTTTCTTCTGAGTCAATTAGGATGTTGATGGTTGCCAGTAGAAAATGGCTTAAACAATGAGGAACTGTATCATAAGTCCTAACAGGAAGTGCAGAGGTGGGGCAGGATCCAGGGTGGGTAGATTGGACAGTTCCTCAAGGTTGTCAAGAGTCCCAGTTCTCTTCATGTTTTAATTCGGCCAACTTGGTCTGGTTTCACTTGTGCCCCAATAGCAAAATGGAAGTAAAGGTCACATCCACACATGACAACGTCAAGAGGAAAAAAGAGAAATTCCCTGAGAGGAAAAAAATTATTTTCCTAGAAGCCCTCTGGTAGATTTCCCCTCATGTTTTGTGATCAGTGGACTGGGTCACATGCCCATTCCCGAATCAATTACAGAAGGGATACCTAAGGTCAATGCTAAACCACAGCAGATATTTGATGTTTGGACTGAGAGGAAAATAGAGCACATCCGCAGTCCGTACAAAACTAAGAGGGTAGGCTCCATTGGGCTTCAAGAGACTGAGCGACACAGGAGGGTGGGTCCAGCGATGCCAAACCTTCTGTTCTATCACAGAGAACTGGAAATTCAGATGTCCTTGGCATCCATATTTATCAATGTTGATAACAAACTTAACTTCTAAAATTATTCTGTAGGCCAACATTCTTTAGCCCAAGCAAAACAGTCTATCAATTTAAGGTGGTCTTTGGCCTAACAGTATGAAACCTCTGAACAAAAGAATCGCAGGCTCCCCAATTCAAAAGGACTGAGAGTGAGGGCTGGGAATTTGCATTTCTAACAAGCTCTCAGTTGATGCTTCATGTCCATGGACCACACTAGGAGTAGTATGTTTCTACTCCATGTTGCTTTTCTCCACTCCATGGAAGGCTGTATGAGCTCATTCTTGTACTCCTAATTGAAGCGATCTTCTTCCATTAATCATCTTCCATTAATCATCCTACCTGCCTCTGACACCTCTCCTCTCTCTCTTATGACTTGCAGTGCTCTTTTGGAGAAAAAAAAATTAACTTTCCAGATTGGTCACTGATGTTCTTTCCTCCTCCCCTTTCCAAATAAAACGAAATGAAATGAAACACGCCATGATATGGAGAGGCAAAAAGAACTTCAAACAAGCTGGTTCATTATTTCTCTCCACATACTAGGGAAGGGCACAAACAAATAAACACAATATTGCTCGTGGGAAGCCAATGCAGGCTAGGCCTGGTTTTTGCCAAGTAGTGACCTCCTCCTGTAAATTAAATGCCCAGAGCCTCACAGTCTCATCTGGTCCTGATTTTCAATCGGCAGTAAACTGATATGTTGAGTTGTTTTTTTTGTTTTTTTTTTTTTCACTTTCATTATAGCTTGTTTTCATCTAGTTTATATTTCCAAATGTACTGTCATTTCCAAATGTACTGTCGAGCCTGAACTGTCATATTAACACGCCCACACACCCCCACACACCAAACACACACACACACACACACACACACATACAACTTCAAAAAATGTAGGCTAGCCGACCCAATGGCACCAGAGAGGGGATCCAGCCCTTGGCGTGGAGGAACTCCTTGGAGATTTTTTTTTCTCTGAGCTAATCACATTGGGAGCCACCGAGGTGGTAGGTGAGGTAGAAAAGAAACATGAAGGACCCAGACTGCCTTTCTTACCCCTGCTTAGGTGGCATACTGCTCAGAGAGAGAATAGAATACAGTGATCCCTAGAGATTTCTACATCCTGCACACTGTGAGCCATTCTAGCAAGGAGACAGAGGAACACTGAGGGAGTAGATGAACAGGCAAAGGAGACACTAGTCTTAAGGCAGTGAACTGTAAGCCTGCCAGATAATGGAGGAAAGGCTAACTCTCCCAACCAGTTAAGAGTGGAGGCCTATGCTTCCATGCCCAGAAAGGAACAGCCCAAACCCTTCCCTCTGACTAAGTCTCAAAAGAATTAGTCAGCAAATGAAATGAACACAACTGGGAATGAGCTATGAACATTGTTCCCAGCACCCAACCCGAAATGCATGGACAACACACCCTTTTGGAGGATGAAAGCCATTTAGGGTGACCCTCATGAGCCCCAGCCAGGCCTCCAACTACACCATTGTTAGAGGATCAGAGTTTCTCATTTAGGAAGATACTTCCGTCCCCTGAGCAGCCAGGGCAAGATAGTCTTTTCCTTTCACTACAGGGGGAATGACATTACAGACAAGGTTGGTGTAATCAACCAGTCAAGGGTCCCAGACAGCCCTCAAGTCTAAAGGAAACCGAGGCGGTGAGTTGGGACCTATAATACTCCAGCCTACACTTTTTATAGATCCTATGCACAGGTCAAAGATAAGTTTTTTTTTCCTTTGTATAAGTGATTCAGAATAAAAATCCAAAAATGCTTTTCCTCCAAGTTCAACTTTTCATGCAGCACTAACAAAATAAATATTTGAAATATTGGCCTCCATGGTCTTTTCCTGAATTCTCTTTCCTCCTGTCTAATTCCAGGGCTCATTCTTTCTTCTCTCCATTTCTTCGCCAAGATTCTTTCCATCCTGAGTGGCAGCCCTCTCCCTTCTGAGGATGCTTTAAATCTTGGCTTTCTTGAAGCTTCTGTTTCCATCTGGTGTCAAGTTCAGAAGTCAAAACATTTTCCCTGATTACCATCTTTTAAGTAGTTGCCTTTGGCAGTTTGAACAGCCTCTCCTGCTCTGTTGTCTCCTCTGCCATGCACCCATATGCGTGTGTACTCACGTACACACATAGGTGCCTCCCCACATCAGTCCCTCCCTCCTTCCCTCCCTCCTTTCTACTCTCTTGACTTTGAGACACCAAGGGCAGTGTGTGCTCTACAGGGTAGACCTAAATATAACGTTAAAGAGTTTTGTCTCATCACAAAATTAGGGAGGGAAAAAAAGAATACCAGATGTCAAGAATATGAATTCTTCATAATAAGTAGTAAACCTGATTAAGTTTTCAGCCTTTGTTGGATACTGTGTCATAAAGGAATTATCTCATCTGTTCCTCATAATTCTGTGGGTGAGCAACCACACGATGCCCATTTGGGAATTCAGGGAGGCTAAGCAATTAAAAGCTGAAGTCATTTATAGCCGGGAATGCAGTCAGAATTCCAATCCCAGAAGCCAGACTCCAGGGTCCTCATAGGTTAACTCCTTCCCAGTCTCAAAAATTCTGGAAAAGACCTGACAAACTTTCCTCCAGAGCTGAGAATAAGATGCCTAAACCCATAATTTGGCTCAAGTATTATGATCTGAGGAATATTTGGAGTTCTGCTGCTGCGTGAGGGTGCCTGTTCCATTAGGAATTGAGTCATCTGTCTCGTGACAGGGTAGTCACTCTTGGATGTGAATGGACCTGGAGCTTTTAAGAAACCTGATGCTCAGGCCACACCTTGGTTGAACTACATCAGAAAGCCTGGAGTAAGAGGAGGGCACAGGAGGGCCACAGAATGGGCAATGGTATCCCTAAAATCTCCCCTGATGATTTTAATGTGCTGCCAAGACTGAGAATCAGGAAAATAATGAAACGTCAGACAAAATTTAAACAAATTAGGAAAGCTGTATTTCATGACTGGCAGAGCTATCCCAACATCCCTGAAGTCATGGTATCAAGTAATCAATATCATGCTTTTCCTCTATGCCACGTCAGCTAAAAAGAAAATCCCCTAACCATTTCCAAAATGTCAGATGACTCTTAAGAATGTTGAACTTGGAATCCAAAAGACCTGGGCTTGGGTTCCATCTTCGTGTGTTCAAGTTGATATAAAGAAACACCATAGATCTGGGGATACAGCTCAGTGATGGAATGCTTGCCTAGCAAACACAAAGCCATGGGTTCAATCTCTAGCACTGCCAAAGGAAAAAGAAGGGGAAAAGAAATTCCTGTATAGCTTTTAAAGAACAGGAACTTGTTTCTCATAGTTCTAGAGGCTAGGAAATCCAAGCTCAAGCTGCCAGCGGATTCAGTGCCTGTTAAAGCCCACTTGGATTTTCTTACGTATCCCATATGAGGGAAGGAGCAAGGAGGGCACTAATCCCATTCATGAGGACTCTGCCCCTGTGACTATAATTATGCTAAGGCCCCACTTTCTAATACTGTCATATTGGTGATTAGGTTTCAACATTTGAATTTGCAGGAGGAGGCACAAACATTCAGAAAACTGCAGGTTCTATCAATGCCATGTGCTGTGTGATTTTTTTAATATTGCGACAAAATTCACATAACACAAAATTTTCTGTCTTACCATTTTACATGTATAGTTCATTTGTATTCACATTGTCGTTCATGTCCATCTCTAGAATGCTTTTCATTTTGCAAAACTGAAATTCTAGACACATTAAACAATTCCCCATTGCCTTGTTTCTAGCTCTTGGCTACTACCACTCTAATTTCTGTCTTATATGAGTTTGATTACTTTAGGAATCTCATATAAGTGGAATCATGTAATATTTGACTTTTGTAACCAGCTTATTTCATTTATTATGATGTCTGTCCATATGAAAAATTTTATTTCCTTATTAAGGCTGCATTTTATTGTACACATATACTACATTGTATTAACCCATTCATAGACACTTAGGTTGTTTCTACCTTTGGGCTACTATGACTAGCTATGAATATGGGTGTACAAATATCTCTTTGAGACCCTTTCAATTCTTTTGTGTATACATCCAGAAGTAGAATTGTTAGATCACTAGTTGTGTGATTTTAGCAATCTATTTAAATCTTTCTGTACATTTACTTCCTCCTCTATAAAATTCATACTTATATGACACAGTTTTAGGTGCTAGGGACACAAAAGTAAACAGTACAAGCAAGGTTCCTATCTAAAAGAAAAAAATTCTGCTATCAGCTACCATAAACTGAATGAATGACCAAAGTTTCCTTTCTTTGAAGATTTGATCTGGCAATTTCTGGCCTTGTCAATAGATGTTGAGAAGTTTCACACCAAGAAGCAAAATGAATTTATCTCAGAGTCTGGAGTGATGAATACAAACAGATAACTCTGCATGTTTTATCTTTGAAAAAAAAAAAACTGAGTTCTGGAATTTGAGTTGAATTTAAAAAAAAAAAATTGTCAATCCAAACCCTGTTTCCTTATGGGGTTGGCATTAGCAAGAATTCATGCCAAGACCTAATTAAACATTTCAAATATAGTTTCACAAGGAAAAAAAAGAAATTAAAAAAAAACCTGTTCCAAAGCTTACACATGTTCAAATATGTTCCACGTTGCAGCATGTGTCAGAAATTCATTCTTAGATGCATTTCAAAAAAAAACCTTTGAGACAACCTACATCTACACAAAGGCATGAAGACTGCAACTCTAAAATCACTACATTATCCAAAAGTAATGAGAGCAAATGATGAAGAAATCATGATTTCTATAAATCTCTGACACATTCAAATGCCAGGGTGATAGTTTTTATCAAGCAACAAGGAAGGGTGATGGATAGGAGGGATAAGGTACAGATGGCAGCACACTCAGAATTCTCCATGCAGGCACCTTTTAGAAGAAAAGTTATTATTCTGAAAAATATACAAGATAATATAACAGATACCTACAATGCAGTCTTTCCTTGTTGCTTTGTTATCAATGTTACTGAAGTGTCATTTATATATAATAAAACAAATATATTTTAAATATTTGATAAATGAGCACACCTGTGTAATAACACACTCCAATCAGATAGGAAATATTTCTATCACGCTAGAAAGTTCCCTTATAATCCTTTGTAGATAAACCACTCCTGGCCCCAGGAAAATACTGATCTGATTTCAATCGTATGGATTAATTTTTGCATATTCTAGAATTCAATTAAGTGAAGTCTGTAGGCTGTATGATTTTCTGTTTGGCTTCTTTTTTCAGTACAATGTCAATAAGATCCATCCATAGTGTATCAAAGTTGTAGTCTCTCTGACACATATACTGCAATTTCTTTATCCACCCTGCTGGCTTCTTCTCAGTGCTTGACTATTACAAATAATACTGCCATGAACACCTCCATGAGACATGGAGAACCTAGGTTTTATTTCTATTGGGGAAATATCCAGGAGAAAAATTTCTGTTCATAGGGTAGATGGATGTTTACAAGAGACTGTTAAAACTGTTTTTCCAAGTGGATGCACAAGTTTACACTCATATCAACAATGTATGAGACATCTAGTAGCTCTAGATCCTTGGCAAAACTTGGTAATGTCAGCCTTTTAAAATTTTTCATTCTGGAGTATATGTAGTGATGTCTTGTTAAATTTTTAATTTGCATTTCCCTCATGACTGATAATATTGAACATCTTTTCATGAGCATACTGGCTGTATTAGTCTACTTTGGCTACTATAACAAATACCATGGATTAAATGGTTTAAATAACAGAACTTGAGTTTTTCACAGTTTAGATCCTGGAAGTGTGAGATCAGAGTCCTAGCAGGGTCAGGATCTGGTGAGGGTTTTCTTGCTGATCTGCAGGTGGCTACTTCCTTTCTGTGTTACACAAGGCTGAGAGAGAAAGAGAGACAAAAAAGAGACCCAGAGAGCACGCTTTCTAGTGTTTCCTTTTACAAAGACACAAATTCCATCAAATTAAAGCCCCACCCTCATTGACCTCATCTAATCTGATTACCTCCTAAAAGTAACATACAGTCACTTTGGGGTCAGGATTTCACCATAAACTTTTGAGAGAAACAAGTATACAGTCTATAATGTTTATCATTCTTTAATGTCTTTTTCTTTTCTTTCTTTTATCTTTTTCTTCTTTTTTTTTTTTTGGAATTGTGTATTGAATCTGGGGTACTTAACCACTGAGCCACATCCCTAGCCTTCTTTTTAATTTATTTCTTATTTTGAGACAGGGTCTTGCTAAGTTGCTCAGGGTCTCATTAAGAGCTGTCTTTGAACTTGTGATCCTCCTGCCTCAGCCTCCCAAGCCACTGGAATTACAGGTATATGCCACTGCACCCAACTATAACTTCATTTTTGAAGTGCTATTCAAGTCTTTTATCTATTTTTGTATTAGGTTGTCTGTCTTCCTAATGAAATGTGTTATTATTATATCTTTTTTTAAGAGAGAGAGAGAGAGAGAGAGAGAGAGAGAGAGAGAAGAGAGAGAATTTTAATATTTATTTTTTAGTTTTCGGCAGACACCACATCTTTGTTTGTATGTGATGCTGAGGATCGAACCCGGGCCACACACATGCCAAGCAAGCGCACTACCGCTTGAGCCACATCCCCAGCCCTATTATTATATCTTTGATAAAAGATCTTCATCAAATGTATTTATTGCAAATGTTTTCTCCAGTTCAGGATATATAAACTAATCATTTTCTTAATAGTACCTTTAGAAAAGCAGAGGTTTTGATTTTGGTGACATACATTCACATCTTTTTTTTTTCTTTTAGAAATAGTGCTTTTGATACATGTCTATGGAATCTGTGTAATCTCAAGGTCATAAAGATTTTATGCCCTGTCTTCTCCCCAAAGTTTTATATTTTTAGCATCTATATTCAGTTTTATATTTTAGTTTTTTTATTTGGGCCTAGAATGCAATTTGAGTTAATTTTTAATTATGTCACAAGATGAGAGCTGATGCTCATTTTCTTCCCCTAGGGAGAGAGCAAATTGTTCTGAGATTTTTTGAAAAGTCTATCTATTTTCTCCTTTGAATTACCTGGATACTTTGTCAAAAATCATTTGAACACACACACACACACTGACACACACACACACACACACTGACACACACACACACACACACCATTTCTGAACTCTCTATTCTACTCACTTGATTGGTATGCCTCCCTTTATAACAATACCACATTGTCAATTATTGTAGATTTAGAATAAGTCTTGAAATCAGATAGGCTAAGTCCTCCAACTTTGTTCTTCTCCAAGATACTTTGGTTATTTTAGGTCTTTCACTTTTCCATATAATTTTTTAGGGAAGGGAGTACTGGGGATCTAACCCAGGGGTGCTTTACCACTGAGCCATATCCCCAGCCCTTATTATTTTTTTTTTATTTTGAAACAGGGTCTCCTTAAGTTGCTGAGGGTCTCACTAAGTTCCTAAGTCTGCCCTCAAATTGCAATCCTCCTGCCTCAGGCTTCCAAGCCCCTGGAATTACACACACATGCTACCATGCAGGCTTTTTGATTTCTAATAAAAAGTAGAATGGAACATTTACCAAAACAGAAAAATTGGAGGAATTTAGATATGTGAACATTCAAGTCTTCCAAAACTATAAACATGGCACATAGTACCACATGCATAGACCTTTTTTAATTTTCCTCAACTATGCTTTATAGAGGTTCCTTGGGGAAATGGTCATCAAAAGAGTCAGTTAGGAGCTAGAGGACCTACTTCCAGGTTACCACACTGCAGGGTGGGCAGGCTAGTGCTGTACTGGCAGGATCCTCAGCTATGGTCCTTTCCACTGGGATGTTTGGTATCCTCAATAGCATGGCAGCTCCTCTGCACAGAGTGAACCAATCAAGAGGCTACCATGCTTCCTGAGAGCATATGGCCTCTGCAGCCATCTATGGACTCTCCAGGTAAGCCCTGATTCAGTGTGAGAGAGGGTTGAATAAGGAACACAAGGGACCACCTTGAAGACTAGCTACCACTTCAGTCATTCTACCCATCCAAGAGCTCTTAGGCCTAGCTGGAATATAATCTTGACCAATTAGGTGATAGCAATGCAGAATTTTAATGGTTAAGCCTTGGATTTGAATTCCAAGATTTACAGACCTGAGTTTAAATTCTCACTTTGTCATTTAGGAACTATAACCTCTCTGAGTCTTTCCTTATGGGTAAAGCCAGGATAATAATACCTATATCGTAGGGTTCTTGTAAGAATTAAATAAGGTCATGCATTTGACACAGAATTGGCACTCAATAATGATAAATGGAATAATGAGGACTTCTTTGAGTACTTAAGGCTATTAAACAACATAGTTAAACTGCCTTAATTGGCAGGTGGCTGTTGCAGATACTCCCAGATTACAACCAAAATCCACTTGACCTATCCCAGAGGGAGACTATAAAGAGTTTCCATTCAGATAGAGCAAGTCCTCCTTGTCACTCTCTGCCCGAAGCCATTGTCTAGCTGAGAGAAATGCTCTGCCAACCTGAGGCAGGTTAGAAAAACTCAGAGGGAAGGTGAGCAACTCAGGAGCAACCTTCTACACAAGAAGGAATCGATGAATAACCTGAGCTGCCTTATCCCATAAGGAACAATTCTCAGTTGTGTTTTCCGTAGTCATTGACCCTGAGGGCCACCCCCACAAGATTGAGCAATATGGAAATAATCTGCTTCTTTACAACCCTTTATCAGCTGTCTTCCCTTCCGTCTCTCACTTTGCCCACTCCATCAGCGTGTTTCCTGGGACCTGCTCCCAAATAATCTACTTTTACCCAAGGTCATATCCGAGGATCTGCGTTCAAGGCTATCCATGCTGAAATAGAGGCTGACCTCAGAAATGCAATGCTTTGGACCGATGTGAATATTTTGCATGAACAATAACCCTCTGCAGAGAAAGAAGCAGAGGGAGGGGAGGAACGATTTCTTCTAAATAGAGAGTAGGGGTTAGAAATAGAATAGAGAGACAGTCACTCCCAGTACTTTTTGTTCCAAATTATTCATGGCATGGCACTTATAAGATTCAAAAGTATTTGTTCTGGAGATTTCCAAGGCCTTTTGGCAAAAACACCTTGCTCAAGGTAGCAGTCTCATTGGAAGCACAGAATAATGTCTGTTTTTTTTCTACAAAAACCAAGCCACAAGCCACAGCAGAGAGGACACCATCCCAAACACAACAATTTAGCAACACAGAGGGTTTTCTTTGAAAGGCCTGTGCAAATACATGTCTCTCACTTGGGAACTTCAATAGAAGATAATTGCTCTTTTCTGCCTCATAATATATATTAAAAATGTTTAAATGTGGCTTTCCAGGGAATTTTGCCAAATATTTTTAGGCACCAGATCCAGCTTTAGTTAATTGTATATGGTCTGCTTAGTCTATTATAAAATACCTTTCCATATAGAATAAATTAGCTAAAGAGGCTAAAACATATTCCTTTATATTAAATACCAAATTTAAATACAAATTTAAAAAGCCTTCAAGGTTGGGGACTTTGGCCCCTCGGACCTATCACATGATGAAATACCCACTGGAAAGAAATTAAAGCCTTCCTGAAACAGTGTCTACTTTTCCAAGCTTTTACCACGAACGTGAAACAACAGAAACAAGACCACCACCTTCAGAAAATGCAACATATGCGACAAAAAGGTTGTTTTCAGATAAACAGTGCATTTCATTACCACCAGCGCATATAAGATCTCCACCACAGTGTTGCAGGCCCTTTCTGTTTTCACGAGTGCATGCCAACCACCAATAGGCAGCACAAAGGCTATATGAAACGCTGCATTTGTTCGAATGTTTGTGTTGGCTTCCTTAAAATCGGCTGATTTCCAAATCTCCTTCTCCGCCCCACCTTAGTTATATTTATACTGTTGTGCAGAACAAACTTGAACCCCTATTTAAAATACGCAATGCTTTGTGGCCATTCGTGCAAATCTCTTTATCGGGGTCTCACACATTAACGCCCTTCACAATTGACCCACAGGCCAATTGTTTAACATAACGTTTCCACGGGGCTGCTTCCATAGACTCCCAGCCCTGTTTTTACTTTTCTTAGCTTTCCTGGACAATCAAAAGGAAGTGGAACAGAGCCGGCTTGGTGAAAGCTGGAGCTGCCCCAGTGTCTCCTCCTGCCTTCTGTTTGGGGATTTATTTTTTCTACTACTTTTTCTTTTCTCCATTTTTTTTTTTTGGCCTCCCTCATTTTTGGTGGTAGGGAAACTGAGCCAGATCATGTAGCTGCAATCTCTCAACCCTTGTGCCTGCTGCCTTTTCTCTCCTGACTGTGACCAGCCTCATGAGGCCAAACTGTACTACCCGATTTCAGCAGAATTACTGATTGACAGAAGTCACGATATGAATGCAAACAGATATGTGTTTGTATGTGGATGGGGAACAACAATTTTTCTTAATATAATGGGAACACTGAGCTTAGGAAATGTAGAGTTCCTCACTCTTCTTTAATTTGGGGTGAGCTTTAACTTAGAGGGTCACAGGCTATGGATTCCACTCTTTCCACTTTCCCCCTTTCTTTTACCTTTGAAGAAAAAGGTTGCAGCCCATGCAAACTAAAGCAGACAGGCCTTAAATTCTCATGGTACTTTCTTTGAAAGAAAGTTCCCATAAGGTTCTATGTTAAGTGACCTAGTCTCTCTTAAACTGGAATTTTCTCTGATGTAAGCTAGAGACTGGTTTATATTTATTGAATGGTTATTGTAGCGACTAGAAATACATGGTATATAAATCACAGAAAGTCTGTCTCATAGGCTAGTTGGGAAGACCTCAACTATTCCATGTAAAGCACAGAACTCAATTTCTGACAACTAGTAAGTACAGAGAAATGTCAATCATCAGGACTGGGAATGTAGTTCAGAGGGAGCATACGTGTGTAGCATGTGTGAGGCCCAGAGTTCAATCCCCTCTACAGAAAAAAAGAATGAAAGAAAAAAAGAAAGATGTCAATCACCATCATCATATCATCCTCAATCATGGTGAGATGTAAGAGTTCATGGGACTGAAAATGATGTCTCGATTATGGTTAATATAACAATCAAGGGTCCAGGATTTGGAGTCAAATATACCTGCACATGCAAATTCTTGCTCTACCATTTTTACATATGTATCTATTAGCAAGTTATCTAAACTGCTTAAGCTTCAGGGTCCTCCCCATCAGTAGAATGGAGCTAATAACATATCTACCTCAAGTGGTTGCTATGAGATTTGTGCTTATATATTTAGCATGGTGTTTTGCATATCAACACATGCCATACATATCAATATATGGCAGTTATTTAATATGATTTGTTGTTTAACATATTTTATTATAAGAACATAATCCAAATACACCCTAAGGGCAAATGTATGTTTATACATCCATACATCACACAGGTACAAATTATTTTTGTAATGGTAATCTTATTATTTACTCCTTATTTCTAGATCAAAGGGTTACCAGATCATCTAGAGTTGAATAGGAGAGCCAATCAAGAAGAGTCAGAGATTAACTTTCCTGGGAGAGCACTGATCAAAGTAAGCAATCATTATTGTTGTAACAGACAACCCCCATCACAGTTGGCTTAACAATAAACATGGTTTTCTACTCTCCACGTCATATTTCAGTGGAAGTTTACAGGGGTGGCCGCCTCTAGTCATTCAAACACCTGGGAACACTGTCAATTTTCTCTGCTATCTTCTAGGGTCTTCCAAGTCCTCAGTCTTCTCCATGTAGTAAGAAAGGAAAGATAGAATATTGGAGGGTCATACAAGACAAGTCAGGGGCCAGCACCAGATGTAAAATACCCTGATTCTGCCTATATTGTATTAGCTAGCATCCAGTTATTACCCCTAGCCTCAACGGACACTGAGAATTATAATCTTTCTGGGTGCCCGGAATTTGAGTATTATGTAGCACTGTTTGTAACTTGAATGCACAAGAGGAGTTCACTTTAGACCTATCAACCTAATTTAAATTAATTATGGGACAATAGCAACAAATGTAAATGAAAAGGCCTTACCCAGGTTTAATAATTCATTGATGCAAGAGGTGACCACACAATTTATGGAATGACCTAGAATAATTCTGACAGTGATAAAAGGTTGTTAGAAACAAGTAACATAAAATATTCATTTTGAAAATTTTCAAATTATGCAACACTAATTTTAATTGATTGGTGGAATTATAAAGTAGTTCTGGTCAAAACTATTTTTGAAAAATTATACACACACATATTTATCTGAAAAGTAAGATGTAACATAAGCAGAACAATTTTCCTTGCTGTTTATTGATATATATATACTTCAATAGTGTCTTTGCCAAATTGATCTTGTATACCATGGCATTTTTTAAAATAATATTTTCAGCATTATATCCTTGTTTTTATTGTTTTTGTAAAATGCCTGAGATCTTTTTTCAAAATGGTGTAATTAAAGTTTGTGAAATTTTCTAGACTTTTTTTTATATTTGCTATAATAAATTCTACTGAATCATGGCTGTATTAGTCTCTTGGGTTGCTATAACAAAATAACACAATCTAGATAACTTAAAAGAGAACAACTTCTCATAGCTCTTGAGGTTAGGAAGTACAAGATCAAGTTACAGCTGATTCAGTTTTTGGTGAGGGTTTTCTCCTGGCTTATAGACAGCACCTTCTTGTGTCTTCATATGGGGGCAGGGAAAAAGCAAGAACAAGCTCCGTGGTATCTCTTATTATAAGGACACTAATCTTATTGGATCAGGGCCTCACCCTTATGACCTCATTTAACCTTTATTACCTCCAAATTCCATATCTCCAAATATAATCACATCTGGGTTAGGGCTTCTATATATGAATTGGAGTATGGACAAAATTCACTTGATAGCAAAGGCACTATCAATGCTTCCTTTTTATTGAAATATATAAATATTTCAGCCTAAATATTTTCATACTTACTGCTATTTTGCCTCTCTTCAGAGTACTTTTCTCAAGAAAATATTTTTACAAGCAATCTTTCCCCAAAATACTCAATTTTATTTATGATAGTTTTAATACTTTGCCAAATTTATATGCTATACAATCATGGATCTGCTTAATCTTATTTTATTTTAGAATATAGAACACACCTTTGTCCAGTTAAAAATCTATCAACAGATTCTTCTCACAAGTTGAGTTCTTCCATAGCATAGTTACAGAGTTTCAAACAGAAATCTTACACATCACTTGAGCTATCATTATTTTTCATGCATAATGAGTACAAGTAAATTTGAGTATCTTCCTGTCTGCAAGCTTTGCTGTTAATAATTCCAGATCCCTAAAGGCTGTAACTGCTGAAGTTTTCCTGATGTGCCATCTTTGAACACTTTGAAAGATCTTTTTTAAAAATCCCAACTGATTTTGGAAAAAAAAAAATGCAACCAAATTTTAAAATGTTATTTCCAAAAATATAGTTCACTTTTGCCAGAATGAACTTTCAAAATCTTTACTTAAATTCCTCGAACTAGGTGAGAGAGAGAAAAAAAAATAGAAATAAAACCATTAATGGAACCACTTCAACTAAACTCTTTCTGGAAGCCTGCCCTGGAAGCATCCTGCTGGCGGCCCTGTGGGGCCATGGCACAACTGGAAGGCCATCAAATGTCTGGCAGGGTGGAGCTTTCTCTTACCACTGCATCCAGAGGAAGTTAGTATACAGTAACCACTCCTGCCTGAAAGCACCGTGCAATGCTATCCTTGAAAGAGAGATGCTGATACATCTGGAAAGAGTTAGGGAAAGAAAAAATGGGTCATCTCTCTTCCCTTTCAGATTTAACCACTTGTTAAAGTGAGAATTCATTTTATTCAACATGTCTCTCACTGATTATTGGCCAAGACCATGAGAGAAGTGAAAGTACAATATGAAGGTATTCCCAGTCTAGTCCAGATTATTTTAAAACAAATTTTGACCATAATTCTTCACGTAACAGAAAAGGTCAGGGACAAATGCTAACCAGGATGCAACAGATAATGACTCAAAACTTCTCACACAAACACATATCATTTATATCACCACCCTGCTTTCGTGCCCCTTCACAGTTACAAATTATTTGGAGCTTTTCCATGAAGATCAAATAATGTATCCATCATTTAAATCTTGCAAGTGGAATCTACTGAGCAAACAGAAGCCAATGTCCTGAGGAAACTTGAATCACTTTAGCCTCAGAAGGGGCTTTGGTGATTAGTTACTGCTTCTTCTAGAGCCTGCCATCTTCCAAATTCTAAGTGGAGGCTGAGGACACAGCACAAATAGGCTATATCCAGGGCCCTCTAGTCTGGAAAAAAACAAGGCAGAAATAGGCAATGAGTGCACTTTTAAAGCCCAAGAAGTATGAGGGTGCAGAGTGGCATCAGGGGTAAGGTAGTAGGGAGAGTGGTAGTATTTTATTAGATCATTTAATCCCTACCTACAGACTACTTGTAGATTGAGAATCTAAAGTGGGCAAAGCCACCAGAGACCTATTAACCAAATCTTAGTTTTAAAAACTAGGAAGTACACTCCTTGCACATGACCCTAAAAAAAGCTCAAAATGGCTAGTTTTCAGGACAAATTAATGAAATTTGGTTTTAAACCCAAGAGAGAAAGCCCAAGCATTATTTATTTCAAGAGCTAGTTTGGACTGAAAAGATAAACAAATACAAGAAAAAAGAAAAGCAAACACTCAGTTTTGTTATAATTTACAACTGCAATTCTGTCCCTAAAATATCTCCTCTAGCAGCTTTCAGAGCTAGATCATCATCTGCATTTAATTAAGTCATTTCTTATTTTTAAAGGCATCAAAAGGACCAGAAGATTATACCAAACCATTTCTTTGCCTATTCATTCTACACACATTTGTCATAGACCTTTGAAGACAAATGGCACCTCAGGCACCAAAAAGCCAACTGTGCTTTCCAGAAAAGAACTCTGTTGAAGAAGAGCTAATCAGAGAAACACCCCGACTTTATTCAACCAATAAGGAACAGCTAATCAGAGCAGCACCCCCACACATTCAACCCTGTGGCCACCTCAAAACTTGCCAACAGAATACAGCCCCTGATCAACCTTGGTTTCTGAGAATAGTGAAGACAGATCTCCTTAGTGACTAATGCTTCTAAATGCAACAGGGAGAGCAAAAGTAGGCTGAGCTTTAGGATGAAACGTGCTACCACAGTAGGTACTGAAGAGCTAAAAATAAAAGCTCTCAAAAATACAAATATCTCCCTTTAATTCCTCTGTCTAGTCAAGGTGAAAACCAGAGGAGTCACTGGATGCCTATTCTTACTTTCACAATCTCTGCTTCTTATAATAACTTTGTAAGTATTACAAAGTCACTTTGAAGATAAGGAAGTAGCCCAAGTTTCTGTTTTGTGTTGAGTTCACCCAGTTGGCTAAAAGCGGTGGTATCAAAACCAAGTCTGTTTCACTCAGATCATCTTCCTTTCATTCTGATCTCCCTTGAGGAACTAACTTTCCCCACATTATGTTCACTGTTAGGAAAAGTATAACACTGACCAGACTTTCCCCCTCAGAGAGTAGATATGCCATGCAAGGAAGGTTTGGTGAATTACAAAAATGGCCACAGTTCTCTACCACAACCACCCTCCACATCCATACCACTTTCAATATCACAAAAGTTAGATTCTGTTTCCTGGTCCCTTGAATCTGGGCTGATCTTGGAGTTTGTATGACCAATTGAATGTGGTGGTAGTAAACTGATGACACTTCTGAGCATGGGCCTTAAGAGACTTTTCGCCCATGTATACCTCTATTAATGCCTGCCTAATTGCCATGTGGACAAACTCTTGTTCACTTGATGAGACCACATGGACAAGAAACAAGTCCTTCAAATTGGGCCAACATAGGTGGACCCATCCCCCAAATGACATGGCAGCTGATGGCAGATGTATGACTGAGCTCTGCCTGGCCCAGATCTGCAGAAAAGGTCAGCTGAGCCCAGCCTAGATTGCTAACCTACAAAATCATGGGCTATGCAAGTGTTATTATCTTAAGCCACAAAGTTTTAGGGAAGTTTTGTTGGTTGATTGGTTGGTTGGTTTTCCCACAATAAAATTGAATCCATAGATAAAGATAGAAAAAATTTATGTAAAATCTCTAAGGCAGCCCATTACTAGACTTTTTATTTAATTTATTTTCAATCAACAAATAAGTAGATAGATATATAGTTAGATACAGATATATAGGTATATATATTTGTGGGGCACAAAGTGATGTTTTAATCTATGTACATACATCATAGAATAGTCAATAATGCCAATTAACATATTCATCACTTCACCAACTTATCATTTTTTGTTGTTGAGGATGTTGAAAATCAGTTATTTTAGTAATTTAGAAATGTAAAACACATTATTATATATTGGGGTCACCATGCAGTACAACAGATCAGTACAAATGATTTTCTTCAGTCTGTCTGAAACTGGATACCCATGACAAAATTTTTAATAACTTTCTGATGCCTAGATCCCTGGATCTTCCCTCAATCTTAGCCTTTCCAAGTCTGATTTTCTAAGAGCATCTTTAATACTAGGAGTCATCTATATTCTTAGGAAAAGTTCCTTTGACTTAAGTTTGTCATCTTTTACATCTAACCCTAATTCATTTTAAAGGCTTTGGTTTCAATTCTGCATTTCCCTGGTGAATAACTGAGGCCAAGAAAAAGGATAGTTATCTGTGTAGAGTCATGCAAAGAGTAGCAGGCAGAGGCCAGGATCAGAATCTAGACAACCTACTAGACAACAGGATCATTGTCATCATACAAGGCCATCACCTTAGGCATTCATAAAGCAACCCGGCCTTCATAAAGAAAGCAAGGCCAGTAGCTGTAAAAAGCAATCCCTAAATCTCAGTGCCTTTATATAATGTTTTCATGCTTATTCACAGCCCTAGCAAATATGGATTTTTTTTTTTTTGGTCTAGTAGTCTTCAATGTGCTCATTCAGGGACAGAAATACCTCCTAATTGTGACTTTATTCTCTTTTATATCCCAGGAGCCCTCAGCATTCAACCAGCACATGAGAGGCAAAAAGAGATGCATATGGGAGGGTTCGATGAGCCAGATCTAGTGGTACCACCTCTCATTTTTGCTTGAATTCCATTGGACAGAGTTTAGGCACATGACTATATCCAGATACAAGGGAAATAGAGTCCAGCTGTGTCCCAAGGATGAAGTAAGAATAGAAATATGAGCATATTTTTGCCACAGACTTTCAGCTGATTTTATACAGAATCAGATCATTCAAATGAAGCCCTTTTTGCTTTTTTAAAACACTCTATTTTTAAAAATGACCAATATGAGATACACCCATATTTTTTATTGTTGAACAAAATATCATTAAAATATATTATCAATGTGATGCATGGAATACCCAAATTATTTCTATTAATTATAAATGCAATTCTTACATTCAACATCCACTGCAGTTTGCTAAAGGGAAATCTGTCTTAGAGCCAGGAAAGCCAGATCAGAATACTCTATTGTCCTACCACAAGATTCTCTGCTATTATCATTCTTTCTCCCCAAATAAGCCTGGGATTGGGATTGGAGGTGTGGGCAGGGATTCTACAAGTAATCACTACTTTTCTTTGCCTGACAAATAGCAACTGTAGCAACTTATTAACCACTAGATTACTCTTAAAAAATGTTGGCATAACTTTAGAATCGCTCAGTTACATTCAGGGAACAAAAACATCCCCTACTTCTCCTGTTCCCCATGGATTTCTTCTTCCAACTTCATAAGAAGGTTCTCAGGAAAAATAGACTTATAACAGTATCAAATTAATGTATGAATTGAGCCTACATTTTTCTTTTCCCATGATGCAGTCTAAATACAGAAAAAAAAAAAAGACTAGACAGAAAATGGGATCCATCCATCCACATTCCAAGACATGCTCCAGTTACCCAATCACTGCAGAGCATTGCCAGCATGCAGAGACCATGATTTGGACTAGAATTCTGTGATTTTCAACACACTCCTCTTACTTATTTGATACAGAAAAGTCTGATTAGCCACTAAGTAGCTAGTGGACTTTTCCAGGGAAATTGCACAGAGGGCACAATGGCATCTTCCTGGATGTAAGTTGTGGTACCCTGAACCACAGCACATGCCTCTGAACAGCACGGATCATGAAACAAAACCTGGAATGCATATATTCTCATTCACTGTATTCACATTTCTCTGTTATTCCAAAATGTTTTGGCTACTTTTTCTTCCTTCCTCCACCCTCAATTCTTTCTTAAGGATGGAAAAGAAATCTATTTCTCATGAAATGATTGGATTTTGAAATATGCTAAGCATTTGGAGATTTATTAGAAACAGTTTTGGTCTCTCGTTAATTCAAAGCAAATTATTATTGATTTACAACAGACAGCCCATCTGACATCCTTCAGGCCCTCATAAAATAAGAGTCTGGGCATTAAACATGGTTGATGTCCTTCTAGCATAGCAGATAATCAGCCAATGTTGTCCCCTTCCAAGTGGATGAAAAATAGCCCATTTTCATTGTGGGTTCTCTTCCCACTTTTGTGTGTATTCCAAATAACCTGTGTTCATGTGTTTGTATTTTCATATTGGATTCATTTATCATGAAGATTTTTAGACACTGCATTCACACCAGTGATTCTCAAAGTGAGAAAGAACATTTACTAGGATTACCACGTGCTTAAAGCTGGATGTGTTTTATTACATTATATTATAAGTAGCAATAGACATTTAAAGTGAGGGGGTTTTACTACTCTTCAACCATCACAATGATAACAGCTTGAAGTTTTGTTATACACATACCATCAGAAGCAACAACTCTTCCATCTGACAACCAGGTATAGGTCCTGGCTCTGCTACCTGAGCAATTTACCTATGCTTGGCAAGCCTCAGTGTTCTTCCCTTTAAAATGAGAATGTCAAGAGCACCTATATCAAGGGTCCTCATAAGATTTAGGGGAGATTTATAAATTTTTATCATAGCACCAGGAACTTGGGAAATTCTCTGTTAACATAAGTTCTTGGTACAAGAAAAGACTACTGATAGATAAGTATTAACTGCTTTGCCCCCTCTCTGCCTGCTAAAGAGAATTACACTGTGCCTGCTTAGTTTCTTCCTCTGCCCTTATCTTCCCAGAATGTTCTGGCTTCACCAAACAAGATACGGCTCAACATGATACGGAATCAACACAAACAAGCAAAGAGAAAAAAAAAAAAAAAGGTTCAGGTTGAGACAGGTTTGGGAATGTTAAATAAGAGGCCCTGAGGAGAAGGGTGCTGATCTGGTATGTGAAGACATGTGTTGAAACTGTTGAAAGGTAAAAAGAAATTTGAAGTTTTGTCCTCATGGTATGCTCTTATGCTCTTTATGGTATTCAAGAAATGCAAGTAAAGAACTTGATTATTTCCAAAATTTCTCCTCGGCTTTATTAAAGTATAATTGACAAAAAAATTATATGCATATAGTATATAGTACATACATAATGTAATATTTTGATACATTGTGAAATGATTACCACAGTCAAGCTAACTAACATATCACCTCGCTTAGTTTACCTCCTCTGTGTTTATAGTGAGCATATTTAAGATGTACTCTTAGTAAATTTCATGTATTCAGTTCAGTCTTATTAACTACAGTCACCATGCTCTACCATAGATCACCAGAATCATTCATCCTGTAGAAACAAAACTTTAAACACTTTACCCATCGTTTCATCATTTCTCCAATGCCCCAGACCCTGGAAACCCCTTTCGACTCTCTGAGTTGGCCTTTTTTAGATTCCACATTGTTTTAGTCATTTTTTTTTCCACTGCTGTGATTAAAAAAAACCTGTCAAGAACAATTTTAGAGGAAGGAAAGTATATTTGGAAGCTCACAGTTTCAGAGGTCTCAGTCCATAAGACCACTGGCTTCAGGTGAGGCAGAAGATCATTGCCCAAGTGTGTAGTGGAGGAAAATGGCTTAGGTGATAATCAAGAAGCAAAGAGAGACTCCACTCACCAGTTTCAAAATATATACCCCAAAGGCATGCCCCAATGCCTACCTCTTTCAGCCACACCTTACCTGCCTCCCATGAACACTCAGTTAATCCCCATGAGGGGATTAATCCACTAATTGGGTAAGGCTCTCAGAACCCAATCATTTCACCTCTGAATATTCTTGCATTGTCTCACACATGAGCTTTTGGGGGACACCTCACATCCAAACCATAATATACAGATAAGTAATGTTAAATATAAGTGAGATTTCACAATATGTTTCCTTCTGAGATTGCTTTTATCACTTAGCAGAATGTCCTCCCAATTCATCTAATGTATGGCAAACAACAATTTTCTTTCTCTTTAAAGGTTAAATAATTTTTCACTGTATGTGCACACACACACACACACACACACGGACAGATAGAGAGATACACATACATATAAAAAGGTGAAAATTGCCTTGGAGCATTATCTTTAGACAACTTGAAGAGTTTCTAGTTTTTTTTAAATGAAGTTTATGTTAAGAAATTTTTATTAATTTAGAAAAGACAATCAATGTCTGTGAGAAAACAAACTGTCTTTGGGGTTTTCGTTTCGTGGTCATTGTGAGTGATTGCTTTTTCCTTTTCTTAGTTTCACATTCTTCCTTTGTTCTAAAACTTAGACTGAAATCTAGATTTGACAATCATAGTATATTTACCTGAGGGGGGGATAACTTATAATGCTGTTTAGTTTTGTACTATTGGTGTGTTGGTGGATTTTAAAACTATGTGCTAACTGTAGTAAATTATATGAATTGAATGAAAAAAAAATGGAATATTTTTCTATATACCACATTTCTTTACCCATTCTTCTATTGATGGACCCAGGTTGATTTTATATTTTGGCTATTGTGAATAACCAAATATTTCTTTTGAAAGTTGAAGTGTGTGTATGTGTGTTTGAGAGAAAGAAAGAGAGGGTGAGAAACCATTACTCTGACTGGTCTGGGCCACTTGGATTATAAAATTTTGCATAGAGACCTCTACCATTCTATTACTATTACCTAGGGGCATTAAGTGTTCTGGTTTAAACTGGCCAACCTGTCCTTAATCATTAATAGCATTTACTTTGCCTTTCAAAAAAAAAATCCAGTTTGCGCAATAAGTTCATAGTTACCTTTTTACTGTTGCTGCTGTTATTTTTATTCTAATCTGCAGTTAAAATAGTCCATGCTACATCATTCAGATTTAATTAGCAAACAAGCAAAGTCCTCAGCCAATGAAAGCATCATAAAAGTGACTTGCTCCATAAATGCCAGGTTTTGGAATAGAAAATAATTTGGTTTTTTCTTTGCCATCTGACCCTCACTTATCCAATAAAGTCATTGTGCACTCCAATGCTATCTCCAAATATTCTTTCCCCTAAAATGTTCTTTGCTCTTTAGATCCAAAGCAGACAAAGGACAGATAATAAAGTTAGGTTATATCAGGTTTCTATTATGGTTGTTTGTCTTTAAGAACACGAAAATCTTGGGCTAGACTATTGGTCAGGAAGTGTGCTTGCTCAGCATGTACGAGACCCTAAGTTCAATCTCAGCATGGCAAAAATAAAAATAAAAACAAAACACAAGGCAATCTAACTTAGCATGACACAGCCATTAACACTCCCAGATCTTCAGACACAACATGCATCTTAGCAACAAGAGCAGCATCTTCTCTAAGATTAATTATCCATCAACCTCCCTTTATTCACTTAGTGCCTGTGCTTTAAATGTTCATCAAGAATTATAATAGGTGTAAAGTTGTCAGAGTGGTCTAGTAGGGAAAAAGCAAAACTAAGATTTTAAGTCAGAAATAGTACTTTTAAAACATGATGCTATATATTTTAGTTTTTCTTTCCCCAAAAAACAAGGCATGAAAGAAATTATTGGCAGTGTTTACATTTTACACTGAGCATCTAAGGATGCCAAGTAAAGATGGTTGAATTTAATGTTCTTCTTAAAACATATAAGGAGTACATAAAGATGAAATTTCTCATTTTTATTTTAAAGGTAAAAGAAAGAAAATCTACAAATCTCTAAAGGCAATGATAGGAAAATATATAACAAAATTATTCTCTACTTGGAAACTGTTATAAGAACTAATTTTTAAATATTCTTTATAGCCACACACCTGTAAGACCATTCAGTGACTCTGGAAGTTAAGGCAGGAAGATTGCAAGTTAGAGGCCAGTTTCAGCAACTTATTGAGGCTCTAATCAATTTAGTGAGATCCTGTCTCAAAAAATAAAAAGGGTTGAGGATGTGGCTCAATGGTACAGCACCCCTCAGTACCAAAAAAAAAAAAAAAAAAAAAAAAAAAAAAAAAAAAAAGAAAGAAAGAAAGAAAAGAAAAAGAAAAACAGTTACCTAAATATCTCTTGCAAAGGAAATGGCTTTAGGATGTAATATGTCATGTTTTATGCATCTATCTCCAGGTGAAGAAAGGTAGAAATAAACATAAAAAGAGAAAAATAAGAATTCTAATTTTACTGTTTGAGTTATCCAAAGGTTCAGTTCCCTGGAAATTCATCTTGGCCTCACTTTCTACTTTTAAGGGTCTTCCCCATCTTACTTGGTTATCTGAAGGAGGTCTCTCTCTCTCTCTCTCTCTCTCTCTCTCTCTCTCTCTCTCTCTCTCTCTCTCTCTCTCTCTCCCTCCCTCCCTCCCTCCCTCCTCCTCCTCCACCCCCCACTAAAGTTTTCAAAATGTTTCCTTTGCTCAGTCCTCTAATACCCCTCAGTAAGATGTGCTCAGTATTTTGGGAGTTATCTTTGGTCATGTAATTCCATAATCATATTCCTAAATGATATGTCACAATTCATTTGAGTTGGACTTAGTGCTCAGCATGAAATCACAAAGTCATCCATCAGAGTAGTCAAGGATGACTTCATTGTCTAAGGATGAACTCACCAGCCTTTCAATGTCTGTGCAGGAGAGACCCATTTCAATGACAAACAGAACCTCAAGGTCAAAAAGAAAGTACTCAGAAATCAAGCACCACTACAATGTACAAATAACTCATTCCATGGATAGATATGGCAGGCATTTCCATGGCTGGCGAAAGCAAGAATAGGAGAATCACTTTCCTGAAGTTATCATCAAGTCCCTAGGGCAACACACCAAAATGAAAGCAACAGGTAGGGGTCTATGTGGGGGAGACTGATGAAAAGATTTGAGGTCTGATCTGTTAAACATGATCAGACCTTCTAAACAAACCAATCACTGTACAACTGCTTTTATCTCTACTTAAACTATTCCCAACTGCTCTCCTCTTTTACCATTGCTAGGAAAGTTTTGTAACATTATTTTGTTCTCACATGCAACGATTTTACTGTCTACTACATACAACCAATTTTTGTTTTTAGACCTGTCACCATAATATCTGGAGGCTTCTATCTTTGCAAAAGGGTATCTTTCATTACAAAGCTTTCCTTTCCATAATTTTTCTTCTAAAAGCTTTAAAATCATTCTTGTCATAAAATTGCATCATATACCTGCCAATCTCTGATATTATTGCATTTTAACCAGATCAATTAAGAAGGGCAACTGTATCATCCACATCAAATACAGGAAATCATTGCAGAATCAAATTCTCAAGAAATTTGTAATAGAAAAGTAGCTAGTAACCTTCAGTCTACCTGTCAAAGGGAAACAACTGCACAATTTTGTTCAATTCTCTTTTGTGCTTCCTGAAGGCTCACCTGGCAAGAAGAAGGAAGAGGGGGTAGTAGGCAATAAAAAGACAGCATCCAAGAGAAGGAATGCTATGTGATGTCAGATGATGACTGTCCCAGATGGGAATTAGCATAAAATTTGAGGTATGTAGAAAACCCAGCCTTGGGCTGGGTAGAGCAAAATCAAGTTTCAATAAGAAAAAAATTATTGTCAAAAGAAAAAAAATGTGGAACCACAGGGAATAGGGCACTAAGAAAATTGCTTGAGGGTGTAACCACAAATGGCAGATGGACAAAATTAGGTGGGGCCCAGAAATAAAGTGAAGCCTTTACTAGTAGACTTGCTGATATATAAATCTCATTGTTATGTAAGATCTAAGGAATTTCTCCCATGAGACACACCCTTCTTGACAATCAACCCAGTACTTGGTTAAGATGCAGGTCTTTTCAGATCCTTTGAACTGACAAACATGTCTCAGTAGACATACCTGTGTTGGAAGCTTAGTCAACAGCTCCCAGCTCCTGACACTCTCCCAGTGGTAGAAACTAAAGCAGAATAAATATTTTTTTCAATAATTATTTTGATAGGGAAACTGGGCACTGGACCATACAACCTCAATGAAGCTCCCAAACAAAGGTCAGATGCAGAACCAACACCCCGTCCTCAATAAACTTTCTCTAAGAAATGCCTCTTCTCGAGGTAGGAAAGAAATTTTGAAGCCAAATCGGAGGACTTCCAAGTGGTTGGAGTGACTGTAAACATATGTTCCTATTTCGTGAGCTTTTAAGAAACCGGCAGGTCTTGCTTTTATCATTTGCTGCTCTCTGTAATAACCCATGCAGCTGCTCTGATTAAAACATGTCATTCATGGAGAATCCAAAAGCAACCATCACTAAAATCCCAATTACTTGCAGAACTAGATAAGTCAGTCCATCCAATTAATCTCTGTACCAGAAACATACTTTGAAACAAAAAGAAATAAAATCTGAATGTCTCTAGGATCTGCATGGCTGATTTCAGTTTGAGCTCAAATGTAACCACACACATCCTATTAAGATTGTTTGATGGGGAGGGATTGGGGAGATTGGTTTTTTTAATTTAAAGGGAATACTGTGAGGTTAGAGCAGAGCTATGTTCTCCTGCTTGTCTATATCCCAAGACTCTGGGAGGGCGGGGTTACATGAGTTATGAAAGCCATGAATGAAAGGCCTTCACTTTCCCAAGAAAATTTTGAAAAGCAGCACAGCAAAAGATATTTGTTAAGCAAAGAAAATGCAGTGGAATTTCAGACAGGCACTTGGGACTGCAGGGGGAAAATGCAGGCCTGGCCCATAGGAGAACAGTGAAGTAAAGTAAGCTTATCTTATTTTTTCTTCCCATCTTTTCTTCAGCTTCCATTTCTGGAAAGTATTGGCACTGACTGACCCCCTTCAAAGACCTTAGGCGAGAAGGGACCAATGTACTTGAGCTTCACAAAAATGTGTCCTGTTGGTGTCTTAGATCAGTTCCCTGGAAACAGAATCTCAAACAGGCATTCATATTGCAAGTGACATGTTGAGGGAGGGCTCTAACGAGAAACTTGCAAAGAAGCAAGGGGAGAAAGATACAGCAGGGGGAAAAGTCGGGCTCAGAATACATTGCATTCCACTCAAGTTAACAAACTTGCCTCTTGCAAAGGACACAGTCATAAGCTGCTTAGCTTGGCATTGAAGTTCCTTCGCAGTCTGGCCTGAAACTTAAATTATCTAATCTTCATTTTTTTGTTTTTTATGAAATTAAGAATGACATAACTTTCCTTAAAATGTTGTTGTAAGGAACTAGATCAGATGGTGACACATAGTGAGGACTTGAATATTATATTGACATTCTCATTATCTTCATTACTAACAGCCCTATGCGTTATACCCAAAAGACTGCAAGGTTATTCCCTCCTCACCTCTTTTCCCCCACCTGTAATGTCTGCCCCAGTTATTACTCTCTTCACCTCCACTCTTAAGATCCACCTCCTTATAGTACCTTCATGACCATCAAGGAGGCTTCAAGGAAATCTCTTCTTGGGGACCTGAAAAACAAAAGGACTTTGAGCTTCAAGTGCTGTCACTGTCAAATAAGTAGAATGATTTATTAATGAATCAGAGATTCAAAAATTGCCTCTAAAGGGAGTTATGTGCTTTTCTCCAGTCCTATCTGCTAACATCCTCAGCAATTTTCATTATGGACATCTAATTCAATATGATAGTCTCACTTTTATCCACAAGCCAATCCACCAAAGAATTTAAAAAGCCAAATTTCCCCCTACGGACTCTAATTAATTATAAGGGATTCCCGGAGGCTTATAAAGGCCTTGGGAAAGGTCAGGGAACTCAGTTTGCTCAAATCACCTCAGTAGATTCTAAGTCTTTAGACTGGGAAATCCAGACGTGGTAACATGATGAGTCCTGGCTAACCAAATCGTTAACAATTTACCACAAGGTCCCCTTTCCTCAATGATTCTTAACTGGGATTTTCCCATACATCCTTACCTTTCCTCCAATTTTAGTGAGAAAGTCAGGGTGCTCAAGTCATTGTGTGACAAATCCCTTCCGTTCACACCAGGGGAAACGTTAATTATCTGCCAGGTTTCTGTAATCCTTCTCCACACTCCTGGGTGAGGGGCATTTCACAGTGACAAGTGACTGTGAGGTGTGTCCCTCACTCACCCTTCTCACTTCCATTGCTTCCTCTCACCCTTGGGGTAACAGGAGTGTCACAAGCTGTCAAAGAGATATTCCAGGCCCGGAAAGTTCAAGTCAAGGCCCCCTGAGAGGAATTTGATGAAACTCCTCTTCCTTTCTTGATGTGGGTAATTTTGGGGGAGGCCCTGGAAATCATGGAACACCAACTAGAACATTCAAATGAAAATCCTCTGTAGGATCCAAAGACTCCAAGTGAGCTGCTTTGGAAGTATCTAGAATTTTACTTGAGAGAGAACACTGGGCGGTCCCTCCTCTCTGATCTTGGCTACTTCTGCTAATTATAGACAATATGCATTGCTGTCAGAAAATTCAAATTCCAAGTCACTTCATGGTCCCCAAATACTACCAAATGGAAATTGGTAGGATATTGTTAAGAACCACATTATTTAGGAATGCTTCGACTTTTAGTAGAAGAGATGATCATGTGGATCACTCATTTTTGCCTATTTACTGAACACTTACAATGTGCTAATCATCTCATGGAGAAGAACTCTATAAGCATTTCTTCTTTTAATCCTTTTCCCCAAATATCATTCCACATGAAAGTCTAAATGACCTTGGCAAAACACAATTCTATGTCAACCTCTTCAGAGAACTTTCACAGGTTCCAATTACCATTAACACATTTAAAAATGATACTTACCCTGATCTGGTCATTATATACTATATACATGAATTGAATTATAATACAGTATCCCATAAATAAGTGCAAATATTATGTTATTTTAAAAATTCAAAAAGACTAATAATAACAATAATAGAACCACCACTTAAAGTATACATACTATGGATATCAACCATAGGCTGCAAAATCAGTGTGCGTTTTATTCTAATTAAAACTCTATGAATTGAATATCATCATTATTGAATCCCTATTTTACTGATGAGGAAGCCAAGGCTTAGAGTTCAACCATTTGCCAAAGGATGAACAATGCAAATAATAGCAAACCACTTACTTGAATCGAGAAAATATGGGTCCACAGTCATCACTCTTAACCACAAGTCTTTGTGGTAAGCCTCTGATGATAAATGCCTATGAGATGACCTATAAGACTGACCACATAGTTTATCATCCAAACCAGGACACTTTTGAGAATGAAAGGGAATACAGCAGATCCCAGGGGTAAACTGGAACTCTCCCGAGTAAACCAGAACATATAGTTACCTTATAGGCACCATTGGTCTTCCGTCCTGCCTTGCCAGCCCCATCACATGTGTACCCCATTTTTTATCCGATTGCCCCATCCTACTCTCTCCTTTCTATTCTTTCAACAAGCCATCTCTTGTTGATATGTTATTTTTTTTCTAAAGAAAATGCTCTCACACATTGTTATGGTTTAGATGTGAGGTGTCCCCTGAAAGCTCATGAATGAGTCAATACAGGAGGGTTTAGAGGTGAAATGACTGGGATATGAGAGCCTTAACCTAATCAGTGCATTAATCCCCTGATAGGGATTAGCTGTATGTTTACAGTAGACAGGTAGTGTGTGGCTCCTGGAGGTAGGTTGCTGGGACGTATCTACAGAGTTTATATTTTGTCCATGGTGAGCAGGGCTCTCTCTCTGCTTCCTGGTGCCAAGTCCGGAGCCACTTTTCACTACCACACTTTACTGCCATGATGTTCTACCTCACCTCCAGGCCCAAAGAATGGAGTCAGCCATCTATGGACTGAGACCTCTGAAACCATGAGTCCCCAAATAAACTTTTCCTCTTCTAATTGTTCTTGTCAGGTCTTTTAGTCACAGTGGTGAAAAAGGTGACCCAAACACCCACTTGCTCCCTTCACTCTCTTCTGCTGACTAACATTTACCTTCTCATACTTCAGGCTCCAGTTGGTGGTGGCCTGAAACCCTTAGGGAAACTTTTGTATGCCCCATGACACAGCATACTCGTGATTTTGATTAACATCATCCTTCTCCACTTCTGGGCGTGCTTCACATGGAGAGTGAATGGACAAAAGAAGGGAAAGATGAAGGAAGATCAATGACCAGGTATTTGTTTTTGTTCAGATCATAGAGATATATATTTATTCATTAATTTATTCAATAAAAATAGTAAGTGCCTCCATTCCAAGTAAAATTCTAGGGATTACAGATATGGCTAAAATGAGTTAGGGAATGTTTTCCAGAGTTGATGTTCTGGATAGCCTCAATAAATCCATTAACGAACAAGCAAGACCATTTCAGATGGTTCTAAAAGCAATAAAAATAAAACAGCGTGATAAGATAGAAAGAGACTTGGATGTGGAATTTAAATTTGGTAGCTGCTCTGATCTGAATGTTCCCCCCAAATTTGTGAAACTTAATCCCAATTTTGGTGGTATTAAGAAGTGGGGCATTTTATGAGGCAATCGTTATAAATTAATGCCTTATGAAAGGGCTGAAGGGAAATAGCTTAGGCACTTCCCATATGCCCTCCACCCCTTCTATATGTGAGTACACCATTTTTCTCCCCTCCAAATACAGCAATGAGGCACCATAATGGAAGTGGAGACAAGGGTTCTCACAAGACACCAAACCTGCGGGCACCTTGATCTTGAACTTCTCAGCCTCCAGAACTGTGAGGAAATATATTTTGGTCCTTTATAAATTACATAGTCCCAGGTATTTTGTTATAGTAGCACAAATGAACTGACAGAGTAGGAACATTTCTTCCAATTCATGTGCAGTGATGCACATAAAAGATGGAAAACCATGAGAAGTTCTTCCAAAGAAAGCCAGACAGAGGGAAGTTGGTGTAGGCTGTATGGATAAAAAGGCCAATACGGCTGGAGGAAAGACCAGAAGAAATGGTAGAGAAGAGCTGGGCATGGTGGCACATGCCTGTAATTCCAGCAACTCTGGAAACTGAGGCAGAAGCATTGCAAGTTCCAGGCCAGTCTCAGTAACTTAGTGATATCCTCAGCAACTCATTGGGATGCTATCTCAAAATTTAAAAGAAAAAATGGGTTGGGGGTGTAACTTAGTGGTAGAGCATCCCTGGGTTCAATTCCCGCTACCAAAAAAAAAAAAAATAGAAAGGGGGATGAGGAAATGCACAGGCCACTTCATATAGGACTTTTTATTAAGGGGGGCAGGGTGCCAGGGATTGAACCCAGGGGCACTCGGTCACTGAGCCACATCCCCAGCCCTATTTTGTATTTTATTTAGAGACAGGATCTCACTAAGTTGCTTAGTGTCTCACCAGTGCTAAGGCTGGCTTTGAACTCTTGATCCTCCTGCCTCAGCCTCTGGAGCTGCTGGGATTACAGGCATCACCACTGCGCCCAACCATATAGAACTCTTAATGCAAAGAAATTCATTTTATTCTTGCTTTGTGTTGCAAAGCATTGGGATTTAAAGAGCCAATTGTCATTCTGCATGTCTGGGACTGAGCCTGAGATTCAGAAGTTGTAACAAACTCTCAGGCAATGCTAATGTTGTGGATCTGACAACCACAGCTGAGGAAGAAGTGTCAGCAAATTTTCTGATAGATTGCATTTGGAAAGCATGGAAAGAGAAGACTTAGGGTTATTTCCTCTTTCCCCATTCTTTGAAAGTCTATGTAGATGACAGTGGCATTTATTGAGATGGATGTTTTATTGCTGTCCCTGCTTTATAAGTTACCTAATTGTTGTCTGGTGGAGATGGAAAACATTTTAGGAGGTTTGAACAGCAACTCACTTTGGAAAAATGGCAAAATATGGTGGGATTATGATAGTGTAGCACACTTCTGGCCCAGTAGGAAAATGATACATGAGCTAAGATGATTCCAAGTACTTAGCAGTAAAATGATCATTTTTTGATGAGTGTGAGAGCGTTGCCAAGCACTTGGCTTTAAAAGGTGGTTGATGGATCATTCTGTTCCCAGAGACATCAGGTGCCCTTAAAAAGTGATAAAGAATCAAGTCATAGCACAGCCACAATAAGTAGGACAAAGGTAATTATTCTTACCCTTTGTTACATACTTTCCAACGGTTATTCACTCATCCCTAACAAGCCCAGGGTCTATATTCTTGGCAGGACTTTCTAAATTCTGTAGTCAGCAATTCATCCTTACACTTTATCTTTCTTTCCAGAAAATAAAGTCAGGTCACTGAATAGTGCCTAGCAACTGCTAAGTGTGTTCATAAGTGAAGCTTTTTACTATTTACGAATCTGAAAGTTATCCCAGAATTCTCTTGCTCAAAGACGTTGTACAAAGCCAACTAAAAATCATCCGGCCCCAGTCATGCATCATAAATTGAATCTGACTTTATATGTTGTAGGATTTCACTGGTTGTTCCTAGAAATGGAAAAACATGCTAGGTCCAGACTTCTGATACCATTCAGGTTCTTTTTGTGTTCCTTCTCTTTTGCTACTCCTACCCATCAGGGGATGTTCATCTGATGCTTATTGCGCATCTCAAACCAAGTAGTGGGACATACAAACGCATTTGCTCCCCTAAATGCCCTCAATATGCCTAGAGTTTTTCAGATTTTTAGGGCCATTTTAAGCTAGAAAATAAAATTTTCTGGCCAGCAGAAAAATTTTAAAAATCTTATACACATTCCCATAAGACTCTTTGGACTTTAGCTAGCTCTTACCAAAGAACATTACACAAATGAATCAGAAACATATGGATTATGTTCCCCCTGAATTAAATGTGGGTTTCATATAAGAAGGTAGGGAAAGGGATGTATGTGGGCAAGAGTATGACAAAATGATTTGAAATCTTTGTTAAATCAAAACCACTTGAAAAAAATATTTTTAGAAAAAAAAATTAAAATGCTACTTTTATCCTCATTTGAAATGTTAACTTTGTTCTGGTTTAGAGACTTATTCTTTGAACTTGATCTTCAACAATGACCCAAAAGACCAGACATAAAATACAGTTTTCCTGGGCCTTTTTGACACAATTTTGTTGGGTTCTGTTCACTGACTTTGATAAAAGACAATGGTTTATAGATATTATCTCTTTTCAGGAATAATGTCTAGGAAATTTTTTCCCTAATCATGATCTAGCACCATTTTCTAACCATGGTACCCTTTCCAGTGGATTAAGGACAGGGCACCATTCATATAGCAATTGGGAAACAGTCTGAGTACCTAAGGTAGAATATTGAGCAAAAGTGAGGAAAAAGGATTATCTCTATTTACTTGTTGGTTCATTCTAATGG
Source organism: Ictidomys tridecemlineatus (assembly GCF_052094955.1). Lineage (NCBI taxonomy): Eukaryota > Metazoa > Chordata > Mammalia > Rodentia > Sciuridae > Ictidomys > Ictidomys tridecemlineatus. Next base: position 165,631,057 of record NC_135481.1, read on the forward strand.
CAATTACAGTAAAAAGCAAACCCATGAAAGTGACCTTGATAACTCTCCCTGCATGGAGCCAAGGTCAATTCCAACTTACATTCTTTTCTAAAAATGTTGCTCTGTCACGTTGCCAAGGACAAAGGAAAGTTGAGTCCAACTGTATATTTTTTTAAATCTAGGGAATATTTTAACAAGGAAAGAGAAGCTTCTCATAATCACCATATAAGATATCTGGATTCCATGCCTGCTCTGTTTCAGGAGTTTGAAAACAGTGGGCCATCCTAACTTTTCTCTTAATTATTTCATTAATCTGCTGAGCAATCCCTTCTTTTAATTGGCAATGTGAAGGCAAACCTAAGTCAAGGTATAACAAATTGCCACCTTTCCCATCTGTTTTAGTCAGCTAAACATTTAGCTGACTAAATGCTAACATTTACCATGACTAAATGACCTAACCAGAACAATTGTAAAAGAGGGAAAGTTTATTTAGGGCTCAGGGTTTCAGAAGTCTCAATCCATAGACAGCAGGCTCCATTCTTCAGGGCTGGAGGTGAGGCTGAACATCATGGAGGAAGACTGTGGTAGAGGGAAGCAGCTCACACGATGATCAGAAAGCGGAGAGAGACCTGAGACCAACTCTACTCACCAGATACAAATATATACCCCAAAGCCACACCTCCAATGCTGCTCCTCCTCCAGCCACACCCCACCTGCTTTCAGCTATCACTCAATTAATTCCATCTGGTGATAAATTCATTGATGGAATAAGGCTCTCATAACCCAAGAATTTCTTCTTGAACCTTCTTACCTTGTCTCACACGTAAGCATTTGGGGGATATGAGACATCCAAACCATAACACCATCTAAATGCAGTTCTAGGAACTCATACCTGCAATTGGGATACAACAATCACTCAATAGCTTCTTCCTGCATGTGCTTCCTCCTGTCATTGGACCCACCTTTCCACCATGTTCTTTGAATCCTTCCAAATCTCCCACAGGCCCAGTGGACTTCATTGTGTCCTTCAAACACATTGGGCTTCTGCCCATCTTAGAACTGTGGCAATGGCTCTTCCCTCTACCTCAACAGTAGCCTTTGTGTCCTTGTACATCTCAGTTTGTTGGTTTCTGTACAAGTGACCATCCTTGACTAACCTAGGTTTTTTTCACTGGGCCCACTCCTTGCCTCATGGAGTCCACAACTTGTTTATTTTTCTGCCTGAGAAAACTGTCACTCTTAGAATTTATCTGATTGCTACAGTTATCTACTAGCTGACTTTTATCTTCCCCATTAACTATAGTCTTCACAAAAGTAGGATCTCATCTGACTTGTTCACTACTCTGAGGGACTTATGTAGAGTGAGCACTCAATAAGGATTTTTGAAGTGGATGGAAGAATGAATAAGTGAGAAAAACCATGTAATGATTCCATGCTATTAGTATGCTATCCAGAGGTGTTTACCAGTTCAGTTCATCTCCAGCTGCTAGGTGGTCAATGCTAAGGGCTCATGCATGCATCGTGTTTCATCATTCTTAGCAACTGAGACCACATCACCTTTAGGGAGTTTACAATTCTTCTGTGACTGGTGGTGCAAGGAAGACAAAAGCCCATCACTCAGGTAGAAGAAATTGTTGGTGTTGTGCATGCTCTGGAGCTCCTTATAGGATCAGACTGAAGCTAAAGTTTACCTGAAATCTCATCTGCTTTTTTTTTTTTTTAATTTCATCCCATTTCCTCTCATGCTTCTTTTGAGAGTACTCAAAAGAGTAACTTTTCCCCAAATCCTCATCCTAGACTGTGTGTGTAAGTCATAAATGAAAGTTCATAAAACCAGTATCAACCTCTTTGCTAGTTGTAGGCAGTTTTTAAATTTAAATTTTAAATTTTAAATCTGGGTTTAAAAACAATCTCTACCAGGTGTTCTGAATGCCATTGGGGAAAGAAAATGTACAAGTTTCACAAGTGATTCACAAATCCTTAGAGTTAAAAACGAGATCCTATGTATTTATTTGCACACTAAACTTTGCCTGTAGACCATATGCTTCATAGAAATATACACCAATAACAACATATATTGATGTTGTGATACTAAAATATAATTTATCATAAAACATTCAATTCATCATAAGTCTTGGCCATTTTATATTTATCAAAGTCATTATTCTTAGGTATGTAAAATTGTTTTTTCGTTAGAGAGGGACATTAATACGCTAAAACAGAAGGAGTTCTTGATTTAGATAAATACTCAAAGCAAGATGAAGGAAAAGGAGTACATCTAGAGAATTAATCTAAGGACCAAGGATCAAACTCCAAGACAGTGATTTTCTTGCCTCAGAATTAGTTTCTGCATCCTCTTTCCTAAAGAATTTTACTCATTTTTTTTGTCACCTAAAATTCCATAAATTGGAAATTCATTCAAATTAATGAGCAATATTAAAACATGCTAATGTGAAAATTAGGGGTGAATAATTATCTCTATTGTCAAATTTATTTAATTTAATAAATATGGTTTGAGAACTCACTATGTAAAAAAGCACTAACTCAGGGAGAAAAGTCCCCTAACAGACAGATCTTCCCCTTAAATACAAGCTATTTTCCCCATTTCATCTGGCTAAAATTAGGTAAAGGAACAAAACTCTGAGATTTTAAAAAGTCTATAAGGTTAGAAACAAGCAAGTTGGAGGTAGGTAACTTGCAGTTTGGGAGAGTTAGAACTCTGTAAAAGCATGAGTAGATGAGACGGAGACTCCAAGAAATGAGGATGATGAAAAAAAGTTTGGTGTAGTCAGAAATATTGTCTCAGTCAAGTTATACAACAAGAAAGGACAAAACCTTTCCCACTGTGTCATGTAGCTCCTTGACTTCAAATTCAGGTTAATACTGGAACTGAGCCCCTTTGCATGTTAAATGAATGCTACTGACCTAAAATGGGACTCTAACCACTCACTTCTGTTAACTTTTCAGGTAGCAATGCTATTTTTCAGACTTACTTATTAATATATATCTTAATATGCAATTCTACCTATAGAGTGCTAGGTCTTTGTCGACAAGTTTTGTGATGAGACTGTTCATTAAATATGAGCTATGATTTGGGAAATAGGCCAGCATTTTTCCCAATGAAGTAACCTTTGTATTGGCTAATAAACACTCCTATGTTCAACACAGGAAGGCTTTGTTACCACATATACCTCATTGGTTTCAGATCCTATCTGGAGTTTTGAGGGGAAAGTTAGACATTTGTTCAGAAAGGCATGCGTCAATCCCCTATTATGCACCAAGAGCAATATGATAGAATAGGGACCTGAAGATATCTTAGTTAAACACTTAGGAAAACACACTTTCAAATCCCAAAGAAAATTCAATTAATTCTGCCTGGTAAAATAAGAGAACACTTTGGAAAGAGCTGATGTTGTTCTGTCTGGTCCTTCAAAAGTAAGAGGGTAGAAAAAGAGGTAAAGTTACTCCTGGGAGCCAGAAAAGTCTGTACAGATACTGAAATAGAAAAGTGTATGGCCTGAGGTGGGAGTAGAGAGTGAATTAGTAAAGCTAAAAAGTAATGCTTCATAGTTTTTCACCTATTTAGGGTCAATTTCCATTTGGATATACTCTTATGTGAAGTGCTTGTTCAAATCTCCTGTCTATTTTACTGTTGGATCATTTTCATTAATAGAACTTCTTTATATATTAAAGATATATATAGCAAATATATTTTAGTCTGTAGGCTGCTTCTTCTTCTTCCTCCTCCTCCTCCCCCTCCTTCTTTTCCTTCTCCTCCTTCTTCTTCTCCTCCTTCTCATCCTCCTCTCTTTCTCTTCTTCCTCCCTCCTTTCATCTCTCACATCTTTCAGTACTGGGATTGAACCCAAGACCATATGCATGTGAGGCAAACCTTATGCCACTGGGCTATACCCCCAGACCTTTTCTCTCTCAATGGTATCTTTTGAAAGACAGGATCTTAATATAGCATAGTTCATTTATCCACATTTTTTAGCACTTTTGGGATCTCCCTCTCACTGGGAAAAAAATCATAATCACACTATTCATAATTGCTCCAAGTTGAAAGCATTTCAAATGACCATCAAAAGTAGAATGAGTATCCCTTCAATGGGAAAATTTAGAGTGATGTACAGGAGGTAGCTTCAACCACAGACATAATATAAATGAAACAAACATACTATTGACTGACCCAATAGAGCACACATTCACTGATACTATCTGTCTACAATTCCAAAAAGTCAAAAATAATCTATGGAGTTGGAAATGACAATAATGGTTACCCTTGCAGGAATACTGGCTGGAAGGGATACTTCAGGTTATATTTCGTTACAAAACCTCATTGAAGATTTCACTGGCTTGCAAACTTTTCTAAGAATCTACCAAGCTGCATGCATATATATTTTTTAAAATTTATGATATCCTTTATAAAATACTAACCTTTTAAAATGTAAGATCACCTAAGGAAGAATAATGGCCAAATGTTAGGCTGGAAAAATAAAGACTACAGAACTTGAAGATTCCTATAAGAACTTGGAGTTTTAAGAAGTTTTCTTAGGCTTTAGAGAAACTAACTTGCTATGAGGAAGAATGAGCCAAGTGGATGAGATTGAAGGTTTGGACATCCATTTGGAAGCTCTACGTTAGTCCAAGGGTGAGAAACAGAGGCAGAAGCAATGCAAATAGAGATAACCTAAGGTTTTCCCACTGAATGTTTATTTAAAATTCATTCACCAGTGTCATAAAACCAGAAGCACCTGCCCAAAGTGTGGGGGGCAAAGACCTACAAGTCTTTGACAGATGCAGAGTTTTCAAACAATGCTAGACCTTGATAAACAAACCTCTCTCCTGGATTTATTAAATCCAAGATTGAAGTCTGGATCTCGTCTTGGATGTTAGACATAAGTGCTGATACAAATCCGCATATGGATTAGTGGAAAGTTAGAGGACGGACTCAATGCTGTTTGGAGACATTTTTCCCTTCCTCCTTTCGACCACCCTCCCCAGCACATTATTCAAGACCTCTTACTGGGTGGTTTCTACTTGTCTCCTTAATTCCTTCTTCTGTCTGCATGCTCGTTAGGGAAAAGAGTGATTCCTCTTCTCAGGAAGGAGGAGCTATCAAAGGCAGCAACTGCAAGGGGAAATCAGGTAGGCAGCATGTTGCAAGATGAATCACAGCCAGGACTCCAGGCTCCAATGGTGCCGCAAGGTCTTCCATGTGCATGGCGTCAGGACCAAATGGGTGCCACCTCCAAGAGGCAACAGGAGTGGAACAAACACCCTGCTGTCATCAGTGTTCCTCCATTATGTTCCCCAGCAAATATTTATTGGGTATCTCTGACGGAACCACCCCCTCAGTTGCATGCTTCGTGGGAAAGAGCCAGGAAGGAGACATGAAATCTATCCCCACTGCTTAAAGTGAAATCATGATCAAAAGAACAAGTGTTCACCCCCACTCCCCATCCTGCCTCAGACCCTGAAGAGTTGACTCTGCCTGACCAAACATAGTTCATATACACTTGAACACACTCTGTCTAAGAGCAGAACTATTGCTGAGAGGGAAGAAAGATTTTCAGGTCAAACAAAGAGTTTAGGTTTCTCATCTTTCCAAAGTCTCTCCTTAGGGAAAATATCCTCACACTCTTATCTAGATTTTATATGAAATGATCTCTCCTTGTACATTTCTTGAGAACTTCTATGCCTTGCATCTTGCTGCCTTGGGAAACGATTTCTGGTGAAGTCTGAAATCAAATCCAAAGTTTATCTCCCTGAGTTTGCTTGGATGGCCCTCTCCTAGGAAATCAAGATGTCAGAATCAAAGTCACTCTGCCCAGACCAAAATAATAAGAAGAAACAGTGACTTTGGCTCAAAGTAGAGGTTCTCTGTCTTTGCAGAAGGAGCACAATCTATGCAACCCATTTCTCAAAGGGCCCCTGTACCTGCTCAACAGAAGTACCACTACTTTCTTGTATGAGGAAAAATGGCCTCCCCTATGAACCTGGGACAATTCCTGAGTCTATGCTGCCAGTTCCAAAGAAGTGGCAACAAAATAGTGATTTAGAATCATGAGAAGGAAAGATTCTCACAGTCCAGATTCTCTTAAGCCTGCAAAGTCCCCACGACCAAATAGCCTACAATTCACTCATGAAACCACAAAACTCTCCGTTATTTCCTAGCCAGAGTCATAAAGGACACCAGTCAATTTACTGGGCACCCAACTGAATCACTTCTAAGCAGCAAACTTTCAGTGACCATATATCCTATCTTCCACCAATAGTGTCAATCAGACCTATCTCCTCTTGGGAAATGCACCACATCAAAACTGACTCACTGAGGTGAGTTCTTCATCATTCCAGAGAATGTACAAAACTATCTTTAGCCAGATCATGAGCTAGTGACCCAAATTTGGAATATTATTGGCATTTCTAGCCTCAGGTTGAAAATAAATTTCACTAGAGGTTTTCCTAAATTTTCCTCTCTCCTGTTGCATGATTACTTTGAGACCTTGCTTACATTTTCCTCTGAAATGATAGAAGTCATATTTGGGAATGCTTTTCAGACACATTGACCAAAATTGTACTTTCTTTAAAATCTAATATTTGTCTTTAAAGTTTATGTACTATTTATATAATCCTCTAAATTATTTGTGCTCTTTTCAATACAAAATTAATAATATTACAAATCATATGACATCATTTTGAGTTGATGGTCTATGAAGTTGCACTAGGTTCTACTCCATAGATCATCTTGTATACCTTCAAGAAGCAAAGGACAAATTTCATAAGATCCTTGGAAAGAAGGACATAATAATTCATGTTACTAAATGTTAACTGGTTTATTAAATGAAGTTTACAGAGCCATGCTTATAAAATGTCTCAGACTAAGTAAAATAAAAGAAAGAAAATGAAAGGAAAAAAGATGATTCCTTGCATACAGAGAGAAAAGGGAAATTGCATGGAAATGAAGGGAGACCCTCATTGCTATACAAAATTACATATAAGAGGTTGTGAGGGGAATGGGAAAGTAAACAAGGAGAGAAATGAATTACAGTAGATGGGGTAGAGAGAGAAGATGGGAGGGAAGGGAAGGGGGGATACTAGGGGATAGGAAAGGTAGCAGAATACAACAGTTACTAATAGGGCATTATGTAAAATTGTGGATGTGTAACCGACGTGATTCTGCAATCTGCATTTGGGGTAAAAATTGGGAGTTCATAACCCACTTCAATCTAATGTATGAAATATGATATGTCAAGAGTTTTGTAATGTTGTGAACAACCAATAAAAAATAATAATAAAAAAATTAAATTAAATTAAATTTAAAAAAGAAGAAATCACTGGGAAAATTCTGCAATGCACTCCTCCCTGGAAACATCAGGATGGAATAGGACCTGGAATTCAAGTGGGTGGCTGGTTCTTCAGCACTTGCAAGCCCAAGCCTATACCTCTGGATGGGATAATTTTGTCTCTTATCTCTTTCTGAGACAAATGACTATGATCCAACCATGAAAAACTTGCTCTGCACTCCCACCCACCAGTGCCTCATAAGCAGACAAATTCATACTTGACATCTTAATTCATCCCCCAAAGACTTGACAACAATCTCCTCTGATGAGAGTGGATGGAAGAAAGGCAACTGCAACAACACAAAAGCAAATTTCTACACAGTCAAAAGATGCTGAGTATGAGATTTGGGATGGAGGACAACTTGGATGCAAAAGACTCCTAAATCTAGTTGCTATTCACATTGTCATGGTCACATGGCTCATCAAAATTTATCTGTGGGATTTATATTATAACATAAGCCCAAACCCAGATAACACACACTTACTTTACACAGATCCCAGTAACACAGAGCTTGCTGTTGCTAGTTTCTATATGACAGTGCCTCTGGTCCTGTTGCCATTTCAACTACTCTTCATTCCCCCTGACCTCTTTCCCCAAACAGAGGCTTCGATAGAATCAAAATTACACCTGCCTATGACGTTTGTCCTGCCAGAAAGTCCAATTATAATGCCTCAACATCTCAGGGATTTCACATGGTTCATTTGTTCCTTTCATTCTATCTTAAGTCTGGGTCTAGAAGCAGAACCCAAGTAAGAGATTCACTTGGAAGTAATTTGCTGATAAAAGAGAAAGGGAGGGAAGAGGAAGGAGGGTAGGGGTGTGGTATTAACTGGAGTCTAGCCTCAATTTGATCCCACAGGGAGCTCTGGAACATGGATTGCACCATAGAGTTGCCTCCCTCCCTTTTTGAGGCAAAGGGTCCTTTTATGCCCCTGCATCAGTCAATCATTGGCTGTGGGCCACCCCCAGGGGCAGAGGAGTTGCATAACTTCCCAAGCAATTCCAGGCTAGGCAACTCCCATTTGGCCAAGGGCAATTCTCCAAAGAAAGAGGCAGCTGTAAGCCATTAACAGCCAATACTCATAGCATGTGGGATACCAGTCTGGTAAAGGGGACCTGGGTGGGTCAACAATAGCATCCCAACACTTACTATCCTAACTTAGCCCAAAAGATATTTCTATGGACAAATTTGGATTCCTAAGGCTTCCTTAAGGCAAATCTAGTGGAACCGTATATAATAACATACTAATTCATGGTATTTATTTAGAACCCACTGCATGCCAGGCACTTTTCTAAATGTATCATGCTTACACAATAATCCTTTGAGATAGGCACTATTATTATCCATAAACTACCTTTGAGAAAATGGAGGGACTGGGCAATTAACAAGATAACCAAGCTGATAAGTGGCAAAGCCAGAGTTAGGAATCCTTTTTCCCAATATGTATTAAACTTCCCCGTGTTTATTGCTGAAGGATAGCAATCAAAAGAGAGAGAGAAAATAAGCTCAGAGCTAAAATGGCACGTTTTATTTATATAAGACACCACACCCAATGAGGTGAGAAAAAAAATAATCTTTTGAATTTTGGATGTAAGAGTTTGATGCTTAATACATCTTTTCCATGTGTGTGAATTTCAAAAACATGTTGCAGTTTTATCCACTGAGTTGATGTTCACCATTTGAACTTTCATCATTTAAATCCCATGAAAGTGCAGTTGCATAATATGTGACTCTGTGCCAAATGAAATAATAGCTAACATTTGTTAAGTACTTTCTGTGTGTCAGGCACTGTTCTAAGCAGTTTACATGGATTATTTCATGTCATTCTCAGAACCACAGCATGAACCAGCCCCACTTTCAGATAGGGAAACTGAGGCATGGATAAAATAACTGTCATGACCAAGGATGTATATCTAGATGATCTCAGGGATAGATTTCAGAGTGAGCCATAGGCTTGGGAGCTTATTTCCTAACTTCACTTCAGTATAGTAGTATCCTGGATGGTGGGAATTAGGAGTTCTGTTGGAGAGTCCAGATTTCTCAATTTAGAGATCAGGAAGCTGAAGTCCAGAAAGAGCTGATAACTTGTACAAGGTCACAAAGACCCAAGATGCTTAATTTTGCTAACCGTGCTATCTATATTTTTGACAAGTATTTTCCAAAGAAAAAAAAAATGTGAACACCAGAATCGGTATCAGTTTCTTGACAGGAATTCAGCAGTGTGTTTCAAAAACTTTGAAGTCTCTTTCTTTTCTCTTTCTTCCAAGAAGCAGATAATAACAGGAGTTATTACTTGGGGAGGCAAGCAAAAAATATCAGTGTCCTACCAAGCCTCATTAAAAAAGTACTTCCTATATCTCACATGGTTCTGGGTCCCTCAATCATGTGTAACTGTGGTTTAGGACTTATGAGTTGATTTTCTATTTTCTAGATGGAACCTATAAACTCCAACCTGGGAATACATCTTTTTAGAGAAAAAAAAAAATAAAAGAGCCAGTATTTAGTAAACACCTATTAAATGTCAAACTTACTACTCATAGGTATATACAAACCATGTAAATTATTCATGAAATGTTCACTGGAATCAGGATGAGTATAAGTTAGCGTTTGCTGTATAACAACCAAACCAAAATGCAATGTCTTAAAATGCAATCATTTATTATTGCTGAAGAATATCTGTATCAGCCAAGTATTTCTTATGATTTCAGTTGGGTTCGCTCATGTTCATGTAGGTAACTGCTGAATTAGCTGGGAGCCTGGCTGGACCAAAATGCTTTCAATTAGGATGGTCTTTCCATTCTAAAACCTATAAAATTGTATTTCAGGCCGATTCATGTGGTGGTGGCAGGAAAGAGCAAGAAGAAACATATGAGGGCTGTGAGACCTACACTAGAATAGGCACAACATCTTTCCCATCTTTTCTATTGGCCAAATCAAATTATAAGACTCAAGGGGGAAGGAAATAGATTCTACCCCTCTTACATGAATGAATTGCAACTTCACTTTGCCAGCAACATAGGGACACACGGTGATCGAAAATTGGAGAATATTTTTGCAATCAATTTATTCCAAATATCTTAGAATATTGATTCTAATATTCTAGATCATTTTATTTGTGTGTTTTACTCCCAAAGCATGGCTGACCTCACTTATCTCCTCTACGTTTGAATGTATTTGAGTTCCCTTTATTTTGCTTACCAAAAATTCAGACATGGTGCTGTTAGTTTTAAGAAGATGTGTAGAATTTTTAATTTATCCAAGTAAGACTGACTAAACATAGCAAAATCTTCAGGCTTTTATTCCAAATAACAACAGAATAAAACAAATTCCATACTCACTTCTTATCCTATATCCCACCCATTACATTGCTTACTGGTTAAAAGAATAATAGACAGGAAGCTTTCAGCTCCTGGTTGCTGGTTTTGGTAAGAGACCAGGCCAACAACTGAGGACTAGCCACAAGGGAAGCCCCATAGCTTCAACCAAAATGGAAGCATACCTTTCCCTAGTGTTTTGTTTTGCAAACAGGAAAGAAAACCCTCTAAATTGAGATTGCATATAGTTTTTATTCTATAATCCAACTCTAATTGGTTATCAAGAACTATCAAGGGTAAAATAAAAGAAATATTAGGCTTCAAGCAATTCTAACGAAATCAGCAGATTATGAAAATTTTCCACCAGATGAAATATGCTCAAGCAGTGGATAATTGCCTTTTCTAGGTTAAACCCAAAGACTAAGCTAAATCTCAGCCCCTACACCTCGCTCCAGTACATCTTTTTCTCAGTTTCTCCACAGAATTACAATGAACTTTGGGTTTCATCCTGACTCTGGAAGATGGACACAGCTTGAATTTTTTAGGCAAGTGTATAAATGATAAAGATAATGGAAGGACACAAGAAAATCTATAATGAAGATAATCTAACTCAGAGATAAAAATATCACTTGGAATAAATTGAAACCCAGGAAGAATAATCAAAAACCCAGAAATAATTCAAAAGCATCACAGCAAAATATATCTTCTTAGCTCGCACCAGCTATCTTTGCAGATTTCTCAAGATAATATCATTTATCAACAGTCAAGAGACATCTAAAGGTAGACCTAGATGGTCAGAGTTTGTTTCAACTTAAGGAAAACCACAAGACCAAAATCTAGTCTTATCAACCATAAAGCCATACACAACATCACACAGTAAAGAGAAAAAGACACACAAAAAAACTGGAATTCAAAATGTGATTTTGGCTCTTTCCATTATGCAAATTTCTACCCCTTCTAGAATCTCAAAAGAGATATAATATACTCATCCCAGGGTTTGTGGCAAGAATTAAATGGACTAAGATGCAATGCATCCAGACTTATAACTGGAACGACATCCAGGCTCCCTTAACTCCAGCTATTCTTAACAATAGCGAGGCAATTTATTAAGCAAACTTGATAAATTTGAATTTTCTATTGCAATATGTATATAGAGTATGTATATGTAATTCTATAGAAAAATATTATAATAGTAAAGACAAGTTTAACAAGTTTCTACTATGTGCTAGGAACTATGTTCCGTGTTAGGTATAAGAAATAAACAGAAGACATAAAGACACATTCTTTATCTTTGAGAAATGCAGAGTCTATTTGGAGACAGGATAAATACACATGAAGTAAGTAAGAGCTGAGAAGAATATAGAAAATGTTCAAGTTGACGCTCTGAGATTACCAGGAATCAAGGATCATTGTTTTCATTTCTTGCCAAAACAATAAATTATTTTCTTAGGCATGTCAACAGTTCCTCCTTCATAGGACAGTTATTTTAAGTGACTAATTCTTCTAAACTTGTTTCATTTGATCTCTCAACATTTGTATTTGTACCTTGAGGTACCTATTTTTTCTGACAGATATAAATGATGGGCCATGATTAGCTGAAGAAAATGAGGCCAACTCCTATTATTTTCCATATCAATGTCACCCATCACGTGGTGTAGCTTGGGTCCTCGATGAGGTAGAATAAAAGTGACAACAGGTCAAGACCTGGTGCTTTCAAAAATTTCCCCTAGATGTCAATGATTCTAAATAGTCACCTTCCCTTTTCATTTCTAAGATGTCATCATGCAAGCAAAGCATGTTCTCAGTTGCCCAGAGTAGGCCAGAGGCAGGAGGATATATTGTTCAAAGATAACTCATGTCCTATTAAATGTCAAAACCTGACTCACGTGATTCAGCCACTGCCTCGCCCAATTCCAGGGTGGAAAAATTCATCTGAACTAGCACCTCTGTGAATACTGGGGAGGGAAGATGATCACTGAGCCCCACCAAAGAGCAGGAAACAATGACTGAACCATGAAGATGAAGGTCATAAAGCAGCTATGATTGCAATTAATTGCTGATAAAATATGAAAGAGCCTCTTGTTGCCAAAGGTCAGGTGCTAGGACAGAGTGAAGGAGAAGCTTGGGAAAGGCTTGCCCCTGATCGGTGCTTGTGAGAAGATAGATTAGTTCATCTCTGTTGTGGGTGTTGGGAGGGAAAATAGTCATGAAGAGCCATAAAGAATTGAGAAAGCCCCAAAGGCGGTTCCCCTTCCCAGGTTGAGGTGCAGCCTCCTTGGCTGATATGGCCCTTCCAACAGAAGGCTGCATTGGTATGATTCCCCACTCAAATTGGGAGGGAAAAAAAAAAACTTGATGGTGACAAAGCCAACCCCACAACGATGTGGCTGTCACAAGAGTAAAAAAAAAAAAGACAAAAGGAATAAGTCTGTTTGAAGTTAACATGAGTGGACATTGAGAAGTCTTTGGAATTTTAAGTTTTTGGAATGAAGCATAGGTGTCATCCACTCTAAGATGACACTGAGGTCTTGTTAATCCAAATAAACAAAGTTCAAGGTAGCAAGGAAGCAGATAATAGAAACATTTCTAGAGAAGGTTTTCAAAAGTGTCTTTGAAATCTACAGTGCATGTTCCTTCGTAGCTCAGTTTCCGGTTTTGAATGTCTGTATTTGTATACTGATGGTAGGAAGGTCATAAATGCACATGATTTTTCTTCACTATATTGATCTTCTCAGTGATCCAGGAGGTGATGAGAAATATACAAGAAATCAATATTCACTAAGTAAATAACAATGAAGTTTAAAATTCAGATAATATGGGTCTAATTTAATATAACTGAATGACTTAGACAGTAATTTCCAAAAATTAGTAATGAATTTAATAAACCAAAATAATTGGGGAGAATCTTATTAAAATACTAATTTCCATGCCCCTGCCCACATTAACCAATTTGAAACTCCAAGAAAAAAGTCAAAGAACTCAAAAATTCTTAAGTTTTTTCCAAGTGATTCCAAAACAAAACTTCTCATTTGGGTGATAGTTTTTGATCCTGCAGCAACTAAATTCATAAGCAAGTCCACCCCAGGAAAGGGCACAGAAAATGACTGGGGGGGAATTGGGCCAAATCCAGCCTCTGCCTTGGAGAAGCTCTGTATCCTGCACCCTTTGTCCTCCAAGTGCAATCTGTGGAACAATAGCATTGGCATCTCCTGGAAGCTTGTTAGAAATGCAGAATCTCAGACACATCCTCACCTGCTGGCTCAGGACATGCACATTAGCAACACCCCTACATGGTCCCTGTGCAATTTAAAAGTATGAGAAGAGTTGCCTAGACTAAGTCATTCAATCTCTTTGGGTTTCCTCTGTTAACTGATAGTCATCAGCTGGATGATTTCTACCCCCTCCTCCAGCCCTAATTTTGCATGAAAACATCAGAGTGAAGATGTAAAGAGGAATGTAATAGAAAATTCTGGATAGGATACCAGAAAAAAAAGAGTGTAAAATTAAATACACACACACACATACAGTTTTGTAGAAATGATTTTTTTCTAAGAAAAATCCAAATTCCATTATATACAAGCCATGAGATCTTATTTAAGCTGGAGCACTGTCTTGCTGGGGATGGGAAACCGAGGAAGTGAGAAAGGTTGTGGACAACCCAAAGTTCCAGGAGAAGTCTAAGAAAGAGAAAGGACTACCATCCAGGTGTCTTCTCTCCCTATCCCTGGACCACCCTGTCTTGTTATCTCAGCTGCATCGGGAAAAATTAAGAAAACAAGAACAGGACATAATAACAAAGACAGCAGGTGTTTATAGCGGGTGGTATATGGACACATCTCCTCAGCTCCATCCTGAAGCCACTTCCATCCTTGGATTTTTATTTTAATCTTAGTAGAATTCACATGAATAAAATTTAACATTGAGGCCCCCATATTTTGACCACCATCCTGGCCCTTCCTCTATTGCTAACCTTGTATGGTTTCTCTTTGGAGAGTTAATGCCAAATAAATATACCCTGCTAGTCCGCGAGAGTGAGATTCATGAATCCTGACTGGCACTTTTCCTTTCCAGATTTCAGATCTCAGCTTTCTGTAATTTATCCACCCACAGGCTCTGTAAGTGCATTCTTCACTGTGACATTCCCTCACCAGGAACTCAGATATTTATACATGGAGATACCTAGCAAGCAGATTCACTTATTCTTTCTAATTGTACAAGAAAATTTGTGAACATTAACAACATTCAAATGCTACAGAAATATCCAGTATAAAAGTGAAATTCCCTTTCCTTATGGGTACCCAGAAACAACTACTGCCAACCAAATGGAATATACACTGCAGTGCTTTTATTTTTTTCATTCATAACCTTTTTATAAAAATAGCATTATGCCACATGTGCTATCTGGTACCTTGCTTTCTTCACTTTATATCTTTTGGTTGTCTTTTCAAGTCAACCTATAATGGTGTCTTCTTCCTCCTTATGTCTGTATGGTATTTCAACATTTCTCACAACCATAGCCCTATAGATGGACACTTGTATGGGTTTTCTCCATTACAAACTTTGCTGCACATTTGAATGTGTAACACCAGGAGTGTCCACATGAAATGCAAAATCTTTGGTTTATTCTACTTATGGATGCATGGCTGAATTATCTCCCAGTGAACCTATTGATCTTTAACCTTTACACTGCTCGTAATAGAAGACTGGATTTAGGGGAGGTGCAAGGATGACAAAATTATGGCTCCCACTGTCTGAGAACCCTGTGTGTGCTCTATGCAACCATCTTTGTTGTGGGCATTGCCTTCCCAAACCCCAAGGCGTCCTTCCCATACAACCTCCCACTCATCCCACAGAATCAGTTACTTCATTCAACAAGGCTCCAGGTACTGGCAAGACAGCTATAGACACTGCTTTTAAAGGGTCTACACTGTGAAATGGATATTTGAGGTGTAAATAGAAGAGTAAGAATTTCAGTTATATATATAAAGTATGAAGAGAATATTACCAGGTGAGGTAGAGAATGACTAGACAGTTTAGAGGAAGGTAATTTTCAAAACATTTTTTTGTGGATCACAAATCACTTGGTTAAAACTTCTAAAATTATTTTATACAAAAGTATTTTATATAAATGTAAAAGCTCATGAAAGTCTACCTCTTGACCTTGAACTTAATGACACAGTTACTCTTTCCTCCCATATCCAATGTCCCTTGTGCAATCTTTAGAGACAATTGGTATATATGTGAGAAAACGTCTATGAAAATATATGTATATTTGTATATATACAGTATTTTCTTCATCTTTTACCTAAAAGGTAGCATCCAACTTTATACCTATTGTTCTATCTTGCTCCTTCCACTTCATATGTTTTAAAGATTATTCCATTTCAGGATAATAAATCATTTTCTTATTCTCTTTTTATAATTTCATAGACTTTCATTGTGTGAATGTGCTATAATTATGTAGTTAGTCCTTTGTTGATAGAAATTTTGCATATCAATATTTTTCAACTAGTAGCACTTAGTTAACATATGTAAGGTTTGATCCCCAGCACCACAAGCACACACACATATACACACATACACACACACATAAAATCTGTTTATTTTTTGTACACACATATATCTGTATGTATATATTTGCATTAATGTAAACATACAAAATCCTAGAATAGTCATCAATATCCATCCAAAGCACCAATATCCAACCAATGCTGTGATGAATATCCTGAACTTTTGTCAGTTGACATTTATGCAAATATATCTGCATGACAGTTTCCTGGATATGGATTCACTAGGTCAAAGACTACTTATAATTTTGTTATCATAGGGAAAATGTCAATAGGTCAATAAATTTTTCCACATGGAGTGTGAAATCAAATATGTTCACTTTTACAGGCTGTAAGGTCTCTATCACAAGTACTCAAAACCATCTTCATAGCACAAAAGCCCCTATAGACATATACAAAGGAATAAGCATAACTTCTTTTCAATAAAACTTTAAGGGAATGAAATTTGAATTGTATGTATCTAACATGTCATAAAATATGCTTTTCTGACTTTAGTTCTCAAATCTATTTTATTGCATATAGTTACACGCATAACACGTGTGCAACATGATGTTTTGATACATATCTACATAGTGAAATGATTACTACAGTCAAACAAATTACCTTCCATAGCTGCCTTCCATGTGCAAATTTGTAGTAGATAATACAATATTATTTTGATTTTTTTTCTTTTACAATTTAAGAATGGTTCTTAGCTGTGGGCAGTATAAAACCAAGCAGCAGAATAGATTTGGCTCCCAGGTCACAGTTTGCTGATCTCCACAATTTACTTCCCACTCTCTGTATATGAAAGTCGGTTTATGCCCCACTATTGCCAAAACCAGACTTTATCAAACATTTGAATCTTTGCCAATTGTACAGGAAATTGTGTCTTAGATGAGATTTACTTTGCATTTCTTCTTTTATAAGCAAAGTAAATTATCTTTCCTTGTGAAGCTCCTTTTATATAAACTGTCTATTCTGTCCTTTTTTTCATTATTTATTTGATAGTAATCTTTTTCTTATCCATTTGTGAGACTATTTTTTCTCATTTGTGTAACTTCTTTATAGAGTAGAAAATTTTGAGAAAATTACAAATCTTCTCACTTAAATCAAAAAGTGACAAATGACACTGATTTTTGATCCTTGAACTTGGATATTTGTAGTTTTCAGCAGATGCAAAGACTTTTTAATCAATCTTTTATGATTTATGGGCTTTTCTTTCATTGTTAGAAAGATTTCCTCTCCTGTAAGTTATAATCCATGTATGTATAATATAATACATTATACTGTCATGTATGTAAAAAAACAAATTAAAAAATTTAAATATGTAAAAAACACAATATTTTCTACTCTGTAATTATATAAAATATTTTTTACATTTCTTATTTTTTCTAGTTTCCTTTTCATTTCAACATTAAATATTTTATTCATTTGAAACCTATCATCCTGTAAGTTGTGATGTGTAATTTTATCTCTCTAACCTCACTTACTGAATAATGTTTCTTCACTGATTTTAGAAGCAGCCTTCATTTATATCAAATTATCATGTGTAATTTGGTCTATTTCTGAACTTTCTATTCTTTTCCAATGATATCTATTTATTCTCATGCTGCTTTAATGGCTTTTTCAGATTTAATGATAGATTGGGTAGTTACACCTCATTGTTCTTCTTTTACAGAATGTTATTAACTGTTCTTGATTGTTTACATTTTACATATTCTTTAGAATCAGCCTATTTAAAAATATATGTTATCATTGGAAACACAGACAATTTCTAGGCTAATTAAAGGCAAATGGCATCCTTATTGTTTTCTTCCTATCTATGAGCATAACTTTTTAGTCAGATTTTTATTATTATATTGAAATACCAGAGGCAAGTTAATCTTGTTTAAAAAAAAAGAGGTTTATTTAACTCACAGTTTTGTAGGTTCAAGAGTGTGACAATGGCATTAGGTCTGTTCTGGTAATGTCTTCTTGCTAGCAGAATTCTAAGATCAGCATCAAACAGCAAGAGACAGGGAACATGAATGTCTACATCTGTGTATCTGGTTTCCTCTTCTATAAAACCAACACAATTCAATCAGGGGGGTTCCAAGCTAATGATGTTATACAAATCTAATCACTTCTAATTGTGTTGGCTAAATAAAGGTTCCACCCTCTTCATACCATGAACATATAGGACTTTGAAGGTTATATTCCATGAGTTCTGGAAGGACAAACCACATTCTGACCACAGCCTGTTTTTTCACTCTTTCAAGTCATCTTTGATGTCATTCAAATCTTTATATCTATACCCCTCAATTTTTTATATATGTCAATATATTTGGGGAAAAAAATTTAGGATCTTACATGTAGTAAAAGTACTAATTAGATTTTAACACTAGACACACACACACACACACACACACACACACACACACAGAGTCTGTGACACCCAGACATGAACCTTCATCAGAAAAGGATAATAAAAATAATTTCTCACTAACTTTTGTAATACACAGAGATTTTTCTCTATTTTTATATATACATATATTTTTATTGACTTTTTAAATACACTACAGCAGAATGCATTACAATTCTTATTGTACATATAGAGCACAATTTTTCATATCTTTGTATATAAAGTGTGTTCACACCAATTCATGTCTTTATACATGTACTTTAGTTTTTTTTAGATTACAATTCTTATTACACATATATACCACAAGTTTTCATATCTCTGTTGCATATAAAGTATGTTGACACTCATTTGAGTCTTCATACATGTACTTTGGATAATGATGTCCATCTCACTCCACCATCCTTGCTAATCCCCTTCCCCTTCCTTTTCCCTCCCACCCCTCTTCCCTATCTAGAATTCATCTAGTCCTCTCATGCCCTCCCTCCCTATCCCATTATAAGTCAGCCTCCTTATATCAGAGAAAACATTAAGCATTTGTTTTTTGGGGATTGGCAAACTTCACTTAGCATTGTCTTCTCTAACGCCATCCATTTACCTGGAAATGCCATGATTTTATTCTTTTTTATTGCTGAGTAAAATTCCATTGTGTATATATGCCACATTTTTTATCCATTCATCCACTGAAGGGAATCTAGTTTGGCTCCACAGTTTAGCTATTGTGAATTGTGCTGCTATAAACATTGATATGGCTGTGTCCCTGTAGTATGCTGTTGTTAAGCTCTTTGGGTATAGTCCGAGGAGAGGGATAGCTGAGTCAAATGGTGGTTCCATTCCCAGATTTCCAAGGAATCTCCATAGTGCTTTTCATATTGGCTGCACCAATTTTCAGTCCCACCAGCAATGTATTAGTGTACCTTTTTCCCCACATCCTCGCCAACATTTATTGTTGTTTGTCTTCATAATAGTTGCCATTCTGATGGGAGTGCGATGATATCTTAGAGTAGTTTTATTAAAAAGAGGAATTGATGTTGACTGTACTAAAGATGAAAAAAAAAAATTCCTAGGCTGGGGGTGTAGCTCTGTGGTAGAGTGCTTGTCTAGTATGCACAAGGTCCTTCGTTCAATCCCCAGTACTGCAAAAAAATTTGAGTTTCCTAATGATAGAAGGATGGGTGGAAAAATGAGTAGACAAATAATGGATTACTAGATTATTGAGAGAGCTTGAATCTCTCTGTCTTTTGCCAATTTATCACATGGAATAATGCATTAATTCAACCTAACAAATGATGATAGAAAGGCAAAATCACTGAAGAGGGTTTTCAAATTCTTCTCAATTCCAAAAATTCCACAAAGGCAGATAGAAAAACAAAATGTTAATTGGTTTTCCTTCCTAATTTCTTTTCTTTATTAACTGAACAAAACCCAAAGTGAATTTTTAAAAACTAAAATTTAGTCAAGAAAAAGAATGTTGTTCTTAAGTGCTCCCTCCTCTGTGGTTTCCCTTAATTGATCTCTCTCCCGCTGAACCATAATTCTACTGGCGTAAAATGTGGCTGTAGTTGGTCACAAAATGTAAATTACTGAGTTAAACCACTGACTGAATTTATATTTCCTATCTAGCCTGTGGAAATGCTGTATGTCTTAGAGGACAGGGAAGGGTTGTATGGTGGGAGTGGGTGTTGTGTATGGTGGTGAATATTTTGTTTGCTGAATTTTAATGAGGCCACTTTGGTTTCCCCTTGAAAACTAAAATGAGCTCAGTTTACTGACATACACTCTATGCTGGAAACCCAGGGTTCAACCTAAAATTACTTCTCTGGCTTCTTCAAATTTAAGCCATTTTCATACTCTCCCTGAGAGCTGGGTCAGAAAATCCTTGGACCAGAAGTAAATCAACGCATGTAGAGTCCTGCTATAACAGGCACTCGGTTATGCTTCCTTCCATTCACAACCCAGACCAGGGCAGTTGCCCTTCCAAAGTTTGCTCTACATCCAAGCAGACCACATTAATGAATGAAAGAATCAGGAAAAAGCAAACAAGGGCAAGCCAAGTAGGTTTTTAATACCCTAGGTGACTTGTCCTTCACAGAGGTTCAGAAGCATAGGCTCAAACTTCCAGTCAAAGATGCTGACATCGTAGGATCAAGACTACTTACTGCAAATACCTGCAACTTCTCCTCTCAGACTTTCATTCTGGAACACAAGTGTTAAGAAATTAATGCCCTCAAAAACTATCCTTACCCAACGACTAGGAGGAATTGGTAGATACATACCCAACTCTCTCAACCCTCAAGTAGAACCACTTTGAGATACATTTTACACTGATTTCCAAAGTTCACCGGTGGGATGCATCTCCATTTGCCCACATTGGTATTTATATATCTTTAAAACACATCCCTATGTACCTTCTTTTACCTCCAAGTCTGACTTTTCTTCCCTCCGGCTAGAGTTTATAAGAATCACTTCGCAAATAAACTGTTTGCCCTAGCCTCAAGTATCAGAGCCTGATCTGAAGACACTTAAACTAAGACCATGCAACCCAGTACAGTCCTAGGTGCAAAACTTACTCTTAAAAATTATAATTAGCAAATGGCAAAACAGAAAACAGTGTAGATGTGTAATAGAGCTAGAAGTGAATGCATTTGGAAGAATGTATAAGTTCTACCAACCACTCCCAACACCCTTCTCTGTCATCTTGTTGTGACATTGGCAGCCCAATAGTCATCATTTGTCCAAACCCTCCAATCTAGCCAGGCTGCCAATATCACAGACCCAGGTGTTCATTCTTCCCTTAGTGCTCTTGTGTATGCCATTCTTCCCACCTGGAATTACCTTCTGCTCCTCAACCTGCTCTGAATGGACCGATCCTTGTAGACCTCTCTCAAGCTTTGCCTGCCCCATGACATCTCTTGTACCATAACTAAGAGAATCACAGCACTTGCAGCCTGTAATTCACAACTCATCACTTAATCATAGGCTCTTGTGTAGTCTCTAACTATTGTACGTGTGGTAATCTTGTCTCTCTAATTAAATTTGACTTTCCTTGAGAACGATAATCACATCTTGTACCTCTCTAGGCCTTCCAGGGCCCCAAAATAGTGTGGCATACACAATTACTTGTCAATGTCTGATTTATGCTTTCAAGTAATAAAACAACATGTGTATGACCAATAGTAATGAATCATCTTTAATGGTCTTCAAAAGGCCTCTTTCCTCTCGTGCAAATGGCCTGGCAGACAGAGTTATCTGGAGCATCCTTCTTTGTGATCCTTTCCAGGGATTCAGAAAAGGCATCAGACCACAGCAACACCTTGGTTTATACACACAACTTCCCCTCATGAGTTTAAAGGCATAATAAAAGATAATGCTTCTCGCTCATAAATAAAAAGTACTTAAATGTAATTTTGATGAAATGTGTCCCAGGGGTGATTGAAGTCTTTTTCTCTCAGTTGTGATTGTTACTCTTATAAATAGACAACCATAAAAGAATCAAAGGGGGAAACCTTTTAAAGGCTTACCCCAGGGCCTGATACCCTCCCCACTTTATTTTTCTTAGCCCTAATGCTAAAGGAAAACAAACACTTATCAATGTGCTGATGGTGTTTATTCCTGATCTGCCTTGAAAGGGTGGCAGTGTGCCAAACCCTAAGACAGTTCACAAAAGCACCGAGGGAACTGAGGTCAATCCCATCATCTATGGTACCCAAGACTTACACTTTGGAGGCCAAGGAAAGATTCAGGGTCCTGAATTTTTTTCCCCCAACCTGTTTTGTTCTCTGTACCTTTGCAAAACTGACAGATTTTTCCCTTAGGCCCAGTATAGATCACTTCCACTTTGCTTGCCAAGTCATGACCACCTTAACATCCTTCTAAAAACAGCCTAAAAAGAACAGAGTGATTCTCTGGTTCTGCTCTGTTCAGGGACTCCTTACATTGGGGTTGCCCTAGGATAGAACAGGGCACAGGGAAGCCTCCAGCTGGGGGGCCCCTACCTGCCACCTCACCTTTCTCAGCAACACCCAGATGTGAAAAACTCCACTAGTGGTTCCATTACAAGGCTTTCATCTTTCATCAGTCATCCCTTACCGAAGCAAAGTTCAACCACCAACCCCTGAAAGATCCCAAGAGAAGAAATGAGCATTTCCTGCTGTTTTTCTGTCTCCCCTCCAAAGGCTAAGCATACAGAGGAAGCATTTCTACTTTCTCTTCTCCTTTCTCCAAGCCTTAACATTTTTGGCACCTACACCAGAGCACACGCCCAAACCAATCATGTCCGCTGCAAAATTGTAGTTTGGTGGTGATTCAGTTCTTAATGGCACCTTAGTGTCTCAGCCTCTCATGATCTACTGCAATTGAAACCTCCTGAATTCTTGATGATGAACTTCTTCCTGATAACTCCAAAAAACAAACAGCACATAAAAAAACCAGAATCTAACATTCTTTTAGGTCAACTTCAATTCATTCAGCAAGGCCCTTTCCATAAATGGAATGAACACGGGACTCGTTTTCTATTTTTTGCTAAAATCCCGCTCAAAAGGCAGGAGTCATAAAAGGACAAGATAGAGAAAATTTTCATTGCAACCATCTTTCTCATTTTTCTTTTTAAAATCACTCTCACATCCATTATTTTATTTGATTCTCTAAAGAGTAGTTGGAACGGCTTGATAGCTAGGAATTCTGGCTCTGGATGAATCCTGGTTCAAAAATGTGCTGGCTTTGTAACACTGAGCAAATCATGTACCCACCTCTGTTATTAGTTTCTTATCAATAAAATCTGGATAGTGTTCATGTATGCTTTAGATAGTTGAATGCAGGTTGAATATATATATTGCATCTGGAACTATACCCAGTACATAGCAAGTGCTAAATAATTATTATGATTCCAATATTAGAACTAAGGAAATAATATATCACAGATTTCACATCTAGTCTAAGCAATTCCTTAAGAAGTCAATTATTAGTTTGGGTTCCCTCTTAAGCAGACCCTGAGACATGTGTTTGAATGCAAGTAATTTATATGGGATCTGAAGCACTAGTAAAGGCAGAAAAGGAAATGAAGCAATTAAGGCTATGTTCATGAGCAGTTTACTGCTATGGGTAACTGGCACAGTCCCTCTGGGGACTTTCTAAGCAACTGTGCAGAACACACCAAACATCTCAGAATTGTTCCTCTGCAGGAAGGGCAGGTGGTGAATTTATCCTGCAACCCATTCCTCATTGTTGAGAGCTGCTACTGGGGCTGACTCCACAGTGATGACTTCTAGACTGTCCCATGATTAGGAGAATCATTCCTGCAATCAGGCTTAAAGGTGCAGGAAGCCATCAGCATATACCAATACTAGATTTCATATGCAAGTGACCACCTGGTCTGGGTAAAGGAATACTATCTGGTCAACAAGACCAGTGAATACAGGTGTCCAGACAATATAATCCTTAAAATTCTTTGACCATTTCATGTATTCAGACAGAATTAAAGCCAAATGAGCCCAGATAGGGAGGATACATCCTGAATTAACTTCTGGAAATCAATATTGTGCCATCTTTCTTGGTAACTCATTCCAAATCTTATCAAACTACGACATCCCTACCATGCAACAAAAATCCATTTTGGTGAGTATTCTCCTTCTACATTGCTTTCCAATAGGGAGAAAGTAAAGTAAATTTAACAAAATATTTTTTTAATATTTTTAGTTGTATATGAACACAAAAACTTATTTTTTGTGGTGCTGTGGATTGAACCCAGTGCCTCATGCATGCTAGGCAAGCGCTCAACCCCTGAGCTACAACCCCAGCCCTTGACAAAATATTTTAATTGATAAAAATAAAATCCATTTTTTAAAAATTCATGACATCGCTTTAGACCCTGCCACATATGTGAAAAGGAAGTTACCTGAGATTAAATGCTCTACTCTGAAAATGTCACAACTTACTTGAAAATGCTTCTTTCAGTCAGGTGTGGTGGTGCATGCCAGTTGCACACTCAGTGATTGGGGGACTGGGGCCAGAGGATAGCAAGTTTAAGTCCAACCTGGACTATTACCCAGATTCTGTCTCAAAAATAAATAAATAGAAAGGGCTGGGAATGCAGCTCAGTGACAGAATAACAGTGGGTTCAATCCCTAGTACTACAAAAAGAAAGATTAAAAAAAAAATGCCTAACTTAAATGGATTGACCACTCTGCATAGGAGCAGCTCCACACATATACTTCCTGAGTCATATTTTTGAAAAAAAAATAGTTTTGCAGAACTATCATCAAGATGACAAGTTTATACTTGAAAGTCAGAATGCACACCTGAGTCCCTTAAGGCAAGAATCAAACCAAACGCCTCAACTTTTATCAAATACCTCCCCTCCACTGCTCTCCATTCCTCCAGGGAGAGCTTTTATTTCATTTCATTTTCCTTCTTTTTAAATTGGAAAAAAAGAAATTTCATCCAGCATCCATTTCCAAATAAAGAAGAAAGGAATACCAAAGCAAAACAAAACAAAACAAAACAAAAAAGCCAATCTCTTTGACTTCTAGCCAACCCCTCTCTCAGTGTGGACAAAATAGAGTAAATGACAAGGAGATGGTACAGTCTGGCTTCTATTTACAGGGTTGGTTAAGCCCATTCGCAAAGAGGTACCTTTATATCTTTTATACATGGAGGGCTTATTTTCTCTATATTTGGGCAGAGCCTACTGGAATCACTAAAAACCACTACCTCTGATGATGAACTGTGATGTAGACCAGAGTCTTACTCAAGGTAACTGAGGCCAGAGATCCACAATGAAACTGCACTGTATTATTTCATTTTTCAAACTTACACAATCTCCTATCCCCCTTCCATTGGGTATGATTTATGTTCAGTTGATTCTGCTACAAGCCTGGAATGTTTACACAAAGGCTTAATAGACATTTACTTTGGAAGTTACTTGTGAGATAGAATCAAGGAATTGGCCCATTGCCCAAATCAAAATGGGAGGCCACCTGGAAGTTAATGATCCCTTTGCAAAGACCAGAGGCATATAACAGAAGGTTCCAGAAGAGTGGGGACTTCACGTAATAACTACATTGCACTCAGACATTCATCTTTAGAGTGACTGAGAAGAAACCCATGTTTAATATAGGCATCCACAGATAACAATGTCCAGGAAACAATATGCTCAATACCTTAATACTTTAATTTCATATTGTGCTACACTTGATGCCGTTTATATCTGTTTTTATGTAACATCTAAAATAATACTCTCCAAAAGATTCCTATAACCCTAGGTATCAGATGGTCTATTTTTTTTTATTTTTTTATTGGTTGTTCACAACATTACAAAGCTCTTGACATATCATATTTCATACATTAGATTGAAGTGGGTTATGAACTCCCAATTTTACCCCAAATTGCAGAATCAATTGATTGCAGAATCACGTCAGTTACACATCCACAATTTTACATAATGTCCAATTAGTAATTGTCAGATGGTCTATTTTAAACATTTCATTGATGCTGAGCTCAGCTTTGGGGCAAATATAAAAGAATGTGACCCTCACTTTAGAGAAAAGGAAAGTGAGACAGGGTGAGCAATGCATTTGCTCAGGTTTACATGATAAGGAACCCTTCATAAGTAAAATATTTGACAGCACCTGTAAAAGATAACAGAGTAAACTGTGAAGTTATCTAGGGGAATACCACTTCAGAGAGAGCAAACAAGAGTAGAGTTCCTAAGGGGGAAATGTGCTTGGCTTACTCACAAAACAACAGGTGGCCAATTTGGCTGGTGCAGAGTGGGCAAGGAAAGAAAACTAGGAAGTGATACAGAGAAGAGAGGCCCTGGAGGGCCCTGGAAGCCACAGTAAGAGATTTGGTTTTGACTCTGGGTAAGATGAGATGCCATTGGAGACCTGAATAAATTATGACATAGTCTAGTTTATGGGGGTCATTCTGGATTCTTTGTGGAGAAAAGATTAGAGGGCAGTAAAGTCTGAAGTAGAGATAACAAGTTTAAGAGATGTTGACAGATGTCATAAGAAATGATTGGATTCAAAGTATATTATAAATGTGGCTTCCAAGAGATTTGTCAGTGATGTAAGGTAGGAGGAAAAGAGGAGTCCATGGTTCCCCGTGTTTTTTCAGGCTGAGCACATGGAAGGAAGAAGTGGCCACGAATGAGATAAAACAAAAAAATGGAAAAGACCATGAGTAGAACAGATCATTAAGTTTGGATTGGAAGATGAGCTTCTGTCTATCAAGTTTGAAATGTTCACTAAAATATTCAGATAGGGACGTTGAAAAGATAATCTGATATACAAATTTGGAGTTTAGGTGAGTGATCTGAGCTGGAGATATAAATTTAGAAAAGTTTGTAGATATTATTTAAAGCCATGAGACTGGATGAGATTAGACAGGACCCAAGTGCAGATGGAGAAGAGGGCCAAAATATGAACTGGGGGGTGGGGAGAACCCAACATTAAGAGATTTTGAATTTAAGGAGAGGCCAACAGAGGACATCAAGAAAGAAAAGTCAGCAAAGTAGGAAGAGAATAAAGAGAGGATGATGCTCTGTATTCCAAATGAAAAAGAGAATTTAAGAAAAGGCAGGATTTGGGAGAAATGAGAGCATATGTACAGAGAGAGAGAGAGAGAGAGAGAGAGAGAGAGAGAGAGAGAGAGAGAGAGAGAGAGATTTGTGCAAGAAGTTCATAGCAGATTTATTTATAATGCATCCCAAATAGAAATGACCCAAATGCACATCAGCAGGAGAATGGATAATAATCGGTGGTCTAGTCAAGCAAAGGCATACTATTTGTCAATGCAAAAGAATGAACTACTATGACCCATAACAGCATGGAAGACTCTCCAGTATAATGATGAGTAGAATGATCCAGGCAAGAAAGAGGATGAGCTCTAATTCCATTCATAGGAAGTTCAAGCAAAGGCAAAAACTACTCCGGAGTGACAGAAGTTAGACCTCTGGTTCTCTCTAAATTGGCTAGGAATTGGGACCAAATGCACTTTCTGAAGCCATATCAGTATTCTATATCCTGACAAGGTAGTGGTTGCAAAGGTAGATACATACATGAAATCATCAAGTCATAGCCTTAACATGTGAGTATTTTATTGTATTCAAATTACGCCTCAATAATTTTTAAAAAAATGAGAGGAAGACATGATAATGTCATCATATACTACATAATACTACAAAACTAGAATAGCATTGGCAGGGAAAGAGCTTATTTCCCAGACTGAAAATAAGAAATGCTTGTATTTTCTTTTCAGTATAGAACCTTCTTGTGCTCTGCCTCCCATCAAGCCTATTCTAACTAAAGGCTGATAACCACTAGCCCCAAACCTGCTCCACTTGGCAGCTGGACCCTATATGCCTTCAAGAAAACAGGAGATACTATTGGACAAGCTGCCATGGTAACCAGAGCTTTAGCACAAGTAGCCTTTTGGCTTCCACTCTGCCAGTTCCCACCGCTCCCCCAGTGCTGTTGGCTTGACCCTTCCTGCAGCTCTCTGCCTGCCTTCCAGAGATTAGGCTCTATGGGTTCTCCTCCTTCTCCTTGACTTCTGATTTTCTTCTCATTCTGAAATTGCGTAGTTGTTTACATCTAATTTTTAGCAGGCTTCAAGCATTCTAAACCATGGTTCTGTTTGAATCTCAGATCCCTGCCACCACACTGTCATGCTGATGGGACACATGCCTGATATGTTTCCACAGGATGCTAGAAAGAGTCCTTCATGGATGGAGGATTCTTCCCCTACTCCCAGACCTTTTAAGTTAGATAGGATTTATCAGGTTGTTAATCAATAAAGTCAAAATTTTTATAGCCATGGTTTTGGATTCCCTCCATCAGAAAACAGACAAGGGAGGAGGTTTCTACTGTAAATAGGATCACAAATTGAACACATGGTTGGGACATTGTGCCCAGCAGCTGAGGGGGTCTTTCTTCCCCTGGAAACACTGTCCAAACTTGAACAGCCTCATTTATGTTTTCAAAGAGTTGAAAAGATGATTTCCCCATAGGAGTTCTGAAATAAGTGACTTCTGCGTAAAAATTTAAAATTACATAGGAGCCAACATATGATTCCATATGGACCATGGCTCCCAGGTTGACTGATGCTTAGCTCTGTCTAGCATACCATGCCATTGCCCCCACTCTGTCCAGGGTCCCAGGATGATCACAGAGAAGCAGATCACAACAGTGGTAAACTGGGCTGATGAAGCTTTTCCACAAAGAAAGTTAAACAGGAAACTGGCCCAGCATATAGACTCAGTATTCAATACTAATGTCCAAAAGTGAGAGGCCACAGGTGATAAAAGCTGGTGAGGATTGTACAATTTGTGTTACTGTCCTTGGATTGCTTCTAGGACCAGTTCCAGGGCATGTGACTCCAGCACTCACACAGGGCACTGCACTTAGAAAGGCCCCTTGCTTAGTTTAACAAAATTACTAGCAATTTTCAAACAAGCACCCCTCATTTTTATTTTTCACTGGGCCCTGCAAATTATGTAGCCAATGCTGACTTCTTTCAGCTGAATTACCAGCAAACAAAACATCATTAATTATTTCAAAACACTCTACCTTGAGCCATCTCTGCAGAGATTGAAGATGATAAACTCGGAGACCCAAATTTACACTCAAATATCTATGATGACTTGCAATTGCAGGAGCATCCATCAATCAGATTTCCAGACTGGGACATTCTTCCCCAAAGCTTAAAAATATAAAGAATTCCCACCAGGTTGAAGGTCAGGATCATGGCTAAGAATATATTGAAAAGTAAGACTTCAAATAGAGATTTCTTCCTTGGTTTGGAAGATGACATTAAACATATACTTATGGCTATGAAAATATTCAATTGGTCATAATGCTAAATGGTTGAAAAATACATGTAACCTGAAAAATTCCCAATCCATCATTTGTCAGAGGTAAGATGGGGTAATGCAGTTGGGTTATGAATCAGCTTCTGACAATCATATCATGAAGCAAAAAAGAAGAATCACGACTATCCACTGAATAATAATTGTTTCTCAACCTGCCCCAAAATACAAAGGAATGTGTTCCCATAAAGATCCATTTGATCCCTGACTATTTCTCAAACTTTCTCTATGTTCTCAGATCAACCACTTCTAAATTCTCCCATCCTCAGTACAGTCTTCTCTGTTCATTTGAAAGCAACCAGAATTTTCCCACTTCCCATTCTTCCCTCCTTTCAAAAAAGACCTCTGAGCATGGAAAGACTTCCCTGGCCCTTGTCAGTCAAAGGGGGGCTGGGGCAGAGTAGCAAAGTGAATTTTGGTAGCCAGGCTGGATGCCTGGCTGAAGCCTTTTTTATCACCCACAGGACACTTACTCCCTGCCATGGAATTCACTACAGCAAGCCTTCACCCCAGCCTTAATGCTCCTCCAGCAGTTTCCTCCCCTGCCCCTTCTCTCTCAAGGATGACCTCTCCACCTACTTCCCTGGGAAAATTGAGAACATCTGATGAGAACTCCCACAAGTTTCCTCCCAAACTCCTTAAGTTTTCTTTGGATCATCCCCCAAACTTTCTTCCTTCCCGCCCATCTTGGAAGACTCATCCTCTGTCATGTCGACAGGTTAACCCCTTCACCTGCCTCCCATCACACTGTGCTTCCCTTTGATGACTACAGTCTCTGTTTCCTCTCTCTTCTGGTTACTTGTCAAATTCCTCGATACTGACTTCAATCTCTTCATCCAAAAAGAAAGACATCAACAGCATCTCCACTTTCTCCTTTCCAATCTAGCCAACTTTTTTTTTTTTTTGCCAGTCTCCTTCCTATCCCTTGTCGCTTCTTCCCTCTTTATGCCTTTGATAAAACAAGAAATCGTCTGAACACCACCCAGCACAATAATTGGAAGACCCATTTCTCAGTCTCATACATTTCAGCTCTTCCTCTTCTCTTTTTTGAAATTGCAAATAGAGTTCAATGTCACGTAATGTGATGCCTCCAATTTTGTTCTTTTTTCCTCAAGATGGTCTTGGCTGTTCAGGATTTTGGGGGAGTTCCATATGAATTTTGGGATTGCATTTTTTATTTCTAGGGAAAATGACTTGGGATTTCAGTAGGGATTGCATTGAATCTATAAGTTATTTGGGGTAGTATAGACATTTTAACAATATTAATTCTTCCAGTCCATGAACACAGACGATTTTTCCATTCATTTGTGTCTTCTTCAATTTCTTTCACTGATGTTTTAGTTTGTAGTGTACAGATCTTTCCCAATGGAACCCATGTATATTTACAGTCAGTCGATTTTCTGCCCTGTCCAAGAAAAAGACAGTCTCTTCAGAGAAAGGTCTTGGGAAACTCAAACATCCATGTTCAGAAGAATGAAACTGGATCCTTATCTCCCATCATGCTCAAAAATCAACTCAAAATGAAATTGTTTTTCAAAGGTCAACCACATCAAAGGCCTAAGATGTCCACCCATCTTGCTTGCATTCCCAGAAGCATCCTTGCCTTTGGAGATGAGGACTTCTCTTCCTTGTTTGTTGATTTCCCTGCAACTTTTCCCACTGCTCATTTAAAGTGTCCTTCAGTGTTCTTGGTCTATCACTCAATGGAAGTTATTCCAAAATTCCACTCTGGCTGCACTATTTTTACCCTTCCATTTTTTTATTTTTTATTTTTTTATTAGTTGCTCAAAACATTACAATGATCTTGACATATCATACATTTGATTTAAATGGGGTACGTAATCTTATTTTTCCATGTGTACAGATTGCAGGATCACATTGGTTATACAGCCACGTTTATACATAGGGCCATTCTAGTGTCTATTGTATTTTGCTAACCCTTCCATTTTTGACTTTGTGTTTCTTAAAGATATATTCCTACTTCTGATCTCACCTCTAAATTCCAGACCGAATCTTGAACACCTGCTAAGCACTCCCAACCACCTGCCTGACCCCTCTAAGTGTGACCTACTGGCTCCTCAACTTTAGCTAACTAAAGCAGAATTCATGTGACACAAGAAACCCCTTTGCATTTCTTTGAGGAAGCTTCTAGCATGATTCTGGCTAGGGGCAGATATCTAATTGAGGCTTAAAGATCTGCAAGTAGAAACAATCTTCTTGGTTAACAGGTCTGCTTGGAAGACGAATGATAGGGGACAGTAAATCCTGACCCCAAGCAGCAAAGTTGCACTTGCTCTGTTTGGCACTGTTTGCCTGTTAATCCTCCTGTGAATCACACTGTGCAAGAAATTGATAACACATAGTGACATCACCAAAAATTAGACAAACACTGCTTGCACACCTAGAGATATAAAATTAAGTACTTACTTTGGCTACAAGTCAAGGCACAATGGAGTTGCATAAAGGAAGTGATGGGGCGTCTGGCTTGGGCACAGTAGATCAAGAAAAGCTGTGACCTCTTTTCCACTAATTGTTCACTTTGCAAATGCTTTCCTTCCATCAATTAAAAGGTGCTTGTGAATTCTGTCCTTGCAACTATTCCTGTGTTCGTTAAGCATCTCTCTGTGATTCAGATTCACTTTTCTTAGTGTGAGGGCCTGGATCTGTTTTCCTAATCATGGATCCCCAAATCCCAGGGAGCTCTGTGAGTGATGCTCTCCTGGAAGACACCAGTGCTAACATTTCCCTCCCACTGTAGGAAAATTGGGAAGAGTTAATAAAATTTTGGCTATGCATGTGTCCCACCCTCTTACTAGAGGGGAAAACAGTCTCTCTTTTGAACAGAGGAGAATGAAAGAAAGCTCCCTTCCTCCACCAGGAGCCTGGACTCCCCATCCGGGGCCTCCTGCTAATTCTAGGCCTCACCCTGAAATCAGGGAGGCCTGTGCCCTCGGGAGGCTCACCACCCCTCTAAGCATGACCTGCAGCATTCACAGCTTCCGCATATCCTAATCTGTTCCATATTCCAGCAGGCTCTCCAAAGGGAAGGGCAATTGTTCTCATATATTCACTGCACACTTTCTTTCCCACTCACATCCGCTTGGGACTGAGAGCAGTAGGGGAATTGAGTTGCGCCTGGCTCCCCGGCCTTCACTTCACCAAGGCTATTGCTATGGAGATAGGCCATGCACAAAATAGCCTGCCCAAAGGAACATAGGAAACTATGGAATTGCCTTCTTCTGGCTTAAATGGAATATCTAATCAAAGCCGCACCACAGCTGTTTAAGAAATGTAAGGATCAAGAAGCAGCAAACACTCCTGTGTGAGTAATTGTAAGAAAACCTGCAGAGAGGAAGAAAATCCACTGATGCTGCTGCTTTGCCTACCTACTGTTCCGTACCATTTCAGGTCAGAACTGTGTCATTTTTCATTCACCAACCAGGAACTTGGAATTAAGAAGAGACAATCCATTTGAGAAATTTACGGAACTTAAAATGAAACAAGTCCCGCTCTCATCAAACCGAGTCATTTGCCTGACTACTTACTAACCTACATTCCTTAAAGATGTCTCACCCAATATTTTGGCCAGGAGATTCTGACTCCACCTCTGTCATACCGGCCACATCCAGCTCCTGTTCACCTTTTTCATTACCTTTTGAATTCAAGGTACTATCATTTCTTGCCTGGAAGTTTCCAATTGATGGCCATCTGGGTTCTCTGACTCACCCTGACCCCATAGTACATGTTTCACATTGCACCTGATGAAAGCCTTTCCATATCTAATTTACCTTCCAAAGTCTTCCCACAGAAGATCAGACCAACCCTATAAGTTCCAGGAGGAGATGGTGATGCTAAAGGAGTCTCAGGAGAGTTTAGCCATTGAGTGGCCCCTAAGCTTTATATCCAGCCCACAATTTTTTCCTGAAGCTTCTTATTCTCCTCAGTCCCTAACACTCCTTTCCACTATGCTTCTATCCTCGTACTAAGCGCCATCATGCCCTGATCTTTCCTAATGTATTCATTTGGGTTTCCTAGTAGCTAAATCTGAGATGGGAATTCTTTTGCATGTGGTTTATTGAAGGAGGACTTTCTGGACAAACCTGTAAGATAGTTAGGGAGGTATAAGGAGAGATGCCAGTCAAAAATATTGTTTCCACTACAGACTAGGTTCAGCCTGATGATCCCAAAGCTTCACTTAAAGCAAGTAGATGGCATCTGATACCACCCAGCCACTGGCTTTGGTTCACTGCTGCAAATGGACATGATCTCATGCATTCTCCAGTGCAGAGCAATTGTAATCATAAGCAGAAAGAAGTTAACACTCATGGAAATTAGGGGATAGGTGCCTTGGCCCAGGAAAAGGGATGGAGGCAGGGAATCAACTTTAAATGCTCTCTTCTCAGTTCTTCATGTGTCTAGCTTCTCATCATCATTTGCATATTGATTCCAATGTCATTCTTTGGTAAGTGGCCATGCCAGACCATCTAGCTAAAGTAGCTACTCTATACCACCATCCCAGCTAGTCAATGTCATTATCTAGTAATATCCTCTTTCACTTCTCTGAAAGAATTTTTTTTCTTTTTTTTTATTTCTTCTTTCAGATATACATGACAGTAGAGGGCATTTCGGCATATTATACATACACAGAGTATAACTTATTCTTAATAAGGATCCCATTCTTGTGGTTGTACATGATGTGGAATTTCACTGGTTGTGCATTCATATATGAACATAGGAAAGTTAGATCCAATTCATTCTACTGTCTTTCCTATTCCCATACCCCTCCTCCTTTCCCTTCACAATATTTCTATTTAATATTTACTTTCATGTTTATTGGATGCTCCCCTACTAGAATATAAAAAACAACCAATAATTTTCACCAATAGTTACTACAAGTCAAAAGAATCGGGAATCAGATGTCTTCACTCAAATTCTAACTCCAACACTTACTAGCTACATAAGCTTGAGAAAGTTCATTAACTTCTGGTAGTGCCAGATTCATAGGGTTATTGGGAGAATTAAGTGAGTGGATGTAAGTAACATGCTTGAAATGATGCCTGACACATGTAAATCCCTCAGTAAATACCTACAAGATTCCTGGTCAAAGGATGGATGGAAGGAAGGAAGGAAAGGGGAAGGGAAGGGAAGGAAAAGGAAAGAAAGAGAAATTTCTTTCCCTGGCAACTCAAGCTGCTCTCTGCTGTCTATATAATGTGCAGCAAAAAGCCATTAGCATTTGTCTGATTTTTAACTTCTTATTCTCTTTCTCAGTCATCAGTAGCCACCCAAACCATCCAAATTATTTTTTGGTTTGTTTTTGATGATGATTGAAACCAGAAAATTCTCCCATTTGACCACACTCATTGCAAGTCTGTAGGCTAAAGGTCAATTTCCTGGACTCACAGCCTGCTAAACTCTAAAGGCAAGGCCCTCCACCCCTGCATCCCTCTACCATAGCAGTCACTGTTCCAATGACCCTTGTCTATGACTACCCACAGGCTAACTTGCCTGGTTGCATCAAGAGGAAAAGAAGCTTTCAATAAACTTCAGCCACCAAACAAGCTGTGGTTTTGTCTGTGGCCTGGAGGAAATGGGTAAAAGAGCAACTGTTTCGACTCTCCTCCAAAAGACAGGTTTTATGGGAAATAGGAAGCAGGGCAAGTCATTAAACAAACAAAAACTGATGACTTTCTGTGAGGAGGCCCTGCAAGGAACATAAGATGAACTGTATCACAGGATGACATGAAAAATAAAAGGCTAGATCAGAAAGCAGTTGTTAGGAGGCGGAAATAATTTTATTTACCTAAATTTCTCATGAGTAGGCTACTGTATTTGCTTGGATGTAAAAGTCAGATAAGACATTTATGACTTATGGGAAGACCCCAAAGAATGAGTTTAAGATACCAGAATGTTATGAGACAAGCAGGCAATGTATTTGCCTCTGAAAGGGGAGAAGAGGAATAATGCAAAAGGAAGAGGGACAGAGAAAGCAGAGAGCCCAGGAAGGCCAGGGGCCTTGTAAATAGCTGTCCACTTAGTTATTGACATCAGTTATAGGTACAATTCAACAATGCCTGGTAAAGGGGGAGTTTATGCAGAAAGCATTCAGGGGTCTGTGCTTCCAGACTGGCTGACTTGAAATGATACAGAGATCACACCCACCCCATAAGCCCTAGAAGGAGATGGTGGTGCTGAAGGAGTCTCAGAAGAGTTTGGCCTTTTGAAGGCCACAAGTTAGGGTGTATGCCCAATGAATCCAGATGTCTGAGGGGTGGGGCAGGTAGGAGAGCTTGGCAAACCTAGGCAACATCTGGATATTCTTGCCTTTGCATCTCTATGTCAGTTTCAGCGGCCCCGTTTTCTAATAGAGCATAGAATCTTCAACATTAATGATATGCCCAAGTCTAAAGTACTGGATCATTATAAGCAGTGACTTAAGTCTCAGAAATAGCCCATGAAAGGATAGGTCATGGGACTCACTCAGCGTCTCTTCTTCCGCATAGTCTTCGTGGGTGATCTGATTCATTCTTTTGCTGTCAAGTACCACCTGAAGTCTGAAGACTCTTCAGCCCAGATCCTCCTCTGAAGCTCTAGATTGGTGCTATCACATATGGTAGCTAACTAAAGCAGAATGAATGTGACACAAGAAGCCACTTGGCATTTCTTTGAGGAAGCTTCTAGTATGATTCTGGCTAGGGGCACACATCTTATTGAGGCTTAAAGATCTGCAGGTAGAAACAATCTTCTTGGTTAACAGATCTGCTTGGAAGAAGAATGATAGGGGACAGCTAGAAGAATGATAGGGGACAGTTAGTCACAAGTGAACAGGCAGTCTTAGTCACAGCTCTTGAAATGAAGCCAGTGCAATACACAACTCAAATTTTTAATTGTATTTCATTTTAATTTATTTCAGTTTTTCCAATGTAGTCTCTGGAATACATTTAAGGATGTTTCCATAAACATCCTTAAATTAGATTCACAAACCTACATTTTCAACCACCAAATTTTCAACTGTAAGTCGAAATTAGAATATTCTATAAAGTGAACTTAGAAGATTTAGTATGAAAAAAAAATGTCAGAGTTTCGTTAGTAATCTTACACAGATTACATGATAAAATGATAATATTTAGGATGTTTTGTGTTAAATTGCAATAGTGTAAAAATTAGTTTCACCTTTTCACTTTAGTTTCTTTAATGTAACTACTGAAACATTTAACTCCACAGGTGGCTTGTGACACATGCAACTGGACAGCACTGCTCCAGAAGCACAGAATCTTTTGTCTCCCGCCCCACCCCCAATCTCTTCCTCCATCAGAATTCCTTTAGTGCCTTCATTCATCACATTGGAAAATAATCTGAGAATCATCCTTGATGCTTGCTTCAAAATCAATACCACCTTCAACACAAAGTACCCTCCTCACCCCATGAGGGCAAAGGGCATTGTCTGTTTCTTGATTGCATCCATTCTTGGTACTGTGCCAAGTACAGCACATGGCGGTCTCTCAGTGAAGACTTTCTACATGAATGAATGAATGAGCAAAAGAATGAGTGACTCGTGTCGGGCATGGTTGAAGACACAAAGCACACACAACACAGTCAAGCCAAGAAGAGACATGCCAATGTGCTCTCCTGGAGCTGCTGGGCTTGAGGAAGAGAGGGGCATCAGAGTCCTACCTTGAAGCCTTGAAATAGGAACAGGAAAATGGAGTCTCCAGCAGCACATACCCACCCCCATCCCACCACACACACACACACACACACACACACACACACACACACACACACACACGGGGATCTGAAGATAATCTGAGCAGTCAGGTACTTCATTATGCATTAAGGAGGTTTGGAGATTTTGAGATTTTTTTCCTTGAACCACTCCCTACTCAGTTTTGCAATGTGGCCTCTTCACTGGGAAAGCTGGAAAAGGAATTAATTGTAAAGACAAGAAATCTAGGTCAGCAGGAGCCATGAGCAGATTAAGTAGGGAGTGAACAGCTGCTCTGAGTACCAATTAAACCCAAGCAACCACCAGTTAACAGGTATGACTGAAGAATTAGCTGCAAAACATCAGGCTCACTCCATAAAATCTGGGGCCCCAAACACTATCACCACAACAATGACTAGAGCAACAATAGCAGCAGCAATAGCTAACACCTACCCAGATTTACATAGCACATTGGGGATGCTAGGAGAGTTACTTCACATACTCTGAATCTTCTCATTCATTCCCTCCCTCCCTCCCTCTTGTTCTTCCTCCCTCCCTCTCTCTCACACCTTCTCTTTCTCTCACCCTCTCTCTCTCTCACCCTCTCTCTCTCACCCTCCCTCTCTCACCCTCTCTTCCTTTCCCTCTCTCTCTGAATACATGTATATGATTGTGTGATAGCTCTAATCCCATAGTAACCCTATAAAATTGTAATCACTGTCATCTCCATTTTATAGATGAGGGAATTGAGATGTGGATCTGGGCTTCAATCCCAGGCCATCAGTTGCAGAGTCTGCTCGTCCATAAATCATAGGTCCATCAGGGGAGAGTTAGAATCCTAACTTCTGGCACACTGAGTAAGACTGATGGTCCATCTGCCCTGTGTTCTTTATGGGCTGGTGTGACAGGTTTGTCTAAGGAGTGTGTTTGGGCAAGAAGAAGCAGGTATTCCCCTCTCTTGACCCTAGTCACTTTCATTCACTCCTACGTTATGTGAAATCTTTATTATACTTGTGTTTCTATCTACCCTCTTCTTTTATCTTACTACTACAAAATCAGAAGCTATTATAGGAAATAGATATCTTTGGAAGGTATAGATTTTGAGTTAATGAGTACTGGGGTTCCGTCTTCTATTTCTGCCTTCCTGCAGAAATAAGCTGAGGAATGGTTCTAGCTGAGTCCAACTTTGTAACAGAGTATGGAATAGGTCTTCCATCAGCAAGGTGAGAGTCAAGGATAGGAGGTGGGGTACGGGTGAGCTAACACTGTTGTAATCTCTACAATCTTGTGTAAAATGGGACCAGACACAAGTAAACAAAGAGACCTACTGCATCTTCCCCTGGTCAAATCATTCTCAATGTCGGGGACCGTATATTTATCAATGTTTTCTAAAACTACTGTCAACTATTTGCACTAGTTTTAGAAAAACTAAACAAACACCCTGACAAGGAAGAAATAAAATGAATTCCCTGATAATGCCACTATCCCCAAATGAACACTTTTGGGAAAGAGAAACATAGAAGGGGCACCACATCTACCTTCATGTGGAAGAGGAGGAGGAGACTTCCCCTGTTTCACTTACTACACCAGAGTGAAAATCAATGAGTCATTGCTTTAAAAAAGGAAATGTTCAGGTCAATAAAAAGGAACTTTTCAAGGCATTAAAGCTGTTCAAAAATTGAATCAGCTCTCTTATATGGTTTTGATCTCCAGTTTAGGGAAAAAGAGACCTCAACCAAAGATCTCTGGCCGCTAGAATTTGATGAAGTAGAAATTGACTTCTAAAATCCCTTCCACCTCTATGATCCTATACTCTGAACATTACTAATATATTTTTATTGAGATATAATTCACACACCACAAAATTCACCATCTTAAAGTGCACAGGTCAGTGATTTCTAGTATATTTGTACAGTTGTATAGTCATCATCATTATTCAACCCCAAAATAGCTTCATCACCTCAAAAAGAAATTCTGCACCATTAGCAGTCACTCCTCATTGTCCCTCCCTTAGCCCCTGGCAACCACCAATCTACTTCCTGTCTCCATGTATTTCCCTGTTCTGCACATTTGATATAAGTCATGCAATGTGTGCTATTTTCTTCTGTCTGGCTTCTTTCACTCAGCACAACATTCATCCATGGTGTACCATCAATCAGTATTCCATTCACTTTTTGACTGAATAATATTCTATTATGTGGACATATAATATTTGGTTTACCCATTCATATGCTGATGAACTTTTGAGTTGTTGTCACTGGGGGACTACTATGAATAATGCTGCTATAAATATTTGTATACAAGTTTTTGTGTAGACATCACAAAATTCTTTGGGGTATATATCTTTCAATTCTTTGGGGTATATATCTGGGTATATATTTGGGGATTAAGGGGCTGTATGGTAACTCAACTTTTAACTTTTGAGGAACTGCCAAACTATTTTTCCAAAGCAGTCACACTGTTTTGCATTCCCGCCAGTGATGTATGAGAGTTCCCACTTCACATCTTAGCCAAGAGTTATTACTGTTTGTCTTTGTGATCACGGCCAGCCATCCCAGTGGGTGTGAAGTGATATCTCACTGCAGTTTGGATTTTCTTAATGACTGATAACGTTGAGAATTTTTTCCATGTATCTATTGGCTATTTGTATATCTTCTTTGGAGAAATATCAGTTCCTTTTTTTTCATTTTTTTTATTGAGTTCCCTTTTTATTGTCTGGTTATAATAGTTTCTTATGTTCTCTGGAGAATTAGAGGACACTAGCATATCTGACTTTCATTGTAAGCAAATTAGTTTTAAACCTAAGAATATCAGTTAACTTTCTAGGAAAAAAAAATAGCAAACTTGAAATGATGTGAGACAACCTAACATAAATAACCAAGGAATTATTACTTCTCTGGCTTAAAGCAGCCCTCCCACTCTACCTACCTGAAATTCCCAAAAGTATCAAGACCAGCTGGTTTCAAAGGTAAGTGTGTGAAGCCTTCAAGAGATTTTTTTCTTTTCTTATGCAATACACGTTATACAAAAGAATATTTCTTATTTTTTATACAAAATATAAATGTATAAACTTTTTATGCATATAACAGATGCAAAATCCTAATAAAAATAGCCTAAAAATAATTATAGAACTATCTTAATTATAAACTTTGACATAAAAATCTTATAAATTATTAACAAATGAAATCTGGGATTGAATAATGAGATGTCAATTTACATAATTAACATTGCAAGTGACTAAAAAATCTCAATATCTTCAGAAAAAACATTGAAGAAAAACAATATCTTCAGTTCCAAAAACTCCTTAGGACCTATAAATTGAACAACAGTGTAATATTGCCTCACACCTCATAGACTAACATTGGAACATCTGAAACTATTTTGAAAAACTGTAAGGATATAGGGGAATCTTAACTTTCATAAACTCCTGGTGGGAATTTAAATTGGTCAAATCATTTTGAAGAAAAATCTGGCAGTATCTAGGAAAAATGATAACCCATATATGACATGACTGAAAAATTCGACTCCTGGGTTTATATCCTAGAGAAATTCTTGTGCATGTTTACAAACAGACATGCCCAACAGTTTTCATTGCAAAGTTATGAAAAATAGAAAAATAGGAGAAAAAAGTCTAAATTATAGCAGCAGGAGACTTAACCACAAAGGCTAATTGAAAACACCTAAGTGTCAGATGGTACACATTTATATGTAATTTGACATTTATATGTAATTTGAAAAATAATTATATATTATTCATTAACACACATATGTGGATATAAGAATATTAAAATGGTATGGAAAAGATGCACACTTCATTCTTATTTTCTTCTGGGTTTGTAACAAAAGAAAAAATACTGCAGATGGATATTACATCATCCTCTAAGAGTTTTACTTCCTTTATTTATATTATGATGAGGCACGTGAAACAAAATATTACTAGTCCTCAATTCTGGTTGGTGGGTATATGAATGTGCTTCCCTATTCATCATATTTTGAGGTACTTTTCAAAGTTCTCAGAAGAGCAATAAAAAAATAAAAAAGTCCATCAATATTAAAAATATATATTGCAAAACAAACATCAGCACTCTCCTGAATGGTGAAACACTAGAAGCATTTGCTTCAAAATAATATGAAAAAATGAAGATCTGCAGTTTTTAATTAACATTGGTCTAGGTGCTTTAGCTATCCAATTAGTCAAAAATTTTAAATGAATGAGTACCTATATCTTTAAACATGTATGAGTATATATGTGTGTAAGAGTGTGTATGAGTAAGTGTGTATATATATATATATATATATATACATACACATACACACACATATGTAAGAACTTATAAATGCAAGTGTACATATGAATATGAATGTGTGTATATACATGTACATATATGAATTGGTATATTCATGTGAGAGTAAGCATGCATGTGTGTCTATGTATATATGAAAGAATATATATGTATGTGCATGAGAGTATATGTGTATGTGTGTGAAAGTGCAAGTCAGTGTTTATTATGTATGTATGTATGTGTATGTATATGGGTATACATGTGTGAGTATGCATGCATATGTGGGTATGTATGTGTGTGAGTATGTGCATGATAATGTCTGGATTGTGTACATTATATATGTACACATGCATATATACACATCAAATAGAAGAAAACACATATTAAAAGTCCCAAATGCGTTTGTTCTATACTTTCAAGTAGATTTTATGCTCATTAAGGTCTCAACCTGTGATATACTTCTTTTGGAATTGACATATAGCAAATTCTCTACTATACCTATAGAACTAAATTTGATACCATACCAGTACACCAAAATTTCTGTGGACCAGCAAGAATTCATGTGCCATATTTCAAGACTGTTTGGCATTTTTTGTTGTTGCTGTTGTTGTTTGCTTTCTGCTCAGTACAAGATAGCTTATAATGAGAACAAAAAAGATAAAATGAAATCCTAAAAATAAGTTTGCTTTAAAATGTGCACAGATATAGATATAGATATGTATTCCATCTTTAGAAATTCATAAAAAACATTGAGTACTAAGAGCTTATAATTACCTCTAATTTCTCAAAAATCATAAAATTCGTGAAGAAAAAAATAAAGAAAAAAAAATTATGGTGTAGATGACCTTCCCTAGTAGTGAGAGGATCCAAAGGTGGACCTCATTTCCACTCCAGGCCAATGAGTAGCTCACTCACACAGGAGTGAGCAGCATTTAGAAGCCTATGAAGGTGAAGGACCCTGTTCATGGATTCTGCATAGCAGGAGAGGGAGATGGTGGTGGTAATGAAGATGGATTTTGGGGTCCTATATGGGAAAACTAGAAACTCCCTGGTTCAAACCCTAAGAGAGGAGGGTGGGGTCCAGAGAGGAGCACCACAGCCTACTCTGGGCAGACATGCTTAGCAGCTGCATCTCACAGTTGGGAAGATTCAGCCATAAGCCTTTGTTCTGCTGGCCTGTAAAGGCGGCCAGAGCAGGAGAGTCATCCAAAAGCAAGAGAGACTATTTCCTCACAAAAGGAGAGCTTAGTCTCTTACAGTATTTTCTTTTCCCCTGGAGCCTGAGTCAGGCAGGAAAGCAACACCCTAAGGTCAGATCTAAGTCAAAGAGGTGAGAGCTCCATTCGGGTTCAATTCAACAGGCTGCAAGGCATACACAACCCAGATGGGCAATAAACCAGAACATCCACAGCAGCAGAAGGATTGACTTATCCTCAAACACTGCGTGGAGCCCAAGAACAGTCTCTTGCATTTCGGCTCATACTTGCCAGCCAGCAAACCAAGTTATGTTCTTTCTGGGTGGCTGGCTCAAAGAATCATACATTACAGTGGAAACTCCCATTTACTTCATTTATTGCCATTTATAATATTTTCCACTATTTGTAGATCATGAATTCGATCTTCTCCTTTTTCTTTTTTCTATTTGCAAAAAAAATGCAGGCCATTCTGAGAGTCAAAATGTTCCAGAATCTTTCTCAAATATGTTACCCTTCATTTTCTATGATAACTTTAATCATTTCTTTGGAATAGACCCAATGTCAAATAAATTAACAATGCTGAGAAATAAAATTCAATTGTCACCTTCATTCCCTTTGAGAAGGGGGAAAATACTACTTTCAAGAGCCTTGCAAGAAGTCATGCTTAAAATAAGACAAGTTAATAATGTCACTCGCATACACACACATACACACACCCACACACACAAACAAACAAATAAAAAAACACAACCACTCATTGCAGAAAGATTTTTTTCCCAGTTCAATCTAATCTGTACCAAGGTTGCAGATAAATTCCATATTATCTGAAATTCTTTTAACCTGCAGGACTGAAACCATGAATTTTGTGAGGAAATTTCATCTCGGCAATTGCCTCACATAAAGAGTCTTTCAGAAGGATGTTAAGCAGGAGTCTAAGCAGGAGACCCGAAGAAAAGAAGGAATATTCGAAGATTATTTTTCTTTCACAGAGGGCTGGTATTTTCCTAGCTTGTGAAGCATGTTTGCTGCGTAGGTAGAAAACCTTACTCTTTACCAAATAACAGCCCAGAATAAAGCTCGATAAACAAAGCTACAACAGCATCTCTTTTCATTTTTACACCC
The DNA here is from genome assembly GCF_052094955.1 of Ictidomys tridecemlineatus. NCBI lineage: Eukaryota > Metazoa > Chordata > Mammalia > Rodentia > Sciuridae > Ictidomys > Ictidomys tridecemlineatus. The sequence goes on from NC_135481.1 coordinate 165,674,818, forward strand.
TAAAGTCCACTAGCAAGATTGGAGCAATAAACATGCCAACAGCTCATTCCTCTTTCTTATATTCTGTCATTGTTTGCTTTGGCAACTGCCACTATCATGGGGCCAGCAGGAAAAGACACAGTGAATCAGGGGAAAAAAAAAATAAGTGTCAGCCAGCTAAATTATTTACCAAATCCCAACTGGTGAAGGAAACTGATACTCAACTCATGGGATTGCTACTGCTCACAGCTAAGATTCTGGGTCAAGCTGAAGAGCTGTCCTAGAAGAGGTGGCAGAAAGTCACCACTTTTGTGCCATTAAAATTGCTTCTTATTGGTAGTTCTCTACAATGTAGAATATGAAAGACATTACTGTGATTATTTGCTAAACTTGCTGGATCTGTATGGAAATGTTTTCAGGATCTGTTTGTGCTTGGCTGATTCTTCTTCCAAAGAGACATTCTTCTTGTATTTCCTCTTTATGTTAAGCCTTTGAACATTTATATAGGTACCTATATTTCCTATTTCAGGTAAGGCAGGGATCTTCAATTTATGTGACTCAGTTCCTTCCATAACACATCTTTTTCCATTCTACTAACTTTAGCCTGTGTTTTTACATTGGAAATGTATCTCCTATAAACAAAACACAGGTGGACTTTAATCTTTCACCCAGTCTGATTAATCCCTGCCTTTTAATTTGAGTGTTTAGTCCATTAATATTTAATGCAATTAGCTATATTGTTGGGTTTAATTCCATATTGTTGCTTCTTATTTTCTATTTGATTCATTTTCCTTTTTCCTTTGTTTCTGCTTTGATTTATTTTAACTGATCAAGTGTCTTTAAATGCTCTTTTTAATATGCTCCCCTATGTTTTTAACTATACCTCTAGTTATTTTTATTAGTGGTTATGCCAAGGAATATAATACACATTCTTAACATGTCACAAAATTCCATTAATTAATATTATACAATTAATGTAAAATATTTGAATCTTACAATAGTATTGTTCCTTTTATTTCCTTTGCATCTTTATGTGGCTTTTATCATATATGTTGTAAATCACAGACCACATTGCACATTGAATATTTTACTTGAAATAGTCAATGATCCTTTAAAGAAAATGGGAGGGTACATTATTTATTTACTCATGTTTGTTATTTTTGAAGTTTTTCATTTGTTTCTGTGGAATATTGAATTTCTGCTTCCATTTAGTCCTTTTGAACTTTCCTTCCCTGAAAACGAGTCTTAAGACTAAGCATGATAGAAAGTTGATGCAAATTGGTGCCTGGCTGAAGAACTAGCCCCAGCAATGACCAGTAGGGATGTACAAGAGTCTTCATGTGATCATGAATACACAGACCATACAAATGATTTGCAGCAGGGATTTAGGGCCTGTTTTTCCTGGATGAGAGAAAACCCAGAAGGGATGGAGTAAACCTCAGAAGGTTGTCAAGCCAAAAATGCAAATAATCTGTTCTGAAAGTTAGAATTGAGATCAAAGGGTTTAAGAAACTTAGAAGTTGATTTACACTCAAGATAAAGAATTAGGTTTTTCCAACCTGGAACAAAATCCCTTGCGAACCATCAATTCTCCATGACAGGACTATTCAAGCTGGGGAGGCGGCGTGGCCCAGAAATTAAATCTGAGCCCTGGCGTCTGACTTCCTGGAGCTGACTCCTACCTCCCCATTTACCAGCAATGTGACCTTGAGCAAGTTAACTAACTTCTCTGGCCTCATTTCATCATCTACAAAATGGATATGATGATAACAGGACCCACATCAGAAGGTCGTTGAGGAAGGATCACCAAAAGGCACTTGGAGCGCTTCCTGGAGTGCTCTGTTCTGAGTATATAGTAAACATTAGTTATGATTTCTATTGTTCCTAGAAGACCCTTCATGTTGTTTCCAACTCTGAGATTCTGTTTTCCTCTGAATCTTCTCTCTCTTATTATGTTCTGGATACAAAAAAAAAAGAATGGGGATACTTGTGTTTATCTCTCTGTTATCTCCTCTTTTACTCAACCTCATTGTAGATTTTGGTCTTAAACTGATCAGACAATGGGAACAAGAGAACAAGCTTACAATGGTAACACATACTGTCCATTAAACATCCACATGTGTTTTAAAATTCTAACCCTTCTTCATAATAGGACCCACTAGCCTCATTTTACAGATGCCACACATCTGTAAGTTTGTCACTCATCCAAGTCCACACAGGTGTGACTCCGGCAGCCATATTTTTTTGTACCATAGCAAATGCTATCACATGTGCAGCAGGGATACCTAGAATATATCTGGACCTGGAAAGCCAGATAAATGTTTGAATAAACATAGTTCATAGGGAGTAGAACAGTTGGATGTCAGGAATGCAGACTACCAAGAGAGGAAGTTGAGAGGAGCTATCAAGAATAGGCCAGTCTAAGTACCCACGGAATCAAATGAAAAGTTCAAATACGGGATCTGGGAAGTGAAGGGATCATAACAAGAGAGTGGAGAAGTCAGACATGGAGGAGATGGTAGGCAACAAAGTGTGTTATCACGTAAGTTACCACTATGGGCCACTGGAGCTTAAACTCACTGAGTGCCCTGGAAGCTAGCATGGAGCCACACAGCACACTCAGAGTCTTGCAACCAGAGGACAAGGGAGGTGGGGTGTTTATACACCAATTAAATGTACTTCTTCTGATAATCAGCAATTGAGGGCTGCCTCGTAGGGGGTGTTATTCCATGATATACCAACCTTCCAGGTTCAAGAGCAGAATAACCTTGGTTGGCCATAGAATAGTCTCAAAAAATGGAGACAAGTGCTGGAAGTTCAGACTTGGGCCAAAATACACTGAAATTGGTAAAGGCCAAAGTCAGGATTCAGCTGGATGAATATTAGAAATCATGATAGATTGATAACCCAAAATTTCATCAAGCAGCTAAGACTAAAAAGCCAGTCTTGTAGAAACTATCCATGTTACCTAAAGATCATATTAAATAAAGATCAAAATCTTTATTAATAAAGTTTTCAAGAAGAAAGTTTTATTTTTATAAAGGTACTTTTAAAAAAAACCTTTATTAAGGTAACAGAAGTCCAAGAAAAAAATTGCTTGTGGATACTCAGTGTGCTAAAGCCAAATTAGTATTCCAACTCCCTGCACTTTAATTTCAGTATTCACACCTGCTGCACCATGCAGAGAAGCATGGTGTGCTTTATTCCATGGCAAATCAACTCCAGGAAACAGCCTCTTTTAAGCTACTATGGGAAACAAAATAAATAAATAATAAATAAATAAATAAATAAATAAATAAGCAAGCAAGCAAGCAATCAGACTAAGAGAATGGGTGGGTCTGGGATGGTAAACTCATATAGGGAAATAAAGGACAGAGAGGAAAATAGAGCAATAGAAATCCACACTTAACACACTTGAACTCTTATACAGTGTAGGTCAGAATGCAAAATGGCACAGCCATTTTAGAAAATGGTTTGACTATGTCTCAAAAAGCTAAACATATTACCATACAAACCAGCAGTTCTACTGCCAAGTACTTAACCAAGAAAAATGGAAATACATGTTCTCACACACACACACACACACACACACACACACACACACACACAATTTATTTGACAATATTCATAGTGGCCTTTTCATAACTGTCAAAAATTGGACACGAATATCTCTCAGCTTCAAAATAAATGAGCAAGGTTCATTTATTCATACAACAGAATATCACTCAGCAATAAAAAGGAATGAATTGCTGATATAGGCAACAACACAGGGGAATCACAAATGTATTGGGCTGACCATAAAGAAAACAAATTCAAAATGCTACATTCAATGATTCTTTTTATGGAACTTTCTAGAAAAGCCTGGGGATATGGGTTGACTATGAAAAAGCAGTACAAGGAAATTTTGTCGGTAATGAATATCTGGCATATCTTGATAGTCCTGGGGATCACGTGACATATATTTAAATTCATAGAAATGTACACTGAAAAGAGAAATTTGGCTGTATGTCATTTTTTAAGTGAACTGATAAAAATAAATATAGCAGTGATAGGTTCTGACAGCAGCAAAAACATGTCAGTCAAAGTTGAAAATCCAATCCGAAGCTCCAGGACCATGAAAGCTCCACCCTTCTGTACTGCAGCCATTGGCAGCTGACTCCTGGGCCTGAAGTAACTGAGATGGTCCATGATTAAGGCAAAAATATTTGCAGACTAACAGATTCTTTGAACTTCCATGAGACTACACCTCTATCCCTGTGACAGAGCCAACTCATGTGGATTGACTGCAGTCCAGTACCACAAGAATGACAATCATTCAGAGAGATAAATAACAAAATTTTAAAAAGCCGAATATCAGGTTTTTTAAAGGATGGAAACATAACATCGGTCTTGGAGAACAAGAATCACATGGACAGTAAAACTGTCTTTGATCCTACATGAAGTATTTGGGGCACAGACTATGGAACTGGACAAAACTGTAATATGAACTCTGGGTCAAGTCCTGGCTCACCATACAACTGTGGCAGATTGAATTTGGGGCCCAAATCTTCACCTTTCCCTAAACCATGTGTTTTGCCATGTGATTTCGTAGTGTACTTTTTGCCCTATTGGCATAATGTACTTCCCCTTCATTTTAGGTTCAGGGTCAATGCATGCTTAGCCAATGGAATGTGGATGGAACTGGCAAGGTGGTGGTTCTGAGAACCTGCCTTAGGAGACCTCATGAGCTCGTGGTTTTCCTCTTGAGCTTTGTCATCAAAAGGGCCTTACTAGCTAATTTTCTGTGAGAAAGAATAAATGACTCTTGTTTTAAGTCACTGAGCTTAATGGTACAGTTACTGTGACAATAGCCAACTGACAGTAAGAGCTCAGGTGAATGCTTTGATCTCCAATTTATTCACCTAAAGCAAATATTTATTGAACACATGCAGTGTGCCAAGGACAGAGTGGGTTTGAAGCATGATGAAGAGCAATGAGCCTAGTTGTTCCTTCTAAGTATAACCCAAAGCTCACTATGTGGGGTACACAGGAGGTCATCAATGCACACAGTTTACCAGCGCTGAATTTCTCCCTGCTTATACAGGAAGTACAGTCCTTAAAATGATTCTTATTGAGCTCTAAGTTGATTCGGGTTGAATTTACTTGACAACTCTCACTCCACACTCTACTTCCTGTGACTTTCACATCTCTAAACTCTGCTTTACGGAGTCATGTTTAACTGCAGGAATTTCACATCTCTGTGGACACGGAAGCATTTAGCTGCGGTAGGCACTGGACTTAGGGGACCATTTAAATTTAAATTTAAGTAAATTTATTTAATAAATGTAATTAAATTATCAACTTAATTTTAATTAATTTAAATTTATTTAAATTGTAAGTTTAATTTTTAATTTATCAAATTAAAATTCAGTTCCTCTGTCATAGTAGCTTCATTTCAAGTGCTAACTAGACCTCAGTGTACTAAGGATACTATATTGACCAGCATAGGCACAGAATATCATAGGAAGTTCTCCTGGACAGTAGCATCTCAGGTTTCCCTCTTCTAGTTTGCAAATATTACTCTTTTTTAATGATTCATATAGGCTATAAAATGTTATGTACTGGCCTCAATGCTAAAACCCAAAACCAACAGAAATGCAGACCCTATATCATAATATGCCTCCTGCACGCTTTCCTTCTTTTAAATGCATACTCATTGGAGTCTCCAAAGTCCTTCCCTGAAGCTTGACTTCTGTTGAAACCCTTCTCCTTGCCAGATCCATTCCAATTCAATTTATTTTATTTTGCAGGAAATCTCTAGAATTCCATGAAAATCAGTCAATACATCCTAAAGTAAAGGAAGTGATGTCATGCAACTCCTTCTACTCAACGTATCCACATCTCAGATCCAGCTTGGCAGGACTACATGTATATGGAAATTAAAACAAAAATAAAAACACTCAGGTGTTGAGGCAAAGAATAAGTGCAATAATATGTATCTCATGTCCAGTGCCTGACTTAGAGCATTGAAATAATGCTTCTACCTTTAGTCATACCAATTGTATTAGAACTGGGGATACTTTTCTGATGTGGGAGACAGGCTGATTCCATTATGGTTTCCAATTAATGCCCTAGACAACAAGTTCATGAGTGACTAGAAATGATCCATTAAAAACTCTTGGCCAGGACCCACAATTATCTCCCTTCAACCATACTGAGGTTATATCCTTTTGCACTGGAAGAGTAGAAAAGAGAGAGATTCCTAATTAGAGATCCATAAATGAATCCAAATGGCTCCAAAGGAATCCTCAGTCCTTCCCCTGGCTCCCTGATAGCTGCCTTTAGAAACATGTGGTCATGAAATTATCCTTGGCATCATACCCACCTCTGTATTCATCTTCCTATCTTATCTTTTGGGGGAACATTCACAATCTTTAAAAATTAAAAGAGAAGGAGGCTTTATTGGGAAGAATAGATCTGTCTTGAAGGAAGAACAGTTAACCAAGAGTAAAACTACAGTAAGGTTTCTGATGTGTTTTCTTCCCAGCTCTTTGGAATTTTTGGTCTTGGACAGACAGAACAGCACAGGACATCGCTCCCAAGTTTCCAACCCCAAAATATTTTTCTTAATTTTAAATCTTTGAAGGAGAAATGCTACATTTACTTCATGATTTTTTACCATTGAACATGATGGAAAGAGAGTACTTACTCCTGCCTCTCATCCCCCAAAAGAAATGGGGCCAATGGAAAAAGCTGAGACATTACATTTTTCTGCCCCTCTGCTGAGATTTTTCAAAGTACACCACTCAGAAAATAACCCCATTTGAGAAGTTCATCCCTGTTACTTATAGTTTTGATGACTAAATTTTTTTAAAAAACTTACAATTGTAAATTTAATTGAACTCTCAGTCCTTCCAAGATTCCATATCTTAAATGCTCCACAGATACCTCTTCTCAGAGGAACTAGTAGGATATATTTGAATTTGCTGCCCTCTGAAAAGTCTGATCACTAAACCAAACTCCTCTGAATAGGTCTTTCATAGTTTAATGCATCACGTGATATTTTGCATCGAATTTTCCTGGTAGTAGTACTAATTTGTTTACCCTTGTTTCTCCTGTCTTTCCTTAAAATTTTTTTTTCCACTTTATTTTGTACCTTGTAGCATTTGCCTCTTTATTCTATTCTCTTCCAATACCTTGCTTTTTCATTTGCTTCCTTCTGTCTGGAATACCTCTGCTTCTCCTTTGGTTCTTTACATCTCAGTAAACAACTAAACGATTTGCCCAGGGACTCTAGCCACTTGCCTAGTATTCATCCTTGATCTGTCCCCTTCTATGGTGGCCAACAGCCAATATGTCAATATGTCCTACTGAATTTGCCTCCAATATATTTCCTGAATCCATTTACAGCTGTTTCTCTGTTCCATTATTGATTCAAGCTAACATTATCTGTGTAGTGACCTGCTACTGGAGTCCCTGCTTTCACTTTGTTCTTCCATAATCCATTCTTAAAAAGCAATTGGGCTGGACACAGTGGTGCCTGCAGTTCAGGAGACTGAGGCAGGAAGATCCTGAGTTCAAAGCCAGCCTCAGCAAAAGGGAGGCGCTAAACAACTCAGTGAGACTCTGTCTCTAAATAAAATACAAAATAGGGCTGGGAATGTGGCTCAGTAGCTGAGTACCCCTGAGTTCAATCCCCAGAACACTCCTTGCCAAAAAAAGCAGTTGGAATGGTCTTTTAAAACACATATAAGTTCCTTCACTGTCCTGCAAAAATTCACCAATGGAAGTCATTGATATTTATAATAAAAACAAAATTTCTTGGAATTGCTTATTGTGGTTCTGAAGGATCTAGTCTCTGCCTACTTCCAAGTGTACCTTATATGCTCATTTCTTTCCATCTTCCCCTTGATCTCTATATTCCAGTCTTTCCTCTGCACTTGAACTATCCAACATTTCTCTAGCTTAGGATATTTCCATTCTCTCCTCTCTCTGCCTGAAACAATCTTCACACCCCACAATTCTAAGCCAACCATTCTTGATCTTCAATCTAATGTAGCTTCCCAGTCATTTTGAGTTCCATTCCCCCATCATATATTTTTATAGTATATAGATGATATTTGCTAGCTTTATTTCTCTGCTGATTTTATTCAGCTACCTTAGAATGTTGAACCCATTAGCAAACCAGGCACAGTGAAATGGTGCACACCTGTAATCCCAGCAAGTTGAGGGGCTGACACAGGAAGATCACAAGTTTGAGACCAACTTAACAACTTAGCTAGATGTGTTTCAAAATTTAAAAAAATAAATAAAAATGACTGGGGATGTATCTCAGTGGTAGAGCACCACTAGATTCAATGCACAGTACCTCAAAAATAAATAAATAAATAAATAGGAAATGAGGGCAGGCAGAAAGAAAAGTAAAGAAATGTTAGCCTCATCAGAGCAGGTATCACGTCTGTCTTGGTCTCAAGTGTATCCTCAAGCTTAGAACATGATGACTATACAGTAGGTGTTAAATAAATAGTTTTTAAATGAATAAGTGCATAATCAATCCTCCCAGATTTATTCTCTTCTTCTAATCTGGAGCAAGAAGGAGAAGAAGAATAGGTTGATTCCTTTGAACAGATATTGTTCATCTCAAATAGAGAGGTGAAATCACTGTTTAGACATGGACAAGAAGAAAAACAAGTTAACATTGATTTAGGGATTGCTCTTTGACTGCCACTATGCTTAATCCTCTACACGTGCTATAGAATTTAATTTTTATAATACTCCATTGAGTCATTAGTATGTGTATTTTCTAAATGAAGCTGAGAGTTACTATGGTAGGAGCTGTGTGGCCCCACTCAGATCCCATTCAGACATCATCCCTATGATTGCGTCTGTTAATGCTCAGAGCTGCCTCCTCTCCTGAGAATTGCTCTCTTATGACAGAAACATCTCACAAGGAGATTAGACCCTTGTGAGACGTTAGCTCATTGCCAGTGGTCAACTGATTCAGGGGTACAGAAGGTGACCTATCCTTTGGGACCAGTTTTGTGGTGCAAGTTATACTACAGAGCTCTTTGGGGTCAACAGAGCATGCAAGATAAGCTAGATGCCACATCCTTGCTCAGCATTTTCCCCTGCCCTCTCCTGGTTTCGCCATTCTATTCCAGATTTCTGAGAGCATTCCCTTAATAAATCACCTGCCCATAAATCCCCATCTCAGACTCTTTATCCAAGGAACTCAACCTAAAACAGAATAAATCCTATTCTTAGAGCCAGAAAATGAATAAGTATTCAAGTCTATGTGATAGCTGGGTGCTCAACATAACACTGCAGTCACTTTCTTGATTATCATCTTCGTGTCTTCAGGCAAAATTTCCATAGGCCATTCTGGCCTGAGAGTTCCTGAAATATGCCTAGTGAAAAGGAAAAAGAAAATCCTGCAATGCAAGTCAGTGGCCCATCAATTCCTAAAAAAGCACAGAATAAAGGAGGGAAAAAAAAGATGTACAAAGAAAAAGAAGACAAATGGTAGCTAAGGGACTGATCGTGGGTCCTTCTGATATCCAAGAAACCAACTGTCTACTCTGACCTTCATATACTTGAGTTCTTCTCAATTTCTTCATCTATAAAATGGAGATAAAATGTTTGATGAAAAGTCATATTGCAATGTCCAGTAGATAGTAGGTACCAAATAATGAAGTCAATATTTTTCTAAATCACAAGCATCACATCTCAACTCGAAGGCTTTCCTGAGGTTCAAGTCCTAGTTCTCCAGACACCTCATCTCCCACTCTTCACATCTATCTTTACACAGAGGCTGGATTTTGGTGCGTACAAAATAAATTGACTAAATAATTTAATCAAAGGCTGAGAATTTCCAAGGGACTGGGCATTGAGAGGAAATCACCTTATTGGCTCTAATTCAAGGGATCTATCTCTACATAAGAATGCTACTGCCAGGCACAGGCCTGTAATCCCAGCAGCTCAGGAGGCTAAGGCAGGAGAATCTGGAGTTCAAAGTCAGCTTCAGCAAATTAGCAAGGCCCCAAGTAACTTAGTGAAACCCTGTCTCAAAATAAAAAAATAAAAGGTTGAAGATGTGGCTTAGTGGTTAAGCACTCCTGGGTTCAATCCCTGGTAGGAAAAAAAGATAAGAAAGAAAGAAAGCTACTAAGAGACAGTGTTGGTATTCATCCTAAGGGATGCTACAAGAATTAAGATCATGACAATTGGCCCAATTGTACAGAAAGCTATGGACATGTCTTCTCCTACTCCCTTTGATATTAGAAAGGGAAATGAGCATATCTCAAATTCATTTAGTACCTCTTAAATGCTTGACTGGGCCACAGAAGATATTACCTTATATATTATCATTAATATCCTCTGTACCAAGAACTAAAAATCATTATTCTGTTTAACCCTTACTTTAAGCATTTATTTTTTAGGTATTCCTGACCATTTCCAGAGAAAACTGAGACTTTGGGCAATGGCTGTCAAATTTTGGACCACATCAATATCATCTTGAAGATTTATTAAAGTCCAGATTGGTGGGCTTCATCCCTAGAGTTTCTGATTGAGTAGGTTTAGGTTGAAGTTTTAAGAACTTGCATGGATCATACTGAGAATCACTGGCTTTGAAGAATTACATAATATTTCCTTCTTTCTGGTACAGGAGATTGAAACCAAGGGCACTTCACCACTGAGCTACATTCATTAAATACGTTATTTAATTTATTTTTTATTTTAATACAGAGTCTCACTAAGTGGCTCAGGCTGGCTTACAAACTTGGGATCTTCCTGCCTCAGCATCCCAAGTTGCTAGGATTACAGAAGTGAATGACCATACCTGACTTACATAATATTTCTAAGATTTCACCTTTGTCTATTATACTCTAAATCTTCTGTTGTTAATAATGGAAGGGGAATTCTTCCCTAGCTATAACTAGTGATATGCTAGACCTGGCTCTTTTTAAATCATAAGAGCCAACTGTTATCTTTTCCCAACTGCACATTCAGTGACGTCATCTTGGTAGCCTGAAATCTGATATGATAGGAGTATTTAGACCATGAAAGTTTGCAAGCACTACAAATCAGAGTTTTGCCTTATTTTTGTTTCTGCACCACCCATAAAGGACATGACTGCATATTCCTCTGCTCACTCTCCATCTTCTCCAGAGGAATTCATCCATGACCAGTGACCATGACTGTCTAGGAAAGAGACTCAATCAACACAATTATATGGGTTTTTAGTACTACATAATCAAGTAAACCCATTTTTTTTTGTTTTTCTTTAAGAAGAAAAGTAATCCGTTTCCATGTGAAATTCCTACATCTCCACTGTGGATACCTGAGATTTGCAAACCATTTCATGTATCCCATGCCATCATTTGTATTTTTAACAAATGTTTTTGAGCCCCTATCCTCTGCAAGCACTAAGTTGAATAAAGCAGGTAGAGGGGAAAAGATGGTGATAATCTGTATCTTATAGAACAAATAGTCTTCCAGATGGGCTTAAGGAAGAATAATTGAAATTTCCAGATGGAATAAAATCTAAAATAAACCTCCATCTTGAAAGTCTTATAGAGCTCAGTTTTTTTAATGGGTAATGAAATCATACACATGGCACGAAATTCTAACGGTACAAAGGGATACAGAGTAAAATGTAAGTCTTCTTTTCATCTCTGTCTGTCAATCATCCATTTTCCACCTTCTGGAAGAAAATGCTATTTTCACGGTTTGATATATCCTAAGATATTTGGGGGACAAATGCTTTTTTATACTAATGATAGTACACAATATAAATTGTTCTGCATCCTGATTTTTTCATAACAAAATATCTTGGGGATTACTGATACATAAAGATCTACCCCATTCTTTTTAACCTTTGCATAATCCTGTATGCTATAGCATATTGATCCAGTCCCAGATTGATAGGCATTTAGAACTGTTTCCAACCTTTTGCAGTTACAAATACTGCTACTATGAATAACTGTGCATTCATCATTTCACCTATGTCTGTGTATTTCTGTAGGATAAATTCCTAGAAGTAGAATTCTAGATCACAGGACATTTGACATCGTTTTAGTATTACCAAATTATTAATACCAATATACATGGCCACAATAAAATATAAGAGTTCCAGTTTCTTATCTTCAATAAAGTATATCATTAAACACACAGTTATCTGCCAGTCTGGAAAAATGAAAACTATCACATTGTAGTTTTAATACATTATTATTTTGGATGAGGCTGAGTGTCCTTTCACAAATGCAAGATTATTTGGACCTGGATTTTAGTGATCTGATTGTACCTTGCTGTCTGATCATATCTTTTGCCCATTTTTCTCATGGGTTTTTGATGTATTCTTGTTTATATGTAAGTCCTCATTATATATTACAGAAAATGTTCCTTTATCTGATCTGAATCGCACTTTTTCCCATCGGATTAGTATGAATTAAGAGGAAGCTAATTAACAACAGGTACGTTCTCTATTAGCCCATTAACTACCCTCTATACTTAAATACACTTGAAATCAGGAAGAGCTTTGAGGCCAGGAACTACAATATTAACTGTATGTACCTCCATCCAAACTATAATCCTCTAAATTTGTGGCAAAGGCAAAAGTTCTCATCAGAGCACTTGACATGTAGAAACTCACTTCTGAACTAGCAAGAGACAGAATCGCAGAATGCTACAGTGAATCTCGATGGAGAGAGAGGAACCAGTTTTGTTCTGTTGTCTCAAGTGTGAGAGTGTATTGCAAGTGTGCCTTGGAAAGCCTTTTCACTTGTTTGCTTTCAAATGTCTTTCGAGAGCCTGTGAGAAAAGCCCTGATAAGCACAGATAGGGTTTTAGATGGCTACTCCACCAGCACCAGGGAGTTATACAGATTTTCAAGAATATTCCCCACATTTACTCTGTCCTTCCAAAGAAATGTGCATGCTGGAAAAGTGGATTGCATAAATTATCTCTACATACGTCCCTAGATATCCATGCTTATGTTCGATGGCAGCTTCCTTTTGTGATCCAACAAATATCTCTCTCACAAAAAAGACAATTTTCGGCTTCAACACAAGACTGCCCACTTTGATGTAATACCAGAAGAGTCTGAGCTGTCCTTCACCCCAAATGGTTTCCTTAACCACTGTTTTCAGGAGGGAAGGAAGTTGCTCTTGTTTATTTCAGAATCAAGTTTTGCAAACACCACATGAAAACACCACATGGGCCTCTAAGTCCCAAGGAAACATAGTAGAAATTCAAGGAGGGGTGGGGAGGAAGATTTCAACATGACCAATGTCCTAGGGTCATGTCTTCAGTTCAGCATGAAATCCATACTTCAAGGGGCTCAGAAATGGAAATTTCCAGTCTCTTTAAAAAGTAGTCTTGAGACAACATCTTCTCGAAAAACTGGCAACCAAGCCCCTGACTGCCCGGGAGAACACCTAAAATTCTGCTCAGGGATCTATAATTCCACAGTCTCTTAGCATCCTCAACAATATAGATGGAAATGAATGATAGGCTGCACATGCCATGTGCAAAAGCCAAGAGGTAACACAAGAGGAACTTGGCACCCCCAAGTGTAACTCTCTAATTCACAAAGACAAGGTAGTTTCCTAATCCATGGCACCTCTTGAAGCACTGAGCATACAATAAGTAGGTGTTCAACTGGCAAATGACCCAAGTAGAGTGTTTCATAAAAATGTCCAAAATGGTATCAGAAATATTTTCCTCTCTCCTCTGTGCCCTGACTCAAGTCCCATGCATTCCTGAAGTCCCATTACCATTAGCTTATTTCCTAAGAAGTCTTTCTGAATGCCTATTTAGGTCCTTACCTTATCAATTGATATCTCTCTCTCTCTCTCTCTCTCTCTCTCTCTCTCTCTCTCTCTCTTTTTCTCTGCCCCCCTCCATCTCTTCCTCTATCTCTCCCCCTTCCTGCACTAGGATCTGAACGAATCAGCACTTAGTTTGCCTTGCATATAATTGACTGTTTTATGTGAGTATGAATCCCATTTCGCAGCTGAACAATATCTCCAGAAGCAAGTGAACATTTGGATTTACATGCCCCCTGACAGCACATAGAAAAAGAAGTGAACTTAGGTCTCCATGTTCCAGGTTTTTCACGCTGTTCCCTCTACCTGACACAACTGCTTCCTTTATCTTCATCTTTCAGACACCAGCTTATTGGTGTTTTTCTTTAGTAAATCCCCTCCGATACCCTCTATTTGTCTTCATGTCAGCGGTCATCATGCCATATATGATTGCTGCCACATCAGTTGGCTGTCATTGTGTCAGTGAGTGAAAACAAATTCCACCCCCCATCAGAAATACTGAGTGCTTTCAAACATGAGCCTGTGGGTGTGTCCAGCGATGCTTGCTTATGCATCTATGGTCAGCTGGGGGGGGACTCACTGGTCTAGGATGGAATTAATTGGGTTGATCCAACTCTGGTCCATATGCATGTGATTTCTTATTTTCTAGCAGACTACTTGAGATTTTCACAAAGCAGGTGTGCCAGGTTCTAGGTGAAAGAAAGATGGTAAAAAGGAGGCTCACATAAGGTGTCTTGAAGCATAGGCTAATGCTATAGTTTGGTTGAGGTTTGTTCCTCTGGAAGCTTGGTCCCCAATGTAAGAGTATTGGGAGGTAGTGGAACCTGTAAGAGATGGAGTGCAGTAGGAGGTAATTAGGCCATGGGGATACTGCCTCCTGAAAAGATTAATATCTATCTTTCATGATAGATTAGGTCTTCCAGGACTGGGTTAGTTACCACCAGAGCAGGTTGTTTTAAAGAAGGCATACCTTGCCTGTCCCAAACGTGCTGCTCACCTCTCTTGCATGAATTCCCATCATTCTAAGTGTAGGGCCCTAGACAAATGTAGCCACCCAAACCTGGACTTTTGGGCTTTCAACACCATAAGTCACGCTTCTTTTCCATATAGAGTGACCAGCTTCAGGCATTTTGTTATAACAAAACAAAATTCACTAAGATAAGACCTGGTATAAGGTCATTATTGCCACCTTCTATTGTCAAATCTAATCCCAAAACCAACCCAGATTGAAGAGTGAGGATATGTACTCCTCTTGATAAGAACAGTAAGCCATAATAAAGGAGCATGATACAGAGAGTCAACAAGAATTGCATTCAGTCTTCCATGGTCTCTCTACCTGACCATAAACTCCTTGAGAAGAGGTACAATATTCAGTTCACTATTGTATATCCAGCCTCTGAGACAAAACTGCCACAGAGCAGTCTCATTTGTTAGATGACTATACAAATTAATTAACTAATAGTGATCAAGGAAATAAAGAAAGTGAAACTCATGATTGATCACCTATATGCCATAGTAGATACTTTTTTATTAATCTTACCAATTTATTTCATTGGTTCCAGAAGTAATCTCAGGACTCAAATTCCAATGGCATTGTCTCCTTTTAAATCTGGCTTTCTATATGCCAGGCACTATTCTAAGTGTTTTACATGAAGTAGCCAGTAAATTGCTACCCTAATATTATAAGGTAGGTATTGTTATCCCCCAGTTTACAGTTGAGGAAACTAAGGCACAGAGAGATTAGGTAACACTCACTACTTAATAGCTCCAAAAAACCTAGGTGAGAGTTGAACCCATCCAATCTGTCTCCAGAGTCAGTTCTCTCAATCACTATAGTAACTGTACCTCAAGATATGTAGTTTATCTATCTTTCCCCATTCTAGCTTCTAGACAAGTTTCCATGTCATTAGGTTTGCCCCATAGAGTGACTATGGCCACATGAAGCTATTTAAATTTAAATTAATTAAGATTTAATAGAATAATAGATTTAGTCCCTCGGTCACACTAGACACATCTCAAGTGTTCAATAGCCCTGTGTGGCTAGTGGCTATGGAACAGGACGAGGCAGAGAACATTTCCATCATTACAGAAAGTTCCACTGGACCACATAGATTGAAAGCATCTCCTCTCAGAGAATTTCCCTGAGGTCACAAGGAGAAAGAAACCTAAAGAGAGCTCAGTTAAGATCTAGATATGGTGTGCCATCATGAATGCTTTCACCGGCTGTGTGGGAAACTGGCAACTTGAGTTCTTAGAAGACTTGAATGCAGATATGAGCATGTAGGGGCTATTGAGACACTGTTAGTTTTTCTAAAGAACATAGCTTGGTTTCTGTTTTGTCATAATGAAGAATTTATGTAAGCATAAAAAATAAAAATAAAAAACAGAAAAAGGCAATTCTGTTTTCCTTAAACACAAGCAATTTGATTTCTTAAGAGGTCTCCGCTTCGGCCCCACATTCTCAATTTTCTCAAATGCAAACTTATTTACACCCAAGGTAGAGAGGTACACAAGACAAGGCTCCCAATAATGATCTACAAAAAAAGCAGAATGCAAAGAAGATACTGAGGAAATGGATGAGCTGGAAGAACTAGAAGGCAGGATTGAAAATTGTCAGGAGCCATCCATGGGCTGTGTGTGAACTTTTGCACATAGTAGCCTCCTGAAGGGATAAGTCTGCCATTGGGAACTCCCTGTGGCACCCCCGCAGGGATTGACCACCTGATGCAGGTGAACCTCCCCTTCAAGCTCTGCCAAAGACCCTACACAGTGCCTGAGATGCATGTGACTTGCCAAGATGTCAATCAATCTGCTGACTCCAAGACATCATGAAGCAAGACTCCACCCTTGAAACCTCATCCCTGCCTTTGATGTACCCGCTAAAATAAACCACCAGAGCCATTTTGTCTTTTGTCTAGTTCCAGAACCCATGTGGACTAAATCTATCAGGGGCTTTATTTTCTGTAAATATTTCTGAGTATTTGTGCTTTGTTATTTATTAAATATTGAGATTGCAAGTATTAGGGTAGCTTAGATTATCCTGGGCAGAAAGAAGGACACCTTAATGAGATGCTGGCCATCATTCTCCCCCTCCATAGAAAAGGACATTTTTAGAACAACTGGCTTCCTGAACTATAGACTAGACAAGCCTGCTTGCTTCTTTGAATTTCATTTTAAATTTGATGTTTAAATCATTCAAAACAGCTGAGGACATTTCATCTCAGCTGTATAAATATAGCTGGTTTTTCTTCACTCGTTTTCTTTTCACGCTTTTTTTTTCTAAATCTGATGATCTGCTCTGCAAATTGAATTAGGGTTTTCCTGAAAGCCACCAACTTGGCTTTGAAGATGGGTATCCACAGTTGAAACTTAGAGTGTTGCCTTTCTTTGTATCTTTATTTGTAAATTCCTACCAACATTCTGAGAGCAAACACCACCTAGCTTCTCTACAGAGGTATTTCCATAATCCTAGACCGGTGAGGAATTAACAGTGAGAGCCCTTGAGGTCAGCCATGAAGAAGATCCTTTTGGTGTCTCGAATATCAATCATGGTTTGGAAAGTAAAAAAGAAAAATCAGCACTAAGGGCATGCTGAAATATATGGATTGACATTGCTGTCACCCTCTTCTGTTATAAAGTCTGATTTTTTTTTAATGCTCTATTTTATGGTGTGCAAGAATATGATGAGTTTCCAAAGACCCACTAATAGTGGATAGTTTCATTATCTAATATGTTCCCATACTTCAAGTCAGCTGCTTAAGCTCCCACCCCAGGAAAAGGTTTTGTTTTTCCTCTTCCTCTTAGGAGAATATAATTAGAACTGAACTCAGATGGCAAGAACATAAAACCTCTTTAGAAAAAAAGAACAGACTCCATGGAGAAAGATGCCCTACTAATTTTAGGACACTGCCCAAATGCACTTCAACAGGTTTAGAAAGTCTTTGTGGTTAAATTCCCCCACCTTTCCCACCAGGATGGACATTTAATGCCTGTCATATTTTCACCTAATACTATAAGCCCCATCCACCCAGACACATCGACAATCTCAGCTTTATCATAAAAGCTACAAAGGAATATGATCAGTGGCAAAGATTAAGGGAGCTTTGCAAACAGAAGAAGGCATGTTCCATGTTAATTGCTAATCAGTTTCAGCCAATATGGCACCAGTAACAAAGGCAGCAGCCTTATCGAACAAGAAGGGGATGGTCCTGCTTTTCTGGGGTACAATATGTCCAAGCAGAAAAATCACCCAACAACCCCAGGTGACTAATTTCTCTATAAATATATTATTGACATAATAGAGGCCCCTTTAATGGGATTATAACTACCCAGACAGCTGCTCTGCTAGTCGAGGAGAACATGGTTGACAAAAAAGATTTAAAGGAAATAATGGAGGAAAACAGCAAACCTCCAGCCAGGCACACTTAAATGACCCCACTGCTGCAAAATAATAGGATCACGTTGCAGATCTGAAAGGAAAAGCCAATGTGCTGAAAGCAATCGCTTTTTGCACGCTCTTCACCATTTCTCTCCCACTGCTCAGCTAAGGGCACCATTCAACAACAAACGCAGAAGCCCCCACTTCCCCTACGCCCAAAGCAGGCCTTTCAAAGGAAAGGCCACATTATCTGGTCCAGAATTCTTTAAAGGAATTATGTTTGGATTTAAAAGGTCTTGAAAGTGGATATGTTCTTTGCTTCTACTGCCAGGCCAACTTTTATCATTTATATAAAATACTTTGAAAGTTTTCTTCAAAAAAAAAAAAAAAAAGCAATTCTTACAGATGCCTGCTTTTCAGAAAATAAATGAATAAATAAAAATAAGCATATAAAGACTGATCAAGGAAGAGGGAATTTGTCTTCAAAATCACTTCCACAATTAGATCTCCCTTGGATTTAAAAACAAGATCATTAAATAAAGTGGTAGTGTTTCTTTATTGTTCCCCATTTAAAAAAAATAGTGAAAAACACTACAGTCTTTTAAGGTTTATAAGAAATAGTGCCAATAGATAAGACTTAAAAGAACATAAAGCCAAATCCTTGACTTGTGTTTTCTTAGCCATAGTATCTAGGGACATGCATACAAGACACCTGGGCATTCATTTATTTGCTAACTAGACATACAGCAGAGCATGAAATTGATATTCTTTTTTTTTTTAAGTTGTAGTTGGACACAATACCTTTTTAAAAATTTTTTATATTTTATGTGATGCTGAGGATCAAACCCAGGGCCTCGCACTTGCTAGGTGAACGCTCTACCACTAAGCCACAACCTCAGCCCCAAAATGGGGATTCTTATATGTGTGATTAAAAAGGAAGAGCTCTCAGGTGAAACCTATAAGGCACAGAGCAGAGGAAGGACTGAAAAGGATGTGGTTTCATCTGATCCCACAGAAATCACTATAGTGAGTGGCACCACAGAAGCAGAGGGCCACACCATTCCAAGTAAGTCCTATCCCACAAAACCCCCCTCCTCCTCCCATTCCTCCAAAGTTAGTCAAGGCCATAAAACAAACAAGCCTGAAAATCCCAAAGGCTGAACGCAACAGGAGGTAGTTTTTCCTTTCTTTTTTCTTGCTCATGCAACCATTCTATACAGGTCTTCTAGATCCAAAAACTGTCCTTCAAGACCTGATTCAGGGAATTTCTCTCCTGTTACTTCACCAGCTTCAAATACACTACTTTTATGGTGGAAAGAACATATGTGGAAACCCTGTAGAAGGTGCCCCTGGGAGCTTACCAGGGCCTGGAAGGAGCAGACATGGCTTCCGCCCACATTCCATTGGCCAGAACTCAATCGATGACCAAACTTAACGGTAAGGGAGCTGGGAAATGTCATTTAGCTGTCTGCCAGGAAGAAGTGAATGCACATTTGAGGAACATCTAGACAATCTCTCCCACTCCTCCTCTCTGACTCTATGCTCAAAGACAGCCAGAAGAACAGCATGCAAATGCCCAAAGAGTAGAGAAGACTCCCACTGAGTTCTCACCAGGCACTCTACTGGCCTAGGAAAGGTGGAGGAGGCAAAGGAATGGAAGCAGAAGGAAGGACCTGTGACATCTGAACTTAGATGGTCCTCTAATTTCCATTTATTTCAGCTCACTTCCCTCACCAGCCAGATGGGACAAAGACCCAGTGATATTTCTCTCTACATCATACTGGAATTTTTTAGAGATGCCAAATGAGTGAGAAAATAATTTCATTTAAGTTCAGAGAACTTGAAGACTTAGGCCAAAGTCACAATGAGTAATTAATGATGTGAATATAACTCCAGCTCAGATTTTTCAAGTCCTAACTTGGTAGACTTCACTCTACTGTAATACATCTCCTTAAGAACATGAAAACTCATGGAAAAATATAGACCAGTACCCAAGCATAAGCGGGAATTGTGGAACTGGGAGTTGCACATACATGGATTGTCATCACTTTTCAGAAGGACATTTGGGGGTCTACAAAGGAAAATTCTCTAAAAAGTCTACAAAAGACTAATGATAGTGTGAGTCATGGGCAGCTCCCAGAACATCATAATAAAGTCATTAGCTTATTCACCAGAGAGTGCTTGTTTCCTTAAAAAAAAAAAAAAAAAAAAAAAAGACTTTTCAAAAAAAAAAATGTTTGCAAGCTGAAACCATCAAGTGACAAGAAGTAGGATCATAACAGAACATAGTACAAAAAAAAAAAAAAAAGTCTTGCATAGACACCCAGGTAACTTGGCTCAGTGGTCTCACTGAAGCTGAGCATTAGTGTCACATAGGGCACTCTTTTAAATGCTGATGCCTGGGTCCTCCCTTCAGACGAAGTAATTCAGAATTTTAGTCTGCTTATAATATTTAAAATATATTTAATATAATGGACACATAAGTTCACATATTTGCGGAGAACAGTGTGACATTTCAATATATGTATAAAATATATAATGTTTGGGTCAGGGCAATTGGCGTACCTGTCAACGCAAACATTTATCATTTCTTTGTGCTGGGTACATTCAAAATCTTCTCTACTATCATTTTTTAATATACAATTAATTGAGGTCACCCATAGTTATCTTACTCTGCTATTGAACATTAGAAGCCATTCTTCCTATCCAGCCAGCTGCACCCCTACACCCAATGACCTCTGCCTTCCATCCTTGCCCTCGTCTCACACTTCCCACCCTCCAGTAACCATTTTTCTACTCTCTTCTTCATTGAGATCAACTTTTTTTTTTCTTTCACCTTCCACGTTTAAGTGAGAATACACAGTTTTTGTCTTTCTGTACCTGACTGACTTCACTTCGCATAATGTGCTCCAGGCTCACCTAGTACATCACGATCTTTGAAGTAAGAGCCAGGCACCATATTTTATAAACTTTCCTAAGCAATTGTCTTCAGTGGCCAAATTTTAGAACCACAGGTTCCCATAGCTGGACCTTCCTATAACCTTGATGGAGAGGGAGGTCCCCATGAAAGTAGATGGGCCTGACACCGGCAGATAAGAAGGCAGAGGTAGAAGAGCAGCTAGATCACAGTGGGAACAGACCCGTGAAACTCCCACAAGTACAGGAGTAGGCTCTGCCTCCAAGCCTTGCCTCCTGCCATGTCCAGTCCACTGGGGCATTCCTGGGTCCATCTCCCAGCCCTGTGTCCTCCTTGAGAACGTCCATAAATATCATTTCTGAGCAGCCATCACCAGCCTGAGTAAGATTCTTCATGACAGGAAGCTGGTATTCAAGAATGTTGTTAATGACAGTGAACAGGAGAAAACTATGATTAAGAATCACCTCCATTTACTGAGCACGTACTACCTGTAAAGCACCGGGCAGAGGAATTTTCATGTGTGCACCTAATTTAATCACTATGACACCACTATGGAGTAGGTATTACAGCACCCATTCTACAAAGGGGAAAGCTGAGGCTGAAGACAATTAAATAATCCACCTTAAGCCATCCAACTAATAACAGGAGAACCAGATTTCAAACCCTAGACGCCTTCTTTCATAGTCCTTAAAGTTAACCAGATATGTTTGTTGGATGTAGGGACCTACTCAGTGTCTTGACCCAGCTACCCTTCAGAGTTGCAGCTGTCAGTATATAGAGCAAAACCTTTCATAGTTATTTTAAATAAAACTTCCAGAGATTGCAAAAACCAAATATTGCATAAATGTTTAACATTGGTAAACCAAATGTCAAATTTCAATAGAATCTCTAAAAAGTCAATTGCAACAATTCTCTAGTCCACTCATACCCAAAGCAAGTAGTTCTTTAAAAACTTTACATAGACTATAAAAGGAGGACACAGTATGGAGCCCTAGGATTATTTTGTCCCACTAAGACAGTGGAAACCTATGCCTAGTGCTAACTTTGCAAAAAAAAAGTAACATAGCTTCCAGCTTAGGAAATCTAAGCTCCAATAGGGGAAGTGGGACATTCTAAGTCCAAAAAACACTTTCTTTATTTATTAAAAAAAATGACCCAAAATATTGGATTCTTTCTATGAAGAAAAGGAGAATCCTCAAATGCTTGAAAGGGAGTGGATTTGACCAAGATTTGGCTATGGAGGGCTTTATTCTTTAGGGATCTAAAAGACTAAATGGCACATACTCCAACAAATCAAAAAATATATATATATTAATATTTATTTCAATAAAGTACATATGAGCCAACCTACTGTGATCATTTGGTTGCAAAAAAAATGGCCATAATTCTTCATTTTTCCCTGGTTCTCTACAACTGGCACTATGAGAGTGCAGAACTCACCTTGTGTCCCTGAACTCAGCCATAGGATTTGATTCAGCCAATTAAACATTAGCAAAGGCAATCTGAGTGAAGACTTGAAACAGGCTTGCATGTTTCCATTTAGTCTCTTGCTCTGCTTCTCCTGCAGGCAAACCCTGGCTGGATTGCTTAAGGATGAAATGGATATAGTAGATCCTACTGGTCCCAGTCAAGAGCTCAGACATGTGAGGGAGTCCAGCCAAGCTCAGAAATGTTACCCCAGAAAAACTGAAGCTGATAACAGACACAAGAGTAAGCCCTACCAAGCCCAACTCAGATCGGCAGATCCATCAGCCAAACCACAGATTTAGAAGCAAAAAGTACATTGTCATATGCATCTGAGGTTTTGTGGCTTATATTATGTGGCATTCTTGCAGCAATAGAAAATTGATACGTCAAGTAATAGAAATTGTATTTTGTGACCATTTCTAGATGGCTTACAAATGTTATTATCAATATTTTTTTTCAATGTAAGTTGTCCTCTCCCACCCCAACTCCCAATTCCTCTTAGCTGGCAACTCCCTGGTGTTATGTCAAGAATCAAAAAATTTCCACCATGCCTTTGGCAAGTCAGATAATTACTTAAAAACATATCTACTTACAGGTAATATGTTCCATATCCCAGGAGGTTAAAATATATCTCAATTGAACATTTCTTTTCCATATAACTGGAAGCTGAGCATCTTCACAGTTCTAGGCACAGAGTAAGCACTCATTAATTGAGTAAATAAATGAATAAAGTAAAAATGTAAGATTGATCATAAATGGGGATAAACTCAAAGTATCTATTGGTCTCTTTGGATTGCAAGTGACAGAAACCCCTCATCAAAATATCTTCTCTGCAAAACAAGTGTTTCACTAGTTAATGTAGCTGAAACTTTTCATGAAGGACTAAAACCAGGAATTCAAACAATGCCATCCCATCAGGACTGGCGTTCTCTTTGGATCATGGTCCTATTTTCTACTCTCTTCATTTTGGTTCTCAAGCTCTGAGTGATATCCTTGAAATTACCATCTTAAATCCTTCCGGCAGAAAAGAAAAAGTATTTTCCCCAAAAAGTCCCAGAAACGCCCTGATTGGTTCTCCTGGCTCTGACTGCCTCACATACCCAGACCTCAACAAATCATTTTGGTTGGAGAAATGCAATGTTCTCATTGGCCAGGCCTGGAGGACTTGAGATGGTGGGGGTGAATGGAGGATACTGCCAACAAAAGAAAATCGGATGTGGTCTCAAAAAAAAAAAAATAATCAATATTAAATAGAAGCTGACTCCACACAAATTCCAAATCAACCAAATGAAATGGCAGAAAAGCGTATATGAAGTTACAGTATGCACACACACTGCATCTGACTCCTTTGGCATCCTCCCTAGAGTCTTTTACACACACATCCTTTCACTAGAGCATTCCTGCAGCAGCCACATGTACATGATGTGACCCGAGAGCACCTCACCTCACCTGCCTTGTGTACCTTTCACTTTTAATCTGGGGCTTTTGCTGCCACAGGCATGACGGACGCCACAAAGAACCCAATCAGGCATTCTGACACATGTACAAACATGGAAGGGTGATATTGTTCTCAACAACAAGAAGCACCATGGGACACCCTTTATCCTTGAGAGATGGGAACCAGGGGATAAATATTCCCACCTTCACAGAAGACAATCTTACATAACTTCTGGGAACTCTGGACTAGTTCTAGTTGCTCCTAGCAAGAACCAACTGAGGTTGTCTTTCCCTTCCTCCCTGTTTCATCCTCTCTAGTCACCTACTCTTGCTACCTAGGATCATTTCCTAAAATTACATCCTGCACACAAATCCTTGCCTCAAAATCTGCTTTTAGTATAACTGAAGCTACTATGCATGCTACATGCACACACATACATGCATACACACAAAGATGTGGACACATATGCCCCTCAGCTTTCTGCAGGAGGCTAAAGAAAATGCAGCAATCTATTTCTTTAACTCTTCTTTCATCTTGAAATCTGTTTATCTCAAAATTTTTTTTTTCTCCTTGCCCATTTCAATTGCTTTACTGGTGGTTCTATAAGAAAATAAAACTTCCCCAAATCTTCTTTAGATCCTGAGAAGGGTTATCTCTATAATAGCTTCAGGGTAGTTAAACAGGAAGCAGCAACAGAAGACAAAGAAATTAAAAGAGAAGGTTATATGTGTGTTAGTTCTCAGGATAAATAGATTTCCTACGAACAAAGTGATATGGACACAATCTGGGTTCAACTCTGAAATGGGAAACATATCACTTGCATCAGAGCTGGAGAGCATTTCTCTCCTCCCAGAAAGCAGAGACAATGTCACCTCATGGCACTACCACTGCCCTCCCAAAATGGCCAGAGTCACCATGAAATCAGTAGAAATGTTACATGCACTCACATAGCCTAGCCTACAAAGCAAACAAAACACTGCTTTTCCAAACTGCAGAAAATAAAAACAAAGATCAAAATATATTTAGTATCTACAAACTGTATAATAAGCTAATGGAGACCAGTATTTTTCAAAGCACAAAAATTTTACCATTAAGTGATCAAAGAATGAGAACAGCTGAACAGCTGAAAAGGAGCTGGGTAGCCCAGGGAGTCTTCCTAGATATGCAAATTAAGCAAGATGCCACTTTTCCATCAAAATAACAAAGAACTTTAAAAATAATTACAGCCCACAGGGGTAGCCCTGTATGTTGCTAGTGAAACTAAATTGATAGAATACTTCAGAAAAGCCATTTGGCACTATTTCAAGAGTCTTAAATTCTTTCAATCCCTTTAATCACATATTTTATTCAGGGAAATCTGTGGGAAGGAAATAATCCTGGACACAGAAAACAAACAAAAAAATCTGAATTTCTAATTATCCTGTATACTTGCAGCCTTACTATAGTAAGAACCATGGAACATTACCTTATAACCAATGAATACTAAAGCAAATTACAATGCTAATGAAATCTACTGTGTAATTACTTAAATGATATTTATCAAAGACAGTAGCTATAAATGCTTAAAAACATGAAATAAAAGAGGAATAAACAAAACTATATATGCAATATGAATAAAACTGTAAGATAAAAAGTAATCAAATTTGAAGAAATAAATACTACAATGTTAACAGACACTGTCTTTTGAGTAATGGCGCTACAGACTGAGCATCCCTAATCTGAAAAGATGAAATTTGAAACATCAGAATGACACTGAACAAATTTGAGATTTTGGAGCATTTTGGATTCTTGACTTTCAGATTAGACTGACTCAGCCAGTAAAATCTACACACACACACACACACAAAAAAAAAAAAAAAAAAACTTCTAAAATGGTCCTAAAGATTTCAGGTAAGGAATACACAACCTATATACATTCCTATATTTTTTAAATTTATTTATTTTTTAAAAGATCAAGAGGTAAAAATTGGATCTATGTGATGAAAGCTGAAATTATATAAACTTTTTTTTATACACCTATAGACAAGTAGGGGAAACACAGAAATACAAACATTGGTTACATTCAAATGCTAGGACCAGTGATTTTCATTTTCTTCGTGGTCTTCATAACATTGTTTTGCAAACCCTCTCTCTCCTAAGAAGTAATGGCAGATTGATATGAAGATGGCCAGTTCTTCTGCTCCAAATGGATGGAGAGAAATAGATTCCTAAGACCAAGATGAAATCATGACTCTAGGAATGAAAGGGAGTCAAGGCTCTCAAAGATGAAATCAAGCAGGTCCTTTTCCAATTCTGAATTAAGGACTGTTTAAAAAATTGGAAGCTTGATCCACAATCACACTCCAAAAACTCTAAACGTAGGCTTTTTAGCTATCAGAAACTATTACACTGACAAGACCCTCAAGAAGCAATGCCAAAGAACAAAAGTTCCAACACATAAAAACACATTTATGTGCAGAAACTCATTCATTCTCAAATAATGGGGGTCAAGTGGGTTTGGCCACAGCAATAGTTGGCTATCTTAGAAAATTCCAGTCTTCCTACCTTTGGACCCAACTAAATAGTGGTAGCTACTTTCAATTTCAGGATAACAAATGATGTTAAGCACTAGACTCCAAGTGAAGGGCTTGAGGGAAAAGGAAGAAGCTTGGGCTAAGCCAAACTGCCGTTCAATTTACTGAAAGCTTCAAAATATTACCAACTCTGTTTGAAATGCGTCAGCAACGGTTCATTTTCTTTTCTTCTTTTTTTTTTTTTATCAAAACACATTTAGACTGTGGTGAATGACAGCATAAATCTTAAATAGAAAAGATACAGGGGGGGAAAGACCACCCGGGTAGAACATAACTGTAAATGTGTCCATAAAACTATATTTGAATTCTGATCTTATACACAGAAATGCATTTAACCTTCCCAGCAAGACGCTTTCACCAACTTCCAAAGAAAGTGTTACCAATTAAGCTAAAGAAACTTTAAGAGTCAATTTTAATTACACCAAGAGATGCTCCAATCACTTCCCAGCTCCAGTTGAAGTTTTTACTAGAGATGGCTGGAACCAATTTATGTGCTTTTAAGTTGCGTCTAGACTTTAATAAGCGGTTTAAGCATGAAGCAAGCTGATGCGGCATGGAGCAGGCTGCAGTGTACCCTGCACGGAGAAATACAATAGCCCTCAGGTTCCCTCCCTCCCTCCTCAGCCCCTTCTTGCTGCTATCAGAGAACATCTCTCTGCAGTGTGGCTTCAAAAGCAACAGGATCCATCCTTTGTGATAAGATTTTTCAGCCCTTTTCTTCAACCTGGTTCAAGTTTTCCTCTCTGTTCTCAATACCAAATGCATCCTAAGATCATTCACTTTAGACTTTTTCTTATTCTTCAAAACAACCAGAGGAAATAGAGATGAATGACTTGGAGACAGGTGCATCTTCCAGGCCTGAACAACTGGAATCCATAGGCTGTTAGCTCAGAGAGGAGAGAACTTCAGCAAGTCAGATGGTGTCCTGAGTCACATCCCCACATCTATAAAATGGGATTCCTGCCTATGAGGTTTTCAGTGATACAACACAATACTCTCTGTAATTGCTCAGGTTCCTATGAGGCCAACTGAAGCAAGGATTTATCCTTCAAGGAAGAGCTGCTTGGAGGTACCAAATAGGGGAATGCCAGGCAGAAAAGGGAAGAATTCAAGAAAGGACTGATACTTCTGGAAAATTTCCAGTCTCTACCCAGATGCGTGGGGAACTTCAGAATATAAATTTTACTCAGAGTGTGTCCCTAGAAAAAGAGGCTGGGGTTCCATGTTCCAGTCCCAGTCAATACTCAGCTGCAGAAACTCAGGTGGTAGGATATGTAAACACCCAAACACTTAAGGCACTAGTGCAGGTGAGGCAGCTCCCTGTGCCCAGAGGAAACCCTCTGAAGGTCACAAGTTCAAGATGTTGGCAGAAACTCCAATAGGTGCACTGAATAGGCAAAAGGATTGGGGCAGGACACAATGTACACCCTACTTCTCAAACTGTGCTGGGGAAGTTTCAAACAAATAACAACTACTACTAACATTGTTGAGTATTAGGTAACTCGCAAAGCACTTAGCATGTGTGAGCCAATAACTTTAAAAATGTGTTCATTTACTATCACCATTGATATCAGTTGGTAAATCTGAGGCTCAGAAGGACAAAGAAAATTGCTTACTGTCACACCCC
The DNA here is from genome assembly GCF_052094955.1 of Ictidomys tridecemlineatus. NCBI lineage: Eukaryota > Metazoa > Chordata > Mammalia > Rodentia > Sciuridae > Ictidomys > Ictidomys tridecemlineatus. Next base: position 165,703,002 of record NC_135481.1, read on the forward strand.
CTTGAAGTAACCAAAACTAAGCAGAGAACCTTGTTTATGTAACTCCAGTGGCCAGAACCCAAGTTCTTAACTGCTATACTATTGTTCTCTCTGAAACATCTAAATTTTAAAGAACCAAAATGGCAACTACCTCCATGGAATCCAGGCACAGAATGGGAATGAATGAAACTGGAAGGTCTTAAATAACTGAGAAATAAAACTGCAAATGAAATGCTTTCACAAACTCAGGTAGCTCAGAGGTAAACAGTTGGAGACCCTGAATCTTTCTTTGTATGTATTTATTTTTCTCACTAATATCAGTGGCTCTATAGAGAATCTGGCCAAAATCTAGTCCATTAAACTTTCAATGCTGTGTAGGGTTATAGCTTATAGGAGGAAAGTGATCTCCTGATTCCTTGGCTCTCACACACATTGACTAGTATGTAAAAGGGACCCCTGGATTTGTTCAATAGATCTGCCCTGACTGAATCTGACCATCTTCAAGCAGTGTGGACCAGATTGCTACATTCGGTGAGGTTTCTCTCTCTTGATCAGAGGCTGACTTAACAAACAGCAGGTCTCTGGGCATTATTCTACAGAATATTATCGTTCTCAAACAAAAACAATCTTGTTAAATCCTAAAGTCTACCATTGGGGATTTACATTAAGAGTGTAATGATGTACAGGATAAGTTTTAGGAGGTAACCATGAGAAACTGCCATTTTGTAGTTTAAAAACAGTTGAATATAGGCAAGTTTCACTTCACTGGTCATTGACAGCAAAAAATAAAAATAAAGATGCCTCTTTTGATTTATTGAGGCTCCTTCATAGAGCCTTTCAAATAGCTGAATGGTATGCAACATGAGTAAATGGGAGCATTGCTAGTTAAAAACAATACAATCTCTCACCAGAGTGGTGCAATAAGCAAACTAAAAAACTAAAAATAGAATCAAATGGTCTGGAAACTTTGGAGCAATCAAACATGTTGGCCAAACAAGAGGAGAGATGGATACGAGTCTCTTCTACTTGGCCTTTTGGAGGTGGTTTTAACTGGTAGCCCAACAGTGCAAAGAAAGATGGCAAAAATAAGGAAAAAGAAATAAAATTGTAAGCCTGGGTCACTTTTGGACTCAATAACAAATCTGATGTAGGCATCCAAACTTCTTTCTTCTTGCCTCCTACTGCAGTGCAAGCAAGAATTACACATGATATTTAAACTACATTCCAGCTAATCTGAATACATAAGAAACTTGAAAATTCAAGTTCAAAAGGCAAAATCAAGACCACTCTGCTCTGTTGCTAAGATGAATAGTAATCATCAAACCTTAGGTCTGGGAGTGACAGACTGCTTCTAGTCCAGGATAGCAAATGGATTTCAGTGTCTCTGGTGAGTTGATTGCTAGTGCCTTCAAGAGCATTGAGTGGAGGAATCTGAGATCCTGGCTGGGCTAAATGGGACTGAGAGTCATAGTCTTTTATTTATGTCTGTCACAGGCATGGGAGAAGTGGTGGTCACACAGGTACCTCACACTTGTCTTCCCTAACCTAGACATTGATCCCCTGAGGCCTTAGTTTTCATGTAGGTAAAAACAACATTTGAACTGTGTTATATTTAAGAAATCTTCCATGTGTAACACTTTAGCTGGGTTTTTTTAAGTTATCTTTCCTGATATTTTGTTATAGACTCCTGATTACTCAAAACTTTTTATTATAGCAGCAGCAATTCAATAATAGCCACCCATTTTCTTATTTCTTCACACTTTGAGCTTCCACTTCTGTCATTCTCATACTTCAGCATAGACTCATTCTATCATGTCATTTCAAAAGTGTACTTAATAGATTCACAAGTCTGGTGTAATGGCACATGCCTATATTCCCAGATACTCAGGGCTGCCCCAATAACATAATTCTAAAGGCTGAAGCAGGAGGATCACAAGTTAAAGTCCAGCCTCAGCAACTAAAGGTCTATGGATGTAGCCCAGTGGTTGAACACCTCTGGGTTCAATCCCCAGTGCTGGAAAAAAAAAATAAATCAATAAATTAAAAAATACTCTATATTATGCCCTCTATAGAGCCTCCTCCATTATCTAGTTCCATTCAGTGCTTCCCATTGGTTAAATCTAATGGGAAATAAGACAGCAATGGTGCATAAGAAACGCTGTTTATGGAACTCAGCCCCTGGAAGGCACAGAAGCATTGAGAAGAATGGAGAACGGATCTAGGAAAAGGGAGAGCAAATGCAGATTACCACAGTCTCCTCCTGAGCAAAAAAGCTATGTTGGATGCCCTGTGACCAAGTTGGCCTGAGTCCTGAAGATGGTTCCGGAGATTGCATCCTGAACCAAACGCAACAATCCCTAAACTGAGTCATGAATAAGAAAGCCTGGTACTTAACAATAGGGGCTTCTACTGGGTGGAAGCTTCTGATTCAATGGGATTCTCAATTGATGAGGTTTGAATACAAGAACGGGGAACCAGTGGTTGAAAAGAACAAAAGATTCCAGCAATTTCAGAGTTTAAAGACGGAGGATCCCAAGTTCAGGGCCAGCCTCAGCAACTCACTGAAATCCTCGGCAATTTAGCAAAGACTCTGTCTCAAAATTAAAACAAAAAGGATTAGGGATGTAGCTCAGTGGTAAAGCACCCTGAGTTTAATCCCCAGTACCAAAAATAAAAGCAAGAACAGAAGAGAAGGGAAAGCCATATTGGCAGAGCAGAGATAGGCATACAGAGAGAAGAGAGATAGGAACAAACTCTGCCATAAATATGGCAGGGCTTCTTAGGAAGGGGCTGCTGTATCCTGTTCAGTGATCCTTTGCCACATTTCCTTAAGTGCCTGCTTTCCTTATGGTAATCCCTGATCTCCAGTGTAACCTGAGCCTGTCTTTGATCTTTACAACCTGAAAGGATTCCACCAGAGAAGTGCAATTATCCTGATACTACAGTTGAGCTCATTGAAGAAGAAGAATTAAAAATATACCCAAGGTGACACAGAAAAGAAATGCCCACAAAGGAATCCAAAGCTGGTGCCATCTGTCACCATCCTATAGGCTCTCTACTGAGCTAAATTGCCAGTTGCAACTCAAGACAGGGCTGCCCCAATCACAGAATACTAAAGTGAGGGCAGTTTTCTTGTTTTCCCAAGAAAATCCTCCAAGGATTGAAGAGCAATCCACCACTACCAACTAAGAAATGTCATCCATCGCTTTTCTTTGAGTCTAGAGCCCACAGCTTTTTAAGAGCCACTCATAATAGTCTGGATAATTCAAGGATGTTAAGAACGTCATCATCTAAGGGAGGTTAGCAGATGTTCCCAACTAAAATGACTTTCTGGAATAGAAGAGAAAGATATTTCACACCAGCTTCCACTTCCTTTCCTAGATCCCTGGAGACCTGAGTAGGATCCAAGACAGGCTCAGAACAGTATGTGACACTTCCACAACAAACAACACTGGAACTTAGGAAGGATAGAGACTCTTTCAATTATATGCATAATAAAACATTTCATGTTCCATGGCGTCAGCTGGTGGAAGTGATATAAGAGTGGAACCGTAACAGAGCAGTGGGAAGATTTGGGTGGGCAGCTGAGGCAGGGGAAATGTGGAGAAGATCTGCACAAGGTTCCTGGGACCTCCTACCGCGTGGAGGCTGATACTCTTAAGACAATACACACATGTGTTCCGTAGACCCGAATGGCCCCTGATGGTCTTGTCATTAATTGGGAGGGCAAGTTCATTTCCACAGGTCAAGCTTCAAGTGAATTGTTGAGAACCCAGTTGGGCAATGGGAAAAAGAATCTTTTTCCACATTCAAACCAGGGCTTCCTTATCAAGTTCATCAAAGCCTTTTTTATTTTTTTTTAAAATATAAATGTCTTACCAATTTGCCCAGGAAGAATAAATCTTCACAGCCACCTCAAAGGCTTGACAACTTTATTTTCATTGTGTGGAGCTGGGTGGGTCCCTCTGAACTGGGCTTCCTAAAGAGACCCAGCCCTTCTCGGCAGTTTCCAGGCCTGCCACTCCACTGAGCATGATCAAAGGGGAAAGCCGAGCTGCTGAGCCTCGAGGAATAAAGCTAAAACAACAGATTTGTTTCTTGGCTTCTCTCTTAAATGCATTCAGAGTGTTTAAAGCCCTGTAAGGAAACGCTCTGGGGCCCTGGATGTGAGAGAGGCACAGCTAAACCCTTTCCCAAGAGGAAATCTCTCACCTCGGTGGGGTAAATTAGCTCATTAAGAGCAGCCAGAAGCAGGCAGGAAACCTGGGAAGTGGGAGCTTTAATTCAAAGCACAGAAAATTATAGATTTCTTTACACATTAAAAAAGCATTTATCTTGGCTGAAAATGAAACAACTTTCCAATGATCGACACATGTTTTAAATCTGCTTTACTAATTTATATCTTATCCACCCGTCTGTCTAGTTGTTCAGCTACCAGGAAATTCAATTATATTTAATAAATCTTTGTTGAACACCTACTATGTGCCTCTGGCACATTTATGAATTGCATAAATACAAACAAAAATAATTGAAGGCAGGTGTCTGGCCCCCCCTCATCCAGGAGACAAGATTCACATGTGCCATAAATTGGAGGCTACTTTCATTTCATTTCTCAACAAACACTTCATATTTTTGGATATACCTGGCATTGAACTTGGATGGGAACCATGCAAAATGGAATGTTACCAAGTGCCTCATTCGTGGAGTTGAGTGCCAGGATGTACATAGGAGGAATGGGTCAGAGGAGGCAAGAGATTGAGTGGTAGAGGATATATTTTCTCTGAAATGTTTGCTCAAGGACCCAAAGGAGGTCTGTATAAATTAGAAGCAAGAGTGGCCCCTGGAAGATCTGCAAGTACTTCAGAGCCTCTATTCTCTGGGCCTTAATTTTCCCCTTTAGTATGAATACATTAGACAAAAATAATTTAATTTCTCTTTCATTCATTAATTCATTATTTTCTCAGGACCTAATATCCATACTGGAATGTCTTGAACTTTTATGAATTAAAAATGTGTTTTTTAGACTATTTTTGATATAAAAAAGAGAAGAATAGAAACTGATTACTTTGAAAAACATAAAATGACTTTGAAATGTTTAAAAAGATTATTTGTGGCTTAGTAATATTGTACACTTTTATTAACACCTTAGTAACTAGATCCAGTGGTAGGCTTAATAACCATGGTAATTTCAAAATAGTAATGTTATCAGTGTTTTGAGGTTTCTATAATGCCTATTGTATAACATGAAGCTCTCCGTGACGTGTATTGATAACAAAGTCAGATCCTACTAAAACTACATTTTGTTCCCCACATACATGACTGAAGGGAATGCTAAATTTTGATTAGATATTATTGAAAATAAGGATATAAAATTTTTCATCCACATTCATGGACCTCGTATTAATTTCCTGTTGCCACCATTAACAAATTACCATAAACTTGGTAGCTTAAGACAACATAAATTCATTCTGTCACTGTGATGGAGGTCAGAAGTTCTAAAGCAAGGTGTCAGCAGCCTCCCTCCCACCAGAGGCTCCAGGAGACACCCTGCTCACCTCTCACAGCTCCTGGTGGCTGCAGGCAGGCACCACACTCTAATCTCTGCTTCTAGCTTCTGACCACATTCTCTTTTGTGTATCTGTGCATGCATGTGTGCACAGATGTGTGTGCCTCTGATCTCCCTCTCCCTCTCTTAGAAGATGCTTGCAACGATATTTAAGCCCTACCCGAATGATCTGGAATAAGCTCATTGTCTCAAGATCCTTAACTCTACCATCTTTTGCCATGTAAGTCAATATTTGTTCTTTTACCATATAAGGTAACATTCGCAGGTTCTGAGGACTAGGAAACAAATAAATCTTTGTGAGGGTCAGTTTCTAAACCAACCACAGTCGCCCTGAATTCTGCTTACAATCCAGTAGACCTCAGATGAAGAACACCTGTCTTATGCAAGGAACGTATCAAGGTCACCACAAATACAAACATACGCAAAAGGCCACAGAGTGGCAAGTGCCACCTAGAGAAATAAAGCACGTATGTGCAATAGATTCAGAAAGGAGATGATCATTGCAGAAAAGTATTCCAGATGAAGGGAACAGCAAGTACAAAGGTGCTTGTCATGTTTAGCATAGAGGCCAGGATGTACAAGTGACTGAAGCATGGGATGAGGAACAGGAAGTAACATGAGAAAGGCAGTTCCTGGGCAGATCAGGATCACCAGCGGGTTTTCAGACCATAGCAAGAACCCGGTTTTTTTTCTGATGTGTTGCAAAGTTCCTGGACAGTCAAGAGAGATGGGAGAGCATACTGTGTTGTCCATTTAAGAAGGATTTTTCTGGTGGCTTAGGGTAGGTTTGAGGTAGAAGGTAGGACTGTTGACCAAATACTGCAAACAATGCAGGTCAAAGATGCTGGGGACCTGGGCTAGGAAAAAGCGGGGGTGAGGCAGGAGAAGAAGTGATCAGTCTGAGGACACATTTGGAATGTAAGGCCCTTCTAAGGTTCCTGAAATCTCAACAAAAGACTGGAAGAATGTGGATCAGTCCTGCGGCAGGAAAAAGGGAGAGGGAGCTAGAGGAGGGGAATACCTAAGTGTCACCCACCTTAAAAATGACCGTGGAGCCAGGCACAGTGGCACATGCGGCTTGGGAGGCTGAGGCAGGAGGATCGTGAGTTCAAAGCCAGCCTCTGCAATGGCTTGGTGCTAAGAAACTCGTGAGACCATGTCTTTGAAAAAAATACAAAATAGGTCTGGGGATGTGGCTCAGTGGTTGAGTACCCCTGAGTTCAATCCCCAGTACCAAAAAAAAAAAAAAAAGAAAAAGAAAGAAAAAAGAAAAAACTGACCATGGAGGTATGAATGGAAACAGAAGGTGCAGTGGAGAATGAAGACGACTAATATGAGTCCCTCTCTTCACACAGAAAAAGGCATGGCATGGAGAAGACAGAACCAGAAGTGTGGGCAGCAGAAATAGAGGACAGTCTACTGAGGCAGACTTTGCTTTTTCGTGCCGCCTCCTTCAAATAGCATTTAAGACCCTTATTTACTTGTCCCTTCCTTCCTTGAAAGGTAAATCATGTAGCAGCTGCTTGTTCTAATTTCTTGAAATTATTGGAATAAAGAAGGACTCCAAATATATATACTCAGTGGATGTTGTGGATTGAATTAAGTCTCCTAAAAAAAAATAGGTTCAAGTCCTAACCCCCCAGTACTTGTGACTGTAGCCTTATTTGAAAACAGGATCTTTGCAGATGCTTAAAATAAGTTCACACTGGATTAGGGTGGGCCCTACTCCAACAACTAGGGCCCTAGAACATGAAAATTTGGATACAATGACCCACACAGAGAGAAAACAGTCATATGAGACAGAAATTGGAGTGATACAGAAGCAAACCAAGGGAAACCAAGGGTTACTGGCAACCATCAGAAGAGGCGAGCAAGGATCCTACCCTAAAGTCTTCAAAGGGAACGTGGCCCTCCTGACACCTTCAGTTCAGATTTCTATCCCCCAGAACTAGGAGAAGATCAATCTCTTGTTTTAAGCCCCCAGTCGATGGTAATTTGTTGTGGCAGCCCTAGAAAACTAACACAGAGGGCTTGCATAGCATAGAGAAAACTCACATGGTGGCCATGCAGAGAACTGGTCCCAAGACTCTTAGTTCTACCCTGCTCACTTGCCATGGGGCCATATATTTCCCCACCCATATCTGTACGAGGAGAACAAAGGAAGGTCTTTCTGCGGGAGACATGAAAGAAAGGCCTCTGCTCTCCAGGAGGATCTCAGATATGTTATGAGGCCATACTAAACTCTAATTGTTAGGTCTTTTCAAGCCATTGTGGGTTGACCTGGGGAAAGAGGACATAGGAGAAGTAAACCTGATTGGGAGAAAAGGCCAAGAAAAGTATAGACGACGAAGAGTTGCATAGTCATAGTGATAACTGCTTGGCTCCTAATGGTTATGCATGGAGGCAGGATGAGGTGAGGATGGGAATAAATCTAAGTGGGTTGAAAGATGTCAGAAAGGCCATGGAGGGGCTCAGAGGAGAGCTGCCATTTTGCTCAGAGTAAAAAGACTCACAGTTTACTTGGTGCTGGTGTGGTACCCTGGACAGGATGACTAACTGACACAAGGCCACAAACAAGAATCAGAAGGCTAGGACTTAGTCTCAACTCTACTATTGGGTAACTTTATCTACAATGCTTCTGTTTGTTGAGTTCCAGGATCTATATTAATAAAATGGGTTGATAGAATATATTGGCATTTCCACCACACACACACACACACACACACACACACGCACAAACTATATATATTGCTCAAAATAATTGAGGAAAATTATATAATAGTAATAATACCAGCATACTTAATGACTGAGCCTGTTTTCTGTTGCCATGCCAGAATACCCGAGACTATTATTAATTAGTTAATTTATAAGAAGTTTATTTGGCCATAGTTCAGGAGGCTGGGAAATCCAAGCTCAGGTGGCCACGTCTGGCAAGAGCCTTGTGTTATAACATAACGCAGCATAAAATGAGTAAAGCGAGTGGGCAGGTACAGAAGAGAAAACACAAGGGGCAGCCTTATTTTAACACCACTAGGTAACAGATCAAGTCCTACAAGAGTGAGAATTCTTGCCCACAAGGATGAACCCAGTCCCACCAGGGTTCTGTCTTCATGACCCAAACACATCTTCAAGGTCTCACCACCTCTCCACTCTGTTACATTGAGAACAGATCTTCAACCTGAGTTTGGGAAGGAATGTACCATCTCCAAACCATGAGTGTGCTAATTTTTATATTGGTTTTCATTTATTAGCTCTAGGCAGGGGATCCATGGTAGTAATTATGCTTGAACATAGTACTAGCCTCTTCCAAAATGGTACCATGAGCCAGTTTTCTTGTTTGATAAAATTGGAGAAAATTTCTCTGAGAAAATGCAGCAGCCTTTGAGTATAAAACCAGTGCAACCAACGTTGCTTACAAAAACTCGATAGAAAAGGCACATTTGAGTAGGCTGCGCTTCACTCCAATGATTTAAACCGTAATTGAACAGCTCACATAGTCTGCCACGATTTGATTCAACAAAATAAAAAGTGTGAACATCTGACAAGTTCAAGCCACATGCCCCTCCTGTTTGACACTTCTATCCAGTCCGTTGACGCCATTTCTGGACACGAAATGAACTCTAATCAAAGGCATGCCCATTCCAATTTGAGACAAACATCATGGTGGTTTATAGAAAACTTCCTCTCTGCACTGACCCACAACCTAAACAAAAGGTCAAAATCATTTAAGTCGCTTCAAACTGGATGGTTTTGATATAAGCCAGCAATGTGGTGTGGATGGAAGCCCATACAATTCCTTTGTAAGCTGCCGAGCTAAGTAAACACAATGAAAGCCTGCTATTGTTTACTCTGATACCACAGTCAACACTTTGGAATCGTTAGCTTTAGGCCCTTGGGTAAAGCTGCTTTTGAAACTCTCCATTTCACTGTCAAGGTCGACTTCTACAACCAGCAAACCCACAGACCTGAAGGCCATGTCCTCCCCTCACATACACATGCTCCACTCTCACAGACGTCAGCAGGAGGGTCTCCTGAGACCCAGAGACAAGAGGGCAGCTAGCTCCCTCTCTCCTCTTACCTGCAGATCACATGCTAAGGAAAAAAAAAAATAAAACATTGGAAGTGAACTAGAAACAAATTGCAAATTTCTTAACCATAGAAATATTAATGTAAAATGGTGTAATTGGTGACATGTTAAATTATGAAACTCCCTTCTTCAAATGTCACTCCTTTATGACAAATGTCATGCCCACAGAGTCTCCATGAGACTTAATGAACCAATTACCTTAATGCCTGGCCCTCCTGGCTTCTATATTGCACAAAGATTATATAGATAAATGTTGGTCTAGCCATCAGGAGATGTCAGTCTCTGCCATCCAGACACTGACACTACCCAGTGGGGGTAAGCTGAAGTTCTCTGCACATGTGTTTTCATTTCTTTAATAAAAGGATGACACCCTAAAAAGCATTTAAAGCTCTAAAATTCCATAATGTCTAAGAACCAAATGAGCAAATGTATGGGTAGATTCATAAGCATAGAGAGAAGGAGCTATAAACTTAAAATAAGTCTTCCAGGATGGTATTATCTTCAATTATGAAGGACAGGACATTAATTATTAGCAGTACTCCATGAGCAAAGAGAAAGAAATAAATGCTAAGATGACTCTCTAGGATTTGCCTAAGGTACAGCAGGCAATTGGGCTGGGATGACATTCACCCTAAGAATTAGCTGCATGTGCTGCCAAAGCCAGACAAACCTAAAATACATGGGATGAGAAAAGAGAGAGGACACATACATACAGCAAGTCTAGAAAATTCCCCCAAGCCCAGGATTCATAGCCCAGGCCCTGTGACAGACCAAAGGCATCCCTTCCTGATCAACAGCCTGAATTTACTTGTGCATCATAAATACACTCTAATTAATAAAAAGAAGAGTGTAAACTAACTAGTCCAGAGAAACCTCCTCAACACAGAATAGCCTCTCTAAAGCATTGAAGGGGATTATAGGACCCTGATTTCTTCCTCTCTTTCCTCTCTCTCTCTCTCTCTCTCTCTCTCTCTCTCTCTCTCTCTCTCTCTCTCTCTCTCTCTCTCTCTCTTCTCTCTCTCTCCATGAAGTGATTTTACCATTCATTGCAGCCTTCAAGTGCTTCCTCAGAACAAACTCAAAAGAAAAGGGGACCAATCAATCAACAACAAAAGTTCTGAGACTACAAAATGAAGCTTTTCTTGTTATAAGTTGATTTATCTCGGGCATTTGTTATAGTGATGAAAAGCTGACTAGCACAGAAACTATATGTAAAAAATCTTCCAATGAAGAATATCTTCTAAATACTAGAGAGAAAATAGCATACAATGCTACACATACACTAGGCATCTTCTTTCATCCTCAGGTGCTTGTTCAACAGGGATACAAATCCTTTAGCTAAGTAGTACCACATGGACTTTTCGAGCAATGACCCTTTCAGTGGGAATAAATATTCTGTGGATTGATCATCTGCCAAACTGTGGCAGCCAGACACATGTGGTGGATTCTGTCCCAAGCATACAAGTTACAGCATGTTACTTATCCCCTTTAAAGACTGAATTGGATTCTTATGATTGATTGTTTGGTGAGTTCATTGGTTGTCTTAATAACTGGTTGCTTAGTTGAATTGTTCGGGTTTTTGCTTTGCTTTGTTCTATCTAATTTTGACAAGACTTTCTTAAGAATTGATTGGACCACCTGAAATATGAAACTTCCAGAAATGAATATGAGGAATATCTTCTTGATGTTGGGGTAAACAAAGAATTCTTAGAACCAGCCCAGACAGTACTAAATGTAAAAATAATAATAATAATTGAACTTTATTGAAATTAAAACTTTTCTAATAATCAAAATATGCTTAAGAAAACAAAAAGGTAAGAACAGATTGGGAAATGACATCAATATCTGAGAAAGGGCTTATCTTTCAAATAAATTAAGAACTCCTGTAACTCTATGTTAAAAATATAAGCAAAATAATTTTGAAATGGGCAAAAAAATTGACAGACACTTCACAAAAAAAATATATAGATACCAATACATACATCAAAAATGCTTAAGAAGATAACTATTTCAAGGGAATGCGAATTAAAGCCACAATGAAACACCATCTCCCATTTAGTAGAATGGCTAAAATGAAAAATCCCTGACAACTCCAAATGTTGTAAGACTGTGGACCAAAGGGAACTTTCATACATTGCTGGTGGAAATATAAAATAATACACTTTGAAAATTGATGCTTTCTTAAAAACTCAGCCTAGGACCAAGCAATTTTACTCCTAGGTATTTATCCAAGAGAAATAAAAATACAGGTTAACAAAAAGACTTCAATAAAAATGTTCAGCTAGGCACGGTGGTGCATACCTGTAATCCCAGCAGTTTAGGAAGCTGAGATAGGAGAACTTTGAGTTCAAAGCCAGCCTCAGCAATGGTGAGGTGCTAAGCAACTCAGTGAGACCCTGTCTCTAAATAAAATATAAAAAGGGCTGGGGATGTGACTCAGTGGTTGAGTACCCCTGAGTTCAATCCCCAGTACTCTACCTCCCAAAAAAAGAATGTTCAGAGCTGTTTAATTGATAGTAGATAAAAACAAGAAATATCCTAGGTATTCATTCACAAGACAATGGATATTCATGCAATGGGATATACTCAGCAATAAAAATCAACAAATTATTAATACATACATCAATGTGGATGAATGGATCTCAAAAACAGTATGCAGAGCAATGGAAGTCAGACATAAAGATATTACTATATGATTCCAGGTGTATGAAGTTCTAAAACAGGCAAAATGAATTGATAGTGATAGAAGTGAAAATAGTAGTTAGTTCTGGCAAAAGAAGAGGGACTAACCAGTAAGAAGCCTCAAGCAAATTCCTGGGGTGGGGTACATGTGGATAAGTATTTATCAAAAATGATCAGACCATGTTAAGTGCATTACTGCATTTCACTGTAAGTAAATTATGCATCAGTTAAAATATTTGAAAAATAAACGGGCCATCTGGGGAGGGAGATGATGACATAAAGATGGAAATGACAACATTCAAATCCTCAAGGACTTTCCAGTGATGAAAGAGATTCCATCTATCTACCAAGATGGAATGGTTAGAGGAGGAAAGAATAGGATTGCTAAACACATTTGTATTTTTAATTAATTTTTTTGGGGGGGGACCAGGGATTGAACCCAGAGTCTTGAAAATGTTAGCAAATGTTACACAAATGCCCTACCACTGAGCTACACCCACAGCCCTGTTGGGCCTCCCTTTCTTTAAGTCCTGGTGAATAGAGAGATTTAGAAAAATCGATTGAAAAGATGTCCCTCAGTCTAAATCAACTGTAGTAGTGGGGGAATAAAGAGTTAGTGTGGCCATCAACAGAAAAATAAACGTCAAGATTATAAACTCCAACATCACAATATTAGCGGGAACCCCTTGACAGATTATGTCCCAAGGGCACTGAGTTTTAAGATCATCCACTGCACTGAGGTCAGGAAGTTCCGTTCATCTTCTGGGTAAGACAAAATCTTCATGAGGCCTGAAGACCATAAAAATATCTTCTCCTCCACCCTGTCCTCATATCCAAACACCCACATTACATGCCTTTGGGTTGAAGATGGACGCTCAGAACCCAACATATTTTACCATGGCCTTCCTCGAACCAGTCATGTTTAAACACCTGGTCTTTCTTTTGAAGGGATTCTTCCTCAAGTGACATCCTATCTGTCTTCCCATGACCTTTCCAGCTATATTTTCTGCATCCTTAAAGATACACCTTAGCTGATAAATTCAGCTTTCTTTCCAGGATCTGAATACAAAATATAAGATGAATCCCAAGAAGGGACGCTTGGTGCACTAGTATCCCTGGAGACCAGACCAGGAAAACTAAAAGGCTAAAAAAGTAACCTTAAACACTCTGACTCCTAAGCTTCTAGATGACTCTCCCGTAGTCCATTGTCCGTTAACCATTAAAACATGGTGGCAGCACCCTCCTTGAAGGTTCAGAGTCATTGAGCACCCAGTCAAGCCACCCCCTTCATTTTCCGCACAGGTCACCCTGTCTCAATTCATACTTAGCAACGAACAAGCCTGACCAATACAAACAAACGCACTTCAGGCCAACAGAAGAGCCAAGATCTTTTCAAAATAAGAAACCACAAGCACTGAGAGGCAGAGTGGTGTGTTTAATCTTTTCATAAAAGAAGAAAAAGAAAGAACGATCAAACCTGAGAATAAATCCACCTGTGGGTCCCTATCTCTATTGAGGTCACCAAAAATCCCTCCTTTTTATTTGCAAACAGTTTAGAAGCTACTGAAGCAAGCCGGCCAATAAACGCTTTTCAGACCAAGATGAATGAATGGCTGATTTGTCATCTGGGGAGGGAAAGGTGAACCTCCACACTTCAGCCAGAGGAAACAGACTGGAGGAGGAGGTGGGGCAGTTGATTTATGAGCTTGTGGGGAGACTAATGAGACCCTCATGGTGGGAGATAAGGGAACCAGAGACACTTGGGAAAAGCCAAGAGAGGGCAGGGACACAGCACAGCACTCAGGGCAAACAGTGAGCTGGAGGGAGCAAGGAGCTACGGAAACAAACTCCAAAAGCAAGGCAGAGGGACTTGTGTGGATTCCAAGGAAATTCCATGTTGGAAAGTTCCCAGAAGCTGGAAAGAAAGGCTCATGTACATACACCTAAATGAAGTTCAAAAACAAAATCCTATGGCTTCATTTAAAAAAAAAAAAAAAAAAAACTGACTTGATGGAACAGCCCACACCTTTAGACCAGTGTGCAGGGAGAGAAGTTGCCCAATGTGTCCTCCCATTCCCTTCTTAGCCCAGTGAACCCTTGAAGCAGGTTGCTCAGTGGTTGGTTTGCTGAGCAGAAATTGTCACCCAAGACATAGCCTCCACTGAAGGGCCTCGATCATTGTAGCTACTGTGACCCCCTCAACCCGTTTACTTCCTACATGTAGGGAGGAGACATCAGGGATGCAGAGGGCTGAACTTGGCCCTGGGAGGACCAGAACACCAAGGAGGGAAGACCCTCCATAAAATATGCACATGACAGAAGCCGGGACCAGACAGTGCCAAGGTGGCTACTTTATAGAACAGGCGGTGTCCTCAGAATAGATCTCAGCAGGACATGGAGTGTGTCTGAAAAAGAGGGACTGGGGAGGAGAGGACCCTGGCTTATTTGCTGAGAAACGTCCTCTCTCCAGAATAGCCATGCACCATTTATAGTGTGTATCCGAGAGTGTCCGCAAGGGCTCAGTCTTTTCTTGCACCCTTCAAATAATGAAACTAAAGATAAGCTACCTTTATTGGGGAATTTCCTTTCAGGGTAGAAAACGTGGATTTGCCTAAAACACAGCAGTCTTTTGTCGTCCCTTATTTCAAAAAAAAAAAAAATGTGAACAAAGTAGAGGCAGAGAAAGAGGCCAAGGAGGGAGGGATAGGCAGGGAGGAAGAGAGGAGAGAGAGAGAGAGAGAGAGAGAGAGAGAGAGAGAGAGAGAGAGAGAGAGAGAAGGGGAGGGAGAAAAGGGGAGCAAGGGCAGGAAGAATAAAGAGGAAAAAAAAAGAAATGAGAGAAATTTAGAATGGAAGAAAGCAAGGGAGCAGGCAGCTGGTGCAAGAAGAGTCTTTTCTCTCGTTTCCCTGTCTTTTAATAAATCACTGTAGCAGTCTGTGACAGCCCTCTGTTATCCCTAAATGCTCAAGCAAACAGCTTTTCTTTGGGACCATTCAAGTGGCTGCCAGGGAGGCTGGAGCTGAGCAAGCAATGAGGCCCTCAGACTGCCCCCCCTGTAATTCAGGTAGAAAAGCAAGCATGAAGTCAATATTCATTGCATGGGGTAAGAACCACCCCGGGACAAAGAAATGGTAATGAACTGGCTCACAAAGGAGAAGAGCCCATAATCAGTGCCTAAAGAGGTGCAGTGGCACACGAGGCTGCCAGGGCCTGGGAGGGTGGCCCAGGCACAAGGGCCCCCCACCTGAGGGCGTGCCCTACCTCCCACCATCTGCAGTCATTGGCAGCAGGCCGACTGGAAACCAAGAAACTCTTGCCAGGCCCTTTTCCCCTGGCTATTCCTTTCCATGTTGTCACTCTGGGGAGTCTAACATGTGAGGACAAAAAGTCATTTCACAGCCAGGGCCTTTTTGCTGACCTTCAGATGAGTCAGGGCAAAGGCTAGCAGGTGGGAAAACTGAAAATCCTGCAGCTGTGCCTGACACACATGCTAATATACTGGGGGTGGGGAGGGGGCAGGTGTCATTACCTGACCAGGTCAGCACACCTGAGCAGGAAGTTGTTCCCAAAATAATGAAAACTATGGGGGGACAGGTGAAGTCAGGTGCTGGGGCTATAAGTAAGTTGGTAATTTCAAATACACAAAGAAATCTATTTACTTTGCAAAATTTCATTTAATACTGCTTTCTCACAGCCCATTTTTTAAATGTCTTCGATAAAGACAGAATTCAAGAATGATCAAGGTGAGATGAAGCCACCGGACAAAAGGCCATATGCAAACTGCCATGGTCATGGTCAGGTCCCAGAGTTGAAAGGGAATTTTTGAGACTTCAATTTGAGTTTCTCTTCAGTATTTTCTACCAAATGTATGTTTCAAGAGGGACCCAAACTTAGGCTATATTCAATGGTTTCAGATTATTCCAGAGGGAATCTGTTGTTTTCAGCAAAAGCAACAATTTGTCCATGTACCCCCCTTCATCATTGCAAAATTAACTTACATGATCCTCAAAAATACACCCCATAGAGCAAAGTGATGTGCTTAGGCAAAGAGGAAGAGAAGAAAGAGAGAGACACAGAATGATAGAGAGAAAGGGAGGGAAGGAGGGAGGGAGAAAAGGGGTCAAGGACAGGAGAGATAAAGTGGAAAAAAAGTAGAGAAACAGAATTAAAGAAAGCAAAGGAGTAAAATGACAGTAAGACATGAGAAGCAGTCTCAGGCTCCGTGTCCTTGCCAGAGCTAAGCTGAGCTCTGCTTCTTGGCTTCTAAAAAGCAGCTCAGAGGGAAAAACAATTTTTAAAACCAGCAAATCTCAGTACTACCCCAAAGATTCTAATATATGTGGTCTGAGGATGGGGGTTCCCAGATATCTTCTCCCCCGACTCCCCCACCCCCGTGGTACTGGGAATGATATGAACACAGGAGTGTTCTACCACTGAATACATCTTCAGCCCTTCTTATTTTATATTTTTGAGACAGGGCCTTGGTAAACTGCTGAGGCTGGCCTTGAACTTGTGATCCTCCTGAGTAGCTCAGCATCCAGAGTAGCTGGGATTACAGCCCTGAGCCACCACATCTGGATGCCATCTATATTTCATAAAGCTCCCCAGTGAGGTAAAACTGGAAAAGTTGCTCAGGAGACAATCATTCTTCATGTCCATTTATTGTGCTACATAGGATTAGAAAAAAAAGAAAACTCAGTGACCCCCATACAGTGAGATCAGGAATGATCATTACATTAAGGCAAAAATAAAGCAAAGGAGATCCAGAAGGAAGGAGGAAGAAATAGTATTTCAGGGAAGAGAAACGGCATGAGGAAAGAAAAAGAAGCACACAAGCAAATCAGGGAATACTTGGTATTCCATGGCTGGTGGAAACAGACACATATGCCAGGAATCCTGCATGTTGATGTAAAGGGGACTGTGAAGAGTCCAGAGTGCCCTGCCCGTCATGAGCACAAGACCCCAAGGAGTCTAACTGCCTGGGTTTGAATCCCAGCTCTCCTACTTACTAGCATTTAGCAACTAGGGCATATTGCCTACCTTCTTTGAGTCTCAGTTTCCCCACCTGTAAAATAGGGGTAAGGACAATACCTACCTTGTAGAAATAAATGAGATGATCTATGTGAAGGGTTGAACACAGATCCTGATACATGACTGCTATAGTCTGAATATTCATGTCTCCCCACCAATCCATATGCTGAAATACTAACTGCCAAGCGATGGCATTAGAAAGTGAAGCCTCACAAAGTGATTAGGTCATGAGGGTGGAGCTCTAATGAACAGCTTAGTGCCTTCACAAAAGGGGTCTGCGGAAGCTCATTTCCCGCTTCCGCTATGTGAGGTTACAAAGAAAAGAGCTAAGAGGAGTGAGACCTCGCCAGTCATAGAATCTGCCAGTGCCTTGGATCTTGGATTTCCCAGCTTCCAGAATGGTGAGAAGTAAATTTGTTGTTTATAAGCTGCACATTCCATGGTATGTTATTATAACAGTCTGAATGGATTGAGACAACCAATATTATAATCATGATCATTGTGGTTACTGTTCTCTATGCAATGAAAATAAGGTAATAAAATTATTTCCATAAAGTACCTTCTAGATATACTGGTTTTATCATGTATTATCTTATTTATTTTTGTAACAATTCAGTAAAATAGGCATTATTCTTATCCCCAAAGCCAAATAAATTTCAGCGTAGGTCATTACTATGTCCAGAGTTGTACAGAAAGAAAGTGGTGAAACTTAAATTTGAAGCCCCCCAAACTAGAGAATATTCAAAGGGTAAAATGAGGCCAATGTACAATAAAGTGAATAAAGGTAATTTCAGGGGTCCCCTCATTTACTCAGAACCCTCCAAGTCTCTGAATCAAATCCTACATTCACACTTTTATCTTTTTTCTCTTACAAAGAGCCCTCAAATTTGTATAAGTTAGGTTTCACAAATCTGGATCCAGCTGGATGTAGTGTACAAATGGCACAGTATGATCAGAACTGTGTTCCAAAGAGTGAATGAACTGACCCAGGATAAAGTGACAGAAGGAAGGCCAGGAGGAAATGTGTTTGGGGGTAGAAATAAAGAGTTGAATGTTAGCACATTGCTTTTGAAAGCACAACAGAGCCCGGAGAGACATCTCAGATGTTTGTAAATAAGATCATAAGAGTAGGTAGGGCAGGAGGCTAGCTGT
Source organism: Ictidomys tridecemlineatus (assembly GCF_052094955.1). NCBI lineage: Eukaryota > Metazoa > Chordata > Mammalia > Rodentia > Sciuridae > Ictidomys > Ictidomys tridecemlineatus. The sequence continues at coordinate 165,721,500 of NC_135481.1, forward strand.
AAGCAAGGGGGTAGACGGTGATTGAACCTGGAGGAGAAATGATTGCCTATACAGACTGTTCTGGGGTTATGCTGCCCAATATGGCAGCCACCTGTCACATGTGGCTATTTAAATTTCACTTAAAATTTTAAAATTCAGTTCCTGAAGTCCACTAACCATATACCACTTGCTTTACGGCCCCCAGTGGCCAGTGCCTATGTTGTTCACTGCAGATAAGGAGCACTACCTCAATTGCAGATAGTTTTATTGAACAGCACTGGCCTGGAAAGTCAGAAGGTGATTCAGGATAGGTTCCTGGGGACACATCTGAGGGACAAATGGAATAAGAATGGGGAACCTGAGCCATAGAATTAAGAAGAGAACCAGGAGACAGAGGTCCCAGCAAAGAGAAATTCAAAGGAAGAATTTATTCAAGAGCTCAAGGGTGAGCAAAAGGGACAGTGAAAATATGTCAATCAATGGAAGGGTAACTGATGTGATACAGCAATCTGTATATGGGGTAAAGTTGGGAGTTCATAACCCGATTGAATCAAACTGTGAAATATGATGTATTAAGAACTATGTAATGTTTTGAACGACCAACAATAAAAAAAAAAGGGACAGTGAAGCCCCAGCACAGAGCTTATGTGCATTCCAACTAGCTGTCACCAAAGCCCGCGTCCATGTTCCCATGAAGACCTTCAAAAGGCACCATTTTCTTCCCACAAGTATGCCCTGAACTTGGCCCTGCCTATGAAGGAAACCTTGAGAAGGACAAATGTCAGCTTCAGTTAGCGAAGCAGATGCCCAGAGGCTTGCTTTCCTGCCTTTCATCAGGAGAAGCATTTAAAATTGCACTCAAACATACAAGGCACACGCCTGCCCGTGCCAACACGCACCTCACCGAAAGGCGGCTGCCTGCATACCTACGCAACTTCCTGTTTGCTTGTGCAATTACCTGAAGTTCACGTAAGAATGCATGTTCTGAGTGCAGCCTTTTCTGGCCCAAACATGTATGTGCATATTTTGAAGGTGCAAATGAGGCACTAAGCTCAGTTTTTTAATGTAGCCCTAAGGGGTACATTATTCAGATCAGCAAGAACATAGCCATCCTACATTCAGGCATTGACTTTAGGTCCCACTAGAGGCCACAATGTTAAACAAGCAAACAAACCCAGTTTCCCCATGTGGCCCACAGCTTTCCCCTTGCCCTTTATTCCTGTCCTCTCCTATTAAAGTTATGTTGCCTCTGAAGTGTCCACCTTATCCTAAAAGTCTCCCCAAATCCTTCTCTAGATTCCTGTCTCATTCCCCAGGTTATTTACACGTGTATCTAAATGTCTCCCCCACTCAATTAGGACCTTGTCTTTTTAACCTCTGTCTGCCCCACAGCGTCATGAATCAACCTTTTGAAATGCATACCAGTGCACCTTCTCCTAGAATGAGTTCCCCAGTCACAGAATCTGTAACTGTGGCCCAGTCTAGGCAGATGTTCAACTAATCATTTCCCCTCCCCCACAACACAGCTGGACCACATTTCCCAGCCTTCCTTGCAGTTCTATTCAGCCATATGACCAAGTTCTGGCCCCTGAGGAGGACCAGAAGTGATATGTTGACACCTCTAGGTTGAGGTGAGTAGGAACAGCACCCTCTCTCTCTTTCACTCACTCTCTCTCTCTCATCTACTGGCTGGAAACAGAGGACCCAATGGAAGGCACCATAGTGTTGAATGAGATAGCAACTAGGTAGAAAGACTCCAGGTACCTGAATGACTGCAAAGCAGAGTCCTTCCACTCCTCTGTCCATCTTTATTTGACTGTGATAATGAAAAGAAAGTAAACTGTATGGTGTTAAATTCCTAAGAGCTAAGGTTTGTTTATTAGAGCAATCAGCCTACCCTGTTGTGATAAATTAATTGCAGAATTTCTTCCAATTATTCCTCTTCCAGGCAATGTGATTTAGCCATTTCTTTCGCCAAATGTGGGAGCCTATTTTCCATCCCTTGGACTGTGGCTTGGCCATATGACTTGCTTTGGCACATGAAACGAAGCAGAAGTAACAGCAGTTGCAAATGCAGGTCTCAAGAGATCTTGCCATCTTTTGCTCACGTTCTGGGAACTCAGTCTCCACCAGATGAATAAACCAGACTAGCCTGTTGGAGATTGAGAGACAACAGAGTGGACAGCCAAGTTGTCCCAGCTAATCAGAAGTTGATACAGTTAAGAATCTCTTATCCAAAATTCTTGGAACCAGAAAGCGTTTTATATTTCATATTTTTTGGACTTCATAATACTTCATGTAGATAATCAGATATCTTGGGGTTAGGACCCAAGTCTAAACAGGAAATTCCTTTAAATTCATGTAGTTCTTACACACATAACCCTAAGGTAAGTTTTTAATTTTATACATGATACAAAATTTCATGATGTAGAATTTTCCATGTGTGACATCATCATGTTGCATCCCCAAAAGTTTTCAAATTGGGAGTATTTTGAATTTCAGATTTTCAGATTAGGGATGCTCAACCTATAATGAATCCAACCTAAATCAACCAAATTCAACTCAGATCAGCAGAACTTCTCAGTAAAACAACCCCTAGACTTAAGAAATAATAAGTGGTAGTTGTTTTATGTTGCTAAGTTTTAGAGGTCTTTGTTACACAGCAAGAGCTAACTGATATACCCAATTTATATAACTATTTAAATAGATTCTGTTCAAGCAGTGATTGATTTAAGCCATAACCATTCATCTTCTAATTAATATACATTTTCTTTATCCTTAGCCAAATATAGGGCAGGTATAATCAGAGACTCACACAAAATCTTCAGCTTTTCTAAGACACAAATGTGCTATATCTTTATTCTGTGGTAAGTTGCAACTATTTCATATTTCTCCGTCATAGCCAGTAGATCCCAATAGTGTCCAGAGTTTTGCATCCCATTAAATATCTCAATGACTGCCATATTTTTGTTTTGGGGGAAAATTTGCTTTGAAAGCTGCTTTGAAAGCTGGCTGTTGCACTTTTATTTTATTTGTGTGTCCATAGGTCACATACTTTACAAATTATCTCTGAAGAATTCCCCCAAGAGCATTGTAGTTGAGGCTATGTGTTCTTCTTGCTTCATATCTTCCACCCACATCAGCTTCAGTAGAAGCAGGGGCAGATTCTGGTTACTGAGGGCTTCTCTTAAACACATGCAACTTACCTCTTATCAGTCTGCTTATAGGAGTACCCTCAAGTGGGAGAGGAGAGCCATTAAATCTCTCAGGGGGACAGTCTTCACCATTGGGTAATGCAAGTCGATGGAGAAATACCTAGGGTATTTGTTCTTTGGGGTACACTTCTGAAGTGCATTCTGTATGAAAAATCAAAGGATTCCCCCAAATAATTTACCCCTCGTTCCTTCTAATACTAACACATTTATATAATGTCCTCTTTTATTGTCTTTCTCTCTTGCCCCCTTCTTCCCTGCCCCCTCACTCCATGTTCCAGGGCTCATGTTTTTAATCAGCAACTTGTGTCCAATTCTTTACAAAATAATATGCAAAGTGCTTTTTGTTATGTGTGTGTGTGATGTTTGGGTCCTTATGGCTTAAACCCATGGCCTTTCTCAATCAACCCTGGTTAAAATGGTTTGAACTCAGATTTGATTTGAACTTCTAAGGTTCATCCTAAGGTTCAATTATCAAGATGGTATTGGCCCACAAAGCTCTTCTATTTTTTGTTGAATGAATGAGTTTGTTAATAAATAAGAAACTTGATCTGCTAGCTTTCAAATATGGTCATTATTTCCCTATTTTTATCAATAAGTTACTTTCTTACTTTCATTCATTCAAACACTTAATAAATATTTAGCATGTGCTAAGCACAGTGTTAGCTACTGTGAACGTAAGGATAAATCAGATCCTATCAAACAAACATGGTATGGATTGCACTTTGTTCATTCTTTCATTCATTCATCCACATTTCAGGCTCTAGACCTTTTGTGTAAGATTCTCATTTAAAACCCAACCTAGAATTGGTCAGGGAAGAAAATAAAACTAGCATAATGGACACCAAAGATGGCGGCCTAGAAGACACAGGTAAGGCAGATGGCATTCTTTCTAATTCCTCATGTGGCTCACCGGCTATTGATGGGTACAGCTCAAGAAAACAGAGTACCAGCACCTCAGTTTACCTTCTCCTCCGGGCATACACCTCCTTTTCCCTCCCAACACCCCAGCCCCATCCTCCTCCTTCATTCACATCTGCACATATCCCTAGAAGCTGTGCTCTCTTCAAGATCTTGTGCTCACAAAGAGCTACTTGGAAAGGTTTTTCTGTTCATTTGCATTCTCACTGTAGGTTTTCAAGACTCTATAATGGTGGAACTTTAAATATTGTAACAAATATCCCAAATGCTCTTTAGGCTTTACCTGTGCTATGACACCCCAAAACTCAGAGTGCTAACCCCATGATGGAGGATATAGCAGGCAAAAATTGGAGCATCTTAGGGCCCCTCTGCTTCCTGCACACAATTCTTATATCTTGAAAACTTGTTTTCTCTCCATGACAAATAACAAGAGATAAAAATACTGTCTACCTTAGCTTGGCCTCACAGGAACACATAAACAACTAAGTAATATATAGACAAGCTTAATCTCCTTGAATAAAAGGGCCTTAGACCACTATGAATCAGATATAAAAATATCCTTTTATTAATTCAAATTGGTGCTTCGAATATATTGTATTTCATCAAACAATTGAATATCTTTATTACTAATATCATTCATTGCAGTACTTTTTTAAAAAATCAACTCACTTTGATTTAAATGTATTTAAAGAGAAATTTTATAACACTACCCTAAATGGGAAACCAGTGCCATTTATCATAAATAGTCATTAATATAAAACTTAATGTACTTCTTAATTAATCTTTAAATAAATAAAATACTAAGTAAATGAAAATAGACATCCATATGCCATCAAAAATCTTCTTATGCATCAACAGGGATATACTTTTTATTCTTTAGAAGCACTACCTTAAAATATAGAGGGAACTAGACATGTCCACACACCCACCTCTAATGGATAAAGGAGGAACCAAGACAAACCCAAGCCTTCATCAGTAACCAAAGTCAATCTAGTGTTTCACCTTCTGTCATGCATCAGATCAGTGAAGTTTCATCCACCCACTCTCCACCATGAAGGCCATCAATGTTTTCATCCACTCTGATGTTGAGAAGTTGATCTCAGCTGGACAGGAGGCCATTGAATGTCAGGACGCCTTCCTTGGGATCATAAAAGGCTCTTGATGCTGAAGGGGGAAAAGAGGAGGCCTTGCTCATCCCAACCTTGGGTGCAGCCTTGCCCATCCTTGCTCTACAGCCTCTGCTCCACATCTGTCTCATATGCACTCAGTTCTGGAAGATGAGAAGCAGGTGGTCCAAGTAGAACCCTTCTCCACTGCCTTCCAGCAGAAAGTAGCTCTATGTTGCAGCCAGGCATCAGCAGCTCCCAGCGAGTGCTCCCTCTCTGCATCAGTGGACTATCGCTTTGTATCAAGTTAGCAAGGCTTTACTGAGCATAAAAAATAATTTATAATTGATCTGTTAAACCCTAATGAAAGACTGCTTCTTAAATCTTTAATGTTGCTTTTAAAAGTTTGTTCTCTTTAGAAATTTAACTTCTCTGCACTAAATCTATTTAATCAAGCTTTATTTTATAAATTATTCCTCCAATGGTCTTTTTAAAAGAAAAAAAAAGAAACAGCAAACTTTAACTCTCATCCATTATAAATATCAATTTCCACTAATAATGGCTGGTGATATTTCAGAAATGAGACTGACAATTACCTCTGTGGGTTCGGAGACAGCGAAGGAATTTGATGATTCTAAGATCTTCCATTTAATGTAGAGTCTGAAAACAGTGGGAATCATAACAGCCCTTGAACAGTGGTGTTTTTCTCTGCTCTAATAACTGTTATGCCTAAAAACCACATGCCTTTGTCCTTTGTGGAATGAAGCAAGGTATAAATATAAATAACATCTTCCCATACATTCACACTTGAAAAAACGCTTGAAGCACATCTTTTAAAAAGCTATATTTGATTTTATATTCATTCTCTATCAGCTCACAACACTTAGCCTTACCTAATTTCATTGATTATTTGAATTACATGCAGTTTTCCAACTTTTCTGAAATATCACCTTAAGCTATTTTTTATTTGACATGTTTTTTCACTAGTTCACTCAGGAAAGTATCCAGTTGTTTTGAGTGGCACAACTTATCTGCAGCAGGGCTCCCTAAACTTTAATATGCATACAGATCTCCTGGGAGATCTTGTTGAAAATGCAGATTTCAGTGCAGTTGGAAGATCCAGGGTCAGGACTGAGATTCTATAGTTCTGACAAGTTCCTAAATGAGACTGGGATATTGGTCCTCCTAAGGGTCTAAAGTAGTCTTATGTTGTGCTGGATTTTTCTAACAATTAAAATTTTACTCAGATGAAATATGACACAGAAAATGATAGAGCCACAAAATAGGCAGTGGTTTACATAATATCTATCATCGCCTTGTGATCACCCTCCTGAACTCAGTCCTGTGAAAAAACAAAGGTGTCATCACTTGGCGGGCTTTGATTGAAGTCAAGACACCCATTTTTGACGCTGCAGGAAACAGAAGTACTGGGACATGTTCACATTCTAAATTTGCATTTAAATCACTTTCACATTCTGAAGATCTCCCAGCTTGTCTCTGCAATTCTCTCTCCTTTCCTTGCCCAGCCCTATCTCCAATCTGCCATCCAGAGTAAGGTATGTAAAAGCTGTTTGTTTTTTTTTAAATCAAGTTGTTTGATCCACCTGTTCTTCTTGACACCGCCCCTGCAGGGGGCTGGCTTTCTATTGGACAGCACATTACAACCAAACCTGTAGGAGAGCATTTCTAAGGCACTGTAGCCACTGAGATTTGGTTTCAGCCATTAAATATCTTTTAATGTCATGACCACGACATTAGTTTACCAACTCAGAAGATCTGTTTCTCACAACTTGCTATGAAAATTGGGGTCCATGGATTACTAGAAAGGGGTATCAAATCAAATAATAGGAAATAAGTTTCTGGTTCCAACTCTATCCTTTCTTAATTGGATGGACTTGTACAAGCCATCTTGTTTCCCTGAGCTTCAGTGCTGTTAATTACAAAAACAAGTTTCCAGCTCTAACTTTTCTGCCAGATCTGACATCCTCTGACCTGAACTGCCTCCAGACCAGAAGCTACTCACAGCCAGTGACCCATATAGTACTAACAGCCCCTCGTCCACACCCACTTCTGCAGGTGGGTCCTCAGACCAGAAAGAACATCTTACATCAGTTCTTTCATTTAGCCTAAGGGAACCAAGGAGCTTGGAGTCAAAATGACACCCCCAAGGTCACATGGCTCTTCAAGGCAGAACAGTGACTAGAACACGAATCTCTTAATTCTCAGTCCAGTGCTCAGCACGGCAACCCATGAACTCCAGAAGCCAGGCTTGGAGAAGTCCCATCAGGATTAAAAGATGCCCCTCGGTGCTGGTTATCATGGCGCTCCTTATCGGACAGAAGTGTCTGCATATCTGTGAGCCCACAAAAAGCATCAAGGCTCACTCTTCTCCATGTTTCTCTGCGCTACCAACTCATAGGAAGGGTTTTATACATATCTGTTGAATGAGAGAATATGTGACTCCTTTTCATTTTCCCTTATTTCAGAGGCATATTTGTAGTTTATAGTCCTCAAGTATGGAGGGCAATTTGGTGCCCTTCCCCAACTCCCTCGACATTTTTCTGAATACTCAAAGGCTGTTTCCTGCAAACTTGAGGCTCACTTCCTTAAGGCCTCTTTTCTGGCCATAAGACCATGATCAGTCTAAGTGTGGGACATTCCCAGAAGTGCTAGACAATTAGTGTCACTAAAGTATCCCAAAAGCAATGATATCTGAAGAGTTGGTGGATCAGTACCTTCACTTCCTCACCCATGGGGTAGGATAGTTCTAAGGTGTCCTACAGTGTTCCATGGCTGTGCCTCTGAGGGATGATGTTCCAGCTGCCCACAGTAGATATTGGCTTATTATCACCCCCTTTGTATCTTTATTCCCTTCCCTATCTCATTCCCGACTCTCTAACCCATGCTTCCTGGAATCCCTTCCCAAATAAACCATTTTCACCAAAATCTTTATCTTAGGATTTGTGTCTGGGGAATCCAATCCAAGGCTTGGGCTATGAACTTGGTGGAAAATGGAGCTTTTGCGAGGTCACTTGAATTCTTTTTGAGATGATGACTTAAATTTGATCTGACTTTGTCTTAGTTTGGCTCTCCACCAAAGCAGACCCTAAGAAAAAGATTTGGGTGCAGTTAGTTTATTTGGGGAGTCAGGAAGCAGACATGAGAGCTGATCAGACGTGAGAGCCAAATATGTTCACGATTCAGCAGCTATGGGAAACTGTGGTCACAGCCCCACTGAGGACCTCCCGAGAGACCACATGGAACACTATTCAGAAATGTGAAGGAAGGAGTGTTCATTCACTGACATCTCTCCTGGGGGTATTAGCTCCTGAGTTTCCCCGCATGCATCGTGTAGTGGCGATCATGGAACACTCTAAGGCGGGGACAGCAGGAAGCTGTCAATGTTACTGGCATTGCCTACAAGAGACCACTGGGGAACCAACAGTATCTGCCATGGACTCTGTAGGTTTTTGATTAACCCCAAATACTGTTCTATTGGACAAAATAATCCTGCTACCCCTAAGACACTACTTTCAGCTTCACCAGTTCGGAGTTTGCCCTGTGTTGATTTCCTTGATAGGTACCCCCCAAGTGCCATCATTTCCCATAGTAAAGCTTCTAGATCAACTGAAAGGAAGGGAGAGTGAGAAACAGAATAAATAGTAAAAATGTTTTAAACGAGCCTGAAACCTGCCCACCCCAGTCATGCGACAAGCCAAGCTAAACACTCAGTGGCTGCGTCAGTTCCATGCCTGCCCTGTCTTCAACACCCTCCTCTGGCCGCAGCGCCTCACCCCAGAGGCCAAGCTGCTGTCAGGCTCGTGGGACCGCACAGGCCCTTTCTTTGATGCCTCCCTGTTCAGTGTCACTGAGACTGCCTGATCACGGCCCGAGGTCAAGGCACTATCAGGAGTAAGGTTTCTTAAGTGCCATGTGTGAGACACCATCTGACACTGTTTATAGATCGATTTAGCCCCTTATTGACCATGGGACAGAAGTTAAAAGCATTGCTTTTGGAACTCAAATGTGTTAACTTCTGAAGTGATGTTTGAATTAGGGTTAAGAAGAGCCCCGAGTTTTGATCTACTGATTAGAAAAAAAAAAAAAAAAGGGAAGAAAAAAAAGAAAAGACCTAAACTAAAAAAAAAAAAAAAAGAAAAAAAAAAGAAAGAAATTTTTTTTTTTCCAGAAAGGAAATCAGCTTATTTTGACTAAAGCCAAGAGACCAGACTGTAATTAATCTGTCAACTTTGGAGTTGACAATGAGATGGCTGCAGAAGTGTCTGGATTCCACAGCCGCCAAAATGTGCATGATCTATTAAAATGCAACTGGCTGGTCCCTCGAGTAGCTCACTGAAAGAAGTGACTTCCCTCTTCAACAGATCCAGGCCAGAAAGGGAAGCACCTTTAGGATACAGACCCCGAACAATCACATTTTCACAAAGTGTAAGTCAAATAAAGCAGCATCTCTCACGTAAAGTTGACCATTGGTTGTGGAAGAGTTGCACGGTGAAAAGGACATAAATAGCCCCTCGGCTCCTGTTGCTGGCATTAGACATGCATTCTCTGAAATGTCTCTGGATACGTGACACAAGGGATCTAGCAAGTAAATTCCCCACACTTTCATAAACTCTGTGATAAAATGCCCGTAATCTATGTGTTATGCTGTGGGGTTGACAACTTTTTAACTGATGTATTTTTTATCTACTATGTGGCATTATAGGAAGCAGTGGCAATTAAGATAATTAGATATGAATAGGAAATAGCTCTTCTGATTAGAACCAAAGACCGGGCATGCTGGATGTCCAACAAGTGGATTGGCCTGTTTGGCATGGCTTGAGCTGGCACAGACACACTTCTGCAATGTGATGATGGTTACTGCATTAGTGATGACCCTGAGGTATGACAAGGCCCTGGGGTCCTTTTTGTACCGAAACGATTGTTCAATAGTGTTTGGAAAGCCTAGTAAACTCTATTGTGCTCTAACCCTTTTTAAATGAATAAAGCAAATTAAATACGGGATAACTCTCCAGTAAGCTTAATATTTGATGGACCAAAGGCTCATTAGAGAAGAGTTTACAGTGGAAATTACCAGCTCAGTAGTAACTAGATAGGAATCCATAAAAAATAAGTGAAATGATTCTGTAAACAAAATATCCAGAAAGAAAAAACATTGTGTTGATATGACCTGAGAAGCGATTATAGGCAACTCAAAATACATTTTAAAGCAAATTTAGACATTTTTAAGAATAGTAAGAAACAACAGAGACCTAAATTGTTTAAAATTCTATGAATTATATATATATATGGACTGAGATATTTTGCAGGATCAAGACATTTGCTAAAGATGATTTGGTGCATATATCATATCTCTTTAATTTGTTTCATATAAGATTTTTAAATTTGTTTTGAGCTCTAGGAACAAATATTAAAACTTTCATCATTCATGTAATTGTTCAATAAATATTTGTTGGACATCAACAATGGTGTAGCATGGACACATTCTAACGATTTGGTGAGGATCACACCTAGACAGGGGAAGCATATTGGAGTGCAGGTATGAGTGGCAGGGTAGAAAGAGGGATGGTTTAGATACATCATAATAGAAGGGGCTGGAACTGATCGCCTTTCAGATCTGAGAGCAATCCCTGTGGTTCAGTCGGATGATGACTTTGCATGTAGACTTTGATAGTTATCAGGGTCACATTCTCCAAGAGCCTCTAAAAAGCCATTCTTTCATTCATTGTTTGGTGAAGAATTATCTACTGAGCCAGGAACTGTTCCAAGTGCTAGGATTTCACAGACAAGCAAACACAGACAAGGTTTCATCTCCCTGTCACTACAATATCTAAAAAAAAAAAAAAAATTAGAAATATAGTTTTTTTTTAAATTTACTTTTTATTACATCTTTATGATGTACAGAGTCTTAATACTGAATAAAATGCTTGTGTGACAATTTCTTTTGATCTAGGCTGAATTCTATTCCTGGGAAAATCATGTGAATTGAGAATTACAGAAAAGTCAATTTTCTCACATTATTTTTATGGGAAACAGCACAGAGATTCATCAAAAAATTAAAGTAGGAACTATCATATGATCTAGCAACCCTAATTCTGAGAGAAAATAAAATCAGTCTCATCAAGAAAAGTATATATTCCCATATTCATTTCAGCATTACTTATAGTAGCCAAGATTTGGAATCAATCTAAATGTCCGTTGATGAATAAATGGATAAATAAAATGTCTATATATATACATACATAGAGAACATACATATGCAATGTATTTTGATGACCATGGCTATACCATATATATATACATACATATCACATGTCTCTATATATAATACAGTTTGTCATAATCAAAACAGCATGACATTAAAAATATATATGTGTATATGTACATATGTATGCATACACACAATGGAATATTATTCAGTCTTTAAAAAAAAGCAAATCCTAACATTTGCAACAACATGGGTGAACCTAAAGAACATTATTCTAGTGAAATGAGCCCTACACAAAAGGACAAGTACTATGTGATCCCACATATATGTGGATTCTCAAAAATCCTAACTCATATAAAATTAGTTTCTAGGAGCTAGAGAGGGAGTTGGGGGCAATTGGAAATGTTGGTCAAACAGTATAAAATTTCAGTGATGCATGATGAATAAGCTCTGGAGAATGAACTAATGAATAGCATGGTGACTACAATCAATATATGTATACATGAAATTTGCTAAGAGAGTAGATTGTAAATGTTCTCACCATACATACTAAAGTAACTTGTGAGATGATGGATATCACTGAGAATGTACATATATATCAAAACATCATATTGTAAGCCACACATGGTGCTACATGTCTATAATCCCAGCAACTCAGGAGGCTGAGGCAGGAGGAGCACAAGTTCTAGGCCTGCCTAAGCAACTTAGTGAGGCTCTAAGCAACTTAATGAGACCCTGTCTCAAATGATAAAAAGGGCTAGGGATGTAGCTCAGTGGTAAAGTATCTCTGGGTTCCATCCCAATGACTGCCCCCCCCCCAAAATCACACTATATACTGTAAATATATACAATTTTTATTAATTACATCTTAAATTTGAAAATGATGCAGATGATCTTCAGAAAGATGTGAAAGTGAAGTTAGTTAATTGACATAAAGCAGTATTAAGCATTCATTAAAATTTAGCTTGTATTGCTAATATTTCTGAGAAGTTGAACCTAAGTAAAGTATTCATGGGAACTTAAATATGAAAACTGGGAAAAGCAGCCTCATGGAGATGAAATAGGAAAAGTAGCCGATGTGAGAAGTCATCACGCTGCTTTCTGTTGTTTTTACCACTTGGTATCCTTAGAAACCACATCAATTGGTTAGAGGAGAGGATTCAGCATATCATTCCAAATTTCTCCATTTTTTTTAATACAACAGTTATAATTTCACTTATTCAAAATACTAAGAAGCATCTGGAGGAGGGGAGCTTGGGGAAGAAAATAAAAGGGGTGGTGGAAGGGAAGAGAGTGCCTGAAAGGAAAGGTAAGACCAAGCCACCGTGGACTTCCTCTGTACAGAATGCTGACTTTGGCCTTCAGTTAGATGGCCAAGTACTTACTAATAAATAAAGTGACTTTTATAGGAGATGACATGGGGGTTGGATGAATGGAATCCTTCCCAGTAATCAAGTTATTGCTCTCTTTTTCTTGGTTTGGGTTTCTCCGAAAGTAGGCCCTTGAGGCAGATTGCTTAAAAGGCAACTCCCAAAAAGAAGATGAGAGAATGGGGGACAGGCGGAGAAGGGATCTAGGCCAGGCCAGCTGTGCTAATGAGCAGGTTACCACTATGGGCAACTTCGGCTTGGTCCCACTAGGGACACAATTGATTTTTCTATGTTGTTTTAGTATTCTGCAACTTGACTGAATTCATCTATTAGTTCTAACAGATACTTGGTAAATTTTTTAGGATTTTCTAAAAACAAGGTCATGTCATCAGCAAACACAGATGATTTTATTTCTTCCTTTCCAATTTGAACACCTTTTATTTCTTTTTCTCGATTAAATTTCTCTGACTAGGTCTTTAGTTCATATGAGGAGAAGTGGTAAGAGTAGATACCCTTATCATGTCTGGTCTCAGAGAAAGAGCTTTCTGTTTCTCACTATGTAGTATAATGTCAGCTGTAGGCTTGTCATTCATGACCATTATTATGCTGTTACATTCTTTTTATAGCTAATATGTTGATATTTTTTATTTTTTTAAAAAAAGGGGGGGAGAATGTGAAATTTTGCCAAATATTTTTTCTGCATCTTTTGAGATGATTTTATGCTTTTTTACCATTTATTCTGTTAATTATGGTATATCACATTTATCGATTTGTATATGTTGAACCATCCTTGCATCCCAGGGATAAATCCCACTTAAGCGTGGTGTAGGATCATTTTAATGTGTTGCTGAATTCCATTTGCTAGTATTTTGTGGAGATCTGCTGGAGCCTTGGAATGCAGGAGCAAGAGCACTAGGGCAGTTTTAGAGTCTGGGTCTAGAGAAGCCTAAGAATATAAAATCCATCCTGACCTAAGGCGAGCCTAATGGAGCTAGCCAGGGCTGACGAGGGCAGGTCCTTTGCTGGGATCCATGGAGAAGTGGGGATCCCCACTAACTTTTCCCATGCATAGAGAAAGGGTAATACCAGTAATATAAATCTTTGCTTCTCAGCCTTCTCAATGCATCTTATTTCTGTGGTCCATGTGTGTCATTATCTCTCACCTGGATTTGTTAATTTTTATGAAGGTATTTTTTTGTACGTAGACAGTTATTCCAATTAACATTTCTTCTAAGGAATAAGAGCTAGAAACTCATTTTCTGCCATCTGGCTGACATCACTCTCCCTCCATCATTGCTACTTAGCAGATGACTGAAGGGAAACGAAGTACTTTGCCCAAAGACACTCAACTCCCAGTGTTAGAACTGAGATGTAAACTTAGGGAGTCTAGCCAAGAACAACTACTTTATTCCCATGTTAAGTGAACCCCTCTCAGGAAATGCTTATTGCTAAACAGATAGGAAACACGACAGAAACCTCCAGACCCTTAAAGTATGGCAATTAATTATAGTTAAGTAAAAGAAAAGTGAATTCACATCCTTACCCACTAACCCCAGAGCAAGTCAAAGTTGAAAAATTCATATGTTCATCAATTGATGTCAGTGTTATGGTAACCAAGGGTTTTTTCCCCTACATTTTTAATTTGATGAACATCAGTTTTCTGGTGCGACTCTAAACAGATGGGTGGTGTCCACAGAGGTGTTTTGACATAAAATATTTTTATATAAACATGATTGGGTATTTGACTTGATTAGTGCTACAGGGAGTGAATTCTAAGTATGGAATAGGTGAGTTCTACTCTAGGACTGCCTCTTTCTTTGCAGCACCCCAAAATACCCTGCAGCTGAAATAGTTGAAGACTTGAGTTATCGCAGCTATTTCAAGTGTTGGTGAAGGGAGATGTGGCTTTTACTGTGAATATCTGGCTGAAGAAATAAGTACAACCCAGGCTGGGGTATTCTTGTACATACATCTCACCAAGTGTTGTAAATACACTTATAATACAAAGAATGGGACTAGAGCTAATGTGTGTGCATGCTGGGATGGGGGGATGGTGTTCTGGGGGATTTTTAAGATCTGCTTATGCTTATACATAACTATATAAAGACAAAGATGCATGGCTCTGTATATGGACACATAATTACAATAATGAACAGAAAAACAGAAAGAAAATGGAGAAAGACTAGGCCTTATGTAACAAGTTTATTCTTCAAGGAAAAACCTCCACAGGACTGCTGGATCTCTTGCCCATAAATGGGGCTATCAGTAGCAATGGAATGTTGTTGTTAAGGGAGAAATTAATTCAAAATGAACATCTAATCTCAGCAAAGCCTGTTGATCTTGTCACAGTGGGTAGCAAAATAATGACAAAGAACCCAAATTTTTGAGTTATTTTTATTGGTCACTTGTACATGATTTTCTCTAGGTGCATAGGTTTTATAAGCATAGTTTGATATACATAAAACTGTAAGCTCTTTAACTTAACAAGAAAAGCCGAGAGATTTGGGTTCTCCCATTCAAACATCACTTTCCCCATCTCTCTGTGGTTTCATATTAAGGGAGGCTTCCCAATTCACTGCCCATGCATGACATCATACCCTTGCCACTATTCAACGCTCAGCACATGAATGAACCACAGAACATTTTACAAGCACAAAGCAAGCCATTTTATCAATGGAAAGATTGAATTGTCTCTCCTTGTTTACTTCCAAGAACAGGGTGACTCCATAAACAAGTCTTGCTGGGAACACATGCAAATTTCCAATCAACACCTGTCTTTGAAAATTCACAGGGTCCCTTGTCAACAGTCCAACTTACAGAGTATCAGGTTTCCACTTACCTTTTTTAACATCTAGCAATAAGCCAGAAAAACAGTCCTTAGGACTTCTATTCCACTGTGTTCTAAGGAAACAACACGTGCTGGCAGCTCTTAACCTTACTCTTAAAGGCCATTGAGAATACTCCAGTTACACCTTCTCTGGAGTGATGATGGTTCCTTTGGGGGGGCGGAATTCTTTTCTCATTCTTCCTTTGAACTCTAATAGAAGATATGTTTTCCTGATGTCATGGCTATTGCCAAAAAATAATGATAATCCTTACTCAGTGCAATGACACCTTGTGATCTATATAGGATCTCTGCATTCCAAAAGTTCAAAGGTATCTCTATCTTGCACTTCCATTCTCAGCAAGGTAGATTGAAGCATATATGCAATTCTGAGGTTAAACCAATTCTTAAAGATTGCACCATTCAGCAGATGGATAATTGGCATTCATTCACTAGACTGCTTTCTCTTCTCCTACTAAGATTCCAAAACATGAAAAACCTGGCACTTCTCTAAAATGAAGAATAACAATGGTTATTTAATGCAGAAACAAATATCACTCTCTTACTCTCTTACTATCTCAAAAAAAAAAAACAAAAAACAAAAACCACTGTTTCAGGACCTTAAAAATGGTCAGCTCTGCTCTATATCTTTCAGGCTCATCCTCCATCGGTATGTGGGAAAAGGCTAAAAGTTAGTAGAAGAGACAGAGGTACAAGTTTGAACACCATAGTGTTACCTGCATCCTTACTAAAGGAAGATATTAAAACACATAAGAATAAAATAAAATTTGGGCACCATATCACATCTATGCACAATTTCTTAGCACTTCCTACATCAACCTGTAAGGTCAGTAGTAACCTCATCTCTATCTTTAGAGATGAGAAAAGTTGGGCTTGGAAGGTTGTTACTTATTCAAGAACCCCAGACACAAAGTGGCAAACTCATCTAATGTTCCTGAAAGTCTTCAGCAAATAATTTATTTTTGATTCTGTGTAAGGTAGAATGATGAGGCCCCTATAAGCAAACTTGAATGTATACAAAAATTTGCTGATAATCAACCATCACCTAACAAAATGGATACGTCATACAGTTCAAACTATTATCTGGGGCATCCCTGAGATGTACTTGGGGAGAAAAAAAAATCTCAAAAGTATTTAATACCAATGGCAAAGTCAAAAGCTGTCTTGGAAAGCACAACAGAGGACTTTGGATGAAAGAGGCAGTCTGATGGAGAATTGTAATTCAAAAAACACAACCGGTTCATAATAAGCTTATGAGAAAGGGTGGGTTCCCACCACTGGAGCAGAAACTTTTTTCCCAAGCCCTTCTAGGATTTTGCCTTTCCCATTCATCCTTTCTGATCAAATTCATCCTTTAGGTAAACACAGGAGGGATTAGAGACCTTTAATTGGCTTTGAAGAAGGAATGGTAATCCGAGATGCCTGGGCAGGAACTATCTTGTGGGAGAGAAGCAGAGAGCGAAAAGGAAATATTTGCAGCTTGACAAGCTGCTCCCAGTCAAAGAGGAGAGCATTGAAGAGGCAAGATGTTAAGCCATTCGCCCAAATTTGGCCGTGAGCTACCAGCATGTCTTTCGGATTTCTTTTTCCACTTAAGCTCTTCCTGTTTGAAGTGGAGAAGTTCAGTGGCATCCCAGAGTCTAGATCAGTGGTTTTCACACGAGAGCATGCATCAGTATCACCTGGGGTCTCCTGGGCGGAGCTTGTTAAGGCACAGGTTGCTAGGCTCACCCCAAGAGATTTTGATTGAGCACATCTGTGGAAGATCCTGAGAATTTGTACTCCTCTAACAAGTTCCCAGGTGATGCTGATGCTGCTAGCCAAGGAGCACACCTTGAAAACCACCACTGTACCTTCCAGCTGGGTGCAATTATATTGCATCTTCTTGCCAAGCAATGCGACTACCCAGCCATGCCTGCACATATGGAAGTCATGAACCAAGCGGGATGAAGTAAAGAGATGATGCCGCCCAAGGGATTGTGACAATGGCTGCCATAACCCAGGCTCTGGTACAAGCCAAGTTGCAACATGAATGATTATGTAGGGTCAGTATCAATAATAGCTAACAGTTACTGACTAGTTAGTGTGTGTCAACCAGTACACCAAGTCTCTACCTATAGAGTGTGTACCGTTGTTATCCCTGTTTTATGAATGTAGACTCTGAACCTCATTAGCTTAAGTCCATGGTCACTTGGGCAGAGAATGGGGGATCTGTAACTAAAACTCTTGACTGTCTGACTTAACCACTGTGCATTTTCCTTCTTGACTTCTAGCAACAAGAGATCAGGAAGAAAGTTCTGCTCCTACGTTGTTTGATGAAGGAATAATATGGGTGAATGGGAGGCCACTGCTCACTCTTCACCCTGCCTACTTAGGTCTTCTTTGGGCATCTCTAATATTGTCCTTCAGCCCTGTTCTCTCCTTTACCATACCAGCTGAAATGTGAGAAAATATTTAATGTGTTAAATAAAGTGCAAGAGGCTGGGGAAGGTGGTGCCCTGACAGCAGAGATGGTGTCTTAGATTTACTTATATTTCCCTGTTGAAACAAATACCTGATTTCTCATGGGAACATCACCCAGTGTTTGGGAACTCTGGTACAAGAAATGTTACTATGGTTTGGGGCTCCAAAGGGAGTTGATTACAAGGGGTGGGTCATCTTGAATGGCAAAACTTCTTGATTTTATGACACCCCGTACTTGTCTATGTCTTTTTTTTTTTATTGTTGTGAGAATGGTGAAGAGGGGGAAAAGAATAGAGCTAGAGAGACACTAGGCTCTGATCTAACAGAGGATTGCTTTAATTGTTAATGTTCTGGCTTTGATATGCCACCTAATAGTCTCATAATTGGCTCTTTCACCCAGAAAGTTCCAACTTTATAGTTTATTTATTTTTTTTATTTTTTTTCCATTTTTTTATTAATTGTTCAAAACATTACAGAGCTCATGATATATCATCTTTCATACATTTGCCAACTTTATAGTTTAATCCAACACCTGGGTTCAAAAATGTCACTTGCCTGGGATAACAAGCCTCAAGGGTAGGAGTTGAAGCCTCCCCTCTCAATGGAAAGATGATGTGCATTTTCTAGGAGTTGAGCATTTAGCATACAAAGTTCTCATGCAACCTTATAGGCCATATCATTGACCAGGAACAGACCTTCAAGAATGCTTGCTACACAATGACCCTTTGACTTGGTATCACCACATCCAGAAGAGTGGTATTTTATTCTATTTCTATCCCAACTCACCCCTTCATTTTGCTGGACTAGAAGACACAGACGCATGGCCACATATCTGCCTCTAGTGACACATATCCTACTTTTTCCCAGTGAGTAATCAGGTGGTACATTAGGCCCAAACCAATCACCCTTTTTTTCTGACTATTTTCAAACTTGTTCATACATTTCTACATTAAAATTTCACATACATTTTATGTTAGTCAGCTTCTGTCACTAAAACAAAACACCTGAGATAACCCTATTATAAAAAGACAAAATTTATTTGGGCTCATAATTCTAGAGGTTTCACTCCATGACCTATTGGCCCCATTGCTCTGGGTTTATAGTAAGGCATACCATCAAATTGGGATGGGAGCAAGTGGCAGAACAAAGTTACTCACCTTATGGCCAGGAAGCAACAGGGTAAGGAAAGGTTGAGGTTCAGCAATCACCTTCAAGGTCATGCCCTCAATGACCTGAACACCTCCCACTATGTACCTCGTCCTAGAGGTTCCACCAC
Organism: Ictidomys tridecemlineatus; assembly: GCF_052094955.1. NCBI lineage: Eukaryota > Metazoa > Chordata > Mammalia > Rodentia > Sciuridae > Ictidomys > Ictidomys tridecemlineatus. The sequence goes on from NC_135481.1 coordinate 165,740,898, forward strand.
CTCCCCATAGTGCCATCCTAGGGCCAACCCTTTCAAGATCCAAACTATAACACAAAGGTTGACTCAGAAACATTTCTAGACATTCATTCTATAATAAATGTCTACATTATTATTCTATAATAAATAGAATTTCCTGTAGCATCAAACTATTGGAAACAATCTAACCTATTGAAACATCAATAAGAAACTAACCAAATCATGACTCATCCTTAAATGGAGTAACATGATCTCCAAGATGAATGAGGCAATCTACTTGTGTTGATATGGAACAAGTCACGAAAATGTTCTGTTAGGTAGAAAAAAGATATATGTATATCTGATAGGAACAGAATATGTTTCCAGAATACCACTGGAAGGAATGAAAAGAAAATAGTAACGTTGCTGATCACCTCAGGATAGATATTAGATGAGACACACTAAGTACAAGTTGAATATCCCTAACCCAAAAATCTGAAGTCTGAAATCCAAACCTTTTTACGTATAAGTGCAATGCCAAAAAGAGCTTCATCCTTTGGAGCATTTCCAATTTCAGGTTTCTGAACTGGGGATAATCAAGCAGCAAATTCTATGCAAATGTTCCAAAATCTGAAAAACTGAAACTAAAAAAAAAAAAAAAAAATCCTGAGATGCCTTTGAGATAAAGTGTACTCAACGTATGGCTGGCATTTATTTATCTTTCTTGAGAGGTCTTGAAATTGATTGTGGACCACGCTCCATGCAGCCTGAAATAGAATCAAAAAGGAAAGGAAATTATTTGGGACAAATCTCATACCTATCCTTGACTCCTCCTTGCTCCAAATGGAAGATCCTCCCACCCACTGCCAGGACCCACACATATCAAGGGATGCTACTGACATACACACCATCCACTCCGGTTTCTATCAAGCCCTCTCCTGACTATTATAAAGCAGAATTTTCCTGTGGTAACTGTCAGTTTTTGTTAAAGAGAAAACAGAACTTGTAGGCATAGCACAGCAAAAATGAAAAGTCCCAAAGGACTTTGGGATAGGACTACCAAAGAAGGCCATCCCCTCACATGAAAGCAGTTGGGTAGAATGAAGACTCAAGAGCCATGTCTCTTAAAATACAGAGTTGCTGGAGAACTTGAACTTCTTCTGCAAGCAAAATATTCAGAAAAATACAGCAAGTGTATACTATTTCCCATTAACCAACTACTATTTCTCAAAATGTACTTCTTAAATCTATCTCATCCTAATAACCTCTCTGCCTCCATGACACTCTTTTATTATTATTATTATTTTTTAGTTGTAGACAGACATAACACCTTTATTTAATTTATTTATTTTTTTATGTGGTGCTGAGGGATTGAACCCAGTGCCTCACACGTGCTAGGCAAGTGCTCTATTACTGAGCTACAATCCGGCCCCCTCCATGACACTCTGACCCACTTACTCCTTAACTAACTTCTGCGAGTGTCTTCTCTCCTGGTTTCCACTGCCTCTTTTACTGCTTCTTCTCTTCTTGGAAGAATTATCTTCCTAATCCCACTTTTGAAAGGCTTCTTATATCTGATTCTTGTCTTCTTCTGTCCATTTTCCTGGGCTCATCTGTTGTTATAATTGTCTTCAGCCACACCACCGTGAACAAGTCTAATCTTGACTATTTATTTTAGTACTACCTGTGTTCCTGTGATTCCCAAATATCTCATTTCCAACTTGATTTGCTTCTATGATCTGGAAGTCACCCTCCAACTTCTTATGGAATATCTTCACTTGGGTGTTCCTCAAGCACATCAAACCCACATATGTGAAAATCTGAACACATCGTCTTTGTTTCCTCCAAACTGACTAATATAGATTTAATAGGAATAATAATATAATCCTGCCAGCTACCAAAGGCAGAAAAGTTAGTCATCCTTACTTGATGCTTCTTCATAAATCGTACATCCTATCAGTTACCAAGTTTTATTTATTTACTTGTTTTCCTTTTTTCTTTTGGTACGAGGGATTAAACCCAGAGGTGCTTTATCACTGAGCCATATCCCAGCCATTTTTTTCATTTTTTATTTTGAGACAGGGACTTACTAAGTTTCTGAGGCTGGCTTTGAACTTGCGATCCTCCTGCTTCAGCCTCCTGAGCCACTGGGAGTACAGGCATGCGCCACTATACCACCCCCAGTTACTAAATCTCAATACCTTCATCTCAGAAACCCCCTTCTAAATGTATACCATTTTCTCTGTTCCCAGGCCACGATTTTAGTTTAAGTCACACTGCCTAGTATTCTATTAAAACTGTGCCCTCACTGTTGGGACTGTCTCTAACCTCTGTTCTTCCTAACCTTTGCCATTTGATGGCATTACTTTTTTTTTTTTTTTTGCAAGTCTAGTATTTGTTAATGGTGCATTATGATCACACATAATAGTGGTATTCATTGTGACATGTTGGTATATGCACACAACCAAATTTAATTCCCTGGTCCCTCCCTTTTTGCTTCCCTTCTGTCTACCTCTGGTCCCCTTCTTCAATTCTTTTAGCCTCTATTCTATTTTCCTGAGGTCCCCTTTTAAAATATTTTTCTCTCTAGTTTCCACATATGAGAGAGAACATATGATCCATGACTTTCTGTGTTTAGCAAGTCTGGCATTTTTCCCCAATGATGTTACTTTCTTTGTTTAAATCTCTTCAGTGACTCTGAATAATATTTATATGACATTCCAAGCTCTTTAAAGGGTGTACAGGATTTCCATGAACCTTTCCTACTTTTCCAGCTTCATCTCCTGCAGCTCCTCTAACTCTGCCTATATTGAATAGCTTAGCGTCCCTCAAATATCCTGGCCTACAGCCCACCATCAGGAGCTAAATGTGCTATTGCTTCTGCCTATGATGCCCTCTCTGCGTCATCCACCTGCCTGCCTTTTAACGTTTCTTCATACTCAGCTCAGTTCTAACTTGCTCTGGAAGTTTACCTCATAGTCTTCCTCCTACCACTTCCACCTTATTTAGCTTTTGTCTATCTCTCTCACCATATCCCTTCTGCTTCTTTCTATTTGAATGTCTTACATTGTACTTAAAATTAGGGAAACTCTTTGTCAGTCTCTTTTCTTTTCCTACACTTGTGGATCCAAGAATACGAGAACTATTTTTCACTATACTTTCCATCTTTAGGGGCTACAGTTCTTGTGGATAAGTACAGTGATAGAAAATATTAGGATGTTAATTGTTTCTATATACACTAAGTACCTAGCTCCTGACAAGTGATAAAAGATTAGGATATCATTAATCAATCCTGAGCAAGAAGAGCAATGCTGGAGGCATCACAATATGAGACCTCAAATTATCCTCAGAGCTAGAATAACTAAAACAGCACAGAATTGCCACCAAAATAGGCATGAAGACTAATGGGATACCATAGAAGACAAAGAGACAACCCCACATAGATACAATCATCTGATAATTCATGAGGTGCCAAGAATATACTTTGAAGAAAAGACAGCCTTTTAACAAATGGTGCTGAGAAAACTTGATATCCATATGTAAAAGAATAAAACTAAATCCCCATCTTTCACCCTGAACAAAAATCGACTCAAGTGGATCAAATATCTAGGAAATAGACCAGAAACTTTGCAACTGGTAGAGGAGAACATAGGCACAACACTCCAACATACTAGTGCAGGCACTAACTTCCTTAACAAGGCTTCTAGAACAGTATTCTTTATACCAAATTTAAAATAACCATTTAATGGTTGTTTAAAGAAAAGGGCTGATGTATATTAACAATCAGCAGTGATGTGTAAAAAATGAGATAGCTCTTCACACTATTCAGAAATATAACTATACAAATCTCTTGTGATCTCAAAGACTGGATCACTGGAATTGTGGTCCAAGAATGGACCTAAATCCTTATTTAAATGTGACCCAAGAATTAAGTGTTTCATTCAAGCATTTACAAGTGTCAGACTTTTATTATTGGTTAAAGTTGGAGATGCCCCCTTCTGCCTCGATGAATTTGCAGAAGCCAGTTTCTTTCACAGTTCTCAGAGTACACTGCAATTTGTAATGACTACTATGCTTCGAAGACTCTGATTCTGTGGTTCTCATCAGAAGAATTCTTCAGCCGGCTGGCAAGATTAGCCAGAAATATCCCAGTCCTTGGGAAAACCCTCAACTGTCTGGAAGACACAGAGAAAGCACTTTGAACAGTCCTCCTCTCCCACACCATCCCATCTTCTTCCACCTTCCTCAGCTGGCCAATTAAAATGTGGGGGTCAGAGAGCCTGATAAATCATGTTTAGACTCACTAAGTTTACAACAGTGTCATTTCCAGATTTCATGCCATAGGACCAACTTACAAGAGAGACTGCTTTAGAGTAAGCCTATTTGGAGGCCTAAATAACGATGAAATCATATTACAGCAAATTCCTCTATAAAACAAACAGAAACTTCCAGCAAAGAGCTCATTAAGCTGCAGCAATTAATTTTTACATAGATGTGTTTAGATCTCAAGTTTATTTTTTCAAAGAATCTAAATTATACTCATAAATTCAGTCTCATCTGTTTGTAATGCCTATTTAGCAGTTCTAACATTTAATTCTGAGAAAATTGGAGAATCTATCTGCCTCTTCCAGCATTATGTGGGAAACAGTTTGTAACATGCAAAGTATCTGATTTTCTCACAACCCTTGCAGATGCAGAGCCTCTGTTTGAGGGGGACAAGAAGAAAGCCCCCAGAACAAGGCAAAGCAGAGTTGGCATGAGCTCTCAACTGCTAGACTGGAAAGTCTGTTCCTGCAACCAATCACATCCCAAGTAGGCATTGTACCTCAAGAGGCAGTTTATGGAGCTAAAAGGAAATTCCACAACATCAGACAAAATTGAGGGACATTCCACCAAATAACTGGCCTGTATTCACTAAAACTATCATGAAAGCCAAAACTGAGAAACTCTTAAAGATTAAAAAAGACTAAAGATGTGTTAACCGAAGGTGGCATATGATCCAGGATTTACTTTTGCTATAAAGGATTGCTACAATTAGGAACTGAATTAAATCTATGAACTGAATAACAATACTATGGCAATGTTCATTTCCTGATTTTGATAGTAGTACTACTGTGATGTTAGAGAGTGTCCTTATTTTTAGGAAATATGCACTGGAATATTTGAAAGTAAAAAGATATCAAATCTGCAACTTATTCTCAAACAGGTATGGGAGCATATATTCATATGTATTATATAATATGCACATGTAAATAGACATATAGATATAATTATATATAAATATTAAAATGTATTATATAATATGCATGAGTATATAGACATGAAATAAAAAAGAGAAGAGAGAAGGAAAGAAGAAATGGTACAATACTGTATGCAAATGTGACATATATACAGGAATTGTTTGTGAGTGTGAAGTTATAATAAAAAAAATTTAAAGGATTTTCTACCACATTGTATTAACTCTCAGTCATGTGTCCAGGTGTCATGATTTTCAGTCCTGAGGTCTTGAAATCTGACTTTTCTTTTGTAATTGTCAATTAAGTACCAGTCAAGCAATGCTCCGAGTCTTCCCAGGTATGGGGTCTCCTCTTTGGAAAGGTCTTAGCCTCTGGTTCTTCTTTGCTCAAATGGGTCCTAGTGGGAAGATAGGGTAGGCTTCTAGCCATTTCCAAAGGATAGGCCACTGTGAGTGTTCTGAACAGAGGATTTCTCATTCTGAAGGCATGAGCAATCCTCGACATTTTCACCCAAAATGTTGGCTGAGCCTGTTTAATTTGGCTTTCCTCAGCTTTATTCTGCTATGCTTGGATAACTGCGTAGATCTATTTACAGCTCTCCCTGTTGTCTGAGAATGTGGCTTTGACACAGTGTCATAAGCCATTTCCAACATGGTTGCTAATGATTTCTTTACCATATCGAGATGTACTTCTGGGCACCTCCCCTCCACTCCTCCTGAAGGCCATCTGTGTCATGGGACCTGGGCTGGTCCTCTTTATTCAAGCAACTCACTCAGACAGCCTCCCTTGGCCTTCCTTCCAATAGCTATCGTGGTAAAATGCTTGACATGGCCCTGCTCAGGCTTGTCCATGTGCCAAAATCAACATGCAATACGTACTTCTGGGCTTTATAGAGCTGACCCCAAAATATCTATTTACCCAGATGTTGACATTCTCATGAGTAATGGGCAAAGTTCCTAGGACACACTGTTGGTGGCAAAGCAGGATTCAGAATTCAATTCAGAACTGTAGACTTCTCGACAGGGACTTAGAGATCATCAATTCCAACCCTGTCATTTTAGGCTCAGAAAAAAAAGGGTGAATAACTTGCCTATCAAAACTAGGATTAGAACTCAGGTACTCTGTCTCCTGGATTTATTTCTTTCAACTCTACCAAAGGAATGAACTCACTTGGGTGAAACGGCCCCAGGAGGCTGAGTTATTAGGTGGGTCATGGTGAAGGCAGCGTCCCAAATACATATTTTGGGATTAGAGAGGACAACATTTCCAAATCCTTTTTTCAGAGTCCTACACGAAGAAACCTCAAACCCAGGATTCCAGCCAAAAACAATGATTCTCAAGTTCCTATGAAATCCTGGATGGATGTTGAACTGGGCAACGTACAAGCTGACTCCCGTGGCAGATGCAAGCCTCAACAGAGATCCAGGGCGGACACTTCAAAGGGAGTGGAGGTGATCATGTGAGTCTGAGTCACACGAGGTAGGCCATTGGCTCCTAGCAGCAGGGTGAGTTCTTATATGAAAATATGGAGAGCGCTTCTGAGAAGTAAAACCAAAGCTTATCCCCCTTGTAACCCGATTCACATGTACTTCACAGCTTCTAGAAAAGCTCACTGAGAAACTTCACACAGAAACTGCCAGGAAAGTATATGGAAAGGGGGATATTTTGCCCTGAAGCCTAGTAGAAACCAGGACAAACAAAACTATTAACTCGTTCATTTATGCACTCCTTCACTTCTCCATTCACACAACACTTGACCTCTATTTTGTAACAGATGTCACATGGGACATCTCACCTTCAAGGGAAGATAGAGTTCTTGGGTTGGGGTTTTATTCAGAGGTAGAGCACTTGCCTAGCATATGTGAGGCACTGGGTTCAATTCTGAGCACCGCATGTAAATAAATAAAATAAAGGTCCTCCTACAACTAAAATAAAGAAAAAATTTAAAAAAGAAACTCAGAGTTCTAATCCCCATAATATATAAAGAGCTGCTGCAAACAATAGGTTAAAGACCACCATATTGAATTAGGACCAAAAGATATATAAATATATTATTACAGAGAAAAAGAAGAAGCTCACAGAAAAAAGAAATGCAAGGCTAACAATGAAATTAAGAGTAAAATACCATTTTTAGATATCAATCCATGGAAATTTAAAATATTGACAATATCCAGGGTCTAAAGGCTGTGGAGAGACATGATCTTAACCAATACCGTGAGCCCTAGAAATATAAATTGAGATGTTTGACAGTAGCTATCAAAATGCTTAATATATATACATTTGACACTGTTTTCACTTGCAGAAACCCATCTTAACTGGACATAATTCCTTTTCTAATCATGCAGCATTCTTTACCCTTTCAAGTAATTGAAATAAGCATAACTCTAGGGAACCACTCCCTTCCCCGTCTGAAGTCCACCTCACTAGGATAAATGTGCCTAGGCCTGGCCAAGACAAACATTGCATCCCACCAGCCACAATAATTGATATAGGACTAGGCCTGGGAGTCAATGTTACAAAATTTGGGAACATTTTCCAGGGTTATTGAGAGAAAATTGCCCTCTGTGTTCCAATGAACTTAGAGTTTTGAAGATGGAAGTTTAGAGATACCGGTAGCTATTTTGCCACTGAAAAGGAAGGCCTATAAAATGGACCAACATGAGGACTGCAGAGAAGAGGTGACCAGGTTCCTATGATACACCTTGAGCCCTTGGTAGCTGCCCCTAAAGCCAGACCCATCCTCTTAACAATTAAATTTGCTTTTTGCTTAAGCTAGTTTAGGTTGGGTCTTCTACTGCTTATAACTAAAAAGCCCAAACAGAAACACTCATCTACGGGATGACTAACACATGTGTACAAGATATATGTCATAGCAGAATTTTTAAATAGGAAAAATGTCAGCTCTGTAAGTATTTACCAACAGAAAAAATATCTAAATAATTATAGTTCATCTTATACTGTGATATACAAAGTTTCGACTATGGAGAAAGCATGCTACAGTACAATATGTAAAATGTGAATTCACGTGTGTGAAAAGACCTGTCTAGGTATGTGTTCAATTTCATTTATCATTGTATATACACACTGGCAAATGCATTTACATTTGCATGTATACACACATATATGCACAAATATATATATGGAGATAGTTGTACTTTTTAAATGTGTGAAGAAAAAAATGTTACAAGTACATATGCCAAATAGTGGTTACTTCTGGGAAAGAGAGTAGACCAAGATGAAAGGGAGAATATTGGATTCTTCCCCATCATTTTAGATGTTTACAAAAAGGAACAGAAAGAGGAACGCAGACACAAACAATGCCATATGCAAAGACAAGAGGATGCTGAAAGACAACACTGAAATGTTTTAGGTTAGATTCCTCCAAAAGCTAATTCTGAAATAAAGTTTCCAGTGTGAGTAGTTTGTTTGGAAACTAATTCCAGGAAATACCAATAGGGAAGTGAGGAAGTAAGGTGATAAAGGAAGAAAGCAAATAAAGGTGCATCAGGCCCAAGCTACCAAGGAGAGTTACTGGAGCTTAAGTGTGCTGGGGAATTACGTGAAACAATTGAACACATGCCAGAGTAAACCCAAGAAAGGAGAGCAGTGAAATATTTAGATACCCATTCTTCCAGGGATTACTAACTCCGTAGCACTTGAAGTCTTCCCAACTTCTGCATGGGCAGAGTGGGCTATGCTGGTCACAGAGAATATAAGGTGATGGCCACTGGAATTTGGGTCAGTGTACATAAAATTGTTAAGTGTTGAGGGAATGAGCTTAGGGCAAAGAGATCTTCTGCTTTGAATGTGTTCTTCTAGGATTGATAGGGAACTCAATATCAATGGGGAACAGATGGTGTTGGGAGAGGTGGGGAAAGAAATCTGGAAAGATCAGAGTAAGGCTGGGAGATTGGGATGATAAAGAAGTCTTTTCACCATACTAAGAATTCTTGCCAGTGGGAAGCTACCAGCCTGTATAAGTAGAGGAGTAATAAGATTCACGTTTTAGGAATTCATTTTAGAACAGCTGGTCTAATTGTGGAAGTCTGGTTGTATTTGACACATGGATATATAAACATTCACTACTGTGTGTGACACAAGTAACACCCCTTCCACAAATATTTCTTGAGCATCCACTATGAATATGTATAAGGCCCCATGAATATGTTTTAGTAATTTGTTGAAACACGAAGTTAGCAAGTACAATTTCTTAATGAAATGCAGATAATTCCAAAATCATCCTATTCTCTTTTTTTGGGGGGGGGGACTGCTACACGGGATTGAATTCAGAGGCAGCTGACCACTGAGCCACATCCCCAGCCCTATTTTGTATTATTTAGATACAGGGTCTCACTGAGTGGCTTAGTAACTCACTTTTGCTGAGGCTGGCATTGAACTCACAATCCTACTGCCTCAGCCTCCCAAGCTTCTGGGATTACAAGTGAGCACCACTGGACCTGGCTTTATAATCATCCTATTCTATATGAGGTCCCATGTCCTCTCTTAAGGAGAAGAACATAAGAAAGGAGCCACAGCTCCATGGGGCTGTGCTAGTCAAGGATGCCCGTCTTTTCCCCAGGATGAGTATTACACATGAATACCATCCATCAGAATTAAAATTTTAAAATGTTGGTTTATAAAATGGAAACAGAGCACAAGCTGGAGACAAGTAAGACAACTGGGAAGGATTCTTGTTTTTCCAGTCATTCAAGAAAGAGATGGTGGTCTTGAACTCCAGTGGCATTTTCAAAAATTGAAGGGATATGAATCTGGACTAGTCATCCTCCATTCATTGCTTATACTATTGAATCCTTTTTGCCGCCATCTTTGCCCTTTCTGAGCCCAGGAGCCTGACCCCAATGTCCTACAGTACTGAACTCCTCTGTCCTCTGATTTTTTTGGTGGGGGAGAGAGGCAGGTGGGTCTGGCCTTTGCCAACAGGAAGTAGTGGCCCAAGATCAAAGGCTGGGAAGAGGCAGAATGGTAGGAGCAACTCTTTCCCCTGCTCTTTTCACACCCACTCTCCTCACGTTCCACTATTCAGTCCCCATCAGACAGCCCCTCTTGCACAGTTCCAAGCTCACATACTTTGCACTTGTGGAAGCTCCACTGCCACCCTTTGCCCCTGATTTCCTAGGGATGATCACAGCATGCTGCAGGTGTCCCTAGGTCTTTTGCCACTCATTCTTAGTATCCTCATCCCTCTTCTGTGAGCAGATCCTACATTAATCTCTTTCCATTCAGCCCTTTGAGTATTCAGCTTCCTTCAGGAACTGTAATTTTTATAGAGAATTAAATCTTTCAGAGCGTATAGACATCCTGATCCATTGGATGTGTGCACGGGAGGTTGAGAAGACCAAGACAGAGACTCCCGGTTTCTGGTTGGAACAGTAAATCAGAGAGTTGGCAGTGTCAGGTATGAAGCCAGAATCTCAAAGGAGTCGGGAGGTTGAGATGCTGCAGGAATAAAGAGTGGGTGGAGTCCCTCACAGGTGTATTATGGAAATGCAGCCACCGGAATAGAGGAGTTAGAGTGGGAGATGAGAAATGGCATCGGGGTTGTAGATAAGCTTGACACACTTCCATCTCTTTGTTTTTCCTGCCTCTGTTTCTCCCTTAGCCCCACCCTGTTCCTCTCCCTTCAACCCAGATTCCCCACATCCCACGTAAGCATACCTTCACAGCACAGTATCCCACGTTTCTAGACTTACCTTTTTCCATCACCACAAGTTTTCTAGTCTAATCTCTCAGAGGCCTGAATACTGTTTTCCAAAGGGACAGTGAAACTCCTCTGAAATACTCCTCCACCTAAAATAAAAGCAAACTCACATATTAACTGATACCTAAGACTATCGAGAGAAGGGAGGGGAATAGAAGAAAGAAAGAGAGCAAAATGAATCTGAAATAATTTTCCTATGTGCTTATATGAATACACCATAGTGCATCTCATCATTAGGTCCATCCATAAGAATGGTTTCCTAACTAGAATAAAATATATTCTATGCTTGTATAATTATATCAAAATTAATTCTACTCTCATGTATCACTAGGAAGAACCAAAAAAAAAAAAGAGTATTTGTACAGTTTCAAAGTACAGTGGCTGGACCACCAACTAGACAATGAAGTCCATCTTTCTCATAAGAGGCTTCTCCTCCTGAAGAGAAAAGATAGTATTCTAGAGAGTACTCAGAAATTCAGGGTAAACATGGTCCATCTTCCTGAAACATCAGTTGCACTCCAACCTTTGGGAATGGGTGATAGTCTTATATTAAATTAAACATGAATATATTATGGAAAGGATGCAAAATTCCTAGCAATTTTTAAGATAATATTTAAGCCTCCAAAGGATTCACTGCCAAAAAGTTTATGCTGAATTTGACCTGCTGGTCAAAGTGAGGGCACTTGGTGGGAAAGTTGAGCTAAATCAGTGTTTCTCCAAGGACTATTCCAAAGGCAGGAATTTCTGGACATTAAAGGACAAATATTTTAGAGCCAGCAAGTCTTATGATATTCCCATAAATCATGCCTCTTTGGCCCACCCAGACACCACAGACAACGCCTGGCCCTTTAGTGACAGTTCCTTGTTTAGCTGCCTTCCCTAACTTTGGAACTTGGTGCACAAAATACCTTTCCAATGATGTAAATCCACCATCTCCTACAAGCCTTCTTTAGGTTTTTCTGTGGCACACTATTTTAAGTAAAACACATTTGCTTTCTTCCTGCAGTGGACATATCCTGATTACCAGAAAAGTCTGCCAGGGGATGGAGGAAAAGTGCATACACCAACTTCTTGAAACATTTGGCACCTGCCACACTCACCAATAAATCTAAACCGGACAGCTTGACATTTCCTCAAACAAGACCCTACCTCTCAAAGAGCACTTGTCCTAACATGAAAAACAATAAAATCCCAGCTGATAGCCTGCAAAACCTTTTCCCTTGTCTGATTGGAGAAGCAAAAACCAAATAATTGTTTGCTTGGGCAGTGATCTAAGCCATTCCACCGTTGGTGAAAGTTATAGAGCTGTTCAAGTGGCATCTGTAATACCTATGAGAATCTTCAAATTAGAAGAATTCATATGCTGTGTCAACCCTCAATTTTCTGAAAACCTACCTGTCTAAAGAAAACTGCACTCTGATCTTCTTGAGCGTTGTGCATGCCTGAATGAGGGCTCTGGGGCTTGTCCCATCCTTTTCTGCTTTGTAAAAACACAGTTGTCAGTTCCGGCTTTAGAAACAATTCAACTTATAAACAATTTAATGGAGGTTTCCTGTCTCCTCCTTTCCCTTTAACGTGGAGCCTTCCTCCGTTTTTTTCAAAGAAGACCTTAGCTTCCCCATCAAGGCCTCACTCCCACAGACCCTCCTCCTCCTCTCTATTCAAGGGCTATCAAGTTCTTCCAAAAAGAAGGCAGAATGTAGCAGAGCCTCTATCAGTTTCCCAGTCCACAGAACTGCCCCTTCAAAGAGCTGGAAGTTTGGGTCTTGACAGCCTCTGACCACATTCATTCCAGTTCAGCCACTTGGGGAATCCAGTAGGTCTTTGTGATAGCCAGGGAAGATAACCATCCCTTGGAACATTGTTCTAAAGAAAAAATGCATCCACAGTTCCAAGGGACTTTGGAGCAGAACATTTTCACGTGATAGGATGTGATCTACACAGTATGTTACAGACTTAATGCATGGTTTCCATGGACTCACAAGATTTCATGGGAGTTTCCTAGCGATGTCACCAAAAATTAATCTAGGGGCCTTTGGGAAAGGCTGGGAAGACCATTCACTTGCTTAAAGCATTATTAGCAAAGTCAGGGCCAAAAGTTCATTCCTTGAATTTGGTTTTTGTTATTTTGTAAAAGCATCAGAAATAGTCACATTGGAAGAAATTGTAACTGCCTTGGACTTTTAATTTATTTCATGGCTTGATGTTATTTTAAATTCTATATGGAGAAACCAAGCTTAAATCTTTTTAGCAATATTAAACAGATCTTGATGCTCAACAGAGAGGAAAAATATTAATAGTTGTATCGATGCTAACCTTGGCTTTGGCACTAACTGGCTAATGTCCCGTATGTACATTTTCTCATGAATTGAGATTGTCTAAGGATCTCTTCCAGTTTTAACATTTCATGATGCCTGTTATTTCTCCCTGTCTTCGTGAATGTTTCTGCAATGGACTTTGCTTCCTTGGATTAATTTGTACCAATACCTTCTTGGTTTAATTATAAACACAATATGCCTCCTACTTCCATGAATTGGTTTTTCCAGAACCTAATGAAGCAGCAGATTATATGGAGGATCTCAGCAGATTCTATTTACAACCTCAGTACATATCATTTGCAAAACTACCCTGAGATCATTCAGAGACTACTGTTAAAATTTACAATATTCCATCATTACCCTAAGTAAATGTATGAAGACACAAAGGATGTGACTCTACTTTGTGTACAACCGAGATGTGAAAAATTGTGCTCTATATGTGTAATATGAATTGTAATGCATTCTGTTATCATATATAACAAGTTAAATTTAAAAAAAAAACATTTAAATTTACAATATTCAAGTTAGACACTATTGAATTCCATCTACCAAACACCAAACAGAAAATTTTCCTCAAAATTCATTACATTTCAACACACTTTAATGTTCACATTAACTTAAATGAAGTGGGTAGCAAGACACCCTAGATTATGAAAATATCACAAAACTCTGTCAGTTGATGTAAAAGAAAAAAATTGAGTAAATGCTTTCTTCTCTGTGTTGTGTATCCCACTCCCATGCACACACACAAACACACTTGCACTCACCATCCCTCCTGTGTGTGTCAAAGGTTTCCTTTCAATAGTCAATGCACATTGAGCATAAACCAAGTCTTACTTTTCAGAAAGTCCTTGATTCCAAGGAACTTTAAATAAAACCACTTGCTAAGTCAAAACAGCTTTCATGATCTTTGAAACCAGATTTTTAAAAATGAGTCTGCTGGGCTGGGGATGTGGCTCAAGTGGTAGCGCGCTCACCTGGCATGCGTGCGGCCCGGGTTCGATCCTCAGCACCACATACCAACAAAGATGTTGTGTCCGCCGAGAACTAAAAAATAAATATTAAAAATTCTCTCTCTCTCTCCCTCTCTCTCCTCTCTCACTCTCTCTTAAAAAAAAAAAAAAAAGAATGAGTCTGCTTACTATGGGTCAAATGGGCCTATGGGTCAAATCTGGCTTAACTCTGTTTATGTATACCTACAAGCTCAAAATGGTCTTGACATTTTCAAATAATTGGAATGCAACACCTACTTGCTTGTATATACTTTTTTCATATCTACTTTCAGACTATTACACATGAGTCAAGAAATTATAACAAAGACTGTATGGCCCACAACTGAAATATTTACTATCTGGTTATTTACAGGGGAAAAAAATGTGTGCTAACCCATGAAATAGACTTATACTTTGATTCTGCCTCTTAATATCTATGGAATTAAGTGAGTCTCTCACCATCTGTAAGCTCAGTTTTCTCTTTCAAAATTATGATGATATCCAACTTGTAAGTGATTAGATTGAGGCTTGGCCCCATATACATTGGTTCTCTTGTCTTTCTCCATGTAGCTGTCAGAGGCATTGGGCCAGCAGATGTTGGCAAAGTTCTATCTTGCAAAGAGGGCAAACCACATCATATCTTGGTTACAAGAACCAGTACTGGGCTTCTGGATCTGTTTTATTAAGTAATATTTGGCCAATACCTGGACTTTTTGTTATTTTTCTTTTAGCAGAGGTGAAAGTGGATATTAAAGAAATTGCACCTACCACTTTTTTTAGTTGACTCCTGGGAAACTCTGGACCACAAGGAAAGTATATTTTAGTTATTCAACTGATAAACTATATAAAGGTAGTATTAAGATTTTGAGGGTTCAGACATCTCTCTCCATGGAATTTGGAATCATTTATTCAGCATGCAATTACTTCAAAGCATAACAACTCCAAATAAGAACCCCAAATCACAAAGCCCTTTGAGACTTCTCAGCTGTTCACTGAACCTCTGCCCACTTCATTCAAAAACCATTTTACCACTAAGTCAATTCAACATGGAAAACCATACTCTGAAACCAGTCAAGCAGATGATTCCTACCTCAGAAGGAAACCACTGTGTTTAGAGAAGTCTGAGTACAAAGTTGGGTACTTTCTACCTAACTGGGAGCCAGGTATGCTTTTGTGGAATGAACTTTGGAAGTAATCAAGCCTATGTTCAGATATCCAAATGACACTGCCCATCTGGCTCTCAGTTTCAGTCACCCTATCAGGGTAGTGAGGGAAACAGTTTTTAACACAAAAATTGATGGTAGTGAAATAAGATTATTTAGCATACTATGAGTTACAGGCAATGCCTTGCATTCAACATTTGCTCAGCAATTGTTCATTCTTTACTCCATACCCAGATTTCAAGTTAAGTGAAGGGTTTGGGATTGCTATTCTATTGAAGGCCTGCCAGCATCAGGAACTATAGCCACATATAACATGTCAGTTAATATTTGCCAGAGCCCTGCTTGGGTGATTATTTTAGTCAGTTTTGTGTGGCTGTGACCAAAAGACCTGACAAGAACAATGTAAAGGAGGAAAAGTTTATTTTGGCTCACAATTTCAGAGGTCTCCATCCACAAATGGCTGACTCCATAGCTGTGGTCCCAAGGTGAAGCAGAACATTGTGGCAAAAGAGCATGGCACAGGAAATCAGCTCAGGACACAGCAACAAGGAAGCTGAGCATTCTGCTTCCCTGAGCATTCTGCTTCCAGGAACAAAATATATACTCCAAAAGAACGCTCCCAGTGACCTACCTCCTCCAGCCACCTTTACTTACATCTACAGTTACCACCCAGTTAAATCATATCAATAGCTTAATCCACTGATTAGGTTATAGGTCTCACACTCTAACCATTTCACCTCTGAATATTCTTGCATTGTCTCACACATGAGCTTTGGGGGGATACCTTGTATCTAAACTGTAATGGTGCTATTTCTGGCTACAACTTTTTAAATTTATGTATGACAGCAGAATGCATTATAACTCACATATAGAACACAAATTTTTCATATCTCTGGTTGTTTACAAAGTATATTCACACCAGTTCATGTCTTCATACATGTACTTTGGATAATAATGATCATCACATTCCACCATAATTTCTAACCCCATGCCCCCTCCATTCCCCTCCCACCCCTCTGCCCTATCTAGAGTTTGACTGTTCCTCCTAGGCTCCCTCTTCCTACCCCACTATGAATCAGCCTCCTTATATCAGAGAAAACATTCAGCATTTGTTTTTTTGGGGGGATTGGCTAACTTCACTTAGCATTATCTTCTCTAACTCCATCCATTTACCTGCAATGCCATGACTTTATTCTCTTTTATTGCTGAGTAATATTCCATTGTATATATATGTCTGGCTACAGTTTTTAGAGGAAAATATTGATGATATCATCCTGAAATAATGATGTGAAAGCACTCTTTTCTGTATGATATGTATAAATTTAAGGACTAGAGGAAATATCTATAGCTGGTTTTCTCAACTGTCAACTTTGTTATATAAAACACACTTTTAGGACTGGGGCTGTAGCTCGGTGGTAAAGCACTTGCCTCGTATTTGTGAGGCACTGGGTTCAATCCTCAGCACCACATAAAAATAAATAAAGATATTGTGTGTCTATCTACAACTGAGAAAAATGTTTTTTTAAAAAACCATGTTTTTAGTATCTAGGGCTATTACTGTGGTAGAAATAAACTTGATGTTGCCAACCTCTTTAAAAAACTTTTTATTGAAAAATAATACACTGAAAAAAAAGAAAGAAAAACCAATATACTGAAAGTACACTCAAGCATACAGTTTGATGAATTTTCCCAAAATGAAGACAGCCTTAGAACAAATACCCAGGCTAAGAGCATAACCAGCCCCCACAAAACCCCCTATCATGCATTCTTCTAGACACTAATCCAAGAATAACCTTTATCCTGATTTCTAACAGTGCAAACTAGTAGTGCTTATTTTCACACTGTATATAACTACAATCATATAATGTGTACTCATTTGTGTCTGGCTTCTTTCATTCATCATTCTACATTTATAAAATTTAACTACATTGATTCATGTCATTTAGAAGTAGATCATTCCCTGTCTATATTGTATAATATCTTATTTGGTGAACATGTCACAACTTTTTTATGCATTCTGTTGCTCATGGGCATTTGGGAAATTCCAGTTTAAGCATATTTGAACATTCTACAACATGTCTTTTGATTACTATTTCACATATTTCCATTGCATAGATCCCTACAAGTAGGCTTGATGAGCCCTAGGGTAGCTTATATTAAACTGCAGTAGATACTGCAAAGCATTTTCCCAAAGGGGCTATATCAATTTATACTTCATGGTACGTGTGAGTTCCCATTGTCCCACATTGCTGTGGCTTGAACATACCCCCCAAAGTTCATGCTTGGGGAGACTAGATGCCCAATGTGGAGGAATTGAAAGATGCAATCTTTAAGTGGTGTTTAGGTCATGAGAAGTCTGTCTTCACGAATGGATTCATGCCACTGTCATAGGAGTAGAAATGTTATCTCCCGAGTAAGTTTCTTATGAAAGGACAAACTCAGCCTCCTCTTGCTTTCTCGCTCATTCATTCTCTCTCTCTCTCTCTCTCTCTCTCTCTCTCTCTCTCTCTCTCTCTCTCTCTCTCTCTCTCTCTCTTCTTCCCAGGTGATGCCTTCTCTCGTGTTATAATTCAATAAGAAGGTCATTGTCAGATGAGAGTCCTTCTGTCTTGGATTTCTCAGCCTCCAAAACCATGATTCAAATAAATTTCTGTTCCTTATAAATTTCCCAGCCTCCTGTATTCTGATACAGCAGCATGACATAGACTAAGACCCGGGTGCTTGTCAACTGTATCCTCCATCTTTTTCATTCTGGTGGGTGACTTTTGCATTTTTACTTGAATCCCCTACCCACAAAATATCCAATTATAAGAATGAAAGACGAGAAATGAGTACAAAGAGAATAGACTAAGGTAACATTATTAAAAACTCCATGAAAAATATAAGGGTCTGAACGTGTAATTAGTCACTGGAAAGTATCATTATCAAATACATGTGGAAATCACTTTAGTGTTCAATGACCTCAGCCCTTCCCCCTTTCAATGGTATATTTAAATTAAAGTTGTGTAACAGATTTCTGTTTTTCCATCATCCCACGTTTTGACATTAGAATTGCATTTTCTTCCCACCACTATTTGGGTCTCCCAGGAGAAGCTTAATAAAATTTGGGATATTGGCAAGAAACAAGTAGGATAAATAGGAGAAGATTGAGCTCTGGACTCAGGAACAATCAGTAAACATAAATGTGTACTTCAAAATGGGAATGAGTGGGCAGTGAAAGGCCTGGGTGTTCTCAATACATCCAGTCCATAGGGACCACATCACCAGTTGGGTAAATGGTAATAGAAATACCTTGCATTTGTACAGCCTTTTTTAATTTGTAAAATTCCCTGGGAATCTGTGGTATACCTAAAAAGAAGCAAGTCCTGTGAAAGCAACATGAGCAATCCCTTGTTGCTGCTTTGCTGGCTTCACACCAGAACTTTTACTGCAGCAGTCAGATAGGGGCTCCCCTCAGCTAATGTGGGCTGTGACAATAGCAGGCGGACTCTCACACTCCTTTTCTCCTGATCCTGTGTTCTATGTCATTACTTTGACCTTGAGGAAGTGCTTAAAATGGACTTGCCTCCATGATACATCCCATGCAACATACACCTCCATCTCCCACACCAATCTAAGGCAGTTGCAGTTCACTGAAAGTCCTATTAGCACATGACTGGTACCCCATAGCTCATGATAGCCGATATTTACCAAGTGCCCACTCCATGCTACCCAGTGTGCTAACTGCATTACATGCACTATTTATTTTTATTTGGCTTAATCTTTACAAAACTCAGAGTCACAAAGCACATAATTCACAAGGCCCAGCATGAATTCAGATCTGTACCTTCCAACATCCTGTGCACCTTCTACCTGGGCCACATGATCTAAGAAGGGCTTTCCTCTTTCCCTCTGCAAGCCACACTAGTGCCTGCTGACATTGAAGATTCCACATCTCCAACTTTTTTTCAAAAAGGGTGTTCATGCTCATATTCACCTGCATGATGTTTGGTGAGCACATTATCAAATGATCATACCTTAAAGGAATGTTTACGAGGCAAAAAGACCCTTTGTAATGTAGAGAGTGGGATAATGAGCTTGCAAGAAGTAAAGGAAAATGAACTTCTGAGCAATTGTCTTTACACTTTAGTATTTCTAAATCCACAAATACTTTAATAGATTCCCTACAATTGCAGCCAGCTCCCTGAAACTCTGATGCAAGTCAGTAGGACAAAGTAGACACCGAATGATTCCTCCAACTCCAACATAATAAAACAAATGAGACCCCATTCACTCTCTTTCTTGGAGTTAAGTTTAATTATATTACCCAACAATGTATTTGCTCCTAAATGGGTATGGTTTAAGAAAATAACACAGACACTCGAAAAGGTCTTTATAATTCAAATGGGTCCTTGCAACCCCTTGGGATGTCCTGAGTATACATTCTGATGGGTGACATCAGGACAAGCACATGCACAGCACCACATCACCCAATCCTGATGACACTGAAGTGGGAAGAGCACCATTACCCCTCACTTCCACTTGGCCTATTCTCTGGTCTCACCCAATTCCAATACATTTTCCACACTGTAATGAGAAAGCTTTCAAAATATGAGCATTTTGTTTTCCAACTTAAAGCTCCTCCTTGACTACCCTTGCTCTTGGAATTAGATGTAAATGCTTAACAATGCCAACAATAACCTGAAGAGTCTGGCTTCCAGCTCCTTCATTGAATTCATCTCTCACCAGTCTGTGGGTGCCTCATATCCACGTTTTTCGCAATACACACTGAGCACTCACCCATATCCAAGGCTTCTCCACGCTGTCCTTCTGCATGGACAAATAATTCAAGTTAGTTCCTTCCCCTTGTCACCTAATGAACTTCAATTCACTCTCTGGGCCTCAGGTTTGATTTCTGGAGGAAACCTTTATTAAGTCCCCAAATGTGGCTAAGATCCAAATCTTTTTTATGCCTTCCCTTGGGTTAACCCCACACCTATTTTTTTTTTTCACACTGACTACAATTGCCTATTCCTTTGTTCATCTCTTTGAATATCGCTGTTCAACCGTGTATCCCATGTCTTATCACAAGCCTGGCTCACTAGAAGCACTAAAATATCTCTCCATGTTGAATTAATTGAATAAATTGTCCATTAAACTAAGATCATTTCTTCTATTCAAATAACAGTAGATCCCCAAGCTGCCGTCAACATCTAAGATAAGCTTGCCATTCTTTCTGAGAAGGGAAACTTAACAGAGAAGAAAGCTTACACTCTGTAAAACCAAATGAATTAATTCCACTTAGCCAACAAGTAAATACAGGATTAGGAATCCAAAGGCTACAAAACCCCCTTCCCTTGGCATGTGCAGAATGCATAGCCAACTCTGAAATGTCTTCTATTTTCCCAGACTGCTTTTGTTGCTTAATTGTTCAGCAAAAAAAGAAGGAAATTCAGGCACTCCTAGGTCTCCCTCCCACGGAAAACCTGTTTTACTAGCTGCATTTTATATGGCTGTGGAAGGTCCCAGAAGGAACATATGGAAAAGAACAGGGGCTAACAACTGTGCATCCTCGAAGCTCCAGAACACACATTCAGTCTCATAAGAGACTCTGGATTGGTTATCTTCCTCAGCTTCCTTGAGGAATTCCTTGGAGCTGCCCCGTGTCATTAATTGAACTTGTATTTGGTACTTGTGCAAAGCATTCCCTCTGTGGTTCGCTCCCGGTCTTAAACCTTGCATGTGACCACATGTAAATGTGTGTTTTTATGGTCCTATAATCTCAGGACTTTCAAATCTCTGTTGCTTAAAGGCATACGGTGAGTTGAAGCGGAAAAGCCGGGGAAGTTTCTGATCATTTAGAAGCAGTTTATGTGCTGGTTCCAAGTGGCTTCACAGCTTCAGTTCTTGCAGGGACTGGAGCATCACAAAGATAAGTTCCTGGCACCTAGTTAATGCTTTGGGACCTTCAAAAATAAAAATCAAAGAGCATTAGAAAATATGCAACCTATTTCTGTTTCAATGCCTCATTTGCAGATACTCATATCTGCAGACCCACTGGCAAGTTTCCTTCTTGGGGATTGCTTCTCAGCCAACTCGCACAGCACATCATCAGAATTGATCAGCAATCCAAGCTTCTGTGGGATCTCTTTGAATGGCTCCAATGAAAGGTGAGAGATATTGACAAGGTAAAGGGCAAGGGGGAGAATTGGATTCCAGATCCAGAAAATGTGCTCTTTGTGATCTGCTTTCAACTCCCACTTCTTTTTCTTCAATTTATAGTTGAATATTTTGTTGATCTGGAGCAGGAGCAAACAGGTAGGCAAAAATAGAAAAAGAACACACAAATCTTCTATTTTATATTTGGATTCTATTTTTCTGCAGAACGAGCATCATTTCTTTGGCATTGATCACAGGGTATCACATATCAAAATAATATTTTCAAGTTGATGAAAAATACATTCTCTATTTTAATGTCATTAAATTTTTTATACCCAAAACTCTTATGTTTTTCCATTAAATTGTTTGGTTTTTTTCTTTAATGTCAGTCCAGTGTCAGAATCCTCTTTAACATTTTTTCTCTATTTCTTCTACCTTGTTTTGTTGTTGTTGTTTCATTTTAAAAATCCATTTGTTTCTGAAAGATTGTCATACATAAAAAATTAAGCAACAGGCTTTGTAGTTTGTAGAAGATCATACTAAATATAAAGTGACATATTCCCACTAACCAAAAAACATCTGCCCAGGGGTGTTGGTCAAGAATTCAGAAACCTACAGCCTTCTCACCAGATCACTCACTATGTGCTGGGCTCAAGTCCCAACATTTTGGTTAATGGGGCCACTTCCAGGAAGTGAATGAGATTAGTTACACTTCCAACCAGTCTACTTTCATAGTTTGAGTTTATTTGTGGCAAATGTTCTCAAGGTTTTGTTTTGTCTTATTTTGATTTTTTCCTTTCGTTTCCTCTCTGATCTGTATTTGTGTCAGCAGATTATTTCTGACTCAACTAAACTGTTTTACACATAGATGCCCCTGTTCATTTTCACTTGTTAGATTTGGCCCAAACTTGGCTGTTACAACCTTTTAGATTTTAAGACAATCTTAAAGTCAATTTAAGTCTGATATCTAAAAATCACATGCTCTTTTCACATCATATTTTCAAATGTTCATCTGAGGCTCTGACTACAGTATTGGTATAGGCAGGTCAAGAGAAAAGCTTTGGCATCCACAGTTAAGGGTGGATTTTAAAAGACTGTGTTTTTATTGCCACGGGTTTATAAGCAGACGTGAGGAATGAATTTTAGCAGTAACAACGGCTGAGAGAGAATGGAGGTGTTACATTTTCAGCACTTGAGTTTTCTATGAATGAGAAAATTTACAAACAAGGCTGTCTTCTGATGAAGTGGAGGAAAAATCAGATAACCTCTTTAGGTTTTTGCTAAAGGTTTATGAAATTGTTTTGCCTGATGTCTTAGAGAAGAGAAATGATCCTTCCTATATCAACATTTCTATTTTGCATATTCATACATATTATGAATATGAGTATTATGTCAGCTTCTTTTGGGAAAATTAGTCTCATTCACATTTTGTAGGATTTCCCTAGCATGGGATCTTCCACTAGTTGGCCCTGCACATTCCAAGAATAAGCAGTGAGATTCTTCTCTCTTTAGTGGGGGCTCAGCAACATTTCATAGCCTTACAGTTCATCCCTGAGCAGTGAGTAAAATCTAAGACAAGAGTTTGAGTTATCTCTTTACTTATATGTACCTATTCTTGAGCTATAAATACATTTGAATTTGATGACATAATATTAATATAAGAATTTCCCCCAACACATTTCTCCCTCTCCTGAGGGTCCAGCTCACTTTGGTGGGTATTAGATACAGCATGAACCTTATGTAACATGGAAGGTTTCCTTCAGTATTCTGTGTACTTATTTGGTGTTTGTGAGCTTGAAGCCACAATGATTATGCACTTTCTGTACTCATGGGATATAGTCAAATTACACCCATTCACAAAAGAATCCACATTCACCTTTTCCGTGTGTGTGTGTGTGTGTGTGTGTGTGTGTGTGTGTTTGAAATCTAATAAGAACCTTTAGAAATTATAATACCTACTGTGCAAGTGCATTTACAATGTGTGCACATTTGTAACTGTCATATTCTGAATGCATTTAGTACTTTGGGTAAACAGTGAGAGACAGGAATTCAGTGATGCAGCAAAAGAGTAATTATGAAAACCAACCTAAATCTCAAGAAAAAGAAATGTGAATCTCATGTTAAATATTGAATTTTCTACACAATGTACTTTGCATACAAACCTATTGTTTCAAACAAGAGTCATTAAGTAAAGTTAATGGATGAAATTATAATGAGAAACCAGGATGTTTTGCAGAATCTCAAAGTATTTCTATTGATAAGAATACAAGAAGATATGTGACTTTATAGTGAAAAAACTAGCAGACACCACCTTATTCAAGTGACCAATGTGAATATCAGAAGGCATAAGATAGCAACATCATATCCCTCTGATATGAAACATTGATGACACATTGCTTCTATACTATTCTGACTCAAAGTGCATAATATGAAACACACACACAAAAGAAAAGACATTCCATGTTCATGACTGGAAGATTAATACTGCTAAAATGTCCATACTACACCACACAACTTATAGCATTAATGCAATTTCCATCAAAATGCCAATAGTAGTCTTCACAGAACTAGAAAATATAATCCTAAAATATTCATATGGAAACATTTATATGGAAATTCATATGGAAACACAAAAAGAACTTGAACCCAAAGCAATCTTGAGCAAAAGGAACAAGATTAAAGGTATTACACTACCTAAGGTCAAAATATACTTAAAAGCTATAGTAATCAAAACAGCTTGGTATTGGCATTTTAAAAAGACACACAGACCAATGGAATAGAACAGAGTTCCCAGAAATAACCCCAGGCCTTTAGAGCCAACTTATTCTCAACAAAAGCTCCAAAAACATACTTGGAGAAAGGTCAGTTTCTTCAATAAATGGTGTTGTAAAAATGGGATATTCATACAAAGAAGACTAAAATGAGATCTCTGTTTCTCATCTCATGCAAAAATAAACTCAAAATGAACCAGAAATATAAATATAGGACATGAAACTACTAGAAGAAAGTATAGGGGAAACATTTGGAAATATCAGTATAGGCAGCAATTTTTTTGGATGTGACCCCAAAATAATAGGAAATAAAAGCAAAAATAGACAAATGGGGTTATATCAAACTAAAAATTTACTGATCTACAAAGGCAATCAATAGACTAATGCAAAAGTGAAAGAACAGGAGAAAATTTTGCAAATTTCATCTGACAAAGGATTAATATTTAGAATATATAAAGAACTTTTAAAACTCAATAACAACAAAAACCACCCAGATGCAGTCACCTGTAATCCCAGTGGCTTGGGAGGCTGAGGCAGGAAGATTGAAAGTTCAAAGCTAGGGCTGGAGTTGTAGCTCATTGGTAGAGTGCTTGCCTAGCATGTGTGAAGTACTAGGTTCGATTCTCAGCGCCGCATATAAATAAATAGAATAAAGGTCCATCGACAACTAAAAATATATTTTAAAAAAGAAAAGAAAAAAAGTTCAAAGCCAGCCTCAGCAACTTAGGAAGAATTTGTCTCTAAAAAATAAAATGGGAAAATGTGTGATTAAGCATCCCTGGGTTCAATCCCTGGTACCTAAATAAATAAATAAATAAATAAATCGAATTTTAAAATGGGCAAAGGAAATGAATATATGTTTCTCAAAGGAAGTTCAAATGGGGTCTGGGGTTGTAGCTCAGCGGTAGAGCACTCACCTAGCACATGCAGAGCTCTGAGTTCGATTCTCAGCACCACATAAAAATAAAATAAAGGTATTATGTCCAATTACAACTAAAACAAAATATTTTTAAAAAGAAATTCAAATGGGCAACAAATTTATGAACTACTCAAATTCATTAGCCATCAGGAAAATGCAAGTCAAAACCACAGTGAGCTCTCATCTCACCCCAATTAGGATGGTCATTATCAAAAAGACAAAAAAAAAAACAATAAATACTGGTAAGGATGTGGAGAAAAGGGAACTTTCATACAAGTTTAAAGGGATATCAAAACGTACCTTAGTATATAGCCACTATGGAGAACAATATGGAGAGTCCTCAAGAAACACTTCCTGCTATGTATTCAAAGAAAATGATAACAAAATATGAAAGATACACTTATACATTCATGTTTGTTGCGGCACTATTCAAAATAGTCAAAATATAGAGTTAACCTTAATGTCTATCAATGGATGAATGGATAAAGAAGATGTTCTATTTATAAACAATGGAATATAATTTAGCCATAAAAAGTATGATACCCTGTCACTTGCTACAGAATGGATGGAATTGGAAGACATTATGCTAAGTGAAATAAGTCAGATGCAGAAAGACAAATGCCATGCATTCTTTTTCATATATGGATATATTAAAAATGCAAACAGAATGTATAATGGTGGTTACTAGAAGCTGGGAGGAGGGGGATGGTGGAAGGTCATATAATGGATACTCAAATACAATTAAATAGAAGTAATAAATTTTAGTGTTCCTCAGAGCAGTGGGAGCATTATAATTCACAATAACCTTCTATATGTTATAATCAACTAGAAGACAAAAACAAAGTAATGATAAGGAAAATTAACTACCCTAATTTGACCCATACACATTGTATCCACATATTGAAATATCACATTGTAGAATTATTATGTGTTAATGTTTAATGAGAAAGAAATTTGGGGAAATTTTACTACCTTCATTTGATCATTATACACTGTGTGTGTGTGTGTGTGTTTGTGTGTGTGTGTGCCTCTGTGTTAACTTTCTAAATATGCACTTAACACTTAACTGGGCAATGTCAACATTTAAAAATGAAAGTAGAAAAAGTATATATGAATTCAAAAATGCATTATCTGGCTAAGATTTGCCTCAGAAATTGTTTATCATCTCTGATATTGACACTGAAGTATTCAGTGTTGTTTTAGCAAGGGTATTTTGTTCGGCAAATATCTATATGGTGGGAACCCACCTGGAAAAGCACCAGGGGATTCTGGCTTTTTCTTTGCCTTTCATCAGACCTAGTTTGACTTCCTCGGCTCTAAACAGAAGATATTGGGCAAGAGGGAAATTACGGACGGACTTCTTTGACTGCCTGATGAAGTTAATGACCTCCTCAGTGGTCTTATCTGTGACTTCTTTTCAGAATGTTTGAAAATAGATTAGAGAATATACATATAATCCGCTCCCCCAAAATACTACATAAGCACCGTTTTTGACAAAATTTTAAATGTGTGATATGGAAACACATGTATTTTCATTGATAACAAATTAAATAGTATCTAGTAATTACAATGAATGAATGAGCATAAATGATCTCTTGCATTATTTACAACACTGTAATGTGATCTGAAAACAACTTTAATTTCTACTCTGTCAAAATCTTGGGTATAGCTGATGTTCCTATGCTGTGTTAACCCCATTTGAAATAGAAATTGTAGATTTAAATTAGAGGTTAGTAAAAACAAAAAAAAAAAACACATTTCCCCACCCAAATTTACAGATCTCCCTGGATTCTCTCCAAGGATCCTTTGATTACATGAACCTCTGAACCAGACGGCATCTGGGTTCCCTTCTATCCCTGAAGGTTTGTCATTCTGTCTTCTCTAGCCATGCACCTTGAGAAGAACCCTAATCAACTGTGTGTGTGTTTGCGTGTGTGTGTGTGCACACACCCGCCTCTCTCAGAGGACTCAAGTTTAACGAGATATCAAAATATTTCATTTGCAAGACTTGGCTGCTGTACAGCACTTAGCAAAGCAAAGCCAGTTTTCCTAGTTGAGATTGGTCAACACCAGGTTCATTTGTCTAGCATTTCACAAAATATTTTCCCACATTTGTCCAACTGTAGTTTGAAGTCTATAACTGACAATATAAATGCGCCCTAAGGTGGAAAGTCCGACCCCATTTCCCTGAGTGATCTCCAGGGTTGGCCATTACCATGCAGATGCCCAGAGTCTAGGGATCGCCACAGATCTGCTAATTATTCCCCAGACTTTTCCACCAGCAATAAAAATCCCATTTGTTGCAGTTTGTTTGCAGAACAGCCCCCATTTCCACAGTGGTGGTATTAATTAGCAAAAACCTGTGAAAATGACCAGAGTTTATATGCTTAAAGGCGGGGACGAAAGGACCCTGAATTACTCCTAAATATTCCTATGAATTCCCCTATAGGAACCAGGGGCTAAAACTCACTTGTCTTAGATACTGTGAGTTTTAACACTTGTAGCTCTAAGTGGGAATTAGCTGAGGTCTCACATCCCAACTAGAGTAATGACTTGGGCAAATCCTGAATGCAAAAAGATGGTAAGTTTCTCAGATAATCAATCACCATTTCCTGATGACCTAGTGGCACATCACACTGGGGCTGAAAAGAACCTGGGTGCATCCTACTTGGAAGGAAGCCCCCACACACTCAGTGGGGAACTGCCGAAACAAACCATCTCTCCAGGATTCTAAGACATAGTCCAGATGATGATATTGGGGGTGGGGATTAGAGAGCCAAGGAAGGGCGTCCCAGCTAGTCTAGAAAGACCCAGCATCTTTAACCCCAGAGAAATCTGATATACACACACAGGGAGAGTAAAAAATTTTCATCAATGTTTTCATCTAGTCTTTGTTTTAGAGCAGTATTGGAGGTTATTTTTTGCTTGTTTGTGTTTGTGTTAGTTTACAAGTTGAGTGGCCCTCTAACAAGATATCCGTAAGGAGAAAATGATCTGTCCTAATCTACAACCCAGGACTTAATTGCTTTGTAAACAAGTAAGAGTCTAGCTCTACTTCTAAAGGGTTAAACAAATGGATAAAGGGTAATAAATCTTCCCTCTTCATGTTCAATGAGTGTTTCAGAATATTTTACTCCCTAATTTCTACCCTGAGCCAACAATCACTGCTGACTTTAGCTAAGAATTCTATTTTTTAATTTTTTTTTATAGTTTCAATGTGAGTTTCCCATGCAGTTTTTATTAACTCTGTTTCACTGCAAGGCCTTGCAAGCAAAAACGGCTCTTATTTTTATTTGGAGAAATCTATTTCGGTGACAGTCTAGCCTCAGGGTAGCTATATGTCAATCTCTTTGCTTTTTTTCCTGTTGAAACAAGCATGGGAAAGTTTCAAGACAAATGCCACACAGGGCAGGGCTGAAGGAAGCAGCATACCAACCCTCATCTGTGACCAGCTCAATATCAGAAAGTGAAAAGCAAGTGAGTGAAGGTGAAGTCCTGCTGAATAAGGTGGAAGAAAACTCCTGTATGTCTAGCAACTTTTACTCCCAACAGATGGAAGGACTTAACTTCGCACCACATATCAACTTTCCCCAGAGATGACATTATTTGGGATTATGCTGGAAAGGCTGAAGTGTAATATGTACAATAAAAAGCATACTGTCTTAAAAAAGGAATGGGAGTTAGGTACCTGGTGTTCCTAGACTGCAACCACAGGACTTCCAGAACTTTCTTCCCTATAACCCCACTGGAGATAAAGCAGGTCCTTCAAACCTGAAGGTCTAAAGCAGGGATGATTGGCAATCAGATCCCAGAATCTTATTCTAACAAAATGGTGACATGGCAGAAAGATGGGTCCTCCTCATACCATGAGGCCAATTGTCCAGCCACACATGAGCTTGTGGCTGATGATTGACTTAAAAATAAATTCTACAGAGCAGGGAGGAAGAGCATGAGAAGAAGATTACCATTAGATAGGGACGAGAGGTGCGTGGGAATGGGAGAGAAAAGGGGAATTGCATGGAAGATGGTAGGAGACCCTCATTGTTATGCAAAATTACATATAAGATGGTGTGAGGGGGAAGAAAAAAGAGAGAGAGAGAAATGTGTCACAGTAGATTGGGTAGAAAGAAGGGAGGGGGGGGACAGAAGGGCAGCACAATACAATAGACACTAGTATGGCCCTATGTATAAACGTAGCTGTATAACCAATGTGATCCTGCAATCTGTACACGTGGAAAAATAAGATTAAGATTACGTACCCCATTTGAATCAAATGTATGATATGTCAAGATCATTGTAATGTTTGAGCAACTAATAAAAAATTTTTTAAAAATAAATTCTAAAAACAAAAGGAAAAATATTTAATAGGGAGGAGGAGAGGGATGAATATCTTTGAGTGAGCCTGGCACTGTCACAGATCTTTATATTATTTCACTTAATCTTTCCACCAACTCTACCTAGGAAACTTTATTTTCCATATGAAGATAAAATTGGCAAGAAAATTAATTGCAAATAAGCAGCTGTATGACTTATTATATGCTCTTGTTATATGATACAATCAAAGAGAGATGAAATTGGAAGGAACTCTAGAAACCATCTGGTTTTCACCCTCATTTTTCAGTTGATGTGTATCAGAAGAGGGACAAATCCAGCCCAACACCTTTTGTTATAAAGTTTTATTGGAACACAACCACACTTGTTCATTTATGTATTATCTATGCCTTTGCATTACAAAGGCAGAGAATAGTTGCAATTAATATTACATGGCCCATAAAAAAACGAAAACATTTACTATCTGCTCCTTAACGGAAAATGTCTGCCAACATAGTAGAGTGAATTTAAGAAGAACTGACATCTTAATGCCAAGTTTTCTAATCCACAAACATGGCATATTCTTCCATTTATTGGGTCTTCTCTTCCTGAATTGTTTTGTATTTTTCAGTGTAAACATCTTGTACATCTTTTGTTTAGAAACAAATTTAAATGGGCTATATTTTTTGATGCTATTATAAATGGCATTTGTAATTCTACTTTTCAAAAGTTTGCTTTTAATACACAAAGTCAATTGATTTTGTGAATCAACCTTGAGTACTGAAACCTTGCTTCTCACTACTAATAATATCATTACATATTAGTTCTTCCAGCTTTTTTGTAGATTCCTTAGGTTTGTCTTCACAGATAAAAATGCTGTCTGTTCGTAAAGAGTTGTATTATTTCTATCAATCTTTATGCCTGGTTTTCTTTATCTTGTCTGTTGTACTGGTGGGACCTCCTGTACAATGGTAGTAGGAATGGTACAGGTGATCATCTTTGTCTTTTCATGATCTTAAGGAGAAAGCATTTCATGGTTGTGATTACATATGATACCAGTGTTGCTTTCTCCCTGGGTTTTAAAGTCTTTTATCCTTGTATTTCTTTGTATATTTTGACAGACCAAATGAGTGGATGAAAAGTCTAAATAATATGAGACGAGAAATTTTACTATTGAGTCCTGTCACCTGTTCAAATTGACTAGAGTTGACTGGCTTCGTAGGGAGAGGAGGAGATGGCACTGCTGATCAATTTAGAGAAACTCTAGGCATGTGGTTTAATTGGCCCAGAGCCCCCTTATCACCTAGCCCATCACCTCCTGCCCCAATCTAACTGTATCACAGGGTCAGAGATTCAGAAACAAAGTAGAGCACAAGCGCTACCTTAAGTCAAGGCAATGAAGTCATGTTCTGGTCCAGCTTAAATTTAGGCCTTTAGGGAACTAGAGAAGAATAGTACTTCAAGTATCTGGAGCAAACAAACAAGAGAAGAGACAGCCTGAACTCCAAACTTCAAACCTAGACCAAGCAACAATTCCAACATGGCCTCAAACTGGGGCACAACACAACATTATGTAACCAGAAGGCTCCATTATTTATTCCATTGGCAAACATTTCCTTCTTGCTTTTGTATAAACAAGGGTGCAGAATTTCCTAGCAGTCGTATCTTCTCCAGGGCCAGCTATCATTACCCTGTTTGGTTCGGAAGGTTGACCTCATTGTCTCAACAGCTCCCTCCTCTCTCACACCAGACACTTTCTTTGGTGTATTGGCTCCATTTAGGGATAGAGTTTGGGTTAAACACTTCTGAATTAACAACAAGGTTTAGTTGTCCAAAGGAGCATCAACAACATGAAAGAATCCTTCCTGCCAGAGAACTGGGAGCTCAACTGTAGTCCTTAGCTTTTTTCAAGAGATGGAAAGAAGCAAAGATACTTAAGGGCTTCACTCAGATAGAGTTCAGCCTTAGTAAGACCATGTGCGCTTGAAAGAATGCAATATATTCCAGGGCTATTGTTAGATATAAAGAATTTTAATTTTCACAGACATTAAATCATTCCATGCACACACATAACCTATAAAAGAGACAAAGAGAGACTTTTGTATTCTCATCTTACAGACAAGGAAACTGAGGCACAGGGAAGGAATCAAGGTGACAAGGTTAATAAATGGTAGATCCCATATTCAAATCCTGGTGGGCACACTGAGTACTATGTGGCTTCATTCATTACATCACACTACCTAAATATAGTTCCCAGAAACAAATAGGTGGAATATATTTGGACGGTGTCTTCCAGTTACCTGCCTTAGTGACATGTTCCTTTCACATGACAACAAATTGGCACTAAGCACCACCATGTCCTATATTACCTAAGAGATTCAGAGCTAAATATCAGAGCTAAATATAACATAGATCCTGTTCTGTAGACCTGCACTGCAAAATACATTCACTTCCAGTTAATCAATATTAAACACAATATAACACTTATTTCCTCATCTACACTCATCACATTTCAAGTGCTAAATAATGACTGGCATATTGGGCAGTGTTGGTCTAGAACATTCCATTGTCATAGAAATTTCCATTAGATAGCTGTTCTTTCTTTGCTACTTAAAGTTTCCCTGGACCAGTGACATCAACATCACCTGGGGGTTCACTGGAAGTACAGAGTCTCAGGCCCTGCCTCAGACCTATTAGACCAGAATCTTTATTTTAACAAGATCCTCAGAAGATTCATGTGCACCTTTTAGTTTAAAGAAACACTTCAGTCTAGAAATATTTTCTGCCCTTAATTTCTATTTTGTCAATAATCCCAACCACTTTTGTTTTTATTTTTTACACACACATGCACACCATTATTCCCATTCTCTGCTGGAGAATTCATTGATAACTAAAATAAATAGAATGCTTTCTCCTTAGAGGACTTGTCTGATAATAAATCACTTAAAGAACCAAATATATCTAAATTAAAAGAACAAGACAATATTGGAGTGATAGGCAGCAGGATTCTGTCCAATATCACCTCAAACGGCTTTATGGAAAGAGGCACTTTTTGCTTCTATAAGAAGCATCTGAGCAGGAAAATTTGGACAGAAGAGAATAGGGAAGATACCTGAGGCAGACTGTCAGAGCCATGTAGATGATTGTTGAGAGCCACAGCCTAAGGGGCCCCAGCAAACTTCCAGCTGATTGTCTCACCGTGGCCCCAGCAAACTTCCAGCTGCCAGCTGATTGGCTCCTCTGTGGTGATGCTCATTGAGCTGTTTCCCCGCCCTTTCAGACCACGGAGCTGCTCATTGGGGGACTCTTTTGGCTCCGCCCATGAGACCCAGCCAATCGGCCTCAAGAGCAGGAGGAGTGGGGGGTTGAGAGGCTGTGGGAAGCTGGTGGTGGCAGTTGGGATCTAAGGGAATTCCTGAAGAGCTCCTGTGGTGCCTTGGTGTGTGTTCTAAAAATAAAGTTCGTTTCTGCTTGATAAATGGCTCGTGAATGATTTAGGTATTTCTGATACAAACACACACATACATACATACACACATATACACACATATGCATTATACACATAACATTAACATATAATATGTATGTGTGTATTCAATAGGCCTTGGATACTGATCCAAGTTGTTGGACCCTGGGGTTCTGCTGGGTCTCCTTGAAGATCCTACTGGGGTCCAGCTTGAAGTTGGATGAACTAAAGTTGAAAACTCAAGATTCAACACAAGATCCAGATTGTTCTCCAGGGCTCATAAGGATGATAGCCTTTGGTCTCTTCCAAGTCACCAGTTAACCTTAGACAAATTAAGGTTAAAACCCTCTGATTCCTAGATTCCCCACCTGTGAAATGAAGAAGACTGTGATGACCCCTTCTACACCTTAAACTAAAGAGAGTAAAGAGAGCAAAGAAAGGAAGAGCTAAACCTTTGGGGTGGGGTGTCATAATGGCAACAGAACGATTATTTCACTCACCTACAAAGGTATCTCACTATAAAGATCCTTCCAGAACAGAAATCAGCATAGCATAGAACATTGTGGATCCTGATTCCAAAGGGGTCAACGGAGGCTTATTGTACAATGTCTCTTCATGCTAGACTGACTGCATCAATGACCTCAATTCTCCATCCCTCTGTATCACACTCTCTGCCACGTGGCTCTGCAACTCCTCCCATTGAGTGGGATAGCCTTTTTCCTCTGAACTTTTCATTCTACCACAGAACTTAATGGTGCCCTTCTTGGATTCCCAGAATGGCCACATGACTATATAGCCAATAGGAAGAATATAAAATGACAGCATACAAGTCCCAAGCCTAGGCCTAAGGATTCCACTTGCTCTCTTGTGCCTCTCCCATCACCATGGCAACCTGCCTGCACTAGCCTCCTGAAGGATGAGAGACTCATAAAATAGAGCTGAGTGGTTACAATGGATGCTGTAAAGGCCATCCTAAATTAGCCAATGTTCAGCTGACACCCAGACATATGTGTGATTCCAATCAAGATTAGTAGAGGTGACTTGCTTACTCACAGCTGACCCTAGATGCATGAGCATAAATGTTTAATTTTGTACGCTGTTCAGCTTTTACATTATTGACACACTACGCTATTGTTGTAGTAGGGAAAAGCTACACTCTCCTGTAAGAAAGCATCAGTGTGTTTCTAAATACTGTATAGAATAAGATTTGTGACAAAATCATCATCGCAGAAGTTAAGTCATTTTCATCCATTTTTAATTTAGCTCTTACAACTGCACTATGACACAGCCTCTTAAACATAACGAAATTGGCATTCATAGAAGTTAAGTCACTTGCCCAGGATCACACAGCTTGCAAGTGAACCAGAATTGAAACCAGGTTGCCCAATTTCAACTCTGACTTGCATTTTTAAAACTCTGTGCTATCAAATAAACATCATATAATGACATGGAAAACCACTGACCTAACAACTCATCTTCTACCTCAGTTCTTGCCACAAAAAAATTGGGTGAGTTTAAATATCTCATAGTTCCCTGTACACCAATTTTCTCAACTGTAACAAGGGGAGAATGTGTTTATTTGCAGTTTTCTTCTATTCTAACATTCCATTATACTATAAAATTATGAGTCTGATTTTCCAAATACCTCAACTCCTACCTGGAATAATTTAGGTATTTCAGATACAAACACACACATACATACATACACACATATACACACATATGCATTATACACATAACATTAACATATAATATGTATGTGTGTATTCAATAGGCCTTGGATACAGATCCAAGTCTGTTGGACCCTAGGGTTCTGCTGGTCTCCTTGAAGATTCTACTGGGGTTCAGCTTGAGGTTGGATGAACTAAAGTTGAAAACTCAAGATTCAACACAAGATCCAGATTGTTCTCCAGGGCTCAGAATCAAAGGAGTTGGGTTGGTCTTACTACCTTCAGAATAGAAAATAGTACTTTTATGGCTTGTATCAAGCAAGGGAGAATAATGTCTCTGAAGACTCTGAGAAAAAAAAATGGTACAAAAGCAGATATCAATAATAGCTAGTTGTTATTACAGCCAAAATTTAACTTTTTACTTTTTTGACTTAAAAATTGCATATACTTATGAAATTCCATGTGACATTTTGATATATGTACACATTGTACAATGTCCAAATTGGGGAAACACATCTCTCCCCTCAAATGTTTATTACTCCTTTGTGGCCAAAACATTCAACATCATTTCTTCTAGCATTTTTTAAATAATGCTGTATAAATCATTATCTGTAGTCACATTACTATTCTATAGAATACCAGAACTTATTTGTCCTAACAGTATTAACTTAGTTCTCTTTTTTTAAAAAAAAATATTTATTTTTTAGTTTTTTAGGTGAACACAATACCTTTATTTTATTTTTACTGGTGCTGAGGATCAAACCCAGTGCCTCATGTATGCCAGGCAAGCACGCTACCATTTGAGACACATCCCAAGACCCTTAACTTAGAACTCTTGAGCAACCTTTCTCCATCTATCCCTGCCTCCTACTCCCCACCCCATAACCATATTCTACTCTCATAAGTTCAACTGCTACATGTGCATGAGATCATGCAGTACTTGCCTCTCTATTACCAGCTTATTTCATTTTTCATAATGCCCTCCAGTAACATCATGTCATTGAAAGTGCTATGTAGTCGTGCTCTTCATGACTGTCTATACACTGTATTTTCTTTATCCAATCATGTGTCAACAGACACCTCAGTTGAATCCATATGTTGACTATTGTGAATCATTATTCATCATAAATATTGGATAAATATGCAATAAATATGGGAGTACAAATGTCTCTCTGACATTCTGATTCATTTTCTTTGAAATATAGTAATGAGATTTCTGGATCTTAACAGTAGTTCTATTTTTAATTTTTTGAAAAATTTCTGTACTATTTTCCATAATGGCTACATGAATTTACATTTTCACCAAAGCTATGCAGAGGTTCCACATCTTTACCAATACTTACCTTTTGTCTTATTGATAATAGCCATTCTAACTGGGGCAAATGATGCCTCATCATGTTTTTGATATGCATTTCCTTGATGATGAGTGATATTAGCACTTTTGAATATACCTCTTATCCATTTGTATGCCTTCTCTTGAGAAATTTCTCTGCCTTTGGGAAATGTATAATTACCCAGGAATTGATGTTGAACTTAGCCATAAAACTTGTTTTACCAATGAAATTTGCATGTATGCAAAGGAAGGCCAGAACTTGGATTGTTAAATACTTTGGCTCAATTCTCTCCTGACATCTACCCCAGAAAAACCACTGCTGTTTCAGCTTCACATAAGTGCAGCAGACCTGAACCTGTCAGATGAGAACAGGGTTGTTATAGTTAACCTATGGACCTTCAAGGGAGAAAAAGATATTTATGATTATAAACCACTGAAATTAGGAGGAAGCTATTTGTTACACAGCAATACTGTAGTAAAAAGTGACTGATGAAGATATGTTCTGTATCTCCATTTTCACATGAGGAAGTTCGGGTACAGAGGAATTAAGTGACTTAAATAAGCTCACACAGATAAATTTATGGAGATGTTGGAATTTAAACCAAGCAATAAAACTCTAAAGCATTGTCCTTAGCTCCTGCTTTATATTGCATATACAGTGTTTGAGATAAACATTGTTTTCATTCCATGTAAAATGTTAACAGAGCTTTGAAGCCCACCACAAACCAAGATTCAATTGTTGTATTTCCTAATCCTTTTTTAGCATTCTTAGATGGTAATGCCTAGGAATGGGCCAACATTTAACATATGCCTACTGTGAGCATTATAACCAAAGAAATTACACCAAAATGTCCAATTATATCACTGGCTCAGGAAATATGCACAGTTTCCATTTCCAAAAGATAGTGAGTTATCATTGAAAAAATACCTGGTTTTCTTATCAATGGAAAACTCAGGGCAACTTGAACTGCAAGAGAGATGAGGAACACGTTAGAAAAGGCATATCTCTAAGCCTTTGTGTGTTAAGAGAAAGATATATGTGCAGGAACTATGACTTGCATTTAATTAATCTTTTCAATAAGTATTTTTTAAATTTTCTAATATAGCGATCAAGAAATCTTTCCCCTTGCTTTTCCACATTATAAGCAACCTTTTGCTACATGACACTCAAATGTGCACAATTAAGTCAAATGATTTATCGGAACACTCTCAGCTCCCTGCTTTTTCTTTGCATTTACTGAATTTCAACTATGAGAAATTCTTGAACCTTTCTGGGGAATTTCAAGACCCAAACAGAACTTCCATGCACACCCTTCCTCAGGACAACTCCATCCATCATCCCTTGCCACTGTGGCTGCTTTCACAGCCCTTAGAGAAGATAAACTTGTGACCCAGGCTGGGAAGTTAGAACTGATTCACGCTGTGCAGTTGAGCAGTATAAAAGGCATCTGGTACTTTAATTTATTCCTTAAACTTCCCACTGCCCTCACCAGAAGCTTATTGCCATGGTCCTCGGGGCTCTTTCAACTCAAACCATTTATACACCTCGCTAGAGATGCATAACTATAAAAGTTCCAAACCATTAGTCTAGATTCTTTCCAGACCCCTTCAGAAGGTCTGCCCCGAAGACAGTGACATGCAGTAAACGACCTCAAAGGAAACATGCCACAAAATACTTACTGGAAAGATGACCTAGGAAGGAAGAGGCAATAACAAAGAAAGGCATTTTAAAGATTCTGCCTCTAATTATCTGAAATGAATTTTACCTCTCTTAGCCTATGTGCAACATGAACAAAATGACAATAATAATAATATTGTCCCCCTCACCTGCATGCTGGATGAACAACTTGTTCTTTTGCGGCTCTCCCAAGGACCTGCCCTCAGCGACTTTCAAAAGGCAACTGAAAAGGTAACAATCCATATTTACAGCTATGAAGCAAAACAAAATTGCCTCCCGGTTTTACTTACTCATGATGAGGTCTGCCCTGCTCAATGCATGATAGGAAAGGCACAATCCTTATGGCACCTTCATCCCTTCCTTGAGGGTGCTCACAAAGCTAGTGTTCATTCCGCAAATAACTGTGAGTAGCAAGTTCACCATGTGTCCCAGTCCCTAAGAAAGAGTACCAGGGCAAAACCATCAATTATCTTTATTTCAAGGACTTCGGAGGAGAGAAGACTGACATAAAATCAATTTGCATTGAAAACAGAAAAGTGACATATGCCTAAGAGAGGCCCAGATGATGAACAACAAGAGGTTAAGAAGGAAAAGAGAATACTCAAAATTAAGGAAGACTGAACTGAGGAGGAAACTCTCCACTGAGAAAGTTTTAGAAGTGAGTCTTAAAAGACAGAATTTAGAAAAGGGGAGGGAGAGGAAAGGTTCTGGAGAATGAGACTGATCAAATTATGTGCATGTACGAATATGGCATAATGAACCCTACTATGATGAATAATTATAATGCATCAATAAAAGTTTTGTAAAAAGTAAAAGGGAAAAGAAAACAGGATTTGGACTTGCACAAGTGAAGATAAGGCATTTTAAAAACAGAAGATAATTCTATTCTGATGAGCAAAGATAAAAAGTGGAGAAACAAAGGATAAAAAGTAGGAAAGCAAAGAGCATACAGTTCATACAGTCCCCAACTTAGGATGGTTTACTGAAAATTTGTTCAACTTCAAAACTGTGAAAAACCAATATATATCCAATAGAAACCAATGCTTCAAATTTGAAATTTTGATGCTTTCCTGGGCCAAAAATATGTGGTAGGTGGTGTTGGGCATCAGTGGTAAGCTGTAGCTCCTAGTCAGTCACACAATGACAAGGGTAAATAACTGACACTCTACAGTACACTGTGTTGCTAAGGAGAGGTGGACAGTAATTTAGGGATATTCAATACATTTTTGGCTCACTACACTTTCAACTGAACAGTGCATTTACTAGGGAAGTGAGTCTATTGTAAATCATGAAGCATCTCTATATGGAGTTTACAGTTTAGCTTGACTCAACTGCAGAAGAAATAGTTGGCTCTAATGGAACATAAGATGGGAAAAGTAAATTGGGAATAAATTTCTGGTATCCATTACTATGAGGCAGGAAGCTGGGATTTATTTAAAATCTATTCTGCTGAGCTCTGGGTGTTGTGAAGACAGAATGGGCGATGATCCAGGACACTCTCCTGGTGTGACGAGAACAGCCTGCTTTTATCTAGTTGACATATTAGAGTTTCTGGGCAAGATTTAATTTGGGGACCAAATATGAAACCACGGCTGTCAGCAAAGAGAAGCTTTGCAAGATTTTTTTTAAAGAGGGCCAGTTGAGTCAGAAGATCAGGTGCCAAAAGATGAATCTAGTAGCAGCACTATAAGATGAATTAGAGGGAGCAGAGAATAAACTTGAGAAGAGAAGCTGAGAGGTTATTGCAACATCCCCAGAGCAGTACTGGGCGGCCAAAATTCAAGCACAGAGCTTTGGAGAAAGACTGGGCAGATGTAAGCACTACAAAGGGTTCAAACGTTTGCATCTTAGAAATGTGCAATACAGACAGGACATGATGATTTAAGCCTAGAAGATAAGATACTGCTGCTAGAAATAAAGGACACAAGAATGTAGGACAAGTTTGGACATTGAAAAGCCAACTTCAGTTTGGGAAATATTAAGTTTGAGGTTCTGGCAAGATTTTCAGATTTCTTTATGGAAACATCTCGAAGGAAGTTGGAAAAAAAACTCACTGGTAAAATATACATAAGAAATGAGCACATTAAACAGCTCATTTTACATAGGAGAGTAATTTTTAATAAATGTGAAAATACATGGCATGCTGGACTCTACTTTCCATTTACATCTGTTTTTCCTTCCTGACCCCCAATGCGACAGGTACACAAGATTTTTTTCTAGGCCTCTTATTCCTCCTCTTCGTTACTTACAAATTTCGTTTGCCACCAACTTGAAAAGTCTACTATCCATATTTTTTAATCTCTAGTCCCATTCTGTCTCTCCTCATCCCACAACCCATAGTTCCAATCACCTGCTGGAGATGGTGCCTGACTTGGTCAAGCCAATGTAACCCAACTCATTGTCTTCTCCCTCTTTTATCTAACACTTTCTCTAATGTCTCTTTGTACAGAGACTTTAAGCTGTAGTTCCTTAGACCTTCCTTCATGCATGACGCACTCATACATTTTCTAGCAAATTGTTCCCCTTCTCAAAACCTCTAGAGCTACACATGTGGACAAAATAAAAAATAGATTCTCATCCCAGATTTCAAGACCATCCATGAAGGAGCTCCATGCGTCCACCCAATATTACCTTTCTAATCACAATTCCCATAGGCTCCCTGACCCATCCTTGCTCCAAGGAAACCAACCTGCACCTGGCCCCCAAGCATGTCCTCCATTATTCCTTTCTACCTTCTCAAGCACACTGGTATTCCATCTTCTGCTAGAAAATATTCCTTCACAGGCCTTCTCCCATCTAACCAGGACCCATTCTCTAAAATGTAGCAAAAGTCCCACCTTCTCCTGAAACTCTTCCTTGTCCATTCCAGACCAAAGGTAGTACTTTCTTATTTTATTCATCTTTTTCATCTCTTTGACCAAAAGACTTGATGAGAAAAACATAGAGGAGGAAAAGCTGATTTGGTGCTCACAGTTTCGGAGGTCTTAGTCCATAGGTGGCCAATTCCATTGCTCTGGGGCTGAGGTGAGGCAGACGGGTGGAAGGGCGTGGAAGAAGAAAGCAGCTCAGGACATGGCAACAGGAAGCAGAGAGAGCTCTGCTCACCAGGGACAAAATATAAACCCCAAAGGCACGCCCCTAGTGACCTACCTCCTTCAGCCACACCCAACCTACCTACAGTTACCCAGTTAATCCACTTATGTGGATTAATGCAGTGATTAGGTTAAGGCTCTCATAACCCAATCATTTCACCTCCAAACTTTCTTTCATTGTCTCACATATAAACTTTTGGGGGACACCTCAGACCTAAATCATAGCATTTCTTCACTCTCATTAAATGAACAGATAATGTTTTCATACCTATTTCCTCATGTGTGGGTATAGGGATTATGACCATACCTACATCATAGGATTATTTTGAAGATGGAATAAGTGCTCAATGAATCATTATTATAATAACTATTACATGTTAGACATCAGACAAGGCATTCAAGATAGAAATAGAAATGAGATACAGTCCTTGACATCAAGGAACAATAGGGAGCAAATCCAATGGGAAGAAAACGTAAGTAAACTGACTGACCACTGCAATTCATGGAAAGAGTGTTCAATCCACTGGGCTGGGGGAGAGGCAACTGACAGGACCATTCTTTGCTACCCTGTATCTAATTGCATTTTCTAGGATATCAGGTATGACTTCTACATGAGCCCTGGACAAAGTCGGAATTCTCTAATATTTTATTTAATAACTCTTTGTAAAGTGTATCTTATTCCTCACTTTTGTGCTCTTCTGCCAGGATACCATCTACTAGATAATTTTATTTTCATAGAATAAGCATTTTTATTCTAAGAGTTGAAAAGTTTTACTCATCTGACTATGCTTCAAGACAAGAGTAATATTATTAATAGTCCAGTATGTAACAACTTCCACTGATAGGTCCTTATCCTTATGAATTTACACACACACACACACACACACACACACACACACACACACACCTCTAATTGCTCAACTGTCATGTATTCAGAGACATTAAAAAAATGTACTGCATCTAGAGCCAAAAATGCAAAACAGAAATTCCAGTCTCAGCTCCACCACTAGCACAGGATCCTGCATGTTAATTATCCTTGCTGAACCTCAATCTACTTATCTGCAAAATGTGTGCACCAGATTGCAGCTCCTGGTCCTATTGATTTCAAGGCTCCCATCTAGGGAGATTTGTTAAAATGTATATTCTATCTGGACCTCCTGGATCAGAACTTTCATGGGAGGAACCTGGGAATCTGTACCTCCAATAAGCACTTCAAGTGATTAGGACAATCAGCCAAGTTTGAGAATTCCTTTCCCAGTTCTCATATCAAAGGACCTGCTTTGGAGACCCCTATGCAGCCTGGATGTGAAACAGAGAAAATGCTGTGGCTCAAACAGGGAAGTGGGAAAGACAGTATGCCCTTTCCCCTCCCTTGTGCTCAGAAACACACTCACTTTTCACTTCCCAATTGCAGTTTCTGATCAATATAAATGTCTCAACCATGTGTAATTCTTTCACAATGATGGCTAAGAGAAAAGAAAACACTTTGATTATTTTGATACCTCTTAAAGGCTTAAAGCCAGCTTTCAACATGTGACACAAAATCTCCTTCATCAGATAATATTGTTGCAGTTGCTGAATTCGGGTGGAATCAGATGCATATCTTCAATTGTTTCACTTACTCAACTGTGTTATTTTTAAATCTTATTCCATCCTCCCTGTTTATAGAAAGATACATTTAAGGAATTATACTCAGCTTTACTGGCTTTGATGGAGCCTCTTCTATAAAATGCCACTTTGCTAGGGCTTTCACTCAACTGACTTAAGAGGAAAATTCTTCCCACCCTCCCAGGGGAGCTCCAGGGCTTTGCTTTGCAAACTCCAGCATAGGAGTTTTTCTGGATGAGCAGAACATCCTGCGAGAGCTTCAAAGTCAAAAAGTTTCCAAACTCCAAACTAAATTGAGGAATATGTATATGCTCATTAAATACAATCATGCCCTACCCCCATATCATGCAATCATCCAAATCATCCAAATCCTGTAGGAAACTAACTTTTAAGAAATAGAGATGTTGTTCCTTCTCAGGTTGTGGTACTAGAAACTTGATCCCAAGGAGCCGCATTTTCTATTGAAGGGTTCTCAGTTTGTAGAATTTGACTAACTGCCTGGTTCCAGCTTTTGCTAGTTACATTTGATTCAACAAAGCACTCATGCTTTTTGCATCTCAATCTCCCCCATGTGCAAAAAATAACAATGCCAAAATAATAGTGCCTACCTTAAGATGTTGGCTGTGTGATTGTACTCATTCTTTCGAAGGCCACATCTTTGTTCTCTCTGCCATAGTCTGAGGGACACCACAGGCTGAGTCCCATGTGCTCCATTTCAAATTGCCATGTGAAGTCATCTTAGTAACTATAGCACACCAACTAAATCAGCGCATCATTGCTTCAGCTCACCCCCTACTGCCACCATCCTGGAGATGAAAGATGCACAAGTCAACCTTAGTTGACCTCTCTTGCCGGCATCCAGTAGACAACCAACAAATATTTGGGGATTTAAAATCTTCCTTCCCATATCTCCCCCACTAACTCACTCAGCCTGTAGCAATGGTCATCTAAAAAAAATTATCAATCTCTATAAGATTGGCCTTCCAAAGGGGGAAAAAAAGTAGAGAGAACAAGAGAAGTTTGGGCAGGGTTGGGGACGCTTTGCCATGAATAGCCAGGAGTTGTTATATCCATTGGAAGGGAGGACATAAGTAGAGGTGATAGACATTTAAATGGAATTCCATCTGTTCTTCAAAATTTAAGCCTTTATTTGATGTGGATGAGAAAGTACAGAACCCTGAGTCATGTCTAGGGAAATGACAGGAGAAGTATCCAAGACTCTAGATGAGTTAGTTGGCAAAGGAGACTGACAGTCAAATGGTCAGGCATGTTCAAACAGTGTCTCCACCAGAAAAGCTTGAATAACATCAGCACATTGGCCTTAGGCCCTCTCCAGCTCATTTCCTACTGAGCATGATGGTTCTGCATTCAGCCAGGCCAATGCAAAACCAAAATCAAGCAGAAATTCAATGATGGCCAAGTTTCCAGAAAGGGGGTGGGGTGGGGGACTTATCACTTAAGTGACAAAACCTAAAATGTCGCTGATTTAAAATATGGCATTCTGAGAGTAGATGATTCTTATTAAAATTAGACTTGAAAGATGCTCTTGATTGACTTCAGAGTCGTGCATAATGAAGCTAAGGATAGAAATTACTTTCCCTCAAGAGTTAAAAAATAGAAAGTCACCACTAGTGAAACATAATGTTCAAAATACATGGCAGAGAGTTGGCTCTTTATGGAGTTTTTATTACATCCTGTTCACTGGAACACTAAAAACTCAGCCTGTTCCCAGAACCTATTATCATAGTTAGAATTCTGATATTTAGAAGAAATAGAATGAACTTTCAATATTTAATTCATATCTGAGGGGAGGGGACTCAGAACAAACAATTCTTCCCAGGAAAAATAATATGAATTATTCAGAAGAAAAGTCCCCATAATAGCTTAATCATCTCTGTTTCCACAAATTTGTAACTGATAGAGCTTCAGGAAGTAAAACAGTTACACCCATACTAGCTCTAACTGAAGGCCCCATGGCATTCTGGGAGTGGTTTCTTCTTATCAGTGTTACTGTGAGGGACACAATAGCTGCTAGGTAATATCAACCATTGGGAGATCAACTGAATTGCCAATTCTCTACCACAACATAGTGGTTCAATTAATGTAAAACTCTCCAATATAGTACCTTCTATTTTTTAAGGATATAAAAAGGAGATGGCTTCTAGACTTCAGAATATCCCAAAAAGAAA
This sequence comes from Ictidomys tridecemlineatus, assembly GCF_052094955.1. Classification (NCBI taxonomy): domain Eukaryota; kingdom Metazoa; phylum Chordata; class Mammalia; order Rodentia; family Sciuridae; genus Ictidomys; species Ictidomys tridecemlineatus. The sequence goes on from NC_135481.1 coordinate 165,785,457, forward strand.
GTGGTGTCTTTTGGTTTTTTACTTTTTGGTACTAGGTATTATACATGGCTAAGCGTATGCTCTACCACTGTACTACACCCTCAGCCCCCTAGTTTTCTTATTCATCAAGATGGATGGGGAGTGAAGAAAATGACCTAGGAGTGAATATTTACTTATACAGAGTTCCTTTATTGAATACATGCCAGTTTTTAAGTCTGATCCCTGTTCTAGACAAAAACACATCTGACTATGTCTGACCCTCATTTCTATTCTCTTTCTACATGTTACTTGTAGCCATCACAGTCAGTAGGGCTGTGCTGCCCCAAGAAAGCCATGTGTATGTCCTTAGTCTGGCTAAAACAGAAACAATTGGCACATGGAAAAAGAAGGTAACCAGCACAAAATTTTTCATGTAATAAAGGGCCACTGATATCTAGAGGTTATGCTACTTACCAGAGAGGAAAAGTAAACTGGACTGTAGATTTGGGAAAGAGCAAGGAAGAGAAATGGTTAAAGGAACTGAGATTGGCCCCCCAGGGTGGTTGAGTAATATATGGAGTGTTATTAGATCAAAGTTCTCTATCTCCAAGGAGAAAACAACCAAAAATTGGCTTTAAGTCAGTCCAGAAAGATGTCAGCTTAGCTTTTAGGATAAATTCTTGATGTATAAGTTGATGTGTATCATATTAGGTTACAAAGAGAAGTCTGGTGATCTCCCTCCCAGGAGATGCATGAGACAGGAAAAGTCCAGCAATGCGCATGACCACTTCAAGTGCCCGATTCACCCAGGGCCAGGGGAACACTAGAAGACTTCCTACAGTCATTAGAGACCCCAATTTTTCTGATAATTCAACAAACACAAATGGGAGTTCATAACCCTTTTGAATCAAACCGTGAAATATGATATATCAAGAAAGATGTAATGTTTTGAACGACCAACAATTAAAAAAAAAAAAAAGACTGTCGAAGTGACTGCTCTGCCCCATATCCACCAATTCTGGAAAATTCCAAATTCTTTTCCTTCCTACAAATGAGGTTAACAGCAAGAACAAAATTTTACAAGGGCATTTTACAACCAATCAGCACCTTATGGAATGAGACAAATACCTGCTTTTTCCTTAATATGGTAAGTGGCTGGACAGAGTTTAAAATAGAGCCAGAGTCTGTTGTAATTAAAAGAATAGGTAGGGTGGGGGAAGCCACATGCAGAGAAATTAAGTAAATAGTGAACATTTCAGGAAAAAAAAAGTGAACCTAGCTTTCACACAGGGCAGATTCACTGGGTTCTTTAACCAAAGTCAATCTTCCTCATTGAGGAAACACAGGGTCAGGCTTGATGCTTTTACTCCCAAGGGAAAGTTGTCCAGTTGCCAGAACATGAAGAAGAAGAAGAAAAAAAAAAAGAGAAAAGAAAAATTAGCTTACTTTCTGTTCCCACTATGAAGGGTGGCCTGAGAAGAAATGGGGAGAAAAAAATGGATCCTATGTGGAAGCCTGCAAGAGAACATCTCCAGCTCACTTCTCCCTTCCTCAGGTAGGATTACTCCAGCCACACTCACAAGACATATGCAGGTCCACAGACTTAGAAGCAAAAGAAATTGTGAAATTCAGTCTAAAACAGGCAGACACATACTTCTCAAAACACCTTATCAGCTAAAGACCAGCGACCCAAGACACTTTTTTTTCTTCTTTCATGAGAAAACTACCCAACCCAAGTGAGAAAACACATTAGAAGACAGCCTCATCTCAAGAAGTCACCATGATTCCCAGTTCCCTCTACCCTGAAATGAGACCTCCTGCTTCCCCTGCAGGAGGACGTTTCTCAAAGAGATCTAGCATCTCTTCACAAAGAGGTCTCCATAATCACTTTAATTGCAGAGCTTCCAAACAGCTTTTCACTTCACTTCAATTATGCCTTAAAAATCCCACACCCACATCTAGATATTTTGTGTTGTAGCCATGGAATTTTTTTAAGAAATTTCAATCAGAAACCTTCAGTCCAAATTACTCTGCCTTACATCATATATGTGGAAATCAAACTCCTTGCTAGAAAGCCTGGAACTGTGGTATAGGTGTGTCACAGATATGGTCTTTTCTTGGCTACACATACACACACACACACATACACACACACACACACACACACACACACACACACACTTCTTTCTTCTGTTTTTGTTTGTTTTTCTTTCCTAGGTTCCAAGGGACACAAAGTAAAGAAGTCCATAATCCCCAACTTGTACAGTCACCCCCATAAAACAATCCATATCATGTAAAATAACAATACTATCCATTGACATAAAAATGGAAAGTTTCTTAACTGTAACTAAGCAAAGATAGCAAAGGTGTCCCCTTTCAGAGCTGATAAGAAATCACAAAATTCGACATAGTACTTGAAAAACTAGAAATCCTAGTCTTAGGTCCTCATTCTTCTTTATAAAGCCAAAAGCTTTGAAAGCTTTCTGGATCCCAAACTGGCTCCATCCTACATTATGTTTTTGATCAATGACACTCTGAAACAATTACTGTTGTAATCAAATACACTCTGGTTATGTATAGCCCTTTATGCCATTTATACTTACAGAAAAATAATTCTTAAAACTATATAAATATTAAAACAAAACAAAGTGATCTTGGACATGAACCAACACTGCACAAAAGTCATGGTTTAAAAAGAAACAACAAATAAAAAGACGGAACAAGTATTTTTGAAAGCTCGCAAAATTGGAAACAAGGAAAGTCAATAAAATTTCTTCCAAACCACCTTTCCCTACCGCTGGAAAGCATTTTACGAGATAATGAAAACCTCTAGCATGGAGTGATGTGATTAAGTAATAAAGGCCTGAATTTTCCTTCCTATGTAACTCCACAGGGTGCTTCCCAGAGCATTGCAAAGGTTTGTATAAGGAGTTAACAGTGTGTTGGTATACCACCAGGTTACAGGTGTTTGTTAAAGGAGATCCCACTGAGATTTTTCTCTCTACTGGTTAAACAACAGCTTCATTCTGCCTGAATCTAATGGGCTGGTCAGTGAGCTCTGCTCTTCCTAGGAGCTCTGTGTACAGCTATTATAGATGCATCACCTCAGCCTTGAGTCTGCAGGTAGAGCAAGCATCACTCTTGAAATCTCAATTCACCCATCAATGCTATCTGGTTGGGAGAAACTGCATGAAAAGCCAACTTTCTCTGCACATGCTCACAAGAGAGCGGAGCTCAGTCAACACAGATATTTCAGTCTATGAAGACAAGATGTATAGCCAGCTGTCAACTGTGAGAACACAACACATGAAGGATGGTGAATGTGCTCCTTCCCCGGCTTAATCTCATCACTGCTTCCCTCTGGAAGGATGGCTCAGGTCACACAGGTTTGACCCAGACTGCTGCTCTGCAGGTTCCCAGTAACACGCAGGTTAAGCCAGCCAATAAATCAACCATCTAACCAGGGCTTCATCACCTTACACCCTGGGCTCTCAGAGATTTTCAGCCATCTGATATTTCCTTAATGGGATTACTCTGATGGACACAGAATTTCTGGAGTCTGTCATTATAAAAAGGACTACTTCCAACAATATTTATGAGATCAAATTCCTCATATTTCCTCAAAATTTTTCATCCTAAATTCTCCCCTCATAAGACCTTTATATTAATAAATACATATGCATGTGAGAGGGAGGAGTGTCCGCTTTGTTTTTCAAAATTTTTATCTTGAAGTTATTTTATATCTACCAAAAAAAACCCACGTAGGAATACCACAAAGAAATCCCAATATCCTTTAACCAGATATGATTCAATAATTATTTTCAGTGATGAGGATAGAACCTAGGGCCTTACAGATGCTAGGCAAGTGCTGGACCCCTACATTATACCACCAGGCCCCAGATTCATCAATTTTTCAATGTGCTGCCACATGTTCTTTAATAACCCCATTTATATACATATGTGTATAACCACACATGCACTCACTTATAGGTATTTATAAACTATGTGACTACATGCTGTGTGTATTATGCACTTATCCTGTAATACTTCAATGTATAGTTTCTAAAAATGAGTCTCATATAATCACAGTAGTTATAAAATTTATGAAATTTAACATTAATGTAATACTTCAATCTCAAGACCATATAAAATGTCATCACACATCCCCAAGAATGACCTTTAAAACAATTATTTCTCTAGTAAAGGATTCAGTTAGAGATTATAGATCCCATTAATTGTCATCTCCCTATAGTCTCCTTTAACCTGAAGAAATCCCTCAGCCTCTCAGTTATTTTGTAAAATGTCCCTCTACTTGGGTTTCTCTGATATTTCCTTGTGATTAGGTTCCTATGTCCCATTTAGGGATAGGACACTACAGAATGACCTGTTCTTCCCAGAGAATCCTAAGAACTTATGACATATCTTGTCTCTTTTGGGTGATGTTAATTTCTACAACTTAAGTTCTCCTTCCATTTCTTAACTGCATAGTAAACTTTTTCCTTCTTTGTTTTGAGGTAACTTGAGATGATATACATCTTCTGTTTCTCATTGAATCCCCTAGATTTAGTATCAATTGATGATTCTTACCTGAATCAATTTTTGCTCTGATGGTCCTGTACTTGCTTGTTAAAGTAGCATTGCAGGAACTTAGCTGCCTGACAACCACTACAGGGCAGAAGAAAACTTTAGACTGCTTTACCAATCAGCAGGCTTCTTCATTCACAGAGTGAGCAGACCATGAAAAGAGGGAAAAGTGAAAATGCATACACTACAATTGGGCCCCCTTTGGCACAACATGCTTCTCTTTTATCCTCATTTTTCTAAAAAAGTCCTGACCCCAGAGGTGAGAGTCGAAATCTGAAATCACGACACCATCTTCCACTCCTTTGATTCAATATCAAGCATTTTTCATTATGATTACATGCAGCCTCTAGTCCAGGGCATTTCCCCTCTTTTGTTTAAATTGCTTCTAGAATAAACATCTCAAAACTTAGGATGGCAGCCAACAGAAGATAATCTCCCAGGGGGAAACATTGGAATCTTTACAATTTCCATCAGCAAGAAGCAGAGGAAAATGAAAAACTGCCATTCATCTCAAAAGAAATTGTGCTCTATGGTAAAGTTTCCCACCTTTCATTCCATGGATTGAAAGTATGTTTTCAAAATGTGAAGTTTTATATATGGTAAAGAAACCACACTGCAACCTTTCCCATGGAAACAGAAACACACATGCATATATTATATCAATCTGTACACGCATGAACTTTTCCTAGTTACAGGAACTACAAGGATCTCAGAAACCTGATCTGCTAATCATCAAGAGAATACTGTACTCATTGCACATGAAATCAAAGAAAGTGGAACCTACTGTCTAGGGGAATCTATCATTTATCCCCTCTGGGGTTTATCATGTTCGCTAAAAATAAACATATTTCCTTCAGGGCAGATGGAAAATGTGAGGTGACAATTCATTCCCCATGGAAAAAAAAAAAAAAGTTATTTCCCAAGAGGCAAATTCTCGCTTTAAGGTGAGGAATGTCTACATGCATAAACAACTCTCTGATCCAAAGTAAGACTGTCTACTGAAGTGAGGATTGTATTAATAAAAGCAGAGTTTGATTAAAAATAAAAAATAATGAAAACAATATGATGAGGTCGAGTGTATAGATGCTGATACAACCAATCCTGCTTCTCTTATTGCTGATCAGAAGTCTAGATAATGAGTTCAAGTTTGTCATCTAAGGAAGAGCTGTGCTTGTCTTGCTTCCAAGGTAGGTATTATATAAAGATACTCTATTAAACCCCAGAAGTTCCCAGAAGTGAAAAAGACTACACATCTATACCTAAAGTGAAAGAATGTCACATCAAGTTGTACAGTGTCCTGTCAGGATGGGTCTTCTTGTATTTTAGAAGGAAAAGCAACTTAGATAACATTTTACAACAACCTTTACTTTATAGGCAATACAACAAAGACCCAGTAATAATACACATTCGTTCAACAACAACAAAAAATGTTTAAAGAGTATTTACCAAGCCCCTGCTTTGAGCCAGACATTGTGCTAAGTCAAGGATATATGCTGGAGAATAAAGTACAATCAGCTCTAAATATCCATGGGACCTGCATCTGTGGATTTAACCAACTATAGGTCAAAAATATATTTTTTAATTGCACCTCTACTGAATATGAAGCGGCTTTTTTTCTTGTCATTATTCCCAAAGCAACCATTTATATAGCGTCTTTTCTGCTATGACCAAAAGACCTCACAAGAACAATTTCAAAGGAAGAAAAGTAAATTTGGTGCTCACAGTTTCAGAGATCTCGGTCCATACACAGCCAACTCCATTCCTCAGAACATCGTGGTGGAAGGGTATGATGGAAGAAAGCAGCTCAGGATTTGGCAATCAGGAACCAGAAAGAGTTCTGCTCACTGGGGGAAAAAATATATACCCCAAGGGCATGCCCCCAGTGACCTATCTCCTCCAACTACACCCTACCTGCTTAAAAAGTTACTGCCCAGTTAATCCTGCTCAGTAGATTAATATACCAATTAGGTTTAGGCTGTCATAACTCAATCATTTCACCTCTGAATTTTCTTGTATCTGAGCGTCTGGAGGACACCTCATCTCTAAACTATAACACATAGCATTTACATTGTATTAGGTATTATAAGTAATCTAGAGATGATTTAAAGTATATAGGAAGATGTGCATAGTTATATACAACTATTATGCCATTTTATATAAGAGATTTAGCATCCTTATATTTTGGTACCCATGACAGGGAGTCCTAGAACCAATCAACAATAGATACTGGGGGATAGTTGTGGATATAATTCTTCCCCTTACAAAATTATAACATACCCATAGAATTAGTTATTCATAACATCAAAGTTTATTAAAAGATTTCCTACAGATCAGTAGTGTTCAACATAAATATGAATCGCCTATGTAATTTAACATATAAGTAGATACATTGCTTAAATATGTAAAGAGAAACAGGTGAAATTGATTTAATAATATACTTAATTTAACCCTGGTATGTACAAAGTAATCAACATGAAAAATAATTATATAGGACTTGGTTGTGGGTCAGTGGCAAAGTATTTGCCTTGTACATGTGAGGCACTGGGTTTGACCCTCCACACCACATGAAAATAAATAAACAAAATAAAAATACTGTGTCCATCTATAACTAAAAAAATTTTTTAATAATAATTACATAGTCAACATAAAAATTCATTTGTATGTTTTACATTCTTTTTTCATACTAAATCTCCAAAATCCAGTGTATAGGTTACATTTACAAATATCTAAATTGTGAAGATAAATTCTCATCAGAAATATATAATCTGTATTTCAATTTCATAAAAGTTGTGGTTTAAAAATTTGTCAAAGTATCAGGTTGCAAAATCAACACACACACAAAAAATCAATAGCTTTCCAGCTACTAACAATGAATGAGTGGAAAAAGAAATCAGGAAAACAAATCCATTAACCATAGCCTCAAAAACTAAATAAGTAAATAGAATACTTAGGAATAAATCTAACCAAGGAGGTAAAAGAGTCCTACAATCAAAACTACAAAACACTGAAGAAAAAATTGAAAAAGATCTCCCATATTCACTGATACGGAGAATTAATATCGTTAAAATGGCCATACTACCAAAAGCAACATAGAGATTCAATGCAATCCCCATTGAAATACCAATGACATTCTTCACAAAACTAGAAAAAACAGTTCTAAAATTCATTTGGAAGAATAAAATATCCAGAAAAGCCAAAGCAATCTGTTTTAGTCAGCTTTTTTGCTGCTGTGCCTCAAAGACCTGGTAAGAACAATTTTAGAGAAGGGCAAATTTATTTGGGAGCTCACAGTTTCAGAGGTCTCAGTCTGAAACTGTGACAGCCTGTGACAGACATTAGACAGTCTGCTCCATTCTTCAGGGCTCCAGGTGAGGCAGAACATCATTGCCCAAGAGTGTGGCAGAGGGAAATGGCTCACATGATGATCATAAAGCAGAGAGAGACTCCACTCACCAGTTACAAAATATATACCCCAAAGGCACACCCCCAATGCCCACATCCTCCAGCCACATCCTGCCTGTCTTCAGTTATCACTCAGTTAATCCTCATCTAAACCATAACACAATCCTAAACCAAAAAAGCAATGCTGGAGGCAACACAGTACCTGACATCAAATTATACTACAGAGCTAGAACAACAAAAATTGCATGGTACTAGCATAAAACAGACAAATAGACCAATGGTACAGAATAGAGGACCCAGTGACAAATCCACACATCTACAGTAATCTGATCCTTGACAAATGTGCCAAAAAACATACATTGGAGAAAAGACAGCCTTTTTAGCAAATGGTGCTGGAAAAACTAATTATTCATACATAGAAGAATGAAAATAGACCCTTATCTCTTACCCTAATCAAAAGTCTGCTCAAAATGGATCCATTCAGTATTAGACCAGAAACTATGCAAACTCCTAGAAGAAAATATAGGGTCAACACTCTAGTGTTTAGGCACAGGCAATGACTTTCTCAATGGGAACCCTACAACTCAAGAAATAATATGACATGTTAATAAATAGAATGACATCAAATTAAACTGCTTCTGCACAGCAAAGAAAATTGTTAGCAATGTGAACAAAACATATAGAATGATAGGAAATCTTTGCTAGCTACTCTTCTGACAGAGAATTAATATCTAGAGTATATAAAGAACTTAAACTATATACCAAAAAAATCAAATAACCCAATTAATAAACAGGTTAAACACACACTTGAATTAAACAGACACTTCTCAAAAGAAGAAATAAAAATGATCAACAAATATATGAAAATAAATGTTCAACATCATCAGCAATTAGGGAAACACAAATCAAACTTCATCTCATACCAGTCAGAATGGCAGTCATCAAGAAGACAAATAATAATAAATGCTAGGAAGAATGTAGAGAAAAAGTAACTCTTTTACACTGTTGGTGGGATTATAAATTAGTGCAATCACTATGGAAATCAGTATAGAGGGTCCTCAAAAGACTAGGCATGGAACCACCATATGATCCAGCCATATCACTCCTTAGAATTTATTCTGAAGAATTAAAGTCATCATACTACAGTGATGCATGCATATTCATGTTTATGAATTGTTTAACTCACAATAGCCAAAGTATGAAACCAGCCTGGGTATCCATCAATAGATGAATAGATAAAGAAAATGTGGTATATATACACACAAGGGATTTTTATTCAGCCAAAAATAAAAATAAAATGTCATTTGCAGGAAAATAGATGAAACTATTATGTTAAGTGAAGCACTATGTTAAACACAGGAATAAGCAAATTAAGCCAAACTTAGAAGGCCAAAGTTCACGTTTTCTCTCATATGTGGAAGCTAGAGAGGAAAAAGGAAATGAAAGGTGTGGGGGGAAGGAAATCTCATGAAAATCAAAGGGAGATCAGCAGAGGAAAGGGAGCAGGGGGTGAGAGGTGGGGAAGGAGGGGAATGCTGGGGATTGACATAGATCAAATTATATTGTTATAATGTGAGCATATACAAATATGTATCAACAAATTATAATGCACCAACAAAAAAAGTGTGTAAAGAGGAAAAAAGTTTGTAAAAAAAAAAATTGTGCCAAAAACATTCTCAAGATTTCAAAGAGGGGCTGGGGATGTGGCTCACTGGTAGAACATTTGCCTAGCATGTGTGAGGCACTGGGTTTGATTCTCAGCACCACATAAAAATAAATAAAATAAAGATATTGTGTCCATCTGCAAATAAATATTTTTTTAATTTAAAAAAAATGATTTCAGAGGCTGAGGTTGTGGCTCAGTGATAGAACACTTGCCTGGCATGTGTGAGGCACTGGGTTTGATCCCCAGAACCAAAAATAAAATAAAATAAAGGTATTGTGTTCACCTATAACTTATATATATTTTTTTGATTGTTTGTTTTGTTTTATCAGTTGTTCAAAACATTACAAAGTTCTTGACATATCATATTTCATACATTTGATTCAAGTGGATTATGAACTCCCATTTTTACCCTATATACATAATGCAGCTTCACATCGGTTACACATCCACTTTTTTACCTACTGCCATACTAGTGTATGTTGTATTCTGCTGCGGTTAGGAAAGGCAACTAATATATATATATATAATTTTAAAAAAAATAAAATAATGATTTCAAAGAGATGAATTAAACATGGTTTAATTAACATTAAATATAATTAAACAATATAATTCCTAAGTAATCCTCATTCTGTGGGGTCAGTGGCTGTTGTATTGGGGTACAGATCTCAATGACATTTTTTTTTCCTAAGAAATAAAAAACTAAGCAGGGCAGGTCCACTGCCTACAGTGTACATAAGAAAAACAAACACAGTTTAGAGACGATAAAATGACTCATCTGAGCTATAATATTATCACAGTGAGTGTTAAAATCAGAATTCAATCCCAACAATTTGGAAGTCTAATGATCTTTCCCCATAACTGGCTACATTATACCCTTAAAAAAATTAAAAAATAAATGTTTAAAAAAAATGAATGTGAGGATTCTATTCTATTCACAGTACTATGTTAGGTCATAGAGATCTAAATGCCCGAATAATAGGTTTGGACTAGAGCCAGCCCAGAGGGCCCCAGGTTGTCAAAAAGCAGAATCTAGTCACAAATGGGTTATATTGGCCGTGTGCAATTTTTCTTTTAAAAATCTGAATTTGAGGACTTCTCAAGAGAACATGCATTTTTCAGTTTACCACTGTCTCCACCACTCCCTATTACTGTGCTTTTCCTAGCCCCTGATGCACTTGAAACTTGCAAATCCAGTGAGGCAATTGGCATCATTAAGGGTTTTCAAGCAAGGGAGGAATGTACCAATAGTACTTTCAGAAGACAATCTGGTCTTCTGAGCAAGCAAAGTTGATAGCAATAAAAATTGGTACCAAAGAGACTCATTTACTTGAGTGCTAGCCTTTTCAAAATCCGTTTTGCTTCTAGTTCTCATTAAAATATTTTTGATTCCAAGAGAATCTTCTGGAGTGTTTAAAGCTTTTAGCCAATGGCTCAAAAGAAGTATCTAGTGAAATAATAGAATCTCTCTTCCTCTCTCACATTCTCTCTCTCTCACCACACACACACACACACACACACACACACACACACACACACACACTCACACACCTGTCTCTACCTGTCCTACCTGTGGAGCATCTAGATGAGCCCCACTTAAGGCTTTTGAGCTGATGATTAAGGTTAGGATTTTAAAACTTTAAAGACATCCTTTTTACCACCATACCTGCCTGCTAAGAAACACTGGACAAAACCTGTAACTTTCATATATCTGTGTTCTTTTCTTGTTAAGTATAAAAATTATTAATTTCTCACCTTTGCTACACAGAATTCTGAAGATTAGATTTCACATACCATCAATGAAACTATAGGAATGTTGACTTTGACATTATTGTTGGGGAAGAGGATGTGACTCAACTTTGAGAGGCATCAGTTTTTAGTTGCCCCTTATAGGTACAAAGTCAAAAGGGCAAAAGAAATTAACCAAGCTAACTCTACCAGATTAAGTTGATTGTTCATCTGTTGTAGCTCTGAGATATTTATTATAACTCAGGAGAAGATGAAAATTTGTTTAAGACAATTCCCTAGAACAGCTCACCTATATTTTTGTAATTAATTTCAGTTTTTTATATATGAGCAAATACTTTCTTACCTGTTGCAATGGTTGTATTGAGCAGGAAAATCTAAAGCAGAGATTCTCAAACCCGAATATTAAGAGTTATAATGGGAGGTGGGAATGAGGTTTAACATGCAGATTTCTGAGACCCAACCCCAGAAATTCTAATTCAGTAGATCTGGGACACTTCAAGTCCTACAGGTGAATCTGAGGCAGGAGTTACCCATAGATCACATGTTGAAAATATGGCTTCAGCAATTGGACCTGGGGCAGAAATCCTAGCCTTATTGAAGATTATTTCCCAATTAAGATACAATGGATCATTTGCATTGATGATGCCAAGTAATTTTCTCTGTGTGTCCACACTCTCCAGTGTGATTCTGCAGTCCTGCCATCAAGAGGAAGAATTTATTTTCTTCCCTTTTGAATCCAAGCTGGTCTTGTGACTTGCCTATAGCTTTGCAGTGGAAATACTAGTGTGTCAGTTCCAAGTGTGAGCCTCAAGAAGTTTTGCATGCTTCTCTCACCCAGATCTTTGTCATCACCATCTGAAATAGCCCAGAGTAACCTGCCGGAGGATGGGAAAATGCTTGGAAGAGATCCCAGCTGTCCCATTCAAGATGCTTGTGGACCACCCCATAGTCAGCAACCATCAAGCATGTGAGAAAACCCGACCTAGATAAGCACACTGTCTGGCCTACAGCTAGCCAGAGATGCATCATGAGCCTGGCCAATATCAGAAGAGCTGTCCATCTGACCCAGAGGTAATAAATAAAATTCCTGTATTGGGCCACAAGATTTAGGGTAGCTTGCTATTTCACGGTGCTGATACATAAAGCAAAGTCCTTACTATTTGTCCTCTGTTCGAGAGAATCTGAATAGACGATTCTTACACAGAAGGAAACTCCATGATATTTTGGCAGATAAACCCATGGCCAAGCAGGTAAACACCTTTTGGTTTCACTGATTTTTATCATGGCCCCATAGCTCTCCCAACACTGGTGGACTGAGGTGATGGCCAGAGAGATAGTATCAAATGAGAAGTAAAACCAAGCACTGAACAATGTAACAGTAAATAAAAATACAAAGTGACATTATGTGAAAGCATTGCAAAATTAAAGACCCAAATCCAAACCGAATAAAGGATTTTTTCCCCACTGTTCCTTCAGGGTTTTTGTTCATTCATCATAAAAGAACACAAAAGACAGAGAATGCAGTCTTTTGAATGAGAAAGGAGATCCATGTAATCTGGTATTTATCATAGTTCCTGTAAAATCCATCTGGTCTATGTGAATTCCTCAAAAGCACTCAAAATCAGGTCTTTTAAAGCTCCCCAAATACAAAACCAAAATTAAGACTTTCCTAATAATTCAAATGCAGCTTTTCTGAACCTTACCACTACTAAATCATCACAAGCTGACTTGTGTATATAGAATCAGATTGTTAGAGAGACCAGGTCTCATAAGGGAAACACATCTCTGGGTTCCTAGAATATTCATAGCTTTGGCACCAGTTGTATCACTTTCTGCTTGTAAAGCAATGCCCGTGGTGTAGGGAACTCTCAGAGTGCTGGGCTGCAGGCGAGCACACCATATGTTCAACAGGGCACAGCACAATGCCTGTAAGTCAAGGGTGACGCTCTGACTAAGAATCTCTTTACAAACTTGGCTTTACATGAATGTAATGGGCACATTATATTCAAAGGCCAGAGAGTTACTCCTTTTGTGTGACAGATAATTATTTCACTCATACAGAAGAAAGAACAAAGCCTGGCAAAAATCATAGTGAATCCCCATCACTGCCCATCTACAAGCACACAAAAATGGAGACAAAGAAAAAAAAAAGTCTATTTGCCCACTAGAGCAAATATTGGCCCCATAAGGTTTCCATAACTTCCTGAAAAATTTAATCCTCATAGTAGTAAAACAACCGAAATTGCCATCAAAAAACCTCAAGCTAAGATACTATGTTATGTAGTATTTTATATAATTGCATACACCAGACATGAAAACAGGAAAAGAAATTCATAACACAAATTCTAAGATGATTTCGCATACTTTCAACAAATTTCCTACCAGGTATAGGTCTCCAGGTTTAATTATAACCCTAAAACAAGAAAAGTTCTATAGTATCACAAACCTCATACTTGGAAACACAAGTCTACGTGTCAAAATATCCCTATATATCTGTTTGCAAAAGATCTTCCACTCATTTTAGGTTAAACCTACAATACATCAGGATTTCTGATTGTATAAATCCTGATACTTGGCTATTTTAATAAAAGCTTAGTAGCTTCCAGTTCAAGTCTGCCAACACTCTAAGAGTGCCCTCTTAGTGTGAGCAGTCAGAGATGATTAACTGAAAAATATTTCCAAGTTAAACATTGATTTGCCTCTGCCTCCATTTATTCCTATCTTGGATGACCTTTCCAACTCTTTTTTTTTTTTTAACAAAAGAAAGCAGGCACCAGTGGCTTTGCATTTCTTAGTAAAAACCAGAATTCTGCATTTGTTAGTTCTTGTGGTTTCATCTTGTAAAGAAATGAACACAGTACTAGGACAGTCCAAAGGAGACTTTTGTTTTCATTTTTTGTACATATATTCAAGACACATACATTCATCCATATATACCCACAAATAAACATACACAAGCAGAGGCAAACAAGCAAACACACACATACACACACACACACACATATATCTACTCATATGTATAAACAGATGCACACACATATGAAACACAGACACATACACACATGTATACACAACATACACAAAGGTACACGTGACTTGAATGAGGTCTTTTTTGTTTCATTTCAGTTATGATTTTACTTGGGTATTTATTCCACACAAATGCAGAAGGTATAAAACTAACTTCAATTATGAGATAGGATGAAAACAAGGAGAAGGTTCAAGCTATCTTTTAGGAAATGGGCAGCACATATATATTTTTAATCAGTACATTATAATTATGCATAAAAGTGGAATTCAATATTGGTACTGGGGATTGAACTCAGGAGCACTTTACCACTGAGCTACATTCCCAGTCCTTTTTTTTTTTTTTTTTTTCCTTTCATTTTGAGACAGGATCTTGCTAAGTTGCTGAGCCTGGCCTCAAACTTGCCATCCTGCCTCAGCCTCCCAAATCACTGGGATTACAGGAATGTGCCACCATAATCAGCCCCTTCTCTCACTGTTATTATTATTTTAATTAGTGCATTGTAATTATATAGAGAATGAGACTCATTTATATTCACACATGAAGATAGCATAATTTGGTAGATTTTGTTCCTCAGTACTTCCCCATTTCCTCCCTTCCTTCCTCTCAATCCCTTTCTACTACTTTATTGGTCTCCTATTTTTGTGGGTTTCTTTTTTTATTTCCTTTTCTTCTATCTTCCAGATGAGAGAAAACCTGTTACCCTTGTCTGCACATACTGAAGGCATCCATTCTTTATCTTTCAATCCACTATTTTAACCCATCACCAAATCCTGCTGAATTTGAACCTCAGACTAATTCCAAAGTCAATGGAATTTAATTTTTTTAGAGATCATTATATTGACAAAGAGTGAAAATCAAGGGTGAGGAAAAAGAACACACTGCTAAGGTCAAAAGAATTGAGCTCAAGAACCAGTTATGTTTGTTTCTTTATCACTAATGTATCCAGCTGTCTTACAGATGCTAACATAAAAACCAAAGCATCTATACTCATGGAAAGGCTTTTTTAACTAAAGATTAATTTTTAAAATATTTCCCATTTAATATATCCTTATTCTAATTTTCAGAATCCTTAAAGAATCCAAAATAAATCTGTATAGCAGGAGGTGAGCAAAAACCTCTTGGCAACAGAGCATTTATGATGTAAAATTATCTAAAATATTCTATGCCAAAAATACCATTAAAAAAATCAGTCAAATATTTTTACAACTTTTGCTTATGAGAGATTTCACTAAATGAATATTGGTGGATGTTAAAGAATATTTATTATAATTATATTAATATTTTTTAAGGATGAGAATGCTGTTGAAGTTTATGGTTTTCTAAAGAGTGCTTTTTTTTTAGGTCATAATAGCAATAAATGAAGTTATATGAAGTCAGGGATTGGTCCAGGAAAGTTAGGGTTTTAGCTGCAAGTTTAACTATGATTAATTATTGAATATGAGTAAGGGGCACTTTCATGTCTGTTAAAAAGATTCTAAAATAAGTGGGTGTTTTTTAGTTTTTTTATTTACTTAAAATCTTCCAATTATGAGTAATTTGCTTCCTTTAAAAGAAATCTGTGCATCTGATATTTGGAAGCATTTCTAGAGCAATAGACATGATATATGGAAGCTGGATATTGTTTCTTTGAACATTTAAACCAGTTAGCCTCTTTTCTTGGTAGTCACAGCAAGAGCGTCCCGAGTGGTTGCTAACTTCCCTCCCACACTCACATTAACTTCAGGTCTCAACTTCTACACATTAACCATTGCAATCTTCCTCCACCTCTGCTATCTTTTCTCAGCAATCCTGCATTCACCCTTGCCTGAGCCACTCTCTCACAATATGTTTTTCCGGGTAGCAGAATATGGAGCAAGGCTTATGTTGATTTTGTGCAGCCCGCATTCCTGGAATGTTAGTACTAAGTACAGAATTTGACCTGTAGCACAGTGAAGAAAGAGTTCAAATGCAAACTCCAAAGATATCCATCCCACAGAATAAATGCCAATAAGCAATTTCCTTTTCCCAGCCTACCAGAGATTTTCATCAGATAGCCCATAACAGACAGAACCCATGCCAATATTTTATAACCCATAAAATTTCTTCAAGCAATTGTACAGATTTCCAGTCACCCTTTGATCAGTCTTTGTAACAGCGACTCCGGGCCCTTGCCTAAAAATGATTCCTAGATCTCGATATATATACAATGGAAAAGACCTGGCCTTCAGAAAGCCTCTCATTAAAGCACTAATCTGTTCCACCACATTCTTCCAAGACACGGCGATCAGCATTCTAGCTGGCCTGAATGGCCAGTCCTAATAAGACTGATAGAAACAGCTTAAGTAATTGGATTGCTATATGGGATTGAATGTCTGACAACAAAAGATAGCCATCTCTATTCGACCACCAAATCTTTGTTCCAGCAATGAATTCATTTAGCAATGCACTTAGAGGCTCCTAAGAAATGACAGACTGGGGACACAAAAGCTGGGCCAGCTGATGAGTCCAAAGACAGAGGCTGCGCAATTCCAAAAAGTTAATTACAGTGAACAAAGGCAGCAGACGATGACTTGTTGAATCATTACCATAATCACATTACTGCACTCTTCTCCGGTTCCCAGCCAAGGGTGGTGATAGCTGCTTCTTATTCTGACCATGCACTTCATAATCATTTGCCACCTGCGATCTACTGTCCATGACTTCTTGGCTGATATCTTTTTTTTTTTTTTTAGATATCCTCTTAACTAACTCAGTTTGTTTGTATATCCTAGACATGGTTTTTAATTTTTAGTGTTTTTCTCTCAAAAGAACCTAAGAGTAAAGAAGGGTTAGAATAGCGTCAGATGTTTGCGATAATGGATATGCTAATTATCCTGACTTGATCATTATACAACCAACACTTGTGTGGAAATATCCTGTACCCCGTGATGTGTACAGTTACAATTTGTCAATTAAAATGTTTTCTTAAAAAGTAGTTGACATACAAGACATTGGTGCTAAAATTATTTCATATTTGACAGGAAAGATCTTGAACCCTTTAAAAAAATTGGAATATCAAAATCATATTTATTTGTGTATATAACTTTAGATGGGTCTACACAGGATTAATATCATATACAAGACTGATTTACAACTTCAGATACATCAAAAGAGGATTCATATCAATCAGAATATTGATATCTCAAGCCAATCCTAGGGTGACAAGTGGCAAGAAGTGCCTATACTTGGTGAGTCTTAAAGTAACATTTTCAATTCATAGTTTCCTAGAAGCATTGACATAGTTATTTCTTGAGCGCTGTGTATTTAGTTTCCTCAGCAGTGTAACATAAATTATTATCATATTTAACTTCTCTGGGACAGTTTTGGTCTGTCTGGAAAGAATATCAATCAGCAAGAAAGAAGAGTATCTCATTTTATAACAAACAAAGACGTTGGTATGATAATCATGGCCAAAACTGTAATATACAGCAGCAATAATCATAGTAAAGTATTATTAAACAATAATCATTTTAGACATGCCAACACAGAGAGAGGATTCTGAATATTTCTAAATGAAGTCTGATTTTGCCATGCTACATTCTGTAAGAAGAGTCAGGGATCATTCATTCTACATTAAAATGGAAAGAAATCGCAAAGCCAGGATGCCTTTGCTTTTTCAAACAGTGGCACCAAAGAAACCCAAATACAAATGTCCTGACGTCTAGTCCAACACTCCACATCTTTAAAAAGCATCTTTCAGCCAAGATTCCTTACCCAACTTGGCAAAGGGAGAGAACCAGTCTCGTGGTCCAAATTGTGACTTTGGATCATAACTGAAAATACACAATCATATGTTGTCCAAAGTTGGCACGTATTTCCCTTCCCAAGTTATCCTAATGCCAAATGGAGAACGTCGTCTCAAGTGCTGGGAAGTATAACCATGAAAAAGGTCAAAACACTTCTAATCATGGGTAAAGATCAAAGTTTTCATTTTTAACACAAATCATGAACAGAACCTTAGAAAGGTTTTCACTCAAGCCTCCTGAGTATAGATAGATTCCTAGGGGATTTACTGAATTCTTCGAGGAGAATTTTTCGGAGGAAAGAAATTTCTAGCTGTCAACAGTGGTTCCCTCATCATCATAGCCTCAAGACCACACCCTACTCATGACCTTCACAACACATGAAAATGAAGCTACCCTTTACAAAAGAGGCCCCAAAATTCAACAAAATATCCCAAATATCTGCTTTAAATGCCTTTATTTTCCAAAGGAGAATTGAATCACAATAACCTATGGCGCTGCATAAGTATGTCCATTCCTCATGGTGCTTAGTACAGGCTGGCGCTGCATAAGTATGTCCCTGGCTGATCAGGATGGACATGAAAGCATCAGACAGACATAAATTGTTGAACTTACAATATTTAACAAATTCTATTGTTGAACACGCAATGTAAATATGCATCCATGCCTTACTCTCCAGGTGCTTGCCAATTGATAAGAAAATAGCAGGCTTTTACTTCCAGTGTTTGCTGTCTTTTTAAAAAACCTAAGGTATGACTAGAATAAATAAATCTCAAAACTTAACAGTCACTCACAGAGTTAAAGAAATGTATGTCCACACAGACATCTACAAGGCCTCTATCCTAGAGCAGTAACTACCCCTGGCACCTATGACTGGCAGGAAAATCACTTTTTTACTGTGACTATGACATGGTTCCTTTCCTTTTGGTTCCTGAGATAATACAGGCAGGTGGGACTAGATATCCCCTACCATACTCACTTCACTTTTTTTCCTTTCTTACCCATCCTTCTCAGCCTTGCCATCTGCTTCCACATGGCAATGGAAGGCCATTTCCTCTTTGAAAAGGTTCTGGGAATCTTGAAGCAAAAAGGCCTTTCCCCATCTCCTTGCAGTTCCTGTTGAGCCCTAGGATGAAGGCCTACAAAGAGGACAGGCTGTTGTCTATCCATAACCCTGCCACCTACAGCAGGCCTGGCTATTATCTGCAGAGGATGTGATTTTTTTCCTAGGTCTTTCCCATTTAATACATGCATCTAACATAGAGACTGTAAATTGGCAGCCTAAAACACACAGGCCATATTTGGCCTGCGGATGAATTTTAATTATTCTTTATTTTATTTTATTTATAAATTCAACCACTAGTATGTGGTTTGGATATGAGGTGTCCCCACAAACCTCCTGGATTAATGCAGGAAATGTTTGAAGGTGAAATTATTGGATTATGAGAGTTGTAACCTCATCATTTATCCTAGTCTGTCCATCCTGATCAGCCAGGGACAAACTTATGCAGCACCAGCCTGTACTAAGCACCATGAGGAATGGATAGATTAGAGACCACACCAGACCCATCTTTGCACTATGTGGCCACTATAGGCAGGTGGAAGTGGAGCATGGCTAGAAGAGGAGGGTCACTGGAGGCATGCTCTGTGGCCTCTTCCCCTTTCCCTCTCTGCTTTCTGGCTGCCATGAATGGAGCAGTACTCCTCCACCACGCCCATTTACCAAAATGTTCTGCCTCCCCGTGGGCCCCTATCAATGGACTTGGTGGACCATGGACTAAACCTCTGAAACAGTGAGCCAGAATTAGCCTTCCTTTCTCTAAGTTGTTCTTATCAAGTATTTTGGTCAGAGTGACAAAAAACTGATTGGCACACTCACCAGTATCTCTGAATCAAGACATTTTAGACATTAATTCAGATGACGACACTTTCATTAGAAATTGGAACGTTTGGTTGCCCCTGGTTGGCATTCCTATCTGGCACCAATCAGCTTAAGCTGAAGAATAGCTGTTTTGTTAGACACAGAAGCAATGTTCCACGTGTCCACTGCCCTCAATCAATCCTCATCGACATATAGCTAGACTGATACCTGGCCCCATGTATGTACCTGCCATGGCAGAGACTGGAGAGCAGCTCACAAAAACATGATTCTGCTTCTTCCTGGACACACAATAAGATAAATCTTGTTTGTATACTCATATTCATGTATCATTATTCACAACAGTTAAAACATAGCAACAACCAAAGTATCCATTGATGGATGCATGGATAAGCAAAATGTGGGATAAACACATAATAGAATATTATTCAACCTTGAAAGGGCAGAAATTCCTGATACATTGAGGACATTATGCTAAGAGGCATAAACCAGCTACCAAAAGACATATTTATAATTCCATGTAAATTAAAGAGTTGTCAAATCACTGACATAG
Source organism: Ictidomys tridecemlineatus (assembly GCF_052094955.1). NCBI lineage: Eukaryota > Metazoa > Chordata > Mammalia > Rodentia > Sciuridae > Ictidomys > Ictidomys tridecemlineatus. The sequence goes on from NC_135481.1 coordinate 165,806,034, forward strand.
AAAGTACAATGGTAGGTCCAGGAGTTTAGGAGAGAAAGGAATAGGGAATTATTGTTCAATGAGTATAGAATTTCAGTTTTACAAGATGAAAGTTGTTGTGAAGATGAATATGGGTGCTGATTGTACAACATCATGAATACATGCAATACCACTGAACTAGACACTTATAAGATAAAATAATTAAATTGATAAATTTTATGTATTTTGCCACCATAAAAAATTGGGGGAAAAAGAGGCCTATCTCCAATCCTCCCATGCAATTAGATGCAGTTATATAATGGAGTTCTGGTCAGTAGACTGTGCAAGCTAGTGATAAGTGTCACTTTATGGTACATGCCATTAAATCCCTCACATGTGATCCTTTACGCTCTTTTGTCCACTATTTGATAATAATAGAGCTACAAGTGAAAAATGCCAGTACCACTAGATAGAACAAATCTGGTTTGGCAGATCCACCTACTGATTGATTGGGTGGAGCCTGCTTTAGACTTTATATAGCAAGAAATGAAAATACTTCTATCATCCTGAGCCTGTATGCATTTTAGATTTGTTACAGAAACTAGCAGGGTCTTAACATAGCTAACTTTGAGATAGATGGCCTCATATCTCTTATCTGAGATAATTTTAGTCAGAGGAAAAGTTTACTACGGCTCACAGTTTCAGGAGTCTCCGACTACAGATGGCCTACTTCATTGCTCTGAGCCTGAGTGAGGTAGAATGTCATGGCCAAATGGTGTGAAGGAGGAAAGCAGCTCAGAATGTGGCAACAGGAAGCAGAGAGAGCACTCTACTCGCCAGAGACAAAATATAAACCCTAAAGGCACATTCCCAATGATCTATTTCCTCCATCCATACCCTATCTGCCTGAAGTTACTACCCAGTTAATCTATATTGTTAGATTTATCCACTAATAATGTTATGCCTCTCAAAATCTATTCATTTCACTGGGCACAGTGGCACATACCTGTTATCCCAGTGGCTCGGGAGGCTGAGGCAGGAGGGTTGCAAATTCAAAGCCAGCCTCAACAATTAAGCAAGGCCATAAGCAACTCAGCAAGACCCTGTCTCTACATAAAGTTCAAAAAAGGGCTGGCGATGTGGCTCAGTGGTTAAGTGACCCTGAGTTCAATCCCCAGTACAAAAAATAAATAAATAAATCTCATCATTTCACTTCTGAAAATTCTTGCATCATCTCACATATGAGCTTTGGAGGATACCTCAAATCTAAGCCACAACAGAGACCTAGTCAGAAGAGGAGGCATGATGACTGATATGGCTAGACCTCTTTTCTCCTGGTCTGTCATCCTCCAGCAGTCTAGCCAAGGCTTGCTCCCATGGTGGGAGCATTTCCAAAAATCAGGAAAGGCAAGTACCAAGACACAAGTATTTTTTCAATTCATTGCTTATGTCACATTATCACTATTCTACCAAACAAAGCATGTCACATTCCTAAGCCCAGTTGTATAAAGTGAGAAAATAGACTATTTCTTGATGGGCAGACCTTCAAAATATATTACAACGGGGCATGAAGAATGGAATGTGAAGAATTTATGGACATTTTCAGTATTTCAAGTAATTTGTTTGTTTTTCTAGTATTTTTCTTCTAAATAATATTTGTACATGTCTAATTTTAAGTATTTTCCTCCAATAATTTATAACAGTTAACATCCAGATTGTTACTTTCTTTCTATAAAAAGTTCACATATACCTTTCACCCAAATTCTTTAAATGTTAGCATTTGACCACAACTGCTTTATGTACTTTCCTCTCAGAACCATTTGAGAATAAGTTGAAGACATGACTCCCCTTTTCTAATATTTCTGCATATATTTCCAAAACCAAGGCTTACATAACCACAGTACAATTATCAGAAAACCAGGAAATTATCTTACTATCATATGCTGTACAATAGCATAGACATGAGCTACGTGCAACTATTTATTTTTAAAATTAAGCATTCAGTACCTTGTTCATACTAGTTATACTTAAAGAGCTCAATAGCTACATGTGACTAATAGCTATTATATTGAATAACTGCGGAGAGTATTGCATCACAGAAAATCCTATTGGACCATGAGGGTCCATCTCTCTCAAGCCCTGTTAGGATACAGTTGCAAATGTATAGAGATGACATATGTGGATGGAAGCTAGAACAAAAGGTGGACAGATCTCATGAAAATAGAGGGGATCAGTGGAATAGAGAAAGGGAAGTTTCTCAGTGGAGTTAGAGAGGGAAGGAGGAGGGACTGGAAAAGGGAAGAATTACTGAATGAAAATGACCAAATTATGCAAAGTGCATATATGAATGTAACAGTGAACTCCACCTTTATGTATATGTACAAAGCATAATTTTTAAAAAATATATAATAAATAAAAAGAAGGGGGATGGGGGGAAAGAGTAGGGAAAGGAAAGAGGCAGGACTGGAGACTGAAATGGAGCAAATTATATTCCATGCACATATGTAGTAAATGAATCTCCGCTCTTATGTATAACTACAGTACACTAATAAAAACATTTTTAATGTAATTGTCCAAATGACAAAAGTTATAGAGAATGAAATCTGTACTTGTTACAAAAAGCCATACAGTGGTAATTATCACCTTTTTTTAGATAGGGAGACAAAATTAGAAAAGTAAGTGGAAGAATAAGGTAGATCTTTCCATCTTCTAAGGTCTTCTTTAATTTCTTTTTTTAGCATGTTATAGTTTTCATTTCACCTCTTTCATTAAATTTACCATTTGACCCAGCTATCCCACTCCTCAGTTTATACCCAAAGGACTTAAAAACAGCATACAACAGAGACACAGCCATATCTACAGCCATATCAATGTTCAATAGCAGCACAATTCACAATAACTAAATTATGGAACCAACCTAGATGCCCTTCAGTAGATGAATACACAGGGAAACTTTGGTGTATATACACAATGGAACATTACCCAGCATTAAAAGAGAATAAAATCATGGCATTTGCAGGTAAATGGATGAAGTTGGAGAATCTAATGCTAAATAAAGCAAGCCAATCCCAAAAAAACAGAGGCCAAACATTTTTTTTGATATGAGGATGCTGACTCATATTGGCACTTGGAGGGTAGCATGGGAGGAATGGAGGAACTTTAGATAGGGCAAAGGGGAGGGAGGGGAAAGAGGGTAGGAATGATGGTGGAATGAGTTAGACATCATTACCCTAAGTACATGTATGAGACACAAATGGAGTGAAAATACTTTGTGTACAATCAGTGTCTTGAAAAATTGTGCTCTGTATGTGTAATATGAAATGAATGCACTCTGCCATTATGTATAACACATTAGAACAAATTTTTTAAAAAAGTAAATAGAGTCTGTGTTTCTGTAATATTTCCATTCTGTAGCTCTCTTACAATAATATTTTATCAAATGTCATAAGTTAGGTTCTTCAGAAGCAGAGCTTGAGGCAAGAATTCTTGTGCATGTGACTTACTAAAGAAGAGTTTCCAAGAAAAAAAATAGTAAAGGAATGGAGCAACCAGAACAGGGAACAAAGACAAGGTGGTGTTTGCAGGCAACGTACCAGCCTCAGCTCCATCCTACAAAACATTTTGGAGGATGAATGATGCCAAAGTCTCCAATCCACCTGGAAACAAGAAAGTTAAGCTTTTATATACCACATAAGTCAGTCATAGTCTATAGGCCATGCCAGGAAGACATAAATCCCCAGGTACTTCTAGAGGTCTGCTTGCTGTGTGAGCAAAGCAGCTCCACTAGACCAAGGGTCAGCCTAGGAAGAAGGCAGTAGTTCACACTGCACCCAAAAAAACATAGAAACTAAGGCAAGGGGCACACAGGACCAGTGAAAAGCATCTTAGAATATCTGGAAAAAGCTCCAATGGAATCCACAACAGAATATTCTACCTTACTATGCTTTGTAAAATGTGTTCATGATTTCTCCCACCAAAGCCCTATTCTTTTTGTAGGAACAAAACTTGAAAATCTAGCTGGTTTAGAATAAATGCTCATTTATTTGCACTGGCCTATTCCCAAGAGATATTTGCTTGAGTCTATAATATCAGTTGAGGAATAATGGGTGGGGAGGGTGGGGCCACCTTGATAAAAAGCATAAAATCAAAGGGCAGGAACCATAAAAAACAGATTGAGGATCATCCTAGTGTAAACCAGCTGACTGGGCAAAAGGGGAACCCCTCTTTTAGAGAATTATTTTTTCCTGCCCTATAATCTACCTGGACTACAGAAATCCACACAAACCAGCTTAAGAAGGGGAAGGCAGTGGCGCATGGTGATGTACAACTATAATTCCAACTATTTGGGAGACTAACGCAGGAGGATTGCAAAATCCAAACCAGCCTGGACAACTTAGCAAGACCTTGTCTCAAGTTTTTAAAAAGGGTAGAGGGGGAGTACTCAGAATGTAGCTCAGTGGTAGAGCACCTCTGGGTTCAATTCCCAGTACAGAGGAATGAGGGGAAAGGGGAGTTTATGATACAAAGAGTTTGCCATATGACAAAATCAAGCTAGATACAGTGGCACAGGTTTGTAATCCCAGTGACTCAAGAGGCCTCAGCAATTTAGCAAGGCCCTAAGTCATTTAGAGAGACCCTGTCTCTAAATAAAATATAAAACAGGCTGGGTAGGTGACTCAGTGGTTAAGTGCCCCTGGGTTCAATCTTGGTACCAAACAAAACAAAACAAGATTATAAAATCTAGTGGGCATCACAAGGAAGCTGGAGAACCACCAGGAACAAACAACATACATCTCTTTCCCTTTTCATTCCTTTCTTTCTCTACATACTCCTGGATACCTTGGCTCCCGTAGGTGCATGTGCCAAAAGCGCCTGTTTGAGTCCTGAAGTCGACAATCATACTGGCTTTAGAAATAGATCCAAAGGTACAGATATTCATTCTCCTGGTCACTTAGTTAAAATTCTTGATCAAAATCCATGTAACCCAAATCCCAAATGTCAGGAGTCCACCTCTGGTCCACCATCAGAGACCAAGGGGGAATAGAAATGCTTCATATAAAGATGGTTTCAGGGGCTTGTGCAGGAATTTGGATTTTTCTCAAAAAGCCCATAAGCAATATTTCTGGACCCTTCTACTCCTCAGAACCTTGACACTTTTCCTTCTGAGTGATGCTGAGCTGGGACTTTTGACAGCTCTTACTAACCAGTAGCAAATGGCAGAGATGGTGCTATGTGACTTCTTAGGGTGCTGGGTCATTAAAAAGATACAATGTCTGCCTGATGTTCCTCTCTCCTTCCCTGGCTACTCAGCCCAGGGAAACCAGACACCAGAGTGAGGAAACCTTCATCTCAAGTAAATGTTACCTGTCAGTGTTTCCTCCAACAGCCCCAGCTAACGTCTCAGTTCACAGCCAGCATCGTCCACCAGACCTGTAAGTGAGGAGTTTTCAAACAATTCTGGCCCCAGCAAAACAAATATGCTGTTATTGCTAGCTTGAGACACTCAGGGACAGGTAGTTTGTTCTGACACTATAGTAATATCTCAAGAAGCTTCGGTGTTTCCATCTTTTGTCCCCTGTTGAATTTATGACCTCCTGAATTTGGGCTCCAATGTCATGTTTTCCTCTTTTGGTCTCTGGGCCTTGTGCAGTCAAGGTCAACACTGGGGAGATGTGGAACATCAGCTTTCATTTGTTGCTATATGCTTTCTCTTCTTTTGAGGATGATTTGGGGTCATATCTCTTCCAGAATATGCAGGAGAGAGAAAAAATAAATAAAAGATTATTAAAAAGTTCACTTGAAGCAAAAGAAGTATGAAAAATAACCAACAACTGAGCTGTCCAACTGTGTCAAGTATAGACATTTGAGATTTAATTTTCATTTGTTGGCGTGACAAAATATAGAGAGGTAAATCTGAAACCCACCCCCAAAATCATCCCAAATGTAAAGATTCTTTCATCTACCTGGAACCCTGTTGACACACCTCCTTGAATCATTGTCTGTCCAAGTCCTGTGGGTTCATAAAATGCCAAGAGAACCTCTAACATGCCATTCTGGAATCTCATGAATGGTCAAATGGCAGGACGGTTGGTAATGTGCTCTTCACTTCTTTCTTACTACATTGGCAAAGTGACAACACCCTGACCTACTTTGTTTTTAAAACATCATTAACTCATTAGTCCATGGGATTGATTTGGGGCTACTGTTTTCAAAGAGCCTTAGGTAGTCCCAGGACAACTCTCTGATCAAGGGCAGGACACTTTGTCCAGTGTGATGATTCTCAGAATGAGTCCCCTGGACCACCTGAGACCAGTAGCACTTGAGAACATACTAGAACTGCAAGTGATTGGTCCCATTTACACCTATTGAATCAGAAATCCAGCAATTGATGTTTCCAGGAGGTCTTGAGGTTATTTTGATGCAAGTTGGAGTTTGACAACTGCTGGTCTAGTCAGGCCCAATCAGGAGACAGAAATCACATCAGTGACTGAAGGAAAAAATATAGTAGAAAGAATTGTTAACTAGGCAGAAAATTTTAACTAGGTAATTAAAAAAGCAAGAAAGAAACAAAAAGTTTCAAGAAGTAGAAATTACAGGATAAAAGCTTTGTTCCAAGTTTCTCCAAAGGGAGGAGATTGGAATCATTTAACTTAGATTCTTAGAGAAGACTTAAAGAACTGAAAAGAAGCCAAGCACTGTGGCACACACCTAAATACCAATAGCTCAGGAGGCTGAGACAGGAGGATCTTGAGTTCAAAGTCAACCTCAGCTTAAAGCTAAGCATTAAGCAACTCAGTGAGACCCTGTCTCTAAATAAAATACAAAATAGGGCTGGGGATGTGGCTCAGTTGCTGCGTGCCCCTCAGTTCAATCCCCAGTACCCATCCACCCTGCCCCCTCCCCCCCCCCAAAAAAAAAAGAACTGGAAAGAGGCCACTGGGAGGGATTTGAATTCAGCTGTTGCTCCAGACTCAGTTACTGCCCTAGGTTGGAGCAAGCTTCTGAGAAAGGGACACTGGTAGTTGATGCTGCTGTTCCTGACAGGATATAATGATGCTGGTTCAGTGAGTAGTAAATGAACTACTAACTGGAACCAATTGCTGCTACTTGAGGCCTCCTCTGACAGCTGGCAGCAACACCTCTAGTTCACTGTGTTCGTCCCTGCTCCAGCCCCTGTCAGCTCCCCACGTCACTGTCAAGGTATAACTACCAAGGGGGCTGAGATATGCCATAGCCAACAAGTGTTGCTCAGGAGACACCCAGTGAAACAGGAAGTCCTCCTCCCACTTCTAGCCTCCCAGTCTCAGTCTAGCACCCCCTATTGGCAGCATCTGGCAAAGCTGAATAGGGCCTCAGCCCCAGCATCACCGAGCAGGACTTTGGAGGGAGAGTTTAGAGTGGAGAGACAGTCACTTAATCATTGGCTCTTTGGAACTATTATATCCAAGGAATCTTATGTGGTCTCAGAACAAGTATCCTTTGGGGGCAGGCTAAATCTGACAACCCAAAGCATCACTCACAGGGAGAGCAATCTTTCAGATAACAGGATACATTTTTATTGCCCTCTTCTCATGGTGAGATGGCCAGGGATTCTTTTTCCCACTACAGAGGTTGAAAGCTAAAGAAGAAAGAAAAAAATGGGATCACTGAATGAGCATGGATTCAGGGCAAGGGAAAGGAAGCAAAGGCTACTGGTGTCCCAGTGCCTTTAGTTGGTTTTGTGAATAAAACATGCAGCAGAGTTGTCTGTCCCTGTCTCCTTGGAACATCAACATTCCCAAGAAATGACAAACTCCTTGGATTTCCAGGGAACTGGGATGAAACTTGCAAGCAAACTTCGTGGCTATTTCAGAGAGCTATATCCTGAGCTTTAAAAAAAGAAAATCACACATACTTGAGGCCTCCTCTGACAGCTGGCAGCAACACCTCTAGTTCACTATGTTCGTCCCTGCTCCAGCCCCTGTCAGCTCCCCACGTCACTGTCAAGGTATAACTGCCAAGGGGGCTGAGATATGCCTCTTTTTTCCCACAATCTGGCTCTTCCAGGAAACAAAATAGATGATGCTTAGGGGAGAAGACAATATACATTATAATGAAATTGAAAGATGTTTCGAGGGGGAAAAATTAATTACTGTTTAGGCAGGCAGTAGAGGAGAATAATGAGGAATTTTCCTGAGGGTCACAGATGCCCAGATATACCTTCGTATTTCTCCATCAAATCCATAACTGCTACCATAAGGCTGCAAGAAAAAACAAGAAGAATATGTTGAAAAACCCAGATAATAAAATACTTTCGGGACTGAAGAAGGTTGATTAGTAAGTACTATGTTATAGTTATACAGTTAGATTAGAGTAAAAAATTCTAGCATGCGATTAAAAAGTACAGTGTCTATAGATAATTGTCATGGACTATATAGTTCAAAAAGCTAGAAGAAAGTATTTTGAATGTTTGCACCATAAGGAAATGATAAATGTTTGAGGAATTGACATATTTAACCTGACTTATACAGTACACAAAGTATACATGTACCAAAACATCACATGATACCACATTAACATGTACAATTTTTTTTGTTTTTATGTATCTGTTAAAAATTAGATAGCTGGGTATGGTGGTGCACAGCTGTAATTCCAGTGGCTCAGGAGGTTGAGGCAGGAGGATCCTGAGTTCAAAGCCAGCCTCAGTAATAGAGAGATGCTAAGCAACTCAGTGAGACCCAGTTTCTAAACAAAATACAGAATAGGACTGGGGATGTGCCTTAGTGGCTGAGTGCCCCCGAGTGCAATCCATGATACCCACCTCCAAAAAATAAAACTATCCCCCCCAAAAAAAATTTTACAGAATTAAAATAAAGTTTAAAAATGTGATATATTGTTTATTAGACCTGAGTCTATCTATCCTTGGCAATTCCTCAAACTCCAACTTTCCTTAAAGTTTGAAATTGATGTCTTCTCTAAATCCTAGATTTGTCTTAAATGCATTTGATTTTTATACAGAACAACTGCTTTGTCTCAGCTCACACCCAGCTCTGAATCGAAACTAATTTAAAGGATTTAGCACAAGGTCAGCCTACTTTTCCTGTTCAACTTGCCTCTTTGAAGAAAGGGAATAGTCAGTCAAGCTATTAAGTTCAACATATCATGCAGTTTTGAGCAATTAGAGAAATGGAAATCAAACTTACACTGAGATTTCACTCACACCAGTCAGAATGGCAGTCATAAGGGATACAAATAATAACAAATGCTGAAGAGGAGGTGGAGAAAAAGGAATACTTTTATACTGTTGGTGAGATTGTAAATTAGGACAACCACTATGGATCAGTATGGAGGTCCCTCAAAGACTAGGCATGGTACCACCATATCACCCAGCTATACTTCTCCTTAGTTTTCATCCTAAAGAATTAAAGTCATTTACTACAGTGACACATGCATACCCATGTTAGTAGCAGCACAATTCACCATCGCCAAACTGTGGAACCATCTAGTTTCCATCAACAGATAAATAGATAAAGAAAATGTAGTATATATAGACAGTAGAGATTTATTCAGCCATAAAGAAAAATAGAATATGCCATTTTCAGGAAAATGGATGGTACTAGAGACCATTATGTTAAGCAAAAAATGTCAAACTCAGAAGGTCAAGGTCCTGTGTTTTCTCTCATATGCGGAAGCTAGAGAGGATAAAGGAAAAGAAAGGTAGGGGTAGATCTCATGGAAATCAAAGGGACCAAGGATTGGGAGGAGGAAGGGAGGAAAGTGCTGGGGAATGATATTGGCCAAATTATATTGTTATATTGTTATATTTTGTGCATGTATAAATATGTAGCAACAAATCTCCTCATTATGTACAACTATAATGCACCAATAAAAATGTGAAAAAAATAAAAATAGCCAAAATAAAATAAAAATAAAAATAGCCGATGTGATTCTGCAATCTGCATTTGGGGTAAAATTGGGAGTTCATAACCCACTTCAATCTAATGTATGAAATATGATATGTCAAGAGCTTTGTAATGTTGTGAACAACCAATAAAAAAATTTTTTAAAAATCATATATATATATATAATATATGTATGTATATGTGTGTGTGTATATATATACATATGTATATGTATATATATGTATATATATACATATATGTATATATATATATCATGAAGTTTTGGAAGGATTCCTAGAGAGAAGATGATTAAGTGCAAATCTTTTTCATGACATTCAAGGTCATCCATCACCTGGCTACAATCTTCACTCTCCCCATGGTCAATTCTCTGTCACCTAAATATGTGTGGGTTTATGTTCATAAGCTTTCTTCCTACTTACACATTTAATCTCTTAACCAAAGTGCTACTCACCCTCCACCATACCTCTTTTATGGGGCCTTTCCCAAATGAACCAGTCTACCTGGGGTCTTTTCCTGCCTCTGCATTGTTAGCATCAATTAACTCTGATGATGATTGGCATGTAACCATATAACTCCTGTGTATTCCCATTGTTACATCTTTGCCCCTCAATGAGAACATGAGATCCAGAGATGAGCTGTATTCTATATAGTCCTCTTAGCATCTAATGTATTTTAAATGTGGAGCATGGATATAAATGCATATATGTCAGAGTTCTTGGTTAGAAACATACACAAACCTGACAACAACAAAAAATATCAGGTACCTAGGAATCTAACAAAAGACATGCAAGTAGTTTATAGACAACTCTTTTATTGAAGGACTTAAATAAACAACTGCAACAAACAGCAATATACCATATTCAAAGTTGGGAAGATTTAAAATTATTAAAGCATTCATCTGCAAATTAAAATGTAATTTACATGTAATTCCTGTGAAAATGTCTACACAGTTTTTCATGGACTTTGATAATCGGATTACAAAAATCTATATGAAAAAGCAGAGACCCATGGATAGCCATACCAATTTTTAAAGGGAAGAGTGAAGATGAACAGAGAAACTCATTCTTCCAAATATCAAATAATTTTGTGCATAAAATAGTGGTAAATACAGTGTGTTATTGAAATAGGGATAAGCAAAGGTAGATGGATCAGAAGAGAGACCCTTGGAAGAGTACTGCTGATACATGAAAATACATACAAGAAAGGCTTAAAACTTGCTGAGAAAACAATGGGCTATGTATTAATGAGACTGGCAGGATAGATTATTACACACTTGTCCCTCCTCTATGTCACATATAAAAGTCTATTTCAGGTAGTCTAATGGTGAGGAAGCTGCTTGTAATTTCAGATAAGGACAATTTTTCTTAAAAAAAAAAAAGGCCTCTATTAACCAAAGCGGAGATTGATAAATTAAACCACATTAAAATTTAACACTTCTGTTTATTGAAAGACACGATTTAATAGTTCGAAAAGTCAAGGCATAGATGGGAAAAGAATATTTTCGATGCTTGGAATGATAAAGAATTACTATCTAGAATATTTAAACCACTCCCACTGATCTGTAAAAAAAAAAAAATACAAATAACCCATAAGGTGAAAAACAAACAAAAAAAATGGACAAAAGTTGTGATTCACTGAAAAAGAAATCTAGATGTCCAATAAATACCTTCTATAAAGGCAATGGATTTCACAAGTAATCAGTGAAGTACAAATGGAAACAAAATACCAATACCTAATTACCAAAAACTAGTTTTAAAAAAGCTTTTAAATGTGATAATATTACTCAAAAGAATATGAAACAATAGACATGATATATTTGAAGATGAATACATGCAGTGACCCAAAATTCCACCCTGAGGAATAGACCCCCCAGTTAATGCCTGTAGGCAATGCTAATGCTACTTTGAGAGACAAGTTACTAAAAATTACCTGAAAGTGACAGTCGGCTCCCCTTTCCAAAAGAAGGAAATATATGGGCTCAAAGCTCAATGAAATGTGCACTTAACACCTCAAGGTCTTTAAAGAGAACTCTAACACCACCAAGTACTCATTCCAATGGTTCTCAAAAAGCACAAGACACTTAAGAATGGCAGTGATCTTGATTTTAAATAGTGAGCAACAGCATCCAATAGTGTTCTCTGTCTTCAGTAGCCACTCAGCACCTATCAACACAGATATGATTTAAATGGGCTTAGTTCCCAAGGATAAAATATCACAAGACTGGTACCTTTTGTACCTTGCTTCCTATGATCCATCTGAAAATTTAGCCCAAATAAATTTTAACAGCCGAGGACAGCCTCTGAGTTAAAATGTCATCACGTCAGCAATTTAAAATATGAATCTCACCTGAGAACACTTGTAACTAGAACCAGATTTTCTAGAATGAAAAAGACTAAGCTTTTGACATGAAAGGTCTAGGACACCAGGGTCATTTGGGTTCCACTTTTATAGCAAAATAGATGAATTATTCTGTCCACTGTATATTGGCAGGGGTGGGTGGGGGTGTGCAAAGTTAACTGCAAAAATGTAAACTAGGCAAGATTTCCAACAAGGGGCCTATCTTTTGTCTGTTGCTTTTAGTGGCTTCCAGTGTGACCTATTAAAGGTATACTCTCGGCCCCCAAAAAGGGGAAAGAAACTATAGCTTTGTATTCTCAACTCATGTATCTTTGCTTGCAATCTTGCATTCAATTTCAGTGTAATATGAAGAGGCCTATTCTTTTACAAAAAGTTCCCTCTTCCCACCAGGCTTGTTTGTTATTTTATGTGTTTCTGCATCATTTGTAGACTTTGCTTTGATCTGCATTCCTCCTGGATGTGGGGTTTCCTTTTCAGCTACCAAAAGGAAAGCTGGTTTGTTTGAAAATCTGTTTATTTGGATTTTTTTTTTTTTTTTGCTAGCCTAAAGTTCCTATCTTTATCAGGATGCGCAGAGCTCTGTGTCTGCCAGTCTGGGACATCACTAGTTTTCCCTTAGGAAAAGGCGACTTGGAAATAATACAACTTGCCCATTTGTATTTGGAATATTCTGGGAAAGAGGTTTCAGAAGTTTCAGTTTAAAGCTTAAGACAAGTGATTCTTTACCAGATATATTTAATCAGCAGTGGCTCTTTCATGTTTAGACAGAGAGGAAAAAATGTTTCCTCTATCATTATTTCTTAGTTAGGAATTTTCTCAACAAGTAGAAGCTTACAAGTGTGCATAACTAACTACATCTGCATTCACTGGTAAGAACCTGTACCCTCCACAGAGAAAAGGAATCTAGTATAGTGCTGCATAGCTCTTCCTATCTAAGCCTGCATAGCCATGTGGACCTAGGGAAAAGGTCAGATCAGATGAATATGACAATACTACACTGTCTCCATTTCTGGGATATATTCCTTTTAAAAGAAAAGTCAACTCTTGACTTGGGGATGACTATTAAGTTGCAATAATACCCCAACTCTGATTGATGGAGCAAGTTCATTGAGCACATCAGGGCTTCTTGGGAAAAGGAGCCATGGCCATGTGACCAGGAATGGCTTGCATAATATGGAAGCATTTGGCACACATAGAGCATCATCTGCTGAATGCATTTAAAAGTACACTGTGAGTATCAGAAAATTGTCTTGGATGTGTACATCTAATGAATACCATGTTTTTCTTGTTGAATACAGTCCTGGATTCCCTAAACCAACCTCATAGTCCACTACTTATTATCTATAAGTGTTATTGGCTCTGGACCAACATTTCTCTTTAGAACAGTTCTTAGGAAGACTGAAGTCGTCTATAGACAAAACATAGAAAGGAAATAAAAGAGCTCTCTGAATGGGGAAGACAGGAGACATTCTCCCACATCCTCTACATGCCTCTTTGACACAGAAACAGGATGTGTTCCCCAAGGACCTTATAAGACAGCCAACCTCATGGGACAGTAGTGGCCAGGACCCTCTCTTTGCAGGGTAACCAGAAGGATTCAATCTGGGAATGCAAACAAACTTAGGAAAACAATAGGCAGGACCAGAAAGGAATGGGAATTATTTGTCTGTTTTTAATAGAATCCTGCCTTCAAATTGCAGCTTTGCTCTAGGAGGAAAAAAAAAAAAAAAGCTTTCTTTAAAGTTACACATGAACAGTTTCTGGCTTCAAAAGATAGAGATCAAAATAAACTCCAGTTGTTACTGAAGAACTCCCCCTTTTGCAAGGACACCAGGCCTCACTGCATTTAGACTGCCTTGGGACAGGTGGCAAGTCCACAACACGGGACCAATTGGATAAGGCTACTCCACACTGAGGCTTGACAACCAGTCAAGCAATTCCAAAACCCAAAGAGCAATTAAGATGGATTTGTTGACACCAAACTCAGGGCTGCTCTGATTTCTCAGTTTGGCCATCCATTGGGAGACCTTTGAATGTCCAAGAGCCAATACCACCCTTCTGTCCCCTTTGGTAACCAAACCCCAAAGTCCACAAGAAGTGGGGAAAAAACAGGACTATTGTTACACCAGCTTTATTTTGGCAGAATATTCAGATTACCTATTGCTCTCTAGAAGAGACATCTATAGATGTTGTAAGAGCTATTTAGGAGATCCAGAAAATGAGTAGGGTAGGATCCAACTAAACTGAGAATCTCATCCTGGTAAATCAAGTACAAACAAAAGGATCCCTCAACGAAAGTTTTGGTTTTGAGGCTGCAACTTCAAAGGAAGCGCAACAGAGTGGGCAAGATTGTCAAAAAGGATTAGAAGGAATGGATAAAGAAAATGTGGTATGCACAATGGAGTTTTATTCAGCCATAAAGAAGAATGAAATTATGTCATTTGCAAGAAAACTGATAGAACTTGAGAACATTATGTTAAGTGCAGTAAATCAAACTCAGAAAAATCAAGTGTGGTTTGTTTTCTCTCATATATGGAAGTTAGAGAGGAAAAAGGAAAAGAAAGTGTGGGGGATCCCATGAAAACTGAAGGGAGATCAGTAAAGGAAAGGGTCCAGGGGAAGGGAGGAGGGAAGGAAAAGGGGAAGAACTGGGGAACGATATTGACCAAATTATACTGTTATATTGTGTACACATGCAAATATGTAACAACAAATCCCAACATTACCTATAGCACCAATAAAAATATGAATAAAATAAAATAAGAAAAATTACCCTAAGTTCTAAAAAAAAAATAGAAGGATGTGTTCCTTCTCAGTAATCCCCCAAGTACAAAAAAAAAAATTGTTGGCAAACAGACTTTAAATTTACAAAATATTATAACACATCAAACCCTCATACCTTCAAATCTCATGTGCTTAGATGAGACACACTAGGAAATGGTGACTCTGGAAGAACTCTGACATCAAGTACTCCATTTTATACAAACTTCCAAAACAACTTGCATTTTGAATCCTCCTAATAAACTTCTCCCAAGAAGCTGCATCTGAAGCTAGCATTGCAACTAACATCCTCTGGAGAATTTACTAAAGTTGAATCCCTTCTCCTAAGCAAAAGTCCACACTCAAGGATGCAGGGTTGGGGAAGGTGGAATAGGGCACGAATTCAGAGCTATTCAGAGTGTGAAGCAGCAGCTACTGCTGTAGCACCCAGGAAAGCAAATTATGGGGCCCCACCCCAGACATGCTGAGTCAAGCTCTTCCCAAGGGGAGGGACTCGAATCTCTGCAACAACTTCTCAAGGTGATTTTTATGAGTGCTTAATTATGAATGACAAGCACAAAGCTCAAGGGATCTTAGAGAATTCTCTGAGAGGCTGGCCGGAAGGACTGAGTACATTGCAGGACAGCAGGTAGAAGACAGTGGGTGCCCAGGATCTTGGTGTGAAAGGGAGGCTGGTAATCACTACCTGTGCCTTGGTCTGAAGTCATAAAACCAGCAAGGATATGTTACCTTTGATCTTTGGAGGAACATTGGACTCTTCCTGCTACCCTTCTCATTTTTCCTGTGGCAATGCAAAGGACAGGTAGGTTCAAGGGCCAGAAAATCAAAGAAGAGCCTCAGATAAGAGCAGGATCTTCACCAGCCTCCTCAAATTTGACTTGAATTTTCCCTCATCTGCCATTTCAACAGTATTACTTGTGACCTATCAAGCACCTCTCAAACACACACACACACACACACACACACACACACACACACACACACACACCAGTATCCTCTTTCTCCTCAATCAGCTGGCTCCTCTTTCCCAGGTGCATTCACTCAAGCCCAGGACACAGCATTCTGTTGCTGTTTCTGCTCTAGTCTGGCCAACCATCACCCACTCTGCAGACTCAAGCTTCATCTGAGTCTTTGTTACTACTATCCTAGATGCTTCTGTTTCAAATCAAAATCAACTCACCAGGGTTTTCATTGAACAATTATTTTATATATAACTTACTGGCCAAATCCCTGATTAAATTATACTTCCTCTTCTCTGAAAATGCCAAACAGATTTTTTTTCCTAAATAAATGAGGCATCTCAGAATGCCAAGGTACCAATCATGTTTTTTAAAAGGCCTCCTTTTGGCTTTGATTGAGGTTGACCTTAGGTCTCAATCCTATACCAACAGCAATGTTAACCAGACAGTGATAATGCAAAAGTAATTCAAATATGCAAAGAGCTTTTCACAGCTAAGTATTTTGCATACCTTATTCAATATTTCCAACCACCCTAGCAGGAAGATACTATTATTACTTCCATTGTACAGATGGGAAAACAGAGGCTTAGGTAACCTGCTGGTGATTACAGAGCTAAACAATAGCAAAACCAGAAATCTAACCTAATTCCCTGGGATTTACTCTGTATTGCCTCTGTCATTATAAGAGAAAATAATTGAGAAGTAATTTTAACCTAGAAAGTGCCATCCACACACACACAAAAAAACACATTCTTTAAGGACTACTCCCGTTTTCTCTGATTTCTCTATTATTCAGTCCTATTCTCTACTTGCAGGAGTCAAAGTGGTATTTTCTTTTTTTATTAACTAATTTATTTATTCTATGATAGCAGAACACATTTTGATTTATTGTACACAAATTCAGCACAACTTTTCATTTCTCTGGTTGTACATGATGTAGCACCGCACCATAAGTGCAGTCATACATGTACCTAGGGTAATAATGTTCATCTCATTCCACCATCTTTCCTACCCCCATGCTCTCTCCCCTCTCCTCCCTCCCCTTTGCCCAATCAAAGTTCTTTCCTTGCCCCCCCATTATGGGTCAGCATCCACTGACCAAAGAGAACATTTATTTGGCCTTTGGTTTTTTTGAGATTGGCTGACTTCTCTCAGCATATTCTCCAATTCCATCCATTTACCTGCAAATGCCATAATTTTATTATCTTTTAATGATGAGTAATATTCCATTGTATATATACCCAAAGTGGCATTTTCTAAGTTTCTCTCTCAACATGGCTCCAGATCCCAGGGTGATTATGTGTCCTAAAGCTTCTCTCACCCAACATTCCTGACTATTGCATCACAAGACATACAAGGGATAGGTCCTTGTCTATTACATGGTTTCTCTAGTCAGAGCTGTGGATTTCTACCTTGACTACACATTGGAAGATTTAAATAGTCTTGGTGCTCAGGTTGCAACCTAGACCAATTAAATCAGGATCTCTGGGGGTGGGACTCTGGCATCAATAATTTTTGAAGTTCCCCAGGTAATTTCAATGTGCTGCTAAAGTTGTGTATTTGACTATAGGTTTAACATCACTGCTACTCTTCTGATTTTTTTTTCACATACCCTATGATTACAAAGCCTTCAGGGATAGTATTTGCATTAGTGTTTCTTCAATTACGCTTCCTGAGCCAGTCTGTATGTAGTAGAAGTTTAATAAATATTGCCTGGCAGGGGATTGAGATTTTCATGGGGCTCTTCTCTAATAATTTTCCCTATAAGGAAGTCACCCTTAATTAACCACATGGGATCATTTATTCTCTAAATACTGCTTAGGTCCTAAAACAAGCCAGAAGGAATGTATTCTTTGAAATATGAGTGACATTTCCTACTCTCTTTTGCTTCTCCTGAAACCGTAAGAACTAGGAAAATCTTATGGGAAGTCCTCTCGGTCTAGAAAGACTGAGGAGGTTCAAGGGTACATGGCTAGGGTTGAAGATAAATATTTTGGAATCAAAAAGTGAATAGATTTGTTGTTCACATTATGGTGTGTCCAAATTTCTTTTTGTGGTACCAGGGATTGAACCCAGGGGTACGTTTTATATTTTATTTAGAGACAGGGTCTTCCTAAATTGCTGAAACTGGCTTTAATAAACAACTATCGCTCGTCCTGCCAGAGATTATAAACTCCTCAACCACTGAGATTACAGGCTGTACCACCCCACCATACCAAATTTCTTAAGGAGCTCAACTAGCTATAAAATGTTACATTTCACCGGGAAGGATGGTGCATATCTGTAATCCCAGTGGCTGGAGAAGCTGAGACAGAAGGATCACAAGTTCAAAGCCAGCTTCAGTAATTTAGTGAGACCCTAAGCAATTTAGAGAATATAAAAGGATGTGGTTCAATGGTTAGGTGCTCTGGCTTTAATTCCTGGTACAAGACAAAAAACAAACACCACCCCTCCAAAACACACACACACACACACACACACACACACACACACACACACTTCTTGGTGGCAGGAGCTTGCTAAAGTATGCAGCCATGATTAGCAACAGGGTAAATGGTCTCCACGTTTTCCTTTGCATTTTTACCATAAAATTTAAAAGATCTAATAGATCTTCAAGCGAGCGGAATGATACATAGATTGCTGAACCACTCTCCAGTAGGGATTGTGACTGGCAACTTCTGGAGCAGGGAAGAGTCAATTTCTAGAATAGACTGTCAAAGAATGGGGCACCTCTCATCTCCTTTCCAACACAAGAATTAAGCCCAGGTTTACCTCAGCCGACCGCACCTCAGTGAGAGAGAGCGAAGAGGATTTTCAAGAGGATTAAATGATATGAATAGCTTTCAGGTTTCCACTGGGGGCAGAGCAGGGGGCGGGGTGCTGCCTTGGCAGCTGCTCCAAGGAGAGAATAAAGGATTTGCTGGGGCTTTGTGACTCGGTGTATCTGCTGAGGATTGATCTGAGAGCCTTTCTTAGCCTCCTTTTCAGGGGAGGGGAGAAGCTTCTTTTCAAAGTCACATTATCTGGCAACAAAGCCTAAACCGGGAGGGTGGTATTTGAGGATTGCACACTTGCTGGGGAGAGAGGTGGACGCAGAGCCTCCTCCAAGGATGAACCTAACAGACCTTAACAGATGGGTCTAAAGGCTGGGAGGGGTCGGGGGAGGTAAGCCCAGCCTCTCTGGCTTTTCCCAAACCTCTGACCTCGGCCTTCTCCCAGGTGGCTCATGCTCTTGGCAGTTCATCCCTGAAGTGAAAGGTGTCCAGACAGTGAGTGCTGGGGTCCTGGGGAGCATGTGTGGCACATGCAGCTCAGAAAGATCACTCATCCATCGCCAGGAGGAATGCAAAAATAGTTAGTCACTCTGGAAAACAGTTTGGCAATTTCTTGTAAAGTTAAACATACCCTTCCCATATGACCCAGCAATCCCACTCCTGGTATTTGCCCAAGAATAAAAATTATGTTAAAAAAAAAAAAACCTGTATAAACGCGCTTATGGCAGCTTTTCTCATAACCCGTAAGAAATGACACAACCCAAAGATCTCTCAATTGCAGATGGATAAACAAAGGGTGGTATGTTGCTGTATTGGAATGCTAATCAAAAAAAGATTGGGGGGTGGAACTATTGATACACAATACACAGCAATATGAATAAATCACAAATACATTATGCTAAGTGAAATAGGCCAAACTCAACGGCTGCATATTTGGTTCTGTTCATGTGACATTCTAGAGGGAAGCATTGCATACCAAGAGGCAGCAGAAGGGGATGTGGGGATGCTGGGAATGTCCTGTGTCTTGATTGTGATGGTACTTACATTTGTCAAGGCTTAAAATGAATTTAATATGTAAAATAAGGAAAATGAATCAGTATCAGGTGTGAAGGGAGCCGGGGTTAAAACTCCTGAACCTTCTCATTGCTTCACTGTAATTTTAGACTCCCTTTTCTTTTTGGTGGCAATGAGGAGGGCAGGGTAGATTGTTGTCAATTCCAATCACATGCTCCTGCAATTGGTGAACAGATGACCATATTCCCAGAGGGAGATGAACTTGCTAATTTCCTATTTTCAGAATATTCTAGGTTAGTGATTCTCCATGGGTCCTTACAATAGCAACACCTGGGAACTTGTTTGAATGTCCCACCTCAGACTTACCCAATGGAAACTCTGTGGTTGAGCCTGGCAATCAGTTTAATAAGCCCTCCAGGTGATTCTGATGATACATGCTACTAGGACATAGTCAATAATACCAAGACCTGCAGTGTTGGCCTTTGCTGAAAACCTGCCATAAGTTTACTGGAAAACCAAGACTTTCCGTTAGCTTCTAGGTTACTGGTTTTTAAAGTCAGTATTAAAACACATTAGTGATAAACAAATTAAAATTTAAAAATGAAAAAAAAATTAGTGTGTGAAAACATGTCTCATTTGTTTGTGATGCACATTGCCAAAATTTGCAACTGATTCATTCAACAAATTCATATAGCAGCTAGTTATAGTGTGCTTGTTGCCCACCAGGCACTGGTCCAGACTCGACTAATAGAATAAAATGTTTGTAAGTGATTCAGTCATCACTGGTAATTGGTTGGTTAATCTAAAATATTGATTAAAGATGTACTCATGGAAACATGACACGAAAATGTTTTAACATAAAACATAAATTGATCTTTATTTTCTCATCTTTTGCTCTAAGACAAAAACGTTTCTTTAAGTTGCTAGTATTGCTTCCCATCATATCTATAACCCATTTTATTATTTATATTCGTTAAGTTGGATTACATGGAAATAATTTGAATGTAGAATACTATCTCTACTTTTTGGACCTTTTTCTGTTCTTTTAACGTTATCTTGGCAACTTTTATTCAACAAAAATGTATTTTTAACTGTTCATTTATTTTCATCAAACTACATTCTGCTTAGTTTGCATAAGAAGCAACATCTTTCTTTAGCACTAATATTGCCTCAAGTGATGTAGTTACAATAACAAGTACAACTGGCAAATACAGGCTTGAGAACCCACCCAACCAAATATTGGAAAGTTTAACATCCCACCAGTCTTTGAAATAGAATTGCGCAAGAACATGATTACTCAGCTTATTAACAGCAGGAGTTCTCCACACAGTGGAAAGTCGTCAGTATCTATTAAAGAAAGAGTAGGGAACATTGGTCAATCCAGTGATTAGGTAAAGTAGAGGTTGGTTATAAGAGTCTCTATCAGGATTGTGTCAGGGGAGTCTGCAAATAAGATAATTTGGAGCAGATGTAAGATAATTCTTACAATGCCACTTTAATTCACGTCTTAGCTTGCTTTCTCAAGTGGAGGCCATTAAGTTTGGTTACCATAGGCTACTTGTAGCTCACAAAAGATGACTAGTGACAATTATCACTCATTGCATGGTTGCAAGCTGACATTTTGTGGTTTTGCTTTTTTAATTTGACCACCAAGGCTGCATTAGCTATCTATTGCCACAATAGTGTTGCGTAGCAAACCAGTTCCAAACTTGACTTTTAAAAATCCAGTTGTTATTTCTCCCAAGTCTGTGGATTATCTGGAAGATTCTGCTAATTTGAGTCTATTAGGGTAATATCAGCTGGGCTTGCTCATGTGCCTGCAGTCAGTTGGTAGGTCAGATGGAAACTGACTGCCAGTGGATGATCTGAGCTGGAACTACTAAGTGAAAAGATCATTTGATAACTTCTACCAAACTCTATATTTCTGTACTCAATGTGTGTTAGATCAGGACTTCTAAGACCTTAATGTGCAAACAAGTCACCTGGGGATCTTGTGAAATTACAAATTCTGATTCAGAAGGTCTGGGATCAGGACCTGAGATTCTGAATTTGTATGATGCTTCCAGGTGATGTCAATGCATTCAGACTAGCAAGGGCTAAAGTAATGAGACCAAGACTATGAAGAGTAACTCTAACATCTAGAGCTGACTTCTTTGCTGCAGCTAGTTGATAAATGTTATGTTACTGATCTTTGAGAAGTCAGTTCAGAAATCAGATGGGCCCATGCAAAGTTGCCACCCCTGTACTATAGGCTCTGGAATCACTTAGTTCAACCTTCCATCCAGAGTATCTCCCACTCTTGCCATTGATAACAGTCCATAGCAAACTCTCTTTGATTACCTTCAATGGCAAGGACTCACTATTTCCTGGGGTGCAGGGGGGAGGGCACTGCATTAAGGAACAGCTTTTTATGAAAACAGAATTTGTCTTTCTGTTGAGTCAAAATCTAATTCCTTGTAACCTCCATTCACTGAGCCTCATCTGTCATTTGAGGCATTTCAAGCTAGCTCCCTCTTACTCAAGTCAGACCTCCAACATTACATATAGTTACTGTGCCTCTTTCCCCCTCTTCTCAATTTGGACCCTCCCAAGTCCTTCATCAATATTACTCTTAAAAGTGGTGTACCTGCACATATAAAAAAAAAAATTGAAAGCAGCCCAGAGAGATCTCTGTACACCCATGTTAATAGCAGCATTATTTACAATAGCCCAAAGGTAGACACAAGTGTACATCACTGAATGAACAGACAAGCGAAATGTGATCTGTATCTACAGTGGAATTCAGCCTTAAAAAGGAAAAGAATTCTGACCCATGATATAGCAGATGAGCCAGGAGGACATTATTCTAAGTGAGATAGGCCAGTCACAAGAGACAAGCACTGTATGAAATAACTTATATGAGGTATCCAGAGTAGTCAAACCAGAGTCAGAAAGTAGAACAGTGGTTGCCAGGTGCTGGGTAGGGGAGGAGAAAACAGAGTTATTTAATGGGTATAGAGTTTCAGTTTTGCAATATGAAAAGACTCTGGAGATTGTTGCACAACAATGTGAATGTACTGAATACTACAGAACTTAAAAATAGTAAGTATGGTTAATTTTATGTTATGTGTACTTTTACCAGAATTAAAAAAAAAAAAAAAAAAAAAAAAAGTTCAGCCCAGAGCTGAACAGAGCTCCTCCAATGTGCTAAGGCTAGAGTAATAAAATATGCCACAGCTATGGGTTTTCCTTGATTACTGATCCCTACATTTCTAGTAATGCAACTCTAGACTGTGGGCCCTACCCTTCTTGGTAGCCAAATTTCACTAAGACATGTTACATATGTGGTCTAGCAAAGCCCAGAGCTCCTCTTCACATGAATTTCTGCCAACCAACCTGAAATAGTGTAGGTAGAATTCTCTAGTTTTCATCTGCCTTAAAAAAAATAAAATTATCACTTCAGTGCATAAAACAACATCTTTTGGAAATTCAATTTTCTCCTTCATGGTCATTATAAGTTTTTTATCTTTAGCTTTATTTCCAAAAGGAAATAGAATCTTTGCTATGTCTCTGAAATCATTTCTGAATGATGCTTTTAAAAATCTGTGTATCAGCAAACCTATGTTTTCACTAATATCTAAAGATCTAGAAATATGTCATGGCATATATTCTTGTGCTTAGGCTAATATTTTTTATTTAACCATCTTTAAGTGCTTATTATAAAACAATAGTAAAACAACTACTTACCTGCCAAGTGAAAAATTAAACATAAGTATTGTGATCAGCCACTGTTGATGTTCTTAATAACTTCTAATTTAGAGAGGCCATCTGTAAATAAATCATTAGCTTGAGAACAGAAGTGTCAAACACAGACACAGTCTCATTTGTTGAGAACCATTAACCCAATCAAGCAATACTGTGATCTGAAACCCTGTTGCTTTTGTGCCTTTGCCAGTGTAATCGCTTTTCCTTGATTCTCACATTTACATGTTTTGAACTTTTCTCAGATAATAGATTTAATTCAAGTTCCAACAACTACTTTGCTTTGTGGTGGTTGTTGTTGTTGTTGTTGTTAGATTTGCGGGCAGATTTAGGTTTGCATTTGTTTGGAAAAAGCTGAGTGCAACCAAGATGAAAAGATGCTCAGAAAGTACATTGAATTGTGATAGTTTCCAAATGCTACCTGCTGGTAGAGGCATAATTTCCATTGCCTTTTAGATGATGAAAAAGCTGGTAAGAACTCACTCAGACTTTACAATTATAGAAAGTTGTTATATTTAATTTAGTCCATTGTACAAATTGATTTGGTTTAAAAAAAACTACCAACTATTCCAGAATTTTTTTGGATCAAGTCATTCAGATGCCATTCACAAATCAGACAAATCTTCACGACAAATCTTCACGACAAATCTTCACATCAACAGCATAAAAAGGAGGGTTAGTGAATCATTTCCAGTTGTTTTGAGAATGTCAATTTGACAGTAACCTCACCTAAGATTTTATTTTTCAAAAAAGACTCTCCTCATAAAAAAGTACATTTTATAATTGGACACTTTCCCCCAGTTCCAATGAAATTATAAAACATCATAAGGAACATTTGTTCTTAAGGATATTAGTCCCACAGTTCCTAGACTTTACATGTTGGATTTTTGGTCACTTCATGAGATTGGTATGTTAAAGGAGATATGAACTTGCCTTGATATGTTAAAGGAGATATGAACTTTGCCTTGTTCACCCTGATAGTGACCATGAGACAGAACTGGGGCAAGGAGGGCAAAAGTATATCTGAACTCAAGGCAAAACAACACAATGTTTACAATGAGCTCAAAGAAAATTACTCTTGGTAATGCAAGAAACTCATAATTTTGGTCTCCAAAACCAAATTAATTCAGCTTTCTTGTATACATAAAATGAAGCTTTGAAAAAAAATGGCTGGATCTATTCTATTTATGCTTGAATGAATAAACTTGTGGTCTGGTTATGGTTGCTTTGGGAGCTACAACCTTAGCTTGATTTTTAATGTCTAATTTGTAGTCCATAGGTGGTGGGTTTGTTTTTTCAGGCAGAATTTCTTGTAATGTGGAAGAATGAGAAGAACCCACAGAGATGGCTATATATTCAGATGATGTGGTTCTCTGGAAAGCTTTTTGGGCAAGGGCTTATGAGAGGCTTATTCAAGTTTCTGAGGTGGTAATGTAGTAGGACAAGAGAGGAGCACATAAGCATTCTTTGGCTCTGCTGGGAAGGAACAGGAATATATCATATCCATGGAATTGGACTTGTGAACTTGCATCTCTTCTGCAATTTTTAAACAAGAGAAAAGGGAGATTTTGAAGGACATTTTACATGTTCCTTGTTTATAATTTGAACCTTTCTTGCTTATTGAAATGAAGAAAAGAATTGGGGAGAAAAAGAATAAGGAGAGGAATTGTGTTCTATTTGTTCATTACCTCAATCTACACCATCACCAGTCCTTGCAAGTACACAGTTTTCTCTGTAGAGCAAGTATTAAGTCCAGTGTTTGCATATTGTCCACCATATGCAAGGGACCCTGTACAATTTCTGGCACATCAATAAGTATTGAGCATTTTCAAACATAGAGAAGTTTTAAAGACTTTTTAGTGAACACCAGCATACTATCTAGATTCTACCATTAACACTTTCCTATTTTGCTATAATATATAGTTTTTATTTATCTCGAACCATCCTTTCTAATCCGTATGCATTTTGAAGTTGTAAATTTCAAGTGCCCCTAAATGCTCTCATACTCATAAATAACTGGAGGTGAGTCATTGCCTATTATCCTTTTGTCTTTTTTGAGCATAAAATGAAATACACCAATCTTAAATATACTATTTAATGATTTTGACAAATGCCTGTATCTGTGTAATCCAAGCCCCAATCAAGATGCAGAGCATTACCCCATCCCATTACTAGAAGTGCATTAAATACATCCCAATCTCTATCCTCCTGTTCTCTACAAAAATCACTCTTCTGATTTTTGTTTTCACCTTAGACTAGTTTTGCCTGCTCTAGAAGTTCATATAATTAAAGATATACAGGTCATGCTCTTTGTGTGTGGCTTATTTCACTCTGCAAGATCTTTTTTTGATCATCTGTGTCACTTTATGCAACAGTAGTTATGGTACTGAGGATTGAATCCAGGGCCTCATGTATGCTAGGCAAGTGTTCAACCACTGAGCTATACCTGCAGCCCTCCTGCTTCAGCCTCCTGAGTCACTGGGACTATAGGCATATGCTGCCATACTGGGTTCTTTTAAAAAAAAAAAATAGTTTATTTTTTTAGTTGTAGTTGGACCCAATAACTTTAATCCATTCACTTATTTTTATGTGATGCTGAGAATCGAACCCAGGGCCCTGCACATGCTAGGCAAGCGCTCTACCGCTGAGCCACAATCCCAGCCCCTCATACTGGGTTCTCGAATGTCTTTTATTAAGCCTTTTGGGGGTTCAGGATGCTGCTTATTGGTGACAATATAGATGGGGAAAGTCTTGTGGAAAAAGAGATTTGAGGCATTAACTTTTTGAAATTAAAGGAGATATCCAAGATGGTTATGATTTGAGCATGTAAGACGGGGTAGAGAGTAAATGATTACAAGCTTCTCTCTTCCCTTCTCTCAGGTATGGGTGTGATTCCTAAGTGGCATTTTTTCATAGAAACTTTTTCTGGAATGTTCACTTACAGTTGGAAGGCTATACACAAAAGCAGGCTACAATCTGGCCCAGGGAATCTCCATATCTGAGCTCTTCAAGCAGTAGTTCCCCATTCCTCAGGGAGGTGGCTGAGAATAAGCTGCAAGGAAGTGGAGGACAGACTCCTGCCCATCGCCTGTTGTGGGAAATGTGACTGGCTTTTTGGGGGAGTCCCAATTTGTTCAAAGAGCCCCAACTGAAAAATTTCAAAAGAATCCCCTGTAGCCCACAACTGTCTTCTCTAAAAGTGGGTTTCCAGGCTCAAAAAAGGCAAGAGACATTGCTATTTGATTAGAATGTTGTGTTTCTTTCATTACTGATTAAACGTTTCTGATAGAGTTTTTTTTTTTTTTTTTTGGTAGGGGGATTGAACCAAGCTGTGTTTAGCCATTGAGGCACATCTCCAGTGCCCAGTGCCCCCACTTTTCTTTTTTTTTTTTTTTTTGAGATAGGGTCTTGGTAGGTTGCTAAGGCTAGCCTTGAATTCCTGCCTCAGCCTTCTGAGTTGCTAAATTATAGGCATGCTCCACCATATCCTGCCAATCAGGTAGTTTTAGCCCCTCAGAAATCTATAC
This sequence comes from Ictidomys tridecemlineatus, assembly GCF_052094955.1. Lineage (NCBI taxonomy): Eukaryota > Metazoa > Chordata > Mammalia > Rodentia > Sciuridae > Ictidomys > Ictidomys tridecemlineatus. The sequence continues at coordinate 165,833,048 of NC_135481.1, forward strand.
TCTTTTTTTCTATTAATCAAATGGCCTGAAACTGACCCAGTTTCCACATAGCCCAGATTGCTAAAATAGAGGACCATGAAGACTCAGGTAGCTCTCCCTGGTTAAACTAGGTGACTGGGTAGAAACTCTTCAACCTGGCTCCATAGTACTCTTCTTGGGTGTGTAGGGCACAAGACACAGAATTAAAACAGGCAGAATTAACACAAGCTCAAAGGAGTATGCATTTTAAGACCACACAGGCTTTATAAATTGTGATTTTTTTTCAGCACTAGTCTTTTGCTTTAAAACTATTACTGAGCACACCAAATTGGAGGTTTGTGGGGTATAGGTGAGAAGGGGACTGATAGGAAGTGGGGAAAACTGATGTAACTTTGGTGGGAAAAGTTTACAAAGGTTACAGTTGACAACTGGATGACTTGCTTCTAGGATAACTGGGGGAGGGGAACTGGGAACATTAAGAGAAATGCCCTGTTGGCTCCTGCCTAAGCCAGCTGTGCCTCCCCAACTATGGATTGGTTCTCTCACAAATGATCATCAAGACGGAACACACTGCCATTAAGAAAGTACCTTTCTCAAGAACATTTTGTGGCTATTAAAAAATGTCAAATTCCTAAAACATCTTTGGTAGATTTAAACCAGAGAGATTAGTTACCTTATTTTTTTCTCCCCAGAATGATATTTGACATGAATATATTGTCCAAATTGAGTCTCTCTTCAAATGCAGTAAGATTACCACAAATACCTACTTTTTAAAACTATTTCCCCTTAACCCATTGCAGCTCATCACGTCCCACAGCCCTGGAAGGCTTGAGCCCCAAACTGGTACCTTTCAGAGTCAAGCTTTTTTCTGCAGGGCATACCCCACATAACGCTATAACTTCGTGCACTCTTGAATGGAAATCTGTTTTCCTAAAGCGCTCCCCTTAAATGCAACAGCAAACCCGCGGGAAAAGGAGTTGGCAGAAGCTTCAGCCAGCCCGCGGGTTTCCTTTGACCTTGATTATGACTAGAAGCGTCGCTGTTAATTGCGAAGCCTGTCTAAAGGTGCAAAATGGCATCAGTTTCCACTGCCGCCCTAGAAAAACCTAGTTCTGCTAGCGACGGTGGTGAAACGGTCTTTTTCAGGCCCACCTCTTGCCACCCAGAGAGCTGCTCGGAGGCCGCCTACAGGTGCAATCCCAGCACTGCGGCCCCGGACCGAGGGGCGGGAAGGGTATCCAAGCCCTCCAGCGTCTGGGACTGCCCCTTGCGAAGCCTGAGCAGAGGCTCGGAGTGCCCGCCGCCTTCCCCATGCTTCCCCGAGTCTCTGCCCTGGCGCGGTTTGGAAAGGAAGCTGGGAGTCCTCCGAGACTCCACAGACTCGGATCTGGGAGGGGGTGGCTCGCGGCCCGAGGCTTTCCCTGGAATCTGTGGCAAGCCTGGCTCCGGGAAAGTTTTTCAAAGTTCCCAGTAGCGTCTGCCTAGGTCGCCTCCGCCGGGCAAGCAGACGGCGGCAAGTGCGCCAGTCTCACCGCCGCCAGCAGAGCGCTCTGGGCGGCTCGCTAGCTCGCGGGAAGCTGGCCGGGCTCCGGGCGGGCAGGCCCTCCTCCTGGGGCTAAAGCCGCAGCTGACGCAGGCGGCTCGGAAGGCGGAAGCTGCCTCTCTCCGACCGCTCAGGCAGCGCCGCGGCGCCTACACCTGGGGCCCCGACGTGCAAGCAGAGATGCCCAGCTTGCGGCGCCCGAGGGGGCGGTCACCGCTGGGGGCACCCCAGGCATCCCAGAGCAAAGGCTCTATCCAAATTTTTCCCCACGCTCTCCCTTCCCGCCCGGCCCAAAGTTCCCAAGGACGATGGGGTGCTGTGTGGGGCCCCAGGAGTCCACGCCGCCCAGCGAGTCTCAATCCCCCAACCCCTTCCAAGTTCCTCTCAGCAGTCCCCTCCCCATCAACCAGGAGGGAAGGGGCGTGTCCTGGACGGTCACGCCCCTCATGAATATTAATAAGCGCGCATGCGTCTTCCCTGGCGTGCTGGGTAGAGGTGGCCAGCCCCGGCCGCTGCTCCCAGACGGGCTCTCCGGGTCCCTCTCCGAGAGCCGGGCGGGCACGCGTCATTGTGTTACCTGCAGCCGGCCCGCGAGCTAGGCTTGGGGTTTTTTTTTCCCTCCCTCCCCCCTTTCCATGCAGCTGATCTGAAAGGGAATAAAAGGCTGCGCATAATCATAATAAAAGACGGGGAGCTCGAGAGAAGGAAAGAAAGCCGGGAGGTGGAAGAGGAGGGGGAGCGCCTCAAAGAAGCGATCAGAATAATAAAAGGAGGCCGGGCTCTTAGCCTTCTGGAACGGGCCGCTCTTGAAAGGGCTTTTGAAAAGTGGTGTTGTTTTCCAGTCGTGCATGCTCCAATCGGCGGAGTATATTAGAGCCGGGACGCGGCTGCCGCAGGGGCAGCGGCGACGGCAGCACCGGCGAGAGCACCAGCGCTAGCAGCAGCGGCGGCGTCCCGAGTGCCCGCGGCGCGCGGCGCAGCGATGCAGTCCCCACGGACGCGCGGCCGCCCCGGGCGCCCCCTGAGCCTCCTGCTTGCCCTGCTGTGTGCCCTGCGAGCCAAGGTAGGAATCTCTGCCAAGCCTCCTTCCCTGCCGTCTCCCTTCCCTCGAGGGGCCCTGGACGCGGGCGCCTGAGCGTGGCGAGCGGCCCCCTGAGTCTTAGGACGCCTGGCTTTCTAGCCCTACCCTTGCGCTTAAGAGGCTGCACCTGGGTTGAGAGCGCCAGCTTCCCTTGGGGAGCCCCACAGGCTGGAAGGATGACCCCTCCAGGCTGGGCAGGGAGCGTTCGCCCAACCTTACCCAAGGCAGGCGTCGGATTTACCCCCTCCCCCGCACTCATGTTTTAAGCCCCCTGAATCATGTTGAGTTCTTGAACCTAGTTTTGCAAAATTATTTTCACTTGGTGCAGCGGACTCGTCGGGCGGGCGGGGAGGGAATCGCTACCTCTGCCCTCGAAGAAAATAGTTTTCTCCCGTGGTGACCTTACTCCCTCCCTCACCTTCAGGTGTGCGGGGCCTCGGGTCAGTTCGAGTTGGAGATCCTGTCCATGCAAAACGTGAACGGAGAGCTGCAGAATGGGAACTGCTGCGGCGGCTCCCGGAACCCAGGGGACCGCAAGTGTACCCGCGACGAGTGTGACACGTACTTTAAAGTGTGCCTCAAGGAGTATCAATCCCGCGTCACGGCCGGGGGCCCCTGCAGCTTCGGCTCAGGGTCCACGCCTGTCATCGGGGGCAACACCTTCAACCTCAAGGCCAGCCGCGGAAACGACCGCAATCGCATCGTGCTGCCTTTCAGTTTCGCCTGGCCGGTGAGTGACCGACTCAGGGAGGGAAGTCGGGCAGAGGCTCGCAACCGCGTCTAGCCGGAGCCCTACTTTCCTTTGCCTGAGAGATTTAAAGGGTCTTGGCTTGAAGCTTGACGATAACTAAGGAGACATTTTAGGGTGGCGGGCCAGGGATCTGAGACTATAGTCAGACTTGGGCAGGTCAGGACCGGGCGGTCTCATCCGTGTTGCTGCTTGCTTAGTCCACAAAAGTGGGGACCCAAAGGGAATTGTGGGGGAAATCGCCTGGGATAGCTGGTTTAAACTTGCAAGTTGAAATCGCTGGAATAACTCCCACCACCCTTCCTCCCAGCCTGAGCCAGGAGGTCATTGTAGGTGATCTCTTTGCTTAACCAATGAAACCTGGTGCGCCGTTGAAGGCGACTCCGCGCAGTTGTGGGCTGAGAATGCCGTCCAAATTGGCACACTCCCCTTTCCCGTGAGCGGCCCGGAGGGCGGGTGTGTCCTTCCTGGAGGGTGTGGGGGGAGCCGGTTTCCCGCTGTTCCCCGGGAGACTTTGGTGTGTGCAAGGGCGCTCTCCGGGCTGGCTCCACATCCCGGGGGCGGTCGCCGCAGGGTGTGTGTGTGGGTGGGGGGGTCTTCTGGAGCGCGCCGGGCTGTAGGCCCAGGAACCCCCGCCCCCTGCCGGCCTCTTCCTGCCCCCGCCCCCGCGCGGTGTAGCCCTTATGGCCTCGCTTCCAGCGGTTCCCGGGCTCTGGAACAGCTGTGTTTGCAAACTTCCCGGGGAAGGGCGGGCGCAAACTCTTGTCCGGCGGGCACACGGCCGGCCCCCGCAAGCTCTTCGGGGGCCGTGCCAAGGCTTGAAGGGGCGGTCCGCTTGGAGGCAGTGCTTTAGGGTGCAAGTGTGTGGACCCTCATTACCCTCCGCCTCTCGCGGAGCAGCTCCAGGCCCGGGCCCAGCTGGCAGACCTGCAGCAAGGCCCTTGCAACATCCCAAAATGGGTGGAAGGAAGATGGGTGCGATTGCAGAAGGGGAGGAAAGGGAAATGTTGGGGGTGTGCCCGCTGTCCAGGAGGTGTGACTCACTGCCAGGACTGGGGCTTGGCCCAGCCTGTTCTTGGAGGGTGGGTGGTAAGTCGGGGGGCGGGGGAGCTCTGTGCCCCACAGGATTTCTTTGCGCCACGTGCTCTGATTGGGTGCGCTCTGCTGCCTCCTATCCGCGAACTCGGGCTGTGTGATTAGCAACTCCTGGAGGGGAGGAAAGCCTGTCTGGCTAGGTCTGCAGGAAGGCCAGGGAGGCTCCTAAGATACACGTTTACAAGAGCTAGTATTGTGGCATTAGGAAGTGCCCTCTGCTGTGGGTAATATCAGACAGTTAGCAAAAACATGCCTTTAAAAGGGCCTTATTTAAAAGGGTGTTATTTAAAAAGAGAACTATCTATGTGAAGTTCTCTTGAAATCTGAGGGTTGTTTCTGTTGTGGGATTTCACTTTTACAAAGAGTGTTTGTCTTGTCTGTTAATCCCCTATTAGGGAGAACTTTAAGCTAAAGACGTTGGCCACCTTTAAATCTGACGGGGGCCCAAGCTGACTGTGAATGCTGACTGCCCTTGAACTGTGTTTGGAGTTTAGGGGGACTGGGACAGCAGGTGGTTCCATCCTCTGGAGGATCAGTCCGGAGCCCCTCTGGCTTTTCACAAGACCATAAAAGGAATCTTATTACTGATGTGGAAAAGCAGAAGGCCTGGCTGAGATTCATTTTTGGAAAGTTGGGTCAGAATAGCTTAGACAAAAATGGAGTCTTGCTCCTTAACACCCCCTTCCCCCCCAAAAAGTGACCTAGAAGGTGTGTCTCTTCCTTTGACACTTGGCAGGAGTCCTCAGAGGAGAAGGAAATGGAAATGGTGTGAGAGGGTAGGGGAGGCGATTGATTTGCTGGTGCTCCTCTTTGCCTTCAGGCTTGAGCCGTCACCAACCATGAAATAGACTCTGGGCTTTTTTAGAATAGGGGGACTGCCAGCATAACTCTGAAAATGTGGTTCTTTTGAAGTTGGGCCAAATGCATGTATCACTCATAAACAAGTCTCCACCCTGCTACCCCAGAAAGGCCTGCCTTGAAATGTAAGCTTTACTTCCCAAGAGAAATTGGAGTTTAGGTGTATTGTTTTATTTTATTTTCCTGAATGTGGCTGGAGAAACACTCAGTCTGTAACTTTCAAGCATGACTCCAGGGTGAATGAAAGCCCTTAGCTGAGCACAGTGTTGAAGTAACACAGCTTCCTTCAATTTGGCAATTAATATTAATAAGTGTCTTCTTAAAAACTAATTTCTGGCTGGGGGTAAAGCTCATTGGCAGAGGGCTTGCTTAGCTCTTGTACCTTGGGTTCAATCCCCAGGACCAAAATAAAATAATTTGATTTCTTTGGATAGGTAATAACTCAATGTGGTACATAATTCAAGAGGTAACAAGGAGGCTAGATAGTTCAAAACAACCTCCAGACCACCTTAGTCTCACAGCCACCTAAGCTGCCAATTTGTAGGTAGCCACGATTGTCATGAGTCCTAAATTTGCTGACATTGGAAGAGCTATGATTGAGGAGCAGGGGTAGGTCAGTGGAGAAGGTCATGTGATTTGTGTCTTTGCTTTGGAATTATGACCCCAGTCAAACAACTGTTTGTACTGGAGAGGAAGAAGAGGAAATGATTTGGTAAGATGTGAAATTCAGCCCATTTTCAGCATTTGTGTGAGGAGCTCTGTAGAGGTGGGTCTCTCTGCCATATAGTATCTGATTACATCTCACTTGGTATCCACTTCCCTAGCCCTGGTCTTGTAGTTCTTAACCAGTGGTTTCTGATCACTTTACCCTCTCTGCTGCTAGGGGGCTTGCCTTGAAGCAACTAGCCTGATTTATGATCCTCAAATTTGGGGACCGAATGATAAGAACATCATTATGAGAGGTAATTGGGCTTAACAAGAAATGATTTGGGAATAACCATTTATAAATCACTGAAATGGTTAATTTGCACCTCCCAAAATGAGTACTAAGTCCCAGCAGAGCCTGCTTATTAAAAATGCATTATGTAATTACCACTCCTTCTTGGGAATCCTAGAACCCTGGTTAGGTAGGTGGTTTCATTGGTGGCCTTTGAGTGAAATGAATCTAGAGAAAATTTGAGGGAAATAATTGAAGTATCTGCCTTTTTAGCTTCGTATTTTAAATACCACTTATCTCATTCAAAGACTTGCTTTTTAATTTTTTTTTTTTTTTAGGAAAAATCAATGAAATATGATTCTTGCATACCAGAAAAATGCTAGCTTTGGTCCCCTTTACACTTAAGGTCTGAATGAATAATTGTCAGGTGTTTGAGTAAATAAATAGACTGTCACTGTATTAATCTCAATATAATTGACAAGTCCTTGCCTTTATGCCTCCAGATACTTCAAAAGGCAGAGAAACCAGGTTCTCATTTGAGCCTTTCTTTAGCCAATATTTGCAACTCACCTGTGTGGTCAGTGTGTGTACATACAGCACATGTATATGTGCCCAGTGCAAGGGACTTTGTGTGGAGGAAACACCCTGTGCCCTAAGAAATCTACCTCAAACTAAAGACACAGAATGACATCTCTGAGTAGCAAAACTAGGCTTAGCGCAAAGTGGAGTGGTGCTGACTTTGAAAGGGCTTCTCCCCCAAGGAATCCCTATTCCAGGTTCTTGGTCTAATTTTTTCTTCTCTTGCAGGTGTAACCTCTTCCCCCCGCCCCTTGTTGTCTTGTTTCTTAGCAACTTATTCAACTTATTGCAACCCACGAGCTCCACACCCATAATTCTATAGGGACTTAAAATGTGTAGAAAATGGTGAGGCTTTTGGCTAGAGACTGAAGGAGTTGAATGGGTGAGGTGGAGAGGTAGCAGCAACTTGGAGGCACCCCCTACCCCTCAATGCTGAAAACTAGTGATCTGAACGCAACCTAAAATCTTTACACCAAATAGTGGTCCTTTGGGGGACTTTTAAGATAGAAGCCATGTGGAAAGTTTAGCATGGAGAAAAAAAGTTAACATAGGGGAGGGGGTGGGGGTAACAAGAAACCTTCATGTTGTTGATCTGCAAACAGAGGCCTTGGCTGGATTCAGAGCAGCCACAGTTCCATTGTTAGAAGGGCCAAAATTGGTCCCAGTGTCAGGCTTTCAGGATTCCAGCATTAGAATGCATAATCTTTGGACATGCATACAATTAGCTTCATAATCAATAAAGACAAATATGCCTGAGACTTTTCCCTTGATGAACATTTAGAGGCATTCCTCTCACCTTCAAGGTTAGGATCCAGGCTGCTGAGAGCAGTGATCTTTGGCTACAGCTTTTAAATACATTTAAAAGAATAAAACTTAACCTGTTCTTCCCGTTGTTGAGAGAACAACTGGAAAGTAAAGATTCTAAAATTGTAGAAATGGAGAAAGTCCTGGGTTCCAAATTGTGCCACCTCTGCTGAATTGTGTTGTATTGGGACTTCTTATTGGTTTCTGATCACTGCATGGACTGCAGCCGCCTTGTGGCTCTTATTTTTATAGTGTCAGTGACATCTATCATTGGTGCAATGCATGTGCAGGGAAGAAATTCCACAGAGTGGTTCCCAGTGGTTAAAATGGGTACATAAATAGTCAAACATTCAGAGTCCTCCAGCAGTTAAGCCCAGTTTTTATGCACTTTTGGTAAATAAGTAGAAAGGACTCTTGTTCGGGCTTGCTCTGTGTGAACCGGACCGTTGTGCTTGGCTGGCTTCTCGGTATTCTATCTATTAACCTCGCCACCCTTTTGTAACTGGTGCATTTAATTATCAGTGGGATGCCTTTCAAACAGGTAAGGGTAATGATGGGAACTGAGGTAGGGGCCTCTCATTGAGAGTCTCAAATCTGTATATGAGCTCTGGGCCTCTTGGTGAGCCTTTGAGGTGGGCTTTGATGAGAAAATCACCCTTTGTAACCAGATCGGACGCTATTGACATGTCAAGCCCTGCAGACTTGATTGTTTTCTCTCTCTGAACGGAGCCTTGGCTTGTAGGGATGCAATAAGGGTAGTCATCCTCCTTCATCTCTCACCTTGCCAAAACCCTGTGGTATGGGGATTATGTGTGTGAGTGTATGTAAGTGTGCCCACACATGGACTCTCTTGAATCCTTTTTTGTTTAATATGTTTTGTGACTGGAATATTTTATACTCTGGCCACCCAGACACAGGCAGGACAATAGAGTTGGCCGAATTGACTAAAATGAGGATTACAGAGAAGAATGGGGCCTCTCCAAAAATACTGCTAATACAGGACAAGCGACAGGAAGCAACAGTTGAGTCAGCAGAGCGCAGGGCCCCCAACAGACCCGAGGGCCGACTGGCCATGCACAATGGCCGTGTTGGCAAGCTGGACATTCCCAGGATGTGCGTGCCTCCAGTGGGCCCGCCTGTCGCAGCGGCCTGGGGTTTTGGACGCCGCACGCGTGCCGTTTGGATGGCGGTTTGTTTGTGTCCATCAGCTTGGCAGGAGGGGAGGCAGCCGCTTCTCAAGGCTTGGTTTGGCTGCCACTGTTGCCAGGAAAAGGAAGCTCCCAGCTGCCAACACAATTACCTTTGTTTCTTACATCCCCCCTTCTTAATGTGGCAATTAAGTGCTTACCGCTCTGCCTAGTGCCAAGGTAACCACTGTGGAGTGGGGCAGGACACAGAACATAACCCTTGAGCAGCAGCCCAAGTGTGGAGGATGGGAGGAGGTGCTGGTGTCCTGGCCTTGGGAGAGGGACCTGGTGGCCTTGGCATGTCTTGGAGGCTTTGATGCCAGGAATCTCTTCTTGTTGAAAATTGCATGGAAATCTCCCCAACGGCACTTTTGAAAGCTGACCAGTCCTCTTCGATGCTGCAGGAGAATGGGAACCAGCCGCTGTGTGGCCAGGACATCCTTGGGCTTGGAGCTGGGTAGGGGCAGCAATGACTTGCATTGCAAATCTAGACTGACGCTCTGTTGACGTTCTTTCTGTGTTGGCCCCAGACTCTCATTCTGGGGGGAATAAAAAGATGCAATCCAGTTGACTCTTCCTAGAAGCCTTGGTTTTATACTTAGAAACCAAGAAAACCCCAGGTATTTGCTTTTTTTTCTCATTTGATTTTTATTATGAACTTGAGATTGAAGAGTTGGCCTTTCTGAGTCCCTTCCCCCTTTGGGGACTGGGGACTCAGCCTCTGTTGGCAGCAAGATTTGCTGTGGCCAATTGGGAATGACTTGATCATAGTGGATTGCTGATTTGTGGTCTGGTACCTGCTTTGATAGCATGAGGTGCACATGGTCTGGGATCTCAGTGTCCAGATGTATATTTAAGGATGTACAGAGGTCAGGCGTGGGCCTGGGAAAAATTAAAGCTCCCTAGCAACTAATAATCATTGCTAAATTATCTTGATTGTTGATCTATAGTGTGGGGATGGAGTGGGAGGTAAGAGTGCCTTCTAATAGGAACCGTGGAATGAATTCTTTTCTCTGAAGGCTGGGCACCCCAGGAGATTTGTTCTGGAACACAGATCCCTTCTTTGAAATAAGGGGGAGAAAAGGTCCAATCTTGGTGGCTGTCACTGCGGTCCTTACCCTCACCCCACCTCCATCTCTGAGAAGGAAGGCAGTGGGTAAGAAAACCATGATATCAGGCTTCTAGAGCTGAGGGTGCCATTCTAATCCCTCAAGAAATGGAGGGTGTAGGGCAGCAGCTTCTGAGGAGAGCGTGAGCCCGGAAACACTACTTGGTCTTCCAAGTCCTGGTGTAAGATCTAAGGATACCTTCTGCCTTAGTATTAAATGGAACTATACTGCCATGCCAGCCCAGTCCCAGGGCACCTTCCCTTGCTGTGGCATTTGGGTATTATGTGTTTAGCGCTTGTGCAAGTCTGTCAAAACTCTCGGTATCAATGCATTTAATCAGAGGATTAATTACAGCAATATTGTTGAAGTGGAGGATGTGGGCCTCAACGTGACCAGCAAATGAAGGGCTTAATTATACAGAATCCGCCACACATCTGGCCTCATTTCGACTTGGCTCTAGCCTCAAATCAGTAGAGAAATATAATTTCTTGCTGCTCATCAGGAAGAGTCCTATAATTTGTAGGAAGTCCTAAGAAACTTAAAGAGGTTGTAAATAAGGTGTAACTTTCACTAATAAAATATTAACGACGACAACAATGTGTTTGGACCGATGGCCACTAGCAGGGAGAGGGCTGGGTATGTGCCCTGGCTTGCCCGGTTTTGCTTGCTTTTTGTGAGCATTTTCCCACAGTTATCAGTGAACGAAATGGAATCCTACTCGGCTTGGAGTATGAAACATATTTCGGCTGAGTTCCAAGGCAGGGTCTATCACAAGATATTTTTATATTCAGAAACAACCTGCTGTGTCACCCTGAGAGCAGTGATGAATGAAACTCCCCCCCCCTTTTTTTTTTTGCTTTCCCTTGTGGGTGTCTTCTCTTGACAGCATTGTTTCTGGTGTATGATGTTATTCAACCAATACATGCTACTATTTTCTGTGCATTGGCTTCTGACAGTGGCCGAGCAGAGGATGCAAAAATGGGTTCGTTTTCCTTTTCTCTCCACCTGATTCGAGTCCTCTTCTCCAGTCCTGAGAGAGGTTTATCAAGACTCTTGGTGTTTTGTGAGACTAACCTCATGGTGAATTGCAAATGAAGATTTGAGTAAAATCGGAAAGTTGCTAATAGCTCTGGGTTTTGCGGAGAGGCTGGAATTCTGAGATAAGCCTGGGAGATAAAAAGTGCCTTCACTATAATAGCTGGCACCTTGCCAGTATCCAGGGAATTTGTTTAGTTAGTGGGCTCTGATTATTCCTGGAATGTTAGATCTTATTGACAGATAAGTTCATCAATAAACGCAATCCACGGGTGTGCGGTGATTTCTCCCTTTGTACTTTCTTTCCGTCTGTCCCCCCAACCCCGCCACCCAAGTTCGGTTGCCTTCTTTGTCTCTAGCAGTCTTTTTGCACCTACCCCCTCCTGCTTCCTAGAGTTACCTGATACTTGTGGGAGCTGGGATGGTCTCACAGACGGGGCTTTCAAAGGGGTTCTGAAAAGGAAAAGGGGGCCTCCCTGGAGACTGCCCCATCAGGGTCTGAAGTGTAACCTTAGCAATACCCCCTCGGTGCAAATACCTGAGTAGGCTAGCTTAGAATAAATTCTTTGTGTGTATGTGTGTGTTTTCTCATGCACTAAGGTTAGGATCTGGAAAGTTTTGGAAAACTATATGCCAAATGCTCTCATATAGGAGGTGGCATTTCCTGATCAGGACTTTGGGCTGCCTGCATGCATGATGACCCCAATGGTTCCCATCCAGGTGAAAGTAGTCATTTGTCAGTCTGGAAAGAGCACTGAGGCGGGGAGGGGAGTTCATCTGGATTTAAACATCCAAGACCTCAATGTGCTGGCTAATGGAATATTGTTTTGGTGGGGTGTGCAGGGAGGCCCAGAGAAAAACTATGTTGGGAAGCTGATCCCTGTTTCTGTATCACTAACCTGTTGCTTCTCTATCTTGCAGAGGTCCTATACTTTGCTTGTGGAGGCGTGGGACTCCAGTAATGACACTGTTCGTAAGTATCACATCAGTGGATTCTTTAAATATGTGGAAGTAGGGGCTAGGTGGACCTGTCTGGCTGTATCTGCTACCTCAGTACTCAGGAGAACTTCCACCACCCTCTGCCATATGTTCTAACCCCCATCTAGGGCCCGTGTGTCAGTGGAGTCTGTACCTTAACTTTCCCTAGCACTTTGGCTTAGAATATTAAGTAGTCAGAACAGACTCCCAGTTAGCTCAGTCCCTAAATAAGGGACCTAGATTATCTCTGGAATAAAGATCTTAATGGTTTAACAACGTTAAAACCTTGTAGACTGCTACAGGATCAAAGTAGTGACTTTTTAAAAGTCCATTTAAACTTTTAAGTGAGTGTTTAATCTCTCATCAGAAAGATAAAGCCATAAAGGTGGCGCTGGGCTCTAAAGACCGACCTTGAATTTCACTTGGTGGGCAGGTGAGCTTCGGGCCTGTCTGAGTTTCCCACACTGAGCACCACAAACCTTTCATTGAAGCGGAATTTCAGAGCCCCACAGCTGTGACCTGCCTTGTCCTCTTCTGAAAGATGGCTCTGTTTTCGGAGCAGGTTACTTTTCAGGACTGAGAAGGGGTGGGTTTTGGTGGAGGCCATGGAGTGCATGTGTTAGAATGGCAGCAGCCTGGTTTATACAGTAGTCGCACTCTTAGTTGTAACTTACCATGTTTTCCCTTACGAGCCAAAACTGCAAGTTCCCATTTTGATGGTGGAGTCTCGGTGGTTGTCATTGGAAAACTTGATTCACACTGAAATCTCTTGGTCCATGTATGAGGAAGATGCAATCCAATTTCTTGTGTTTACTTTCTGTGCTTCTTGGAATGTCTTGTGCCTTCTTCTCTACTGACCCTTTCTTATGTTTTCACAGCTAATACCCTCCATCTTTCCCCCTTCTCTCACATTGCTTTTTTTTTTTAGAGATCTGAGAGGTCAAAGCCCAATGTGGGCACAGGGAGGGCTGGGGTTTTGCTCTGTGGGCAGCTTTCAATGGCTGGCTCATTGGGCCACTTGGGGCCACAGAATTCATGACAGAGGCTCACAGCCATTTAGTGCACTCTTCTTGCCTTCTCTCTTCAGTCCAGCTACGAGGTTGCATCTCTGTCTGGAGGGCAGCTTGTACAAGTCTAGGTTCTGAGCTGTCCTCCCTAAGGGCACTCTTGTTCCACTGTGGCAGGTGTTTATATGTCTGGATGGTGGCAGGGGAGCTTTGCCAGCTTTGGTTATGGCTGATACTAGTTAGGGTCATTGATATCTGTTTATTCTTCCCTCCCAACAGTGTTGAGGATTGTGTGACTGTTATGTCACTGTGACCTGCTCACAGTGCTGACCAACATTAGGAAGGTGGAGGTGGGATGGGGGAAAAAATGGGCTCTTCAAATGTTGCGTGAATGATGTTCTCTTCCCTGTTAGCTGTTAAAACAGTCCATCTGGTAGAATTAACATCCTGGGGTCTATCCTGACCTGTGATAAGAAACTATGTTGGGTCAGGACACTTTGTTGGGGATGGCTGAGAAGACCCCCAAATTCCCTCAGAACCTTTCCTGGGCCTCCAGTGCTGCACAGCTCAGGGAGCTGTGCCCTTAGAGACTGAGAGTCCATCCAGAGCTGCTCAAGGTAGCCCCCGGTAGCCCCAGTTTGGGGTTCTGGGATGTCTCATCTCTTGCTGGAAATAAAGAAGACTGGAGTCGGAACAAAGTACTTTGAAACCTCAACTTTTGGGGAGTTTGGCCACTGAAACTCTCGGTGAGCCCTAATGAAGAGAGCTGGTGGGTTTGGTGGAAATGGTTTATCCTCTTTCCTGTTCACCCTCTCTTTTGCGATGTTTCCAGAGTATCTCAGATTTACTCTAGTTGAAACCAAACTTGAGATCTCCCTTCCCCAAGAGTAATCCCTTTCCCAGGGCCCTTTCTTGATTATGAGCACTAATATTTGGATATTCAGTGCCATAGCCAGAAATCCAGAATGTACCTTGCATACCTGCTCTCTGTTAGTGTTCTTGTCAATACTACATTTCAGAGTCCGAAAATCTTTAACCCTTAACTCAAAATCTGGCTTCTTCCTGCCATCATCCTGGTCAAAGTCACTGTTGGCTCATGCCTGAACTATCTCTTAGAATTGCTGCCAGCTCTTCTACCCATCTTCTCTGGTCCACCCCCAGACAGTGCTTCACTGTCCAGTCTTTTTGGAACATCATATTTGGTTGTCTTCCTTTCTGTTTAAAAAGCCAACCACTCAGTGACTTCCTGTTGCTGCTGGGACAGGTTTTCATGGGACTCCTAAGGCCTCTCCATCCCAGCCTTGTCTCCGCCTTACAGACCATAATGTTACATAACATTGTCATCCATGTCTGTATCCTAGCTTTTGTCCTTGAATTCATTACATTTTTCTCTCTGCATCCGGGCCTTTGCGTGGGTTGTTTGCAGTTGCCTGAAATGTCTTGCTCCTTTCTCTTCACTCTCTGCTCCTCCCAACAGAACGTTGTCCACGAGAGCAGAGTTGAGGATATTGAGGAACTCAAATGGAGCTGGCTGCCCTTTGGTACCCAAGCAAGTTGTAGCAGAATTTCTTCTTATAGCAGCTTTGCCCATGAACCCCCATGAGCAGAATCTGGGCCTGGTAAAACCCAGGTGCTGTTCATGTGTTAGAAGGGATTTTCCAAGGATGACCCTCCTGCCAGCAGCCCTCCAAGGTCATTTGTTTTGGGACCACAGTACTTAAGGGGTCCCAATTATTTTCTTTGCCAGAGCAAATGATTTCAGATTATTGTGATGCTTCATTAATGACAAACATAAACAGGCATGGTTCAGACTCAGTTTCCTTTTTAGGATGGCTTTATCTGCTCAGGCTCTCATCTAGGTTTTTAGGTTGGCATTGTTCTGGGGCTGTAATCATGTGACCCTCCTCCTCTCCTCCTTGGCCTTCAAGGCTGTATGGGTGCTCTGTGATAATCTGCACGCAGGATGGTAACATCCTTTCTAGTCACAAGCCTGGACTACCAAAACAGCCATCCCAGGTGCACTTATGATCCAAACTGACAGGAGGAAAGAATCGGGTGGCAGCCCAGAAGCAGCAGGCAGGAAGCTTGCTCTTCATGACCCAGACACACTAGCGTCCTGCCTTGGCAGGTGCGAAGCTATTTTACCGTTCTGTTAGCTCCATTGAGGATTGATTGTGAAGTGATCATCTTCAGGGCATTTGCCAGAAATGGGTAGAGGACATACTGAACTGAGATTCATGTGTCTGTCTTCTGCACCCTGAGGATTGTGCTGGAGGCTTGTCTGAATTGTTTGTTGTTGATACCAGCCCAAGAGAAGCTGTATGCCTTTGAGCCATAACTAGTATGTCGAAATGATTCCTTTATTCAGATCTTGTAACCACGTGGCAATAGCCCACTATACCTCTTAACTGAACCAGCAGAACAAACATGCACTTTGAGGAGGGGCATTTTTGTCATTCTTTAGTCTGTGTTTATTTGCAAAAACTGAAATGAGTGAAGTGTTACCTGCAAGTGGTTCTCTGTGTACTAGGTGTAAGTCTGCAGGTATGTGGGCTTGTTGGAGGCTTGTCTTGCCCACACGACAGTTGGAGAACCCCAGGGTGAATTCTGGGGCTGAGTTGGAAGTGGAGCATGTGGATGAAGCCACCCAGGAGTTCCTTACTCTGGTCACCTACATGGCTTGTGTAGCTTTGTGAAGCAGCACAGGCCCAGAGCCTAGAAAAACAGTGGTGTGGGTGTGTAAGAATCACAAAGGCATTGCAAGTAGGCTCTAAGGCTGTCTCTCCAAGGTGGCCTTGAATTTGACAAGGTGGTGAAGGGCTAGAGCTGGCAGGTTTAAGAAAACAAACATAGCACCAGGCTGTGTGGGTACTGAGCTGGTGCCTCCTTGCCGGTTCACATCCCTCCCCTGAGCTGGCTCTGGAGTCTGGTACTATTTTTGTACCTGTCTCTTCTCTCACACTAGATTGTAAGTGACCTCAGGGCAGGGGCCACTTCTTACTCCTCCTGAGAGCTCCTTGGACTCTAGGCATTGGTTGTTTGATTTTCTTCAGTAAGCATTCTTTCCCTGTCCTCCTATCTCACCAGTTCCCTTTTAATTTTGAGACGGGGTCTTGCTAGGTTTCCCAGACTGGCCTCAATCTTGAGACCCTCCTGTCTTCCCAATCGCTGGGATTACAGGTATGCACCACCAAACCTAGCTCAGTTACCATTCTTTAAGATGCATGACTTATAAAAAGAGAGAAATCTACTTATCTCTAAACTGAAGTAATTATTCTCTCATCAGCCCTCTGTGCAGAGGAGAATGGTGAAATGCATCAAGTTTGTGGTGTAGTTATTGAAATGCTAGCTTAATTCCAGTTTAAAAGGTGACATGTTAACAATTTTTTGCGGTGCTGGGGATTGAACCCCAGGGTCTTGGATATGCCAGGCAAATACTCTACCTGATGTTTTAAAATTTTTTCTTATTTTGAAACAGGGTCTGGTAAAGTTGGCCTTGAACTTGTGATCCCCATACCTCAGCTCCCAATTAGCTGGAATTACAGACCTGTACTACCACATCTACCAACATATTTTTTTTTTTTAAGTTTACTCAGTTTACTCCTTGGCTTTCAAAGAAGAGTTTTTAAAATGAACAAAACTTTTCTAAAGGAGACACAAAATTCTAAAACCAGAAAAAGATGCTAACCTTTATCTGGAATAGTAAAATTTTTTCTTAAAGAGCAATATTCCTTAAGGGGCAATGTTCTTTTACATAAAGAGCTTTTAAAATCAGTACAGTCAGTGATGCAATAAAAACATTGGCAACGGAGAGAAATGGGTTGCAGGTCACAAGGAACAGATATGAATGGTTCGATAAATACCTTGAAAAGGTGTTCATTACTTAATTAAGTGCAATTAAAACAAGAGATACCTCTTGATCCATCAGGCAAAGATCAGAAAGTTTGATAGTATATGGCATTGGCACTGCTGCTGGGAAACAGTTTCCTGTGCTGGTGGGAGGACTAATTGACAGGGCTTCGTTGGTGGGTAGTTTGGGATGGTCTGTGGACAGAGTGGATTAGTTATGCACATACTGATTCAGCACTTCCATTTGTGGGATGTTTCTTAATGCTGGAACCACATACATGGGCGGTATGTTCGACATGCTTGTGGCTTTAATAACAAAAGGTTTCAACTTGAATACCCATAAGGTTAGAGACTAGGTAAATAATTGTTTCCAGACAAATAAGATATATTATATACCCATTAAAGAGGGTGAATAAGTGATATTGGTGGCCTCTAGGGGAAGGAGATGGACTTCTTATTTTCTGCCCTTTTGTACAACTGTCTGAGTTTCATATCATGTGCATGCATACTTTATTTAAAAACAAAACAAATGGGCTGGTGTGGTGTGGCACACACCTGTCATCCCTGCGACTAAGGAGGCTGAGGCAGTAGAGTACAAATTCAAGGCTAGCCTCTGCATCTTAGACCTTGTCTCAGAATAAACAAATAAAAAGGACTGGGGATGTAGGCCAATGGTAAAGCACTCCTGGCTCAATTCCCAGTACCCCCCAAAAAGGAAAGGCCAAAAGTTCAGGGTGGGAGGCTCTGATATGAATGTTAGTGATTCACCTCTTTTTTTTTTTTTTCCCCTCTAGAACCTGACAGCATTATTGAAAAGGCTTCTCACTCAGGCATGATAAACCCTAGCCGGCAGTGGCAGACACTGAAGCAGAACACAGGGGTCGCCCATTTCGAGTATCAGATCCGTGTGACCTGTGATGACTACTATTATGGCTTTGGCTGCAATAAATTCTGCCGGCCCAGAGATGACTTCTTTGGACATTATGCCTGTGACCAGAATGGCAACAAAACTTGCATGGAAGGCTGGATGGGCCCAGAGTGTAACAAAGGTGCGTGTGTGTACATGTGTGTGCTGGGCAGGTTGACGAGCCCCGACTGCCTGTTGCTTTGGTGTTCAGTTCTCACCCACCAGCAGTCAGATGGCAGGTTGCTATCTCGGGCAGGGTGGGACTTTGCCCGTAATCTAGGACTGAAGCATGAAGATGTTGAGTGTCAAAGATGCTGTTGGTGCCCCGTCAGATCCCCTTTACCAGCTGGTGTCCCCATCCCCCAGCTGCTGTGAGTGTTGGCTGCTAACAGCTCACAGCTGCTCCTTCTCCAGGGAATTTTCCTTGGCCAAGCAGGAGCCACTTCATGCCCCATCCCTCCAGCTCATAGTGAGTGGCTGCTAGAAGGGGGGGGGGTACAAAGGCCACCCCCCTTTGCCTTCACATTGTGGTAGGAGATTCACACTCCAGAGCTTCCCCTGGGATCAGGCTGAAGGCAGAATCCAGCTGAGACCAGGTCCTTGCTCATCTCCTTCCCCTGCCTTCCTCAGTTCCTCTCTCCTGTGCCTGAATCCGCTTCTCAGGCTCTGCTTCTCAGGAATCTGATGCCAAGTGGGACAGGCTTGATTGAGTTGCTGTCTGAGCAGAGAGAGTGCTATAGGAAATGACAGCCCCTGAGCTCAGGGGGCCTTGCAAGAAGCTTTTGCAGTGCCTTTGTGGCGGCATTGAGGAAAGAGGGAGTGGACAGCCCAAGCCTTCGTACTCTGGAGGATTGAGCCCACCCGAAGGAGTCTAGCTTTCAGTCTGTTGCCAACTTCATCCCAACCCACTTTACTGGAATTCATTGATTCTAATTCATAGCAAGTTGTTCAGTAGTTTGAGTTAACCGTATACATACCCTTATAAATAATAATGTACTATAATAATATAATCTGCTTATCTTACATGATAATTAGGTAAATTCTTTCATGACAAACCGAATTAAAAAAAAGTTTTCCACAGTGACTGAGGGGTGGGGCATGATGAGGAATTTGCATGTCCCTTGGGCAAAGCTGCTCTTTCTTCAATAACTGGACACAAGAATTTTAAGATGGTCCCAGTAACATAGCAGGACCCCATCTCAAAAAGATAGTATTTGAGAACTCGAATGAAAAAAGGAATCGAGCTACACATTTTAAAGAGTTGTTTTTAAAAATATAACAAACACTCTAATGTTAGTAAGTTTTTAATGTCAGATCAATGTCTTAGCTTCTTTTTAATGAAGTAGAGAATTCTTTGTGAGAATATTTTACAGAAGTGCCACCAGATCTGGCTACCGGATTAGCCTGCCAAATGAAGCCAGCCTGATTGGCTGTGTTAGACCTGGGAGACTTTTGAAACCAGGCATGTAGGGGTGGACGATGGGGTTAGTAAAGGAGGTTGGGGTTCATCTGATGATGTCCTAATGGGATGTGGAAGGATTGGATTATTTACACCTCTTTCTTATGGTGAGGGTGGGATGGGCAGGATGGGAATTGACCAGGCAGGGTGTAAAGAGGAGGGTAGTTACTGTTGAGAGAGACTGGGTGAGGGTCCCCTTCCCCCATCATTTGTCTACATTTTGTCCCCAAACAGTATCATGTTTTGAAGATCTGCTAGCAAGGCCTTGAAGTTTAAAGCTGGATTTGTTATTTGGGCTCCTCCCATCTTCCTCTCCTTACAATGGGCTTGACACCAGATCTCTTAAAATCATGGATTTTGTAGGCTTAATGTGCTAGGCCATTCTCATGAGGATGGCAGTGCAGAAAACGGGCTGTGTGCTGACGCATCCTTCTGCATTTTTTTTTTTTTTTAAACAGCTATTTGCCGACAGGGCTGCAGTCCCAAGCATGGATCTTGCAAGCTCCCCGGTGACTGCAGGTAAATGACTACACTGATCTTTTGTGGTTTCCTTTTCTTTTAAAAAATGTTTCCTTTAATGCAACCAAGGGACTGATTTTGGAGGACAAGAAAGCTTTAAAAAAATTCAGATAGGCACATCCGAAACTTATTAAATTATACCAGCTGTCTGATGGAATGCACACCACCCCTTCTCTCTTGGAAGAGGGAAAAAAAAAAAAAACTTGTGGGCATAGCCAGTGACTTCATGTATTAACTGTTCTGTAAATTGATAACACATTTTGTAATCTTCCCTTAAAGTGCAAATGGACTATATGGAAGGATGAGGCTTTGTTTCTTTGCGCCTCTCTCTCTCCTCCTCCACCCTCCTTTCCTTTCCCTGCCCTCCCCCACTTTTCCCATCAATAGGGAAAGTCCAGCATTCTTTAGAATGGGATTAGTACAATCTCCTGGCCCCTTTGCAGGCAGGAGCTGGGCCGGTGCTGAGAGGTTAATGGCTGTGCTGGAATCTTGTCAGCTGAGCCTGATGAATGTAGACTTTTGCTGCTGGCCTTTGAAGTCTGTTCTTTTATGGTCCAGGAACAATGCAGAAGCCAAACGGAGAGACCTACCCTGACCGCTTCCCCAGGATGGTCTGGGGACTTCTTGAAATGTATATTATGCCAATTTGGGAAAAGCTTGTTTCAGGAAATACTGTCGGATATTCTGTCAGCATCTCTTTCTCCTCCCCAGTTTTAAGGAGCAGCAGATTTAATGTGACACTACATGAATCTTTTGGTCCTGTCACCTTTGCCCCCACGGCTGCTCTGATTTGAGCCCAGGGAGGCTTATGAAACAGTCTAATCTAGTGCACCTCAAATGAATGTGGTACCTGGGGCCCTCATTAAAATGCAAACTTGGGCTGGCATGGGCCCAAGTTTCTGCATTTCAAGCAAGCTCCCCCATGATGCTCTATTGCTGGTCAGATCATATTTTTGGGAATCAAACCTCAGCAAACCCCATACCTCAGCACTTACAGTGTAAGTCCCCAAACAAATGGGGGGAACTGTTAAAAGTGCAGAGTTCCTACTGAATTCTGTTCCCTTGTTTCGTCCCAGGAATCTACATTTGATGGACTTGCCACGTGATTTTGCAGATTTAAATTGAGAGCTGCTGGTTTTAAAGAGAATTACCTGTAGGTTTTCCCTTGGTGATTCCACAGCTCCATATTGTTCTCCCACGTAATGGAAACACTGAACTTGAGGCTGAGGTGGGATTCAAGGCAGCTGGAAGTGAAATAAGAACAGGTTGTCCTGGAATTGTCTCTTCCTACAGTTCTGCAGGAGTTTATTTTCTGGATGGCCGAGGGGATTCACCTGCTAATCCCCTTGGGTGGCAGCTGACTGTAGTATTTAGCAACTTTACTGTCAAAGGCAGAGCAGGAATCCACCTAGGGCAACTCTCCCTAATTAAGGGTGTTCTGGAGAAAGTAAGACCGGCAAGGCTATTAGGGACTCTGAGCCTGCTGCCTGCTCAGATGAGTATCATCTCTGAGTATCATGGAGGCCGATTTGTGCTACTGTCATCAGAATAAACACATTGCTGTGCAGGGGAGGGCCCTCCCAGCCAGAACAACAGGCTTTGTTTCTAGAATTTAGCCCTTTCTCTTTCTCGAAGTCTCACCTCCCACTCCCTGCCCAGACACGCACCAGTGCCCTTATTTACTTAAGGTGCTACTTTCCCACGCAACATTTGCATAGTCTTCCCTGCCTTGAAAGAAAATCAAAACAGAACCTTCCAGCTAAGGAAGTTCAGGTTATGTCCTGCTCCAGAAATAGTTGAATGGCGAGTTACCTGTAAGTTGTCTTTTGGGTTATGTATTACACAGGTTTTCTTTTTTTTTTTTTTAAATCTTTTCGTCTTCTCCCACACGAGAAAACTTCCCTGGTTTTATTCATCCCAAGGAGACCTGGGTTCCCTCTTCCCGGGTACATGGGCTTGTTTTGTTGCAAGCCTGCCAATAATATCAAACTTAATTATGAATCATCCTATGAGGAAAGTCACTTCAATTTCTCATGAGAATCTTAATCATATATTATTAAACTGGGATAACTTGGTCGATGCCTCTTTTAGGGTCAGTCTTTTTATTTGTTTTCTTTTGAAGTCATCCGTGGCCTCTTGTGGTTGCTGTTTTATGCTTGGGGATTGAGCTCTCATTAATTAAGAGGTTAGGTTGGGTCCTCAGCTGTCTCTCCTTTTATTAGGCAAATTGAAGAGGTGTAGCCATCCTTAATTTGGAAGGATAAGCGAAGACAGCAGGAATATTGCTATTTCCCAATCAATTCCCTGGAATTATTTTTCAGGCTAAGAGTATGGGCCGCACAGAATGGCCCCCTGCCTCCCACTAAGTTGGGTGTCTGCTTTTTAAAAAGTTATTTCTACCAGATGACTTTTTTTGTTCTTGCTCTATTCCTTTAAATAGTCACTTGTCATTTAGATGGAGGGTCTATTTTACACGAACCAGAATCCTGGGTCTGATTAATTTTAAACCACACATTCTAGTAGTTCTTTGTGTTTGGGTGTGGATTGGGGTGTTTTTAGAAGTTAGGAAGTGGTTAGTCAGTATTCTCAGGGTTAATCCATTCTCAGCCGTGGGTGATTAGCTGTTAGCTAGATCCCTATAATTTTCCCATGACAAAGATTCGCTAGCTTGCCTCCAGCTCTCTGGAAACCAAAGCCCTTTCCTTCTGGGGAGCAAATGCGGACGTTTATTTTCATGATTTCCAACTGAGCAGCTCACGGGGCAGTTGGTTTTCCTGGTTTTTCCCCGGGTCCTAATCTGGAATGATTTTGTCGGTTCGTGTTCTTTTCACTCCTGCTTCCTTCCACCCTCAGGTTAGCTCCTGATGTCCCCTGCCTTTCCTCCATCCTTTTTGTTAAGAGCTGGGTTTTTGAGAAGGTGGTTTAAAGTTTCAGAAGGCTTGACATTGAGGGGAGATTGGTTTGAGTTCCTGCCCTCTCTCCCTTCCCACGTGAAGGTTTGTGTTTATGTTTGTGTTTGGAGATCAAAGACCATTTGGCTTTAAAAGACTATGATGAACAAGATGCTTATAAGGGAAACTCAACTCCCTCAAAATTAGGTTCAGGGATATTGTACTTTGACCTCTTCTTTCTCTCTTTCGTTGTTGTTCCCCCCCCCCTCCAAAGTGAGAAATAACTAAATTAGCATGAACAGCCACGGCCACGGTAATGACTCATAAATTATCTGTAGAATTGATTCCAAGTGCCATTGCTTACCCCTCCCCTTCCCTGCAGAAGTGAGTTTAGAGATCCTCCCCAGGTCTTTGCCAAGGGAGGGTGCCCCCTCCCTCTCCCCTGTTTGTTTGATTTTCCTAAAGTGTCATCACTGGGCTCTTTCCTGCGGCCTTTGGCATCTTGTTGCATCTGTGCACTGGGGTTGTGACTTGCTGTGGAGACAAAGAGCCTGGGCGGAGCTGCAGGGGCAGCCTTGGTGGGGACTTCTGCATAGCTATTGTTGTCCTTTCCTTCTATGGTCTGTCCTGATGAGGTCCTGGGATTGATTTATTCCATGTCCTCACCCTCAGCTCATTCGTGGGAGCCTGAGAGGGGCTTTGTGGAGGGCACTCCCCACTCTGGCCCCTTCCCAAACAGCCCTCCTTTTGTTGAGAGTCTCTGCTCGGCTCAACTGTGGAAATGTCTGTTCACAAGGAGCCTCTAACAGGCCTTGAAAGTGTCCCGTCCTGTCTCCCACAACAAAATAAACAGCCTGGACTTCGTAGTCTTCTGCTTTAGTTGTGCGCATCCCCCTTGGTGTTCATGAAGCTAAGTGGCGTGTGCTGTCTGTCCGCAGGTGCCAGTATGGCTGGCAAGGCTTGTACTGTGATAAGTGCATCCCGCACCCGGGCTGCGTCCACGGCACCTGCAATGAACCCTGGCAGTGCCTCTGTGAGACCAATTGGGGTGGTCAGCTCTGCGACAAAGGTACGCCCATCAGGGAGGGACCCAGGGGCTGGATGCTAGCCTTGGAAGGAATGTGAGATTTTGGAACGGCAGTAAATTGGTTTCTATTCTACTTTGATTTATCTTCTATCCTTAACCACCTCATGTCATGAGGTTTGGGCGAGAATGTAAGCAAGTGCTTTACCCCAAAGCCACATCCCAGACCATTTCGTTCTTCTGTGGGGGCTTTTATTCTAAATCTGTTTGAATTTGCCTTTAATGCTGTAGGGTGGTTTATTCATTTATTTTTGGTTCCATTTTTAAAATAGGAGTGGGGCCAGGTGCTGTGGCACACCTGTAATCCCACAATTCAGGAGGCTGAGGCAGGAGGATTGCGGGTTCAAAGCTAACCTCAGCCACAGCAAGGTGCTAAGCAGATCAGTGAGACCCTGTTTCTAAATAAAATACAAAATAAGGCTGGGGATGTGGCTTAATGGTCGAGTGCCCCTGAGTTCAATCCCTAGTACCAAAAAAAATGGAGTAGGGCTAGACTAAATGAGTTCAGTAGTAGTCTTTACCTTTATTGTTGTCTTTTTGTGACTTTGGGGTCTTTTGGGCAGATCTCAATTACTGTGGAACTCATCAGCCGTGTCTCAATGGCGGAACTTGTAGCAACACAGGTCCTGACAAATATCAGTGTTCCTGCCCTGAGGGATATTCAGGAGCTAACTGTGAAATTGGTAAGTGGTCCAAGTTGGGTAGAATCCCTTGGGTTCTTTTTAAGTTTTTGGTATGCTCAGCTTACGATTCGTGCAAACGTATACACACACACACACACACACACACACACACACACACACACACACTCTTTAATGATATGTAAAAAGATGAAAATACCCTCCAGAGTTAAGACTCGTTATTCTAGCTCTTCCACAAGTCTCTGAAATCTTGAGTCCTTAATGTTTTTTGGGTGATGTTGATTAGTATAAGAGGCATCATGAGATGTAGTGACCCCCCAACTTCAAGATATATTGGAATGTGGCTCAGTGAGAAGATGATTTCCTTTCTCCCCTAGACACAGCAGGGGGTTACATTGCATGCTTGCTTTTATTTTCTGTGACATACTTGAGTTGGTGACCAAAGTGTGGGACTTGGTTGTGGGGTGGGGGTGGGGTGGAGGCAGTGTGACAAGAAGTGGGTCCTTTGCTGACTGCGGTCTTGGTCTTTGCAGCTGAGCATGCTTGCCTTTCTGACCCTTGCCACAACAAGGGCAGCTGCAAGGAAACCTCCCTGGGGTTTGAGTGTGAGTGTTCTCCTGGCTGGACTGGGCCTACATGCTCCACAAGTAAGTACAGGTTTTGGCCTATGTCTGTTCTGAGGGGTCACTGTGTTATGATACAGGGTTGGTGGGAGATATCTGGACTTGTCCAAAGTTAAGGACTTAGTAACATGTCTGAGTGTGGGAATGGCGGGTGCACTCAGTCTGGTGGCTTGGGTACTTGGAAGTCTTCTAGCACCCCATTTCTACCCACCAGGGTAGCACATGTATCTGTGGTTGGTAGAAAGTCTCATGGAAGGGCTCATTCCTTGCGTGTGCTTCCTGGAGCTTTGTCTCCTCCAGATCCTAGTTAACTCTTTTAGCCTTGAAGAGGCTGCCTTTGTACTGGATTTTTGTCATAGACCCCTAAGACAAGGACCTGGGTACAGGATTAGCTTGACTGAGACTAGGCTATAGGTTAAAACCACCTGGGATGGGGTCTCTGGATGAAGTGGATTCCCTCCAGAATCAGGCAGGTGTAGCCTTTAATGAGCTGGAATTCTGAAGTGCAGCCAAGCCTGAAAACCACTATCGCCTGTACCCTAAAAACGGCATACAGCATGGTTAAGGATGTGGGTTGTTCTGGGGTCAGATGGCCTGCACTTGCGCCAGACCCCCACCCGTGACTTTTAGAACTGTGGCAGGCCTCATAACCTCCCTGTGTCCTGATCAAACGGGATCGTAGCAACATCTATCTCTAAGGGCTGTCATGAAGACTCAAAAGCGAATTCTTAAATAGTGTGTGTGGCACAGGCTGTAAACGAATTAAAATCTTTGCAGTCTGGTGCAGACGTGAGGGGTGTGGCACTTTGGTGGGTTATTTTTAGAAAACTCTGTAAGCAAATCTAGAAATAAGGTTTTCCACCATGAAGAAATTATTATTATTATTATTTTTACCTTTTCTATGTAACCTCTGAGCCATCTTTATTTCTTTAAAAATAAAGATTAGGCAGGTATGGATGTCTCCTGTTTCCACTGAGTTGATGCTCTGCTATTATCCAGCTGTCTCTTTCTCCCCCACTGCTTAGGGGGGGATTAGATGAACTGGGGCACTGGGGGATTTAAAGCTAAAATCAAGGCTTCAGGCTTATCATCACCGTCCCACTTGCCCTGTGGTAGCTTTACTTATAACAGGTGTCTGGCTTTTAGGCACAGGCACCTCCTGTGATGTTACATTGTCTAATTGCCAAACAGAATGAAATTATTGCTCTTAATTCTCATTGAACAGATATCAATGATTGTTCTCCAAATAACTGTTCCCATGGGGGCACCTGCCTGGACTTGGTTAACGGATTTAAGTGTGTGTGCCCTCCCCAGTGGACTGGCAAGACATGCCAGTTAGGTAAGAAAATTCTTGGCGACTCTAATTCCTGAACCAATGTTGGCTTTGCTAATCAAAGCTGTGAAGAAAGATGAGCATGTGGCCAGCGGTGTGAGTTCACACTCCACCATACTAAGAAGTAATTTATTAGCAAGAGTCCAGCGGGCCTGGGAGAAATAACTTGAATGCAAATGGGCTAGCTCTTTTAGGCCCTGTGGGAAAGTCGTGGGATTCCTTGAACCATGTCAATCGTCTGTCCGAGGAGGGTTCAGCTGGGTTCCAAAAGAGGATGATCTCATGAGGAATGAGCTGTCTGCATTCTTTTTGCCACATTTAAATCCCAGCAACTAGGCTGTGCTGGGTTTTGCGCAGAAACGCCTGGTGGCTTTTTGCTATTCTGTTGGGGGCCAGTTGTTAACCAGCAGCCGGAAAGTTATCAATTAGCGTTCCTTATTGGATAAAGGCTAGAGAGAGGGCTCAGATGCTCTGAATACAGGGAACCTAGTATTTCTTATTTAGGTAGCTTGTTAAAATGTCTCATATTTCAGACCAACTCTGTTGGTATGGTGTTTCTTTTTTCTGGGGGGGGGTGCTGGGGGGGTAGAACTATTTCTCATTGCTTCTTGTCTCCTTTCAGATGCAAATGAATGTGAGGACAAACCTTGTGTAAATGCCAAATCCTGTAAGAATCTGATTGCAAGCTACTACTGTGATTGCCTTCCAGGCTGGATGGGACAGAATTGTGACATAAGTGAGTGATGTTTTTTGTTTCAATTTTGATTTTCATGAAACTTGGGTGTTGAAGGCTCTTGCCCTTCCATTCTCAGTCTCCAGTTCTAAGTGGGTTTTTTTTTTTCCCCTTTTTTCATTTTGAAGTGCCAGAGACAGAACCCAGGGCTCCTCATGTACCAGGCAAGCCCTCTACTTCTGAGTAAAAGAGAACTTTATCCCAGAATGTTTTTGGAGAGGGAGTGGTCACTGTAGCAAGGAAAATGTAGGATTTATCAGGCTCATTAGCTGTTAAAACTGGCCATATTCTGATAAGGAGGCTAAAACAATGATGTGAAGTTTCACTCCCTCCTTCTGGTCTGGAAGAATTAGGGAGGGTCCCCACCTGGTGTAATAACCTTATCTCACAGGGAAGCAGAAGGAAATCTGATTTGAGACTTTTATCTGTCCAGAGCTTAAGAGGGCTTTTCAATTAAGCCCAATTTCAATGCAAAGTGCCTCTTTAACCAGATAACTTGTTTGCTTTTTAGATATTAACGATTGCCTTGGCCAGTGTCAGAATGACGCCTCCTGTCGGGTAAGTAAATCTTTGCTTGAATGAAAGCCTTGACAGTTGACAACCAATTTAAGATTTATGTGATGCTGGGAGAGCTCTGTCCCCAAGAAATTTAGAAATGCAGGTGAAAACGGAGTCCCTGGAAGTTTCACCAGGGCTCATGTTACCTCAGCCTCCTGGGAGTCATTTTAAAGGCATGCTTGCAGAAACTTCTAACCCAGTTGAGAGGCTTGGCATTTGGCTATTGTAGTGAATCAGCCCAACCACAGCCATCCTGCTAAACCCCTGAAGCTCTTGTTTGTGGACTATATAGAAAAAAAAGCATGTGTTTCTCCCCCCACTTCTCCTCCTCCAGGATTTGGTTAATGGTTATCGCTGTATCTGTCCACCTGGCTATGCAGGCGATCACTGTGAGAGAGACATCGATGAATGTGCCAGCAACCCCTGTTTGAATGGGGGTCACTGTCAGAATGAAATCAACAAATTCCAATGTCTGTGTCCCACTGGTTTCTCTGGAAACCTCTGTCAGGTGAGTGGAGGCAAAAATTTCAGATGGCAACGTATTTACAGCGGAGGCCCCTCCAATTCTTCGCTCTTGTGTTTGGGGTCTTGTGACATTTATTAACATCCTATTAACTAGTGAATCTGTTAGACAAATGCTGATGGAAGGAGCTATTGATGAATGATTTTCTTCTCGGCGTGCATCTGTTCGGCTTTGTTTCATTTCGTACCCCGGACTCTTTTCTTTCCTACTGTACCCTGTTTTTCTAAATTGCTTACCTGAACCATGACAGTACCTAGGGCATAAAGATGATTACCTACAAGTGTCTCCTCCTAAAAGTGTATGGATGGGATCATAATCCAGTGTCTACTGTCCCAGAGAAGTGATCGTAACATCTCGTTTGACTTTGTTCCTTCTTCTCTGCTCCTGGTACTTGCAGCTGGACATAGATTATTGTGAGCCCAACCCCTGCCAGAATGGTGCCCAGTGCTACAATCGTGCCAGTGACTATTTCTGCAAGTGCCCCGAGGACTATGAGGGCAAGAACTGCTCACACCTGAAAGACCACTGCCGTACGACCCCCTGTGAAGGTACTTCCCTTTCCAGGACCTGACTGTGTCTAAACCTCCTCCTATGTCTCCCATTGGCCACCTCCCCTTAATGCACTTAGAAGTAGTGTAGGGTAAAGAGGACTTGTAGGTTGGAACTACTTTATCCTGAGCTCTTGGAGAATCCAGAACAAGTGGAAACAATCTATTCAGACTGGTCAGCAGGAAAACCACATGTACAAGTAGCCCCGGGGAGAGAATGTGAAATCCATTTATCACTCTAGTTCTGGGGTGGGCTGATGTGCAACACCAGGACAAATTCCTGAGAGCAGCACTGTCAGTAGAACTGTGCAACAGTGGAAATGTTCTGTGCATCAGGTTACAGCTGTAGTGGCCATTGAGCATTTAGAATGGGACTGGCTTCACTCTGTTTAAATATAAATAGCCACATGTGGCCTGTAGTTGCTGAATTAGGTGGCACAGCCTTAAAGCTTTTATGAATTTGTACTTTAGCATTGCCCGAGTCTAACTGGTCTTTTTTATTCCTCAGCAAGCATTTTACCAAATCGGGTAATGTCAAAGGTGATAGGGGCTCCCAGGCAGGCAGGTTTCCTGACAGCGTAGGATCAAAATGCTTTAAAAATCCCATCTGCCAGGAGTTCAACTTTGCTTATCATAGTGCTACCAGGCATGTTGTTGGAGTCTTAGTCCCTGGGGTGCCTCGTGACATCCTCATTAGCTCAAGGGTGCCCATCTCCAGTGTAGCTGGTATGCTTTACCCACTTTGCTTAGAAATGCTGTGTCTGTGTGTCCGTGGCTATGATCTGAACCCCAGCCTGTCTTCTAGTGATTGACAGCTGCACTGTGGCCATGGCTTCTAATGACACACCTGAAGGAGTTCGGTATATCTCCTCTAACGTCTGTGGTCCCCACGGGAAGTGCAAGAGTCAGTCGGGAGGCAAATTCACCTGTGACTGTAACAAAGGCTTCACGGGAACATACTGCCATGAAAGTAAGAACCCCCACCCTCACTGGGGAATGGGGATGGTGCTCCCCACCCAGTGCTGCTGCCTGGCTTAAGACAGTATTTGAGAATAGCTTTAATTGGAAGCTAAAGTTGAGGAGACCAGAAAGTTTGTCATTGTACCTGGGATCTGAGACTGAGGTACATTTAATTTATCAGACCACTCAGATGCCTCTGAGCCATGAGTTTATTTTAGAATATTCTGGGGTCTCACTAATTTGAGTGGGCCCTGTTTTCTGAAGACATTTCTTCCCTAAGCCCACGGGGTTGACTCGTCATGTCAGGGCATTAAATAAAATGAGGGAAGCCTCTGCTTCATCAGCCACCCATCTAATTGGAAAAAAAAAATTATCCTAATGGAATTGAGCATATTGAGGTGCCAGGTGCATTTTCTCAGGAGACAGCAGTGAAAATCACAGGACAGTGCTGGGTTGTGGCATTACTTGTCCTTCAATTCACTTTTTCTTCCTTTCGCAGATATTAATGATTGCGAGAGCAACCCCTGTAAAAATGGTGGCACTTGCATCGATGGTATCAACTCTTACAAGTGCATCTGTAATGACGGCTGGGAGGGGGCCTTCTGTGAAACCAGTGAGTCTGGGCTTATTTGGGGGCTGACCACCCTGGGTTGCAGAGGGTGTGTGGGAGGATCCCTCCTTAACTTGGAAACCTTTGGAAATAAGACCCCAATTTTTCTTTGTTGTAATGGAAACCTCTGGAAGTAAGACCCCAATGATTTCTGCAGAGGGACCTCTTCACTTGTCCCATTTGTGTTTATTAATGCTGGTGAGGAACTTCCGGGGAAGCTATAGAATTAAGATTGCTAATTAAGATACATATCCCTTCTTGCAAGGAGAGGAATCTTTGTTTTGATTTTAATCTCTGTGCATCTTGATTTCAACTTCCATGGGAATTCCAGAGGACTGCAAACTCTTTCCCGACTTGTGGCATTCCAAGTCGCTCTATTGGGGGCTTGTTGATTCCTAGAAAAGGGTGATTGTGTTGAAGTCCTGAGGCTGCTCAGCTGTTTCTGGAATGTGGGGGTGGAAAGCAAGGGTTGGCTGTCGCTGTAGGAAAGCTTAGTTCCTAAGTGTTGTGCACAGTCCTGGAATCTACTTCAGTTGAGCGTCTCCTCTTTGATTCTAGATATTAATGACTGCAGCCAGAACCCCTGCCACAATGGGGGCACGTGCCGAGACCTGGTCAACGACTTTTACTGTGACTGCAAAAATGGATGGAAAGGAAAGACCTGCCACTCACGTAAGTGTTGGGGGCCCAGGTCCTGCCTCTGTCTTCTGTAGGAGGGAGGGGTCCCGCTGGGGCTCACATTGAGATTCTTCCTCCAGGTGACAGCCAGTGTGATGAGGCCACATGCAACAATGGTGGCACATGCTATGATGAAGGGGATGCATTTAAGTGCATGTGTCCTGGTGGCTGGGAAGGAACGACCTGTAACATAGGTAACTTTCTGCCCCCTGTGGGATTTGCAGTGGGCATGGCCACCTGAGTGAGCACATCATGCTCCTGGACATGCTTCTGGATCTTATGATCTTTTTTCTTGGGTCTAGTTTTTGCCCCTCCGGACTATTTTTGGATCCTCAGAGAGGGTGGTCTTGTCTGCTTTTGCCTTATAGCCAGAAACAGTAGCTGCCTGCCCAACCCCTGCCATAATGGGGGCACCTGTGTGGTCAACGGTGAGACCTTCACATGCGTCTGCAAAGAAGGCTGGGAGGGGCCCATCTGTACTCAGAGTGAGTGTCCTCCCCTTTGAACTCTCCCAGGGCTCCTGGAACATATCCTGACACCCTTGGGGACTTGCAATCGAAACCAGAAGCAGCACTCACTGTTTGATGTCTGCTTTTGTATCACCTGGGTCCGTATTAATGACTTGATGGGATACAGCCCTGACCTGGGCATGAGAAAGTTGCCGATGAAGATAAGTGGAGACAGATGGCGTCTCGGTTCCCAGCTCAGGGTCTGACCAGCAGCCCTGCCTCCTTCCATTCTCACACTCCTCCGTCCCCAACAAGGGCCTCTTCCTGTGTACATATGTCCCACGGCAAATGAAACTGAGTGTGGTGCAGGCCTGGTTCCAATTTAGCAGAGGTTTTAAGCATATTTGGCTGGTGTTAACTTTGACTTTATCATTTGGGTATTATGGAAATAAGTGTTTTTACTTAGGGCTAAGACTCCTTTCCCTGTTAAAGACCTCCCTGTTGTCTTTTCTTTGCAGATACCAATGACTGCAGCCCACATCCTTGGTAAGTGTGACAACCTTTGAAGTAATCTGCATGAGAATCTCCCGGGATCCTGTTTAGAATGTGGGTTCTGATTCGGGGCGATCTGGGGTGAGGCTCTGCTTTTCTAACAAGCTCCCTGGTGACACCCGTCCTGTCACTCTGCGGACCACACTTTAATTAGCCAGGTTGTATCTTCATTTAGAGCAGTGATTCTCAACCTTGGCTGTACCCAGGAATCACCTGGGGAGCTTTTAAAAGTCCCAATGCCTGAGCTGCAACCGAGACCTAAGAAATTAGGCTCTCTCGGGGTGGGACCCAGGCATCAGTATTTTTAAAGCTCCTCAGACAGTGGCAACTATGGCCAGGGTTGAGAGCTGCTGAGTGTAACTGGCACTGCTGCCTGCATTGTGGGGCAGCTGGAGTCAGGGACTGTGAGTCTGGTAACTGAGGCCGTCTGTGTTTTCTTTTTAGTTACAACAGCGGCACCTGCGTTGATGGGGACAACTGGTACCGGTGTGAATGCGCTCCAGGTTTTGCTGGGCCCGACTGCAGAATAAGTAAGGACCGCCCCCATCTGATTTTTCCCAGTGGCTTTATTCCCTTACTCCCTGTTCCACTCCTCAGCCTGAGATTTTTTTTTTTTTTTTCTCTTTAAAAACAATTAAGGCTACAGTTCACTTTAAGTAGCCTTGACAAAGCAAGTAATCTCCTGCCTCCAGCTGGGATTAAGGTGCTCCTGCTGGATCCTCCCAGGTACTTGCTGGTAGTCCCTGGGTGGTGCAGCCCTCCTTCCTCATGGGGAGAGTGCCAGCCACAGAATCTGACGATTTCAGCTACACTGGGGCCCTGAGAAAAGTGTGCTTCTCCTCGTGACTAACATGATTAATGAATGGGCAAGTGGAAGCTTACCATGGCTATCCTGTTGTGGGACTGGCACAGAGCTAACACAAATGGGAGGGACTAGATCTGTGACTTCCAAAGGCTGAGCTGCAATGGGTTTGATCAGGCCCCAGAGAAATAATTAAAACTAGGAGGCAGACGATGCAGTTTTTCAGGAAGCTGAAACTTTATTTTTTACACCCCCCCCCTTTTTTTTTTTTTTTTTAACAAAACAAAAATGACAGAATAGTTGTATTATTTTTTGTTCTTGTCCCCAAATTGTTTGGAGAATGGCAAGCTCCTATAAAATTTCAATCTGGGATGGACCGAACTTTAGCACTAGATGGGGATAAGTTTATCTGTTTCATACTTCTAAATAAGATTGACAAACTACAGCCTGGAGGCCAAATCTGACCCACCATCTGTTCTTATAAGTTTTATTGCACGCAGAAAACGCTTACTTGTTTTTCTGTTTTGTGGCTACACACCACAACTGAATTGAGTAGTTGTGATAGAAACCTTGTGACCTGCAAAGCCTAAAATATTCACTCTGACCCTTTTTTGGGGGAAAAGTTTGCTGGCCTTGCTCTAAACTGCACTGTCAGAGAAAGGAACTTAAGAAAATAAAAATTGCTGCTGCCTAAAATGGTTCTCAGCTGTTGGAAGTCAGGACAGTGGTGATCTTTGGGGGTCAGTGACTGATAGAGGCTTTTGGGAGATTAATGATCTGTTTCTTTACTTGGGGACTGGTTACATGAGTGAAACTTCACCAAGCTTATAATTATGATTTGAATGCTTTTCTATGTTTGAAAAAAAACAAAAACTTTGTTACTCCCCAATGGAGCCTAAATTTAAACTCCATCTTTCCTAGACATCAATGAATGCCAGTCTTCACCTTGTGCCTTTGGGGCAACCTGTGTGGATGAGATCAATGGCTACCAGTGTGTCTGTCCCCCGGGGCACAGTGGTGCCAAGTGCCAGGAAGGTATGTGTGCCAAGTCCTGGCTGCCCATGTGTCTTCTGGGGTGAGCGGGCATTGTAGCCATTAATTTGTTCACAAATGGGCACTGTGCTCAGGGATGGAATGCATAGTGGAGGTTGCAGGGAAGGGGAAGTGGGTCTTCCCAAAACAGGGTAGCCACTGGTCTTGGATAATTCTGTGTAACCAACCATCTTAACCTTCAAGGGCTTGCAGTAAGCATTTATTTTTGTTGCCTGTGGCATGGGTGGGCAGAGCAGTTGTGCCACTATGCTCAGGCTTAGCTTGACCAGCCAGCAGCCATCTCTGGGGTTTGTTCTTTTCATGGCAAATGGCAGGCCCACAAGAGGCCAAGCTCAGTGGGAAAAGCCAAGTTAAAGGGTGACATCTCTTGGGTCACATCTGCTGACATTGCATTAGCCAAAATAAGTCACATGGCCAAGTGAAGTTAGTGGGGCTGGAAAAAACACGTGCCCAGTGTGGTAGAAGGAACTATTACCATGTGGTCAAGGGTATATGACCATTTCATAACAGGGAGGAGGTGAAGCATTAAGAACTGTGATCCAGTCTACAGAAAAAGAAACTCCTACTCATATGTCTCCACCTCTCAGTTTCAGGGAGACCTTGCATCACCATAGGGAGGGTGATCCCCGACGGGGCCAAGTGGGATGACGACTGTAACACCTGCCAGTGCCTGAATGGACGGATTGCATGCTCAAAGGTAGGGTGTGAGGGCTGCTGTGGTTCTGTGCTCTGAACTCGTAGGTGGACATTCCTGCTCAGCTCCTCTTTTACTCTCTCCAGGTCTGGTGTGGTCCTCGACCTTGCCTGCTCCACAAAGGTCACAGCGAGTGCCCCAGTGGGCAGAGCTGCATCCCCATCCTGGATGACCAGTGCTTCGTCCGCCCCTGCACTGGAGTGGGCGAGTGTCGGTCTTCTAGTCTCCAGCCGGTGAAGACCAAGTGCACCTCTGACTCCTATTACCAGGATAACTGTGCAAACATCACGTTCACCTTTAACAAAGAGATGATGTCACCGGTATGTAACAACTTTAACTGAGGACAGTATGTTTGCTTGTTTAAAAGAACGAATGTCACAAGCTAGGATCCAGTTCTCTGTAGCCTGAATTCCTGTCTTAGGCTCTAAGTGAGGCTTGAATTTAGCCAAAGTTTGAAAAGAACATCAGCTTTTTCTTTTTCCTTACATGCCTGTGATTTTTTTCTTTTTAAATCATTTTAGGGTCTTACCACGGAGCACATTTGCAGTGAACTGAGGAATTTGAATATTTTGAAGAATGTTTCTGCTGAATATTCAATCTACATAGCTTGTGAGCCTTCTCTTTTGGCAAACAATGAAATACACGTGGCCATTGTGAGTATAAGACCTATTTATGCCTAATTATTTGATTGCAAGGGAGGTAAATGTCAGTATCAAGACTGTGTAAGCATATTGAAAGAAAGCATTAAGGATTAATACGTATTTATTATTACATATAAATTATACATGTTGTAGTTTAATTTCAAATAAAGACTACTGCCGAGTGTCCCCCCCTAAGTCACGTCTGACAGTTGATCTTTTTCCAGTCTGCTGAAGACATACGGGATGATGGAAACCCTATCAAGGAAATCACTGACAAAATAATAGATCTTGTTAGTAAACGTGATGGGAACAGCTCACTTATTGCTGCTGTTGCAGAAGTGAGAGTTCAGAGGCGCCCTCTGAAGAACAGAACAGGTAGGTATCAAATGGGAACAGTCTCTTTTTGTAATTGCTGTCAAACTGATCTCATTACACCATCCAGTAGAGCCACGGGGTGGGGAATCACCTGTCAGTGCCCCTGCCTCCCAGGAGCTCCTTAATTGGTGAGAAACCTGAGGTCGGCCTATTTGACCAAGGTTGTATAGCCATTGGGGGCAGAGGTGAATCTTTTCCCCAACAAGCTGTGTACTCTTGCCAGCAGGCTCCCTGTAGAACTGGTATTGTCTAGATATATTGCAGAGCCCTAGGGCAGAGCAACACTGAACCCTGAGCTTGAAGCTGTCAAACTGTGATTTAGCATTTTGGTGTCATGGCACAGCCTGTCATGAGCACTGTGAGGCATAAGTTTGATAGTTTGATATCCCTGCATCCAGACCCCCTTTTTTGAGGGTCTTTAGCATCATGGTTCTAGCTGAGCGAGAAATGGGGCATATGGCCGTGAGTTATTTGAGCTGTCCATGCTTGGTTTGGGTTTGCTAATTCTGAAAACTAATTTCCATCATGAGCTGCTTCAGTAGCCAGACTAACCTGGACTTAACCAGGTACTGTTCTCCAGTGTGGAGCCAGAGACCGTAGGAGCTACTGCCCCACCTGGTCTCTCTGGGAACAGGTGCCAAGGTCCCGAAGGACCACTTGCTTATCAAGCTGTGAAATGACAATATGCAGTTGCAAAATGGGATTTGTCCCCACAGTGCCCCTCTCGGGGACTAAGGACAGGAGAACCACTCTTTGTATTCTTTTGTTCCCTTGTTGAAGGCTTTTTTTTTTTTTTTTTTTTTCCTGAGTTAATTGGTTCTTGTGTCTGCCTTACAGATTTCCTGGTTCCTTTGCTGAGCTCTGTCTTAACAGTGGCTTGGGTCTGTTGCTTGGTGACGGCCTTCTACTGGTGCCTGCGGAAGCGGCGGAAGCCAAGCAGCCACACTCACTCTGCTTCCGAGGACAACACCACCAACAACGTGCGGGAGCAGCTGAACCAGATCAAAAACCCCATCGAGAAGCATGGAGCCAATACGGTGCCCATCAAGGATTACGAGAACAAAAACTCCAAAATGTCTAAAATAAGGACACACAACTCTGAAGTTGAAGAAGATGACATGGATAAACACCAGCAGAAAGCCCGGTTTGCCAAGCAGCCGGCGTACACGCTGGTAGACAGAGAGGAGAAGGCCCCCAATGGCACGCCGACAAAACACCCAAACTGGACAAACAAACAAGATAACAGAGACTTGGAAAGTGCCCAAAGCTTAAACCGGATGGAGTACATCGTATAGCAGACAGCAGGTGCTGCCGCCGCTAGGTAGAGTCTGAGGGCACTCGGGGCTTGTAGTTCTTTAAACTGTTGTGTCATTTGAGTCTGAGGCTGTTGACTTAGAATCCCTGTGTTAATTTAAGTTTCGACAAGCTGGCTTACACTGGCAATGGTAGTTTCTGTGGTTGGCTGGGAAATCGAGCGCTGCATCTCACAGCTATGCAAAAACTAGTCAAAAGTGCCCCGGTGTACGTTCCCCTGCAGCCAGACATTGCGGATCAGGCTCCCAGGACACTGCCCGGCCCCTAGTCCTTGAGCTTCCACTTCTGCCAGATGTCCTAATGGTGATGCAGTCTTAGGATCATAGTTTTATTTATATTTATTGACTCTTGAGTTGTTTTTGTATA
Source organism: Ictidomys tridecemlineatus (assembly GCF_052094955.1). Lineage (NCBI taxonomy): Eukaryota > Metazoa > Chordata > Mammalia > Rodentia > Sciuridae > Ictidomys > Ictidomys tridecemlineatus. The sequence continues at coordinate 165,870,150 of NC_135481.1, forward strand.
TTGGTTTTATGATGACGTACAAATAGTTCTGTATTTGAAAGTGCCTTTGCAGCTCAGAACCACAGCAACTATCACAAATGAGTTTATTATTTATTTTTTTTATTGTATTTTTGTTGTTGGGGGAGGGGGGGCCTTTGATGTCAGCAGTTGCTGGTAAAATGAAGAATTTAAAGAGGAAAAATGTGTCAAAAGTAGAATTTTTGTATAGTTATGTAAATAATTCTTTTTTGTATTAATCACTGTGTATATTTGATTTATTAACTTAATAATCAAGAGCCTTAAAACATCATTCCTTTTTATTTATATGTATGTGTTTAGAACTGAAGGTTTTTGATAGCATTGTAAGCGTATGGCTTTTTTTTTTTTTTTTTGAACTTATTTTCTCATTACGTGTTGCCTATAAGCCAAAATTAAGGTGTTTGAAAATAGTTTATCTTAAAACAATAGAATGGGCTTCTGTGCCTGGGATACTGATGGAATTTTTTTTGTACGACGTCAGATGTTAAAACACCTTCTGTTATAGCATCACTTTAAGACACGTTTTAAGGACTGACCGAGGCAGTTGAGAATTAGTCTAGAACAGGTTCTTTTCTTTTTCCTTTTTTTTTTTTTTTTTTTTCCCTCTGCTTTAGACTTGAAAAGAGACAGGCAGGTGATCTGCTACAGAGCAGTTTAAGGGAACAAGTTGAGCTATAACTTAATGTAGCCAAAATGTGAGTGGTTGAATATCATTAAAAAATATCAAATTAATTGTGTGAAGTTGGAAGCACACCAATCTTATTTTGTAAATTCTGATTTCTTTTCACCATTCATATGTACTATTGAACCACTTGTAGATTTGATTTCTTTTTTTTTTTAATCTACTGCATTTAGGGAGTATTCTAATAAGCTAGTTGAATACTTGAACCATAAAATGTCCAGTAAGATCACTGTTTAGATTTGCCATAGAGTACACTGCCTGCCTTAAGTAAGGAAATCAAAGTGCTATTACAAAGTTCAAGATCAAAAAGGCTTATAAAACAGAGTAATCTTGTTGGTTCACCACTGAGACCGTGAAGATACTTTGTATTGTCCTATTAGTGTTATATGAACATAAAAATGCATCTTTGATGTGTTGTTCCTGGCAATAAATTTTGAGAAGTAATATTTATTAAATTTTTTGTATGAAAACCTGGAATAGTGTGGCCTCTTCTGAGCTTCCGTAGTTCTGCCCTTCTGCCCGCTTTGCTGTCTGCCTTTGCCACCTCCCTGGTCTGTGCTGGTAATGGGTATAATAGGCTGTCACTGACAGGGGCAGCGGTGAAGAACTGAAAGGCTTTTCAACCACAAAACTTATCTGAAGTTCTCAGAAAACCTTGGGGGCTGCTGTGAAGCTGGAACTGTGGGAGCCTGATTCCCTTGTTATTCAACAGCAAGTGTGAATACTGCTTGAATAAACACCACTGGATTAATGGCCTGCAGTGTGGAGGTGAATTGTTTGGGAGCAGTCGCGGGAAACGCCCACCACACTAAAAGGGTTTTTAAACAGTTTGGAATTGGTGTTGGGGGCTGAAGAGGGAGATTGAATGCTTTCTCTTTTCTCCCTCCAGTTACTTGGATTAATACTTACATCTTGTCATAAACTACACCTTTATGTGTGGCTTCCGTGCCCACTAACCCACTGGAGTGGTTTCCTTCCTGTGCAGTAGGAGCTTCTTGGTATTAGGGTCCATTTTACTCATCGTCCGGGAATTGAGTGTTCGGCTGGTCTCACTGTGTAGCCTTGGGGTGTCAGGTGTTGGGCCTTCTGTGAGGTTCCAGGGTCTGGCTGTCACCAAAGGAGCATAGTTCTCTGGCTGCTGGGGTCCAGAGGCTACCATGGCATATTGATAGGGGCCCTGCCTGTTCCCATATTGTATGGTGGCGGAAGCTTTGCCTCTGGCACCTCTGCAACAAGGGATGCGTTGTGACAGGCACATGGACAGTTTCCAGTAGCTGCGTGGAGTCCCTGGGAGTTGTTTGTTGCTTCTGTTTGTTGCTTCGACTCGGGCCCATCCAGCCAGCCCCGGTTTTCATAGTGTGCTCCCTCCCACTGGCAAGCAGCTTTGGAGGAAAGGCGATTTTCTCATTTTTTTCCAACCAGGCTAGGAACTTTTCTCAGACGGGCAACTTGTTTAATAATGGATGACAGGCTTCAAGTGTCCCAAACTCCTTGTGTATGAGCAGAGACCAGTTTGTGACATGCCCAGGAGTGGCCAAGAGTGTGTCTTGGCTCATTGAGGAAGCAGCCCAAAGGACTTGGATAGTGATGAGTCTGGATTCCCATGACTTCGCCCTGCCTTAGTGTAGCAACACTTTGTCATCAATATCTGCTGGTAGACAGCTGGTTTCTGCAAGGTGGGGTTATGGGAAGGGAGAAGAATGGACCCTTTAAGCCGGGAGACAGACTAGTTAGCTGTACTTGATTCAGATACCATCCTGAAGCAATACCTTGTTCTGGTGGTTTCTAAACTTAGATTCAGCAGGACCCCAGAATTCCTTGGGTAGCTGCCAGATGGTTTCGTGCCAAGAAAAAAAAGTTTAACGAGCCTCTGCAATTCTTCATTCCAGGAGGGAAGTGATCTTGGGATTCACAGTCCGGACACTCTCCATAGCAGGTGGGCGTAGATCAGGCTCCTGTGGGCATGGCTCAAAGCCAGGATTTTAACTTTGAAGACAGAAGGAAGCAGGCAACAGAGCCCTGGTTATTCTGGAGTTGGGAGTGCAAAAGAAGGGACTTGGTGATTGTACCATTCCTAGGAGTATTCTCGGTTCTTTAAAGAGTCCTAGAAGAAAAAGAATCTTCAGTCCAGAAACCAGGCTATAGAATATATCCTGAAACTCCATGAAAGGATTAACTTGAAGCTATTTGTTTTAGGATGGGAAACTGTCCTGAGACCCTAGACTTACACAGAGTAGAACTAGAATTGAAAAGTCTTCAACTGATTAAAAACCAAGTGACTGAGTGGTGATCAGAAGCATGACCTGCAAGCAGGTCTCTTAGATGCATATTCCAAGGCTGGGTTCAAGACCCTGTTGGACCAAAGTTGGCTCTGGGAATCTGCATTTTCAGCATGTTCTCTCCCTTGCCCTGTCCTCCTCAGCTTATGTGCAGTAAAATTTGAGAACAACCCTGCTGTAGTACTGAAGTACAAGCTCTTCATTAATTACAATGTTTTTCCTCCTTGTTAAACTGAATTAAATAGCCTGGAAGCCAGTTTGTTGCTAAATTGCCACCTGACATCATTTTTAAGTAAAATAATTACATTGCCCCTTGAGCGAGTTGTGGTCTAAGTGCTTCATCTTTATTAACTGATCTGAGGGGTCAGTGAGTCAAAGTTAACTTATTTAGTAATATTTCTTAGGTAGCAAAGAGCCAAAGGAACCAGAGTGTGGTTTCCCCACCTTTCTAAATGGCTTACACCTGTCTTTCCCAGAGTGAGCAAGTTTGTAGCTAAAAACAAGTTGCTTTTAAAGAAAAAAGTCCTACAGGCCTGCAGGGGTTTGAACTTGGGCTGAGCAATGCTCTACCACTTCCGCTTGGACTGTGGGTCTCTTTCTTGCCTCTACTGGGAATGAGAAACAGGAGTTCAGAGGTTCCTGATCTGGGAAGACACAAGCACATGGGTTATGGGAAGCCGCCTCCTGCTAATGTGTATTTATACTTTGTAAGCTCTGATTCATCCAAGCATTGGAACAGAAATCTGCTTCCTGAGGTTCTGTTTTTAAATAGATAGTTTGCAAAAACAACAATTATTTTTCTTAACATTTTTTTTCCACCCCACAAGCAGCTAAACATCCCGGCTTAGGCTATGTCAGTCTCCAACAATGCCAACAAACAGCTTGGTTATCTGAGGTAGAAGGGTGCCCCAAGGCAGTTCTTTAGGGTTCTGGCCCCAGAAGTCTTAAAAACAAGGTTTAGAAACCATTAGGGCAATCTTATTGCATCACCCCAAATCCATGAGATATTTCAGGGTATATTAAAAATAACGAATTTCCCTTTGTAAACAATTGCATTCCAATGGTTGTTAAAATTAAGAGCAAGTCGGGGCCAAGGGGTGCTTGTGGGGCTGCAGCAGGAAAGCTGCCTGGGAGCTGAGGGGCCTAACCCTGAATGGTGTCTTCTGAGATGGTGTCAAAAGGGCGCGGCTCCCTTGCTTTGGATATACACTTTACCTGTATTACTTGCTCTTGCATGCAGGGCTCAACCTTCCTGGCAAAGAATGTGTTTCTTTCAAGTCCAAGGCAGCTTTTACAAGTCTCAAATTATGTATCATTATGCATGGGTCCAGTATTAACCTGTGATATGCAAGTCAGGAAAATTAACTTGAAGAGTAAAGGCTCTTAACTCCAATAAGAACTCTGAGTGGAAGTCTGCCCACAGCCTTCAACCCACCCTCTGCCCTCCCCCAGCAGGGCACCCAGGGTTGAATTATCCACAGAACAAATGTAGATGCCAGCAACATGAAAGTAACAGCTTTGTTTTAAGGAGAGCTCTCCTGGCATGCTGGTGGGGCTCCTGGGTGATCCAGAGGGAAACACCTTTGCAGCTGGCTTCCTAATGACCACTTGGGGCATGGCCCCCCGCTATTTTGCACCCAAAGAGTAAAGTACTTTGTTTCATCCTTGCTGAGATGTGTGCAATTGAAAAGCCTTTTCCTTGAACTCACTGAAAAGTAATGCAATCAGGAATGTTACTTATCAAAGGGTTCCAACCTCCACTACTTTCCCAGACAGAGAAACTGAGGTCTAAAGGGGTTCAGAGATTTGCTCACTCAGTTAGCAACAGCTAGGGCTAGACCCTGGGGATCCTGCTTCCTGGGCTGCTGTGTCTTCCGCCTTGTCTGGGAATTTGCCAGGTTTGTGCCTGGATCCTGCCTTGGGCATGATTTTAAAAAGTGAAGCACTGAGAGATCAGCACTAAACAAAAACAGATGCAAAGGCTCAAGGGAGGCTTCAGGGACCTGCCACAAAGACAGTGTCATTGATCTGAGCTAGTTTTAGTTAGAAAGTAGAATCTGGTGTGTGTTTTTTATTTTATTTTTTTGTGGTATTGGGGATTGGACCCAGAGGCATTCTATCACTGAGCCTCATCCCCAGCCCCTTTTATTTTGAGGTAGGGTCTTGCTAAATTGCCCAGAGTGGCCCTGAATTTATGATCCTTCTGCCTCAGCTTCCAGAGTAGTTGGGATTACAGGTGTGTGCCATCACGCCTGGCTGAAAGTGGCATCTTTTAAAATCGTGGAGCAATAGGGGATTTCTGAATCAAAGGCAGATTAAGCCCATTCCTTTGTGGGTTGCTCCTTTGTTCTTGGGAAGTTTCAGATTTCCTTTTTAGATTCTGCTTCATTGAATTTAGAAAATGAATTGCAGGAAAAGGGGTTCGGAAAGGAAATCGACAGCCCCCCCAGGTCCTCCTCCTCCTCCTCCCTGTATTCACATGTACTCACGATTAATGGGTGTTTTCAGGACAGCAGTGCTGCTCTCAGGATCTAAGAGCCAGGTACAAGGGTCCTGTCCAGTGTCAGGTAAGGGCAATTAACCATTAGATCTCATCCCACATCCCCTGACCATACCCGTTTCTCCTGGCAGTTTCTTTCCAGATTATCTTGGAAAAAAAAAAATCACCTGAGCATTTAAAAATACTAAAATCTAAATTGCTTAAAAATGACGAAGTTTCCCACATCCAGTGTGCACCTGGGCCAGCAGAGACTCATGTGAGTTCCTGGAACTGCTTGTAGGCAGCTTTGCTTCCTCCACCTAACACCCCCCCCCCAAAAGCTACTCCCTTGCCCCCAGCTTCAACGGATTAGAAACTATTCCACAATTTAACTGGGAAGGTAGGCCAAAACTGTGCAGAAGTTTCCCTCTGCACTGAGGCGCCTATGCCTAATGACTTAGAAAGACTCCATCCATGGAGACAGAAACAACGAACCTTCCCAATTCAGCACATGAACAATCAGATACCTTCAAGAGGCTCCTTTGTCTTTGAAGAGATGTTTTTTGAGAAGTACTTTTCAGGAAATTCAAGAAACAGAAAGGAAGAGCACACATGTGAAACAACATACAGGTTTGCACAAAACAGGAAAAGTACCTGTGTGGTCTTGACCGTCATGCAGTTACAAAAGAAGTTGTGTGCATTTCCTCCAGTGTTCTGCCTCCATGTGGGCCTAACTTGTTGCTTGACAGTTTCTTTCACCTTTTTGGTGTGCACAGCCAAACTGTATGCCCAGTGGGCAGGGTCATGCCAGACCTCCTGGATTCCTATTACAGCTCTTCCTTCCCAATTCCTACTTTGGAATTTTCTCCAGAAATTGCAGCTTGACAACAGTTTCTGGGCTTTGAGTTTGGACAGGCCTGGATTCTGGGGCCTCTGCTACTTACTGGTAAATTTTCCAAAATTCTTTGTGCCTCAGTTTCCTTATCTGTAGTGGTGAAAAACAAACATGTGCCTCTGTTAGTATTCATGAAAAGGGATGTAAGAAGATGAAAGAAAATTGCTATTAGTTTTCTCTAAGCAGCCTGTGATACAAGAGTCCATTAAAAGATTAAGGAAGTCTCTAGATTCCAATGACAGTCTACTTTCTCGCCATTATACTGGGCCTCTGCTAGGCACAATAGTGCACACTTGAAATCCCAGTGGCTTGGGAAGCTGAAGCAGGTGGATTTCAAGTTCAAGACTAGCCTCAATAACTAAGTAAGGCCCTGTTAAAGATTCCTGGCCCCTGGTTATTCAAATACTAATCCAAGTACCTCAGTAAAGGGGTTTTATAAATCCCAAGTCCCAAATCCCAAATCAATAGGTCTTCAAATACAGCTTAGTCAGTTGGAGGTGTCTAAGCGCAGGAGGTTTTCAAAAACAGAGTTTTCTTTGGTCTCAGAAATCAGAAGATTCAAGGTGTGAAAGAGATTCAAGACAATGCAGTTTTCTCCATGAATGAAATGGAGTCCATGTGGCAAGGACCTGAACATGGCTTCTAGGAAATCCCTGGTCTAGAGCCAGCAAGACAATTTAGTCCTACAAGTGTACAACACTGAGTTCTGCTAATAATACAAGGAATCTTGGGCAGGTCTTTCTCTATTGGAGACTGCAGAGGAGACGGAAGCCTGGTTGACATCCTGATTTTAGCCTATGAGTTCTGGAGCAGAGAACCCAGCTAAAAATGTCATAAGCCATGAGTTAATAAACGTGTGTGTTTTAAGCCATTTGGTTTATGGTAATTTGTTGCTCAGTGATAGACCACCATTACAGGCCTCCTACAAAGGGAATTGTACCAGCCCATGTCACGTGTAGATGCTATATTTGCTTGTGACTATACAAATTGTCGGCTTTTTTCTTGATCAATTCAGTGCTTGCTACCAGTGTAGCAGGAAAAAAAAAAAAAAAAAAAAAAAAGCTCATTCAAGACAAGAATGAACTAAAGAACTGGGGGCGGAAGGGGGGGGGACTTGGTGTCCAATTAAATTCCACAACAGTGTGTGGTCTGCGAGTGTAGATAGCGGGACTATAGCCTGCAAATAATGAGAATGAGAACACTGTTCTTTCTTTCTCCCCACCCCCCAGCCACTGTAATGTAAAATTAATGCCAAATGAGGTAAGCTCAGGTGTCTGGCTTTGCAGGAATTCAGGACATAGTCTTGAACCCGTTTTCTATTCTTATGAAACAACATGATGATGTTTGACTTTGGTATTTTCTTTTTTGTCTTTTTGTGGTAGAACTCAGCACCTCATGCAAGTGCAAGGCAAGCAATGAATTACAACTCCAGCCCTTGACTCCGGTTTTCTTGATGAGGTTTTCAGTGGGTTAGGCATTTCAAAAATACTTTGTAAAGTATTTCCCATGGGAGCCTTTCCCTACAAGGAATTTCCCTCCTTGGCTGTCTTCACTGTGCAATGACCATTGCTTCTGAACCAAGAAGGGGCTGAATGTCAAGCCCAACTCTCTTTTCTATTTACCTACTTTCTCCTAGGATTGCTGTCAAGTGGTGGGCGGCTGGCCTAAGCCATCATATACAGAAGCTGGCAGAAAGTTAAGGTTTCTCTCAAGTTCAGCTATCTTTATTAAAATATTATTTGGGCCTGAAATTAGACCTGACAAACATGCAAAACAAGAGCCAAAGTTCTTTCTACAACCAAAGTCCAGAAGAATATGAGGTTTGATATACCAGCCCCCAGAAAACTCAGAGATGGATGGAGAGTCTGCTTGTCTTTGAGCCTTTACAGAGATTTTAGGTGAGATCTAAATCATTCCTCCAGCTAGAGATTCTTAGCATCAAAGCAAGAACCCCAATTTCAGGACTGACCCCTGCATCTCTGCAGACAGCCCTGGTTTCCAGAAGTGTTTTCAGGTTGACACTCCTCTCTGGCCAGCATTTACCCAAATGCCCCGGGATCTGCCCGTGTGGTCTCCACTGTTTCTAAATGGTCACCCCGCTGAGAAAAGCGGCACTGGGAAAAGGCTGGCTAGGGCGGCATTTTAAGGAGAATATACAAATAAAGCCATGCTGCTGTTTCACAAGCCTTTGGCATCCTTACAGGAAGGCTTTTCCAGGCTCCTCCTCCTGGGACACATCCCAAACGCCCAGCCCAGGCTCCCACATCCTGGCTGGAGGTCGCTCTGATTTACCATCCCACCTTCTCTCTCTCTGACAACAGGGATGGATGAGCCAGTATGACCCCTCCCAGGCACCCACAGTGGGTTTGGGAAAGAGCCTTCTGTGTTCTTCTCACCAGCCAAGCATGTGAAGGAGGAACTGAAAAGGCTTCAGAGCCACTGGGCCTAGAAAAGTTCCTTGTCAATCCTCCACCTGCCTCCTCTGGAGCAGGGTCTGCCAGTCTACCCTCAGTTCCAGGGGCAGGTAGGGAGAGAGGAGAGGAATGTGTGTGAGGCAAGGAGTGGAAATAGAAGCTGTGGGTGTGTGTGTGTGTGTGTGTGTGTGTGTGAGCGCAGAGGCAGGACTTCTAATAGAAGATCAGGCAAAAGGGCGTGGGAGACTGGGAACTCATTTATGAAAGCTCTTCTGCCTTAAAGCAAGTCAAACTCCCTGCTGCAGAGTTGCTTTTTCTTCCTCCCCTTTGAGTCTTGTGTGCTGAACTGACCTCTCCCCCGGCAGAGGTCAGCACTCTGCTCGCCCTGCACACCCTCAGCCTTCTGGGGTTTTGATTGCTTAGAGCCTGAAAAGAAGTCTTCGGCTCTCATTTCAGAGAGAAGCTGTAGTAAATCTCGTGAAGAGGCTGGTCTTTATTTCTTTTTAAAAAGTATATATATATATATATATGAATGATAAAAATCTTTTGGGAGCTGTGCAGCCCACAAAAAGCAAGTCGAAGGACTGTACATCATCGTAGAGTCCCCCCTCACAGCCTATTTCACCCCCTAAAATAAATCAGGCTGAGTAATGAATGAGGTTTTAAGAAATGTAACTGAACTTAAAATACAAGGTCAGTATCTCATCCTAGGTAATCCTTTGGAGGATGAGAAATTCTCCTGATTTTCCCACAGGGTTATTTCAGATGTGCTTTCTGAGCCAAACTATTTTAAAAGCGTTCATTCTTCCACTGGCCTGCCAAAACACTAACTTGAGATTCACACGCACTTCTAGAGTGCCTATTAATGATATTAACGATCATGGATCAAAGGCAAACCCCAGAGGTTTATGTAAAAATTTCAGACAATTATTTAGGTGTTTTAAAAACTCACCTTCTGAATGAGGGTAACAATTTCTCAATGTTGGCAAGACAAAATGGTATGTTCAGATGCTTAGAGCAAATACAGAGGGGCCTTGGAAGAAAATGAAATGCAACTCTTTGTATGACTAAAGGGTCTGTCTATGAACAGACCCTTGTCCCCCAAACCTTTCCTGCTCTTCTTTTAAAATATAGTAAGTAGGTATAGTTACATTGCAGAAAACCCCTCTGTCAATGCACACTCAGCTCTGAGCAAACCTGTCTCTTTTAACAGCCAGTATTTACATGCACATGGCACACTTTCTAAAGGACAGCTCATAACTGTGGAATCACATGAGAATCGTTCTTTGAGGGCTTTTAAAAATCCCAATGCCGGGTAAACTCAGGGATTTGGAATGAACCAGAAGCTACTTAGGTGATTTTGATGTGAAGCTAGGATAGAGAATCATTTTTAAATGGAGAAATTAATACATCAGAGTGGTATGTTTACCTCAGTTCTCTAATAGCCGTGGGTGGCACTTAAAATATTAGATAACTTTGACAGATGAACAATATGAGGCCTGAAAGGCTAAGTGACTTGTCCCCAAACATATAAAACCAATTAATGACAAAGTGGCAGCTAAGGTAGGAAACAGGGTTTGTGGCTTGTAAGCACCATGCTATTATCCAGTCGCCAGATCCTGAGCCAAGCTCCATACCCCAAGCAGGGCATCATTCCTGTGGATTAGGCCACATGGTGAGCCATCGTTATTACCAAAATGCTAAGGAGAAATGGACTATGCTTCATCATTTGTAGCCATTCTTAGCATTCCAGGCCCATCTATATAGGTGTATTCTTCCAACTGATATTGAAATCCTTCTGGAAATCATGCACAGCACCAGAGAAGCCTGGGATACTAAAATAAAAAGCAATGTAGGAAAGAGTTGGCCCAGGGTTTTATCAGTCCTGAATAAGGACTAGATCCACTGAAGAAAATGGAAATGAATCCACTTGGGGAATGTCAGCGTTTTCTGGAAAGGAGTTAAGGTCATGAACTTTACCCCCCACCCCCCAAGAGATCTTTCTTAGCTCCCAGTGGGAAGCAGAAGTAGGAACAAATAAACACTGTAAGGATCACCCCCAAGTCTTATGGGTCAATTAATTCCATCGTATCACACTAGGTTTTCCATACCTAAATCTTCAGGACCAATGGTTCAAATGGCTCCTTTGAGCTATTTAAACAAAGCATTCAAAACCTAAGAACTGTTTCTAGAAGGAAAATGTTTCTTACCAATAGGACATACTTCAACATGTTCAGAAAAGGGTATTTTGGATGTGTACTCCTTGGGGATTCACTTATTTTTGAAAAAAGAAAAGAAAAAATTACAATTTTCAAGACAATTTTTTATCTTTATTTATAAAACAGGTACATTTTCACTACATACATAGTTTCATCACCTAGAAAACTATTCAAACTATTTAAACAGTTCAGAATAAAACAAATGAGAAAACCGATAGGAAAAAAGAGCTCACCTGGTGATTATGGCAGTGTTTGGCTTTCTAACTCAACTGAATAGTTATTCTAGGGATCTATCAAATTCACACCTGCAGGCACCCCATCAGATGCTTCAAAGGACAAATGCATGGTTTTACTGATTTTTGCTTAAGTTATCAAAATTTTTGATAAGGAGCTATAATAGCATCTACAAGCTAATATGAAATATGGTAACATTAGGCTGCAAGATTAAACTTATTCCAGACTGGTACTGAGTAACTCTAGATAATTAAAGATAATTTCAGCCATTCAAGTTCCCTCTGTTATGCTGCATATTGACACATATTTGTTCCCTGTCTTGTTAAATAAATATAGAGACCAAATTAGAGGGAGTTCTGCAGATTTCAGATAATTTAATTATACCCTGAAATTACAATACCAATGATATATATGGTTAGACTTCTGCACTGAATAATTACCTGAATTAACTTCATTTTACAATGCTTAATTTATTTTGTACTAAGGAAGGCTTTAAACTATTTAAGAGAAACCAGCTTAATTTTGATTTTTTTACTTGCTTCAACATGTTTCAATTCATTAGTGTTTCAATATGAAGGAATGAACTCTCTTGTCTTGACAAACCAAGCATGGAAATTTCCTCATAAGAAAAAAGAAGAAATTAAGATGATTTCCATATTCAAGTCATAGCACGCTGAAGAGAGAATTTTTGGCTCTTAGGAAAGCAGCTGGTTACTTCAAGGGAGGGCCACTCGCTACAGTTTTGTGGAAATATTAGTTGGGCCTGCCAAAGAGCTTAAGGAAACACAGAGTGGGGACACTGAATCCAGGCCATTCTCCTGGGCAGAGATTTCCTTCCCCTATGTGCCTGCCCTCGCCAAGCTCTTTCTGAAATCAAAGGCCATGGATATACACAACAGTCCATGCCCAAATCTAAACATGATAGCAAAAAGAAAACAATTATGCTGTGATCCCATTGTTGTCCCAAGAATATATTTTGGGATATTTCATTCAGAGATAAGCCATATTCTCCACAAATCAAAATAAAGAGGGGTTTTCTGAGTGTGTGTGTGCACGTGTGTGTGTGTGATGCCAGGGATCAAATCTTGCGCCTTGCACACAAAAAGTGCTTCCTCTACCATTGAGCTATATTCCCAGCCTCAAAGCCTTTTTTTAAAAAATGCAATACTTTCCACACTCCGTGAGTATTTAAAAAAAGGGAACTAAAAAATTGCTGCACACACTCCATTCTCCACAAATGTTTGCTCCTTTGTATTTGACACATTATATGTATATTTGTCTAGATATTATATGCATATTTCTCTTTGCCTTGGCAAAGAGAAAAAAGTGTGTAAGAAAAATCACCTGGATTGTTTCCAGACCTTCCTTGCTTGTGAATGTTAAAGGGGAAAAACATACACCTATTAAAATGTTATTTAAGGCAGGTGTGGTGGCCCATGCCCTTAATCCCAGTGACTGCAGAGGCTGAGGTAGGAGGATCACAAGTAAGAGGCCAGCCTCAGTAACTTAGCAAGATTCAAAATATAAAAAGGGCTGGGGCTGTGAACCCATTGTGTGTGAAGTCTCAGAAAGACCACATCTATCTATAACACAAAGTTGCTATTTTCCTTATTAGATCACATGAATTGTGTTTTCTCCAAATATAATAAACACTCAAGCCAAGACTTTTCTAGAAAGAAAATCATTTTAAGTTTGGCCTTAACCAGGTTAACTAATGAAATACCTTCTTAGGCAGTTTCCATTCTGAGAGTCGAACCCTACTGTATAAACAGAGTCAGCTCCACTGAGGTTATTAGCATTCTGTTGGGCTCCCTTTTCACCTATGATTGGAATCTATTATGACAAGGGAAACAGGTGGGAAAGAATAAGAAAGGACACAGTGGGAAGGGCTATGTTGGGTCTTAGGGGTGCAGGAAGGGGACAGGTTTCCAGGTCAATGTAACACCAAAGCAACAAAGCAACAGCATCTACATCCAGCAGCCAGGCTTTCTGACCATTACTGAACTTCATGACCCACAATGGTGCTCTCAGATATGGTTTCCTTTGGGTGGGCTTCATTCAATATAATCCAAGTGGGAAAAGCAGATACTGGGAGAGAGAGTTTGCAATTGGAGAGCATTAATAGCACTCACATGCTATTTTCTTTTATTTTATTGGGCTTTCTTTGCTAATTTTAACACTTTGGGAAATACTCTTGATTTTCCCTATTATATAAGGGAGATGCTACTTCAAAGGAACACCTGTTGGTAAGCAGGAAAAGATACATTGGTGGTCTTTGAATAAGATTTCTTTCCTACTTTTGAATGAAATTGAGTGAATGCTTCATTCTTTAATATTATGAACCAAAGCCCTGTAACAAGAGGCTTCACCTAGATCTCAGACTCTCATCTTGTCTAATCTTGACTTTGACTAATCTGGAAGTAACTAAGTTTATAAGTCTTGTCAGGTATAATCACATGAAGCCAATCACAAAGATTTTTCTTTCCTGGTTTTTTTTTTTTTTGTACTGGGGCTTGAATCTAGGGGCACTTTACCACAATAACATTCTCAGTCCTTCTTATTTTTTAATTTTGAGACATTAAGTTGCTTAAGGCCTCCTTAAGTTGCTGAGGCTGGCCTTGAACTTGAGATCCTCCTGCCTCAGCCTCTGAGTCACTAGGATTATAGGTGTGTGCCACTGCTATCAGCAGGATTTTTCTTCATAAGGTGCTTTTTGGTAATGTATTTCAAATACCTTTCAGAGATCTGTTTCTCAGAAACAACTGTGATTTTATTCTTGAAGTGTTTAAGGTGAATAGTCCCGATATGTCCTGTTTTTCCACTGACTTTAACCTTCTGTAGAAACTGTTTAAAATTTCCAGAATCAAAAGTTTCATCTTCTACTGAACAAGTAAAGTCCAGATTAAACTTCCAGGTTGACCTCTTAGGGTTCTTATATTTCTGAGGTTGACCTCCTCTTAGGCTTCCTATTTTTTTTTTATAAGTATTTTTTTTTAGTTGTAGTCGACACAATACCTTTATTTTATTTATTAATTTTTAAAATGTGGTGCTGAGGTTCGAACCCAGGGCCTCATACATGCTAGGTGAGCCACAATCCCAGCCACAAGCTTCTTATCTTTTTAAGAGTAAATTGTGAGACCAGAGAAGAAACTTAAATTGCCTGCGAAGACTTCCAAATGGGAAACTAAACACTGGCCACTGACTTCCTCTTGGGTTCTGGTCTGTCCTGAACCTAACCAAAATCTTAGAGGTGGAAGAAAGGGCAGGGACAGGGATAGGCCTGAGCTACAAGTAAGAGCAAGCCTCTCCCATTTCTTCCTCTAATGCTGGGATAAATTATCCGTAAACTTCCGGCAATTATAAGCGTAAGTAACAGCTCCCTGGATGCTGTGGCTGTCATACTGTAGAATCTGGGAACAGAGTGACTCATGCACTGAACCCAGGTGTTTTATAAGTTTGAGGGAATATGAGGGTGTACATGTCCACACGTGGCCCCAGCTGATGAGCTTCAATCAGTCCAGTGGTTCTCAGGCTTCGGCATATTTTAGAGTCACCAAGAGCTTCTCATTCTATAGGTCTGGGGTGGGGCATGACACCCACATTTCTAATTCATGTTTCCAATGATGCTGGTCCCAGTGGTTTAGAACCATTGGCTTTTCCTTTCACTGCCCCCTTCTGAAGCTGAGGAGCAGGAGGATGCACTGTACCCCTAGAACTTAACTATAGCACGAGGCACTGTCTTCATGTGTCCCATCATGAGGTCTGCCTGGTAATGTCAAGGAGGAACATGTGACTGGTTTCTTCATGCAGTCCTTGCACAAATAGTCTCCTCTCCACCAAGGTGGATGGCTCTTTATCAATAAAATTTCTGAAGACAGTTATAAAGTCTGATGAAAAGATAGCATTATTAGAATAATCAGATAGCCTCCTGAAGGCGACTGCTGGAAAGCAAACCCCAATGTGGATATGTACTGTTTTATTTAAAATAATCATTTTGCCAGGCGTGGTGGTACATGCCCATAATCCCAGCTATTTGCAAGGCTGAGGATGCAGCTCATTGGTAGAGGATTTTCCTGGCATGTACGAAACCCTAGATTTAATCTCCAATATTGTGATAAAGATAGAAACAAACAAACAAAATCTTTCTAACAAATTCCTTTTAAGTCTCAGCATCTATACATGTTGGCGCTCTTGTCACATATTTGGCTACTATTATCCTCAACTATGACTTTGCAATCCTTTGCAATTTCTTTCTTTTCTTGGTTGGGCTGCCTTGAATTGCAGATGATCTTTCAGTGTTTTTGGCTGAGCCAGTTTGCTGTGCCTGCCTTGGGTTATTTTTTATAAGATGTCTGGAGGGGAGATTTTCCAAAAGATGCAATTCTTCCTTAGACATGGTTTTTGCCAAATCTTGTTTCAAAAGTAACCCCGGATCTGACAACTCTAAAATTGGCAAAACATTGACAGCTGTGCTTTTCTCCAGTATTATTTCTCCTGGGACTAATCGATCACTTCCAAGAGAAACTCTCTTGTGGTGGTCGAAGTCTTCCGCAGAGCTGCAGTTCCTGCGTTTCTGTTGTGTTTTGGCTACTCCTGGACTTTGCTTTGGACCTGGTGATGCTGACTCACAGCTATAGACAGGGCTCCCGCTTAGAAGCCCTGTCTTTGACCGCTCCCCAGGATGAGGTTTATGCTGGCTGCTAGTGTCTTCTGGCTGGGTCTGATTAACATTTTCCAGCTTTTGAACAGGAAGCCTCTGGTGGCACTCAGCTGCCTTTATGTAATCCTTTGCTTGTCCTGTGGATTCTGATGAGGCCTGACCATCATCCCTCCTCCTTGCTACCTCCGCAGTCACTGAGTCACTAGATGTTCCCACAATGTCTCTGCTGGTCTGTGATTTGCTCTCGATGTTACTTTTTGTTTTTGTTCTTTTCGCACTAAAACAACAACAACAACAAAGATTTTACACTGTGTAAAGCTATAATGGCACAGTTTTCTTCAAATTCCCCCTCCCTCACATTCCCTCACCTGCAACCAGTGGTATGTGCTACCTTCCTTCTCCCTGTCTCCCCAGGAAACCTAGAAAAATCCCTAAGAGTGTGTTAAGCAATGATCTCTACATTTTTCATTATACTAGGTTATGTTATGCTTTTTGATCTGTTTCATCAATGGAGTTCTCTTTAACTAAGGCAAACAGGTATTCATTTCAATGATATTAAGAGTAAATATTGCCTATGTATGATGCATTGATTTTTTTTTGTAGGAGTTGATGCTCAAATATACCCAAAGCTTATGCTATGCAAGTGTACCTATGAACAAATATGCATACACACAATTTAATTTGTGAGTAAAAAAAAGTTTACTCAGTTTGTGAGTAAAATTTTCTCAAATTATTCTCAGGCCATTTCAAGGTATTATTCAAATATAACTACCATTTAGCTGGTGTCATGATTGTTCATTAACCATACAAGAATCAGACTCAGTTAACAGCACTTGAAAAAAATTTCAGACAGCCAGCATGAGAGAGGAATGCAAATCTAACTCCTTTCTCTACAGAATACTCAGTAGACAAGGTAAACTTCATTCCGACTGTAAAAATTTGAGGGGCAGGACAGAAACTGCGTGAGGAAAATTTAGAGACTGAAGACCTTATCTTTAGCAAGAAGTATGGCAAGAAATCTGTGAGTGGCAAGAAATTTCCTTAACAATGAAAGTCAAAACACTGGAGCTCAGATATGTATTCTGACTAAGCTTTAGGGTAGAATAATGTATGTGTGTGTTTGTGTGTATATACAAACATATATACATATATATATTTCATATATATAATAACATATAATAACAAGGATTACTATCATTATATTAAAGTTAGAACAAGCTTCTTAGAAAAGAAATGTATTTTTTAAGGACTGTCTGTAGTCACCCTGAAAGTTATATGAAACACACCACCAGCAGGTGCTTTTCATCTTCAAAGAGCTTGCAATTAATTACTCCTTGCAACACACTTATGAAACAAGGACTCTACCCCCACTGTCCAGAGAGCAAAGAAAATAGTGTCAAGAGGGTGGGAAGGGCAAGTGTGAGACCCAGGGCAAGATCAGTGCCAGCCAAGCTTTGGTCTCCACACTCCAGGCCTCCTTGTTTAATTCCATATTTCACATTATCCATCCATCCATACAGGCAGTCACAAATAAGAAAAATGAAACATGCTGGACCTACATTTGTTTCAGAGCATTTCTCTTGAGCTTTGCGCTGGGAGGAAGTGGACTCTCCGCACACTCAGCAAAATAATCAGACACTCCGTGGAGAGCTCTTTCTGTCTATTCCAAAAGATAACAAAGGTTCAACCAGAAATCTATTAGCTGAATATGAGAGAAAACAGTTACACTCTGAATGCCCAGATGAACAGATTTATTTTTGTAAAGACTAAATGAAACTGCTTAGTGTTACAGGCTATTTTAACTTTTTTTCTTTTTTTAAATCTAGGACTTTCTGGTAAATTACAACTTCTTTTGGACTCCCAGTCTACACATTTCATGCATTAATATGTACCACAAACACAGAAAACTGTCATGTAAAGGATGTTGATTACAAGCCATCGGTAACTCTTGGCCAATATCTAATCTCTCTCTGGTCCAAATTGTGACAAAAGCCCAGAATCAATGAGCCAGGCTGCAGCAAGTTTTTGAGAAGACTTGGTGGTACGGTGTGCAGTACCCTGGTAATTCTGAGAATTCCCCACATTTTCTCTATTTGCAGAAATATAAATATTGTGTATAAGTGTAATGCTCCAATAAAAAAATAGAAATATTACCTATTTCCTTTGTAACCCTCAAGACTATTTCAAGAGTTGAGCTTTTTAATATTGGTAGCTTCAAAACTAGAGTTTGTTATTCTTAGCTACTAAAAAACCCAGGAATTTCCCTCTTATTCTAACTACTATTGTAGTCTTTATTTTTTTTTTTAATAATGAAGAGATTATCAGCCTACTATTTCACATACCAATGGAAACATCATAAGGACACAATTGTAAAAGTTTCTCAACTTTTGCCAACACTGACCTTTGTATGCAAGTAGATAAGCCAGACAAGGTGTTAATGTCTCTTTTTCTGGGACACTAAGTATTCTTCCCCATGAAAATTCCAGAAAAATGTTCCTTCCACAAAGAATTGTTTTAGTTGATTATCAAAAAGTCTTTGCTTTATTTAGGCTTACATGGGAATTAGCAGTGACAGCCCAGGGACCCTGGGAGAAGGCAGCCATTAGTATTAAGCCTGGGTATTCTCCAAGTGGATGTGATTTTACCCAGTCACTGTCCATACCACTGAGTTACCAGAAACATTTACTTGCCAAAAGTGCTGATGACTTTAGGCCCAGGCAGATGTCACTCAGTCATATCTAGTTTTAATAGTTAGTGAACAGAGTATTAAAGGCTTCATTGGATTATACTGCATTTTGATGCATTTCCTTTTTGGTTGTCTGTTCCGTAATTTAATAGTTGATAGAGAGTGTGTGTGTGGGGGAATTAAAAGTTAAATCAGAGTTGGTGGGGGAAGGGAGCTAGAGAGACACTTTAACTTTGACAAGAGATTGGGAGCAATAGAGATTTATGTGTGAAACACTTCTAAACATGCCCTATAAGTACAGTAGATTTCCCCCTTATAACCACACCCTGTAAGTGCTGTATTTTCAGAGCTGAACAATTAACATAAGGAGCATGAGTCAGGCTTTGAACAACTCTGTGGGAACCAGAAAGCCTTTTGCTATTAGGAATGATGTAAATTCCCCAAGGCTGGAAGAAGTCCACAATGGAAGGCAGACAAGGGCATAAATAACAACAATGGATTCTGCGCAGACCACATGAAGTAGGTGCCTAGATAGGGACGCGCTCTTCAAGTCTCCCACTTGATTCAATCACTGTCTTTACTTATTTGTTTCAAAAATTCAGTTGAAAGAGCACCATGTATTTCCTCTGGAACTTCAAAAACTTCTTTAAGAAACAGCAGTCGGCTCTCATCCCAAATTCCTCTGACAATAATGGGGGAAAATGTTCTTGGAAGAAAATGAACAACAGAAAAGGTGACAGACCAGTTTAAAAAGTGCAAAACCTGTGACTTAGTTTAGAAAAGAAAAAAAGAGGAGGAAGAGAAAGGCAAGGCAGGTCTCTTGCTTATAAATTAAAACCACATTTGCCAATTTGTTGAAGGAGGCATATTTACATTTGTGTGAAGACTGGGTGGGCAGGAAAAAAAAAAAAAGATTAGCCTCCTTATTCAGCCCTTGAACTGTCAGACCTCATTAGAAATCTCTTATCCTTACATTTCTAGGGTCAATTCACTCCTCTTTGTCACTAAATCACAGCCTCTGCCCCCCCCCCCCGCCCCCAATATTCCTAAGGAAGCAGCTATCACCTGGGAATAGAATTTCCCAAAGGAATTCATCCTGATTATTAATGCTTCTCACATCTGGCATCAAAATGAAGTCAAGGCTTATCCAGAGGCAAACTCTAAGGTGCAAATCTATAGTGCTTGCTGAGAAGATTGCAAGAGCCTCCAGGGCTTCCATGGATGACAGCACTACTTTCAGATTCTGTGTGAATAATGATCCTATCATCTTCTGAAAGAACTACAGGCAAACCCAACATTTTTAAAGATAGCTACCAAAGTCCAGAGTGAACACCCCATGGAAGCTCAGGTATTTAAAAAACATATTAACCAAGGGGATCTCTTGGGGCCTTCATAAATGATTCTTTACAACCTGGAAGCTACTCCTCTTAGTCTAGGCCAACAAATCAAGTTCCACAAATATCATTCCTTGGTATATGCCATTCCTAGCCACCCGCACAACCTCTATCCTACCCTCATTTTAATATCTGTAATACTTTGAAGATTTCAAATTTAAAACTTTCTATCTGTAAAGAGTGTCAAAACAGAAGTAGGACAAGGCCACTGGCCCCAGAAAGATACCCTTCCTCAGCAACTTGAGCATACCAGGCAGGCCTCAGAGCAAGGGGCCAGGCCTTTTCTTCATGCCTGAGGATGCTCTTAGAGACCACTGAATGCTCCTCAGGGTTAAAGGCAGTCGAAGCACATGTGCCGCAGCACAGATCCAAGGGGAAGGCTGAGTTAGGTGTGAGATTATGATGATGAGTGATAGTGTTACCTCTGTTGGCCGGTGACGAGTCCTTGCTTCCCCAATGTTGAAGAATAACACCAGAGAAGCACGCTGAGGCAAAGACAGAGTAGAAATTAGAAGTTTATTAAAGAACAGCAGAAAAGACTTCTCCCGGAGGAAGAAGGGGACCCAAGAGGTGGAATCCTTGAAGGGCGAATGTGTTCCCCTTTTTACAGTTTTGGTGATGGAATGTAAGGGGGAAGGGTTGGGACACAGGTGGGCCAAACAAGTAATCTGGGCAGGAAGGACTTCATTATCACTTCTTTGGGATGGGCTATCCCCAAATCTGTTGGGGGCTATTTCCTGGGTTCCATTAACATTTCTTTGGGGTGGACTTTGGCCTAGGGCTTTTCTGGGACTTCATTAACATTCCATGAGTTGTCCTGTTTCCAGAATCATTATCAGCATGGCCTCCATTTTAAATTTCACTCCATATGATATTAGACCCGATTTACCTAACTACACTGACTACCTAATTTTAAATCTGGCTTCAATAGCACCCCCCCACACTCCCCCCCTCCACCCCGCCCCGTTCTGTAGGGTCTGACCAGGGAAACATTTTAAATTCCTGGACAAAAAGGATTACAAAGCAAGTCCCCAGCAGAATGAGCTGGGAAACTTAAGACACACTTCTGGCCTTTTATTCAGAGAGTGAGCTGGTCTGAAATGTAGCTGGAAATGATGGTCAACATTCAAGGCACAAAAGCACGTTAAAACTGGGGATAAACCTAGGAGTTCTCATTCCACAGTGACTGACTGAATACCAGTTATGAATAGAACCTGTTACATTAATGGGGGATGGAGCAAAAATCTAGCCTAAAATAACAGAAAAACCAAAATAAAACAAAAACTACCTGCACTTGAGTTCACAACCTCCTTATGCTTCATGGAGTCTCTAAAACCAGTCAGGGTTCTTAAAGATTAGTGGGAAGATGAGATACCTCTGAGACACTGCAGGAGTTTTTTAAAAATATAGATTTCCAAGATCCATCCCTGGAAGTTCTAATTCACAAGATCTGGGGTAGGGCTAGGAGATCTATATTTAGGTTCCCAGGTGATTAAAACACTGCTTCTATACATAAAGCAACACTCAGGGAGGGAGAGCAACCAAGAAACAAATATAATCTAGTACAATGTGATAGCACTTGGTAAAGTGTGGCTGGGGATACCTGGCATCAAAATTACCAGATTCCTTATATTCGATAAAGGGGCTAAAAGCATGCAATGGAGGAAGGATAGCATTTTCAACAAATGGTGTTGGGAAAACTGGAAATCCATATGCAACAAAATGAAACTGAATCCCCTCCTCTCACCATGCACAAAAATTAGCTCAAAATGGATCAAGGACCTTGATATCAAATCAGAGACTCTGCGTATGATAGAAGAAAAAGTTGGCTACGATCTACATATTGTGGGATCAGGCTCCAAATTCCTTAACAGGACACCCATAGCACAAGAGTTAATAGCAAGAATCAACAAATGGGACTTACTTAAACTGAAAAGTTTTTTCACAGCAAGAGAAACAATAAGAGAAGTAAATCGGGAGCCTACATCATGGGAACAAATTTTTACACCTCACACTTCAGATAGAGCCTTAATATCCAGAGTTTACAAAGAACTCAAAAAATTAGACAATAAGACAACAAATAACCCAGTCAACAAATGGGCCAAGGACCTGAACAGACACTTCTCAGAGGAGGACATACAATCAATCAACAAATACATGAAAAAATGTTCACCATCTCTAGCAGTCAGAGAAATGCAAATCAAAACTACCCTAAGATACCATCTCACTCCAGTAAGATTGGCAGCCATTATGAAGTCAAACAATAACAAGTGCTGGAGAGGATGTGGGGAAAAGGGTACTCTTATACATTGCTGGTGGGACTGCAAATTGGTTCCACCAATTTGGAAAGCAGTATGGAGATTCCTGGGAAAGCTAGGAATGGAACCACCATTTGACCCAGTTATTGCCCTTCTTGGTCTATTCCCTGAAGACCTTAAAAGAGCGTACTACAGGGATACTGCCACATCGATGTTCACAGCAGCACAATTCACAATAACTAGACTGTGGAACCAACCCAGATGCCCTTCAATGAATGAATGGATTAAAAAATGTGGCATTTATACACTATGGAGTATTACGCAGCACTAAAAAATGACAAAATCATGGAATTTGCAGGGAAATGGATGGCATTAGAGCAGATTATGCTTAGTGAAGCTAGCCAATCCCTAAAAAACAAATACCAAATGTCTTCTTTGATATAATGAGAGCAACTAAGAATAGAGTAGGGAGGAAGAGCAGGAAGAAAAGATTGACATTAAACAGAGGCACGAGATGGGAGGGAAAGAGAGAGAAAAGGGGAATTGCATGGAAATGAAAAGAGACCCTCATTGTTATAAAAAACTACATAAAAGAGGTTGTGAGGGGAATTGGAAGAAAAAATAAGGAGAGAAATGAATTACAGTAGATGGGATAGAAAGATAAGATGGGGGGGAGGGGGATAGTAGAGGATAGGAAAGGTAGCAGAATACATCAGTCACTAGTATGGCATTATGTAAAAATGTGAATGTGTAACCTATGTGATTCTGCAATCTGTATTTGGGGTAAAAATGGGAGTTCATAACTCACTTGAAACTATTGTTCGAAGTATGATATGTCAAGAGCTTTGTAAGGTTTTGAACAACCAATAAAAAAAAATGGGAGTTCAAAACCCAATTGAGTCAAATGTATGAAAGATGATATATCATGAGCTCTGTAACGTTTTGAACAACCAATAAAAAAAAAAAAAAGTTAAAAAAAAATTACCAGATTCCACTCCAATTCTACTGAACTTGTTACCTCCAAAATGAGGGTCAGGGCATATACATTTTAAGCAAGCTCCCCAGGGATGCTTATACCCAGCAATTAATGAACTTCTGCTCTAAGGGTACATGAAATTAAAAACTGAGCAGAATCCAGCAGAATGATCCAATACAGCAAAACTCTGAACTCTGAACTACTCACAACTTGGGCCACTGGGGAAAAAGATTTGGACCCACAGAAAAAGACCTAGTTTCATGGAGTCTCCACCAACAGGGAGATAAGAAACAAATACAGAATGTGTCAGGTGGTGACAATGCTATGAGGAGAGATACACATCTAAAGGTCCATGAGGTGTTATTTTGAATACAGTGTTCAGAGAAGGCTGCGTAGACTGCAACGTCAGTTATGGACAGCAATCTGAGCGAAGGACAAGCTCCATGAGCATATGGGGAAGAGCATACCCTGAGGACAGAATATGCCTGGAAGTGTGGAGGGACAGCCAAGTAAACCAGGGCAAGGGGTCAGAGGGACAGGAAAGTAAACCAGGGCAAGGGTGTGCACGAGTACTAGTGGTAGAGGGGCAAATCTTAAATGGCTTTTTAAGGATGGGATATATCATTAAAGTGAGAAAGATGATATTATGCCTATGGAAAGTTGTGAAAAGAAAAATGACATTTTAAAAGTTCACCTTGGGTGTTGTAGAGGGACAAGGATGGAGGCAGGGGGATCATGATAAGACACAGCAGTAGTTCACTGAGAGATGATGGGTCTTGGAGGAAGCACAAGGTGAAGAAAAGCGCTCAGACTGGATTTGAAGAGAGGCTCAAAAGAATGTGCAGGTGAACTGGACATGGCAGTTATGGGAAGAGAAAAGTAAAGGATGAGTCCAAGTTCTGTGGTTTTGATAACTAAATGCACAGAGGAAGCTGCCATTTGTCATTGGAAGAAAATACTGAGGAGGGGCAGGCTTGGGAAAATAAAACCAAGAAACCTGTTTTAGATGTTGCTATGGGTTGAATGTGTTCCCTCTAAAATTCAGGTGTTGCCGCTGTGATAGTATTAAGAGGTAGAGCCCTTACGATGTGCTTAAGCCATGAGGACTCTGCCCTCAAAAGAGGACTTAACAGGACAAATTTGCCCCACTTGCCCTTCTGCCTTCCACTATGTGAGGACATAGCATTCTTCTCTTCTGGAGGAGGTAGCAACAAGGTGCCATCTTGAAAGGGGAGACTAGACCCTCACTAGACAACAGACCTGATGGCACTTTGATGTTGGACTTCCCAGCTTCCAGAGTAGTAAGAAATACATTTCTGTTCTTTTTAAAATTATCCAGTATGAGGCATCTTGTTACAGCAGCACAAACACAAGAACTTTTAGAATCCTCTTGGATATCTAAGTGGAGATGGTGAGCAGACAGTTAAGGTACAGGTTTCTAGAAGAGGACAGTCTGAGTTGCAGACACCAACCTGGGATAGGTGTTTAATGCCATGATGGGTTAGGATGAATTTTATCAAGGAATAAGTTTGCATGAGAAAAAGAAGTTGATAAGTTAAGGAAGATTCAGCCAAGGGTCTAAGAAGGAACTATGGGTGAAGAAAGAAAAATTGAGATAATAAGAGGTCCCCAGAGGCAAGGGAAGAATGAAAGTACAGGGAGACAGCCACATCAAGGTTTATAGCAACACAATTCACAATAGCTAAATTGTGGAACCAACCTAGATGCCCTTCAGTAGATGAATGGATAGGGAAACTTTGGTATATATACACAATGGAACATTTCTCAGCATTAAAAGAGAATAAAATCATGGCATTTGCAGGTAAATGGATGAGGTTGGAGAACATAATGCTAGGTGAAGCAAGCCAATCCCCCAAACCAAAGGCTGAATGTTTTCTTTAATATGAGGATGGTGACTCATAATGGCGATGGGATGGGGGAAGCATGGGAAGAATGGAGGAACTTTAGATAGGGCAAAGGGGAGGGAGGAGAAGGGAGGGGACAAGGGGATAGACATGATAGTGGAATGAGTTAGACATCATTACCCGACAAATCATGTGAAAATACTTTGTGAACAATCAGTGACTTGAAAAATTGTGCTTTATATGTGCAATATGAAATGAATTGCATTTTGCCATCATGTATAACAAATTAGAATAAATAATTTAATAAAAAATTATTTACTGAAAAAAAATTAAATGTCAATGAAAGTGACAACTGTATAGAATACACTGAGTGGCTGTGAGTCAAAACTGACCACTAGATGGAAGAAGTCCAAGACATAAGCTAGCTGGTTTTGGTGAAATGCTGGGACCCAAGCCTACCTGACACAAGGCTGTGAAGGAAGTGGTGACATAAAGGAGACCAGAACTCTGCAGTAGAAACATGTGAACTATACAAGGAACTGGAAGTTTTTTATAGCCCCATTAAAAAAGCAAAAATAAATGGGTGAAATTTAATTTCAATAATAATATAACATTAAATGTAATAAATAAAACGTAACATTAATCAATATAGAAAATACTGAGACATTTTATATAGCACATCTATGATATTTAATATACTATATATATTATATAAAATGCTGGTGTGCATTATATAGGTATAGTACATCATTTCTAACTTGCCATATTTTCAAATTCTCAACAGCCAAATGCAGACAACGATTATAGTACTGGCCAGTGCAGGTCTAGATAACACTTCAAAAAAAATTCTACAGTAAGTAGGAGCAGAGAAACACAGGCACTCACCAATAGGAATCCTCAATACAGCTAGTGAGGCTAGTATTATTACTGTTATCACAGCCCATGGCCGATGCTGTTGGCCAGCCTGATTCCACATGGACGTACAGCATGAGATGGCAATGCCAAGGCCTGACAAACATCGCCTCTGCTGAGAAACTCTTGTAGCTGGTTCTCCAGCATGTACCTCAGTGCCCAGGACATTAATATTACCTGAGGGTGGAATTGATGGGGCAGATTCTTGGAGCCATGGTAGCAAGCAACTGATGACTCCTAGAGTCCTATGGGTACACCAGTAAATCCTAGTTTTCCAGGACCACACAGCCCACCCTATGTTGTATGCTCCTAGTACCTTCACAGCCAAGGGTGAAAACCTGTGTTAGGAGCTGTCCCAACAAACTTACTTTCAGGATTGCAAAATATCAAATGAAGGTGATATGAGAGGAAAAAAAGCTCTTTGGTGCTATTAAGATTTTTTTGGAAGGTGGTAATTATAGTAATGTGGTATTCTTTGCCTTTATCTTTTGAGAGTTGGATCTGTTTTCTCATGGTTAAATACATACAGTTCTTCTGATTCTGTTTTATACACTATCCAATGAAAATAATTAATAACCCAAGAAGACTTTAAAAGTAGGTAATCTTGGGGCTGGGGATGTGGTTCAAGCGGTAGCGCGCTCGCCTGGCATGCGCGGGATGCTGGGTTTGATTCTCAGTACCACATTAAAAAAAAAAAGATGTTCTGCCCACTGAAAACTAAAAAATAAATATTAAAAAATTCTCTCTCTCTCTCTTAAAAAAAGTAGGTAATCCACAGACTATTAGGATATATATAGCTGGGTGCAGTGGTGCATTCCTAATAATCCTGGAGATGCAGGAGGTTGAGGGAGGAGGATTGCAAGTGTGAAGCCAACTTCGGCAACTTAGTGAGATCCTATCTCAAAATACTAAAAGGATTGTAGATGTAGCTCAGTGGTTAAGCACCCCTAAATTCAATCCCCAGGACAAAAAAAAAAGTGTGCATATATATTATAGACATAGTCTTAGGGCACACTCAAAGTGTTACTGTTTCTCAAATCCTCATGATCACAATCTGCTGAGAACCATACACCCAGAGCTGATCAAATCATGATGATGCAGAGTACAAGGGTTAGGGCAAGTGGAATCCAAGATTTCACACTCACTGTTGGCTTCTGCTAGCACCAGTTTCTCAATCCCCTGATGGTTGGTTTCTCATCGACATTTCATTTTTGTTTGGGAAATTTTAATGCAGTGAGGTATATGAAGTACATTTTGGAAACTGGAAAGCATTGAAGAAATTGTCTTGACATTACTGGGAAGACAAAATCTGATGACTTCACAAACCATATGGAGTTTATAAAAAAGGAAAGGATGCCTTGCATTCCTGGAGAGCTTACATGATTCTCAGTGTCCTCTTCCTGACATTTCATGTGGTCCTCACTGAGTATTCAAGAGGGAAGACATCATCACTATTTTACAGATGAAAAGAACAAGACCCACACAGAGCAAGAAGTGTCTAAGGCCACACATTTAGTTTGGGGCAGAACAGGATCTGGAAGGCCTACCCCTGTGCACAACTCTCTCCACCCTGCCTGGTGGCCACACAAGTCATGTGCTGTCATGGTCATGGATGACGCTGTAGAAAGAGGACAGTCAGAAGTCCTTGGTTCCACTCCCTGCTCAGTCACTATCTAGCTGTGAGATTTGGAAAACTGGCTTATCTGCCTTGGGCATCAGTTTCCTCATTTGTAAAGAAAAAAAAAAAAAGATGAAATGAATATCTCTAGAATGGATACACATTTATTTCCTGGAAACAATACTTGGATTTTATTCCAAGGAATCACAACTCAAAGTCCCATCCAATGTCCATGCATTTCAGGAGACCCAGTCTCCACATCTGACTTCAGAAATAGGCCTGTGACTCAGTTCAGATCAATCAGAGTACTGAATTCATTAACTCAAAGAGGTGCATGACCCATACCATTCTAAGCAAAGGTCTGCTTTCTTCTGCCCTGAAAGTAAAGTCCTAAGCTGCTAGGACCAACCAGCACAGACAGGCTGAGAGTGAAGCCAGCTCAGTGGAAGGCAGAGCCAAAAAGGGTGAGGAACTGTTTAATGATATTCTCTGTTCTGATCAAGCTCTACCTAAAGTCTAGACTTTTCAGGAACATAAGCCAAAAACCTTCTTTTTTTGCTAAGCCATTTTGAGTTGGCTTTCCTGTCCCTTGAAAATGAAAAGGTTCAAGACTGATACAATCTCTTCTCAGGTTTGCTGTACTGAATAAGTTATTGTATGTGACAGCCTCTGCACTCTGCAAACAAAGCCCTTTGCAAACAATAAAAGCAGAGTAAATATAAAATATCAGCTTATTTAGGGGTTACATGATAATATTAAAGCATAAAACAGGAATTACTTTCAATGCTTTATGACTTGATTTTCAAAGGGCAAAAAAAAGTTACTCTCATATTTTAGTGCAATGCCTAAGTGTTTTCAGGAGCATGCGTGTTCTGAAATGTGATGATATAAAAGACCTGAATTATAGAGAAGTAGACCAAAGCATGAATACAAGAATAACCAGTATCTTAAGACCACAATGCAGCATGGCTGTGTAGAAGCCCATGTCTTCAAAATGAGGAAGAACTCTCTTTTTCAAAATTCATATCTTATTCTTTCTTAAATTATTTGATAATAATGTAAGGAAGTGAAAGGGGCAGAATAGGGGGAGTAGAATAATAATGAATTAAAAAAAGAGAGACATTCAAATACATGTGTATTGACTTGATGGAACTAAAGCATAAAGGGAGTGAAATGGAAACCGAAAGCTACACCTCATGAATCCCCCTGGACTGAAATCATTTCTTTGAAGACCATGCTGGTGGTGGTAGTGACCAGCAAATGACTTGGTATAAGGACCAGCACCTAGTAAACTGGTCTCCATAAGATGCTGTCCATGACCTTCTCCACTTCATGGAGGAGGACACTGATGACCTATGAGGCCAAGTCATCTGGCCATTTCCAAGAGTGAGAGGCCAAGCTTTGCTCCATATGATTCCAGCCTCAAGTCCTTCCTCTAAGTACTTCACTCTCTTGTCTTTCCACGAAAGGATGGAACTCTAAGGGAAAGTAAAGCCAGGATTGCTGCTGCTGCTTGGGTTAGTTGTGAAAACCCTGGTTTGTTTGTTTTCTTTTTTTTTTTAAAATAAATTTTTTAAAAAGTTATTTTCTGTTGAATTGATGACAATGAAACAGTTGTAATAGAGAAAGGAAAATACCAATAAGTAGCTGAAAAGAATGTTACCCTAAAAATGAAATCAGTGTGCAAAAAAAAAAAAAAAAAAAATTAAGGAAGCGAATTTGCAGGAAGTACACGTTTCACAGGGATTTTCCAGTTCACATTCACCTACCCTGGAGAACCTAAAAATAAATTCTGACCAATCTCAGCTCCCACTGTTGAGTCTCTATGCCATACAACTGTGACAGAACCTAAGGCATTCTGAAGAATTTGTGGATCTGGACCAGTACTTAACACTGGGGGGTTCACAGACCACTCTGAGAGTTAGATGAAAGCCAGAAAAACAAACAACAACAACAATATTTAAAAAAAAATTTCAAGAAATTTATGAATCATAGGTTAATCCCTAATTTAAAAGTAGAGGGAACTGTCTACATGAAGAGTTGGCCTACCTTTTTTGGGGTAGCCTGTTAAAAATGCTTCCCCTCGACAGAGACCTAAGGCTAAAAAAATGCCAGCACAGGCAGCAAGGTAGCCAGCCCCTCATTCAAGGTGTTGCTCTCTCCTAATATCTCACCAGGCTGAGCGTGTGGGTGTGGACAGGACAGGAGAGGCAGGTATGGTGTAGTCCTGGCACCAAGGGAGTAGGGTCAATCAGAACGGGGCTCCCAGTAGCCCTGGACACTAGTGGAAAAGAGGCATAAGGCCAGAGAGAAGACATCACAGATGCCTGTCTCATTTCAGAACTCTGCTCACAGTTGGCTCTCTGCCCAGGAATATGGAAGGAATAGCTCTTGCTATTTTCCTTGAACACAGACAGTCAGGTCCCCCCCTTCCAAGACTCACAGTTCATGATAGTAACAGCTTTTGTGGACTAGTCTGGGAACCTCATCCCCATCATGACATCGTTTCCTTGGGAAAATGAGTACTGAATTCTAAATCATCTGTTTGCTAATGAACTTTCCAAACATAATCCACTTGCATGTTGAACTCTCGCTGTGGGTGTTCTGAGGAGCATGCGCTTTTCAGAATTCTGTCCTGAGAAGTCTGCTGTCTCCCAATTCCTATTACCTTAGAGAAATGACTGGGTCTTTCGTCCACAGCCATATCTCATCATGATTCTACTGGCAGCTACTGGAAATGAAAGGTGTTTAAGTTGGGTGGTCTCTATACTTCTTCCTCCTCTAGATGCTGGTTAACAGAGCTCCCATTACACTGGCTAGTTATATGGGGCTTATCATAACCTTTTGGTATTTCAGTTTTTCCTGAAATGAGGGTGCTGACCTTCTTGGGAAAATAATATGTGCACACATAAATATTAGGTATTTTTCTCATTTCAAGCAGAGAGGGGAAGATGTACAGCAGTCTGCTAGTCTGGTGTTCATGGCATTAAATTAACTCTTCTCTGAGGAAAAAGGAAAATGATGACAATGATAATTAATACTCATAAATGCATTAGAGTTTATAAGTCATTTTAATATTTATGGTTTCACTTGATCGTTAGGAAAACTTGGAAAGAATTACTTGGCAGATACCATTTTTATCTCTGCTTATCAGTCAGGGGACTGATGCTCAGAAGTCAAATGATGTGTCTAAGATCCTCCAGTGCATGAGGGAAAAGTCGGTGGTCAAAGGCAGGTTTTCACATTTTAACTCTGATATATTTTCCTTTTGTTCTATTTCCCATGATGTTTTTCCTAATTAAATCTGTGATGCAAATGGTTATTAAGGAGACATTACATGTCTCTGTACATAGGAGGAGGCTTATGTGAAAAAAATCACAAAGGATTAGAGGGCCCAGATATATTCTATAATATATCCTATGTATTTTTCCCTCCTAGTCTAATTCAGCAAAGGGCAGGTTCCCTGAAGGGGATGAAACATGAAATTATCTCATTCACGAATACTATTGGTTAAACACTTGGGAGAATTTTATTTTAGGAAAGGAGAACAAAACCCTAGGTTACTGTAACAAATAGTCAAAGTACACTTAATCTTTTTTTTTTTTTTTTTTTGAGAGAGAGAGAGAGAGGGAGAGGGGGAGAGGGAGGAGAGAGAGAGAGAGAGAGAATTTTAATATTTTATTTCTTAGTTTTTCGGCAGACACAACATCTTTGTTTGTATGTGGTGCTGAGGATCGAACCTGGGCCACACGCATGCTAGACGGGCGGGCTACCGCTTGAGCCACATCCCCAGCCTGGTACACTTAATCTTTATCCAAGAAATTTTACCCAAGAAATATATTTTCTTATCTTCAGTGTCATAGTCTAGAAAAACTAACTCATAAAAAAATATCTTCATCCCTACCACCAGCATTTCCTTGGGCTCCACCTGCTAGTCCATATAAGGGCAGATGAGAATGGTAGCTGTTAGAGTCCCCATCCCCATTCAAGGAAAACAGCCCATTCACAGAACCAGCTGAGGGTACTGCTCTAATCTGTTCCTTAACTATCTGTTGGTCTCATTATGACCTTGAAACCTGGTCACAACTGCCAGGAAAACAAGAGGGCTGTCAACCAAGACAGGTGTCAGGCATGAGAATTCTTTAACATTAAACAATAGTCTGATGTGAGAGAAGTGTTCAATTTAGTGCTCATGTACTGTGTCTTGTCAGGACATCTCAGTAATCCTCCCATGTGGATGATGCTATGGTGAGGACTCAGCCTCTTTTGCTGGGGCCACCTGCAGAAACCTGACAGCTATTTTCACAGCTAAGCTACAC
Organism: Ictidomys tridecemlineatus; assembly: GCF_052094955.1. Taxonomy (NCBI): domain Eukaryota; kingdom Metazoa; phylum Chordata; class Mammalia; order Rodentia; family Sciuridae; genus Ictidomys; species Ictidomys tridecemlineatus. Next base: position 165,902,058 of record NC_135481.1, read on the forward strand.
TCAAATGAAGTGTAACAGGCAACCCAACTACCTTATGATCTTAGTGAAGTCCCCCTGCTAAGGGGCAAAAAGAGAGCCTGGTCTCTAAAGATGCCTCATGGTCTTGAGTTCCCTGACAATGAAGTTCATTAGAAGCAGAGAGCTTGGCTGTCCTTGAAACCTAAGGACCACAATTAGCATGATGCTGGTCAACACAAACAATAAAAAGGACCTCACATCACAAACTAAAATAATTTCCATAAGAATACCCAAAGAAAATATAAGTAAGTATTTGTCTAATATTGGAAAAAACAAAACATCGATTTTATCCAAAGCAGAAATCATTATGGACAGCAGAGCTGAGGACACAGATTCCTATCATTAGGCAATGACATATGACTGAAAAGAAAAAGACAGACTCCCTAAAAGTTACTTTCCTTACTATATAAAGTCTTACATATAGTATATATAAGGAGTCTTTGAAATATCATTATCAACAGAAAAACAGGTACAAAAACTTAATTCACAAATGAATAGGGTCCTAGTTAAAATAAATACACAGTGACTTCAGTTTTTTAAATATGAAGTATGGAGAGATACAGACTTGATTGGTAACAGAGGGTTATCTTTGGGCTGAAAGTTGTAATTTTTATTTTATTTGTGTATATCTGGATTTAAAAATTAGTTGTACAATTTTGGTAATCAGTTATTAAGGAAGAACTAATTTCAGAACACTGAAAAATGTGAATATGGAAGTAGCCTTTGTTCACTCAAGAAACTTTTCCTAGTGCTACAGAAATCTCTTCTTAATGGCTTCCATGTAATTTACCACTGGTATTGTTTAGGAAATACAATAAGAAATGAGAATAATGGATTTTTAAAAGCTACAATATATTATGAAAACCTGGAAAATTATCCACTATTTTTTAATGTTAAAAACAGTTCTTGTCTTGAATGAGCACATTATATTTATGCAAATATTCCCTTATGAAAGTTAAAAAAGTCTGTCATCAGGAGAGTATAGAAGCCAGTGAACAAACTGTTAAGCAGTTTCTTTTGTTCTAAAAATGTAAGGCCAAAGTGTTTCCTTGTAACTACTATTTATCTTTCCCAAAATAAAATATAGCTCTGCCCTAAATGGTTTTTATCACAATTTAAAAATTCTAACAGTAAGCTCTTTTTTGCATGTAAAATCATTTTATAGTTTTTATTCAGCTACATTTTCATCTGCTTCCTCTGATAGAAATTGTGTGAGAAAGGATGAGATAATCTGATACCCTCGCCCCACCCCATTTGATTGAGAGGAGGGTGAAGGCCCACAGAGCTTGGATTACACACAGCTGAGGAATACAACAGCCAAGCTAAAAATAACCCAACCTATGGTAGTTTATTGCTTGAGACTAATTTTCACTTCAATCCTATATTCATAAACTAGGAGATGTTTAATGCTAAACAGCAGTCTGACTGAAGAGAAGTGTCCAATTTGGACAAAATGTCCCTTGCCCAGATACCACAGTAATCTTCTTATTCAGATGGTGCTATAGTATGGGCCTAGCTCTGTGTGATTGGGCCCCTCTGCAGAACCTCTTCGGCTATTTTCGAGTCTCAGCTACGACTCACATGAAGTATAAGGCCAAGAACCCAACTGTCTTAATGCATATATCCATTTTAAGGCAGCACTAGCCTACGTATCATTTTTTAATTTCCTAGATGATCACAGACTTCGAACCTAAGACAGCTTAGGTTCAAAAGTAAGGAAGCCAGTCTATATTTTTGGCTTTTCCTTCTGAATGGTAGAAGGATCTAACTAAATACCTTCAGGAAAAGTGGAGGCTCTATTTGAGTTATATTTTTAGGTTACCAGGGAACTCTTCAGTACCCCTGATTTGCTAGACTGTAAGCTCCTTGTGCAAAAAAGCATTTTCTTATTTTTCTTTGTTTCCCCAGTGCCTAGGAGAGTTCTTGGCATCGAATTAACCCTCTGCAAATTATGTTAAATGTAATGGTCAGAGTAGATGAGAAGTGGCCTCCAGAGACTAGGAGAGCCTGCAACCAACACACAATGAAGCAGTAGCTTTGCACTGTGCCTGAAATGTTCCATATATGTATAAAATTCTATGGTTATTCATACAACCTTAATAAAGGAATAATAGAAATTAACAATTTTAGTTTCCTAAAAGTTCCAGGGCTATGCATCTGAGAAAGACAATAGTCTCTACATAGAGACTTGGTTTGCAAAGAATAAAATATTGCTGGAAAAGAACACAGGTGAATGAAATAAAAATTTACCTTATGTTCTTCATAATTCTAAAGTAAAAAAAGATGGGGCATAGGAGAACAACTAAAGATAAAAACTCCCCAGCGCCATATCTTGCAATAGTCAAAAACTGAGGCTCCAGGGTTTAGAGATTTCTTATGAGAAACTCTAGAAAGAAAAATACAATGACTCATTTCATAATAATGCCCTTTCTTCCCAAAGTACACAGCACAATTCCCACATCCCTAGCACATGGGCACTCTGTACAGAGTGATTGCAACACGGAGGACTGCCCTGCACTAATGTCCAGAAGTGGACAGAGAAATGCCGACTGCAGGGGGAACAGACCTCCCTGGTGTAGTGGGGAGTGGGGACAGTGCGGCTGCATTCGTTCTGCCCCAAAAGGAGCAAAGGAAGGGGATTTCCCCTTTGTACTGCTTGATCTGGGACAGTGGTTCTTTTGTGCACCACCTTTAAGAACTGAGAGCTGAGTGCAGCTGGCTTTCTTGTCTGAAGGCTGAAAGAATTCCTTGGCAGAGCAGTTTTGAATAGATGCTTCCAGATTTTCTAACAAATTGTCACTGAGACATTGATGATCCAAATGGGGTTGGGTGGGGTGGGAGGGAGTGAAGGAAAAGAATCCGTGCCCTCCAGGACTACAGCATGAGGAAGGCACCTAGCCCTTAGCTCAGGTACTAATTCACTCCCCCTCACTTCTGTGGGCGTAGAAAAGTGAGTTAAGTAAACAATTATAGGAAAATAACTGAAGTTTATAGCCAATATAGCTACTCCTGGAGCCAAGTTCCCAGGCCTTGCCCAGCAGATATTCCTTGAGAATCACTACCAAGAGAGAATGAGAGGATCCTGCCCTTAGGCCAACATCAATTTAAACTGATAAAAGAATTCAAAGCTTGAAGGAAGTTCAAAGAATTCTCAGGGGAGCCTGACATCACTGGCTTTGGGCATTTGAAGTGTATCAAGAGGAAGAAGAATGTCTTCTCTCTGGCAGAAGGCAACTCTGGCAGGGAAGGATTGTTTATTGATCCTTAAATATCTGAGACAGTAGGCTTGGCAGAGGTCAAATATCAATGAGGATTAAGCTATAAGACACTTCTGGTGGAAGGGCAGTGTGGTTGGCTTGATGAGCAATTTGCAGGAGAGTGCCCCTTACCTGACCTGGATATTTTACAGCCACTAGTGATCGCCAACCTGAGGAAGTGGGGAGGTGCTCAGGTGAGGAGGCCAGGGAGGAGGGAAAGTGCACAGAGCTTCACTGACTTTTTGTGTTGGTGGGAAAGTGCATCTGTGAAGTGCAATAAGAGGTGGCCACAGAAAAAAAATGAACACAGAGATTGACCACAACCAAAAAGAACCCCCCCAAAAACAATGAAAAGAGCCTCATGATGTTTATGACATTTTTCTTATAACGTGGTTAGCTGTGATAGTATTATTGCTAGAAATTCGAACATTTTACAGATAAAGAAACTGTAAAAGGGTCAGACTAGTCAACTTTTCAGAGTGAAAATTCTCAACGTTTAGGAAGTGCTCCAGCTTATAGGATTTATATAACAGCAGCTATAGAAAACTTACATCTGTATAAATACCAGGGCCCCTAAGGGGGATAACGTTTCATTTATATTGAGATGTTTTAATTCCCGCTTAATAATTTAAGATACTAGGTATTAATATTGCATATCAGATACAAGATCTAATTTCTTCTGTATTCCATCTGAAAGCAATAACACTTTCTGGCACAGATAATTGTTGTTTTCTTAAACCACAGATCAGTTTCTTTCTTGTTCTGAAAATCAGTTAAACAATATTATATTAAAGCTGTATGCCAACAGAATTACTATTTAAGAATTTATTAATTTACTAAGAAAAGTCAACATTCTGGAAATATTTCAAAGGATAAACTTTTACTACTTCTTGCCAAAGTTGCTTCATTTATTTCATTTAATATGTACATTGTAAAGTTTTTTGATGGGTGAAGAAGAGGAAACATAAGGGTCACACCGGCTTTTCTGTAAGAGTCCTCTGCTCAAAATGAAGGAATCTAAATATAAATATAAATTCTCTGCTCTTTACTTTTCCTGGGTCTCTATTCTCTTTTATAGCCTCTGAAACAGTCTCCTTATATATTTGTTTAAGATGAGATAAGAAACTGGTTATAGACTATGTAGGCCAAATTTCAAATTTCATATGAATTAAAAAATAATAAACATCAGGGATAATTTAATATTCCCATAAATTATCTTAGAAGCATAATAATCATGTCATACTTCAAGGCTGGGTTAATGTCTGTTAGATTTTTTTTTTTTCTGTTAAAGTTTCAAGTTGTACATCTAATACTATTAAAAAAGTTTGTACAGAGGTAAGTAGATTGAACCATGACTGCAGCAAGATACAAATAATACAAGGAGTCTCTGTCAAGTGTACATGGTAAGCTTAACAGGCAAAGCTCTAAACTACAACACTAAGCATGTTTTATGTTTTTCTATGAGAAGAAAACTGATGAAACAGAAACAGGCCTGGCTGGAGCTAAAGGCTTAGCATGAGAAAAGACAGAGGGAAAGAGGGAAAGACGGAGAGGGAGAATGAACCCTATCAGCTACGAAATAATACACTGGGGAGAAATACTGGTTCTCATGAAAATGTTAGTGATTCACAATGGAATAAAATTCAAAAGCCACTGACCCCAGTGAAAACTTCTAGTGGAAACATGTGGATTTTGCTTTATTTGAATACTATCACCAAGCACCATCATAGTGCTTGCAATGTGTTGCTTTTTAATTTAAAATTGATGTTGAAAAGATACTGCTGATCAAATTAAATATTCAAGGGTCTTCAGGAACTAAGAGATTACAACAATAACAAATCAACACATGCATCAGTATTAACATGCAAAATAGGCACAAGAATTTTGGTCCCCAAAAGTATGTATTACTGAGTATTCAATGGTTGAATAACAACAGAAAACACTTCTGTTGTTTTTCTACTTTTTTCTACTTTTTACAGTAATTCAGCATTGAAGCAGATTTATTTATTTACGGCATTTTTTTATACATACCAATTCTTCATTCTGATTTGCCAAAATATCATGATTAAATTCAAGCTGACTAACACAGACCACAAATCTGTCAGGGAATACACGGAGTTCTGTATAAAATGAAGAAAATAAAGTTACTGAAGGCTTCAGAAAACTATGAACACAGATACATGTGTTCCCATATTTTTTCATTCATTTTATGCTATGGCAATATGCAAGTATATATAAGACGAGTGTCTCTTTTCCCCCCATCCTTCCAGTGTTTGCCATCAATAGGGCAGGATGAGCACTAAGCCTTAGGGAGTTGAGGAGGCTGCAAATTAGTCCACCTGAGCCCCTAGACCATTATACCACATGGAGCCTCCAGGCAGGGCCTTTGTAGCTTTCTCTCTGTATCAGTTTGCTATTTTCTTGTTAGAACGCATATCTGAAAAATAGTATCAGTGTTTTCTAATGAGTGTGTAGACTTTAGAGAAAAAGGAAGAATATTAGCTAAAAATCAAATAATGTGACACATTAATGTTTTTCGTAGTTTGTTTATCATCTGCTTGGTCAGTTGGTCTTAGAGAAGGTCTCCTACATTAGAGGGCAAACTCCTAAGATGAATGTGACCATAATAACAGCAGCTTCTGTTAAGAATTCAGATTATTAAGGGAATGGTTAAAGGTGCATGGTGAAGACAAGACAACTACACTAGAGTAATTGTAATCTATTACTTCAGCTTTTAAAGCAAAGCCACTAGCTTTTGGATGGGGTAGGGCAAATGAATTGCAGGACAGGACTCGCAACAGTCAATGAAGGGGACACAAAACAGTAACACCATTGGGATCTTCTCTTGTACGTCTGACTACCAGCCCCCACTGAGCTCTGAGGTGATGTCAGAATATCACAATGGATATTCTGAATGAGTGGAGAGGATCTCTTCCTTTGTTAATACTTGGTGTATTGCATAAATATTTTTATAATATATGTGATTTATATTTGTGACAGAAATAAATTCATTTTTCTAAAAGAGAAAACATGTGACCAATTTTTTAAAATATGGATACTATGAATCATGTAAATGGAGTCTCTTACATAAATTGCACAAGAGGGCACTGTCTGAGGTAATAATGAGTCAATTTGGTATACTCAGAAGCCAAACACAGAGGTGTCAACAGTGTGCAGATGCACAATTTAAACACAATGAACACCTTATACTGTTCAGCTAGGTTAAATTATACAAAAAGGCCAAAAGAATTGACATTCTAGCAACAGATCTCTCTTTACCCCCTGGACCACTGTTATTTCCTTTTATTCTAATTCATCCTATTTAACACAGAAGGTTAACAAAACAGTTCTACTATTTGCCTCAAGAGTTTTTCATGGCTCCCTAGTGCCCAGCATACATAGATAGGCAAACATTCAATGCCCTCCATGACTGGTGCCTAACCTGTTGGTCTGGTCTTTCTTCCAAACAGAAAGCCATCTTTCTCAAGTTGGGGCCCAGGTGTGTTTATCTGACCCCACATGAATGTTACATCTGGCTTGGTGACTATGGATGGCCTTTGAAAAACCAGATAACAAAATTATCAATTCAGTTAATATTTGTTCATTAGTTCTTAAAATATTATTAAGATAAACAATAAGTAGTTTCCCATTTTATGGAAGGGGAAACCAAGCCATAGAATTCACTCTATGTCTCCCTTTTGTCTCCCAAATCAAAAAATTGAGAGTGGATCACAATTGTAATCCAAAATTACCAGTTCATCAAATGATTTCTGTATTTAGTACTTCTATTTATTCCTCTGAAAAAAAAAATGATAGATTTGGAATACTTGGTACCAGGTATTGTATCAACAGAAAGCTACTTCTGTATTCCTTTACTCTGTTTTGGTTATAATTGAGAGTTGTTTTATTTTACTAGTTACATAGATTTAGGCAATGACAGTCCCTATTAAGAAGGATAGCTAGGATGCATTTTACCAGGCACAAGGTTAGATAAATTAGTTTTATAAAAAAGGTGAACAAGGTGGAAGATCCATTAAGAGAGTAAGATATGCAAGCAGCACACTTCAAGTTAAGAAAGTGGAGGTATCATGAAGATTCCAGGGGCAAACTTCCATAGAGCTGATTTTTAAAGTCCTTGTTTTGTATCTTATAGATATACTGACATAGTGATGGGAACTTGAGTTAAATTTTCTTTCCAATGCTCAGAGAATTCTTGGAGAATGGTCACTATCTTCTAACTTTGTTGTACGCTGGATAAGACTGACATCATTTTCTCAGTGAACATCTTGGTTTGAGGGAGTGAGGGGTAGAATGTAGCCTAATTTCACACTTAGAGAATGGTCTTGATGGTTCTAGGCTGGGAAAAGGCTTTCTTATGTACACACTTGATCTGCATCCCAGGGCCTTGCTGTGTGCTGACAATAAAGAAGCAACTCTGGACACTCAATGAAAGTGCTGAGATGCATCAGGAAAGTAAAATGTAGTGTGGTCCAGCTCAGTATTCTCATTCAGTAAATGCAGTATCAATTGGGAGAAAAAAAATCACAAATGTTTGACAATATACAATGACATGAAGGCAATGAAGGAAGTAGGAATTTCTATTTCTTAATTTTTATCTCTTCTCTATGGCAAGTTGGTTGTGTAAACAAGAAATGAGCTCCTTACCAGTATTTTGTGAGCTCTCAATGCAGCGGAGGTGTATCCCTCTCTTAAGGAAATAGGCTGTGATCTGAAAGCCATAACCTGTAAAATGAAAGGGACATTATTGGATTATAAGCTGGTTTGGCACTGAATCCCAGGGGCCTAGTCCAGTGCGTGCCACACAGTATGAATTCAAACATTATTTAAAAAATGAAATAGCAAAAGAATCAGCATAGGGCCCCAGTTGAGACAAAGATCGGACATTACTATCTGGGTTCTTCCAGAAGGCCCAGCCATAACACCTGGCATAGTACTTTACCTGAAGTAGCTCAATTACTTCACTTGTAAAATGAGATAAACAAGAAGGTCTAACATATCTGAAAAATTAGGGCTTTCTGATAGGATGATTAATTCAGTGTAGATTGATGCTTAGATCTTGACATCTTTTGATATTTATTACTTATTAGCTCACAAAAAGAACAGTTTAATATTATTTGAAAATGAGTATTTTCTATAAGTAAATTACCCTCCAATTCAAATACAGCTAAGTATTCATACAGAATGAGATTAAAGAAACAAGGCACATATCCAAAAAAAAAAAAAAAATCCCCCCCCCCCCCACTGAAAGCTGTTAGTGAAGAGGACAGAATTAAGTGTTAGAAAGTATATGGTGTTAAGTTTTTTGAGTTCTCTATATAGTGCTAAGAGCCACAGCCAAGTAAAATGATGCATGGCATTTTTGGTTGAAAGGTGACACCAGCTAGCTATTGAGATGATAAGATTAAGTTAAGATTTGCATTCATATGGATATTGGACTCCTGCTGTTCACCTCGGGCCTGCTAGAGGACTCCTGGAGAGTTCCCATTGGTTGGGGAAGTACAGTAGGAGGGAATTCCGGGGGAGGAACTTCCTCTGGGGTACCAGGAGAACGCTGCATGGGTCCATCGGGATTGTTCCCGGGGGTACGGGGCATTGGCGGCATTTTCAAATAATAAAGTTTGTTCCTGCTTGAGTGGCTCGTGATTTTGTGTCTAGCCAGACTGCGGCAATATACCCTAGAGATTAGTACTCTATCTGACGTGTGTGTGGCAAAAATTTGCTCCCAAAATGTAGGCTTTCTCTTCACCTCATTGTTTCTTTGCTGAAAAGAAGCTTTTTAGTTTGAATCTATTCCATTTATTGATTCTTGATTTTTATTTCTTACACTTTAGGAGTCTTATTTAGGAAGTTGGGGCCTAATCCGATGTGATGAAGATTTGGGCCTACTTTTTCCTCTGTTAAGTACAGGGTCTCTGGTCTAATTCCTAGGTCCTTGATCCACTTTGAGTTGAGTTCAATAAATGTAGTGGCTAAGGAGCTGAACAGGCACTTCTTAGAAGAAGATATACAATCAATCAACAAATATATGAAAAAATGTTCAACATCTCTAGTAATTAAAGAAATGCAAATCAAAACTACTCCAAGATTTCATCTCATGCCAGTCAGAATAGTAGCTATCAAGAATACAAACAACAATAAGTGTTGGTGAAGATGTGGGGAAAAGGCACACACATACATTGTTGGTGGGATGCAAATTGGTGCAGCCAATCTGGAAAGTAGTATGGAAAATCCTTGGAAAACTGAGAATGGAACCACCATTTGACCCAGCCATCCCACTCCTCAGTCTATACCCAAAGGACTTAAAAATAGCCTACTGCAGGGACACAGCCATATCAATGTTTTTAGCAGCACAATTCACAAGAACTAAATTGTGGAATCAACCTCGATGCCCTTCAATAGATAAATGGATAAAGAAACTGTGGTATAGGGATTGGGGTTATGGCTCAGTGGTAGAGTGCTTGCCTAGCATGTGCAAGGCCCTGGGTTCAATCTTCAGCACCACATAAAAATAAATGAATAAATAAAATGAAGGTATTATGTTCAACTACAACCAACAAAAGTAAACTAAAGAAAAAAAGAAACTGTGATATATATACATGGTGGAATATTACTCAGCATTAAAAGATAATAAAATTAAGGCATTTGCAGGTAAATGAATATAGTTGGAGAATATAATGCTAAGTGAAGTAAGCCAACACCAAAAAACCAAAGGCAGGATGTTCTCTCTGATAAGTGGATGCTGAACCATAATGGGGGATGGGGTGGGTAGAATGGAGGAATTTTGATTGGGCTAAGGGGAGGGGAGGTGGCATGGAGGGGTTAGGAAAGATGGTGGAATGAGACAAACACCATTACCCTAGGTACATGTATGACTGCATATGTGGTGCAACTCTATATATCATGTACAAGCGGAGAAATGAAAAGTTGTGCTCCATTTGTGTGCAATGAATTGAAGAGCTTTCTGCTGTCATGTATATCTGATTAGAACTAATAAAAAATAAATGTAAAAGAAAAAAAAGAAAGTATATGGGGGCAACTAGAGTTCTCATATGCTGTTGGCAGGAGTACAAACTGGTAAAGTTACTTTGAAAAACGCCTAAATATCTAAAGTTGGGCTTAAGCATGAAAATAGTAGTCACAATAGCATTCTTCAAGATATTCTCAAACCAGGACCAACCAATGCAAAGATCCATTAACAGAATTCTTAAGATATTGCCATATAGTGAAATATTACACTGTCTCTAAAAAAGAATGAGCTACAACTACAGGCAATAGGAGCAATAAATAGCACACACATGATACTAAAAAGTCAAGCCTTTTAAGAGAAGTAAATCTCATTTGTGAAAATGGCAACAGTGCCTTCAATCTTACAGGTTGGTAATGGACTGTCACATAATTCAAAGAATATACCAGCCTTATTTCTTCCCCCTTCCCTTTTTCCCTCTCCTCCAGGCTCCTTTCAAGTATAAACTATTCTGTTGATGAATTCTTGAAAAGGTCAAGAAACAATGTTTGCAGTTAGCACATTCAAGTAGCTGGTGGAAGAATCAGAAGTGAAAGGTTAAGAGAAGGTGAAGGACCCCAGGTACAGAGACAACCTCAGGAAATGGCTAAGCTTCCAAGACAATATTTTACCATGGAACAACTGAGAATTGCAAGAAGTAGTCTCAGGACCTTTAGACTAGGTCTAAGGAAACCAATTTCCCTGATCCCCCTAAAGTCCATAACAATAATCGTTTTAAAATATCTTTTACAGAGAACATAAACCAAAAAAGAAGTTTCCACTTTTGCATTCAATTTCCTTCTGACACCCTGAGAGAAAGATCCAGGACCTCAGTGAGTGCAGACTTGATGCTATGTCTAAACAAGCTATGGCTCTGACAGCACAATTGCTTTAGTCATGCAGATTGTGAAACGGCAGTGACATCTATGAAAGGATAATCTCCAGATTTACTGAGATGAAATATACTTTTCCCCAACACACTTGAAAATGGATTGCATTTCAGTCATGTGGCTTTCCTGTGCTTAAAATGTTAAACAAAACATGTACACCGTTGGCATTACTCTGAGTGCTCTGAAACAAATATTTCATTCCTTAGGCCACTGAGAGAATGGAAGTCACTTCTACCTCTGTTTATTTGTCCTACTGCAGGGGGAGCAGGGTTATAAGAGACGAATCGTTAGCAATTTTGAACTCACAAACACAGCAAATTTAGAAGTGATTTTTCAAGTAATTATTTATGAGCCTTCCGAAGGATTAAATAATAACAACAAAAACGTGCCATATCTAACTCATTCTGCCTTTGCTGATTTACAGCTCTAGGTGATTAGGGTTCAGATGGCATGTTCAAAATCTCAGTCTTCTTCCTGTACAAAATCTCTAGCAATAAAATATTATCATGAGAAAGGGGCTAAATGTAAAGCTGCCCATGAAAGCTGCAGCTGAGTTTAGATAACTGGAGATACCACGATACCACTTGAGTGGTAACAAAATGCTATCGGGACAACTAAAAAATAAAGTTCCAATATGACACTTTTTCCTACAGTAAAATAAGGTATATTCCAATTGATTTATTACTGAAACTACTAGGAAAATTGGATTTATTGAAACCTGGCTACCTGCACTGACAACCCTCTGCAAGATGAGAATCATTCCTGAATTGGTACCTTGTTATATTATTGGCTTCAATGGAAAACCTGGCCTAATGGCATCTACAAGCGAAATGGCAAGTTTAACATGTAAAAAAGATTTGCACCTGCTTAGTCCAAATTCCACTGGTCATATGAAACTTGATTGTTTAAAGAGAAACCTGAAGAGAGATTAAACACAAAAGGTACTTGTGTCAGTTCTTATGGCAAACTAAATTTGATCTATAAACAAAGAAAATGACTGCTGCTGAAAGATACTGAACTGAAATGCTTTAGGGAGATGTATTTCATTTATCCATAGATAACAGGCAGTGATACAGACTACTCTCTTATCTTTGCTCTTAATGAAAAAGACTTTAGAGAGTTCAACAGGCCACTGGGATTTTGTACTTAACTAGGGCTAAAGCAAAGCTCCACTATTCTCTGAAGCTAAACAGCAATTTGGCAAAGAATCCAAGAGGCCCTTTGCTTTTCCTACTCAGGCACCAGTTCCCAGCTTGCAGCACTTGTGTTCTAAATACAAAAAATCTGAGTCAGTAGGAGATTCAGGGAAAATGTGCAAATGGAAATCATAAAGTGAAAACCTTTTATTGAAAAAACTATCTAGCTATAGTATTCCAAAATTATGAAGTACTCACAAATCATATTGAAGTACACCTACATCATCAAAATACTACAGGTTGAGCATCCCTAATGAAATTCCAAAATGTCCTGAAATCTGAAACTTTTTGAATACTGACAATGACCCTTAAAAAGTTTCATATTTCTGGAGCATTTCATATTTCTGATTTTTCAATTAGGTATGCTCAAATGGTAAAGTCTACACAAATATTCTAAAATCCAAAAAACTGAAATCTGAAATACTTCTGGTCCCAAACATTTCAGACAAGGGACACTCAACTGAGCATGACATTATTGCTCAAATAATTAATTCATACTCAAATTTCTCCACATATCCCCAAATGTATATCACTCATTTCCCCTCAAGCTAGGACTCAACCAAAGATCATGCATTTTTTTTTTTTAAAGAGAGAGTGAGAGAGGAGAGAGAGAGTGAGAGAGAATTTTTAACATTTATTTTTCAGTTCTCGGCGGACACAACATCTTTGTTGGTATGTGGTGCTGAGGATCGAACCTGGGCCGCACGCATGCCAGGTGAGCGCGCTACCACTTGAGCCACATCCCCAGCCCCAAGATCATGCATTTTTAACATATATATTCTCTTATATCTCCTTTAATCTGAAATAATTTCCCTCTCCTTTTTTCCCCAAAATTTTTAAATCAACTGGGCTGTCATTAACTTAATAAAATAACCCCTATTCTGGATTTGAACTTAAAACAAAACAAAACAAAACTCAACTGCCTAAATACAAATTTCCAGCCTACATTCTCTTTTAGAATGCAGCCATTTAAAAACTGACTTCTCCTTTAACTGCTCTAGGAAATTTAAGGTTCAAACTAAAGCTATAATTACAGTTCAAAATCCGGAACATAGATGACTTAAAGATTTAGTTCTAGTGATAATTTCAAGGAAATCAAAATTTAAATTTGTAGATGCTTAAGATTATGGCAAAGGTAAACTTACTCAGGGAGGCTGGATAGTAGTCTCATATTTGTTTTAAGAAAGGACACTTCATTGCAATCAGACTATCATGTGCTAATGCAGAAGTTGTTTTGTATCGTAAGCTACTTCAGTCATGTGACTGTTTCCAGTTGAAGCCATGAGTCAGTTTTCATTATCCATCTGAAGACTTGGTTGTGGCTTAATAGAGGATAGAAAGAAAGAGGCTGATAACTGCCAAACCTGTTGACAAGATATATCTTGAGTTCTAGACTAGACCAGGAACATATTACATAAAAGATGGAGAATATCCATCCCTTCAGAACATTATCAGAAGCCCTAGAGTGGAGAGGGCAGAGAAATCATGAGTTTGATATTGTCACTTAAAACACAGAGAGAGCAGATATGAGACTGAGACTTAGGAAAAAACTGCCACTGGGTGTTCTGAAACACATTATGGGCCTACATATGACCTTCACCATTGCTGGTGATGGGTGGAGCTGGGAAAAGGCATTGTTCTGTGGGAACCAAAAGCCAAGAGTCCTGTCATAAGTTTAAGAACATACACAGAGAATCCTAATCTCAGACCACAATTGGGAAACAATTTGGGTGGGTAAGTGGAATATTTAGTCCTAGGCTAAAAATTTCACTTATTACCCAAGACATTTAGAGACTCCAAAAAGGTTCCCTTGAGATAACATTTCATGTCCTTAAATAAGGACAGTACTAGACTCTGAGTCACAATAAAACTATGTTTCTTTGATGCCAAAACAAATGGGGCAAACTGGTGAGTTTCATAAAAATATTTTTTGAAACTGAATAAAGCAATTATTTGAGGCCAAATTTATTTAGAAAAAACACAGATTTTCCACCTGTCATCCTGTGGACAATAGTAATACTATAGGACACATGTGCTATTAATTTTATTATCTTCAGGAATCAACCATGATTGGTAAACAGTCAATGATAAAACTTTAGGGGGGAGACAAAAATTAGAATAAAACAGACTGAGAAATTATCACTTTGGATCTCTTCTCCATACTGCTTTCCCACCTTTTGTTTATTAAAAATATACCCTTAGCATTAAGTATAAAAACCATGTTTAGATAATATGTAAGAACAGATGAAATCATAATCAACACTATGGTTCCCACAATCATAATTCTGCCAGGTTGTGCATAATGATGAGACTGATATAATATTGTGTACTTATAAAACTCAATGTTCTCTAGAAAACTTTTTATACTCATCTTTAAAGAATTATGCAAAAAAGAAACAGATTTTTAATAAACCTTCTATATGATGTAGCTGGTTGTTTGAACTGCTAACTGTTCAAGCAAATGCCTCAGCAACAGCTTTTAAATTTCCTGTGCCTAAGAAGGAATGCCAGATGAAGCACATCCTCTGTGGCCTGTTTTGCAGAGGATCTATTCCAACTCTTAAGATTTTAGGACCATGTGCAACAAGAAGAGTTCATGAACCACCGGGCTTTTCTAACAGAATTGTGGAATCATACAGCAAGAATCAACCTTGAGTAGTCAAAAAGTCCACTTTCTGTTTGTCAGCCAGGATCATATTTTTTAAAGACAATACCAAAATACCAAGTGAGATGATGTCACAACTACGCATGTGCAACTTAATTCTTCCTACATTGATCAAACCAACATGCAAGCTTAGTACCTAAGGTAACTAGAAAAGGGGTAGATTTTGGAGGGAAAATGAAGAGTGGTCACAGCTTATTTAACAGGGTCTGCAGCAACTCAACTCTACCCATTAGCTGCCACTGGAAATTAGGGAACAGAAAAACCTACTAATTCAACTTTTTATGTGAAATTTCAAATTTCAAATTTCCATTGAATTTAGAATTTTAAAACATTAAGTGCAATCCAAATAAAATGTAACTTCTAATCTGAATTCCTCACATTTAGTTGAAGTTCATTTTTTTTTTCATGTCTTCAACAGAGCTAAAGGAAAGCTGGCCACTTCCAAATGCTTAAAGATATGGTGTTCAGTTTCAATCTAGTCATTTATACTAAGTTTAAATAAACTATGGTTCTTAACCTCATACCCTGGGGAATGTTTTTCTACATTTAATTCATATTTCTGACTCTTTTAAAAAAAGCCCTGACATTAAAGATATTTAGTTAATAATTTGACTCAATGTGGAAGGAAATGGAAAGATTATACAATTTTAGAAATCATTAATTGCATAAATGTTTGTGAACTATATTAAAAAATCAGAAAACTTCCTTAACTTAAAAAAGAGACCTGGAAAGATGGGAGTGACATGAATGTTCTTGATTAGGTGGGCTAACCGTCATAAAGATATGAATTGTCTTATTATTTATTTATTTATCAATTAAACATGTACTAAACTGGACAATACCAGTTAAAAATCGCAGTAAAATTATTATTATTATTGTTAGTAGTAGTAGTGTATTGAGGAGGCAGTTTGGTAGTGAGGATTGAACCCAGGGCTTTGTATATATTAGGCAAGTACTCTACTATGAGTTACATCCCCTGCCCTAATGCTAATATGCACTTTATTTGCTTGATCTATTAATTAATGAGAATAATGGGACAAACTCTCCCTCTTTCATATTAACCAATTTTCTTTAGTTCCTTCCATTTTGTATATTTTTTTAGAAACTGCATTATGTACATATAGATTGAGAATTATTATATGTCCAATGAATACTAATGCCCACTTAATATTTGATGGTACTCTTTATCTTAAGTAATGCTCTTTGCCTTAGTATTTCATTTGATACTAAGACTTATTCTAGCTTGCTTTTCAATAGAATTTATCAGGTATACTATTTTCCTTCCTTTTTTTTCTTGACTTTTTCTGAGGTCTTATGTTTTAGGAATATGTCTTATAAACAGCATACGAATAAATATTTGTAAAAATCCAGACTTACAAAGTTTTATTGTGATTATCAATAAATTTAGATTATTTCCCAGCATTTCTTTTGTGTTATTTCATTTTCTATTTTTTTTTAATCTCAAATCTACATTAAAATTGGAATTTTCTGTTTCTCTTGGGAAAAAAGTATTCTGTAGCACTTGGCCTATATTCTCACAAAGCACTAAGTGACTGAAATTGGCAGAAGCTACTGCAAGTTATTAAGGCAAATTAAGAGGAGGCCATCAGCCCAGGTGGTTTCTACAAACAGATACTTAGAGGCATTCTTTATAACTGGTTAATTTTGAATTGAGCTTTATCCAATTATAGATAGTCAACTAGCCAATCTGTTATATAACCAGGGACTCCCCATCAAACCATACCCAAATAAGGATAATGCCTACCTGCAGCTAATCCAGTAATTTTTAAATTATGCTTTCATGTTTACCCTATAGCTTGGTGCTCATTATGCTCTCTGAACTTCTTCTGGTTTAGAGTGCTATTCGATTCATGAATTGTTCTTTGTCCAAATAAATTCTATTAAATTTATTTTATCTCAGGTTTTCTTTTAATAAACCTAAGTGGGAGAAGATGAGGCTCATCAGTCGCAGAACTAATGAGAAAAAGACTTCAGGGAGACAATTCAGAGATAGAGTAAGATAACTTCGGTTGTCAACATATACATGCAGAGAATGATGAATCATGATGAAGATTTTTCTAGTTTTGTGAACACATTTTACATAAATAGTAGCTTACTAGGGAACACAGAGTTTAGGAAGAGGTGATAAGATAATGAACTAAGCCTTAGAGAGAAGAACCAATGAGATCTCTGGGTGAAGCTATGCAGAAAGGAAGCAGAAATAAGACACGAAGTTCAGGGGAAAAGATACCAAGGCACCTCTGCCCCAAAGGCAGAAAGGTCCACAGCAGAGCACATCAATAGAGAAATGAAGAGGAACACAACAGAACCAATGCTGGAGGGTCAGCAGACAAAGAGGAGCCTATGAGGAACAGACAAGAAGAATAACTAAGGGAGTAGTCTTAGAAGAGATATTTTTTAAAGATCAAATACTAAGAGAGCATTAATAATAGCAGAAAGAGAACAATTACTGAGTTGGCAATCAAGAGGTGATTGGCAGTATTTCTGACGTAGCATCAGAAACAGAGCAATTAAAAAAACACAAAAAGGCAAACATCTGCTCCAGGACCTTTGCAAAGATATGAAGCAGCGGACAACACAGGAGCTTCAAGGGAAAGGATTAAATTAAAGAAGATCATAGTGGGTTTCTTTCATGTCACCCTTCTGTTTTCATTTCCTAGTCTCAGGCTTGTTCGCTTCCTGATTTTTTTCCTCTGATGTTTAGGTGCTAGTCTTTTTTCTGTTCTACATTTAACTTACTATTCAGCATATGCCTGTGAGAAACATGCCTCTTAGTTTTGTCACAGTCATTTGGAATTTCCATCCCATATAAAGTGTCGGGTCTTTTCCCCAATTTTGATATATTCACTCAAGTTACCTTAAGTATTCCTAAAATTGATCATCTTTTCTACTTTTTTCTAGTTAATAATTAAACCACTATCAAGTTCAAAAAAAGTATTTACTGGAGATAAGGCTCAGTGGCATAGCACTTGCCTAGCATGAACAAAGTCCTGGGTTCAATCCCTGGCACAGAAAAAAAAAAAACACCAATAATAATAAAATAAAAAATCTACTCTTTTTAATTCCCAATAATGGGTCCATAGCCCATATCCAAATCTTTTGGGGAATCTGAATTTCCACAGCAGATGCTTGTATCCCCAGGCCCTAAGAATCTGATGTAGATCTGGGGTGGGAACCAGGGAACTATATTCTTTTTAAAGAGCTCCAGGGAATTCTGATGCATAGTCAGGTCTGGAAATCACTTAGTTATTAAACATTTTACTGTTGATTTACTAGGATATTACAAAGAAACTACTAATAAGAGTTTTCTTAGAATAACAGTGGTGCTTTACAGAGTTCTCCAACGACAATAACAAAATGTCTAAGTTCTGTCAGTGAATGTAAATGTAAACTACCCTAGTTCCTTTAAAAACAAACAAATAGACCTTTAGCAGGAGTACTATAGCAACAGTGAAGAGGCACAGGGACATGGGTAATTTCTAAGGCCCTCAAGGCTCAAACTACCGAGGCAATTTATGAGAAGCCAATATATATTAGCTCAATTATTATCACACCTCTGGAGGATTTCAAAGAACCTCTCCTGCCTTTGTTTTGTTTTCTTTCCTTTTTAAATGAACTGATGATCTACCTTTCCACATAAATTAAAAATCACCACAATACTGATACTTTTGTCTTCTACATGTCCTTAAGAGTTCAGGTAAAATGTCATGTTGATATGTAAAATGTAAATTTATAGGTATAAAATGATTTATGATTGTAATTAAGATAGATTCAGATTAAAAAGAACTAAGTACATATGCTAACACTCAGTTTTTATTACAAAACACTACCTTGATATTCTTATCTTAATTGCCTGAATTAGGCAAAGTTTCAGAAGAATACATAAAGGGTTCTTTATAATTTTGTTTTATTCTAACAGTATTTACCAGCAATAAAAATCCAAATGAACAAATCTAAACCACTAATAAAAAATCATAAAACAGAAACTCCCTTTTTATTGCATACACATAGTTAGCATGGAATTAGGAGACATACAACCAGAAATCACAAGTTGCCAGATAAGACACAATAAGAAATGCATTCCACCTGTCACCCTGTATTCTTGCAGAAGAGAATAAATCCCACCAACAAAGGACCTGGACCTCATGGAGCCTGTGGCTCTACCAATGTACAGAAAACACAGGGCTCTAAGAACACATAGTTAACATCACCATACAGACAAAGCCAGCCAAATTTAGATGTGGGAGATTTCAGAGGACACTTGACCTGGTTTCTTCAATAAATAAATAGGAAAAAAATATTGGGAGGGGAGTTAGTGTATTAAAAGAGAAGTTCATTTATGGTAAAGACAGTTAACCAAATGGAATGGTGTCTAGATCAACCCTGTCTAGACCCTGATTTTTACAACTTGAGACATTCAGGAAAATCTGAAGATGAACTAGATACGTGGTGAAATTAGAAATATTTTGGTCTTTAATGGCACTTTGATCATTTAAAAAATTCTCATCATTTATAACTCTTTATTCTGTTTATACATAAACAGATTACAAGTTTTATTTTAAAACAATCTGAAGAGGGCAGAGAGGAAAAGTAGGTGAGGCTTATAAATAAAATAACACTGGCCATATGGCCATATGTTAAACATGTAATGTGAGTGATAGATAAGTGGGAGCTCATTATATTATTTTTGTATGCATTTGAAATTTCTGATAATAAGTTTAAAAATGTAAGTGAAGATTTCTTAAGATTTATTTTTTAAAAGTAAACATTCTCATTTGATGAAAATATTCAAGAACCTTAAATATAATACATTTTTTCTAAATATTTGTGCTAATACAGTCTTTCTTCCAAAGTCTCAGAATATAAATCATGATCAAAGCTGTCTTTTATAGGTAATTTACAAACTCTGAAAATAACATTTTATAAGGAATGCAAAAGCATCCTTTATTATGTTGTGAATTTTAACTATAATCTTTAGAAGCGTTTTTATATGGAGATAACAGTAATTCTAAGGAACACTAAACAAAAATGATCTAATAGGTGGTTATAAAGCTCTCATCTTCCCTAGGCCTCTTTGAAGCACACTATTTATTACAGAATAAGAGCAGTAACTTCATCTGAAGATTCTTTAAGTCATTTAACTTTAAATGAGTGTTACTGAGACTTCTGAGCATTCCCAGTCACATCTTACAAATATGAATAATTCACTGTTACATTTCTGCATAGGAAGACCTTGATTACAATGCTTTTCTATTCAGTGATTTGGTTAAAATAGAATAGAGTTAGCAAATTTGTGAAATGATTTAATTTAATGTAAAACCCTAGGGAAAAAATTTTGGTAAGACTAATAGTATTTTATTAATTGATTAAAAATCAGGAGTTTACAATAACTTAAAATTATGTTTGCAATGACTAGGTTAAAACAGAATCTTAACTAAACTTTACTCCTAACAGTAAATGCCAATTTTTACTCTACTAGGAAGAAAAATGTGTATTACAAGAATGAGAAGACAATCTCAAATTGGATTGTAATTAAGATAGAATTTTTATTTTACAAAGCTATAGTGATCAAACAATGTAGTAATGACATAAGGACATGTTGAAAGAGAACTGAGAGTCCAGAAATAAACACTCATATGTTAATCACTTTTCAACCAAGAGGCCAAGAAAATTAAATCTGTATAGAATAGTCTTTTCAACAAACAGCACTTAGAAAACTACATGACCACACACAAAAGAATAAAGTTAAAATGGGCGTGGTGGCACACGCCAGTAGTCCTAGCAGCTGAGAGGCTGAGAGAGGAGGATCATGAGTCCAAAGCCAGCCTCAGCAAAAGCTAGGCATGAAGCAACTCAGTGAGACCTGGTCTCTTAAAAGAATACAAAATAGGGCTGGGGATGTGGCTCAGTGGGCAAGTGCCCCTCAGTTGTTCAATACCCCATACAAAAAAAAAAAAAAAATGAAGTTAGATCCCAATCTCACACCATATACAAAATTAACTCAAAATAGATGGAAGATCTAGATGTAAGAGTTAATTCTATAAAACTCCTTGGGAAAAAAAAAGACAGGTATAATTTTTTTATGATCTTGGATTAGGCAATTTTTTAGCACTACAAAAGAAAAAAGTGGACACATTGGACACCATCAAAATAAAGCTTTTGTATTTGAAAGGAAACTATGGAGAGAGAGACAGAGAGAGAGAGAGAGAGAGAGAGAGAGAGAGAGAGAGAGAGAGAGAGGAAGACAATACACAGAAAAGGAGAAAAACTGTGCAAATCATGTATTTGATAAAGAACCTTATCTAGGATATGTAATGAACTCCCATAACTCAAAAGTAAAAAGACAACCCAATTAAAAAGATGGTAAAGGATCTGAGTAGACATTTCTATAAAAAAGATACAAAATGACCAATAAATACTTGATTAGATAGTAAACATCATAAGACATCAGGAAAATGGAAACTAAAACCAAAATAAGAATATACTTCTTACCTACTGGAATGACTATAAGCAAAATGACAAAAAACAAAAATCAAAATAAAACAAAACAAAAAATCCAAGAACTGGTGAAGACAAGGAGGAAAACTGGAACACTTGTACACTGTTAGTGGGAATATAAGATGGTGTAGCTACTTTGCAAATAGTCTGGAAATCCCTCAATATGTTAAACATAAAGGTATAAAATAACTCAGAAATTCCATTCCTATGTATAGACCCACAGAAAATGAAAACATATATCCTTCTAAAAGCCTACACACAAATGTCCATAAGAGCATTATGCATAGAAGCCCAGGGCTGGGGGCACTGCTAAATGGTAGAGCTCTTGCCTAGCATGCATGAAGCACTGGGCTCAAAACCAGCATAAAACAGACAAAAAACTGTAATAGCCCAAAGTGGTAACTCAAAAAGATAAACAAAATGTGGTATCCCCATACAATGAAACATTATTTGTCAACAAAAAGAAAGGAAGAACTATGGCTACAAACTACAATATGAATGAATCTTGAAAACATCATGCTTAATAAAAGAAGTTATTTAC